>NW_027411581.1:27767597-32567597 GCF_049639745.1 Rhodnius prolixus | reverse complement strand
TCCATACAGGGACTTTAAACAGAATTGGTAAAGTAATGATATTCAAATCCTTCAATTCAGTGTTCTTGACCCGAAGACTTGCTTATAATATTGAATTTTAAAAAAATTAATGGTAGAATTCGTCAGAAATTATTATTATTATTACAGAATGATAATGTTTGATAACACTTTCTTTCCGATACTATCTTTCTGGATGTAAAACTAGAAATAACTAAAAGTGACGGTCGTTCATTAACATAAATATACATGTGATTAGTTCAAAGTACCGCGCTGACCTAATTAGTATAACATGGCTATAAAGAAGCGCTCAAACATTGTTACGATCTTCTCTTCCATGTTGAAGGGGTTAACAGAATGTGTCTGAAAGTTATTGTTCTCCATAACAAGGCACATAGCCAGCGCACTCTTCTCTAAAAGCTAACTATTATTAATTTAGAGATGCTCTTACAAGTGGAAATTAATGCCCATTATTAATTAAATCTTTTTAATTTCCGTTACTCCTAGCTTCCTGGATCTTGGATCGGATTAAATTTTCAAAAATGGGGTTTCACTTGGAAGAAACATGTTTTGAGGCTTCCCAACATTCGGATTAAAAATGTTTAAATATTTAATCAAAACTGGATGTTGAAACTTAAAATAGCGTTTTGAGACCTGACTGAAGCTTGTGGCAGAAATGCATTAGCCGGAAGTAAACTTTATGCTATTTTTCAGTTTCTCGGGATTTTGTATAGCGAATGAAACTTTTCTTTAAAAATACGTCTACTCTCTTGAAATATGAAGGCCTACCATTTTTATTTGGAACATGTCTCTCGGAAAATTGATCAACTTACAGAAATTTCAGTAAAGTGCAACAGAATGCATCTGACTGCAGTAACACTCTAGAACAGGGGTCGGCAACATATTTTAAGTAGAGAGCCATTTCTCCTTAAATAATTTTAATAAATCTTACCAAGAGCCGCAAGGATGATAGTGTAAATAACTCTGTAGATCATCTGTAATCACAAATTATTATTTTATGATATTCAATAACATTTAAATGTTTTATATATTTATTTTCACATATTGCAAAGTAAATAAACAAATAAATAATAACTAAACCTGTGTTTGAATGAAAATGGCGGCAGTACTATATATTACGTACTGTATTTTAATATAATTGTATTCAATTTCAAACCTATCACATTTAAAATTCTTTTTGAAAAAATATCTTTACTTTAATAAATGAAATTTTCATTCGTTTCAATAAAATTAAAATATACAATTTATTTTGGACAGGCTGAAGAGCCACACAATTTGGATAAAAGAGCCGCATGCGGCTCGCGAGCCGCGGGTTGACGACCCCTACTCTAGAACATTAATATATAAAGGCTAATCGCATTAATCATTTGGTTGTGCGGTTATTAAAGATGAGGCACTTCGAGAAAGCGATCTACACGTACCTTCCGATGTAAGTCCAGTTATGGGAGCATTGTCTTCAGCATAGCCGAAGTGAATGATGAACACGGAATGAGCTTAATGATTGGATTTCCATGTGGAGGCCCGGGTTCGAATTCAGTTGTTGGTCCTTAAGATTTTCTCTTCCTAGGAGCTTCTCACAGCTCAGTGTCTGGTGATGGGCAGTGTTGTTTGTATCAAGATAGCACTGAATGGTAGTGCACTGAAAAATGCTCCGTATGCCAATCATCTCAGCTTCATTTTTTTTTTTTAAAGAGTGCTATGAAAAAAAATGGCAGAATCCTCACAGATCTCTCCCCTCGTGCCTTTACTCAATCTGCTCCTTCCCTTTGTGTGGTAATAGTGAACGAGTAAAATTATGTGAAAGATCAAATGCTTTGATTAAAAAAAAGAGATAAAAATGGACGTAAACAGTAAAACTTGTGACGTCAAAAGATTCTGTAAGTTATATAATGCCAAGAACAAACAAAGAATTAGTAGAAGTGTTAATTAGCAGTTTGAAGAAGATAAATTAACCAAACTCTTAATTTGACAGAGTCAACTTTCTGGGCTTTTGAAACATAGCAGAAACTACCTTTGTTTTACTTAGAATGCTGGTAACTCATACAACAAACTAAACATTTTATTAAAATTATTTTCGGGTTATCTGGGAAATATATGGATGGAAGTGTAAGTTTATATTCTCTTTCAAAGTCCTGTGAGAGCGCATTGCCGAGCTATTTACTCATTGCCGAGCTATTTACCCATTGCCGAGCTATTTACTCATTGCCGCACTCAGATCTAATAGCTCCACAATTCTTGCTTCTAATTAATCAATTGAATAATTAAACATTTGCTATGAGAATTACATAATCACTTAGCGAAATTAGTCTAATTGTTTCTTATTGGGATTGGGCCAAACGAAATGAAAGTAAGGTGAGAATTCACTGATAATGACACACGTCGACTAATGAAACTTGGACTTCACAGTGGAGAGAGTCCAGAGGAGAAATATTTCGGATTTCTAATAAAGTCTTCTAACTTACTGAGAATTTCAAACTAAGTATTTTTAATGTTTAAGTGGTATAACCTTCGCAGTTCTGGACTACACAGAACGATTTTTTTTTTTCCACAAGTTTTTCGTAATTTTCCAGGCAGTCGTCCAAGGAAAATTTGAACTTCAACCCGAAGTATGCTTGCCTTACAAATTTCCAGGCTAACATTTAATCAGGCAATATTGAATATTGATTTTACGTAAACTGAGGCTACTTTTTTCCACATTTTCATTTTATTATAGGCAACATTATATTGTTTTAAAGTCAATTATCTTATCTGCTAAATATTGCCTATAATGTTTTCTACCGCATCTGGTAGCCCAGACTAGTGGAATACGCTGAAGCCACGAATTTCATTGTGGCAATTTAAAAAAAGCAAATCTACCACGCCGTAATTGTTTGTTTTTAGGCAGTTACTAGAAAAAGCTTGACAATTTAACATTGAGCTTTTTCACCTTGTTTCTAAATTTTAAGGCTGCTTAAGATAACTTGGAAGAGCCGCTTTTTACAGCCACGTTAGAACTTAATTTCTCCAAAAAACTAGTTCGATTCGTTATAAAAACATGATGATGTCATGTTAAAATTCAGAATGCCTTATCTAAAAGTTCCTCAACTTGGAAATGCTAAAGACAATGCTCTTATCGGTTTACTGTACATTCTTGCACCAGGAAAAGTAATCACAGTTCCTGGAAAAGACAAAACTGATCTGTGTTCAATAAGTTGCCTTCACCAATGACATGGTATGGTGATCAGTGGACGCACATTTGCGGCTGTAAGACAATTTTAGCTGTATAAAAGGGCGAGGAGATAGGCTAGGATAGAAAGATAGAATATGTGACATTTAGAAATTCGCTTTTTGGAGACATTCAGAGTGCGTATGGTACAGCATTCCTTCGAAAAAGAGGAACAGTTTTTATGTGGGTTGCCAGAATGTGGGTCACAGGATGAAAGCGACTAATAATAGGCCCTACAATTGGCAAGGCAAAGAGGCATACATTTATCGAGAGGGACAAAACTTATGTCCTTTAACCCTAATCCAACCTCAATCCATTCGAATGTGTCGATTGGTGGGTTGCAAACAAAAGCCCGAAAAGTCTAGGGGGGAAAATACCTGAAATCATGATCTGTAGACAAATTCGCGAAGGTAATTACTAGAACAGTCCAAGGAACCGGATATGATGAAGGTCGTCATGATTTCAAGGACTTGCTGTCAGAATACATACTTATACTTGTAATCTACTCATACTTATATTCAATCCGCAGAGCTGGAAGGTTCCCGCAAAATAGGACGATCGATGCTCAGAGAAGTAGATATAATGTGAGCAGCGGTGACCAAACCCTAGGCACTAGATATCAGCTGAGCGCTGCTTTGTCAGAGAAAGAAGTGACATTCTTAAGGAGGCCAGAGACTCAGTCAGTGGGTTTTAAGGCCATAGATCATGATGATTTTTTTAAATTACCATTCATGGTTTCATACGAAATTGCGGCAAAAAATATACAGGGTGACCAAAGTTATATGCTCCACCCACTTTTTTTTTTAACGGCGGGAAATTTCGAAAAAATAAAAAACACGTATTTAATCATTTTTAGTCTAGTTTATTTTCAGTGATAGACCCATTTTTTTAAACCGCTGTATCTCGAGATACTGCATCCAACTTTTGTTTTTCAAATGGAACGTTATATTTTTTTGCATATTTTTATAGTATTTGAGCTCCTAAAATAAACAAAAAAAAATTTTTTGAAATCGGTTAGGTTTTTCAAAAGTTATGGTAATTTAAAATATGAAAAATAAATTTCACTTTATTGTCAAAATTACGTTATTTTTTTTAAAGAATCTGTTCAAACTGGGCACAATCAACGGATAGGCAAGCCAAAACTCTAGACGCCCACGCTTTGCTTGTAGCAGCACTTCCGGTGGCGAAGTCAAGATCTAGGGAGGCTAGAGTTATTCGACGTTCAGGTTGTTTTTTCTACAAACGTTTGGTGTGGAGTTTTAGGAAATCACCTAATCGGCCCATACTTCTACAGAGAGAACTTAGCTGGTGCAAGGTATCTAACTTTTTTTAAGAGACATTTTGCCACTTCTGATTGAAGATGTTCATCTACAACGTCGGCTAGATATGTATTTTCAACAAGTTGGTTGCCCGGCACATAATGCGAGAGTTGTTCGAGGTTACCTGGACAGAAATTTCCATGAAAAGTGCTTAGGGACTCATTGTCCCATCAAATGGCCACCTCGATCTCCGGACTTAACCCAAATGGACTATTTTTTGTGGGGATACCTAAAAAATAAAGTGTACAGTATCCTTAATCCCGTGGCTTTAGTCGATGGTCTGAAACATCGAATAACTCTAGTCTGCCTAGATCTTGACTTCGCCTCCATAAGTGCTGCTACAAGCAAAGCGTGGGAGTCCAGAGTTTTGGCTTGCCTATCTGTTGATTGTGCCCAGTTTGAACAGATTCTTTAAAAAAAATAACGTAATTTTGACAATAAAGTGAAATTTATTTTTCATATTTTAAATTACCATAACTTTTGAAAAACCTAACCGATTTCAAAAAAAATTTTTTTGTTTATTTTAGGAGCTCAAATACTATAAAAATTTGCATAAAAAAAAATATAACGTTCCATTTGAAAAACAAAAGTTGGATTCTGTATCTCGAGATACAGGGGTTTAAAAAATTGGGTCAATCACTGAAAATAAACTAGACTAAAAATGATTAAATACGTGTTTTTTATTTTTTCGAAATTTCCCGCCGTTAAAAAAAAAGTGGGTGGAGTATATAACTTTGGTCACCCTGTATATTGATATTCGCACCAGATTTCTATTTGTATTAGTTTGTAGGCATGGACATTAACCTAGGCCTCTTCAAATCTCCCGAGGGCTCAAGTAACTACTCCTGTCTGAGCATGCGTGCATCAAGTTGGTGATGGTAAACTAGAACCTACAAGACAGTTACCACACGCCAGCATTTGCACTCCTTAAGTACTCCTGAAATCCCTATATATTGTGTGTTATGTTCGGATTGTTAATGTTAGGCTGGGGTACCAGCAGTGAATGCACATACTTATCATTCAACACTATTTACTATTAAGGCCACGCCTGTTTCTATGACTTTGGCAGTAAGGATTGTCTGCCTGTTGAATCAAATACACCTACATTCTTTAAAATGAAATAGAGACGCAATCATTTGTATGGGAGTAGTTATTTGAGAATAATGGCCTTCGCAAAATTAAATACACAATCAAAACATAAAGTGGGTGCATCTATTGGAATTGGTATCAGAAGTAGTCTCTGGCTAAACAAACACTAGGAGAAGCTTCTGTGGAGTTTTTGTTTACGAAAAAAAAAATAAAAATTGAACAATGGTCAAGTGTTATTTTTATTTACACTATAAATCTGGTAAATCCTCCAAATACGATAACATTCTTGAAGATAAAATAGTTTTATTAACATGAGTAATGTTACTGAGATAGGAGACGATGTAATATTTTATTTATAGAATGTAAACATAATTTGACGTAAAGGTCATCACGAAAGATTCACATCTATTTATGTATTCTTCTTTGGATTGCTTATTACATTTTGCAGTAGTAGCATTTTTCTTTGGTAGGATATGATGGAAAAATGTTTATTGATTGTACAAGTGTGTGGAGTTGAGTTTCACTCAGTCCAGGTTTTGGCTGCACGAGCGTATCCTGTACGAGAGAATAAAACACTTTCCTTAAGTGTACAGTATTAATTTATTCAACTCTAAACTAGATGAAATAGTTAGCTAAATTATTAAATTTAGAATTTTGGCTTATCTTGAGCTTTAGTAGCACAAAACATTAGATACAAATTAAAATTTCTAAGTTATTAGAACTGTTTCCATAACTGGCGTTTTAAGGTATTGCTTTTTTTTTAATACTTAGTATGTAAGAAAGAAGGTATTTCGTAGGTTTCGTTAAGTAGGCAGAGAAAAATTTCAAACTACTAGTTGTTGATTAGGGAACTGTCACTAATAAAAAGGTTTTTGCGACAATAAGCAGGCTAAGAGCGAACCACGCTGTGTGCGGATCGTATCTTCACAGGATCAACAAAAGATCCTCTCCTCTTTGCGTAGATTGCAATGAGGAGGAGGATTTCAAACATATAATGATATGTCCACGTTATGTGTGTAGAAAGGAAACGAATGTTTGACGACATATACAGGGTATATAGATGCACCATTTCGCTATGAAAACATAATATTCTCCACCAATATCTATGTGCTTAAATCTGTAGCAGAGCTAGCAATGAAATATGAATGTATTTAAAATTTACAGCCGATTAGAATGAATGCAAGAAAAGATTAGAGAAGGATTACGTGATTTTAATTTCGGTTAAGCTATAAGGATGGCAGGAATATAGAGTACTGATCCATCCATTAGCTGTAGTTTAAGTAAATAGTTGTATATAGTAGAGGGATGAATGTGTGAAGCGAATGTATTTATAAGTAAGAATGGAGAGTGAGTGATATTCTAGTGATAAGCACCTAGACGATGCTGGCTGTCTGTATTCATAGACGATGCTTGCTGCAAATGCCAAAAAAAGGCAAAAAAAAAAAACTTCTTTTACATCGTTTTATTCTGAATTTATTTACTAATTTACAATCTGCATATAAATACTTACATGTAATAATTAAATACGATGTTGATGATGTAAATATTGCGTGAAGAGAAGTAGAAGTGAGATTACACACAGCGGTAGCACTCTCTACAGAAAACCGAAGATGACGATGATCTTTACTTCTCTAGGAAGTCTTGGGGCCACTGACGTCGCCATCGGCGTGATGGATTGTCAGGAATGACAGAAGAGGCGAGAGGCTGCTCGAAAGGATTAGAGCAAGCAGAGAGAACAGTATGGAATTTGGGATAACTTCACTAAATTTAGTTTAATGATGATGATTACAGAAAATTTCAATGTCTACTTGGAAAATTTTTAAGGCATAATTATACTAAAGTGGAATACCATTTTGTATTTTATTTGTTGTTTTTTTACCTGAAATATATTCCGCAAAGTTGCTCTTTCGGTTCACAGATTTTTGATTCAAATCTTTTAAATTCTAACAAGCTTTTAATAATTTTTGATTGAAGCGGTGGAACTCTATTGAATTCGTGGGAAAACGTATCTGGCTAAATGTATTTTAAGTGGGTAAGTGGGTAATAAGTAATATTAAAGAATTAAGGATTTCGGCCCACGTAGTATCTCTAAAGCAGAGTGTTACCAAATACCAAGGTTGGTGTTTGTATGTGGCTTTTCGTGTCTGAGGTATTCTGTTAAAACACATACTGCTCGTGAGTTGAGTGAAAATTTATAAATAAAAAAAAATCAGTACTAATTGCAAATCATTTTTTTTTGCCCAGTAGTAAAAACATATTTTCAGTATGAAGAGGTTCGTAGTATTCTAAATGTGAACATTATCTGCCTGACATCTGGTTTACATATGTCGTTTGATTTTGTTTTCGTAATCTCAAAACTAATTACTGTTATTATTGTGACACCATGTGTAGTATGATACCAACATGTAGAAGCATCGTAATTGTACTGATGATTTCAGTTATGTTGTATCATACAACATTACGCAACTGTCTAGAAATTTGAAATCCCTTTAACGCGTTAGTGGGATAAGGAGGTTGTTCAGATCATGTATCTTGAAAACTGCGAGAGCAATGCAGAGAATTGTTCCAAGTTTAATCTTTTACCTTTTGAAATAATCGCGTTTAAAAATTTTGTACTTGTGCTCTCAACATTCTGAATATCAGACCATTAATTGGATTTCATCCCCGCGCGGCCATTTTATTTTTAAATTTTTAAGCAATTTTAAAATTACCTTACAACTACTTCGAAAATAATTTCCAATAAATTAAAATTTCCATGACCTTGAACCTGGCTCAGGGGTCAAACATTAAGCAAACTATGAATTTTCTTACCTAACCTAGTTTTCCTCATTGCCTCTAGTTCGTTGTTGTCTGAGGGGTAAGAAATTTCAGGATATTAAAGATTGGATTAGAGAACGAAACTCTACAGAAAATTACGCCATAACTTCAAAAATAGTTTATAGTAAAGCATTGAAAATGGTTTCTTTTAGGTTGTTATTGAAAATAGATATTCGAACTATTTTTAAAGTTCATATTATTTTTCACTTCAACATTTATATGTATTTTTTTTTGTTTCTAAATGTGTTGGTGTTTCATTTGACTGTAAAATAAACATTTTTCTGATATGATTTCTCAAACGCAATGGTGACCAACTTTTTCTATTTAAGGCAATGATTTAAGATTCTGAGGCACAGTATTAGAACTTATTTATTTATTATTTATTCTTATTTTTGTTTGTGCTTCTAGCCCGTACAAAAAGAGTTGGATACATAATTGAGTGCAAACTACATTTTACAAATAATACTGAATGTAGAAAAAAAGAATAATGAAGCACATTTTATGTGTATAAACAATACAAAACAAAAGCAAGTACGAAGAAGAACAGAACAATACAGCACAAAATATCAAAATTAAGAATAAGTGAAATTTAAAATTTAAAATTGTATTAACTTGTTAAGGAGGCACAGTATTATACCAGTAGCCCAAACTGAGAACAAACTTCTTTACTAACCGAACCTGGGTTCGATTCCCGGTCTTAGGCCTTGGATTTTATTTAATGGTTAATCAGAGAATTTTTTTTTTTAGAATTTTCCTCAACCTTGAGGTTTCCTCAGACCAATTTCCCTACATTAAAGGAAACACTTCACACATATACCGATAACGTAGTGCACTGCCGGAATTATAATACCCTACTCAAACTATACCATTTCTCCAGCGCACTCTATCCATCGCGTCTTGCTCGCACAGCCCTCGTCCAGCCATTAGCTCTTTACTCTTAGGTTACTTAACTCTCTTAGGCCTGTGTTGGTCCGGGCAAGAATATAACTCCTTGAGAGTGGCCAACCGTATGTCTGCGTGTCGTAGAAGGCGACTAAAAGACCTGCTTGGACTTTCCCAACCAAGCAGCTCCTTATCCAAAGTCCTCATCCCGATCTTTCCTTATTCCTTTCTCCAACTTTCTCCCATTTTGTATGGATTGGGGGGGGGGGGGTTCATGAGCCGTGGTGAAGGCGACCTCTCTAAGGGACGGGTATCCTGACAGAAAAGCTCCTGGTCCTCCAGGTTGGGGGTTTTCTCTATAGGCCAGCTCCCCATTCGAAGAAAAAAAAACATACCTGCTAAAAGACCAAAGGAAAATCAGAGAAATTTACATACATCAGAGAAACATACCAAAGTATGTTTGGTAGTAGCCTCCGTCCATGACACCTAATTGGTAGTTGGACGTTAAGCCCCGCCTGAAAAAATAGGCGATTACTTTACTTTTACTAACCGAATCCAGCGAACACCACTGTATTTGCATGATTATTATTTCATTTTATCCAGTCATTTTATCTGGTTTCATTTAATAAGGTTTCGTTCTAATAATTAAGAAACATGTATTTATCTTGGTTCAAAACTTGGTGATTTATTGGTTGTTTTCTAGTTGTTCTGTAGCTTCATAGTTACTGATATTCCGTGGACTACCGATTCATTAACTTAATTAAAATCTTCTCGGTTTGTTTTTATGTCCCCCAAAAATACGAAAGAACTAAAAATACTTAAAACTAAATTCTTAACTTCTTGGAACAACAATCCTTGAGAGTAGGACTTCTCTTAAGTTTTCCCCATTCGTTATGGTCAGCGGCCTTGAGAAGGTCTCTTCTCACTCCAACCTGACGGTAGTCTTCCTACACGTCGTCCGGCAGAGCCGACTAATTAACACTGTTAAATCCTCACGTTAACCATTAAATATCCAAGTCCTAAACCGGGAATCAAATTCAAAACCATAACACATCTTATCTTATCTTTGCAGGCCCCGCCTCTAACAGCTCGGCTCTTTGGTTTACGTTTTTAACTGACGTTTCGGTCGAATAAAGGCCTTCTTCAAACTTATGTACAATACATTATTACATGTTAATAATAGTTCAGAAATAATTTTTAAAAAGTACTAAATTTAAATGTAGGAAACTTTAACAAAACGTGATTAGAACATGATGTGTCGTAGTCATCCTGAAGTAAAGAGTTAGAACACGATTCATTAATAAACTGATACAGCCCAGACATGTTATGGAAACGATGCTCTGGGAGAGGTTATATAAATAACGGGATATCGTGTATGTGAAGTACTATTGGTTTTGACGTCTTTGTTAGGAATAGTCGCTGTTATCAGACTGATGAGCGCCTACTTCTGCGACGTCACCAACATATACGAGGTGTGTTCAAAAAGTAACGGGAATTTTCGTTTTTTGAAAAAAATATTTATTTATTCATCTACATTAATATTGTCGCCTTCAAAGTAGTCCCCTTCGCATACAATACACTTGTGCCAGCGCTTTTTCCAATCCTCGAAACACTTCTGAAACTCGATCTTTGTGATAGCTTTCAGCTCTTTCAGCGATTCGCTTTTAATGTCATCTATGCTTGTAAAACGACGGCCTTTTAATGTTCTCTTTATGTTTGGAAATAGAAAAAAGTCACATGGAGCCATGGCTGGCGAATATGGAGGCTGGGGCATCGTTAAAGTTTTGTTTTTGGCCAAAAATTCACGAACAAGCAATGAAGTGTGAGCAGGTGCATTATCGTGTTGCAAAATCCATGAATTGTTTTGCCACAAATCCGGGCGTTTTTTTCGGATTGCTTCACGCAAACGGCGTTGAACTTGTAGGTAGTACTCCTTATTGATTGTTTGACCTTGTGGCAAGAATTCATGATGCACTATGCCATTAAAATCGAAGAACACAGTGAGCATAACCTTCACATTCGAGCGCACTTGTCGAGCCTTTTTCGGTCTTGGCGATCCAGAATGCCTCCACTGGGACGATTGAGCCTTAGTTTCGACATCATATCCGTAAACCCATGTTTCGTCACCTGTTATAACACGTTTCAGTAGATCCGCATCGTTGTCGACTTCATTGAGTGACTCTTGAGCAACTTCCATTCTCCGCTGTTTTTGTTCGAAATTCAACAATTTTGGAACAAATTTTGCTGCCACACGTTTCATACCCAAAACATCCGAAAAAATTTCATGGCATGAGCCAATTGATATGGCAACATCATCAGCGACTTCTCTGATTGTGATTCGGCGATCGTTCATAACCATTTCTTTCACTTTTTTCACGTTTTCATCGGTTGTTGATGTGCTTGGACGTCCAGGTCGTTCGTCATCTTCAACGTTTTCGCGGCCATCTTGGAAATGCTTATACCACTCGTAAATCCTTGTTTTACTAATAGCAGACTCACCATATGCCTTTATTAACATTTCACACACTTTATTACATTTTTTACGCAAAATTTAATACAAATTCTTTGATCCATTTTTTTTAACAAACAAAAATCGCCAAGCTCGAAAAACACGTCTAACCTTAACGGCTGCCACTTAAGAAGTAAACAATGAATATTACTGAAAATTTTATCGTACTTCAGGGGCATGTGTACCAACATAATAAAAAAAAAAATTTTACAATCAGACTCTCCAAACCCGCGAAATTTAAAAATTCCCGTTACTTTTTGAACACACCTCGTATATATTATTGTACATGTAAAATTGTTCATACTATTTATTCTTATATTGTTCTCTTAATATAATTATTATTTTCATTTACTGTCTAAAAGTGGGAAGTATTGCACAACCGGGTCCAATTATTTTTCTGCAGAAATTTACTAGTTCTGAGGATGCCAGGATACGAGAAACTTGTTTCTGGATGCATGAAGTATGATTTTGTTTAAAAAATATTTTTAATGAATATCAAAAATACAGACCTAAAGGGGAAAATCTAGTTAATAACTGCTATGGGACGAATAAGACATCTTTAGTCAAAATTGGTAAATCAGAAATGTGATTTACTGTAAAGTCGGTTACACTTCGATTTTTCAAAACACCCTCAGCTTGTTCCTTTAACAATTTTTACTATAGTTAGTCATCTAAAGTTCTTGGTTGTTGAGGATAGTAAAGGAATTCGTAAGTTTTTAATTAGTAGACGAAATGTGAATGTTTATACAATTTTTATAGACTTTTTGGTCTAATAAGGCTATCTCCGGCTTATGCAGTAATTTACTAATTTTTACAACCATACTATGTACAGAAAGGAAGGGATTAGCTATGCAGTTAGCGTATTGTATTCCCACGCGGAGGTCCCGGGGTCGAATCCAGCTGATGACCCTTAGATTTTCTCTCCCCAGGAGCTTCTTATAGCTCATTGCCCAGTGATGGATAGTGTTGTCTGTAACGAGAGAACACTGTCCGGAGGCCGGCAGTGCACTGAAAAAAAAGCTCCGGGCGCCAATAACCTCAGACGTAAATTAAAAAATATATCTGCATACTAGAGTTACAATAGCTTATTGAAATTAGTTGAACACTGACATGGCCGTATACTATCTGTTATAGTAGTAGTTAGTTTTAAGATAATATGACTAATTTCTTAAAGCTATTGTAATTTTAGTAGATAAATATATAATTATTATAGAATCAGTAATATAATTATTCTATTCATTAAAATTAAACGTTCATTAAAAGTTTATAAACATACGGAAGTTTTCTTTATTAAACAAAAACCTATCATAATCATTCACAGTGTTTTCTCTTTTGTCTGAAAACAGTTGGTTAGAAGTCTCGGGGAATTGATATTCTTGGATTATATACTGATTATTTTTTCCTAAAAATACTGTAATTAAGAAAGTTTTTAATCAAACAAAAACCAGAAAATGGCATGTTTGAAAAAAACCGGTTAAACCTAAATTGCTACTTACATAACAATTTTCTCAGAACTCTTTATATTCTAGGAATGAGTATATCAATTCTCTTTAAATAACCAGCGAATGTAATAATTATTCAAAATTAAATTTTTAAAGGAAAACCTTGAGTAAAACTGCTTTTCAGTTCTAATATCATTTCTGAGAATTGCAGTTCAAAGAAAATTGTTCATTAGAACCTGCCGCTGCAATAGCGTGACAACTTTGTTTTACAAAAATTTACATTTTTTGCGCAATCAGATCTAAAATTTGTTTTTGGGATTCAAAGTTTTTTACCATTCAAACAGAGACTAAAGGTATAGTTCTTTATTTTTCCTGCTTATTTATTTATCTACTAACGTCTGAGACCGTTGGAACTTAGAGCCTTCACAAAACTCCGGGCAGTGTTCTCTTGCTACAGACAGCTCAGTACTAAACTGTGCTTACTTAAACAGTACCTATTTTTTTTTTTTTTAGCGCATCAACAGCTGAGGTTATTAGCGCTCGGAGCTTTTTCCAGGGCACTTTTTTCCATCACCGGACAGTGAGCTCTAAGAAGCTCCTAGGAAGAGAAAATCTAAGGGTTAGCAGCTGGATTCGAACCCGGGACCTCCGCGTGGGAATCGAGTACGCTAACCACCTAGCTAATCCCTCCCCCAGTATTCCCCCTATTATTTCAATTACTGGCTGTATCACTTTCTCAAATCACTGGTTTTAAGTAATATTTCTAAGAAATTTTCCTAGTTTTACCATTGTCTGTTATTTTAGTTACTATTTCCGTTGGAGTATTTTATTAATGTAACGCTTTAAAAAGTATGAATTGAGAATTAATAAAGAGGGAATTGACCTTTAACCTTGAGATGGTATAGTTAGGAAGGTCAGGGAGTAATTGTATCTCATCAGATAATGTTGGCTCAGATAACATCGAACATTATACATGTATCAGCGCCGCTAGACAGTTCTATCCTGTACTCTAAGCCGTATTTTGTCTTTTTAAAACAGGAAACCTCTTTGTTTGTTGCCGCATGTACTCTTTGTTTTACTTAAGGAACCAAGCTCAAATTAAATGTCAAGTTTTATATTCTTACAAAGACAACGTTTTCATTAATCGGATTTCTGTTCAGTAGATATACGAGGTTTGTGGCTATTAAATAACGAGACTATTGCTGTAAAACATTTTATTTTAAATTTATACATATTTAGTTATTATCACCTTCAATATACACCCCTCCCCTATCACTACAACGCTCCATGCGAATTTACCATTGTTCGAAACAGTGCTGGAAGTCTTTTTCTGTGAGATCCTGCATGATGTGTGCCGCTTTTTCTTTCTCTAGCTTCAACGGACTGAAATCGTGTTCCTTTTAAAGCAGATTTGACTTTGGGGAACAGACAAAAGTCACATCAGGCGAATAAGGCGAATGGCCTAAAACTGGGATGTTGTACTTGGCTAGAAACGTCTTGATAGACACAATGCAGTGTGAGCTGGCGCGCTGTCTTGACTTGTTCTTCCACCAATCGGGTCGTTTTTTCCTTACTCTTTCACGGAGTTGAGCAAGCACCTCACGGTAGTAATGTTGATTAATTATAATCGATATTTTCATCCGTTTTGGACGTGGAAGGGCGACCCGGGCGGTCATCATCTCCGACGTCTTCTCGGCCATCTTGGAAACGCTTGAACCACTCAAAAACTCGCGCACGTGATAAACATTCATCGCCATATACTTCTTTTAATAAAAGATAAGTTTTAGTAGCGGTTTTATTAAGTTTCATGTGAAATTTCACGACAATTCGTTGCTCTACTACATGTGTGGTATCATGTTTTCAGCAAAACGAAACTAACACCTCTTACACAAACGAAGGTTCCGGTCAGACAGATTTCTCTACAAAACACGTGAGTCGCTGCAATCGAAAGAGAAGGCTTTACGCTGCACAGCTGTCGGTCGTTAGGATTTGGCGCATCCAGTTCTTCTATAGCAGCATCAGTCTCGTTATTTAATAGCGACACCTCGTACTTATTATATTCTAATAAATATATTTTTGAAAGTGTCCCAATGTTTTAGCTGAATACAAGGATACCATTGATGCTTTCGTCCAATGCGGCGTACTATCGATGTACGAGGGTCGTTTGAAAAGTCCGTGCAAAGTCAGAGAGATAGCACCACTGGCGCGTATCGAGGTTATGTTTAGTTAGTAGCATCTCTTGGAAGAACACACACCAAGTTTCAGCCAGATCGGTCTATTTCTTTGTGTTTGGCATTCGTTTGAATCGAGGAAGTCGAGCGATTTTCAAAAAATGGACGAAAAAGAATTTCGTGTGTTGATTAAACACTACTTTATGAAAGGCAAAACGCCTCAGGAGACTAAAGAGAAGCTTGACAAACATTATGGTGACTCTGCACCTTCGATTAGAACAGTTTATAAGTGGTTTCAAAATTTTCGGATTGGCCATATGGGCACAAGAGACGCTGAACGTTCTGGACGCCCTGTTGAGCTAACTACTCCAGAAATCATTGATAAAATCCATGATATGGTGATGGATGACAGAAGAGTGAAGGTGCGTGAGATTGCTAGTGCTGTGGGCATCTCGAATGAACGGGTACATAATATTTTGCATCAACATTTGGACATGACAAACATTTGGTGCCGCGATTACTCACGCTTGACCAAAAACGAAATCGTGTGAAGTGTTGCAAGGACGGTTTGCAGCTGTTCCAGAAGAATCCGCAGGACTTTAAAAGTCGTTTCGTCACTATGGATAAAACATGGATACATCACTACACTCCTGAGACCAAAGAACAATCTAAACAATGGGTTACCAAGGGGGAATCTGCGCCAAAAAAGGCGAAGACCGTTCCTTCGGCCGGAAAGATTATGGCGACTGTCTTTTGGGATTCGCAAGGAATAATCCTCATCGACTATCTGGAAAAGGGTAAAACTATTACAGGTGCATATTATTCATCGTTATTGGACCGTTTGAAAACCGAGCTGCAAGAAAAACGCCCACGATTGGCCCACAAAAAAGTCCTTTTCCATCACGACAACGCACCAGCTCACACCTCAGCAGTTGTGGTCGCAAAATTAATGGAAATAGGGTTCCAACTCGTTTCAAATCCCCCCTATTCTCCAGACTTGGCTCCCTCGGACTACTATTTGTTCCCCAATATGAAGAAATGGCTGGCGGGAAAAAGATTTTATTCAAACGAGGAGGTGATTGCAGAAACGAATGGCTATTTTTCAGACTTGGACAAATCCTATTATTCGGAAGGGATCAACAAACTAGAGCAGCGTTGGACGAAGTGTATAAGCCTAAAAGGAGACTATGTTGAAAAATAAAAAAGGTTTACCCCAAAAAATTAAGTAGTTTTTATTTTTGCACGGACTTTTCAAACGACCCTCGTACAATCTTTTAGGAAGAAATGATCCTACCCTAAGTGGGTTCGCAATTCTGGCGACCTGCCAAAGATTGCACCACCTTATCATAGTAAAATAGGTTTGGTTTTTTCCCGTGCCCGCACATAATAAATCTTGCATTTACCAATGTGGAAATACAGGAGAGACATTATAGGGAATTTAAGGAATCCTTGAACTTGCGAAGATGGAAACAGAGAAATAATAAATTTCTTCAAATGTCGCTTGTTTGAACTCTAATTTAAAAGTAAAATAATCGCCTATTTTTTTAGGTGGGACTTAACCTCCAACTACCAATTAGGTGTCGTGGACGGAGGCAACTAGCAAACATACTTTACTACATTTTTTTTCTAACAAAAAGTAGCCATACGCGGGATTCGAACTTAGGTCCTCCCACTTGGACGACCGTTTGGACTCTAATTTACTCTTATGTTTGACAATATCGAACAGAGAAATGTACCAAACTCATTAAACTATCTCTGGTGATGGATGAAAATGCGAAGGCGGTAAAGAATGCAAATAATAAATATGCGTGCATCGACGGATAAAATCAAAGTCTTCAATAATACTTAGACATTGTAACATTACGCCGATCTAGGCTACGGTACATAATAAATAGCAAAGATTTCACTGTTATTTGAATGTATTTTAACTGCTGTAGTTGGTGCCCAATTTAGTTGCTTTCTGTTCCTCGCAGAAAGTATAAATTCAATAATCTATTTTTGTTTTTTCTAATAATACATCTGTTCCATTAATTTTTGTTCTATTTTTACTTTTATCGCTAAAGCTAGCTTGTTTCTTAAGCTACACATGTTGATAACTTTATTTTAAACAATTAATTATTTACTGTTTAAAAGGAAATAGATGTCTAGTGTGACTTTCCGAAACTCACGTTTTGTTAAAACGATTTTGTGCAAAAAAAGAGCAAAATTTATTCGGTAAAGTGTAGTGCTGCACGAGAAACGAGACAAATCTCGGTCTCGGTACCGAGACCGAGACCGAGACGAGACTTGAGCAACCGAGACCGAGACCGAGATCGAGACATGATATATATCTCGTCGAGAAATCTCGGTCTCGTCTCGGTTTTTCAAATATTAATTTTTAGCTACAAAATTATAAAATTGTGTTCTTTATTAATAAATAATCATTACGGGTATTGAATTAATTATTAAAAGATACGATTTTATTATATATGTTCAATATTACTACATCTATTTGACTTCGAATTACATAAGTAAAGTAAGCAAAGTAAAGTAATCGCCTATTTTTTCAGGCGGGGCTTTGCGTCCAACTACCAATTAGGTGTCGCGGACGGAGGCGACTAGCAAACATACTTTACTGTAAATTTCTCATATTAACCATTAAATAAAATCCAAGGCCTAAGACCGGGAATCGAACCCAGTACCACAATACACATTAGCTTCGTAGGTCTCGCACCGCTCGGCTACCGTGGCGGCCCCCTTCGAATTACATAATTTTTACATAAATTCACTAAATTTCACTATTCATATCATTCATTCATTCAATTTCATAAATTTCACTATTAATAATCTAATACTTTGAACTTTGATATTATTTGAATTATATTTTAGAATTTTGGAATTAGTGAATTCCAAAAAAAAAAAGACTATCTATGCACCTGAAAAATATTGCCACAAATTTTCGTTTTTAAGATACACTTTGCCCAAGCATTGATACATAAAAGAGCTTTTACTGAATCAGAAGTTAGAGAAGATCTTCTATTGGTCATTATCATCGCAGCTTGCGAAAGTAATCTTTCCGATGGCACTGAAGTTGCACAGATACTAAAAATATCTTTTGCCATTCTAGACAAATTTTTGAAGGAATTCTCCATTCTAAAATGTCAACGTCTACTGGTGCTTGGTCTAATTTGGTGTAATTAATTATTTCTGTCTTCCATGCTTCGGTGATATTTGCTGATTTTTGAGCAAATGGTGCAAAAATATTGATGCAGTCGTCGTCGTCGTCAAAAGGTGAATCATCAGATTCTTTATCTTCACCAACAGCCATAACTAATGGAGCGGGAAGTTTGTTGGGAGGTGTATTTTTTATTTCACGAATCGACTTGTTATAGCAGGCAGATATGTTATTTGGGTCTTTCATTTGGCGCGTTTTTAACATCTTTTTGAAATTATATAAAGATATATAACAGTAACAGTAACATATGATGCATTGAAGTGTACGTAAGTAGTTGTCTTCTTTTACACACATTTTCATTACCAATATATAAATTAAAATAATTATTAGAAAATAATAACATTTTTTGAAAAGATTATTAATAGCAAGCCGCTTTTAATACTTAAACAAAAATTCAAAAAACCGAGACCGAGACCGTGATCGAGACTGCATAAAGTCTCGTCTCGTCTCGGTCTCGTGCAGCACTAGTAAAGTGGCTTTTTTGAACTTTGTTATTTAATTATAGTATTTAATTCTTATTTATATTGTACATTTGGTGAGATCGCCCATTTTACTTAAATGACACTTCAGAGAGAAACTTAATCGAACTCTCCTTGAGAACTGCTTTGTAAAAAAAAAAGTGAAAGTTATAGATTTGCATGTGTGAATCCTAAGTTTTAGCAATCGTTGGAGCTATTTACAAAAACCTAGACAGTTACCTACTCCAATTCGTAAAAACTACTTTTTTCCATATCAGGGAACATTAAGACCGTTATATTTCCGTTTATTCATTTACGAGTGAAATTCAATTGCACTTTACAATCAGGTAGGCAATGAAAATTTATCTTAATGAATTATGGTTATTTTGCAAGTGACAAGATGGTGGCGTACCATTAACTAAATTCGAAAGTGTAACGGATAGTTCTTTAGAAACTAATTAAAAGGAAAGATTACGCGTAGTCTCTCCTTAAGAAAGATTTGGAAATTTACGCGTCATTTCCAAAAATAATGTTTTTATGTTGTTCCTCATGAAATAATTAGATTTGTCTTAAAAATTTGAATTTCAAATGGAGTACCTTCACAGTGAGAAAACGCTCATCTTCTTTTGACAAAGGATACTAGTAACTTAACATATCGGAGTTTTATGTATCAATAAAGTAATCGCCTATTTTTTCAGACGGGGCTTAACGTCCAACTACCAATTAGGTGTCGTGGTCGAAGCTCATACTTTACTGTAAACAATTTTTTCTAACAAATAAAAAGTAAGTCCTATGCAGGATTTGATTTGGGGATCTCCCACTTACAAAGCCACGGTCATGACTACTAGACCAACACCCTCCCCTTTTATATATCAATAAAATCATGGCCATAAGAGTCATCGCGGTCACAGCCAACCCAGATTAATGCTACGCTACTGATGATTAGTTAAGTTAACGCCATTGTGTTGTTAAACATTACAGAAACCAAATGTTTGTACACATTAATAGAGAATAAGTAAATTAGAATTGCCGTAAGATTGGGCGGTTGTGTGTACTACACCGTATTTATCGCATCCTCTTACCCCATAAATTAGAGAAAGTATTGTTATCGTACTGATTTCCTATTTTGAGATTCCACCAGAATTATCCGTTTTAAGGTTCCCAAAAAGTGGTTTTTACATTTTTAAAATCTCACTCACTTCTCCTGTGTTTGGTTTTGTCCACAGAATCTCGAATAAGAAATAACTGAGTAAGTTGAAATTTGATTTTTCGCATAGATGCCACTATGTTAGATTTTGGTCAAAATCGAGCAACTAGAAGTGTCAATTTGCTGAACCTTTTCCCCATTTTTTAAAGATTTCATCGAAAACGACTCTATAGATCTTTACTTTAAACGTTATAGATAACTATCTATAAATTTCGATTTAAATTTTCCCCCTAAAATTCGGTTAGGGATCTCTGGAAAAGCAGGTGTATAGATTCCCTTTAATCTGGCATTTTTCTGCGATGTACCGTCCTATCTCTTGCATACTGTTAAGGGAGGAATGTTGCTTTAATCGAGTTTTGTGGCCTCTCTTCCTCGGCCAGAATTTCTCGCCTCAGTGGAGATTATTCACTTTCTCCCAAATGGGCTGCTAGGCTTTTCTGTGTACTACATCACTTAAACATTATATTTAAAAACTTTTTCTTTATATTATTATTCTTAAAAATTCATTTTGTGACAATTATCGAGGTATAATGCTTCTGTATAAGGTCTCACTTCTACGTATAGATCTTATACTCCGAGATTAAACAATATTAATGAGTTAGAACCTTGATGAC
The DNA here is from genome assembly GCF_049639745.1 of Rhodnius prolixus. Lineage (NCBI taxonomy): Eukaryota > Metazoa > Arthropoda > Insecta > Hemiptera > Reduviidae > Rhodnius > Rhodnius prolixus. Next base: position 32,546,652 of record NW_027411581.1, on the reverse strand, counting down.
GTATCTGAAGTCATGTGAGTTGCACACCAGATTATTTATTGACCAATCACAGTGGTACTGTTTTAGAACCTGCCAATTTTTTCTCTTGAAATATTAAGTCATTTAACTTTGCCTCTACCAAAATAATTTTAACTTAACATTGTGCCAAATATAAATATTATTTACTGTACATAAACATGTGTATGCTGTTATTTTTTATTTATTTATTTACATATTTACACATTAAGTTTTTTTTTAACATCATGTTTGTAGTAATATCATGTAAGTCATCTGGAGCCGTACTAATTATGTATTGCTGATTGATGACAACAAATCTGCGGAAATTTTCCCTGAACAGTCCGTCATACATAGCTTGCAAATATTATAAACTCTAAATGTCCGTTTTTAAAATAAATGATAAATAAAAAAAAATTTGGCAGTTATCCCAATTCACCACATCAGTGTATTTATTTTTGTATTTACTTTAAGTATCCTTAACATTGCCTATTTCATCTCCAACATTCGTCTCCCATACCATCCTTCTATTTCTATAATTTAGTAAATATTACAAATTGTATCTGTTGTATTCCTGTGTAAGGCGCCACGGTAGCCGAGCGGGTTAAGAGGCGAGACCTGCAAAGCTAATATGCATTGTGGTACTGGGTTCGATTCCCGGTCTTAGGGCCTTGGATTTTATTTAATGGTTTAATGAGAAATAGTAAAGTACGTTTGCTAGTCGCCTCCGTCCACGACACCTAGTAAATGGTAGTTGGACGTTAAGCCCCGCCTGAAAAAATAGGCGATTACTTTACTTTACTACTTACTTTATTATTCCTGTGTACTTGTATGAGTAGAATAATGCACTTATTTAATTGTGTGTTGAAAATCGCCCTCAGAAGAGATCAGAGCATTTTGGTTGGGGCATAGCACCCTCCAGCGGAGAGCCCAGAACGAGTCCTGCCAGTCCTTAGGTGTTACCTTTCCAGGAGTTTTTCTTCTATAACTCACTGCCCGTTGATAGGCAGAGAACAATGTCCAGATGCCACAGGGCACTAAAAAAGGCGCCAATGACCATAGATATTGGTGCGCCTTAAATTAAATTTTAAAAAAATTCAATGATATAAAATTTTTGAGTCTTTTTAGCGGAAATATCCAATGATAGGCCCGCCGATTGGGTCACCATCGGAGCTGATACTAATTTTTCTATTTGGTTTTTTTCGTTTTTGGATATTTTGAAATATTTAGATAATTATATCGATATTTGGAAAACGAGTTTTTATGATTTTTGTATAACTTGGTATACGTGGGTCGTTGGAAAGTCCGTGCAAAGTCAGAGAGATAGCACCACTGGCGCGTATCGAGGTTATGTTTAGTTAGTAGCATCTCTTGGAAGAACACACACCAAGTTTCAGCCAGATCGGTCTATTTCTTTGTGTTTGGCATTCGTTTGAATCGAGGAAGTCGAGTGATTTTCAAAAAATGGACGAAAAAGAATTTCGTGTGTTGATTAAACATTACTTTATGAAAGGCAAAACGCCTGAGGAGACTAAAGAGAAGCTTGATAAACATTATGGTGACTCTGCACCTTCGATTAGAACAGTTTATAAGTGGTTTCAAATTTTGCGGAGTGGCCATATGGGCACAAGTGACGCTGAACGTTCTGGACGCCCTGTTGAGGTTACTACTCCAGAAATCATTGATAAAATCCATGATATGGTGATGGATGACAGAAGAGTGAAGGTGCGTGAGATTGCTAGTGCTGTGGGCATCTCGAATGAACGGGTACATAATATTTTGCATCAACATTTGGACATGACAAAGCTATCCGCAAGATGGGTGCCGCGATTGCCCACGCTTGACCAAAAACGAAATCGTGTGAAGTGTTGCAAGGACGGTTTGCAGCTGTTCCAGAAGAATCCGCAGGGCTTTAAGCGTCGTTTCGTCACTGTGGATGAAACATGGATACATCACTACACTCCTGAATCTAAACAATGGGTTACCAAGGGGGAATCTGCGCCAAAAAAGGCGAAGACCGTTCCTTCGGCCGGAAAGATTATGGCGACTGTCTTTTGGGATTCGCAAGGAATAATCCTCATCGACTATCTGGAAAAGGGTAAAACTATTACAGATGCATATTATTCATCGTTATTGGACCGTTTGAAAACCGAGCTGCAAGAAAAACGCCCACGATTGGCCCACAAAAAAGTCCTTTTCCATCACGACAACGCACCAGCTCACACCTCAGCAGTTGTGGTCGCAAAATTAATGGAAATAGGGTTCCAACTCGTTTCACATCCCCCCCCCTATTCTCCAGACTTGGCTCCCTCGGACTACTATTTGTTCCCCAATATGAAGAAATGGCTGGCGGGAAAAAGATTTTATTCAAACGAGGAGGTGATTGCAGAAACGAATGGCTATTTTTCAGACTTGGACAAATCCTATTATTCGGAAGGGATCAACAAACTAGAGCAGCGTTGGACGAAGTGTATAAGCCTAAAAGGAGACTATGTTGAAAAATAAAAAAGGTTTACCCCAAAAAATTAAGTAGTTTTTATTTTTGCACGGACTTTTCAAACGACCCTCGTACTTATTGTGCTCTTATAGTTCTAAAACTTGTAATTAAAACATTTTCCAAGCAAATTTGGAACACTTTTGGGCGAGTAGGGGTGTTGACCTTCTCTAATAAGTGCCATCATAAACAAATTTATGGATTTATTAAATATTAATTAGGATTAAAAGGAAATGTGTAGTTAGCGAATACCGGATTCTAATGCTGCTAACATGGGTCCAAATCCTGCTGCTAGCCCTTAGATTTTCTCTTTATAGCAGCTCACTTTCCAGTGATTGTCAATGTTGACTGTCTGTAGGCTGGCAGTGCACTAAAAAAAGCTCCGAGTGCCAGGGAGCTCAGATGTTGGTGCACCTTAAAAAAAAAAAAAGAAAATTTGATTATGTTAACTGGGGTAAGAGAAAATCAAGAGAGCGACGAAATGAAATGATTATTATTAAGGGTAACGTTTATTTTGAAATTAAATAAAGATGTTTTTCTTTTCGTTCGCCATGAAAAGTGATTAATTCCATTTTATTATTAGATTTTCCCCAGAATCACATTAAAACGGTTTTTAATTCGTAAAAATACAAAACTTATTCTGAAAACCCCAAAACTGTTTATGAAATGTATTTTATCTGAGTACTCGCGATAAATTACTGTTTAAACAATTATTTAATAGCGCATGTGGAAATTTTATTTGTTTGTTGGAATAGAGGAAAAAATGGTCAAAATTTTAATGTTTTTCAGCATTACTTTGGCGATAAACAATTTTTTTTTGTTTTTACAACTGCCCTATCTACCTCATATTTTATTATTTCACATAACCCGTTACATAAAACTTTTATTGTAATCAACGTCATTAAGTGTGTTTCAGAGAAAAATACTTTTTCTAATGTTATAAGTATTTTGTGAATTCAGAAAAATAAGGAACTGTTAAAAAAATGAATGTATTCAGTGATCCTCTCTAACAGGATTGTCCTCAAAGCTGTGCGTCAGTCTTCGAATTACCCTTTCCTTGTTTCTACAAACATGCCTAATCGACTTAGAAAATATCGATCATTTACTGAAGTCGCAATAATTGTTACCTTTATTCAAATGAAACCAAAAATTGCGTAAGAATTTCCCAATGAGATTTTAATTACACTTAAGGTAATGATGATGTTTCGTCTAAGATTTATTCTAACAGATTTTCTGGCTTATATTTATGGTATCCAGCATATGCTATGCTCTCATAATCTCTATTAGCGTTAATTTTGTTTATAATTGCGCATGTTCAACACTATTACTAACTAATAATTTAATAATAGTAAGAGATTCGGTTGGAAAAAAAAACCTATAATAAAAAGAAGTCCGCCATAATAAAAAAGCAAACTGTTCGCCGGAAATTACCTCATCTCCTGGTCAGATTATCTTTCACGTGACTCTTCCTTAAACTCCTACAGACTAAGATCTTTCTTCCCTAGTTCATCTCCTCCATTTCCTGCTTTGGGAGCGATAATTGATAACATTACGAAAAGATATTACTCAAAAATGTGATAATTGAAAGTGTAACCTGACCGAAAATTCACTGCAATATCTTGGATAGACCTAAGACTTTCTTGTTGGATAAAAGGCCGTTAGTGATCAGAATTAAGGAAGAAAAAAGAATATTTGCATATTCAACGCCCTAATCAAGATTTTATTTAGAATAATTTCCGTTTTTACAGAACTTTTAGTAACACTTCTAAGTAGCTGATGGAGAAAATGTATTTTTTACTTTTAAGCACAGCTTAACTGCTTGCTCACTATTCCCTGCAATTTGACTCATTAAATTAAAAAATGAATTAATATTTTCAAGCAGAAGATTTTGCATAACTTAAGCTAACTGATGTTTCGAGTTGTGATATAGTGACATTGCATGGTCTTTGTTTTATGCCCTGTAGTAAGAGAGAGATGCCAAGATCCTGAAGCTAAACATTAATTATAAAACTGAAAATAACTTCGGAGACAAATTACTTGTTTCGGTGGAATATTATTTATTTCGTAAACGACTAGATATAAAGTTATGATGAGTACAGTTTTGACTTGATTTAGAGCAAGTTATTTACTGAATAGATGTTAATATAAAAGTAAATACATGGCGAAGATTGACATGAAATGTGTTTATTAATAATATTAAATTAAATTTAATTGCTAATTAAATCAAATGACCTATAAAGATACAGTTATTTTAATTGAGCCGTTCACTGCGCAGCTCGATAACTCCTTAAAAACTAAAAATGGAGAAATGCGATGAAATAAATGTGAATTGTTTTTTAAAATTCCGTTTATAACTTAAATTCAAATAAATTTACCGTTATCATTCAGCGCCTGCTACTGTATTAGAGTTGAATTATTGCAACGATTTACCTTAGACCACGGAATTAATCAAAATGGCTTCTGAAATAATTTATTATTTAGTGGCCAAAAATGTTTGGTAGTTAAATGGTGTTAATCTTTTAAAATGGTGGGAAATTTAATATGAATATAAAAAGCTTTGACTGAATAAGTGTTCTGACACTATAATTAAAGATATTACAAAAAGTGGAGTTAAACGATTTGTTCAATTAACGGCTCAATTAAATAATTATTATAGTAGTAAATACGATTTAATTGTATGACATCATTAAATTTTTCATTACGGGTTTTTTTTAGTAGATATAATAGTAGTGAAGACAACTCCTGGCAGATGGATTTTTTAATGTTATTTCTGGATCATTGTAGAAAAATAGTTATTTATTTAACAAGTGTGGAAAGTAGTACTTTTCCTCACGCGAGGCAGGGTTTGCACGCACGAGCGAGCGAAGCGATGCGAGTGCAAGTGCAAATTGCCGAGTGTGAGGAAAATACTTTACGCTAGAGTTAAATATTATATTTTTTCTGCAACCATTTATTAACTAATAAAATTAAAAATTTCATTTTTACAGTCTACAAAAAGTAATTTATTTATTATAAACATTTATTGTTATATTACAATTATTTACATTATTTACGTATTTACATTACTTATTACATTTTCTGCTGTTTCTTTTATTGATGGAGGAGTGTTTTCTAAACATGAATCACTAGAATCCATTTTAAATTTCTATAAGGTAACACTATAACCTTTTTAACTGTTATAATTAAAAATATCTAATTATTTATTAAAGTATTATTTTTATTTCCATATTCCTTTCAATTTTTATTTTATTTTTTAATATTCGCTTTTTAATTATTTAGTTACGTTAAATAAGCTTATTAAAGTTTTACAGAAAATATTTATGTTAATAACAAAACTTCTTATATCAAGGAAGCACAATAAAGTTTTTCCACACACTAGTGCGGAAAGTGACACTAATGGGAATTTCCCCCCACTAGTGTGGGAAGTTGGGCATTATACAACTGATTTTAATTGAGTAATGAGAACTTCCCTACATGGTTGCAGAAAAAAATTATTGATTCGTTTCATTAGGTTTGTATCAATTGAATGGAGTGGGTTAATTTCTTATTTCTTTACTTTTACAATGATCCACTGCATGAATTAGCAGGCAAATCACAGTTTGGCCTCTAAAATAATTTGTAATCATTTTCTATTAGTTTGAGATGAAGACGGCAGAAGGTGCTGGAGTGAAAAATCAGTGACTCTGACGTCATTCAGCCCCTATTTGGGTGTACGCTAATAAAATAATTGAATCAAGGGGATGTTCCCACTTCCATAAGTACTACCTATTCTATAAACTTCTCTATAACTTGGTCTGCAGACTAGGCATTGACAAGATGTAAAGTCATTACGAATGAATAGTAGTGCAGTGTGGTTATCTTGTCTGAGTAGGCGATTGGCAGACTGAATATTTATTTTTAAATCAGTAAAACTTTTCCTTAGAACTCATTTGAATTTCTGTCTTCTCTGTATCATTTAGGTCCATGAGAACAGGCTGTGAGATCTCTTATTGTAAAGATACATCTCTGAGTTATTCGATAAAAATAATTTACTGTTTTTCGAAATGTCATGTAAATTTTCTTTAAGAGATATTGGTAGAACTTTAAGAACTTAAGGTTTTTTTTCTCCCTTAATTGGGTGCACCTATAAAACTGATTATCTTTATGCTTGGAATTCTAGCATTAATGTTAACGACATAGTTACTACTAGTATTACTTTGAAGTGCTACGTATCTTAACGAACTATGTCCACAATTAGATAGAAACTGTAAAAAATATGTTTTGAGAAAAAAGGTAGTATAACTTTTTACTACTATAAAAAGTTGTAGTTGTCAGCTTGTCAGTGTGCTAGTAGTTAGTAAAGGAAATTTAGAGAGAAATTTTGGCATCATTTTCACGACAATTATAACTTTTCACTTCGATTCTCGAGATTATTCTAAACTCTTTCTCAAAGCTCAGCATTTGATTATATAATAATTATTAAAGTACATATTTAGATTAGAAAATTGTATATAAAACCGAAATGACTCTTTAAGCGTTAGTGTTGGATTCCAGTGGTATCTGAAGGTATATTATGCCTTTCTCGATGATGCCTTTTTTTTTAGATGATCAATTGATTTTTGTATAAAATTTTATTGTGAATCGTTATAACGATTTCAAAATTTGCTTATTTGAGAATAAGTAAGACACTTATATGGCACAGATATAACTAAAAATATTAAAAGTTACACTAGGTAAATAAAAATTTGGTTAATACGCTAATTCGCAAGTATAAAAAAAAAGGCAAATGTTTTGAAATTGACCAAGGCAGTATCCATTGAAAATATTAATGTTTGCATCAGGAGCGAGTACACATTATTGTGTTAGTTGGTGATTGATCGGTGGGCAGAGTGTTGTGGGTAGATTGAATAGCTGGTTACTACATAGAAACCAGGCAGTCATAACAGGAAGGAGCTAGATTTGTAGGCTGCGGTGAACATCACAAGTGTACACATCTGGCAAACGTTTTAAATGTTTCTCTTCCAATCAAAATTAACAATTCAACCTAATATTCTCATACATTTGTTTTTATAGATTTGTGGGCGTTTGTTTCAAGTTGTTATTTAACAATTATTTTTTTGTCCGTTTTTGAAATGTTATTCTCTTCCTCCTAAAAACCAAGTTGTTGATCTGGGGTGTCACTTTTGCCCAGAGCTTCTGTATATATCGTCTATTCTCTAAAAATTAACAATATGTTGATAATGTGATTAGGTAAATTCTAGATTGGAGTTTTAAGTGACAAAAGCACGATTAATATCTAAAAAAGCATGTGCTTCATTGATTAAGATAACAAAAAGTAAAGTAATGGTTATTATTTCAGACGGGATTTACTTCCAGCTAGCTATCAAGTGTCTCACATTATAATGCATTACAATTATAATGCATTGATGGTTAGATTAGTCAGCAGACAGTGTGTAGACAATGTTGCCTCTATATTCTGTTTGGGCTAGTCATGTTATATTGTGCACTATAAATTGGTTCAATCAGGATCCCATTATTCAGTTTAGCAAGTTGAATGACCTTTTCATTCACCAGCCACGCTAAATCTTCCAAATTCTTTATCGCTAATGTCTTTTTTTTTTTGAATAACTTCTTAAAATTCTTTGTTCAATTCCGTTCGTATTTTGCAAAAAGTGAGGAAGTCCAGTCTTCACGCCAAGTTCAGGTTTGCTCCTAATAGGCGAACGCGTGTGGCAATTGGATGAAGGAGTGTTAATAAGCAATAACAGTTCAATAGCAATATTTTTCTGCACCAATTAAAAAGGTAAAGTACAAATTAGAACTTGAGACAAAAGGGCTACCTGCTAAAGGTGAGGCTAGGCTATAGAATGTCGAAAAGAAAATTACTAAATTATTGTTAATTGTATAATGGCAGAAATTTCGTAATTATTATTTTGCTGGCCGAGTTACTTCCCCCAAAAAGAATTTAGAGTTAAAAAGGATGTTGGTGAGGGCTTAAGCTATAATTGTTGATGATTATAATTATAAGACTAATTATATATCGATGAACTAGTTGAATCGATTGTAAGCGTTATTTCTAAATCTTAATATCTGAGAATTCTGTATTTAAAAGTGAAATAGTGAAATCCATAGCAAAATGATGAGCCGAAATACCCAACTCTGTGGTGAAGCAGCATAGGTAAGTGGATTTGGCCAATATCCTTGAGTTTTTCTAAGTACGAGGGTCGTTTGAAAAGTCCGTGCTAAGTCAGAGAGATAGCACCACTGGCGCGTATCGAGGTTATGTTTAGTTAGTAGCATCTCTTGGAAAAACCCACACCAAGTTTCAGCCAGATCGGTCTATTTCTTTGTGTTTGGCATTCGTTTGAATCGAGGAAGTCGAGTGATTTTCAAAAAATGGACGAAAAAGAATTTCGTGTGTTGATTAAACACTACTTTACGAAAGGCAAAACGCCTGAGGAGACTAAAGAGAAGCTTGATAAACATTATGGGGACTCTGCACCTTCGATTAGAACAGTTTATAAGTGGTTTCAAAATTTTCGGAGTGGCTATATGGGCACAAGTGACGCTGAACGTTCTGGACGCCCTGTTGAGGTTACTACTCCAGAAATCATTGATAAAATCCATGATATGGTGATGGATGACAGAAGAGTGAAGGTGCGTGAGATTGCTAGTGCTGTGGGCATCTCGAATGAACGGGTACATAATATTTTGCATCAACATTTGGATGACAAAGCTATCCGCAAGATGGGTGCCGCGATTGCTCACGCTTGACCAAAAACGAAATCGTGTGAAGTGTTGCAAGGACGGTTTGCAGCTGTTCCAGAAGAATCCGCAGGTCTTTAAGCGTCGTTTCGTCACTGTGGTTGAAACATTCCTCCTCCTGAGACCAAAGAACAATCTAAACAACGGGTTACCAAGGGGGAATCTGCGCCAAAAAAGGCGAAGACCGTTCCTTCGGCCGGAAAGATTATGGCGACTGTCTTTTGGGATTCGCAAGGAATAATCCTCATCGACTATCTGGAAAAGGGTAAAACTATTACAGGTGCACATTATTCATCGTTATTGGGCCGTTTGAAAACCGAGCTTCAAGAAAAATACCCACGATTGGCCCACAAAAAAGTCCTTTTCCATCACGACAACGCACCAGCTCACACCTCAGCAGTTGTGGTCGCAAAATTAATGGAAATAGGGTTCCAACTCGTTTCACATCCCCCCTATTCTCCAGACTTGGCTCCCTCGGACTACTATTTGTTCCCCAATATGAAGAAATGGCTGGCGGGAAAAAGATTTTATTCAAACGAGGAGGTGATTGTAGAAACGAATGGCTATTTTTCAGACTTTGACAAATCCTATTATTTGGAAGGGATCAACAAACTAGAGCAGCGTTGGACGAAGTGTATAAGCCTAAATGGAGACTATGTTGAAAAATAAAAAAGGTTTACCCCAAAAAATTAAGTAGTTTTTATTTTTGCACGGACTTTTCAAATGACCCTCGTAAATACGTCAGACACAATGAAGGTTAGGAATTTATTCCCCATTTCTAACCCTGTGTATATATTTTAAATGGAACAAAGAAAATATTAATTAGTTAGTACAGTGAAAAATCTGAACAATAGCGTAATATTGAATATATCAGAATCCAAACTTTAAATATATCTGCGTTGGAGCAATTTTCGTCCACAATATAAAGCCCTAAGACGAAGCTTCACGACCACAAACATGAAACCATTTATTGTGTTCCACCCAAAACTTATATTTGCGGTGAACGCTAGAAATTGGAAATCTACTTGAAAAAAGAGGGGAAACCCCTTGTTGACACGTTCCATAAAAGATTACAGTTAATTTGGTTTATTAATGCAAAATACTTACCCTTTCCATGAAGCTAATTCATTTAACCTTATTTAGCTTGTTGATATTTCATGAAATCGTTTATACTGTTTATTGCTTGCGGTTGGATTTCCCCAATCAATAATTTATATGATCGATAAGAGGTCAAGAAACCTAAACCTATCAGTATAATCTTTCACCGATAAAAATGACAATACCTTAGATAGACCTTATTACTTTTTTTTTTTTTAAAGTTTTATTATTTTTATTCGATTGATAATTGAAGAGCTTGGTGCAAAAAGGAGTTATCTACAGTTTTTTAAAATTTTTAGTAGGGACAAAAGACTAAATGTGCTTTAAGATGTATTCCTTATGTTGTGTCTGCTGTAAGGATTAGTTAATATATTGTAATGGGGTCATTTGGGGCACAATTTGAACTTTCTAGGGCATTCTTTAAGCTGACTCTTTTTTGCACGAAAATCATAATTTTCAGTAAAACTTGAGTACATATTAAGTACTTTAGTCAGGGAAGGGATTAGCTATGAGGTTAGCATACTGTACTCCCACGCGGAGGTCCCGGGTTCGAATCCAGCAGCTGACCCTTAGATTTTCTCTTCCTAGGAGCTTCTTACAGCTCACTGTCCGGTGATGGACAGTGTTGTCTGTAACGAGAGAACACTGTCCGGAGGCCGGCATTGCACTGGAAAAAGCTCCGGGCGCTAATGACCTCAGCTGTTGATGCGTCAAAAAAAAAAAAAGTACTTTAGTCAACAGATTTCTTGTTTTTGAGATTTTAAGTGGCATTTTGTGTCTTGTCGAAGCGAATGTTAGATATATTATTATTCCTGTCAAAAAGAAAAATAATATCTACCTAATATAAACATTAAATAAACCTAATATAAAAATTTTTGTTTGATTGATTGCGTCATCTTTTCTGTTTGGAGCAAAAGAAAGTTATCTGCAATAGAAAACTAATTTTTGCTCCAAATCTAACCTAGGTTAGAGAATAAATAATAATAAACGAGTCTGCATAGACTCATTTATGTACCAAAAGATGTAGAATTGAACAGACTAAACACATTTTCTGAAAAAAATGTAGATAACTCCTTTTTGCACCAAGCTTTTCTTATTGTTTTTAATTCATGAATTACTTTATTTAATTATTGTTTCATCATTTAATAAATTAAGGTGAAAAGAGATAAAAGGAAGTATAACCAGCTCTAGCAATTAATAAAAATAACTATTTGGGTTGGGTAATCGAATAATGAACCAGATGAAGCAATGGCAAACCTTTAATATCTGAGAATGCTTGTTTACCAATATGACCGCTGAGATAATGCTTGCTTAACCAGTGTACAGGTTATTTAAAATGATAGAAAACTGTGGTATTTACTATAATGGCGGAAGTGTGTTGTAGTTGAGGCAGTCCTCAAAATAATAGTTTCCAGTTACTATTTTATCTGTTTTACTTTTTTAAGTGCGGATTTTAGACCAGTAATTATCCTGAGATATTAGAATTAAATAAATTCAATATTTTGTTTTGAAATCCTATTAGCTATATCTAGATTATATCTTTGCATAGCAACTGAGATCTCTAGGCCTCTATTAAGTTGCAATCATTCTTCAGTGAATGCTTAATTGGTACAAATTATTAAAGTGTAGGAACGCTGATTGTATCAACAGATTAATTGATTAAGAAAAATCTTGACTTTCTATTTAACTGGTATTCAAGGTTAAATGAGCTTCTATTTGTTTCTTACATACATAATTATGGCTTTCTCACAGAGAAGGGAGGATTTATTAGAGACTAAGGGTACGTTCACAACGGAGCTGTGAGCATAGATGATAGCGGAGATGATAGCAGTGATGCATCAGCGCTTATAGAATAACCTAGTACATTCTTATGTGAGCGTGCACAACGAAGCTTCGACTAGTGACTCATACTCGCTGCTATAAACGAGCATAGATGATAGAATTGAATTTTTCATTTTTCTGCTAGCTGAACTCCAGTATCGGAGCTTCAAAATGGAGGTAGAAAAATTAATTAGTGCTGTCTTTACTCATTATTTTTGGTTATTATTTTATTATTTACTTTTAAACAATATTTTGTTTTTTAAATCGTGCTTACATTTATTTTTATGTGTATTTATTTGTTTTTCCTCAATATAACCTTACCTCAGAGTTATCACTAGTTTTTCTTCTATAGTTATAGGATTTCCATGACAATTTTTCCTACGTTTTCTTAATTTTGACCTTATTTTTTCTAAAATTTAGTCAAATGTGGTTGGACCCATCCTCACATATTCAAAAAAACGATCCGGATAATTTCTAAGTTCCTTATATAAATAGTGAAATTCGCCCAAAGTACTTCGTTTTTTTATTTATGGTATGTACATGATATTTTCTACATCTTTTTTTTTTTAAATATACCATTTGGTTGCTGGTGAACATAAAAACTCTTCTTCACTACTCGACATGTTGCATGTATCACAGCTCCGTTGTGCACACTAATCAGCGATTATATTTTAATCTATCAGTTATCATCTCTGCTATCATCTATACTCACAGCTCCGTTGTAAACGTACCCTTAGTCGAGAATTGTGATCGCTTTATGACTGCAACGAAAGTGGAGGCTACAACGTGCAGCATCGGGCTCCCCCCAATAGACATCCAAGCAGCTTGTCATGACGGGGAATGAAAGGTCCTCTTTGTTCCCTTATGGTTGATCAGTTCAGATTTGATAAATATTTTCGTTGACCGAATAGTTGCAAAGGCAGCGGTAAATTACAAAGAATAGATAATGAAAGAGTTAGTTCAAATACAGATAGATTTGAATGTTATTTAGTTGAATGTCTGGCATTATTACTAAAAAAGTTGGTACTTAAAAGTTTCTTAGTAAAGTGAGAGATAATTACATTAACTAAACCAGGTAATTAACGTACAATTTGAGATTAACAGAATATGGCTCAGAGGTAAATAACAGTTACGAATTGGCAGATTGGATTGGCTTGGATAGTTGATCAGTTTGTTATTTACTCATTAGAGGGAGCTAGCTACAGACAGAGATGGGCTCTGATAATAAATAAATACAATTGTGAAATTAATTGATGATTTTTGGCCCATCTCTGGCTATTGACTGGTCTACTCTCTATCCTTGAGATTTCGGTACCTGGGTTTCCACCTCCTTCCAAGCCTTGCTCGTTTTTCCATATATTTATGTTAAATATAGGGTCGAATTTATTTCTGCTTTTCCTGATAGTAAACCCTTAGGATTTGAGCATATTTTCAATGATATTAATATTTGACTAATCAAGATTTAAGAAAGACGGTTTTGTGAAGAGGAGAATCTCGTAAAGTAACAGCATCCTTTATAAAAAGCTGTTGATCCATTAAATAAGTAGTGTGAAGCACTAGTGCGAACCCTTAGTCTGGATTACAGCTGCCCTGAGGGGGTAAAATAGGATTTTTTTTTCTTTTCCTCTTCTGCTTGAAGTAAACTTTGTGAAATGTGAACATAATTTGTTAAATATTTAATTAGATAAGAATTCCATGTTTTCTGTTCAGTGTTTCAATTGGTTTTCCTTTTTGGCTGAATTTCTATTTAATTCCTTTTCTGGGCTAAGTTAAAATTCATAAACGGCAGTCTTTAAATTGCCAGGCGCTGGAATTCTTAGCGTTTTATTTATTAGATTCTGTTCTGAACTAAGATGTTTGGATTAATAACTACTGCTCTGTCCGTCATAGTTCAAAATCATCGATTCCCTGCTCTACCCTTGTTTTAGCATTTGTTCGGCCCAGCATATTCCTTCTTAAAACTTTATTTGGTCCATCTAAATTATTTTCTTTTAAAATTCTTTAAAGGAAACTAATAATCTTTGACGGAAAAATTATTTGTGTAAATGGATAGAGAGCTCTTTTCTGCTTTAAGGGGTAGCGAATATTTTTGAAACCGAGTTTAGACATTTTCGTAGCGGTAAGTCACTTATTTTCACTTTCTTTAGCTCTTAAAAAAAGTAACTTTAGATTATGTTAATTTAACGAAGTGTTTTCACTTAATACATTTTATTTGCGATGCACTGAGTCCGAAAAAATTGAACTACTCAACAAGTGAAATTTTCAGACGCTCTAATCACCATGTATTCAACACACAAATCGTCCATCTGCCTTAAGAAAGGGATAAAATGTATCGAAACTTTGGCAATATACATCTCATTTATTGCCGAAGCGCATTCTAGGCTGACGGTTATTTGCTTACAAAATGCTTTTTGTTTTTCAATGAAGCTATTCCAATCTACTGCCGAAGCGCATAAGTAATTTTAAAGTAATTACTAAGAAATCCAATAAACACTTCTGAAATAGAAAGGTACTTTTAATCGTTTAATTGAATAAAAACTTCTCAAAGGAATTCCAACTCAAAAGAAAAGCTCTCCTGTCGCCATAGAAAGAGGCCTCATCTCGTAAAAGAGAGACTAATGGATTTCTATTAAAGAAAGCGTTGAAAAAGTTCGATTTAGTTTTGAAAGCCTTTCCTCAGTGTTTAGAATAGCAATGCAAAAAGTACTTTCTGTTTAATGGCTGCGACTTCCCGTTTTTGTAATTACAGTCACACTGTTTCAAGCTCCGTCAAGATAAACAAAAACTGGAAATTGGTGGGTGATTAAATGGAGCAAGCTGTCACGGAAAAATTCCTTAATTATTTTTAAGTACTTCGCTACTTCCGTTAATGAATTGGTAAATATTAATTTTTAACTGATCATTGCCAGTTTAAAGGAACGGAAGACTGGAGCTAGCTTCTTAAAAATATAAATCTCCAGCAGCAGAATAATAAAGCATTAGAAGAGGATAATGACCCAGAATTGCTACACCGTATTGGACAACCTTGGCAGTATGATATCATGGGGGGTACAAGGGGAGTGGTCAAGAACCGTCCAGTTGAAATATTTCAATATTATTACTAACCAGTCTGTTGCAACATGCACTATAGTTGTGAATGAATTACACCATTATATTAACTGTTAGAGGAGGACATTCAAATTGGCTGGCTCAATACTTTCTTTAAGTGGCCAATCAGCTGGTTGCATATAAACTCTTATCTAGACCAATTGAATCTTGCAAGACACTTTCATTTCATTCAATCACGAGATTCTACTGTTTCAAGTTCATCGTTAAATTTATAATCCTTCTTTGTTAGACATAGATGTTAAAGAACCTTCAAAAAATATGACATTTTATTAAAGATAAAGAAAACGAAGATCTGCGAAGCTATTGCTAAGCAATGGGGAAGTCAGTTACAATTGGAGAGCTTGGTGCAAAAAGGAGTTAAATACATTTTTTCCAGAAAATGTGTTTAGTGGCGCCTCCAATTGCATGTTCAATTCTACATCTTTAGGTGCATAAACGAGTCTGCATAAAGACTCGTTTATTATTACTTATTCTCTAACCTAGGTTAGATTTGGAGCAAAAATGAGTTTTCTACTGCAGATAACTTTCTTTTGCTCCAAACAGAAAAGATGACGCAATCAATCAAACAAAAATTTTTATATTAGGTTTATTTAATGTTTATAATAGATAGATATTATTATTTTTCTTTTTGACAGGCATAATAATATATCTAACATTCGCTTCGACAAGACACAAAATGCCACTTAAAAGCTCAAAAACAAGAAATCTGTGGACTAAAGTACTTAATATGTACTAAAGTTTTACTGGAAATTATGATTTTGGTGCAAAAAAAGAGTTAGCTGCAAAATAACTTTTGCTTATAGCAAGCTTAAAAAATGCCCTAGAAAGTTCAAATTGAGCCCCAAATGACCCCATCACAACATATTAACTAATCCTTACAGCAGACACAACATAAGGAATACATCTTAATGCATATTTAGTTTTTTGTCCCTACTAAAAATTTTAAAAAACTGTAGATAACTCCTTTTTGCACCAAGCTCTTGTAATTACATTATAGCATTTTGAAAAATTTTATTTAAATGATAATTACATTTTTCTAATTTTTCTTTTTGTTTACAGGTGAGTTTTTCGTTATTTTTTTGAAGACACAGGATTAGTGTGAGTAACAATTTTTCTGTTAATATTAATTAGAACCAATGTAATCTTAGCGCTTTTTAAATTTCCAGTTAAACAAATGAATCCATTGTGTTTTTGAGGCAGCGTTAATAACTGATGGCAAGAGAGACTTCGGCTCTGTTTCTTTCAGTTTTGGAATGCAATTATACTATCATAGTCTGGAAATTCTTTGGAATAAATCGTTTAATACTTGTGGAGAAGACTTATTGCTTATCTTAGTCTGTGAAATTAAAAGAATTCAAGCGGGCAGAATTAAAGAAACCATTTCCAGAGCTTTTGATGGGTTCGATGAACAAAGGGGGTTCTAGTTATAGAGTCTATCCCAAGAGCTCATGCGTGAAATGGAAACAAAAATGATAAATTATTCAAAAGTATTATTGCTTTCACATAAAATTGTAAGAAATTCATTTATTTTTGCCCTAAAATAGCTGAGGCGAATATTATGTGGAAAATAGAGAATTCAGTCGATTAAATCAGATGACTTTATTAGATT
The DNA here is from genome assembly GCF_049639745.1 of Rhodnius prolixus. Taxonomy (NCBI): domain Eukaryota; kingdom Metazoa; phylum Arthropoda; class Insecta; order Hemiptera; family Reduviidae; genus Rhodnius; species Rhodnius prolixus. The sequence goes on along the minus strand of NW_027411581.1, from coordinate 32,529,784 downwards.
TGTATTCAGATAATTCATTTGAATCATTCTATGAAGACATTACTTCTTCTGAAGAGAATGTTTTCTCTGCTTGCTACAACAAAATAATTTTTGTACAATAATAATTTAGCATAAAAGTTACATTCAGTAAACTTTTAAGAAGAAGTGAGGTAAAGCTACGAAGACATTATATTCTCCACCAACATTTATGTGCTTAAGTCGATAGCAGAGCTAGCAATGAAATATGAATGTATTTAAAAGCTATAGCCGAATTAGAATGAATGGAAGAAAATGCTTAGAGAAGGATTACGTGATTTTAATTTTGGTTAAGCTATAAGGATGGCAGGAGCACAGAGTGCTGCTCCATCCATTAGCAGTAGTTTATGTAAATAGCGGTATATAGTAGAATGATGAATGTGTGAAGCGAATGTATTTGTAGGTAAGAATGGAGAATGAGTGATATTCTAGTGATAAGCACCTAGACGATGCTGGCGCTATGGCGGAAGCCAATGCCCCCCCCCCAAAAAAAAAGTGAGGTAAAATAAGAAAAATAATAGAAAAATTTAAGTATTTCTGACGAAAATGCGAAATCCGAGAGCGTGCGCCACAAGTGTAAATAATTAACAACAAACTAAAAACACTTTCATTTTTTAAAAAAACCTAGACAACCATTACGTCATCCAGAATAAAATAAAAAAATCTTTTTAGCTCAACGTGTTTTAAAGTGGTGGTAAACAGATTATTTATTTATAATTTGTGTAGATGGTGCCCGTCTTTGCAAGTTATTATTTTCACATAACCGGTATATTTTGTTAAGAACTCATCTTACAAAGCTCTCAGGGCACATCTGATATATTTTACTCCGCACCTTGTAGATATTATTAGAGATAAGAAAAGGGTTATTTCATCAAATCCCTTGATAAGTTCCAGAAAACTAAGAATTTTCAAACTTTTCTGGTCTTATTAAAAGTTCAGTGGTTTATTACTTGCAAATATTCCAGAATGTAAGTAGATTAACTTCCTAAAACTCTCTGGATAAATTATTGAATTACGTTCAGTTGAGCCGAGCTAATTTAGATATTAAGAGTTATAAAATAATTAAGTTCTAAATGAGGAGTTGAAGGCGTTGGTTAGAACGCGAGAGCTTCGGTAAGTACCGGAACAAGAGTAACTCATTTTGGTCGTTAAGCATTGATTTTAGATTGGGCGAGGTTTGCCCCTCAATTTTCTTGAACCGTGCACACTGGCTCACTAATTCGAATGATGAGAGAATTGACAAAAGTAAATAATGTGAGATGAAGTGACAGAGTTATCGGTGATTCTCCAAATACGATGTTTATTCAATCACTCCTAACGCCGTAGAAATCGCGGAGATATTGTCATTTCAATAATGGAGTGGGATTGTTGGAAAGGCATAGAGAAAAGAGGCGATGAATTATAGGATTGGGTGAATCAAGTAGACAAGCATTAAACTGTACGAGCTAAGATGAATGTTATCGGTGTATGGTTATATTTGGAACATAATGAATAATTCTAATTGGATTCACAGTATGAAACATTAGTTATTGCACGAAGAATTTTACACTGTAAAACTTACGAGGGTCGTTTGAAAAGTCCGTGCAAAAATAAAAACTACTTAATATTTTGGGGTAAACCTTTTTTATTTTTCAACAAAGTCTCCTTTTAGGCTTATACACTTCGTCCAACGCTGCTCTAGTTTGTTGATCCATTCCGAATAATAGGATTTGTCCAAGTCTGAAAAATAGCCATTCGTTTCTGCAATCACCTCCTCGTTTGAATAAAATCTTTTTCCCGCCAGCCATTTCTTCATATTGGGGAAGAAATAGTAGTCCGAGGGAGCCAAGTCTGGAGAATAGGGGGGATGTGAAACGAGTTGGAACCCTATTTCCATTAATTTTGCGACCACAACTGCTGAGGTGTGAGCTGGTGCGTTGTCGTGATGGAAAAGGACTTTTTTGTGGGCCAATCGTGGGCGTTTTTCTTGCAGCTCGGTTTTCAAACAAGTCCAATAACGATGAATAATATGCACCTGTAATAGTTTTACCCTTTTCCAGATAGTCGATGAGGATTATTCCTTGCGAATCCCAAAAGACAGTCGCCATAATCTTTCCGGCCGAAGGAACGGTCTTCGCCTTTTTTGGCGCAGATTCCCCCTTGGTCTCAGGAGTGTAGTGATGTATCCATGTTTCATCCACAGTGACGAAACGACGCTTAAAGTCCTGCGGATTCTTCTGGAACAGCTGCAAACCGTCCTTGCAACACTTCACACGATTTCGTTTTTGGTCAAGCGTGAGCAATCGCGGCACCAATCGTTTGCACGGACTTTTCAAACGACCCTCGTAAATGCGATATAAATTAGAATGCTTGACTGATTCTATCAGTTTTAGTCCGTAAGTCTTGATTCGTATCAGGAGTGTGGAGTAAAAAGTATCTTGTAGTTTATTATCAGTTTTGATTTTCTGACTTGTAATCAGGCTAACTAGTGGTAACGTCTCGTCTTTTAAAACTTGTAAGGGGACTCCAGGGCGACCATGTAAGACGGCTCACAGTCTTTAATCAAGTGAGAAATTTCATTTCACGTTTTATATTTTGTATCATTCTATTCAAATATTTATGAACTTATTTCTGTTGGTCTTATGAAGAAGAATTTAAAATGAAGTATTTCTACTTTATAGGAATATTTCCTAACAAGTGAATTTTAGATTAACTTTTTTTGCACTGAATATTAAAAAATGCAAGAAGTTTTCGCGTTCCCTACTAGATTAAAAGTTCTCGCAGATTGATTTGCAAAAATATTCAACAGTTGGGTCGGGCTCGCATCTTTTATAGGCTTTTATAGGATATACCGTCTTAAGGTAAATCTTTTCTGCAGAGAGCTTAACTTAGCAGAGTTATTGGATGTAAATTTTATTATCTAAAGTCTGGTACGGCAAACGCTCAACATTTTTAACGTTAAATAAATATGCAAACGTTGTTATTCTCAGTTAGAAGTTCCTTTTTAAAGTAAGAAGATCAGCTGTTAAAAGAAAGTTTCTACAGATAAAAAAAAAAATATGCTGGAAATTTAACGTTGAAGGTGTTGAAGACAATTTTCTTTGGTAAAATATTCTTAAACATTTGTTGCAAGGGCGGTGTAGTTTGTTTTTAATAAAATTCTTCGTTATCATCAACCAGCCAGACCATAAAGAGAAGTTGTATTTCGTGAGATTAAAGTGTGACTGACCTATATATTATGTAACTAGGTTAAGTTCTGGCAAACTTTGTTTATGAAGGAAAACTTAAAGCAGCTAGAAACAGTCTTCTACTCTCTCTTGTTGCTGTAATATTAAAATACAAAAGCAAATTTAGCTTTGTAAAGTACGTAAACGCCCATTTTTTTTTCTTTTCCAGACAAGGCCAACTACCAAATTAAGCGTCTTGGACTGAACAAGAAGCTGCATTTCATTTCTCTAACAAAATCTCAGTTCCTAGCGAGTCTCAATCTGGGGATCTCCCACTTAAAACCTATCCTCTTCAATATACATGAAAACTAGACTTCTTTTCCACAACTTTCTTATAAACTATTGATTAGTTTTACTTAGATGGTTATTAGACATGCTTGTTAGCAACAATACGGTATTCTAACCAAAGTTTATAACCATTTAGATACCAATACTCATCCCTTAAAATTTTCTGGTTTATAAACTATTAATATTCCTTGCGTACTGGTTAATAATAGACACTGGCTAGCGGCTACTTTCCGGTGGTTGTGAGGGTAGTAATAAAAATAATATAATAATTAAGAAGGCGCCACAGTAGCCGAGAGGTTAGAGGCGAGACCTACGAAGTTAATATGTATTGTGGTACTGGGTTCGATTCCCGGTCTTTAGGCCTTGGATTTTATTTAATGGTTAATAAGAGAAATTTACAGTAAAGTATGTTTGCTAGACGCCTCCAACCACGACACCTAATTGGTAGTTGGACGTTAAGCCCCGCCTGAAAAAATTGGCGATTACTTTACTTTACTTATAATAATTAAAAACGTTCTTCAATTTTCACCCCAAATTAATCATGTCTACTCAAAAGATCCACATTTTGGGTACAATCTGGTGTAAAAAAAAAAGCTAAATCCACTCGCTCAAAGCCACTGAACGTTTTTAAGTATTGACAATTCATTTTGACAAACAATTATTGCCTTTTTCTAGCAGCCCAATGCAAAATGAAATAAAAAGTATTTGTTTATATGCTTTTTTTCCTATACTGTGTGAGATAATTGTGAGTTTGTGACTTTATTTTTGTGAAATTTAGCTGCAATATTTGCTGTAAGAAAAAAATTGGAAGTTCTAAATAAAATGTGACCGATATAATGTACATATACGCATATTAAGGGCCATCGGAAAGGGCGGGACTTCTGGTTATGGGCGTGTCCACTTACAAACTTAGCTAATCATTGGTCCTACCTTTGAGGATGGACGAATACCCAAAATCGATCAGAAATAAGGAAAAAAAATATGCTTGTTATGATAGGTAAAATCCACAAAGTAGAGAAGAAATACATTTTCAACTTGCCAAGTATCGATTGCTTTCCGCTTTGATCTCTCAATTATTTGATTCTTTGTTGGTTTTTATTATGAAATTAAGAGTGGCATTGCATACTGATTTTATTTCCTAGCTGGGTCTACAAACTTTACACTTCCTGTATCCGTACTTATTGTTCAACTGTTCGCTGACTCTGAAACAAATGAATGAATATTCTACAGCTGGCACTCGGCCAGCTTCCTCTTAATAAGAATAATTATCTGTGAACTGACGGCGCTAAGAATTCCCCGCAGTGGCTTCATTTTCTTTTTTAGATTTATTACGTGATGGTTATTTATATTTCCTTCTCCAAAAATATTTTTAAAGATAAAATGCAGATTTCTACTTCTTAAATATTTGGAGTGTACTAAAATTAGTGCTCTTCAGTAAGTTTAAATATTCGTTGGGTGTTACTTTTTGACCATTTTGTCAAGCTTGAGAATAATATCCGGTGTTGACACTCACAAGACTATTTCTTGCAGTTATTCTCAAGGTAATAACCTAATAATGGGTTGGCAAATAAGTTCGTTCGGTTTTTATTTTGGTACAGATTCATTCCGATTTACCTTTTTTTATTAAGCATACAACTCGACTGCTCATTTGAAAGATTATGTTAAGCTTAATCTTTCTATGGATTTCGGTTTAACAAACATTACTATTGCGCTTGCTGCGTAGCTGTAAGGAGGGAAGAAAATAAAGTGCATTTTCGCCATATTTTGCTCTATTATTTTATATGAGGCAAAGGAGCTTTAGAGGCTCATAAAAAGATATTTTGTGTATAGGGTGATGATACCTTAACAGAACGCGTATGCCAAAAGTGGTTTGCCAAATTGCGTTCTGGAGATTTTGACATTAATGATGCGTCCCGCTCCGGTCGCCCGACTGAGATTAATTCAGATGATGACAATGGCGTAATCGATAAAGATCCATGCGAATCGGTAAGAGAGATAGCAATAGCATTTAATATATCCTATACAAGCGCCTAAAATCATTTGCGCCGGCTGGGATACGTTTCTCGGCTCTAAGTTTGGGTGCCGCATGAACTAACCGAGGTCAACTTAGCTACTCGCATATCCATTTGCAATTCGCTGCGGAAACATCATGAAAACGACCCATTTTTAAAGCGGTTGGTAACGGGAGATGAAAAATGGATCGTCTACGATAATGTAGTGCGTGAAAGATCATGGGAGCACTGCAGTGAGCCGAAGATGATCATCCTCTCCGTATGGTGGGATTATAAAGGTATCATCTATTACGAGCTGTTACCGTCAGGCAAAACAATTGATTCAACTGCATACTGCTTGCAGTTAACCAAATTGGACCATGCAATCCGCACAAAATGTCCAGAATTGGCAAATCGCAAAGGCGTCGTCTCCCACCACGACAACGCCAGACTGCATACGTCATTGACCACTCGGAATAAACTGCTGGGATGTTTTGCCTCATCCTCCGTATTCACCGGACCTGGCACCTTCTGATTATCATTTATTCTGATAGTTGCAGAACTTCATGAACGGAAAAACTTTCAATAACGAGAAGACTGTCAAAAAACATTTTGATTGGTTTTTCGACGTTAAGCCACAGACGTTTTACGAACGTGGTCTAATGAAGTTGGTGGAAAGATGGCAAGAAGTCATCAATAAGAATGTCAATATATAATTGATTAAAATTTATTCTGTGTATCAAAAAAATAGTTATTTATTCCACCCTCAAAAACCGAACGAACTTATTTGCCAACCCATTACATTTCCTTTCAACTCCCAATTTTGTCTTTTTTAAAAAAAATTAAATTCGTCCTAACGCTCTACAGTGTTTAAAACTGCATTATACCATGAAATGTCACCTAAGTCTACCACTCTTCTTTCCAAAATCAGCCCTAAAACAAAGATTATATTAAAAAATTGAATTAGTCTGGTTAATTCATAGTTCTATTTGTGAATAAATTGTACAAGAAGTTTATAAAAAAAGAGTAAAAAGAAAAAGTGAACGATCTATTTATTAAGAAGTTGCTCCTGGTAGGCGAGTTTTCTGTAACTCGCAGTTTTAGCAATACTTTTAACCATCCGCAAAAGAATTAAATGAAGGAGTGTGTAATTTACACAAAAATAACATTTTAGAACAAAATCTATTTGAATTTTAATTGAATCTCTCATTGAACTTCTTCATGCTGACCTCACGATTCCATTCATATTTGAATTTCCAAATCTTGCTGCAGAAAATCCCACTAAAACATCTCATATCCCTATATTCTTGTAGCTATTCTACCCTTATCCATATTTCCATCCAATCTTCAAAGACAGCTGAGGCGGCCGTTTGAGAGGTTTCTTAAGCTTTGTTCAATTACCGGATTTACCTGTAGGAAGTGATATTTACATTCTCAATCTGTATTCGGCTACAAATAACGCCTCAGACTTCTTCTACTTGGTGTGCGCGATACGGTTGCACGCCCTCTTCAGCTCTCTCCTTCTCCGGAGCCTCTATGACGAGACCAATCCCCACTACAACCGGGTTCCTTCACTATCTCTTAGACATGCAGTATAAACATGGTATTAGAATTCCTTTAAACAATTAACAATTCAATTGAAATAAACTAAAAATGTCCATAAAATAAACAAACCTTTTATCTTTAACCAAATAAAATATCTAAATAAACTAATGAAGTCTCTGTTACATAAAATCTAATTTCTATTTACATTTTTTAATAAATAAACTTCCATATTATGGTAGATTTGTAATTATTGGCGGCCGTTAGTGTATATCCGGGAAGAGCGTTACATCATTTGGCTCAGGGCCGTCTGTTTCATTCATCAGCTCCCATGGTTCGTTGGTACTTTTGTGATGAACTAATATTGTAATGAATGTAGCACACATTGTAACATTACATTAACTTTATGACATTGAAATATTTCAAAATTCATTTTATTATAATTTTTGGCACTCTTCTTTGCGTAATTTAGAGAAGATTATTAACCAGCGCTTTGTTTACATTAGTCAATAATCGCATTCGTGCAATTATCATAGCCGTAAGTGTAAGTTTAATGCACTCCTACCTAACATAGTATTACCGTTGATAATTGTTCGTAATTGTTTATCTAATGGAAACGAGACACGAGTTAATAATCTACTCTAAATTACTGAAGAGAAAATCCAAATAGATAAAGAGGACTTAACAAAAAAGCTAAATTTCTTAACGTTACGATTACAGGGAGCAAAAAGAAAGTGAAATGTGTAAGTTACATAAATAAAAAACGTATATTAGTAGATAAAGATAGAGAAAATTGATAGATCGGTAGCCATTTTTATTCAATAAAGAATAAAAATTACGTTGCGGATATGCAAGAAAGATTGGAAGCCAACTAGCAGAGATCCGCGATTTCTGTCGAACTCTACAAGTTTTAAGAGTGTAGCGAATCTAAGCGACACAACTCAACTTGTCCGGCCAAGTAATGCAAAGATTTTGCTCAAATTGAGAAGACGGAGCTCAACTAGCAGAGGAAACTGCCTCAAAAAGTGTTACCAAGTTATTTATTTAAGTTATTATTGTTCTTTATCCGCGTCATTAGATTATTAAACTGGTAACGAAATATGCGAGTGTTGAAGAGTGTGCAGGAGACCTGACGATTTCAATATCGGACAAGAGATGGACCAGACAGATAGAAGAATCTCTACCACAACAAAGCGAAGAGCTTAGGTATTGAGCTAAATCTTCTTTTAATATTCAGTTCTCAGGTTGCCAGGAGTCGACGGCAGCCTTATTCATGTGATATACATATATGTCTGCTTTAGAATGTATGAAAATTCACCTGATATTCATGCGAGCGACCTGCATTGAACTAGAGTACAAGATATGAAGTAATAATTCTTTTCCAGCGCAGTTCCATCTCGGAAGAATGATGAGGAACATATTTTATGTACATACATTATTCTTTCCATTCACTCATGATACTAGCGATAAATTTTGATAAGATAGCGAACTTTTATTTGGTAACAAGAAATATTATAATTCTAGAGGACGAGGGTCATTTTATATTATTGAATTATGAAAACTGTAATCTGTAATTATATAAGCTGTAATTGTCTGTCGCTCCAAGACTTGAACAAATAAATTTCATCATGGCGTACAGTAATTTTCATTTGATTTAGATAATGGACTGTAAATTAGAGCTAATTTTTGTTTTCAAGAAAAACATGATCGAAGTAAATTCATTTGAAATATTCGCGCGTATCCGGCTATTATGCTAATCAGAATATTTACAGAATTCTTAAAACAAAGCTAATAAAAGAATTCTTATGAAGTTATAAGAACTAACTAGAATTATTCCGCTTCTCTTACTGCTGACAGAGAAGGATGGCGATCATGCCAAAGATTCGGTCATTGTATTCTCATAACTAATATCCGTCTTCAAGACCTTTGAAAGTCTGGAAAAATAGTTTCTAGAAAATGGTGTTTTTACAAAATATCTTTAAAAGAAAAATTAAACATGGCAGGAAGCGGTAGGTAAGTTATTTCGATTTGGTCTTTGCATGAGACCTGGCCGGAACTTTAAAGATTCTCTCCGGCGGAAGTTCCCATTTCCTGAAAGGATTTCAGTTTACTTAAAATGCCCTCTTCGATTTTTGTTTTTTTGAAAAAGCTAGTCACATTTGTTGTTAATCTACAGGAGTATAACTTCTATTTGAAATATCTATCAAGGGCATTTATGGAATTTAGGGTCGGGTAGGCTCACTTGTATTTTGTCAGAAAGTACAACACTTCAATTATTATTATTATTAATTTTTTTAATGATTTAAGGCGCCTCAACATCTAAGGTTATTGGCGCCCGGAGCTTTTTTCAGTGCACTGCCGGCCTCCGGACAGTGTTCTCTTGTTGCAGACAACACTGTCCATCACCGGACAGTGAGCTGTAAGAAGCTCCTAGGAAGAGAAAATCTAAGGGTCAGCAGCTGGATTCGAAGCCGGGACCTTCGCGTGCGAGTCCAGTACCCTAACCCAGGGGTCGGCAACCTATTTCAAGTAGAGAGCCATTTCTCCTTAAATAATTTTAATAAATCTTACCAAGAGCCGCAAGGATGATGGTGTAAATAACTCTGCAGATCATTTGTATCCCCAAATTATTATTTTATGATATTCAATGACATTTAAATGTTTTAAAACTGTCCGCTAGGACAGTGGTAAAAGGGTTAATCGTCAAAAACTGCACGAAAAAGCGTAACGTTGAAAAACACCCAACTTTGACAATTTTATATATTTATTTTCACATATTGCAAAGTAAATAAACGAATAAGTAATAACTAAACCTGTATTTGAATGAAAATGGCGGCAGTCCTATATATTATGTACTGTATTTTAATATAATTCTATTCAATTTCAAACCTATCACATTTAAAATTCTTTTTGATAAAATGTCTTTACTTTAATAAACGAAATTTCATTTATTTCAATAAAATTAAAATATACAATTTATTTTGGACAAGCTGAAGAGCCACAAAATTTGGATAAAAGAGCCGCATGCGGCTCGCGAGCCGCGGGTTGCCGACCCCTGCCCTAACCGCATAGCTAATCCCTTCCCTTATTATTATTACTATTATTATTATTATTTATTATTATTATTACCTAATATTAGTATTATTACTTTATTTATTTATTTATTTAATGTTTTATAGAAAATACATTCTGCAGCAAGAGAGTGCTCCTCTGCTAGTCACTAAGAACTACAATGAAAAATTTAAATAAAATAATATTTAAGCCTTAATATTCGAAAATATAAATGTTACAAAAAACAATATATTCTAATGAAAGTATTAATTGTTGTTGCTGCAAATTCCTTCTTATAATTAAGTTAAAAGTAACTGAAAATTTTTGATTTATTCTTAAAAAAAGAGATAACCTTATATCTACCAAAACTGGGCTTTAATTAGACTGTACATTTCTAAAGCTGTTATACGTGGGTCGTTTGAAAAGTCCGTGCAAAGTCAGAGAGATAGCACTACTGCACTACTGGCGCGTATCGAGGTTATGTTTAGTTAGTTGCATCTCTTGGAAGAACACGCACCAAGTTTCAGCCAGATCGGACTATTTCTTTGTGTTTGGCATTCGTTTGAATCGAGGAAGTCGAGTGATTTTCAAAAAATGGACGAAAAAGAATTTCGTGTGTTGATTAAACACTACTTTATGAAAGGCAAAACGCCTGAGGAGACTAAAGAGAAGCTTGATAAACATTATGGTGACTCTGCACCTTCGATTAGAACAGTTTATAAGTGGTTTCAAAATTTTCGGAGTGGCCATATGGGCACAAGTGACGCTGAACGTTCTGGACGCCCTGTTGAGGTTACTACTCCAGAAATCATTGATAAAATCCATGATATGGTGATGGATGACAGAAGAGTGAAGGTGCGTGAGATTGCTAGTGCTGTGGGCATCTCGAATGAACGGGTACATAATATTTTGCATCAACATTTGGACATGACAAAGCTATCCGCAAGATGGGTGCCGCGATTGCTCACGCTTGACCAAAAACGAAATCGTGTGAAGTGTTGCAAGGACGGTTTATAGCTGTTCCAGAAGAATCCGCAGGACTTTAAGCGTCGTTTCGTCACTGTGGATGAAACATGGATACATCACTACACTCCTGATACCAAAGAACAATCTAAACAATGGGTTACCAAGGGGGAATCTGCGCCAAAAAAGGCGAAGACCGTTCCTTCGGCCGGAAAGATTATGGCGATTGTCTTTTGGGATTCGCAAGGAATAATCCTCATCGACTATCTGGAAAAGGGTAAAACTATTACAGGTGCATATTATTCATCGTTATTGGACCGTTTGAAAACCGAGCTGCAAGAAAAACGCCCACGATTGGCCCACAAAAAAGTCCTTTTCCATCACGACAACGCACCAGCTCACACCTCAGCAGTTGTGGTCGCAAAATTAATGGAAATAGGGTTCCAACTCGTTTCACATCCCCACTATTCTCCAGACTTGGCTCCCTCGGACTACTATTTGTTCCCCAATATGAAGAAATGGCTGGCGGGAAAAAGATTTTATTCAAACAAGGAGGTGATTGCAGAAACGAATGGCTATTTTTCAGACTTGGACAAATCCTATTATTCGGAAGGGATCAACAAACTAGAGCAGCGTTGGACGAAGTTTATAAGCCTAAAAGGAGACTATGTTGAAAAATAAAAAAGGTTTACCCCAAAAAATTAAGTAGTTTTTATTTTTGCACGGACTTTTCAAACGACCCTCGTAAGTTATTGAGGAGAAATAAAGCAAAATTTTGAGTTAAGTGAGTGGACCACAATTTGTTTGAGATTTTTCTTAAAAATAACTTATTTAATTTCTTTTAAACTTCGCATTTACGATTCTTGTTAGTAGATCTATTTCTTGTATCTGTATAAATTTTTAGAATTCGTTTGAAGGAGAAGTGTAAGAAGAGTTTTACATCTTTTGGTATTCCGTCTTTGAATAAAAATTAATTGGTCAAAACATTCGTTTTTTGCTTTTTAAAAAAAAAAAAATAGTCATGTTAGATTTTTTAAATTTATTAGTGATAATACAGAAACAAAAAATAAATATAACAAATAACACTCACAATATTTGGTAGTTTAACCTTCCGTTTCCGGAGGACCTCTGATGTTCTGAATGATCCCTTATCTCGTGTCATTCATTGGTGATTATAACCCAGTTCTCGGTAATAAATCACTTATTTTATATTTCTCTTGACAATATTTTATTTTTTTAAACCTTAGATTAAAGAAAATGTACTCATTTTTTACGCACTTTAAATTTCTTATTAAAATATTTTCATTTTAAATCCTTTTCTAGCTTATCGCAGAGCCCTTGATCTCCTAATATCACTGGCAATTAGCATGTTTGTTAATAATTAAGTAGCTGCGATTAGTAATTTTGTAGTTCATTAAGAATCAATTAAAAAGTTAAAAGTAATGCATATATTTTACAAAGCGAGTAAGATAAGTAAGTAAGCGAGACAAGACAGAAGACACACCAACCCTGAAATGTAATAGTATTACTTTCTAAACTAGGTAAATAATTTTTGTAAACATGTTAATTTCAATAGAATCATTGTTAACAATCTGTAAACATGTTCCACAGCCCTGAAGATGACCTAGTCCCTAGGTCGAAAGCTTGGCAGAATAAATTTTACTCGACTGAAGTGGCAATTATTTTTTCAATTCCATTCAAACTATGAATCAATCACCAAAAAGAATGAACAACAATTACAAAGCGAGGTTAACCAACGTCTGACTTCCAAAATTAAAAGTTTTTGGGCGGGGATGGAATCACACAATTTTCTGCCATGTTTTTTTTCCCAAGAAATATAAAAAATTTGGTTTTACTTGTGGCAGGCCTCGAACTGGGAACGTGCAGCATGCGAATTCATGTTCTCATAACTAATAAATCTTTCCTTATGTAGGTTCTATTCTACTTAATTCATTTGTATTGCCAGATAAATACTTGCAGTTCGCCATTTTCTCTGTATCAGACGCTATTATGTTCTAGACATTTAGCTGATTGGCTGCTTTTAAACTAAATTACTGTTCTGTGGAACCAATAATCTTTCATTTATTTTATTGTTTCTGAGATCAAAAGCCATCAAAAAGCATTGGTTACAGGAAGTAAAATTACGATGGTTGTTGCCTGGTTGATCGTAGCTTCATGTAGAGCTATTTCTAGATGAGGACCTACATGGCAGAGGAGCGTGTTAAAAATAGTGCAACCATTATCGTCCTTTTGAAGAATGGATATGGGTTATTTATGCAACCAATTGTTCTTCCATTATTGGCATTCTAGTCTTCTAAATCTATTGTCATTGTCAGTCTTCCAAACCTTTAAAGCTGGCTGAGTTGCAAGAGAAAATGGTAGAAATGTCTTTGGTTAATGGTAGAATGATTTGGAAAAGTTGAATTGTTCTGATACTTTGTTAAGCATTCATGCAAATATTTCTGCAAGTAAACATGCTTAATTAATAAATTTTACTGGATTCATAAATTTATGCGGCGAATTATAGAATAAATCAACGATTAATTGGGTCGTGATCAATTAGATCAGAGGAAGTCGTAAACGCTAGAATGTTTATTGCTTTTTTCAAGGTTTTCTTCATTATTCTTATCATTTTAAATATTAATTAAAAAAAACTGTTATTTGATCATTTCTATTTTAAAATTACTCTTTATTTTTTCTCGCAATTAAGTAATATCAAGAGTAGTGATATTTTGATTCAGTAATCAGTAATATAATGCAATTTACAAAATGTAGAAATATTGAAGCAAATAATTTTAGATGAAAGTGATGGATGTCTTGACTTTGACTCCATTAATCACCCAGAATACGTCACATACGAGGGTCATTCAATAAGTAACGAGACAAATTACTACTGCTCAAAAACAGCTAAATTGATCCGTATGAAACTTTCAGGGCATAAAGTTGGCAACCTTGCGATGACATCTGATCAGCTGTTCAATTATATTTTGTAAACATAACCTCAAATTTACTCAGTTAACGATGGCGAGTCCGCTCGAGAATTGCACCGTAGAAGAACAAAGTGCCGTGATCAGATTTTTAGTCGCGGAAGGTGAGAAAGGTAGTAAAATCCACAAAAGAATGTTAAAAGTGTACGGAGACAATTGTTTGAATCGTTCGAACGTTTACAAATGGGTAGAACATTTCAAAATGGCCGTACAAAAGTTTCTGACGAGCAGCGCAGTGGACGACCGATCGAAGTTGGGACTTCCTCTCTCGAATCTCGGATTGACGCGTTAATTCGGGACAATAGGCGTATCACCGTTGAACTGATAAGTGAAAAAGTAAACGCGAGTGTTGGAACTGTCCATAACATTATTCACAACAAGCTGCAGTACAAGAAAACCTGTGCGAGATGGGTGCCCAGACAACTCACGGACGCTCACAAAGAAACCCGGCTTCAAATCAGTCAACAGTTGAAAAATCGATATTCGACTGAAGGAGAAGGTTTTTTTTTCAAAAGAATGGTAACGTGCGATGAAACATGGATCCACCACTATGAGCCAGAGTCAAAACGACAAATCCTTGAGTGGAAGCAAACGACTTCTCCCATTCGGAAAAAATTCAGGACCCAGCCATCTGCCGGTAAAGTCATGCTTACAGTATTCTGGGATTTTCAGGGGCCAATTTATTGTGATTTTCTTGAAGGCCAAAGAACAATCAACAGCCAGTACTACAGTGACATGCTGGAAAACAAGATAAGACCTGCAATTCGAACGAAACGCCGTGGGCTCTTGACTGAAGGCGTGATTTTGCTTCATGACAACGCCCGTCCACATACGGCACAGCTGACGAAAGAAAAACTTCAGAAACTGGGATGGGAGATCCTTCCACATCCCCCCTACTCGCCCCATCAACTTCCATCTGTTTGGACCCCTTAAAGATGGTCTACGAGGGATACATTTTCGATCCAATGAAGAGGTAAAAAATCAGGTGCAAAAGTGGCTTCGAGATCAACCCAAAGAATTTTATGCCAAGGGCATTTACAAATTAGCAGAAGGATGGGACAAGTGTATAAGTGTTGCTGGGGACTATGTTGAAAAGTAACCAAAGTTTTGTACTGATTCAATAAACCGTTTTTGAGCAATAATAATTTGTCTCGTTACTTATTGAATGACCCTCGTATCTCTGATGTAAGCGGTACTCTAAAGAGTATTCTGTACCTTGCCTGTTTCTAGCAAAGAGTTTTTCAGCTACACTTGATGGGCCATCTCGCATTCCCGGTTTATTACTCTAGTATGAATTCCTTTGTGAAAAATTATTTGGTATGCGGAGAAAAAGCCCATATTTTTCACACAGTGACTAGAAAACAGTTCATTGAGTGAATATTTAATTTAAGATATATCATTCAAAAGAATTTTTATTCAAAAATAAGTAAATAATTAAATTTAATTAAATTAAATCAAATGGATATTGGTTTTAATTATTTTTCAACACGTTCATCAGGAATTCAGTGGAATGTGAATTGTTATTTCGCAGTTGTTTGAAGATTAATGGAAAAATGGTTGTCTTAAGAAAAACTTACTAATCTTTCGTATGTGAAACTTCTCATCTCTGAGTAGCGAACATTCCGAGTATGAAGAATATTGTCAATCACTTAGAAAGGTGGCCAGTTAATAATAATTACAGTTCGAGATAATTAACATACTTCCAAGTTTATGCCAAATTTTTAGCTTTCTCCTTACTTCTTGGTGGAAATATGCAATCACCTAATTGCAAACTTAATGTCCTACAAAGTTGAAACTTGATATTCCGTTCTGGTACTCCTGCAGCTCCTGTAATCGTGATGGAAAATATCCTTCAACTGGAGTGTGGCATTGCTGAATCGATTTCTTATCGATTTTTTTTATTTTATAGATTTTCTCTAAAATGGCTCCAACGATTTTTTTTTATAAATGCCTATTACTTTTGTTTGAATTTTTTTCCCCAAGAAAATAGAGTTTTTGGAGAAGTTAACGCTTAGTTTACCTGTCTTACCTGTACTTCCTAAACAATATAAAATGTTAACAACGTATTATCGTATTATACTACAGGAGTTACTGAACACAGGTGGATCAGTGGATTTTAAACCAAAAAACGGAAGAGGTGGAGTTCCCATACTGACCAGGGCCTTTGGCCTGATTAATTTCAGAAGGTCTCGGATCCACCAGGTGTCTGTTAGAGTAGGTTAGATTAGATTAGGGCGGCCTCAAGGCCTACGCCACTGCGACCCCTTTGGATCTATTGTGGCTCCCCAACTTTAGAGCTCGCCCTCCAGGCCTGTCCGTTTGATCAGACTCTTAATTCCGGAGAGCGACTACTAAGTAACTTGGTTTTTTCTCCCCTAGAAGTAACATCCTTAGCCACAGCCAGGTGTCTATAGGACACATTCCTTATCATCTAATCAGTTGCGGCAAATCCGTGCAGCCTATGGTGCGTTCTCAGAAACTACGCACCATTTTGTCGAGGTTATGCTGGCATTACACTCCTTTGTTTGGGAGAGTAAAGGTTTCCCATCCTGAGATGGTCGCGTCTGGTTAGCTAAAGGAGCTCTCAGGTCCTGGGAGACTGGACCACCAGGTCTTCTAGCCCCTCTAGTGCGCGGTAACTTGTAATTATCCATCTTCTTCTGGACAAATTGTTTCTAACTGACGCTCCGGTACTCTTTATACCTGTGAGCGGTGGTCAGGGTATAGTTAGCTGAGTTTCTGTCCTAGCGCGAGCCTCCTTTTGCGTGATCCATCAATGTCAGTTTCATTAAATGCGCCAAACATTAAAGACTAGTTTTTTTTGCTTTTTGAGTTGAGTGAGAATTCTATGTTTATGGATTTTTAGTCGAAAACCTTTTTTTGTTTAAATGAAGTTACTGCAATTGTACTTAAAGCCATCATCAGCCTGTCTGCTCCTACTTAATTGATTAGGATTCCTATTGCAATAAAATTACATTAATTTGATGTATATTTTATATTAAAATTATGGTATACTTAGACGTCATATAATTTAATTCAATTGCACTCATTAGTTCATCAATCATACTCATTAATATATTGCACCATTGTATCAAGGCTAATTTTATCCCGACTTATAAAATGCAATTATATAATAGCAATTGCTGAATAGAATGGAACAATTAAAAATATAGAATAAGTTTTAAGAATATTTCTACTTTTTAATAAAATATAATTTAAATTTGGTATTGTTCTATGTTCTTTTTGGAATTGCAGTCCTAGAAATTGTGTGACTCATGACGAAGGGGTACAGAGACAGAACTACATCACATTTTGAGCACTACCTATTTGGTGCTGGCTTTGCTAGTAGAAGGAAGCTAACACCAGAATGGTGGTGTCATTGGAACTGTGTCTAGTCTAAGACTGTGTTTCGTGTCACAAGCGGCTAGCGCAGTCAAGCTGAGCGACCTTGATGAGGTCACCTTCTCATTCCCCCTTAGTATAACTTTCTCTCCGTCCTCGCAGAACAGCAGGCCCTCCGCACCACCTGTATAGATCTAATTGCTCATTGAACGCCTGTCCAATCTTCCATTGCCCCTGACCTTCAGCTTTTATAACCTTCCTTCGTTATGTCACCACTCCCATTGTTCTATTTACACCTTTCTTTCCTATCGAATTTTCATCAATGGTACGTGCTTTAGTTACGATTAATACGATTTTCTGCAATTCAGTCCCTTTTCAAAGGAAACAAATATGTATTTATTTTTTTACTTAATGCGCGTTAACTGTGAGGCCATTGACCGCCGCGGAGCGTTTTCAGTGCACTGCTGGCTTTCCAACATCGGACAGTGCTAGAACTCCTATGGATTCGAACCCGGAATCCTATACGCTAACCACCAAGCAAATTCCTTCCCAGGAGCAAGTATCATTTGGCCATTAGCGCATATTATCACCCATTGGTGAGGAAAGTACTCGTATCGCAATTCTATTGGTGTTCCTATTACCACATTTTCAAAAATAAGTATTCTTAGGAATATCCGATATTTTCATTTTGTTTTTTTCTAAAGGTGCTCAACATCTCAGGTCCTTCGCACCTGGTAATGTTTCTTATTAACGCTACACTAGTTTTACTGTAGCCGAGCGTCAAATCAAATTATTTAAACTGCGATTATTCTAAAAACACCAATTCTAATAAAAAGCAGACTCATGCATATAAATACTTTCATCCAAATAAATACAATCACACTCATTAAATCATAACTATTGTGCATTCCCTCGTTCAATCACTCTCAGTTTACTTAAACACTAATTGAAATTGGTGGAGTACTTGGTATCCTTCGTGATTACATTAATCCGATTTTTTTGGGTCCTCCAAGTTCGAAAAAGTAGTTTCTAAGAATATGTACGTATATGGTTCGGGTGTCAATAAAAGTATCTAAAGATGAAAAAAGCGATAGCTGAAGCTTTAATTCGTGGATTTAGACGCTCATGGAAGCTGCGACTGAACTGTTTCTCTTTCAAACGGCTCCATAAACATAAATCTAAAACTTTTACCAAAAACATTATTCTCGGGAATGCGATTGTGGGTATTTCTGTGAAAGGAGTTGGGTAGGTTCCATCTAAAGACATAACTACCACTAAACGTTCGGAGTTGGAAGAAGTTTTGGAGTGTTTGCTGGAAATCGTGTAGGTTGTTCTCATCAAACTTTTCTGGAACTGTAACTGTCCCAAATTATTGTTTTTATAACATTATTATATTTAATAACTTTTTTTAAATTTACTTAGAAAGAGGGAAAGTTTGCTAAATAAATCATGGCAAGAGAAGTACGTATGTTCATTGTTTTTATACTAAGCTGGTATGTTCGCTCATTATTAATAAGAAGCTCTCATTGTCTGACCAGTTTTTAATCACTAATATTATGAATTATAAGAGTTTGTGTTGGTGGAATCAATAATGAATGCTACTAATACTAACTGGAGCGGCTAACTCTTTTGCTGGGTAGTTGAAGGATCTTTCCGAGTGGAGTTTCTAGATTGGAGAGCGATTATGGCACGTCTTCTCTTTCAGGAGTTCACCAACAGTCTGGTAGAGATCTACCAACAATCTTTCTCTTCTTCATTGAGCCTGCAATGAGGAAATATTGACATATCACTTTTAAATACCAATGCTCGGCAGTTTTATTCAGCATTAATTAACTTTTTGTTGGATATAATTGAGCTGTTCACTGCAGAACTTGATTAACTCCGTAAAACAAAAAGTGGAGAAATGCGATGAAATGATGTACTTTTTTTATAATTCTGTTTACAATATAAATATAAATAAATTTACCGTCATCATTCAGAGCCTGCCCTGAATTTGAGTTGAATTATTACAATGATTTACTTTAGAGCACAGAGTTAATCTAAATGGCTTGTGAAATAAATTATTTATTATTCATGGCCAAAAATCTTTTGTCATTTAATGGTGTTGATCTTTATTATTTGGTAAATTTATTTTAATATAAAATGCTATTACTGACCCAAATGCTTTGTCAATTAAATTTAAGATATTTTAAAAAGTGAAGTTGATCGAATTGTGCAGTGAACGACTCTTATATGAATCCCTCCCTTGGTTTAACGTAATATCGTCACCAACCTTTGCTTAAGAATATTGACCCATCATAAGTGAATTCTCAAACCCTAAGGGTAATTGGTTTTAATAAGTAATTTAACACCAAAATGAGAACCTAATTGTATTATTTAGTTACTGATGGCTAAATCAGTTTACAAGTTATTACACTACCCGAGAGGGATATTGCTTGGCAATATTCTTGCTGGTTGTTGAGAAAAGGTCATTGGATCAGTGAATCCCAGTTTATGACAATATTTCAATACTTTCTCCACACCGTTCTGTTGAAAACAATACTAAATCATACCGTTATTTTTAACGTAAAAACTCGCTGTATTTAGATTAGTTTTTTTTATCTTCAAATTTAGTGGGTCGTTTTAAAAATTTCAGATAGGCTATTTTCTTTTGAAACAATCCATAAATGATTCGTCAATCTTTTGAGTTCTTAGCTTGAAGGGAGTACTCTAGTATTTACGTTGAACTGGATTGTGCAGAGTATAGAGTAATAAAGGTTTTATCCATAAAGTTTGCCCAGTTTACGAAGTTTAAAGGTGTCAGGTTTTTCTTGGTTGGCAAATCTTGATAAGTGCTGGTACGCTTGATCAGCGTACTGAGTTTGGATACTCAGCGCTTCCCAATCTTGTCACGATAAACCATAGCATTTAAACCAGATAGCAAATTCGAACTGTCCATGGTTGGTTACTTTTCGAGTTATGCTGCTGATCCACACACTCCAAAAAATTCTCGAATAATTTGGTGCGAACTTTGATTATTGTAAATTAGCGCACAAAATATGGAAAATAGTGTTGGAGAGTAGCTGCTGGTTGCCACGTGGAAATCCCGGTTCGACTCCAGCCAGAACTCTTTTAGATTTTCTCTTCCTAACAGCTCTCTATCTAGTGAAGGTGTTGGAAGGAGACTTCAGATGTTGGCGCGCTTTAAAATTTAGAAAATATAAAAAAGAAAGAGAATCTTATGTGGGATAAGGTCTTAACTTGGATTAACAAGAAAGTTTTTTTACACAAATCTTGGGTCTGAAGATCTAAGAATGATGTCTATATCTGGACATTAAAACTCTCCACCTTTAAAGAACTTCTTGGTGTAATGAAGCGAATGGTAACATTAGAATAGGAATATAAATTTTTAGAATACCAGAAAGACATAATCATAAGGCACGACAATTTAGAAACCAGTTTACAATGTATTCTGATGGTTTCCACTCTTCATTACCACCTTCCATTCGGTAAAGTTGCAAATATCTCCTTCGACAAAGTGTTTCCATTGATCCTCAATATTCGTCCATTAGCCAGCTCATTTATCAACTTAAAGTACATCTATGTTATCGCACCTCCTTAGAATTATACCTTGGTCTAATATCTAGACTCCATTAGTGAGACCTCATCAATATTGGTCGGTTCTATTAACTTGAAATAAGGGGCCGATTTCAGGCAATGTTTAAAAATAACTTTTATGAGATCATTTGATAGATTTCCTAGTTTATCATCTTTTTAATTAATTTTCTGTAAAATTGACAATTTTGTATGTTTTTCATTACTTTAATTAGTTTTTATTTCATCTTTCTTGTCGTCATCATGCCAAAGTTTAGAAATGGAGTTTTTGCCGGTATACTCGTGGACCGTTTTGGCATCCCTTGAGTCAGCGGTTTTAGAAAATGGTGTTTCTATCAGAACAAAGTGTCTCAAAAACAGAACTAACCAAAGGAAGTTGTAACTTTACACCTCTATTGAGTCCCAACAGGAATGCGTCCTTAATTTATTTATTTATTTATTTTTATTATTTTATTTCTGGTACATTTCGTCAGAGAAGTTCGTACAGGTGCACTTCTTGGGAGTGTGGCAAGCAATTTGAGTCTATTGTACGGCCATTTGGCCTTTTTACGCGGTAAATAAGGTAGATTCTTTTTTTTGCCAAAATTCAGCGTTAAAGAAAATTATAGAACCGAATTTTACTGAATGGATTTTTCCACTTTTCAGAGAATTTTTTGGAAATATACCTTCTGTGTTTTACTCTTAACTTTGTATTTACCTTTCTTACTCCAAAATCTACAACTTATATTTTTTATAATTATTCTATAAAAGTACTTTTTAGGGCAGATCTGATGAAGAATTTAGGTTCCCTCAAATTGCCATTTCCGTATAATATACAGTTATACAATATGGATAATACCAGTGAGAATTTATTTTAAAATTCGAAGATAATGTTCGTCGTAAGTGTTCACGACAGGTTTTTTATGAAATAATGTTTATTTTATTTGTAAGGATTGTTAATATGTAATTGTTAAGGAGAGCCAAAGTTACGGTTATCCACAGTCTTACCACAGCCAACTTGAGGCGGCCTACTTGATATTGTCAAATGTACATACCGTAGAGCAGTGCTTCCCAACCTATGCGCCGCGGCATACAACTGTGCCACAGCTACGGTAGAAGTGTGCCGTGGCAAAAAATACAAAAAATTATAATGGCGTTGCATTAAAAATAATTGATAAGTTAAAACAGTACAACTTCACGATCCTTGCAAAGCCAGCCGTCGCAATAACACACTGTTGGTCACTTAACTAGTAACTGTTAACTAAATTAGTAAAATATAGCTTTCGTTCTTCTTTATTGACTGTTTAGTTTTTGTAGCTTTAATCTCATTTAGAGGTGCTTTTAATCACTTTATTTTAGTTAGGGATTTACAATTTTACATGAATTACTGGCACTTCTTGAGATCAATAATGGCATTAAAATAAAGAATTTCTTTGTCATAAGATTCATTGCTGCTGTATATATATGTTATGTAGTTAATTGTATTGACAGAGAACGGTATAGACGGGTGAATGATTGGGTTTGTCATTAATGTTACAGTCTGCCACGAAAACTTGTATTTTTGTAGGATTATAATAGTGTTGTTATTACAGCATTAGTTGAGCATAATACGTCATTTTAAAATGAAATGGGAGCATTTCAGTTCCAGTGTGCCGTTTACTGTTTGGTATCTCACTAATGTGCCTTGACTAGAAAAAGGTTGGGAAGTACTGCCGTAGAGACTTGCCTTGGGTAGTCTTTTCCCTAGCCGAAGCAAAGTAACTTCCCCAAACAAGCTTACTTGACCGCCCAACAGCAGCAGCTTTACTGGTAAAGCCTGTCAGCAAGTTGCCAAGAATAATTCTAAAAATTAAAACTGTCCGGTAGGACAGTTGTATAAGGGTTGATCTTCAAAAACTGCTCGAAAAAGCGTAACGTTAAAAAACACCCAACTTTGACAATTTTTTTCTCTTTTTCTGTAAAAGATAAAATTCCCAGATTTTCTTTAAAATAAAGGGCAAACCCTCCTTTATAACTGTAATTTTTTTGCAACAACCCAGATTTAATAGGTTTCGAGAAAAAAGTTGCCGAAAATGAGCAAAAACAGCTTCTTCTTCTTTTGTACAGATTTGTACTTTGAAAGCCTCGACGCTGTGCCTTATAAGGAGGGGACCCAAATAAGGCCCTTTCTAAAACTATTATTACCAATATTTCTATAACCCTTAGTCCGATTTTGATAAAATTTAGTACGAAGAAGTGATTAAAGCTCCTCTACGAGGCTGTGAAGTGCCCTTACACCTACTAAGAAGAAGTACTGCAATCGTTAAATTATAAATGAGTGAACCTATTTACATCAATGAATTGTCGTTCGATTCAAAATCTTTGTCTCTATGCCTTTTAGGGAGAATCTGTAATCGCAGTTTATTTTTCTTACTCCTCTTAAAAGGAAGTACTGAAATCGCAGTTTAATTTTGCTATTTACTTACAAATACCTTCCTATTTTATTCAAAACGCTTTTACAAAAAAATTGTTATTGAGGATGGTTTAGGGACCGCAACTATAATAATTCTTTAAAAAGATCTCTCCAGTGGTAGTTACGGTTCCGACTTAACACCTTATCAGGTTATAATGATAGTACGAGGGTCGTTTGAAAAGTCCGTGCAAAAATAAAAACTACTTAATTTTTTGGGGTAAACCTTTTAATTTTTCAACATAGTCTCCTTTTAGGCTTTTACACTTCGTCCAACGCTGCTCTAGTTTGTTGATCCCTTCCGAATAATAGGATTTGTCCAAGTCTGAAAAATAGCCATTCGTTTCTGCAATCACCTCCTCGTTTGAATAAAATCTTTTTCCCGCCAGCCATTTCTTCATATTGGGGAACAAATAGTAGTCCGAGGGAGCCAAGTCTGGAGAATAGGGGGGATGTGAAACGAGTCGGAACCCTATTTCCATTAATTTTGCGACCACAACTGCTGAGGTGTGAGCTGGTGCGTTGTCGTGATGGAAAAGGACTTTTTTGTGGGCCAATCGTGGGCGTTTTTCTTGCAGCTCGGTTTTCAAACGGTCCAATAACGATGTATAATATGCACCTGTAATAGTTTTACCCTTTCCCAGATAGTCGATGAGGATTATTCCTTGCGAATCCCAAAAGACAGTCGCCATAATCTTTCCGGCCGAAGGAACGGTCTTCGCCTTTTCTGGCGCAGATTCCCCCTTGGTAACCCATTGTTTAGTTTGTTCTTTGGTCTCAGGAGTGTAGTGATGTATTCATGTTTCATCCACAGTGACGAAACGACGCTTAAAGTCCTGCGGATTCTTCTGGAACAGCTGCAAACCGTCCTTGCAACACTTCACACGATTTCGTTTTTGGTCAAGCGTGAGCAATCGCGGCACCCATCTTGCGGATAGCTTTGTCATGTCCAAATGTTGATGCAAAATATTATGTACCCGTTCATTCGAGATGCCCACAGCACTAGCAATCTCACGCACCTTCACTCTTCTGTCATCCATCACCATATCATGGATTTTATCAATGATTTCTGGAGTAGTAACCTCAACAGGGCGTCCAGAACGTTCAGCGTCACTTGTGCCCATATGGCCACTCCGAAAATTTTGAAACCACTTATAAACTGTTCTAATCGAAGGGGCAGAGTCACCATAATGTCTATCAAGCTTCTCTTTAGTCTCCTCAGGCGTTTTGCCTTTCATAAAGTAGTGTTTAATCAACACACGAAATTCTTTTTCGTCCATTTTTTGAAAATCACTCGACTTCCTCGATTCAATCGAATGCCAAACACAAAGAAATAGACCGATCTGGCTGAAACTTGGTGTGTGTTCTTTCAAGAGATGCTACTAACTAAACATAACCTCGATACGCGCCAGTGGTGCTATCTCTCTGACTTTGCACGGACTTTTCAAACGACCCTCGTATTGCTTATTCTAAATTTAAAAAAAAATCTGTAAATCAGATATGTAACTTTACAAAATAGACAAAAAGGAAAATCTATCCAAAAGGTACAAAAATCTCCTTAACAAAAACTTACAGTTTAAAATGTTAAGTATAAGGGTTGATTAAACGCCAAAAGGTACACAAATCAGCAAGTACCCATCATTTCATTAATACTTCATTGATATTATTTAAGTAATTTTACTGCATTCATTTGCATTAATATTTTCTAGAATTTATTAGATGTCACATACCCTTATGCTGGCCAGTTCGTTCATAATATTTTTTTGTTATAATTGTTATAAAATGTATATTATATCTTCGTTATTAAATAGGTACTTTATTTTAACTCTATTCCAAATTATTCTTCTGATTTCTCTTTAATATGCCCTTTATTCTGACACATATTCATGCTTGTTAAAGTAGAAAAAGACAAAGTTAGAGTCGCCTACTGTTTAAATTTGAATCACGGAGGATCTAAAACAATATTTCAGTCTTGAATTCGTCTTACTGAAATATTCGTGAGCCCAAATAACACACAGTTAATAACAAGTAGATTATTCAACAATAATTCATTTCTCAATTGTAATTTAATGTAGTCCCTCTAATTTTACTTATAGTAAAATACTGGAATAATTAGCTGAACTAAAAAGTATGCATATCTTATTTATTTTATATTACATATACACAACATTGTGGGAAGAACATCTAGATGGAGAATGTAATTGAAGAAAACTATATTATTTGCGATAAAGCCAGATAATTATTACCTATTATTATAAACGTTTGACTACTTCATAAAATAATAATTACTTTAATCGAAGAATGAACTTAAACCGACGATTTTTATTTAAAAATAAAAATAAATAAAATAACATCATTGATGTATGTCGGTGTAAGCATTTTTTTAAAAAGTTTATGAATTTTTTAGCCTTATATATATATTTTTATTACGTTTTCTTTTTCACCTGTAATCAATAGTTTGATTATTATAGATAAATAGATATTACAGTCAATTTAAGTTAAATGGTGTGCTACTTGAACAAATATTTTGTAGATGAAAATGGCCAGCATAAAGGTCTGTGACATCTAATAAATTCTAGAAAATATTAATGCAAATGAATGCAGTAAAATTACTTAAATAATATCAATGAAGTATTAATGAAATGTTGGGTACTTGCTGATTTGTGTACCTTTTGGCGTTTAATCAACCCTTATACTTAACATTTTAAACTGTAAGTTTTTGTTAAGGAGTAATTTAAAAGTGTAACAAGAAAAGACAAAATAAGTATACAAAGATTTTTACTAGAAATTTGTACAGCAGAAGAGGTCTTAACTGTAATCACCATATTTCTACATGTACTAGCTATCTAAAGGTGTTTACAAGAATGTTCCCCTAGCGCTAATTCGCTGCCTCCACACTAACAGTGTCCTCCGAAATAGCTCTTCGCTTGGCATAACAATTTGCATATCTTTTCTGATATTAAGTGTAAGTGTACAATTTAGTGGCTAAAGTTAAATTTCATTCACCTTTCAGTTTTATACCTACAATGGTGGTTGATGAGTGGTACCTCACTATATTTGCATACTATATACATAAACTAAAATTAATTTATTCCGACTATAACAGATTAAATTATCATACATACACAATGATGCAAAACAGTACATATTCCACGTAAACAAGAACTCCGATTCTTTAAAAATGAATTAAAATTTGTATTGTTCTTGGGGGACTGATTCATTAATCCAGTAGGAAGAAAGAAATAATGCCAGTCATGACTTTTTATTGGGCCGAGCTTTCGGCCTAGAGACTAATAATGTAAATAATTTTTTGAAATTACATAACTTTATACAAATACATGTTAACACAATTATTTATAACTATATTGTAAAATATGTTCCTTAGCCCTGAAGATGATCTAGTCCCCAGGGTCGGAAAGCTCGGCAAAATAAACAGTCATGGCTGAAATTGGTGTTATTATTTTCTTCCCATTAAAATTATTATTTCTTGTATTTTAGCGCTATTTACTTTTTACATTAAATTGTTAATATAAGAGAAAAATAAGTTAATTTAAAACGTTTCTTGTTATTTATCTACTTTATTTATTTAAGGTTGGTAATTAATTACAATATCTCTAAAGAAAACAAAGGAATTACGTAACTAGAGGTTTGTTATAAACTAGTGTAATGTTCATTTCCCATTGTTTATTTAATAATCTATTCAACCGAAATGGAATTGAATGATTTTAAAAATTTATGTGTTAATAAAACTGTGACATCAAAAAGAACTAACAAGTAGCTCATACAGTTTCATTCGGAAACTTAAGCAATTAGATAAAATTTGATTGACATTATTTAAGCAAAAATAGGTTGGTTGATTGAGAGGCTTCGATTGAATACGTCGTCTTAGCATTTTTTTCTTGTTTTATTGCACAAAAAACATTTGCAAGAAGCAAGAGCTGTCTGTATGAATATGAGTTCTGTTTTCTGTAAAGGGTACAAACAGAAAACATGGCGGATTTCGGAGCATGCTGAAGCAAGCTAAATCTCTTTTAAAATTCTGCCGATTTTTTATTTGGTTACAACATGGCTGTAATTAAAAATAATGTAATCATTTTAAATATTTAAAAATTAAAATCATTTATGTTTTTTATGTATTATAAAAAGAAATATGTTTTTGAAGAGTGCGCGCACAGGGTGGCTTGTCCTATGACTTTGGTACCACCAAGGGATTAAGATATGGAGACGCGTTATAATATCTACTCTCTGGAGAATGAATACTTTAGGCCAGTGGTTCTTAACCTTTTCAAAGACGCGGAACACAATTATGTATACAGGGTGAACCATTTAAAACGCACCATTCGCAAATAACTTTTTAGGAAAGCGGAATTTCGAAAAAACCCACGAACTAAACTATATGTTTTTTTTTGGTCTATTTTTCAAATTTTCCACTCCCAATGCTGTATCTTTATTTTTGGCGGAGATACGGCCAAAAACCCAATTGTGGTTTCATAAGGACCACTGGTTTTGACAATGATTGTGAAAACTACATCAAAAATTGTGAAAAATGACGTTGATCCCGTTTTGATATCCCTAATATTAGTTGAAATATTTAAGGCCAAAGTTACAATTTTATCTATTCGTGAACGGTTTTCAATATTAATTTTCCACCAGAAATCCACGATTTGGGAGGTCCTCTGACTGCAAAAATGTTATTTGTGACTCAAAGAACAAAAATAATGATTATTAAAGAATTTAAAACGTAATGAAAAGTAATGGTTGTGGGTGAATCAGGATAAATTTGTTTGATCATCAAATAAAAGCAATCATCACATCATTTTAATGCACCCAGTATGATTACGGTAAGAATATCTTGCCAGGGATGGGCGGGTGTTGGTCTAGTGGTCAAGAGCGTGGCTTTGTAAGTGGGTGATCCCCAGTTCGAATCCCTCGTATGACTACATTTTATTAAAAAAAGTATTATGATGTATTAAGTATTATGAATAACTGCATACGCGAGATTCGAACTAGTGCTCTCTCACTTTCAAAGCCACGCTCTTGATCACTAGACCGACACCCTGGCAAGATATTCTTACCGTAATCATAGGTCAAGAAGTCTTGCATACAGGGTACATTAAAATGATGTGTTGGTTGCTTTTATTTGATGATAAAACAAATTTATCCTGATTGACCCATAACCATTACATTACACTACATTTTTAAAATCTTCAATTATAATTATTTTTTCACTTTGCGTCACAAATAACATTTTTCACAGTCAGAGGACCTCCCAAAACGGTATTTCTGGTGAAAAATTAATATCGAAAACCGTTGAGTTGATAAAATAGTAACTTTGATCTTAAATATCTCGACAAATATTAGGGGTGTCGAAACAGGGTCAACGTCATTTTTCACAA
This sequence comes from Rhodnius prolixus, assembly GCF_049639745.1. NCBI lineage: Eukaryota > Metazoa > Arthropoda > Insecta > Hemiptera > Reduviidae > Rhodnius > Rhodnius prolixus. Next base: position 32,500,981 of record NW_027411581.1, on the reverse strand, counting down.
TTTTTTATGTAGTTTTCACAATCATTGTCAAAACCAGTGGTCCTTATGAAGCCTGAATTGGGTTTTTGGCCGTAACTCCGCCAAAAATAAAGATACAGCATTATGAGTGGAAAAATTTGAAAAATAGACCAAAAATAACATATAGTTTAGTTCGTGGGTTTTTTCGAAATTCCGCTTTCCTAAAAAGTTATTTGCGATTGGTGCGTTTTAAATGGATCACCCTGTATATTTTTCTCGCGGAACACTAACATTAAAAAATTTGAAATTCGGTATTTAGCAAGAACTTTTTTTTTTTTTTCACTTTATTTTTATATTTACAACTGCAACAATTGTTGCACCAAGTAAATCTGATCTTATTGGTTCAGTTCTCTTGAAAAGTCATGGTTGGAGCAATCACCCACTGGCGAAACTCCTTCACAATGATTTAATCACAACAGATCTCTAGGCCATTTTCGCTTCAGTCGACGAGGAGGATTGTCTGGAAGGTTTAGAGAGGAGAGTTGTTGGACAAGAGGATTAGGATGGAGAGCTAGGAGGCTGTGAAATTTACGGTAGCGAGACTTTATTAGGTCAGTGACGAAAGGGATGTGAAGGTCGGTGTGTATTGTAAGGTTAGAAATGTAGTAAGGAGCGTTCAGGATTTTCCGTAGGATTTTAGACTGTAGTGTCTGCAGGCGTTTGGAGTTAGAAGGTTTGGTTGAGCCCCACACTTCAGCTCCGTATGTCCATATGGGTCTTAACAGTGTTTTGTAAATTGTCAGTTTGTGGTTCAAGTCGAGTTTGGATCTGCGGTCAAGTAGTCTAGTAAGTAGCTTGTAGCGTCTGTTCACGTCTTGTCGTTTCAGTCGAGTATGTGGGTTCCAGGTGAGTCTCTTGTCAATGTACAGTCCTAAGTATCGTACTACGTCAGCTGGAGGAATCGTTACACCGTTCAGTAGAACTGGTGGACTTGCAGATTTTCGTAATGTAAAAGTAATGTGCACTGATTTTTGTTCATTAATTTTTATTTTCCATTTTCGGAACCAGGTTTCAAGAAGATTTAAATGGATTTGACTGTTCTGACTGGCTTGTATCGGATCGGAGTGGGAAGAAAGTATAGCAGTATCGTCAGCGAATGTTGAAACTATTGTATTTTGAGATAGAGGTAAGTCAGCAGTGTATATTAGAAAAAGAAAAGGGCCTAGAACGCTTCCTTGAGGGACTCCAGCTTTTATGGGTATAAAGGATGAGAGGGCCTGCCCTTGACGAACGCGGCAGTAGCGATCGGTTAAATAAGATTTTAAGATCAAGTAGTAGGTGAAAGGAAGATGATTTTTAAGTTTGTGCAGTAAGCCCGAGTGCCAGACTCGATCAAAGGCCTGAGCCACATCGAGAAAGACACCCGAACAGTACTGTTTACGCTCCAAGGAAGAGGATATGGTATCTACCACACGGTGCAGCTGTTGAGTTGTTGAATGAAATGCGCGGAAACCAAATTGATGTTCAGGCAGCAATTCCTCTATTATAGGGATTAGACGCCTTAGCAGAAGCTTCTCCAGTATTTTCCCTAAAACAGGTAAAAGGCTTATTGGACGTTAGGAGCTAGGTTGCTGTGAAGGTTTATTGGGTTTCAGTATCATTTTCATTATGGAGTATTTCCAGAGCATTGGAAAGTAAGTCGTTCGTAAAGCAAGAACTTAAAATTAATGAATAATAAAAAATCGAATATAATTTTCAAAAAAGATATAGGTATTAATTAAAATTAAAGAGAAAATGAACGACTCGTTCATTGAAATGAACGATTTTGCCCATCACTAATTCACTTCCACTGGAAAAATGCTGTAAACGACTATGACTTAAAAAGATAGGCCAGCTTTGGTAGTGGAAAATTCAAATTTAAAAAAAAAGGAGCGATTTTTTGTTTTCGTATCTTTCCTAAATTTCTAATTTTCAATACATTTAAAATTGAAATTTCGCGGAACACTTGGACCATATTCGCGGAACACCGGTTAAGAACCACTGCTTTAGGCCAACATTTGGGAAGAGAGACGATATTATACTCTAATCTGTACAGCTTTTGGGCTACACAGTCATCTAGCAAGGTCTTTCCGTGACATAGAGAAGGTGTTCATTAGTCCTATCTGAGCCGCCAGAGAAGTTGTACTGGAGATAACTGAGAGCAAAATCAGATATACTTTGTAGGAGGTTGTTTCCATGGTTTTGAAATGTGGGATATCTCTGAAAGAGACTAAAAGGCACTACATTGCTTTAGAGAAAAAAATCCCTAAGGGGTCGCATTCATTCTAGTCAGGTAGGGATTGAGCTAGAGAAGAAGAACGAATATTTTGAGGTTTATAGATTCGTGCCTTGAGCAGAATATTATTAAAAATATTAAATCGGCTGAATGTGGAAGATAGGACATCTAGCTCGAGTGCCCAGAATGATAAGCGAGGAAAGAGTGGATAAGATTAAAAAGAATTGCACGCCCCAAACTGCAATAGGGCAATGATGGACAGATTAAGTTTAGGAACTGGAAGGTTGCTGCAATAAAGAGAAAGGTTGGCGGAAGCTGATTGAGGAGGCCCAGAAATGGGGTGCAGCGACTAATAAGAAGATTTAGTTGGTTCGAATCCTGTTTTAATCTCAAAACTATTGATTGTTTCTACGGTTATGACTGTTTGGATTTTGAGAAGCAGGTTCTTGAGTCGTATCAATGTTGCCATTGAAAAAAATATTTTTACTTGTATTTATAGTAAGTTGGAATATATGAAAATTAATTTCAAAATAATACTATGTGTAATTAAGTCTCCAGGCACAATACTACGTGTAATCGTGTCTCCTGGAACAATACTACGTGTAATTGAGTCTCCAGGCACAATACTACGTGTAATCGAGTCTTGAGATCTATCTATAACTTCAACTATTGACGCGCCTTAAATTAAAGATATGTTAAAAATACAATACATACAATAAGCTAAAATATTTTTGGGTTTTTACAAGATGAAACTCAATTCGAAAATTAGCACTTCATCTTTCTGGTTTATGTCTAGAAAATATGTTCTTGAAAGTGTTAAATTTAGACACAGCGAATTATTTATTCTTCCGGCCATTGCTCAGCAAAATTAGCAGCTCTGAGTAAACATTATTAATTTACAAAACTTCCATTACTTCTAGAAAAATTCTCTTATCACACTGGTTAGTTTACAGATGTCATAAAGTAATTTTCATTTTTTACGATGTTTATGTCTACTACACCTCCTTACATAGACAGTAAAAGTTGAACTATAAAATTCTTAGAATTATATTCTTAATGTGCAGACATGAATGCTTTTAGCATCGGCCAAAATATTGAATAATTCATGTACAATTGATTATTAATTACAATATTCTAAACTGAGGGTATCATCAATCTTTCTTGGAGGCCTTAGGCATGCGATTTTTAATTGCATGGAAGTATAGTTACCTCGTTTCCAAGGGCAGATTCAATATTTATTACAATTTTTATTTGACTTTGAATTTAGAGAGAATAAAAAGAAATATTTAGTGGCAAATAAAACAGAAATATTTGAACAAGACCCCTAGACTTACTTCATTATATTAGTCTGAGAATATTTCTAAAGGGTTAGGTTTACCCAATGCACAGTTAGTGATTAGTTTACTGTTGGTTTGTTCCAGCTGGGGACGCGTGACCCACTGCTTTGATGTAGATTTGAATGGAACTCTACTACTCTCATAGATCTATCTGAAATCGGTTTCATTTTTTGGGGGTTCTATTGGAAACTGTGAATTACAATTGGAAATCAGTTTCATATTGGTTTGGAACACCTCATCACAAACCAGTTAGTGGTTCATCTGGGGGAAAAAAAACCTATTGCAACGCTCGAATTGCAATGCCCTAATATCGCTTCGGGTGCCACGTAAAAGTTTGACATTGTAATTTTCTTTGACCAAGAGAAAAATAAATAAATATAATTTATATATAGTTGTGCATATTTTAAAGTGCTACTTTTGCGAAGCCACTACCACGTTCATTCAGTTACTCAGTTCTAAATTTATTGAATAATAATTGTAAATAAATTGACAAACCTGTGTTTTTATAATAACTATTGTGTAAACTAAGATTTATTTATTTTCCTCCAAAAAAATAATGCAGATTTAATTTGTGAAACTAGAAAACAATGAAGTAGTGTATGCACAGCTTTATTTTAACAGCTGTTCAAAATGAAATGTAAATTTTGTTTTGTGACACTACTCATAAACAAATGAGCAAGCTTTATTGATTCTAAAGTAAAATCAACTTTTTATTATTAATGAACGAAACTAGAAATTAGAAATAGCCGTAAAAGTAAAGACGCCATCAGGTACTTAAAGCAGAATCATGGTTAGATTTTAGATTTTGAACAGCGGGACGGGACCCATGCCTCACGGCACCGCAGCCACCAGAGGCTTATTGGGCCTTCCCTTAAGTCTAGTAGATGAAACCTCCCCTTCTAAGAAGGTTGAGGGTTTTCCCTACCAGTTCCTACTGCGCTATAATCTCCTCTGGTCTCAAGGTACCAAAGATATCTTAGCGCAGTCTCTCGATTGCAACGAGCTCTCTTGCTGACACAATCTGCACAACGGTTCAGAGCTGATAAGCCCTATCTTGTGCAGGTGCTTTCTGAACCTGCCGTGCTCTGTGAACAGGCCTGTAATCAGAGTAATCTGATTTCTGCCCAAGCCCCAGAGTCTCTTTGGTTCTTTGTTTGCACAACAAAGGCATAACCCTCTTGCTTTGTTTGACCCTAGGAAGCATCACCCAGTACATTTCATGTTCTCTCCAGATCCAATCTCTGAGAGCCTCACGAACTGCACCCCTAGTGATCACCGGGCCAATGAAAGGAGTACTAACTCCATTCCTGGCCAACTGGTCAGCTAGAGTCATGGTTAGCGTATCATGGGTTTTAAATTCTGTTCACTCTGGCTTACCGGAAGTGGATGAGTGATTGTCACCGCTTCATCAGTGTTTTGTAAGATGAGGCCGAATACCTGAGGTAATAAACCCTAATAATAGTAAGAATAAAATTATTAATGTGTAAGACTGGAGACTTCTCCGAAGGGTGGAGTGTGTGTAACCTCTCCATTGAGGAGAAGTGTAATGACTAAAAGATATATTTAAGAACAAATAAATACTATTAGCAGAGTTTAGATTTGGCTTTTGGCTCGTCCGAAGAGTAATATTAATGCTCATGCTGAAATAATGCACTATGCAGTAATATGGGAAGATTTTTTCTTTAAAAAAGCCTTTTTTTCATGGCGAACGTCCAATTACCAAATTAGGTGTCATGGACGGGGACCACTTGCAAACATACTTTACTATAAATTTCTCGCAATAAATACTAAATAAAATCCAAGGCCTAGAACAGGAATCAAATCCAGGGCCACAATCCATATCGCCTCTATCCACTCGGCTACTTATTCATCTCTATTCACTCACGTTTCCCTTATATAATCTAAAACAACCGATTGCTTCTGGAAGGCTAGGGAAACCTCCACCTAATGAGTTCCATTAATATTATTCAAACCTTCAGATATTCTAATTACAATAAGATAAATACTTATTTTGCCAATAATTAGTATATGAGTATCTAAAAATTTTTTTATTTAAATTCATTATTTTGAATTTGTAGAAACTAAAGTTGGGTCCGCCGTGTTGGGTAATATAGTTGATTTTATCCGTCATTAGATCTTGGTTATTCAGTTTATTGTAGAAAAATTGACTTCGTTATAATTCTATCGTACAGAAGGAGTGAGCAAGTGCAGTTTGTGGCACTAACATAATTGGGTGAACTTACTTTAAAGGTTTGAATCACTGCTGATGATGGACGCAAATCGAAATCGCTGAGAAATATAGTAACATACGTGCTACGATTTCTTAAAAAAATGAATAATAACATAGAAATAATTATTTTTCCAGATTTGTAAAAATGTATTAGGTAATAATGGAGTGAATATTATTTATACGACCTACTTGAAGAATCCGCTCTAGTTTCGTTTTAGAAAATCGACAAGAATAATCTGGATCCGAGGAATAAGCAATCGCCCTTCTTTTCCGCAAAATATTTTATTACTTTTACTAAATTTTAAAGGACATAAATTTAATGACGACTTATATTTCAAAAAACAAATAGCTAGTTTACTATTTTATCAAATGTTTTAATTAGTAATGTTAAATGTGGAAGTTCAGTGTCATTATGTTACTGCCAAATATATTGACGTGTGCCAGATACCATTGCCAATTATGGTAAATGAATATTCCATGCCAATAATTGCTGCTTATATCTACAACAAACAGTTTGTTACAGTTTTTTAAATTGGAAGATACTGAAGTTCTGGTAAAAAATCGGTTGCCAAGAGGTTACTTAAAAACCACTGGAATTACAAAAAGAATATATCAATAATTTTATCTAACTAAAATCATTGCATACAGTTAATTGTTCTGTATCTTTCCTTCATTAGGATTGCAGAAACTTACAATCATATATTAAATTCGGTTAACCCAGCAACATTGTAAGTAACAGAGGCACACGCTCTCAGATACATTTAATACCATTTCAATCACTTTTGTTTCAAAAACAAAAGCGAAACAATTCAGGGAGATTAGCTCAGTGGCTAGCGTATACTGTATTTCAACGTAGATTCCCCGTTCGAATCCAGCTGTTGATCCTTAGATTTTCTTTGCTTACCTTGGAGCTCACAGCCCGGTGATTGACAATATTCTCTGTAAAAAGAAAACACTGAAAGAAACACCTGGCTTCAATCACTTCATATCTTAATGCAATAAGATTTCTTTTTTGTAAAGAATGATAGAAAATTGGCAAATTTCAAACACTATTCACTTCCTCAACATATTTTTTGGTGAAATTAATCAAGTTTTACGCGAGAAGCCGTGTTATTGCGTGACCACTTTAAAAACGATGTCCCATTATATGTTTCCATTTTGTCATAAAAAAGACAAACTGGTTGTTAGTAAATAAGGAACCATGGAACAGGTTTTCTTAATTCTTAATTGCAGCGAATACACAGGTTATGAAATATTTATTTAGAAAGCATTATATTAGTATGTAGTTACAACGTGTGAATGTTCTTGCACTTATTCAAGTTTGTTCTAAAGAGAGATATGGTACGCTGGAGTTCTGTTTCTGTAATGTTGGCTTTAATAAGGTCAATACATATATTTCCAGAAGTAGTATCATGTCACACGTCACTTTACGTCATTGCTATTGAAATTACGCCACATTATACCAAAATGCGATTAAGATCTTATTTATGTTTTTACTCATCGCTTTCAGAAATCGACTTCAAAGGATCTACGAGTTGGAGTTAGATTGTTAAACCACTCTTCTAAACGGTATGTTCTAAGGTACAAAAAGGTATGGCAATTGGCAGCTAGTTCCTCCATAAGAAAGAAGTTTATGACATAGCAAGAGTGTTCTACTATTCCTAAACACCGACTTGAAGATTTATAACAATGCCAATATCAAATTTAGAACGTATTGAAATCATCTGCATGTAATAGTAACTTTACCAGCTCTTTCAATGATTGCCCCAAATACCAAACTGACCCTTCTCCTTGGCTGATTGAAAGAATTCATCTATTTCAATCTGCGACTTTCATGAGTTCAGTATTCAGTATACTAGCCACTTTGATTGAAGCTACCGTTGGAAATAAATTCCTGCGCTTAAGCATTTACTATTTTGAAATTAGTAGCATTCTTTGCCATTGAAGCAAAGGAGCTGACTGTTTTCATTAAGATCAAAAAGTGAGAATTGAAATTGGAATTCATAAATTGTTAGTAATTTAAAAATTGTAATATCTCCTGTTAGATGGAGATTGGTATTAAGGTCAATAGACAAAGTAGGGTCATCCCAACCTTTGGGGTACTTTTTCCCAGAGGTAAACAACGCAAAGAAGACAATAGATTCAATTTGAATAACAGCTCTTCGATTTTAGTTTCGGGAGTATAATGTTAACATAGACTGCGCTATTTTGCTGCCAGTTTGTGCAATATTTTTAATTGTCTATCTAGAACTTTTGTATGTAGAAGTTGCTCATTAAAATAGTTACCTATTTCCAGGTGTTGTTTAAATTCTAAATTACTAAGTCAATTACAAGTGTATTTTTTTAAATAAATAATTCGCTAGTGCCCAAAATACATCAAGCATTGATGGCTGGAAAACTTGGTGACGTTCTCAGACTTGTGAAACATGATAGAAGTTATCTGATGGATATGATTCAAAAGAAGCGACTGTTTCCAAAAGTTATTTATCTTAGAAATGTTCTTCCAAACAGGGAATTGTTATGGTTAAAATAATGCAGTGAAATATAATAAATGCATCGAAATAAATAAATAATACAGTAAGAAATAGAAAAATTTTAAAAAAAGAAATGCCTAGTATGGAAAAGTAGAAATAAGAAAAACAAGGTTTTTCTATTTTTTTTTTTGTATCTTTCTGGTTCTCTACCGAAAACATTTGACTTTATTCATTGGCTATCTTCTTACCTTTTTTTGTAAACAACGTATATTGAATTGAATTAAGTGATTCGTAAAGTTATAAGTGACGATTGAAGGAATCTACGTCTTTTCTTCAGCATTAAGTCTGCATTGTATAAAGAAGGAATGAAAAATAATATTTACATAGGAAGAAAGAATTATTTGTACTATTTGTATTTTGGGATAGTGAGTAGACAATGATTAGTGTTGGCCTTCACTCTCAGACTCCTCTTAAATAATAAATATTTTCAAATTTGTAATTTGCAAAGTGGAGGCTACAGTTTTATTTTTCTTCACGTAATTCGGTTGTTTTAACTAATTAAGATATTTAAATTTATTTGTTTTCTTTACTAATTAGTACATTTATTTGGAGGCAAGGTTATTACGTGGGTTTACAGTCAGCCTTGCTTTGTTTCTTCTCCAGTTTTCATTTTAATCACATTTTCTAAATGCTTATGTATAGTTTTCCATCTCAGCGCTCCTCATATTTATTTTATAAAATTCTTTCTTTTAAGAACTGAAGTTTGCTGTGGAAACGTTTTATAAACTTTCTGTTCTTTACAAAAATATTACCAAAATTTTAACTCTGTATTTGGAGACGAAGAATTTTAGATTACGAAGATTGGAAGCTCTGCGTTTTGAGCGAACGGCTAAACCCCACAGTTCAGTGCCTTAGGCACAAGCGGCCCTTTTTTGTCGTGAGAAAATTTTAATTTGTTGTCTAGCAGTCTTTTGGTTGTAAATGAGTTCTGATCTCTCAAGTATTGTATGGGTAAACCAGGTAAATCTTTATAGAAATTAAAGTGCTGCCGTTGAGAATTCTAGAGAAAGAGAATTTCCATCTCTTTAGCTGAATTAGGAAAATACATTAAACATTTCTCTGAACAAGATTCTTAAAAGCTAAGAACCATGCAGACTGTGTTACTCTGTGACATAACAAATCGTTCATGGGTAACAGAACAGGATGTGAACAAGTCATCTGGAGGTGTCACAGTGAAAGAGAGAAGTCTGGGTATTCATTGGAGACACTATTGATCTTGTCTCCTCAGCAGGCTGACAGCACTGTAGCCGTCTGGCTGACATACTAAACATTTCTCTGATTTCATTCGCACATTAGTTACATTTGTAGACTCCAATTTTCACAGACATGATGGACGTTCTCCAGTTTTTCATTCTGGATACACTGTCTGTCAATAAATCTTTTTAGATGAGGAAAATTACTAAATTTACAGGAGCTGCACTTCCTTTAGGGGAATAAAACGACCCTTTTATGAGGAAATATAATTAAATATACTAAAAATTATTAATATAATATTTTCAATTTGAAAAGTATGTTTCTTTCTCACTTATAAAATAAATCAACGATAATGTTCAAATGACATAATTTTCTAACAATTTTCTGAACTTGGGTGATATGGAGGAATCCACTAAGTTGAATTATTCAATGTTAGTACATAGTTTTTAATCACACTCGTAAGGTAATTAATTTATGGTAAAAACAACTCGCGTTAATTTTTGTAACCTTAAATCTATGGTTGATATAAGTATTGTATTTTTTTTTGTAAAATATTAAATAAAGACATTACTTTTATTACTTTTTTTACTAATAATTAAGGGCTTAGTAAATAATAAAAGGCGAGATTCCTTTTTCGAAGAGTAAGTAAAATGCAAACAATCATAGGTTCTCTGTTTACTTAAAAGTTAGATGCTATTTATTAAGAAGCATTAACAGTAATTACCAAAAACTTATTGAATAATTTATTGGTACATTTATAATTGGTGAAACGGAATTAAATTCAAATTAAAAACTGAAATTTGTAATACATAAAATATTAATAAATAATTTTTATGTATAACTGCTAAAGTTCTAGCCCTAAATCACTACTTTAGAATGAAGAAGGACTTAAGCAGCATAACTTCCATACATTATTTAAACTCTTATCTGCCTCTCCGTAAACAAGGATCTACTAATTAAAAATTCGTGCAAAGCGGCAGGATCCTTAATCCAGGAAGAATTAATAGAAGCATTTATTTATGTACGAGGTAAAAAAGTAGATGAATATACGAGTATTTAATAAATGCAAATGGATCTTATATTTAGAATGCTTGTGCAGGAAGCGAAAAGTTTAGAATTAAATAAAATTTAGGGGCCCAAAGTAATGAAAAATAAAAATATACTTTCATTAATTATCCCAGTTAAGTATAAAAAGTGGTTGTCCCGCCAGGTTTGGAGAACATTCTACATCGAAAATTTTATATGATTGCAATGATTGGTCTGAAAGCAATGGAAAAGTAAAATAAAAAAGGCTCTGTGTTTTCCTAATTCAGCTAAAGAGATGGAAATTCTCTTTCTCTAGAATTCTCAACGGCAGCACTTTAATTTCTATAAAGATTTACCTGGTTTACCCATACAATACTTGAGAGATCAGAACTCATTTACAACCAAAAGACTGCTAGACAACAAATTAAAATTTTCTCACGACAAAAAAGGGCCGCTTGTGCCTAAGGCACTGAACTGTGGGGTTTAGCCGTTCGCTCAAAACGCAGAGCTTCCAATCTTCGTAATCTAAAATTCTTCGTCTCCAAATACAGAGTTAAAATTTTGGTAATATTTTTGTAAAGAACAGAAAGTTTATAAAACGTTTCCACAGCAAACTTCAGTTCTTAAAAGAAAGAATTTTATAAAATAAATATGAGGAGCGCTGAGATGGAAAACTATACATAAGCATTTAGAAAATGTGATTAAAATGAAAACTGGAGAAGAAACAAAGCAAGGCTGACTGTAAACCCACGTAATAACCTTGCCTCCAAATAAATGTACTAATTAGTAAAGAAAACAAATAAATTTAAATATCTTAATTAGTTAAAACAACCGAATTACGTGAAGAAAAATAAAACTGTAGCCTCCACTTTGCTGTAAGTTCTGGTCAGTTTCCAACAATTCTACTTAACTTTAAACGTTTTTTTTTTTCAAACCCCTATTTAAATTAAGTGTAAAAGGTAATTTAGATTTCATTTTTAACAAAATTATTAGTTACTAACCTGAAATTGAAATTTTATTCAGGAGTTATTATTCAATATCCTAATAACTACCTGACTTAAAAATGACTTAAGATTGAAATTAATTTGAAGTAAAATTTCATCTCTAATGTTTGATCAGCTAAGAGTGACATTGCACACTGAATTCTAATAATCATGTACGTGACCAGCCTCTCTAAAAACTAAATAGCTTTTCTTAACTTTAATTCCCTACTAAGGTGAAAAGTAGGAATTATATAATATGTACATATAAAATAATGCAAAAGGTTTTCATGAGCTTCACAAAGTCTATCTTACCATCATTTTAACTTTTCATTAATATATTATATAAGTCAATCTAAATCATTAACCGTGATTTTCTTTCATTAATATACAGGGTGATCCAGTAAGTATTGTCCATAGGCCTACTGTGTGTAGTACATCTAAAGTGGAGTTCAATGACCTATTGGACAACTTCACATTTTCCACTGTTCTTGAGTGACGTCACTTCAATTTTTTTTCTAAAATCCTTACTTTTTTCCAATAAAACTATTATTACTCAGAAAATTTTAGTCCGAATTCGATTCTGATGACACGGTTAGAAAGACAGATCAATTTTCTAAAAATTGATACCATTTCGAAGCACAAGTTATACTCCAAACAGCCTCAATCTTCCTCCAAATGCTGGAAAAATAAAAGTAATCGAAATTTTTAAGAAAAATCATTCAGCCCTTACGTGATCATTATCAGACCTAGGTGCTGGCACTTTTTATAAAAGTTTCCTTGTTTAATGGGCTTTCAAACGGTATATCATTTTCCAGGATTCCTTTTATCTTCATATGAGAAATTACGTTTGTTTTACAAGAAAACGTGTTCACGAGCACTCAACAGTGTTAGTTAATCAAGTTGTTTAATTCATTGAAAACTCTTTTAGATGGACCAATAGTCAATTTTAAAGTAGGCTGGCTTAAAATAAGGACGTCAAAGGTTACAAATTGCACTAAAAAAAAAAAAATTCTAAACTCTGAAAAATTTGAGAAAATGTTAGGAAATATTTTAAACAAGTAGGTACTTTTTTTATAATCGAAGGTTAATTTGTGTAGTTTCAAATATGGTACAATAGAAAATATGTTCTGTTGAAAACTTATCTGTTAGATTGGTTTCAAAATTTTCTCAAATTCAAGGGAGCTTAAACTGATCTAAATTTGAAATAAAAACTGCTCACTATTGGAGGCCCTTGCAAATTTTCATGATATTAAAAAAAAATATCTTTAAACAATAAAATTGTATGATCTTAGAGAATGTTGATTTTCCGTTTTAACTAGACAGTTTTGACTAAAACCAGGGATTATAAGCGCTATTTTAGAGGAAGAAGATTTTGTTATGAGTATTTTTATCACCTCACTTATGACATTACGAGGGTCGTTTGAAAAGTCCGTGCAAAAATAAAAACTACTTAATTTTTTGGGGTAAACCTTTTTTATTTTTCAACATAGTCTCCATTTAGGCTTATACACTTCGTCCAACGCTGCTCTAGTTTGTTGATCCCTTCCGAATAATAGGATTTGTCCAAGTCGGAAAAATAGCCATTCATTTCTGCAATCACCTCCTCGTTTGAATAAAATCTTTTTCCCGCCAGCCATTTCTTCATATTGGGGAACAAATAGTAGTCCGAGGGAGCCAAGTCTGGAAAATAGGGGGGATGTGAAACGAGTTGGAACCCTATTTCCATTAATTTTGCGACCACAACTGCTGAGGTGTGAGCTGGTGCGTTGTCGTGATGGAAAAGGACTTTTTTGTGGGCCAATCGTGGGCGTTTTTCTTGCAGCTCGGTTTTCAAACGGTCCAATAACGATGAATAATATGCACCTGTAATAGTTTTACCCTTTTCCAGATAATCGATGAGGATTATTCCTTGCGAATCCCAAAAGACAGTCGCCATAATCTTTCCGGCCGAAGGAACGGTCTTCGCCTTTTTTGGCGCAGATTCCCCCTTGGTAACCCATTGTTTAGATTGTTCTTTAGTCTCAGGAGTGTAGTGATGTATCCATGTTTCATCCACAGTGACGAAACGACGCTTAAAGTCCTGCGGATTCTTCTGGAACAGCTGCAAACCGTCCTTGCAACACTTCACACGATTTCGTTTTTGGTCAAGCGTGAGCAATCGCGGCACCCATCTTGCGGATAGCTTTGTCATGTCCAAATGTTGATGCAAAATATTATGTACCCGTTCAGTCGAGATGCCCACAGCACTAGCAATTTCACGCACCTTCACTCTTCTGTCATCCATCACCATATCATGGATTTTATCAATGATTTCTGGAGTAGTAACCTCAACAGGGCGTCCATATGGCCACTCCGAAAATTTTGAAACCACTTATAAACTGTTCTAATCGAAGGTGCAGAGTCACCATAATGTTTATCAAGCTTCTCTTTAGTCTCCTCAGGCGTTTTGCCTTTCATAAAGTAGTGTTTAATCAACACACGAAATTCTTTTTCGTCCATTTTTTGAAAATCACTCGACTTCCTCGATTCAAACGAATGCCAAACACAAAGAAATAGACCGATCTGGCAGAAACTTGGTGGGTGTTCTTCCAAGAGATGCTACTAACTAAACATAACCTCGATACGCACCAGTGGTGCTATCTCTCTGACTTTGCACGGACTTTTCAAACGACCCTCGTATTTTTTACACGTCTGGGAAAACTAAGCATAGATAATTATTTAAACAAATTAATAAAATAAATAAGGGTCCACCTATAAAATTACTCTTTTCATTCACCTGATTAACTATGGCACAGTTTCTGCCATTAGTAAATTTAATTTTTAAAATTAAAACATTGACTACATTCACTAGTTTTGTAAGAATAATTGTCGCCTTATCAAATAGTTAAAACAAATTCTGGAGAGACAATGTTGTTTGATTTGTATTCGATTTCGTATTGACACACTACGTCATTAAGAGCGTTAATGGAGCGAGAAAATGAAAAATACTCAAGCGTTAAATATTAGTTCTGATAACTCATTAAATAGTTACTTAATATATAGATAAAAAAAAACAAAGTTACGAAAAGTCTGAGACCTGGTAACCTACTTCATTTCTTATCAGGTTATTTTGAAACAAACAAAAAACTAATTATTGAGAAATTAGTAGCCCACTTAAGCAGATAACTTTCGAGCATTAGAAAAAATTTCTTTGGACTAATAATCTAGTATTTACACTAGTGTTGAACTTTATAAAACTATCTATTTAGGCGAGTTTAGTGAAATACAAACAAAAGTTGAAAACTACAGATTGCAGCACATCTCAAGGTCCTTCTCTAATTTACTGTCTACATAACGTGTGCTAAATATGGAGACTTTGTATCTGCTGCATATTTTAGTTGACCTTCGTCTTTCAAAACAGTCTCATTTACATAAATCTTCTAAAATTAAATATTTAAAATTCTGGTGCAAATATCACACGCCTCTATCTTGACAACAAATCTCCAAGTCTGCAATGCTCCTGGAAGCTTAGCGTTTGTGCTAAAGTAGGCCTTTCTTATCGTTCCGTTTGGTTTTCTAAAATTATGCCCCAATGTCTCCGATGAATAACCAAATTATCCCCCAGTGTTGTTTCGGTTATATTTTACTTTACATTTTTGTAATTATATAAAATCAAACATTTTCTTTAAACACACACAACTTTTCTTTTATCTTAATGACAGACGCTCATCCTCCGAATTTTGAAACATTCAATTTCATTAAATAATGATACATTTTGTAAAATTGTTCATTACAATGTAAGGACTATATTCGAGGAATGGAAACCCTTTCACAATAATTCCATTCCATTTAGCAATGGCGTGAACAAATTTTCCCTTGAAAAATTGTTTAAATAAAAGGAATTTTAGAAAAACTCTCAGAAAAAGAATCCTCTCCTTACAGTCCAAAATTTCCCAAGTTTGGAGCAGCTTAATTCTAATAATAGTCTTTAAATTCCTTTTATTACAGAAACTGGACCATCCAGTTACAAAGTATTTCAGTATTCCTCCCATTTCATTTCAATCCTCTAGTCTTACAGCT
Organism: Rhodnius prolixus; assembly: GCF_049639745.1. Taxonomy (NCBI): domain Eukaryota; kingdom Metazoa; phylum Arthropoda; class Insecta; order Hemiptera; family Reduviidae; genus Rhodnius; species Rhodnius prolixus. The sequence goes on along the minus strand of NW_027411581.1, from coordinate 32,485,385 downwards.
AGGCCACTTCACTCATTCTAGGAACTCCTTCCCGCCTATAGAAGCGCCAGCATCCTCAAGACCTACTATTGCACTAACAAGGTCAACCATCAAATTTAAAAATTTATGATTAATACTACTGAATAAAGGGAAAGAAAGGAAGTTAATGCTCGTTATTTCCGTCTAACTACCGAATTAGGTGTTGTGGAGGCGTTGACAAGCGAACGTACTTTACTGGTAAATTCTCTTATTAAGCAATAAATAAAATCCAAGACCGAGACCGGGACTCGAACCTAGTTCCACAATACATCCTAGCTTTTGCAAGCCTCTGTTCTAACCGCTCATAGCACCTAACTACAATAATATGGTACCTCTAATTTTAAAAGTGCCCATGTAATTTAGAAGTTCATAAACTAGACTGCGTTTTGCACAGTACACACAGTTGTAAATATAAATAAATAAATTAAAGAATGTAATCTGATTCTAAAGAAAGAATCGATTTAGTGAAATAGTACATCTAGTCAAATAATTTTTTGTTTTAACTCGGAATTATTACCACTCATTTTGTCCGTTCAACTCATATTTTAAAATGAAATCACTTTAAAATGAGGGAAGTTTAAACTGAAACGAATTTTACCTGCAACAATCACATGTGTGTGTAATATCTCACAGACGGTTCTGGGGGGAGTTGGGAAGCCATCCATCTTCTCCCAGAGAATATTACCATTATATTTACAGCGAATGATAAAAATCTGCCATATTTTAAAGTAGTGGGGATGGAAAAATAAAACATGTTTGATGCAAATCAATAAAAGGAATTTAACCAGTTGGCTGATCGCAATCAGTCTGCGAAATACTCTTTTTGAGTCTACTGTTTAAATACTGCAACATCCTTCTATTTCTAGCAGATGTCATTCGCTAAAACTTTATTTTCCATGCCAAAGATTTTTACCTTCTAATTTTTAAAAAATAGTATAAAAATAACACACCTTAATAGCCGAGTGGTTAGAGAAGCGGCTTGCAAAGCTAGGATGTATTGTGGTACTAGGTTCGATTCCAGGATGTTATTTAATGGAATAATAAGAAAAATACAAGAAAATATGGGTTAGCTATCCGGTTTTCTCCGCGATACCTGATCGGTAGTTGCGACTTAAAGCTCATCTCAAACTTTACAATCGTACTTTAGATATAATATCAAAAATATAAATCGTAACTTTGACACAGTTACCTTGAACTTGTCAATGCCGCTCATATACTCCGAGTTCTACAATGTTGGCATTGTTATTGCCTTGGGGCAATATTAATATCTAGGGCAATAGCATAACAAAGACACTTATTTCCAATTTATCTATGAAATTTGCATGTAATACCACACTACAATATTTATATAGTTCTGGCCTTTAATAGTTTAAATTTTCAGCTTTCATAGTTTAATCCTAAAGTGGGACTTAATTCTAAGTGTGGTAAAACACAAACATTCTTGTTTTATTACCTAGACTTCCTCACTCAGGCGAACTTTGATCTTTATTTCCCTGGATCTTTTTTTGGCCACCATTAGTGAATTGCGACCTTTCTCCCTGCACAAGATATTTATTCAAGATACAATATTTTTTCCTGCAACTTCAGTGCATGTTACATCCCGCCTACCACCAATAACTTTAGAAGGGACTGAAAAAAAAACTCTTAATGCACACAAATATTTGTGTGAGCCAAAAGAAGAGTGTGCCATCTAAATCAATTTTGAAAACTCAACATTTCCTTCTTGGTAAGTAAAAAAAATAAGGAATTAAGAGAAATTCATATATGTATACTCCATCAAACCTTACTATTGTTGCCTGCTTTAAAAAAGGACTTTTTTCGAAGAATGATATTTAAGAGAATCTCACAATTGGCCATTATCAATTCTCTGTACCCAGAATAACCCGTGTCACTGGTAAACTGTATGACTCATCCACTAAACTAGTCTGCAATGAATTAGATTTGTATTAGCCTCAGTGAATAATTAGTTGATCTTTAACCAGAATTGCATATTGCATTATATTATAAAAACTAATACTTTCTTCTTTTTTTATTATTTAATTACAATTACTTTTCCAGAATGCGCAGGAAAAGTGCATAAATTCTTTGTAATAACTTATATTGTTTTCTCCTTTTACTTAATTATAAAATAATGAAACCTTCATTATTTTTTACATTTGAGGCTTTATGAGTGAAATTTCGAAAGATGAATATAGGGCCTACTTTGCCCTTATTGTTAGTAAGTATAAGTGTGAAGACATAATATTACCTAACTTTTTAAAATAAACTTGTTTTAACGTTTGACTCTTGCGCATAGTCAGGAAGGCAGAATTACAGCACGTAGAATTAAGCCCGGAGAAGATGATGGAGGACCGTAATCACCTCATTCGAAGCCCTGTAGCGTTTAAGAAGGTATTGTTAGCTAGGATAACCTCAGGCTTTGATTGCTGTCATTCCTGTTTAAAACTCCGAAATATCTCGAAAGTTTTAATCCTTTAGCTTTTTTTTATCTGATGGAAAGAACAATACTTTTCGCACATGCCACAAATGACAGTTTTAGTCTTAACTTTTACAATTTTTAGGACCTCGAACACCGTTGGAACTTTAGTTTAAAACATGGAAGGTATGTAAATGTAGTAGTTAAGCACTAAATGTTATTGAAGTCACCCATGACTTAAAGAAGACTGAAAATTTCTTTTCATCGCTGAAAAGGGCTCTGCTGAAGGCTTTTCCTATGGCCCTATAAAGCACTCCCAGTGAAGATTTGTCAGCAGTCAGCGAAGGATCATAATATTCTACGAAAAACTATGCAACAGGAAAAATTGTTTAAAACTTAAAAATTGCCCATGAAACTAAGAACTTTTTATATTCAATTTATTACCAAGTGATTTATCATGAACACAATTTGTTATTTCTGGATTATTGTTGCATTCTTCCTTGTAAAATCTTCACAGTTTTTTAGCTACCCCTCCTAGCTTGAAAGCTGACCACACCCGGTAACGTTTTAAACAAAACCAAGCTAATTAAATGTAGAAACAGAAAAAGAAAAAAAGAAGGAAATGATTAAATAAATGTTTGAGGTTTTGTGTAGCTGGATAACTTCCGGAATGGAAACAAACTTGAAGGAATTTCTAGGCAACTATCCAACAATGTGGCAGACCATGACATGTAAACATTGCGTTCCTACGTAAATTCAGCAGCAACAACCCAATCTCTGCCAACTTTCTTCCTGCATAAGATTTAGGAAAAAAAACCTTTACGATTTTGTTTTTTTAAGCATTCTGAAGATAAAACTAAATTCAAAAACAAGTTTGGCCCTGCTAATTTCTCTTCCTTTACCCTCTCATTTTCTATCTCACTTGATCTGGGGCAATTTGATCGTTAGATTTGTGTTGCTGAGTTTTCAGAGTAAGAATACTATATTAAGTAAGCAGCTAGCATCATGTTTTCAAGGCGAAGTAATGCGTGCTAAGACGCCTCTACAACAAGTCTTAATAACACAAAAAACCCATATTGCGCTTGACAAGTCTATGAAAACGACTGAACAATATTAACTCTAAAATGTTTTGTAAAACATATATTTCTAGCTGATTTTATTTAAACAGAGGAATAGATTAAGTCGGCCACGACGCAATTATGTTGTACAATATAGGCAGCTGTCTATTCTGAATACAATTTAAGGCAGTGCTGCAGTGAAAGTTTGCATAAAATACGAGGGTCGTTTGAAAAGTCCGTGCAAAGTCAGAGAGATAGCACCACTGGCGCGTATCGAGGTTATGTTTAGTTAGTAGCATCTCTTGGAAGAACACACACCAAGTTTCAGCCAGATCGGTCTATTTCTTTGTGTTTGGCATTCGTTTGAATCGAGGAAGTCGAGTGATTTTCAAAAAATGGACGAAAAAGAATTTCGTGTGTTGATTAAACACTACTTTATGAAAGGCAAAACGACTCAGGAGACTAAAGAGAAGCTTGATAAACATTATGGTGACTCTGCACCTTCGATTAGAACAGTTTATAAGTGGTTTCAAAATTTTCGGAGTGGCCATATGGGCACAAGTGACGCTGAACGTTCTGGACGCCCTGTTGAGGTTACTACTCCAGAAATCATTGATAAAATCCATCTGCAGGACTTTAAGCGTCGTTTCGTCACTGTGGATGAAACATGGATACATCACTACATTCCTGAGAACAAAGAACAATCTAAACAATGGGTTACCAAGGAGGAATCTGCGCCAAAAAAGGCGAAGACCGTTCCTTCGGCCGGAAAGATTATGGCAACTGTCTTTTGGGATTCGCAAGGAATAATCCTCATCGACTATCTGGAAAAGGGTAAAACTATTACAGGTGCATATTATTCATCGTTATTGGACCGTTTGAAAACCGAGCTGCAAGAAAAACGCCCACGATTGGCCCACAAAAAAGTCCTTTTCCATCACGACAACGCACCAGCTCATACCTCAGCAGTTGTGGTCGCAAAATTAATGGAAATAGGGTTCCAACTCGTTTCACATCCCCCCTATTCTCCAGACTTGGCTCCCTCGGACTACTATTTGTTCCCCAATATGAAGAAATGGCTGGCGGGAAAAAGATTTTATTCAAACGAGGAGGTGATTGCAGAAACGAATGGCTATTTTTCAGACTTGGACAAATCCTATTATTCGGAAGGGATCAACAAACTAGAGCAGCGTTGGACGAAGTGTATAAGCCTAAAAGGAGACTATGTTGAAAAATAAAAAAGGTTTACCCCAAAAAATTAAGTAGTTTTTATTTTTGCACGGACTTTTCAAACGACCCTCGTACATTGCTAGAAATCATTGGCCCAGAGATGCTGAAGTATTTTGTATAACTTTTAACAAAAATCCATTATTAATTCTACATTATTCTTTTAAAAAAAGATTCCTAAGATAAGTTAGGCTATTCACATCAATGACCCCGGAATTACTCAGTAAGCCAAATTCAATTCAAAATCCAAGCTAACAACTAGGAACTGCTTTCAAATCGAGATTCGTTTTTGAGCGTATGAAGTTACCTAGATTGTGTTGACTGCGTTACGAATAAACTAATATTAAAGCAATTATTACTAAACATATCTTTCCATAATTCGAATAAACCAATATTTTTAAATTTAAAGCCATTTGCACTGGATTATATTTCATGAACATCGTGAAAAAGAATGTTGATTGAAAAAAGCAATAAAAATTGATACAGTTAGCAGAGGAAAAAATAAATGTATAAATAAAAAACAAAAATCCACCAATTATGTTCTCTTTTGGCAAACATTGCAGTTCGGAAAAATTTGCTTCATTCGAAGTATTCAAAACTGAGCACAGTAAAAAAACAATAAATAACCATAAATTGATTCTTAGAGAAACTTGGGAAGAAGCTTAGTAAAAAATAAAAATATTTTTAAAGAAATGGAAGCCATTGAAAAAATATTATAAACTGCTTAGAGTTTTTGAAGTTTCAGGTTGACTGTAAGCACAATCAAATTGCTAGGACACTATTCCGCATTCCCTTTTCCTCAAGCTTGGTCGCAGTAACCACCAATCCAAGAATTTCTTCAGAAAATCATTCCAAATAAAAACTTAAAGGACACTTGGTTGGATCCGCAAGGCTGGGCAATATTATATACAATACATATATCATCCACCATAGTATGTTTGATGCACGCTCCGTAATTAAAACACTAACATGCTACGTCGAATGAAATCTCGATAAATTCTTTTTATTCGGTCAAAGTCAAGCACTGCCTACTTATTTCACATTTCTAAAGTTCTCTCAGTTCAGTTTGAATTAAAAAGACGTGTGGAAGAGAAATATACTAACAAGGATCTACTAATTAAAAATTCGTGCAAAGCGGCAGGATCCTTAAGAATTAATAGAAGAATTAATAGAATCTCGATTTGAAAGCAGTTCCTAGTTGTTAGCTTGGATTTTGAATTGAATTTGGCTTACTGAGTAATTCCGGGGTCATTGATGTGAATAGCCTAACTTATCTTAGGAATCTTTTTTTAAAAGAATAATGTAGAATTAATAATGGATTTTTGTTAAAAGTTATACAAAATACTTCAGCATCTCTGGGCCAATGATTTCTAGCAATGTACGAGGGTCGTTTGAAAAGTCCGTGCAAAAATAAAAACTACTTAATTTTTTGGGGTAAACCTTTTTTATTTTTCAACATAGTCTCCTTTTAGGCTTATACACTTCGTCCAACGCTGCTCTAGTTTGTTGATCCCTTCCGAATAATAGGATTTGTCCAAGTCTGAAAAATAGCCATTCGTTTCTGCAATCACCTCCTCGTTTGAATAAAATCTTTTTCCCGCCAGCCATTTCTTCATATTGGGGAACAAATAGTAGTCCGAGGGAGCCAAGTCTGGAGAATAGGGGGGATGTGAAACGAGTTGGAACCCTATTTCCATTAATTTTGCGACCACAACTGCTGAGGTATGAGCTGGTGCGTTGTCGTGATGGAAAAGGACTTTTTTGTGGGCCAATCGTGGGCGTTTTTCTTGCAGCTCGGTTTTCAAACGGTCCAATAACGATGAATAATATGCACCTGTAATAGTTTTACCCTTTTCCAGATAGTCGATGAGGATTATTCCTTGCGAATCCCAAAAGACAGTTGCCATAATCTTTCCGGCCGAAGGAACGGTCTTCGCCTTTTTTGGCGCAGATTCCTCCTTGGTAACCCATTGTTTAGATTGTTCTTTGTTCTCAGGAATGTAGTGATGTATCCATGTTTCATCCACAGTGACGAAACGACGCTTAAAGTCCTGCAGATGGATTTTATCAATGATTTCTGGAGTAGTAACCTCAACAGGGCGTCCAGAACGTTCAGCGTCACTTGTGCCCATATGGCCACTCCGAAAATTTTGAAACCACTTATAAACTGTTCTAATCGAAGGTGCAGAGTCACCATAATGTTTATCAAGCTTCTCTTTAGTCTCCTGAGTCGTTTTGCCTTTCATAAAGTAGTGTTTAATCAACACACGAAATTCTTTTTCGTCCATTTTTTGAAAATCACTCGACTTCCTCGATTCAAACGAATGCCAAACACAAAGAAATAGACCGATCTGGCTGAAACTTGGTGTGTGTTCTTCCAAGAGATGCTACTAACTAAACATAACCTCGATACGCGCCAGTGGTGCTATCTCTCTGACTTTGCACGGACTTTTCAAACGACCCTCGTATTTTATGCAAACTTTCACTGCAGCACTGCCTTAAATTGTATTCAGAATAGACAGCTGCCTATATTGTACAACATAATTGCGTCGTGGCCGACTTAATCTATTCCTCTGTTTAAATAAAATCAGCTAGAAATATATGTTTTACAAAACATTTTAGAGTTAATATTGTTCAGTCGTTTTCATAGACTTGTCAAGCGCAATATGGGTTTTTTGTGTTATTAAGACTTGTTGTAGAGGCGTCTTAGCACGCATTACTTCGCCTTGAAAACATGATGCTAGCTGCTTACTTAATATAGTATTCTTACTCTGAAAACTCAGCAACACAAATCTAACGATCAAATTGCCCCAGATCAAGTGAGATAGAAAATGAGAGGGTAAAGGAAGAGAAATTAGCAGGGCCAAACTTGTTTTTGAATTTAGTTTTATCTTCAGAATGCTTAAAAAAACAAAATCGTAAAGGTTTTTTTTCCTAAATCTTATGCAGGAAGAAAGTTGGCAGAGATTGGGTTGTTGCTGCTGAATTTACGTAGGAACGCAATGTTTACATGTCATGGTCTGCCACATTGTTGGATAGTTGCCTAGAAATTCCTTCAAGTTTGTTTCCATTCCGGAAGTTATCCAGCTACACAAAACCTCAAACATTTATTTAATCATTTCCTTCTTTTTTTCTTTTTCTGTTTCTACATTTAATTAGCTTGGTTTTGTTTAAAACGTTACCGGGTGTGGTCAGCTTTCAAGCTAGGAGGGGTAGCTAAAAAACTGTGAAGATTTTACAAGGAAGAATGCAACAATAATCCAGAAATAACAAATTGTGTTCATGATAAATCACTTGGTAATAAATTGAATATAAAAAGTTCTTAGTTTCATGGGCAATTTTTAAGTTTTAAACAATTTTTCCTGTTGCATAGTTTTTCGTAGAATATTATGATCCTTCGCTGACTGCTGACAAATCTTCACTGGGAGTGCTTTATAGGGCCATAGGAAAAGCCTTCAGCAGAGCCCTTTTCAGCGATGAAAAGAAATTTTCAGTCTTCTTTAAGTCATGGGTGACTTCAATAACATTTAGTGCTTAACTACTACATTTACATACCTTCCATGTTTTAAACTAAAGTTCCAACGGTGTTCGAGGTCCTAAAAATTGTAAAAGTTAAGACTAAAACTGTCATTTGTGGCATGTGCGAAAAGTATTGTTCTTTCCATCAGATAAAAAAAAGCTAAAGGATTAAAACTTTCGAGATATTTCGGAGTTTTAAACAGGAATGACAGCAATCAAAGCCTGAGGTTATCCTAGCTAACAATACCTTCTTAAACGCTACAGGGCTTCGAATGAGGTGATTACGGTCCTCCATCATCTTCTCCGGGCTTAATTCTACGTGCTGTAATTCTGCCTTCCTGACTATGCGCAAGAGTCAAACGTTAAAACAAGTTTATTTTAAAAAGTTAGGTAATATTATGTCTTCACACTTATACTTACTAACAATAAGGGCAAAGTAGGCCCTATATTCATCTTTCGAAATTTCACTCATAAAGCCTCAAATGTAAAAAATAATGAAGGTTTCATTATTTTATAATTAAGTAAAAGGAGAAAACAATATAAGTTATTACAAAGAATTTATGCACTTTTCCTGCGCATTCTGGAAAAGTAATTGTAATTAAATAATAAAAAAAGAAGAAAGTATTAGTTTTTATAATATAATGCAATATGCAATTCTGGTTAAAGATCAACTAATTATTCACTGAGGCTAATACAAATCTAATTCATTGCAGACTAGTTTAGTGGATGAGTCATACAGTTTACCAGTGACACGGGTTATTCTGGGTACAGAGAATTGATAATGGCCAATTGTGAGATTCTCTTAAATATCATTCTTCGAAAAAAGTCCTTTTTTAAAGCAGGCAACAATAGTAAGGTTTGATGGAGTATACATATATGAATTTCTCTTAATTCCTTATTTTTTTTACTTACCAAGAAGGAAATGTTGAGTTTTCAAAATTGATTTAGATGGCACACTCTTCTTTTGGCTCACACAAATATTTGTGTGCATTAAGAGTTTTTTTTTCAGTCCCTTCTAAAGTTATTGGTGGTAGGCGGGATGTAACATGCACTGAAGTTGCAGGAAAAAATATTGTATCTTGAATAAATATCTTGTGCAGGGAGAAAGGTCGCAATTCACTAATGGTGGCCAAAAAAAGATCCAGGGAAATAAAGATCAAAGTTCGCCTGAGTGAGGAAGTCTAGGTAATAAAACAAGAATGTTTGTGTTTTACCACACTTAGAATTAAGTCCCACTTTAGGATTAAACTATGAAAGCTGAAAATTTAAACTATTAAAGGCCAGAACTATATAAATATTGTAGTGTGGTATTACATGCAAATTTCATAGATAAATTGGAAATAAGTGTCTTTGTTATGCTATTGCCCTAGATATTAATATTGCCCCAAGGCAATAACAATGCCAACATTGTAGAACTCGGAGTATATGAGCGGCATTGACAAGTTCAAGGTAACTGTGTCAAAGTTACGATTTATATTTTTGATATTATATCTAAAGTACGATTGTAAAGTTTGAGATGAGCTTTAAGTCGCAACTACCGATCAGGTATCGCGGAGAAAACCGGATAGCTAACCCATATTTTCTTGTATTTTTCTTATTATTCCATTAAATAACATCCTGGAATCGAACCTAGTACCACAATACATCCTAGCTTTGCAAGCCGCTTCTCTAACCACTCGGCTATTAAGGTGTGTTATTTTTATACTATTTTTTAAAAATTAGAAGGTAAAAATCTTTGGCATGGAAAATAAAGTTTTAGCGAATGACATCTGCTAGAAATAGAAGGATGTTGCAGTATTTAAACAGTAGACTCAAAAAGAGTATTTCGCAGACTGATTGCGATCAGCCAACTGGTTAAATTCCTTTTATTGATTTGCATCAAACATGTTTTATTTTTCCATCCCCACTACTTTAAAATATGGCAGATTTTTATCATTCGCTGTAAATATAATGGTAATATTCTCTGGGAGAAGATGGATGGCTTCCCAACTCCCCCCAGAACCGTCTGTGAGATATTACACACACATGTGATTGTTGCAGGTAAAATTCGTTTCAGTTTAAACTTCCCTCATTTTAAAGTGATTTCATTTTAAAATATGAGTTGAACGGACAAAATGAGTGGTAATAATTCCGAGTTAAAACAAAAAATTATTTGACTAGATGTACTATTTCACTAAATCGATTCTTTCTTTAGAATCAGATTACATTCTTTAATTTATTTATTTATATTTACAACTGTGTGTACTGTGCAAAACGCAGTCTAGTTTATGAACTTCTAAATTACATGGGCACTTTTAAAATTAGAGGTACCATATTATTGTAGTTAGGTGCTATGAGCGGTTAGAACAGAGGCTTGCAAAAGCTAGGATGTATTGTGGAACTAGGTTCGAGTCCCGGTCTCGGTCTTGGATTTTATTTATTGCTTAATAAGAGAATTTACCAGTAAAGTACGTTCGCTTGTCAACGCCTCCACAACACCTAATTCGGTAGTTAGACGGAAATAACGAGCATTAACTTCCTTTCTTTCCCTTTATTCAGTAGTATTAATCATAAATTTTTAAATTTGATGGTTGACCTTGTTAGTGCAATAGTAGGTCTTGAGGATGCTGGCGCTTCTATAGGCGGGAAGGAGTTCCTAGAATGAGTGAAGTGGCCTAGCTGTAAGACTAGAGGATTGAAATGAAATGGGAGGAATACTGAAATACTTTGTAACTGGATGGTCCAGTTTCTGTAATAAAAGGAATTTAAAGACTATTATTAGAATTAAGCTGCTCCAAACTTGGGAAATTTTGGACTGTAAGGAGAGGATTCTTTTTCTGAGAGTTTTTCTAAAATTCCTTTTATTTAAACAATTTTTCAAGGGAAAATTTGTTCACGCCATTGCTAAATGGAATGGAATTATTGTGAAAGGGTTTCCATTCCTCGAATATAGTCCTTACATTGTAATGAACAATTTTACAAAATGTATCATTATTTAATGAAATTGAATGTTTCAAAATTCGGAGGATGAGCGTCTGTCATTAAGATAAAAGAAAAGTTGTGTGTGTTTAAAGAAAATGTTTGATTTTATATAATTACAAAAATGTAAAGTAAAATATAACCGAAACAACACTGGGACAATTTGGTTATTCATCGGAGACATTGGGGCATAATTTTAGAAAACCAAACGGAACGATAAGAAAGGCCTACTTTAGCACAAACGCTGAGCTTCCAGGAGCATTGCAGACTTGGAGATTTGTTGTCAAGATAGAGGGAGGTGTGTGATATTTGCACCAGAATTTTAAATATTTAATTTTAGAAGATTTATGTAAATGAGACTGTTTTGAAAGACGAAGGTCAACTAAAATATGCAGCAGATACAAAGTCTCCATATTTAGCACACGTTATGTAGACAGTAAATTAGAGAAGGACCTTGAGATGTGCTGCAATCTGTAGTTTTCAACTTTTGTTTGTATTTCACTAAACTCGCCTAAATAGATAGTTTTATAAAGTTCAACACTAGTGTAAATACTAGATTATTAGTCCAAAGAAATTTTTTCTAATGCTCGAAAGTTATCTGCTTAAGTGGGCTACTAATTTCTCAATAATTAGTTTTTTGTTTGTTTCAAAATAACCTGATAAGAAATGAAGTAGGTTACCAGGTCTCAGACTTTTCGTAACTTTGCTTTTTTTTTTATCTATATATTAAGTAACTATTTAATGAGTTATCAGAACTAATATTTAACGCTTGAGTATTTTTCATTTTCTCGCTCCATTAACGCTCTTAATGACGTAGTGTGTCAATACGAAATCGAATACAAATCAAACAACATTGTCTCTCCAGAATTTGTTTTAACTATTTGATAAGGCGACAATTATTCTTACAAAACTAGTGAATGTAGTCAATGTTTTAATTTTAAAAATTAAATTTACTAATGGCAGAAACTGTGCCACAGTTAATCAGGTGAATGAAAAGAGTAATTTTATAGGTGGACCCTTATTTATTTTATTAGTTTGTTTAAATAATTATCTATGCTTAGTTTTCGCAGACGTGAAAAAAATAATATCATAAGTGAGGTGATAAAAATACTCAAGACAAAATCTTCTTCCTCTAAAATAGCGCTTATAATCTCTGGTTTTAGTCAAAACTGTCGAGTTAAAACGGAAAATCCACATTCTCTAAGATCATACAATTTTATTGTTTAAAGATATTTTTCTGCAACCATGTAGGGAAATTCTCATTACTCAATTAAAATCAGCTGTGTAATGCCCAACTTCCCACACTAGTGGGGGGAAATTCCCATTAGTGTCACTTTCCGCACAAGTGAGTGGAAAAACTTTATTGTGCTTCCTTGATATAAGAAGTTTTGTTATTAAATATTTTCTGTAAAACGTTAATAAGCTTATTTAAATTTATTTTATCTAAATAATTAAAAAACGAATATTAAAAAATAAAATAAAAATTGAAAGGAATATAGAAATAAAAATAAGACTTTAATAAATAATTAGATATTTTTAATTATAACAGTTAAAAAGGTTATAGTGTTACCTTATAGAAATTTAAAATGGATTCTAGTGATTCCTGTTTAGAAAGCACTCCTCCATCACTAAAAGAAACAGCAGAAAATGTAATAAGTAATGTAAATACGTAAGTAATGTAAATAATTGTAATATAACAATAAATGTTTATAATAAATAAATTACTTTTTGTAGACTGTAAAAATGAAATTTTTAATTTTTTTAGTTAATAAATCTAATGGTTGCAGAAAAAATATAATATTTAACTCGAGTGTAAAGCATTTTCCTCACACTCGGCAATTTGCACTTGCACTCGCCTCGCTTCGCTCACTCGTGCGTGCAAACCCTGCCTCGCGTGAAGAAAAGAACTACTTTCCACACTTGTTAAATAAATAACTATTTTTTTAAATACCACGAATATTTATTTGCAAGGGCCTCCAAAACAACTGGAGTTAGCAGTTTTTATTTCAAATTTAGATCAGTTTAAGCTCCCTTGAATTTGAAAAAATTTTGAAACCAATCTAACAGATAGGTTTTCAACAGAACATATTTTCTATTGTACCATATTTGAAACTACGCAAATTAACCTTCGATTATAAAAATAGTACCTACTTGTTTAAAATATTTCCTAACATTTTCTCAAATTTTTCAGAGTTTAGAATTTTTTTTTTTAGTGCAATTTGTAACCTTTGAAGTCCTTATTTTAAGCCAGCCTACTTTAAAATTGACTATTGCTCCATCTAAAAGAGTTTTCAATGAATTAAACAACTTGATTAACTAACACTGTTGAGTGCTCGTGAACACGTTTTCTTGTAAAACAAACGTAATTTCTCATATGAAGATAAAAGGAATCCTGGAAAATGATATGATATACCGTTTGAAAGCCCATTAAACAAGGAAACTTTTATAAAAAGTGCCAGAACCTAGGTCTGATAATGATCACGTAAGGGCTGAATGATTTTTCTTAAAAATTTCGATTCCTTTTATTTTTCCAGCATTTGGAGGAAGATTGAGGCTGTTTGGAGAATAACTTATGCTTCGAAATGGTATCAATTTTTAGAAAATTTATCTGTCTTTCTAACCGTGTCATCAGAATCGAATTCGGACTAAAATTTTCTGAGTAATAATAGTTTTATTGGAAAAAAGTAAGGATTTTAGAAAAAAAATTGAAGTGACGTCACTCAAGAACAGTGGAAAATGTGAAGTTGTCCAATAGGTTATTGAACTCCACTTTAGATGTACTACACACAGTAGGCCTGTGGACAATACTTACTGGTTCACCCTGTATATTAATGAAAGAGCAAAATCACGGTTAATGATTTAGATTGACTTATATAATATATTAATGAAAAGTTAAAATGATGGTAAGATAGACTTTGTGAAGCTCATGAAAACCTTTTGCATTATTTTATATGTACATATTATATAATTCCTACTTTTCACCTTAGTAGGGAATTAAAGTTAAGAAAAGCTATTTAGTTTTTAGAGAGGCTGGTCACGTACATGATTATTAGAATTCAGTGTGCAATGTCACTCTTAGCTGATCAAACATTAGAGATGAAATTTTACTTCAAATTAACTTTAATCTTAAGTCATTTTTAAGTCAGGTAGTTATTAGGATATTGAATAATAACTCCTGAATAAAATTTCAATTTCAGGTTAGTAACTAATAATTTTGTTAAAAATTAAATCTAAATTACCTTTTACACTTAATTTAAATAGGGGTTTGAAAAAAAAAAAAAACGTTTAAAGTTAAGTAGAATTGTTGGAAACTGACCAGAACTTACAGCTGGGAAACCTTTAGTTGACAAGTAACCTTTAGATTGTGACGTATTAATATTACTGATGTTGGAAAGTTTATAAATAAGTCATTTCTTTGTATTGTTCAGCAAGCATTGGCTTACCCAATTGTAACTGGGCATTGCATTGTATTATTTATAAATGTATTAACTTTTACTTTACTTTTCTATGATAATTTAAAAACAAAACTTGTAAACATGTGTTTTAGTTTGCATTTCAATATCTTAAAAGATTGATGAATGCTCATTTACAATATTCCTAAAGACGAACGAGGATGATGCTGCGTCCAGTATTAAGAAAACTCTGATCTTTTTTAGCTGACTGTATTCTCGCGTTATTGCAGTTCTAATGGTGGGTGTTGGTATAATTCATTTTTACAGTTCATATCAGAAATGTATGCAAAAACTATATTTATATCTTAAATTCTAATTTATTATAAAATTTACATATGATTTATGATAAAATTGGAAGTTAAATTCAACGAGAATAAAAATTTTATGATATAAATATAAATTACATTAATTTAAAAATGTTTACGGTTGTGTAACTGATGTTTATAAAAGTGAAAACTAAATTACCTTTCCAACGCGCAGATCCTGTGTTCGAATCCAGCTAGTGACCATTAGATTTTCTTTTCTTTGGAGCTTCTTATTACAGTTCACTGCCCGGTGATGGACAGTGTTATCCTTGATGAGAGAACACTTTCTGGAGGCCGGCAGTGAACTAAAAAAGGCTCCGTGTGCCCAAGTTGTTGACGCGCCTTAATTAACAATTAATCATTCACAAATCAACACACTCACTTGGGGTTTTTCCGATCAAAGGCATTGCCTACCACCACATCTTTTAGAAACAAACTCTTTGATAAACAATGAATGCGCGAGAAATATCGTACTGGAAAACATTACTATTTGAATTTAGGATTTGAATAAAAAAGTTGGACTGTAAGTAGAAAAATTCGAATATAGAATACATTTTTATCTGTTACCTTTTATCCGAATTTTAATCGAATTAATGGGAATACAAATAAATTTTTTCTGCAACCATGTAGGGAAGTTCTCATTACTCAATTAAAATCAGCTGTGTAATGCCCAACTTCCCACACTAGTGGGGGGAAATTCCCATTAGTGTCACTTTCCGCACAAGTGAGTGGAAAAACTTTATTGTGCTTCCTTGATATAAGAAGTTTTGTTATTAACAAATATTTTCTGTAAAACTCTAATAAGCTTATTTAAATTTATTTTATTTAAATAATTAAAAAACGAATATTAAAAAATAAAATAAAAATTGAAAGGAATATAGAAATAAAAATAATACTTTAATAAATAATTAGATATTTTTAATTATAACAGTTAAAAAGGTTATAGTGTTACCTTATAGAAATTTAAAATGGATTCTAGTGATGCCTGTTTAGAAAACACTCCTCCATCAATAAAAGAAACAGCAGAAAATGTAATAAGTAATGTAAATACGTAAGTAATGTAAATAATTGTAATATAACAATAAATGTTTATAATAAATAAATTACTTTTTGTAGACTGTAAAAATGAAATTTTTAATTTTATTAGTTAATAAATGGTTGCAGAAAAAATATAATATTTAACTCGAGTGTCAAGTATTTTCCTCACACTCGGCAATTTGCACTTGCACTCGCCTCGCTTCGCTCGCTCGTGCGCGCAAACCCTGCCTCGCGTGAGGAAAAGTACTACTTTCCACACTTGTTAAATAAATAACTATTGTATTCTGGGCTAAGAATGAATAAAAAAATTGATTTATCATCAATTCGATCAGAATACATAAAAAAATAATTAATTCGTAGTCGGAAGCTTAGAGTAATGCCGATTTCTGGCTGAAAGATATATATTTAATTTTTATTTTTAAAAATGTTTATCATTAGTTATTTTGTGATTTTCTTGGTAACTATACCAAAGGGAATAATTTTTGTGGGAGCCCAAAGAACTATGTGTTTGTTTTCCGCGAAAATATTGTGAAATTTTAATTTTTTGAGTTATTTGGACTAAACTTTTTTAGTACGAGAATTTGTTCCCTGGCTAATTATTATTGCTTTGTTGAAATTCTCTCAGAAGAAAATTTAATAATTCCATCAGTGTGACGTAGTCATGGAAGTTTTCCAACAGAATTTTATGTTATTAAAAGAGCGTATTTAGACCTGCACGCGTTTTGCTATTTAACAGTCTAGCAGTGCATTCTTTTTATTAGTTCATTTCTTAAAAGAAGTTATTTTGGTTAGGAATTGTTTACACATAGAAAATGGAAGGCACTTTGTGCTAGTAAACTTTGCATGCTCGCCGAGAGGGGCGCGCCTGTCTGACGCCATTATTTCAATTCCGTTTTAAACGCTTTTATTACAAAACCCTCGACACGTCACATTTAAGCAACCAAGTATCGTTAATCTATTTACTTAAAGCATGTTGTATATTCATACACGAATGTTTTAATTTAAATTTGTGTGACTTTCTGCACTTTTATCAGTTTTTTACAAGTTCAGGTCGCAAAGAAAGATTTCCGTCTCTATTATTCGGGTAATAAACATTGACTTTCTGCACTACTGTAGGAAAAATTCATTATCGCTTCGGAGCTCCAGCGATCTGGGGCGGTAACATTACACTGCGGCCGTCTAAGCCCAAACGTCATACTGAGTCTCAATCATTTAAAGTTAAGTGTATTTAAGGGTGGGCTGTGTAAGAGAAGGTTTCCTTTTAAAGGGAAAATTAATGAATTAGTAACAAGATAGATTCTGTTATTGTGTCTGATATCTCATGGCATACGTGTATGTTGGAACGTTCATGACGTCTGCTATTTTGCCAGGAGTGATGAGAAATCGAAAATTTAAAAAAAAAAAAAAACAGTTATTCGAACTTAACACTTTGCAGTTTATATAAGTTTTCTTAAAAATTTCAGCCATTTTCCTCTGAATGAATTCTTTTTTAAAGAGTTTACATAACCACAATGTGAACTTATTCTATTATATAAAACCTATTTGGATCAGTTCAAACAATTGTTCCTTACATAAATCTTTTCTGGACCATATGATTAATTTGATTCAAGAAGAAGATTATTTTGTATTAATAAATTTTTGTATTGGGTTTCGAGTTTATCTTCAGACATAACGAGATTTTTCGCTGATGGCTAAGCTACACTTGGACATAACGGACCCTTCCTCATTTAATTATTTTTATAGAAATGTAAGTAGGGTAGAGGAGGGCACATTTGAACAGAATTTACATTTTCTGTTACAGAATGCACAGAATCGTATTATTGAACCTTTTTATTTTGTTTTCTACAGAAGTCTTCTTAACAGATCTACGAGGTGTGTTCAAAAAGTAACGGGAATTTTTAAATTTCGCGGGTTTGGAGAGTCTGATTGTAAATTTTTTTTTTTTATTATGTTGGTACACATGCCCCTGAAGTACGATAAAATTTTCAGTAATATTCATTGTTTACTTCTTAAGTGGCAGCCGTTAAGGTTAGACGTGTTTTTCGAGCTTGGCGATTTTTGTTTGTTAAAAAAAATGGATCAAAGAATTTGTATTAAATTTTTGCGTAAAAAATGAAATAAAGTGTGTGAAATGTTAATAAAGGCATATGGTGAGTCTGCTATGAGTAAAACAAGGATTTACGAGTGGTATAAGCGTTTCCAAGATGGCCGCGAAAACGTTGAAGATGACGAACGACCTGGACGTCCAAGCACATCAACAACCGATGAAAACGTGAAAAAAGTGAAAGAAATGGTTATGAACGATCGCCGAATCACAATCAGAGAAGTCGCTGATGATGTTGCCATATCAATTGGCTCATGCCATGAAATTTTTTCGGATGTTTTGGGTATGAAACGTGTGGCAGCAAAATTTGTTCCAAAATTGTTGAATTTCGAACAAAAACAGCGGAGAATGGAAGTTGCTCAAGAGTCACTCAATGAAGTCGACAACGATGCGGATCTACTGAAACGTGTTATAACAGGTGACGAAACATGGGTTTACGGATATGATGTCGAAACTAAGGCTCAATCGTCCCAGTGGAGGCATTCTGGATCGCCAAGACCGAAAAAGGCTCGACAAGTGCGGTCGAATGTGAAGGTTATGCTCACTGTGTTCTTCGATTTTAATGGCATAGTGCATCATGAATTCTTGCCACAAGGTCAAACAATCAATAAGGAGTACTACCTACAAGTTCAACGCCGTTTGCGTGAAGCAATCCGAAAAAAACGCCCGGATTTGTGGCAAAACAATTCATGGATTTTGCAACACGATAATGCACCTGCTCACACTTCATTGCTTGTTCGTGAATTTTTGGCCAAAAACAAAACTTTAACGATGCCCCAGCCTCCATATTCGCCAGACATGGCTCCATGTGACTTTTTTCTATTTCCAAACATAAAGAGAACATTAAAAGGCCGTCGTTTTACAAGCATAGATGACATTAAAAGCGAATCGCTGAAAGAGCTGAAAGCTATCACAAAGATCGATTTTCAGAAGTGTTTCGAGGATTGGAAAAAGCGCTGGCACAAGTGTATTGTATGCGAAGGGGACTACTTTGAAGGCGACAATATTAATGTAGATGAATAAATAAATATTTTTTTCAAAAAACGAAAATTCCCGTTACTTTTTGAACACACCTCGTATATCAATAAAAAGTTGGTACTTTACATACATATCTATATTTTTTAAATTTAAAATTTTTGGGTCAAATGTTAATATCTGCCCCACTGGTGGGGTAGCTTTGAACACAATATAAAATAGAAAGAAATGATATTACTTTACTCTGAATCTACCTTCTATCAGTTATTTCTCTCACTAACTACATTACTTTCTCTTTTAAACCACTGAAATCTAATTCAAAAATCAAGAATGACTCAGTTCCGGGATGTTGTACCCGAAGTGTGATGGGTTTAGGAAGTTTGAACAAAATATTCGGTTTGTTGCGCTTCTTAATGTAGGTTCGGACCACTTTCCCCTTCTCTGCGATTAAACAAAAAAAAAGTCACAAACATGGACGGTGATGTTGAAATGTGCCCCCTCTCCTTCCATAAAAGAAAATATCATATCCAACACTTTTTTGAAAGCAAATAGATTTTTGTAAATATTAGATTTAAAAATAAAAATTCCAAATGTTAATATGGACTAACAATACTTACACCTTGTCCACTACAATCTTCACAATACATTTCCACCAAAACTTTTACTTCCGCCTTACAAAATATGAAATTCCTCAATTCTGACTTTACAAACAATGAAAAAGAAGGGAAACTCTGTCAATTACACAACAGGTGTACCACAAAATATGGAGAAAATTACCAATCATAAATATTTTAAATATTTGGCGAGAAATTAAAACTGTGCTCCCTCTCCCCTATGTAAAATTTCTTTTGTGTAAAATGAGTATTCTAACTCTTTGCTATGATGTAACATATTTCTAAAAGCTATAAACATACATACATACTTACATTAATAAAGGTTCAAATTTGTTTTTAATCTTCAGAAATGTAAAATTTAAATATTTATGTTACAGGGAGGAAGTTCAAGATCATAAAGTGAAGTGGGGAGCGAAATTCGAATTCGTGTGCAAGATGAGTGCCAACGCATCCACAGGAGTCTTGGATCCTTGCATGCTTAGAGTATCCGTTAGAAAGGTAACTTCTTCAGACTCATTATGCTTATTTGGGTTGTTGTTGTTGTTGAACGATTCATTGCAAGACTGTACATCATCTTAAGGATAAACCTTTCCTCTGAGAGTATCAATCGAAAAGTACTGTTTTGGTGGCCTTATCTTTGTCAAGTATTTTTGGCCTTTTTGATCATGATTGGAGTACGATTGCGTACTTTACCTCTTCATCCTTGCTCCACGGTTGTGAGAGTGGAACGAAATACGAATCTGGGTCTGAAAGTAACTACTAGAAAAAAGCCTTTCCCTTAGTACATCCTTGGGCGACCACATTAGATTACCTTAGGTCGCTATGTATCATCATTATCACACGTCAAGTTACACTATATGTAAGACGGTTTTCAAAAACATATTTTATTATTCTGTAAAGAATATAATTTTATAAATAAATAAATAAATACAAAACATTAATACATATAAATAATTAAAACAATAAAATACCTGTAAAGAATAATTAAATTACTAGTTATATTTCACCGTCGTTAAACACTATGAAAAACTGTAACGTAAACACTCTAAAATAACGCTAAACCTTCCTAGACTATAACCTAACCTTAAGGCTGTGTGGCGTTGTCGACAGCCCCCCTCTGATGGCACTTTTACATGTATATCTAGCAAAGCTAATAACATAACTTTTATCTTTGATTTAATCTGTAATAGCACGAATGTTTATTGTATCCCAGACCGGTTTTAGACTTTAATCTATCAACAGAGGTAGATAATCAGTTTGGTGTAGAGATTTCGACTTCACTCATGATACCGTCTCGCACTGCACTTGCTGATTGATAGAGGGAGGTTACATGGTGTGAATATGTGTTATACAAAATGTTAATTAATCGTAAAACATTTTGTATAAAAATAATGCATTTTTTTTTATTGATTCTAAAAGCGGTTTTGAGGCCTAGTTTCTTAAAAAAGTTACACAGTTTGTATGACTTGTTTCCGATGTAAGTAAAGAGGCGAATATATTGAATGGGTTTTGTCCTTGGTTTGGGTAATGTTTGTTTGTACTTCGTAATTTATTAATAATGATAGTAGTAGAGCTGTTATTTTAGGCTACTGTGCGAAAGGTATTGAGTTCTTGCTTATAGTTACTCGTTGCAAGAAATATGGTTTTTCATCTGTTTTCAGGTGTCTGAGGACGGCTAGTTTATGTTGAATAGGATGATTATACTGTGTGAATAATAATAGTGACAGTGGACGTGGGCTTTCTGAATATTCCAAATTCTAAGTTGTTGTCTTTTTATAGTAAGTATGATATCCAGGCAATTAAGAGTTTTATCGTTCTCAAATTCGCGTGAGATTTTTTTGTTTTTTGGGTGAAGTCTGTTTAGGTAAGACAATAATTTATAATGTCTATATCTTGTATGAGTAGTAAGTGGTATAAATAACGTACGTACAATATTATTTCATTATTTTGAAAAATTGTTTTACAATTAATTAACATTTTAAGTACGATGTAACCTTGCTCACTCAGTCAGCAAGTGGAGTGCGAGGCGGTATGATAAGTGAAGTCGAAATCTCTATACAAAACTATTAGTCTACCTCTGATAATGGATGAAAGTCCGAATTCGGTCAGGAAAACAATAAAATTGCTTGATACGACGGATAAAATCAACGAATAATGGTCCAGCAATTTGGACCTAACCTCATTTTCAACTCAACTTACTGCTGTAACAATCCAACGAGACAGACTGCCGCTTTTAGAACAAGAGACTCTTGAGATTCCTTCAGAGATGGATGCGTTTCTTTCTTATTCTAAAGAGTGGGGAGAAATGATTATTAATATAAGTTTAGAAGTAAATGTTTATCGTAATTTTAATGCAATGTTTTCCATTTACAAATATTCCTCTGAACCACATATGGTGAAGATATTGTTGAAACTGTAAAATATTTTGAAGATAAGATGCAATTCGCAATAAAAATATAAAATGGGTTTTAGAGATAAAATACACTGTGAACAAATGTTTTGGCAAATAAACTGAACATCGTAATTGCATTAAATAGAATTGAAGTCAATAAAACTTACCACTTTTTTTACAATTTAAGAATAAATATTGCCAAATGTTTTTTCGGCTTATCTCATATCGATATGTTTATATCGGAATGAGAACATATGTTATGTTGTATGCTCGTAATCGTCACAATATCATATTAAAAGATATTATGCTTAGTAAAAGAAATAGTAAGGTCAACAGCTGCCTAGAATAAGTTTTAAGGGAATTTGAAGAAGCGGTGGAGTTTGGTAACTAGGTTAACGAAGGTAAGAGCCTTCTCTTACCTTATTTAGAGGCAGCGAGAAGATCAGAAAAAATTCAGAGACCTGCAAGTCCTTAACATTTACTGGACCATCCACCACTCCTAGAGCTTTTAAAAAATTCGTTTTTCTGAGTTGTTTTAATACTAGTGTATTGTATATAGTTTTTAAATAATAATAATATTAATCAATAAAAGAGAAGGGATTATTAGCTCAGTGGTTATATTGGGTCGGCAGCTATTGCGGATTTTAAATAAGAAGAAATATTCAAAATTTTTGCTTAAAAATACAACTTTATTCAATTAGGCATTTTTCGTTTTTGACCTTTTGCCATTTTTCAGGCAGTTTCATAATTCCATGTTCATAAAACTTCTGATTTTTGCCAGCAAAAAACGAATTAAATGTGATTTTACATCGTCAGCGTCATTAAACATTTTACAATTTAAGGAGATCTGCATGGAACGAAATAATATAAATGGTAATCTGAAGGCGCAAGGTCAGGGCTATATGGTGAATGTGGCAACACATCCCAACCTAGTTCCAATAATTTTTGGTGAGTGACTAAAGATGTGTGGGACTTAGCGTTTATCATGCTGGAAAACAATACCCTTACGATTTGCCAATTCTAGCCGCTTTTCTTGAACTTCATCGCTCAATTTGGCAAGTTGTTGAACGTAGACGCTTGAATTAATCGTTTGGTTTCTTGGTAAAAGTTCAAAATGCAGAATTCCTTTATAATCCCAACAAACTGATAGCATAATCTTTTTTTGTTGAATCTCAGCTTTTGGTGACGTCTGGGCTGGTTCAACTTGCATCATAACCTTGTTGTAAACTAATCACTTTTCGTCGCCAGTGATCAGCCGTTTCAGAAATGGATCAATTTCGTTGCATTTTAGAAGCGAATCGCAGACGCTGATGCGCTGCGTCAAATGAATTCCCTTAAGCTTATGAAGGATCCATAAATCGTGTTTCTTGACATAGCCAAGTGGTTTTAATTTTTTTTTTTTTTTTTGAATGCATGTACGCGATACATTGAGCTTCTCCGCAATCACACGAGTTGTGCTATGACGATCTGAGTCGAAAATAACCTTGATATGGGCCTCATCAACTTCATCTGGACGGCCAGATCGTTACGCATTTTTCAGTGAAAAATCACCAAAACGAAATTTTGCAAACCAATTTTCATACTGTCCTTCTTTCAAGGCTTCATGCCCATATGCGGCACATAACTTCTTGTGTGCTTGCGATGCGTTCTTGCCTTTTCGGAAATAACATAATAAAATATGTCTGAAACGCGCTTCTTGTTCTTCCATTTTTTAAATTGGATAAAAACAAAATTAAATGACTAATCGATTAAATTTGTTTGCTTTGATCACGTAAACAATACAAAAGAATGTGCTAAAACCATCTATTGACAAAATACGCAATAACTTAGTTGAAAACCCAATATATTGGAAGGGACGGAGATCTCGGGTTCAATCCGGCTACAGGCCCTTTTCTCTTTCTAGGATATTCTTCTTATAGCTCACAGTCCCTCGATACAGTTTTCTTTTTAAGAGAACATAAAAATAAAGTAAAATAACAATTGCTCTTTCTTTTATTGTAGTGAGCTGTTTGTTTGGGAACTAAGGGAAAATAAGTGAAACTGTTTGTAATAATAATGTTTAATACATGAGATTATATAAGACGCCATCTTCTGAAATTACATTCAAACTGGTTAGTATTGCTGTGATATTATGGAAAGGAATTAAACAAATTTGATGTGCCGCGGATGGGCTAAAAAACCGATGCGACCTTGCATTAAATCCTAGTTGTTTCTGTCCAGTTCACGTTGTATTTTATGTAATTTTATTTAAGTGATTTATTTTGTTTTGTTTTTTTGTTTCACAGGAATTGAAAGGAGGCCGATCTTTCCAAAAATTAGGTTTTACCGATCTTAATTTAGCTGAATTCGCTGGTTCTGGGCACACCCAGAGGAAGTGTTTACTTGAAGGTTACGACACCAGAAGGAGACAGGATAATTCAATGCTTAGTCTAACTATTCGAATGAATATGTTATCTGGTGATATACTATTTAAAGTGTAAGTAATTTTAGTTAAATATATACATTAGATTATTAATGGTTTCTTCAAATTATTTAAAGTTTGAATTTACAATAATATCATAGCTCTAAAAAGGTTAAAACACTCTTGAAGTAAAAATAAATTAATAATTATAGCCCGGAAGTCGTAGTGCTTTTCTTTTAAAGTATTTTTTTTATTCACTCTCCCGTAATGTAAGAACAAAAGGCGACTAATGTTAAATAAAATTTTTACTGATGTACGTATATTCTCTTCCTTAGATTATATTATACCCTTAGATTTTCTCTTCCTAGCAGTTTCTTACAGCTCACTGTCCGGTGATGGACAGTGTTGTCTGTAACGAGAAAACACTGTCCGGAGGCCGGCAGTGCACTGAAAAAAGCTCCGGGCGCCAATAACCTTAGATGTTGACGCGCCTTAAATCATTAAAAAAAAATAATAATAGTCTTATTATATTTAAGACTGCCTCCTGGTCAACGATCAACGAACATTACATAGATTATAAATAGATTTGATACATTACTGATAAGATGCAAAAACAATAAAATAAGATAGAAGTAAACAATATAAACAAAAATAATACAAAACCAATAAATAAAAGAAAGATACTTCAAATAAGCAAAAGAAAAATAAATAGAAAATTTGTATGCTTATGTAAAAAAAATAAAATAAAATAAGATACAAAAATAAATTTAATTAATAAAAAATAAATAAGAAAAAATAACTAAAATAAATAATAATAATCTGTAGGAGCTAAATTAGACCCCTTTTAGACTATCTTAATGACAAAAAGGCACTTTATCTGAACGCTTCCTTCATTTAAAGTTAAATTAAACAGCTTTCCCCAGATTTTCAGTAATTTAATACTCTAGAACAATAAAAAGACACAGAATAGTATTTAGTAAATTTTCGCATCTGTATTATAATTTTTTAATTTTGAAATTTTAGTACTTAATTTAATTTAACGTTCTAATATGTTTTATAAATGTATTTGAACTGAATTAGCGCCTCAAAGGGTAGCCTACGAGTCCTTTAAAGAGGAAAATATCAATAGTAGCGAAAAAGTTTGGGATATTTATTATTGTTGTTTAAAGGAATTGAGTAAGCCATTTGCTAAAATCGCGGACTTCATAAAAAATTCACTAGTCGCACTTTTTAACATTGATCAATGATCGTAGTGCGAGGTAGTTCTTATAACTTAAAAGAATTTAACATCCTGTTTGTACAACTGTGCCCAGAAAAACAAAGAAGTGCCAAAGAAACACTTTCTTCTTTCAGTGTACATTATCAGGCAGAACGTATATTAGCCACATACATTGCATTGTAGTTCCCTAAGCAACAATATTATCGGATAAAGGGTGCAAAAATCCTCCTTTAAATCAATCAAACTGTCCAAAACAGTGATTTGTGAAAGCCCAGTAAAATCTTGGTGACGGAAAAATATTTAAAAGTTTCTTGTAACCCCACACCTGCTTGCCGGCACCAATACTGACAGTGTTGCCCTAAAGTAACCTAAAAGTTTGTTTAAAATTATTGGTCAAATGAACTAGTTTAAAAAAGTAAAGAATTAAGGAATAACTATAAACTTGAAGATGCCTTAATTAAAAAAAATGTTTAAGACTAATCTTAAAGCTCATACTTATAGCAGTTATTTCAAATAATTTATTTTTGATTTACAACTAATTTTTACTCTTTCGCTTTTTAGGCCATCTCCAAACGCTAAACACAAAGCTGTAGTGAGTGGAGATCCAGTACCGACGGAAGATGTAGCTGGAGTTGAGAGAAGAGACGATTTCTCTGGTGGCTCAATAGCCAGTGCTAGCTCGGGGTTTTCTAGTCTTACGAAGAAAAGGCCTCCACTATTTAATTCAGGTTATAATTATTCGAATTCCTGTGTTGTAATAGTTAAATTTTTTATTTTTCTAAAAACCTGGAATTGATTAGATTTCAAACAACCTATCAATTTTTTCTAATTATCAATTTTTACATTGACTTCTAGTTAAAATAAGTGTACTGTTAAATCCTGTCCTTCTGTGTTGCAGATCTTTTTTTAAAAAAATACTCATTCTTTAATTCTGAGTTCGTTTATATAATTCATTTTGAGTAAAAAACTAACGATATGTTCCTATAAAAAAAAACTTCTTACACAGCCGTTGTTTCAAATAAGGAAGAACTTGTTGAACATTATTTAACACTGGAGAAATCAGTCCAATCAGCAACTGCAGAGCGAATCCTTAATTAGTGCATGGAAACAAAATATTTCTCCATTTTACTATTTAAGGATTATTATTGACTCTCGGAACTGCATTGAACTGGATACCGCCAATGATAGCAATAAGTAAACAGTGTAGAACAGTGTTTATAGTTCTTTCACTTGAAGGTTATGTAATACGTATTTAGTGAAATAGTGATGCTTTTCACTTTTGGCCATGAATTTATGTTTACCAGGTCGATGCCGTTAAATCCGTCCATTTTCTTCTCTATTGGTCTTTTTCTTTAGCATTGTACCTTTTTTTTTGTGTGTGTGTGTGCTGTACGGGGAGCTGTGGCTCTCTCAACGCGCATCCTCCCCCAATTTGGAGGACCAGGTGGTTTGATTTTTTGGGTTCTCTTCCTCTAGATGGGTTGCCTTTACTATGGCTCAGAGTCCTGCCTACCCTAAAAGGAGGTAAAGGAGAGACAGGAAAATGGACCAGGAGAAAGGGGAAAAATCCTGAGACTACAGACAGTTGACTCAGGGTCTCTATTTTAGTCGCCTCTTACGAAAAGCAGAGATACTGTGGATGTTTTCTTACTTCCTATCCACAAGGAGATTCTAAAGTCTTTGATGATGGAAATAAAGTTCCCTCTCTGGAACTTAGAGTAAAAAATAATAAAAAACATTGCTCCAACCAACCCAACCATCCCGTCGAATAAAAATGAGTTTTAACCTATCTCTGTACGTTATTTTCAAAATGAAAATATAGTTGCCAACTTGAGTTGTCAAATTTAATTGGTATTTTTGGGTAGCTCTATCACAATTCATTAAATGATTGTAGTACATATTTTTTTATGACTTTTTGTTAAGAATTTTTCAGTTTTAGATGTATTAAGACATTACTTTAAAGGTTAAATGCCAGGAGTTATTTTTTTTTGTTATTAAATTATCAGTTTTTTTTTACAATTTATTTTACATTTTTTTCTTCTTAGAACTATTAAGCGGTGAAGGTGAAGAAGCAGCGTCCTCAGCAGCAGGGGTACTAGAATGCTTCCAGACACCAAGCGGCGGTGTAGCACACGATGAAGGCCTGGAATTGGGTCACTCGAGGAACTCGTCGAATACTAGCCAAATGAGTAAAGGATCTGGTTATGGCTCGCTGAATAGCCAGCACAGTCGCCAAAGCTCCAGTGGTGATTCTGGACATATCAGGTTAGAAATTATGTTTTTTTTAAATATTTATTTTTTATTACTTCTCTTTATTTTTTGTTGATTTAAAAAGACTATTGAATTTTTTTAGTTGAATGAGTGATTTTATCTGCGAAAACACATGGTCGGACCTAAAGGGCAAAACCTTCCAAGATTTTATCTTAAATAAGCCATCTCTCTTAACTAACTAAATAGTCAGCTTTATTTTGTAGCCCTTCACCAATTAATTCCTGGAGGTCTTCCGCAGTCAGGTTGTTTTGGAGTCACTAAGTAGATCGTCTATATTTCATTAGGGAACATGAAATGTTTATACGTTCAGACTTCGAAGTGTTTGTGAGTTGAGAATCTCATTCTGTTTATGGAACTTTGGTCAGTGCCCAAAACACTTTAGATATCCCTAAAATGAGGCAAGTTATGCTGGAAACGTCCCAGATCTAGTGTTTTATTTATAACATTGTTAGGCTTGATATGCAAAACATTTAACCTATAAAACATCGAAAGAACTGCCAGATGGAGGAAGAGGAGTAATCATACTAATAAATTCATTGTAATTGTCCTAAATTGGCTTTCTACATCCTTGTAAATTTGTTGAGATGTTTAATCACTGAAGACTTAATATTATTAAAATTGATTTTAAAGTTGAAATTCCAAAATAATTTCGAAATAAAGGAACTAAAATTCTCAAAGAAATATTTAGTGTTCTTCAAAGCAATCGAACTATTAAATCTTTGCTCGCTCTTTTGGAAACTGATATATAGAAATTGTGTACGACAGCAATTCTTTAACTGGATCCAATATAATTTATATTTCAACAAACTTGTAGTTTCTAAATATTAATAATCTGATTTAATTATAATGCAAATAATAATAATAGTAATAATAATAATGTCTGAAATGTTTGCAAAAACTTTAGTTATATCTCAAAGGTTCCCGGGTTCGAATCCACCTGCTGACCCTAAATTTAAAATTAATAACGTTTAGGATCAAGTTCTTAAATAAGTGCTAATGTTAAGAACATTATCAGATAAAAAGAAAAGAAAAGGACAGAGAAAATTTAATAAAATTTTCAGCAAGAATTTTTACTTTTTACAAGGCACAACCTGTAGAGGACGATGTGGGCATTCAGGCATTGTATGAATCCTGGACATAGGGGGTTTTTAGCTTGTTTTAACAAGTAATTAAAAAAAAACGCTAGGGGAACGGATGCTTTATCCGATATAAAATTAGATTTTAGAACAATAAAAAAAAGTATTCAAAATTGACTGAAACCGTTGTAATCATTCTCCAGGCAAAGTTAAAAAAGAGAAGATTTGGGAAAATTGTATAAAAATAAATAACTGATTCAAGAATGTCTTAAATCGCAGAATAGTTTCAAATCTTAGAGCAGCGTAATGTCTTATTATATTATCTCGTTTCATATAACACTAAGTGTGCAAATTTCTTAAAGATGTTTAATTTGTTTTTATTAGAAAGACTTCTTTTTTACAGGTTCAATTCTGATCGAATACTTTCAGTAGCGAATTTATAATATTAGGCTGTTAGAAGTAGCTAGTTAGGTTCATCTCAAATAAAACTAAGAAAACTAGTAATAAAATAGAAATTGACATTATTCGTTAAAATCGACTGTTTTGTTAATACTGTATTAAATTGTATTAATACAGTCAGTTTACATTTAAGATAAAATCATTTACATAAATTACGGTTAAACATTTTTATTTATTTATTTTCATTTTTTTTTTGTATAGGTGTGTGGTGACTAACTTCATTTTGGATTTTTTAAATTAATTTTTTGCATGTTTATTGTTGAATGTACCACCATTTAATATCATACGTATTGTTAAAAACATTTGAAATGTGAATTTCTTTATAAACAACAATAACAAATATAAAGCACGTCTTGCATCCAAAACAATTTTGCTAGCATTTTCGCTGAAAATGCTTGTTTAATATAAAATTGTATTAAAAAAAAAAAAAAATGTAAGCAACGTAGCAGATTTTCATCATACATGATAGAAAAATTCATTTTATTTTATTTTTTTTATACTACTTACTAAGCATACAACTGCTAAATTCTTTGATTTGGCATGTTTAAACAATTATTTTTTTTTCAGAAGAAAATAAAAAAAAAATAAGTCAAAACTATTTTAAATTACTGTTTGAGGGCGATCTTTTTTATAGTTTCATACATTTTCTTGCCCATTTTGAATGAATAAAGCCCTGTATTTAAATTCGCGAAATGTTACCTTATATACTGTTAGGTATATTAATTATCTTGTATAAAGAAATTTTAAATCTACAAGCACTGAATCTCTTTTTGCTACAAATCTCATATTTTTGATGTTTTGTTTTCTTAAAAAAATTATTTTTTCAAATGTGAAATTGTAATATTAATTATAATGTTGTTAATCAGTGCACCATTATGTTTACATTTATATGTGTACTTTTTATTTTATCTGTTTTAATTTTTATTTTATTTATTTCCACTGTAATTTTTTAATGATAGCGTTAATTACTGGAAGATTTCATGATTTAACTAGTAGGACTTAAAAATATGTTTTTTGAGATTGCTATGAGTAATTTAATTAAAGTAAATTCAAGTTTTTATTTTAAATAAATTTCAACTTTTAAAAATTTAACTTCTTAAAGCAATCAGAAGTGTATGTGTTATGGCAATAAGAAAGAAATAATACATCAAGCTGTTTGTAGAATTGATTTTAATCGGGCAGCGAAGGTTGGACGTGCTTCGAGAATTTTATTGCTAATTCGCATTTCTTTTTGATCTTAGTAATACTAAATAATAGATTAAAACTCATGAAATCTTCCAGCTAAAGAGCTAAGCTGACGAAGTGTCTTAAGTGAAATGTATGTGTGCACATCAGGTCACCTTCTTGGCCAGTATGGCACCCAAGATTGGAGCCGCTTCCTGCAACCCCTCCCTCCCCCTTGCCGACATCCACACCCAAGTTCTGGGGCTCACCGCTGGTCCGTCGCAACAAGACTCCGGCTAGTCCGCTCTGCACGCCCAAGAGTGCCGCACCCACAACTGGCGGTGGTATTACCTTCAGGTTTCCTCCATGGTCTGGCCCATCCCCTAGGGCTACTTCATCTCCTGGACTATTTTCTGTTCCCACATCCCCTTCCTACACATCAATACCTACTTCTCCTCTTGCGACACGTATTCCTGCTCAGGAGTTACAAGACAGGTAAATTGAACTTGTCCTAGCTCCGCCTTCACAGCTAATTGTCACATTGGTTTGTTTTGGGTGAGAGGTGCCATGACTGGGCGTTTTTCTGCTTCTCTCATTTTCATCTGTTGCGCATGTTAATCTAATTAAAAGGATAATTCAAAATTTGGGTGGCAGTCTACTAGCCAAAAGTATCGCTTGGTTTTTAGTGTGTATAAATCAATAACCTTTCATCTTATGTACGCCCACAACACATTTTACATAAAATGTTTGATACATACTAATGGTGTTCTCTTCTTTCAGCTTTTTTAAAAACATAATCTTTAATTTTCTGTTAACATGATTATTCATGTTATATTTTCAGTATATAAAATATTTTCTGGTGTGAGTAGATACTTTAACGGGTGAAGTGAATTCATGTTTACTAATAATTACTAACTTGATAAACAAAATCATTCGAAATTTTCGGCCAATCAAGTACGAGTATTATAAAAATATTTGCAGGAAGGACGTTTATTCATAATTTAATTAATATATTTTTTTTTCTTTCCAACTTTTTGAAACTTCTTTCTGAATTTTTTTTTATAGGAATGGGTTCCAAAATTTACTTAATAGTTAATTAGCATTTAAGAGCTAATGTTGCTAAATTTTGTTATACAATAAAATTGAATGATATTAGTTCATTAGTTTATCTAAACCTTGTTTTAAAACTAACCTTGTGTTGTTACAGTATCCAGTAAACTTTTTTATTCATGATTTTCTATTTTATTATCTTTTTAAATCAACTTGATGCCTTATTAGTGTAGTTGTATGTGGGCTTATTATGAAGCTATTGTTGCATATCCTCATTTGTAGAAGAAATTTACAACACCCCTAGTCCAAATGATTTAAGTAATGTTCTAAAAAAAGTGAAGTGATAAGTAAATAGAAGTGAGAATTTTTAGTGGATTTTACAGGTTGTTTTCTATGATTGAATGATGGAGTTGTGATCCCTGTTTAACTCAAATATTTTACAATTTTCTTAAGAGTTTTTGGTTGACGACTTGAACCCTTTAACAACCTCTCCATTCTCACAATACTGCAGTTGATTGTGCAGATTTTGGTTTAGCGATGCAGCAGACAAACTGCAGCTCAGAACAAATTCAGTTATCTACACATTCTGTATACTTTTCAGGCGTATTCAATTTGATCCAACTATAAGGAGCCCTTAGGTTGAAGTGTATTGTGTTTATATCACTTCTCCTAATCAAAGTTACTGCATTGAGTTCGCCTTGAAAAAAGAAACGGAAACAAAATTTTCGCCTTACAATGGCGAAACCATATTTATTTTCAACCATAATTTAAAGCATGAGCTAATATCTATTTGTAATTATTACCTTTGTTAAATTCTAATGTAAATTTTAAAACTCAGAAGTAGTTAATTATGAATCCAGTGATCCCTTTTTTCTTATTTAAATGTCTTTAATGGTGATTTTAAGTTGGGTATTAATTTGTTCATTGAATTTATTTTTAGGATTGTCGTTAACTTTTTATATTTAAAAAATAATTACAATATTTTGAAGATATCAAAAAATATAAAAATTACAATAATAAAATTATATGAAATTAAAATCTAAATTTAAAAATATTATTCGCATTTGTCTATGTTGGCTAAACTTGTGAATTATTTTGGCAATTTTACACCTTAAAGCAATGGCAATATCGTAACCAATGAAGGCCTCCTGAGGTGTGATTATTGCTAGTTGAAAACTTTGAGGAGCTTTAATTTATTTTTTCAGAAAATTGGTACCTATTAGTGACGTATGACTATTGTATTAACGTTTTGAGAAAATTATCATCCAATTAATCGATCCATGCAATAAATAGTATCCAGTATAAGCTTTGATTATTGTAGGGGACTGAGGAAAGTGTCAGAAAGCTGTAAACTGTCTCTAGTCAGTGGAGAAGACACGTACGAGAGATTAGACGAATTACCACTGAGTCATACAAGAATAGTACACATGTATGTGATACTGTGCACCCTAATAGTTCTTGTCCGTACTCTTATTGTGTGTAGTATTGTTTTGTAAACTTTGTTTTTTATTTTCACCTGAATAAAGATGCCTTCCTCAATCTTTTTACTGCGTTTACTTAAAGAACTCTATGTTAAATAGTTGACTTCATTTTTCTTTTTCTTTTAAAGTTTCTTTCATTTCTTCATATTTTATGCGTAGCTTAGACATAATTTTATTGATAGAATATGTAATGCACGTTTGTAGATGAAGTAGAAGTTTTCTTTAATTTTATCACTTAATTGTATATTTTATTCTGATGCTTTCTTTGATCTGGAGCTTTGCTAATTATGACTTAAGAATTATTTTCCTTTGCTTTTTAATATTATTGCTGTTCTCGAGCTTTGGCGAAATTCGATTTTTTGAAGTAGTACGTAATTTATATAGAAAGGAAATATTTGTACGTCTAAATCTTTTGTAAATTATTTGTCTATATTTAAAATACTATTAACTGTGAAATATGTGTCTAAAATGGCAGAATTTTTAAAATTTTCGTATGTGTCGTGACACTTCATAAATTCGATCTGTTTGAATTACTTATTAATAAAAATCAAATATTTGCTAACCTTTAAGTAAAACTTCATTAAAATATTTATTTTTTGTTATTGCCGTAATAAAAGGAACAATGGAGGATCGGCATCTGGGCTTGTTGAAACCGGCTCACTGGACCGAGGTAAAGCAGCCTTGGAAAGAAGAAAGAAGGCAGCTGAAGAAGGAAGTACTGTTGGTGGTTGCGGAGGAACGGGCAGGGTAGAATTTACAAGGGTTAATCCTAATTCGCTAATAGATCAGCTGATAAGGTCAACAAACCTAGACAATCCAGATGATGCAGCAGAAAGTAAATAAGATTCAGTATTTAATAAGTTTAGGATGGATGATTTGCGAGGAATCGGTCAAATAAAACAACTCGTCTCTTTACCCACGTTTCGACAAATATATTGTCCTCTTCAGGGCCTGGATATTACAAATACAAAACAATTTACAGAGTCAGTAACATAGAAAAACCAGTAAAAATCAGTAATAAAAAAATAAACAGTAAAATACACTAAATTTTTTATAATTATTGAAACTTACGTGGTTATGCGGGTTGGTTGAGTTACAGAAACTAAGAGCCAGAAAGGGAGAAGCAGTTATATACACTGGGCCAAAAAAGTCTGTGAACACTAACCTAAATTTTATTACTTTTATTATTATCTTATTAGAAACTTCTTTTATTTTCAAATGAAATATACTATTCGATAGAGAGAAACCAGAGTTTTTCATTTTATATTCAATCTTTTATTTTTGTTCAGCAGGAATATCACAATTAAATGTTTAACAAAACAACACCCCAAACGAATGCAAAAAAAGTCTGTGAACAGCTGTATAAATATGTAAAAACATGAAGATAACAAACAGAAAAACGATTGAATAAAGTTTGAAAGTTCTCTATTGTATTGTAGAAACCACTACAGTCAGTTCTGTGAATAAATAATCTAATTAGTACATATTTAACCACTAATATGGAAGTTCCCAGACCAATTCGAGAACTTATTGTGACGTTGTGAAATGAAAGAAAAAGTATTCGAGAAATAGGGAAGATAGTTCAAAAAAACCCTTCAACGGTGCATAATATAATTAAAAAGTACGGAAATGTGATTAGTAGGCCACGCAGTGGACGGCCACCAAAACTTAATTCCTTTCATAAACGGCAAATTCTGAAGTCTGTTCGAGAAGAACCCAGGACAAGCGCTCAAAAAATCAGTCAAGAATTATCAAGTGGTTATGTGTAAGCGTAACACCACAGACAATTAGAAATAAATTACATGAATACGATTATTGCGGTCGAGTCCCGAGGAAAAAACCTTTAATCAATAAAATAAATCGTAACCGCCGATTGGATTTCGCGAAAGAATATGTTTCTAAGCCTTCTAGTTTCTGGGAAACCGTAATCTTTTCAGATGAGTCGAAATTCAATGTATGTGGGTCTGATTGACGACAAAAAGTGTGGCGAAAAAGAAATGAAGCTATGAAAATGAAAAATATGAAGCCTACTTTTAAGCATGGGGGAGGCAACATTCTGGTGTGGGGTGCATGAGTGCTAAAGGAGTGGGCAAGTTAGATCTAATTAATGGTATGATGGACCAATATGTGTATGTGGATATATTAAGACGCAATTTAAACGAAAATTCAAAAAAATTAGGGTTGGAGGGAACGTTTGTCTTCCAACAAGACAATGACCCGAAACATACCGCACTAAAAACTCGGGAATGGCTTTTAAATAATACACTCTGGCGCCTAAACACCCCTCCACAATTGCCAGACCTTAACCCAATAGAACATTTGTGGGATGAAATCAGCCGCGAAATAAATAAACGAGGAATAAGAAACCGTGAACAACTAAAAAACGCTATTTTAGAAGAGTGGGATAAAATTCCAACATTGACGACCACAAAATTATTAGGATCGATGAAAGCTCGCTTGTTGGAAGTGATTAGGAACATAGGAGGTCCTACAAGTTTTTAAAATTTATAATTCACGTACAATGTGTAAGAATGATTTATTTCTGCAAAGTGTTCACAGACTTTTTTTGCATTCGTTTGGGGTGTTGTTTTGTTAAACATTTAATTGTGATATTCCTGTTGAACAAAAATAAAAGATTGAATATAAAATGAAAAATTCTGGTTTCTCTCTATCGAATAGTATATTTCATTTGAAAATAAAAGAAGTTTCTAATAAGATAATAATAAAAGTAATAAAATTTAGGTTAGTGTTCACAGACTTTTTTGGCCCAGTGTATATACAGATATAGCGGGACTTACACGGTAATTTTGGTAATTACTATTGGACAGATACAATAGACTAATTACAACAAAAGAGTAAATACAATAAATATTGGGAAATTTCTTTAAACAACAAAAATCGTTAAACACAAAACACAGGAGAAACCTTATGCACTAAATAACAAATAACCAAAAGATTTGAAGTAAATGTTAAAAAAAAAACAGCAATAATTATGTACAAAATTTGGATATCTATTTATTTTTTAATGATAAAATTGTAGCAGTTGGCTAAATTTGACGTGTCTGGCCAGACAAGTCAGTATCTTAAGGCGAGGTTATACCAGCATCAGTATGACTGTAAGACAAAAAAAGATGACAATTCCACCGCGCTACTTAGACACCACATGGACAACAAACACAACTTTGACTTTCAGAATGTGACAGTACTCGATAGGGGAAAAAACAAGAATAAGCGAAATTTTCTTGAAATGTGCCACATAGTAAAACAGAACGCAGTTAACTTTAGGACAGACACGTCAAATTTAGCTAGATTCTGAAGAGGACAATATATTTGTCGAAACGTTGGCAAAGAGAGTAGTTGTTTTATTTGACCGATTCCTCGCAAATCATCCATCCTAAGTTTAACAATTTATGGTCACGAAACCAACATATTCGTATTTAATAAGTATTAATCCGCAACTATTTTTACTTTTTAGAAATTGTTTTTATTTATTTTTATCGAAAACTGTTGCGACATATTTTCAATCTTTATGAAATCTGGCAGTAATTAAAGATGATGAATAAGTTGGAGGTCTAGGTGCGCGGTATCCTTAGATTTTCTTTGTCTAGGAGCCTCCTTTAAACCATTATCTGATAAGTGGATAGAGTTTTTGACGAGCGACGATGCCTTTAGGTTTTTGACACCCCATAACTTATAAAAATAAATGAAATTTCTAAATGTAAAGTAAAATAAAGATGTAAACATATTGAATGTATGACGACACACAGAATATAGCTACTATTTACTAAGGTAGCTTCCCGTGTGAACGTAGTACACTGGACGCACATCTGCCCTAAATGCAAATGCACTTAACAAGATTGAAGTAGGTCTCTCGCTCACTAAGGGTCCAGTCTCATGTCCTACTACTTCAGATGCCTTTTTGCCCCACGGTACCGAAGCCTACTTTATTTTATTACGTTCATCCATCTTTTTTCAATTTGCTTTTGTTTTTTTTTATCGCTTTGCTATCTTGGGGTGATTTGCTGACATCATTAATATTAAGGAATCAATCAGTCAATCAATACTTCTTGTTAAATGGCGACTATTCTATCTTGAACCTACCAATCCCTACACAATTCCTTCACTTCTTAATACTCTTACCAATAGATAAAGCATTTCAATAGATAAGATTTAGTTCCTTCTTCAGATAACAGACATCTGGCCAACTTTATCTTAATAAACTAGGCTAATTATTATATTTAATCAAAACAAACAGGGTTAATGCTGTATTGTGTTGTTTCAGCTTCTGGTCTACAATTATTCATTGCAAAAGATGGTACGACAGCACTAGGAAGTCAAGAGGTGAAAAATCAAATGTCTACGGGTGTATTTAAACAAGTGGTAATAGAAGAAAATAGGTAACAAATGCTCCAAACCACATACAGTGCCAAACCAGACTTCTATTCAAATTTCATATGTATAAAAATTTACAATATGGCAATTAATATTTTAAACCCACCACTCGAACAATTTTATACTCTATTATATACATGATCGATGTATTAACGATTAAAAAATATATAAAACAAAAAATTGAAGCAATTATTTTAATACGTTTGTTTATATGTGGATTCAGTGATTGGAATTTTGTACCTCTCTTATAATTTGAATTTTTCAAGAAAAAGCAAAAAATAAGTAAAATTAAAAAATCAATTTGTGTCAACGGGGAACAATAATTTTTTTGCCTTAATTTTTATTTTTTTAATATTGAAAATTAAATGAAAATATTAAAAAGCTTCTTAATTATGGTCTTATATTTTCAGTATAAATTAATAAAGTACAACAGATTAATTAAAAGTCCTGATTGATATTTAATATGCAATATTGAAAAAAGTATGTTTATCGTAATACCAAAATTGGTGGTTATCTCCCCTAAAGTTCAACTATTCTGTGTAGTAACAAAAAACAAAAAAAAAGTTTTAATTGTGAGTGTGCTTCCAAATAAGAATAGAAGAACATAAAAAAAAAAATAATTATTCAATTTGCCAAAATAAGTAAGGTATATTGTATTTATATTGGGATATATTAATTGTTGTTCGTACCATTCTATAAGTAAATGGGCCTTGTAAATGTATTCTAAGGTTCAAGGTGTTCAGAAAAATTATTAACATAAATTATATACATATTGCTGAGAAGTTAGTGGGAACCGATTTAATTTCGTGTAAATAGAGGTAATGCAGTTATTATTATAAGGTTAGTTTCAACTAGTGTATGACACAATGTAAAGCAGCTTGAGTAAAATGAACTCATCTCTTTTCAACAAATATTGTGATTTTTCTAACAATATATTATTTATCCTTACTTATTCTTTATTGTATAGATCTATATTGCGGCAAGTAACCCTCCAATTGTGATTTCTTTTTTTTATTTTCTCCTTTTTTTGGTCATTTATTTTATAAATGACGAATATGAGGTTTAAATTATTTTTTGTTTTGTTTCAATATATAATTTATTTGACTGTTGTTTTGCATTATTTTTGTATTCGTTTTATTTATTGAAATTAATGTGTTTATGTGAAAAAAATGAACAAAACACATAAATGATTGATGAAAATGTAGTATTTTTTAATAATTTTCGGACAAAATGAAGGCTACATTTGTGGGTTTTTCAAATGCTCATTTTATCTTCTGATTTTGTGTAAATACAAAAATTTGTTTACCTTCGATCAGGTAAGCTTACTTAATAAAACTCGAGTACTATTTAACAATTTTATACATTAATGTGATTTGCACTGATCTGATACAGCATTCCTTCCATTTTGTTTGTCTACTTTATATTGCAAATTCTTCCATTTAATTCCCATTTGTATAAGTAATGCTATTCTATTATTCAAAGCGTTCTCTTCCACAAATTCATCACAGATACTAAAAGACTAATTTTGTATTTAACTTTATTTTATAACTACTTCACTGATAATTGATTTTTGCGGGTGGAAATGTTACTAGAAATTATAGCACTTTTGTTTATAAAAATTACCTGTATAAATAATTTATTAGTTGTAAAAAAATAAGTGTATATGAGTAAAACCAAATTCAGTGGGGGCCATCTAAGAAGGATGTTTAACGAATTTCTGATAGTCAAGACCTCTACATTCTTTATATCACACTGTACATCCACTACCTAGTGATAATGGGCAGTGTTGTCTGTAACGAGAAAACACTTTCCGCAGGCCGGCAATGCACTATAAAAGGCTTCAGGCAAATAACCTTAGATGTAGATGGATCGTGGTTCATTGTTTTTGAAACGATTTTCACTGTAGAAAGGAAGTTTGAGGAATTCTAAAGAGTTGAAGTGAGGATTATTTGAAGAGTTACCAAAAGGCTTATTAAAATAAAATATAAATATATAACAGAAGTGAATTAGCAATTATAGCTTTACAATTTTTTCCTTTCCTTGTTTTATGTTTCTTTAATTGCCACCACCATTTTTTTTTTATTTCAAAACAGAATTAAATTTTATTAAAGTATAACATATTCAAACTTTTGAAGAATAACAATACATTTAAAAAAAATAGTGAAGGCAGGGAAGTATTAGTTCAGTACTTAGTGCACTGGATTCTCACGCGGAGAACTCAGGTTTTCCGGCCCTTAGATTTTTTCTTCCTAGAAATCTGTTACAACTTGCTACCTACTGATGATGGGCAGTGTTGTCTGTAACGAGAAAACACTTTCCGCAGGCTGGAAATGCGCTATAAAAGGCTTCAGGCAAATAACATTAGATGTAGTCACGCCTTAAATAATTATCAATGAACAAATCAACATTATTCATTGTTTTTAGTGACTGATTCATTAATCCATAAGTAAGAAAGAATATTGCCAACTTCTGTCATTGTTTTTTATTTTTGCCGAGCTTTCAACGTAGGGACTAGGACATCTTCACGGCTAATGGACAATACAGTGTAAAAAGTATAATTGTCAGTAATACAAGCCGTATGAAGGTGACCTAGTCCTACGTCGAAATCTCAGCAAAAATTAAAAATAATGACAGAAATTGGCATTATTCTTTCATCCTTCTGAGAAAATTCAGCTACCACCAAACTCGCAAACAATTTCTTTAGTATATAACTTTGTTTTCACTTCCTAGTATCTAATTTTTGTTTTCTAACTTTGATTGATGTCGTGAAAACTGTTAACCTTTACATTGTTCAACGTTAAATGTCGAACGCTTTCGCCTTCTATATGCTGCTGGATATTCTACCATTACTCTCTCAACCATGCTGTTATTAAGTTACTTTAATGTTTCAGCAGTCTTTAGTTTCTGTTATCTCTATATATCTTCTTCAAATGCTCCGCTAAGCTTCCCTTGAAATGTTTATTGCGTCATGCAACTTGGCAATTCCTCACCTTATTTTTGACCTTACATTGAAGAAGCAAAACGGTTAGATTTCATTCATTTATTTTTTATGTCTTTTTTTCGGCCTTTCAGTGATGGTAGTGTGACAATATTTCAGTTTATTTCGTCAGTTTTCAATAACGATCATGGATTAAGAAGGAAATAATTTGGATTTTATTCCAATTCTTAATTATAAAGAGATTCTGATCTGCTTCTTTTTTTAAAATGACTTGCTGAATTATTTCTTACCCTTGCCAGCCTTCCATACGACTGCAAATGTTTCCCATAGTTCTTTTGCCAAACTGTAACTAAATTTTTGAATTATGCTTATATATTTCTTTCTCATTTTTAATGCTCCTATTTTTACCAATTGCATCACATAATTGGAAATTTAATAACTGCAATAGAAAGAGCAAATTATCCGATTTCAATTAACCTTTCAATACTGAGTCAAATGGTAGGGGATGCGCACAAAAATGCCTGCATTTACGTGCAGTTTGAATGTTTAATAGTCTAACTTTTATTGTAGTGATTGCTCTAAGCTTCAGCTCAACTATTCATAAAATGACATTTAATTTAAAACATATCTCTTCGAGAGGAAATGCTCTACAACATTGCTTTTAGAACGTGTTATGATATGTTTAGTGGTTTGATAAGGTAATGCTTTTTAAGTAGAACCAGAAGCGTTTGCAATCAAATCACGTTTCAGTTGCTTCATAGTTCTCAGAAATCCTTACTACTGGGCCCCCCACTGATCTATATTGGTTCCCCCGAAAAAATTAAAT
Organism: Rhodnius prolixus; assembly: GCF_049639745.1. Lineage (NCBI taxonomy): Eukaryota > Metazoa > Arthropoda > Insecta > Hemiptera > Reduviidae > Rhodnius > Rhodnius prolixus. Next base: position 32,444,032 of record NW_027411581.1, on the reverse strand, counting down.
ATTTGTAAATTGTACATAACACTGGCTGGCTCATTTGTATTGTGCTCATTACGGTAATGTGTGTATTATGTAATATGATGTTATGATTGAAATTTTTGTTGAATATTGTTATTGAGGAGAATTGTACGTTCGATAAGTAATCGTCATTTTAATACTCAGGTTTATTAATTTTACCTTCCTAGCGGGCGCATTATTTATTTAAATCAATAAAAGTAAAGAAAAAACGAAACACCAAAAATGTACTGTTAGCAGATATTATTTGATTAAATTATTTAAAATCTATGATAATAAATGCAATAATTTTAGGAAAATTCCTAATTAATAATAAAAGCCTAAATTGATGTTTTTTTTTATTTAGTTATTTGGCTCTAATTGCAAAATAAACAATTTTTTCAAACAAAAAACGTCTTTTCTCACACTTTGTAATCCGCTCACCTTATTTGCAAGATATTTTTAATTTTTATTTTGTAACTTTATTTTAAAATTAATTCTTGCTACATCTAATTCCACTGGAAGTAATTCGGAACAATTTCTTCTTGCATCATGTATTCTATATAACAAAATTTTGTTATTATTTAAAATAGCCCACTGAAAAATATATATATTTATACGTATATATATAAAGATGCTAACTGTTTGTTAATTTATAATAAAATTTCGTATTGTAATGAAATGGTTACTTCTTATTATTCATTCCTACAAAGTATATTTTACAAGGAACATGTCGGATGCAGCTTCGATTTCAAATTTTATATTATTTCATGAAAAAGCGAATGAAGAGGGGGAGTTAGAGATTACTGCTACTAACGCTTTTTCATGTGGCTCGTTATTCATCTGATAAGCGCCCAGCTAGGTAGCTGGAAATTGCAAGATTGCAGGTGCAATCTTTTCGACGATGCAGAGTCTTGGGGTTCGATAATTTAATACACTTTTCGAATGCGCGCGAAAGTTATCTCTCATTTGAAGTGAATTAGTTCAGGGGAGTCTTTAATTTTATTGGTTGTCTGTTCTGATTAAATGAAAGTTGGAGAAGATTGAATTTAGATGGATATACGTATTTTTGCCATTTTCTCCATGCCAATAGTTTTAACGTAATACGTTTTTGGGTATGCCGTTAATTGCGTTGTTGATGTGGCAGGAATTCTAAGTAGCGTACGACTTCATTGTATGGCTGGAAAATTCGCTTTCTGCGTGGTTCAGCTGTTAAGTTGCTCATTTAAATTGATTGCAGGAAATACAGCTGAACACGAGGTTGGGGACATGGCTAACCTTTAGCTCTGTATAATTTCACAGTTTGTACTTGTACTTCACAGTTTTTTTGAGTTGTGAGTTTTAAGTTGTGAAAATATTGTGTTCAAGAGCTGAAATTTAAATTGAGAGTAGTTTTAAATGTGATAGTGTTAAATTGCGGCCTCCCCGAGGCTCAAGACTCGAAGCTATGACTGGACAACTGATACGGTGGAACCAAGGCCAGTTGGAAGTTTGGAAAATCGCTAAAAAATGACCAAAAGAAAAATTAAATAAAACATTAGATACAACGCTAAGTACTAACATTTAAGAAGGCCAAACTCCATCAGTACTAATAACACAGAATAATTTAAATTCAATAATAATGCAATTCAGTTACTACGAATACAATTTCATCTGCTCATTTTAGTCTTATGTAAGCACAGGGTAGAAAACTTATAAACAAAAAAAATCCAACTTGAATCCTCCAATAAAAATTGCAAACATTTTAAACTTTTAATTTCTCTACAATGGGTTAAGCACAAGTCTAAGTGCCGAAAATTTTCCATTCATTGCACATTAAGCGACTTAACACTAATCACCCCAACTGTTGTCTTACTGATTTTAGGTATTGCCTGACTATCATTTTCTTACTTTTTTTATCAACTCCTGGAAGAGTAAGCTGGACAGACTGTGGTTGGTAATGTAAGTCATTCCAACAATGTGATCATGCAGTGGTTGAAGTTAACTAAAACTTTTCAACGCGCTACGCTTAAACATGGTGTGACATTCATTCTCTAAAACGATAAGCTCGCAGATAATGGTTAACCACCTTATCCTTGAGATATTTTATTCAATCACCTACTAAAACAAGAACTGCATAAAAAATGAAATCTGCAACTATCACGTTGGCATTCTATAAAAACCAGCCCCAATTCGCGATGGGAGTTGGACAAAAAGAGGCAATTAAAAAGCTGGTGTTTTCCAGACTTCTGTCCAAAGTATTTGAGCCACATAATGACTTCAAAGGAGATTTCTATGGAGCAAATCTCAGAAAACTTTGCCACTCCATTACATCTGACTTTATCATCTTGACTTTTCTGCTTCCGTTATAAAATTTGCCATAAGAAAATTTCCTGTTTTTAGTCTCATGATGGTTATTGCTCTCAGCGATGCGAACCACTTCCATCATCTCCTGTATCGCATCAATCGTGGTGAATTTTTAAAATTTAATTTTTAAAAAGTAATATGTATTACCTTTTTCTGATAAATCTCATCTGCTTGTGTTTTAGAAAATAATGCATACTCAGCCAGTTTTGGAGTTAGTTTCTATTACTTTCTTCGTTACCTTAACAAAAACTTACAGTTTAAAAAGTTAAGTATAAGGGTTGATTAAACGCCAAAAGGTACACAAATCAGCGAGTACCCAACATTTCATTAATACTTCATTAATAGTTAAGTAATTCTACTGCATTAATTTTCATTAATAAGTTATTTTTTAGAATTTATTAGATGTCACAGACCCTTATGCTGGCCATTTTCGTCTACAAAATATATGTTCAAGTAGCACTGTAGATTGACTGTAATATCTAGTTATTTATAATAATCAAACTATTAATTACAGGTTAAAAAGAAAAAAAAATATGAGGCTAAAAAATTCAAAACTTTTTTTTATAAAAAACTTACATTAATGATTTTATTTTATTTATTTATTTTTATTTTTAAATAAAAATCGTCGGTTTAAGTTCATTCTTCGATTAAAGTAATTGTTATTGTATGAAGTAGTCAAACGTTTATAATAATAGGTAATAATTATCTGGCTTTATCGCAAATAATATAGTTTTCTTCAATTACATTCTCAATCTAGGTATTCATACCACAATGTTGTATATATGTAATATAAAGTAAATAAGATATGCATATTTTTAGGACAGCTAATTATTCCAGGATTTTACTATAAGTAAAATTAGGGGGACTAAATTAAATTACAATTGAGAAATGAATAATTGTTGTTGAATAATCTACTTGTTATTATCTGTGTATTATTTGTGCTCACGAATATTTCGGTAAGACGAATTCAAGGCAGTAGCCTACTCTAACTTTGTCTTTTTCTACTTTAACATGCATGTACGTATATATATATGTGATTTATCATAATTATAACAAAAAAATATTATAAATGAAGTGGCCAGCATAAGGGTCTGTGACATCTAATAAATTCTAAAAAATAACTTATTAATGAAAATTAATGCAGTAGAATTACTTAACTATTAATGAAGTATTAATGAAATGTTGGGTACTCGCTGATTTGTGTACCTTTTGGCGTTTAATCAACCCTTATACTTAACTTTTTAAACTGTAAGTTTTTGTTAAGGAGATTTTTGTAACTTTTGGATAGATTTTTCTTTTTGTCTATTTTGCAAAGTTATATATCTGCTTTACAGATTTTTTTAAAATTTGGGATAAGCAATTCTATCATTATAACCTGATAAGGTGTTAAATCGGAACCTAACTACCACTGGAGAGATCTTTTTAAATAATGATTATAGTTGCGGTCCCCAAACCATCCTCAATAACAATTTTTTTTGAGAAAGCGTTTTGAATAAAATAGGAAGGTATTTGTACTTAAGTAACAAAATAAAACTGCGATTTCAGTACTTCCTTTTAAGAGGAGCAAGAAAAACAGTACTTCTCCCTAAAACGCAAAGATTTTGAATCGAACGACAATTCATTGATGTAAATCGGTTCACTCACTGTTAATTTTAACGATTGTAGTACTTCCTCTTAGTAGGTGTAACAGCATGATGGCACTTCACAGCCACGTAGAGGAACTTTAATCATTTCTTCGTGCTAAATTTTATCAAAATCGGACTAAGCTTTGTAGAAATATTGGTAATAATAGTTTTAGAAAGGGCCTTATTTGGGTGGGGCAAACTCCCCTCCTTATGAGGCAAAGCGTCGAGACTTTTAAAGTGAAAATCTGTACAAAATTTCGATTCGAATGACCATTCATGAAAATCGGTTCACATGTCGATAATTTGAAATGATTGCTATACTTCCCCTTAACAAGTGTAAGAGCAGATCGTCGCTTTATTGTTACGTAGGGGAGCCCTAATCCTATCATCCTACCAAATTTTATCAAATTCGGGACAAGATTTACAGAGTAATTAGTAATAATAATTTTGGAGGGGGCCTTACATAAAGGGGGCTAACTCCTCTCCCATTCGATGTACAGCGCCGAGACCCCCAAAAGGCACATCTACATAAAATTCCGAATCGAATGACACCTCATTCATGAAAATCGGTTCTCGCGTTTAGGCGCTACGTTGTTTACAAAAAAGGTAACAACAAGAAGAACAACAACAAGAAGAACAACAACAAGAAGAACAAGAACAAGAACATTTTTTGAAAAAGCCGTTTTTGCTCATTTTCGGCAACTTTTTTCTCAAAACCTATTAGATCTGGGTGGTTGCAAAAAAATTACAGTTATAAAGGAGGGTTTGGAGTAAGATTTAAAGAAAATTTGGGAATTTTATCTTTTATAGAAAAAGAGAAAAAAATTGTCAAAGTTGGGTGTTTTTCAACGTTACGCTTTTTCGTGCAGTTTTTGATGGTCAACCCTTATACAACTGTCCTACCGGACAGTTTTAATTAGAGTACTTCACTTTCATTTTGTATAAATTTTGGTTGTACCACTCTCACATACGCCCAACTTACACCACGCATTCCTTACAATTAAATTTAACACAAATTTTACAATCAAAACTTGTATTTATATTTTTATTAAGTTAAGGCTTTGATTTTTTGTTTAACCAATGTTCAACGGCTTTGATTTTTTGTTTAACCAATGTTCAACAGCCTTTAATAAAAAAAATTGAAACTCAAATACAATATACGAAACTTTTATGTAAAAAGTATTATTAAATAATATTGCGCCATAACGATTAGTTTAATAGAATAAATTCTTTCACTTATGGTTTCCAAGTTGATCCATGCTTTCTGAGAGGAAAGTAAGGAGGTCGCACGTTGGAATGAAGACCTATGAGGAATGCAATATAGAACAACTGCAGGAATTTCATTACTGAGCAACCACCACACACACGCCTTTATGAGCAGAATACAACACTCTTCATCCCATTATTGACAGCTTTATCATCGTCCCTTATTAAGCTGGAAATGCCTTTTAACTCACTCAATTTTTTTCTTTAAATCTTTTCCCATCTCCAAGGAAATGTAAAAAATGAAATAAAATTTTAATGCATTAATATAAATTTTTACTATGCAAAATTTTTATTTCAATAGGGATGGTAATTTAGAATAATATTCACGTATATGAGTATTATTTACGGACTTATGTGGATGTTTATATATTTCTGAATAATAGTATAATCTCAGTGGTTGTAACATAGTTTACTTAGATTAATAAAATAAAACCTATGTACCCAATGTGAATAGCCACTTACTTTTATTCATTATACTTTGGACTGTACGTTTTACACGTCAGCAGATGTATAAGTATATAAATATAATGTATCTTTGTTTTATTGATATTTACTTATGTCTAGCATCTTCATTGGGTCACCAGTCATGGTTTTTACTTTTTTATACTCCTTATTAATTTAAGAGTGTTGAGATGGTGTCTGATTTTCTAAAAAAAAATAAGAAAAAAAAGAAGTGTATAACCGGATTTACATCTTATTGGCCTCCGCTAGAGAAAAAAATGTCCGTAAGTAAAGAAAACATCTCAAAAGCGGAAAATACAACTGCATCTAACGATGAAGTGTTAAATAATGTTTAATTAATACATTGGTAATTTTGTCTTTGTGGGTTGGCGGCATTGTGGCGTCAGTAATGCGGCTTGTAGCGTCTGTACAGCGTCATTGTTGTAGTTGTCATTGTTGTTGTTGTTGTTGTTGGTGTGTACTGGGAGTTAACGTCAAGTGTATATAGTACCTTGTGTAAGAAAGTACAATTAAAATAAAAACTATAAAACATATAAGTGTTGTTTATTCGTAGCAGCTGCAGCAGAAACCTCGCAATTAAAAACATTAACAAGAAAACTTTTAACAGGTTATGGGCCCAGGCCGTTGTCCATCTTAAAAACTACTAAAGGAATATAAAGGTTAGTTGCACGTTGTTACAATAAAAATCCGTAAAAAATGAATCTATTAAACGAAGTGATAGAAATAGACAAATTGAAGAAACCCGAGGACTTCCAATGTTGGAAATTTAAAATAACAATTTTATTGAAGGCCAATGGGTTATATGGCATTGTGTCTGGGGAGGAAGCGTCACCTCCACAAGACCATAAGGACTATAATTTGTTTGTTCAGAGGGACGCAAAAGCGCAAAAACTTATTATCCTCTCAATAGACAAAATACCACTGACACATGTTATGACTTGCAATAACTCTAAAGAAATGTTCAAAAAACTAAAAGAAGTGTATGAGCGTGATTCAACGCAACAAAAATTCGATTTAATGCAAGAATTTTTTAACTTCAAGTTTAATAATAGCGTTGATATATCAACTAATATTAGCATTTTAGAAAACCTGGTTTTTCGGTTAAAAGCCCTGAATAATGAAATAAACGACAGCATGGTTATGTCAAAAATTTTAACTAGTCTTGACAGTAAATATAGACATTTTTGGAGTGCCTGGGAGAGTACCCCCAACGAGGAAAAAACACTGTCAAATTTAATCACAAGACTAGCAAATGAGGAGAAACGTTTCTCATGCTCAGAGGATGTTGCAGTAGCATTCAAAAGCGAGATTAAAAATAAAACAAATCGTTCTTATTCAACACCGGTAAAATGTTTTAATTGTTCGAAACCAGGACACATATCTAAGTTTTGCCCCAATAAGAGGCAAAGTAAATTCTGTAAAATATGCAAAAAGAATAACCATGATGAAAAGAACTGCTATTTTAGAAAAAATAAACACCCTGAAAAACACGACATATCTTTTCTGGCTAATGAAACATCAAACTCCAAGTGGATATTGGATTCGGGATCTTCGAGTCACATGACGAATGATGAAATAGTGTTACAAGGAAAACGGAATTCCAGTGGCCTATACTCGGTAGATCTGGATATTAAGGAAAGAGTAGAAGCGAACTTTGCAGAGAATTTGAATCCCAGAACATGGCACAGACGTTTGGGACATGTAAGTCAAGAGTGTATTAATAAACTCAGTGGAATGGTGGATGGATTGAATTTAAAAAATGAAAGATCTCAGTTCGACTGCGAGACAGGTATGCAAGCTAATTTAAATAAAATAATTTCTTTAGAAGATGAAGTAAAACAACTGTACGTAGAATTACGAGCGTCTAAAGTTAAATTGCTAAAAAAGATCGAAGAAGCATCTTTGATGACTAATAAGTACATGAAAGGAAAAGGTGAATTAAAAACGGATGTTAAACCATTAGAAAATCATATTTTAGAATTGAATGAAGAAAAAAGAAATCTCGAATGTAAGCTTAAAAAAATTCAAAGTGAATTACAGTATAATCAAGTTAGTGAGGATAAAATCCAGACTGATATAATAACTGCACCAAATGGAAATTCGCCTGTTAAGGATAGAGAAATCACTGGGAAAAATAGAAAAGAGAGACGGAAGAAATTACTGCAATTACTTACTGAGAAGGAGAAATCGGAGAGAAATTTAGAGAAAAAGGAGAAGAAATTAAGATTTGCTGATGAACCAGAAAACACGCCTGTAGAAACTTATGCCAAAGAGCTGGAACAGCTGAGTGAAACCAGTGACAGAGAAGTCAAAGAAGAAGAAGAAGATACAGTAGGAGATGAAAAAAGTGCTACAACCTACCAAATGCTCAAAATTAAAGGATTAACACCTAAAAGAAAGAAAGAAGTGAGAAATCCGCGAGTAAGGTATAAAAATAAATAGCTTACTCAGACGCCGACTATGCGGGAGACCCTGAGACTCGTCGCTCAACAACTGGATTCGTGATATATTATGGAGGCGGGCCGGTTAGCTGGTGCTCGCGAAAGCAAAATATAGTGGCATTATCAAGTGCGGAAAGTGAATATATTAGTAGTGCCGAATGTTGTAAAGAGTTAATTTTTATAAAAGAACTCATAAATGAACTAACTGGTAAAAATTTGAATTGTACATTATTTATAGATAATAAAAGTGCTATTGATATAATAAAGAATGGTAACATAAATAAAAGATCAAAACACATAGATGTAAGATACCATTATATAAAAAGAAAAATATGACAACTGTGAAATTAATGTAAAACATTGTAGTTCGAATGATCAAGTCGCAGACATTTTCACAAAACCTTTAGGTGGAGTAAAATTCAATAAATTTAAAGACTTAATTGTTTCATAAATAAATGCATACCTGTTATAGATAAAGATAAAATTAGGGGGTGTGTTAAATAATGTTTAATTAATACATTGGTAATTTTGTCTTTGTGGGTTGGCGGCATTGTGGCGTCAGTAATGCGGCTTGTAGCGTCTGTACAGCGTCATTGTTGTAGTTGTCATTGTTGTTGTTGTTGTTGTTGGTGTGTACTGGGAGTTAACGTCAAGTGTATATAGTACCTTGTGTAAGAAAGTACAATTAAAATAAAAACTATAAAACATATAAGTGTTGTTTATTCGTAGCAGCTGCAGCAGAAACCTCGCAATTAAAAACATTAACAAGAAAACTTTTAACATGAAGTCACCCAATATCAACTGGGACGCTACATAAGTAGCAATGAGGCCGTATGGCGTATTTTATCATTTTCCATTCATGAGCGATATCCAACGGTTGTTCATTTAGCAGAAAATGGACAGCGTGTGTATTTTACATCAGAAAATATACGTGCAAGAGCAATGTCACCACCTCCAACAACATTAACTGAATTTTTTACATTATGTAGAAATTCTACCTTTGCAAGGACACTACTGTACTCTGAAGTAGGGATAATTTTATTGTTAATTTTCATTTCGATGTATTGTATACATTTGATCATTAATAAATTATGATTGAGTTATCAAAACTGCCTTTTTGTTAAACACAGCAACGTGTGAACGGGTACAGCTAGTTATTTAATAATATTAATTCGGGCATATGATGTAACATATGATATATTGCATGTAAAAATTATTGAAGCTAGGGGTTTTTTGTTTTATATAGCATTGTGTACTTTTGAATGCCTTACCCATTTTTAAGAAAGAAAGAAATAATAAGAATTCGTTGTGGTTGTTTTCTTTCTCTTAGCTTCAGGTGTGGGGTAGCCTAAGGCAGATAAAGTTGTCAATGGCAGATAAAGTTTGTCAAAGGCAGATAAAGCTGATCAATTGAACATTGTAAAATAGGGAGAAGTGTTTGTCGTTTAAACGATTTGTTTTGCAAGTAAGGAATAGCAATTCAGATTGTTTCATCGGCCGTAAGTAAAACCCAGTTACACATTACATCGTTGCATTTCATCCTCAAAAATGAATTCATTAAGAGAAACTGATAGAATTAGCCAGAATATTAGTAATTCTACCATTGGTGCTATTCGGGCACTCCATTTATTTTTTTTTAATGATTTAAGGCGCGTCAACATCTAAGGTTATTGGCGCCCGGAGCTTTTTTCAGTGCACTGCCGGCCTCCGGACAGTGTTTTCTCGTTACAGACAACACTGTCCATCACCGGACAGTGAGCTGTAAGAAGCTCCTAGGAAGAGAAAATCTAAGGGTCAGCAGCTGGATTCGAACCCGGGACCTCCGCGTGGGAGCCCAGTATGCTAACCTCATACCTAATCCCTTCCCTCACATCATTTATTAATTTTTGAGGGTGAAGGTAATCGTCAAAAAAGAGCTAGGTTTCGAAAATTTGAAGGATTTACTTTCTTGTTGGATTCAGAAGAGTATAAGGCCAAACTTAAATTGATGGTAATACGGATGAACTATCTAAACGCTTTTGTACCAGTCTAATGAATTGACTTGAAAAGATTAAATGAAGAGGTTAAAGAGCTAGAGGATGAAGATAGTGAAGAGCAAGATGAGAACGAAGAAGAAAATAAATTAGATGAAGAAAGAAGTTATTCTGAGGTATTTTACCAACCTAAATTTTTGTTAAAAGATGTAGAAGATCCTATTCGTTCTTTTACCGTTAGTGACAATTACTCTGCCAATCGTTGGATTAAAGAGTTTGAATATATGAGAAAATTATTAAAATGGAACGATTTGGAAACTTTTATCTACGTAAAGAAATCTATAAAAGGTTATGCAAAAACAGTTAGTTATTAATTGTGAGCCGAATGTTAACAATTGGGTTAATTTGAAGAAAGTGTTAAGAGCTGAATTTCCAACTACGATAAATAGTGCTACTCTACATCAGATGTTAGTTAGCAGGAAAATGAAAAAAGAAGAGACTCTTAAAGAATACTTTTGCCACATGCGCGAACTGGCCGGAAGGAGTTGTATCGAAGATGATGCATTAATTAAATATACAATCGACGCCATCAATGATAATATACGAAACAAAGTTGTACTTTTTGGCTGATCTTCGGTTGCAGAAATTAAGAAAAGGGTTGATATTTATTTAGTAATTAAGTTAAGCAGTAAAATACATCCAGAGAAATGTCAATCGTTAGTATTCAAGAAATTTCCAGAGTCAATGCAGGAAAGAAGATTGAGAAATGTAGTTACCACGGGTATTGCGAATGTAGTTCGATGTTACAACTGGGCGAAAATGGGTCATGTTTCTTCAGCATGCACGGCTCCGAAACGAGAACCTAATTCATGTTTCAAATGCGGATCTCAAGGTCACCAAAAAAAGGACTGTCCACGAATACGTCCCACATCGAGACAACTCACTGAAGGTACAACGCATTTAAAGAGACGTCAATTGGCTGGATTGCAGACAGGTTAATTACCGTGAATTAAATAAAATCACTCTCTAAGACCGCTACCCAATTCCGCGAATAGATGACCATATAGATCAGTTGAAAGACCAATTTTACTACCCTAGACTTAAAAGATGCTTTCCACCACATAAAGATTAAGGAATCCTCAATTCCGTACACTTCATGTGTCACCTTCAAGGGACAGTGTGAGTATATGCGAATGCCATTTGGCTTGACTAATGGTCCTTCTCACTTTATGAGATTTATAAATCTTGAGAAAATCTTAGAAAATTGTTGGATGCAGAGAAAATATTAGTTAATATGGATGATATCCTTATCGCGACATCTACTGTGGAAGAAAATTTAAATACTTTAATCGAAGTTTTACAAATCCTGGTTCAAAATTGCTTTGAATTAAAATTTGCTAAATGTAGTTTCTTGCAAACCAAAATTAATTACTTGGGGTACTTAGTGGATGATAAAGGGATTCGTCCCTCCCCAGCAAATGTTGCTGCAGTCAATACCCAAAAATTTTCGCAAATTGCATAGCTTCCTAGGATTAATTTCTTATTTCCGAAAATTTATTCGTAACTTTGAATATTGCTATTCATCGCTCAGCCACTAAATAAGTTGTTGAAATCTTTTTTTTTTTTTTAATCATTTATTTAGTTACAATCAACGCATTTTGCGTTATAAGCAACAATGATAACAATAAATAACAGAATAAAAGAGTGGAGAAGTTACCCAGCGGTAACACTCCAAATACATTTTACTTTCTACTGACTCTCTTCATCAGAGAGGAGATCGCGAAGCCACTGTCTTTTAAGACGTCTGGAAGTGTTGTCTGGAAATGTTCTTGAAGATAGATGTTGTACCAGTGGATTGTGATGTGTTTGAATGTTAAGATGGAAATTTCTGTAACGTGTTTTTGCAACTTGTGTGACGAAAGGAATGTTCAAGTCTGTCTGAATGGTTTGATTGGTGACGTAGAAAGGAGCGTTTACTATAGAGCGAAGAATTTTAGATTGCAAGGACTGGATCCTTTGCAGATTTGAGCGTTTGGTTGAACCCCACAGTTCGATGCCGTAAGCCCAGACTGGCTTTAGTATACTTACATATATTAGTCTTGTTGAAATCTAAAATCAATTTCGTATGGTCCGAGGAAGAATCAAATCGTTTTGAGCGATTTAAAAATTTCCTTTGCAGTTAGCTTTTTTTTTCACCCACTGCACTTCCTGAGTTGCAGTGTGATGCAAGTTCGTAAGGTTATGGTTCGATCCTTATGCAGAAACAGTCAGGCAATGCGTACTACTAACGCTGATGAAGTTATTTTTTTTTTTTTTTTTTTTTTTTTTTGGCGCATCAACATCTGAGGTGATGAAGTTATTAAATGGCATACATACTATTTTTCCCACTACAGCAAGTCAGTAAAGTTAGTTTCCGATAGGGGTACTGCTTTCAGTTCAAATAAATTTATTAAATTCTGTAAATGTTCACCTATGAACATGAAACCGTGGTTACCTGTTAGTTAACCAATTGCTTTTTTTATTCATGATTAATTTTTCAAACTTAATGTGATTCAAACTTACTGTACTTTTCTAATTGCTGTTTTTAAATTCTAATGTTACTTACCTTAGTAATTTTAATTTTAATTGAAGACTTTTGCTGAGAATTACTGTTTGATTGAGAGACCAATCAAAGTCATGTTGGAAGAGCTGTAAGCGAATATTTTAATCGCTTTAAATCATATTAATTATTTAATAATTATAATAATACGGGCATATGATATAACACATGATATATTGCATGTAAACATTATTGAAGCTAGGGTTTTTGTTTTATATTTATATAGCGTTGTGTTCTTTTGATTGCCTTTACCTATGTTTAAGAAAGAAATAAATAATAAGAATTCATTGAGGTTGTTTTCTTTCCCGTAAATACTTCAACTTATTTATTTTTTTACCATATCACTCTCCAATAAAACATTTTTAATACTAAAATGCTGGAGGTTATATGGTGGACAAGATTTAGACTGGAGAAGAAATGTACGCAGCAAGGGAGTTCTTGTTGTGCCAAGCATCCCACAGCTCAGCACGTTGTGACATCACTTATTTATCATTATTTACCAGAAGCATAGCAACAATCTTGGAGTGATTTTATTAAGATTGAAATTCACCATACCCCCTTGAAATTTGGGGTAGAGAAATACTACTAAAGGTCAATGCGTGCGACTATTTGGGTACGGAAACCCTCAGGCAAATTCCAACTCTCCATCACTCGTCACATCTTAACTGACGCCTATGTAACTCTTTACTCACTCCTAAATTCTATCTGTGCAAAATCTATGGCAGAAGTGATTTAAGAAAAATAGATTTTTTGCTAATCAATCTTCAAAAAGGGAGTGCTTTTTAAAGATCGAATTTAATGGCATCACTGATTAGCAGTGAACAAATTTATCTGTCCTCAGAGAAACTTTAATTATTTTCTCTTACTCTTTTAATAGAAGAATGACGGGAACAAGTAGAGATATTTCTAAAAAGTGCGTACGTCGCTAAAGTTACATTTAAACACGCAAAAAAAAAATCTTCCACCAAGTAATTATTGCTTCAATCAATTCGATTTTAAATTTAATTGGAATACTATCCCTGGCCTGATGACGAACTTTACATAATCCACCCTCGGATGTTTCCGTCAAACTCCGTAACCCTACTGTAAGCGGGCATTTTATCTCCAGATGAAAACGTGCATCTTTCAGTCTTACGTACAACAATGGACCGGAAACCGGTAAGACAAACCACTTTACTGATAAGTTTTCTGTACGCTACGTTACAAGCTTGGGTATCGGCTGATTTTCCATCCAATGTATACAGTCTACAGTTGGGTGATAAATGCTCGGTTCGCTGGAGTTACGACTGGAAAAATAAATGGATAAAATTTGAAATAAATACAGAACTGGAGCCACTCGAATGGTTTGCCTTTGGGTTTTCGGATCGAGGCACGTTCGTCAGCGCTGATTACTGCTTGTTTCACCCAAACTCAAATGGAGGGAGATCTCTTAAAGTATGTAATTTTTAAATTAAGATTAGTTTAGTAGTTGAATATATTTTGTATACGCAGTTCATCGTTTAAATACTTTTTTTTTTTTTGTAATTAAGGAAAAAATCTTTGCTCTTGGGTACCTTTTTTGTTTTTTCCCCGGGTAGAGCACTTTCGCTACAGACACTGTTCACCACCAGAACATTGAGTTGAACGATCATCCAAGTACTCTAAAGGGCCCAAGCAACTGTGGTCGCAAACCCTAGATTTCTGTGTGTCAATCCTGCACATTTAGTCCCTGAGCTATTAATTCTTTCCTTAAATTATGATGTTTTGGTTTTGAAAAAAATTGGTCGACAGTTTAATAGAATTAAGGTAAACGAAACAGTTCCAACTCCTGTTTTCAAACATATTTTAACACAAACACAATTATTTTAATAACAACAGCTGTGAGCAATCAAATTGTATTCAAAAGAAACTTTAAAATATGTACGTTTAATGGTTGGTAGGAACCAAGAAGCTCAAATTGTCTTTAAGAAAGCCTTCTGTCTTCCGTTGTGCCACAACACCCCATTTTCCAGTTAGTGCCAAAGGAACAGCGCGTATTGTATCAGCGGCCAAACATCGAATATATTCATTACATGTTTTGAAACATTTATTATTTTAGCTAGGTTACGAGTAGGTGATAGTGTACAGAATATAGCAGCGGAAGTCCAGGTTCCAGCCCATTAGCCGAACGAGGAGAAGAGCTACAAGACCAAGAGTGCCATTGTGAGTACAGTGGCACAAGTGTTATACTTTATGACCTCCGATCTTTCTTGCTCAGTAGGTGCTGATTACTTTTTCGCATAACACTTCGACTCACTTATCGGCAGCGCTCACCCTTCTTGCAGTCCTTAATAGAAATTCGCAAATCAATTGGTTGCCGTCGCTGTGAACGGTCTTATTCAATCTATAAACCAGCTGCCATGGCTCACTCATTTTTCTAATATATTAGCCTCTCTATTGTGTTGATAATTACTCAAATTCCATTGAAAATAGTAAATAGAAATTATCACAAGTAACAAGTAGAAACTGAAGCTGCAAGAGATCTAATTCCCAGTATTCGGGAGAAAAATTTTAAGGGTATAAAGGGGCGACAGAGTGTGCGAACACACTTCCGAATTTGACAGAAGACGCTTCATAGTAAACACCATTTAATTACTCGAAGTGTTTGTTTGGCAAGTAATAATTAAGTTGCTTCATTAAACACAACTAAGTACGCCCAGTAAAATTAAGTGCTGGTAGAATATTTGCCAATTAATAATTATAATAATAATTTTTCTTTTTTGCTAAGAAGCTGTCATGTAAATGTGCACTTCAAGCTTCCACCTTTATCCGTATATTTTGATACGTTTCAAAGTTCCTTATGAAGAAACACTGGGGATCACTTGTACAGTTGCATCTTCTTTTCTACCTATTACTTTATGGTACAAAATAACTAATAATAATTTCAAAATTGCTGAGGTTTTAACTAATTCTTTAGCTCCATTCGAAAGAGTTACTTCCTGTCAGAAAATCTTTTCAGTCTTCAGCGTGACTTAAAAAAAAAAATGGTTCAATATCAGATCAAACATTTAAAATGTTTCAAAATTCTGTTCATTCGATTAAAAAAGAAAATACAAAAAATGAAAATGCCATCATCTCGTCAAACTTCACAAAAACTTAATCGACAAATGGACTTTACATCTGTAAACACAGATGTGATAATAACTTCGTTATAGGGTTGGAAAATGATGATTAAATTTTGGAAACTGCTGTACAAATTAAGGAGAGAACGGAATGAATAAAAAAAAACACCTTCTTTTATTAAAAAAACTGTGACTGTGTCATGGACACGGCCGTGTGTGTACGTGAATACGTTTACGTAACGGGTTATATGTTTTATAATAATAATAATAATTATAATATATTATTAAGCAGCGGTAAGTGTTTTTCTTTTGTTAGCTTCAATGAGCGCAAAAACCACAGACGATCACACACATCACATTTATGTCCGAATGGATTGTTGACAAACATCGTGTAGTGAAACGTGCACTAGCTGCTGTCCAATGTATCTTCATAATCGACGATCAATATGCCTATATAAACCGTTGTCGATGTAAAAGCGATTTCATCATCCACTTGCATAATTTCAACCGCCCCAGCTGCAGATATATTGACACCGTCGTTGATCCGCTCGGTCGCATTCATTCTTTTACGTTCCCGGCACGGCTTGACTCGGTCGAAACCCTTTCCAACCGTATACGATCGCTGTATTTGGTTTTGGATTTGGACGTAACGGGTTATATTTTTTATATAAAATATTTTTCTTTATGTATTTAGGATGAAATCAAGGAAACAAATAATTACTTTACAATATAACTTTATTAATTATAGGTCTGTGATACGAAAAGTACGACACAAATGACATACAAGATACATCGAGATTTCAGGTAAACGTTAAATCAATATAGGTATTACCTATATAGGTTGTTGGAGAAGTTTCAATATAAGACAAATTGAACTCGCTGAGCATGAATTCAGGCAATGAGCGGTTTTGTGAGACATCAACATTAAAGTCTCCAACTATCATAATTGGTGTAGTAAGATCAGGCTCGTAATCGGGTATAAATTTAGGGATGTTTTTGGAATATTTTAACAACGATCGTAACATAAAGAGTTTAATTTCTGCTAACGCTGTGCCCCGATGGATATACACACACCCGAGTACGAATTTGAAGATGCCATTGGCCTTTTTCGTTTACTAGACAGACATCACCAGCTTTTGCGTCTTTCATTTCCAAATAAATTTCCGAAATGTCAATGTTAACTCTATTACAATCAGTGAAGCTATTGATGTTGCGATATATGGCGACTCCACCGGCTTTGCGACTTTTACCATTCGATTGTTCTTGAGAAGCCCTTTCCAACCGTATACGATCTCTATATTTGGTTTTGGATTTTCGACGCGTAAAGGCCGACATTACATATTTTTGATATTTTTTTATTCTAACACCTTATTATATTCACTGTCACTACTTTACACTAATGTTTTATATACAATCGATAGATTGTGACGACAGCTGACGATTAAAACTTAGACGAACATCTTTGCTTCTCCAAGTCAAAAGTTGTACTAATTGCAAATTTCGATACGCAGCAAAATTAACTCAAAATGGCGGCGCTTCCCCCTCCACCGCGCGCGATGCGTCACAGTCCTCGCTTATCGTAATGAATTCTTTGATCCTTTAGCTATCCAGTGGTCTAATTTAATTTTGAATGTAGAGATTTACAAAATCGAATTCACTTTTTCTCTTCAACAAATTACTTTTGATTGTTATTAAAAACATCTGGAAAATAGAAAAACAGACCCTTTCTATCTTCGACACATGATCAGTAGTTGGATGTAAAGTCCGCCTGAAAAAAAACGACATTGAAAAATGTTAGTGTTTTTTATTAGCAATTTTATGATTAGAGAAGAAGCCAAAACAAAGATTAATAAATTAATTCCTAAAATAATAATAATTAATTTTTCTAACAATGAAGCAATGTAATAAAAATGAAACAGAAACTAATAAACTAGAATTGTAAAGCACAACTATAAATAGCATCTCTATAAAATTTAATGCTAAATACTATACATCGTACATTTAAATATTTAGGCGTTGTAAAACCCTAATTGAACCAAATTACATTGACTTGTTAATAATTAAACTCAGAAGCTAAAACATTTCTGTACCTACTGGCTACCTATTTACATAGGCTATCCCAGTCTTTACCATTTAACATATCTGTCAGTTCTGCCTGTGTGAGCTCTCTTTTCCCCAAATATCTGATTCTAAATTCCCTCAAAACAGGACAGACTGCAATGAAATGTTTACCATCTTCTTTTTGATTCAGATTGCACAAGGAACTTAAATCGAAACTCTCTTTACTGTATGTTCTAGAATTAAAGTTTAAAAGTTCTCCTCTACATTTTATTAAGGTACTGATTTTTCTTAAATTAAACTGCTCCACAAAAAAAGTGGCGCACTTTGAAAAAAGCGTTTATTTTTTGTTTTATCACATTTTGGGGAAAGATGATTAGTTTTGTTTCCATAAACTGTCAGGGAACAATTAATCGAAACAAGGCCCAAAGTTTCTTGTAAATAGAGAAGCAATTCCTCGTTTAATCCCCTTCGGACTTTTTGTGTAAACAACAACGTGAACTTTACCTCAACAGTAAATAAATTTATTGACCTCTACAGTTGCGTTTCGA
Organism: Rhodnius prolixus; assembly: GCF_049639745.1. NCBI lineage: Eukaryota > Metazoa > Arthropoda > Insecta > Hemiptera > Reduviidae > Rhodnius > Rhodnius prolixus. Next base: position 32,425,640 of record NW_027411581.1, on the reverse strand, counting down.
CTTTTTTCAAGCTGAAAGCATTGCAAACTCTCAATTACAGCAGAGCGAGTGGCCCGTATTATTGCATTAGTTGTGGATGGACAGAGTCAGCGGTACGCAGCTCGAACGTTAGGGTTGCCTGAGACTACCGACCGTAGAGCCATCCATCGTTACCGGGAGACAGGCCTCTGCACTCGCAGACAAGGTTCGGGTCGACCAAGAGCCACAGAAGCACTTGATGACCGATTTATTAGAATTCACACTCTGAGAAATCGTACATCAACTCCTTCTGAAACAGCTCAAACACTGCTTACTGTTCGTGGAGCTTCAGTCAGTGCCGAAACTGTACGAAGAAGGCTCGCTGAAATGAATTTACGCCCTAGGAAGCAAGCCACAGGACCATTGCTCACCGTAGACCATCGGAGAGCCCGTCTAGAGTTCGCTAGGGAACACCGCAACTGTCTGAGAACGATTGTAGAAACGTTCCCTTTTCAGACGAGTCCCGTTTTGCTCTCTACGCACCTGATGGGAGGCGACGAGTTTACCGAAGGCCTGGGGAGCGCTACGCTCCGTGCAATATTTCTGGTAGACTACCATTCGGAGGTGGTTCTGTGATGGTGTGGGCTGGGATTTCTATGGGGGCTTAAACTGAGCTCCACATGTTCAACAGGGCAATCTTGAATGCAGATTTGTATGTGAGGGAAATTTTGCAGCAATATGTGAAACCCTATGCACCATTTATTGGGGAAAATTTTGTTTTTATGCAAGATAATGCCCGACCACACACTGCCGCCTGTGTTGTTCAATATCTACAGGATACTAGCATTCGTGTTTTGAGATGACCAGCACGCAGCCCGGATTTAAATCCAATTGAACATCTTTGGGATGAGCTGGGTAGGCGATTAAGATGGAGAAATAATCCTCCCAGGAGCTTAGAAGAGTTGCGAGGTGCTCTGGTGGAGATATGGCAGGAATTAACACAAGATTTCGTGGGAAATTTAATAAGGAGTATGCCGAGGAGATTGGATGCAGTAATGCGAGCAATACACGTTACTAAAATTCTTTTTCTCTTTTTTTAATCGGAAGAAATACTTTTTTTTTCAAATTCATTTTTTGCCGAGAAGTACTTTTTTGTTTAATTAAAGGTTTTTATTTCTTTTAGATCATTTTCTATTTTATTTTAGCCCTCCCGTAACTTTATACTTCTTATATTTGCTAACTAAAATAAAATGTAGAACAAAAAAGTTACAGAGAAAAAAAAATAACGCATTTTTAAAGTGCGCTACTTTTTTTGTGGAGCAGTGTATATTCATCCTTAAAGCAATTCAAATCCCTTCTAAGTAAATAATAAAAGCCATGATGCGTCCCAGCTTCCACTCGATCAATCGATTTACACCTTAATAATTATTTATTATTTATATACCCATTAATCATTTTTTTCTTAATTCTCTTTTAAATTTGGCGCCTCTAAATCAATAGACATCCCCACCATGTTTGCTGTTTCTGTCCAGTATTTATACCATGAAATGTTGTGCTTTACAATCCCTTTTGCCACAATGGTATAATATCTATTGTCACCGTAATTCAATATCTTCCGAACATAATCCACATGCAATTTAAACGTATAAATATGAATTATATTGTATGAGGTTGGTAAGTCTTTAAAATATAATTTGGTGTATTGTACGGCAATTATAATAATTTTTTCAAGAAAAACCTCTGAAATTATAAAGGCCTACTATAAATAACATCTCTGTAAAAATTAATTTATTAGTTTGGCAATAGATACTTATAATACTATAAACAGCAATCATTCGCCCAGAACAAAATATGTTTAGGAAGTTTTGAGTTTTGTTTTCCGCTCTTAAAGATAAGTCTTAGTACCAACTCACCCGTGAGACATTATTTTTAGCTTTTAAACAATATCTGAAGTGATACTAGCGCTTTTTGAAGTTATTTAGAAACAATAAATCACTTATTTCTAATTGAATCTATCTTAGAAGTGGGAATCATAAGCCGGCGGAATCCAGAGTGTCACTTAACCAGGAAGTTGTTTAAATGTAGATATGAATATAGTGGCGATGAATTAAATTGAATTTCTTAGATAGTATTGGCAGTGATACCATTCATAACATAAAACTGTATTCTTTCAATCAGTTAACTTTATTTGTAATTTTTATTAGAAAGCATTTACATGCACTTTTTATCAAACCGTCTATTGTTTCTCCAACTTCCGGGAAATTGCGAACTCATAAGTTTTTATATTTTTTTTCTCCATAATAATTTTCTCTTAATATGTGATGAGTCAATCTTTTTCGATAACACAATGTATAATAAATGGGGGAAAAAAATCGTTTTTTTTTTAAACATTAATATCGAGAAACCTGCCTTCAAATCAATTATGCTTAGTTAAAAGAAAAGTTCTTCGACATTATTTACCAAAGAACCAATCTTTTTTCTTGTTACGATATCTGGTGCACCAAAATAAATTTGTTCGAAAGGTGTGGCAAAGAAGGTTTAATGCCTTTTTTAAAGGTCTAAGTTGAAAGTACAAATAAAGAATGATGAAGAGCGTTACATTTAAGATGAAGAATACAATCAACTAATTTTATCAATTTTGGATTATGGATACTTCCTCTCTGGAGATGCTGCATCCACTCACCTAAAGCAAATAGACAGACGATGTGGGATGTGCAATGATTGATCTTTCCGCTGACGTCACCTTACAATTTAAAGTAAATCAATTCGCTTCCATATTCACAGCCGAATTATTTGCAGAATATCAATGTTTAAAGCATGAAGATTCAATAAACCAATCCCTTGTTTTAATTCTCACTGACAGCAAAAGTGTTCTCCAAAAACTACAAAATTCCGGAAATAATGCACCCGCTTTAATCTTAGAAACTTCCCAATTATTAAATAGTATTCTAAGAAAAGGCAAATCGGGTACATTTAATCTGGATTAAGGGCCACACAGGTCTGAGAGGAAATGAAATTGTGGATCGTAAAGCCAAGGATGCGATCTCCCTACAACATACACCTCCATACTCAATGTTAGTCTCTGATATTAAAAATTATGCAAAAGCAGAGTGCAATGGTTATACAATTTGTCAAAGCGGAGAAAAGGCCAATTTTACACATCCATCAAAACTAGGGTCCCCAGTTTACATGGTCCCAAAAGACCTAGGTTTTTCAGGTATAAGAACAACAATACGAAGTTTGTTAGCACAGTCATTAGAATGCGATTTAATCACAATTATCACCATCTAGCCAGGATTGGTGTGGAAACATCTCACCAGTGTTCCTGTACTTCTGGAATAATAGCAGGCGCCAACCATCTAATTCTGGAATGTGCTAATAATACTAAAGGAAGAGAACGATTGTGGAGGGCAGTTCTAGAGACTGGATGTGCCTTACCTGCCAATATAAACACTATACTTTCATCTGAAAATGGTAACATTTACACAGAACACTTTGAATTTATAGCAAACAACAGGATAACGCTGTAATTAATCAAAATTCTAAATACACACGTCATTTATAAAGCTTATAGACAATTAAGGAATCACAAACCAAAACTCAAAATAATTTAAACAATAAATGTAAAGAAAACAACAACGTTAACATTATAAGAATATAATCGTTAATTTTTTACTTTGTTGAGATTTTGGATCTATTAAAACTCAAAGGTATTTGTTCGAACACCCAACATTAAAACGGCTGAATTGCTAAGTACAAGAGGCCAAAAAAGGAGAAGAAAAAAAAAGGATGAATAATAAATTTATGGAAACTAAATTTGGTTAAATTTCGAAGATCAGCGGCACTTGGGTAGGTCACAAAATTTTCTACCTGCTTAGTTATTTGGAAGAGTGTCCAACTAGAGGTACTTCTCTAGTACTGCATATGGAAATTCCGAACGTTTCCTTCTTCTTCTTGGATTTTGTATGTAACTCTTCTACGGAGTAACTCCTAAGCCATTGTGAATGATTATTCAAGATACTGCAGGTTTTTGTGGAAGTGTTACTTTGGAAATAAATGAAATCTGCTCATCAAAAAATAATAGAAGTATTTTTTGTACAGTTTGGCCAAACCCATATTGGGTGTTATTGTTTTGTGTGATGGCTGATATGTTTATATTTTCCAATTTGAATGTTTGTTTGCGACTTATATCTATGGATTATATGTAAATGGTTGAATTAACGTTTTATTTTGTTACTGTTTTGGTGGATAGTAATTTTTTCTGTGCATTTTGAAAAGACGTCCTTGTGAACAAATAGATTCCTTCTCTAAAAGCACAAGTTGAAATTAAACAATTTTTCGAAGTAAGAAGCCGTTACTCGCTTTGGCGGTGCATAATACATATATTAAACTTGGAATAGAAGATTAACAAGGCTTCTGCGCTAGGATGACATGCAAAATCATGAAGCGTTTTAATTTTTTTAGGAGTGGATGATGGTACAGTGGTTGCGAAGCGTGGATTTGTAAGTAAGAGATTCCTCGTATCGACACTTTTTGTTTGATTGAAAAAATAATTAGTAGGTGCATCCGCCCTCCGTCCACAACACCTAATTGGTAGTTGGAAGAAATTAGGCAGTTGCGTGCTTTTATTACCAGTCACAATTTTTTCTTTGTTTCAGGATATTTGGGTTAATGGACAGTGTTATGTAGAAATTGATTCTCAACAAGACTGCCGTGATTTCTCTTATGAAGAGCGAGGAAACAATGCAACGTTTGTTTTTACTAGGGATTTTGATACTTGTGACAAAAAAGATTATGTCATAGAAGTAAGTTTTTAATTAATATTTAAGGAGTGAGCGACTATTATTTTTATCTATTAATTAAACTCTTTGCTCAGGAAGGAACTACACATCTAGTTTGGGCAACCGGTACAAAAAATTTATTACTTAAAGACTCAAAGCTTTGTGATCTTGTCGATGGACGCACAAGCCGGACAACTCTTCTGAGAGTGACAATAGAACCAAACTTCCCAGGAGACTCTTTGATGTTTGAAGTCACAGCTCCAAATATTGTAATACCAGACACAGACACCACTTACTGGTGCTTCGTCACTCAATTGCCTAAAGTAATACAAAATGTAAAACATCATTTAATAAGTGTAAGTGAAACATAATACTGAGTATTAAGCATCTATTAATAAGCAACTTATACTTCTCTACATTCATTAAGAAGCTCTACTGATTATTGACACCTAGGCATTCGAAACGCAGAGATACATTACCTTAATTGGTCTCTATATACTCTCGTTTTTCATATAATCTTAAAGTATTTCATATATATATATATATTCTCGTTATTACACATATATATAGAGAGAGAAATTTAGAGTTATAAGGTTTTACAGGTGTAGGATTATTAACTATTATCCTTTTTTTAAACATTTAAACTTTGAAGAAAAGTAAACTATTTATTTAAAAAGCCCAGTTATAAATATTTAGAAAACACCAATTTAAGCTTACAAAAATATAAATTTTTAAGGTCAACGTTGAAAAGCCACAAGATAATAAAATGTAACTCTCTCAACTACTGCCTCCTCATTTTTTCCTCCTAGAAACCTCTTACAGCTTCTGGACACCGTCGTCCTAGTCCTGAAAAGAATTCGTGCTAATGATTTCAGATTTAAAGTTACTTAAATATATATATATATATATATTCTTTTTTGGTGATGATAATTATTATTTCACCTTCTGCAATATTTTATTAAGGAAGAACGTGTTGCCAACATAGTTCTACTTCACGTAACTGAACTTTTTTTTAATAGATTTTATAAATTTATATAAGTTTTTATAGATTTTGTATCGATGGTTCAATTATTTGCGTTAACATTTTTGCTATTTACCACAATTTTTTTTTTTTTTTGCCGAAGAATACTTAAGGAGCCATAAGAACCAACGACTTGAATTGAGGAGAGAAGAGAATAAATGGAATGGCTTTTCGTGGAGAACGAGACAAAATGTTTAAATATATGACTATCGAATGGAACGGTGAAATGCCCGATCTCTCCCCTATATTGCCAGCATTAAGAACCACATCCACTAAAGGAGAGATTCTCAGGAGAGTTTATCGCTATATTGAACTCTTAAATTAAAATTGAAAATCTTAATCGCAGTAGTGTGGAAAATTTCTCTTACTAATAGTGTGAAGAAAAGAAATACAATACATTCATGTTCATTATATCAGCTTACTTTAGTTCATTCTATGTGAAGCAAGGCGCTATCTTGGCTATAATTATTGCTAACTAAGCACTAAAATATCTGCAATTTTTTTTAGAGCAGTCTACATGGGGAAGTATAATTTTAAAGGATTTCATTGAATCATTCAGAGAAGTCTAGAGATTTGTGATATCGGAGATTTCAATCGATTTATAAGTTGATTTTATACAATGATAGGGTAATAAAGCTGTCTACGGGTGTAAACTCATAAATATGCTGCGGGTCTTAATTTAAATGAGAAGTGTTTTAAAAGAAATTTTAATAATTCTTTAATTAATTTTTTTAATTTGTTAGTTTGAAGCAATTATCCAAAATGGCAACGAAAAAATGGTTCACCACATGGAGCTCTTTCATTGTGAACGTCTTTTAAAATGGACTTCCTATTCTGGACCATGTACAAAGAAACCCAAAGGTGTGGAAGTGTGCAAGAAAGTATTAGCAGCTTGGGCAATGGGCGCTTCACCTTTTCATTACCCAGATGTAAGTACTAACTTAGTTTACTCTTAAGAAGTCACTTAATTTTCTGGTATTTAATTTCCAACCCCTATACTCTAATATGACCTGCGTAATTGCCTCTGAGGAAAGCATAATTTCCACTTCTTTAATATTTTGCTTCAAATATAATTTTAGAATCTAAATTTTATTTCAGTTTTAATGTAAATAATTAATTAATTTTGTGAATAATATTTGTTTTTATTTGTTTATTTATTTTGCAACTGTAATCAATGTACAACAAGAAAAAGAGATGATAGATAAGGAAATGGTGCAAATCATGCATGTACATATGTGTAGATACACAAAACACACACGTTCATATGCATGGTATCCAGAGACATGAGTGGAGTGAACGACGACCATCCAGTGATGGAAGCCGTTAGTTCGCCATGTTGGTAAGCTTACATAGCAACCATCCTAGGAGATCGGCGTTATGTGTTGACATGGTCGCGTGGCCACTGCCGCTTTAGTCTGCGATGTGGATTTGAATGAAGTGTAGACATGTTGTGGATCAGAGGGTTGTAATGACTGTGTAGATCTGAGTGGAATTTTATGTATTGAGATTTGGATATTTCAGAAACGAGAGAAATATTTAGATCAGAGTGTATTGTGTGATTGGAGACGTAGAAGGGTGCGTTAACTATTGTTCTTAGAATTTTAGACTGTAAGGTTTGAAGTCGGTTGATGTTCGATTTTTTTGGCGCTTCCGTAGAGCGGTATATAGTGTTCGTTTGTTTGTCAGGGTCAGTTTTGAAGGTTTGTCGAGAAACCTTTTTAATATTGTAAATAATTAAATTAGAAATAGTAATAATTTTTTATTTATTAATTTCTTTTTTATTGGATGTCACCCAGTAATCAGCGTTCTTCTGAGTACAAAATTAAACATTTAAACGTAATTTAATTTGTAATAATGTGTAACTTAATGAAATGATTGCACTTACAATCATAATTGTTCATGTTTTGTCTAATTTCTTGAAAAATTTTACCCTTGCTGTACTAATACAAAGCATGGTGAAACTCTGTACTAAAATAAACTGTTGCGAACAAGTATAAATAAACTTCTTTCTAGATTTTTATTTGCTAATTTATTAATTATTGCTTCAAAATTGAGTGATTTAAGAAGATCAAGATTGCAATTAGCATGTTCAATAAAATTCTTTAAATTATTTAGAGAAACCAAATCACGCTACCATCATTTCTAACGCTTTTTAATTTATATTATTAGGGGAAAAAATTTATTAAATTTTTCTTGGATGTATTTATTCGTTTTGAGGTCTCCTGAATCAGAAAAGTTGTTTTTAGAAAATGAATGTCTATACTGTATGAGTTTACTGGTGCTGATTACTAAAGTTAATAAATTAAGGAAATAATTAATTGAAATTTCTACTCTTTAAGTAATTTTATTTATTTTTTCGATAAATGTTTTGTAGTAAACTACCTAATAAGTTTCTTCTGAAACCTGGTTCGGGGTACTAGACAGCCAAAGCTCTCCGAGGATGATAGTCCTATCCACCTTCAAATAAAAATACCTCTTAATGGGTAGGATAACTTTGTGGTGAGAAGAGTGGAGTCCTCTAATAGAAAAACGTTGACAAAGGGAAACTCTAATAAAATTCTTTTACTTTGATTGAAATGAACTAAAACAAACGATTTTATTTAACGAAAAGAAAAATGAATTCCACTCAAATTGAAAAAGAAAACGCAAATAAACCTTACTCCAAAATACACATAATTACAAATTAAAATAAAAGAAAAAACTATATACAAAATTATTCTTAAACCACACAAGAAATATTTGTTAATCAAGTGCACAAAATAAATTTCGTTTCTCACAAAAACGGTAAGTGATAGAAATTTTATGGTATGCAGCTGTACTGGCCAGGCAAAGAGACCGTACACCCATCATATTTTATTATTGATGGTTTTCATTTGATGGAGTATTGCAATTCATGTCAATTAGAGAATCCTCCAGTTTAAAGTTATAATAAAATATAGCCAACTAGTACAGCCTCTGCCATCTAGCGGATATTTTGGTTACAAAGTAATGTAATGCTTCCTTTAGAATTGTCGTTGATAAATTATTGCCATTACCAGTATTGTTATTCTTATTTAAATGTTTGAAATAGATATTTATTCTTAAAATAATTGCAGGTTACTGGATTGCCTGTTGGTGGGAAAGGAACTTCTTCATTTGTCATGTTAGAGATCCATTATGATAATCCTAACCTTAAAGGAGGTAAATTCAAAATATTTGATTAACCTACAGGTTTAAAACCGAAGCCAATACTGTTTAACGGTGGATGTAACCCACAAGGTCTATATGAAATTTTGCTCCAACTTCATTGTTATTCTTAAAATAAGTTCAATACACTTCAAACATGACATTTTGGAATTAGTACATACAACTGCTCGTACAGCAGTTGGCAAGAAACCAATGCACACGTTCCTCCGGAATTCAAACTATCACTAGATTTTCTTTCCACACCACTACGGCAGCTTCAAGAGAATTGATTATAACAGCTATAGGAAAAGTTTCAAGATGGAAGAGTAATGATTGACAATTTCTGTTCTAATATTTTATTTATCTTCGCTATGGTTAACAAACATAAATATGATTGATTCATCAATTTGATATAGAGAATTTGATTCTGTTTCCTCTCATAGTACACTTAGTTTTTTTTTTCCTTTCTCTCTCATTCACTTACCAAAAAAGTACTCCTTAAGTTCTTGATTTATTGTAAACTATTTAGCTCGTTTTGATTTACAGGAGTTAGTGACTCCAGTGGCCTTAAAGTAATTATGACTCCTTCATTACGCAAGTATGATGCTGGCGTCATTGAACTTGGTTTAGAATACATTGATAAAATGGCTATCCCTCCTCTTCAGAAAGAGTTTCCGCTTACTGGACATTGTATTGCAGAATGTACGTCGGCAGTAAGTATCATTTTAGAAATATATGTTTAACTTATAATTTTAATGTTATTTTAAGCAAATTTAAATAATGTAATATGATGCAATTAATTTATTTAATGTCTAACCATGCATACAACAAATAGGATATTTTTAATTAGATTTCATAAAGTTTCACACAACGTGGAATACCAACTATATATTTGATTTATTTTAACATGTTCTATGACAAAGCCATAAATTTGTATGATTAAATCAATTAAAAAAAAAAAATCAAAATATGTTGTGCAATTGGAATGAAGCTGACGGAGACGATATTTTGTGTTTCATCATGTTTCCCTTCAAGTGTTGGCCTAAGGATGGGAGACCCGGATTTGCGGTATTATTTAATCTAGTTTGGAAGGATTGTACGACTAATGCGCTTAATCCTAGGGGCGTAATCTACACCTCATGGTGCACTGTCTTGCTTTTGAATATAGACTTAGCCATGAAGGAGTTGTGAACGAGTTAGAGCAATGTGCGGTAGAATTACGTCTACAAAATTAATGAGGATGAAATTGGAAATATGTTAACTTCAAAAACAGAGGCCAATTCCAAAATCCCATCGAGGAAAACTACTCTTTCAAGGTGTTCCCGAATTCTAATACCAGAGATCTCGAGATTTTTAAGGATATCCAGTATAGGCTCACTACGAATGCCGCATTTTGGGTTAGGAGCAATAGCCTGGTTCAAAGATATAGAACTCAGATTAGAGTAACGTTAAATGTGCCTGAACTCTAATGGCAATTGATGAGTCCCATTGAACTACTGGATGAGAAAGATTCTGCTTGCTACCTTCGGACCGAATCGAGCGAAGAACTGCATGGACTGAATATGAAATAAAAGAAGTAAGTTACATTTATAAAGAGAGTCACTTTAAAGCTGCCAGTTTTGTGTGAATTAATCCATCGGATGGAGGATGAACGGATTTCACGGCAGATAGGGCATCCTGGTGGAATGAGGTCAAATTCTGGAAGTGGCACTGCGAAGATGATTACCTATTCTTTTTGGGTATAACACTACTAATCGATTATCAAAATATGGTCTCTAATGGCAAAAAGATATTTAAAAGTCGGAAGGTGTTTAAAAGTTTTGAAAGTCATACTACTAAATCCAAGCGTTTCATAGTTTTGTCTCCAATGAGACATAGACCATCAAAGTTATTCCATAGACTTATTCGGACCATGGATCGAATCAACCCATTAATGCGTATCGAAAATAACTAACAAACATGGCTTTACGTATAATAAGATAATGCAACAAATAGAAATAGCATTAGTATTGATCTATCGAAATTTCTTCAAAATTACAAAAGAAGATTTCAGTCAAGTGAAACTTATACGTGTATGGTTATTTATATTAGGGATGAATACATTACTAATACTTAAATAATGAAAGTTATTATCACACTTACATTCTTTTTTAAGACGCTCTTTTATCCTTGACAAATCAATTTTTCGTTTATAATTTTTCTTTAGTAAATATACGGTTCATTTAACTGTTATTTGTTATCAATTATAACAATATTTTCTAAATGCCGGATAGTTGTGTAATTCAAAGAAGCTAAACCTTCAACAAATTAAAATTGCCTTTGTATACTCTTTCAAATTGTAATTCTTTCAAACTGGACCATTAGAAATAAGTATATAACATAAATATTGTATGTGGTTTTAAATTTCTTTAACCGTTTTCAGGCTTTGCCATTTTCTGGTATTTGGATTTTCGCATCTCAGCTGCATACACATCTTACTGGTGTCAAAGTAGAGACAGTACTGGTCAGAAATGGAGTAGAAATTACACGAGTTGATGCGGACAATCATTTCAGTCCACATTATCAAGAAATTAGGCTACTTAGAAAGAGAGTTTATGTCTTTCCCGTAAGTTTTTCTTAAGTGTATTTTATAATCTACTAATATTTGTTAACTGATAACTGAATAAAAATGAATGTTATCTTTGAATCTTAAATTGATCTTTAATCCATTTTCTTTACCCTTTAATTCTCGGCTCCAATGTAATTTGTACCTTGCACATCCTTTTCACGCACACAGTTGTTTAGCTGCCGCTACCCAACCATGCAGATCATATTTCAAGAACAATGATTTCAAGGGGCCACCGCCACAACTTCTAGGCCACCCTATGCCTTTTTTTTTTTGTATTGAAGGCGCCTCAACATCTGAGGTAATTGGCGCCCGGAGCATTATTTAAGGAACTGCCGGACTCCAGACAGTGTTCTCTCATTGCAGACAATACTGTCCACCACGGGACAGTGAGCTTTAAGAACCAGCAGCTGGATTCGAACCTGCGATCTACGCATTAGAATCCAGTATTTTCTAACCACTCAGCTAATCCCTTCCTTCCTCTTGTTATTATTCCAAGAAAGATCATTTAAGTTCTCCATCCCCTGAAAGGTTATGGAATTATTTTTCAAAAACTATTTTGCAGGATCACAACAAATCCATTCATTTCTTGTGTAAAGACTAATGTGTTATCTAGAGACCGCTCAGTTATAACGAATGAATAATGTTGAGCTTAAGAAATTTTTTGGAAGCACCTATAGCAACTTATATCTGTAGACGTTGCTCAATAAAGACACTCAAATTCTCAAAAGCTCTCAACTTTAAAGCAATGACTAAAAGAAAATAAAAGAGATTTTGAATCAGTCAAACTTTTAGTAATAGGCGCCGAGTGGTTAGAGGCGAGACCTGCAAAGTTGTATATATTGTGGTACTGGGTCTCGTAGTTCAATGAGCGATAAAAACTCTTCAATTAGCTACCAAGGCACTGTAGAGGGTGTAATACAATAGATAAAATCTTCTTCCCTTATAGTAATAGTGTTTGCATGTTACAGGGGAACGCATTATACACTAAATGCACCTACAACACAATGTCTAGAACAGAGATGACTCTTGGCGGCTTTGCAATTTCACAGGAAATGTGTGTAAATTACATTTATTACTATCCTAGAGTGGAACTGGAAGTCTGCAAGAGTTCTATTTCAGATTATCCCCTCAAGGAGTATTTTAATGCACTTCATGAGTAAGTTTTCAATGCTTTATTGTCGTCACTAAATAAATGAACTATAAGACCTGAGGAGGTAAGCAAATCAGAATAATATTTTGATTTTTTAGGGTGGGAATACAGTATTTAAGGTGTAGTTTTAGAGGTTCTTAGATAAAACTGGGAGGAGACTAGTAGGTCTGTAGGAGGATATGTTCCAAGGATTTTTATTAGGCTTAAGAACAAGGGTGATGGAAGAATTTCCAATAGATGAAAAACAGGGTGCGGTCCTATTTATTCTATAATAATAATAATAATAATATGTGATTTAATAGGAACTGTGGCCTTGCGTTGAAGGTGCGGATGATTTCAGAGGTAAAGGGCATCCCTGACGATTTTTTTTTTCTCATAGGACAACGGTCAAAGAGGAATTTCGGAAGGGTGAAAAAATGTGGGAGGAATTTTTAAAGGATGCGGGATATCTTGGTTTTCTAGGGCTTAATTCATGTGTCAAATTGGTTAAAATTGGATATGACGGTTTTCTACAAGTGGCGGGCAAAGTCGATAGATTTTTCCTTATATCTGACCCAAGAACCATCCTCCGAAACGAATGGGTTCAGGAATAATGTGGTATTTAAGGATTTTCTGAAAAAATTTAGAAATTATGTTATATTCTGAGTATTATATTTAAGAAGTTTAGACCATACGGAATTATTGTCGATAGAAAGGGATCCCTGGTATTTACTGTGCTGTGAGAAACGGCAGAATATTAGATGTTCATGCAGAATGTTTGTTAAGGATATTCAGTTTAAGATATAAAATATATGTAATTTAAATAACTAAAGTATGCTATGACTAAATATGTAATCGGTATTCTTTATTGTTTACCGAACAGATTACTATACTTTACTTCAGGTGAATGTGACTTATTTTTCTGTATCTTCTATGATTTACTATGAGATAATTAATTTTTCATTAATGATAATTGTAATTTGCATTAGTAAATTCAAGTATTAGTGATTTTGTTACTTGAATTTAAGTAAGCTTAATTTCTCTTTTTCAGTGATGTCTCTCTTCAACTACCTGAATAATTTACTATATTTTGTATTAAACATTCTTTCACATTTTAAGAGTAAAAAAACAAAACATTTGCCTAAAAAAATGTTGAATCTTGAAAAAAATCTGAGGCGATATCATCATTTTGAAAATATCTCTCCATTTGGAGAGGAACTTATTTATTTGAGAAAAGTCTTTTAAATTTCTTAACCCAAATTACCTTTCATATTTAAATGAAAATAAATAAGTCATAATGATAGAAATTAAATGAAACATTTTAAATATTCTATTTAAGAGGCAAAATTCCTCATTGGCAAAGTTTAGATTGATTCATCCATTTGTGTACGCTAGCAGTTCAAATGTTTCTTCCTTGAAATTGTATTTTTCTTTTTCCAGAATTTTATTTAGAAGTGTTTAATAACTTGTGTTTTAGATTCGAGGACCAACAAACTGGAGCCACTTTGCCGATTTCTACATCCTACAAAAGAATAAAATGGAATAAGTTGAGAGTTATGGTTCTTGATCAGTTATATAAACAGTCTTCTATATACATGCAGTGCAACAAATCAAATGGGGAGAGATTTCCTGGACTCTGGTATCAAATGCCGATTACAAAAATCAACCAACCACTTCCTCCAAAAAAAGAATGTTCCAATTTAGAATAGATTTTTTTTTTCTAGTGTTAAAAATTGAACATAAAAATTATTTTTGTTTTAAAATATTTATGTTGAATACGTTCTTTTTGGATGTAATGTCATTTCATTAATAAATGTTATTTATAATTTAATAATTTTTCCTATTTATTTTCAATATTTAAATGATCTCAGTCACTTGAGAAACATGATTATTTTTTTGGCCTTGGATGTAAATTCCAACGTCAACATTAATCCCTACATTTTGGAAATAATCTTTACATTATTTGACTTGTAATTCACTTATTTTGAATGCTCACTAAACAAAAGTTTGACCTTATAAGTCATCGCGTTTATTCTAATGAACTTGAAGTCACCTTTAAAGTAAAATATGAGACTCATTTTTTCTCAGTTTTTTTTTTCTCAATATTTACTTAAGATTAATATTATTTCAAAAATAACAACAAATATTATTAAAATATGAGAAAATAATAGATGATTGAGAAAAATAAGTGAAAGGTGTTGAAGCACTATTGTTAATACGCTTTGACCAGCCATGAATCGTTTTCATTGGACGGGGCGTGATTACCCTAGACGTGGACATGACCCGCCCACAGTCTGCAACCATACTACATTGTGATTGGCCAATATTTTAAACCTAATAATTCCAATGAAATAAGTAATTAATTTTTTTTTTTTTTAACATTCCTCTCATAGGTATTTGACAAACTTGCGAATTAAGCAAGAAAAAAAATTTCCCTTTAAAAAAGCCGTACATAATATTTCTTTTTGAATAATACTTATTGTTTTACACAATTATCGTTAACAGAAACAAAAAACTTGAGAATTTAATTGTTTATTCGTGAAATAGATAAAAGAGGAATGGGCATATTGTAGACTTGTAAGACGCCATTACGTAGGAAGTAAGCTTACTTTATACTCTATCTGGTGGATAACTCTAGTCAGGGCCGGATTTTCCTATAGGCTAACTAGGCTTCAGCCTAGGCCTCAAGATCATGAGGGGCCTACATTCAAATTGTTAGCAAAATTAAAATTACACTATTCTAAAAACATATTATACATTAACATTTAACATATTGATATATATCACAGTAGTGATATATTTTATTATCTGTCATGTAATTTACAAACTTAAAAATGGGAGGTGAAAGGGCCTCATACGTGGAATAGTATAGGGCCTCTCTTCGTCTAAATCCAGCCCTGACTCTAGTGGCAATTTCTGATAACTCAAATGCAGTTTCTACATTCACATTTAACCATTTGAAGTGTTACCACTCGGTAACTTCTCCGCTCGTTTGCTTCATTTGTTACTCTGTTATCATTGTTACTTATAGCGCTAACGCAAAAATAAAAAACCTTTAACCATGTTAGACTTATACAAAGTGTACTCAGAGGAGAGGTCGAAACTTCGGGAGGTAATTCTGCAGCTCAAATGCAAGATATTCTATTCACTAAGGCCTGATTCCCAAAAGTGCCCTAGATAATTTGCATTTTTAACTTTTCCGTCGATATTCGCGTTTTTCACCATAAAAACGAACGTAACTTTTCTATCTTTTATCCTGTCACAAATCTGCTTATTCCAATCGAAAGAGCATTAATTTTTTTATAAATCTGCTTTACCCAGAGCCTTAAAACATTTCTTATAAACAATGAAATTTTTACTTCAATCTCTAATAAATTCGTTCTCAATGATTTTTGTTAAAATTTTCAACTGTATTTTTCAGTGATTAATGAATAAAGGAGTCACCCAGTTGTAGAAAAAGTTGGGTATTTATTAAGCTTCAAGACCATATGGAGTTTTTTGTTTTTAATAAAACCTACCCTGAACAGAGGGGTGTAAATGCAGAAAACTAGGATGTTTGAGTAACCGACTTTTCACTGATAACTATCATTAAGTTCCTCATATGTCATTTTTTGGAGAAGGAAAAAAAAGAAAAGTAACCATTATAGTTTTTAACAATTATTATTTAATAAAACGGAAGGAAAAAATACAGTACAAATCTTTTTTTTTAAATTGCAAACATCCTTTTGATCATGGTGCCCTCACTAAACAATTGCTCCAGCGATACGTCAATAGAAACATCATCAGAACTTTTTCTAAAGACCGAATTGCGTTAATCCTCAACAATCTATTTTCATCTCTCTCACTCTCCTCAACAATATATTGTGATGTGGACAAAGGGAGTCAACCTTACAATTTTTGGATAGGGTTTTTGGGAATAGAACAATAGTTAGAGAGAATATATTTTACAAATTTTTCCCGATTCTCCAAGGACTTTTTACAATTGATGGCACTTGTATTGGTAGAATGAAGGTGCCAAGTTTCAGAAAAGTGATAATATTGTAGGTGATGAGACACAAGCTAGGCAGAAGGAAGTTGCATTGACCCGATCCTGGATCAACCATTAGTAAGGTTGTAGTTTTAAAAATGTAATCACTTAAAAATTAAAAAAGTTTAATCGTCAAAAGTGATTAAAACTAAATCTTGAATTTAATTCAATCAATTAAAATTCTGATTATTTAATTTTAAGATTTTAATCCAAAATTTTTGAATTGTTTAAATTCCAATTAAATTAAAAGCGAATTTAATTCAATCATCTAATTTTGACCGATTAAATTTTTTAATTTTAATCGTGATTAAAATCAAATTTTGTTTTAATTTAATTGATTAAATTTTTGCTCATTCTGTTGGCGATAATTCTCAAGTAGGTGCTGTAGCCTAGAGGCTACTTTAGTAACTAAATCACAAATTGACCAAGTTGTCTGCAAGCTGCAACATGGACATGATTATTAAGTAGGTACTGCATTCTCGTGGCACATTTAGTAACTAATATATTAGGTTATTTTTGAAGTAAATATTTTTTATCTGTAAATAAAAAATTACTGCTTGAAATGAAAAAGTCTCCTCCTGCGAATTATATTCAATATCATTATAAGTAATTTTGAACCTTGGCAATCCCTTCTGATTTCAGTAGGCTCCCGTTCTGGCGCTTATATGTAGTTATATTTTGAATGAAAATACTGCCGAAGTATACCAGACTTATTCTATTGCTTCTTAATTTATGCCTGAAGCATTATTTTATTTGAAGCCACATTGCAAAAAAAGAAGAATTTACCCCTTTAATACGAGGGTCGTTTGAAAAGTCCGTGCGAAGTCAGAGAGATAGCACTACTGGCGCGTATCGAGGTTATGTTTAGTTAGTAGCATCTCTTGGAAGAACACACACTAAGTTTCAGCCAGATCGGTCTATTTCTTTGTGTTTGGCATTCGTTTGAATCGAGGAAGTCGAGTGATTTTCAAAAAATGGACGAAAAAGAATTTCGTGTGTTGATTAAACACTACTTTATGAAAGGCAAAACGCCTCAGGAGACTAAAGAGAAGCTTGATAAACATTATGGTGACTCTGCACCTTCGATTAGAACAGTTTATAAGTGGTTTCAAAATTGGAGAGGCACAAGTGACGCTGAACGTTCTGGACGCCCTGTTGAGGTTACTACTCCAGAAATCATTGATAAAATCCATGATATGGTGATGGATGACAGAAGAGTGAAGGTGCGTGAGATTGCTAGTGCTGTGGGCATCTCGAATGAACGGGTACATAATATTTTGCATGAACATTTGGACATGACAAAGCTATCCGCAATATGGGTGCCGCGATTGCTCACGCTGGACCAAAAACGAAATCGTGTGAAGTGTTGCAAGGACGGTTTGCAGCTGTTCCAGAAGAATCCGCAGGACTTTAAGCGTCGTTTCGTCACTGTGGATGAAACATGGATACATCACTACACTCCTGAGACCAAAGACCAATCTAAACAATGGGTTACCAAGGGGGAATCTGCGCCAAAAAAGGCGAAGACCGTTCCTTCGGCCGGAAAGATTATGGCGACTGTCTTTTGGGATTCGCAAGGAATAATCCTCATCGACTATCTGGAAAAGGGTAAAACTATTACAGGTGCATATTATTCATCGTTATTGGACCGTTTGAAAACCGAGCTGCAAGAAAAACGCCCACGATTGGCCCACAAAAAAGTCCTTTTCCATCACGACAACGCACCAGCTCTCACCTCAGCAGTTGCAAAATTAATGGAAATAGGGTTCCAACTCGTTTCACATCCCCCCTATTCTCCAGACTTGGCTCCCTCGGACTACTATTTGTTCCCCAATATGAAGAAATGGCTGGCGGGAAAAAGATTTTATTCAAACGAGGAAGTGATTGCAGAAACGAATGACTATTTTTCAGACTTGGACAAATCCTATTATTCGGAAGGGATCAACAAACTAGAGCAGCGTTGGACGAAGTGTATAAGCCTAAAAGGAGACTATGTTGAAAAATAAAAAAGGTTTACCCCAAAAAATTAAGTAGTTTTTATTTTTGCATGGACTTTTCATTCGACCCTCGTATAAACCTACCCACTAATGTATGAAATAAAAGTTTTTCCCATGCCAAAACTAAACATATTTTTGAAGAAAAGAAAAAAGGTAGAAGAGTACCTGAATATACAAAGTGGTTGCTGTAAGTGAGACACTGTCCGTAACTATCTGCTGTCATTACATTAATGCACTCCTCATCATTGTAGTCTTCCCCAATCATGCGAACTTGTATCTGTTTTAGCACTTTAATTTTCACTTCTTACGTTTAATTTGAAATATTTTTATCGCACTGTTTTGCCTATTTAGATTTTGTTGTTAGGCCACACATTTACCGTAAGTTGACAATTTCAAATTGCTTTTACTAACATTGGTCTAGATCTGGTTCTTAGAGAGGATGCAAAAGTAGTTCAATATCGTCAAATATTCTTTTGTCGTAAGAGAGGGGTTGGCCGAGCGTGATCTTGTTGTAACAAACTTGTTCACGACGAACTAAAGCAGATCTCCCCAGTCAGTTTTTGAGTACTTTTGGTCTATATTTAGAAAGAGTTTATGGCAAATTATTATGTATAATTTTAGAAGACAGCATTGAATTTTTTTTACAAAGACCTCTCTTCCACCAATGGACTATTCAACCACTGGTTTTCTTATCTCAGGATTTCCTGTAAATCAACTTTTTACATTAAGGCACTATTTTTACAGTTAGGTAAACATCAATTCTTCGGCCAGTTGTTGAGGTTAAGTCACTATTCATACATGGCTTTTCTGTTCAAGTTATAATAATAATAATAATAATTTATTTACTAATTTAAAGAAAAATACAAAAATAAATATATAAATAATAAGTATTTCACGACATGAATTGAAATCTGTCTGCCAGAAATGTTCAAGTAATACTCTCCTTTTTTACCCTTCTAAACTGGACAAGATGACAGGCGGTGTCCCTAGACATTCTGTATTCAGTTCTCAATATTTACTCAAGTATTTGCGGTTAAATTTGGCTTCAAAACTTTCTCGTAATGCCTCATCAAAGTCAGTTGCTGGCCTCGCTGAGGTATATGATGTTGCAAGTGGTTATAGTTACTTAAAAAAACGCTCAAAATGGACTGATTGAGAGGAATGCACTCTCCTCAGATACAGAGCAAACTCGTGCCCCAAAATAGTATTAGGAGGTTACTTACTTCCTTGAACTTCTTCAGTTAGAAAAACAACTATTATTCCAGAAACATTAGAAAAATGTTAGCTTTCCATTCAATCACACAATCCAAGCATTGTTACGGCCATTACAATAAACTATAATTTCCATTTGAAATTATTAATGTATTGAATTATTATTATTTCCTAAGCAACCCTGTTGTAAAATTGTTACGATTTTGTTAACAATTTTTCAAATTATTTCTTAATCCATAGATGAAAGAAGCTTTTTAATTATTTAACTAAAGAATTTGGAAAATTATTGAACATGTTCTAATTCAAGGATTCTCAATGATGAACAAATTAATTAAGATAATTAATACATAATTTGAATTAATACTCAGAATAGACTTATTAAATTTATTTTAAAAGGGCGCGGGCCCTTTTTATTGTAAGGAATGAATAATTAGAAGCGATGTTATTAATTTTAGATTATATTTTATTGTTGTATTTACTACTTGTAATTTATATCTACACGTTCAGTTTTACTTTAATAAATAAATAAATGCGTGATTACTTTACTGTTATCACTTGTGTATTTGTTTACATCGTGTTGATTTATAATTATTCGTATTAGAATTTATGTTGGCTAATAAGCAAATAAATATGGCAAAACATATAATCATAATAGAAAGCATAAATTTGCAATAATTTAAGATCCTAATATGAGCTGCTAAAAAGTGGCCAGTTGAAACCATCGGGCTGGAGGTAACCTCACCAAATAAAGAAATTCGAGAGACGGAACATCATGGTTGTCTAAGTAAAATGTACTAGAATTAATATCCAAGACATGATATATTTCATGGATATTACATATACATATATATATATATATATAATAAGAATATTCCGATCCCCCGAATGTCGTAGGTGTAGATTTATAATAGAATCTAATTCAAATTCCTGTCTTCCGCTTGCCTATCTGGAGTCACTTTTCTAATAAATTTATACCGTTGAACTTTATTATCTGCCTTTTTTCTATTTATTCTTTATTTGTTGCTTTCTTTTTAACTGATATACAAATTATAATTTGGTATAAATTATGTACTTTGTAATCAACATATAATAACCTTCTTCCTAATGAATAAATATTAAGGGACAAATAGATTAATTGTAAATTTACATAATTTAAATTCAATTGAAATGAATAATGAAATTGATAATTGATGATGTAAATGGCTGAATGTTGCAGAATTTTAAAAGAAGCATTGATTATGATGATTAGTCAATTTGAGATTTTAATTTAAACATTTTTTTGTATCTGTCTTAAACTATTTATTACTAGGTATTATGAAACGAAAACAATGGCACCTATCTACGTATTGAATAATTTAAATAAACAATAGTTTTTGTTAATTATCAAGCCTTAGAGTGTTCAGACAGATCTACATGTTATACTTGAAAGTTTGACAACAGAATCTATAAAATAATCCATATTCGCTCACCGACGTGAAGTCGTGAAGGTCGTCCAAAATCAGTTGTTGTGTCAGAAAACATTGATGCTGTGCCAAAACTAATAATGCAAGATCTTCATGTGACATACTGTGAGATTGAGGCAACCTTAGGCACTAGTTCCACCAACATACATAAAATATTGCATGATCATTTAGCCGTGAAAAAGGTTTGTTCTCGTTGGATCCCACATAATCTGACAAAATCTCAAAAAGATGCTCGTGTCGATTGGTGCGAACAAATGCTTAAGAAATACAATGGCGGTGCTTCAAAAGATGTGTATAAGATTGTAACAGGTGACGAATCATGGATAATGCGTATGAGCCGGAAATTAAACAGCAGTCGACTGTATGGGTGTTTCAAGATGAACCAAATCCAACAAAAGTTGTTTGCGCTCGAAGCACTTCGAAACAAATGGTCGCCCGTTTTTTCCGAAAAACTGGTCATGTGGCTACAGTGCCTTTAGAGAAACGTAGAATGGTCAATTCTAAATGGTACACAACCATTTGTTTGCCGGAAGTCTTCGATGAAATAAGGAAAACAAACAAGCGCCGTCGGATCATTCTTCACCTAGACAATGCCAGCTTTCACACATCTCGTCTAACAACCGACTATTTCTGCACACAAAAAATCGAATTAATGGGTTATCCGCCGTACAGTCCTGATTTGGCACCAAATGACTTCTTTTTGTTTCCGAACGTCAAGAATAAATTAAGTGGACAACGATTTTCGTCGGCTGAGGAAGCCGTTGATGCATTAAAAAAACATGTTTTGGAGATGTCTCAAGCGGAATGGAAAAAATGCTTTGACAAGTGGTTCGTACGCATGCAGAAGTGTATAGATCATAAAGGAGAATATTTTGAAAAACAATAAAGTCATTTTCAATGACAAATTACTGTTTTTTTTATTATTAGGCTCAAAATATAAATAGTGCCCCTCGCAACGAAAAAAGTGCGCAATCTAAAAACATCTTTAAAATACTTAAACTGTAACTGAAGAACAAAATAACTGAAAGATTGGGTATCGGAAGTCGATATCTTTTCGTGTTGAACTGGATATATTGTAGTTAAAGTCAAATTTGAATGAGAATAAGCTCCTCAATTATAAAACAGTAATTTGCGGAAAGAAGTGATTAGGTTGGCAGTTGGAAAGTATTGTCGATTTTATCCATCACAGCAGCCATGTGTTTTATTAAATCAAGATACTATTTAGTAATTGTAGTGTGTGTGATGGAAACTTAGTTGAATCAAATTTTCTATTCCAAACTGATTGATTACCATCTGACTGCTGATGGATGAAAATACGAAACCGGTCTGGAATATAAAAAAAACCTGCTTGCTACAGTGGATAAAATCAGTGGAAAAAAGTATACTTTGTGCTTGGGAGAGGAATGTTTTTAGAAGAATGTTTAGGACCCAAACTTAGACGGTGCCTTTGAAATAGATTAGCGAGTTACGTTTCATATTGGGGAACAAATAGTAGTCCGAGGGAGCCAAGTCTGGAGAATAGGGGGGATGTGAAACGAGTTGGAACCCTATTTCCATTAATTTTGCGACCACAACTGCTGAGGTGTGGAGCTGGTGCGTTGTCGTGATGGAAAAGGACTTTTTTGTGGGCCAATCGTGGGCGTTTTTCTTGCAGCTCGGTTTTCAAACGGTCCAATAACGATGAATAATATGCACCTGTAATAGTTTTACCCTTTTCCAAATAGTCGATAAGGATTATTCCTTGCGAATCCCAAAAGACAGTCGCCATAATCTTTCCGGCCGAAGGAACGGTCTTCGCCTTTTTTGGCGCAGATTCCCCCTTGGTAACCCATTGTTTAGATTGTTCTTTGGTCTCAGGAGTGTAGTGATGTATCCATGTTTCATCCACAGTGACGAAACGACGCTTAATGTCCTGCGGATTCTTCTGGAACAGCTGCAAACCGTCCTTGCAACACTTCACACGATTTGAATATCACTAGACTTCCTCGATTCAAACGAATGCCAAACACAAAGAAATAGACCGATCTGGCTGAAACTTGGTGTGTGTTCTTCCAAGAGATGCTACTAACTAAACATAACCTCGATACGCGCCAGTAGTGCTATCTCTCTGACTTTGCACGGACTTTTCAAACGACCCTCGTATAAGGGTTTACTGATAATAAAGGGGAAAGCTGAGATTGGTTCAGCCCTTTGGAAACAATGCAGCAGGATTATTAATTAAAAATTGAGGGCAAACCTAAAGAAAGGAGAAAAGTGGTAAGTGGAAGGCCATTATGAAGATGACTGGATTAGGTCGAATACGATCTGGGGAAGTCGAAAGTAAGAAGCCAAGACTTACTTAATAATTCTCTGAATAAAAGCTACAAATCTTCTGTAGATTTAATATCGACAAAATTGTTTTCGAAATGAAATATTCAATAAAAATTCCATGGCCTAAAAAACATCCATTTTTGGGTGTTATCTACAAATTCTTTTTAGGCTTTTACTGTGAAAAATTAAAAAAAAAAATTGCACTCTAAAATAAAAATTAAGGAAACTTCAAAATTCAGGGAACCACCTAATGTCAGCGCTCCGTATTAACGCGTGTCCACAAGACACAATGATTTTCAAATTGACTTCCTCGCCTTTTATAAAACACCTGCTTTACGTTTTTTAAACGACTAGTAGTTGAATTAACTACTATTTCATACAATTCGTTGAATTTTATCAAGTACCCAGACAATAGATAAAATGGCAGGATTTCTTCTCTGCCGGTAACATATTCAGTTTCATTTTTTATTAATTATTGTAATCTATTCCTCAAATAGTGTTAACAATGTAAGGAAGGCAAAAAAAGTGTAGCAATCAGATGTAATATTACATTTTTGTGGTTCATTATAACAAGTTACAGATAATCACTGCAGATAATCTCTTGGATGTGTTATTCTGGGTGAGAATTTGTGGTTAAAAACTAGTCATAATTCAATCATTATGTTCTAACCAAAGTAACGCGGCATTCAAATTAATGTAGAAAACTTAACTAGATTTCAAACACACTATAACTGTATCACATTGATTAGTTCCTGTTGTATTGGATTAATTTCGTTCATTGAATACTCGAGATTATGTTTGAGATTTTACCACAATCCTGTCCACAATCTCTCACTGAACTGCAGCAAACTAGCCGCCAGCCAGAGGCTTCTCATTGAGCCAACAAATGGCGTTGCAACAGCCTAGGATCTCTTCCATTAAACCTACCAAAGACAGTATATTATGCAGGAAGTATATTATGTATATTAAGACAGTATACTAGTTAAGAGGAAGGTTATTCTTCTCTAACTCTTCAGGAGCTTGTGTGGCACTTCCTTACAATTCTTTGAAATCTCAACGTAGATAGCTCAATATTTTCCCATCACATGTAACACAATTTAACATGGTTACAGAGACAGATCTAAGTACCTGATTTTGTACTTGTGGTTACCCAGTTCATCACTTCTGTAATGGTTCAATATTCCAAGACATGGGACTGTAACAATACATCCGCCAAATTTTTGTTGCGCTGGAGAGTAGTCGACTTGTCTTTTATTTATGAAACGGAAGTGTGCCCTCTTGGCAAACTCTCTTCCTCTTTTGATTCCGTTGTGCAAATTATTACCAGAATTTAGGTTCTAAGTTAAATAAGATAATCTATTACTGAAAGCGCAAAATTGCCAAGATACAAACCTTTCATTCTTCTGCTCTACTCCATTTCTGACGACCACATATGAGTACGCACTTCGTATCTTCTTTGTTTTTTTCTTGATTTACTTAAGATCTGGAAGCCATCTACAAATGACGGGACATCTGTTCAAGTTTTCAGTCCAGCATTGAAAGAATGGGTGCTCGCTAAGTAGCAAATGGTCAGAAGAATATGAATTTTTTTAACATCTGTAAATTTTGGTACCTTTCTGGATATAGTCAACTCAAATTATGCAACAGAAAGCTCTAAATTGAAAATATGTGTGTTGTACAAAGTGAATTGAGTGACACTCGATATCAATATTATGAAATTCTTTTGAAACCTTCCATTTTTCAGTTTATAATTGATCTTCTGAAAGTGTAGGTAATAAATAATTTATGTAAAAAATTAGTGCGTAGGGTTGAAAGATATTAAGCAAGTTTACTGGAATTATTTCATTAAAAACGTTTCATACATTTGAATCATAATATTTATTTGTATACCATGAAATGTGATAATATTCTGTTCTTCATTTGTTCAATGTTGATAATAATAGTACTTTTTGAAAACTATCCTGTAGAAGTTTCAGAATACCTTGTTTTTCAGAAACGTTAAGAAACGGATCCAGACGGCTTCGGTATGTCGACAAAAGAGCACGAGCTGGAACCCCAGATGTAGTCATTGCATGAGTTTTTACCAAATGTCTAAAAGAAATCTGCGACAAAAGTTACAGAGATGAGTTGTATTGAATCAATTAATGGTTTCAAAATATTAATTCATCTAAATTTTTCATTTTCTATTAATTCCAATAATGCTGCAATTATTTTAGCCTTCATCAACTTCAATTCCTTAAAACTAGATTTCAAAATGGATGACTGTGATATTTCCAGTAACAGTTGCAGCTCTAAATCTTAAAGCACGTTTGTGTAACGATTCGTAACGCGGGGATAATATGAGATGCATTTTTCGCGTTCTTTTCATCCCTATTCTCTCTGTAATCTTTGTTTTAGTGGTTGTGTGTTTTCAGATTAAAACTGAATTATTTTTTTTTCAGGCGGGTTTTACGTCCAACTATCAAATTAGGTGTCATAGACGGAGTCATTGTTTGTCTAGAAAACATACTTTACTATAAATTTCTCATATTAACCATTAAATAACATCCGTGGTAGGGAATCGAACCCAGTACCACAATAGAAATTAGCTTTGCGAGTCCGCCTTTAACCGCTCTGCTATCGTGATGACTAATTACCGAGATGAAGTGCTAATTACGGAAATCGCAAAAAAGGGAATGCAATAAATTTGAAGAAGAAGTAGCGCAGATATAGTTCACTGCTGTTTTATTGAGCTTTGCTTCTGCATTTACTTCTACAGGAGGTTGGTAGAAGTGCCATTACGTTAGATTCCTTCCTGCCCAGTCCTAGCCATGCCTTGATGCCCAATCTATATCAGTAAACTCATCCTGCGCAGCCCGTCCGACGGCGACTAAGCCGTCCTGCCCGTCCGACCCTCATTTTTATGTACACTTCCTTCCCAACATGGATAACCGATTCCTCTATATTATACTCTCATATTAGGCTCTATCTCCTGTATAATACTGCTATTATTATGGTTAACGGCTCGTTCAAATGTTACTCACTTGTTTTCGTAAAAAGATGTTTTATGGTTTTTCTCATCTCCTTTAATACATTAACTGAACAATTTCCTTTATCTGTAGAAAATCAATAAACATAACGATTCAATAAAATTTCTTGCATAATAATGAACAAAAATATGTTTTTAACTAACTATTTTCACTTACAAAAATCTCAAGATTTTTTAAAATTTAAATTTCGTATTCTGCTAAGTGCTAGATGGCTTCAATATGGGTTCACTAAAATAACAGGATAACAGGAGGAGAGCTGACGTCCTGGAAACGTCTTAAAATAAATTTTAATGAAAAGAATTTAAAAAAAAATTACTGGACTGACGTTTACCAATTTAAAAATATTAAAAATACACTAATTATTAAAACGTATTTACATCCCTTTGCTTCTAACAAGATTTATTAATGGATTAGTTTCAATCGAAAATTAAATATAAACAAAAAATATTTTCTATGTAAAATCACGAGGTAGGGTCGAAACAAGGGTTTGAACTCCATCTATCCACTTGGAGTTCACGGAACGAAGTCGGTAGTTCCTCCCTATACGTAAATACTTCATCCTAAATAAAAAAACTTCAATACAAAGCTCTACGAGCTTTGGAGCTGCTGGAAAAAATAAGTTCAAAAAAGGATATAAAATGCAACATTGCTGCAGTAAGTAGGGCTTTGATCATCATAATTTGTCCAGAAGTCCATTGTGTGAGATAATGTTGTGTAGAAAGATATAGAACAGATGTTTAATGGACATATAAAACACTTGCATATAACAAATGATAAGAATAGTTTTTGATATCTATTTTAGATAAATATTTAGTTAGCTAGAATGATTTAGAAGGGTAATCCCGTGGAGAGGGAACTACCAACATCTGTGTGCATGTCCCCAGCAATGTTATCGCGCCAACCGATCAACAAACTGCTAATCCGTTCTTTGGTTACTTCATTATGCGCCAAAACACGCGTCCATTCTCCAGCTTACTTGTCGTCATCACTAATCGTCATCATCCCCTCTTTGATACTTAGTAAATGGTGTGAACTTTTTAGTTTCAAAGATTAAGTACTTATTTAACAGGCGCTACGATAGCCGAGTGGTTAGAGGTGAGGTCCGCAAAATGTATTGTGGTGCTGGGTTCGATTCCAGGTCTAGGCCTTAACTTTTAATTTAATAGTTTATGAGAGGAATTTATAGTTAAGTATGTTTGCTATTCTTCTCCGTCCAAGAATCCCAGTTAAATAGATAGGATGTAAAGCTCGCCTCAAAAATAGGCATTACTTAACTTTATTTATTTTTTACTATATGCATTTAATGACTTTGTGGATTATAAAAACATTTAAAAACTGTTAGTTCATTAAGAATAGGTTTCGTTCTCCCCTTGCAACTTACGCGAAAACCCGGATAAACCACGAAACTTTTAAAATCTCAGTTTTTCAATGTTATGATCAACTCATAAACAAAAGCAAAATTTAACTAATGTAATTTTTTGTGGCACATTTTTGAAACATGATGATGCGAGCTATCACCAGTAATACCTGCGAGTTACCAAAATGTCGCTGCGAGCTACTACTGGTAGCTCGAGAACCATGGAGTACGGATTGCTAAGGGAATTAAAAGCATTCTTAAAATCAAATTTAGAGTGAATTCTCCAACTGAAATCCCTGTTTAGTCAATGTATTGTTCACTTTCTAGAAAATGGCTTCTAGGCTTCTCTATAAGCTTCTTTAAGTAAATTTTTATTACGTAAATTGCTGTTAGCAAAAGACATTTGAGTGTTTCACGATAGATATATAATTTTTTAGACTTTACTCTGTGCCATGATAACTTTTATTAAATAAAAAATTAATTATTAAATCTTATTTACTGGCAACGGCTACGAGTTGTTTATTATTTGCAAAATTCATCTATCGTCCATATCAAATGAAAGTTCAGAAGTTCCTTGGGAAGTAGGGAGAGAGGGAGATATACAATACGTGGAAATGGTAGACGATTGTTAGAAATGTCTTCAAGTTTTCAGACTTCAATAGAACATCCAATACTTGCTACTAATAGCAGCATTCTATGTGATTGACATTTCCGGGCCATTCTGGACAGAAGGCAGTGTTAACAATTGTCCAGAAGTGTGACTCTAATCTCCGGATTGTCCTTGTCTACCAAACAAAGCACTTCACATTTGTCACTGAATCTCTCTTTCTTAAATCTTAGCTTTTGTCGCTTTTAGTATTGGCTTAAATCTACATACAAATATTTCTATACATTTATCTAAAACTACTTTTCTAACTTGTCTAGAAAGTTTACGGGCAACAAATTTATTGTTATACTTCAGATTGCGAGTCAGTCTTTAAAGTATTTGAAATAAATTTGTTTAAACCTCTAGAGGAACTCAGCAAGTGCGTATTGCAGATTGTAAGGGGGAAGTCAAATTCTCTGCAGCAAGTTGATGAGTCAACTCTTCAGGATTAAAAAAAAAAGATTTTATTTCTTATTTCTCTTGTGAGGGAATATTTTAATTGTTTAAAATCATATGAATTATTAAATAATTATAATAATACGGTCATATGATAAAACATATGTATGATATATTGAATGTAAAAAAATATTGAAGCTAGAGGTTTTTGTTTTATATTCATATAGCGTTGTGTCTTTTGACTGCCTTAACCCATGTTGTTGAGAATAAAATAAAACAATAAGAATTCTTCATCATTGTAGTGGTTGTTCTTATTTCTCTTAGTGGATCAACTCTTTCAGCTTCAGGTGTGGGGTTCGAGGCAGATCAAATTGGTTCGAGGCAGATCAAATTGGTTCGAGGCAGATCAAATTGGTACGAGGCAGATAAAGTTGATCAGAGGCAGATAAAGTTATATTGCAAAGAAAAGGAAACGAATTGAACATTGAAAAATAGTGAAGAGTTGTCGTATAAACTAATTGATTTGCGAGGAAGTAATAGCAATTCAGATTGTTCATCGGCCGTAAGTAAAACTCAGTTATATACTACATTGGTTTAATTTATTTGCAAATATGACGTCATTAGGAGAAATTAATAGAATTAACAAAAATATTAGCAATTCTACCATTAACGCTATTCGAGCACTCCACTTATTAATTTTTGAGTGCGAAGGAAATCGTCAGAAAAGGGCTAGACTCAGAAAATTTGAAGGATTTAGTTTCTTGTTGGATTCAGAAGAATATAAGGCCAAACTTAAATTCATACATGAAAATTTAACTGATGGTGACCTTACACTAATTTGTGACATTCTTAACATTGACCATGACGGAAATGCGGACGAACTATCCAAACGTATTTGTACAAGTCTAATGAATTTAGAAGATTTAAAAATATTAAATGAAGAGGTTAATGAGCAAGAAGATGAAGATACTGAAGAGCAAGATGTAAAAGAAGAAGAAAATAATGAAGATGAAGAAAGAAGTAATTCAGAGTTGTGTTACCATCCTAAATTTTTATTAAGAGATATAGAAGATTCTATTCGTCCTTTCACCGGTAGTGACAATTACACCGCTAATCGGTGGATTAAAGAATTTGAAGATATGAGGAAATTATTGAAATGGAACGATTTGGAAACTTTTATATATGCCAAGAAATCGATAAAAGGATTTGCAAAAACAGTAATTAATTGTGAGCCGAATGTAAACAGTTGGGTTAATTTGAAGAGGGTCTTAAGAGCTGAATTTCCAACTACGATAAATAGTGCTACTCTACATCAGATGCTAGTTAACAGAAAAATGAAAAAAGAAGAGACACTTAAAGAATACTTTTGTCACATGCGCGAACTGGCAGGAAGGGGTAGTATCGAAGATGATGCATTAATTAAATATACAATCGACGGCATCAATGATGACATTAGAAACAAAGTTGTTCTTTTTGGCTGTTCTACGGTTGCAGAATTTAAGAAAAGAATTGATATTTATGAAGAAATAAAGTTAAGCAGTAAAGTACATCAAGAGAAATGTCAATCGTTAGCATTCAAGAAATTTCCAGAGTCAGTGCAGGAAAGAAGAGTGAAAAATGCAGGTACTACGAGTGTGGCGAATGTAGTTCGATGTTACAACTGCGGGAAAATGGGTCATGTTTCTTCAGCATGCACGGCTCCGAAACGAGAACCTAATTCCTGTTTCAAATGCGGATCTCAAGGACATCAAAGAAAGGACTGTCCAAGATTACGTCCCACATCGAGACAGCTCACGGAAGGTACTACGCATAAGGAGATTGGCTGGATTGCAGAGAGCTCATCGTTAGCACCAACCTACGAAGTAAAAATTAAGCTAGAGGTAAACGACGTAGAAATTAGCGCTACTTTAGACAGTGGTAGCCCAATTTCTCTAATTTCTGAACATATTTTGCCTGTTAATGTTGTTATAAGTCCGTATACGCGTAAATTTCAATTTGAAGGAGTCAATAAAAGTAAATTAAATATATTAGGAGAGCTTAAACAAAATGTATCTGTTAATTCAATTAAAATTCCAATTACTTTCTATATTGTTCCGGAAAATACTATAAATTCTATCTGTTTATTAGGTCGAGATTTCCTGTCATATGATGGAATACAGGTTAAGTTTCAGGGTAATAATGTTTATATTGACGTTAAAAGTACATTAGTTGAAGAACCGATAGGTGAATGTATTTCTGATATTTTAAATATTGATATTTCCAATAACGTAAAACTTAATGAACCTGATTTGGATATAAATAATGAATTATCATTAGAAATTCAAAGTAAAGTCAAAAATATTATTAAAGAAAATTATGATGTTGAAAAACCTAAAGAGCCCGTAACAAATTTAGAGCTAGCACTCACAGTTAAACCCGATTGTCACTTAGGGTATTTAGTGGATGGTGAAGGGATTTGTCCCTCCACAGCAAATGTTGCTGCAGTTGCAAATTACCCAATACCCAAAAATTTTCGCGAATTGCATAGCTTCTTAGGATTAATTTCTTATTTCCGAAAATTTATTCATAACTTTGCTATTGTCGCCCAGCCACTATATAAGTTGTTGAAATCTAAAATCAATTTCGTATGGACCGAAGAAGAATCTAATTGTTTTGAGCGACTTAAGAATTTCCTAATATCAGAGCCGCTGTTAGCTATTTATTCACCCACTGCACTTACTGAATGTGATGCAAGTGCACAAGACTATGGTTCGATCCTTGTGCAGAAACAGTTCGACAATAGATGTTATCCAATGCGTACAGCTAACGCTTATGAAGTTATTAAATGGCAAGCATGCTACTCGTTTTTTTCCCAATACCACAAGCCAGTTAAGTTAGTTTTCGATGGGGGTTCTGGCTTCAATCCCAATAAATTTACTAAATTCCATAAAAGTTCACCTATGAACATGAAACCGTGGTTACCTAATAGTTAGCCAATTGCAGACTATTGAACTTACTTGTTTTAAATTTGCTTAATTTTCAAACTTAATGTTTTGTACTTTTCTAATTGCTATTTGGATTCTAATGTTATTGTTATTTATTTTCATAATTATAATTTTAACTTGGCTAAGAATTACTGTTTGATTGTGAGACCAATCAAGGTCAGGTTGGACGAGCTGTGAGGGAATATTTTAATTGTTTAAAATCATATGAATTATTAAATAATTATAATAATACGGTCATATGATAAAACATATGTATGATATATTGAATGTAAAAAAATATTGAAGCTAGAGGTTTTTGTTTTATATTCATATAGCGTTGTGTCTTTTGACTGCCTTAACCCATGTTGTTGAGAATAAAATAAAACAATAAGAATTCTTCATCATTGTAGTGGTTGTTCTTATTTCTCTTAGTGGATCAACTCCTTCACTCTAAAGATTCTTCATTTTTGGTTTTTATAGTTCATTTTTGACCAGGCAATGCCAAGTTACCGTTTCATATTCATTATATAATGATTTTTGTTTGAATTAAAATTCAACTTGTTACTTATCAGACCTTTTTACAAGATTTTTTTTTTTTTAATCATTTATTTAGTTACAATCAACGCATTGCGGTATAAGCAATCAATAAGCAACATATCACACATATCAGAGTGGAGAAGTTACACTTCAATAACATTCTACATTCTACTGACTCTCTTCATCAGAGAGGAGATCGCGAGGCCACTGTCTTTTAAGTCGTCTAGAAGTGTTGTCTGGAAATGATATTAGATGTCGTAAAAGTGGATTGTGATGTTTTTGAATGTTAAGATGGAATTTTCTGTTTTTTTTCAACTTGTGCGGCGAAAGGAATGTTCAAATCTGTGTGAATGGTTTGATTGGTGACGTAAAAAGGAGCGTTTACTATAGAGCGAAGAATTTTAGACTGCAAGGACTGAATCCTTTGCAGATTTGAGCTTTTGGTTGAACCCCACAGTTTGTTGCCACAAGCCCAGACTGTTTTTAATATACTTACATATATAAGTCTTGTTGTTCAGAATGAGTATCTATCTATCAACCTTTTCAGTTGTTGGAAGCGTCTGTTGAGTTCTGTTCTCTTAAATCGAGTATGAGGATTCCATGTAAGTCTTCTGACAAGGTAAAGCCCAAGTTAGCGGACTACGTTGACTACTGGCAAAGGAATTTGATTGCAAAAGACAGGAGGAAGAGTGATGCGTCGAAGAGTGAAAGTAATGTTTTGAGAAGAAAAAAATAATTATTTAGATAAAAATTATAGTTCTAATTTTTAATGTCAAGTATTTAAATAATAATTAAATTGCGCCTCCAACCACTGACTGATGAAAATGCATGCACCTTGCTGCTGGTGATACCTGAAAGGCAATACCAAGTTGGAGATTTCATAATTTTCAATTAAAAACAACTCCCCTACCTCGGTTATTCGCAAAATGATATGAATTCGTAGTTTTTGTAGCTTCTTCTTCTTAAATGGTGCTTCAACTCATGAAGAGTCTTGGCCTCCTCAAGACGTGCCCGCCGGGCGTTTCTTTCCTGCGCAACCGCCCTCCAGTTACGGAATCCAAGCATTGCCAAAGCATCTCTTGCCACACAGTCCTGCCATCGCGTTCTTGGTAAGCCTACCCTCCTGGGACCTTGTTCGCTACCATCCAAAATTTTTTGGGGTATTTCTTCATCCCCCATCCTTGCCACATGCCCTGCCCATCGCAGTCTTCCGAGTTTTATAATTTTGGCGATATTCGGTTCTCTGAACAAAGCATGTACCTCCCGGTTTTTCCTGATTCTCCAGTTCTGTCCATCACGTACAGGGCCTTAAATTCTACGGAGAACCTTCCGCTCGAATACCGCCAAGGACCTCTCATCTACTTCTGACATGGTCCATGCTTCGGAGAGTTTTTGTAGCTAAAGTTGTGTAAAAATATTTTATTAAAATGTTAAATTGCAAACATTTTATGTCTGCAATACTTACTTATTTTTAAAGTATACGTAAATACAAAACGAATAAAGTCAGAAATAAAAATCACCGCATTATGCACAATTCTGTTAGTCATTCAACTGCTCTAAGCTACATTAACTTTCCTCAATGCTCCGTGTTCTGTATGTACGATATATATGTGTGTGTGGCAGCTCACCACTAATAGAATACCATCAATTTTCTCAATCTAAATGCCGGATGTAATTCTTCACTGTAAGCGATTGATGCTTGTATAAGTTATTCCCTTCTTTTGGTGAAGTTATTCGTCTTGGTATTTCCCTATAAATTGTGAATAAGTTGGAGCGTACATATTGCTCTATTTAAATAACTCGGTGAAGCAAATACAATGAAAAATGATGTATCGATTGGCTTTCATGTGATTTTTTTGTTTGTTAAATACTATTTATATTATTCATTCCATTATGAATGTGAAGTGTAATGTAACTGTGTTTTCAAATATAACCATTTACCAACTATAAATATAAATAAATAACAAGTATATGTACGAGTATGTTACCTGCTGAGTGTTGTTCAAACTTGCATTTTAAGTAATGCCTTGTTACATTATTAAATATCAAATCTAATTAGGCAGTTTATACAATGTGTGGAATTCTAAAGATTTTATAAAATATCTAACGCAAAATGTAAGTTCATAAAATACTAGATCGTAAATATTTGTTAACAAATTTTAAGATTTCAGATTGCAATATTAATTAAAAGAATATAAAATAAGAGAAACCACGTAAAATAAAGAAACATTAAACGACATTTCTGATATAAATTTAATTGTAAATAACTATATCCTGCCACAAACAATCAAAATTCCAAACTTATCACATCCTAGTATAAACAAATTCATCTCGCTCTCCAGTACAATCCATTAATCCAAGAACTTTGTTCCTAATCCATTCTTGGGAATCCCAACAGAAGACTCCGATGGCCAAGAGATCTACTGATGGAATAAAACTGATTTATAATTTTTTCTTTATAAATATGTGAATATCTCTGTCTCTTCTCATTCAGTCACTATTCTCGCTCAGCGCTATTACCTTGCTAATTACTCTCATCTCGCTCAGCTCAAGTTGTTCACTATTC
The DNA here is from genome assembly GCF_049639745.1 of Rhodnius prolixus. Classification (NCBI taxonomy): domain Eukaryota; kingdom Metazoa; phylum Arthropoda; class Insecta; order Hemiptera; family Reduviidae; genus Rhodnius; species Rhodnius prolixus. The sequence continues at coordinate 32,390,475 of NW_027411581.1, read as the reverse complement.
CTTATCTCATTCACTATCTATCACCTGCATGTTTCTCCTTTCTCACTACTTGTAAATATCTCGGAGGGTTGTCAGAGGACAACCTCTCTTGTGCTCATCTTTTGCACTTATCATATTTACTAGATGCATGCTTGTGCAGTTGTAAATATGTCAATAAATAAGAAAGTAAAAAAGATATATCTCAAAATGAAGTCTTTATAAAAACTACAAAAGTAAGAAAAATTACAAATTCAAATTGCTAACTTACTCGTCTGTAAACCAAATAAAATCCGTCTAAATCATTTTTATGTTCATTAATTGAACACTCTGACCCTATCCTCGCAGTATGCTTACTACAGTCCCACCTTCACTAAATAGAACCTTTGTTAGAAAACTGGCGTTTAAAAATTAATCCAACTAAGTCTAAATACTCTAATCATCACACTCAAACGTCAAACTCCACCACCTGTCTTCTTACATCATACACCTATCCCACCAGCCGACCATGTGCGGTACCTTGGAATGTACCTAGACAAGAGACTTACCTGGAACTCCCATACGAGACTTAAACATACCGAACTAAACACACGATACAAACTTCTAGCCAGACTACTCGACAAACGCTCAAAACTCTCACTACAGAACAAACGACGACTCTGTACGGCTCTTCTCACACCAATATGGACTTTCGGACTCGAACTTTATGGAACAGCTAAAAAAACCAACATCAATAGACTGCAAACACTCCAATCCAAAATACTCCGCCGCATAGTAGACGCACCATTCTATATTAGCAACCACACAATACACACAGATCTCCAAATTCCACTCATCTCCAAAATCAGATATAAACATTTTCATCAAAAATTCTCACTTCATCCCAACCCTTTAGCTGCAAACTTGTCTTCAACTGCGCTACCCTCCAATCCTCGAAGACGGCTGAGGCGCCGTTGGCCCCGTGACCAACTGGGTGACTAATGGCGGCCATCACTGGATGACCGTCATTCACGTCTGCCACGCTATTTATACACTTATCGCATTTACTTATTGTACCCTGTAGGTAGGTGCAGGTGTAAATTTCAATAAAAAGATAAATAAAAAAATAATTGAATATGTAAATGCTCTAAACAAACTAACTTGAATGAGCGAACCGAACCGTGGAGCTACGGTAAACCCTGCAACATCCTTCCAGTATAGAGTCCTTCTTCAAATTCATCCCTGATCTTTAATTTAATGAGTGCTCGAACACTGTATGCCAAAATATTTCAATAATGGGCTATTTTTCCTCTTAAGCATAACACCTAGGAGATTATAAGATATTGTAAAGTTTTTCTCCAAATAAAAAACTTTGCTTACACAACTAGTGCCTGCCACTAGTTATTTTATTATGTGGGTTTGATTAATAATAAAACTCGCTAAAGTTGTAAGTAATAACCTGATTTATTAACACGTTAACATTACTCACATTAACATTTACAAGCAACTAACGCTATTCATTACAGTCACCATTTACAACAGTCACAACAGTTTACTGTTACTTACTCACTTCGTAACGCCACAAAACTGTTCCCCGACTGACCACTGGTCCGCACTGCACCGAATTGCACTAGTCTCAGCTACACTAACACAGCTCAACTCATCAACTGACTAATTGCCCAACTAGCTACCACTGAAGCACTCCGCAACACTGACTCTCCAAGACTAACTCATAAACTTGACTATAAACTCTAATAACTCCTTAAAACTTGCTTGAAACTCGATTAACACTGTGATTGAAACTCTCTTCTCCAGCTGTGTCGGCCTCCTTTTAACTGCGTGCCTCCCTCCAACTGGGACTGCCCTCCTCCAACTCTCTGAGCATAAGTTTCCACGCCCTCCTGATGTTCATTGGCTGGAGAAAACATACTGCCACCACCTCAGCTGTGAGCCGCCTCCTCCCATTCTCCGTCTCTCTCCAACTCCGTCTGTCTCCCTCTCACCTGTCAATCACAGGCTGGGAAACACATATGCCACCACCCCAACTGAGGCCTTTCTCTTAGCTGGCTTTTACACAGGTCACTAACTCCTTGAACAATCTAGCCCTTTCCTTTCTAGTTCAATAAAGACCGGCCCTTTTGTCTACACAGTGGTGGCCTGTTACCGGCTTTAGTCGCTTAACCCCTAGAACAATCTAGGCCTTTCTTTTCTGCCACAAGTAGATACCGCCCCTTTTGTTTATGCAGTGGCGGCCTGTTACTGACTTTGGTCGTTCAACCTCTAGAACAATCTAGGCCTTTCTTTTCTGCCACAAGTAGATACCGCCCCTTTTGTTTATGCAGTGGCGGCCTGTTACTGACTTTGGTCGTTCAACCTCTAGAACAATCTAGGCCTTTCTTCTCCGCCCAGGTCAACTTCGTTACACTGCTCCCCTCTTAGAACTGTTCGTCCCGAACAGAAGTCTCCTTCGTGATGTTGGGCAGCAATCGGTCCAAGTGTACCACCTTCATCTTGGATCTGGGCGTGCGTTGAATCCGTTACACCAGGTCGTTGAGCCGACAGACAATGGTGCAAGTTCCTTCCCAGCAACTTAGGAGGTTTTCCCTTTTTGCGGACACGCTTGTACGACAAAACTTCCTCACCTCTCCGGAACGTTCTTCCAATGACCTGCCTGTCATACGATGTCCTCGTCCGGTCGCTGTCCAGTCTTTTCCTGCCGCGTGCCTTTCCACGTGCAGCTCTCCACTTCCGGCGAAGTTCCGCAACGTAGCCGCTCACGTCCGACTCTTCAGCTTCCAAGCTGCCTTCTAGGGTCCTGTAGATTCGCTCCACCATGCCGTCAGAGTGAGGGTGTAGCGGCGTTGTCCTTTTCCTCCTGACGCCGAGGATCTGGTAGACCGCCGATGCTGCAGCTGCCGGTGACGAGTCCTGACCTGCTAAGTCGTGGGCCTCTGCCCGCTTACTGAAGTGGTCCTTCACAACCGGAATGTTGCGTATCTCTCTTCTGGAATCAGGAAAAGGTCCTGCCATATCGAAGGCTATCCTCTTGAGCGTCAACCCAACCTTGTCCTGCCTCAGGGCGCCATTGGTTTTCCGGCTGGTTCCCTTTCTTGCTACCCACTCGGTGCTACGACTACCCCAGTTTACACCGTCCTCGTGGTAGCCTACCAAAGAGAACCGCTGCCTCCGCTTGGCCCATGCCCTCTTCACTCCAAGGTGCCTCTCGGTGATACCTCCGTGAATTCCCGACAGCTCCTCTTCTTTCCTGTCCAAACTTTTCCGGTCTCGCGACAAAATGTCCATTTCAATGGCGAGCGAATTCCGCTGGGCACAGTAGCTCGGTACGTCCCGACTGCTGGGGACCACTTTCCGGACCGCTTCCTCCTGACACTTGAGCACAGACCCCGTGTCCTCACCCAGAAGTTGTTCCTCCCTGGTCGCTTCAGGGCTCCATTCCACTCCTGGTTGAACAATAATGGTACTCTTACCTTGGTCTTGCTCTTCCTGTCCGCTGCAGTTTTCTAGCGCTTTTATGCTTTCTTCTTCCCACGCAGCTTCCTGAAGTTCTACCCGGCTACGTCCTCCCTTAATCTGGTCACATTCACATATACATTGCGACCTGCTATCTCCACTACCTGCATCATCCTTGCCGCCTTCGTCTTCTTCTTGGACTTTACCTATTTCATTCTTCATTTCTTCTTGCATCCTACTTATTTGCCTGGTTATATCCCTTGTTAGTTCTTCTTTCATCTTTTCCTGGCCCTTGTTTCTTTCATCTAAGCGCTTGTTCATCTCATCTTGGCGCTTGTTCATCTCATCTTGGCCCTTTCTCATGTCTTCCATCATCTCCCTCATCAGTGTCATTAACTCTTCCATGTTCTGCTTCCTAGTACTCACTGGCATATAACACTCGTCTATTTTCCAAAACTTTCCGGCAATTCACACTTACTCGTTTAGCGGTTCTACTAGATCCCACTTCTGACACCAATGTAAAGTTTTTCCCAAAAAAAATAACTTTACTTACACAACTAGTGCCTGCCACTAGTTATTTTAATATGTGGGTTTGATTAAATAATAAAACTCGCTAAAGTTGTAAGTAATAACCTGATTTATTAACACGTTAACATTACTCACATTAACATTTACAAGCAACTAACGCTATTCATTACAGTCACCATTTACAACAGTCACAACAGTTTACTGTTACTTACTCACTTCGTAACGCCACAAAACTGTTCCCCGACTGACCACTGGTCCGCACTGCACCGAATTGCACTAGTCTCAGCTACACTAACACAGCTCTACTCATCAACTGACTAATTGCCCAACTAGCTACCACTGAAGCACTCCGCAACACTGACTCTCCAAGACTAACTCATAAACTTGACTATAAACTCTAATAACTCCTTAAAACTTGCTTGAAACTCGATTAACACTGTGATTGAAACTCTCTTCTCCAGCTGTGTCGGCCTCCTTTTAACTGCGTGCCTCCCTCCAACTGGGACTGCCCTCCTCCAACTCTCTGAGCATAAGTTTCCACGCCCTCCTGATGTTCATTGGCTGGAGAAAACATACTGCCACCACCTCAGCTGTGAGCCGCCTCCTCCCATTCTCCGTCTCTCTCCAACTCCGTCTGTCTCCCTCTCACCTGTCAATCACAGGCTGGGAAACACATATGCCACCACCCCAACTGAGGCCTTTCTCTTAGCTGGCTTTTACACAGGTCACTAACTCCTTGAACAATCTAGCCCTTTCCTTTCTAGTTCAATAAAGACCGGCCCTTTTGTCTACACAGTGGTGGCCTGTTACCGGCTTTAGTCGCTTAACCCCTAGAACAATCTAGGCCTTTCTTTTCTGCCACAAGTAGATACCGCCCCTTTTGTTTATGCAGTGGCGGCCTGTTACTGACTTTGGTCGTTCAACCTCTAGAACAATCTAGGCCTTTCTTTTCTGCCACAAGTAGATACCGCCCCTTTTGTTTATGCAGTGGCGGCCTGTTACTGACTTTGGTCGTTCAACCTCTAGAACAATCTAGGCCTTTCTTCTCCGCCCAGGTCAACTTCGTTACAATATCTAGGCATTACATATAGTCTAAATAATAAACCGCTTATTGCTTAATTTTAAACGAATAATAGATGTAGTACTTAGAGTTTTAGGCAATTTGTTGAAGTTTATAAGGTAATTAGGCATTAGGTAAAATGGCAGGATTACATACATTCTGCCGGTAAACTATGCGTGTGTATTGTTTATGTGATTAAAAAATTTCTTTGAGAAATAGGGAGATGATTAGAGCGTTGATGGTGGTTATGGTAAGGGCATGGAGCTCCCTGTAACTATAGGGCTGGGGCGTTCTGTTTAAAGGGAGTGAGGTCTGCTACTTTGTCACTTACCACAACACATCTATTAGTTTATAAGGGCACATATGTCGCCCTGATACACATCTTGTAACTATATACTGCTCGGCAAAATACACTTAAGTAACCCGACGCCCTTGTAATTTATTTTAATTCTGTAGACTCACAGGCTAATTTCACCCCTCGTGTCAAGTTTGATCATTCTACTGTTTAAAATATCTCTATTTAAATGTTACATAATTTCTAGTGATTTTAGAATGGATCACAACTAACTAAATCTACTTCAACCTATTTCCATATTCTACTTGCGCAATAACGTGCATCTGCATTTTCAAATTTTGTTGATAATCTGGGTCTGACCTGGTTCAGCTTTTCATCATTCATCGATTCAGATTAAAAAAAATACTTTCTGAAAAGGTAGGCAATAACTTTAACAATCTAAGTAAATGGTTAGTGTTCTATAAGGACCAGAAGTGGAGTAGTTGTGCTTAGGAAGGTATTGCTTGAGAACAGAAATGGCCACACTCTCTGGCATCATCAGAAGGCAGATAGAGTGAGTGTGTGTTAACTGCCAGCTTTCTCTCAATAGTCAGCATTTGCAAAGGATCTATTGTTATTTAATTACCTCTCTAGAGGTCCGACTGCCAATGCAGATCCTTTATGCAGCATGAAGTAACACAAAAGCAGTCTGAATGTAGCCGCTGTACCACACTATACGTGTATGAGTTATTAATGTCTACATCCTATCTAATTGAATGTAGTCAGTGTGTTCGCCGTGTAGAGAGAACATTACACCCTCGTATGCTTAAAACCCAGAATATCTGGATCTATTGCATAATAGCCGCCAAGGTATAACTGGAGAATAGTCTTTTTTTTTTTTATAAGTAATAAGTAATAAGGAACAATTAAAATGACCGACTAGAACCAAAAGGAGCGCATTGTGTGCCGATGCACTTGGATGTTGATGTGTCTTGATAAATAAATAAAACCCAAATTAAGCTTTCGACTGTCTTAGTAAGGACTAAAAGGTCATTTCAAGGTAGAGGACATTAATAAAAGAACAAGTGATATAGACTTCTCGTTAGATTCAGATGTCCGATGCCAAAACGTGCTCATCAGAGAGTAAGCGACTAATACCTTTTGCTAATATCTTAGTGAACTGTACTAGAAAATATATACTTACAGAAATTCAAAAATTTACCTCACCTCTTGCATTCTTGCCAGAATTTTACGTAGATGCTTTGATAGACACTAGCGTGGCAGAACATAATTTGTTGTAGCCCCTGCCTCATTTTCTGTGTGGGCAATTCTCCAGGGGGAGGCAATTGTAATCCCCTCTCGACTCTTTCTAGGCTATTTAGTAACGTTGCTATCCTAGAATTGAAAGAATTTATCCAAAAGCGGCAAAAAAATGTTTAGCCTGAAAATAAGGTACTTGGGACAGTCGAGTCTAGAGGAAAACCAATGCAGCTTCTCGGCAGCCAAGTACACACGGAAAGAACCAGGTCGATCTAGCACGCTTATATCTGGATAACGCAAATATATATATTCTTTATTTCTTCAGTGTAGACGAGAACGTCAAGGAATGAAGAAGTTCATTAGTACTAGTACCTTTGGAGGAGGTGAACTTGCATCAGACGGGTTGGAGCTTCTTCCCTCTCTCCGAATTTGGGTCTTCGACATGAGTAATCCTGCGATTCCCTGTAAAAACATTCTTATAAGTTGAAATTCCTTTACGGGTCATTAATTATAAGGATGTCGCACAATATGTTATGCTACTCTCATAGTATTAGTATTATTAACGTGGCGAATGGTTTGATCTCTTATACTATGGACTCGGTAAACCGTTTAAAACGTCGCTATTTTAACCAGCAGGAACTTGAGCTGTAGACTCGAACCTTTAAGGCATTTCTTCTAGCTTTGTATGAACGCCCAGAAGTTTAAGCCAGACAACAACCTTAAGAAGGTTGTATCTATCATTGCGTGCCGTCGTTTCATCTTAATACTCTCCTTAAAGTCAATGGTTTCCTCAAAGACATCAGAATCGAAAATTAAATCTCTTCTTCACTGTAGGCACCCAGACTGAAGAATATTAGAGCTGCAGTGTAATGAGGCCTAAAGCCCTCAGCACTATCCTAATTACCAACGATTCTCCAAGGAATTGTTCTATTCAAAGACTGAACTTTTTTGTGCTTCTTGTTTAACTGACAAAATTAATTTTTGCTTAGCAGAAGAATATGTTAAGTACCTCTTGAGTGACAATAAGATTTAGTTTGTCAATTAAGAATATTTTACAAAAACGAAACGCGACTGTTTTACAAAATGATTCATAACTAGCTTCATCTGCCGTTTTGACGAGCTCGAGATTCGACATACATAATGTTTTCCTCAGCTGTCTTTTGAGGAACGATTTCTAAGTAACTCACTGGCATTGAAAATGCAAATTATTATTTTTTTTGGCAAAAACTACAATTTTTTTTACCAGCTTCACTATTTTTAATACCTTTCCAATTTCAGAGCAAACTTTTGACATATCGATTGGTTCTCTCTTATTTGTTACTGTTGTGCACCTATTTATTCCTGATTTGCTGCAACTGAAAAAGAAATTAGTATTAGTGTTCATATAAATATTGCTCATGTTTACATCTATTGCTAATTTTGGAAACTATTATTTATTTCTTTGGCTGATTTCACTTATTTGTAAAGCTGCATTGTGTTCAATCTTTGTGCAAACTATAACTTTAATGAAAGTAAATTAGTAAAAAAGTAGTAATTGCCTATTTTTTCAGGCAGGCTTTACGTCCAACTACCAAATTAGGTGTCGTGGACGGAGGCGACTAGCAAACATACTTTACTGTAAATTTCTCATATTAACCATCAAATAAAATCCAAGGCCTAAGACCGGGAATTGAACCCATTGCCAACATATTAGCATATTAACTTTGCAGGTCTCGCCTCTTAACCGCTCGGCTACCGTGGCGCCTCCTCTTAACCCGCTCGGCTACCGTGGCGCCTCCTCTTAACCGCTCGGCTACCGTGGCGCCTCCTCTTAACCGCTCGGCTACCGTGGCGCCTCCTCTTAACTCGCTCGGCTACCGTGGCGCCTCCTCTTAACCGCTCGGCTACTGTGGCGCCTCCTCTTAACCCGCTCGGCTACCGTGGCGCCTCCTCTTAACCGCTCGGCTACCGTGGCGCCTCCTCTTAACCCGCTCGGCTGCCGTGGCGCCTCTTCTTAACCGCTCGGCTACCGTGGCGCCTCCTCTTAACCGCTCGGCTACCGTGGCGCCTTCTCTTAACCCGCTCGGCTGCCGTGGCGCCTCCTCTTAACCGCTCGGCTACCGTGGCGCCTCCTCTTAACCGCTCGGCTACTGTGGCGCCTAATAAAAGTAAATAAAATAAATAAATAAATTGCATCAAAGCTTGAAAAAATTTCCACAATTTATTTATACTAGCCACTATTGTGTGCCTTGGCCAGAGTGGCTTTAATCTAAAAAGTAGAGCGATTTAAAGGAGCAGAACATCCAGCTTCTGGCATCATCAAATATTCTTTTCTGCAAATCGGTTTTGGCATGAATGCTGAGACGACGATTCATAATAAACATCTATACAGAGTGAACTGGAGAATTGGGTTGAAGATAAACATTGTAGTGATAATAAATCGACTTGGTCAATAACTATTTATGAGGACGATCATTGAGACACGGTTGGGAAAAATAAATAAAAGGCCAGCTCTGAATGTAGTAGCGTTGAGGCTCAAAGAGCTGAACAATGGAGAAAAGAGAAAAACGATGAAAAATGTGTTTTGACTGGAATAGATACAAGAGAAGAGGAAGGGCCCTTGATTGCTGTCAGACATTTTGGCCACGAGAACGACGGCCTGGAGTATGGACAGCTGGAGAAGGATCAGCGGCAGGAGAGTATAAACAGACGATTTGTATTTGGGCGACCGGGGGAGACACGCACACAATGCTATCTATTGATGTGAACTCCCTGCAAACAGACTCACTGACAAACAGACCGAGAGAAATATTGGATAAACTACAGTTCCATCCCGCTTTACATTTATTTGGGAAAATATTCTCTAACTGGCGCGCGCTGAACGGAATCTAAAGTCTGTTAGAATATAAATGGCTATTTCGCTTCACTGCTACCGACTAAATTGGCAAACGAAATAAGGGAGTCGTATTTCTGTTTATCCAAACATAACAAGTCCCTTTCTTCTAATGGAACGCGCAATTCAACTCCCTGAAGACTTCCGTTTTATTTACCAATGTATTTCCGTCATACAAGTACACTACTCAAATAATGCTCTTTGTACAATAAATTAGTGTTGGTCATTAACTATGTTTATAAGAAATAGTTTTTTCTCAGTGACAATTTAGATTTTGATGTGTAACATAAACCTCTACATAGAAGGACATTATTCTACAAGGCCCACAAAATGCACTTAATAGGCGAAAAACAAAAAATTATCTTAAGTTAATTAAGTTAATATTGTTAAAAAAGTATGACATGAATAATTTGCAGTCCCAAACTCTTACTGATAGTGACCAAGATGCACTTGGATGAACATAGAGTTTCGAAAAAAAGAAAGACTTTTTCAACTTTATAAAAAATAAATAAATTTTAGTAGTTATCCTTGGGTCTCGAATAGAGGCCATTTCAAGTCTACACTCATAATCACTAAGCTTAACCCGCCCCTAGCTTGTGTATCATTTAAAGAGCTTATGTGTAATGTTGTACACATATATGCAGTAGACCAATGCTGTTAACTTAGAAATGTAAATGCTAGCGTAAGGATTATTTATGCTAAGTGGGTTGGCAGAATGTAAGAGTGGACTACAGTAGAATGTATGCGGACTCTGTCCCGTGTGTTTAGGAGAATGAATAAATACAGCGGACGAAGCGGATATGGAGAGAGCAGGAGTAGAAGATGAGTTGGACCTGATGGAGGCTCGCTAGAATGGGCTGCACGGATGGCGCGCCCACCAGAGTAGTATGGTGCCCATTCCTCGTCACTCTACTGCATTTATTATGCAGATCAACTGGAAAGTGTCTGTAAATGAAGATGGCCTTCCCGGAGCGGGTAATAAGAGAATTTGGGAGAAATACATAAAACATAGAAATTAGCTGAATGAAAGAGAAGGAAGTAATGCTGGGCCGAGCGGAAGTGGGCAAATGGAAATGCTTTTACTAAATAGGGGGCGGCAGGATGTGGCAGGGTGTGAATAATTGAAAGCTAATCAGAGAGCAGCTCCTAAACAACTTATAACTGACTCAACGTGCTTTTTTAACGGGCGCAACGTTTTCATCCACTCTCTTCCATAACTAAGATTATTTTTTCCCTAGAGCGTCGTTATTTAATTTAATCACCACTGCAATAGCTTTCAGATGTAATAATATTAATTCAAAATTACAATTAATTTGGGATATAAAACTGGCTGCATTCTAAATAAAAATCAATTTCAATAAATTGATTTAGTGTGTAAAATTTACGCTTAAGTATTAGTGTAACGTCATCTATTAGTAAAGTTTAAAAACTATAATCTATGTTTGCTATTTGTTTTGAATTCTTTAAAGTTAGCATTTTTCGTGATTTCGGCTCGTCAGGAAGACTGAACGTACTTTACATAAAGTGCTGCGTATCGACTTGGAAGCACATAATGCACAAATCGTTAGGGAGTTAGAAGTACCTACAATTGAAGACTTCATAGACAAGGCAGCCCAAAACAGAGGAAAACATGTAATGGGGGATTGAACCAAACAGGCGACCTATAGGAATCTACATCCCCCAGTTAGCCAGGGCTTGCAGGACCTCAGAGCACATGCGCAAGATGAATGCTAACTAGAAGGCTTCAAAGAGTTTCAATGCTAACTGAGTCTCGCTCTTTCTGCGCCCTTGCAACGGCAATATTCATCTTATCTTTCTAATCAAGGACTCGTGCAATGCCCACCATCTACCAGACTTAGGTTTCTTCTTCAGGCTAATATGCCTCTTGGGCCTGCAGACCCAGAAGACAGTTAAAACCCCACGGTCTTGTCTCAGCAGATTAGCCAGCCGTTATCTTGGGCGAGGGTCACTGACCGGTGGTTTACACCTACAGGCACTCAAAAGGGTTCCGGGCCATGAGAGATATGATAGAACACGTTCTCGTGCCAGTTTGTTCGCCTTTTCGAGCATTCATACCATTTTCCACGTGCCTACCTCGATGACAGGCTTAACACAGTGACACATCCCAAAAAACACAGTGCCCCTGCCCTACAATTCATTTGTCGTAGCGTCACCATCGCCCATACCAAATGGAATGCCATTAGCTACTGGCTCTCGAGGTTGGAGATTTCCCATATTTTTCTCGCCCATCCTTTTCTTATCCCCTTAACTTATACTTGCAATATAAATTTATCTCTGGCGCCAAACCGTAGTTGGAATGCACTTGCTAGATGTGTTAGGGTGTTCCTCCACTAACTCTCGTAGGTTAACTTAGTGGTTCGTCCACTTCATTCGTGGGTAGTATAAGTTCAGCTTGTCCTTAAATAGGCGGAGCGGGAGTTGCTTCCTAGGGCGCTTCTGCTTCCAGTGGGTTTTGCACATCAACCAGCTGGAGCAGTGACATCTCCTTCTTGTAAAGCTATCCCCTGCTTCTCGGTATACTCTAAAAAGGGCGGTATGGTCCTTAAAAAATCCTCTTATTGAACATACAGTTTGGAAAGGGTAACTGGTTGAAGAATGTCCTACAAATCACCAAAATATGTATTCTTCTGATTTATACACGCTTAAATTTTAAAGTCTGGAAGTTGTGAAGACATCTTGTGGTAATTTAAGTTTAGGTCTTTGTCAAATGGTTGGCTGGTGCTACTTGGAAGTCTTTTCCAGCTTCCATAGCTGTTGTGTTACCTACAAATCTTTGAGACGTCTTTACTATAGTCTTTGTCATTTGTATTTCTAACTCCTGAGGATTAGTATTGAAAGATCCATAATTTGTTGATTGCTCTCTAATTGGTTCCTCATCCAGGTTGGACATCCTAGCATAGAGTAAGGTATTGTGGTATCCATCTATTATTTAGAGTGTAGAGTGGTCTAAGAGTTATTTAGGCGTCTTTTATATTATTTAAGGAGTCTGTGTTAGTCTTATTGTCGAGTTTTACCCTGAGGTATTTCAGGTGAGGTTCAAGGCAACACGAACAAACACACTATTTAAACATTTAAAATTACAAGTACGTTTCGTAAGTGGCAATTTTTAAGTTCAAGTAATTTTGAATACTTTGTAATTCTAGTAGGTTTAATTTTTTAGTAGGCTTTGTAATTTTGGTATTTTTAGGCAGAAATAAGCTGCAGGCCATTTAAAGGTGTTTTTCTTCATCTCATGAACTTATTAGTTGACGAATTTTACTTTTATAAGCTCTCGATTATTGTAGTGAATAAGTTAATTGAAATCTTAATCAGTAGTGAACAAAGTAAGTAGATTGTTCTGAATTAAATAAACCCCACCATTTCCATTGTGATAGTTTCAAATAGGTTAGGGCAATTGCCCATTTTCTCTGCCCTAACCGGTTGTTCCTTTTGCTGAAGGTCTGTTTTATTTTGTAATCATTCTTGAAGTATCAACAGTATCACTAGCGTAGCCAATAATTTAAGGACCCCCAAATCTGACAAGTTCGAGGAAACTTTTTTTTTTATCTTTTTATTGAAATTTACACCTGTACCTACAGGGTACAGTTAGTAAATGTGATGAATGTATATAAATAGCGTGGGAGACGTGAATGACGGTCATCCAGTGATGGCCGCCATTAGTCACCCAGTTGGTTACGGGGCCAACGGCGCCTCAGCTGTCTACGAGGATTGGAGGGTAGCGTAGTTGAAGACAAGTTTGCAGCTAAAGGGTTGGGATGAAATGAGAGTTTTTGATGATATCACATTTTGGCAAGTTCGGAGATGAGTGGAATTTGGAGATCTGTATGGATTGTGTGGTTGCTAACATAGAATGGAGCGTCTACTATGCGGAGGAGTATTTTAGATTGGAGTGTTTGCAGTCTATTGATGTTCGATTTTTTAGCTGTTCCGTAAAGTTCGAATCCGTAAGTCCATATTGGTGTGAGAAGAGCTGTATAGAGTCGTCGTTTGTTCTGTAGTGAGAGTTTTGAGCGTTTGTCGAGTAGTCTGGCTAGAAGTTTGTATCGTTTGTTTAGTTCGGTACGTTTAAGTCTCGTATGGGGATTTCAGGTAAGTCTCTTGTCTAGGTACATTCCAAGGTATCGCCCATGGTCGGCTGGTGGGATAGGTGTATGATGTAAGAAGACAGGTGGTGGAGTTTGACGTTAGAGTGTGAAGACTATGTATTTAGACTTAGTTGGATTAATTTTTAAACGCCAGTTTTCTAACCAAGGTTCTATTGAATGAAGTTGGGACTGTAGTGAATTTAAATTTAAAAAAAAAGTTCACATAAAATGATAACTTTGTACATTAAACCAATGATGGTTCTGAATCAAATTGTTCGAGTAAAATACGGATTCAGATTTAAGTGCAGCGCCACTGTAGCCGAGTGTATAGCGGCGCGGGCCGCAAAACTAAGGTGTATTGTGGTTCTACACATGATTCCAGGCCTAGGCCTTGGATTTTATTAAATGGTTATACGATATGAGAAATTTGCAGTAAAGTACAGTTGCTGGTCGCCTAAATCCAACAGTCCGTTTGATGTAAAAAAGTAGTCACTTTGAATTCATAAGGACTATAAAACACTGAAGGTCCTCTTTTAGTGTTCTTTTTTAATTATTTTATTTTTTTGCAATAACGATGGTGAAGTTTTTGTATTTGGGCCCGCGCTACTGAATATTATGCTGGTGTCCAAGAACCAAATAACCATTAGCTTTAGGTTAAGTTTTAACTTAACCTAAATCAGCAAGGTTTCTTTGCTTATTTAACAACCCAAAGCGGCTGAACTTGGAAAATATTTCAGATAAATATATCTACATAGTAACATAAAGCATATTAACTTTAAGGAAATGGTATTAGCCGTTTTTAAGAAAATTAAAAGTAATTGAGTAAGTAGCACTACTGTGTTAGGTTTTCTCTAAATGTCTAAATGTTTATTACCACAAATATCAATGGTGGCATTGATTTGAAATATCAAATTTGAACCTTCTTCTGATTTCGTTTTTTGTATTACCTCTTTCGCCCACTCCACTTTTTCAGAATGAGAGCAACACAAAACTACTATTTACGGTGTAAACGCAAAATCGAAAATCCGCATGTTCCCTATGCATTTCTCTTCTCTAAGAGATGCATTTCTCTTCTCTAAGAGAAATGAAAAAATATTTTATAGAAAGGCATTGTTGTTTTCGTTTTTTTTTTAATCGTTAAAAAAGAATCGATTCTTTAACATTCTTGAGTTCAGTCTTAATGTTCAAAACTATTGGAATAACATGCACTGGAGTCACTTTGATTTTCGAAGAAATGGAGTCAGAAAGGAAATTGTATCCAAGATACTCATTCTATGAAAGATGAAAAAAAGAATAGATTATTCTTGTTTATATTAATGTTGATAGGCCGCGTTAGAGAGCATAGGCTCTATGTAGTAGTAATTGAAGGGGGACCGCCCCCAAAGGCGTGATAACTCTAACTCGATGAGCACAAACTGGCTAACACCCTTGGGACGCAGATTTGAAAAGTGTATAAAATTTGCACTTCCCAGCTGGGCTTCCAATTAGAAGGTAGCAGAGGGGGCTGGCTGGATACCCGTTGGACTGTGAGGGGAACACAGTGGAAAGCGTATGATGTTTAATTCAGACTCTCCATTAGTCGTCTCTCCCTGGTGTTGCTAAGTGAGTAGAGACGTTCGGATGCAATTCATCAACAGTTGTTGGCTCAGAGGCCAGAAACAAACATCTACTAACTCGTTAGACATGCTAATATCTGGGAAGCGATAAACACTTTTGCTTCCTTCAAATGACCGAGCGGAGAGCTACTTATCAGAAGGAAGGAATTAAGGAGCGCAACAGTGGGGCGAACTCCCTAATGTCTTAGCTAAGTTTCACTGCTCGCTTAATGAGATTTTTCTCACTCTTACATCTCCTTCCGCCTCCAGTTAAGATGAGCTCTAGCTTCTGAATAGATTTATTCACTTGGAAATAATATCTTATTACCACATTAATGCCTTAATACAGTTGCAAGAACATTTCCAACCTTTCTGTTCTAACAGACATCTGTTCTTTCACATTGTTTATTTTTATTTTAAAATTCTCCAGCCAGAATTCGGAACTAATTCTGGTCGATAGGTAAGATGAAGAGTGTTTCTGATAATTTGCGAACTAATTTTGAAACTAGAAACAGTTCATAGGAGATTTTTTAAACATAATTTATTGTGTATTTACAACGCGCTAATGCGAATAAACAAATATGGAAATTCTTGTGATTTGGTTAGATTCACAGTGCTGGATATCACTGGAACAAACTGTTATCTTTTCAAGAAACTAGGCCTTAAAATGGAGTTTAGGACTGACAGCATACTGGGTATTTGAACTTACCGAAACTCACAACCCTTATTTGTGGCAACAGTGGTATTTACTAACTAGTTTCAGACAACGCGCTAATGCGAATAAACAAATATGGAAATTCTTGTGATTTGGTTAGATTCACAGTGCTGGATATCACTGGAACAAACTGTTATCTTTTCAAGAAACTAGGCCTTAAAATGGAGTTTAGGACTGACAGCATACTGGGTATTTGAACTTACCGAAACTCACAACCCTTATTTGTGGCAACAGTGGTATTTACTAACTAGTTTCAGACAGACTGCGATTGTACCTATTATATTGGCTAATGGGAGAAAAGTCAAAGACAGATACAAAGAACATGTACGCTCGTATAAAATACAAGAAAACCACCTTATCAATCACAGTCATCAATTGGATAATATCTGGTTAAAACATATTCAGAAACTGGATTTAAGATTGATTGGAGGTCGTAACTGTTATCTGAACCCCAAAGTTCTAGTTCGTAGGCCCAAATGGATTTTATTTGTTTCTTTTTCTTTTACACTCCCATCTACTCAGAATTCGAGACCTAGCAGGTTCCTCTTGCATTCTCTTACCGTTTAAGAGACTAAAAACCCTCGCGGCACCTTATTGTCGTCCATTATCCTGAATAATCCTATCAAAATCGGCTGTTTAAAGAGAATTGCAGGTGTCTTTTCTGATTTTTCTCATGCACATCATCCAGAAATCCATTTCCTTGGCTTTTTAAAAGTAGAACGTTGCGTTTATCAGATCTCTGAGAACTTCCTTTTCTCCCTCGTCTGTGGCCCAAGGACCTGCACACCGAGAATATCTAAGACTTCGTCTTAACGCATCTTCTGTGACTTCTCCTGCTCCATTTAATATCGAGTCCCATATTTCTAAGACTTCCTTTAATCAGATCTTTTTCATTGATGCAAACTGCATTCTGTGGCAGCCATGGATACTCGTCTTTTAATGAAATCCTTGACCTCAGTTTTAGAATGTTTAACCAATTAATTTGATTGATTCATAACTTGTCAGAAAATAAGTTACAAAATTCATGAAAATTCTTATTTATAAAATAATAAAAGAGATCCTTAATAAAAGAGAATTACTGAAGAAATACAGTCCTAAATGTTGAGATAAGTGCCATTTGGCTAATTAATGTGATAAATATTTATGTAAAAAGGTGGCCGGATCGCCTTGAAGATCGGATATTATGTAAATTAAAGGAGCTATCTGAAATTATTGTCGAAGTAATTTGAGTAGTAAAAGGGGTCTGAAATCAAGTATTCATGCTGTAATATATATCTCTTGTTGTAAGAGCGGGGCGTACAGCTAGAAAGCCTGTTTTGCGAGCTTGAAAGCTTTCTAAATAAATATTTGAAGAGGGAACGCTGCCGCTTTGCCATGTAAAAGTGTCGGCAAACGACATAAAAAGCTCTCTTTGTTTGCACGGCCAGTCGACACCTACATCCTCTTGCTTTTCCTCACCTCTTTTCCTTTCGCAACAACGACGGCCATATTTTTTTCCATTTCATCCTCAGTATTTCCTCCTTCCATTACTGGCGGGCTCCTATCCATTCCGCACCCAGTGTTGTTTCCCTAAGAGGCGGTAGTATTGCCCGCCCCCAAGCTCTTTATGCTGCTTCTCTCACCACCAACATCAACTCAGTTGGAATGTTTTGTCTTGATCACTTTACCAGCAAGTGGAAACAGTGAAAATAACATTTCTAACGCAGAAAATGTCACTTTTCGAGCCGATTTAACGCTGCCTTTCCATTTGCTTCAATATTCCTTTCTACGTCATTTCCGATATTTCTCTAGATAAATCGCATTATGCATTTTAATTTTGCTTTTATCTAAAGGATTTCTCAAAGAGAAATGTGTAAAAAGATTAATGTGTTACTTCGCAAAATCGCAAAAATTTATTTTACTAATTTAAAAAACTTCAATCACCACCAGTAATTAGAAATTTAAAGTATTTTTTGTCAGAGAAATTATTTTTGATAAAATCTACCAAAGAACAATTTAAATTCGTGGAGTTAAATATTGAATAACAGTGAACATAACTCATAAGCAACTCATAACTCACGAAGTGACCAAAAATCTGGTGTGTGATACACGACCTTCTCTTACTCCAGGCGATTCTCCTGGTTCTAACTTACTCATTCTTTTCTACTTTTTATTTTAAAGCATATATTATAGTTTGAGAAACTATACTAGTTTGAGAAAGCGAAATTTACACCGAATTGACTCCCACCTTCCAGCAGAACTGTCGCAGCACGAGTGTTTTTTTTTATTTATGTTTTAACAGGAAAAAATAATTAAAATAAAGGTTTCTGGCCTTTATATTTTTAATTTATTTTAAAGTTATAAATTAGAAAATATAGTTTTTTTATCGTGATTTTATCTTTTTATAGAGACTAACTGGTACAATTTAATATGTTTCTGTTTTACAGACCCCAAATAAATAAACTAAAACTAAAATTTATTATGTTTGACATTCTAAATATTAATATTGTAAAATACAAATTTAAAAAAAAAAAAAAATGTAGCACAATTCAGTGGTAAAGGCGTGGCCTGTTTGAAGTGGGCGTGGCCAACAATGCTAGTGTGGCTTTCTATTGGTTCCACGAATCTCCTACATTTCATACCTTCGATTCTCCTTTCTGATTAGTCAATTCTTTATTTACAATTATTTCTAATTAAAATACTTTTTAAACAATTTTTCTTCCATAGGTGTTTTGTGAACTAACGGAATATGCAATACAAAATTTCAGCAAAAATACACTAAAAAAATCAAGATTTTTCGAATTTATTATTTTCAGATTTAAGAAACCAACGAAATAGTTATGAAATATTGATTATTTTGTAAAAAAAAAAGAAAAAGAAAACTGTTCATGTTATTTATTTACAAATTCGCCATTGTTTAGGATGATTTACATTCGGCGTCCATTTAATAAAACAGAACTGGTTAGTGACACTTAAATGTCTTCTCCAACTCAATTCATGCCTTGTTAGGGGCGTTTAGAGAAATTTATGAGTACATTCACATAACTGACTATTTCTAATATTTACAGGTTTTCTTTAAACAGCATTTATACTTAATTCTTATCAACATGTAAAAGTTTGTAAATCATTAAATTGAAACGTTACGATTCTACCCTATAGCCCAACTTATATGTTTATTTACAAGATTTATGCAATAAATTTTCGGTTAGCCGAAAATCCTAGGAGTGTAGGGAAACTCTTAAAAAATTAAATAATCCATTGACTTAAGAAGTTGTCAAACTCAGGATTTTAATGACAACTGGAGACTAGAGATAGAACTGACAAAACGACACTTTAGGGGAATGTATTTATTCTCTCTCCAAAACGTACCTTTAACCGAATTTTCAGTTAAATATCAAATAAAAGTTGTACATATGTATATATGTACAAAAAATAACATTTTTTTTCATAGATCGTTTAAATATTTTAATAAAAACATTAATAAAATAATATTAATTTTAATAATAATGCGATGTCAATATAATAAAAAGTATAATGGTTAGTTTACTGGATTCGTCTGCTGAGGTCCCGGGTTTGTACACAGCTCTAACCTTTTTTTTTTTGTAATTTTTTTCTAAAAACTTCTTACAGCTTACTATCTAATGATGGTCTGTGTTGTCTTTAACGAGAGGGCTCTTTGCGGAAGAGGCTCCGCCTGCTAATGAACAAAGATAATATTCATCCTTAAATAATAAAAATCTATGGATTTTGTTATTTAAGAATAATAAAAAGTTGGTAAAAAGAGGTTTAACCAAAATGGAATTTTACCAAAGATAACGTTCAACTACGAGGGTCGTTTGAAAAGTCCGTGAAAAGTCAGAGAGATAGCACCACTGGCGCGTATTGAGGTTATGTTTAGTTAGTAGCATCTCTTGGAAGAACACACACCAAGTTTCAGCCAGATCGGTCTATTTCTTTGTGTTTGGCATTCGTTTGAATCGAGGAAGTCGAGTGATTTTCAAAAAATGGACGAAAAAGAATTTCGTGTGTTGATTAAACACTACTTTATGAAAGGCAAAACGCCTCAGGAGACTAAAGAGAAGCTTGATAAACATTATGGTGACTCTGCACCTTCGATTAGAACAGTTTATAAGTGGTTTCAGAATTTTCGGAGTGGCCATATGGGCACAAGTGACGCTGAACGTTCTGGACGCCCTGTTGAGTTTACTACTCCAGAAATAATTGATAAAATCCATGATATGGTGATGGATGACAGAAGAGTGAAGGTGCGTGAGATTGCTAGTGCTGTGGGCATCTCGAATGAACGGGTACATAATATTTTGCATCAACATTTGGACATGACAAAGCTATCCGCAAGATGGGTGCCGCGATTGCTCACGCTTGACCAAAAACGAAATCGTGTGAAGTGTTGCAAGGACGGTTTGCAGCTGTTCCAGAAGAATCCGCAGGACTTTAAGCGTCGTTTCGTCACTGTGGATGAAACATGGATACATCACTACACTCCTGAGACCAAAGACCAATCTAAACAATGGGTTACCAATGGGGAATCAGCGCCAAAAAAGGCGAAGACCGTTCCTTCGGCCGGAAAGATTATGGCGACTGTCTTTTGGGATTCGCAAGGAATAATCCTCATCGACTATCTGGAAAAGGGTAAAACTATTACAGGTGCATATTATTCATCGTTATTGGACCGTTTGAAAACCGAGCTGCAAGAAAAACGCCCACGATTGGCCCACAAAAAAGTCCTTTTCCATCACGACAACGCACCAGCTCACACCTCAGCAGTTGTGGTCGCAAAATTAATGGAAATAGGGTTCCAACTCGTTTCACATCCCCCTATTCTCCAGACTTGGCTCCCTCGGACTACTATTTGTTCCCCAATATGAAGAAATGGCTGGCGGGAAAAAGATTTTATTCAATCGAGGAGGTGATTGCAGAAACGAATGGCTATTTTTCAGACTTGGACAAATCCTATTATTCGGAAGGAATCAACAAACTAGAGCAGCGTTGGACGAAGTGTATAAGCCTAAAAGGAGACTATGTTGAAAAATAAAAAAGGTTTACCCCAAAAAATTAAGTAGTTTTTATTTTTGCACGGACTTTTCAAACGACTCTCGTATATTAGAGAGGTGGGCGAGTCAAGAGAGGCGGAGTTTTAAGGAAGAAAGAAGACAGTTTTGCAAATGGAAAGGATTGTTGGAGAAGACATTACGGAAGTGAGGAAGTAAGGACTGTAGTCACAGGAGTGCCTGCACTGATCTTTCTTGGGCTAACAGCGTACCCACAAACACTCTAACCAACAGTTAACAGCAGCTATTCCCCCATTCAATTCCACAAACACCCTAACAGTCACTACTCTGCTACTAACAGTCCTAATGTTTCATCTCTTGCAGTAAACAACAGCGCTGTTTCTTTTCCTTTCTACCAAGAAATAAATGTCTTGAGATATGCAAAGGTATTAGCCAACTAAATTTAAAGTATATTCTCTTTGCTTAAAATCAACTAATGCTACCAATGCTAAAAATACTTTCTTGTAACTTGAAAGGGCATATTTACAAAGTTAATCCGACCTCACGTTAGAGTGTGCATAATAATCTATAATGGATTAGAGGGCAGGGCGAATGTATGGTTTGTGGTCTATCTTGAGAGCTACTCCAGTTACGGATGCTACTGGTTTTCCCAAATGCTCCAAACTTCTGTTGGACACGGTTGGTAAAGGTCAAATACCTGATAATGTTTTGTGGCTATCTTGTGTCTTCATCTTGGTAAAGCACTTTAAAAAGGACATGAGTAACCACATTGTTCAAGAAGGAATCTGCACACTGTTTTTTATTTTTGGATATCCTTCTTGCAACGGAAATCAGTTAGTCCTTTGAAAGCGGGGTTTAAGGATACTCGACTTCCACAACTAATTTTGAGAGGAACCTACATTTCTTTCGTACTGAATTTTTTTTTAAGAAGTTTACCACTGTTCTGTGTGGTACAACCAGGAAACAGATGCATATGTACGTAGGCTGCGAATTGGATTAAAGCCGGTGCATACACAAAGAGAACTCGTGAATGGCGACTTCAGGTTTCCAGATGTCGCGCGGCCAACGGCGCCTAAGACTTCTTGGCGGGTTTGTTGGGATAGTGAAAAATTGACTGGAAAATTAAGAACACATTTCCACTGGAAAAAATAGATTTCTAAAGCTGCCACTATTTCAGCAGCTATTCCTCCTCACTTAGAGAAGACAACAGAAATCTCTCCTTCTTACACATTTTATTAGGGTGCGATTAAGAAGAAGGGAAAATAGTATGAAAAGTGAATAAAATAGATAGAGATAGGGTACTTGGGTTTTTGTAAAGCCTGGCAGGACTTAATTAATGACCGAAGACTTAGTAATCAAGGAGACAATGAGTGAAAAAAGAGTCACTTTTTCACTTGCACCCATTTCTAAAGAAAGGGGTTTCAGAGAGGGAGTTGGGTTAATCTAGGTATAATAATGACTAATTTGCTGGCACACCATCAAGATTAATACAAGCAACAGAGGGAAGTGACGGGGCGTGCTTTCATGGACAATGCGCGCCACATTCTTCCCGCCAGATAATACATTCTGCTTCCGTTCAACCTGCTCATCCCTCGGGCTTTGTTTTGCCCCTTCTGGATTTTCACCTTCATACTTTTAACCCAACCTTCTGGGTTTCTCATCTCTTCAATTTCCAAAGTTTCTACAAGATTTATTTAATAAATTTGTACAAATCGTGTGAAGCAATAATAAATCAGTAAACAAAATTAAAATTATCTTGTGTAAAGACTCTCATGACTTACCTCTGTTAACGCAATAAAAACTGTTGGATAAAATAACTTGTTTACAGGTTAGTGTACGGACTCCAAAACAGAACGTCAGATCTACCTTGCATTATTTGCTTTAGAGCACGGCTCCGATTCCTCCCAATGATTCTCAACTTCGACGCAGAACATTCTGGCTGCCTTTATCTAATGAGGATTTCCACCACTTCATTGACGTAACTGTACAAATTGAACGAGATCTCTCGTAAAGTATTGCTTTAAATTAGAGAATAAATTATTTATGACTTCTCTCTAAAAGTAATATGTCTTTGTTTCTTTATTTATTTTCAGACAAGAGTTTCCTGCAAGGAGGGAACACTGTTCAGAAGGCCGGCAATCCACTAATAAAATCTCGCGAGTCTTTTTGTGATGAGCCGCAATAAGGGCTCGACTAAATTGAAAATACTGGATTTAGAATATTTGATTTGACTTACCTAACCTAATTAGCAATATATCCACAGCAATCGTACATCATTGTCAAGTGGCGACTAGACTAAAGATATAAAAAATAATATACATGGCATTGTATTTTTGGGTCAAGGGAGACACCTGACGTAGCAATATTCAGTCCATTAAGACGTAGAATTAAACCGAATTTTATAATAAAAATAAATATGAAATTTAATTCTTTTTTAAATACCATCCTAAATTAATGACACGCCCAAAACACTGTTGTAAGTTAAAACCGCAGAATATATTTATTTTTATTAAAATAAAATTCTTTTATGAAGGAGATAATTAATTACATTAAATAATGTAGATGGACTTTTTAGTTTTTTCTAGGTTAATGTTACAAGGGCTGTAGACTACACTGGACGTCACGAGAATCTCCGCTGAAAACGGGCAATAATTTACACCAACGGCGAAGAAGAAGTCTTGATGGAGAACCCAAAAACGACAAATCTGTTTCTTACTCTTTCACGGAGTTGAGCAAGCACCTCACGGTAGTAATGTTGATTAATTATAATCGATATTTTCATCTTTTTTGGACGTGGAAGGGCGACCCGGGCGGTCATCATCTCCGACGTCTTCTTGGCCATCTTGGAAACGCTTAAACCACTCAAAAACTCGCGCACGTGATTAACATTCATCAGCATAAACTTCTTTTAATAAAAGATAAGTTTCAGTAGCGGTTTAATCCATTATCTCTCTTTTTTTGACTAACTAAAAACCTGAGCAGTCAAGTTTGTATCTACGAGTATCTCTCGTACAAGTAAATCTCATGGCAGATTCCAAACTCAGTAGAGTTCAACAATTATGACATTATCAACTCCTTAACAAAAACTTACAGTTTTAAAAGTTAAGTATAAGGGTTGATTAAACGCCAAAAGGTGCACAAATCAGCAAGTACCCAACATTTCATTAATACTTCATTGATATTATTTAAGTAATTTTACCGCATTAATTTTCATTAATATTTTTTAAGAATTTATTAGATGTCACAGACCCTTATGCTGGCCAGTTCATTCATAATATTATTTTGTTACATTTATGATAAAATGTATATTATATCTTTATATTTTTTATAACGTTTTCTTTTTAGCCTGTGATTAATAGTTTGATTATTATAGATAAATAGATATTACAGTCAATCTAAGTTAAATGGTGTGCTACTTGAGTAAATATTTTGTAGATGAAAATGGCCAGCATAAGGGTATATGACATCTAATAAATTCTTAAAAAATATTAATGAAAATTAATGCGGTAAAATTACTTAAATAATATCAATGAAGTATTAATGAAATGTTGGGTACTTGCTGATTTGTGCACCTTTTGGCGTTTAATCAACCCTTATACTTAACTTTTAAAACTGTAAGTTTACTTCCCCTTAACAAGTGTAAGAGCAGATCGTCGCTTTATTGTTACGTAGGGGAGCCCTAACTCTATCATCCTACAAAATTCTATCAAAATCGGGCCAAGATTTACAGAGTTATTAGTAATAATAATTTTGGAGGGGGCCTTACATAAAGGGGGCTAACTCCTCTCCTATTCGATGTACAGCGCCGAGACCCCCAAAAGGCACATCTACATAAAATTCCAAATCGAATGACACCTCATTCATGAAAATCGGTTCACGCGTTTAGGCGCTACGTTGTTTACAAAAAAGGTAACAAGAACAACAACAAGAACAAGAACATTTTTTGAAAAAGCCGTTTTTGCTCATTTTCGGCAACTTTTATCTCGAAACCTATTAGATCTGGGTGGTTGCAAAAAAATTACAGTTATAAAGGAGGATTTGGAGTGAGATTTAAAGAAAATTTGGGAATTTTATCTTTTATAGAAAAATAGAAAAAAATTGTCAAAGTTGGGTGTTTTTCAACGTTACGCTTTTTCGTGCAGTTTTTGATGGTCAACCCTTATACAACTGTCCTACCGGACAGTTTTAATACAGACTTCAAATGATTTCAATGATGGGATGAAATTCGAAAATTTTAGGAAATAAATGATAAAAGTTTTTGAATTTTAGAATAATAATAATAAAAAAAAAATGAAGTAGCAATCCTAACAGTTTTGATCCATGGTCTCAAATGAAGAAACGTTCAGACAATTAAAATCTTTCATTTTATCTCTTTCTTTCAATTTCCCAACAAGGATATAATTTTTCCATGTTGACCATTAATAATTTGTGGGCATGGAGTGTGAGAGAGCTGTTTACCAGAGCATGGGATATGGCCCATCGGTTGACATCTCTGATTAATGGCACTCTCCAAAAACCGGTGAATAATTTAATTTCCTATTCCAGCCTCACTTATAACTATCATTAATTTCTTGTCATACGAGGGGAATTGTTAGAGAGGCGGCGCCACTATAACCGCAACCTCTCTTATACTTGCCGCCCCCACGTTTTGGTCCCTAAATAGAGATCCTATAAATATATATATATATATATATACATGTGAGTGTATAAACACACTAGTATTAACTATACTAGATCTGAAAAGCAGCCCATTGTGCGGCGATGTAGTCGGAGTTCCATTCTCAGCTTCACTTTATCCTCCGCATCCTGTATTATGTAAGCAACACCTAATTTGGGACCAAGCTGAACGCAACCCTTTCATTCTTGACTACCATTTTAAATATTTTATTTAAACATAAAATTACTTAGACATTTTAAAAGTATCTTAGTATTATAGTGTTATTAACAGAAATGAGACATCCTATACCATTTTGAGAATATCTGGGAATAGATGCTTGCGGTAAAGCTTAAAAGACTTTAGTTCCCTTGGTTAGAAGAGCAAAACTCTTGGCGTTCTATAACTATTCACAAAGCAACAAAACCTGCACAAGTTAGAGCTTAGCAAGGCAGCGTTTTCACTAACTTGGCGTTAAAGAGCTTACGATCATCCGAGTGGCTGCCCTAACTTGTTGGAATAGTTTCGAAGGGAGTAGCTGGTAATCAATTTTTCGTCTGCCTCTGGACTAGAGAGCCCAAAGTCTGTTGAGAATGGTTTTACTCTATGTCAGTGAGTGCAAACCTTTTGAGCTCGCCAAGTCAAAATTTTGAAAAACCCTAACTTAACTCTGGTGCCATGCCATGTATAGAAATATTCATAATTTTTTCGATATTAGGAACCACAGTAGAAAATAAGATTTCTGAAGTGACCCACTTTATGATCATTGAGCTAAAGAAAGTCTGCCACATCTGTTTAGTCGTACATAGCTCTTCTTGGCGCCTCTTTTAACTTTCTTATAGGGGACCTATGCAGACTTATAGGGGACTATAGTTTGGACACGGTGCACAGGCACAGAAGAGTTAGGGACTCCCTGAAATAAATCTTTCCTTGGAGGCTGAGGGTTTTTCATCGTTTTTCCCCTCATTATTTACTTGTACTTTTATTTTGTATTTTATTTTGTAACAATAGATATTTTGGAGGTTATAGTATTATACTGGAACTCCTTATGTACATATGTATATACTTAAATGTTAAATAAAGATTATTCATTCATTCCTTTACATTACATATTCTTCTCTTCAGCATCAGTTTTTCTCCATCTTCATCTGCAGGGTTGTCTCTCTGTCTTTTGTTTGCCATCTTTATGGCCCTGGCCCTTCAGGCTTTGACCCCACTTGGTGTCCAACCTTGTCGAGGTGGTAGGGCTTACGCACTAAGGGCACTAGAGACTAACCCTTTCTAAAAGTCACCCGTCTTCCGCTTCTGGCTGTGGGTATCTTCGCGCGTCTACAACATCCTTATTCTCAATAAATACCGTAATTTCTTCAAAGTACTCCACAAATCGCTATATCATTTTAAATTATGTATTAATTTTTTATCTCTGTCGATGCGTGTCACCTAAAATGAGTTCGCGTTTCACCTCTGACACGCATGTCAAATAGGTTCGCCATCTCTACTCTAGATGCATTTTTTCAAAAATGGGTTTTAGTTCCCGTAAAGACTCTTACAGTGTGTGACAAAGCTTAGAAAAATGTTTACATTGAGTTTGTCTGTGGAAATGGAAGGGTCTTGAGTACATAAAAAAAAAGTATAATCAAGTACGATGAGTATCCATCATCACTTCTCTGAGATGATTATTGATAATCTTCAATTCACTAAATAGTAATAAAATAACAAATTTAGTAGGAACACTAACATTTTGGGAGAGGTGGTGGTAAGACTTCGGTCTAAAGTGCCATAACTGTTTATTGTACAGGTTTACCATCTGCATAACATTATCTGAGTTCTGAATTACCTAACTCGATGTATCTCGAGTTGACCTACCTGAAGTCAACCACTTTACACAACAGAATTTTCTGTAATTTCTACATTTATCGCCTACGATTTTATTTTTTTACTTTGTAAAATGATTACAAAACTATAAATCTACAAATTTTACGGAAAACATTTTTGCCGGGAATTCGATTTTGGGTACTCCTGTGAAAGGGGAAGAGTAGATTCCTTCTAAAGTGATAAGAACTAAATATAACTCAAAATTTCGGAATTTGAAGAGAATTAGTGAGTTAATAACCTTGAGAATAGCAGTAACAGTGTTCATACAAAATTAGTTTCGTTTGCAAGTTACTATTAGCAACAAACTTCAGTGAATGACTAAGTTGAAGTACTCCCACGCTTGCTTCAATAGGTTTTAAAAGCGTGAAAACTTTAATTAATCTATTAGATGTACATGCAGGAGTGCGTCTGTAGAAACGCCTGGGATTAGATGAACATCTATAATAGCGTCCGTCCCCTAGTTGGCTCATTGGAATAGAGGCTCGTGCGAGCGTTACATCGATTAGTTATTATGAGCCGCAGTTCTTGGGTCATTGGGCGGACATACCATCAGCTAGCTGTGGCTGGCCGCCAGTTATGGAGTGCATACTCCGGTAGTGGTCGGAGGTGGCACATTGACTGTGGCCCTCTTCAGCTCTAATACACTATTGATAGTGCTCCCTCACTATTGTTTGCTCCACACGCTTTAATAACTGTTTAACACTGGTCATCAACGTCCTGATACTTCAACCGATCCGACTGAGTCGAGTCTCTTCCCTTCATGATATTAACTGCTAGCAATGTCAGCTACTAACTCCCTACAGCCCTTCTATTATCTAGTAATTGCAGATTGATTCAATCATCCCATAAATATTGCGAAATACTACAACATTGTCCTGAGCAACAAACTAATGTAAGCAGGTACTTTTCTAGAAGTCACTCAAGAAGCATTGGGTCAAAGTTGTTTTCCTGCTTTCGTTTCTAATTTTCTGTTTTCAATAAGTTATTCCTCATGCCAAACCCCTGTTGCTACTGCTGTTCAAAACTACTTCAAGCAAACTCAAAACAACACTACAATTGTAAAATCTATTTATTTCCAAAAAAACGATAGGAATAATTTTAGTTCAACCCTTTTGTTATCAAAATGAACTTTAATGGACAAAATTTATTCTAAATATTTTTCAAAACAACAACAAATCTTGGGAAAGGGGTAAGCTTAGCGGCAATGCAGTAGACTCAGGGCAGAGAAGGCCCTACTTCGAGCCCAGCCAAAGACATTCTCTGATTTTTTCCTTCCTTAGAACCGTTACAGCTCAATCCTTGGGAATGGTCAATGTTGTCTGGTGAGAAGAAAAGATTGGAGGTTGACCATGGTTGACAAGGCTCCGGGCGCCAACGATCTCAAATTGTTTACGATATGCAAACTTTGACACTTAGAGTCCAGAGGGAATAATCGCAAAAGCGAATGCATTAGGAACCCTGGGCCTTGTGAAAAATGGCAGGTTTTTCTACTAGTACTGCAGGCGGACAGCAACGTACGCTTCTTTGACTGTGGAACAAGAATCATGCTCTTTTTAAGTCTAAAGCTTCAAACGAAGGATTTGAGAGTATTTTTTAAATTGTACAGAAATAATTACATGCGGATAAGCGACTAACTTGGAATCCACACATCAGACTGAAAAGAATAGAGACTTAACAGACTACTTCGTATGTTGTTAACAAGACTACTGGAAAATAGATCTAAATTTAATTAAAAAACAAACTTACTTTTTGTTACAAAACTTTGCTGCAGTCTATGTGGACCTTGAGGTGTGAGGTAACACTAAGCACTCCAATCTTTACCGAACCCAATACTTACAATCCGGAATCAGAGAAAAAGATCACCAACGCTTATATTTTGCTTATTATTATTGTATTATAAACATTCTTAATATATTATTTTTAAACCCTAGAAATGATCTATCCATTCCCATTTCCGATCTGATAAAATTTCGCTATCAAAGATTTCACAACTCCTTATCTTGTTATCATCACAATCCTCTTGTATAACAGCTTTTAAGCCTAACCTTACCCAATACTCCCATTAGGCAACTGAATCGCCAGTTACCTCATGATCATAAGTATGTACTTGTGACCATTGGAAGTCTTCTTGAAATGCTAACTCATGTCATTTTACTCCAGTAGCTCATTTGCTTTATGTTTACTGTTTATAGTTGCAAATAAATAATTGGTAATAAAATAAGAAGTAACGCACAAATTATTCCAGCACCTGATTGTACACACAAATTTTAATAACATTTAATAATATAAATTGTGCGATACAGGATACAGGACGTCAATGCATACATTGAATTCATGAAGAATATACAGCTTATTGTACGTTCAACATTAAAGAATAGTACAATTAAATGTATTACTTGTAAGTTTACTTATACAAACATTACTTGAAGAAGGCCTGCCAGATTCTTTTACTTTAATTTAGTTGTTATTAACATTAGTTAATATATAAGTTAAGAGAAAGTGGACAAGAGAAAAAGCAGAGAGATGAAAAATGTGTAACTCTTGGAAATGTGTTCTTGCGGAGGGAAGCAGAAGTAGAGTGCTTAAGAAGGTGGCCGGGCGGTAAGCAGCCGGGACAGATTGATGGAAATATGGTAGAGTGGGTCATTATTCAAGCTCAAGAATATGTTGTGGAGATTTTCTGCAGCTCAAGACGCTTTCTTACCAGTCCTACTCATTCTACTCAAATCCTTGGCCAAGTGCAAGTCCCTAAATCTAGCTTAGTGGCTACACTTACTGAAGGGGTGAACAAGTTTTCCTCCTGTGAGAGCTGGCACTGTTTGGCTGTGCCGTGCAGAATTTGAATGTGCCCTTAATGATAAACTAGTATATACTGTGCGGTAAATAGCTGAGCCGTAGCATTGTAGGACATTCGGCTAGATATAGACAAAATGTTAGAGTGTGTGCTTGTGTTAGTGGTCTCACTTAGCGCCATGGCGGTCGCACTCACTGAAGCACTGATGGATGACCACCACTTAGCCACTCACCCACACACAAACAAGCTTATAGTACACCAACTTTAGCTAACCTTTCAACTCTCCAACCACCTACAACCATAAAAGCAACAGACTAAGGCGGCAAGCCATTTCTATAACCCTCTAAACTTCTCACTAACCTTATCAATCTTATTGCCAACACTTAACCTTATCAGAATATCTACGTCTTTTTTTTTATAATCCCAAGCTAATAATAGATTAGGCGATCAACTTGAAAGACATTCAAATACTTCAAGTAGCATGGAGATTCTATTCAAAAAGAGATCAATCCGACATGTTTCAAGAGAAAGCATTGAATAGGAGAGTTTAGGTGGTATTGTGCAAGCATTGTACTGCCAAAGACAAAATGATAAGCACATGCGCCCATTCAAAGGAAATGTTTTTTTTCGAAGCGTTATCCACAACTGGTGGTTCCCTTCAGCCATCGCGAGTAAATGCCTTCCTCCAAGCGACACGATCCTCTGCCTGTTCCTCTGTCAGACCATATCTCGCCAACAACTCCTTTACCTGGCCCCTCCACCCAGGGTTTTTCTCTCTTCCTCCGGCCATCCACCTCGCTGTCCATCACCACCTTAGGCAATCTCTCTGGACCCATCCTCCTTACATGTCCGTACCATGTGATTACCTTAATCTCTCTAATCTCCAGGACGTTTCTCTCTACTCACATCCTTTCCCTGATATCAACATTCCTCTCTTTGACACCCGCCTCGAACATCCTGCAGATCTCCTCCAAAAATCCATTTCTACTGCTAGGAGTCTCTCGCGCTGTCTTCTGTTCAAGACCAATGTTTCTGCAGCATACAATAGGATACTATAGGAGAATCGATGTAAAGATTAGCCTGTTGGTTCTGGGTAGCAAATTTCCGCTCTGGGTTCAATAGTTTTCCTCTCTACTTCCTGCTGGGAGGAACCATCATTTTCTACTATTGACCCAAGGTATTTAAAATGATCCACTCTTTCAATGCGTCCACCTTCTATTTCTAAGGTGCTTGCATTCGAAGTGGATAGGTGCTCCGTCTTATCAAAATTTATACCCAGACCCCATTCAGCATTACTCTCCATCAACTTCCTCAGCATATAGCACGCACGCATCATCTTCATCTTCCGCAATAATGACCTGGTCGTCTGCGAACTGTATTTTTTTCTATTGGAAATATTGCAGACATTAAATTGAAGATTAAACGGTGAAATTACATTGTGTTATAAGACTATGTCATTGGTCAATAGGTAGACAATAAATTTGTCGAAACGTTGGCGTAAAGACGGAGTTATTGTTTTTTATTTTGACTGAATCCTCGCTATTTCCATCCTAATAAATAATACGGTTACTAATAAATAATACAAATTTATTGTAATTATCAATCAGTCAACTAACATTGAACTGGCCACTGAAATTGTTGTAGGAGACTTTTCTGGATAGAATTATCCATAAACTATCAATTATACTGAGGTTTAATACACTGACAGACAGAATGGCGCCAGGCATTCAGTAGGTAGACCCACAGCCCTTACTAAACATGAAGGAAGACGTGAACGAGCTGGGAAAGTGTTGGTAATGAATATTACATTTAACTTAGTTGTGTGAGCTGTATCTGATTGTAATATTTCATACTTAAATATGTGTATAATTGTTTACAATGTAAGTATTACTTATACTTAAATATGTAATGTTTAAGTTGAAGAAAATTTGAGCATTTTAATGGATATTTGAGGCTAAAGAAAGCATCAGTATGCATTGAGATTATGCATAAGTCTGTATTGGAAGATACTAGAGCGCCGGGATTGGTCGTTGATGCTTTAATATTGAGGGAATTCTGCACTGTGATAGGCTACTCCATTTGATCTCCCTCTCGCAGCTCCTCTTACCCCTCACTAACCATTAAAGACTTAGCTCCATCCTCCACAGTATCAAACTACACTAGAATGACTTTAGTGCTTCTGTTTAAAGCGCTTTATGGACCGAAATGTTTTAATACAAACTTGCGGTAATAAAGCCAGACATTGTTATAATATGCGATAGTTTGAGTTGCAGTCTGTGGCAGTTTAGGTACAGACTGGGATAGTAACTACTCCTGTGGTAGTTTATAACCAGTTAGTATATCTATGTGGCGGTAAGTCTGTACACGCGCTTATTAGAATGGCAGTAAACATTATTACTGCATGAGCTGTAAAGTTCGTTTGCAAACAATCAGTCCTGTGAAACTGGGCAACCATTAGAAACTTTACTACCCGAGCTGCAATGCGTATTAAGCTCTACTAAGCCAGATTATCATACTATGCGACAATGAATTGTCTTTGACTTAATTACGTTCGAAATTGTCGCTGAAGTGAATCTATGGAATATAATTTGTCTTTTGTTACTTAATGGTTAAAACATTAAATCCTCCAGAAGCGATTTAGGTGTTTTTTATTTTCAGATTTGTGTAATTATTTCTTTTAGTTGTTTATTGACTATGTATGTATTCTTGCTCTAGTGTTGGTCTATCACTTTTGTTTCTGAAATTTTTTCAGAGCAATCGGATTAAGAGGAAACTTTAAAGCGAGGTTGGATATTTTTCTCTTTAAAGTCTATTTCAGTATCAGCCGAAATCGATACAAGAATACAAACAACAAATGACATTATCAATGTTCCAAGTTGTTATTTATTCAAAATATTGAATTTTATGAAATTTGGGGTGGAAAGCATTATTTAGTTAATCAGACCAAGTTATTTCAAAGAGAGTGGAGATGGTTGGGAATTAGGACTGCGTTGATGAGCGAATCCGGACGACAACAAACAAAATATCTATCCAGACTTATTAGGCCGATATTGATAAATGAAGGTTTGGACTAATTGAATTTATAAAAGGAAGAGTAGTAGGGTAGTTAGAGGGTCGTTCCTCTTGGAAAGTATTACTCTAACTGGTTGGATAGGTGACGAAGAGTCTGCAGTTGAACTATAGAGCAGTAACTCTTGTAATGTGGTATGGAATAGGGATGCTCTAAGGATGGAGCAATAGACAGAGTAACTCCAGTACTTAACTGGATTAGAGCCAGTACAAAGGATTAGTCGGCCCTAATTAAAAGTATATAACACAAACAGAACAGTGGGCTGAGAGCTATGTTGAAGAAGGACAAGACATGGAGAGAGGCCAGTCAGAAAGCTAATTCTATCAAAAGCATGGATGGAGATGGTTGAGGACGAGGCGGAAGAGTGTACCAGTGAATGTAGAACATGGAGCCGCAGAGTGCACGACTTCCAAGGAGAGTCGGCAGTTGCTGAAGAGAGTTATATCAACATTACAATGCTGCACAGTTACTAATGCCCAACTGGCGGTGGATCTGTCGCCATATAATAGAGACGACAACTTTCTCTATTAATTAATTAATCAATGAACATTGGGAGAGGGGGTATTGTTGGGCCCAATAACTAACTAATTGCACTGGGAGCTCGGTTACAGGCACTGCCTACGTGAGTCTAATACCAACTCCTTTATACACCTACTTACCTGTTCCAACTTCCCCTGTCTAGATACAGCTCCTATGTGAATTCCATGTAATATCCTCCTCAAATCTTCATTACATTCACTACAGTCTAACTGAATGGAAATGAATAAACTAATTATCCCTTAATTTAACATTCAATAAGATAATATTTCAAGCTGTCTACACTACTTGCTGCTAGTGTCTACTTTACTTTACTTTTACAAAATCTTTTACCATATTCTTGGTATTCTATCTTCTTATTCAAATATCCCTGCAAGTTAAAGATGATGAAAAAAAATTAATGACCCTCTTTCTCTTTACGAAAAGAAGGAACAGAAAGTTTATATTGTAGTTACTTTTTTAAAGTTAGTCGGATGGCAAGCAGAATCAGTTATAATGACGATCCAGGAGCTCTAATTCTTGCTAGCCTTATTTATTCCCAGTTAATCAAGAATCCTTTCCAGGTTCATATCAACCTCTCAATTTTTATACTGTCAGATTTGAAGCTGTCCTTGTAGAAACAGAGTTTACAAGGCCTACATATAATTAATTTAAGCAGCGGCATTAGTGGTGAAGTCTCTCTATTTTTAAATCATCCATAATTTTTAAAACTTTAATCACATTGACCTCATCACCAGTATAAAGTGAAAGTAAAAGCGATAACAAAAGAGCGTCTGTTATAGTCAGTATCTTCATATGTTCATGTCATGCATTCTCTTATTTTGATATCTTAGATATTGTTCTTCGTTGCGCCGCAACGCCTTGTTTCAAAGTTTTCAGGGAATTTGATATTTAAGGTTATTATCAGTTTCACTAGGAATATGTAAATTTACTGAGAATAGAAGAGAAAAGAGGCCCGGCGATTAAGCGAAAAGCCTGGTGATCTAAGAGGTAGATGGCCTTGATGATTATACCTTCTAGTCAGCAAGATCTGGAATAAGATTTAGGGTAGAGAACAGCAGGTGATAGGTGAAAAACTTTAGGCCAAACACCTAAGGATGGAACTGGGACCAGGGACACATTCGAAAATAACATCTGATAGCTCATTCCAAATCCGAAACCTCCTTGTTACGTCAACATCTCCTCAAAAAAACTGGTTTTTAAGGATTTCAGTTTAATGGTGGCTCGTGCTCAGGTAGCACAATCCATCTTATAATGTAAGAATGTAGAGAAAATATAAATTTGGAATTGAGAAGTGTACTTTGTGATATGAGCACCAACCACCGATATGAGCGTTAGTGAGCACCAAAGATCAATGAAACTCGTACAAATCCGTTTGATTTTGCGTTCATGAAGTGACAAGCGATTCCGCAATGTTAGCTAGTGTGTTAAAAAAGAGATTCAAGTGCAGTCTGCTTGGGTTGAATGTTTACTTTGATTACTTTAAGTTATATTTTTTAGCCTTCTGTTCTTAGTAAACAACAAAAGGTTATGTTGCTTTAAAGAATATGGGGTAGCAATGGGGTAACATTATATAGTGGTCAAAATATGTTACTGTTGTAGTTATTGTTTTATTAATATTCTTAATTTGTTTTTATTGTTGGTATTGTACATTATTGTATCGGATTTATGGAGAAGATGGTATGTCTATAGTTTAATATTATTCGGTTTTATGAAATTGTATATGTCTAAGTGTATTTGATCGGTTCGATGAGTTAGTATCGTCAGTAAGTTGGCAAGTAGTGGGCATTTTAAGATAGTAATAGCGTTCTAAGGCTGCTTTCTTAAATTTATCGCATTCTAAGATTATGTAGTTTGCATCGGGAAGGCGATCCAAAAAACATGAGCATTATGGATTTATGCTGATTCCTATTCTAGCCATACTGAGGGGGTGAGTAGTTATAGTTAAATCTTAACCTGTTTATGGTATTGTAAACAGTTCTATTTTCACTATAATTGTGGAACCAAGGCTCTTTGGGTATGAATGTCTGGATGGATATCTAGAAAGTGCCTTTATTGTTGTTTGTTGGTAGGTACATTTTTTCCCATTCTGCCTAGAGGGTTTTTTAATGTGATTTTTTACATCGGAAGGAAGTAATGACGGGGCGGTGGGATGAATAAATTTAATTGCTTCTAAGTTATTATAAGTTAATTATATAATAATAATTATATATAATTATTTATAATAATAATCAAGTTATAAGTTATTAATAAAGACTTATATATTTGTGGACCACGCTAGAACGGATATCAACTTTAGATTGCCGATTGAATTTATGCCGGATTTTGTGGAACTCTAGGTCTAAAGGAAAGCAAAGCTTTCTTCAGAAAGAGACATCATCTTCAAAAAGAAAGAAGAATGGATATTCTCTATGAGATAGGGTGCACTGAAAACAGTTCGATTCGGTCTTAAATCCTCAGCTTAATAATATTGTCTCAATGTTTGAAATAGCAGTGTAAAACCTCATTCTGTTTTACAGACTGCAAACCTAATTTTTTTATACAGCAGCCGTTACTGCTTTAGTTAATTTTCGGCTTACTTGCCACCTATGTCATGTTATGAACAGTGTTTTCCGGCGATCTTCTCCAGTCTTGACTAGATACCTTCTCTATTTCCACGGTCTGAAGACGACTCGCTCATGTCTTAGTCATGGCTGGTGACTCCTTGCTATAAGTAAGTGTGGGAACATTGCCTGTTCCATAAAATCCCATTTTTGTGGTCTGTTTCATTTCTTTGGCAGTACTTATTGCTTTCTGAGGAATTTCTTGTTTTGAGTGTACAATTCGAATAAAGCCTTCCTCCAGTTTGCCACCTTCACCAAGTCAATAAGTTAGTTACTTGACGCTCTTCGACTTGTCTTTTATCTTCAGTTCTTTCGTATACCAATACGTCGCGATTTTGTGACTCTGATTAACAGATCTTTAGCTGTCAATCAATATACTGAAGTGAGATAGAGATGTGGATATTGTATGTTTCAAATATGGTTCTCTTCAATGAATAAATTTTGACTCTTTGTGCTGTAAACTGTAAAAAAATAAGCATGCATTAGACCATGAACTACTAATGCACGTCGGCGCGACTAAAGTTAATTGAACTTAACAAAAAAATTTGATTGGAATATTTTGAATTGGAATATTCTCCAAAATCATCAATATTTAGAATGAAATGTGTGTAAATCATTTCCAAAAGGAATAAACGGATGCTCTTAAAAAACGTTTAGATATGTTTACGTTTCCGGAAGAATATGAAATTCTTTTTTTCATCTTCTTAATGCTAATTACTTTTTTAAATTCTGCGAATTTTCTGTAATGCAAGCTAATTCGTATAGTTCCTATTACGGTAGTCTAACGGTTAGAGACGAAACCTGTAAAGCTAATACGTATTTGTGGTACTGGGTTAGATTCCTGGTTTAAGCCTGGATTTTATTTAATGGTTATATGAGAAATTAATAGTTAAGTATGATTGCTAGTTGCCTCCGTTCACGACACCTAATTGGTAGTTGGACGTAAAGCCCGACTGAAAAAATAGGCGATTACTTTACTTTACTAGTTTTACAACCAAACATGAAGTGTTTATTATTTTGGTTCTGTATTTAAAGCCCAGATGTCTTATAAAATAGCAGCCAGAAAAATAGTCTATTAGAGGAACATTCTGCTTGGGAGTGTTCGAATTTTATGCACTTTCTATGACAGATAAATTAATAAACATAAACTTTTTGCGTTGTTTTATTTGTTAATTGGAATGTATAAAATGGCCACCTTCCTTAAAATATTAATTTCAAAGTATATGTTGCTTAATCGCTTGCACGATCTGCCAATCACAATTAAAACGTAACAAAAAAACATTGTCAGAGAGGTTAGCTCCAGCTTTATATTGTAAATATTACGCTATAGGTATCTATAATTTTTCCAACTTTGTTTCTTGCCCAGATGTTAAATTCCATTGTGAGGTGGTAATAAATGTAAGATAGGTGTTTGTTCGTTTTGTTAAGATCATTAACTTTTATATTTCTTTTAGTCATTAATCAAATGCCTTCACACCTTAAAAAGACTAGGGTGTTAAGTCTAACCGCCGTTCTCATAATATCCTACTGCCATCTGACGGCTTTTAATTTAAATTTCTTACACTTAATTTTCTATAGAGACGTTGTGATGTTTAATGAAGTTTATTTTGTCATTTATTCTTGACTTTTTTTTTTTTCTTAAACTTATTTCAAGTTCAATTTTCATTAAGCATTATTATATCAGCTTTTTGTCACTTTATTGGCGACAGTATTTATATTTCAGTGCATTTAACATCTGCCAATGAAGGTTCGATAAAATTTGGGCTACTTTAACAAATTAAATTCTGATTCCGATAAAGTACCAGCTAAAGCAAGCCGAGTTAATTATCAAATAATTTGCAATATTTTGAGACCCAACAGTAATAGAATTTTACTATTACATGTCTAACATTACAAGTTAATATTAGTAACGAATAATAAAATTTGCATATACATAATGTATGTCTAACCAATCCAAAGGTTTACTCACTAAGATTAGTCGTTTTTCTCGAAGACGGCGGTTTGAACCTATTTATAATAAATACTATAATAGCACAGAGTCTAATATTTGTAAAATGTGTTAAACCTATTAGCAACACCACAGGACTCGATTTGAATATTTGTTGGGAATATTTTGAATATGTAATTTACATCTACAAAGTCACAAGATGTCTTGGCAGTCGTTAGGTCAACTTGCAATACTGCAATGGGGAATTGATGCTTAAACTACAGTATTGCTGCAATAAAACGGTAACAAGAAATTAGGTAAACTCATTTATTTGCTCTACACTAACATAATACTATTTTAGATGAAAAGAGCCCAAATTTTGAAGCAGGGATAAACTGCTGTCCCTGGAACCGCTTTAGAGAAGATAATTGTAATGAAGCGGTTGAAAAACTAGAAGAAACGACCGAGACTAAAATTAATACACCTGTCTCCAACGAAATCAGAAGAACGAATTCTACCCAAGCGGGGCAAGAGGTCTTGTGGCTTTTCATAAATAGGTTAAATGTTTAAAGTAAGTAAATTGTAAATTACAACATCAGACTGTTTTAAGGCTTAATAGAAACTGTTTTCTACAAATTCTCAAACTAGCTTACTAAACAGAGATTTCTATGTTTAACATTAAAACAAATACATTCAAAAAACATG
The DNA here is from genome assembly GCF_049639745.1 of Rhodnius prolixus. NCBI lineage: Eukaryota > Metazoa > Arthropoda > Insecta > Hemiptera > Reduviidae > Rhodnius > Rhodnius prolixus. Next base: position 32,351,465 of record NW_027411581.1, on the reverse strand, counting down.
ATAATAATTGATTAAAATCAATAGCTAGATGTAGATCTCTTACTTGTTGAACATTTCTTTGGTATAAACAACAAAGTTTTCAAAATGTTAAACTAAAAGTCCATTTTAACTTGCCTATTAGTTTGATCCCAAAATTATCCTCTTTAGGCACCACGTATTAAAAATGCCTATTTCGGTTTATTAACTAATATTCAGAGAATTTTTGACCAATTCAGAAATGAAAATTTATGGTTTCGCTCAAATCGTTGAAGTTGAGAATAGAAGAGTTATACCGAGACAGAATACTTTTGAATTAATAAATTATTATTAATTGGGGCAAGTTTTGGCACAAAAGAGGTTCAGTCCTATCAAAATATTAGTTTCTTTTTATTTGGTGCATTTATAAAAGCTGCTGAATAGTTTGCCTTGGCTTATTTTACATTGTATACAGGGCAATTATCGATTGGAAGTTAAGCGGGCTGAATGTAGTTCTGCATGGCGAGAGAGAGCGTTATTAGAGAACAGTGAAGAGGTTGAAGGGCGTGTGTGGCGTGCAGGACAAGGCGTGAAGCGGGCCCAGGGAGCGATCAAGTGATCTCTGTGTGTACTGGGGAGTAATTAAAACAGAGAACGCAAACTAAGTGAGAAACATTTGAGTGAAGCCGTGACAATGTAGCCCTTATGATTGATTGCTGCCCGCTACAAGGGCACTCCATTAAGTGTACATCATTAATTAGGTAGCGAGCACCGAGCCAGCTCCACGAACACAGTCTCACTTGAGAGCGAAGTTCACTGTCTCTCTGAGCACGGCCCAGGCTTCTGTGCGGCCGCCCACAGGGGGTGGTTTCTGAGCACTCTGCAGGCCACTTAGTCACACCGCCTCCAATATCCTAAACACCGCCTTCTGCCCTCGCACCCTCGCTTAAAAGAGTAGTTCTCTATTCTCTGCAGTTTACTTCTCAGTTAAACATCGTTTCTATACCTTTGCTTACGATATGAGCTCATTAAACAATACATAAATGTTGAAACCCAGCATAAATCGAGACTCTCACCATTTTATCCTCATTATATTATATCACTCGCTAAGATGTTATTGATTATGTCGCATAATCACTGTTATTAAATAATCAAAGCCATTACAGCCTCGGTGAAGGGCTATCTGCAAGAAGTTTTAGCTGAGCTACAAGAGGATTCAAATTGAATAAAAAAATGGTTTGTTATTAATAATCTGTTCAAAAATTGTTATTATTTTCTAATAATTATTTTAATTTATATATTGATATTGATATAAAATAAAAAAATGTATGTAAAAGAAGACAACTACTTACACTTCAATGCATCATATATTACTATTACTGTTGTATATCTTTATACGATTTCAAAAAGATGTTAAAAACGCGCCAAATGAAAGACCCGAATAAGATCTTTTTTTTCAAATTCACTAATTCTAAAATTCTAAAATATAATTCAAATAATATCAAAGTTCAATGTATTAGATATTTAATAGTGATCGTACGTTTTAATAATTGATTATTTATTAATAAAGAACACAATTTTATAATTTTGTAGCTAAAAATTAATATTTGAAAAACCGAGACGAGACCGAGATTTCTCGAATAAATCTCGACGAGATATATATAATGTCTCGAACCGAGACCGAGATTTGTGTCGATTGTCGTGCAGCATTAAGACTGGTGTGAAAAGTTCCACGCAAGCCTCTTGTTAATAAATATTCCAAGATATTTCACCTGGCCAATGTAGGAATAGGGATATTGGTAAACTATACTGGACATGTCCTCCTGCAAAGAGTAGATGTAATGTTGGTCGATTTAACCTTAAGTTCTTTAATAGCTTTAGACCCAGCACCATTTCTTGTATAGATTAAAATGTAGGAGAACAAATGACAGGATCTTGAAGATTGGTAACAGTGGTTGTAACATCAGCAGAAGTAAACATTTTGGTCTGAGGATATGCACGAATATCAGTTGTAGCGAAGAAATGTCTTCTTTTTAAACTGCTAGTCACATTTTCTGGTGACTCAGGGTCTATCCCTACGAGCGCTTTCACCTGCGCCGTTCTTTGAAGACATACGGTGAAGTGGTAGATCTAAAAAAGCTTACGTATTGACGAGTTCTCGTCATGGGATTTTGATCGTATTTTGGTCCCACGTTTTTAACTAACGTTGTTGTAAGTTCTCTTTTTGTAGGAAATCAAAGCACACATTTTTTCGAACAAAAAAAAATTATTGCTGATAAAACTCAATTTTGGAATTTTTGGAGCCCGTGATCTCCGCGTTGGAATCCAGTATAAATCCGATAGAATCCAAAACGCATGAATTCACTGTGTCGCATAACATAACTCGGAAAGTGAGTGCATCCTGTTAATGGCAATCCATTTATTCGATATAATAGTCACTCGATCCCACAGTAGCTGTGGGACTAAATAGAAAAATAAAAACATTCTTCTGTTGCATTTAGAAAGATTTATGCAGTCACTGGAAGGCACTTCTTTTCCATTCACCGCATCAGGTACAAGACACATGTTAATAATAGTAGAAGTCAGAGTGATTTGTCGCTAGCGTCTGCCATTATAACGGTGTATAATGTTTCTAACGTTTGGCCGCACAGCCGGAAACAGCGCCATTACCTCATTTACTTGACTAAACAATTTTGTTTATGTTTACAATGTATGTAAACAGTGTGTTGAAAAATTTTCCGTTATTTGCTTAAAAAAAAGTAAAATTTGAGTGCATAACTGTTTACTACTGTAGAGCCAATTCAAATTAAATCTCAAATGAGGGGGTCAAACACTCAATATATACAACTTCGTTTTAATAAAACTAATTATTAAGGCATGGTTTTATTAAAACTGTCCGGCAGGGCGGTTGTATAAGGGTTGATCGTCAAAAACTGCACGAAAAAGCGTAACGTTGAAAAATACCCAACTCTATCTTCCAAATTTTCTTTAAGATAAAGGGCAAGTCCTCCTTTATAACTGTAATTTTTTTGTCAAAACCCAGATTTAATATATTAAGAGAAAAAAGTTGCCGAAAATGAGCAAAAACGGCATTTTCAAAAATTGGTCTTGTTCTTGTAATTTACAATTGAGTAGAATAAGCATGAAATGCTTCATTTGAATCTATCTGTAGTATTAAAAACGAAATGGAAGGCTCAGTACGGTTGTACTCAAAGTGATATTAATTTTATGACGATTTTGATTACTTGACAAGTAGATTTGTGAATATGAGATAAAGTAGATAGCAAATATGAGATTTATGAGGGTCGTTTGAAAAGTCCGTGCAAAAATAAAAACTACTTAATTTTTTGGGGTAAACCTTTTTTATTTTTCAACATAGTCTCCTTTTAGGCTTATACACTTCGTCCAATGCTGCTCTAGTTTGTTGATCCCTTCCGAATAATAGGATTTGTCCAAGTCTGAAAAATAGCCATTCGTTTCTGCAATCACCTCCTAGTTTGAATAAAATCTTTTTCCCGCCAGCCATTTCTTCATATTGGGAAACAAATAGTAGTCCGAGGGAGCCAAGTCTGGAGAATAGGGGGGATGTGAAACGAGTTGGAACCCTATTTCCATTAATTTTGCGACCACAACTGCTGAGGTGTGAGCTGGTGCGTTGTCGTGATGGAAAAGGACTTTTTTGTGGGCCAATCGTGGGCGTTTTTCTTGCAGCTCGGTTTTCAAACGGTCCAATAACAATGAATAATATGCACCTGTAATAGTTTTACCCTTTTCCAGATAGTCGATGAGGATTATTCCTTGCGAATCCCAAAAGACAGTCGCAATAATCTTTCCGGCCGAAGAAACGGTCTTCGCCTTTTTTGGCGCAGATTCCCCCTTGGTAACCCATTGTTTAGATTGTTCTTTGGTCTCAGGAGTGTAGTGATGTATCCATGTTTCATCCACAGTGACGAAACGACGCTTAAAGTCATGCGGATTCTTCTGGAACAGCTGCAAACCGTCCTTGCATCACTTCACACGATTTCGTTTTTGGTCAAGCGTGAGAAAATCACTCGACTTCCTCGATTCAAACGAATGCCAAACACAAAGAAATAGACCGATCTGGCTGAAACTTGGTGTGTGTTCTTCCAAGAGATGCTCCAGTAGCCTCGATATGCGCCAGTAGTGCTATCTCTCTGACTTTGCACGGACTTTTCAAACGACCCTCGTATAAAATAAAATACAAAAATACTAGATCAGCACGATATTGTTTTTACTCGGATCAATTTAAAACAATAAAAAATAATGTACATATGAAAAAATGTTCGTTTGTTCAAAATCTTAAATATATGCGCATGTTTTTATATACTTATTATGTATAGATGTCACACCTGTGACAGATACAAACTTGCTTTTTCAAAAAACAGCACCATCTATTGGACGTAAAATATTTTACGATTCCATTTCAATGTTTCCGATTGCATTATTAAATTGAATGTTCTTAGATTTCAATGTCCAACAAATAGCTTTGATATCACCGGCTACAATGTTAACTGCTTCCTTCACGATATGTCAAAATACACCGCTGTATTCGGGTGAATTACATCATGGGTGATCTCTTATCGTATGTGCAATGAAATATTTCCTAAGCTAACGCTTGAACAAAGAAGGATTTCCGATAAAATAATACAAACTGTCAAGAATGGGATTGGAGAAATCTTCTTTTTATAGGCGCTAGAAGGAACTGGTAATACGTTCTTAATTAGATTGATTCTGGCAGCAATTTGATCCCAAAATGAAATAGCCTTAGCACTTGCATCGTCCGGAAAAGTTCTGTTTGACCTGACTGAGCCACAGCAACGCCTGGTCGGGTACAGCTAGTAATAAATCAAATTACAGCGAATTTGACATATAAGTAGATAGGAATAAAATTAACCCAATGACTGCTTAGAAAACAGTACTGTACCCACAAAGATATTCTAAGTAAAAGTAAAAAAAAAGTTTCAATGAAAATGTTGCCACATTAATTTTTAGTCTGATGGAAATTCACTAGCAATGTTGGAAAGGATATCGTTAAATGATTCTTAATTCATTTTTTTGTTTGCTAATTGTGCAATCATTTTACTAACAATCTGACCGTGAGAAAGGAAGGAAAACATTTTGGTTTGTTTGCCGCATGCAAACTAAACATTAATAGAAAGAATATTATTATTTATTTCTCACATTAACTGTGTTAAAAGTGAAAATATTGAGATTAGAGTAGCCATTTAATATTTAGAATTATAAATAACAATATATGTAATAATATATGCGGAAAGTTTTCTAATTTGTTGTTATTTACATGTTTAATTAGATTGAATACATTTCATAAAAATAATATATTTTTATTGTGATATCAATTGGCGTTAATTAGGTTCTATATCCGTTTTTAAGTTGTTCTACAACTTAATATTGATTTTTTGTTCGGTTCTCGTGAGAATGAAAGTATTGGAATAGTAAGATTTGGCAATACATATGTCTAAATTTCATTTGAAAACGAATTTTAATTTTAAGATTTGAATGAATTTCGTTGAAATGGATTGTAAATGAATAATGAGCTAGCTGTACCTCCATTGCCGATGTGGAAGACCATTCTTTGGTGAAAGCGAGATCCAACTCTCTGCTTGCTATATGTTCCAGCTCATAAAGATGGTGATGCTGGTGCCCTGATCGTAGAAGGTTGCAGATGCTTAAATTGAAATCCGATAATTGATTGTGTTTAAAGTACGTTTTGGAGAAGTATGTAGAGAAATATAATTAAAAAATAACAAGGCTGCAAGTAGTAACATATTATTCATAACATATTAGAGTAAAAAAGTGCTATCTGCGGTAAAAGGCAAAACTTTACATTACTGCAATCGATGTTTGAAAGTGTTTTATTTAATTTATAATGATCTCAATTACAGATGGACAATCAAAGTGATTAGAGTGTTTAATGCTTTGGATGAATGGCTGAAGACTTCTGAAAGTAGAATATTACTGAAGAAAGAAGTACTTTGTCTTCAAAACTTTGCACAAAATGGAAATTTTTGCAATGAAATTTTTGTGATGAACTCTACATGATTTTAATATCAAATGAACATTTATATAAAGGAAGCATTTTTACTTTGAAGGAAAACGTTATAATCAGAGTAATTTTCCACTTACAAGGAAATCTAATTACTGAAGGCAAAGAAACGAGATCACACTGAGGCCATCTCTTACACACTAGATTACCTTGGTTCCATCATAAAACACTATTAGAACAATCCAACCAGAAAATAACCTATCTCTCTGCTTTAGCACAAATATTTATTGCTCCGCTGACCTTTCTTTTTCGATTATATAAACGTTTTTGCTGTTTCTATATTTTATAAGAGTTATACAGTTTGATCCACCCAACTGAAATACTACTACGTTGATCGGTGGCAATGTCACAGTAAAAAAGTCACAATGGTGGCTTGTTGAAAAAGTCACAGCATAAAATATCACATTTTAATTGTTCGGCCGGTAACATGTGCCAAAAAAAACTATCAACAATTAGGCTATTTAAGTAGCGCTTACATTACATTATGTGGAAAAGTCAAATGCAAATTCTCTGCTGATCTACAACAAATCAATAGTAACTACAAAAGCCAATATCTTAAATTGATATCTTATCAGTTTTGTGCTTTCATTTTTTGTGTAAATCTCAAGAAGACTGTATAAATTTTTGACTTTTTCTTACTATCCGACTAAAAGAAACTATTGTGATCTTTGAGGTTTGTTATTTTCTATTTTTCAAAGGAAAAATGTGTGATCTGTATCACGTTTTCTTTTTATTTTCCCCTTCATTTTACTTGATTATTCAAATTCCACTGTTTAAAATTTCAGAATAACCTTAAAACGAATAATTGCAGCAAGTTAAAATTTGAAATTTTGACTCGGAGCCATTTTTTGGCGCGCAACTTTACCAAATCTATTTATTTAGTATTTCGGGATTTTGTCAAAAAGGACTTCGATCATTTTTATTTTTTTTTTGTTATTTAAACCTTCTTGTGTCGTTGCATAAATGCAAATCTGTAACTTAATCACAGAAAATGTTTCTCACGGCAGCTTTGGGGGAGAATCCTACTGAAATTTTGAGGAAATGTTCAATTAATCATAAGTGCCCTGATTTGGCCTCGTTAGCTGTGTAATCGGGCGGAAGTGCCACATTACTGAATAAATTTTGTAATTTTTAGCATTTTTTTTCGCATGAAATAGTTCAAGAAAATTTTATGACGTGAATTGCGGTAACAAATAGTATTCAATTCAAACTTTTTTTGTATAAAGATGCAATGTATCTGTTACAAAGGAGTTCCAAGTTCATGTTTACTTTATAAACTATGTAGACTTCGAGATCTTAATTTTAAAGCTTTTTTTTTAAATAATTAAAAATAGAATACATATTTTTCTCTTCAAAATTATTAATTAATTTACAAAGTTCTTCTTTAGGATTATTATATTTGTTTATATGGAGTGGGATTCTCAAACTTTCATAGACTGGGCAGCTGATAAACAGGTGAATTAATGTTTCCGGCTCATTTTGATTACACATTAAACAATGATCTTTGGGGTTTGATTGTATAAATTACATTATTGATTTTAAATTTAGTAACATAAGGGCCACCCAATCTTATTTCAGATAGAATTCTTATAACGAATAGAAATGAATTTATCTAAATATTGTTGACCAACATTTTGTAATAAATTTTGAGAGTTCCAAAATATATTAAACCTACTTTGATTTACTTTATTTAAATCAGTTAAGTGCAAATATTCCCTGTACCTGTCTAAAATTATAGATATATTAGGTTTATAATACAAGCATTCTAATGAGCCCAAATCTTCTAAATGAATTTCTTTTAAACATTCAACTAATTGTAAATACCAATTAAATTTAATATTGCTTGAATAGAGCTTACTCATTACAATCAGTCTCTTTAAGCAGATTTTTACATAATTATCATCATTTACACAAAGAATTTTATGCAGCCATCTTAATGCGTGCTTCATTACTTCGTATTTCAAATGAGGTTGTTCCGTTTCAAGGCGTATTAAATGATTGGGAGTACATTTAGGCAAACATAGTAAACGTTTAAAGAAGCCTAGTTGAACTTTTTCTAATACATCTAGGTGCCTTAACCTCCAAACTGACGCACAATAATATATATATATATTTTTTTTTAAATTTATTTCGTTATTTACAATCTGTATAATATACTATACAAAATGTAAATAGGGAGAATGAAGTATAGAGGCGTGAAAGGCAGGAGGAAAGAAACTGCCCAGCGGTAGCACTTTCTACAGGATATTAATTTTAGGGCTTCAGACTGCGAGGAAGTCCCGCGACTTCTCCCGCGGCCACTGGCGATTCAGTCGGCGAGGAGGATTGTCAACACAATAATATAAATAATTCTTTACCAAGCTCCGGTACTGACAGATTTTAGATTGCCAACTTTACCGGAAGAAAGTATACTAATTACGCTTCCGACAAACGCGTACTATTACGCGGTAACAAATAGTAATGTGATGGTTCAATACCAGACAAATAATTTTTAAGATCTAGCAGAATCATATGAGCAAAACTGTGCTCAGTAAATTCGTATGAATAGTACTGAATTTTATAGCGACGAGCAGGAGATAGATTTACTCAAAATGTATTCTAGATTTAATAATTGTATACCACAGACGAACATTAACAATTTCAAAACGTGATATTGTCATTTTATTGGTTTTATTAAGTGTAACGGTCACGTAACATATTTATTAGTATTACGAACTATCTTCAAGCTTACTGTTCTCCTTTAGCTTACAATTTAGCTTAAGTTAAAGCAATCATTTATTATGTTTTAATAAAAGTTGACAAGAGATTTAGCGAGGGAAATACTGACAAATTGTTTTCTAGTAAAAGAAGAGAAGAGAACAGTTGTGATTAATAAAAATCTAGGCCAATAAAAATCTAGGAAATGGGATTGCCAGTGTAAATAATACGAGACACAAAGCCGTCCCCAAGTTAAGCCGCCTCACGGCGGGCAGATGTGCGCCCTCGCTCTAATGAAGTATAAACCTTAATGACTATTAGATTATTATTACAGAACGGCTGTCCTTCCCCTCAACATCAATTACTAATACTAATTTCCACCTAATTGATTAATTATAGCAAGGGTTGCTCCTCCGCCCTTGCAGTAGTCATGTTTCTTTCTCTGTCAGCAAGCTCCGCAGTCAACGCTGGCAAACTGGAACTGCGTTAATGAACAGCTATTTATTTCTCTTCTTGTTTTTTTAGACCCTCTTTTCTAGAAATGACTGAGATTAGGTCTTCATTAATGTTTTTTTTTAACATTCCATTTCTCTTTTCTAAAATCGAACGATAAAGTTACTATTTATACTTTAACTCAGCTGAATATTTAAACAAGAAAAATTTAAGATGATCTTTTTACAATATTTTAGGATCATTATATTAAGTCAAGGAAGTTAATTGAATTTACAGGAAATTGAATTTAATCAACAAGGAAGCAGACGGTCTTATGACAGAAGTTATAAGGATTCTAAACAAGGATAAAGTTAAATATTTCGGCTTCTTCGAGTAGATAATTGCTTTTCCTGGGTGTACCGTAGTTAAAAAGAAACGTTTTGTTCCTAAAATCGAGCATTTTAGGAATCGTTACATTTTGAATACTACCGACAGAAATTGTAATAGATTGTAACAAATGGATGTTACATACAATTTGTTTCAACAGTTAAACAAAATAATTAATGTGCTTTGGTGGTCATAAATATTAACTTAGAGGTAAGAAGAATTGGCCAAAGAGTGCCCGAATTGGGAATCAAGAGAGATAAAGAAGAGATAGTCCTATGAGGAGGTGGATAACAGAAGAATAGGTTTCATTGATAAAAATGACAGAGAATGTGATGTGGTGGGATATATAAAAGAAAGCAGAATTCAGAAAATTTTAAAAACCAAAGTTAGGCTTTATAACAGTCCAAATTAGGACAGTAAACGTTAATTCGGTATATATTATTACTTGGGTTTAGCAATTTTCTTCAGCCCCCTTCTCAAAGAGGATCCTATTGAGGAACAACAAGCACGGCGAAGAGCCTCCATGCAAGTTTAGGAGTATGTTGAATACGATTTTAATTAGTCAACAATTCTTGAAAATAGCGCCAGCAATTTTGGGATCATTTTTCTAGGAACATTCGATTGAAAACAATTTTGAGATCATTTTTCTAGGAACATTCGATTGAAAACAATTTTGGGATACCACCATTTTATTTACTTGATAGGTTTCTGTTTTCATTGGGTCGGGGCGTGACCAATTTGAAGAAGGTGTACCACCTAACAATCCCAGCCTTTTTGTTGGTCCAATAGGTCGCTAAATTTCACACATTTAATACATGCGATTGGGCAATTCTTTATAACTATTTATTTCTATGAAAAATATTAAAATTTTGACTAAATAATTTTTCCCTCAAAGGTATTTCTTAAATGATCAAATTATGGAACAAAAATAAGTGTTAATAAAACCCAAAAATAAATACACTGCTCCACAAAAAAAGTGGCGCACTTTAAAAATGCGTTATTTTTTTTTCTCTGTATCTTTTTTGTTCTACATTTTATTTTAGTTAGCAAATATAAGAAGTATAAAGTTACGGGAGGGCTAAAATAAAATAAAAAGTGATCTAAAAGAAATAGAAACCTTTAATTTAACAAAAAAGTACTTCTCAGCAAAAAATGAATTTGAAAAAAAAAGTATTTCTTCCGATTAAAAAAAGAGAAAAAGAATTTTAGTAACGTGTATTGCTCGCATTACTGCATCCTATCTCCTCGGCATACTCCTTATTAAATTTCTCACGAAATCTTGTGTTAATTCCTGCCATATCTCCACCAGAGCACCTCGCAACTCTTCTAAGCTCCTGGGAGGATTATTTCTCCATCTTAATCGCCTACCCAGCTCATCCCAAAGATGTTCAATTGGATTTAAATCCGGGCTGCGTGCTGGTCATCTCAGAATACGAATGCCAGTATCGTGGAGATATTGAATAACACAGGCGGCAGTGTGTGGTCGGGCATTATCTTGCATAAAAATAAAATTTTCCCCAATAAATGGTGCATAGGGTATCACATATTGCTGCAAAATTTCCCTCACATACAAATCTGCATTCAAAATTGCCGTGTTGAACACGTGGAGCTCAGTCTAAGCCCCCAAAGAAATCCCAGCCCACACCATCACTGAACCACCTCCGAATGGTAGTCTACCAGAAATATTGCACGGAGCGTAGCGCTTCCCAGGCCTTCGGTAAACTCATCGCCTCCCATCCAGGTGCGTAGAGAGCAAAACGGGACTCGTCTGAAAAGAGAACGTTTCTCCAATCGTTCTCAGACCAGTTGTGGTGTTCCCTAGCGAACTCTAGACGGGCTCTCCGATGGTCTACGGTGAGCAATGGTCCTGTGACTTGCTTCCTAGCCTTCTTCGTACGGTTTCGGCACTGAATGAAACTCCACGAACAGTAAGCTGTGTTTGAGCAGTTTCAGAAGGAGTTAATGTACGATTTCTCAGAGTGTAAATTCTAATAAATCGGTCATCAAGTGCTTCTGTGGCTCTTGGTCGACCCGAACCTTGTCTGCGAGTGCAGAGGCCTGTCTCCCGGTAACGATGGATGGCTCTACGGACGGTGGTCTCAGGCAACCCTAACGTTCGTGCTGCGTACCGCTGACTCCGTCCATCCTCAACTAATGCAATAATACGGGACACTTGCTCTGCAGTAATCACCATTTTCTGAGAATTTGCAATGCTTTCAGCTTGAAAAAAGTCGAAACGCAACTGTAGAGGTCAATAAATTTATTTACTGTTGAGGTAAAGTTCACGTTGTTGTTTACACAAAAAGACCGAAGGGGATTAAACGAGGAATTGCTTCTCTATTTACAAGAAACTTTGGGCCTTGATTCGATTAATTGTTCCCTGACAGTTTATGAAAATAATTAAAACTAATAATCTTTCCCCAAAATGTGATAAAACCAAAAATAAACGCTTTTTTCAAAGTGCGCCACTTTTTTTGTGGAGCAGTTTATATTTACTTCACTACATTTCTTGACATGTACCACTCATGTAAACCGGAAACAGAAATTGGGAATGGAGTTCAATATAAATTCGCCATTTTCTAATTTTCTTTGCAAAAGGCTGCCACTTCTAATGAAGATTTCTTGTCACTAGAGCTGAGCGGTTAGAGACGGCCTGCAAAGATGATATGTATTGCGGTCCAGTGTTAGAAGAAATTTATCGTGAAGTATGTTGCTATCCGCCTCCGACCGCAACACCTGATCCCATAAAAGCCCGTAAAACAGCATATGGATATTGCTTTGATTTTTTATTTTATTTTACTTTGTTGTGTTATAACATTGATTTTATCCGCTGTTCTAGTTTTTTTATAAAACCATCTTGATGTTTTTGATAGGACCACTTTAACTGTGAATCGATGCAGTTATAAGTTTTCATGCAATAATGATAACTTCCGACTGTAGAAGGTTTTGGAGGCTCTGCAGTGATTAGTACGTCATTTGCAAAAGCATTTTCTCCAGACCATCTCATTCACATAATATCATCAAATAGTTGCAGCATACTATGCAGTTCCCTCAAGGCCAGCAAATAAACTTTCAATTAAATAAATAAAAAAAACTTGTAGCTATTCTAGGGAATCATGAGAGTATATTGAAGTAACCTCTTCGTATGAGGCGAATTTTGTGAGTGGACGGTGATCTGTTGGCATTTACAAGCTCTCTGCTTTTTGCGATTAGAGATTTTTTTGACAGTTGACCTCGCTCCCAAACATACATTGAAGACAAGAGATGGTTATTTACTAAAACATGAACTAAAGAACAGCAAAGATGCTGTTTATTGTTGGTGCTGCGATCAAATTCGAAGCTTTAACAGAGCGCACTACTACATCATGCAGCTGAAAAGAAGCATGAACATGAAACAAAAGACAAATGTCTTTACATGACTGATTTTAATTTCAATTCAATTTTCTATTCAATCTTCTATTTCGATAAATATAGTTAAGTTTAAAAGAAAGAGGAATGATCGTGCTAATGGAGTCTGGAGCAGATTTAGAGTTCCGATTTAACCAATAAACCCCTACTTAAAAGCTTTTTTATCGTCCTAAATCTAATTACCGTGTCGCCCGCCCATCGCTAGGAACAAGAGTTCTACTGCCCTCTTTGTCCATCCTATTGCTCTGCGTCTCGCCCTTCCTGGCCGGCGAGCGCCATTTCTACTTCGTTTACTTTGATTACCCCCGAAACAAATTCGATACAAAGACTTTTCAACTTCAAAAAGGGACCTCTTAGCATGAAAAATAAAGAAAATACAGAAGGGAAAGAGAAAAAAGAAAAGTAAAAACAAAAATAAAAAAAAAGAAGAGAAATCCAGAAAAGTCTCCAAAGAATAAATTAAAGAAAAGGAGGCATTTCCATCCCCTCTTGAAAACCTTTTATTGTCGCAAGAAAAAGGGTTGAAAGGAGCTTGTAAAAAGAATAACGACCCTCCATTAGACAGAAATTCAGACTTAATTTCTTTTATTTTTGACAATTTTTATTTTTTTACCCTGTTTGTATTAAAGAGAACAATTTTTAATATTTGTCCCCATTACTTTACAATAATTAGGTAAATTATTGTAAAAATAATTTAGCTTCTCACTTTTTTACGATTACTTTATTTAAAGAAAAATTATTTTGTTAATTCGTAAAAGTTTCTTTGAGGCGTAAATCTCAGATCAGGTAATCTATCACCTTAACAAAAAACAGTTAAATGTCATCACCGGACGGAGAGTGAGCTATAAGAAGCCCCTAGGAAGAGAAAACCTAAGGGTCAGGAGCTGGATTCGAACCCGGGACCTCCGCGTGGGAATCCAATACGCCAGTGATTCTCAACCTTTTTTTTGTCGCGGCACACTTTTAACAATTTCAAAAATTTGGCGGTACACCAGCAATAAGATAAGTTTAAAAGTATTTTACTTATCCCATAATACACTGTGTAAAATAGTTTATGTTCAGATCAGTACTACAAAAACAACAGTATATGTTTATTAAGGATTAATTACAAGTTAATAATAAGAATACTTTTAATGAGAAATTTGAGCTTGATGTTTTTTTTTATAACTTCGTTTATATTTGGTCATATAAATGATAATGCTACTTTCACAACGTCTTCTACATATAATTATTAATATATAATTTTTATTGTATGCATTTCTAAAATTTGGTGGCGGCACACTTCAAAACTTTCGCGGCACACAAAAGTGCCGCGGCACAGTGGTTGAGAATCACTGCGAATACGCTAACCGCATAGCTAATCCCTTCCCTAGTGAAATTCAATGTTTTCGAAACAGCACTAAACCCTTTGCCTAACGGAAGGGATAAAGCCATTCAGGATGGCCAATTCCCTGTTCGACGTCTTATATAATGTTTATAAACTTCCAGGCATCTAGAATTCAAAACCCTCTTTGGGCCATAACCCAGAGGAAAGGTTTTTATTGAGTTGACGATTAATAGAATCGATGTAATTACTTTCTCTTAAGACGGGTTGGAAGTTAGAAACCTCTGAGTTAGAATAATAACAAGAGAAATGATTGATTTTTATATTCAAATTTAGTAGAAACGAATATGTGTAGATTAGAAGATGTCTTGATTATACAGTTCGGTAGTGCTTTTGCATTTAACAATTGAATAGAAATGCATTACGCACGCGGCAGCCTGCTTAACATTTAGATAATGGTAACGGCATTGTCTTGGATCCATTAAGATGGCAATTAGCTAGCTGAACACTCTCCTTTAACCAGCCACAATCACTGTTTCATAGTCTGTTACAAGTACCTTCCAATTATGAAAATACGAGTGATTTATTGGTAATTGGTGATAGTACGAATTAACTAGTTCTCACAGCGAATACTACCCAATTTGAACAATTATGCTATTATGTTTCTTCTGGTCTTACTGCTGTTCAGAGTAATTTTATCTGTAATTAATTCTGCGAGAGAAACCTTTGCGATCTGTTTAATTCTTTATTAACTGACAGGGATATCACCCAATCATTTTATGAAAAAACAATGTTTTTCACGTCCTTAAATCGCAACCTACAGCATTTTTGGATTCTTAGGAAGCATTTCCATTTGGATTCAAAATTTAAGGATCAAGATTACACTGAAAATGTATTTCTGTTTGTTCTCCTTTAATCTTTTATCGCATCTTGTGAGTGAACGCGTGTTTGTGAGGAAAACTACCTTAAAATGATATTCCGTTCTTTCTAGTCACTTTCGACGATCGGGTTTCTGTCAAAAAGCCCAAAACTCATAGCAAAAATTACTAAATGGATTTTTTTAATCTTCTTTAATATGGCTTCCACGATTTTCTTAAAATTCACATCACTTTTACTAAAACCTCTTTCATGTTGTATTTGGTATAACTTCCAATAGAAAGAGAGTGAGAAGTTTTGCGGGTACTACCATATTAGTTTTCCCATAATGCACCACTTCAAAACAATTTACTACCCATACAATTCTAAGTAAATGTAAATTGCATTAATGAAATCGGCCATAGATGAATTTCCAGCTCAAGGATATTAACTAACTGGGCTGGATTTCGTTGGATGGCCGTACAGAAAATAAATAATATATCCCAATAAAATCAAGGCGTACTTTGAATTCAAAGTACGTCCGATTTTGCAGAAGAGCGGAAAGCAGAAGTGAGCATTTTGTGACCAGAAAAATTAACTACAAGCAAAGGCTGGCATTTGAACAGTGGGAAGGAGAAGAAGCAATGATACCAACTTCAAAAAACATAAAAAAAAATTAAAATATCGACTTAAATGGAAATTTGAACAAAATCTTTTTGCCGCTTCACCAGTACCGCACCAAAAGCTACAACTATCGTTTTATAGCTTTTGTTGTTTCTGTCATTACTTTATAGTAGTAGTAATCGCCTATTTTTTCAGACAGGACTTAACATCCAACTACCAATTAGGTGTCGTGGACGGAGGCGACTAGCAAACATACTTTACTGTAAATTTCTTTTATTGACCATTAAATAAAATCCAAAGCCTAAAGACCGGGAATCGAACCCAGTACCACAATACAATATGTGCTTCGCAGGTCTCGCCTCTAACCGCTCGGCTACCGTGGCGCCCTCATTACTTTATAGCTACTATAAATTTATTTTTTAGAAACTGCTTTTGAAAAAAAATAAATTTCAAAATTATCCCTTCATGACGTCACAAGTACAAGTTTAAATTTTCTTCCATTTTTGTTTTTTATTTTATTTATTTATTTATTTTTTTAATGATTGAATTAGGATGGATACACCCAGACAGCAAGCAGGTCTTGAACTTTTTTTGAACCCAAAATGTTTAGGTATTCCTCAAAATTGAAGACTACGTGAAAGTTAGAGAGTTAGAAAACTCTGAGTTAGAAACCTATGAGTTAGAATAATAACATGAGAAATGTTTGATTTTTTATATTCAAAGTTAACTCAGAATTATTGGTCCACTCCGGTTTTGTGTGTAATTTCATAGTTGTAAATGCCGTAAAGGGGCAATTTTGAAATGGTTTTCAAAAGCAGTTTCTGAAATAGAAATTTATGGTAGCTACAAAGTATTTATAAAAGTAATGATAGAAGCGACAAAAGCTGTAAAACGAAAGTTGTTGGCTCTTTTTTTACAGTATGGTAATCTCCCTTGGGAGAAAGACAAGTCACTCTAAGAAGTAGGGAAGGCTGGATTGGAGTGAGGAATAAGAAGAAGAGTTCAGAGAGAGCTTTAGAAAGGTCCGAAATAAATAGCTCAGACAGAAGCTTTGAGAAGAGGCCTTTGGTTTGGTTAGGAGAAGAAGTAGTAAGGTTTAGGACGGTGTATAGTGCTGGCAGTGTGCCGCGATAGGGGGTAGGGAGCTTGTTTTGCATTTGAGGCGGGATTCACTTTGGTCCCCTGATAGGGTCACTTTCCTGACTAAAATATACACAAGTTGGCAAAGGCAAAACATTTCAGGAGGGGGCTCTTAGTGTGGGACTCTTCTCACAGTGGCGCCCTGCCGCCTGAAGAGCTCCACGATTTGCAAAATTCACTAACTCGTTTCCCAGCTTCCACTCTCATGTTGTGAGCTCCCCGTCCTCTTTCTCGCTTACCTTTAACTACAACATAGCTTCTCCATTCCAGCCATATTAACCCAGTATATATAGAAATGGCATTTGTAAGGCTTGCATCGCCATTATAAAGGTACTCCTCAACCCTACTTTCACATTACCTCTCCACTCTTACTCCATATATAGAACGCCACTCTAAAATATCCACCCGTAAGCCATCATTTTCTTCACATTTTAGTTTAGATCGACCTAAAGTACACAAATCCACCCCCTCCATACATTTCTTTTTACTTAAATCTAAGTAATTACCTCCCGCTGTTGTTCGACTTCTAAATCCATCTCATTAGACTCAGTACTCTGCTAACACTCGTCAAATCTCGTTTAACTCCGAGCATGAATAATGAAAGCAATCTAAACGTAATTTTTCTTTACTCAATGCAAAATAATAATGACCTCTGACTTTGAAAATTATACCTGAGAATAACTGAACATGGATGATTACGTTCCGTATAAAACTCTTTGAAATTGGTAAACAAATTAAGGATGTGTTACAGAAAGAAACTAACTACGAATAAAGTTTAAAAGTTGAAGTTTCAGTCGATCGTTATTTTCACTTTTTCATTTTCTACTATTAGGAAAACCTAACCGTTTAAGAATTTTAGGTTATATTCTAATTAAAAAATTCCCGTCAACATCTGATTCCAACTAATCTTAGCCATTTTCTTCAATGAGTAGTCATCATACTCCAAATAAACCGATTCCAATTGACAGCAGCATCAGTATACTGTCCTCCTAATCATACCATAGCTACCAATGATTTCCTCGGTCTTCGTCTGACTATAATGCTAAGCATCCCGAGTGGAACTATAAAGGGTCCAATCCTCGTGGCTGTTTACCGATTATATTGTCCTTCTCTCAGCCAAATTACAGCTTTTGGATCCCATCCCGATCAGCTCATTGGTTAACTCTACTCTATTAACATCGAGATATTTAAGACTCTCTTTGTTTGTTTGCTCCATCCCTTCTCTTCATTCCGATATTAATTTTTTTCTCCAAAAATTGATATCAACAAGTTAAGAGGAATAGTACAGTTACGTTATTCTAAAAAAAAAAATAAAAAGCGTAATGTATTTAGATAAGATGAAAAATGAATTAAATGTAGATAAATTTTGTATATGTTATGTTCTCTGAGGGAATCTGATAGGTTCTGTCGTGATATTTTCAGTAAATAGGGGCCCATTTGTAAATAAATATTGTAATGTTAAAGAGCAAAGAAATTCCTTGCTTTTAATGATCCAAAAAGTATGTTTGAGTAAAATGGATGATATTTTCATTTTCTTTCTGAAAATCTTTACTTCCAAAAAAGTATTGTAATAGTTTATTAATTTAGTTAATTTTTTTCCAATTATTTCATTAATTTTGGTTTAATAAGTTTGTATTCTTTTCAATTTTTGTTTTTTAAAGGTTTATTGTTATTATTTTCTAATTTGATTAACATGTAGTACCATTTTTTATAATTAGTTTTATTTTTGAAATTATGTTCAGTCAATTCCCTCTGTATATCTTTATGATAAAACAGATGTAATTAAATAATTAGATATAAATTCGCAAAAAATAAAAATATTAAAATAAAATGATCACGTTCTAGATTGAAATGAATACGTTTTAAAAAAAATTAGCTAAAGATGATCCAATGACGTCGAAACGCGGAAATGTAATTAAATGAAAAATATGGAAAAGACCAAAATAAGTTGGCGGATTTATATGTAAAACCAAACATATTTTAACTGAGAAAGAACATGAATCCATAAGAATAATTTATCTTTTTTTTAAATTTTTGATGAAAGTCAAGAGTTTCTAACTTTTAAGATTGTCGGAAATGAGTTATTATTTTGGAGGTAGGGGCACACTAAATCCGAAAAATGGGATTGTGTGTTCAATTCAGTTCTAGTCATGACTTGGTTACCTGACAGTGCTTGAAGAAACTGGGTTGGATTAATAAGGCTAATCGCTGTCCAAAAATTTAGGAAAGAACTAGGAGCAATTTGATCGGTCGATGCAAGTGGGTTCGTTAAAGTCAAATAAAATGTAATCTACACCAAATATTCAAGAATATGACACTATTGTTACATATTTCCTTTGATTATTCAAGACAAATATTTGTCAGTACAATGAACTTAAAGTTGAATAAAAAGTAATCAATAAATCCTAGTCGAAGAGGGTTAGTTTGACTTCCTTTCTATCAAATCCGGAAACTTTTATGCATGCTCGATAAATCTGTCATGTCAGCAGTGCATAGAGAAAGAATTTCCTATTCGCCGTAATGCCCCCCCCCCTGTTTGCTTGGTAATGTTTCCCCTCTGTGACTGCCAGTGAGGAGTTGAGGGAGAGAAGGCATGAAAATGTTGAGGTTTATTCTTAATACTTCATATTTAGTCAAAAATGTTTAATAAACCGTTTTAAGGTTTTAGATAAAAGGTATTCACCATCGATTAGACTTTCCTGCTTTAAACAATCTGGAGTAAAACTTTCCCAACTTCCCCGCCTAATTAACTCAAGATTCTAAAACACAAATTTTCTTCTAATTAATTAATAAATTCTTTCCAAGATTTTTAAGATTGTACAATTATTAATTATGCATAAATACAGGCATCACGGTAGCCGAGCGGTTAGAGGCGAGACCTGCGAAGCTATGTATTGCGGTACTGGGTTCGCTTCCCGGTCTTAGGCCTTGGATTTTATTTAATGGTTAATAAAAGAAATTTACAGTAAAGTATGTTTGCTAGTCGGCTCCGTCCACGACACCTAATTGGTAGTTTGACGTTAAGCCCCGCCTGAAAAAATAGGCGATTACTTTACTTTTTACTTTTTACAGAAATACAAACTTGTAGGCAAGCCCTCATGTATCCTTGCCTTAGTACAGCCTAATACGATTTTTTTTTTCTTTCTAGAAAAATGTTTTAAGAAAAACTTAAAAATCTTAAAAATCAATGAGTATGTGATATATGAAAATTTTTTTCAACGACACCAGTAAGGAGTTGAAATTAGAAAATTTATTTCCATATTTGATTCTTAGTGGTATATCCATATGGGTGGTATATCTGTACAATTTACAAAAAACGTCACTTAGAGGCAAGCCCTAACCACCCCTCTCTCCCTGAAAAGGCCTTAAAAGAATTTTCCTGAAAAAGTATTTCAAATAAAAGTTTTAGGTCTATATACGAGTAAATACAATTTTACACCAAATTGAAAAAAAATGGTTGAAACTGTTTTTTGAGAAAATTTTAAAATGGAAACATTATTTAGTAAGGTGATACTTCCGGTGTAAGACCAAAATCTTATAGTGACTTCCTCTGTTTGCACCAGAGAAATAAAATCAAGTTTGATCTCTCTATGATATTTCGCTTTCGCGGTGGATGCATTCACAAAGAGAGAGTCCTATATCTAAAAACCACTTACCCGAGCTTTGGGAACTTCAAAATATTTTTGTTGAAAACTCAAAATAAAAAGTCTGCACGATTACAGTACTCCTTTCTTACAGGAGTAAGGGAACGCAAAAAGACGATAAGTCGCGAGTCGAGTATCGCATCTAGAGAACTTCAAAATCTTGTTCTGTAAGGCCATGTGACTTTATATTTTTTACATCTGAACGACCGTAAAACAATATTTAGACTAAATTTGCTCCAAATGGCCTTAATCTTTGCTAGACTGGATAGTTTTACTACATACCATTGTTGTAGATGAGTGAGAAGAAGAGGAGCGTGAAAGAACGTGCAGCCATTCGGTATGACTGTGCAATGTAGTGACGTGGCATAGCGGAAGAAGATTAAAGTCTGCACAGTATGATTAATTCATAGTGTTCCGGCCGAAAGGCCAATGAGCCAGTAAATCCTCCTTTTACAGTCTCACTAATGGCACATTAAGAAATGGATGGAGGTAGATGGTATATGCTGTGAGGGAAAAGGGGGTTGGTCCCAGAATAGCGGACAGGAGGGCGTGTATGTAGTACATGTCCTCCAGGAAGTGACATTGGGGAGAGTTGCTTTGTTAAGTCCGGTGAGTTGGCTTGTACAGGAAGACATTGGCTGGATCTTACTAATTTTGTGCCGGTATATTGTATTACTTGCATGAAATAAATCCTCTAAAATGGACATTGCTTGTTTGATTTAACAACTTACTGCTCCAACTAACAAAAAATTCAACCATGTGCGTTGAATCAACGTAATTCTTAAAGTTAGATAATAGATCAAAGAAATACTCTGTTCTTGTAACTTATTCTTGTCGTAACGTCTAACTTAAGCGATTTTAAACTGTGAAGCGGTAATCCTTAAATTATGAGAGAAATAAAAATTATCCTTTTTACATGAGGATTCTTCAGGGTGAGATTCTTTGTTCTATTCTTTTTATTTTATTTATCATTGAATTCGAAATCTTCTTTAGAAAGAATAAGTGACGTGGAATCCACAATGATCTGCTGTTATTTTTGTAGATGATGTTGTCATCTCACTAACTTATTGCGATAGTGGGCATAAGTTCAAAATTCTAAATGCTTACAGCAAAACAAATGAAATAAATTTTTATATTCTAAAAACGAAAAAAAGTAAATTTTTACAATATTTGGAG
The DNA here is from genome assembly GCF_049639745.1 of Rhodnius prolixus. NCBI lineage: Eukaryota > Metazoa > Arthropoda > Insecta > Hemiptera > Reduviidae > Rhodnius > Rhodnius prolixus. The sequence continues at coordinate 32,329,738 of NW_027411581.1, read as the reverse complement.
CAGATTTACTTGGACGTCCGGGTACTGTGCACTTCATTGCTAACAATGAAGACAGTTGTTACAGCCAGGATTCTTATTGGGAGGTACCATTATCGGGCTACATCGCTCTTATCAAAAGAAATATGAAGGAGAAACGGAGACGGAAGTTGAAACAAATCAATAGCGATGACAAACCATTCAACAACTTGCTAATGGGGAAGAGACACGATAGTCTTCAAACTCATCTTACTGACTGCCTGGACTTACGACTCTTAGAACTTCAGACCGAACTTCTGCATCTCATAGAAATAATTTACAAATACCTCAGGCCCACTAATCTCCACAACACCACTTAACCGAAAAAAAAATACACAGTCCACTTTACAGGCGAAATGATCTCGGAGATTGAAGACTTTTTAAATTAATTAAATAAATAGTATTACAAGGGTAGGCCGAAGGAAGAATGTACTTTTTAAACTATGTTTAGATGATTGTTAGATTGATTACGGTTATTTCACTTCTCCACGGTTATCTAAGAACCTCTCCTTAAACAGCATCACTGTAGCTTTTTCCAAGTTCCCATTGATTATATTGAGTGCATAAACCTACCTCCAGGTGGTTGTGTGCATAAATAATTGTCATTATTTAAAACAATATACGTATTATATTTTATCAATCATAACTTGAACTTCGCAAGAGTTGCCAATTTTAAATTGTAAAAAAATTATTTATTTTGTAAATCAATCTTTTATTTTTTAAAACTGGTTAATGTCTCACATTCACTTATTTTATAATTTTAACTTTATTTATTCACCTAAAAACTAACTTTGGGGCCATAAAGATTCTATTAACTTCCTTACTAGTAATCTTCTTCAAGTTTTTACTATCTTGACGGGAAACTATAAAATAAAGAATCGAAAATAAGAAATTTTTCTCCTAAAAAGATGGATATCTCTCTTAGATCTTGAAATATGAATTGAAGATGAACCTTTAGAGGTTCTAAACGTTTTAATAAATACAAAGTTTTGAGATCTCTCTATTTATATTAAGCTTCAATAAATAAACGTTTTCGAGATTGGAAGTGCGGCTATTTTCCTTCCTACAAACTCATATAAACTCAGTCCACCACAAAAAAAAAATCAAGTTTTTTATGATAAACTCACTCCTTGGGAAGCCCGTGAAAGGTTATTCTGGTTATAAAGGTTAATAATATACTTTTTAGAATCTCGGGATTGAGACTTATCAAATGCTCTTACTTAGAGAGAAAATTATGGCGGTAATTTCAACTTTTCTTTCTAGTTTTCATCAGAAATATCTATTTTGAGCACCTCCTCTAAATTACGAACTAGTTTGTTTATATTTCTTTGAAAAATTATTTACTTTTACTTGCCTGCTAAATATTCGATAGAAGTACCGAAATCAACTCCAAATCCACCGATTCCTTCTCAAATTTTATTTTAATAAAACCACCAATGGCAAGGCAGTTTGTTTTCGTATTATAAAAATAATCGCCACGAACCGGTCCTATAAAAGGAACTGAATGTTCAACCAGAAAGATAGTGAAACTCACAAATGTGAATTAGGAATAACATTTCGATTAGTTCCATAAACACTTCATCAAAGTTATGTACTGTTATGAATAGTAGTCTCTCGAGTTTGCATAAGTGAATATAGTTAATTCTGACAGACATACATACACACAAGACTGTACGTGGTATAAAGTGGAATTGATTTATCTCTGTAGTTGTGTTATGTCGGTGGAGGTGGTGGTATTAGCTGTGTGTTTGGAGGCGGAACACAAGATGATATACTATACAGGATTCTGTGTCTAGTCTACAGCCCCTCACCCAGCCACTCAATACCAACACACTCTGTCTAATGCACCCTAATCTTTTATATTATTGTTCGCCACAATCCCTTTAGATGGACCACGTGCCAGAAAACCTTTTACCACTGTGAAGCAGTTTTATTTATGTACTAGTTTAGAGAACTATGCTTTTCGCCGCTTCTGGTCGGCCATTGTTTGTGCAATATACAGACAATATAAAATTATTACTATTATTAACAGCTGCCTCTACAATATTAGATATTAAGTGTGAACAAACTTTCTTACAACAGTTCTGCAAAGTTTTAACTCTTACATTCTGCAAAACACTGAATTTCCAAAAATAATATACTCGTAATGTTACTAGACTTCTAGAGTTTATATAAGCGTGTACGCTTATATACGCTTAATGTATTACAGAGAAATGACACTTTAGAACACGTTTTCTTAACCTACTTTGTTCTCTCCTGCAATGTGACAGCAATAGAAAGAGCCATGGACCCTCTTCTTCAAATAACTAATTCTTGAATATACAAAACATTAAAGCAGAAACAACTAAACGAGTTTTTGGTTACGATAAGATCGACAAACAACATTTTGGGCAGACATGAGCTGTTCTTTTAGTTTTGTTGCTTCATTCTTCCGTTTGCGAGCGATTTCCCCCCCAAAAAAGTAACATAAGAGTCCCATCTGGTTCATTCAAGCAAGAAAGAGACTAAAATCATTCAACGATTTCTATTTTATTTATAAATTTATAATAATTTCAGGGTGTCCTTTGCAGTTTCAGTGGCCCGTTATTTTGTAAATATTCTCCAGGAACTTCTTGAAATTATCCCACATGGCAGTGGCTGAAGTTGAAGATCATTGCTTTAATAGTTAAGATTTTTTTTTTTCTCTCCTGCCCAGTCCTAGTTAACTTTCTGAAGACGTCGAAGATCATTCAATCTTCAAGAAAAAAAAAAAAAAAAAAAAAAAAAATCACCAGGCTTCAAATTAAGAATAAAAGTTTTACTCAGCAATGGCAGAGAAAGAATTTTTTGAAGTCCAATCTGTTTGCTAATTATCTACCGTTTCCGTTAAAACTTGAGTTCTTAGACAGGAGCTCCAGTCAGTAATTGTGCTGACAGGAGATAGCAGGCTGCTGTTAGTACACCATAATGAAATTGCGATGAATTGGTGAATTAGAAAGGGATAATTATTATGAAATTGCCAACATTTTATTTGTAAAGATATTGACGCTCTAGCTCATAACATAATCTATTTTGTTCTATTAAAGACTAAAAAACTAGAAGGTAGTCTTCTTTTACAAAATGTAAGGTAAAACTCAACGGAAAAATACCGAATTGGAATCCAGTTCGTCTAGATTTCCACTTGTTTGGTCACTGTTATCTAGTTTTGAGGCACGAGGTGCGCAAGAGGTGCCTTCTGCTGTTTTCCATGTCTCCCAATATCTTTCTTGAAGGTGGGGGATAAGTTAGATTAGATTAGATTGTATTAAAAGGGCGGCTCCACCAAAAAGGGGAAGGAACGCAGGCAATCCAAAATGCCCATTGTTCCCCGCCCATCCCTCATCTCATGAGAGATACCGGGGCTTCAAGACTAATAAGTCCGTCTAAGAATTTCCGGATAGCAGAACAATAAACCAATAAAGTAGTGAAAAGACACTAGGGAGCATGGCGACTCAATCGCCCAGTACTCTGAATAAACCTAGAAAGTTCGTTAAGATTACCAGATGCCACAATCTCCAGTAGGGAAAGATTTAACCTCCCGAAGATGAGAAATCTAGTTTTAGAATAAACTGGACACACCTCAACAAAGTGTCGCGCAGTCTCATTGGACTCACCGGCGAAAATTGGGTAGGCCTGGAGTATATATAAGTTTTAGCAGTCTAGATTGTGGAGAGCAAGTTTAACCAGAGCAAGGCCGTGATGTACCCTGATATATCAGATCTGGTACAAATATTATGAAGGTAGAAAATTAAAACTTTAAATAGCATGATGATGTCAGCGTAACGAAAATGGTGTCTGCTAAAAATGGCCAAGGTAAGAAAGGTTTCAACCCTTGTTTTCCTCGTGCTCTTAAAAAGATCTTCTTCTTACATTTCGACCAATTTAAGAAGGAATAGAATGGTCAATCCCTCAATAGTTTCAGTACAATGAAAATGTCAAATAAAGTTAACAGAAGGTTTCAACACAAGTGTATTAGCAAAACTAGTCTTTCTTTCTATTTAATTGGTAGCTTTAATGGAAGAGTTAAAGTTGGGTTGTCAATTCATATGATGATGTACATCGTAGTGAATAGTTATTGCAAGATGGTGTATATGTAGTGGACAATTATCTAGGACATAGATAGATGTAAAGCAGTTATTACTCTATTATAGTGCGACACACAACTATTGTGTTTATTATCTCCATTACAGAGCCAGGATATTCTATGGAATGGTTGCATTCATTGTCTAACGTATGTAATATGTTGTGTAATAACTAAAAAGAAAAACATATGTAAATCAAAATGGTGGGGTGAAGTTTATGTTTGTATCAGCTCCTGATGGTCAAACTGGTGGAAATCAATAATTTTGTAAAGTTCAAATGCAACAAAAAATAGCCAAAAATCCTTCGTCCGAGACGTAGTTCTTACCAGATGTTTTCTCAATATTTCACTGCTTTACCGAATAAAATCGCTAATAATTTCAGAAGTGCTGTGGCTACAAAAGATTCAACCACACCATCTGAAAGTGGCCTAGATTTATAGCCGAGGAATCTTATTTTCAATCTTCAGCTTTAATTAAAAATCCGTTCAAAGGATTGAGAATTGCATAACTCAGAACAGAACAGATCACATCACAGGTTATCTATCACTTTTCGAGTAGGAGTCTCAAAGCACTGTGCACACAACAAAGAGGTTTTAGAGCAATCTGAGGTTTAAGAGCACCCCGAGAAAGTCCAGTGAGGTGTTTTTTTCACCAGATTTCGTTTTTTTTTTAAAAAAAAGTCAACACTAAAGTTTCAGAACAAAGATAATAATTTAAAAGGTAAAGCATAATTGTGCACTTTATGTCTATAAATAAAACAATTTTTTTTGTGGATGTGAAAGTTAAACCAAGGGCAGACAATTCATTGTTTATTACAATCGTAACTGATCATAATAATGGCTGTGGAATTTTTACTTTGAGGAGGGAGATCAGATGACGATGTGGCGGTTGTAGAAGTCGTGCTATCCTTAACTCAAACAATCACAAACTTTATGAGATAATATCCATTACAATAATAATAATGGAAAAAAAAATAATGCCTTTCATATTAATTTCAATAAGAGATGTTTGTGAAACGTGATTTTCAAGTAATAACTTCAACTGAATAACTTCTATTTTTAAAGTACAACGTTAATGTTATTTCTTTACTGTTAGTGAGAGATTATATAAACTTCTAATGGCAATAACAATAAGATCTTTTATTATTTCTTCATATTATTTTCCTGTCCCTATCCTTTAGAAACAAACTAATTATGTTAAATTAGAAAACAATCTAAGGTTTACCTGACTAATAAGTAACGCTATCTACGAACCAAAATCTTTAATTTGATTCAACATGTATTTACGACGATATCAACAATTTGTCTGGCTATGAACACGAACTTGATTTTGCCGGAAACCTTAATACTTACCTAGCCATGGTCTACATTGCATTTAATAGCTTCACTGTTTTGGGATTAATAAAACTACAGAAATATTTGGCCTTATAAGAAAAGTTTTTGCAAAGCTCATTTCTGTTAAAGCCCAGAATAAAAATAAGTGTTCGACTAAATCTCATCACTTGAAGAATTTTTGTTTAATGATTTAATAGATGTAATTAAATAATGGAAAAAAAGTACTTAAGTTCATTAACACTGCATTGCCAATCCGGAGTCAATTTGACTCCAAAAAATAGGAATGGTCTCTGTTTTCCACATCTCATAGCTATATCGAAATGCTCTTAGATATGCTATCCCCACTCTCTCACCATTTGATAGTCACCAGCTGAAGACCTTAGTTCCTTTTCTTGTTTCTTAGTTCACTTGAACCATAAGAGTCATTTTGACTCCAGATTGGCATTACACGTAAATATATCGGAGTAATTTCGACTCCTGATTGGCAATATAAGTAGATATTCTGTTATTATCTTGACTCCAGATTATTGTCTAAATGCTTATTTGTTAAATTTACATAATTTTCATAGAAAGTATCAAGGCACAAAAAAAAAAGCCTCTTTCTAGAATTGATTTTTTGTCCGAATTGCAGCAAAAACTTGCAGCGAATTGGGTAATTTCCGATCCGTTTCAACAGCGCACAGTAATTGAAAAAATAGTGAATGTAATTAAAAAAATGAAAACGCCTCTGATCAGAAGGCAGTCAATCAGGGTTCTAGAAAATACTGAAATTACTGCGATCCTAAGTTGAAGTTAATTCCTTCTTCGTGAAATGTTAAAGCCGATTTGTGGACAAAATTTGTTTTTTCGGTCTTAATTCCTATTCTTTCTCATCCTTTAAGGTAGCAATGGAGTAGGGTAATAATATTATAGTTTTTGGACAACAAAATTTTAACAAAGTACTTTTAGCGACACGCGGTGGTGCGAATGTCTTTTTAACAAAAGGAATTCGAACTGAAAGAAAGGCTTTTGATACAATCCGCTTATAGCATTTAAAATGAGTTCTTGAAAGATGTCATAAGAACTTAAAGAATTCAGTTTTAGAAACCATGTGATGAACTATAACAGCCACCTTTGTTGAACAGTGATTACCGCTTAAGTTTTTAGTCAGGATGAATGGAAGATCAAAAGGTATAGAGTTATAGTTACAAGAGAGCGCCAGACTTGATTACCATTGACCGATCCTTGCTTGTCCAACTTCATGGATAGAAGTATTGCAGAAGATTTTACGATATGCAAGTATTATTTGTTAACTGCTTTAATTTAGACAATGTGAGAAATTTATTTTGGGTTTCGTTATTACTGTCCCTGGATTGCATTTTTCTTCTGGTACTACGAGTACTTATTCACTAAAACGGGCTGCTGAAAAAGGTTGAGCTTTTCGTAAAGCTGTGGACCAAATTTGATCAGATATCTCTGAATCCTAGCTTTTCTAACTTTGAAATCAAGTGAAAATTCACTTTACATCTTAAATGCACCAATAAAAAAAAGAGAAAATACAGTTGGAAAACTTTAAAAGAATATTTTATCATTTTATTATAGTTTTATATTTAATTAAACACAAAAAATGGGAAAGTAATTTATTATTAGCTAAAAGAACGGTAGCTTCATGAGTTAATACGATGATGGCCGAAGTCTTAAATCAACCTTAATCATAGCACTTTGCATTTATTTTCGAAACTTGGGGACAACAAATTGGTTTCGATTAATTAGCGATATAAATCTTAAAATGATGACCAAAATTGTCAATTAAATCCCCAAAAAAAAGGACGTCATTAGAAAGTATTTATCCGAACGAGTAGAGTGGTGAAAGGTGATGAATTTTTACAGCGGACTAAAAGTGCGCCACTGCGAGCTGAATGGTAACGACATTAGTGGAGGATCTGACAATTGAGGGATGATGCAGTGTAGCCTTGTTAACAAGTACGCTACTAGTTGAGGCGCATGTCCAAACGCTGCTGTACAATAAGCAAACAATAAAAAAAACAAAAATCTCCCGGCTTTTTTATTTTGTATTTTTTATTGCCGCCCAGCTCGGACAACATGCAAATTGGACCGTTTCCACGCACTCACCCACGATTGTATTTTTAAAAGCTCTGGACAATTTTTTTTTCTCTCTCTCTCTCTCTCATCGCCGGCCTCAGAATAAACGAAACAATTTATAGTCATTGGGCCAGCGGTCCTTTGTCGCCCGTAAACTCATACCACTTTATTTGGCAAAAAAGTATTTCCTCTCCTACATCTCTGCATTACAAACAAACCGACGACAAGCAAACTTTGCGAGCGTGCGCACGCCACCACTGTTAGGATTAAAAAAAAAACAAAAAACAATGTCCTCTTTGCAGCGAAGAGTTATGTTGTTATCACAATGGCCTTTTGTACAGCGCTGGACTAGTTACTCGACTTAATATGTTTTACATCTCCCTTTGGTTTCCAAACCTAAATGCCTCTTATTTCACAATATTAACTGCTGTTTTTCCCTTTTCTCTCTTTTATGCTTTTTAATGGTGAAATTATATTCATTTCTATTTTCTTTTGGCGAAATACAACTTCTATTAAGATATAAATATTTAAAAATGGTGAATTTATCGCTAATAATACTTAAATTAAATTTTACATTTATTATTGGTGTCAGCAACAATTCCCTTACTTAGCACTCTTGCTTTCCAAGTCATGGATGCCCAAAAAAAGATATAGATCATCAGATACTGGAAACGTTGGAGAGATTCTTTTTTAAAGCAATTTTCATTCCATTCTGGCACTCCTAACTACTTTATTTAAACTTTATTGAACCTCGTCTTTTTGTTTTTACTTTAAACCCTTCCGTAGGATTTAAAAATGAAAAACTTTTCATGAAATGACCAAATTAATTAATTCACACAGTTTATAACATTTTATTCCAAATCTTGCTCTCTTGGATGCTGCAATAAACTGCACAAAACTCAATTGACTATTATATTTCATCAAAGACTCGTCAATACTACTTTTGGGAGTGTAAAAATGAGTAAATTTATCGTTCCCAGCACGTTTTTGCTTTTTTTTGATAATATTTCGCTTTCATTACTTTCATTATCAGATAAATGTACGTATACTTCTATTTCTTCTAAGGCGCCACGGTAGCCGAGCGGTTAGAGGCGATACCTGCGAAGCTATGTATTGCGGTACTGGGTTTGCTTCCCGGTCTTAGGCCTTGGATTTTATTTAATGGTTAATAAAAGAAATTTACAGTAAAGTATGTTTGCTAGTCGCCTCCGTCCACGACACCTAAATGGTAGTTGGACGTTAAGCCCCGCCTGAAACAATAGGACTTATTTCTTCTGATTCTTCATAATCGCTCCAATCACCTTGATCTTCATAGTCTGCACTACTCTATTATGGTATTTATTATACGAGGGTCGTTTGAAAAGTCCGTGCAAAGTCAGAGAGATAGCACCACTGGCGCATATCGAGGTTATGTTTAGTTAGTAGCATCTCTTGGAAGAACACACACTAAGTTTCAGCCAGATCGGTCTATTTCTTTGTGTTTGGCATTCGTTTGAATCGAGGAAGTCGAGTGATTTTCAAAAAATGGACGAAAAAGAATTTCGTGTGTTGATTAAACACTACTTTATGAAAGGCAAAACGCCTCAGGAGACTAAAGAGAAGCTTGATAAACATTATGGTGACTCTGCACCTTCGATTAGAACAGTTTATAAGTGGTTTCAAAATTTTCGGAGTGGCCATATGGGCACAAGTGACGCTGAACGTACTGGACGCCCTGTTGAGGTTACTACTCCAGAAATCATTGATAAAATCCATGATATGGTGATGGATGACAGAAGAGTGAAGGTGCGTGAGATTGCTAGTGCTGTGGGCATCTCGAATGAACGGGTACATAATATTTTGCATCAACATTTGGACATGACAAAGCTATCCGCAAGATGGGTGCCGCGATTGCTCACGCTTGACCAAAAACGAAATCGTGTGAAGTGTTGCAAGGACGGTTTGCAGCTGTTCCAGAAGAATCCGCAGGACTTTAAACGTCATTTCGTCACTGTAGATGAAACATGGATACATCACTACACTACTGAGACCAAAGAACAATCTAAACAATGGGTTACCAAGGGGGAATCTGCGCCAAAAAAGGCGAAGACCGTTCCTTCGGCCGGAAAGATTATGGCGACTGTCTTTTGGGATTCGCAAGGAATAATCCTCATCGACTATCTGTAAAAGGGTAAAACTATTACAGGTGCATATTATTCATCGTTATTGGACCGTTTGAAAACCGAGCTGCAAGAAAAACGCCCACGATTGGACCCACAAAAAAGTCCTTTTCCATCACGACAACGCACCAGCTCACACCTCAGCAGTTGTGGTCGCAAAATTAATGGAAATAGGGTTCCAATTCGTTTCACATCCCCCCTATTCTCCAGACTTGGCTCCCTTGGACTACTATTTGTTCCCCAATATGAAGAAATGGCTGGCGGGAAAAAGATTTTATTCAAACGAGGAGGTGATTGCAGAAACGAATGGCTATTTTTCAGACTTGGACAAATCCTATTATTCGGAAGGGATCAACAAACTTGAGCAGCGTTGGACGAAGTGTATAAGCCTAAAAGGAGACTATGTTGAAAAATAAAAAAGGTTTACCCCCAAAAATTAAGTAGTTTTTATTTTTGCACGGACTTTTCAAACGACCCTCGTACAACACGATTTTCCTTTAGCAATTTATATATTGGCCGATGTTCACACTAAATATTTACTAGAATGAAATCTTACGAATGAAATCGTAGAGACTAACAACAATTTGGCCGTAACTTGTACCAAGAAATTCTAACGGTAAACCAAGTGTGAAGTGATCTGTGATATTTCCAGTGTTTCCAAATTAAGTACACTAGACATTTAAACTAAATTAATTATCATATTCATCAGTAACTTTAGATGACGAGTGTAGCTCATCATTGTGCTGTATGGCATGAAAACCAATGACGAGCTAGACCCGTCTTGTCTCTGGAAGCGGTTAAGGCACTGCTTCAAGTTTACAAGTTACATTTTAGATTTACCCCCTATAATTTCCTAGAATTGTAGCTCTTGAGGTAATCACTAGGAGCGCATGGTGGTTTGATCAGTAGAATGAAATTGCTCGTAATCATTGCTGTACCATTCAATTTTCGAATGGCAACATTGAGAATCGGCCTGAGCACTTCACATCTTTGATTTCAAACATGAGGAACAATGTTCGCGAACAATATAAACTGAATTTGTTCTATGTTCAAAATGATAACACTTCTGGTCTATTAACTGAATTGTGGTGCTCATTTACGACTAGATATGAGTTACTCCCTATGAATGATAATGCCCTTTTGGTTGGTGAAGTTGGGTTCTCTCTGTAACTTCTTGAGTGAGTAAGGGCTGCATGTCACTTCATGGCCGGATGCCCAACACCATCTGGGTTTTCCGGCAGTCGAAAAATGACTTCAGTTTCTCGTGAAACACCTAATACTAAAGCAAATTATGCGCGTCTTGCAAGATCGAAAAGAACTGGCGGACCCATCCAATTACCAATTACAGATAAAATACCGCTATCTGAAATTTATTGCTGTCTATTTTATGATTATTTTTTATTGGTTTCTTTCATTATTTTTATTTTTCAAATTAGTCACATTTTCTGCTTTTATATACAAATGTTTCGCCTCATAAAATGTTGTTCTTATATTTCCATCCACCTTCGGCAGACAAATGTTCCATTCGTTTGCGTTTTTCCTTTTCTAAAATAACTGTACCATTATTTTTATTTTTTAAGGGCAGTGTTCGCCAGATTGTTCTCTCGTTACGGACAACACTGTCCACCACCGGACAGTGAGTTGTAAGAAGCACCTAGGAAGAGAAAATCTAAGGACCAGCAGCCGTATTCGAACCCGGAAACTCCGCGTGGGAATCCAATAGGCTAACCGCATAGCTAATCCCCTCCCTACTGTATCATTATTATTAATAACATTGTAAATATTGAAGTTTCTTTGTTTTCAGTAAAAAGCTGATCTGTCCTAAAATGGAACTTAGGTAGACCAATTTTTACGTGTCTCTTGTTGGCCCCAAATTTTTTTTTTTTAAATTATATTTTCGATTTATACTTTCGCGATCATTTTGTCTAGATGTTTACATGCGGTGGATCTCCAAACGGATTTTTGGAAATCCCTACAATCGAAAATCTGCGTGATTGCACTACTTTCGTCTTATGAGCGATGAAGAAAGGTAAAAATAATTATTAAAATAACCACAAATAATAATTTTTTAATGTAATTATTAAGGGAATTTTATCTACTCGCATTTACCTACATCATGAAAGGTCTAATTGTGTTCTGAAATTGAGTTATCTTGAGAGTTAAGGGCAAACAGGTACGCTTTCTTTAGTTGCTATAAATCGGTTTATACTGACTAAAAGTTCAAAATGGGGCGTTCACATTTCATCAAAAAATGTGTGGAAACACCACAATAATAAAGTGTAAAACGTTGAGTTTGGAAAGTACTTCATGAATTCAGTCAGCGGAGGGTATAAACTTTATACTCTTAATGGTGGTTTTACAATAAATGGTCTCTTCCATGCAGAAACATCTATTCCAAAACTGACATTAGTAAAAAATGGCTTAAGATAACTTGTAACTTTAAGGTATATTGACTTTGGAGAACATTTTGAAACGATTGTCCCGTCTGTTTAGCTTTTTCTAAAGTAATCCATTTTGGTTTTGTTATATTCAAAGAAATTGGTAACTAGTTTAAATTAATAATTACTAGTTCAAGAAAACAGGGATGTTCTTCTTTTTATTTCTAAATATTCAAAGAAATTAATAGTTGTTTCTTGGAAGATAGGCGTATTAGTGATAGTTTTCTGCAACATCCGGTTATAGAAGTATCAGGTTATGTTTCGTGTTAATAACAAGATTGGTATATAAAGTAAAACTGCTTTTATCTCGAATATTCCCAGTTAGCGGACGTTCATTTATAATTCTACCAATTTGACTTTCTAAACACTGGCGGTCATCAATCATAGGTTTGATATTATTAGTTATGACGGTTAGTTTGGTAGAGAGGAAGGTTGGTTTGGATCGGAAAAGGATGTGTGTGCTGGCAGTCGTTATCAGAGCGCCGGCATTATAATATATCCGATCTGGGATAGCAATTAGAAGTGAAGCTTTAGAACGATAGTTATGTCTTATCTGAATGCAAATAACGCCCTTGTACTAAAACTAGACAGTTCTCTAAGTTCAGGAAGGAAACGCTCGCCTTCGCTTAATCAAAGCCCTTAGTTTCCGAAATAGTGGAAAAATAAGACGTCTTGAGGGGCGTGGCCAGAGAGCAAAAACACGCCAACCAGTATTGCCAACTACATTTTTCTCAAAATTTCCTTGACTTACTGACACTATTCGTGATGGTATTTGTAAGTGTTTTACTATCTTTTAGAATCTATTTTTTGGAAAAGAATTATAATCACGATATTTTATGAAAATGGTCTATTATTTGGCTGATTTGCATCAGATTTGTGGAATAATGGATATTCTGATTTGTTCATTCATTAAGTCTACTTTGCGATCTCTAACATTCGGGATACGTCAGAAGACTGTCTTCTTACTGCTCCTATCATTTAGGGCTCTACGTTTTAGAGCGATAACTGGCGATATTGAACAAAATCAATGTAATCTTTCAAGTACATTAGTGTTGGAGCTAAGAAGTTGTATTCCGTAGTAGCCAGTTTCTGCTTCTTCCTGGGATGGACTCGGTTGTTATCATGGTTGGAGGATAGTTTTACCTTTAATAGTCGAGTCTCTATTAAGGTTTTCTGCGCAAGCAATCCGTACTTTAGTGTTGGAAACGAGCTCAGTCCATCAAAGATTTAGTACGATGCGACTTAACCTTCCTTTGTTTGGATTCTTTCTTTGGTTTTACCTGTTTTGGTTTAGTTTACCAGGTCTTGATCTTTTCGTCCTATTTTTTTGGGGATGAAAACTCCAATCTGTAATAATTGTTTAATTCCAGTTTATCTTTATAAACCCTGACGGCAATAATTGCTGTCTTCATAATGTTATTTCGGAACGGACTTACTTTGAAGATTAGACAGCAATAGCCTAAGCCTGTTTATTGTTGTTACCACAGTTGCGGAAATCGATATGCAAAAGGGAAAATCTCCAAACTGCAGACCCCTAGATTGTCTTTTCAATTTCAGAATACTGCATTAATCTGCCAACTAGCTGTGTATCTAACAGAATAGATTTTTGTGAATCTACCAATTGGATTTTAGGCAGCTCTACACTCTTCATTCTGCACGTGTTGTCTTTGATTCATATCCTATTGTAGGCACTATATTATTTTTTCGAATGTATGGTAACAGTTCAAGGATGTGTTGCCTTTGCCAAGAAAAGATAGAAGAGAGATTTCAGTGATCAGTTGAAACCCTAGCAACCTATAAAATATTTTTTATAATTACATTCTTTAAGCCATAAATTAACAAAATTACGCCTCTTAATATTTCTATGGTTTTTCCAAACCTATGGCTTCAACTCTATGCAATTTATATCGTATACTGTGCCAACCCGTTTTCGATATCTCTACCACTTGTAAGTAAGGACTGGTTCAACAATTAACACATTCAAGAAACCTTTTTTTGTAAATAAAAACTTTATGTTATACTTTGGTTCTATATCCAAACAAGATTTTTTTATTTATTTATTTTTTAAAAGTGTATTTATATATGAATTGAGCGTCCGTATTGCAAATTTAATAAATTTAATTGCATTTAATTTTTTTTTTTAGGTAATTGAATTTTTCAATCTGAGAGTTAATTTCAATTATATAGCTGTCCAGTGAAAAAAAGATGTTATTATTGTACATAATTCTTTTGAAATAAAGGTTTTGTTAGTTTATTACTGCTTTTGTAATTAATTCCTTTAAAGGCAATAAATTAATGAACAAATTTAAGGCGGTAAAACAAAACAAGGAAAAATTACTACTGTAACGGCTCTTTTGAGGAAAACCTTACTATTTTCTTTCCCAGAATTCCTTAATCAAATTTTCCCATCCAGATTCTAAACTTTAGCACGATCGCAGTACTCTCTTTGCTAGTAGTTAGGAAACGCAATATGAACGTCACAACAGTAATTCAAGAAGAACTATATTTTATGGAATTTCATTAAAACTGTGTTTCACATGTGCTTCTCGAATAATTTAGGAAAAAACATTAATAACAGTAAAGCCGGTTATTTATTGGCTGTTCCTCTGTTAACAACTGATGAAATATGTTGCAACCGATATCTTACTTAAATTCCCCACCAAAACTATGGCATTAGTTCCAAGTAATCAATGTGTGACCAATTACCCATGTGTTAATAGAGGAGGCAAACCCCTCTCTCATGATATCCGAGGACTAAATAGATAATTTAATTTTGATTAGGTAGGGTGCAACTTTGATGCGTTCAGCACAAGACAGATGTCGCCTTTATGGCCGTTCAATGCCACCTTGTTTAAACATCTGTGTTATGGTCTGGCCATAATGTTTTGTGGTTTGAAAACTAAATATTATCTGATACTAGGCTTTATTAACTGGATTGAGAAATCATAACCAGAGTTCTGCTCCTTCTGCTCCTTAGACAATCCTTTCTACCGTCTGGAGCAGAGTGAGATGTCCCATAAAGAGAACTCCATTTGTCCCGGTCTCTTTCTCCGTTTGTGAACTCCTTGTGGATGACTTCTTTAATTCCAATTACCGAAATAAGTCAATTTATTACGCATCACCAGTTCTGTAATTTCTTCTGAAATTATTTAGCAGTGCAGTTTTACCTAGCTCGTCTAAGTAAAATTTAACTCTATTTGGAGCTCCTTCGTAAGAACGTTAGTAAAATAAGCGTCTTTGGTCTTTGAAACCTGCGTTGTCTTTTCATCAGGGTCTGTACAGGACTCACATTAATCCATTAAATCGTTTTGTCGACTTGTGTCGAATGATTATGGTATTATCTCCTACTTAGATACTTAGGAGTATGTGTTATTAAACGTTTAGACGTACGACTGTATTTTTAGAGTTATTTTTTAAAGAAAAGTACAGAGATAATGATGACTAGTAGCGTTTTTGAAACCAGTTGGATATTTAAGATAGATAGGGGTGCGGGTACCATCGCTTTAATTTTTTTATGCCATACAATCATTATTAGAAATTTTGATCACATCGACATTATTCTTTATGCTAATCTTGATACGAAACAGGATTCATGCAGTCCTTGAGTGTTCTGTAGCTCCCTAATCCAGTATCTCTGAATAGTAAACAAATTCGTTTCAACCCTAAAATTTTTTATCAAGTCAGAGAAAGTTTTAAGGAAATTCGGGGTTAAATTCTTTATCAAATGATATTTTCAATTACAAGATTTTCAGTGTGTTTATTTTCTGTTGGGAAGAGAGTCAGAATATCAAATTTCAAGATCCTATGATTTTTGCTCCTTTAAAGTCGGAAGTGTATTTATTTAATAGCAATGGTTATTTTGTTCATTGACGGTTAGCCACTTTATTATGGACTCCCATTTTTAATTCGCTTTTTATGTAACAATGTTAACAAGCCTCGACAGTTGCATTACTACTAAGATTTCTCCAGTATTAAGAGTCTGATTAAAAGGACAGGTCTAGAGGGTGAGCTTTAAAGTGAGGGGAGCCACAATAGATCCAAAGGGGTCGCAGTGGCGTAGGCCTTGAGGCCGCCCTAGTCTAATCTAATCTAATCTACTAAGATTTCTGGGCACAATGTGTTCAACACCACAGAGCGAACAGTCAGGGGGGGGTCTAGCAATCCTGGTTCTTCTGACGAGGTGGGTCTCCGAGTAGTTATTACCCGTGGCACATCAATATCAAGAACTATCTCCTACTTAGATAAGGTGGTATTAAGCTACTTTTGTCTAAATTGCCAGTCCATTGCAAGTCAACAGCAAGCTTGCTGTGCCTTCCTCAATTGAATGATCTTTTTTAAAGCACCTTATTCTTCGGAGACAACCGGCCAGGGCCGGATTTTCCTATAGGCTAACTAGGCTTCAGCCTAGGGCCTCAAGATCAAGAGGGGCCTATGTTCAAATTGTTAGCAAAATTAAAATTACGCTGTTCTAAAAAACAGTGAACATTAAAACACTGTTTTAGTGATTTATCAATAGTGATATATATTTTATTATCTCTCATGTAATTTACAAACTTAAAAATGGGAAGTAAAAGGGCCTCATAAGTGGAATAGCCTTTGGCCTCTTTTCATCTAAATCCGGCCCTGCATCCGGCTATTCCTTTTTGGTACCTTCTTAGATGAAAGTCAGCCCCATTGTTCCCCTTAATCTTACAATAATTAGGACTCCACTGTAGAACTATATTCCAATCTACAGTCTTAAATTAACTCAACTATTAGCCTAAAGTTTATTCCTCAATCTAGTCTGTTCTCCAGAAAAAAAGATTTTTATCTTCTGATCACATATGTTAATTTGAAAACATAGAATTATAATGAATTATTTGAAGAATACATAATTCAAATAAAACTAAGCAGAAAGAGAAATTGAAAATAAAGAATAAAATGCAAGAAATTTCGTTGCTTAGTTCATGAGACATTATCATCAAGAACATTTGCAGCGTTCAAACACCAGTCACTTAGCGAATATCATGGCTGAATTAATTGTGCTATTCTCAGTTTGTGTTTTCTTTCGAAGAGCAAAAGAAAACTAAGCAGAATTAGTGCTCTAGGCAGGGAGCACTGACTAGTGGCAATGAGTTAACGTTGGTAAATAGATAATGGCTGAAAAGGAGGAATGGAGTTGGTGGGTGCTAGATGGAAGTAGTTGAGGGTATATGAGGCTGTGAACAAGGGCGATAAAGAAGAGTTTGTGCTGAAGGGCACAACAATAACGGTATAACTCTTCCTTTGGTAATTGTGTTGGAAAAGGTTCTCAGATGTCGCGCACGTACTCTGGGCGCATGCTCTGTCTCTCTGCTCAGTTCACATTTATCTAATAATCTTCTCTTTTATAGTTACACTTCACCTTTACACGAGACCTTCTCCTTGCCAGAATGACACTCCGCCTAATAAAACATTAACACATCTTACACTTTACTCATTATTTTGTTATGGAGTTCCACAGAACTTGTTACTGTAGACTTGTTTGATGGTAAACTGTTTTAATACTTTCTATTTTCTAAAGATAAGAGATGATTTTAAAAAAACATAACAATAAAATTCAGAACTTTTTTAAAAATATGTATTCCTCTCACAGAGATCAATACTAATTGGGTGTAGAGGAAACAGCAAGAATTCTATCTACAACCAAGTTGCCCTTCCAATTGTTTGTAACCTTCTCAAGATGCTACTTTTGGATAGTACGGTACTCGATCAAATTACAGAATAATAATAAGTTTATCAAAGAAAAGAGAGTAATCAAAACTAGGGGCACTACTCTTAGATTCTATTTCTAGCATCTTTACAACTTACTAGCGTAAAATTTTGTGCTAATGCTCATACAAGAAAATGATTTCTAAAGTTAAATTCTAGCATTGTGGATTACTAAGTAAAAAATTACCAAGATGAAGTCGAACCATAACTACCTGGAGATTGGATAATCCAAGATTGTATGTAATTGAGCTAGTGTTGTTCAGTAGAGGTTCGAACTGAAGGCTCAACCGAGTCGAGCTTCGACTCGAGCCTTTACGGCTTGAGAACCGGGAGTTGATGGCTCACAAAGTGCAAGCCTTTTTAAATTCTTAAGGAATGACGAGTAATCAATGAACGACGCATTGGAATGATATTCATTGGAATAAATGTAACACCGGAAAAACCTATTGCAGCCTGGGTCTCGGCTGTAACATATTTATCAACCAAAATGTGCCTATTACGTGAATATTGTTTCCTCTTGAAATAACGATCTGTTTATTTCTTGGATAAACTCACTGGAGGCAGACACAAATGCTTACTGGCAGGCCTTGCAATAATTTTGAAGCTTTTCGTTGTAAAAACAAATCCGATTATCTGATTATAATAAATTTTACTGTTCTCATCAATAAGTGACATATTTTGTTGCCTGAAACATAGTAATGCAATTTGGAAGGATTGAACATATTATTTTTGAAAAGATGGATTTGTTTTACTGACCTTTTCTTAACCTAGGTTATCGAGTAGGACTTTAAGGGTTTATTCACATTATATTTGAAAGATTGGTCATTATATTTATTATAAATGTTCTCTATTTGGCAGCATGTTCAATTTTATGAAAGCAGAATAAGGATAACCTGCTTTGATCAATATTCAATTCGGAATATTTGTTTGGTCATGCACATTGTAATGGACAGTCTTAGATTACTTCTTACAGAGATTCAAAAAAGTTTAAGATTTACTTTCCATTAGGATGGCAATAAGTGATTTCTATCCAGTAACAAAACTGTACCCAAGATACTTTGCCTTTTATCACATAGAGTTTTCTTATTGTCCTAACTTCCAAAGAACTAATTCTAGAAAGTGTCACTTCTAAGTGATAAGGACTTCCTTGGTCTTTAAAGGATTTACCCTTAAAGTTACTTCATTCTCCTGCTGTACTACAATGTCCACGGATCTTTGTACCAGAATCGGCAAATTTACCACAACCCGCTCATCAGTGTTTTCAGGTAATAAATAGATTCCCAAGTAAGTGAACCAACATAATGGCGGAAACTATCCCTTGAGGACAAGCTGCACCCAAATTCCAAGCCATAATTCAAGAAGCAAGCAATTCCTTGCTCTCCTCAGTGCCTTTTTTTCTTTGTCACAACCAGTTAAAGGTTGCTCCTTCGTCCTCTAAAAGAAACTCCAAGCTAGTTATTTATCCTCAGTGAACGTGTAGGGCACTTCCAAAATCAGAATCCAGGATCCAGGACTAAGTTCTCCAGTGTTATCTCAATACATTTTTCTAACTGGCAGGCGTGCTTATCGTTCTCTGAGCGGAAACGCGTATGCCCGCAAGTAGTTACAACAACATGTCAGGAAAAATTAGGTTTAGTCAGGCATCTGCGTTCCACCCACCACACAGACGGTTACAATAGTACAGGAGTCCGAAGTTTCCAGACGTCCTGTATCAAGCAAAGTACAGGAGCTAGCCACAGGCGCCACGGTAGCCGAGCGGTTAAGAGGCGAGATCTGCAAAGCTAATATGCATTGTGGTACTGGGTTCGATTCCCGATCTTTAGGCCTTGGATTTTATTTAATGGTTAAATGATAAATAGTACAGTACGTTTGCTAGTCGCCTCCGTCCACGACACCTAGTAAATGGTAGTTGGACGTTAAGCCCCGCCTGAAAAAATAGGCGATTACTTTACTTTACAATAGTAAAAATTTACTGCAATAACCCACAGTAAAGCCCTCAACTAAACGAGAATCACATCGTCCTCTCCTGATGTCCATCATCAACAACTTCCACATTCTTTAATTTTATGTAGAGTCAAATTTCAACCATCAAACTTGTTCCATCAAATATCTTGTATTTATTTTCAGATTCAAGATCAGGGCAAATAATAAATTTGAACCAGAAAAAGAAATTAGGGCTAATATTAAGGCGCATTTTAGATTCCATAAGATAAACTGAAAATTATTTCCATTAGGGTGTACATGAGCCAAACACATACGCAATGCCGTCATCTAATTTACATTGTAATGTTTTTATGAGTGAAAAACAATAAATTATAGAACAATATTTGTAAATGTCCAGTTTATTCAATGAGTTCTCCATTATTTCCCCTTGTATTGTACAGCAGCCTCAAGCAGACACAATTGTCTTTTTGGTACTTTGTAAATCGCAGGATTCACTTGAATTGAATTAACCTCATTTGTAGTTTAGTTGGCCATTATTGTAGTAATGTGTACTTGTCTGTGAAGTATGAGTGAATGCGTGTAAATGTGCATGTGTGTTAGTGAGGGTATAAGTAAGGACTGAGTGGCTCTTAGTGGCTCTAGGGCCGCCCAATAAGCTGGCTAATGAAGTGCGACTGTGGAGATGTTACTCACCGCTCTTTGCTACCATTACTGCAACCTCCTTTCTTGTCCATCTCACTCGCCACACAGATGTGATCCACTGTTTGTTCCAACATCCACTTAGTAACTATATTCTGCACCAACTCTTACATTCAACTCTCTTGTAATTTATAAATAATTGTTTATAAAAATTACAATTTCAATGTAAATGATATTGTTTTGTAACTCCATTTTGTTTTCCATTAATCTTGCCTAAAAGTTTAATGTAAACAAAAATCTGATTTGAACACTTACAGGACATTTTCTTGTTTCTATTTTCAAGTTTCTAGCTCTTTTTCTTTGAAATCCAAAAATTCAAGTCATATTGAGTTCTTATAACATTAAACAGTTTTTATCCGTATGTTACACTGATTGTAACCTTACAAATAAGCCATCAGCAACCCCTTCCTTAAAATTATTATTATTATTATTATTTTTTAATGACATTTTTCTTATTCAATTAATCTTCATCTCAATAAACTTTGTTTTCTAGTCGCCTCCATCCACGACACCTAATTGGACGTAAAGCCCGCCTGAAAAAATAGGCAATAACTTACTATTTACTTACTTAATCTTCAACTCATCTAATTGTTCGTATAGCTGCATGAAATATACTTAAAATTCTCCAGTTAATGACCTCTCACTAAAGTACAGTGTTGCAAAAGGTAGTTTAGTGTATTTACCACTGTAACATTACAGTGGCGAAAAATAGAGAGTTAATATTTGTCGTCATCCCCATCTTTAGGGAAGTAGACGAATTCCTCAGGATGAATTATCAAGTATCAATTCAGGGTAACAGAAGTTCACCTATTTATACATCATTTCTCGTACACTTTGCGCAATTACATCTTAACTCAGGCTTAACAATAATTATTTCAAGTTAATCATACATTCGTAATTAGCTATAAATTAGAATTAGCTTGGTGGTTGAATTTAAATATAAGAATCTAGTTATTATTATTTATGCTAGCATGTTCACATGTTACAAATATCATATCTCTTCCATACAAGCTAACTAAAATAGCTTGAGGAGATATCCCTCACATTGTTAGTCACCGAAAAAAACATCTTAAGATGCGTCCCAACTAATCTCTAAAATCTAATCATAAAACCCGTTCTTAAAATCAATTCCGATGATCTGGATTCCCACGCGAAAATCACGGATTCAAATTCAGCTGCCGAACCTTAAATTTTCTCTTCTTAGGAGCCTGAGAGATAAAACTTTCTGTAGAACGGCAGTGCATTGTAATACAAAAAGCCAATGCCTCAGTTATTGACGCGCTTTAAATTAAAATAAATAAATAAATAATTCCAAATAAAAGCGATTGGTCTTTAGCAAAAAAGGCGATATCCAAAAATTCTTTTTGCCTAGTATTTATTTCCATAAATTCAGAACAGATCTTGAAAATCATTCCACACATTACAGCAATCTTATTTCTCCTAAACCAATTGTAGGCGCGCGAAGATGCCTACACCTAGAAGCGGAAAACGCGAGAGTTTTAGAGAGGGTTTTATTTCTAGTGCCCTTAGTGCGTAAGCCCCACCACCTCGACAAGGTTGGACACCAAGTGGGGTCAAGGCCTGAAGAGCCAGGGCCATAAAGAGGGCAAACAAAAGACACCGAGATAACGCTGCAGATGTAGATGGAGAAAAAACTGATGCTGAAGAGAAGTGTAATGTAATAGGATACAGGAAGACGGTTGTTGCTCCTTCTTCTTGCCGATGAACGAGGTGCACTGTAGTCTAGAAGAAACAGAAATGAGAACACAATGAAGGTTACAAGATGCGAGGCTACAGAAGTTTGGCGGGGAAAAGCATGGCGGGAAATTTAAAAAGATTGGGCGCCAAGAAAAGCTGAGTTTGACTGAACACCAATGATAGTTACTGCTACTCATCTTTTAGCCTTCCCCGAGGAAACACTCTGTCTATACAGCATATGAACCATAAAAATAATAAAGTTTCTATCACGGGCAACGCTTAATCCTTGAGTAGTTAGTTTTTTGTTTGTAAATTATTGGTCGACCAAACCCGTTTCAACGTTTTTTGAAAAACCGTTCTATTACAATATTAGTATTATTTAATTTAAGTAATGTTTAAAACCTTTATTTTATAAAATTATTCGAAGTGAAATCATAACTAACCGAACCTAAAGATTGACCGCCACCTTAAGCGGCAGTTCACTGTGCATTGAACTGATCCAAGCAATCACCGGCAGAAACTGGACATCTGCACCGGACCTGAAGATTGGTATTTTGAAATCACATCGCACCACACTCAATCAGCTCGGACATAGGGTCAGACTATTGCCTTTAAACCAATAAATTTTTATTTAATTTGATTGATTTGTTATCATATATACTTTTCAATTATTAGTTGATGGCAATCAACAAACTAAAAGGTTGTAAGAAGACAAAAATTAAAAGAAGTGGATTTATTGTTGGTGGTGGATATCGGGAGAGGACGATAGAAGTGCTCCTATTTAGAGTGAGGGGACTTTAGAGTGAGTTATTACTGTACATGTGTACTAGTGTGTCTGTGGTCGAGATGAGGAAGAGCGATCTGCTTTATATTGATTAGGGGGGAGGAGCTGGAGACATCGTAACAATAACCACCTAGTGTGTCTGCTCTTGTCTACATCATATTGACAAATCAACATCCCAAACGTGCCCACACAATGCCGCCAACACCGCCCACCAAACTCGATAGATACAGTGCCTCGTGGCTATCCATTTTCTAATCAATTCATTAATCATAATTTTTATTTTGATTTACTTTTATAAATTTTCTAATTCAACGAGATTACCTAACTATAATGCACATCTTCCTGAAAGTGAAATATCTGATCACAGTCTTGCAGTGGTATTGATGAGTTATGTTAATAAGCAGGGGTAACTCTTTGACTGAACAACATGCGCGATTTTTTGAATAATTTAAAAGTGGTGATGGGGTTGGCTTAGAGGATACAGCCCTGGAACTCTTAGCTTAAGTTCCGGGTCCGAGACAAGTTAATATCCTTTATATTTCTCTTGCTGGGAGCCTCTGAGGCTTTACTGAGTCAATAACTAGACAATACTGACCTGAGACTGGAAGGGCTTAAGAATGCTTGAACAGATGTAAAAGTAAAGTGATTGCCTATTTTTTCAGACGGACTTTACGTGCAACTTCCAATTAGGTGTCGTGGAAGGAGGTGACTAGCTACCATACTTTACTGTAAATTTTTTTGATTAACCATTAAATAACATCCAAGGCCTAAGACCGGGAATCGAACCCAGTACCACAATACATATTAGCTTTACAGGTCTTGCCTCTAACCGCTCGGCTACCGTGGCACCTGCTTGAACGATACAAGTTTAGCCGAACGATACCTGCCTCCAACAATAATCCACTTTCTTGGGTTTTCTTCTTACCACCTTTAAATTTGTTGATTGCATATAGCAATAATTTGAAAAGTATTAAATAACATTAAATTAAATCAATGAAATTCTGTTTTAATGGGCTTATACAATAGTTTGCGATTTACTGTACGTCAATCATTTGTCGAACATTTTTTTCTGTTTGAGATAAACGGTACCAAACCTTACTTTAAACTGTTGGGAAATTTTGGGCTCCTGCACAAAGAAGAAGAAATTGGGAACAGAATCGGAAGGAAGCTGGTATAATCAAAATAAATAGCGAAGACGTAAGAGACGGGTAAACTGGGAGGTTCCTCTTTCAGTCCCCCGGTACAATGAAGAGCTTGGGTAGTTCATTACATTTACAAAATGCGACGAGCTCATGAAAGAAAAACTTTCAACTCTCAGTAGACAAGGAATCTGGTTCTAGCATAAGCGCAACCAGCTTTTACAAAGTGGCGCGCAATTTCACTGGACTCACCAAATGGTAGGCTAGGGTAGCTGGACTGATGGCGAATCCGTGGCTGCTTAACTAAAGCAAAGGTGTTCCAGTCAGGACACTGTCGGTGTGGGACTACCACCATGTTGGTTAGAGGTTAAAGGGATGGCGCGCCGCTTTAGTCCCGGAATACTCAGTGATCAGGAACCCGAGATGTTAGATTGCTCACAAAGAATTAAAAGCAGCTTGGAAAGTAGTAATAACCGTAAATTGGTATTTACTAAGACCTCAGAGCTTTAATGACTGAATGTCTGCCCTTGAAGAATCTGACAGTGTCAGTAATCCCTTTCACTTGTGTTCATTGGCTGCAATTTTAATGGCAGCAAAAAATGTAGAAATTCAACTTAAATATTTATTGAAAATCAAGGTGCAATGTTAGTTATTCAGCAAAAGCCCTAATGAAGCTGTTCGATCCTCGAAGGGATGTGCGGCCCCCCTGCCTAGAACTTGACTTTTGGCGCTAATAGTGCATCATTGCCCAGTTGGCAGAACTGGTGAAGAGGAAAGAGAGGGGGCTCCAGCTTGTGCCTGGGAGCTCGAGCGAGTTGCCCGGGGGCTTCTCATGGGGAAAATCCCTCTTTGGGCTACTCAACGGAACTTTAGTCTGTGTCACCTTGTATGTCAGTTGCCGCCAAGTCCAGCCATGATCAAGATGTCGTCCTACTACACCGGCTTGTAGGTCCCCTGTCCTGTGTCACCTTAAAGACTTTAATATAATTATTTAATGGCCATTAATGTCGCCAAGTCTATGTCTATTGTGTCAAGGTGTGAATTAATAGCGAGGGAACATAAATTGTAGTAAGAAGCCAAGCACGTGCTGAGTGTAATTGTATGTCTCGTAAAGTACCAAATTGTAAGTCTTTTTAATATATATTTTGCGTGGTCTAAACCACATTATGTGTGTTTTTGTCAGCTGAATTATCTAAAAATATATGATCATTTTCTATCCAATCTCTGTTAGTATTCTGAATGTTGGTGGCGTCCCCCACCCTACCCAACTTTATTATTAATTAGTCGTAATTCTCATTATCAGTCTGCTCTCCTAACTTCTTTCCTTTTAATATCTTTTTAAAAAATTAATAGAAAAGACAAAAATTTGGCCAAACTCATCCATGTTTTCTGAGTACTCTTTAATTATACTCTTTTTTAATAACTAATAACTCTTTTTTGATAATTGTACTCTTTGAGTGCAAATACATAGTTCCTAAGTATACAAAACGCTTAGTTTCTGAGTGATATAGTCTATTTCTAAAACGTTAGTTCCCCAAATAAGGATGATTGTTCCTATGTGTTCAAGGGGAATTATTGATATAATCCGAATCTCCGAAAAGTAATTGTACTGTTCCTAAAAAGTACTAACCCGACGATCTAATAGACTTCATATGACCAACGTATTATTAAACTATAACACTAAGAATTCCTGACGTTTTCCACATGTGTTACCTATCTAAAGGAACGGACATACCCTTTAATTCAGTCTTTGGACAGCAATTCGCCTTTAGTCAATTTGCATTTAATTAAAGCGACACTAATTTTTAAAACAAAGATCACGTCCAACCAAATCAATACCAAAGAGATATTATTATTTTCTTGTTTTAATTAAAGTACCTAACTAGTTAACAATAAATATGTTTATGGTTGATTGCACTTTTAAAAGCATGCTCATTGATCGAACTACTGTAAAACAGTTCGATTAATAATAGTTCAGACTTCAGTGTGTTTGTAAGTAGTTTTTTCATTATTTCATTGAAACGTTGTGTGAATAACATTTCGTTTCTGTGGCTATTATGCAGAACTTATTGAATGCAACACTTGATTGTACATAAAGTCATTGGCCGACAATACATATCGACAGTTTCCATGTTTAAGTACTCTCCTTTACTATCGACTTTCATGCTTCTTTTGTTTATAGCAGTAATTTTCAATACCAACTTATATTTCCAACCAATCGTATATCACGTTATTGTAGTTAACGCAATAATGTAAAGTGAACAATCATTATTGTTATAAGTGGAAACCCGCGTGCTTTGTTCCGCAACATCGCTCCAAATATCATGACTACAGTTTTATTATACATTAGGTACCAGCAACCTATGAAGGCAACGTATTGTACAATTGATAAAAGTTACGCTCCCTAATAAAAGTGAAAATATTCCTGGTAACAGCATAGATTTACATATTACATCAAAAGCGAACATAAAGATCATCAATTGATCAGTTGATATTCAACAAAGTCTATATTCAAATTGGCCATCAATTTTTATTCCTCCACTTATATGGAGGGTAGAAAGGAGAGACAGCCATTTATAATATTTATAAAACGTCATTAGCGTCACTTTGTTGTAGACTTTGCTCTTGTGGATCACCAATCTCGTATTTTGTAAATTTGTCACTTATTTGCTTCAAATAACTTTCTTCTTTATTGACATGGTTTCAGTTAATTCGAGTTATTATTTATTTTTTTATTTATTATTTATAATTTGCATTCGGGGTCTAGCCCCATACAAAAAAGTTTGGCGTAACAGTGTTAAGTAAAAATACAATAATATACAAAGTAATACAGATTAATATTACAAAAGTAATACAGATTAATATTACAAAAGTAATACAGATAATCCTAATAATGCAAAAATACAAAAGAAAAAATAAATATTTTATGTATTTATATATTTTTATTTATTTTATTTTATTTATTTATTTTATTTTATTTATTTCTTTATTCTACATATGTTATAAAGGATCTCAACCTTAATGCTGAGGAAAAATAAATAAATATTTCTATACTCTCTCATCGACGAGGGGTTCAAAACCAGACCAGGCCAGGAGGAATCAGGGTTTATATAAGCGAGGTAGCGTTCTCCGAATGGAATGAAAACCGGACAGACAAAGATTCTCTTTTAAATTAGATTTGCATAGAGCACAATCTTTTTGCGGATCTATTTTTATAAGAAATAGCGTTTATTTGTTATTTTAATATAGTATTTACTTGCGGTTCTAAGTTGAGCAATCAGTTTAATAAATGTTATTGAGATACGAGTATTCTGTGTGAGGTAATTTTGTGTATCCTCTAAACAATTGTAAATTTCTTTGTAATATGCATTAAAATTAGAAGTTTGCATATTGCAGACATAATTATTTTTTAAATATTCTTTGTATTCTTTAAATATTTTTGGAATTTTTTGTTTTATATATTTATGATCTGTTGATTCTGGCAAATCCGCGTAACCAATCAACCTCAAAAACATCTACCTGCTGAGAGACCCAGTTATATTTTGAAACCGTATTAGCTCGCCAGCTTTCTAACAATTTTGTGAAACAAATTTTGGGATATCCTGTGGAACTCATTTTGAAAGTTTTACTAATTCAAGGTTACCTTTAGTATATACCAGCTGATGTACGGATCGCTTCTCGGCCTTTTGGCCTAAGATCAAAGTGTTTAATTCGAGTATTTCATCAGATAGTAAATATTTAATCAATAAATTTTAAACAAGTTATCAACTCTGGTGTTCAAATCTCCCATCAAAAATATTTTTCTTTTCTTTCTGGTATCTCTTCCTGGAGTTCTCTTAGGTTGTCCCAGAGCTCATCCTTCCCTCTCTGCAGGGTATCATTAGTTGGTGCTTACCAACATTGGTCACTTCCATTCTCATAGGCTTCATTTTCAGGGAAATTATCCTTTCGCTAATAAAGTTCCAGGTCGTTTCTTCCAAGTTCTTTACTTATCAAGACAGAAACTCCTGCTTTTGCTCCAGCTGTTTTATCCACACCACTCCAGAATGCGCATATTTTCCTAAGCATTCCTCTGTGTTTCCTTTCCTTTTAGTCTCTGATAGATCGGCTACTTGAATCCTATATTTCGACAGTTCATCTGGTAAAAGATCCACTTTGTTTGATATACCCTGCACATTCCAGCATCCAAAAGTAATTTTCTAGCTGTTTTTTCTCTATTTATAGGTCTTTTAGCTTTTTAACATAAGTTATTTGGGCTGAATTCCCCAACTTGGAGTAATAGGAAGTACAATTTTGGGGTCCTCTTTCCCTAGACAGGTAGGTTACGTACACTGCGGCTCAGTGTCCTGTTTGCCCTGGAAAAGTATAGGACAAAGTAGAATAAAAGGAGGTAAAGGAGAGACAGGAAAATGGACCAGGAGAAGGGAGAAAACCTGAGTCCACGGACAGGTGACTGAGGGTCTATCTTTTAGACCGCCTCTTACGACAGGAGAGATACTGTGTACGTATTCTTAACCCCCATTCTCAGGGAGGATGAATCGTTCCGTCACCAAAAAGCTATTATAAAAAGTATTTTCCTGTCGAAAAGTATGTTTTCATTATATCAACATGGGTGATATATTTTGTATGATTGGTAATTAAAAAGATTAGGAGTCTGACGAGTATTTTCTCTCACCGCCATTCACGTAATGAAATTATTCTTTTAAACATTTTGTACTATAAAAATAACGACCAATGTTGGAAGGCCCATGTTTGGGCGCATTGACCTTGGGATGGACATATTCCACGAAAGACTAACAAGGCTATTGTTTAGAAGTTGTTGATCGGACGGCTTTTTGAAACGAGAAGAACAGGGCGAGCTCGGCTTAATACAAGGATGGAGTGAAAAAAGATGCGGAGAGTTAGGTCAACGTTGGGTATCGGATAGCAGGCGCTGCTCAAGAACAAGCAACTGGCGGAGGCTACTTTAGAATTTCATTGAGTGGTCGCGCAATGGAAGATGTGATATTGTAATTCTTATAAATATTCAATTCCCACTAACGTAATGTAGATGGTAAAACAGTGCACGAAAATAAGAAGCTTGCTCTGATAATAGCCCTAAACGTACTAACACAACCGTTTGTACTAAGCCGACGGTACTGTAATCCTATCCTCGTACAATAAACTTCAAACCTATCTCCAATCACCCGAGCCTTGGTTAAAAAAATCTAGAATTAAAATCAATGCCCACTATTTAGTAAAAGAAAAGTAATCGCCTATTTTTTCAGGCGGGGCTTAACGTCCAACTACCAAATAGGTGTCGTGGACGGAGGCGACTAGCAAACATTTAATTGCAAACTTCTTTTATTAACCATTAAATAAAATCCAAGGCCTAAGACCGGGAATCGAACCTAGTACCACAATAACCGCTCGGCTACCGTGGCGCCTCACTATTTAGTATTTGCCTATTCATTGCTCCCACCACACCCGCAGATTACGTTCGTTTCCTGGGCATATTCTTTAGCAAACGCCTCACGTGGAACCCACACAACGGACTTAACTTGAACTTCCTTCAATAAACGGTTTACTTAACTTTTTAGACTTCTCGATACCAATCCGAACTCGCTTTATTGAACAAAAACAGACTTTATATTTCAACACTCGCCCTGTCTGGATGAATAGACCAGAACTTGAAGGAACCACAAAACCTACCTTACCAATACCAGAATATGAACCCTAAAAATTCCAATACTTGATTATAATCAATGCTCTTTTCAACTTCTCTAAAGTCAGACTAAGATTTTTTTTTGTTTATCACTTAGCAAATTCCCGATATGCTAATTCTACATATACTCTCTCTTCATTCTATCCCTTTTGTCCTAAACCTTTCATCTAATTCATTTCCAGAAGATCCTGTAAATGTCATGGGCCCTGCAACCTTTTAGCGCAAGAGTTGTTTCTAGGTATCATGGCCAGCTATGACAGAGTTAGTATCCTTCTGCCATTTTTATCTGTTCTGTGAGTATCTACTAATTAAAAAAACAACTTCAACTTTAGCAGCATTATCTCTTATTATTAACTGCATTGCGGATTCATTGATGACATTAAACATTAAGTAATTTGACAATCGCTTGATAAGTTATGAAAATACATACAGAATGTTTCGTATCAAAGTATCTGTTTTAAAGTTAGGGAAAAGGTATTGACGACTGTGTAATTATTAAAAGAGGCAGAGGCCAGCACTATTGAAATGTTGAACAAATATTTGGTTGATCACCTGCAGAAGTGTTCCAAATATTAATTACAATATTATTATACCTTTCACGATCCATACACCAATGATCATAAATGTATTCTAACTTTCCTTACAATATTAACGGAAATGACAGCATCAAATACATAATTACAGTTTTCCGGCATGTGTAAAAACATAGAAGCAATCATAAATGAAAAAATCAAAACAAAACATTAAACATTGTTCAGTACATAAATGTATATTTAAGTTGAAGACTGCGAACACATTATGTATGTATGTTTACAGTGAGTGGCAATATAATTTTTATTTTATTAATGCATGTGTCTTTGTTTGATGGTTGTTTTTGTTTGTAACCATTGCAAACATTACCTAGTTTCCTTTATGTAATAATTACATACCAATTTACCTGAGTAATGACATGGGTAAATAAATGTTAGAATTTCCGGCATCTATTGTTCAGTTTATTTCCTGTAGTTAATTTAGAATTTAGCAGTTTACAAAATAAAAGCATGTTACTTTATAATTTAGACAGTTATTTGATAAATTAAACTTTTAACCAATACGTACAGTGACTCCCATTAATATTGGGACAGTACATACAGAAGTTAAAAATTGACGAAAATTAAAAGTGGCACCCATTTATTCAAATTTTTATAAATTCATTTCATTTTATAATTACTATTAATTAAATAAAAACTATTTAAATAAGTACGTAAAAATGTTTTGGTAGATTAAAAAAAATATATATAATAATAAGAGCAAATTCTACCTCTCATAAATATTGGGACACTATTATATTATAATTTATAGTTTGTCCAAGGTTTTGCCCGAATATTTATACAATTTGTAAATATATACCTTAAGCATATATTCAATATGAAATTAATAATTAAATTAGTTTATATAAATCAAGCCAGGTGTAACATGTCGCGCAAAAATACAAATACAACGATTGAACAAAGAAATATTATAATTTCTTTGCACAAAGACAATAAAAAGTGTTAGAGAGACAGAAAAACTGATCGGACCTAAAACATCTACTGCGTGGAACATCATTCAGCGTTACCAAAAAGAAAAAAGAATTGTTTCAACCCCACAAAAAGGCCGTCCTCAACTGCTCTCTGAGAGAGAGCAGCGTTATATATTAAAAGAATTAAAAAAGATCACCGACTTAGTGCTCCAAAACTTCAATGTGAAATTTTTGACATGTTTAGAAAGCAAAAAAGGAGCAGAAACAGTTCGGAGAGTGCTAAGAAATACTATCATGGTAAACTAGCCTGGAAGAATCCTTTTGTCAGTAAGATAAATAGTGTTAAGAGAGTGAAATTTGCCGAAAAATATTCCAATGTAAATAGTGACTTTTGGAATGATATACTCTAGCGATGAATCAAAATTTAATGTTTTCCAGTCAGATGGAAGGGTTATGGTCTGGAGGAAAGCGAATGCTGAACTCGAAAAGAAGAATTTACAGCCAACTTTAAAGGGTTTTAAAGCTGCACCACCGGGTGGAGGTGGGTCAGTTATGGTTTGGGGCTAGATGTCCGCATCAGGATTTGGAGAATTAATGTTTGTTGATGGAGTGATGGACAAAATGGTTTATAGTAATATATTAAAAAATAATTTGAAAAAAAAGCCAAAAAATTGGGTATTTTAGGGTCTTTTAAATTCTACCAAGAGAACGACCCCAAACCTACGGCTTGGGTGATACGCCAGTGACTGTTATATAATTGCCCAAAAGTATTCCAAACCTCTCCGCAGTCTCCAGGTCTTAATCCCATTGAAGATTTATGGCAATATTTAGCTAGTGCTTTAAGTAAACGAGTAATATCTAACAAAAATGAATTAAAACTATGTTTCCTGGAAGAATAGGAAAAAAACACCACCTGAATTAACCAAAAACTTGTTTCACCTATGCCTGATCGTTTGAGGGCTATTGTAAGTCAAAAAGCAATTATTAAATTATTACCAACCAAATATTAAATAGTAGGAGATTTTAAATATTGAACATTTAAACTCTAGCACTTCTGGTGTCCCAATATTTTTGAGAGCCTTATTTCACACTTTTTCAAAAAGTGCTACCTAACAGTTTGGAATTTCATCGATTTATACTTATATATAATTTCCACAGATGTTGCTAATGTAATTTAAAAAAAAAAAATTCCAAACTTTTGTATGTTGTTTTCATTTTCCTTTTAAATCATTTTGTAATAGGTGTCCCAATATTAATGGGAGTCACTGTAAGTTGTTTTCTTATAATATAGTGGAATAGAGATTTTGCATAATACAATTCTTCACTTAAATGATGGTTACTAAAGTCCAAGTTTTGGAAAGAAATGTTCTTTTTCTCAAGTTTCCTATCAAGATCAAGTTCGTATAATTTAAACTGAGGATTCGGCAAATTCTATTTATTAGAAGATCGCGCTAATGAAGAAAGTGTAGGTTCAAAACCGCTAAGCACTGTAAATTGCACTGTGTTTGAATATCAAACTATTTGTCAGTGAAGTAGCTAGCACCTATTTGCTTTGGAAGACCTCAAGATGATTGTTCTGTTGCCAATTCTTCTTTCTTTTCAAGAATATACAGGGTGATCCATTTAATACGCACCAATCGCTAATAACTTTTTAGGAAAGCGGAATTCCGGAAAAACGTACGAAGTAAACTATATGTTTGTTTTTTTTGGTCTAGTTTTCAAATTTTACACCTCCGATACTGTATCTTCATTTTTGGCGGAGTTACGGCCCAAAACCCGATAGGGGTTGCATAAAGACCATTGGTTTTGACAATGATTATGAAAACTACATAAAACACTATGAAAAATGACGTCAACCCCGTTCCGATATCCCTAATATTAGTCGAGATATTTAAGATCAAAGTTACAATTTTATCTATTCGTGAACGGTTTTCAATATTAATTTTCCACCAGAAATACACGTTTTGGGAGGTCCTCTGACTAAATGTTATTTTTGGCACAAAGAACAAAAATAATAATAACTGAAGATTTTAAAGAATGTAGAGAATGTGATGGTTACGGGAGAATCAGGATAAATTTGTTTTATCATCAAATAAAAGCAATCATCACATTATTTTAATGCACCCCGTATGCAAGACTTCTTGACCTATGATTACGGTAAGAATAACTTGCCAGGGTGTTGGTCTAGTGAACAAGAGCGAGGCTTTGTGAGTGGGAGGTCCCCAGTTCGAATCCCAAGTATGACTACATTTTATTTAAAAAAGTGTTATGATGTATTAAGTATTGTGAATGACTGCACCCGCGGGATTCGAACTGGGGATCTCGCACTTACAAAAGAACGCTCTTGACCACTAGGCCAACATCCGCCCATCCCTGGCAAGATATTCTTACCGTAATCACAGTTCAAAAAGTCTTGCATACGGGGTACATTAACATGATGTGATGGTTGCTTTTATTTGATGATAAAACAAATTTATCCTGATTCTCCCACAACCATTACATTACTCTACATTCTTTAAAATCTTCAATTATTATTATTTTTGTTCATTGCGTCAGAAATAACATTTTTTGCAACCAGAGCCAAAACGTGTATTTCTGATGGAAAATTAATATTGAAAACCGATCATTAATAAATAAACTTTGATCACAAATATCTCAACAAATATTAGGGATATCGAAACTGGATTAACGGCATTTTTCACAACTTTTTATGTTTGATTGTCAAAACCACTGGTCTTTATGAAACCTCAATTAGGTTTTTGCTAGTAACTCTGCCAAAAATGAAGATACAGCATTGAGGGTGAAAAATTTGAAAACTAGACCAAAAAAAACAAAACATATAGTTTACTTCGTACGTTTTTCCGGAATTCCGCTTTCCTAAAAAGTTATTAGCGATTGGTGCGTTTTAAATGGATCACCCTGTATATTCTTTTTGAGATTCAAAATTCTTAACCAACATTAATAGTCTCTTCTTTTATTTATTTATGTATTATATGAAGAGCCATTTCAAGGTATTGAACGGTTTTAACACCTGCATAATATTTTATTATAAAATTTCTAACCAAAATTCTGTGCAGAAAGAAGATTTTGCATCAGAATGGTGACAAAACGTGCGTAATACCTTTCTAAGAGTTTGTTTTCAATTATTCTCTCAACTATTTCCAAATAATATATTTAAAAAGTTTAATCACGTAAATTGTAGAGACGAATTTGAGTGAGTTTTGTTTTACAATTAAAGACGATTGGAAAGTAAGA
The DNA here is from genome assembly GCF_049639745.1 of Rhodnius prolixus. Lineage (NCBI taxonomy): Eukaryota > Metazoa > Arthropoda > Insecta > Hemiptera > Reduviidae > Rhodnius > Rhodnius prolixus. The sequence continues at coordinate 32,295,156 of NW_027411581.1, read as the reverse complement.
ATTAGATACAATAGTTCAATCTAAGAAATAAAGGACACAAGTAATAAACATTCCCAATAGCTAATTTGCTACGTCATTGATTGTATAATTAAATATTTAAAAGCGAACAGTGGAGGCCCGTTATTTGCGTGACTAATGATTTCCCGCCTGCGGGGAACACTGCTGAGCGGCTTTTTACTCTAACACAATATTTATTTGTCTATGTGTGTGTGTGTGTGTAAGATTTAGAAACTGTATTCGTTAATTGAAATCAATTTTTATACTGAAGGTTTTTTTAACCCTCTAATTAATGTAAATTTATTTATGATTTCTTTAAAGAATCACTACTATCTTGATAGTCATTATTTTTAAATTAATTTGCGATTAATGCGCATTATCATCCAATAATTGACCTCGAGACTTCGTGAAACAAGACAGATAAGTTTGTTTCAACACTGCACTGCTAGGAGGAAGGAATTAATTCAGACAGGCAGGGCTGGATTTAGATGAAAAGAGGCCCTAGGCTATTCCACTTATGAGGCCCTTTCACCTCCCATTTTTAAGTTTGTAACATACATGACAGATAATAAAATATATCCCTACTGTGATATACTGTACCTCGAAGGGAAAAGGCACCATGTCCATTTTTTTCGATTTTCAGATTTTGGCATTATTTTACACATTTTTTGTTGCTCTTTCTACAGGTGTAAAGCACTATGTCCTATGTTTACTATTAAGCGATTTATGTATTTTTAAAAAGCGCTATGATACTTCATTGCTTAAGGGTAAAAGGCACTACATGGGCATACATTTTTTTCACAATGGAGATGAAAGTAAAATATTTTAAAATATGGGAGTTAAAGTGGCCATACCAACTATAATAATTACGGTGAGAAGTACAGGAAAGAGTATAACCGGAAAAGTGGAACAAAAAATGAATTTGGAAAAATATCTTCATTTGGCTCCCCTGTAAAATTTACTTTTTGTGACATGGTGCCTTTTCCCTCCGAGGTACAGATTTTTATATCAATATGTTAAATGTCAATATATAATATGTTATGTTTTTAGAATAGTGTAATTTTAATTTTGCTAACAATTTGAATGTAGGCCCCTCTTGATCTTGAGGCCCTAGGCTAAAGCCTAGTTAGCCTATAGGAAAATTCAGCCCTGCAGACAGGATTCGAGTACGATATTTTATTACCTAGTTTGGAAGTGTTGCTGAACTTATTCATAGAAGATTTGTAAATATCTCATACATTTATTAATTTTTAAGGATTATATCGTGAAGTATTGTATTTATAACTTGAAGATATCAGGGCTGTAGAGAGGGCTGACGATTGGACTAATATGTAGGAGGTAGAGGGGTGAACACCCACGCGGCTACTGGTTTTCACGAAATTTTTGAAAACACATTTTTTTGGATTAACATGACCTTAAAATGTAATTTTCTGTTAAAAATTAAATTTAGAAAATTTAGCAATTTTATTTTCTTTACTTGGCAAAAGACAGGAGTATTTTCTGATAAAGTTATGTTTGAGAACCAAATTTTAGAAATGTAATTAAAGAAATGGTTTTGGGGGAGTTACATCTATTAAGTATGGAAATATAGATGATTTCAGAAATAAATTTCATTTCAATTAGGGTTGGCAACTAAGTTATTTCGGTTTTCACTCACAGGGAGCGGACCTTCATTTTTTTAATTAGTCATGTTGGTGGCGTACTTTGCCTTATTATATTTGGTAAAGGTAATATTGAGGTTACTTTAGAAACAAGTTGTGCGTGCTTTTTCCAAAACCCTTACTTGTTGGTCCATTTCAAATGGAGTGCGGAAACGAACATTTTCGGCATATTTTACTTTTTTATTTCCGCAAAGGGAAAAAAGCAGCTGAAGCTCACAAAGAGATATGCGAAGTTTATGGCATTGACTGCTTAACAGAGCGCACTTTAAAAAATTTCGTTCTGGAGATTTTTTCCTCAAAGATGAGCAACGCTCTGGTCGACCTACTGAAGTTGATGATGACCAAATCAAAGTCATAATTGAAGAAGATCGTCATATATACCTGTTCGAGGTTTTGCAGAGAAGTTAAATGTATCCCATACAATAATTGAAAAACAGTGATATGTGGATACCGCATGAACTGAAAGAGGTTCACTTAATACAACGAATCAACATTTGCGATATGCATCTTAAGCGCAATGAAACCGACCCTTTCTTGAAACTATAACTGGTGATGAAAAATGGGTCCTTTACAGTTTCATATTGCGAAAACGATCATGGTGCAAGCAAGATAAATCAGCATCAACCACATCGAAAGCAGAATTGCTCCAAAAAAAGATCTATTTGGTGTTGTGAATTTTGAATTGCTTCCAAAGAATCAGACGATCACTTCAGAGGTTTATTGTCAACAACTTGTGAAACTTGAAGAAGCAATCAAAGAAAAACGGCCAGAATTGGCAAATCGAAAAGGAATTATGTCCCACCATGATAATGCAAGGCCGCACACATTTTCGGCAACTCGCGGGAAATTATTGGAGCTTTGGTTGGGAAGTGATGGTACATCCTCCATGCAGCCCTGATCTGGCTCTATCTGATTACCACTTATTTCAGAGTTTACAGAATTATTTGAACGGACAAACTTTTACAGATGAAAATGATCTTAAAGAGCACTTGGAAAGTTCTTTGCTGATAAGGACCAAAAGTTCTATGAGCGCGGAATAATGAAGCTGCAAGAAAGATGGCAAAAAGTGATCTAACAAAATGGAAAATATGTCATTGATTAAAAATTATTTTTTGTAATAAAAAGAATGAGTTTTATATCATAATTCAAAACCGAGATTACTTAGTTGCCAACCTATTATAACACCATTAATTAGTTGTTTGGATTAATTAGTAGGAGGTAATATTAGTTGATCACTTAGTCACAAGTTGGACGGTGGCTCTGAATTACTTTTAAAAAAATGCTCGTTCAGATGGTAATTTAATAAAGTGAGCCGTGATCAAAATTAAGATGTTGTTCTCTATTCTTTTTACTCGGCTTCACAAATGTGTTATTAATCTGAAAAGATGAAAAATGATTAGCAGAATGAAACAAAAAAAATAAACACATCTCAAGCCCATTATTGGTTCACACGCTCCTTTAGAAAGGTTGAAAGAAACAATCAGAAGCATTAATTCACCACACTCAAGTTGGTTAGTCATTTTCTTTTATCCTTCCCCCACTTTTATGTTTCAACCTTGAGGAAACATTAACTGTGTTGAGGATGTTTTTTGGATAACCTAAGAAAGAACAATTTCCTTCGCTGGCTACACATTCATTCACAAATACACAAACCATCTCAGCGAGATTCTTTACCTTTCCATTCATATGTCGGCGCCTGGACAGTAAGCTAGTCCTAGACAGAGGGAGGGTCAGTCTCCTACCAGTAGCCTGTGGCCAAGCTAGTCTCCATTCACTCTCAGCCTCGGTATCTCATTAAGTGAGCTCCTTTCTTTGGGCCACTCATAGTACCACATGAGGAATTCAATTAGAATCCCACAATATCCTGCTAATGTGATTACATCTCTTTTGAGTCTACTTCTATTTCTTAAACATTTGTTTATTATCTGATATTTCCCACTTAACACTGCATTACCAATGCTCGAACTTAGTTATTGCCAATGTGGAGTCCATAATATTTACTCCATAATTTATTTTTTATTTTTTTTTTTTTTACATTGATTACAATTTTAATAATAAAATTTGCATTAAAAGATGAGAAAGAATAGAAATTAAGTACGAAAAAACAAATTTTGTCCACAAATCGGCTTTAACATTTCACGCACAAGGAATTAACTTCAACTCAGGATTGCAGTAATTTCAGTATTTTCTAGAACCCTGATTGACTGCCTTTTGATCTGGGACATTTTCAATTTTTTAATTACTTTCACTATTTTTTCAGTTACTGTGCGCTGTTGACACAGATCGGAAATTACCCAATTCGCTGCAAGTTTTTGCTGCTGTTCGGACATAATATCAATTCTAGCACGACGTTTTCTAGTGCACTTGATACTTTAAATTATGTAAATTTATAACATAAGCATTTAGGCAATAAATGTTGATCATATTAAAAAAGAAACACAATGACTTCCTTCAAGTTTTACAATTAGCACACAAATTTCGATTCACTGAATCATTATGTAAAGATCAGTGTAGCAACCCAGTTTATTGAGCTTCCCTTTGTACGATACCGCTGTAACATTTGGCTTACAAAAAGAATAAACATGAATGAATCTTGCTTTCGATTTTCATAATCTATGAAAATGTAAATTTTTTGACAATCAAAAATATCAAAAGGAAAATCTCAGAATTCTTCGCAAGGAAGACAGCAGAGGGTTTGAAGTAGAAGTAAATTTCCCTGTAAGGGCATACCAAATTGGTAATCTGGACTCAATTTAATGACAGAAAATCTACTTATATTACCAATCAGGAATCGAAATGACTCCGATATATTTACGTGTAATGCCAATCTGGAGTCAAAATTACCCTTATGGTTCAAGTAAACTAATCTGCAAAAAGAAACTAAGAATTCCATCGACCTCAGCTCGTGACCATCAAATGGTGAGAGAGTGGGGATAGCATATCTAAGAGCATTTTGGGATAGCTATGAGATGTGGGGAAACAGAGACCATTCCTATTTTTTTTTTTTTTTTGGAGTCAAATTGACTCTAGATTGGCAATGCAGTGTTAATAACCTGTCGAATTTTGTAATAAAATCTTTTATATAATATTAAACCTTTTTATTACCTTCTCTTGTTATGTGGAAGAAGTTTTCCAGAAGAGGTCGGTCATCTCATGTACCATGTTTGAAATGTACCACTGCAGAACAATAATAAGCTGCAACAAGTAAATAAACTCATAATGACATGATATTAACCATCATCACACGGTGATGATTCTTCTTCAATGATGATTCTAATATCCTCAGCCTCAGTTGTCCAATCGGGTTTTCTTAGAAGTTGATCACTTATAGATAAGTGGGTGAGGAACAGTTTTGCATTCATTTCATCTAAATTGGCAAGATTCCTTAATTAAGAACTTAAAGAATCATATTACGACTTACAATGTTTAGAATTTAGAAACAATGCTTGTTTAAATGACATGGTAATTAGAAGTAGACTCTACATTCATTGAGTAAATTAGTAGTGGGCCAAGAAATAGTCGAAGAGTATGTCAGGCGCTGCTGGGATAAAATCGAAGATTATCAAATTTGCACTGACACTTTTCGTCGCATGATATAAGAGGACTCTCGGGGGACCTGATGTCTTTTCAAGGAGAAAGATAAAGAAGTGTTCATCCTCGACGGGAGTATTGGAAGAATCACTTACTCATTAGTGAAAAGGTAGATCTAACCATTATTAGAAATAGTTACGGACGTTTGAAATAAGTAAACTTTCTAGAGTAGAGAGAACTGGAAGGGACACCATTTGGTATCATCCCCAACTTCAAGAAAATAGTCTTGGAAGTAGTAGGGGCGGGTGGTTATGAGCGTGGCTTTGTAAATAGTAGATCTCCAGTTCGAATCCCGCGTATAACTACTTTTTATTTGTTAGAAAAAATTGTTTATAGTATAGTATGAGCTTCCACCCCGTTCTCGACATCTAATTGGTAGTTAGATGTTAAGCCCCGCCTGAAAAAATAGAGCGATTACTTTACTATTTAATCTTGGAAGTAGACGGACACATCAGTTTATCTTTACTCAATTACCAATTCAGCGCAATAGCATCGACACTTCGACTCAGTCATCACTTTTTGATTCCTTCAGCGTCTGCTCGAACAACTAATTAATCACTCTTGCTTTAATGGTTAATTCATATTTTGATCATATATTAGTAAATTTGACATAAGTTAGCTCGGTAGTTGCATTTAAGCATTAGAATGTAAGTGTTGAATTATTTATCCTTTCACATTGATCAAATCATCTATTTCATTTCCAATCCATGGGTGGTAATGTCCGTTTTTAATAAGTCAAATATCTTAGAATAGTTGCAACTCTACAATCCGTCGCAATTGAGCTGATGCTATTGATGGAAAGCATCTTAGGTTACTTCTGTAACATTGAGTTGGATCGAGCACAATTGTTGCAACAATTAGCCTTGCTCTCATGGCCCATTGCTACACACTACTACAAACTATTCAATTGAGATTTAATCATACATACCAATTATATAAAAATAAAAAATTTGAAGCAATTATTCTTCATTTTCCTCTTATATTCAACCAAAGCTTTGTATTAGGTCTTGAAAGAAGCGAAAACCTCTACATGCAGGAATGATGAATATTGACTGTAAACGTGACGTCAGAGTTATTATGAATATGTAATTAATTTTGTCTTAAAATCTTATTTTACTAACAGGCCGTCTTAATTAAAGTACAGTTCCGTTAAAATAAAATAATACGACGAAATTGGAAAGTAAAGTTAAAAAAGAGTTTAATTGTGTGAATAAATAGGAATAAACTGTAAAATAACAATTATTAGAAAAAGAAAAGGTAACATTTTATTGATGATAAAGTAAATTACATTTCTTCAATTATTATTAATTACATAATTTTTTTTAAATAACTTTAACATATAACTCCTTACTGAGCTAATTTACACATGCAACAACGTTATTTTTTATATTCCTTATTTTTATTACTCTAAAGGAGAATCCTAATTAACTATTTGGTTTTAATGTATTCTCTTTACTCAGAAAAGAACCTAAAACCAGTTCTCACACAGAGGGTAATGTGAAAACTCGGCTTTGCAAAAAAGAGGGCGACGCTAACTAAAGAAATTTATTTTTCGTCACAGTCGAAAAAACGGTTACTAACTTTAAGCACGAATTTGATAATTATTCTCTAGTTTTATTAACATTTTGTATTTTTCCCACTTGAATATTTTCAAAATATATTTTCTATTAATGAATCAGAAAGAAAAGACACCTCGCCCATTAGTACTGAATATTTTCCTACGCAGGTAAAATACAGAGACGGTCATTTTCACCTTCAACTTCTGAACGAAAACAAACCTTACGGTTAATATTTCCTAATGAAAGCAAGCTTTGGGAAAAAACATAACTGAGTTAAAAAATTTTCATTCTCGGAGATGGTTCATATTTTTGTTCAGTTACTCAATGTTTAATAAATAATTTTTTTTAATACAATACGATTTTCTGCCTGAGCTGTTTTACATTGAGCTTACAGGTACCTCAATATAAACTCCAAGTTCTTACAGCTGCTATATTTGTTTAAATCATGTAGGGTGCGTTCCACTAAGCGCTCACAACGATCACGACCGCGGATTTGCCCGTTCCATTTGCTTGCGAGTGTTACAATCGAAAATCCAAGTGGAATGGTCTATGGGCGTTTTAACCGTTCATGTAAACATTACAAATGGCGACCTCGAAAATAAGTCAGAAGCTTGAAGAGGTTGTTTTTTTAATTTTAATACCGTTTATATGCAGTTATAATAAACTTTATTAATTATTGGTAAAGTTGGCTTATATTAAAAATAGATATAATTCAATTTTTATATTACATTTTCGTGGAGTATTTATAAAATTTATGTTAAAATAAAATTAAAATGTCTTTTGTGGCAACAGTTGGATATTTATTAATGCAACGTAATGCTTTAGAAAGTTCTTCATCTAGTTCCGATGAAAAGTGGAATGCAATTTTACAAAATCGCAATAGTGAAAAGCGAAAACTTAGGCCACGTATTATTAGCTATCAAAGTGTAATTGATAGTTATTCAGTGATTTTGTATGTAAAGGGATAAGTAATTTTTCATTTTATTATTTTTTTTAGACTTTCGAGAAACACATTCAATTATTTATGTGATATAATACTTTCATTTACCTGATATAATTTTTTCAGTCGCCATCTTTTCTTTTAAAAATTGCACACTGAACCAGCTCTATATGTGGGGCGTTGTGAGATTCGCGTGAGCGAAAATAATGACGTCATTTGTGACGTTTTCGCCACGACCACAACGACCGCGGTCGTCAAGTGGAAGGGCTGAAGGTATATTTTGATCGTTGTGAGTGCTTAGTGGAACGCACCCGAAGAGAATATGACAGTCATGACTTGCAATTGGTTTAGGAACAGTTCATTACTTTCATTTTTCATTACTATCTATCGTTCCAACGCTGAGATCACGGATTCGAATCCAGCTGCTGGCCCTTATTTTTATACTATTAAACTCAATATTACCGCAGAAAGGTTGGCGCATAAGTGTAAGCTTATACATTCCTCAAGAATTGCTACTTAGCTTGTCCCACTTCATACATATGTACCGTGGTTGCAATACTGGTAGCTCTTGCTATTTGCGCTAACAAGAGTACCTCCTCCAAGATCCGATGGTATTTCCGTGAACTCTTTTGGAAACTATCAAACTTTTTAGATAAATAACACTAAACATATGTTTTTAAATTATAGAACGTTGTAAATGAGTGTCCCAGAACTCTTTTGATAATCAACATGCTTAATAAATAAATTACATTAAACGTACCTAATAAATAATTGAGAACTTTGAACTAATATGTCTCCAAAAATTCCTTTCATTACTAAAAAAGCTCTACTGCGGCTGTGTCATGGACACGGCCGTGTGTTGTACGTGAATACGTTTACGTAACGGGTTATATTTTTTATATATAATATTTTTATTCATTATTTAGGATGAGATCAAGGAAACAAATAATTACTGTGTTACAATATAGCTTTATTAATGATAGGTCTGTGATACGAAATGTACGACACAAATGGCATACAAGATACATCGAGATTTCTGGTAAACGTTAAATCAATATAGGTATTAACTAACGTTGTTGGAGAAGTTTCAATATAAGACAAATTGAACTCGCTGAGCATGAAGTCGGGCAAAGAGCGGTTTTGTGAGACATCAACATTAAAGTCTCCAACTATCATAATTGGTGTAGTAAGATCAGGCTCGTAATCGGGTATAATTTTAGAGATGTTTTTGTAATATTTTATCAACGATCGTAACATAAAGAGTTTAATTTCTGCTAACGCTGTGCCCGGATGGATATACACACACCCGAGTACGAATTTGAAGATGCCATTGGCCTTTTCGTTTACTAGACAGACATCACCAGCTTTTGCGTCTTTCATTTCCAAATAAACCGAAATGTCAATGTTAACCCTATTACAATCAGTGAAGCTATTGATGTTGCGATATATGGAGACTCCACCGGCTTTGCGATTTTTACCATTCGATTGTTCTTGAGAAGCCCTTTCCAACCGTATACGATCTCTGTATTTGGTTTTGGCTTTTCGACGCGTATAGGGCGACATTATATATTTTTGATAATATTTTTTTATCCTAACATTTTATTATATTAACTGTCACTTTTTTGCACTAATGTTTTATACACAATCGATAGATTGAGACGGCAGCTAACGATTAAAACTTAAACGAACATTGTAGCTTCTCCGAGTCAAAAGTTATACAAATTGCAAATCTCGATACGCAGCAAAATTATCTCAGAATGGCGGCGCTTCCCCCTCCACCGCCCGTGATGCGTCACAGTCCTCGCTTATCGTAATGAATTCTTTGATCCTTTAGCTCTCCAGAGGTCTAATTTAATTTTGGATGTAGACGATAGATTCGAAACTATAATGCCAAACTGTACCCCCCGATTTTGTTATCATTAAATTTTTTGGATTGCCACTATATGATTCAAATTTAAAGACGTATTCACGTCCAAAACTTGTTGAACCTAATTACGAGTATATTATAATAATAGATTATATTCTAAAAAATTATTATTAGTAAAAGAACTAATTACATTACACGTATATATTTAACGATTTATATTTTGTTCTTTCCATATTACTTTTGAATTATTATGTATAATTAGAAATAATATATAATAATGAAGTACATAATAAAAGATTCATGGGTGACCGATTCGACTTAGAACACTATTAGCGACCATACAATTACTAAGTTATGTTACTCCTGAATAATTAAATTGAATGTTAGTGAAATAATAGAAACTGTACTCGTATTTCTATCTCTCTCGTGAGGTGAGTGTCTAGCGCGTGAGTAGCGGTGGAACCTCCTTCTGTATTATTTATTTATTAGTTTTGTCTAAAAGTAAATAGTATTTTTCGACGTTACTCCATATACCCACTTATGTATAAAAAACATTTATGTGATAATTGCTCTACCGATTTCCTCTTTTTTATACAATTATACCTACTGTGGGAAAAATATAAAAGTATACAATTTGTAAATTGCACTTTATTTAAGAGATACAACTTTATACAAAAAAGGTAAATACTAGACAGGTGACAAGCGTTGCAGAATATCATATTTATTAGCTAAACAATAGTTCATATTTGCGTGGTGAAGATTTTCAGTGACCATCCAAGGTCGCAAATACTTCCGGTGGCTAGTATTATATTTTCATGCACCCTGAAGCATCATGACATTGTTCTTATCATAGAACGATGTCGGTTCCCAAGCGGTCGAGCAGATGGCTAGCGTGTTCAAGAATCCTCTCTCGCTCTAGGGCGACTAACAATAAATTTCTTTTCTGAAATATTCCTGTCCAATAAAATGAATAAAAATTACTTATTGATTACAGAATTAATATATTTATTTATATTTTATGGATTTGCTTTTAGTTGTTAATGAAAAAGTTCGTCTAAAGCTAGTGGGAGCCTGTTCGTACACTTCCATCATATCATATGTCCACGACTAAGATTTCCTCGCTATTACATTATTTCCTGAATTTTTTTGTTCGGATAGTTAGACTGCTTTGAAGCGCTGATTTTACTTGTTTTACTTCTAGTCTGGTTTTAGAGTGTTTAAGAGACAAGAAGTGCTGGCTGCTATTAAAGACGTTTTTCAAGTCTATGCACTGGGCCACCACATAGGTATTTCGAGGAATGAGGAGTTATACAGGCTGCTCGACAATGGTTCCAAAGCTGCTGTCAGTGCGTCGGGCTTTAGGGCGTGCACAACCCACCGTCCAAAATTGGTTGGTTCTCTGAGTTGATATTGTTTTTTTAGAGAAGAAAACTTTTCATTATAGGGCTCAACTCTGATCCTTTCCGTTTTTTGAGACGTAGACGGTAACACCCAGCTAAGCAGCATTCGTGGTGTAGGATGGACAAGTGTGGGATCTTTGCTCGGAAGAACGGGGACGGTGGAGTAGCTTTTTTCCTAGACTGAACCTCGATTTGTTCAGAAATCTGTGAACTTAGACAGCAGACTGGGTCAGGTTCTACTCTGCGGTAGCTGTATGGGCTCAGTGGGGCTTTGGATAACATAGGTTTCCCTCTCCACCGACGAATCTTCTTCATTAAGAGGGTACGTTGTTTCTTCAAGACGATTCGTAGCTGTACCTCTAATGTACAAGTTTCTATCCCACAGCGAATTCGTTTATCGTTCTTGTGCACTTTATTAATTCCGAGCATCAATGTATATTTTCATCTTGGTTCCTGAAGGAAACATCTCATTAGAAAAAGCCTCCCGCTTATTATTTCTTTCAGTTATGACGCAATGCTGAAGATTAATGAAATAAGTTAAAATATAGCGTTTGATTAATCCGCAAATTTTCTTAGCAAATCGATTTCTTAAATAAATAATCAATTTAGGATAGATTTTATTTTAGGTTTATTCGTTAGTTTGTTTCTGTTTGTTTTTTGTTTTTGTTTTTGTTTTTTTTTTCTGAAGTGACAAAAACGTTAACTTACTCCACTTCACATTGGTTGTTTTCCACTTGGCAGTGTGCGATTAGTAAGAAAAGGGCGCTGTCTTCGGGATCAAAAGGCGCATGTATTAAAGGCGTTCTGTGTCAAGATTGGCATTCCTGGCACAATAGCCAAGGCATTTGGTTAGTTTGGTTAGGATTAGAAGTGGGTGGAGGCAGTAGGACACCACTTCCTGATCTCACCACCACATACCACCTCCTTCCGGCTACATACCTCCTGGTTTATCAACACTTCTTTCCTCCGAAGAGAGCTCCAACATCTGTAAGCACCAAATTTTCAAACACACACACACACAAAAATGTTAAATTAATTAATCCACATAACCTACACTTCCATTCGCAAGTGAAGCATAAAATGAAATTACATTGAAATACCCAAAACTATAAATTTTTACGAAAGTATTTCCGGTTTTGTGAAAAGAGAATGAGAAGTAAAAAATGGCATCCTTTAGAGTTGCTAAAGGTTTTGCCTTGTCAAAACATATGATACCTGAATAAATGAAAAGTTCCCACGAAAACACAACGAGTTGGGAAATTGTAGCAGGACATCTGTATGTGTGACATAGTCTGTAATTAGGGTATTACAACAGAAACCAAGGGCCCTTCAATGATTAAAGATAACATACACAGTTGCACGGCATTATCCACTTCGACATTATCTGAACAATTGCGGGGTCCACCAAACTTCTTCTTTACATAGATACTAGGCAAGCACTTGATCGGGGAGGTACCCGGAACTACTTAGGCAGCTCAGGGGTACCCATATCCTCTGCATCTTACTTCGACGTGTGTTGGTCACGCGTTGCCCTACTTCTATCTTTTGTACCAGTGAGGAGGATCCTTCGTTCCTAATTTCAGTTATTATACTTCTGACATCCAACCTGTCCTCACACACATATCTAAATTTACAAAGATGGGGCAGCTGTATTCCGACTGGTTCTAAGAACAGATGACCTTCACCAACACTTACAATCCTTCGAACAGTTTATTCGTAGATAAAGAACGAAGGTTAACATCCATAAAAGCAAAAATATAACCTACACACTAAGCATTCTCATCTTTCGCAATCTTTACTACAATGCGTTGATTCAGAGAAGTACCTACGACTCGCTAAGTTGTGGCAACCAGCTGTCCACAAACCAGGATGGGAGAAATCCTTTATATACATACCTTTATCCTTTAAACCTTTATACTCCACTTTAAGGAAGAAACTCGCGGGACAGTTTGTTACGATGTAACAGCTTTTCCATACGAAAACAATTTTCAACAGTATGATTGTAATTATTTCTGGATTTTGTCCAGTTTAGTTGGTGAGAGTTAGGTAAAATCGGGGAGTAAGAAAATAAGTCTAGGAAATTTTTGGGAAATGAAGAATGTGTTAATGAAATTATACTTGAAGAGCACAGGGTTGTGTGAAGAAGGCAGCGGAAAAAAAAGACAAGCGACGCGAGCAACATATGGAAGAGACTGATGCGATCTCAGCAAAAAAATAAAATACGAGTTGTGAACTGGATGTTGTACCGTTTTGGTTGGATCCAAAACAAGTTGGAAGATAAAGAAATCACCCAGGCGGAATTTGGCCGCACAATTCCGGGCGAGGAGAATATACAACAAGCGAAGAATCTTTACTTCTCGAAGGGGAGCAGGAAGGAATTGCGCCTGAGTTGTGGCGAGCATCCAATAAGAAGACTGATAAAGAGTGCCAATTGATAACAAAACCAGTCCTGGGGTTGATGTAAGTGAGACAATTTCGTTAAGAGTGGGACTAGTTCCCTTGTTATATTAATGACAATTTTTTACGTAACTTTATCAATTCAAAAGTTCACTTCTGTATTTTTTCCCCTAAATTTAGCATTAGGTAGGTAGGGTTAGTTTAAATGTTTTTTTTTTTTTTTTGTTAAGAGACTTTTTGGTTTTGTGAACAATAATATGTATTTTCTTAACCCTGAATCTTTTATTTGAAGCTTGCCTAGCAACAACATCACATGTATACATATGAAATTTAAATATTCAGTAGAATATTAGTGTGGCTGTCTGGTTCGAGTATCGGCCTATAGGGTCGCACAACGCAGGTTTGCCTACTGAGGAGCTGTTACTAGGTAGCTATTTTTTTTCTTTATTCTAATCTGATTTTATTCATTATATCTCCCATTCCTCTTTACTTCCTTTATCCTCCCTTTCCTCCTTACCCCCCTGTCACCACTGAGCTGACCTCCTCTAGAGCTGAGGGTGGCGTAACAACTTGCTTACGAATACGACATTTACGAGCGCGTCAAAACATTTACGAACAAGTTTCCATTTAAGTTATTTTTAATTAATTTATCAGCAAGACAAAGCTACATTTGGAACCAACAAACAAGGATTAAACGAATCAAAGGTAAAAAAAACGATTATATCTGTAAGGGATCGAAGTAGAGTTATCGATGTTTTGGAGAGGTTAATGTATGACTTACTAATAGTATTTTATGATGTGTTTTGTTGATGGTAATTGTAATAAAAGTTATTTTCTATAATCAGAAAAGTGATCATGATCATTGACAATATCTGGTCAAGGAACCACCAAACAAACTCGAAACTAATCTGAAAAATGAAGTGCGCCTAAAATCAAATTGGATTTACGAACTAAACTGAACTTACGATTGCTGAAACGCTTTGATGAAATACGTAACTCGTTATAATTGTAAGTATGCTCATTTTTATGTAACGTACATGGCAATCCAATCCGATCTCCAGATCCAATTCATCAATGGCCTAATCTGATTCGGATGTAGTAAATTCCACTCCCTTCTTCCACATAATCACAATCATTTAATCCACCATCTATTCCCAGGATCTATTCCAAATTATCTCTCTCGGCAATTGAGGCGACAGCGACCCACACGATATCGCTGATTTTATTTGGCTGAAGGACCTAACCACATTTTCAATGGACCCCTTTATATCTTTAATTTTATAAACGGATCTTTTGTAAACAGTGAAATAGTAAAATTGGCTAATTTTACTCCTAAATAGCGCGGAGTATTATGGTTTTTTATTTTGGTGATTTCTTTCTCGGCCGTCATTGTGGGTCAGACTATGCGTTGGCTTGCTAGTTAATGCAGCAGTAGTAAAATAATTCTTATAGTAGAAAGATTTCGATCGATAAATTACGGAATAGTTTGCCAGTGAAATCCAATAGAAATATAATGTTATTTTACTTTCTCTTACTCTTAATGAAAAGGATGTAACGATATCGTTGCAATAGACAGTAGATAGAATTGCCATGTAGAATTTTCTGCAGACTACTGCCTGATGATGGTCGTAGTTATGGTAACTGGCATAACATAAGGGCGGGCGCTTATGACCTTGGCTGCTAACCTGCCATAAAACATTGCTTTCATATTCATGGAAATGAAAGCATTTTTTAAGTATTAACCTCATTAATAAAGGTAGATAGGCTGGCAGTAATTAATACTACTACAATATAATGACATATAGGAATACAAGTTGGGAACATTTTTAGGATGTCCAAACAAATTAAGTAAATCGTGAATACATTAATAAATTATTGTGGCTGAAATTTTGGGGGCAGGTGTTTTGGCCAGATAGACAGGTGCCATTATTTCTTTGCACTTACAGATCGCGCATGTATGTAAGTTCTTATCTTGCTTCTTTGAGCTGCTCACGCTCGTACCGATAACCTAAACTCTCCTAATTGCTGCTGAGAGCTCTTTAACCAGTTTATCTGACAAACTGATATAAACTTCTTTTTTTTTTTTAAGTAAATTATATTATGTAACACGGTTAAACAAGGTGAACCGTCTATCCTGCTGAACTTACTGTTTTTTTACTCTATTAAGATAATTATCATGTTTCTAATTTCTTCAATCGCCCAGTTTCTAGAATTAAAACAAAAACAGGTTTAAGATGAACTTAGGCTTCGATGGAGGAGAGAAGAAGCACGTAGTAACAAGAGTAGACCCTAATTAGTAAGTGCAATGCTGAATATCTCTTTGTATTATTTAAAGTTTAACAAATATGATCATATCGAACATGTCGAACTGATTTTTCTTTTTATTCTTTTTATCAAATTGCTTGATGAGGTTTTCCACTTTTGGATTATATCAATACTTTAATTGTTAAACGCTTAAGGGATTCAAAATAGAATGGCCTTTAGGGAAGCTTTTGGAAAGTAGAAAAAAGATTAGGAGAAGTAGAACAGAATCTTTAACGAAGCTTACGAGAATTGGGACACAATGTTTAAGGAAGCTTATGGGAAGTAGAATAGAACAGAATCTTTAAGGAAGCTTATGGGAAGTAGAACAGAATCTTTAACGAAGCAACAGAACAGAATCTTTAAGGAAGCTTATGGGAAGTAGAACAGAATCTTTAACGAAGCTTATGGGAAGTAAAACAGAACAGAATCTTTAAGGAAGCTTATGGGAAGTAGAACAGAATCTTTAACGAAGCAACAGAACAGAATCTTTAAGGAAGCTTATGGGAAGTAGAACAGAATCTTTAACGAAGCAACAGAACAGATTCTTTAAGGAAACTTATGGGAAGTAGAACAGAATCTTTAACTAAGCTTATGGGAAGTAGAACAGAACAGAATCTTTAAGGAAACTTATGGGAAGTAGAACAGAATCTTTAACGAAGCTTATGGGAAGTAGATCAGCACAGAATCTTTAAGGAAGCTTATGGGAAGTAGAACAGAACAGAATCTTTAAGGAAGCTTACGGGAAGTAGAACAGAATTTTTAACGAAGCGACAGAACAGAATCTTTAAGGAAGCTTATGGGAAGTAGAACAGAATCTTTAACAAAGCTTATGGGAAGTAGAACAGAACAGAATCTTTAAGGAAGCTTATGGGAAGAAGAACTTGGAACAGAGCCTTCAAAGAAGCTTAAGTTGTAACCCAAACAGATATGTGTAACATCCATTTTGTTCGCGTTCAATCGATTCCCGTTAGCAACTGGGGAGAAAATTATTTTTAAAAAACGTAAAAAATCCTTTCTGGTTCTGAACTTCGTCTGGTTTTATTCGATTATAGGGAGCTTTATATTATATTAGAGGGTGCCTTACTTCCTAAGAATCATTCATAAATGGAATTACCTGAAAAAATGTTTACAAAACAAATACTAGTCCTACATCATGTAGAATGTATTCAAAGTTTAAAGGAAATTGTTTGGTTATTTTTCGAAAAAAGAAACTAAAAAAGGTAAATTTTAAATAAAATTTCGGTAAAGTGGTAATTTTTCAAATTTGGAGTTTGGAATTAAACAGAAATAGAACTTTATATATACGACTAACACCCAAAAGTGTTCCTATTAGAATTTCCCTGGGAAGGTGTTCAATTAAGAGTTCAGATCTACTTGTGAAAAATTTATTATTGAAGTGGAGCTAGTTCTTACTGTGGTGGCCGAATGACAACACGTATGACTACATTTTATTTAAAAAAGTGTTATGATGTATTAAGTATTGTGAATGACTACACCCGCAGGATTAGAACTGGGGATCTCCCACTTACAAAACCACGCTCATGACAACTAGACCAACTCCTCTCTGGCAAGATATTCTTACTGTAATCATAGGTCAAGAAGTCTTGCATACGGGGTGCATTAAAATGATGTGATGATTGCTTCTACTTGATGATAAAACAAATTTATCCTGATTCTCCCACAACCATTACATTACTCTACATTCTTTAAAATCTTCAATTATTATTATTTTTGTACTTTGCGCCAGAAATAATATTTTTTGCAGTCAGTGGACCTCCCAAAACTTGTATTTCTGGTGGAAAATTAATATTGAAAACCGATCACGAATAGATAAAATTGTAACTTTGATCATAAATATCTCGACAAATATTAGGGATATCAAAACGGGGTTAACGGCATTTTTCACAATTTTTTATGTAGTTTTCATAATCATTGTCGAAACCAGTGGTTTCAGGGTTGAAAAATTTGAAAACTAGACAAAAAAAAACATAGTTTACTTGTGAATTTTTTCGAAATTCCGCTTTCCTAAAAAGTTATTAGCGATTGGTGCGTTTTAAATGGATCACCCTGTATATGTATACAGACACATTTGTAACTTTTATGGATTCAGTGGTGATTTTTTTAAACTTATTTGCTATATACAGTCTACAAAAATAATAAAATGTAATCAGTGAATATGATACAAGAAGACTTTATGACTGGATCAGTTGAAGAGAGAAGCTGCGCACAGGCAACACTCCCGCAGGAGTTCCTAACTCCTGGAATTATTGAAGCTGGTCACGAGACCAACAGCGTTTCAATCGACGTGGTGAATGATCTGGAATTGTGGGGGTAAGATTTTGAACAAGAGGATTTGTGCAAAAAGCAACAGATTTTGAGAAATTTTCTATATTTAGATTTAATGTCGTCAGTTACATACGAGATTTTGAGGTCGTTTTGGAGGGCATAGTGAAAACTAAAAACCAAAAATCTGCACGATTGGGAAACCTTCTCTCAGTGGATAGGGAGAAAGTAGAAATACGTGCGTGATAGTGATGAGCACAATAATTATATATCCAAAATGTGAAATAAATATTAAGTGGAAATAGAGTTATTGTAAAAAGGTTTTAATATATTCTCTCCAAAAGAGACAACTGTCTATGAAACTGCCATTTCTTTCCTTTTTTTGGAGTCCTCTTAACGACCAACCAAAATAAAGGGTAATTTGCTGAATATTTTGTTTTGTTTTCTTCTTTTGTGGACTGCTCTTCCATCCTGGCGATTGTTCAACTTCACCGGCTGGATGTTACATAGCACAGGCACCAGGTATATGACACCAATTGCTATAAATTGGTGTCACTTATGTGGTAAAGTAATATACATTCTATTAATGTAATTTTGTAGGAAATTGTGAATGATGAGAAGAGGTTGGGGAAATACTTGAAAGAAGTTCGGATGCAGGTAGAATTGCGACAAACTGAGGGAGTACAAGATTAAGTATAATTTGTGGCAATATAAAAGGTAAGTATATCCTTTATATTTTATATCGTTAGGTTCGTGTTTATTTACTAAGCATGCATATCGATTTATTACTAATAAGAAGTTTATATTATTAGTTTTCAGTTGACATAATACTTTGTTATTAATAATAATAATAATAATAGTTATAAATAATAATAATAAAGTGCCTTTATTTACATTTTTATAACTTTACACAATTTAATTGCATTGTCACAGACAAATACTCATGGTCCAAGAACTGTCTTAGGGTTGTCCTACTTATCGTCACCCTTTTACTTGATTAGACATTACAAGGAACAATTAAATAATAATAACAACAAAAAATAACAAAAGCAGCGAAAATAAAATTAATAAGGCAACATAGTATCAGGTTAACCCCTAACTTTATCATTATCATTTATAATAACTTGGAAGAGAAGGGAATGTTTCTAATTAATATTAAATTATTAAAGAAATTCAGAGCATATTTGGCTCTACAGTTCCCTCCCTGAAATGCTTATGCAAGGATAGCCCTGAGGAGAGCGTGACTCCCAAAAAAAATAATAATAGTAAATCATAGGGAAGGGATTAGCTATGAGGTTAGCATACTGGACTCCCACGCGGAGGTCCCGGGTTCGAATCCAGCAGCTGACCCTTAGATTTTTTCTTCCTAGGAGCTTCTTACAGCTCACTGTCCGGTGATGGGACAGTGTTGTCTGTAACGAGAGAACACTGTCCGGAGGCCGGCAGTGCGCTGGAAAAAGCTCCGGGCGCTAATAACCTCAGCTGTTGATGCGCAAAAAAAAAAAAATAGTAAATCATTTTTCTATCCCCTAAACAAGTTAGTACTCTGCATACTAGAATGTATACTCGTATAATAAAAGGCACTTTCAATTTCTATAGTACCTACTTCAATAACAATCTCCATACTATTTACCAGACTTCCATTAAAATAAAATGAGCTCGCTAATAGTTAATCGAAAACTGATAAATTACCAAAAGTGTATGGTGATAATGAGGTGAGAATATTGTACAGACATTTCTCATTTTCAAGCATTATTATTATGTATATTTAATTATCGAATAAAAACCGAACATAATGAGTGAAATAGTAATACAAAATTATTAGATTTAAACAAAAAATCTTTTATCTTCTTCGAAAAAGACTCCTACACTAACATACTTTGATTTTGGATGATTTATTTTTACTGCGGGAAGCATTTTTATTTATTTCTTTCAAATATCAAAATGAATAAATAAAAGCTTGATTGCTCTTCTATTAAAGCAATCGGTTATTGCCTTGGCTTACGAGTAAGTAGTTGGGAATAATTACTTCTATTACACACTAGCTCGCACTATTGTTCATACATTACATTGCTTGTCCCTATCTTTCTTTACACTGCCTCACATTTTTGTAGATCATTTTCATTCGACCTTTCTAGCCGGTTCAAGTAATTTGATGTTATACCAGTTACCGAGTACTGGAGTACACAGTTTTCTTGTTCAATCTCTACAGATATCAGTCTATTATCATTAGTATACATCGTTAATCTTTAATTCTTACCATCTACACATTTTTTAATTGCATTCAACCCTTAGTAATTCTATTATTTCCAGACTCTCCACGCTACTGTAATCCTCTAACGTTCTTTTTACCTTGCGACGGTTGAGTTAGGAGCGGCAGTACTTCGTCAAGCAATAATTAATTAGTCAAACAATTTTTTTTTTTTGCACTAGAAAATACAATTCTATGACAAAGGAGTGGGAGGCCAATACAAATTTATAAAAAAAGTACAAGAAAAAACACTTCTACAGAACTCAAAAAAATGAACATAACTATGTCATAGACATTACACTTGATAATAACATAAAAGATATAGTAAACAAGAACAGAAGAAACATAATACTACTACTACTACTACTACTACTAATAATAATAATAATAATAAAGTGCAAAATATTGACAAACAGTAATCCATCTGACATTCTCACTTTATTATACAGACAAACTGAAATTACTTATTTATTATACATCTTTTTATTTAATTATCTTAGATGAATTTAGTCTTGGCCTAAGCCACTGCAACCCCTTTGGATATACTGTGGCTCCCCCACTCAAGAGGTCGACCTCCAGATCCGTCTGTTTAATCAGACTCTTAATTCTGGAGAGCGACTCTTGGGTAAAGTTCACTGGCATTGGTTTTTCCTCCCCGAGAAGTAATATCCTTAGCTAAACAAACCCTACACACTGACACAACAAGTGCAGTAACGATTCCTCCTCTGCTAAGGCTATCATCTGACAGGCCAATGCGATAGCTTTATTTACCTCAGTAGTTCCTTTTAGTTCGATAAAACATGTCCTCAGCATGATGTTTGGTTGACCATCGTTTAACGACGGTAGTTTTTTCATTATATTCCTCTTCGTTCTATCATGAATCAACAAACTTTTCAACCACCAGTGTCAAACTGTTTTTGACTTCTCCATGGTACTATATCCTAAATAAATTAAATCTAATGCTACAGTGAAAAGCAATGTGATAAACATTTATCTTGCTAAGGATTTTGTTAATTAAACAAATATTTTACCTGTGTAAAACCTTTCTCTTGCATCCATTCAGGTGTATCATGAAGATCAGTAAAATGTACGGCTAATTTGGCTAGACAGACTTTGGAATAGAGTTTAAATGAAGTGCCCTTTAAATACTAATTATGATGATAAGATACATCTTTTATTATTATGCTAATAGGAAAATATTTATGGGTGATAAAAGAGCCAGCATAAGGGTCTGTGACACCTAATACATTCAATAAATAAAATAATACATACAACTAATAGTACAATACAATAATACATACAATACAATAAAAAATATGATACTAGAAACTAAGAATGAAATGTTGGGTACTAGCTGATTTGTATACCTTTTGGCGTTTATTCAACCCTTATATTTAACTTTTTAAACTGTAAGTTTTTGTTAAGAAATATGTAGCAGAGGGAGCAGCTTAGCTAAGAGATGTGTAATAGAATGTACACTTACCTATTAACAATTTTTTTTCTATTCATCATACTATTCTAATTTATCTATTTCTACTCTTTGATTTACCTGAAAAAGTGTCAATATTAGTATAACATGGTCATAAGAATTAGTCTTTTTAAGTAGAATGATTTTTCTAATTCTTATTTTAGCAGGTTTAAATTTTAAGGTAAAATATAAGGCTATCCTTTCACAAGGTTCAGTTGCTGAAGACAAATTTAAATTTTAGAACAGTTTGCGCCTATGTTATCAAGAAGTCACCCCACCAGGTGGCTGTGGCTGGAGTATTTCGACTTAGAGTGAGTTCTGCGTCTTGGAACTTAATATCCACTGCCCTGCTGCCTTTCTTCTATCCCTAAAAAACCATTAGAGAGAAAAAAACGTATAAAAACCAAGTCGCAAATTAAATGTATATATAACCAAACCTTGTTAATGGTTTGAAGGAATTAGAAGGTAATTTTGATTTCAGCCAGCTCTTCCTATCTTACTAATATACATATAAAGAAATTATTACCAGAAACATAAAAGATTTTTCATTCAATTTGCAGTGGATTTATACATATTCAACATTTACAGGGCGCTGAGCACAACATACTATACACATCTAACTTACTGTCTTATTTATTGCGCGTATGTGTTCGATCATGCTATACTAATATTCAACTATCTTCGTCCGTATGTATAATATTAGCAATTTTGTACTCATTGATTGCCCGAATGGCAACTGTTCACTACAATTATGTTCATCCAGCTTACTCTAACGGACATTCATTTAGCCATCATTGCACTTCCTAGACTTTTCTTGCATCTACTTTATAATCTCAGTTTGACCCACCATTACAGTTTGCTACATTTCCTGCCTAATAGAGATCATTGGTAGATAATAGTGGACGCACATTATTAGAAAAGATGGGGTGACTTGACTTAACGTAAGGTCAAAGTTTGGCATGAAAGGTGCCTGCGAAAGTTTAGTTGGAAGGGTGAGATGAAATCCAGAGAGGAAAGATAATGGTATTACGTACTATCTATGTACGTACACCTGCATACTGCAGGAAATAAAGGCGAACATGCTACATTTATTTGATGTTATTTTAAAGTGGCATTTGTTAGGAAGAAATAGTGGAGGGGCTGTGCTTGGCAATGCACACCGAATGCAAACTATTGTAAAAAGCTACAGGTTGGGCAAAAGAAGAGCTAATTAGTTGGAAGAAAATTGAAACAAGTAGAGCAACTATGTTCC
The DNA here is from genome assembly GCF_049639745.1 of Rhodnius prolixus. Taxonomy (NCBI): domain Eukaryota; kingdom Metazoa; phylum Arthropoda; class Insecta; order Hemiptera; family Reduviidae; genus Rhodnius; species Rhodnius prolixus. Next base: position 32,272,186 of record NW_027411581.1, on the reverse strand, counting down.
ACTATTATTATTACTAAATAATAATTACTTGAGGTGTAGTGTAGGACGTAGTTGGCATAATAATAACATGGCGGATTAGCTATGCAGTTAGCGTCCTGGACTCCCACGCGGAGGTCCCGGGTTCGAATTCAGCTGCTGACCCTTAGATTTTCTTTCCCTTGGAGCTTCTTACAGCTCACTCTCCGGTGATGGACAGTTGTCTGTAACGAGAGATTTCTTCTAAAGGAATGTTCGTGTAGCATAAATTACTATCTTCATCAAAATATATTTTCTTTAACTCTTCATCAAGTTTAACTCCCAATTTTCGGTACCCATTGTTGTATACTAAAGCGGCCAAGGGATGAAGTCCAGTATACAAGCTCTTCTTCTCACCGCTCGCAGGTACAAGTGACTGGATGGCCCTGAAAAGGACCGTTCCCAAAAAATACGTCGGCGCTTGACTCGCCTATGGCGCTCCCCAGCGGGGTAGCCGTACAGTTGGGTGGCCCTGAAAAGGGCCGTTCACACTGTTGGTTGAAGTGACTGCGCCGCTCCGGGAATGGCTTGCTCCCAGCGCGAGGCCACAGCAAAAGTGATGTGAGAGGCCCTGAAAAGGGCCGTTCGCTAATACCAGTCAACCGGCTTTGGGAGCCCCGGCAGTGTGGCCAGCACCCCGATAAACCCCGGTACCAATTGGCCTGGTCCTCGCTCGTATCTCACACTGTGGCAGCGCTGGTGATTCGGCTTGCCTTCGTAGCTGGTGAACTGGGCGACTCGTGTGCTGCACTTCCTTCTTTCTTCTTTCTTCAAAATACAGGGGTTAAGTGATCGATTTTTGTTCTGGTCCGGACAGTGAGGTCCTTTGGCCGGTACAGAGATCCAGGTTTTGAGAGCAAGGTCCAGTCAGCAATCTTCCAGCTAAGGTAGCTATTGTGGATGTCTTCCAGTTGAAAAATTTTCTTAGAGTGATGCAGACACGGCCGATTCTGCCCTTTTTATAGCGAAGTCGACCGTGCCGCGCCCTGGCGTCGCGACTGCGTCGCTATCTCTGTACCGTCCAAAGAACCACATTGCCATTCCAGAGTCTTGAGAAAGACTTTTTAAAATGGGCTATTTGCCTCTTTTCCTTTTTTATTTTTCTTTAATAAACAATTCTATATACATATAAAAAATTATATCCTTCCTATTTACAAAAATTATGTAGCTGTTCAATTATGCAGCAAAGTGAAGTTGGGGTTCCAACACCCATTAATTGGTTTTATTGCTACAATCGCCCTTTTCACTGATGATTTAGTAGATAATATTTTGTGTACCTTCAAATCCTGATACTCCACGGGTAAAGAGTACCATAACCTCTTATCTTCAGATTGACCAGCCAATTCATATTCATTTTCACCTTTTTTTATAATGTATACAAATATTTTAGGTTCATTATCCATCTTCCTTGGTATTCAATACTCGTAATTTAATATGTAAAGTCGGTAAACACAGATTTATTATTCTGTAAAGAATTATTACAAATTATTATAGTAGTGTTACAAATAATTCCAGCAAATCTAATATATATAACAATGAATGTGTGTCTGTTTGTTTGTTTGTACTCGATAGATTCAAAAACCATACATCCAATCGCCGTGAAAGTTTGGGAAATTATTAGGTATATCCCCGGGAAGGTTTTTGGATTTTTTTTTTTAAATCAGAGTTAGGTTTCTAGGTGCTCCCGAACAAATATCCCAAAAATATCAAAATAACATTTAATTAGTAATATTTGTTGAAAGTGTAACCATGAAAACCATGAAAAACAGTTTTTTGCAATTATTAATACGAGAATAAATTATACCGAGGATGGTGGAAAATCCATTAAACTAAAAGTACTCAACAATACTATTGACGTTGATAATCGTTGGGTAGTACCATATTCTCCATTACTACTAAAAACGCATAACGCACTCATAAATGTTGGGTACTGCAATTCAGTGAAAGCTATAAAATATATCTGCAAATATGTGAACAAAGGAAGCGATATGGCAGTGTTTGGAGTAGAAAATACAACTGCATCTAACGATGTAGTCACCCAATATCAACTGGGACGCTTCATAAGTAGCAATGAGGCTGTATGGCGTATTACCTGAATATCATTTTCCATTCATGAACGACATTCAACGGTTGTTCATTTAGCTGTACATCTTGAAAATGGACAGCGTGTGTATTTTACATCAGAAAATGTACGTGCAAGAGCAATGTCACCACCGCCAACAACATTAACTGAATTTTTCACATTATGTAGAAATGATACCTTTGCAAGGACACTACTGTACTTTGAAGTAGGGGTAATTTTATTGTTAATTTTCATTTCGATGTATTGTATACATTTGGTCATTAATTAATTATGTTTGAGGTATCAAAACTGCCTTTTTGTTCAAACACAGCAACGTGTGAACGGGTACAGCTAGTATAATATAAATAAAACAGACCTGTAAAGAATAATTAAATTAAAAGTTGTTCAACCAACTAAATAAAAATTACACAAAGTAAAACAGCCAAATCACTAAGCGTCTCTAAGTTTCTAAGAACCTTTACAGTCTTATAACCTGCACTTGCGTTCATGGTCGGGATCGTAGAGCGCTCTACCGGACATTTACATGTATAAATTTGTTCGCACTCTTTTGAATTATTGTAATTTGTTTAATTTGATTGGACATTTCTTTGCCACAAAGTGAAAATGAAAATTTCTTAAAAGACTTTCATGAATTTTGTTGATGAAGAAATGTTGATAGAATTTATTAGATGTTTTAAATTTTGAGGGTACTCGTTCACTGAAAAGAGAATGGATTATTTTTATTGAAGGTTGCTCTATGACTGTTTCTCATGAACTGTGAACCGGTGGTTTTACCAGGATCATGTTTTCTTCCATCAGTGTCCTAAAATTTGAATGAGAATGTTAAATTATTATTAAAAAAAAGAAAAAAACATTTTTTTGATATGAGCATCTATATTGTGAAGAAAGGATTAAAACAGGACAGGTACCTTTCTGCTGTTGTATTTAATGTTTATGTATAGGGAGTACTTACGATTGGATAAAGCCATCATGCTTTTGGCGGGTATGTGTGAGGAAAAAGATGAGGGTTGCATGTGGACGAATATGTGGTTGAATTTAATTGAACTTTAATTTTAATCACAGAATTAATTTAATTTCAATCGTAAATCAAACTAATTTAATTATCCGTTATGAATGAAAGTGGTTGGCCAACTGGCTATGTATAGATGGACATAAGATATGTAATTGAGCGTTGGCCTTATTATTTAATATGAGTGAATTACACAGAAACAGTAGCAATGCAACGAAATGAGGTGATAATTTATTTTTTTTAGCAATGGTAGTGTAGGCCAGCCGCTACCTCGTACGAACTACGTACACTTCTATACAGAGCACTTTACACACACTCAGAGAGAGATAGGACAACTAAACTACTTGAACAAAGCTATAATAACAATAAGTCTGAACAAATTTACTTAACAGATTTACTTAACAAAATATTTAATACATGAATAAACATACATACGCCGCATGGGGCCGCAGATAGGAAAAGTTGCAGGTCAGTAAGAGGGAAACTTGGCTTTTCTACAAACTCTCAATCCCGGTCTGTATTCCAGCAAGTCCCAACTCAGAATGACCAAAATAAATAAAATCTTTTTTTTTTTCAATTAAAAACACACAGCTGTGAACATAAACATAGCAACTAATTCTAGTGCCCAGTTACAGTAGTATTTCTTATTGAAAAAAGATATAGCCAAAATGTAGAATGTAGGATGGTTGTTGTAAATTAATGTGAAATAAAGGAGGTATATTCGAATAAAATTGTAAGAAAAGTTGAATCTTTTGTCATACAATTGTTTTGATTGTGGTTTTTGAAAATAGATGGATTTTAATTAATGTCAGCGATGTAGCATTGGTGTTAATATTAAGTTGAAAGAGGGAAAGATGAGTATTGAAATTAGGAGAAAAGAATGCATTTTTTCATTGCTTTATTTTCAAAACAACTTGTACAACTTAGCAATGGTCTTATTATTAAGTATGAAGTACAGAAAGAGTAATATTGTGGTGATAAATAATGAATTTAGGATAGATTTTATTTTAGGTTTATTCGTAACGTTAACTTACTCCACTTCACATTGGTTGTTTTCCAATTGGCATTGTGCGATTAGTAAGAAGAGGGCACTGTCTTCGGGATGAAATGGCGCATGTATTAAAGGCGTTCTGTGTCTAGATTGGCATTCCTGGCACAATAGCCAAGGCATTTGGTTAGTTTGGTTAGGATTAGAAGTTGGTGGAGGCAGTAGGTCACCACTTCCTGATCTCACCGCCACATAACACCTCCTTCCGGTTACATACCTCCTGGTTTATCAACACTTCTTTCCTCCGAAGAGAGCTCCAACATCTGTAAGCACCAAATTTTCAAACACACACACACACACAAATGTTAAATTAATTAATCCACATAACCTACACTTCCATTTGCAAATGGAACATAAAATGAAATTACATTGAAATACCCAAAACTTTAAATTTTTACGAAAGTATTTCCGGTTTTGTGACAAGAGAATGAGAAGTAAAAAAGGGCTTGGGTTACTAAAGGTTTTGCCTTGTCAAAACATATGATACATGAATAAATAAAAAGTTCCCACGAAAACACAACGAGTTGGTAAATTGTAGCAGGACATCTGTATGTGTGACATAGTTTGTAATTAGGGTATTATTACAGAAACCAAGGGCCGTTCAATGATTAAAGATAACATAAACAAGTTGCACGGCATTATCCACTTCGACATTATCTGAACAATTGTGGGGTCCACCAAACTTCTTCTTTACATAGATACTAGGCAAGCACTTGATCGGGGAGGTACCCGGAACTACTTAGGCAGCTCAGGGGTACCCATATCCTCTGCATCTTACTTCGACGTGTGTTGGTCACGCGTAGACCTACTTCTATCTTTTGTACCAGTGACCAGCTGAGGGCCGATTATACCTGAAAACTTATTGTCGGCTCTGACCGTGAAATCTGCTGTAAAAAAAACGGATTTTTGAAGGAATGGAAAACACAACTTCAAAAATTTGAACCATCACGACACTCCCCTTTCTCAGAGTTGAGAAAGTATAACAATCTGCCATGAAACCTCTCGCAACTTTCTTTTACTATTAAGTATTATTTTCAATGCTCTAAACCCACGAACTGTTCTCAACCACTGAACGTTTGAGTTATATTATAATTTTAGAAGGAATCTATCCACCTGTTCCCCAACTCAAGAAGTACTCCTAATTTAATTTCCGACAAAAATGTTCTAGATAAAAAGATAGTAGATTAGTTTGTAATCACTGTAAAAAGTTTAGATAAAATCTGGGAGCTGTTTGCAAGGAAATCTCAAAATATGGAATAATCAACTCGTTTAAGTGACTTACTTCTAGTCAGCCAATTATCTTCGAATTTAGAAATTCAATCCCAAGTTAGATTCTTATTAAAACTGTCCGGTAGTCCGATCAAAAAGTGCACGAAAATGAAATGGCAGTTTAGGGCAAAGTGTAATCACCACCCCACTCTTTCAGAAGTACCCCTTAATCCATGTTTTTTGAAATTTAATTTCAAATAAAAGTTATAGTATTCCAGATTATAACTCTAGGTTATGGATCCACCTAGAAATTGTTTTTACCAGTTTTCAAAACATATTTGTTGTGAAAAACCAAATAATTGATTCAGCCAAGTGGTAATTACTTTCTGACCAAAACGGTTACTGTGGCGCCAAAACTAAATATCAAATTGGTATTTTCCGCCTTCTTACAGTGGAGATACATATGTATACAGACCCATTTGTAACTTTTACGGATTCAGTGGTGATTTTTTTAAACTTATTTGCTACACACAGTCTACAAAAATAATAAAATGTAATCAGTGAATATGATACAAGAAGACTTCATGACTGGATCAGTTGAAGAGAGAAGCTGCGCACCAGCAACTCTCCCGCAGGAGTTCCTAACATTACTGGAGCTGGTCACGAGACCAACAGCGTTTCAATCTACGTGGAGAATGATCTGGAATCATTGTGGGGGCAAGATTTTGAACAAGAGGATTTGTGCAGAAAGCAACAGATTCATAGAATTTACTATATTTAGATTTAATGTCGTCAGTTACATACGAGATTTTGAGGTCGTTTTGGAGGGCAGAGTGAAAACTAAAAACCAAAAATCTGCACGATTGGGGAACCTTCTCTCAGTGGATAGGGAGAAAGTAGAAATACGTGCGTGATAGTGTTGAGCACAATAATTATATATCCAAAATGTGAAATAAATATTAAGTGGAAATAGAGTTATTGTAAAAAGGTTTTAATATATTCTCTCCAAAAGAGACAACTGTCTATGAAACTGCCATTTCTTTCCTTTTTTTAGAGTTCTCTTAACGACCAACCGAAATAAAGGGTAATTTGCTGAATATTTTTTGTTTTTTTGTGGATTGCTCTTCCATCCTGGCGATTGTTCAACTACACTGGCTGGATGTTACATAACACAGGCACCAGGTATATGACACCAATTGCTATAAATTGGTGTCACTTATGTGGTAAAGTAATATACATTCTATTAATGTAATTTTGTAGAAAATTGTGAATGATGAGAAGAGGTTGGGGAAATACTTGAAAGAAGTTCGGATGCAGGTAGAATTGTGACAAACTGAGGGAGTACAAGATTAACTACAATTTGTGGCAATATAAAAGGTAAGTATATCCTTTATATTTTATATCTTTAGGTGCGAGTTTATTTACTAAGCATGCATATCGATTTATTACTAATAAGAAGTTTATATTATTAGTTTTCAGTTGACATAATACATTGTTATTATTAATAATAATAGTGAATCATTTTTCTATCCCCTAAACAAGTTAGTACTCCGCATACTAGAATGTATACTCGTATAATAAAAGGCACTTTCAATTTCTATAGTACCTACTTCAATTACAATCTCCATACTGTTTACCAGACTTCCATTAAAATAAAATGAGCTCGCTAATAGTTAATCGAAAACTGATAAATTACCAAAAGTGTATGGTGATAATGAGGTGAGAATATTGTACAGACATTTCTCATTGTCAAGCAAAGTTGTTGAGGGCTCCTTACTGAATGGGAGATTAAACATTCACTATTAGCTAGAGAAGGAGGTGCCTTCGGCGAGACAACAATACTTATAGATTACTTTTTGTCATAGTTGCTACAACCTCCTTCAACATACCTAGGTCACGGAATACCAATTTATCAGCAGTGTCTCTATATTAACGCTAATAAAACATTTAGACCAGCCTATTATTATCTTTAATTATCGAATAAAAACCGAACAGAATGAGTGAAATAGTAATACAAAATTATTAGATTTAAACAAAAAATCTTTTATCTTCTTCGAAAAACTCCTACACTAACATACGAGGTTTTGGATGATTTATTTTTACTGCGGGAAGCATTTTTATTTATTTCTTTCAAATATCAAAATGAATAAATGGTTTTAGATGTAGTAGTGTCTCATAAGAGCATTGTTCCCTAGAACTTCAATGTAAATCAAAAGATGTAAGTACGAGTAGGCTGCAAGGTGAATAGATTAGACTGTTAAGTTGGAGGACAAAAGAGATATTGCTAGCTTTATGAAAGATTTGCGAATTTATGAAAGACGCTGTTTGTGAGCGTTAATTTTGAAAGAATGATTAAAAAACGTTGAAGGTGCGATTAATATTTAGCAGAGGGAGCAGCATAGTTAAGAGATGTGTAATAGAATGTATACGTACGTACCTATTAACTATTTTTTTTCTATTCATCAAACTATTCTCAATTATCTATTTCTACTCTTTGATTTACCTGAAAAAGTGTCAATATTAGTATAACTTGGTCATAAGTATTAGTCTTTTTAAGTAGAATGATTTTTCTAATTCTTACTTTAGCAGGTTTAAATTTTAAGGTAACAACACAACAACACCTTTCACAAGGTTCAGTTGCTGAAGAAAAATTTAAATTTTAGAACAGTTCGCGCCTATGTTGTCAACAAATCACCCCACCAGGTGGCTGTGGCTGGAGTATTTCGACTTAGAGTGAGTTCTGCGTCTTGGAACTTAATAGCCACTGCACTGCTGCCTTTCTTCTATCCCTAAAAAACCATTAGAGAGACAGAAACGTATAAAAACAAATTAAATGTGTGTATGTACCACCAAACCCTTTTAGTAATTTGAACTTTTTCTGAAGGCTAATATGATGTGCTTTGTGTAGAAGTGCTGAGTGACATTGCATCTTGCAGCGAAGTAGGTATGGCAAATAAAAATGGTGCTGTGATGAAGTGTTACGACGAGCGGAAAGTTGTCATAATTGATGCTATATTAATATTTATGATGTTTTATGTATTCATTGGCTATGTACGTTTCAACTTATCGGTTTTTCCATGTGTGCTGTTCGGTGTGTTAGTGAAGATATAGAAGGTTGTTTCTAATTAATTTTGATAAAGTTCTTGTCAGCATCATGGATTTATGCTGTTTTTGCCTATATTTCTTTGCTAGTTTAAATGCTAAGTTTGAATAGATAATTCGGGTATGTGGGCTGTTATAAGGTTAGTGAGTGGTGATATATAAAAGTTCTAATGAAATTAGAAAAGCCAAAGTGATCTTCACCCTTCTTTTCTTTCATTCCCTTCACCACATCCTAGACGGCATTTTCACCGACTTCGCATAATGCACTTGTGAGCGCCAGACATGTTGTGATACATTAGGCGAGCCGTTACCCTGCACTGTAGAAGAGACTTGTAGCTGGTCCACAAAGTGAGTATTAAACTTTTCTCCACTAATAGAAACATAGCTATCGCAAAACCCCTTATCTACATTGTTCAACTTCCTTGCCGCTTTGTTCTTGTTTTCTAACTTCTTCAAGAAATCCCCATTGTTAATTTTTTTAGATCCTTTTTTAGATTTTCCCTGTATGATTTTTTTTTTTTTTTTAAATTTTCGGTACCTGTTAGAGTGTCAGGCCAGAGTTCACAGATTTTCCTAATTCAAACATCAGATCTACGAGTAGTACATCCCGCTGTCTCTTTAATTCATCAGTGTTCTCGAATGTTTTTTTTTCTCCGGTAGCTCTTAACTCTCGGAAAGCTCTGATTGTAGCAGTTAATTAACGTAGACTAAAATATTTTAAAATCTTCTTTTGCATCACTTTACTTAATATCGAATCCCAGTTAATCTGACTCATTAGGCAAGTAAATACATTGAAATGTTCCTCTTTCATTAATCTAACCCATCTAATATTTTTCTCTTTTTTAATTTCCTATATATTGGTGGAAAAAACCAGCCCTATCTTTTTCAATATTCAATTTGAGGAATAGCGCAGCCTCTTTCCCTTCTTTCTTCATCATGACTGCCACTCTTCTACTACATTCTGCTTCGTGGCTTCCATGAGATAAGGATATCTTGAGCGCTGCGTACTGACATTCCTTCCTAGAACAACACAAATGGTCTCTGAATGTGACTTCGTTACTTGATGTGAGCTTAGAATGGTGTAATTAGTAGTGTAGTTATGATAGTATTTGTGTGAGTAATTAAGAACTAAAATCGAAACTATGGAGTCTCGCTGCGTCCTATATTTTTATTTTATTCCCTCTAATGAATTTGTAAATAATTCGTAGCGCATCAGGATTCATTATGGCTAAAATACTTTTAGCGCTACAGGGAAATCGTACATGTGTTACCAATTCCTGTAGGAACTTGTCTCTATTCCTGTTATATCTGCTGCATTTAAAGAGGAGGTGATCGATGTCCCCATCCTCCCCGATATTGCAATCACATTCGGGACTATCTAATAACTCAATTTTATGCAGATGCGGATTTGTGAGTTTATGGTTGAACCTCAGTCGCATTATTGTTGTGTAAAATTTCTTCTAATTAGAGGGAAGAGAAGGGTGTAAATAAAGAAAAAGTGGAAAAATAGAAATAGAGAGTACTACGAGTAAGTGTCAAATAAGAAGTATTTTACAAAATTGTAATAAAAAATCATTGTAACCAAATTAAAATACAAATCTGTCATTAATAATAATTAGTGGTTCTCTAAGCAAAGTAATAAAGAGTTATTTGTTTAATAGCAAACTACGCAACTTCATAGCTTTTATTACAAAGTTATAGGGTATCATAAATTTGAGCTACATTATTAAACAAAAGTATATTGTCCAAAGAAGCGTCTGAATATCTGGTTAAATATTTGTCTCTACGTAACTTATAATAAGGGCAGTGGCAATATCGTAATCCTGAGGTGCGATTGTTCCTAGTTGAAAACTTTTTTTTAGAAAAACACAAATATTAATAGATAACAAATTTTTAGATATCAATTGATATTGAATTACTTACTTTTATTACCTTTTCAATAAAGATATGTGTTAAGAATAGTATATTTTCCACTTACTGGAGTAATAAGAGTTGGTAAGCCGGATGTTTTTTTACACGCACTTAAGTAATAAGTGTGGAAAAGTGAATAGTAGTTTAATATTGTAAAGAAAAGAAATTATTTAACATTAAAATCATGTAACCCAGAACGCAGGCCCGTGCCTTGCTGCCAACGTCTGTTCTCAAAAATATGTTTTTTTTAAAAAAAATTGCCGCTTATCTTGTTTGGATCAGAACACCCTTACCCATGATGCATTCGTTTCGGTCAATAATTCATGTAGAAAAAAATTGTTTGGAATTTTTTAAAAACTAGACAATAAAGAAAATGATGAATTATTTTCTTTTACCGTAATATGTTTTTAAAAAAGGAAAAAACTTTCCTAATACGCGGTTATTACCTGATAATAAAGAATACAAAAAAGAATATGTAGTAAATGTGTAGGACCGTTATATAATTTAATATTAATGTGAGTTGTGCTTTAAGTGGAGGACATGTGTCTGGTCAATTTGCCACACTGCCACTTCTTCAACTTACCGCGTCCATTAACCTCACACCTCATTGACCACAATCTCACACTTTGTACCATTAGTACGACATATTGTAATTAACGGGTGCGGCCAGTAATGTATGCTCCTACGTACGCTTATTATGGAATTAAAACTGTCCGGTAGGACAGTTGTATAAGGGTTGACCATCAAAAACTGCACGAAAAAGCGTAACGTTGAAAAACACCCAACTTTGACAATTTTTTTCTATTTTTCTATAAAAGATAAAATTCCCAAATTTTCTTTATAATATAGGGCAAATCCTCCTTTATAACTGTAATTTTTTTGCAACCACCCAGATCTAATAGGTTTCGAGAAAAAAGTTGCCGAAAATGAGCAAAAACGGCTTTTTCAAAAAATGTTCTTGTTCTTGTTCTTCTTCTTGTTGTTGTTGTTGTTGTTGTTGTTGTTGTTCTTGTTCTTGTTACCTTTTTTGTAAACAACGTAGCGCCTAAACGCGTGAACCGATTTTCATGAATGAGGTGTCATTCGATTCGGAATTTTATGTAGATGTGCCTTTTGGGGGTCTCGGCCCTGCACATCGAATGGGAGAGGAGTTAGCCCCCTTTATGTAAGGCCCCCTCCAAAATTATTATTACTAATTACTCTGTAAATCTTGGCCCGATTTTGATAAAATTTGGTAGGATGATAGGGTTAGGGCTCCCCTACCTAACAATAAAGCGACGATCTGCTCTTACACTTGTTAAGGGGAAGTATAGCAATCGTTTCAAATTATCGACACGTGAACCGATTTTCATGAATGAAGTGTCATTCGAATCGAAATTTTGTACTGATTTGTACTTTAAAAGTCTCGACGCTATGCCTCATAAGGAGGGGAGTTCGCCCCACCCAAATAAGGCCCTTTCTAAAACTATTATTACCAATATTTCTACAAAGCTTAGTCCGATTTTGATAAAATTTAGCTCAAATAAGTGGTTAAAGCTCCTCTACGTGGCTGTGAAGTGCCATCATGCTCTTACACCTACTAAGAGGAAGTACTGCAATCGTTAAAATTATCAATGAGTGAACCGATTTACATCAATGAATTGTCGTTCGATTCAAAATCTTTGCCTTTTAGGGAGAAGTACTGTAATCGCAGTTTATTTTTCTTGCTCCTCTTAAAAGGAAGTACTGAAATCGCAGTTTAATTTTGCTATTTACGTACAAATACCTTCCTATTTTATTCAAAACGCTTTCTCAAAAAAATGGTTATTGAGGATGGTTTGGGGACCGCAACTATAATCATTCTTTAAAAAGATCTCTCCAGTGGTAGTTACGGTTCCGATTTAACACCTTATCAGGTTATAATGATAGAATAGCTTATTCCAAATTTTAAAAAATCTGTAAAGCAGACGTAACTTTGCAAATAGACAAAAAGGAAAATCTATCCAAAAGGTACAAAAATCTCCATAACAAAAACTTACAGTTTTAAAAGTTAAGTATAAGGGTTGATTAAACGCCAAAAGGTACACAAATCAGCAGTTCCCAACATTTTATTAATACTTCATTGATATAATTTAAGTAATTTTACTGCATTAACTTTTCCTTCACATTTTTTAGAATTTATTAGATGTCACAGACCCTTATGCTGGCCAGTTCATTCATAATATTTTTTTATTATAATTATGATAAAATGAGTGATGAATTATTCTGAGTAGTCACATATACATGCATGTTAAAGTAGAAAAAAACAAAGTTAGAGTCGGCCACTTTTTAAATTTCAATCACGGAGGATTCAAAACAATATTTCAGTCTTAAATTCGTCTTACCGAAATATTCGTGAGCACAAATAACATACATTTAATAACAAGTAGATTATTCAACAATATTTACTCATTTCTCAATTGTAATTTAATTTAGTCCCCCTAATTTTACTTATGGTAAAATACTGGAATAATTAGCTGTCCTAAAAATATGCATATCTTTATTTTCTTTATTTTATATTACATATATATAACATTGTGGGAAGAACACCTAGATTGAGAATGTAATTGAAGAAAACTATATTATTTGCGATAAAGCCAGATTATTTATTACTTATTATTACAAACGTTTGACTACAACATAAAATAACAATTACTTTAATCGAAGAATGAACTTAAACCAATGATTTTTATTTAAAAATAAAAATAAATGCATAAAATCATTGATGTAAAAAAAGTTTATGAATTTTTTAGCCTCTTATTTTTTTTATATTTTTTATAACGTTTTCTTTTTCACCTGTGATTAATAGTTTGATTATTATAGATAAATAGATATTACAGTCAATCTAAGTTAAATGGTGTGCTACTTGAGTAAATATTTTGTAGACGAAAATGGCCAGCATAAGGGTCTGTGACATCTAATAAATTCTAAAAAATGTGAAGGAAAAGTTAATGCAGTAAAATTACTTAAATTATATCAATGAAGTATTAATAAAATGTTGGGAACTGCTGATTTGTGTACCTTTTGGCGTTTAATCAACCCTTATACTTAACTTTTAAAACTGTAAGTTTTTGTTAAGGTAAAAAATTAGTTCTAGACCATGCAACCAAGAATCGTAGCTGCAATATCTTGTAAGATAGTTTTGTGGATTAAACAAAAAACCTAAAAAATGATTTTTTTAAAACAATGCATCTCCGATATCAATCACTAGTAATTACCACAATTCAATTTACATTCTTCAGTAGAAATTGTGGTCATAAAAACCTTTAGCCTGCGTATCGAACATCCAAACAACATCCGCAGGATGAGAAATGCAAAATTAGTTTGGGAATTAGTTTACTGGCCATCTAATAAACCAATATATCGTTCTTTACGTTTACTGATCTATCCACTTTGCTCTAGTCTAGATTTAATATTGGAAATAACTTCTAGAAATTCACTATTTCTATAGCACTGGTTTCCAAATAATGCAATCGTTCTTCATCATAAATTAGTGCGCCGTTTTCGCCTTCTAACAGTTTAATTTTTTCATACATACTATTTTTGCAGTATTATTCGACTCGAAAGGGCTATTACTGGCCATTACCTAGATAATCGCGCAGAATTTCTGTTGGTTCCACAAGTTGCGGGATATGGGGTGTCGAACAGGCGGTCCGCTAGTGTTGGATAGAAAACTGCTCTGTCATGTACCGTATCTTCTGGAGGCTAAGGCCCTACTTGAACATTCTGTGACCGTTGGCGATGTTTAAGAAATACTTGAATTAAGAAAAGCAGCATTATTTTTTTTAGTAACGCAATCTCCTGATTATTTTCACTACTCAGCTGTACTACTTAGTACTGAACTCAGCAGAATTGATTCAATTCCCCCAAGTCTCACCAAACGAACTGAAATAACAGTCTTTTCCACATAATTATAAATATGTGTGGGAAAATTAGGGTCCGAATTGGAGTGGTTATGTAGGCGTATACAGAGACATATCGGCGGCGATCTGATAGCCAACTTAGGGCCTTCGCCGGATCTTCCCGCAGGTGTGCTTTTACTACTCACCTCAATCACCTCTAGTTTTTGTCCAATACCAATGGCCAATCTCGCTTTTATTAATTTCCCGGCTAAATGTGTCCTTTAATAGCTTTTATATAATTAATAATTTCTATTATAACTTTATTACAAGAGCATTTTTCTTTTAAGAGCAGAACATTTAAAAATTGATGTTCTGGCAGCTTCTAGATATAAGAAAGCTTATTTTCTAAAAAAAATTGAAAAATTTATCTACTTTGTTCATTGCTACACCGTGCACTTTCAATTTTAAAAGTAAAATGATGTGTATTTTCCTGGGGGTAACAAATCCATCATACTGAACTTCTGTATTTAATAGAAGATTGTTTGGGTTATAAAAGGTTTAATTATTTAAGTAAATAATTATTTTTTATTATTAATTTGTTTATTAAAGACATTATGTGTTGTTTCAGCGTAAAATCAAAACTAAGGCAAAGTGAAAATAATTTTTATTCTTTTCTGCTCAAGGTGGCATTGCATCCTAGCCTCTAATTTCCAACAGACAATCACAATTCACTGATTTCTATCAATCAAACGTAATGCCCAACACATATTTCCACCATTATTCTTCAGTTACCGATTTTTGCAGTAGGAGATTACAATGCCAAGCACCCGTAATGGGGTAATAGACTTATCAACGCTTGTGGCGGTTCCTTAACAATCTAATCCTTTACCAAAGTTACTCTTTTATCTCTCCTAAACATCCTACATACTGGCCAAGTTCCTAACAGTGCTCCTGACATATTTTATTTTTTTGTAGCGGCTAGCCTGGGATTTCATTTTTTCATTTATACAAGTAAAGGGAGAGGGGCACATTTGAACAGTTTTAATTTCTCGCCAAACATTATGATTTCCTTCATTTCGTAGTTTCCCTTCGTTTTCATTGTTTGTAAAGTCAGAATTGAGGAATGTTATATTTTGTAAAGTGGAAGTCAAATTTTTGTTGCAGCTTTGGAAGTGTATTGTGAAGATTGTAGTGAACAAGGTGCAAGTACTGTTAGTCCATGTAAACATTTGGAATTCGTATTTTTTAACCTCGTATTTACAAAAGTCTATTTGCTTGCAAAAAGTGTTGGATATTATAATTTCTTTTATGGAAGGAGAGGGGCACCACATTTCAACATGTCAGTTAAAATGTGCCCTACCGACCTGCAAGTTTGTGACTTTTTTTTTGTTTAATCGCAGAGAAGGGGAAAGTGGTTCGAACCTACATTAAGAAGCGCAACAAATCGAATATTTTGTTCAAACTTCCTAAACACATCACTTCGGGTAAACATCCCGAACTGAGTCATTCTTGATTTTTGAACTAGATTTCAGTGGTTTAAAAGAGAAAGCAATGTAGTAGAGAGAGAAATAATTGAAAGAAGGTAGATTCAGAGTAAAGTAATATCATTTCTTTCTATTTAATATTGTGTTCAAAGGTACCCCATCAGTGGGGCAGATATTGACATTTGACACAAAATTTTTTAATTAAAAAAAAATATAGATATGTATGTAAAGTACCAACTATTTATTGATATAGATCTGTTATGAAGACTTGAAAGTTGTAGAAAACAAAATAAAAAGGTTCAATAATACGATTCTGTGCACTCTGCAACAGAAAATATAAATTTTGTTCAAATGTGCTCCCTCTCTCTGAATATTCTGCGACCATTCTCCAAAACTCTTCACCTGAATATTACACTTATCGTTACAATCTCAAACCCGTTCTTAGAACAAGGTCCCGCCAACAGGAATTAATTCAATATTATCCTCTAATACTCACTAGAACTTATACAATCCTTCTAAAATCTGCAGGCGATGTCGAAAACATCGTTCAACTCTGCTCAAATAGCTTCCAAGAGTCTATTGAAGAATTTTCTTTCACTTAAAATTCTCTTCTATTCCTTCTTGCAGAGAAACGGCGTTCAAGATGAAGTTAGGAGCTCACAAGATATTCGTCAGACAGAAGAATGTTTTAACCAATTACAAATTTCCTTCGAGGACAATCAATATCCTTCGTTCTTCTCAGTACAGGAAAATACCTGAAACGCGTCTCTATCGTCCGCTGCCAGAAAAATGTACAAGTACTACAATATTTCTGTTCCCTTTCGATCGAAGGGTTGTTCAAAATTCAGTTGCTATAGGGAGAAATCATCTATCTGTCTACCACTTGGAGAAAATATTTTCATCTAATCTGTACAACTTACGGCTGCATGTGGCCTGCCTAACAATTTTGTGCAGTCTAATTTAAAATTTACTGCCCGCGTGCTAAAAGACTCTCCACAATCGACGGAAGTTTAAAAGCGACGCCCAGATATATAAATTAGGTTTCTAAGTAGATTACAGATCTCAGATAGACTTTTAAGTTAGATGTTGACGGCATTTTGTAATCCCCTTTACCTGCACCACAACATATAGCAAGGGTGCTGGAAGTAGCGCCGTTGAATTCTTTTCTACGCGATATAATGTGGAGAGACGTACGCGAAGACACTTTGTTAGGGCCTCCTATTTTATAATTCAAATCATGCAGGATTGTCAAGTTGAAATGAAGCCACGCCATTATATTTATTGTTGGAGCACGTCCCGTCATCTTACAAGTAACTATGGGAGGGGATACACCCTGTCACTCCACCTCTGGAGCTTCTTGCACTCTCTGTATGGCGGCAGCTCTTTGAGGAAAGTAATTTTCCAATCTGTGCACTTCTACTTCCTTCGCCCTTTTCGACACCATCGCCCGCCACAATATTCTACCATCATCAACATCTACCGTCATATAAAACCGTCATATGTATGCAAATCAGGGCGACTTGTATTGCTTCTTTATAAACCACTTACCGCCCCAGCTGGCGCGCTCTTTTCCAACTACTTCTCACCTTATTCCTTCACAATTCCTTTCAAACGTTCTCCAACTACGTAATCCACCTTACTTTCCTTATAAGTCTCTCTTATTAGTTTGAAATTCTTCCTCGGTTATAACTTGATAACTTGATTCGTATTCTGATTGTAATTCTACCAACTGTGAATCTTCAAAACTACCACGTTTAGATTTGTTTTTACTGAATAAGAATTCCGCTGAATGTGAATAGAGCTGATTCAAGTTTGAATTAAGAGTACTTATTATAAAAGTGAAACGTTCCAAGATTTTTAAGAATAGAATCTAATCGAACATAATCGAACCTAAATACAAAAGCTCCTTCTTTTTACTAGATACTCGATTATTACGAGTAGATATTCCAATCTAATCTACAGGAGGTGTATCATCCGACTACTCTGGAGAAAGAGTTAATACTTTTATCCTTGGAAGTGGGGGTATTGTAAGTAGATGGCTGAGTTTATATCTTAAATATTATTGAGAATTTTAACAAAGCGATAGTAAAGTAGGTCAGTTACACGTGTCCATCCAAGTAATGTTAGAAGTAGTTGGTCCTTAACCCGCTTTACGAAATTAGCGGTAATTCGGAGCGAGAGCAAAATTACTTCTAACTTCCCAATTATTAAATAATATTCTAAGAAAAGGCAAATCAGATTAAGGGCCACACAGGTCTGAGAGGAAATGAAATTGTGGATCGTAAAGCCAAGGAAGCGATCTCCCTACAACATACATCTCCATACTCAATGTTAGTCTCCGAAATTAAAAATTATGCAAAAGCAGAGTGTTGTCAAAGGCGAGAAAAGGCCAATTTTACCCAACCATACAATCTAGTGTCCCCAAAAGATCTTGGTTTTACAGATACAAAAACTACAATAGGAAGTTTGTTAGCACACTCATTAGAATGAAGTTTAACCACATTTATTCGCCGCACCATCTAGCCAGGATGGGGTGTGAAACATCTCACCAGTGTTCGAGTACTTCTGAAATAATAGCAGTCGCCAACCATCTAATCCTGGAATGTGCTAATAATACTAAAGGAAGAGAACGTTCTGTGGAGAGCAGTGATAGCGACTGGATGTCCGTTACCTGCCAATTTAAATACTATTCTGGCAGCTGATGATGGCAGCATTTACACAGAGCTTTTTGAGTTCATAACAAACAACAAGATAATTCTAAAAACATTCAATACATTAAAGAAGCTGCGAAAGAAGAATGTAAATGGCTGATTTGCTAGCTCAAGAGGCAAAGGAAAAGAAAAAAAAAAAAAAACTTTAAAATGCCTTTAATTGGCTCACAAGTTGATTTTCAATACCATATATGAAGGCAACATTTTCTTCAATTGACCAATTTGTAAAAAATCACTTTTTCAGGTTACAGGGGATCTAAAACCGGACATTTTCGATATAAACTTCAAATAGAAAATCTGCAATATAAGCAGAGAGAGATAAAATTTAGCATATTTATTTAACGTAAATATTGTACTTAAAAAAAAAGGCGTCCGTCAGAGGAAAAAAGCTTAATTAGAATAAAATTAAGTCAAAAGGCTGAGCGAAACTATTAATTAGTTGATACCGGAATATAGTGTTGCCACTTTTGAGATTGTCTCATCGTTAGAAGAGAGAAGTGAAAATTTCTAAAAAGAAACAAATAATATTAGGATGGTAGAAGAGACAACCTTGCAGAGCGTTGTAAAATAGAAAAAGCTAATTAAAGAACAGACCTATTTACAAACACAGTTGTTTAAGATAAACTAACTTAAATAGGTTTTTGTTTCTGGATAAATTAATTAAAAAATGTAACGTAATTCCCATAAATAGCATTTTTTATCTTACATCTTGAATCATGGGGACTAAGTTTATTACTCTGTTTTACTTCAACTTTCTTGCTCGTACTGAGGCAATTTTAGATTCGCTTTTTATACATTATATATATAGGAAATTAGCTCAAGTATTCATAACAAAGAAAAAATAAAATTAGGTCATCTTCCGTTGGGTAGTTAATTCCTAACAAAAACGGCAATCCACCCAGACTCTTGCAACTTTAACAAAAAAAATAGAACTTTTTTTAGCGTCTTGAATAATAATAATTTGTTAATTAAATTAACAGTAACTTTTTAAAATAAAATAATTATATTTAAAGATTTTTTTTTCCAGAAGGTTAATTAACTAAGAATTTTGAAGACATACGCATAATTTTAATGTAATTATTCACCTGTCTTGTTACAAGTATTTCTTAAGCTGAGTTCTCCTCTACTAACGATGGTTGCTACATACCTTTTTCTAACGATTTAGTTCTTTACACGATTCGTGTGAATATTACCTTCCATTAAGGAATTAAAAATGGAAAAATCATTCAATGTGGATGTGAAAATATGCCATTACTTATTTAAAAACTGTCGGTGTGAAATAATTACAAATGGTAACATTCATCAAAAATATATTCTAAATACTCGTATATACAGGGTGACCAGAGTTATATGCTCCACCCACTTTTTTTTTTAACGGCGGAAAATTCCGAAAAAATAAAAAACACGTATTTAATCATTTTTAGTCTAGTTTATTTTCAGTGATTGACCCATTTTTTGAAACCCCTGTATCTCGAGATACAGCATCCAACTTTTGTTTTTCAAATGGAACGTTATATTTTTTGTTGCATATTTTTATAGTATTTGAGCTCCTAAAAAAAACAAAAAAAAATTTTTTGAAATCGGTTGGGTTTTTCAAAAGTTATGGTGGTTTTAAATATGAAAAACAAATTTCAGTTTACTGCCAAAATTACGTTATTTTTTTTAAAGAATCTTTTCAAACTGGGCACAAACAACGGATAGGCAAGCCAAAACTCTGGACTCCCACGCTTTGCTTGTAGCAGGATTTATGGTGGCGAAGTCAGGATCTAGGCATGCTAGAGTTATTCGACGTTTCAGATCATCGACTGAAGCCACGGAATTAAGGATACTGTACACTTTATTTTTTAGGTATCCCCACAAAAAATAGTCCATTTGGGTTAAGTCCGGAGATCGAGGTGACCATTGGATGGGACAATGAGTCCTTAAGCACTTTTCATGGAAATTTCTGTCCTGGTAACCTCGAACCACTCTCGCATAATGTGCCGGGTAACCATTTTGTTGAAAATACATATCTAGCCGACGTTGTAGAGGAACATCTTCAAACAGAACTGGCAAAATGTCTCTTAAAAAAAAAGTTGGATACCTTTCACCAGTTAAGTTCTCTCTGTAGAAGTATGGGCCGATTAGTTGATTTCCTATAACTACACACCAAACGTTTGTTGAATAAACAACGTGAACTTCGAATAACTCTAACCTGCCTAGATCTTGACTTCGCCACCATAACTGCTGCTACAAGCAAAGCGTGGGAGTCCAGAGTTTGGGCTTGCCTAGGTCCACAAGGTCGTTGTGACTCCGGTTGAAAGCTTTATGCGATTCCGGAGGTCAGGCGGCAAGTCAACCCCTCTTCCTCGTAGTGTGGACTGGTAACGCGGCATTTGTTGCGGCTAACGGGGCTCTGACGGGTCGGTGTGTCTCCCCCATCGGCTTCCCTCCTTCTATTTCCCCATCCTTTAATCCTTTCTTGTACCCCTACTGCCAATCCTTGCGTCTATCCCTTTATCCTTTGATCCTATCTCTCCCTTTCCTGCCTCTTGAATCCCTACCCAAGCCGAGATGGGGACTCGTGTCGAGGCTGAATGCGTACAGGGTAGTAAAATATATGTGCGGTAACGATCACCTTGGGGCACCGGGCGAAACCCCATTGTATTGTAGCCTTCCTGTGGCAGTGGGGGTCTGTCACAGGTGACCGTCTATCCCCCACTTCTCGTGGGAACAAGATGAGTAATTACAATAAAAAACTAGATTGTAAAACGACAGCCAGTGGTGTTCCTCAGGTTACTGAGGAAGGAACACAGGCTGGGATAAAACCAAAAGGGGAAAGAGTGAAAGGCCCTAAGACGGATTTGGTGGGACTACAGGGAACTTCTTCTGGAGGGAGCGGCAACGCAGACCCTCCAGGTAAAGAGGCAGTCACTGGAGTCTCCCAGAAGTTGAAGGGTATTCACATTACACCTAGGAAGCCGAGTGGTGCTCAGCGGAGAAAGCTAGCTAAGCTTAAGGTCGCTGAGGCTGGGAAGGAGTGGATTCCTGGGAAGGACTGGAGGGAAAGGGGGAAGGGGCAGAAGACCTCCAGAGTGGTAAACCAGCCAGGTGGGCAAGGTATAATTCCTTCGACCTCCTCGGATGGGGCAGGCATTGGGAAGGAGGCGAGAGTCGTTAGTTCTCTCCCTCCAGAAACAAGTCAGACCCCTAAGAGGCCTAGGTCGGAGGTCAGTACTCCAAGTTCGGCATTGGGGAAGGCGGTGGCACAGGGTAGCAAGAGGGTGAAACTCCCAGAGGAAGGGCCTACGGGCTCTTTCAGGGACGCTCTCTGCGCTCAAAAGATGGCCATCGTTCTTGACTCCTATCCGAATGACTTTTTGTCGGAGGAGCAAGCGGATCTTCTTCAGCAGAAATTGGTGGAGGAGATCTGTAGTGAGAAATGTACTGGCAGCATCGGACCCCAGTTTCGGAGCTGCTTTCTCTCCAAAGGTGCACTCATTCTCGCTTGCGAGGGTGAGGATGCGAGACTTTGGTTAGAGAGGGTGGTTCCGGAGCTCCGGTTGGGTGAGGGAGCTAAGCTGAGGGTGGGTCCTGCCAGAGATATCGTGAGGGCGGCTAAGGTGGCTATGTGGGTACCTGGCGCTCTCAAGAATACCACTCCGTCCGTTATTTTGGACAAGCTGCTCGTTCAAAACGAGGGCTTGGATATAGCGGAATGGAGGCTCCTAAATAGGAAAATCGAGCCCAAGGGTCAAACTCTTGTGTTCGAAATATCGGAACAGGCCCTGAGTAGGTTGAAGGGGACTAGCTTCGAGGTTTTTCTAGGACTCGAAGTGGTCAGACTCAGGGTAGTTTCGAAGACTTCTACTAGTGCTGCAGCTCATGACCCCCCTGAATCGATGGAGGTTGCTTCAGGTGAACCTCCATCACAGTAGAGGGGCGTCTGCAGCTCTAGTAAAATTCATCAAGGAGGAAGATATCGCCATTGTCCTCATCCAGGAACCCTGGCTGGTACGGGGGCGAATTGCAGGACTTGGCGAAGCGAAAGGTAAGATTTATTATGACCATAACCTTGACAATCCCAGGACATGTATTTTTGTTAGGGAAAACATTACTTCTTTACTGCTAATGGAATTTTGTTTCAGAGACCAGACCGCAATAAAGGTGAAGCTACATGTGGATAAGGAGGCCAGGGAGATTGTCGTGGCCTCGACCTACCTTCCATATGACTCTACAGTCCCTCCCCCATCGGAGGAGATGCAGTATCTGACCAACCGGTGTAGGGAGAGAGGACTGCAACTACTGATTGGGTGTGATGCTAATTCCCATAACGAGGTATGGGGTAGCTCAGGAACCAATCAGAGAGGTAAGTATCTTCTGGACTTCATTAGTGCGAATAATTTGCATGTTATAAATGAGGGAGAAGAACCCACCTTCCACAACTCTATTCGTAGGGAAGTGATCGACCTAACTTTGGGAACTAATTTTGTATCGACCCTTGTTAGGAACTGGCATGTGTCGGGGGTCCCCTCACTTTCGGATCACATGTACATTAGGTTCGACATTGGGTTTGACTGTAAGGAGGTGGTTACTTACAGAAACCCTAGGAGAACAGACTGGGACTCGTTTAGACGGGATCTCAGCGCAAACATTGGTACAGTCAACAATAACTTTAGGACCCGGATGGACATTGATGAAGCTGCTGAGAGACTTCAGGGCGTCATCAAGGAGGCCTTCTGGGAGAATTGTGCGGAGACAGTGATAACATCTAACAGGAAAGTAGGCTGGTGGAATAACCAGCTGAAGGAGCTCCGCAGTAAAGTTAGGAAACTGTTCAATGTAGCTAAAAGAAGGGGTACATGGAAGGAGTACCGTGAGGCCCTAACTTCTTACAACATAGCCATTAGAAAGGCTAAAAGAGATGCTTGGAGGAAGCTCTGTGAAGAGGTAGAGATGACCTCGGAGGGGGCTAGGCTCCATCGCATAATATCAAAAAGTCCAGGGGGTGCCCTGGGTACCATCAGGAACGAGGAAGGGATTTTTACCAAATCGGGGAGAGACACATTGGAGTGTCTCATGAGAACTCATTTTCCCGATTCGAAGGTAATTGAGTCAGGACAGCATGGTGAGGATACTCTGGGACCCGATAGGTGTCGGGGGACCAGGGAAACCTGGGCCGTGGCTAAATACTGCATTACCTACAATAAGGTGGCCTGGGCTGTAAATTATTTTAAGCCCTATAAATCCCCGGGTCCTGATGGCATTTTCCCTGCCCTTTTGCAGCAGGGGAAAGATTTAATTACTCCTATTTTATGCAGGATAATGAGGGCATGCTTGGCACTCAACCATGTCCCTAGGGCATGGAGGCCTGTAAAAATTATCTTTATTCCAAAGCCTGGGAAGAGAACTCATACCCAGGCGAAGGAATTTAGACCAATTAGTCTAACATCGTTCATGTTGAAGGTGCTAGAAAAACTGATTGACATGTATATTAAGGAGGTGGCCTTAAAGCAACGGCCTCTGCATGCCAATCAGCATGCCTACC
This sequence comes from Rhodnius prolixus, assembly GCF_049639745.1. Taxonomy (NCBI): domain Eukaryota; kingdom Metazoa; phylum Arthropoda; class Insecta; order Hemiptera; family Reduviidae; genus Rhodnius; species Rhodnius prolixus. Next base: position 32,248,227 of record NW_027411581.1, on the reverse strand, counting down.
AAACAGGCAAATCTTGCGAGACAGCCCTCCATTGTCTGGTTAAGGAGTTGGAGGCTTCGGTATTTTGCAAGGAGACAGCTGTGGGCGTGTTTCTGGATATTGAGGGTGCCTTCAGTAACACTACCTACAGTTCAATTGCCTTGGCGATGGATAGACATGGCGTAGAGTCCACTGTTTCAAGATGGATCTGTAACATGCTATCGTCAAGGAGAATCACAGCGACCCTTTTTGGGGAATCGCTGGAGTTAACGACAGTTAGGGGGTGCCCTCAGGGGGGGGTTCTATCCCCGCTCCTTTGGTGTATGGTCGTAGATGAGTTACTTGAGGTGCTAGACCTTCGTGGGTTCTCGGTCCTTGGCTATGCAGATGATATTTCTGTAGTGGTCAGGGGTAGACATGAGACAATCGTGGCTGAACTCATGCAGGAAGCTCTCAAGGTTATAGAAAATTGGTGTAGAAGGGTAGAGCTTTCAGTGAACCCTTCTAAAACTACTCTGGTCCCCTTTACAAGGAGAAGGGATAAGGAGAGCTACAAAAACCTTCGATTTTTTGGTAAAACTCTGGATGTGTCGGGTGAGGTCAAGTATTTGGGCATTGTCCTGGATACCAGACTCACTTGGAAGGCGCAGATTGAGAGAGTTACATTAAGGGCTAAACAGGCCCTTTGTGGAATAACTAGAACCTGTGGGAAGACATGGGGTCTTAGCCCAAAGATGACCCACTGGCTCTATACACGTACAGTCATACCTATCATCACCTACGGTTCAGTGGTGTGGTGGAGGAAGACTGAACAACAGACGGCAATTAAGGCTCTAGCAAGGGTGCAGAGACTGGCCTGTCTGATGATCACGGGGGCCTTTAGTAGCACCCCTACTGCGGCGCTGGAGGTACTTCTGGGGTTGGCTCCGCTTCAATATGTTATTCAGGCGGAGGCAAGGGCCAGTGCGTACAGAATGGCGAGCAATGGGCAATGGAGGCGTATAAGTTCCTGCATTGGCCATATGATTATTTCAGATAAGGTCGACCCTGGGCCGGTTATTGACATGGCAGGGGACAGTATCTGTCCTAAATACAGTTTCGAGACTCCTTTTCAGGTGTGTATTAAACCGAGGACTGAATGGAGGGTAAACTGGACGGATCAGTACCGGAAGGGAGGCATTTGGTTTACCGATGGCTCCAAGATGGACTGTGGGACTGGGTCTGGAGTGTATGGGGTTAAACCCGAGGTACTCATTGAGAGATCTCTTGGGAGATACGCCACAGTCTTCCAGGCCGAGGTTTTTGCTATTAAAATATGTGCTGAGGAAAACCTGCGGATGGAACCTAGAAATAGGGAGATTCGCATCTTTTCGGACAGCCAGGCTGCACTGAAGGCTCTCGTATCCTTCAGAATCACCTCTTCCCTGGTCTGGGAATGCAGGAAGGCCCTAGAACTACTGGCGCGGCACAACAAAGTTCGGTTGGAATGGGTGCCGGGTCATGTGGGTATTGAAGGGAATGAAAAAGCTGATTATCTGGCCAGGAATGGGGCTAACACTCCTTTCATCGGTCCAGAGCCTGTCCTGGGGATCACCAGGGGTTCGGTTCGCGCGGCTCTCAGAGATTGGATCTGGAGGGAGCACGAAAAGAACTGGGTGATGTGTCCTGGGGTTAAACACAGCAAGACTTTGATGCCTTGGCTGTGTAAGCAAAGATCCAAAGAGACCCTGTGTTTGGGCAGAAATCAGATTACTCTGATTACAGGCCTATTCACGGGGCACGGTAGGTTCAAGAAGCATCTGCGCAAGGTGGGGCTTATCAGCTCGGAGCCGTTGTGCAGATTATGTCAGGAAGAGGAGGAAACGGCCTCTCACCTGTTGTTCGATTGCGTTGCAATCGAAAGTTTGCGCTATGAAACCTTTGGAACGTTGAGGCCGAAGGAGATAGTAGCGCAAAAACAACTAGTAGGGAAAGTCCTTGACCTCTTTAGGAGGGGAGGGTTCGCCTACTAGAACTAAGAAGGGACTGGCACAATAAGTCTTCTGTGGCTGCGGTGCCTTGGGGTATAGGTCCCGTCCCATCTACCATCTAATCCATCTAATCTTGGGCTTGCCTATCCGTTGATTGTGCCCAGTTTGAACAGATTCTTTAAGAAAAATTACGAGATTTTGTCAATAAACTGAATTTTTTTTTTCATATTTTAAATTACCATAACTTTTGAAAAACCTAACCGATTTCAAAAAAATTTTTTTTGTTCTTTTTAGGAGCTCAAATACTATTAAAATATGCGACAAAAAATATAACGTTCCATTTGAAAAACAAAAGTTGGATGCTGTATCTCGAGATACAGGGGTTTCAAAAAATGGGTCAATCACTAAAAATAAACTAGACCAAAAATGATTAAATACGTGTTTTTTATTTTTTCGAAATTTCCTGCCGTTAAAAAAAAAGTGGGTGGAGCGTATAACTCTGGTCACCCTGTATACGTCGCTTTACGTGAGAGTTTAATGCAATCCATTTTGGCAAATTGCACCCATTCAGATAATTAAGGACAATAATAACTCATTGCCTTGATCAATCTCGTTAAAAATGGAACCTGTCTGCGACTATAAAAACTAATTGTACTGAAGCGGTAAATTCAACATTTGACTTCAATTCTTACTTACCAGCTTCAAAACAAACTACTTAGTTACCAAACAGTAAAAATACGAACTTACAGTTTACAGTTAATAAGTATAAGGATTGATTAAATGACAAAATATATACAAATTAGCAAGTAACCAACATTTTATTCATATATCAGTTCGTACTTTCAAATTTAGAAACGTTCAAAAAAGTTTATGTTTTATTTAATATTGTCTCCATTATTCTGAAGTGATTTCTCTCACTACTGACTATTGGGGCTTTCTGAGTTCTTTAACTTGGGTCTTTGATCAATGTTTTCATGATTCATAACAGAAGATAATAAAAACAAATAAAATCAGACATTTTACAATTGATATCATTTAATTAAATATAGTATATTTTTTTAATATCAATATCAAAAATGTATACATTTTTCGAGACAATATTTTTTATTATTGATTATGTATTGTGGTTCTGGGTTCGATTCCCGGTCTAGAGACCTTGGATTTTATTCAATGGTTAATAAAAGAAATTTACAGTAAAGTATTGGTAGTTGGACTTAAAGCCTGCCTGAAGTAGTAGCACATTTGCATGTATAAAATATTTGTTTGTTCGGTAAAGAGTATCACATTCTTCAGCTCAGATTGAAATAGGGGTATCAAATATTAAAACACTGGTTTTTATCCACTGATCTACGACCTCTCAACTCTACAAACCCCCAAAAATGTCTTTAGCGTCGTTGGCCGCCGTATGAACATTGTATGCCTGTCGACGGCTGTTCACAGAGTTAGTCGCACTCCCTGACACCTTATTATTCTATTCACGCTGTTCACGAGTCCAACCTATTGTGTGTGCACTAACCTTAAACTAACATATCCACTTCATACAACTTCTTACTCTCAATTTCACTTCTAGAACTATGTAATACAGTTGTAATAAACCCTACCCATAATTGAATTGTAGCCTGTTCATTAACTCCATCTAATTCATTTAGAACTATTAGTGCAAAAAAGAGAGTACGAGCAACGTTGATAGAAAATAGCAGAGGAGTGGAATTGGTCTCTATCTAGAAAATACAGGTAATAAAGGAGGTACCATTAATCTGAGGGTCGCCGCCAAAACAAACGAGCCAAACGATCGGGCTTCGAAGGTAAAGTCTGTGCTCTTTTCATCAGTCATTGGTTAAATGAAGTTTGGTGATCACTAGTAGATGTAAGTTCGCCTGTAAAAAATAAGCATTACACTACTTTTTACTTATCTAAATGCCTTTTTCTGAAATGCCTGTTTAATGAAAGAGTAAACAACAGTCTGTTAACTGACTACCACATTTCCTTTATCAGAAATTGAAAAGGAGTTAAAGCGAAGAAATAGCACTTGCAGCAGCAAATTGTTCTATTCTAAATTCAACGTCCATTCTTCATAAGACAAAAGACTTTTTATTCACCGCATCAAGAAAATCGAATTGTTCTGTTCAGAAAATTAAGTCAAATTGATGGAGAAAGAGTTTGAAGGCGTATGGCGAAGGTAGATAACTAATAAATATAAAAAGGATTATTCACGGTAGCAGTGCTGGAAGGTCGCTGCGTTGTCTGGGAGTCCATTATCTTGTTAGGAGTTGACAGTTTTTCTATTATGATCCGTTAGGAAAAGAATTCCGTTGTCTCAATGTCGGATGCCACATGTTCCAATCTCTTCAAATCGTTTTAAAGGTAAAGAAGGCGTTTCGGATATTAAAGGTATTCGGTTACTTTTTTATGTTTTAAGTCAGTCCCTCATTTTCTGATGATGTGGAAGAGCAACACTCCAAACGTGAACTGCACTTTTTTTTTGCTATTGGCTAATACTCCAAAATAACATACTCTTGATTTTACGCTCAAAGAACTTACGTGCCTAATGTCTTACATCGTTTTCCTAATTTCACTTATTGCTAACACTTTTGCGGTCAAATTTTGATTAAAAAAAAATGAGGAAATTGAGAATTAGTAGACCAACGAATTGGCAAAGCCAGAAGAGCCTCTAGGGTGCAGAATGATGTGCTACAGGGTAGACATTAAGTGAAAATCCAGAAGGAAATTGTGGGTAGATGTGGTAGTTGTTAGCTCTTAGTGCAGGCAGGACGAACCTAAGTTCGTCACATAGAAATTTAGCACTAGTTGTTACTAAAAAAATTACAAAATACAAGAGTGGTTTAGGCCTCAAGACTTGTGTGGATGTAACCATTTCTATTTGTGAGGGTATAGCACGCTATATCATAGATATTGTGTAGTTCGGTCTATTGAAAACACCATTGACTAGTGAACGTTTAATACGTAGTTCAGTAAATCTTTCAGTACTAGTTCAGCTTTCGATTTTGTAAAAGAGAAAACAAAACTACTGTAAAGTTTTAACTCCCAAATTCTTTGTTTTTTGAAAATGGCTACTTTTAAATAAACTTTTTGCCCCAACTAGAGTGATTACGAGAATTTTTTCAATTGAAATTAGGTAAGTAAGTAAGTAATTGCCTATTTTTTCAGGCAGGCTTTACGTCCAACTACCAATTAGGAGTCTTGGACGGAGGCGACTAGCGAACTTACTTTACTGTAAATTTCTTTTATTAACCCTTAAATACATACTCGACTGAAACGACAAGACGTGAACAGACGCTACAAGCTACTTACTAGACTACTTGGCCGCACATCCAAACTCGACTTGAATCAGAAATTGACAGTTTACAAGACACTGTTAAGACCCATATAGACATACGGAGCTGAAGTGTGGGGCTCAACCAAACCCTCTAACTCCAAACGCCTGCAGACACTACAGTCAAAAATCCTACGGAAAATCCTGAATGCTCCTTACTACATCTCTAACCTTACCATACACACTGACCTTCACATCCCTTTCGACACTGACCTAATTAAGTCTCGCTACCGCAAATTTCACAGCCTCCTAGCTCTCCATCCTAAACCTCTTGTCCAACAACTCTCCTCTCCTCACCTTCCCGACAATCCTCCTCGTCGTTTGAAGCGGAAGTGGCCTAGAGATCTGTTATGATTAAGTCATTGTGAAAGAGTTTCACCAGTGGGTGATTGCTCTAACCAGTAAGAGACTGAACCAGTAAGATCAAATTTACTTGATGCAACAATTGTTGCACTTGTAAATATTCAAATAAAGTTAAAAAAAAAAACCTTTAAACAAAATCCAAGGCCTAAGACCGGGAACCGAACACAGTACCAAAATACATATTAGCTTTACAGGACTCGCTTCATCCGCTCGGCTACCGTGGCGCCTAATTATTATTATTGCTAGTTGAAAACTTTTACCAATTGAAATTAATAAACCAGGGGAGAAAAAGCACTACTAAAAAGTGCGTCTTAATTCTTTACTTTTATAAATTTCAAATTAGACATCGCTATTTGGCTTCATTATCTCCAATTCTTGCACTTCGCCTGACATCAAGATTAAACGTCAAGGATAATGGAAACATACCTACTAAACGAATTTCTTCAACTGATGACAGCAAATGTAAAATGGTCTGAAAATATCGAATAGTTATAAAAAGAAATATGGGCGTCTCAACTAGTCAAAATATTAACGGATCGCTCCTAACATATGGTATAATGAGTCATCAATAATCAAGTAACATGTGTGTACATAACATACAGACTTCACACCTGACATAACACTCTACATAACGCCATTGAAATAACAACAGGTATATTTCGGCCAAGTTTACTTACACTTCACTTCCTTTTTCTATTCAATATGCATTAATTAATTGACCGTAAATTTCATCGTTAATCGATTAAAGTTTGAGTTATTATAATGGGTTCATTATATAACTTTGAAATAATGACGAAATTAGTGGTTAACATGTATACGGAAGTATTCAATAAGGTGGCAACCACAAGGAGGTATCTTTCAGGTGATTCAAGCTGGCGGAAGTGGAACAAAGTTTCATATTAGAACGAAACAGTCAGATCTATCTTTCAGATTTTCAAATAAGTTCTGAACAGTATTATTTTTGAGTGATCTATTTATAGAAGTCAGTGCATCTATTCGTCCAGGTGTCCAATTCCGAATAAGGTTAAACATCCCATAATTGTGATACTTGCTTCGCCCAATCCAGGGGCACTAGAAGCTAGAAGGTCTTGCGGCTGCTCAAGTACCCTACTTAGCACTCTCCAGTCCTCTGCCCGAACTCTCCATCCTCTAACTCCCGAAAAACCCTCAAATCCCCTTCACATCATTCTTCCCCCAGAGTCTAAGCCTTTCCCGACTCCTTTCTTTTAACTGGTTTGACCTTGATACCACTTATCTGTGTAAAAAGTGACAACAATTTCATGGTGAAATTCTTAGTATACCCCATTGTCCACAATTATTACTGACTGATAGTCAGGTGACATAAAAAATCACTTCTTCTTTGATCGGAGATATACGAAGGAATTCAGCCCAACTCAAGACATGCGGTGTGCAAATGAAATTTAGCTGGGATTGAGGCGCATGCTGGACTGCAGAGCATCGAGCGCTGGCAGAATACCCAAGGAAGACTCTTTCGACATCCCAAAGTAGCAATAGTTACCCCAAAACATGCCTCAAGTTGTGTGTATTACCTACCAGTTGGCTTACCTCGACATTTTCGTAAAAAGTAAAATTCGACCCAGGAACCAATAACATCTGTTACACTTTTTTTTGTCATTCTAAAACAAATGAGCACCTAGATTAACAATTTAGTGCAATCCTGTATTCTATTTATATTCATCTTCTCTAACTCCTAAAAATTTGCTTCTTTTTCAAATTCTTTAAGCATTCCTGCTAGTGCTAATGGGATGCGCCCTGTTAAAATATTTGAAGAAATAAATTCTATTCTAATTTTATAGCAAAATTACATTTATAATCATTATCCTAACGCATACTGTTTGTACACAGACGGATCGAGAATTGATAACAAAGTCGGGAGTGCTGTATATGATGCGTGCCGCAACCGTTTTATGTCCACTAAGTTATGTGATGAGGCATTTATTTGTACGGCAGAATTAGTCGCTAAAATGATGCCTCTGAAATATATGTGCTCCTTGTCAGAGAAGAAGTTTCTAATTCTACGTGATAGCTTGAGTGCACTGCATAGATTAACAAACTTGCACGGACTTTGTAAGATGAATCATATTATTGCGGAAATAGTAGAACGTATAGCACATCTTAAAGAGGAGAGCGTTTACGTTCACTTTCTTTGGGTAAGAGGACACAGCGGTGATAAAGGGAATGAAGTAGTGGATACACTTGCTAAAGATGCCACTGAAAATGGAGGATCGGAAGAGTACAAAGTTCCAATGTCGGATTTAAGAGGGAGAATAACCAAAACGGCAATACAAATGTGGCAAACAGACTACAGTAATAGTACGAAGGGTCAATTTTACAAGCGTATGGTGAACCTACTGCCTAAAGGTACAGGCATGAACAAAAGATTGGTTACTACAATTAGCAGATTTGAGAGCGAACCATGCAGTCTGCGGGTCGTACCTACATCGAATCGGTAAACGAGCTACTCCGTTGTGCGAAAAGTGTAAGGAGGAAGATTTTAAACATGTCGTCATGGAATGTCCACTTTATAAGAAAGAAAGAGATGAGCTGTTCATCTCGTTTTTTTTTTAGTGCGCCATTTAGATACGAAGACATCAACTTTTCTAATAATGTCTATGCCCTGAAACCTGTTGAAGATTTGATTAACAAATATACTTGTGGATAGGAAGTTACATAGTTAAGATCAAATATCCTAGGAAGGAATAAGCTTTGAAGTTGGCTGTGTGGTGAGAAGCCAATGGCAGAAAAAAAAAAAATTGAATTGGGTGTGGAATAACATCGTCACTTAGGCGAGAAAATAGCTCAGCAAGAACTCACGCTCTGAGCCGATGGGCTTTGTGGACAATGTGGTTTTTGATGCTGTTAAGACAACTATAGTGAATTTGTTCTCGAGGGCGAACTGTGAACAGAAATTTATGGGTCACGCAATAACTAAATCCTACCTCTCCGTTCTTTATTGTGCATTCACGACTGGTCATCAAAATACTGAAATCACGTTAAAAGAGAGGCTTTCAGGATTCTACGGCTGAAGCAATTCATTTACCTTGCTTTAGATATAGTTTTTTTTTTGTGCCTAATTGAATGCCAGGTATGACATTACAGTTGTAAATTAACTGAAATAAGGTAACAACCATTTCAGCAAGAACAACAGATTATGATTTATTGGGAGCATGCAACTTTGTCGTTAGGTTGGCAACTTTACAACTATTTTGACCGAAAGAAACGCAAATGGAAAATTAACTTAATTCCAAATGTGGGGCTCAAACTATATTAGTTTGGCCAAAGAATTGAGATATTTTAACTAAATGGTGAAACTTCTTCAGCTTGAAATCAATAAAAGTATTTTAAGTTTTAAAGAAATACCTAAACAAGAAAAGGAGAATCTATAAACATAATTTATGTGCGAAGTGAATAGTGGTGAATTTGAGATGATAGTTCAGGTTTGTAGTTCAAAGAGAATATTGAAAAGATTGGCAGAAAAGACGGTCCAGCAAGGTTTTGGGGTCGACGCAAAGAGGAAATAGAGATGGGTGGGTGCAGTGCCTTGCTCTGTGAACTCACCCAACTTAGGACATGCTTTGGAACTTCTCTGCTATGTCGGTCTTCTCACTTGATTCTCCCTCTCCGGCACAATGCAGTCGACTGGCACGAAGAGGGGGTCTTCTGGCCAATCGCAAAACATTGCTTGGGCACACCCACACCTTCAGGGACTTACTGCACTCTTAAGTATAAATAAGAACACAAACAAATTGGGTGACTCAATCTCACTGGACAAGAAGTGGGCTGTTTCATTGAAACGATCTTTGCTTCTTAGTTTTTCGCTCGACCGATTCAATCAAAATCTGAAGTAATTAGGCATTAGATCTTTGAAAAATTAGTGGCGGATAAAATAATAATAATTCATCAAACATGCACTTCCACTTATGGCTAGAAAGGAAATTTAGTGCAATCGTGCGATATTTTCAAAAATAGTTAATAGCCGATATTTGCATTGAAATTTAAGTTTCTCTGATTAGTTTAGGGTACGCCACGAGTTACATTTTAATTTACATGTTTATCTTACGGCCAAAAGTATACACATCTACATAAATATTTGTAATGCCAACATACAATAACATCAAATAAAGATAACAGTAACATTGGTAAACAATTTCCAAACAATATCCCAAAGTATTAAAGCAATAGAAATCTTGCTTCTAACTTGCAAGACCTTCTCTATCCAATTTACGTACTTAGATTTACTTGAAACCTACAATTTGAACTAAAAATTAAGATCACTTCAATATTATACACGTTCACTTCCAAAGTATTAAAAAAAAATAAATAATAAAAAAATCGCTTTTTGTTGCAAAAATCTATTAGGAGAATTCCATTTAATAGAAGTTGCATGAGCTGTTTTCATGAAACTTTAAAAAACTGGAAAATCCATTTAGAAACGCGGCTTATCCATTTCCCAAGCTCAAAACCCAAAGCAGATATTTAATTTGAATTTTCCTCAATTCTTTATTTTTGAGTTAAGCTTTGTGTATAAACCACCAACAAAAACAAAAAAAATTCCTAATTACTCTAAAAAAAATATATTCCTTAAAATTGACCGCATTTCATTACTATTCCGCATCTTGGGTGTCAGAAGATAGAGTAGCGCCACCGTTCATCAAACTTGTGTAAAAATTTTGGCCTTCAGACTTCGAAAGGTTGTGTGCTCTGATCTTGACTGAGGTGGTATGTAAGAAATCTCTCAATTTTTCAAAGTCTTTTTATTTTTGTTATTATTTAGTTCGTTAAATAGGTTCCCAATAGGAACATTCTTTTTTTATGTCTTTATTTTTTGAATGTGATTGCCTACATCCTTAATCATGAAATATGATACTATAAACTAAAAAAATAATTTCAAGTTGCGTACAAATTGAACAAAATCGAGTAACTATAATTTCTATTGTACAGAATTTAAAGAATAGAAACGTCAGCACTTCACCTTTATCCTTTGGATAATTCGCCGCATTTGAACCATTTCGCCTCATGTTTATCTTAAACAATAAACTCTACCTGCTTCTGAAGTCATATGAAGTGGCCATCGAGTAGAAATTTATTTCGGAACCCCATATATCAATCACTTAAAATAAGGAAATTAACAATAGCTACAGACAACTAAAACGACTTTTATACAAAAGATCTGGACTGTCAACCACAAGCATACCCAATCCCTACTTCGGAAAATCCCTCATGGCAAACACTCTTTATTACGTGTCCTGATTGAACTGAACGTTCTTGCCTCACCAGAAGAAGAAAAAAATGAAGAACATAGAAAGCAGAAATTTCTTAATAACCAGGGCTAGTTCTTGCAGATTATTGAATGTGTAAATATGAGATATTTATTGTAATTGGAAGGCACTCTTCTCAATGGGTAGTTTTGTTTGTAAACGCCATCTGTACGAATAGGCACGAAATATATTTCAATAATTATTTCTCTAGCAGATATGCACCAGTCTTGGGTAAAGAGTCCCACTTTTTGTTCTTGGTTAAACAAAATTTTTAAAAATTTATTCGCCATTTCTTGTCTGGGATAATGCAAAATCCTGGCAGAATTAGCTGATCCAGTTTTTACTTCTGATTCCTCCTAGGAAAGTTTATTTTCCCCTGGTATACTCGGATTAAAAAAAAAGTATTGACTTTTATAAAATGTATTCAACAAGATACAGAGAATGTATTCGCTAAACATGGTGATACCTGACAATTCTAAAGAGGTGAATTGAACGTCTTTCTCTATCGTCCTTCATCAATTAGGTTAATATAATGTTTAATCAGAAAGATATCTATAAATATTTAACTTAGGATTTGGTGAAATAAAGTTCTTTTCGCCGTCGAAAAGTAACACAGGAATAAATCATATAACAAGGAAGATCAAATCATTTCTGTTGCTCTCTTGGGATTTTATTCTATTACGTTTGAGGTAAGAATATAGAAGATGGGTTAAAGAAGGACTGCTGGAGGTGTAGTAAGTTGGCGGTAGGCTGGGTAAGCTGGCGGATGGTACGTGACTCTGTGTGATATGCAAAGGGCCGAGGAGTACGGCTTGGAAGAGAAGGGATCACATGCTTCTTGTGCTCCACATCGCCACCCGTTCGCATTAGCATAGTCAAATGAAAAGAAATCCTCACTTGATTGACAAGGATGCCACCTTTACTTCTTGTCCCTCTTCGATGCAAATTCTCTTCTCCGTTTCCATCATCTTCTTTCTCCACTCCCTTGAACACATCTCCTTCTAATAATCTGTTCATAGCCCCCCGCTACGCCAGGCTTCCTTAACTCTGACCCTTTCCCAGTTTTACATTTTGATTAAGACAACACTTTGCTTGCTCTTCCACCTATCTGATGCAACTTCATTTAAGTCACCACTAGCTTTCAAACTAATCTCAAATTGGTAATTACACTTTTTATGCATAATAAGATGCTCTTCAAGTGTCATGCAAATTTTCTTTTCCGCATTAACTTCTTGCTCTCAGTAATTCCCTTCTCTGCTAGCCAACTTTCCTTCCTTACCTACAATACTTTGTAATCAACAGTGATTATGTTTGATTATGAAGCTGGAGCCCACAAGAGCATCCTTATACCTGCGTACGGCAAACTTTTCTAGTACATCATTCCTCTCCTTTAGCCAAAAAACTAGATTAGCAACAAGTAAAACTTTTTATAAAGCTTAATATGCATAGAATTTTGATACTTATAAAAGGAAAATGTGCAAATAACTAGACATATATGTTACTAAAGTTTGTTTCTTCAACTTCAAAAGAATTTCCCTCCGTTCAATATTTAAATTTAAATATGTTTGTGGTACCAGAAAAAGTGAATGTATTATTTATTTATTGCCATATGAAATACATCCATTAGTGTAGAGTTGACATTCTCAGTTTTACTATTTAAAATAATATCCTTTGCAAAATCAGTATAGTTACAAATAATAAATAAAAATAAATTAAAACTTAACTCTCTCAATTTTCGCATATTACACAAAAAAGAGAAGAAAACAGAACAAAACTACTAAGTAATGGAGACAGAATTTTTCAACTTTACAGAATATTTATTATTAACATTGATAATGTTAATTGTCATTCATTTCATTTTTCAGTTTTCATTTTAATTCTGCTTAGTGCTGCACGAGACCGAGACGAGGCGAGACTTTATGCAGTCTCGATCTCGGTCTCGGTCTCGGTCGCTCAAGTCTCGGTCTCGGTCTCGGTCTCTTCGAGATATATCGGTCTCGGTTTTTTGAATTTTTGTTTAAGTATTAAAAGCGGTTTGCTATTAATAATCTTTTCAAAAAATGTTATTATTTTCTAATAATTATTTTAATTTATATATTGGTAATGAAAATGTGTGTAAAAGAAGACAACTACTTACACTTCAATGCATCATATATTACTATTACTGTTGTATATCTTTATATAATTTCAAAAAGATGTTAAAAACGCGCCAAATGAAAGACCCCAGATAACATTTCTGCCTGCTATAACAAGTCGATTCGTGAAATAAAAAATACACCTCCCAACAAACTTCCCGCTCCATTAGTTATGGCTGTTGGTAAAGATAAAGAATCTGATGATTCACCTTTTGATGACGACGACGACTGCATCAATATTTTTGCACCATTTGCTCAAAAATCAGCAAATATCACCGAAGCATGGAAGACAGAAATAATTAATTACACCAAATTAGACCAAGCACCAGTAGACGTTGACATTTTAGAATGGTGGAAAACACTTGAGAATTCCTTCAAAAATTTGTCCAGAATGGCAAAAGATATTTTTAGTATCTGTGCAACTTCAGTGCCATCGGAAAGATTATTTTCACAAGCTGCGATGATAATGACCAGTAGAAGATCTTCTCTAACTTCTGACTCAGTAAAAGCTCTTTTATGTATCAATGCTTGGGCAAAGTGTATGTTAAAAACGAAAATTTGTGGCAATATTTTTTAAGTGCATAGTCTTTTTTTTCAAATTCACTAATTCCAAAATTCTAAAATATAATTCAAATAATATATAAGTTCAAAGTATTAGATTATTAATAGTGAAATTTATGAAATTGAATGAATGAATGATATGAATAGTGAAATTTAGTGAATTTATGTAAAAATTATGTAATTCGAAGGGGGCCGCCACGGTAGCCGAGCGGTGCGAGACCTGCGAAGCTAATGTGTATTGTGGTACTGGGTTCGATTCCCGGTCTTAGGCCTTGGATTTTATTTAATGGTTAATATGAGAAATTTACAGTAAAGTATGTTTGCTAGTCGCCTCCGTCCGCGACACCTAATTGGTAGTTGGACGTAAAGCCCCGCCTGAAAAAATAGGCGATTACTTTACTTTGCTTACTTTACTTATGTAATTCGAAGTCAAATAGATGTAGTAATATTGAACATATATAATAAAATCGTATCTTTTAATAATTAATTCAATACCCTTAATGATTATTTATTAATAAAGAACACAATTTTATAATTTTGTAGCTAAAAATTAATATTTGAAAAACCGAGACGAGACCGAGATTTCTCGACGAGATATATATCATGTCTCGATCTCGGTCTCGGTCTCGGTTGCTCAAGTCTCGTCTCGGTCTCGGTCTGAAATCTCGAGATTTGTCTCGTTTCTCGTGCAGCACTAATTCTGCTGACAGTCTACAGATCTGTAATAGCTTAAAATAAACATTATTTATTTTTTCAACACTATCAAAAGTTAAGATATTAAGGAGATTTGATGTGCTCTTGTCAGATAAAATATATTTTTACAAAAATTTAGATCTAAATCTGGAATAAATAGGGCATTCCAATAAGAGATGTTCCACACAATTTAATATCAGATATTTTTTCACAATTTATAGACTACTTCTTCATAAAAGTAATATACATCACCATTTATTAATATTCTGACTACACTATTATTTGCTATTTTTAATAGGATATAATCCTTAATTTATTAATATTAACAATTAATATCAAGTAATATTGAGGTTCTAAGCAAGCGAAGTTACAAATATTGAGGAATAACGAGAGTTCAGAACTCCATCAATATTAAACTCAGGCGTTTAGTTTTCATTTTCTGTATCAGTACCCACTTATTCTCAGCAAGAAAATTAGCATTGAGTTGAGTGAACTCATCACCAGGGGATCCCCTAGTTCAATGGCTGCATAGAAAAAGTGAAGTTTTCAAACGTAAAATGATGTCTGATGACTTCGTCTAATCGCAATTTAAGTTACAAAGTTTTCTTGAACTATTTTACGTGAAAAACTGCAAATTTTTTTAGTAAACTGATGTACCCTCTAAATTTTTAAGTTTAGAATTTAGCAGTTTGGTCCTTTTTCTTGAAAGGAGTTTTTTCTAAGCAGGTCGATAAACCTTCTTCGTTCTTCCTACCTTCTCCAACTCTTTAGTCCGATACATGTGAAGATATGAAGAGAATAATTTGAGACCAACCGAAGAGGTTCCGTACAGTGATGTCAATAATGACGTGCTCTTGGGTATTAGCTATCTAATATCAAAGTTTTAATGTGCAGTTGTTTACAAGATTTAGAGTATGGCTAAGTTTACAATTCCCTCTTGTTAAGCGTAAACACTTGCTTTAATTAAACCAAGCTTTATCCCATTCTCATTGGTCACACAGCAGATTCCACAGGTGTTGCTTCGATTCTAGACTGATGGGTGCTCTTGTATCCGAAATTGAGCAATAGAAGCTCTCATAACTGCAGCTCTTCACAGTTAACTTGAGCTTTTAAGCTTGTTTACGCATAATTGCGTTTCTAGGAGCTTTTCATTGTGGCAGATTTTGCTTTCCTTCGTTATAACTGTAGCCTTCATCCTTGCAGGATTCTTTATTGCTGCTTTTTTGTTACAAGATTAGGTAAAGCAGATGAGGGGGACTTTCAGATTTGTTGGATATTCCTGCTGGACTCATACTCTGAAATTTTATCGGGGCTTTTTTTTTTTTCATTCTTTTACATTTGTATTCGGGTAATGATTTCATTTTGAAAAGTAGTTTAATTTACTTTATAGTAGTTTCAACTACAGGAACTATAATAATGAGAGCAAGAGATAGTAATCTATTTGAAATAGGAGAGCCACACGGATGTATATGATTACTAAGTAAAGTGAACATTGAACTCGGGGCATAGCTTTTTAGATGGGATCGCAATCCCACCAAAAGGAGCGTGATGGAATTCAAAGATGCTTCAGCTAGTTGCCTGTTGTTAACAATTTCCTTGAGTAGGTGGTGCCTAATCAGTGATAGTACTGAAGAGATAGAATGCGAGAAGATGGATGATGGTCACTATTGGCACGAGAATGATAATTAAGTTGAGAGGAAGCAGAAGATGAGTGCTTATTTGCAAGCATCACCGCACTGCCTAATTTACCTCAAAATACATCGTGTATTATTTCGTTTCAGGTAAGTCACCAATCAACCATCACCTACCACACAATCTTCTCTAAATATATGATTAATCGAAATTAGAGTTATTCTCTGCTGTTAGTAACGGTGATTGTCATTAATGTTGAAATCACTTTTATCATTTATTTTTTTAGACGAAAAAGTTTTTTATCTCAATTTTTTTTTTTTTTTAAATAGTAAAATATTGAGAAATATTTGACAAAACCATGATAAACCACGAGGCAATGCTAAAACCGATATAAATAACCGGTATCTTGCATCGAGCTGGCGGACGAAGTTAAAAACTCAATTAAAGCTCAAATGCAGGCGATGAACTTGTAAAACATTGGCTATATTACGGGACATGATGATCTCACAGAAACTAACTTTCAGCCGACGTATTGATAATGGCGAAACACAATCTGCGTTTTGACAACGTTACCCAAAATAAACTCTCCTAACTCAGTTCGCAGTCAAAGGAGGACCTGACAAATGATTCTGCCAGAGGTTGTGACCAGAATGGGAGGCTCGAAGTGCCAAGAGCAACGGTGATTCTGACGTTCAAAGCTGCCTGAATGGTATGGTGGAGAATGCAAGAAGGCTAGATAACCGTCCTTGGTCTCGCGGAACTTGATGGAGTAGGCCCAGGACCTAAGGATGGGTTGTAGCTCAATTTTAGTTCAAGCAAAACACCTTATTTAATTTTAATAATATTTAATACTTTCTTGAGAATTATAATAAAAAATTATACATACTAAGGGTAGGGATTGGCTCTTTAATTTGTGCGCAGGATTCTCTCCTGCGAATCCATCTGCCTGACATTTCCTTTAGGCGGAAGTTGGTCTACTGGTTATGAAGCGTGGCTTTGTATGTGTTAGATCCCCAGTTCGAATCCTGCGTTTCGGTACTTTTTATTTGTTAGATAAAATGTGGACAGTAGAGAATGTGCTTCCACCACCGTCCCGAAATCTGATTGGTATTTAGAGTTAAGACTCGCCTTTAAAAGTAGGCGATTACTTTAATTATTCTAGCGTTCCTTCGCAGCTCTTTTTCCAGTTATGGACAGTGTTGTCTGTATCGAGGGATCAATTTCCGGGGACTGGCAGTGCATGAAAATGGCTACCAGGCGCCAGTGACCTCAGATAATAAAAAGACAGCTATTATAACATTAATTAGAAGGATATAATTAGATAAGAGTAATTTCGTCTTATTTCTGTACTAATCTAATACATATAATGCTACAAATATGATTTAGAGCTTTAAAAATAAAGTGATGGGACCGGCTGGTTAGGCGCAGAGGAGTGTGAAGGGCAATTGAGTAAGGAAAGTGACAAGTGACAGAACATGTCAAGTGATGTTGGTTGGTTTGTGGTGCGAAGAGGCAGAGTGTTGATTGAGTGCTTGATGTCGATTAGTGTGATGGCAATGACGATCGCATTGGTGCTAACCGCTGCGCGCCCTCTCACTGGCAGGCTTGTAATCTTCACCCGGCCCGAGTTATTGCCGGAGGGTTGTCACCAGTAATGGGCACAGTACCCGAGGGTGAACACCAGCGCATTTCTCTTAGTTTTTCTCTATCACACCCCGGCACTCCTCGACCCTCGCACCACCCCCAGCTATACCTCTAGTTTAGAGTTCTCTCTCTCTTCTACATCAACATACACACTCTCGCACGTATTCATACTTGTCCCTGGGATTCTCATTATATATTCATGGCCTGGGACCTCCCACTTGCCAATCCTCCGACGCCTCGCCATATACACATACATAGAAACATTGCTCACCCTCTCCTCAATATAGACTTCTCTTCTCCCACCTCACTTCACTCGCTCCTATTTCAAAACCTTACTTTTTTATCCATATTTGAATACTTATATATCTTTCACCTCCAATCTACAAAGCCCATCTCCGATTTATACACTGGTTAGCCACTTCATATCTATATTTTCTGTTATTTTATTCTTTTTCAACTCGACAAAAGTTTTCTTTATTGATTTCCCAGAACAGTGAACCACTGTTACCAGAATGGCAGTCTTCAACTAAAGTGAGTATACCTTATAAAATCAAATTTTTTACATTTTCGAAATATTGATTTTTAATTTCCCTCCATGAACATTCTTGTTATGTATTTTTTTACGATACGTAATAAAAATGTGTGAAAATAAATGCCTTAGAATACTTCGCTGTTAATCTTTAATGAATATGAATTAATAAGACTAGTTTACTTTCAAAGAATAAACAATTTTTTAGCAGTAATTCTATTCAATCCTGGTACCAGAAACCTTATTTAAACGCAAAGATTCGAAACCGGCTTTCAGTTCTTCTACCTACTATTTATTTATTATTTTCCTATTTTTTTACAATATTTTTTACTGAATCTGGCTCGAAGTTTAAATATTGCGTAGGAAAACGTTTCTTTTCGGTTTTTTTAAGAGGAGTTCTTTTGGACAGCAATGTCCCTAACCAATTAAACTGCTTAGAGTTAGAAATCATAGTGCACCCTTCGGGAACCAACAGAGTTTCTTACAGTTCCTGCAATGAGAAAACATTCTGCTGTGCACTGGAAAATGCACCAGGTGCGAATGATCTCACAGTTTAAAGCGTTTTATTGAACACAAAAACTAACTTTCCTACGGTCGTTTAGATGAAAATTACATCATTTGTAGCTGGATGATACATTTCATTTAATAAAGAAATTGTTTCAAATTTGTAAGTTACAGCTTCACACTCTTTCACTAAATGGTTATTTGGGGGCACAACAAATCAATAAGTAAGGAATTCATAAACCCACGTCAATCTAGCGCAATGGGAACTAATGAAGAATATCTATTATGGGCACTCAGTAGGAACTCTGAATAAAGCAAACCCAATCGACACTGGTCTTGCTCGACTTCCTGGCGGATTTATTAAGTTCACAGCCACCCAAATGCTTCTTCTGTTTTTGAAGGCCATGCTTTCTAGATCTAGAAGATTTGTGGAGCTTTTTTATCTTCAACAAAACTTGAGCTTCTTTTTCTCTACTTTCTACCTGCGAAGAAATAAGTTCTTGAAGCCATTGTAGACATTGGCAGGGTTGTTTGATTTCTTTATTAGCTACAAAATATTTATAAGACTGTTATATACAAATTTACGTAATCTTCGCTAGTTCAATTGAAATATAATAATGGTGGGATAAAAAAGTAACTACATACACTAAAAGTGGCATTGACGCCACCTTATCTAAACTTACTTATCTAAACAGACTTAATTTTTCGTGACTAAAAGTGGATGCTACATGAATCCCTCTTATGAAAATACTAAAGACTAACACCACGTCATCAACACAAGAAAAGTTGGTGCCTACACAAAGATTGTGGTGGACAATGGAAGGTTAATAAGAATGTTTTTACAATTATTTAATCCATAAATTCCTAATATAGACATTGAATTTTACTTAGTTTTGAACAAAAGAACTTGCAATATTTTTAAGCGAAAATATTGCCTAAATGCTTATTTGATAAATTTACATAATTTTCATAGAAAGTATCAAGGCACAAAAAAAGGCCTCTTTATAGAATTGATTTTCTGTCCGAATTGCAGCAAAAACTTGTAGCGAATTGGGTAATTTCCGATCCGTGTCAACAGCGCACAGTAATTGAAAAAATAGTGAATGTAATTACAAAAATGAAAAAGTGCCTGATCAGAAGGCAGTCAATCAGAATTCTAGAAAATACTGAAATTACTGCGATCCTAAGTTGAAATTAATTCCTTCTTCGTGAAATGTTAAAGCAGATTTGTGGACAAAATTTGTTTTTTCGTTCTTAATTCCTATTCTTTCTCAACCTTTAATGCAAATTTTATTATTAAAATTGAAATCAATATAAAAAAATATATACAAATAAATTATGGAGTCAGTTCGAGCATTGGCAATGCAGTGTTAAGAAACATAAGACTAACCGATGGACCAAGCTAGCGGGTGATAAATGGATACACAATCTGGGACCTGAGTTGGAGCGCCTCATGTAGTTGTAATATACAAAAAAATGGCTGTTGACACTAAGATACCGGTGTCTTGGAACATGAAAATACTGGCGTTTTTGTTTTTAAAATGCTTGTAACTTTCGTTTATGGAGAGATTGACTATTCCATACAATAGTTAAAGTTTATTAATTAAAGTCGAACAGAATAGCAGGAAATAAAAGAACGAAAAAATCCAATCTGCAGCAGATGGATGAAATCGGGGACAGAATTAATACAAAAGAATGTCAATAAGTTATAAAAACTTATGGCGAACCACAGCGACATAAGGGTCGTGATTGTCTGAACACGCAAAGGATTTAATAAACCCCGTCTAAAAAGTATTGTAGATATAATCTCTATTAGGTATTAGTTAGCTTTGATCAAAACATTCTGATACCTACAGATATTAGTCGATTTACTTTACTCGACAAAACTATTCTCGAACTATACAAAAGAATTATGAGAGGCGAGCGGATTCGTTAGGACTCTACGGGATGAAATGTTCTATGTCATTATGTTCGGTATTGTAGATACTGAGAAAGTCTAACACAGTGCTCCCCGTATATACTTACGGGAAACCTTGAAAGTAGCTTCTACAGGTGCCACGGATAGAAATTATAAAAGTATGGATGGAATATTGACTTAGTGAAAGGTTAGGAAAAGGCATCAAAGGAA
Organism: Rhodnius prolixus; assembly: GCF_049639745.1. Taxonomy (NCBI): domain Eukaryota; kingdom Metazoa; phylum Arthropoda; class Insecta; order Hemiptera; family Reduviidae; genus Rhodnius; species Rhodnius prolixus. The sequence goes on along the minus strand of NW_027411581.1, from coordinate 32,227,476 downwards.
TCTGTTACCTTCGAGGGCCTTCTTCAAGAATGCAATTTCACTCCAACTCTTTTTAAAATATTTTCACAATATACATCTTCACCGATGACCAAATGGTGATTCAGATAGTGCCACGATGATGTATATAAGGCTGCTTCAAATCAACAAAAAGTAGATTTATATATCAACTACTCTAATGGTGATTACATTGGCGAGAAAGTTATAGTTCTGAATGGACACTGGTTGCCCGGTTTAACTACTTTAACTCAAACATAAAAATAAAAAGCGCGTTTAAGGACTGAAATTCGAAGAAGAAGGATTGTGAGTGCGTAAGAGCCATTCTCAACACAGTTCTGAGCGACAGTAAAGTATTAAAAAAAACACACGGAAAGGCTCATTTATACCACTCTGGTATATGGTTTATATATATGATACTTGGACGATGGAATACCAAAAGCGAAGAAAATTACTTGCTACAGGAATGGACTTCTGGTTTAGGACAGCAAGAAAGTGAAGTATAAGAGTTAGAAATCATTGAATAAGGGAACAAAAAGGTGTATCAGTTTGGATCTCGATAGAGACTGAAAGACTGATTGGTTTTATAAAAAACTGAGAATTGAAGCTACAATCTTAGTGAGTTTAATTAACGAACTGATCGTTTCTCAACTTTTTTTAACCCAAAATGAAATTGGCCCATATGATATAATTAACATGGAATATAGTTTTACATCATATAACAGGTTTGTAAAGAGAAACTTGGCTAGATAATGAAGGACATAAGAACACCAAAATTCATGTTAGGATTGGAAAAGTCAAAGACCAGTATTGCCAGTTGTTTTTGGCTTCGGTATCCTTGTAAAACACCTTCTATACCCTTCATAACATCATAGATTGCATCTATAGTGGAACGTCCTTGTCGGAATCCATATTGTCTTTCTGATAATCCTCCTGCCCGATCCACCGCTGCCGACAGCCTGTGTTTTATAAGCCGCTCTAAAAGTTTACCCGCAGTATCTAACATGCATAATGGTCTATACGCTGATGCCGACTTTGGATCGCCTTTCCCTTTACTGATAAGCACTAGTCTCTGTATTTTCCATCTCTTAGGGAAGACGCCTGTTTCTAAGCATTTATTGAACATATTTTTAACATCTGAGGGTGCAGTTTTGCCGTTATTTTCATTATTTCCGCTGGTATGCCATCTGGTCCTAGGGCTTTCTTATTCTTTATGTGCTTTACGGCCTCCTCCAGCTCTTCTTACGTGAAAAACGGTACTGGTACCGTAAGGGAATCCCACTTCTTCTGCTTTCTTCTTGGGCACTCAGGAAATAATAGGTGCAGTATTAAGGTTCCATTCAAGAAAATACTAAATAGGTTTATCTTGTTTGTAATGAATGAGATAATTATGTCGATGAATGCATTCAGCATGGTTCAGTCTGAATATACTAAATTCCTTTTTCCACTTGGAGGAAGTCTAAAAGAAGAATTGGTCAGCATATTTGGTTGGTAAAGCGATTTGGTGAAGAAACGTCGTCGAGGTGATGATCAGGACAGGGGACTAGAAGACCTAGGTTGTTTCTATTTTAGGTTATTTTTTCAATTTTCTACGATTCTTACGTGGGTCAAATTTGGAGTCTGTATAGGTGTCCTAGATATGGCTATTGTTGATTTTCTCTTTCGAGTAGCTACATAGGAGGCTACATAAGACATCCGTCAGGGCTGGAGTGAACCTTCGGGTTAATGATTTAAGCCCCGGAAGTCGATAACCTTGACAAAGAAACAAAATTCCTGGAAAAGAATTAATTTAGTAGTAGTATACTATTCGATTCCTGCTTAATGGCCAGTGAACTCTGACTTGGAGGCCAGATGTGCACTGAGAAGGCTCTTGGTTCCAATGGCTTCGGTTGTAGAAGTGACATGAAAAAAATTAAAATAATAATAATGGATGTACTCATAAAGTTTGAACTTATCATGTTTACATGATGAAAAAAAAGGGCGAGTCATTCTAGTGAGCTATTAAGTGATAAATAAAGAATAACGTGAAAATATCAATAAACTCTCGCCAACCGTCCACGGATCACTGCACCCAAATCACGTTCCATCTAAGGGGGAAGAACAAAAATAAAAATTCAAAAAAAAAAAAAGAAAACAATGGCCACGAATTACCTATGAATAACTATGAATGTGGCGTGTATTGTACTGTATGATGCATGTTTCTCTCTTTCTAGCGTAAACTGGAAGTATGGGCAACACAAAGTTAATTGAAGTCAGGATGCCCTGTCAGTTTAAAGAGAGTGGTCGCTTCCGGTGAATGACTAAAAAGTAAATATCACAGACCGGCCGATAGACAAGGTAGCTCAGGGGTCACTCCTGTAAAACACTTGTGGTCTAACCGTCTTTTTTTTCTTTTTTCTAATCACAAACTTTAATTTACTGTAACCTACCACGAAATTGTCCTGGTTAATAATCAATGACATTTTACTTCTTTGTTTGATTCATTTCCTTTATGTTGCCTATGTTTTTAAAAAAATAAGCTTATTACGTGGACTATTGCAGCAGTTAAAGAAATGAAAGTAAAAAATAATGTGATGGACTTAAAAAAAAACACTGAAAATATTTATCATAACTGGGATTTTATTGACAATATTTTTTCCTTGAACCTTATATTTGCAACTAAATGGCTAGTTTGTGGGAATTAATGTAAGATCGACTCCTATAGTCTGAAAAACTTCTTGCACTCATCATTGTACTCAAGCTTATTTATAACTTTTAATAATTCTTCCAGATGAATGGTTGTAAAGAAAGTTCTGGGTGTCTAGTGGGATTAGGCTCCTCCCTGAGGGTCATTTGAAAGCGAAGTGCAACCTTAACAAATGAATAATGCAACAGAAACTCGGTTGGCTCGAAATGCCAATTTAGTTATTTTGAGCTTTTTGCTCCAAGCAAAACAGTTCCAAGAAAATTTCTTAAAGATTTCCCATTTCCTGTTAATCTTAGTGAGAGAAAATATGGCGAATAGAATAGCTTATGTGAGAATTCACTGCAAATATTTTTTTTTCAGGTCTTTTGAATCAAAAAAATTAATTTTTACCAATTGGTGTTAGTGTGTATGTTGGATGATAGGGAAGGAAAAATTATCTCTAAAAAGAATAAAGCCTACACTGGGAGCTGGCAGCAAAATTGCTTTGCTGGTCCGATCGTGCATCGAGCTCGAACGAAATGATATTGGTAAAAGAAGTTCACGAGACAAGAGTCTGATCTTGCAACCGAGGAGGACTCTAAGAAGAACTATTAATATTAATAAAATAGTTTAGAAATGGTGAAGGAGAAGAGGCTAATAGAAGAATGGCGGACGTTCTGTCTCAACACTGTTGCGGGATATCTGAGAAAAGAGAGATGGTCCTTTAGGAATATTTGCAGTAAAGTATTGAAATAAATGTTTAAAAAAAGTTGAATTTAATGAGTATTTTACGTAAGTAGATATTTCAGATTCAATTAACTTGGTAACGATAAAAATAATAATTTGAAAGGCGCTAATAACTATTGTAGTCAATGCGCCACAAAAAAGAAACAAGTAAAAAAATAAGACTAAAGTACCAATTCGGAGCCATTTTAATTTTTAGGAATTAGAAACAATGTGAAAATTAACGAGTTTTGAAAGTAGGTCGACAAACTGCTCTAACATACTGTATGTACTGTCTGTGGGAATGTTCGTGCTACTGTAGATCATTACTTACTACGAGGAACTTGGCTAGTTCCCTTACTAAGTGGCTATATTATAATACTATTAGCTGTAGCCATTTCTATTGTCAAGCTTAATGCACACTCAACTGAGAGCTATTTTTCTTTAAACAGCAATGAAAAAAAAAAAATAAAGGGAACTTCTCATGTCCATAATGAGCAAGTTTTTGACAATTATAGTATTATTACGTCATACCATGTTTTTAGACATTGTCACGACTGAGTGTTTTAGAAAGGTTGCACTATAATTCACACTTGTAACTAGGAACGTCTTCGTTTTATTTCGGAAATGATTGGAAACGATAATCCAACTATTGGAACGTATGGAAGTGATCATGTTCCTGCTTGATTTAACTCTTGTAAAATTTTAACTTACATGTATTCATCATCCGTTTACGGAGGGGAAGGCCTGAGGCCAGTCACTGAACGCAATCCGCGAACCCAGAAGAAAATACTGATTATTTTTTTTTTGTTTTTTCTGATCTTATTTGGTTACAACTTGGCCACTGCCCAAGTAAAAGTGACTACAAAGGTATACTCTCACACGTTTAACATCTGATTAGATACACCTCCAGTGATGTAGCTTCCCAATTGAAGTCTTAGGCAAGCTTATTGACACTGAATGGTTTTTAGGCCACTTACTTTCAAGCGACGCCTTCAGGGGAGGGTGGTAACTGATAATGAGGATATCAGATACTTGGCGGAACAGCTGAAATGGAATTTACGAATATAGAGTTTGAAACGAAATAAAATTTGGTAATTTCAGTGTGTTTTATATGAGTAGGTACACACACAAAGCACATCCTTCTTATTGGCGGGAAGCCGGAAGAATGGTCTTAAAGCGAAATCTAGCACAACCTCAAAAATATGCCACGCCATTTTTATTGTACGCCCAGCATATTTACTTATTGTACTGTACGAGTGCAGGTGTAAATTTCAAATAAAAGATAAAAAAAAAAAAAAAAATTGAATTTTGAATAAAGAAAGATCTTATTTCTAGTAGATAAATAAAATAATTTAAAAAGATGTGACAAAAAGTAAAACAAAACATTTTGTCCTTTTTAAAGATATAACGGTGTAACGATTCCTCAAGCTGACGTAGTACGATACTTAGGGCTGTACATTGACAAGAGACTCACATGGAACCCACACACGACTGAAACGACAAGACGTGAACAGACGCTGCAAGCTACTACTAGACTACTTGACTAGGGAATGCAATACCGGTATACCAGTATATCAGTCCAAATTTTCGCCGGTATTAATACCGGTATTCACCTTAAAAATACTGGTATTTTCGGTATTGGAACATTAGCGCTAGTTGATAGACGTTACACGGAAGCTTGATTCGGGGAATCTCCCATTTACTTAGAATCAAATAAGATCCCGTCCACTCAGTTCAGTGCGGAGTGTTTTTTCAGTACGTAGAAACAAACTGAGAGTGAAAGTTGTTAGTTTTGTGCTTGTGCAATAATTAATATATGTAAGTAAATTTGGTAGTCCTACAGTTTGGATCTGTTGACACTAAAATAAATTTGAATTATGCTAATTTATCCCCGCTAGTAACAAAAATCAGAAGTGTCATTAAAATTTTCAGAAGATCTCCAACAAAAAATGATCAATATTTTTTTTTTTTTTTTTTTTTTTGTTATTTGAAAGGTGCACAACATCTAAGGTCCTTCGCACCTGTTTTCTTATTTCTGATGGACACTATACTGATTATGTTAAACTCCTAGTTACCTAACGAAGAAAACCTAACGACAACTGACCTAACATATAAATAAATCGCACCTATATTGTTTCTATATCTACTTGGGGTGGAGTACTTGATATTCCTCGCACCCCTCACGGATCATAGCCTAAGTAAAACTAATATGTACATTTACTCTGGTTTACACTTACGATTTCGCATTCATACAGACAAACATACCAATAAATACTTACATACTTAGATGCGCTTATACTAATAAATATTCCCAAGCAAATAGATACATACACGCATTAAAAATGGACAATCATATTACACATATACGCTCTAAACTAAAATTCGGGTGGAGTACTCAATATTCCTCTCACCCTAAACAGAAACTAAACCTAAACTAACATATTTATACTATTTACACTACATTCTTTCGTACCATTCATACCTTGCCGGGGTGCCAAACCCCTCCAGAAGACAGTGGCTCCCAATTTTGTACATTTAAAGTACAGGAAAGGCGTCCTGTAGAGAAGAAGTTCGCCACCCCTATCCCGACATTGACCCCCCGCACTCATTCCTACAACCATTCTTACAGCCTAAGTCTAAATCTAACATAAATTAATCCTACTTATAGACCTAAACAAAAGAGAGACCTATATCATCGATTTAAACGAGTCTAATATAAATTTTCAGCATAGTGTCCATTAAATTAGATGCATTAAATTAATTTCTTGTAGAAACTGCAGCGCTTTTTGTACATTGTTTTCATTGTCACTTAGAATTTCCTTAATGTTATTTTCTAAGTTTACTCTCCCTTTTGCTTCACTGTACATGGTGCATTCAGATTAAAATATAAATTATTTTGTAGTCAACTTTTTCTCCCTTCCTTTTTTTTTTCGAAGGTTGTACACATATTTCTCTAAGGTTGCTAAATCCATGAGATCCACATCCTTATCCTCACCACTTACCAAAGAAGAATTTGAGGAAGCATTGCTTCCTATTTCTCTCTTGGTCTCTGTTTTCTGTCCTACTTTTTTGCCCACTCCTCCCAGTATTTTCCTGGGTGGTGAGGCAGTGTAGACAACTTTTGAGGTTGGGGAAATCGGAGTTTGGGGTCGTTTTTTAGAAGCGATGGGTGGTTTCACGGAATCTTCCATGACTACCTCCATCTCTTTTTTTTGATCACTATCACTTTTCCTTTCAACTTCTTCTCTTTTTTCTTTACTTTTTATCTCTTCTTCTTTCTCTTTGCCTTCTATTTCTAGAATCTTAATAATTCTATCATAATTTTCTTCTGTTTTGCCTACGCTTTTAACCAGAGTTTCTACCACTGCAGTAAGGCGTGTAACTAGATCTTCCAGATTTTTCTTATCGGCTGGTGTTTCAGAGACACACTGCGCGTACGATATAGGTCTATTAGTTTCGGCATTCACTTTCCTTAATGCTTCTCTATAGCTTATACATTCCTTAACCTTTATTTCTTGAGCTCTTTTTTCTTTTTTGTACTTTATACAATCTACTGACACTGAAGAGTGGCAGCCATTGCAATTTATGCATAATGCCGGAGTAACACATTCATTCTGGTGAATTGGCGCAGAGCATAGCTTGCAACGATCACCGATGGTGCAGTTGCCCGCTATATGGCCCAGCGACCAACATTTGAAGCACCTTAAAGGACTTGGAATGTAATGCCTCACGGGCAATGATACAAATCCGGCAGTAATTTTTTCAGGTGGTTGTGAACCTTCGAAAGTTAAAATAAGCGCTGGAGTAGGCGTACTCTCCCCAAATTGTCTTTTATAAAGACGCTTAACTTCGACAACACCCTGTGATCTTGATTCATTTAAGATCTCTTCTTCACTACAATGGATTAGATCATAGCTTGTTACTACTCCCTTAGAATAGTTGAGTGTTTTATGTAACTCAACCTTAATTTTCATATCTTCAAACGTTTCTAGCTCCAGCAGTGATTTAGCTTTCTCACTAGCTCTCGCCTCAATCAGAAGGGAACCATTTCTCAATTTTTTGGTTTTCGTTCCCGGACATATCTTTTTTAAAAAATCAAACATCTTATAAGGCCAATATGGCTCAAAAGATTTTCCTTCCTCTTGACAAGTCATAATAAAAAATTGCTGGCCAGATTTATTGCCAGCTAATTCTTGCGTTTGTTCTAATTTTTTTAATTTATTTTTTTTTTTTGGATGAAGATTGCTCTCCATTCTTAACTAAGCCTGTTGAATTTGTTTTAAAAGTAGGTTCCATATAGTTCCCACGAGTTGGGACGTTCTATAGGTCACTCTCCGACAGTGCGCCCTTACCGGAGAGAGGGCCTGCATACTCACTGAGATCGGCCTGGTACTCAGTGGGACCGATACATGGGCCGATACCCCCGCCCAAAAACCTCCCGGCTCGGGAACCGAGATTTAGGGGTGTGTGCATGAGTGTGTGTGGTGTGTGTGTGTGTGAGTGTGAATGTGTTATGTGGCGTGGTATTGAGCTTGGGTTCCGTGGGTTTGCTATGCCCATACGGCTGTAAGCCAGCCGTCCCTGCGTTGTCCTTTAGTCGCCTCTTACGACTTCCTGGACTGGAGCAGGCCTATTCTGTCCCCGGACCTGCAGGGGCGATCAATATTTACAAAAATATGTAAAACTACAATTTGGAAAAGAATTGAATTTGCAATTGGATGTCATAACACGATGGAATAGTTTACTTATTATGTTGGAAAGGTTTTACCAATTGCGGTATTGTGTCCAAAAAGCAATAATTGATTTAAAATCAAACATAGTCTTTTCCGAAGAGGAGTTTCTATTAATTTCTGAAATCATTGATGCATTGTCACCAATTAAATTAGCAGTCAAAGCACTACGCAGAAGAGATTCTAATCTTCTTGTTGCAGACGCGACGTTTAAATTTATGATTGACACGCTTGTTGCACAAAAAACTAAAATAAGTATTGAATTGATAAATGCTCTGAAGTATAGAATAATGCAAAGACGAACAAACATCTCTCAAGTTTTGCAATATTTACACAACGCTTCACAAAACGAAATCGAAACGGATACAGACTTATGTCCTAAACTTAAAAAAGGTTCTATAACCACAAAAATAAGATCGAGGTTAGACGACGGTACGTTGGATCATATATGTTTTTTAAAATCATATTTCAATTTGCATCAAAAATAATAATCACTTGTACGAATTATTGTAATATATATTAAAAAAGTTGGATTTAATTTTATTAAATTATTCTTAAAAATAAATGTTTTGTTGTGTTTGACATATATTTGTACTACCCCTAAATAATAACATAACCTATAGTAAGTAAATTTTAATTTTGTTTACATTTTTTAAAATAATAGTAATACCGGTATTTTACCGGTATTACCGGTTCTAAAAGCGAAAATACCGAAATGCCGGTATCGAAAATTTTTAACGGTATTGCATTCCCTATACTTGACCACAGATCCAAACTCGACTTAAATCACAAACTGACTACATGTTTACAAGACACTGTTAAGACCCATACTGACATACGGAGCAGAAGTGTGCGGCTCAACCAAACCCTCTAACTCCAAACGCATGCAGACACTACTGTCTAAAATCCTACGGAAAATCCTTAATGCTCCATACTACATTTCTAACCTTCCCATTCACACTGACCTTCACATCCCCTTTGTCTCTGATCTAATAAAGTCTCGTTATCGCAAATTTCACAGCCTCCTAGCTCTCCATCCTAATCCTCTTGGGCAACAACTCTCCTCTCCTCACCTTCCAGACAATCCTCCTCGTCGCTTGAAGCGGAAGTGGCCTAGGGACCTACTGATGTGAGTATAATATCCACCGAGAAAGAGTTTCACCAATGGGTGATTATACGATTTTCATGTGATTTTAACCTGTATGATCAAATTTACTTGATGCAACATTTGTTGTAGTAGTAAATATGGCTAATAAAGCGAAGTGAGTTCGATACGAGAAGAAGGAAAAAATATAAATAAAAAATTCAGTTTAAGTTAGCAAACTAGCCAAGATCAACTTCTGAACCAAATTTAGAACTGATGGAATAATTACTAGAATATTCAAATCTGAATAGCGGTAATTATTTTAACATGAGATCGAATTAGCAATAATAACAAATTAACAAAAGACTTTTTAACAATTTCGTCCAAATTTATTGTGTCCAACAACCGAAGACAGCTACTTCCTTGGTGGCTCAATCTCTTCCACTTGGGCGACTTTCCATTCGAATGCTGCGGAATAATTTGCAAAAAAAGAATTATGCGGTCTCGAAGTCCGCTGGCTTAGGAGCTCTTCAAAAACAAAAATCTTTCGAACCGCTTTTATTTATTTAGATTAAGCGAGTAGTAGAAGGTGTTCAGTCGAATTCAGCTTTTCTCGGCGCTACCTCTTTTTAAATTTCCTGCTATGCTTTTTCCCGCGTTTTGGTCCTTGCCAAACTTCTGTAGCCTCGCATTCTATAGCCTTCACTGTGTTTTCATTTCTCTTCTTTCCAGGCTACTGTGCATCTCGTTCATCGGCAAGAAGAAGGAGCGACAACCGCCTTCCTGTATCCTTTGCATTACACTTCTCTTCAGCATCAGTTTTTCTCCATCCACATCTGCAGGGTTATCTCGGTGTCTTTTGTTTGCCCTCTTTATGGCTCTGGCCCTTCAGGCCTTGACCCCACTTGGTGTCCAACCTTGTCGAGGTGGTGGGGCTTACGCACTAAGGGCACTAGAGCTTCTGGGTGAAGGCGTCTTCGATTAAACTGAAAGAAAGCAAATATTAATAACACCTACGCTGAGATAATCATCCTCCATAAACTAGTGCGTTAAACAAACCAAAATTATCAACGAAAAAAGCAATAAATATTTCCAATTCTATTTATGGAACAAATGATCACAAACGGTTTATTGAAACCAACAATATTGAATCTCATTGTGCAAAATTAAACAAAAATTTAATGTTCTGTTTAAGCGGAAACTGTTGTTTTTTAAGCTTTTTAATTGTCACTTCCGCTTACGAATTTATATAATGCTGATGTCATTGCCGTGTCATTATCCAGCCGAGCCATTCTATTGGATAGCAGAGCTATTGTTGAAACCTAATGAGCCGCCCACCATATGGTGCACCATAAACCCACACCACTTTTCAATCATTCTCCTCTCTAGCCACATCTATTTTTCTATTATTAGTGGTTTTAAGCTTTATTAATGAAGTTTTACTTTAACTAGTAAATGATGCAGCGGAATGATCAATAAATTTACCTTTTACCTACAGCCTTCCCCTTTCCAATACCTGACGAATTTCTTGATCTAGCATTATTGTGAAAAATAAACAAAAAACTTTTTAAATTCGTAATTTATTTAATCTATAAGCAACATCTGTGTAACAATACAATAATTGGCTTTAAGCACTACCTAAGTATGCAGAGATGATCGGCGTGAATGGAGAAGCCGTTCACTAAAGAGACACCTGGTATGGTCAGGTCGGTCTTCAAGGTTATCCTTACGCCACTTCCTTTTCAGTTTCCTTCTGGTGCTGTTTAGGTGTGCTCAAGTTTGAGATGAGAGGATTATTTGTGCTAATGTGTCGTTATACTTCCTGTATTTGGTTTTAATAATGTCAATCACGTACAGTGTGTAAGATCAGGTTGGAATACAAAATAATACATCAGTCATGAGACGCAGTAATTTTGCTTGAAACCTTTGAATTTTGTACATGTCCGGTAGGTTTGAGAGAACCTGAAATTTCTCAAATTTTCAGTCATTGTGAGGGATCCAGATCAGAATTAGAAAAGGGACGGGACCTACACCCCACGGCACCGCTGCCACAACAGACTTATTTTGCCTTCCCCTTTTTATCCAGATGAGAAAGAAGATCGGAGTGAAATCCAAGATGGCGAATAACTGTTTTCTCTTGGAGTGGTCTTGGGTAGAAGTAGACGGACAAATGCGTTTTCATAATCTTCGGCCTGTGTATAGATTTAATGCCCTGAATACTCTGAAATCTTTGCTTACTTTCTGAAAGAATGAAAATAAATTTATTATCCTGGGACTATTGACCCCTTTGAATAAATACATGTACAATTGGAGGCCCTATTGGTTTGGACTGTATTTCAGATATTTATGTACAAAAATAAGTAAGTATTTACAAGAATAAGGATTAAAATTAGGGAAATAAATGAATTCATTTGGGAGGAGGCTGGGTAGAAAGGAGATAATTATACAGAAGAGATTTAAAGTGGGAAAGGATAGGAGCATAGCGGATAGATGATGGTAAGGAGTTCCAGAGAGAGGTAGTACGAACTAAGAAAGGTTTGCGAAAGGATGAAGTACGGAGGGAATGTAAAGATCAGAGGAACGAGATCTAGTACTCCGAGAATGGATTGAGGATTTGAACTTGAAGGTTTGGAAAATGTAAGATGGTCTTTGAGATTAGATAACTTGGAAAAGTAATGAAGCCAAAAAATACTGGCAGTGGTAGACAGGAAAAAGCCACTTCAACTCATCGCAGCATTGCGAAATGCGAGAGTCTCTGGGAATGCTGAAAATAAATCGTATGAAGCAGTTCATGAGGCGCTTGAACTTAGCTTCGAGAAAGACTGCCACACACTAAGCAACCATAGTCGAAATACGAGAAAATACGAGAGGGAACTAGGAATTGCAGGATCTTAATTGGAAAAAAGGTGACGGGAACTATTAAACTGCTTTAGGATGTAGATGGAGCGGCGAGAGATTTGGGAAACATTGTTTTTCCAGGATAGGTTTTTGGTCAAAAGTGATACCAACGTTTTTCACAGAGGAAAAATATTTTATTGGGATGTCATATAGGAAAAGATTGGGAAGAGGAGCCAACGATTTAAGGAGTGATTTGGAGCCAATAACTATGGCTTTGGTCTTCTCTACATTTAGGATAAGCTTATTTTCTGTGGCCCATTTTGGAGAGAATCAGGAAGCTAACAGCGCTTTTTACTAATGAAGACTTTTTAAGGGCCTATAGATGCGAGCTTTACCGGCCAGTGAACTAAATTCTAGCCGCTAAGGTCTTCCGAAGCCTTGAAGAGTAAGAAAAGAAAGCTGAAGACAAACGGGAATGATTTCAGTACCTTTTTTTTTATCAAATTGTACTTCAAAACAAATAGTGAAAGAAGGGCAGTTATCTGTTGGTGATTCAGCACAATGTCAAGTATAGATTTTGGTAAGGGAGTAGATTAACGCAGTGTAGATCGAGTTTCAATCTCGAACTTGCCCTTAGATGTTCTTTTCTTAAGAGTCCTACAAATTTATATCCTCATCCAGCAACTGAATCAAAAGCTGTTATAACAGGGAAATACTGCTGACCCTTAGATTTTCTTTTCCTAAGAGCTTCTTACAGCTCACTGTCCGGTGATGGACAGTATTGTCTGTAACGAGAGAACACTGTCCGGAGGCCGGCAGTGTTCTGAAAAAAGCTCCGGGCGGCAATACCCTTAAATGATGACGCGCCTTAAATCATAAAAAAACAAAAAATAACAAGGCAAACTAAGGACAACTCGGCACTACGCTGCCTGGTCAACCAAGACACAAGATGGTGCGACAAGCTATCTCTCGCCTTTTTCTACGATTCTGGAACGTATTAAATATAAACTTTGGGGAAGAGATTAGCTGAGGGGTTAGTTCAGTGGTTTCCCACTGAATCCAGTTTCCAGTAGCCTTATCCTAAGCATTTCTTCTCGTAGGAGCATTGGAGATGGATGGTGACGAGAAGACTCTCCTATGGACTTTAAACGCTCCGGCACCTAAGATGATTTCATCCGTCTATATATGTATATTTAATTATACATATATATAATTATTATTTGGTTTGTCCTAAGGAGAAAATATGAAATTGTAATTATTAAAATTTTTATCCAGTTCTAATTTCCTTAATAATCTGTCATTTTATGAAATTATAGCTATTTTCTTGTAATTATTACTATTAATTATCTGAAAAAAATTATGGCATCAATCTAATTATATAACGATTAGAGATATACATATACATACAATGTTGCTGACAAGATATCTTTCTACACTAATTTAATAAATTCTTATTATTATGCAAATTTTTTGGCTATAATAAGTTACTACATATTGTTGGCAATTGTATTCGGAGGGATATTACATGTTTGTTATTTCATTTATGATATTTGATAATAAAGGTGATAAGTTAAACAATGAGGTAGGAATGAACAAGCAAACAGAAAAGTTAGTTACATATTTAAGGAGTAAGAAGCGCCAGCAAACAATTCTCCTGCTTGTTAAATAAGCCAACAATCACTTTGCACTAACACAACAATAATAATTTTCAAACGATGCCTTTATTTCTTATCTAATCATCTACCTTTTCCGAATACATGCTTCAAAGTTCTTTTTATACATTTTCATGCAACTCTAAGCTTCCAATTTACATACAATTATAACATTTTTTTGTTGTTGTTTTGTTGTGGATGTTAATCTTAAATGGGTTCTTTTAAAAAGTAGTTTTTTTTAAAAATAATGAAATGTTAAGCATTTCAGCTAATTATTAGAAACTTTATTGTAATTATAACATTATATTTACATATTACAGTATTAGATAAGGATCATTAACTTGTACGAATGGTAATGAGAGATTGGTCAGTCGGAGTTTCCGGGCTGCAACTATAAATACGGTTGCGTTTGTCGGTAAAAAATGATATTTTAATTAATGATAGTGATTGTGGTGAATATAAAGGAATTTCTACTGTGAATACTAGTACAATGTTCTCTTATAGCAATTTGTTGTTATCCTAGGTTACCGAACATCTACTTATCCCTAAGTCAGGGAAAGGAAAGAGATTAGCGGAAATAGCCCCTAAAAAAGTGTTTTAAGAATTGTGACACAAACCTAAATCTTTCATTTCTCTGATCTTTAACGCAAGACAGGGGACTTGCACGCCGGTGTAGCAGGATGACATTTTGATCATGGCTGGACTTGGCGGCAACTGACATGCAAGGTGACACAGACTGCAATTCCGCTGACTAGCCCTAAGAGCGACTTTCCCCATGAGAAGCCCCCGGGCAACTGGTTCGAACTCCCAGGCACAAGCTGGAGCCCCTTCTCCTTCCTCTTCTCCAGTTCTGCCAACTGGGCAATGATGCGTTATTAGCACCAAAAGACAAATTCTAGGCCGGGGGGCCGCACATCCCTTCCAGGATCGAACAGTCTTATTGCATTCAAAACATTCGTTGCGGAGTTTTTGATTCAAATTCAATTCAAATTCTGCTTTCTTATTGGAGCAATAGTGTCTGGATATGAGAATGGATAGCATTCAGAAACTCTTCAGGTCTCGTGGTCAATTAAATGCCTCCTCGCATAACGTTTGATGGAATACGGAGGGCTACAATCTAAACTAAACCTGAACGTTCAAGAATTAAGCCAATGGTTGGCATTTGATAAAGCCACTGTCATTTGCACAGTTCTCCACGCCAGTTGTTATTGCTAATAGTTAGTATTGAGGAAGTTAAAGCTAGCTTTTTTAATACCTCTGGTAGTTGTCGTACAGATGAAACACGTTGTAATGAAACTGACATTTTGAATTACAAAACTATTAATTTAAATGCTGTGTCTCAGTCCACTGTACAGTTGCGACAGTTCAGGGTAAGCGTATCCACTTTGTTTAAAATATATTTTTTATGTTATACACATTATAAAAAAAGTAATCACCTATTTTTTTTTCAGGCGGAGCTTAACGTCCAACTGCCAATCAGGTGTCGAGGACGGGGGCGGAAGCTTATAATTTACTATAAACAATTTTTTCTAACAAGTAAAAAGTTGCTGTATGTGGGATTCGAACTAGAAATCTCCCACTTATAAAGCCACCTATTATACAATACATATTACATTATTGGTGAGTGATAGTGATCTTCGCTTTAATTGAAAACTAAAGCTAAACGAATATTTTATTGGGACTCCCACGCTAAAAAAATACATTTTGTAACACTTCCTCATGACCATGGCACTGGTAAATCCAGTATTCGGATTTACTAAAATAAAATTTAATATTCAAGCCGGCTACAGCTTATCCACATAAAATATCTTTGCTAAGCAGTTCTTTATAACCCGAATAGTCAACCAATTGTCGCTGAATATACTTTGCGATTCAAGCTGAAAATGGGGACTATACTAGCCCAGATTTCCAAGAACGAAAAGTGCTCGCACATCATGGTGATAGTGCTCGATACTGCTTCGTGTCTCAGGAAGAATTAAGTGAATTTAAGCGGGAACCACCTTACCATGAATATCTAACATTATGGTGCCGTTTTATTGGCACCAGCACTCGCTCCCAAATTGAACAGAAAACAAAAAAATCGAAAATGATTAATTCTGGTCACTACTGAAAGTTTCGGGTCAAGGGTAAAGATTTATTTGAAGTGAAAAATTTTCCAGTGGGCAGAGAGTTCAAAAACAGATGTCAAAATTTCATTTCAGAATTGAAAATGAATGATCATTAGGTAAATAAGAGGAAAATAAGGTTCTAAAAGAATTCTTACAATTTACCCACCGTTCTGTTCAGCCTAATATTCATTAGCTACCTTAATACGGTCACTGCAGAAGCTTAAACAGTAATGGAGTTCTTCCAGACATACCTGAAGATGGATCAGAATTTACAAAATACTGGAGTAAGCCACATTGTGAAAGAGAAATCCAACATCAGTTCGTGACATTTATTTGCTTAAACTTCAAATTGCTCGTTTTGAGGTATTGTTTAGAGCATTAGGGGAATGCTTTTTGTGATTACTTGAAGGCTTTTCAAATTTTATAGTTAGTTTAAATCTCGGAAAGATGCTATTCTACTATCTAGAGTACCAATAATCTCTCATAATTTTCAAAAATCGTTTTACTAAATTCGAGAAAGCAAACTTTTTAAGGTTTTTCCACTTTAACTATCAAAACCTATACATTATGTTAACACTCTTCTTTATATTAATGTCTTCGAAAATAGTAAGGTTACGTCTCACTCCAAATAGTTTAGCCCCGAAGTGTCTAAATCAAGCCTATGGTGAGTAATTTCGAACAGTTTTTTGCCTACATAAAATTTGCTTTTTCTGCAACCATGTGGGGAAGTTCTCATTACTCAATTAAAATCAGCTGTGTAATGCCCAACTTCCCACACTAGTGGGGAAAAATTCCCATTAGTGTCACTTTCCTCACTAGTGAGTGGAAAAACTTTATTGTGCTTCCTTGATATAAGAAGTTTTGTTATTAACATAAATATTTTCTGTAAAACTTTAATAAGCTTATTTACGTAACTAAATAATTAAAAAACGAATATTAAACAATAAAATAAAAATTGAAAGGAATATAGAAATAAAAATAATACTTTAATAAATAATTAGATATTTTTAATTATAACAGTTAAAAAGGTTATAGTGTTACCTTATAGAAATTTAAAATGGATTCTAGTGATTCCTGTTTAGAAAACACTCCTCCATCAATAAAAGAAACAGCAGAAAATGTAATAAGTAATGTGAATACGTAAGTAATGTAAATAATTGTAATATAACAATAAATGTTTATAATAAATAAATTACTTTTTGTAGACTGTAAAAATGAAATTTTTAATTTTTTTAGTTAATAAATCTAATGGTTGCAGAAAAAATATAATATTTAACTCGAGTGTCAAGTATTTTCCTCACACTCGGCAATTTGCACTTGCACTCGCCTCGCTTCGCTCGCTCGTGCGTGCAAACCCTGCCTCGCGTGAGGAAAAGTACTACTTTCCACACTTGTTAAATAAATAACTATTGTTTTGTCTCCAAAATTAATTTTAATTTTTGCGTAATTTCGTCTGTCTTACGTAGTACGCATATTTCTTGAATCCCGGACAAGTTTCATACTTTCATCTACTCGTATCATGAGGTATATTAGTCAGGTTTGTCTAGAGATTTCGACTTATCTTACGTCTCGTACAACACTTGCAGACCAATATTTTCAACAGTTAATATAATTTTGTAAATTTTTAAAAAAATCTAGCTAATTCTTTTAGTTTCATTTTTCAACATTTCATTATTACTTATATTCTATACTTTTAAATTGAACATTAAACACAGCTTTAACCTTTAAGATAATTATACTGGTCTAAAAGCAATGGGCTAACATTTAAAGCTCTCGTTAAAACTTTAACACACTTGCAGTAAGTAGTCTGATGTTTAATGGACTAGCGCGGCAAGCCACAAAGATAAAGTGAACCGATACCCCCGCAATGTTCAGGTAGCTGGGCATTTGGCGCCTCATTTCTCTCATCTTCCGCCCTGACTCAGCAATTTTTAGTTTACATTAAAAAAAAAGGTTTGTTACATTTATAGAGATAGGAAGTGACTGAAATCTTAGGTAAAATCTACTTCTTCGAAGACCAAACATTTAGGATTTTAATATTTTCAAATAAAAGAAATTGACAATTCAATATCAAATAAAAGATATTTCACTGTAATTTACCATTCTACGTTTATGTATACATATATTACCAACAGGGTTGAATGTGCTGCTGAAATGCCGAGATAGTTCTAATACCGAAAATATCACTTTACTGATTTGATTTTTCATATTTTTGGGATGTTTTTAGAAAAACTACTTCTTCGATTGTTTCTGGAAAAAGTTTTTTTGGGGGGGAAATTAGTGTAGTACAGTTGAGATATAAGCTAAAACGTCTTTATAAATCGTATTTCGAAAATCGCACTAAGATGTGTGGGTGTTCACGGCCATTGTTTTAAATATCTTTTCATATTAATTTTTACTGTTGATGGAAGCCATAAATCTAAACCCTGTTCTTTAAATGTTCTTCTTTCAAATGATCCTCAACATCTTACACGTATTAACAGGGAAAAGATTAGCTGAGTGGTTAGCGAATACTGGATCCCAACTCGGGGTTCACAGGTTCAAATCCAGTTGCTAGCCCTTAGATTTTCTCTACTGAGGAGGAGAAGGACAGCTCACTGTCCGGTGATGTTATTTGTAGCGAAAGAACAATATCGGAGGCTGGCAGAGCATGCTGCTGCTAATGACAGCAGATATTGACGCACCTTAAATTAAAAATAAAATACAAAAAATTAAGGAATTTCCACAATATAGTATTTTTTTAAACAATTTTTTTGAAATTAGTATTTCCACTAGCTAAATGTAACCACCAATTTTAAATTCAACACCGAGCGGAAAACTAGTATTCTAGCATTCAGTAAAACGCTCTACGAATAATACAAACGGCCCTGATTCAATTCTAATGCCTATACTTTGAAAAACTCATTAAAAATTACGAACCAAAAGGAAATATATCTTTACATCCATAATCTAATTGGATACATCTTCCTTTACAGCAATTTACCATTGGTTTAAACGGAATGTTCAATAATTTAAAAAAATCAAGTTACAACTGTTTACTTGATTGCTAGCACTGGAAAGATGATTAACTGAATGGGTAACCTCGGCAGCAAGTCTTAAGAATTTGCGGTTTAATGGTAATGGTCAGTGTATGGGACTTGAAAGTATCTATCATTAAGGCTGAAGATTCTTTAACTTGAAAAACTTGTGCGCTGTAACGCATTAAACACAATTGTTGGTCATTTTAACCGCAGTTGAAGCTATTTACTATCGTCTACTCATTCATCTGTTCTCTAGAAACTTTTTATGAATGAATACTTTTCGAATAACATGGCCTTCTAGATAGAATGAAATTCTACCAACTTTAACACACTCACAAGACATTCTCCATCCGCAATTATGGACTTAAATTTTCTTGTAACTCAAAATTTATAATAAAAATTAGATTTTTTAATTAAAATTAAATTTTACGGTTTTCTAAAAAAAATCGCTAAAACTTCAAAAATTTATTGTGTTCAACAGCATTTTTGGTCAGCCTTATTGTCCGTCTGTTAGTAGCGCCTAAGCAGGTATAAAATTTCAACTTAGGCCCACATTTAATAGGATCTTCAATCAAGAAACACTTTTAAATTAATAGTAAATTTATTATAACAATTGTAGAAGAATGCGACATTGTTAACACCAAGATTTTAAAATTTGAAGCCCGCTTACTTGTGAGGCTAAAAAGTATCTTAAAAGACTAATTCATTACCTTGGAATTCCTTTGTAACAGATACATTGTATCTTTATACAAATAAAGTTTGATTTGAATTTGACTAATTCATTACTAAAAGATCATGTAAATGTTTAAATTTTTTATAAATATGTCAAAGTTGGGTGTTTTTAAGCTTACGCTTTTTCCTGCAGTTTTTGACGATCAATCCTTATACAACTGTCCTACCGGACAGTTTTAATGCGTACCTTTAACACAATTTATCTGCGTAACACTTCTCACAGATTTCTTTTAAATGTTCGTTCAAAACATAAATTTTGCATCGATTCTTGGATGTTTTAGCCCAAATCATCCGCTGATGTAGCAACGACTTCAGCACCTACTTCTGGACATTTTTAAAAACCTGACTTTCTGGATCTCACTCCTACAGGAAACAAATCTTCTCATTTCTACTTAAGGTTCAAACCTTAAGTTAATTGCTACTTTTTCATTACAAATAACACAGAGAACTTTGTTTTGAGTTTGTTTATCGTAAAAAAATGAATGTTTATCAAAGTTGTCTGTTTATCAAAATGATGTTTATCATTTTTTTACGATAAACCAACTCAAAACAAAGTTCTCTGTGTTATTTGTAATGAAAAAGTAGCAATTAACTTTAATTGCTAAAATAAACAAGAAAAAATCGATAAACAGTTCAAATACCTACTTACTTAGTTACTCAAGGGCTATAACGGTCCATGAAGGACCCGAGCCTCAGCCACTACACCTATATCTGTCTCTTGCCGACCGTTCACCATCTCTGCTGACCAAGGGCTACCAAAACGTCCTGTACGTCGTTCAACCATCCTTGTCGAGGCCTACCCGCCGGCCTTTTTCCACCAGGGTGTCCATACAGTGCTTTCCTGGAACCTCTCGTCTCCTCCATTCGGTGCAAATGTCCCAGCCATCGTAGTCTACCAGACTTTATAGTGGCTACTATATCAGGTTCACCGAACAGTTCAACGACTCCTCGATTCGTCCTGATTTTATTATAGCCATCTTGCGTCCTTACGGGTCCAAAACAGTTCAAATAAATAAATAAATAAATTTAAAAGACAAAAAGTCCCACACTAAGGAAAAATGTAAATATTTTTTGGAAAATCGAGGTTTCAAAATGATTTGAAGATTAGTTGCATGAGAGAGACGTCACCTGTCTATTGGACACATAACTTTTTTAGTTATAACTTTCATTTCTCTTTTTTTTTATTGTTGCTTTCCTGAATTAATTATTAACAGATAGGTACTAAAAAGATTTAAAATGTTCATCGATTTTTGTAGGCCTTGCGCCTGTTCTATTTATAAAACCTTACTATCCTTCACTTAGGCACATTTTAATAAATGAACACAATAGTGAAGGAGAATCAAAGACTGACAATAGTTTACATACATCCTGGGACAAGTAATGACGGAGCGTGGATTCCAGGAGGTCATTATGTCATCCTACAATCTCACATACCTAGAATGTCTCCATGCCAAAGGGTTCTCTTCTTCAGGCTATGATGGTAATAACAGGTGGTGCGCTCCGATTGTCTCCTAACCAACACTTACACCATTACACCATCCTCAGTGATACTAATTTTAAAAACAAAATGAAATAGCAATTTATTTCCTCTACATTTCCTTCATTATGGTTGTTTTCCCTTTTTGAGCGTTCGGAACTTCCTCTTCATCTTGAGTGCTTGCCCCTCCACCTCTACTAGCCAATAGCTCTTTCTCTATTCATGAGTTTTTTTTTTTATTCTCTAGCTTTAGAAAGTCAGTTTTCAATGCCCTTGAACTAAGGGATATTAGGGTACCTTCTCACGACACTAACCAAACCTAGACACACACATTGGGGACAACTGGAATTATTATAATTTTTTTTTTAAATTTTTAGACAAGGATTCTGCACTGCAACTTTTATTAGACCTATTGCATCCCTCACTACTTCCAGATGAGTTCTGCCACAGCCTCCTAACATTGCCATTCTAAAAATTCATGATCTATTCCTCCCAAACACCTGCTATTTTCCCGACCTCTCAGGGAAACTTGAGATCAAAATACTCACAAGTTCCTGACGTTCCTCCGAGATCCTGTAAGATTAGCTTCTCCCGCAGGATCGAAAAGTGCGAGCTTTTCTGGAAAGAAGGAAGGGAATAGGGGAAATACTTCTGTTTCCCTTAAAATGAAGAACCGTCAGATTGGAATACTTCTTGACGCCAGAACGCCCCCGCAATTCTTAATTAGGAATAAAATCCTTATACCGTTTTTGAAAAAAAGAATATTTAAACTATATAAATGTATTATTATTTCTATTGGGTGGGGGTAGACTCTTATTTTAATATATTTATTCATATACAAAATAAATATTGAATACATTTTTTGATGAGAATAATATCAAAATTTAGTCTATTTATATACAAAAGTTTTTTAATAGTTCTTTTAATAACAAACATTGTGCGGGGCTGAAGGACATTTTGGTCTTTGGGCGCCTTTTACCCTTGCGGCAGCACTTCATTGTAACTGTGATTTAACCTAACTCGACGCTAAATAACACTACACAAGAATTGTAATCGGAGTTATACTTTGCTGAAAGATAATTTGAACGGTTATGTTCCTTAATTGGTTGTAAATGTCTGTAATCGTTTACACAATAACCACTAAAGACTCCATTGTTTCGAATTCATAACATATGCGTGTAATTTATCGAATAGATGTAATTTTCGTTATTCAGTAAAATAAAAAAAAACCATTGAACACTCAATAAGTTGAACCAATTATTAGGAGAAATTACAATTACATACTAATTATAGACTATGTAGAAGAGGTATGCTATTTTTACAAAATGTGAAAAACGGAAATATATTGATCACATTAAATATAAAAAGCGATAATTGCTTTATCCTGTGATACACAATAAAAATTATTCTCTAATTTTGGGAAATTTACTGTTATTATTCCATGTTTCTGGAAGTAAGTTTTTTTTAAGTATGTAGTTGTTTTGGATGGTTGAGGGAACCATCTGCTGTCAGTATTGTTAAGTACAGTTCCGGTGTACAGAACCCTTTTTATAACCTACGTTATACTGCAATTCTGTTATTCCATTTTGTAGTATTAAACTTATCTAAATATTATTATTACTGTGCATTCATTTGTTTTTTAACTTAATAATTTTTTTGGGGGGATATTTCAGAGCGATAAACTACTTCTGGGCCCCAATTTCGGCTACTAAGTAATTGACTGTTTCGTAACATTTTCTGAATTTCGTTTGACCATCTGTTTTCGCCACATTTCTTCCGCCAAAAAAATGTTTTTGTCTTTCAACCCTACAGTAAAGTTATTAGTGTTGTGGTGATAAAGTTTTTGAAACTAAATTGTGTGACCACTGGATCTAAGATATGAAATTGTTAGGAACTGATTGTTGATGACTGATCTAGAGACTATTAATTGAACCAGTTAAATAAGAAATTTTGGGAATTGAATATTGAAATAGATAATTTCTTAATTGATTCGCAATATAGTTATTTATTTAACAAGTGTGGAAAGTAGTACTTTTCCTACGCGAGGCAGGGTTTGCACGCACGAGCGAGCGAAGCGATGCAAGTGCAAATTGCCGAGTGTGAGGAAAATACTTTACACTAGAGTTAAATATTATATTTTTTCTGCAACCATTTATTAACTAAAAAAATTAAAAATTTCATTTTTACAGTCTACAAAAAGTAATTTATTTATTGTAAACATTTATTGTTATATTAAAATTATTTACATTACTTACGTATTTACATTACTTATTACATTTTCTGCTGTTTCTTTTATTGATGGAGGAGTGTTTTCTAAACAGGCATCACTAGAATCCATTTTAAATTTCTATAAGGTAACACTATAACCTTTTTAACTGTTATAATTAAAAATATCTAATTATTTATTAAAGTATTATTTTTATTTCTATATTCCTTTCAATTTTTATTTTATTTTTTAATATTCGTTTTTTAATTATTTAAATAAAATAAATTTAAATAAGCTTATTAGAGTTTTACAGAAAATATTTATGTTATAACAAAACTTCTTATATCAAGGAAGCACAATAAAGTTTTTCCACTCACTTGTGCGGAAAGTGACACTAATGGGAATTTCCCCCCACTAGTGTGGGAAGTTGGGCATTACACAGCTGATTTTAATTGAGTAATGAGAACTTCCCGACATGGTTGAAGAAAAAATAATTTTCAGTCTTTCACTGAAACTCATCTCTACCCATCCCAAATTGTCACTGGATACTGGAAGATAGAAAGGTTAGTGAACATCGAATCCAAGAACATCAGTGCAGTGACCATTGGATTATGTAGCAGAATTTTGGGGCTCCGCCAAACCATCCAATATCCAACCTATCCAATCTTTCCAGTCTAAAGTCCTCCGCCGAATCGTTAACGCACCATTCTATGTCTCAAACCGCACCCTCCATCATGATCTCAATATTCCGTATGTAAATGAGTTAATTCACACCCGATTCCTAAATTTCCACAGCAAACTCTCTGATCACCCAAATCCTCTGGCTCATCCTGACAATCCTCCACGTCGTCTAAAGCGGCGTTGGCCACGTGACCTCATTGCCTCTTAAACCCCAATAACCAGTGCTGGCTGGTTTCTCTCATCCTGTCATCCTGGTTGTGGCACTGAGCCAGCTCTGTGACACAATCAAATGTTTATCTGTAAATACACATTTGCTAGATGTATACTTTGTACAGTTGCAAATAAATAAATAAATAAATAAAAAAATTCTTAATTGATTCGCAATAAATAATTTTCAGTCTCTCACTGTTACTCATCCCAAATTGTCACTGGATACTGGAAGATAGTTAGACAGGCTACTGAACGTCGAACCCAAGAACATCAGTGTAGTGACCATTGGGAATGCATCATCAAGATTCGAGGCAAGAGATTTCATGTTAAAAAACATTAAGTATAAAATTCTTAATCCAATAACTATGGCAATGGATTTTGCAACATTCACCACGTCGGACTCTACAACCTAAGCTGCTCAGCGCGCACACAATCTATTTAAATAAAAATCTAATTTTTGTTGTACAGTAAATTCGAAAAAATGCTCATAGTTCTATAATGGAATAAACTATTTTTTTAAAATTTAAAAAGATATTCTATATCTATTTTAAATTGTAAATAAACTTTTTCAAATTCAAAAAAAATGTTTAAAAACTTGTTCGGTAGTAAACTTTATTAATTTACCAATCAATATTAACATATCTATTGAGTCTGCTACCTAGAATAGACTTTGTAACGTTTAGTGTTAAATTTACATAGTCAATAGGCAAAATTCAATTAGCCAAACTGTATAGCTAGTTGAGCATCAAACAAATAGTGCAAAGGGAATTTAAGGCGGATTAATTTGCACTTGGAGAAACAAGTTTTGTAGGATTAATGAATATCAAATCAAGCTTAAAACCTACTGTAATTGATGATAATTAACTTTTATTGTTAATTAATTTGCAATTAGGGGATTTGTTAATGGGGAAAACTGGTATTTTTGTTACGGGATGCTGATACTGATGTATACTGACTCGTATACTGATGTGCTTTATACACACCTTTATTAATGCACGTCAGTATAGGGTTCTTGTACAGTTTAATTAGCTGTATTAGTAGCGAAGTGTTACCAAAATAAGTTGGTACTTCGATACTACTATACATTTAATCAAGAATACCCTAAGCATTTCCTTTGTAAAGTTGTTCAACTTGTCCGCTTGAACTTCATGATTCGTACTTATATAACACTACGTGAGGTGTTGGAACTGGTACTTTATACTTTAGCTAAGAAGTAGTGGAATGATAAGTATTTAGCAACCTTCGAGTGGCACATTCAGCCTCATACATTCGACAGGAATTCCCTTCACTCAAGGATAGTTATTCACTACGATAGTCAAGAAGCATTGAAGGCCCTATGTGCCTGCTAAGTCAATGACAGTGTTTGTGTGGGCTTCAATTCAGTCCTCACTGAGTTGGACAACCAAACACGCTCACTTACGTAAGACGTACATCAGAGGCTAAACGTTTTACAGGTCCAAAACCCTTCTTCCTGTAATGCTCTACAAGACTTTAGAAGAAGATTCTTTATCGGACCAGTCAAAATCGATTCTATGGTTTTCACTCAAAATGATGTGCTCTTGTGGAAGATGATTCGTTAGCTAATTATTGCTATTGCCTTTTAGTTAGATTAGATTCTACGAGCGTCCGGCTAGAAAGCGACAACTAGGGCCTATAGAAACACCTACTAATTAGGGTACTACTCAGGTCCTTCCTGATCTAAACTAGATTTAGAAGTGTGATGAGGGGCTCCTGGCCAGCGTATGAAGCAGAGGATTTCTCTTCTCGGAAGAGTCGAACCCTGAGCTACAACAGTCAGCTCTGGGCGCTGGCACATTACTGACAGCACAGGTTTTTCTATCTTTGACCAGAAATTACACTGATACCCTCTCTCAGGCCCAAGCAATGAGTGAGTTTCAATACTCTACAATGGCTTGTTAGGTGGCCTACGATCATTCGTATGGCTTGTGAACAACGGTAGATTAAGTTTTTCTTTTCCTTTGCTCATGGCCTTTCCTTCTGAAGTCCACCATTCCTTCGTCCTGCTATCTTTACTTTCTCAGCTGCACACAACTGATTAATACCTTAATAGGGTTCTGGATGCATGAAAGCTCCACATATCGCTGGTCAAGCGAACCACCTCTTCACTTAATGGCCAGACTCCAAAATTAATCGTAAGACTTAATTCAGACAACCAATGGGTGCGGTCCTGATACCATTTGACAGGTTTTCGCAAGACACTCTTTGAACGCCACTTAATGTCCTACATTCATTCTTCTTCCTACAGGCTGTCACTTCACAGATTAATCACTGATGTAGGTGTCCATAACGTAATCCTGGAATTTAAGCCAAACTTTTTTATGATAAACTTTTATAAAACTTTTTTTTATGATAACTAATAAAGAGGACTCTTTTAGTTAAGTTTCACAGGTATTATAAATAATTAAGTAAAAAAAAAATACAGCAAATTTGACTTTGAAGAAAATTTTACCAAATTATGCAAATTTTAGAGGGCGTTTGTCATGTGTTTTCGTGTGTTAGTATAAAAGAACTAAAAAATAAATAAATAAAATAAGGAATCAAACTGCGCGACGTTTAATACTTCCAATTTGGCACGTATAAGTGAGTAAACTGTAATTATTAGATAGTTAATGGAATTGGGAGTCTGAGTTAGAAAGTTAAGGTGCAATTGTATATTTAATTTGTGTAATGACGGTGTATTCAAGTATTCATTTAATGACATTTACATATATAGGGAGTATGTTCTCTGAATCGAAAATTATTTTAATTTCTAAGAAGAGAGGTAGCTTGTACTCGGCGCTCTTTAGAAGGCAAAGCATAAGGATAATTTTATCATTGGTGGTTAAATTGCCAACAAGTTGAACAGCATCGTGCAATCATTAAAATCCATCTTCATAACATTATTACTAAGTGACTAAGCGATAGTCAATCCTCAATTACAGAAAACACTCGGCTATAATATTGATAATGACATGTCTGCTATTTCAGTTACATTTTTTGATCTTTTATAGTTATTATTGTAGACTTTGGAGGACAGTCGTCTTAGTGTTTTTTTACATCGCTCTTATATATTTCTTTTTTTCTGGTTCAGAATGTTTGCAGGCCACAAGGTGCGTCTTTATAAGAATATCAAAATGTAATTTACTGGTCATGTCATTAGAGTGAGACCAAAAAGGACAGATGGGGTGGACAAATTACAGGGGACAATAGCAGCTAGACAATGAGGGGGCCGAAGAGAAGCCCGCGGGACTAAAGACAATAATCAAATAGAAGGGGAGACCCGTCGTCTCATATCCAAGCAAGAAAGACACACTTTATTAGTTGTTCTTTTAGTTTTGAAAGGGCTGTTGCTCGCTTTCAATTCATTAGAACCTCCTGCTTTTTTTGTTGTTGTCATTCTCTCTGTTGATCGCTATTACCTTCCCCATCTCTTGCTGCTGCTATGGGAAACAGATTGTCTCAGACCGCAGACCGATCTTAAGGTTGCGCACCACGCTACTTAACCTCTCATTCTAGAGCTTTTTCTTTTATTATTATATTTTGATTTTTTGTCCTTCCCCAGTTGTGTCTCCGTTACGTATTGGCCTGTATCTTTAATATAATTGCTTAGATTTAATTCATACCGTTATAATGTCCTGCACAAATGTCTTCTCTTTTAACAACAATAAAATAAACAATCACATCAAAATGCCGTAGAAGACTCCTTTGATTCACTGCACATGCAATGAAACTCTATTTTTATACTAATGTGGCTCTGTGAGTATTTTGATGACGAGAATTTTAATTAGCAATTTTCAGCCAAGTTAAATCATTTTCAGTATAACCAGACCTAAAATATGTTGAGTGCAGCCTTCAAAACAGAATTGAGTTTTTGCACTGCTATTTCTAATATTGACGCCAATTTATTAAAGTAACACCATCCTGCCAAATTTTATTAATATCGGGCTAAACTTTTTCAGTTATTATTAATAATAATTTTACCCCGTAGGGGGGAGTAGACTAGCCACTTCTTCAGGGAGCTTGGCGTCCCTGCGGGTATCCCAGTCTAACAACACTTCAACACTCACACTAACACCCCAAACACTCACACACTACACCTAGGACCTGCAGAGGTAGTTGATGTGTGCAGCTACTTGGGTTTAGCAAACCCACAGGCAAACTCGAGCTCCCCACCACACATCTCACTCACACCTTCACACTCACACTATACAGACGATCACACACACTGCACGAACAAGGACACGCACTCGTCGAGAGTCAGAGTATAAATATCTCTCCCTCGCGTGCCGTGGCGAGGCTTTGGGGCTAGGGTGGAAAAGAGGATCCTGGGCATTGAGGGAGACGTTGACCTGCGGGCTTCTTATCCCAACACATGTCTTTGGCCTCGGCTTCACCCGAGAGCTCCACCTGGAGGATACCCCTACTTCAGGAAATCGGCTAGGGAACACTGTCTCAGACAGGTTCCTAGGGGTAGGAAGGGGGTCACGGGGGCACGGGTCGGTACCTGGTACCGGAACGTTGTCTTCCGTGGCACCTGACTATATCAAGGTTTGATGGTCCACCCGGACAGTAACCGGGTCCATTTGAGCGTCCGTGGAGGCGGGCCCACGAACCTTGATGAATCCCTTTTGATTACTATGGCTAATCAAATCAACCCCCTAGGGCTCAGCCCACCTATTTTCCCTATCCAAACCTCCAATCCCACTCCCTCCCCAAATAACCCTCTCCCTTTACCTCTCCTATTCCCGAACCAGCAACCTTCTAATAATACTTTCCCCACTTCCCATCCTTCTCAATCCCAACCAACAACAGTCAAAACAAGGCAACGACAAGGCGAGGACATGGACATTTCTACTGCAATTACGGAATCTGGTTTGCAGTTCACCCTGCAACCATTTGGCCCCTCTTCCCCGCCAAGGAAGAAAGCCAAGGGCGGCAACAAGCAGGTAAGCAAGAGTCAGGTAGGTTATAAATTCATAGATCTCGAAGAGGACAACTGGGGAAGATTCTTTGTAGTTAAAAAGAAGGAGGGTACTTTTTCAAACGAGTGTTCGTTTAAGCTAAATAAATTTATAAAGAGTATTGTGGGCAAGACCAAAAGTGTAAAAAAACTCGGTGATGGTTCTATCTGTATAGAAGCTGAGAACCGTATACAAGCAGCAGCAATCTTAACATTGCAAAAATATATGGATGCTGAACTTGAGGCTGGTCCTCACAAACGGTTAAATAGTTCACAGGGAGTAATTACATGCAGGGATTTTTTAAATAGCACAATAGAAGATATAAAAGAGGGTTTGGCAGATGAAGGAGTAGTAGAGGTGAGGAGGATCAAGAGAAGGCAAGATGGGTCCTTAGTGGACACCGCTTCTCTTGTCCTCACCTTCGATCGACCTAAACCGCCACAATCAATAAATGCAGCATTTTATAAACTGAAGGTGCGCCCGTACATACCATCTCCAATGAGATGTTATAAGTGTCAAAAATTCGGGCACACCTCAACGCGTTGCAAGGCTCCAGAAGCGGTGTGCACATGTGGAAAGCCCATGCATGATGGTGAGTGCACACCCCCAATAACCTGCATAAACTGTGGCGGGGAACACTCTGCCAGATCCTCTGGGTGTCCTACATTAGTAAAAGAAAAGGAAATCCAAAAAGTTAAGACATTGCAGCAGTTGCCCTACCATGAGGCTAGGGCAATAGTAGAAAGTAACGCTTATGCTTCGAGTGCAATAACTTTTGCGGAAAAATTGAGGACACCCATACCAGTGGCACACTCTAAAAACTCCGCCCAAATTCAAGGGCACTTAATAAAAGGCCCCTCCCCTGCCTTAAAGGGGACAATTGTAAAAGTGGGAGAAATCCCACCATTACCCACCTCCCCTGCTTTAAGGGGAGTAGTCCCAAAGGTGGGTTCGACCCCACCATCAAAACTAAGCTCCCCTCAGGGGGAGACAGTAGCTTCAGGGCTACTTCCAACTGCTCCCACTACTAGTGGGGGCGCCATAAAGGTGGGGTTAACCCCACCTCAAAATGTAACCGCCTCCAAAGGGGAGTGGAAAGTGGTCAGTCCACCTAAACGCTCCCTGAGGCGGAAAGTAAAGACGATTCTGTCACCCCCCTACCCTACTAGGACTAGGGGGAAAAAATCATTAATGGAAGGACAAACGTCCTCCAAATCCAATGTTCGCTCCCCCAGGAAGCAGTGGCTTCTTATGGGGACGGACATTGAAGCATCAGAATCGGAGGGGGGAAATGCCTCTGACAATCCTCCCAGACGAAGAAAAAAGGGTTGGCCTAAAGGCAAACCCAAGGATAAGTGTGCCACTGAGTAAATGTATTGTAGAGTTAAACCAAATCACAGCATCCATGTATTTTAGCAGCTATTTCCATACACTGAGTTTATTTTATACCATAATGAATTGTAGGTTACCTTTACTTAATATTTTAAATGTATTAGATATTAAAAAGATCCTGCCAGGTTTAATATTGGGAAAAAATCATAATGTTTGAGTCAATTATACAATGGAATCTGCGGGGCTATACTAGTAATAAAGAAGGACTACGCCGAATGGTGGCGGAATATCGTCCTTTTGGGTTGTGCCTCCAGGAAACGAAGCTCCGCCCTGGTCATATCATTCACATACCTGGGTACAAAATATACAGTCATGAGGTACAACCTGCCCCAGGTGGGAGGGCGCACGGTGGTGTAGTCGTCTGTGTACGGGATAATATCCCTAGCAGGCGGCTCAACCTACAAACTAATATACAAGCTGTTGCCGTGCGTCTAGCTACACCACTACAGATCACGTTAGTTAGCATATATCTGCCAGACATCTATTGGCGTAGAAGTGATCTGGAGAACCTGCTCTCGCAGCTCCCTGCGCCGGTGTTGTTGATGGGGGATTTCAACTGTCACAACACCTGGTGGGGGTCAGCCAGGACTGATGCTCGAGGCAGAGCTCTTGAGGAGATCATAGATAATAGCAACTTGATGCTCCTCAATAGTGGTGAAGCAACACACTTCAATGCACACTCGGGAGGCTTTAGTGCGATTGACCTGAGTGTTGCAACTCCCACCATAGCAGTACGTCTAGAATGGACCACACTAGACCATTTATATAATAGCGACCATTTCCCAATCTTAGTGTCGAGCTCCATCTCCAGATCCGACTTTGTAATTCCACGGAGATACGACATCAACAAGGCAAATTGGCCTGCTTATTCCGCCAGAGTGGTTATACCACCCCCTACAGGAAATACCACTCTGGATAGCGAGCTGTTTATCAAGGCCCTGGAAGAGGCATCTGGTGGTTCCATTCCGAGAGCTGGCGGGAGAGTCCCACGAACCCCCGTCCCATGGTGGACCCCAGAATGTAAAAGCGCCATAGCAGCTACAAAGCAGGCCTTAAATAGATTCAAGAGGTATCCGACGGATGAAAATCTAATAAATTTTAAAAGACTGAGAGCCAGAGAGAGACGTATAATCAATGAATCAAAAAGGGCAAGTCTCACCTCCTACGTGTCGAAGATTTCCACGTCAACGAGTTTGAAGGAGGTGTGGAGCAAAATAAAGACTCTCTCTGGCGGACGCAAAACCCCGTCGATACCAATATTAAAAGTCAATGATGTCGTCGTTACCGAGCCGCGAGAGGTAGCTGAGTCCTTAGCTGGTTACTTTGCTCAAGTTTCCAGCTCACAAAATTACTCGGCAGAATTCCTCCGGCGAAAAGGTAACGTGGAGCAACAGCCACTCGAATTTGAAACCGCTATCAGTGAAACTTATAATGAACCGCTGACCATTCATGAATTAGAAAATACTTTAAAGAAATGTAGAGATTCCGCTCCAGGTGTGGACGGAATCCCATATGCTATGATTCAAAATTTGAATGGAACTGAGAAAGAAGGCCTTCTCCGGTTATATAATACCATATGGGAGACCGGCCAATATCCTGATGGTTGGCGGGAAGCAATTGTCATACCGATCCCTAAAGAAGGAAAAGACCCCAGCGATCCCTCCAGTTACAGACCCATTTCGTTGACCACATGCTTGAGTAAGGTCCTCGAATCTATAATCAATTATAGATTAGTCTACGTATTAGAAACTAGAGGACTTTACAGCCAGCATCAAGCGGGATTTCGCAGACATCGTTCCACGTTGGATCAAGTGAGCCACCTGGAGGTATATGTGCAAAATGCATTTATGCGTAGAGAGCACGTGCTGGCCGTGTTTTTTGACCTCGAGAAGGCTTATGATACAACGTGGAGGCATGCGATTCTGCGGAAGTGTCACGAATGGGGTTTGAGAGGGAAATTACCAAAATTCCTTCATGGTTTTTTGGAGTCACGAAGGTTTCGAGTTCGTCTGGGGTCAGTGCTCTCAGACCAGTATCATCTGGAAAATGGAATACCACAGGGCTCGGTACTAAGTGTCACACTCTTCACGATAGCGGTCAACTGCTTAGCCGAAGTAGTAGGAGATCCCCTAAAGATATCACTGTATGTTGATGACCTCGCCATTTATTTAGCTGGCAGGGACTTACACGAGGTCAATGTACTCCTACAGCAGGCGATAGATAGAGTGGCTGATGAGGCCAATAGGAACGGGTTTAAGTTCTCTAGAACTAAAACGGTGTGCCTACACTTTTGTCGATTAAGACATGAGCATAATGCTCCAACGCTATACTTGGAAGGCACACCCATTCAGTACAAACCCAACGTTCGTTTCCTGGGCCTCATTTTCGATACTAAGTTATCCTGGCAGGATCACATAGACTACACTAGCAAAAAATCAAGGAGAACCCTCGACATAATAAAATTTTTAGGAAGCTATAAGTGGGGGATGGAAAGGGAAATTTTAAAACGTATTTTCACTACGCTCACCCGTCCAAAATTAGAATATGGAGCCCCGGTTTATAGCTCTGCGCGCAAGTCTCGCCTGAAATTACTAGATAGAATTTATAATGAAGGAATTAGATTATTTACAGGCGCCTTCCGAACCAGTCCGTTACAAAGCCTCTACGTAGAGTCAGGGATGTTGCCACCCCAGCTCAGGAGAGAACAACTCACCCTGGCCTACGCAGCTGGAATATGGGGGAAACGGTCTCATACCTTGTACCCCGCCATATTCGAGAGCCCACATGATATGGAATTTCGACACCAACGCACGCGGACGAGGCCCCTCGGGGTCCGGGCAAAGGAAATTTTAGCAGCGGAGGGCATCGAGTTAGGGGAGGTTATGAATTGGGGTTTTGCTCCTGACCCTCCCTGGCTATTGCCCTCTGCACATGTCCGCATGGACTTGGCAATCCACAAAAAAGAAGAAACTCCCCCCGTTGTCTATAGACAAAAGTTATTAGAAATGATGAATTTTTACTATGATTCCCGACCTGTCTTTACGGACGGGTCGAAGATGGGCAACGGTGTGGGTAGCGCTGTGTACACAGAGGGAGTTACCCTTAATTGGACACTCCCTCATTATGCATCGGTGTACACGGCCGAGTTATATGCTATATGCCAGGCCCTAAAGCTAATAATTGACAAAAATTACAATAAAGCGTTGGTGTTAACTGACTCACTAAGTGCAGTCATGGCTCTCCGGGATAAGTTCTCGACGGACCCATTGGTCTTCAAAATTCTCCATTGTTTATCTGAGTTGCGTTCACGTGGTCAAAGGGTGACGTTCGCTTGGGTCCCGGGCCACATTGGTGTGTCCGGTAATGAACGAGCGGACGAGGCGGCCAAACGCGCCGCCTCTACAACTACTGATGTAGTCATCCCTGTGCGTCCCACTGACCTAAAATTATATATAAAACTTATAATGAGAAGTAAATGGCAAGGGCAGTGGGACCGCACAAACGAAAAATTAAAAGAAATAAAACCACGTGTTCTGAATGCTACAGTCGAGAACTACCCGCGGCACGAATCTGTGATTTTGACCAGGCTAAGGATTGGACATACACGTCTGACACATGGGTACCTCCTCATTGCCGAAAGAAGGCCGAGGTGCCCGCGATGCCGAGAAAGGTTGTCAGTGTCGCACGTGTTGGAAGGGTGTCAGGCACTGCGTAGCCAAAGAGAAAGAGCAGGCCTGCCACATGACAAGCGCGCTATTCTTGAAGAGGGTTCTCCTTACATAAGGAGGCTATTTACATATTTAAAGGATATTCATTTATATAGCAAAATCTAGGTTAAGAATTAGGTTAGTTTATAGTTTAGTTCTTTTAAAGGGGAAAGGAATATCGAGTACTTTCCCCTTGTGGTGCGATTGTATTTATTAGCGTGAATGTATTTATTAGCGTGAATGTATTTATTAGCTTGAATGTATTTATTAGCGTGAATGTATTTATTAGCGTGAATGTATTTATCGGCGAGAATGTATTTATTGGCGTGAATGTATTTATTAGTGTGAATGTATTTATTGGCATGAATGTATTTATTGGCATGAATGTATTTATTGACATGAATGTTTAGGATAGATCACAGTACGGGGTTGAAAGAAATTTTATAAAAGTATTTCAACCCCTCTAGGTTAATTTTTAGACTAAGTTTATTTTAGAATGTGCAGGAAAATTTGTTAAAAGTACTGCACATTATCATAGTTCTAAGGAAATAGCCTCCTTATGGTAGACTAGGTTTAGTAATTAGTTACATGTGTTAATAGAACACTTTTGGTCTTGCTTTAATATCTTTAGTTTGTGTAGATAAGGGAAGGCACGAATATATCCCACTCTCCCCCTCGTCGACTGGATCGATGGTCAAGAGGGGATGGGTGGGATATATACTCCAACATACCTGGGCTCCACCCTACCTTGCTCTGCAAGGTGCAGTATGTGGAAGCCCGAAGGTGACGCGTGCCGACCCAGCTCGAGTGGATAAAAGAAAAGAGGAAAAAAACGATTAGGGGCGCTAATGACCTCAGCAGTCGATGCGCCAAAAAAAAAAAAAAAAAAAAAAAAAAAAAAAAATAATAATTTTAGAGGAGCGCACGTATGAGGCTAACCTCCTGTCCTATAGCACGTCCCTAGAAGGCACATCTACATGACATCGAATGCCACCTAGTTCATGAATATTGGTTTTCGCGTTTTGGCGATGCTTTGTTTATGAAAAAAGGAACAAGAAGGAATTCAGAAAATGCTATTTTTTTCCATTTTTAGCAAAGTTCTATCAAAGACCAAATCTATTTGATCTACGTAGTTTCATAGAAAAAAAAAAAAAAAAAAAATCTCTTGTAAACGAGGCCTGGGCCTTTTATTGTAAAGAAAATTTGGGAATTTTATCTTCTTTTAGCTGGTTCGTATCCAATAAATGATCTCCACTATGTAACATTATTATAGTTGTCAAATTAAAGTATTGTAATTTATGCTTTGATACTAACTAAATAATTTTCTAATATTTTTTACTATATTTTATTACACATAAACATACATTGCAGCTAACGTAGAGCACGTAGTGTTAAGAAATAAACAAAATAAATATAGTATAATTACTATTTTAGAATTATTGTTAGTCTTGTAAAAGATCTTAAAACTTATTCCCTCTTCTAAGCATTAGCAGGTTATTTATTGTGATGTGGATGGATTTTGCAAGTTTAAATATGTCATTATAGCCTCAAATCAGTTAGAAATTGTATTTCAGTGCTAAATGCAAATAATTTTAGTATTAGTTTCATTTTAATCTGAATTAATCTTTTGGGCGGAACCACTTTTTTAAAAATAGAGATTTAATTCAAATCGTTCCACCATTGGATTCAATCCAGCACCAAGTCCGCTCAAATAGCTCAAAACTACTAGATTACGAAGTTACACATAAGTATATGAATATAATTTATTCATTAGTTTAAATTTTATTAAATTAGCGATGCAAATATTTTATGCTAAATTTGGTTTACCTTATTTTTTGTACTTACTACATCAAAGTAGTCAAATTCATTAGATGAGTCAGTTATGCAGTAACACCTCTTAAAAAAGAAACTGTAATTTTAGTAACAAAAATAAAAAAAACCTACCTCTCCAATGTAAATAGCTGCAAGATTTCAAAAAGTAGTAAAAAAAAAATGTGAATGTGGTGTAGATTATGCAAATTATCGTTGACAAAACTCAGTTGGAAGGGAGAAGCAAGGAAC
The DNA here is from genome assembly GCF_049639745.1 of Rhodnius prolixus. Lineage (NCBI taxonomy): Eukaryota > Metazoa > Arthropoda > Insecta > Hemiptera > Reduviidae > Rhodnius > Rhodnius prolixus. The sequence goes on along the minus strand of NW_027411581.1, from coordinate 32,191,232 downwards.
AAGTAGCATGAAATCCAGCCAGAGGAAACGGTAGAATTGAAAAACACAATATTCTTGGCGGATGGTTAAGAAGGTGTATGATTACTTGAACTTGCGGATGAATTTGTGTTTAAAAAGAACTATGGCAGCGACGCAGAATACCTCGTTGTCAGGGCAATCACTCCGGGTTTTTCCCTTTTTTTAGGCTTCTTTAGTAGCTACGGACGATTCTAAAAAGACTTGGTAGAATTAGATTCGTCTATGTTAATCTATGAAACAGGTAGCTTGAGTATTCCGTGCTATCAGTGGCATAGTGGCATACGAGGGTCGTTTGAAAAGTCCGTGCAAAAATAAAAACTACTTAATTTTTTGGGGTAAACCTTTTTTATTTTTCAACATAGTCTCCTTTTAGGCTTATACACTTCGTCCAACGCTGCTCTAGTTTGTTGATCCCTTCCGAATAATAGGATTTGTCCAAGTCTGAAAAATAGCCATTCGTTTCTGCAATCACCTCCTCGTTTGAATAAAATCTTTTTCCCGCCAGCCATTTCTTCATATTGGAAAACAAATAGTAGTCCGAGGGAGCCAAGTCTGGAGAATAGGGGGGATGTGAAACGAGTTGGAACCCTATTTCCATTAATTTTGCGACCACAACTGCTGAGGTGTGAGCTGGTGCGTTGTCGTGATGGAAAAGGACTTTTTTGTGGGCCAATCGTGGGCGTTTTTCTTGCAGCTCGGTTTTCAAATGGTCCAATAACGATGAATAATATGCACCTGTAATAGTTTTACCCTTTTCCAGATAGTCGATGAGGATTATTCGTTGCGAATTCCAAAAGACAGTCGCCATAATCTTTCCGGCCGAAGGAACGGTCTTCGCCTTTTTTGGCGCAGATTCCCCCTTGGTAACCCATTGTTTAGATTGTTCTTTGGTCTCAGGAGTGTAGTGATGTATCCATGTTTCATCCACAGTGACGAAACGACGCTTAAAGTCCTGCGGGTTCTTCTGGAACAGCTGCAAACCGTCCTTGCAACACTTCACACGATTTCGTTTTTGGTCAAGCGTGAGCAATCGCGGCACCCATCTTGCGGATAGCTTTGTCATGTCCAAATGTTGATGCAAAATATTATGTACCCGTTCATTCGAGATGCCCACAGCACTAGCAATCTCACGCACCTTCACTCTTCTGTCATCCATCACCATATCATGGATTTTATCAATGATTTCTGGAGTAGTAACCTCAACAGGGCGTCCAGAACGTTCAGCGTCGCTTGTGCCCATATGGCCACTCCGAAAATTTTGAAACCACTTATAAACTGTTCTAATCGAAGGTGCAGAGTCACCATGATGTTTATCAAGCTTCTCTTTAGTCTCCTGAGGCGTTTTGCCTTTCATAAAGTAGTGTTTAATCAACACACGAAATTCTTTTTCGTCCATTTTTTGAAAATCACTCGACTTCCTCGATTCAAACGAATGCCAAACACAAAGAAATAGACCGATCTGGCTGAAACTTGGTGTGTGTACTTCCAAGAGATGCTACTAACTAAACATAACCTCGATACGCGCCAGTAGTGCTATCTCTCTGACTTTGCACGGACTTTTCAAACGACCCTCGTATTAGGTTTCAACACTGAGACTATCAAGTTTTTTTGTTTTTTATAAAGAAAAAGACTATGCACTTTTTTACTAGACTATTGTAGTTACCTATATTTCAGCATCCAAATGCAGATTTGTTGAGTTAATCGTTTGGAATAAATTCTCTATGAATTATTCAAGCATTGACACTCAAGAGTTGTACGAATCGTGACCGCTTTTTGCAGACTACTTCAGCAGTTCTCCATTTGATCTTCTCCGGGAGTTGTTTATGAAGCCAGGTACAACGATAATGTTATTTTGAACTGAAAAATTCTTATTATTATTCTGTTATATGTCCAATCGGAAAATTCGTCCCTCAATTGCGGGCACTGCTTTCTTGCTGCATTAATCTGTAAATTTGTTTTAATAATGAGATTCAAATTTTAGAATCTAGAAATTGTTTTTAGGACAATTCAACCAAAAAGTCTCTTGGAAGAGGGAAATAGTATTCCTGCCCCTAAAATACCTTTCCATTAGGATGTACTGTATCAGTTCTGTGCGAGATAAAAAGTAAAGTAATCATCTGTGTCCGCATCCAGCAGCGGCCTTCTTCTCTTCCTAGGAGCTCACTGTCCGGTGATGGGCACTGTTGTCTGTAACGAAAGAACTCTGTCCAGAAGCCGGCAGTGCACTAAAAAAAAGCTCCGGATGCCAATGCCCTCAGATGTTGATTGGCCTTAAATTACAAAAACAAAAAACAAAATATGTATAGAAAACGTGATATACAAACTGGTAATGTCAAATCTCAGAGGTTGATGATAAAAATCTAAGAAAAAAAACAATAATTATTCTCAAGAATTATCGGCACGAAATAACGTGAATGTGCCCATATTCTATTTCTATTTTCCATTTTCTTTTCTATCGGTAACTGTCATTAAATTTGTACCTATTACTTAACCTTCCTGAACGTGGTACTTATCTTTAGCTTTATCTAAATCTTTTCTTATTTGTTTGTTGTTACTTTCTATTATTTATTAATACCTTACCCAGTTATTTTATCATTTGAGGAATTCAAAGCTAATTGCACGCATTAATTAAATAATGTAATTATAATAATAAAAACAAGATAATATGTAACCATCTTTCTAACATCGTTATGTATTCCTAACATATACTGGCTACGCATAAAATGAATAAAACTTCATTCTGTTCGTTATTTTACTTCATATGAGAACTGATTGTGAAAGACCAAGGAAGTATTATATGTTTAATGCAAATATTATTATTTATAAACTCATTGAAGTTTTTGCGGCTCCTAATCGTGGATGATTACGATTTGTTTACAGACTACTTCATTTGTTAAAGTTGGCGCTTAGGTCATATTACTAGGGGTTTCTAATCTATTTAGATTCCTTAGAATAGCCCTCGAAAAAACGGATATGGTACTTTGATAGAAATGGGCTGTGGGTCGTCAAAATGATATTAATTTTTGCCTTTCATAAAAATAATAATATTGGATAGGTCTGTTGGCTAGGTAAGCTACGCCAGTCCCTTCAATCTGCACCAGTCAATAATCCGCCGGAAGAAGGCTAATTCTCTAAGGGTTGGGCCACTAAAGTCGAAGGACTTCCCGTGGATCTAAGGAGAACGTCGGGTGTTATATGGAAAACTCGACATCGAAAACAGAAAGGCTATGTTGATCTATCGGGAAGGGATATAGTTACGGTATGTATATAAAATCGAACAATTCGATGTAATTTACTCGATCGTCCTTCCAAAATTAGGATTTATTTTTGCCTGCATTTTTCTCAAGAACCTGTGGGTCAAATGAGACTGGGAAAATTCGCGTTTATGTTTATATCTATTGGTTAATTGTCTAAAAAGATCGCATAGCATGTAGGGTTAAGAAATAAACAAAATTAATAAAGAAATAAATATATAATTACTATTTTAGAATTATTGTTAGTCTTGTAAAAGATCTTAAAACTTATTCCCTCCTCTAAGCATTAGCAGATTTTTTATTGTGATGTGGATGGATTTTGCAAGTTTAAATATGTCATTATAGCCTCAAATCAGTTAGTTACCCATAAATATGAATGCTGATGAAGTACAAATCTAGAATGGTAGCAAGTATCTCTCACAATTAACCCAACATAAAATAACCACAGTCATGAACTACAAAATGGTACTTATTGATGTACATCTGAATTTTGCAGCAGACCTCTCGAATCGTTCCATAAAGCAATTTTTCTTTCAGTATTAGATAGAGTATCTATGGCCAGGTGTGTTCACAAAATGGTTCAAAACTCATTGGATGGGCTTTATGTGCTCGCTCAGTAAAAAGTAATCTGTAAAATGGCGGCCAACCATAAATTTGCTTCAACACTGCAGAGATGATTGCGATTCTTTTAACATTTAAATTCAATATGGTTCTTCAAGAAAAAAAGAACATCTTCCATATTTAGCGTCGAATATTGTACCCCAAATATCATGTGAGATGCTGTGAGAACGAGAACAAAACAATACTATCGTATATATGAGCGTGTATTTGTTTGGAAGGAAAGCTTGTGTTGATTCGAATGAAAGCGAATTACTCTTTATTTTAGCTACAGGTTTGCTGAAGTCCATGTTGGGCAATAAAATAAAGTTGCGGATAAGATCAAAATTAATTTAGTGGCTGAACCCCCCTAAGAAACTCAAACACAAAAGGTTATTTCCTTTTTTCTTCGATCTAGTAGGCTTCAAAACCTTTATTTTTGGTAGACTCAATTTTGAACCTCTGCTTTTCGGTCTACCTCCTATTCCTACCATATCTAGCACCATCTTTTTTATTAGGTCTCAAAATTGTTTCATGGGTGTTTGATTGTTTTTGAATTTCCCCTAGCCCTTCTTCTACTTTATGGGGAATAATCTTCTCCTAGGGTTACTTGGCTAACGCATAGCTATGAACAATAGTGAAATTGTTTCTTCTCGGCCTTTTGGCTAAGATCAAAGTGTAGTATCTGTTCTTATCAGCTTAATCTCTGGTACAGACCTGCGAAGCTAATATGTATTGTGGTACTGGGTTCGATTCCCGGTCTTTAGGCCTTGGATTTTATTTAATGGTTAATAAAAAGAAATTTACAGTAAAGTATGTTTGCTAGTCGCCTCCGTCCGCGACACCTAATTGGTAGTTGGACGTTAAGCCCCGCCTGAAAAAATAGGCGATTACTTTACTTTTACTTTAGTGAAGTTGTGCTCTACTGAATAATAATTGAATTCAGATAATAGAATTTTTCTAAGTCACAATGTAGTTCGGTAATTCGGGAAGAAAAAATGATTTTGTTTAATCAAACACTTATAAATTTTAATAACAAGTATCATACAATAAAATTACATTAATAACATCCGATCAAGATATCCAATGTTATCTCTTCATCTCGTAGGAATTAGTTGAAATTAATCACGAGGGAACTTCTGACTTCAGAATAAACTATTTGGTAAGTTTTTGAATTGAAAGTTGTTGGAACAAGCAAGTTAATTCATCAAATGTGAGAATCGAATTTCATCAGAACGGATACAAAGGGAATACAGTAGCTCATTATGTAAAGTTTTGTAGAAGCATTGGTGATTTCGGTTGGAATACGTAAAGATTGAAATGCCCTTATAGTTTTTAAGATCTAACACGTATCGCTAAACTATTCTTAAGTTAAGGAACTTACTATTGTCTTGAATATTGAAAGAATGTGTTATCGCCTGTTGGTTTCCATATATTCTATGTGTAAAAAATGAATCAATGGTAATGAGACTTCCAAGTTGGTCTTTATTGGCTGAAGAATTAGCTGAAGTAGCGTACTCTGGCAGAAATAGGAAGATAAAACTTCTTAAAAGTTAAACACTTGTTAGATGAAAGGCGACAAAGGTTCCGAGATGGTTCGGGAGAAAGGCAGATGCGCAGAACTATTAGCGAAGTTTGAAGTTCCTGTTCTAGGATGCAAACGAAAATCAGCAGCGTGAATTTTGTATAAAATGAGCCCCAGATCGCTTCCGTTTGAATAAATAAATAAATAAATAAGCAATTTTGTACTACAAAATATTTAGTTTTAAGCTTAATTCACAGCATTGCTCAAAACGTAATAAAGAAAACGAGAGAGAAAAAAAAACAGTATTATGTTTGTAAAGCTAAACACATAGTGAAATGGTTAAACGAATATATAAAAGTGGACTTTAAAATAATTTACAACCATTTATGTAAATAAAGTGGGCGCATTTTGCATATTATTAAATGTTTTTTAAATGCGTGTTTGATGTTCAAAAGAGTTTGAAAACGGTGGCCCTAAAAATGTAAATACATTTTTAGTAAACACATGGGACACCTGCTCAGTTATGACCAATAATTTAAATAATATTTTGCGCTGTTCATTGCTGGTAATTATTTGAAAGAGACTTTCATTCAAAAGTGCAAATGTTAGCCAAAGAAATTAACACGGACAGCGTACTGCTCTCATTCTTTCAAAGCGCATTCACCACACTCGCTACTTTTTATCTCAGAAAAAAATTTTTTTTTTAAGATTAATGACTTCATTTGATTAATTAAATACTTACGTATTCATATTTTCTTCTGAAGAAGGAAATAAATTTTAATAACACCTAACTAATCAAACACAGACATATTACCTATTGTTAGGTAAAAAGCGCCTTTACGGTAATGAATTAGTACTTTAATTTAGATTTCTTTTTAATCAGAATATGTTAATTTCATATAGTAAACACTTTTATAATATTAATTATTCTTAATTTGAAAATAATTCCAGTTCTTCTTGGATGAATGTTTATTACTTCCTGGTATTCAAAGGAGGAAGCGTTTTATGGCGGGAAATGGCGCTTTCAGATGTATAGAAATGGAAAAGCTTACAGTTGTTTGTATACAAAAATGAAGATCTGGTGATAATTAAGTTTTATTTTTGAACGCTAAGCAATCGCATCAACTATTCGGCTCTTTGCAGCTCAATAAAGTTTAGCGATAGCGGCGCTATCTATAAGTGACATAATCTAACATATTGTCGCTGTTAATATCTGTCAAAGCAGGACTTATTTTGAGTTTTAGTCCATCCATTTCATCTTGGGTAAGAAGCACTTATGAATAATTCTATTCTGTGCAGATGTCGCTGGAGGTGTTCGCCTCCTGTGCCAAGAGGAATTACTCTAAAGCGTTTCTCCTACAAACCCTTTGTGGATCGGGATTTTCCACGAGTGTCCGCCGCCGAGTCCCTTCTGCCTGACTCTGCTGTGACTTACCTATCCCTCCCTTTTAATATCCTTTAACAGCGCATTAGAACAATGGTGTTTCCAAAATGCTGCGTGGGGAATCATCTGCAAAGTAGCTGGCGTGCTTACCCAGTATCTACCAAGCTGCAGTGCCAACGAAGTACGATTGAGGTTCACACTTTCCTTGCCACATGTGTAGCTAACATATATCACAACTTTCGCTTAGATTCTTTGAAGTTGTATTGAAACGCAATGTAAGACGCGAGAAGAGTACAGAAAGGAACTGGGTGAGACTTTATGTAAAATAGGCAGATCCATGACGCCTAAAAGAGGAAGGCCATCTCCTTCATAGGACGATACTTTGAGAAGAAAAAAATCCGCATCAGCGAGACCACCAGCTAGCGTCAGAATAGATGGTTTAGATCATTGGCCCTTATGGGATGTGAAACGAAATAGGTGTAAATTAATTGGTTGCACGGGTTATTCTTATGCAAAGTGCAAGAAGTGCAATTTAAATTTTTGTTTCAACAAAGACAAAACTGTTTTTATAATTATCATAACCAATTAAGTTTTTGTTCCATAAATTGTACATTGATAATTCCATCCCCATTTTACAACAAAAACAATTCTTTAACATGATGTGGCATATATGATACGACATAACATAAATTTCACTTTTTCGAAATAATATTCGACTAATATTTTTTCTTTGTTTTATATCAAAATAGAATATTAAAAAAATAAATTTGAAAGAAATACAAAAATAATGCGTTAGAGGGTTAAATGGTGAATAGAACGGTTAAAAAAATTAATACTTGCTCCAGTGATACTAATATTTGTCAACTGTTCTGATTTCACCACTTTTTTAAGTTACAGTTTTATTATTATTATTATTATTATTTTGGATGATTTAAGGCGCGTCAATATCTAGAGTTATTGGAGCCCGGAGCTTTTTTCAGTGCACTGCCGGCCTACGGACAGTGTTCTCTCATTACAGACGACACTGCCCATCACCGGACAGTGAGCTGTAAGAAGCTCCTAGGAAGAGAAAATCTAAGGGTCAGCAGCTGGATTCGAACCCGGGAACTCCGCGTGGGAGTCCAGTACGCTAACCTCATAGCTAATCCCTTCCCTATATTATTATTATTATTATTAACACCCCTGTTTGTAAGTGAACAACGTCAAAAATTTCGTAAACAGACTTCAGCACAGCTGTGTTGTTCCAATTCAGTTCAAGTTTAGTTTCAAATTATCAGGATTGTTCTCGCTTTTTTGAGTAAATTTGAGTGATGTAATGTGATGTCCAATCAAATGTTTCAAAAAAATACATGGTTCTCAAATATCTTAAACGTAAAGGCATTACTTTATGTTATATCTTCAGTGAAATCAGTTCCTTCAAGCCAACTTTCTTTTAAAATGAAATTGTGGATACACAATCCTTAATAATATTCTTAATTAGTAAATGAATCTTTAGAAGAAAGCCAAACCAAAGAGAAACTTGGCCAAAATTAGTATCCTTAATCAGATTGTTTCTGGTAAAGGTTTAAAATTAGAAACTAATGAACAGGTATACCAATCATATAGGAAATTGTAGAAGCAGTTTTTGAGAGAATCTTAAAAACTGAAAAATTGGTTAAGGTAAGTTGCGTTTCGGTTGACTGATTTTAGGCCTAAATTCTTAGTGGAGGGACTGATCGTAGCAACATCTCAGGTGTAAAATTTTCATCTCTTATAATAACCGACAAAAGTCTTAGTAGAATAGATGGCCCCGACCAATGGAGCGGCAAGGATGAATGAAGTAGCAATTGAGCGTCGGCATGCACTTGGTTTGCGAGTTCATGCATTGGGATCGCGTAGGCAGAGCAATTAGCTCGTCTTGGCAAAACTAGATTATATTTAGTAGCTTAATAAAGTTTGTGGGACTAACTTTAGGGTTTAAATTTCTACCAAAGCGTCTGATACGAGTATCTACTCTGATAGGCAAAAAAGTGGCCACCTTCAGTGTGTGCACTGATTTCCAATCAATTTGTTATAAACGTCTCCACATACTTTTAGAATAAATAACTGGCCACGTGTAGTATAGTTAGGAACATAAAAAGTAAATAATAGCAAGTGGTATTTAAAAAAAAGAAAAATTATTAAATAATTTGAAATTAACAAGATGTTAATTTTACTTTATTTTTTCAATTAATAGGTTGTTTCCCCCTCTTGCGTTTATTACGGCTTGCATTCGATGGGGCATTGACCTAATAAGATTTTGAATAAATTCCTGAGGGATATGTTCATATTCTACCGTTAGTGCAACCCTTTACTCCTGAAGCAAATCTGGTAATGTTGGATGTCCCTTAATTCGTCTTCACAACTCATCCCACATATTTTCAATAGGGTCTAGATCTGGACTACATGCTGGCCACTCTAAACATCGGATTGAAGCGTTTTCCAGATAGCGGGAAGCAATCTTCGCCGTATGGGGCCGTACTTTTTAGTGCATAAACGAAAATTCCTCGCCAACGTTTGGTACGAATGGGACAACAGCTTCCGAAAGAATGTTCTCTATGGTAGCTAGCAGCTGTTAGAGACCCCTCTTTAAAAATTAATTCAGTCCGAGCTTCCAAACTAATCCCGGCCCAAACCATAACTCCTCCTCCTCCACCATAGCTCCTTCTTTGTGAAAATGTTGCAGCCGTATACCGCTCATTAATTCTTCTCTAAACTCTCTCTCGGGCGTCAGGTGATCGCAAGCAAAACTGTGATTCATCTGAAAAGAGAACTTTTCCCCAATTCTCCACGGTCCAGTTAATGTATTGTCTAGCAAAATGAAGTAGAACTGTCTTAAGTCTTGGTTGCAATTCTGGGTCCATGCACGGGCTTTCTTGCTCTTAAACCAGCCTCAGAAAGTCTTCGCTTTAGCGTACGCAAACTTACATTCACTCCTCTTACTTGATGAAGTTGATGCCTTGCCACTTACAACAGTAGAATGACGATTACTTAAAATATTCAACACCTCAAAGCGGCCAATGAGTAGTCAATCTTCTTCGCCCAGAGCCAGGTCTTCTTGAGTAACTTCCGGTTTCCTGGTAACGATGGAAGGTTCTTCTAACAGTAGTTCTTGGAATATTGAGTGCTCTCGAAACATATGCTTAGCTTTTTCAGTCTTCAAACAACGCAATTATTCTGGCCGCAAAAGTAACACTTAAAACCATTTTTTAAAATGAAGTTTAAATGTTTTAAGGTTGAAATGAATAAAATTGAATCTGAACTGATCAAAAGAAGTTAAATAAACATCACAGTGAATTTTAAGGAATAGATATCAAAGTTTACAAAAACGCACAGTACTAATGATTTCTTTTGTTTTTACCATATTTCTTTATTTCCCTAATTGAAATTTCCAAATCATTTCCTTAAGCTAAAATACGTTTAACAGCAATGCATGCTAAAAATATTTTATTTTTGCAATAACTAATGGTTAAATTCGTTTTTTTAAGGGTGGCCACTTTTTTGCCTCTCAGTGTATTTGGCGGTTCTGAACTATTATTGATTCAGTAGATATTGTGAAGTTAAGATTCTTGTTAGTCTTTTTCCGCAGAATAATGGGCAAGACAATAAACAATAATAAGCGACCGTCATATTAATGAACAAACAAACAAAAAACAAAACAAAAAAGACGGTAATTATGAAAATTAGAACTATTTATGCAAAACTCCACCATTACGAAATCTCTTTACAAATGATTATTCAAGAAAACGTAAATTAGTTCTAGTTAAGTTACGCAGAATAATTTACATATGTGCATGTGTAAATTAGAAAGGTATAGCGTTTTAAGGTTGCCAATTTTTTGTTTGTTTTTTCATTAACTTGGAAAATGAAGTTAAATGGTGCAGGTTGTGTAAATGGAAAAGCGAGGAAATAAAGCGATGTGTCCAGGTAAATATCCTGCTGGTGGTAGATGATGTCAAGACTTTCCCTCGTCCTTTTCCACAGGTTGCTGTAAAGTAATTACATCCTTATCTTACATATATACACTCTATAGCACAAGTTTGTATAAATATGCGTTCTACGATGTTTATCTGGTATCAGAAGTGTTACACGGACGGCCAGCTGCTCGTACCTCTCACCAACCCCTACAATTAACAACTCTTTGTATGTTAATTTCTAAATTGTCTACCTCTAGTCTTAACTTTACTATTTGCAAACAATCTAAACTTTTTTGTTTTGTTTCTTAACTTGCAATTAATAACCAATTAAGGAGACCAATTAATGAAGAATAATAATCGCTTTCAGAAAATTAATTATTAAAAGTTCAGAATATTTGAACACACTTGTCTTAATAAGTAATTTACTTAATTAGATTTCATCGAAAAAGAGAGTCCTTCAGAATGTTTCAAATTAAATATTATACTCGTAAAGGAAGCACAATTTTGCGTATCATTCTTGTGACAATTTTTCCTGTTTTAATACATTTTTCTTCAAATTTTAGTTGATTTTACTGTTGCATTTATTTTAAAAACAGTAAGCCTCAATTTTACGTTAAGCTAGTAATTCCCTCTATTGGGCAAAGTGCCCAAATTTCGTCCCCCTTAATTATATTGAATTTTATTGTAAAATAAAAAGTAATAACAACTTCGACAAAATTTCTATTGTTACCTTGAAGATTCAGTTATTGATTTTTACAATAATATTGTTAAAAGAAATTCACACAAGAAACGCAAAAAATATAATTAAAAAAAAATTGATCTTAATTTCGTCCCCTCGGCAACAAGTAAAAACAAAATTGGGTAATAAAGAATATTGTGTTTTTTAATAATACTATACAGGGTGTTCGGCATAAGACTACGGTAACTTCGGGAGACGATTCTGGGCATCATTTGCAACAAAAAATTCCATATAAACTATGGCTCGATTCGGCTCCGTTTTGTAGATATTTTTAATAATGATAATAATGATGTATGACATATCGCGATATTCAATATTCGAATATTGGAGTTGGCATATTGATAGCAAAATGACAACTAAATATCTAATGAAAATGTAGACTTTAAACTATCTTTTCTTCTTCTTGTATTTATTTGTTTTTATAAGCCGTATTAGGATAGAACATGTCAGTTTTTAACTTGGAGATTAGAGCGATAAGTACGTAAGTTCTCGGTTTATTCATTAGCTCTTCACAACCTGTTAATTCCAAAAGTTTATTGAGCAGTTCAAAATGATGAAATGATGATTTATTCACATTATTTGGAATATTTCTTTAATTAACTAAAGAATAACACACAGATCTAAACTCGTTAAACGAAAATACTTTTTTTCGAAATTGGTACCTAACACTCATTTAACATCATATTCATTTTTATTCTTCTTATTTTATTTTATTACTTTTAATGTAAGTTTTATATTTTTGAATATAGTTCTTAAATAAATTAATTATTAAATTACACGTTTGCAAAAAATCGTACTGGATTTGATGATTCTGTTCAGTTATATTCTTATGGTAGGAGAATTCCTTTCATAACGCCGACGTTGTTTTGAGGCCTACTTTTTTGCAATTAATCACAGATTTCTGCATCAATTTTTAACATAACCCCAATTATTGTATACCGTTCGAAAGGTGATCGTATGTAGATGTTTTTCCTGAATAGTGCACGGTTTTTTCATATAAAACGTTTTTGAGAAAAATGAAGTCAAAGTTTTTGGAAAAAATTAGAAACTTGCTATTTCTTATGTTTGGGCCACAAAGTAAAATACTTAATATTATTATTTTGGAATATAAATTAGCTTATTTAAAAGGAAATTTAACCTTCTTTCTAATGAGCTTATTAAAATAACTGTAGCTTTAATAGTTTGAGAAATATAGACAACTTTTTGCTAAAAAGTAGTAACACCTTGAAAAAACATAAAATTAAAAATATCTATAAAACGGAGCCGAATCGAGCCATAGTTTATATGGAATTTTTTGTTGCAAATGATGCCCAGAATCGCCTCCCGAAGTTACCGTAGTCTTATGCTGAACACCCTGTATATTGATACACAAATCTGGAATAAGATGAAAAGTCAAAACTCTGAACAAATTTCACAAATATTTTTTGTTTGTGAAAAAACTGGCCTGTCTTTTGTTCGAGAAATAGCCGAACTCATTGTCGACCCGCTTTTTGATTTGTTGCAGTAAAAAGGTGAGGCAAATTGTTCTTCTTAGCTAACTGAAACGCCAAACGAGGCAAGTCTCCGACAGTTAACCCGTAGAAATTTTTTCTATTGTCAGGCAGCTATTCTGCAAGCATTTGCTCGATGACTTTGGGTAGAACTGTTGGTCGGCCAATATCTCTATTAACCATATCCTCTGGTTCTAAAGAGGATTTGACATAATCCTTCAGCGTTACTCTTGGAACTTGGAATGTCTTTGCTGCCGTTTTGTATCCCAGTTCTTTTTTTCTCACCGCCTTCACTGCTTCTACCATTGTCTTAGGATTTCATTGCTTACGTTTTGCCATCTAAATCGAAAGCAAATAATCAAATGTTTTCTATAACTTTTTTATATTTGAAAAAGGGGCCGAAATTTAGGCTACTTAAGGGGACGGAATTAGGAACAATTACATTTTTAAAGATGGCTACCACTATAGAAACAACACATGAATGAACTGGCGTTTCGTTGCAGAATTTCAAAATAAAGACAATATGTGAAATGCCCTAAGCAACATCAATATTTTAATCGAACCTATAAAAGACTGGAATACGTTTTGAAGCACTACTAAATATAACAACTTATTATGACTAAAAATATAACACCTCAAATCTCGGCTGGACATGAACCGTACCCCGAGTTGACTTTTCCAAACGATTACTGCTGCCTCAATGTAGCTTTCTTAAAACTGTCCTTAGTATGCAATACTTGGCGATTGTTTTAAATAGGGGGGGGGGACGAAAATAGGCGCAGGAACGAAATTTGGGCACTTAAACCCTATTTGTGAAGTTGCTGGCTCAGTTAAGACTGTCACCAAATATGTTATACAAATTTCCCCAGACATTGAGCTGAAAGAAGCTCCTAGAAAGAAAAAAAATCTAAGGGCCAGCAGCTGGATTCGAACCCGTGATCTCCGCGTGGGAATCCATTATTCGCTAACCACTCAGCTAATCCGTTTCGGCCACTCTCGCTTTCTAATTAAAATTGACTTAGGAATTCACTTGCGGACATTGCATTGCCATTTTGGGCTTCATGGTGCCTTAACGCTCTTAGATCAAGACTTTAAGTGCAACGACGGCATCTAAGTAGTTAATTTGCCCCGAATTGTTGTTCAGGACTTATCTAAAAGGATGATATTTAAATTTTACTCGAATTGGGATAACGACTCTTCCATCTGAACTTGTTCTGCTTTATATTTGTATTATTTCTTACATCAAATTCACTGATTACATTTTATTTTTGTAGATTGAGAACAGCAAATAAAACCAATAACAAAAAAATTATTTTATAATGTATGACAATATAATTTACAAACGATATTATACTGAAGTCACAATCATATAACGATCTGCTTATAACTTACAGATCATTCGTAATAAGTAGCATCATTATTGAACGGTTAATGCAGTTTTAATACCGGGAATTTTTAGAACTTCACAAAGATATTAGCGTTAAGATAGGTTAATTTTTACCCCCCCCCCCCTCACCATACTTATATGTATTTTCCTCAAAACAGTGTCATTTCCTGTTTAATGTCTTCCAAAATGATGGTAATTTTAGCAGGTATAAAACGGAAGAGCGCCAAAGTTGTAAAGTTTTCATTCAAAAACCGACCAATTTTGTTTTGTTTTCACTTTTCTTACCGGACATAGTGAAATTACCAACGTTGGCGTCTGACCTGATTGTGGGACAGTCTCCATGGTCCATTCAGATAACTTTACCTCGCTGGGGTCAATAAATGGATGACGTAGCGCGTCCCTTACTATATAATAGCTGGCCAAAGTGAGCACTTTGAACTAAATTAGCACCAGACCTGCCGCAGTCAATTACAGACCTCATTCAGAAACAGAAAAAAGGCACATCATCCCTCTTAAAGGTCAGTGTGTCGGTCAAAGATAATTTAGAGGTAATTCCAGATTTAATGCACTTCCTCTATTGCAGAAATTTTGAACATACGTTGGCTATTTACTTACTCTTCGACTGAGTATTTCCCTTTAACCAAAAGTGGTTCACCTTTTGGCGGATTAATTTACGGCCATTTTTCTCTTTATTGCACATTAAGGTTAGTTTTAAGAGGGAACATTTATTGCGGAGATCTAGAAGTTAACAGTTGGTTTAGAAAGTTCATTACAGTGGTAAATTCCAAGTAAGGAAGAAATTTATGAGCATGCAATTTTTTGTTGCACTAGAAATTTTGAGAAATCTCGGGTAAACACACACTACTTTGTTTGACTAAAATTTTTAAGATTTTAACTTAAACCAACTGAAAAAAAAAATATATATAAGGTGAACCAGTAAGTAATGTCCATAGGCCTACTGTGTGTAGTACATCTAAAGTGGAATTCAATGACTTATTGGCTAACTTCATATTTTCCACTGTTCTTGAGTGACGTTACTTTAATTTTTTTTTCTAAAATAATTACTTTTTTCCAATGAAAATGTTATAACTCAGAAAGATTTAGTCCGAATTCGTTTCTGATGACACGGTTAGAAAGACAGATAAATTTTCAAAAAATTGACACCATTTCGAAGCATAAGTTATTCTCCAAACAGCCTCAATCTTCCTCCGAATGCTGGAAAAATAAAATTAATCGAAATTTTTAAGAAAACTCATTAGGCCCTTACGCGATCATTATCAGACCTAGGTCACTTTTTATAAAAGTTTCCTTGTTCAATGGGCTTTCAAACGGTATATCATTTTCCAGGATTCCTTTTATCTTCGTATGAGAAATTACGTTTGTTTTACAAGAAAACGTGTTCACGAGCACTCAACAGTTTTAGAAGATTGAGGCTGTTTAGAAAATAACTTATGCTTCGAAATGGTATCAAATTTTTAGAAAATCTATCTGTCTTTTCAACTTCTTTTTTAACCGTGTCATCAGAATCGAATTCGGACTAAAACTTTCTGAGTAATAACATTTTTATTGGAAAAAGTAATGATTTTAGACAAAAAATTTAAAGCGACGTCACTCAAGAACAGTGGAAAATATGAAGTTGGCCAATACGTCATTGAACTCCACTTTAGATGTACTACACACAGTAGGCCTATGGACAATACTTACTGGTTCACCCTGTATTGCAACATTATCAGGTTAGTGAAACTGCACTTTGTACTGAAGTGAGACTTTAGAAGAAGCCTACTCCAAACCTTTCTGAGAACTATTAGAATAATTACTCATATAAATGTATTAATTCTTTCCAGAAGTAATAGATTTAGATCTGGAATAAAATAATAATGCTGATTCTGTCAGTCATAGCGCGCATGTTCTTCTTCTTTTTGTAGTGACTGGTTTCGCATTGCATCCATCATCAGCGCTTGATTCAACATTTTGATTTAGAGAATTTGATTTCAAGTTTTAATTTTTCCAACTTAACATTAACTTTTTAACCTAGACTTGGAGCAGAATCGAGCGGCTCCGCCAAATCTTCCAACATTTTAAAAGCCTATGCAATCCTTCCAGTCCAAAGCCCCTTCACACCTTACTATGTCTCCAATCAAACCTTCCAAGTGCTTGAAGTCCCCTATGTGAATGAAGTAAGCCGCACCCGTTTCCTAAATTTACACCTCAATGTAGCAGATCAACCGAATCCTCGTCTAACTTTATCCACAAACTGCCATCCTAATAATCCTCCATGTCGTTTAAAGCGACGTTGGCCCCGCGATCGAATATTCTGATGTTTTAGACTCGATAATTTTGACATCTAGAAGACCAAGAAGAGTAGACCTTATCTTCTCAACCAAACTTGTCAAATATAATATAAATTATAATATTTGGATGCACCCTTTACTTTTGAGGAGTTGGAAGTAGTCATTTCCAAGTTAAAAAACAATAAAGCGCCGGGTTATGATAGGTTTGGGTATGAATTTTATAAGTATGCACCCAAAGCTTTACATGAAGGCCTATTGCAATTTTTTAACTATATTTATGATTTAGGTGTTACCCCCGCTTCGTTTAGCCGTTCGATTATATTCCCTCTCTTCAAGAGCGGAGATATAAATGATGTAGTCAATTATAGAGCCATTTCGTGTATTGATACTATCGCAAAAATTTTTTCTAGTCTTTTGTTAATACGTCTTGAAACCTACATATCTTCCTGCAATTTATTGTCCGAATTTCAAGCTGGCTTTAGGCGCTCCTACTCCACAGTCGATAATATCTTTACACTGATAAACATAATCAGACTCCGCTTTCTTCAAAGCAAGAAACTTTTTTGTTTTTTTGTTGACTTCCGGGCTGCCTTCGATCGGGTTGATAGGGATGCTTTGATGCTTAAGCTTTTTAATCTGGGCATTTCCCACAAATTTATAAAAATTTTACGTTCACTTTACTTAAATTCGCAGTCAGCTGTTCGTGGTGGAGATGGTGTTTCGGATTGGTTTAGCGTACAGAGCGGGGTTAGGCAAGGCTGTGTGTTATCTCCGCTTCTGTTTGCCTTGTTTTTGGACGATTTACCAGCGGCTCTGGAGTCAGGTGTGAGGATGGGGCATACTTTAATCAAAGTACTTATGTATGCTGACGATGTTGTCCTGGTTGCCGAGAATGCCGTCAGTTTGCAGAGGAACATTAAGTTCCTAGAGTCGTATTGTACTGATTGGAATTTATCGGTTAATTTAGATAAGTCAAAAATTATTGTATTTAGGAAGGGTGGCAGGCTGGCAGCTAAAGAGAAGTGGTACTTCAACAATACTAGGGTTGATATTGTAAAAGATTATAAATATTTGGGAGTAAATCTAACACCTCGCCTCTCCTTTAATAGCTACATCTCCACTAAAGTGTCCAAAACAAAATTGGCCTTGAATAGTATTTGGCATGACTTCATCTCTCAGGATCCAGTTTCTCTTTCCGTAAAATACAAACTATTTAACTCTATCTGCCGTTCTATTCTGTGTTATGCCTGTCAAGTCTGGGGTTATGAGAGATTTGAGCAATTAGAAATGGCACAGCGTTTTTTTATTAGAAAACTTTTTTCTCTACCCAAGACGACCCCTAATTTCATGCTCTATTTAGAGACTAAGGTGAATCAACTGTTTCTATTCACGTTTAGGCTACATTTTAATTACATATTCAAATTACTCAAACTCCCGGATTCCCGTCTTTCTAAAATGGTCGCCCTTAGAGTCATTAATAGTAATGCACTGTGGTTCAAGTTGTGGAACACTTTGTGTACAGAATTCTCTTGCGATTCGCTATTTTCTTTGAACAATGTAAGTGAATGGCCAAAGATGTTCAATGATTTGTTGAACAGACTAACAATTAAGTTTCAGAATGAGCAGTACGAGCAAGTTGCCTCTTCCTCTCGTTTCGTATTTTACAAACAATTGGAACATAACGTTGATATGTTTAGCTTAATCTCTGATCAGACTCAGGGTCTGTCATTGACTGAGCTAAGGTGGCTTTTTAAGATCAGAGGGGATTTATTGTATCTCAATGGTGCTCCAATATGGACGAGGGAGGTGGTAATTTGCTCGTTATGTAATGCGCGTGTTAAAGAGGATATTGTGCACTTCATGGCCGAGTGCACCATACTTGCAGAAATTCGTCGGTTGCACTTGAACTCAGCCTCCTTTACGAAAAGCCAATTTATTGATCAGCTAAGTAATAATTTTAAAAATTTAATTAAATTTGCCCGACACGCTTGGCACTATCGTTATCAGCTGGTTTTGGAGTTCAACTATTGATTTATATTTGATATTAACCTTTTATTAATTTATTTTACTCATTTACTCATTTAATTTTATTTATTATTATTTATTTATTTTTTATTTATTTATTTTATTTGTATTTTCTTTTCGCCACTTCATATTGCAAGATATTTATATTTCTTTTACTGTTTATAGTCAGTCCGAGGTAGTAATTTTATTTAATCTCAGATTTCTTTTTCTGTTCAGTTATTATAATTTATTAGACATTTAATTTTATTTTTGTCTTCGATGAGTATTTATTAAACTATTCGTATTATGTCCCAACTTGTATTATATTCTAATTATATTGTATATTGCTTTATTATAATAATAAGAATCAATATTTTGTTTTTACGTCGACCTCCAGCAGACGGACTAGTTCCATGCTGTACATTACTTGTTTGATTTTGTTCAAGAGTATAGTTTTGTTCTGTTTTTTTAAATAAAGTAATATTATTATTATTATTATTATATTATTAATATAAATTACCCAATCAGTTGAAGTTATTGCAATAAATACTTGAAATAATTTTTTTTTTCGAAAAGTCACAATTCCACTTATCATTCGCTGCTCTGGCGATGACCATACATCAAAATGAAATGCCAATTTTACCCTTTCAGAGTCTTATAGTTCTTTGAAAATTATTTTTGATCGCTAAAAGCATAATTTTTATGTATATGGAAACCTCTGGGGGAATTTATAGAAAACTGGTCACGATCTACGGAGTTTAAGAAAAAGTAAAATTATTGGTAGTGATAATACGAATTTTCAGTTTCGAAATTAAGAGTAAAGTAAAAAAGTTAAAATTTAAAGCAAAGTAATCGCCTATTTTTTCAGGCGGGGCTTAACGTCCAACTACCAATTAGGTGTCGTGGACGGAGGCGACTAGCAAACATACTTTACTGTAAATTTCTTTTATTAACTATTAAATAAAATCCAAGACCTAAGACCGGGAATCGAACCCAGTACCACAATACATATTAGCTTCGCAGGTCTCGCCTCTAACCGCTCGGCTACCGTGGAAATTAAGAGTAATGATCGCAAAACATTCTGTTAGAAGAAGAAAAAGTTCTGGATGATTTACTAATTACATAGAAGTATGTTTTTAACCAAAAAAGAAAAACATGAGTACTTATCTTTTTTATTTTGTACATTTATTATACTTAATGCAGTTTAAAGCATGTTTGTAGTAGTAAATATGGTACCAAATGACACTGGTGAATAACAGTGCTGGAAGGTATAAAAAAGTGCCATCACGGGTCACGACTCCCGGGCCCTGTCACGTGGTCCTCGTTAACGAGCTGAAACTTAGGCGTTAGTTTTTTTTTTTTTTCTGGCCAGTTTATTTTGTCTTTTCTCTGTACCTTAAGGATAAATACATTGCAACATCCTAACTGTAATGAACATTGCCATATAGTATACAACACAAAAGCTGATCTTAAATGTACTTGTTGGTTTGATATAAGCTTTGTATTTTCTATTTGAGTGGCTAAGAGAAATTAGCTCTTTAGTATGGAAGAGTAATTAGCAGTAGCTTTAGCATAAGTGTGAAATGAAAAATCACTTATTTAATAGCACTTAACAGTAATCAAGAAATGATCCGTAAAATGCAAAAAACATTACGCTCTCCAGGGAACTGCATATCCGCTTTCTGAGAAGTGACCCAAATCAAATTTTACCGATTTTATTTTTTTAATTAAAGTAAATTTTTAGACCTATACGTTCGGCTCACGGTACAAAGTTTAAATTAAATTGAGAAAATTTCAAAATACTTTTAAAAAAATGGGTTCAATGGTCAGTCAATTTTCTTCTAATTTACATAGCTCTACATTTAATTTTCATTATTATGGTTATTCGGAGGACAAAACAGTAAAATATATCCAAAAATGGTACCTTACAGGAAAGCCTAACTACCCCTCCTCAAAGATGTTTACTAAATCGATCTTTGCTAGAAAAATATTTCTAATAGGAGGATCTACTTGTACAAACAATTATTACTCCAAGCTAAAAGAAAGTCATTGGAGTGGTTTTTGAGAAAAATGTGAAAAACTAAAAAAAAAATCTTTAGGGCTGAGGATTTGAACCAAAAAAGCTTACTCTGGTGGCGCAGGAACGAAATATCAAATTTAATTTTCAGCGACTTTCGTGTTTGATTTACGTTGGATATTCAAACCACCACATGCAAAAGGCCATCTTTTCTGACAGAACTCCGAAAGAAAAAAAAATTCTCTGAAATTATTTTAAATTCCTTGGAGTGTTACTCTTGAAGAGCCCAATTCAACCCGAAATTAATGAAAAATGTTGCAACTTGTCGAAAAAAAACAGACCGCTATTCTTTTAATGAGATCTCCAGGTGGTGCTCAAAATTTAAAAACACCTGTTACCGCAGCTCTCTAACGATCACAGGCCAATTTTCAGAAATCTTTCAGAAACATGAGAAACTCCTATATTTTTATCTTTATAACTTCCACAATCTCTCCTCAAATTGCGGCAGTAAGAGAAACACAAGTCTTTGAAAATATAAACTTCCTTCGAAAAAAACAATAGAATTAAAAAAACGTTATTAAAGTTTACAGACGTATGTGGATGATTTTTAATTCGCTAAACGAGAGAATCGCGTGACGCGTTCTACGCATGCGTACATATTTCTTTAAGGATATTAATTGTTCGCCTTTAGGTGGCCGCTATCTCGATATAAACGTTGTTTCCGTTCTGTTCCGCACATTAACTTTCCTTACATAACCTTCACTTTGCTTCTAACAATATCTACACTCTTGTTTACGGTTATAATAACATTAATAAACTAGGAGTAATATTATTAATAATACATCAATTGAAATATTGGACAATCAAAAATTTCTTCATTCTCCCATTCACCCTCTCATTCGAAAGGAAAGATGAACTACTGAATGAATCGTGTCCTTTTCAAAACTGAGTTTTCTGCAGTTCTTGGGAGACAAAGATATGACTTTTTAGGATAGGATAGGTCGCAAGATGTGCAAAAGTAGTGTTGTTTCTTATCTATTATTGCTTCTGACGATAATATTTTGACCTAAACCCGAAATCCATCTAGAATTGCCACTAAATGATTTATTCAGGTCTTGTGATTTTCAAAGTATAAAAAATAAAAATACATAATTAAAAATTAAAAATAAATAAATAAATAGATAAATGACGTCTACATACTAACGCACTTAAATGACCAAACAATGCTAGAATTTCAAGTTAGAGGAAAATTGGATAATCAGAAATGCAACCTCCAGAATACTTTCCTAAGTCAATGAGTGATGCTATAAATTAAACTTTATTAATATAATATTAAACTAAGTGAACAATCAAATTAAATTACAGTTTTATCACTTTATCCATCGACTAAAATTGATTAAAATTCACTTTTTACTCTGATTAACATTGCATTGAAAATGCTCGAACTTAGTCAGTTATTGCCTATGTAGAGTCATATTGAATCCATAATTTATTTTTATCTTTTTTTATATTGATTTCAATTTTAATAATAAAATTTGCATTAAAGGATGAGAGAGAATAGGAATTAAGACCGAAAAAACAAATTTTGTCCACAAATCGGCTTTAACATTTCACGTAGAAGGAATTAACTTCAACTTAAGATCGCAGTAATTTCTAGAATCCTGATTGACTGTCTTCTATCACGGACTTTTTCAGTTTTTTAATTACATTCACTATTTTTTCAATTACTGTGCGCTGTTGACACGGATCGGAAATTACCTAATTCGCTACAAGTTTTTGCTGCAATTCGGATAGAAAATCAATTCTAGAAAGAGGCTTTATTGTGCCTTGATACTTTCTATGAAAATTATGTAAATTTATCAAATAAGCCTTTAGGCAATAATCTGGAGTCAAGATAATAATAGAAAATCTACTTATATTACCAACCTGGAGTCAAAATGACTCCGATATATTTATGTGTAATGCCAATCTGGAGTCAAAATGACTCTTACGATTCAAGTAAACTAATCTGCTAAGAAACTAGAATTCCATGGTCTTTAGCTCGTGACTATCGAATGGTGAGAGAGTGGGGATAGCATGAACATTTCGGGATAGCTATGAAATTTGGGAAAACAGAGACCATTCCTATTTTTTTTGGAGTCAAATTGACTTCGGATTGGCTATGCGATGTTTAATGTAGGATTTACATTCAGATAGAAAAACTTCTAATGCTATCGAAAAGTCAGTTTACCAAAACATATGAAGTTAACAATGTCAAATTTACAAATAACAATATGAGTTCTTTTGTTTGAAAGTTCTCTTAATGATTCAAAAGGCAAGGGAGAACTTACAGGTTAGGTTCAGATTGAGGAAATTTTAAATCAGAGTTTAATGATTGCGGTAAGAGAAAGAACCTCCCAGTCGTCGATCAGATTGATGAAGTAAGAGAGGATGTTCAGAGAAACTTTGCGGATCTAGGTTCCACCCTGTCTTAAGCAAAGTGTTGCTTGGGGCTCGTGTAATCCCAGCTCAAGTGGCAATTGAAAGAGAAAGGAGAAATGATCAGGGGCATTGATGATCGCAGCTGCCGTCGTGAAAAAAAATAAGTTGTAAAAATATTGCCACCAAATTTTGTTAAACTGTTCCTGATTGCCAACACTCGAGTAGGGAGCAAGGTGAAGGATTACACATCTAAAACGAGGACTTCTTTTCGACAGTCCGAGTATTCGCGATTACCCAGGGGTATTGAGGCCACAGATTGCTTGGACTAACGAAATCTTTTTATCAATTCACGATACCAAAGTCCATTTGCTTTGCAGCACATCAAAATGCTTTTTGAGTAGTGCACTTTCAGAATATGGATTTAGTGTTTGCCGCAAGAAGGGGTTTCCATACCAGATGCACTAAGTTTTTAATTTAGAATCGGGAGTTGTTTTTGGGATAGTGACAAGCGATTCCATTGAAACTCTAAATTCTTATTACATGTTCCTAACAGGGTGTAGAGTAGCATTATAGACTGTCAATTTTCTTGATTTCATATCCGTTTTATAGCATAATCATCAGATTTCATACTTTTCAGGAAAAGCAATTTTAAAAGTGTTTTTTTTCCAGACAGGAGCATTTGATATTTAAATTGATTATAATTTTTTCCAGACTTCTTTTATAGTATCACACCTTTTTGTATGTTTTAGATCTGAATATGAATGAGAGAGAACAATCTGAACTCCTTTTTTTGTATGCTATTTCCGATTTAGCCTTTAATTTTTTGTCCAATATTATGATCCTGTGTTTTAATCTTTACCAAAATTTACTTAGTTTATTCCATTTTTTTCTATTTTTAAAAGAAGTCACTTCAATGAATTTGTATTTTTTTTATTCTAGAATTAACTAATTCATCAAAACTTTTTCAGACGGATTTTACGTGCAAATGCAAGTGCAGGTCATGTCCCACATTATTGTAAACGTCATAAATTCAAATATAACTCCTCTGACTTCTAAATGCCATTTTACATTCGAATATAGAAAATCTGCATGTTTGTTATATATTTCTTGTGGCAGTAATCCCTTGAATAAAACGTTGGCATCAATTGATATCCAAGAAACTTTTATCGCATAAATGGCACGCAAACTATTAAAATCGTACGCCATCGATTTGATTTTCATTATAAACGTCACTTTTCCCCAATTGTACTTATAAGCTCCCGGTAGTAAATAATTCTTAGAATTGGGTTGTAGTATACAGATAAGCGAGATTTCTAGTTAGATTTCTGCCTTACTTTATCGCCATTTAATAATAATGGCGGCATGCAATCTTTAATAATTTGTTTCTTTATAAATATTACTACGTTTTAAGTGAAACAATTGTGAGAATTACTTTGTTATTATTCAGTATTATTTTTTTAATTCGTGTTATCTTATTTCCGTAGTAATCGCGTGTAATGGAGATTGATTTGAACACTTTCAAGATGTAATCCTGATAATTATAACTTTTTAACCAAAGTTTTACAAACTTTCTTTCATGTAATTGAACACAATAGCACAAAAAGTGGATTATTTATCTTGGATAAACCAACTGTACAGGAACTAGATGTGGTAATTTTCCTGGTTGGCCACCGATGATACTGTTTGCAGAGGGTTCTACCTTTGTGTGGTATAATGCTGTAAAATTAAAGTTGATCCGCAAGAGAACAAGATGTACGCACGCACTCCTTACCGACTTGAAAGCTGATTTCAATACCATAATTCGCGAAGCTCTTTTCTTAAAGCCATACATTACTACTAGTAGCTGCACATGCTTAGAAATATGTACAATGGCTTGTTTTCATCATTGTGGAATCCTCGAAGGGAACTGTTTGTCATTGTCATTGGTACAACAAGAATTGTTTACAGCATATTCCATTAAAACTGTTAAAAT
Source organism: Rhodnius prolixus (assembly GCF_049639745.1). NCBI lineage: Eukaryota > Metazoa > Arthropoda > Insecta > Hemiptera > Reduviidae > Rhodnius > Rhodnius prolixus. The sequence goes on along the minus strand of NW_027411581.1, from coordinate 32,166,198 downwards.
CTTTTGAAACAAAACGCCGGTGAACAGCTAAAATGGAAGTTAAAATGGATTGTACCAAAACTATCTGATTATTTTGTCAAAATAAATATTTGCCTTTGTAAGTAATCACAAGTAATGGGCACTAAGATAAAGGTAACACCAAGATTTGTTTCACAAACAATACTCTTATATTTGTATTGTTCTAAATAAGAGATGGTATAAAACAATAGCAATATCGGAGTTAGAGAGACAAAGCCTTTACACAGACCAATAATTATACTAGAGTACACAAAAGTCTGCGTTCGAAAACAAAACTAATTAAACCAGTGCGTATATATATGTATACAGCATCGTTAAGAATTCGGCTCGGTTCAACTTTCCCAAATACAACAGACAGACTGCGCGTACTGCATACCAATCTAACTAAAAAGGTTTCTCATCAGTTCCTCTTTATTGTTGATATACCCTCTTATAAAAGTGACTCAGTTTTTGATTGACTAACATCATCGTAAATGTCATTGTCTATCTGCGTCATTGCCTTCTAATGGCCGTTATTTGCTGATAAACTTATTCCCCCTCCCAAATATACAAATTTATTGCATTGAAGCGAAAAAAATGAGGTCATCGAACGGAGGTCGCCCGTAAGGCTCCGAAAACTTATTGTTATCCAAGTTTTTTTATCAATTCTGGAGATGTTGAAGTGAATGTGATTATAGTTCTCAAAAGAAACGTTGTACAACGTTAGTCTCTCATGAATTTCGGTTCCAAACTCAACTTAAAATCGAACTTTATTTAGCGGTTTATCATTTACAAAGGTTTTCCAGTTTGGTACCATCATTTTCTTAAAACTGCTAATCTCTTGTGATGTTCGAACATTAACTATTATCTAATCGTGCGGCGACTGAGGTGCCTACATATTAATGTCAGAAAGTAATTGGGAAGATTTTAGATAGATGAACAAATAGTTGTTTTTTTCAATCAAGAGATTTTGAGGTCATGAAAATTGAACAACTTATTGATGTTGCTTATCCTACGACTTACAAGTTACAACCTGTAATCCCTGATTTTAACACACATTTAACACTAAATTTACCAACACTTATCACTTGCAATTGCAAATGAAACCAAAACTTAAATTAAGGAAGTTTTAGATGTGTGGATAGCAAAATGGCGTAGCAGGTTTCTTTCTGATGTTGCATATCAAGTTGATTCTCAATTTTTCGATGTCTCAATGTCCACACAACTGAGAAAATTGACTCAAAAGAAAGTTGAAACTAAGAAAATTCTTATTATACAAAAATAAAAAGTAAAGTAATCGACTATTTTTCCAGGCGGAGCTTAACGTCCAACTACCAATTAGGTGTCGTGGACGGAGGCGACTAGCAAACATACTTTACTGTAAATTTCTTTTATAATAATAATGAATGAATACATTAAATAAAAGCCATGGCCTAAGATCGGGAATCGAACCCAGTACCACAATACATATTAGCTTCGCAGGTCTCGCCTCTAACCGCTCGGCTACCGTGGCGCCCAATTCCTATTATAAAAGAGGTTCCAAAGCCCAAAATTTATTAATTGCCTATTAAGGAATGTTGCTATTATTACTAACAATGTTTAATAAAGTGGAGAAAATTTACTGCGGTTGAAAACTTCAAGCAGATTGAACTCAAAATAAACACTATTATAATAAGATTGGGAAAAAAATCCTATTGAGCTATGGGTCACAATCATTTAGCACAAGTTCTTGGTGATGGGATGTAATGTTCAGTTTGCATGACCACGCTCAAGTGGTCTCCATCTGGACGGAGTTCCGACTAAGAGTGTTAGTGCACTATTAGTCAAACGAACCAGCATTGTAGAGGGAGCGAGCTAATAAGGAGTTCAGTAATGTTCTCTAAACTACCAAACCAATACAAACAAGACTTTAGCGTTTAATAAATTATAAAATCAATTCAGTAAACCTTGTTTTATACAATTATTTCTCTAAAGAATAAATGAAGGGCTTCGCTGCAGAGTTCTGGGTTCTCAAACGGAGACACTTTTACAGTTGGGATTGAACATTGTCAAACTGAGTGATCGACAGATGGTGAAAAGAGGCATCCCACAAAGATCATTGGCCTAAATTCCTGAAACTAAGAGGCACGAATAACAGAGCCGAGACTGTACTCGCAGAACGATTCCGCGTAAAAGATGACATCAATCTCTTCAAGAAGAGGCGGCCGTCTCTTGTAACACCTAGAGAGCGGTTTGGCGGAAGTAGGTCGAGTCTAGAAAGATCCACTTCATTTAAAATCCGGCCTCAATACACAAATTCGGGAGAGGCGTGACAATGTATTATGAAAAAATAGAAATAGAAATAGAAAAGAAATTTATTATTCTGGGACAATTGTCCCCTAAGAATAAATACAGGTACAAATAGAGGCCTTAATAGTTTGGCCTGTGATTATAGAGAAATTAAATAAATAAATAAATATTTACAAAAGTGAAAATATAATAAGTGAAAATGAAAGTAAAAATAAAATAATAAAACAGCAGAAATTAAGGAAATAAATTAAAACAATTAGAATTTCGGAGGAAGCTGAATAGAAAGGAGATAACTGAATAGACGGGATTTAAAGATGGATAGGGTAGGAGCATGGCGGACAGATGAAGGCAAGGAGTTCCATAGAGAGGTAGCACGTATGAGGAAGGACTTGTCAAAGGATGAGGTACGGTGAAAGGGAATATAAAGATCAGATGAGCGAGATCTAGTGTTACGGGAATGGATGGAGGATTTAAACTTAAGGAGTTGAAAAATATAGGAAGGCCTTTGAGACCGGATGAAATAGTGACAGATATGTAGTAGGCGCCACGGTAGTTAGAGGCGAGACCTGCAAAGCTAAAATGCATTGTGGTACTGGGTTCGATTCCCGGTCTTAGGCCTTGGATTTTATTTAATGGTTAATAAAAATAATTTATAGTAAAGTATGTTTGCTAGTCGCCTCCGTCCACGACACCTAATTGATAACTGGACTTAAAGCACGCCTGAAAAAATAGGCAATTACTTTACTTTACTTTAGTGGCAGTGGCACTGCAATAACACTATTATAGGCAAGGCCACCTCCAAAGAACTTCTGGGAGGCAGTATACTGCAGTCGCGTCCAGACTCTGACTAATTAGGATGTAAAAAGATGAACAAAAGAAATAGAAAAATTCCTCTTAAATCTATGATTCTAATTTGGAAAAGTACAAGCGTTATTCATGTATTTCAGCGACCAAGAAGAACTGAAACAAAGTTGAACGATATGTAGATTTGGCAGAGTATGACCGACAGTGTGGTGACCGCTAACGAGCAGAGTACTGCTACTTCTGGAGCTAAGTGGCCATCTATGGAGTTAATCTAGTGTAAACTTACCATAACTTGGCGTCCCTCTGAACACTATTATGGTGGGCTAATATAACTTCCACCACTTAATCACTCCAATTATGTTTATTAGAACGGAGAAGATTTAACTATATGCGTTACAAGGAGTCATTAGATGAAATGACCGTGTAATTACCTTCTTATAAATAATATTATCTTTCATCATTTTATGTATATATATATATATATGTATATGTATATATTCAGGGTTTGTGTGAAAATGCTGGTACAATTTTCTCATTTGAATATTTATTTAGCTAATACTGCCTTTATAAACATATTAGCTACCTTTTGACTATCATAATTAATATCAGAAAAATAATAATCAGCATTAAAAAATAATCAGCATTAAATTTCCAAGCAATTGTTCAAACTGTGTGAAAACCCATTGCATTACCATCGCCATCGCTTCTCTTAATAACGGCTTCTTTTTTTTCTAGGGGACGAAGACTATGCAAGTCAGTGGAAGACATCGGAAGATGTCTTTTAGGGAATTTTTAAAGAATTTAAATTTTGCAATTAAAAGAAAATAAAAGAAGAGAGCAGGTATTAAATATTACTCGTTAATAATTATGAATATCGAATATTACAAAACCTTAAAGAGATGTACCTCAAGACAAGCCACATAATCGCACCAACGTTCTCATGAACTTTTAACTTTTACCTCCTACATCTTATCCTTTAACAGTAGAAGCCATACTAGACTCGCGCAGCTTAATTCAACCCTATTTATTTGGCAATGACATCTATTGATAAAAGAGATTCAAATATTGTTTTGATCTGAGGCCTCAGCATGGGTTCAGGGGAAGATAAAACGACCCTACATATACTTTGCCTCTCGCAAGAGACGACTATGTGCGAAACACCCTAGGGATATGGGGTTAGAATAGTCTCATGGTATCCCTGTCTGTCGTGAGAGACGACTTGTACGGGCGGTATGGAATATGAGCCACTTTTACATGGAATAGTACCATCATAGTGAGAAAAGCTTTAGCCCACATCAGAAGGCTGTGGATAAACAGTAGGTCTTTATACAAAGGATTTAGTCTTGCTAGGAAATGGTACTACTAAACCGTTCATATGGAGTTATTTTGCCCATGTCGCGAGCAGCGGGGTTTCGAGCTTTGCAGTTATAGCAATGTAGAGTGTATAGCCTGTTCTCTCTTTATGTAGGAGGAAGATGCGTGATTTGCCTTCAGGAAGTGTTCCGCTGTCTTCTTTTCCATCTCCGACATCATATTTGATTGCAGATAGAGGCGCGTGACGCTTTATCTGATTCTTGCGAAATATTTCAGTTGAGACTAGAGCCTTTTCAGGGTTAATTGCAAAGCTCTCATTAAATTCCAATTGAACCATTATTGTCATTATCTATTTTAATAATATCAGTTGGTTATAATAATAATCTTTACAAAACAAAAGAAAAATCGTTTGAATTTACTACTAAGAAAACCCACTTATTTGATTAATTTATTGAAGATCACATTCAAGGACTAAAAGACCGGCCGAGGAGTTAATAATTGTAGAAATTACATTTCAAACTATTTACATTTTAATCTACATAAATTTGGCTCTTGAAGTGGATGCCGCCTTAAAATATTTTGTTAATGATTTCCAGTAATTATTAATTAATAACCATTAATTTATTCCAATTAACAGGCGCCACGGTAGCTGAGCGGTTAGAGGCGAGACCTGCGAAGCTAATATGTATTGTGGTACTGGGTTCGATTCCCGGTCTTAGGCCTTGGATTTTATTTAATGGTTAATAAAAGAAATTTACGGTAAAGTATGTTTGCTAGTCGCTCCTCCGTCCATGACACCATTGATGGTTGGACGTTAAGCCCCGCCTGAAAAAATAGGCGATTACTTTTCTTTACTATTCCAATTAACTTTGCTGGCCAGAGTTTCTTGTTTAAAACATTTTATCCAGCGTTCTCTTGAGGATGGACAGGTGGCCATGAAGCAATGAACATACTCCTGTTCTAAAGTGCACAGATCGCTTTAAGATTTTACCATTTAATTTATTAATTATGTAATAAATTCGAAACGGGGAGGAGAAACCAAGGCCTGTGAGCTTTACCCAAGAGCCGCTCTCCAGCATTAAGAGTCTGATTAAAAGGACAGGTCTGGAGGGTGAGCTTTAAAGTGAGGGGAGCCACAATAGATCCAAAGGGGTCGCAGTGGCGTAGGCTTTGAGACCGCCCTAGTCTAATCTAATCTAATCTAATAAATTCGAAAAAAGTAGCAAGCAGGATGTGATTCAATAGAACAATGCAATCTTTGGTACCGCTTACATTAGAAAGTATGAAGTATAGTAAATTTTTAAGTGCAATGCAACTTTAATTGGAGTTTAATTGCTATTTTCTTTTTTTTTTTTTTTTTTTTTGCGAGGGGGAAAAATGCCAAAGGCACCTTCCGACGATCTGTCGGGTGTGTGGGGCTCGACCCACAATAAAACCCCCTCCCCTTCAGGCGTAAATATCCATCCCGGAACCGCCAAACAGCATTACTTCGGGATGGCGCCTCGTTACTTGACTTTCCTTCTTTTTTTTTTTTACTCTTCCACCTTACCTACAATAATTCGAGGTCCTTCTTTTTCCTTATTAATATTTTTTTAACAATGGAAGATACCTTTGCCCAGGCTTCCTCATTTTCCAGCATCCGCCCGACGATGCTGTCCGGAGCTATCGGACCGGTGACTTCCTGCAAGCTTCTTCTTTCTTGTACCCATCGTGTACACTCAAAAAAGGTGTGCAGGGCGTCATCCGAGTCCGAGTCCCCGTAAATACACGCCCCAGACGGCCTTTTCCCTATTTTTTTTAAGGAATCCTGCGAAATACCCGTGGCCAGTAAGGAATTGTGTGAGGTAATAATCCACCTCCCCATGTTTCCTTTCTGCCCAGATCACCGGGTCAACAATTAATTTTGCCGTCCATCGCCCATGGCGGTCATTGGCCCAGCAGGCTCTCTAATCTTGTGCCAGCCGAGCAATCGCTCTCTTTTTGGCGTCGGTACTACCTAGAGACTCCCTCAGCAGGTAGGTCCTGCCACCAAGTCAATGGGGAGAACACCTGCTATTACCAGGGCCGCCGACCTGGAAACCGTCCTATAAGCACTGATAATTCTCAGTGCCCCTTTTCTTTGGACTGCCGCCAGCCACTTCTTATATTTTCCTTTTTTTAGGGCTTCCGCCCAAATTTCGCTGCCATATAACATGGCAGCATTTGCCGCGGACATCAAGAGCCGTCTCTTGCTAGGCAAAGGTCCTCCAACGTTGGCCATTAGCCTGCTTAGTGCCGATGTGGTTTTCTCCGCCTTAAGAGATACATGTTTTAAATGTTCCCCAAAAGTTAGTTTTGTATCTAGGAATACTCCTAGATATTTTAACGCGCTTTTGGTTCCCATTGCTACTTCTCCCACTTGCATCTGGACTCTGGTATCAATGTGCCGTCTTGTAATGAGGAGGACTTCAGTTTAATTGCTATAATTTGGGTAAACTTTACTTAAGTGGAATTATAACTGCATTCTTGCAGTAAAAGAAAACAGTAAGTTATGTTCACTAGATTTAGTTTGCTCATGAATTTATGGAATAAGTTCGTAGTCGTGATAACAGTAACTTAAATTAAAAAAACAAAAATGGAAAATTGATTAAATCTAAAACAACAATGAATTGGATAATTTAAATAAAAACTCTTTTGTCTGAACGTTAGTGTTAACACGTCAGCAGTATCCTCACTCTCTGGGCAACTGCTTTCCCCATTTTCACGTACAAATAAAAAGGTAGCGATAAATATCTAATTAGGTTATTTAAAATACTTATATATATAACTTAATTGGTCGAAAAACGTTTCTGGTTTTGGTCATTTCAACGTGTCATAACCAGAACACAGAAAGAGAGAGATACGTGCACTTTACGTTAATTTACATTACAGGTGTAGCGAGTGCACGCAAACCTCGAACGCATGGTTGAACCCCCACTTCACCACAGTCGACTGTTATTGTTTCGGTTCGACTTAATGAATCTGTATAATGAATGTTATTAAAACATTTTTTTTTTTTTTTTTTCTTGTTATGCTGGACTTTGTTTTAATATTGTAGCTACCAACTCTGTAATAGTGACCTTAATTGTTTAAAAAATTCACTCCTAATGTTACTACTTTATCTTAAATTTAGTAAGTGAGAGTATTCATGTTAAATTTCCATTTTGAGTTTTGACCTGAAATTATGTTTCAAGAGCTTCTAATTTTTGGAAACTTTCTTCCGTGAACTATTTCAAAATCTTAAATCATACGTTTAATTTTAATTTGCTTACTTTTTGTGTATGTTTATGGAAATTACTTAGGGGTAAGAAAATGGCTGGAATAAAATAAAATGTAGAAAACAAAAAATATACATCCTTTTTGCCTAGTTTGAGTTTTGCAATTGATCATTAAAAGAGGGGCAATTAATATTTTAATTATTGCATCATACACTTCAAGCATTGCCGGGCATAAATACTATTCACGTCATTATTCGCGCTTTGACCATCAAAAGAAATTTATTTTCTTAGGACTTTCCCAACATTTTTCAGCCCTCTTCAGGATCATCAGTAAAGAGGCCGCATGCAGAGCGCCACCCCCTCCACCCTATTCACCAGATCTCGCGGCGTCGGATTATCACCTTTTCAGATCGTTAGAGCGTACATTAAGAGGTAAAACATTTACCAATGTTGGAAAAGTGAAAACGCGCTTGGAAAAGTTCTTCAATGAAAAATCGAAGGACTTTTTTAAAAATGGAATCGAACAATTGCCTTCTCGCTGGCAAAAAGTGTTAGAAAATGAAGGAAATTATTTTGTTGATTAGCACTTAAAATTTCTTTAATAAATAAATGTTTTTCGCCAGAAAAAATAAATTTTGATTACTTTTCGGTCCCCCAATATAATACTTTCGATCAAACACAGGTTTATTTGTTTATTTACTTTGTAATATGTAAAAATAAATGTATAAAACAAGTATATGTTATTGAATATCATAAAATAATAATTTGTGAATACAAATGATCTACAGAGCTGTTTTACACTCTACCATCCTTGCGGCTCTTGGTAAGATTTATTAAAAAATTATTTAAGGAGAAATGGCTCTCTACTTAAAATAGGTTGCCGACCTCTGCACTAAAGCAAATTTATGAAGAAATAGTGCAGAATTTTGTAGTTATACTCTTTAACAGTCCATGTCCTAGAATTTAGTCGTTCTTTCTTCTTGTTCTCGCAGGCTAACTTACCAAAGGTTTCTTCTTTAGGCGATGAACCAATTGGTTATTATGCCCTTTGCTGTTCTGTGGCAGTGCATATGCCAACTTCATACTCGCTTCGGCGGTACATATACTAAAATTGAAATTAATTAAATATCATCTATAATTATTAATAATGAAATAACAAATAAAAAATGTTCAGAAAACGACAGTACTTTTTATTTTTTACAAGCCAATAAGTGTAATAATTACAATCAGCATGTTCAGCCACTAGGATGTCTGAAAGTTTTCGCAGATATTTCCTTCTCGTATCTGAGATATACAATGCCTTTTTCTGTCAATGGAAAACAATATTCTTATGAACAACGTTGAAAATAGTTCAATTTGATGGACATATATAAAAGAAAAAATATAAATAAATGATAAGTCTGGAATCTTACTTGATTGGTCGCGAGTCAGAGTCAGGCACGGATCGACAATTGCAAAGAAATGTACTACCCCAAACAAGATGAGATTAGCACTGAAGGAAACTAGTCATGAGAGTGTATTGCTTAAAGCAAATTGCATTGCCTAAAGGACAGTACCCTCCGCTGCTTCGTCACTAAACTGCGATTATTTTAGTCTTAGTCTGTACCTGTGAGATACTCGCGCCCGCTGGAAGGTTAATCGCAGCAAAAGGTAGTTCATTGAAAGGAGTTAAAATTTATTTAATTTTATAAACTGAAGACGGATCCAACCGAGGCCCATAATGCACAATAATAACTGAGATCTCCCACAACATCAAAGCCGTGCTTCATTACTTCAGTTCTGTTTTTAGATTTTATTGAAAATGAGTTTTAATAATAATAAACAATAAATCTTAACTTTTATTATGTTCTTTAAATCAGTAACGTTCAAACCAACCAAGATCTCTACAACTCTGGTGAAATTGTTGCAGGATACAGAGGTCGTAATGATGGTGCAGCACCCTCCATGGGTATAATTCAGAGTAAACCTGATCTGGCCAAAACACTTTATCAAATACCCCAAGATACGTGGTAGTGTAAACAGTGCAGCGATAATCTAACTGCTTGAAAATGAAGTTGTTCACAGCTACATTCCATACCTTGATTTAAAGTCAATAGCAAATTCAATAAAGTGTTGACACATTTGGTCCAACATGGAGTTTATGAGTGGACGATATCTATAATTGAAAAACTGTTTTTCAATTAACCTTAACCTGATTACAAAAGTTCCTATTCTGCATTTTTGCTAAAAACCCATTTATTTCAAGCCTACGCCCAAGAATAGTTGGAACAATGCTGATTTAAAATCCTGAATCATATCTAGATTAATACGATGAAAATAAAGAAATCAGAACCTGATTCTTTCAAAAAGATTCCATTTTGTAGATTCTAAATAGATGTGGCTTTACTTCAATACTTTACTATTTTTCCACTCAAACTAAAAAATATAAGTCTAACATGTTAAATAATAGTTATTAACGCAGCTACTAATTGAGAACACAAATCACATGATTAGCTTTCATTAAATACTGGCTACAATTAGCATGTGAATGTAATGCAATATAGCAATAAATGATTAATGATAAAATTGAAGCATACCATTAAAAGTTGCACAGTAATTATTAGAGTTATTTTACTATAATTCTATTTTAGTGTTCATCTATTAGCTGAAAAAAGTAGATAATTTGTATAGCTTTTTGAAAAGTAGCTCATTTATAAATAATTATTTGTTCCATTTGAAAGGTTTGCTTTAATTAATCTGAAAGAAAGACATTACAACTCGTAGGTTCGTTCATTCGCAATTAAAAACAAGTTTGCTAGCGGAATTAGAACGGCTTTTCTCAATGTTCCTTTGTACAATTAAATTCAAATGTTAAAAATCAAATAGATAAGTTTGTTTTTTATTAAGTTTGTTAAAATAGGTTGTATATGGAAGAGGGAGTGGCTTAATAGATACTAATAACACTGCGAACTAAAGAAGTAGCAAAACATATAAATGTTAAAAAAATCACTACCAAAAACAGTTTGGATTTCTTTTTTTTTGAAACTGGCATCCACGACCTCAGGCAATGAACATCAAAAGGGCACCAGCAGCTATAGAAAATTATAACGTTTTTTACTCAATATTTTGGGAATTAAGAACTTGTTTTTATGTATACATACCAAAAGGAAATGTTTATAAGATAAAGCCAAATAATTTGGACAAAAAATAGGATCGGAAACCTATCTCTACCTTCTCGGGGATAACAGCTTCTAAAAGCAGTTTTAAAGATTTAACGTCTTAAATATGAGGTAATCTTCCGCCTCAGAATCCTTCAACTCGGAGTTAGGAATTGGGGAAACTGAGCTAACCTCTGAGCATCTGAGAAGGACGTTAGTTGGGAGCAGAAAATTGCTTCTGGAACTATTGCTGGCATGTGGCACTTCCTAAATCTTTTCTGACGACCCTGGATAGTTACCAGGCGTTGGAGGAGTGCATACATTCCCTCCGCAGGAAGAAAGAGTTGGCGGTGAAGCAAAGTTATGTTTCTTTTCAGAAATTAATTATTGGTACTGTAAATGTTGGCCCCGCCTACTTTATTTTCACCGCTTTCTGTTTCAACGAGACTCATATCTAATAATATTTGCAACAGAATATTAAGGCATATTGCGTGCTTTACACGTTCAGTTGCCAAACAGCTGGGCGTTCCCTTACATTACACCGAGCAAAGAGAATGAATGAATGCGTAAAAGTGTCGCCTTAATACTCATGTCACATGAATGACAGATTTTTATTATAAAATATTTAAGAAATACACAAGAAATGATCACCCACCTTTGTTTACAATTTCACTTTTATTTAATAACGTTCACACAATTAAGAAATAAATCAGTCAAGTATTGCAATGGCACTCCAATTAGTGGGTAATGTTTTATTTTAACAGAAAATGTGATATAAATTAATTTTGAAATGAAAATAATGAAATAAAGCGCTTGTGTTTAGCAATGAATCTTATGAAATAATATTAATTATATTAGTCAATGTAATGTTTACTAAGGTAAGATATATCACAAATTTATCATGATCACAGCCTGAGCGCTTTATACATTTATTGTATTTTTATTGTTTCATAATTTTGTATTAATCTTAGTTAGTTAATGTTATGCTCAATTATTTCATTGTATTTATCAGATACTTAAAAAAAGTATTTAAAAAAAAGAAGGAAATTTAACAGTTGGCATATGTCTACACGGTCTGTTTCCTTGCGATTATAATTTAATGAAAGTAAACTTCTTGTAAGAAATACAATATTTAGTTGACAAGGTTTAGAATAGTTGCTCTAATTAGCTAGAATTTCATTTTAAACCTAGTTCCTCTATTCCATCCGAGTTTGCGACACTAACAATCCAAGAAGGGACATTTCGCAGAACTAGGACGAGTGTTCTCCTATATGAGAAACAATGCTGCCAACCACTGAGGTGATTGTAATCGTACAATGACATTCTTACAAAGACATTCTAATTGGCAGGTGATGATTCAATTATCAGCTTAGTGTGCAGTTTCAAGATACGAAAACACGCGATAACAGACATTATTCTGATTGATTGTGAAGCAATCATAAAATCGCTAAAGATGCTAGTCCTTTGCGGGCTCTCGGTCCTGGGCTACGCAAATAATATTTCTGTGGTGGACAAGAGTAAGCACGAGACAATCGTTGCTGAGCTCATGCAGGAAGCACTCAAGATCATAGAAAATTGTTGCAGAAGGGTAGATCTTACAGTGAACCCTTCTAAAACTACTCTGGCTCCCTTTGCTACAAAAATCTTCGAATTTTTAACTAAGCTCTCGTTGTGACAAGTAAAGTATCTGGGAGTTATCCTAGACTCCAGATTCACTTGGAAAGCACATCTAGGTAATGTTATAGTAAAGGCAAAACAGACTCTTTGTGGTATTACTAGAACCTGTGGGAAGACATGGGGTTTCACCCAAAAATGACCCGCTAGCTCTGTAAATGGACAGTCATTCCAAGTATTACCTACGGTAGTGTGGTGGAGGAAGACTGAATAACAGATGGTCTTCAAGGCTCTAGCCAGGTTGCAGAGACTGGCCTGCCTGTTCATTACGTGGGCCTTTAGCAGTGCCTCTACTTCCTGGTAATCACCAAGAGTGCAGTTCGTGTAGCTCTCAGGGGCTGGAAATGTAGAGAACATGAAAAGAACTTGGTGAAGTGCCCTGGGGTCAAACACAGCAAGAGTTTTCTAATGCCTTGGTTGTGTAAACAAAGAACCAAAGAGACCCTGTGTTTGGGTAGAAATCAGAACACTCTGATTATAGGCCTGTTCTCTGGTTCAGGAAACATCTGTGCAAGGTGGGGCTTTTTAGCACGGATACGTTGTGCAGATTGTATCAGGTAAGAGAAGGAAACGGTCTCTCACTTGTTGCAATCGAGCGGTTGTGCTATAAAAACCTTCAGACCTTTGAGACCGAAGGAAATAGTAGCTTAAAAAGAACTGGTAGAAAAAGTCCTCAACCTCTTTAGTAGGGGAGGTTTCCTCCATAGCAAGTTTATGGCAGAAATATTTTATTTTGTTCATCAATTTTTTCTTACATCTAGTTCAAGTGTAGGACAGTTAAACGATATGAATATTCGTTAAGGGAACTGTAAAATGGCTAGGTATAAACTAGTATTTGTCTGCCAATGTGCCAAAAACCGTAATTTATGCATGAGGAGGCATGACACACTTGTCAGCTGAGGAGTCTCAAGCAGAATGGGGCCGGACACCAATCTTGTTTTTGCCCTCGGGCCTCTGACTTCCCCAGCTATGCTATTGAACAAGTATTGTGTGTGTTAGAAGTATGATAAATAGAAATCAAAATCCTCCGCCGCATCACGAACGCTCCTTTCTATGTGTCAAACCTCACCCTTCATACCGACCTCAATATTCCATTTGTAACCAACCTCGCTAAATCCCGCTACACTAAATTCCATAGACTCCTCAGATCCCATCCCAACCCACTCGCACAACTCCTTTCATCCCAATCACTTCCCGGAAACCCCGTACGACGGCTCAGGCGTCGCTGGCCCCGAGATCACCTGAGGAGCTAACGATGGTCACCACTGGGTGACTGTCATTCACGACAATCACGCCATGTCTATACTTATTTAGCACATTTACTTGTTGCATATATATTTGTGCAGTTGTAAAATTCTAATAAAAAAAAAAAAAAAAAAAAAAAAAAAAAAAATTCTCTACACCGATCTAGTGAATCATCATCTTCTGGTGATGAATGAAAATCCAAAACCGCTCAAAAATAAGGAAAAAATTGCAAGGGATGAAGATAAAATCAATGATATTAACATTTCCCGATTTGAAACATTTCTAGTTAAACTGATAATCAAGTTCGATCGTAGCACTTTAATACCAGAATTTTTTTCGAAGCTGTGTTTAAACAAAAAGGTTCATATTCTTCAGAAGGGCAAAAAATTATGGAAAATTGAGAAAATTGCGTGCGAAACTTATAATACATAACAGGAAAGAGCGAGATGATTGATTACCAAATTAGTTTGAGCGAAACAATAATAGGTATCAAACAATTTCGCATCAGTACAATAACAGCGCGTGCTTATTAAAGTGAATTATTGTTGTCAAAATAAAAGAAATAATTAATTAATTAAATGTTGATGGTTAATTATATTCAAATTTAACCAAATTAACTAATTATCATTACGATATTTTGTATTATAAAAGCAAATAAAAATACTTTTTTTTTGCGAGGAGACATATTAATTTCAAATAATCATGATGTTCAATGAACAAATTTATAATGACATTGAATTCCTCTTAAAAATGCATAATATACTAAATTACATACATAATTTACAGTAATTTTTCATCCTAACGTGTATGAGCGTACGTCCTCGAAAATCCGGATAGCACAGTCAGTATTTCGTATACTTAATTATATTCATTACTAATTACAACGGATACCAGCTATAATTATATTTATTTATTTTTCCAATTAAAGTAATTTACAGAATTAAATGGATTTTTCCTGTTTATATTTAATCATTTTATAATATTTTTCTTCTGCTAAATAATTATAGCAAATACATAAATTGAGTTCTTAATTTCGTTTAATTAATTAATTTATTTATTTATGATTTACTTTATTTTTAGGAAACATAGTAACTATGTATTTGCTTCTACCCCTTTATTGTAATAACTAGAAAAATATTGTTGAAAACAGCAGGTCATGCAGTATGTAAACATCATTCAGCATCTTACGTCAGGCGAGTTAGCACCAAAGGATTACCTGAGAAGACAAAATTAAGACGCCAAGCTCATTCATTTGGCAATGAGAAACAAGGAGGCCTAGGAAATGCACTCCTTAATGTAAATACAAACCTGCAGCACAATTTCTTGGGAAAGGCCGGATCAGGATTTACTGGGTCATCCAGGTAGTCACCAGCAGGGCAATTCCGAACCAAATATTCTTATAATTAGATTTGACAAATAAGGTGGCCCAAATAATTATTGATACCGCAGTCGCAGTTTGATGAAAATATGCCCGCAATCGCAGGGCTTAAGATTAAAAAATATCAGGAACTGGTGATTTAAAGCTTGAATAAGTCAATAGACTGCTACCGAAGTCAATGAACTTGAATAAAAAAAGTTTTAGAGAGCTGGATCTTAAGAGTGAAGAGCGGAGGATCGGTCCTTTCGGTACCAGAAGAACAGGACGAAATATTCTGCAGCATAATGTTTCCTGCGCACAACTTCAGACTAGGCTCTTTCCTAGGATATCCATCAATCGACTTTTTTATTTGTTTTCGCTATCTTCCTCTTTTTTCCTCCGAAAGGAACGCTAATTCATAACTGCTGTTAAAAAGAAAAAGAAAAAAAAAAAACGAAAAAGAACTCATTTGACTTGAAAGAGGTACAGAAAGTGAAACCAAAATTTACTCTGTCCCAGGTAGCCTTTAATTGAACAGACTCAGAACTAAGCACAAATAAAATATGAACAAATTTTATCCGCATTGTTCTAACTCACCACTACTAATATAATGTTTGTAACAAAACATCTGAAACAACGTGAGTTAATCTAAATAATGATTACGCAAATCTTAATCATAAAAGTAGATGAAAATGTATAAGATAATCATAACGGCCGATGATGTAACACTCCCCCGCTAAAGATGCTGTTTATCAATGAGGAAATTTCGTTTGCAATGTGGCTAACAACGTTAAACTGGTAGTATACGAGTATAAGAGTCATTTTCACTTTTAAATATGAAATTGTCAGTATTAAATAACCACATTTAATATTTATGAGTTTAAGACGAAAGTGAAGTGGAAGAAATCAGTTAACGATCTTAACTGTACATACTACTACTACAAATAAGTGTTCACATGTGATGGTGTTTGTATGTGCAGCTAGATAGCAAGCTTGGGCAGTTGTGCTTGAAGTGATAAGGAAGTCACATTTCGAATCACCGTCATGCAATGTTTATTTGTTCAACTATTCTTCCGGTACAATATATGGAATCTCCCTCATAACGTTAGTCATGTGATTTAACCTCATTAATGTTTAAAATTACTTCCTTCCAATTATTCATTCATTTCTTACATTAATTTTTAACTTTTTTTAAACTTTTACTAATTTATAATGAAAATTTACCCACAATTCTTTTTTTTTTTTTAATTTATTTATTGAAAAATTTACAACTGCACAAGCATGCATCTAGTAAATATGATAAGTGCAAAAGATGAGAACAAGAGAGGTTGTCCTCTGACAACCCTCCGGAGATATTGTCAAGCTGTGAGCAATGAGAAATATGCAGGCGATAGATAGTGAATGAGATGAAGGTATTTATAAGTAGAGTTGAGGGAAATGAGTGCAATTAGTAGAATAATAGCGCTGAAAGTTTGACTGAATGAGTAGAGATATTCACATATTTACAAATTTACAAAGAAAAAATTATAAATCATTTTATTCCATCAGTAGATCTTTTGGCCATCGGAGTCTTCTATTGGGATTCCCAAGAATGGATTAGGGACAAAGTTCTTGGATTAATGGATTGTAGTGGAGAGAAGTTTTTTTACCTGTAAAACTTTCAACAAACTCCTTGGAATATCGCACTAACCTGCCAACTAATTTCAGAGTTATTTTTCCAGTTTTTTTAGCAATTTTTCGAAATCTCTACCCAAAATTGAATTGTAACTTATGATAATAAGTTTAACTTCAAAGTTTTTAAGTTTCAAACTTTATTTAAATCATTTTCTCGCATTTTATGAGAGGTACTTTCATGAGGGGTTTAAATAGCCTCCTTCTAAAGTGTTGGTTCTGTTTAACGTACGTTCCTTTCTTCTGTAAGAAAGATTTTATTTATTTTTTTCAAAGAGTGCCAGAATATAACCACAAAAGTTTGAGACCACAATTAGATTAGACAAGGAAAGGAATTAGCTATGCGGTTAGCGTATATAGGATTCCCACGCGGAGCTCCCGGTTTCGAATCCAGATGCTGACCCATAAGATTTTCTCTTTCTAAAAGTTTCTTACAGCTCAATGTCTGGGGATAGTCAGTGTTGACTGTAACGAGAGAACGCTGTCCGTAGGCCAGCAGTTCACTGATAAAAGCTCCGAGCGGCAATAACTTTAGATGTTGACGCGCCTTAAATCATAAAAAAAAATAGATTAGACTAAATCCCGACTAGATGTATTATAATGACATCTTCGAGCGACGAATTACCCTAAACATATATTTCTAATAATTTGTTTAAACAACGATCCTGCAGGTGTTCAAAAATATCGACCTTTTAAATAAAAATAAACATTAACCGGACCATTCGCCGCAACACCTGTAGTTTGCATGTCCGCTCTACTCTAATCACCTTCAAAGTAGTTTACGTCACTCCTAATTTGTAAGTTACATTAAATGATAACGTATTCTACCATATGTTCAGTGGCTGCCACTCAACCTAATGAAACCTTAAATAATAAAGTTGTTTGCTTTTATTATTTATCAAATTATGGTGTCATCTTGAGGTTTATTTTAATACTTACTTTCAAATTATTAACTACCAGTTTATCAAATTGGTTTTAAATGTCTATTTTTTCAAAACTATTTCATTAAGAAAATCCATTATTTATTACATCTGTTAAATGCAATTATGCTATTCAGTTTGACATTTCCGTTCATATGTAGATTCAGATTGTATTAAAGGGTGGTTCCACCAAAAAGGGGAAGGAGCGCAGGCAATTCGAACCCGCCCATCCCTCTCACAGGGGCTTCAAGACCAACAAATCCGGCTAGAGATTGCCGGATAACGGTACAATAAACAAATCAAGTAGCGACTAGGGAGCATGGCGAGTCAATCGCCCAATACACTGAATAAACCTAGAGTGTTCGTAAAGATTACCAACTGCCACAATCTCCGGTAGGGAGACATTTACCCTCCCAAAGACGAGAAATCTAGTTTTAGAATAAACGGGACACTCCTCTACAGCGCAGATTGGCGACTGGGTAAGACCGCAAAGATGGTACGCTATGTCCACTCAACACCTTAACCAACTGGCGGATCCAGGACTTGATGAAGCCAATCTCAGCCGTTTTTGACAGGCCAAGAATTTCCTTAGCCTGACGGCAGTCAGCCTGGGATCTCCACTGTTTCCGGTGTTCCTTCAAAATCCACTGCTTCACCTTTGTTCTGCTTCGTCGATAGAATACAGGGATGATGGGCTGAGGAGTCATTGTTTTCAACGCAGGTCCCTCCTTTGCTGTTTCAGCAGCATGTTCGTTACCTGGAATCTCGGAGTGACCAGGGGACCAAACAGCCGAAACAGTATTCAAAGCTCCTAACAAATAGTTCACAATTACAATAATTTTTGAACTCTAATCTTCAATAACATTATATAGACTGCTGAGCTTTCGATCTAGAGATTAGGTCAGTTCATAAGAAGTCAGCACAGAAGATACACCATCTTTATAATAACAAAGTAAAATATTAAAAATCAATAAGCCATGAAGATGACCTAGTCCTGGGTCGATAGCTCGGCAAAAGTAAAAAAATAATGACTGAAATTGGCAATATTCTTTCTTTCTTCTTGATCGATCAATCATCCACCGAAAACAATGAACAATACTAATACGTATGCTGTTTAACTGCACATTACTTAGTAATTACGTTTTGAAGGATTTTAAATCCGTCCTCAGAATGCCCTAACTATTTAGAGCATTAGAGCCTATACTCTATAGTACGAGGGTCGTTTGAAAAGCCCGTGCAAAAATAAAAACTACTAAATTTTTTGGGGTAAACCTTTTTTATTTTTCAACATAGTCTCCTTTTAGGCTTATACACTTCGTCCAACGCTGCTCTAGTTTGTTGATCCCTTCCGAATAATAGGATTTGTCCAAGTCTGAAAAATAGCCATTCGTTTCTGCAATCACCTCCTCGTTTGAATAAAATCTTTTTCCCGCCAGCCATTTCTTCATATTGGGGAACAAATAGTAGTCCGAGGGAGCCAAGTCTGGAGAGTAGGGGGGATGTGAAACGAGTTGGAACCCTATTTCCATTAATTTTGCGACCACAACTGCTGAGGTGTGAGCTGGTGCGTTGTCGTGATGGAAAAGGACTTTTTTGTGGGCCAATCGTGGGCGTTTTTCTTGCAGCTCGGTTTTCAAACGGTCCAATAACGATGAAAAATATGCACCTGTAATAGTTTTACCCTTTTCCATATAGTCGATGACGATTATTCGTTGCGAATCCCAAAAGACAGTCGCCATAATCTTACCGGCCGAAGGAACGGTCTTCGCCTTTTTTGGCGCAGATTCCCCCTTGGTAACCCATTGTTTAGATTGTTCTTTGGTCTCAGGAGTGTAGTGATGTATCCATGTTTCATCCACAGTGACGAAACGACGCTTAAAGTCCTGCGGATTCTTCTGGAACAGCTGCAAACCGTCCTTGCACGATTTCGTTTTTGGTCAAGCGTGAGCAATCGCGGCACCCATCTTGCGGATAGCTTTGTCATGCCCAAATGTTGATGCAAAATATTATGTACCCGTTCATTCGAGATGCCCACAGCACTAGCAATCTCACGGACCTTCACTCTTCTGTCATCCATCACCATATCATGGATTTTATCAATGATTTCTGGAGTAGTAACCTCAACAGGGCGTCCAGAACGTTCAGCGTCACTTGCGCCCATATGGCCACTCCGAAAATTTTGAAACCACTTATAAACTGTTCTAATCGAAGGTGCAGAGTCACCATAATGTTTATCAAGCTTCTCTTTAGTCTCCTTAGGCGTTTTGCCTTTCATAAAGTAGTGTTTAATCAACACACGAAATTCTTTTTCGTCCATTTTTTGAAAATCATTCGACTTCCTCGATTCAAACGAATGCCAAACACAAAGAAATAGACCGATCTGGCTGAAACTTGGTGTGTGTTCTTCCAAGAGATGCTACTAACTAAACATAACCTCGATACGCGCCAGTAGTGCTATCTCTCTGACTTTGCACGGACTTTTCAAACGACCCTCGTATTCCTACAAAAATTGTGACCATCAACTTTTTCAGTTTCAGAGGACCTAAAGACAGATATTTCTTAATTTCAGATATCGGACATGTTCGAAATTCTTTTCAACCTAAGTAGAAAGAGAAAATAAATGTGAAAATGGAAATAAAGCTATGACAGTGAAATATGTCCAAACTTTGTGGAAGTAAGAACAATGGCAAGGGAAAACATTCGGCTTGGTAAAATGAGTTAACTGAACGTGACATTAGCTAAATGGCAATGTTTAGTCCAAGTTGGTGGAATCTAATATTATGCAAAATGAAACGTTTACCCAAACTGTCTAAGGAAACTGTAGAAGACACAATTGCAAGCACATATTATCTATCCAACGTTTTGCATACATTAGCAAACATTTACAAACTACCTTACGAACTGTACAACTTCTACAAATGTTATTTTCTCTCGTAGATAAATGCAGTCTATATTTTACCTAATGTTTTCCTTGTCTCTCTTACACAATGCCACTCTCTCTCTGTCGTTGAGCAGTTATTATTCCTAAATGAAGTCCTACATAATTATGGTGCAGGGCAGACATTTTCAAACTAGTTCACTTTGAACACAACCTACCAGTTGTGGCAGTTGACAATTATTCAGATTGTTCCATTAAAAGAAACCCCATATTATACCAAATTATATGTACACATAAGCAGTGTTTAGATCAAAAATGAATATTTTATTATAAGCTAGATTTCTAATTTAATATTATATTTTTCACCTGTACTATCACTAATATGGCTGCTATAAATACATTTTCTTTTTCTGACCAGTCATTAGAACTTTACAAATTATTAAAAGTAATTACATTTTTTTCTTCGTCTACAGACGAAACATTAAATTTCGTTAGGCTATAATTAAAGCTGTTCAGCTATTCAATGACCAATGAATCCACAACTAAACACGAGCGAAATAAATTGTTTTAGAAGTTTTAAGATAAGTAAATAAAAAATTAAAAGAAAAGTTGTATTATTATATCGAATTATATTGAAAATAATTGTAGATCAATTCCTCTAATTTATTTAAAAACACACACAAAAAGTGGGTTTTAATTCATTTATTTCAACAAATACAAAGAAACATAAGTTAACTTAAACTTTACAGAGACTGATAAGAACTCTTATATCACTCAACTTCTGAAGGACATGAGTACTTAATTCGTTTCTTAATCGGAAGGAAACGTACATTAAGAAGAACCGTCTGATCTTTCAGAAGCAACAAAACGATGTCATCTTCTTTGAAAGAGGATTTCATCATCAAAACATTGTAAAAAAGGAAAGGATGGAGTACATCAAGTTATGCTTAGCAGGTTGAAGAAAGGTGGTGATCTGAATTGAGATCAGGGCTTAGTGAGAATCTCACCTACAACAATGTTATGAGCGGCGACTCGAGTTCTAGTTGGTAGATCCAGAAAGTGACAAACTATAGAATCTTACAGCTGCATACACAAAGCATTTCTCCCTTAACCGCAAAGTAAATTTATTATTGGATGTTCAATTATTTAATTTTACAATTCAAGCAGTAATAAATAGTTGACAGTGGCAAAGAAGTACACTTTTTTTAAAAAGTTTTCGTATATCCCGCATTGGGTAGCTGCTTGCTTGCAGCTTCTTGGGTGTTGCAATCCTACGGGTTCCTAGCACAGTACTCCATGCACTTTCACTATGCAATAGGCATACACTTACACTACATTCACACAAGGTACATACACTGCATGCCAAGGACTACCTCCCCTTAGAGATAGCTTCGGCAAACTGTGTAAACCCCTTAAATCCAAGATCCTCCATTGTATCAGGGGTTGCGCATAGGTTCGACAACTCTTCTCTGCAAAATCATAGCTCGTCTCGAAACCTTAATTGAAAAATTGGGCCCTTTATGGGCCGTAATACCATGAAAGGAAGAAGAAGAAGTTACTATCATCACAAAATCTTTCTGCAAAGGACTCTAGAGATGTCCAAAACATAAAATTTGAAGAATATTTGTACTTGTTAATTTAGCTTGTAAAACTATTATTTACTCTTCTAAAAACGCGCAGAAAGAAGCGCACAACTGTGTAAAAGCCCAATTATAAGGAGGATCTTGAATAATACAATAACCGACTAAATAGAGTAACCCACTTTAAAGAATGCTCTAGTGTATTCAATAAAAGCAACCACAAAAAATGCAGATAACAGATTATCTAGAAAAAATATGAAACTGAGACGGACTAGGAGAAACAGAAGTTTGAAGAGAGGTTAAAAGTGATTGGCTGATATGTGGATTTGATTTCAGCAAATTTAGGATCAAAAGTTTAAAGAATAAATATCTGAATAGCAAGGAAAGAAGACAAGATTCCACAAAGCCATTCTCAAAATTTAGTATTAAGAAAGCCTTCCAAGGACATTCACTTTGCAGAATCGAAAGATGTTAAAGTTTCCTGTGTAGTGGAGCGACTTTGAATTGTCCATACTTCCGAAAAAACAGGAAATGAACTGCAGGAAATGTTCTAGTCTAAAATATAGTCTACATAATGTCACGTTTCCGTATACTAGAATAACATGAGTATCTGAAGACAAGTTCACACATTCTCAAGGACTCTGTGGTTTAAAGCAAGTATTGTTTAAAGTTTTCTGGAAGGCAAAAGATTCCATTAGGTTTTCAAGCAAGATAACATTATTAATATATTAATGAACTTTAAATTAGAGACATTTCATTAGAGATGGAATCATCATCATCGTTAACATCAAGGTTTAGGACTTATGGCTTGTTCCGACTCTGTAAACGTCAGCCATACTAGAAAAACAAACCTTAATTTAAGCATAAAATTTTTGGCATTCAAAACGGATTTCTCCAGCTTGTCGAGGCTGATCTATGGAAAAATAAGGATGATGGGACCCTTTCCATTTTGACCATCGCCTATGACTGGTCGATCAGAGATCTTACTTCAAGCCCTAACCACCGGCTGTCTAATATTGAGCACTGAGAAATTGCCTCTCAACGAACTCCTGTAGCAGCGGGTGATCACAGATAGAGCCCATGTCTGAAGCGTATAACAGAACTGAGAGTGCAATTAACTCACAAAACTAAGGCTGGGTTCCTCTCAAAGAATTTTTCGCCTTGGATCTCCAGTAGCTTTCTTTTCTTAGGCTGGAAACATAGTGGAGCGGCGAGCAAAGCGGCGATGATAGCGAAGAGCGAAGCGGCGAAATCAAACACAAGTTAACATATGGGACCGCGCATAGTGGCGAGCAAAGCGAAGATAGAGCAACTCAATCTATTTCTAGTTTTTGTTTTTGCCGCTTTGCTCTTCGCTATCATCGCCGCTTTGCTCGCCGCTCCACTATGTTAGACAGTATAGTGTCTCTTGATCGAGTTACCAGCCCGGGTAACCCAGCCAGGGTAAATTCGGTGGAGGGGTTACTCACTATGGCCTCCAGGCTGCTCTTTTTCAAATTTATATTCCTAGCAGAAACAAGAAGCCCCCAAGCTAGGCTACCCAATTTGGTCCGCTGATTCTTATTCCATAATCGTAGCGATCTTTTTACCGCCAGAAGACGTTCTAGAGGCGGTAAAATGTTGACAGTGTTACCGAATATTAACTTTACAAATCCGTGTACGAATCTGTTTCATTCACTGTCCTTCTAGATGTTAATCTATTGCTCTTATTCGATTCTTTTCCCTTGAAAAAATGACTTTTCCGAACTTGCGATTTGTGTGAAACGTTTATAGAATCTCAAATTTCTGTGTTAAACAACAACCAAAGTTGCAAGGCCAAATTACAAGGAAGTAGTTAACCTTTTTCTTTTATGGTAATATGTAACATTGTCAGTTTTACAGTTTATGAAACAATACATTTTCCAGATTTCTCCTTCCAAAGTTAATTTGAAATATAATGTTCTTTTCTCTTTTACAATAGAGAAACAACCCAATAACGAAATTGCGAATAATACTTCAGACAATTACTAAGGACGATTGTTTTAGAATTATGATTTTTTTTTTGTCCTCGTTACAGAGTTTGAATTCACATGATGCTTGCAACAAAACATAATTTTTCTTCATGCTGACCTTTTGATTCTTTGGTCCATGCTTGAGAAACTGTTTTGTGCACTATACAATTCATTTAAAAACCCATTACAAGCCAAGTGCGTCTAAATAACATTTAAATTAATTTTTCTCTACTTAAAAAATAATTTACGAATTAATACAAATAAATGTGCAATACTGTTTGAACTTGAAACTTTTTTTGTAACAATGGTTAAAAGAACGATAAAATTTGATTCAATTCTTTAACGTAATCCCTTACGAAAGAGGGGACATCTCGTTCTAGAAGGGCAGCACAATAAGCGTCTTTTGGTAACGGTGATTCGGATTTGCACTTCTTTTCTCAGAGTTTTTCAGAAAGGAATGTGATGTGATTTTCACTCACTGCAATTAGCACAGAATTTCTGTAAAATTTTCTGAAAAAAACAACGTCTGAGTTAAACGTGTTGTTTTCATAACAGATAGAAAGGATGACGTGTATTTTATGTGTGTAAAAAAGTCTTTTAAAATTACGTATTTATTAAAAATGATATTAATAAATAACATCTGCTCGTTCAGTCCGTTTATATATTCTAACATCACAGACGTGGTGAGCTAAGACTGTTCAATTTTTTTCCAGAATGGCAAATTATCTTTATTTCAGTTCATTTTACATCGGTGTTAAAAGGTCAAAACAACAAAAAAGTTTCAACCAGACAGTTGGCTGAAAATTTATTAAGATGTTTTCTGTAGCTTTGAGAAGTAAAAGAATTTTGAGTGACTCCCAAACACCTGCCCCATAGCTCTGCTTGTTCAGAATATATATGTTACATTTGATTCTCAGCAACCACAATTTTGTAATCAAAAGTACAAAAATGTTTCCATCCATTTTAATTCTGTTGCTAATACTATATAATTGGGAGAATTGGACATAAGGTGTAAGATCTTTAATAGAGATAGGTTGAAATGTAATTTCGTTAAAATTACAGAGTGAAAAGGACACGTATTGAAAGTTATAAAGGTTGAAGAGTGGACGCAGAAGGATGGCGTTGGGGCTGGGATGGAAGGAAGTAAGGAGAGGACAGGTGTGTTTGGATTGTTGGGCAGTTAGGATCGTGGAGAAGAGATGATCCATTGCAGAGTCCAGAAAGAGAACATTAAGTGCTAGTTAGATATAAAGAGCTCCAACTGTAATGTATACACTAGGTACTTCTTAGGCGCTGTATACCCTAACACACATACAATCTGACAAGACAGCGCACGCACACACATGTAGACCAAAAAGGTATTACACTGAGGCGGAGTGAAGTAGTGGCCTTCCAGCCGGGCAAGGTGGGTGTGCCACAATGGCGTTCTCGTCCGACGCACAAACACACACTACTCGTTCGAGCCCGGCTCACACCACAATAATAGTACTTCATTATCAGACATGGCCGACCTGAGGAGCTAAACTTCTGTCCCAGCTTACCTCCCGCCACACTCTTTCTCACTCCAATAAATTTGCCAATATCTTCCTTTTATTAGAAAGGGTTTAACTTCTTCTAGGCTTTATTTCACTTGATAAATGTCTCTTTACTGCAATCTTTAAAAAAAGGGCCCATTATTGTACTAAATTTAGTGAAGGAAGTGCAATTTTTAAAACAGTCAATGAAAATTTGATTTTTACATTATTCCAAATTAAAAATGTAATCAAATACAATAACAATGACACCACATCAAGTAGGAATTAACCCAGTTCTTCCTCTTAAACGAATCACAGAACGCATCGTACACAACTTGGCGATCTGAAAATAAACGGAGCTATATTCCTTGATATATCTGCGCTTTTGGCATAATTTGTACAACTCTGGATAACTTTACAATCTTAGAAATCTATACGCACCATATACTACTTATGTAACAGAATTTTTCTATTCAGTACGGGACACGGCAGTTAATTCTTAACAATAGGCCCAGGAAACTGGCATTACAACCCCAGGGCGGAATCATGAGCCCGCCCAACCTTTCATCCTCAACCAGAACCAGAACTTAATCTTAATAATCTTCCACTGTCAGAACTAAATCTACGTTGACCTACGCTGACGATTCAATGATAGCTTCTCCACACAATGATACTGAACATTCCATTTCTGATTTATGAACATGTATAGACAGCGTGTTAAACTGGATTCAAAAATAGAAGATGTTGTTGAATTCTTCTAAAAGAGAAGCGCAAGTTTGTAGATTTCGGATTGGAGACCTCTGCCCATCAAAACTCAACAACCAGGAAAACATCTGGTAACAAAGAGACCAAGGAGTCCGCTTAATCAGCTTAATCCAATAACCTGGTACCAATTCAGCCGGAAGTGGCAAATTAACACAAAACTCCAACTAACTCCAACAGTTATATTCAACAATTAACAGAAGGATATCGCTCAAATACTCTTGCACGTTACTTTTCGAAAAGACACTTCTTAGACTTCATTTAACGTACGCCTGCCCTGTCTGGATTAGAGCAAGCAACATACTGACGAAAATACTACAGATTTATAAAAATAAATACAACTAATTGCGCTGAACGCCCCCACGGTTTACTAAGAACACCACAAATACCCAAATAAATCGACATTCAAACCATTCACACTCACATGACCAAACTAACTGCATACCACACCTTCTAGAAGACCAAAACTGAGACTCTATTAAGATCTATAAGATCTCGTTTAAGGATGAATCTCTGCAAAAAATATACTCTTAAAGGTATGAAATTGCAAAGTATTTTTGGACATGATTTCAATCATTTCAATGTTTTCTGATTTTAGAGCTCGGTTATAGTTTTTCTAAATCCCAGATTTATGCTTGTAATGTATGTTGTGTTATAGATCTTAGCCAAAGTCGACATAAAGTATTTGGTAACTAATTATTATTATATGCTTTAAGTTGGTGTAACTCTGCTTTATAAATTGTATAAAGTAAAGTTACTGTCATATTTTATAAATCACCGTTACTGTGGAACCGTTGGGTGGTTAGAAAATTTGACTACAAACCGAGATACAAAATTGGGCGGTAGATGTAAAGAGGTTTACTACCCCTGGCCTAGAGCGATAAAACCTTACGGCTTACCAGCAGTACCAGTAGTTCAGGTGAAACTCCTTCACATTCGCCAAGTTATTGGTGTAAATTAAGTTCTCCTTGGGAGCAGCCCAGAGTGGTCTTGGGTTAGCCTAGGGATTCCCTTCTCCCCACTGAGAATAAACCTGTCCTATACTTATTCTTAAATTTCCCGATTAAGGAACTCTATTTATTACCCATCTTAAAACAGAAGTTTTTCAGATGCCATCAAGGATGCTTTAGAAGATCGATAAATTTGTGGATCGTCGATTTACAATGGTGTCGTCATCAGGGGACACATTTTTTAAAATATTTCTCCGATTACCCTTGTAAAATGGTCTGAGAATTATAAGATTTTTTAAACGAGTTTTGTCTGCAGGAATCGGGTGTCATCTAGAAAAAAATATCCATTTGGCAAAATCTTACTTGTATCTTTTATTACTGCTAGATAGAGGGCACAAGGTTGAGCCTACATAGAAAACGGAGCCTTCGAGACTTCAAGGGAGTAAGTAGTTCTTTTTTACCAGTTAAAGCGGGCTATAGACAGCATTTGTTCTCCACTTATCCCAAAAATCGAAATCTCAAGTGATTTTTGGAGTCATTCTATTGGAAGATAATTTTTATCGAAATAAAATTCCTATTATTATTATTATTTTTTTTTTTTTTTTTTTTTTGCGCATCAACAGCTGAGGTCATTAGCGCCCGGAGCTTTTTCCAGTGCACTGCCGGCCTCCGGACAGTGTTCTCTCGTTACAGACAACACTGTCCATCACCGGACAGTGAGCTGTAAGAAGCTCCTAGGAAGAGAAAATCTAAGGGTCAGCTGCTGGATTCGAACCCGGGACCTCCGCGTGGGTATTATTATTATTATTATTATTATTATTATCATTATTTACAAGTTAAATACAGTCCAGCTCATTCGCAGCTTCACACTTGGCGATAAATCGATTAAATGACGTTCAGTTCTTATAGATCTTAATAGAGTCTCAGTTTTGGTCTTCTAGAAGGTGTGGTATGCACACAACAAGGGCAATCGGAGAAATATTTTAAAAAATGTGTCCCCTGATAACACAACCTTAACAACACGGATTGTACAGAATATTGATAAATGTTTAAAAAGTATTGTTATGTTATATAAATGAAGTGCATTCGAATTACTTGTTCATTCTCATCCAGTCTTACTGCAACCTACTAGATAATTTTCGACTTTTCTATAAACGCAGATTATTTTTGCCTACCACAAGCTGCAATTTACATATTTAAGTATTTTACATTTAATAAGTGGCCTTTTCTAAAAAAGGAGATAATTAATCGGTCTGACTTTAAATGCAAAGTAACCGGTTTTGTTTTGCAGAATGTCCAACGATAAGCTTGCAAGCAAACTTGTAATATGTTTTTATTAAAATGCATTTAGTGTTTAAAAAATCTCCTCTATTTGCATTTATAAGCACTAGTTTCTCTTTCCTACTGGATATTCATTATTTATTATTGATTTTTTTTTATGTTAATTGATTAGCTCTTATTCAATTCTCTCATACTGTTAATTATCATTGCTTTAAAGCGAGACCTATTGCATTCACATTACTTTTTCTCACCAAAGTTGAATACTCAAGTTTTTATGACAGATTTTGTACGAAAAAATAGTTCAGAATCAACTAAATTTATTCCTTCTCAAAATGTTTTTAATAAAATTTAAATATCTACATGAACGCAATAAGTGTTGCAAGACGCAATTTGTCAGAGGTAATGAAGTAATGTAGACAGCTCGACTTCAATTACGTTACATCTCTTACATTACAGATTGGCCTTTAATTACTGTATCAGCAAGTGCAGAGCAAGCCGGTGAGCTAAAGGAAGTCCAAATATCTACAATAAACTAATTAATGTTTTTCTGATAATGGATAGAAGTCCGAAACTGGACAGGGTTAACAATAAACATGCGAGTTACGATGCATAAAATCAAAGATCCGAGTATTATCCAACATTGCGGATATAACATTTTTAAATGAAAGCGTTGGAGCCACTTTTTAAAAAATCTGCTCATCAACGTACCATTTTCAGTTGAAAGTATTGCCGAATCAAAATACCAACATTGCAATTTCCACAAAGTCAGTCAAATTAAATGAAATTTTTATTTTTAAATTTCACAACTCTTAGCAAAGAGGTAGGTACAAAATATACAATCCAACTTCACATATAAATAGTAACAATAACACTATGTAACAATTTTCAAAAAATTATTTGTTCCCAGTTGTTAAGTGTGTTTTCCTGATTGTTTGTACCTTAAATGAATAGAAAAAAGTTATTATTCCCTGTAAACTTTGCTTTTGTGGTCAGCACAATGATATTTTGAAATTGATCTATTTTTAAGGATATTCACAATATTTCAAGATACTTAAGAAGCTTCTGGAATTGTGAGAACTATGAATAAGTTTTTAGAACTGTCCAGAATTATCTAGAATTTTCTGGGACTGTACAGAATTGTAGGTAGCTGTATAACTACACTTATATAGGGCCACTATAGCCCTTCCTGAGAGACAGGATTTAATTGATTGGCATTGCATAGTAAGTGGGCAATGGCCATCACAGGTGCCATTCCTGATGGGCCTCCAAGGTGGTTTTACTAAGTATCCTTGCTTTATTTGCCTTTGGGACAGCCGGGATAGTGAAGCGCACTACCACAGGCAGGACTAGCCTTAGCGGGCAGAGTTCACTGTGAGAAAAAACAATGTAAAGTGGGAGCCACTGGTGGACCCTCGCAAGGTGCTGATGCCACCACTACACATCAAGTTGGGGCTCATAAAACAATTTGTCAGGGCTCTAGCTAAGGAGTCGAGAGCTTTCAATTACCTCCAAGATCTTTTACCTAAGCTGTCTGAAGCAAAGATCAAAGCTGGTGTCTTCGTCGGACCACAAATCAAGAAGATATTAGAGTGCAGTGGAATTTCCCAAGAAGCTGAATGGGAAGGAGAGAACAGTTTTGTCGCAGTGGTTCGCGGCTTCCTAGGCAATCATAAAGATGAAAACTATGTACAACTGGTTCAGACTCTGATAAAGAACTATGCTACAATGGGCTGCAGGATGTCAATCAAAATCCATATCCTTGATGCTCATCTTGATAAGTTCAAAGAGAACATGGGAGCTTATTCAGAGGAGGAAGGCGAGCGCTTTCACCAGGACATTATGAACTTTGAACGCCCTTACCAAGGACAATATAACGAAAACATGATGGGCAACTATATTTGGGGATTGATTCGTGAAACTGATTTGCATTATAGTCGTTAATCTCGGAAAACCGCACACTTCTGAACAGTTTTTGGTAATCTGTGTAAATTTGCAATGCATATATTGTTCTTAGTCTGACTGTATGAATGAGAAGATGCAAAATCGTCTGTTTCTACAGTAAAAATGCATAATTTTCGTTGCCTTCAAAAGCGAAGTTTATGATGGATGTAAGCAATTTTTAATTTGTTTTATACATAAGCAATTGGAATATAACATTTAATAGCTGGGAACAAAATTTATGTTACATAGTGAATTAATCTAGGGAAGGGCCAAGTGGGTAGCGTATACTGAATTCCAACCCGAAGATAACATTACTTTATTTATTTTATTTCATTTATTTATTGCCTGCAGGAGATTATTCAATTAGAAGAAATCTTCTAAGGGAAGTAACCTCACAAAAGAAGGTAAACAATTACCTGAGCAAAAGAATATGTAAGTTTTTCGATAGAATCAGATTCGCGAAATAGAACCACATTTAATTTGTTTTTTAGAAGAGTGGGAATTCGAATAGAAAATTAACTAGCGAATCTTACTTTAAATGGGTTTAACAGAACAGATAACTGAAGAATGGCATTTATTATATTTAGAATCTTTGATGAATATAATTGTTTTGCTTCAGATTGAAATTTACAAAGTGTAACTGGATAATAATTCCCATGTTATTACAATAGGATTGACTCCAAATAGAATTCCTCACTACCCAGCGTAATCACTATTTGTTATATGAACTAGGGAACTGTGAGATAGGTCTCATAGAGAACATCTTCACTTAGAACCAGTTTTTAAATTCCTTCAAATGCGATTTTAAAAGTCATTTAAGATGCAGTGCATCAGAGGGAAAGGAAGCTCTGAACGATTTGGGCACATCTTGAGTGCCCAAGACTGCAACTCCATCAAGATTATTCAATTTTCTAAATGTAGAATCATTGTTTTAGATTAGGTGTTATAGTAGGATAATATTGCCTATTTGTTAGAAAGATATAGTTTGTTCAATGAAGGTAGTCTTAACTTCTTAAGAAATGTAAGAGTTGTACAAGAAACGAGATACGAAAGTCAATATGGCGTTTTAATGTTAGAATTAGAACTCTTGGTGAACAGCGGTGGTCTTAGCCGAAAATAGACTTTAAATAGTGTGTATGAAAGAGACGCTACATTCATCCAGGAGAGATGTTCATCTTCATCAATCCAGCGAAGGAATGTGGAAGCTTGAATCACTCCAGAGATGGAAGAAGGAACCCCCTCTCGGTAACCAGTGTAACTGTTGGAGAGCCAGCGACACGTAGCTTAATGAAACTACTCAAACACAACATTATATTTCTGTTTTAGTGATCACGAACTTGCAGCACACACGTCTAAACTACAACTGTACTTAAGAAAAGGATGGTTGGTCTGAGCTGCAGAGCCGATCCATAAAGATACTCGGAAGGTAATTGCGCCTCCAGCACGGCCAGCAGCTCTCTTTGAATTTACCTCCTCTTACTCTGAAGCTCCACCTGTTATACTCTTATTATTATTTTATATCAAATTCGAGCCGAAACATTGCCTTCCATGATTGGTTCATTTCTGTGATTTAATAGAAATACAACCGGTTACTACTTTCATCGCGCTTTAAAACGGAATGGAAAATGTTTTTTTTCCGAACAAATTAAATTAACGAAGGAGATTAGCTTATTGGTTAATGCTCAAGATTTTCACGCAGATATCCGGGGTTCGAATCCAGACTCCACACAGATGATTGCCAAAGACGGTCTAAGAATGTCGCTCTAAGAAAAGTGCATCTCGCACCCTCTCACGCATGCAAACTTTGCGGCAGCACGGTAATACCAGCAGTAACACATATTAGCTGACGCTGACTTAATTGCTCTCATAATTTTGAAAAGGAAAACACGAGTCTATTGGCGATGGGCTAGGCTCGCGCATTCAGCGAAGTAACATAGCCCTGGTAGCGATGATCTGACAGTGATCACAATGAGACACCCTTCCACCCACGGAGCCTTGGACTACTTAGGGCTAGTCTACGAGATACGTATTCATTCCTTTGCCGGTCTTGGCGAGGGGTCGTCACCACTTCGTTTCACTGGGTTAGAAAATGAACCAAAAGCCTTCGTGCAGACATAGAAAGAAGGAGAAAAAAACGGAGTCCATGCCTGCCGTCGTAGCCATCGTACAGCTAGCTGCATGAGATCTTTGACACTTAGAGACCAGAGAAGATCATGACGCATAAGCAACCAATGGGTAAAAGGGGAGACTTCATTTACTAGACCGTTGTAAGGGGACGCTGCAATAAGCTAATTTGGCTGCACTGCCTTGAGAAAAAGAAGAGAGAAGGAAAACATCTACTCCACTTCTAACATTTACTATTGTCTTGTATATCTATGTACGTTCCGGAAAACACCCTTCTTCTCGATGAAAAAACTCACAATTTCTTACTTTTCTTTCGTATTTCGCAATGAAACAGAAAAAAAAGATCTATCTCACTTGTAACATTTACTATTGTCTTGTATATCCTTGTACGTTCCGGAAAACACCCTTCTTCTCGAAGAACTAACTCACAATTTCTTACTTTTCTTTCGTATTTCGCAATGAAACAGAAAAAAAAGATCTATCTCACTTGTAACATTTACTATTGTCTTGTATATCCTTGTACGTTCCGGAAAACACCCTTCTTCTCGAAGAACTAACTCACAATTTCTTACTTTTCTTTCGTATTTCGCAATGAAACAGAAAAAAAAGATCTATCTCACTTGTAACATTTACTATTGTCTTGTATATCCTTGTACGTTCCGGAAAACACCTTCTTCTCGAAGAACTAACTCACAATTTCTTACTTTTCCTTCGTATTTCGCAATGAAACAGAAAAAAAAGGTCTATCTCATTTGTAAAATTTACTATTGTCTTGTATATCTATGTACGTTCCGGAAAACACCCTTCTTCTCGAAGAACTAACTCACAATTTCTTACTTTTCCTTCGTATTTCGCAATGAAACAAAAAAAAAAGGTCTATCGCATTTGTAACATTTACTATTGTCTTGAATATCCTTGTATGTTCCTGAAAACACCTTTCTTCTCGAAGAACTAACTCCCAATTTCTTACTTTTCCTTCGTATTTCGCAATGAAACATAAAAAAAAGGTCTATCTCATTTGTAACATTTACTATTGTCTTGTATATCCTTGTATGTTCCGGAAAACACCTTTCTTCTCGAAGAACTAACTCCCAATTTCTTACTTTTCCTTCGTATTTCGCAATGAAACATAAAAAAAAGGTCTATCTCATTTGTAACATTTACTATTGTCTTGTATATCCTTGTATGTTCCGGAAAACACCTTTCTTCTCGAAGAACTAACTCACAATTTCTTACTTTTCCTTCGTATTTCGCAATGAAACAAAAAAAAAAAGGTCTATCGCATTTGTAACATTTACTATTGTCTTGTATATCCTTGTACGTTCCGGAAAACACCTTCTTCTCGAAGAACTAACTCACAATTTCTTACTTTTCCTTCGTATTTCGCAATGAAACAGAAAAAAAAGGTCTATCTCATTTGTAAAATTTACTATTGTCTTGTATATCTATGTACGTTCCGGAAAACACCCTTCTTCTCGAAGAACTAACTCACAATTTCTTACTTTTCCTTCGTATTTCGCAATGAAACAAAAAAAAAAGGTCTATCGCATTTGTAACATTTACTATTGTCTTGTATATCCTTGTATGTTCCGGAAAACACCTTTCTTCTCGAAGAACTAACTCCCAATTTCTTACTTTTCCTTCGTATTTTGCAATGAAACAGAAAAAAAAGGTCTATCTCATTTGTAACATTTACTATTGTCTTGTATATCCTTGTACGTTCCGGAAAACACCCTTCTTCTCAAAGAACTAACTCACAATTTCTTACTTTCCTTCGTATTTCGCAATGAAACAGAAAAAAAAAAGGTCTATCTCATTTGTAACATTTACTATTGTCTTGTATATCCTTGTACGTTCCGGAAAACACCCTTCTTCTCGAAGAACTAACTCACAATTTCTTACTTTTCCTTCGTATTTCGCAATGAAACAGAAAAAAAAGGTCTATCTCATTTGTAACATTTACTATTGTCTTGTATATCCTTGTACGTTCCGGAAAACACCTTCTTCTCGAAGAACTAACTCACAATTTCTTACTTTTCCTTCGTATTTCGCAATGAAACAGAAAAAAAAGGTCTATCTCATTTGTAACATTCTTGTCTTGTATATCCTTGTACGTTCCGGAAAACACCCTTCTTCTCGAAGAACTAACTCACAATTTCTTACTTTTCTTTCGTATTTCGCAATGAAACAGAAAAAAAAGGTCTATCTCATTTGTAACATTTACTATTGTCTTGTATATCCTTGTACGTTCCGGAAAACACCCTTCTTCTCAAAGAACTAACTCACAATTTCTTACTTTCCTTCGTATTTCGCAATGAAACAGAAAAAAAAAAGGTCTATCTCATTTGTAACATTTACTATTGTCTTGTATATCCTTGTACGTTCCGGAAAACACCCTTCTTCTCGAAGAACTAACTCACAATTTCTTACTTTTCCTTCGTATTTCGCAATGAAACAGAAAAAAAAGGTCTATCTCATTTGTAACATTTACTATTGTCTTGTATATCCTTGTACGTTCCGGAAAACACCTTCTTCTCGAAGAACTAACTCACAATTTCTTACTTTTCCTTCGTATTTCGCAATGAAACAGAAAAAAAAGGTCTATCTCATTTGTAACATTCTTGTCTTGTATATCCTTGTACGTTCCGGAAAACACCTTTCTTCTCGAAGAACTAACTCACAATTTCTTACTTTTCTTTCGTATTTCGCAATGAAACAGAA
The DNA here is from genome assembly GCF_049639745.1 of Rhodnius prolixus. Classification (NCBI taxonomy): domain Eukaryota; kingdom Metazoa; phylum Arthropoda; class Insecta; order Hemiptera; family Reduviidae; genus Rhodnius; species Rhodnius prolixus. Next base: position 32,130,812 of record NW_027411581.1, on the reverse strand, counting down.
AAAAAAGGTCTATCTCATTTGTAACATTTACTATTGTCTTGTATATCCTTGTACGTTCCGGAAAACACCCTTCTTCTCGAAGAACTAACTCACAATTTCTTACTTTTCCTTCGTATTTCGCAATGAAACAGAAAAAAAAGGTCTATCTCATTTGTAACATTTACTATTGTCTTGTATATCCTTGTACGTTCCGGAAAACACCCTTCTTCTCGAAGAACTAACTCACAATTTCTTACTTTTCCTTCGTATTTCGCAATAGAACAGAAAATAAAGGTCTACCCCATTTTTACCCACATTTCCTTGTACGTACAGGAAAATAACCTTTTTCTCGCCAAACTAACTCTTACTTTTTTATTTTTCCTTCGTTTTTCTCAATGAAAACGTTCTTCTTGCCAATGTCACAATGATTAATAATATATAAATGTGACAAAATAAAAAGAAGTGGGAGTTAAAGGAAATGGTGAATTATTCTCTGATGATCCCTGAAAAACCAAAACAGGTTAGAACTATGAATAACTCGTGCTGCGCGTGTAACATCTAGCACTCAAACGCATCTTCTACTTCCCGCATTATTGGCGATAATTTATCAAATTAAAACAAAATTCATATTAATCTATTTGTGAAAATAACATATCCATAACTGAAATATGGGCTAGCTTACTAAGTACTTTGCACCCTATGGTAGATATTTTAAATGAAGGCTCGAAAAAATTAATTGATTCTTCTAAAGTATTTGAAATCATTTTAGGTGAATATGAAGGCCAGCCATTTTGAACGATCGCCTAAAATAAAAAATTATTTTCCCTCTCCTTCTGGGTTATATCTGATGTGTGTGTCTGTGTGCCATCGCAACCCGCAATTACCTGTAGTGCGCTGAGAGGCTGAAGATGGCAGTGAGTGAGATCCGATGAGAAGTTATACTGTCTTAAAAAGATAAAAAAGTTCGTGCGGAGTAAATGTTAATCAGTAAGTTAGAAGATTGTTCATTTAATAGCATCTATATAGTATTATTGGTTTTAATGAATAGGTTGGGCGTGAGTGTGTGTGTGTGTGTGTCGAGCTATAAGATGGAGAGGAGGGTGTGGGAACTATGTTGGAAGTTTGTAGTCGTCACCACACAATTACTTGGCCATGGGAATATCACTAAAGCACGTATAACTGCCACAACATACATAATATATGTTATTTACTGGATCCAAAGATATTTGTAAGCGTATATATTTATGTATCTGTAAGTCTACGTTGAACCTTATATTAATAGCTTGGCTAGAAAGCCAAATGTAGCAAACTAGGTTGTATTGGAACTAAACATGCTGGTAGATTACTTGAATTATTACGTCGGTAACAGACATAGTTCGTGCGGTTCCCTATCAACAGCCTTTCATCATGAGGATGAGGGGTGAGTGAAAGAAGTGGAGTCGAATATAAATAAATCATGTAGCTGTTATTGCTTTTCAATAGGTCGATGGTTATTAATTTTGTTACCTCTTCGCCACAAATACTTTTTAAAAAATGATCTCTTAACTGTAAAGTGATAGAAATCTGAAATTTTTATATCTATATATATAATACGCTACTTTTTTTTTAATGCATTGCTAGAAAGGTTGCTAGGAGAGAGGAAAGAGAGAATTGCATATTTTATGCACACGGTTATATTAAAAGTAAGTGTACTTTTTCCGTTTATGTTTAAGCTATGTTATAAGTATTAGACGAAAACAGATATTTGTGGGGGACTAGAGCTGGAAATGTTTTATTTCTTGAGTGCGGAATATCTCACGAGAAATCTCTGAATTCACCACCAATATTGTTCCTGCAGTCAACAATTAAAAATTTGTTTAAAAATGCAATTATTTGGAATACAACTTTATAAAACATCTGCAGTTAACAATGGTTACCATGGCGACAATGATAAAAAATTGTAATGAACTTCCCAATACTATCCGGTCTTAAGGCCACCCTACTAGAATCTAATTTAAAGTCTGGAAACAATTTAGTACTAAATATTAACCCAAAATTGCTCAAATTGGAGTACTTAGTTATCTTTGCAATGTAAACCCTACTTTTGGGGGTTATCCACTGTGCCCGCATTAGCGGAGAATTTGTTCATTTATTTCAGACGCCGACAGATGTCTGAATTTCACATTCCTGATTACTTTTTCTGGAATAAGTTAAAAGGAGGCAGAGGCCTGTAAAATCTTAGTACCTAGGTAAGTGGTACAATAAGCCGTGGAGAGCAGGACTCACTACGAGAACAAATAAATACCCACAAAGAGTCGTAATTTCTTACAACGTACGCAAATTTGGTCTGTAACATGGGAGAGATTTCGTGCACACTTTGTTTTATCTAATCTCCTAGTGCGCTAGCCGCTCAGGCACAACAGTAGAAACTTATGGGTGTGTAAAGAAAAATCCTCAACCAGTAGAAATGGTGGACAAGTTTACGCGATGAAATGTGAACTACCAACCTAAATTGCGATAACCTTCCATAGATGAAAGATTTCTTCCTGACTTTTAACGTATACGTCTTTTCTAATTCATTAAAGCATTACGGCTAAGAAAGGGATTGAGGCTAAGGCCCCAAGGGATGATCTTGCAGATCTTGTCGGTATTCTTCTTAATTAGATCCAACTGAAAGTAATCTGCATCTTCTCACTTCCGACATAATAAAAAGTTCAATTATTGACCTGAGCGATTGGCATGGTGGATATTTTCTTGGTAGGTATGCAATGTATGTATCACTTTTTTTTTTTAAAAAAAAAGAAAAATTTCGATTCAGTCCACCAAAAAAACACTTTGGGTTCAGAGAAAGAAGAATAAAGAATATGTAAACCACTAAATTATACGAACTGATAGAGAAGTTATATGGGCAGGAGCGAGATTATGCTGAACGAATTGAGAAGTTGTGGCCAGAGTAGATAGAAAAGATGTTGAGGTGAAATAGGGCACTGCGAAGAAGGTTGGTGGACCCAGAGCAGTTAGCTAGCCGATCAAGAAATCTAGCTTAAACTCATATTTGTAGAATTTCTGCAATAGTGAAGACAGCTGGGAGGACATCCTCTTTGATGAAACCAGGTACCATCTAGCTGGTACCACCACGCGCTGCGAATTTGAGGTAGTGTAGATTGGAGCAGTATTATTACCTCATTTACATTTTTGGTGGACTCGAGGTTAACAAGGTTACCATATTAAATTATTTAAAGAAAAAATAAAATGTATTATTCAGGTAAATAATTATTTATAGAAATGTCGCCGTTAAAAAGAATATCTCAATTTTCATTAAATTTCACCAACTTCCGCCGGTACACTCAAATCATTAATAACATTTACAGTTTTATGAAGTTGGACGAGCAGCGCAAAACTTCAGAAGTAATTTCCTCTCTGTACAACGGATTCCCAGCTCGCGCGTGACCATCAGTCCTCTCATTTCATTGTCTACATCCTGTCGTAATTTCCATTATGACAGTTTTTTCTTTAATGTTTTGAATTCAAAAATTCAATTCAATTAAATAATTTAATACCTTAATTTTATTTTTTCATATTTCCTATGACGAGTAATGAAAATGTTGTGAGTGACTCAAATTTTCAATTTTGAGTGTTCATCGGAAAAACCCATTCTGAGGATTCCTGAGTCTCAAAGAACGGTTTTTAGTACATAGTTCTGCGTGTAAATGCCTTAGAACAAAATATCTCAACCATTACAAATTTCTGAAAACCAAAAATTTAGATTCGCTCCCACTAAGGGAATTGGCCAATCTAGCGATTAGTGCTGCACGAGAAACGAGACAAATCTCGGTCTCGGTACCGAATTTGAATTATATTTTAGAATTTTGGAATTAGTGAATTTGAAAAAAAAGACTATCTATGCACCTAAAAAATATTACCACAAATTTTCGTTTTTAAGATACACTTTGCCCAAGCATTGATACATAAAAGAGCTTTTAATGAGTCAGAAGTTAGAGAAGATCTTCTATTGGTCATTATCATCGCAGCTTGCGAAAATAATCTTTCCGATGGCACTGAAGTTGCACAGATACTAAAAATATCTTTTGCCATTCTAGACAAATTTTTGAAGGAATTCTCAAGTGTTTTCCACCATTCTAAAATGTCAACGTCTACTGGTGCTTGGTCTAATTTGGTGTAATTAATTATTTCTGTCTTCCATGCTTCGGTGATATTTGCTGATTTTTGAGCAAATGGTGCAAAAATATTGATGCAGTCGTCGTCGTCGTCAAAAGGTGAATCATCAGATTCTTTATCTTCACCAACAGCCATAACTAATGGAGCGGGAAGTTTGTTGGGAGGTGTATTTTTTATTTCACGAATCGACTTGTTATAGCAGGCAGATATGTTATTTGGGTCTTTCATTTGGCGCGTTTTTAACATCTTTTTGAAATTATATAAAGATATATAACAGCAATAGTAATATATGATGCATTGAAGTGTAAGTAGTTGTCTTCTTTTACACACATTTTCATTACCAATATATAAATTAAAATAATTATTAGAAAGTAATAACATTTTTTGAAAAGTTATTAATAGCAAACCGCTTTTAATACTTAAACAAAAATTCAATAAACCGTGACCGAGACCGAGATATCTCGACGAGACCGAGACCGAGACCGAGACTTGAGCGACCGAGACCGAGACCGAGATCGAGACTGCATAAAGTCTCGCCTCGTCTCGGTCTCGTGCAGCACTACTAGCGATTAAAATCTCTCAAATAAATTTTCCACTTTACCAAATAGATTTTCCTTTTTTTTTTAGCTTTTTTATCGAAAATGCTCTAACTAATTAAAATAAATTGAGAACACACATTATGTACTACAACTTCATTACTCAATATGAACTACTTCATTTGAACAATAAGTTTTTAAAGGGATCCCATCAAAAGCACTTCAGGGAAAGGGATTTGGTTAGACTTTCTACCCGGGGACCATTTTATTGAAGTCGAATTTTCGATTCAAATTTATTTATCTACTTCTGATAATGGATGGAGCTCTGGAACTGCTCAGGCTCACAATAAACTTCTCGAGCTATGACGAATAAAACCAACGATAAAATCCAGCACTGCCAACCTAACCACTCTTTCATCCTACTTATTAAACATTTAAACATTATGTAAACTACCAGCTGGATAAACCTGATCAATTTTAATAGGTTATTCAATCATTGAGTGTTCTTGAAATTATCTAATTAAACACGCTTCGTGCAATAATATTTCTTCGGAAATGTCGAGTAGATCATTAATTCTTGCCTTGCTCCCATTTAGCTGACCAAAACATTATCAAAAACTAACTGCACTCGTGGTATTACTGTTTATAATTGTTTTAACTTCAGGATGACATTTCTGAAAGAGTGCGGTGACAAGGCCAATCTCAAAACAAAGCTTTAATAAACTAAAAACATCATAAAGTTACAGTTTAATTATCATTCTTTTGCCTACAAAATATTGTAATTAGTGGACAAGGTTATGTTCTCTTTTTAAGAAATAATCATAATTACAAATACATTTAAAACCTCAACGATTTTTATCTAAATGTTTTCCAAGGAATAAATTTGAAGCCTCAAGGCGGAACAATAAAAGGTATTCAACGTAGGAAAGACTGCAACTAATCTACAGCTCTAAAGTTGGATTGCATAATTGTTTTATGTATTCATAGGGGAATTTCCTATTCGAACTAATTGTTGAATAATTGTAAAATGATGTCCGCTGAATTTTATCTGCATTCGGCAGTTTGTATTGTTTGTTAATTTTGCAGGCTCTTTATTGCACGAATAGAAAGGAAATAATGAAACGAATTTATTAAGTGCAATTATTAAGTGGCAAAATACGAGGGTGCCCCAAAATCAGCTGGTTATCCAGGTGGTTACGTCAAGTTTCTAGTAGCGGAATATTGTGGAAACCGAAGGTGAGGTTTTTTGAGCGGTTTTGGGGTTTTGGTGACCGTACCGGAGATGCTTAGTATTCTAAAATGTGGCAGGGAAGCCCTACTAGTAGGACCGTGGTGTTATAGCTGAACGGTATGAAAAGTAAACCCCAAATTAGATAAGGATACAAGTCAGTAAGCAGTCCTAGAACGTGCCAATAATGACCAACATGGTGGTTTGCAGCGTGATTTCAGAGTTTGCTCTCGGATTTTGTTAGAGCTATATCTCAGTTCAGCGAACGTTCCCGATGATTTAAGACTGCTTTTTAACTTATGTTGTGAGAAATCGCAAACTGAAAAAGGAGGCATCAGCCGCTGGTTTTGAGGTGCCACTCTAACACTAACAAAACCGCTGGGACAGAATCGACATCAACCAGAGAGACAAGTCACCATCAGAATTTGTTACTGGCGGTGGGTTCAGTGCAGCCAGAATAGACCGGGAACGTTACATTATTCCGTGATTTGAAAATAAGTGTTAAACAGGACACTTGCCTCATATTCCATCTTAAATAATAAATTAACAGTAATTTACCGGATAAACCGGCACGTTCTGATTACCGTACGTTAAATTCGATATTTGCACTTCGTTAAAGTACCCAGCTATTGGGGGCGAAGCACTACATACGCTGGGAAAGAGGCTCTGTGAAGTTTTGTGAGCCTATTGCATGATACCACGATGATTGAAGCCTCAAGGCAGAGGCAGGCAATACCAGCTCTAATTTATATCGCTCCGAGTTTTATTAAATCTGCTCGGTATCACATTGACAAGGCCGGATGGTATTTGATTTATCGTAGGCCAACTATATGGCAAAGCAATCAAAGGAAGCACATCGCCTGGGCTGGCAAGTCTGAGTAAGTTATATCAAAAGGATGAGGAAGTAGCACAGCACGTAGTGGCTAGGAGTTCGACTATTCGTGGGAGGCAAGCCTTCATAATTTGGCTGGGGCCCCATACTAGACTTCTGCAATCTAACTGAACACACAAAACTGGAAGATAGTCTAATAGACACTTTTATTGATAGGAGCGTTGGCTCTTTGACCAATCCGCTGGAATCTACTCGTAATTAAGCCCACTGTTATGAATGTTGGCACCCTTAAAATAACAGGATACCTTTCTAATTTCAGGCGGTAGTCCTCTATCTTGAGGCAGGCCTTCTAGTTTCTTTTCATCACGGAACTGAATTTTATTTCTGATATAAGTAACTTGGTTGATATGCTGTATCTAGTTTTTCACGAAATCAGTTGTAGCCAAAGATATGTTTATCCTTCTAATCTGAAATTGAGCCTTCTCTTAATATAAAACTTCTCACAATGTACCACTAACAATAATAATCATAATAATTCTGTATTTATGCAATTGTACATATTACTAGGGACAATGTCGCCACTAAAATAAATTTTCTATAAATCCAAAATATTGTTTGCCACCACTTAGTAACGAATATGCTTTGACAGTGAATTGTGTATCCACCTAAAATATTCAAGGATGCATATTTTACATTAAACAGTAGATCATCTGGTTGAACTAACTACAAACAATTAATTTACAACAAACTTTGAAATGCAGAGAACATGATTTGAATTGACATATGTAAGGAAATGGAAGGAAATCAGGCAGGAATTGGGTCACCATTTACACCAATTTTCCTCTCAACTTGCAATAATTCAAATACTCTTATGCAAAGTTTGTTTTGGTTTATTTAATTCTGATTTGCTGTGCTTAATCTCAGTATAAACGTTGCTGGGCCTTTATAAAATTTATGAACTTCCGTCACTAATCTTGATGCAAACTGTTCACTATATGTTTGTAATAATTTGTGGCACCATGCTGATCGTAACTGATGTAAGACTATTGAGTAATTCCTGGATGTCAAACTCAATAAATATTCCTCGATTCTTCCTGCACTGATAGCAAAGTAGAGGAAGTAACTAATTAAAGACCGTTACAAGAAGAAATAGCAATTCGATTGCAAAGAATGGAATCATCTGCAAAGTATCTGGGCAAATTTTCTAGAAAGTCTGTCCTTTAAGCAGGTCGAATAGTTTCAATAGTCAAAAGAATAGCCAGTGACAGAAAGAGATGTTTCTGTTAGGGATGGTAAAAGAGATGGCAGTTAAGTTAGTTGGTAAAAATGTATTTAATTCCTTAAAACAAAAAAAACCATTGAATTAAAACTCATTCGAGTGATAGAAAAAATAGAATTATAAAGATTCTGGACCTGTGAGGTATTCTTTGAGAGAATTAACAACACAACCTCATGACCGCTTCTCGTTATGGATATTACGGAACCAAAAAATTAATCACATTCAGGAAAAGTGTTTGGTAGGATGTTATTACTAAGAACCGAATCCAATTTTAGTTAATTTCCCATTTCATCCCAATAGTTTCGTTTTGTATAGAAATAACAATACTATGCGTAAAGGTAGAGTAACCACCGAACTATAATAGAAATGAGTTGGCCTTGATGTGGTGTTCATTCCCGCTACTAATGGGAGCTTAATGCTTCTGTTTTAATTGTTGTAAACTTCCTCTTGTGTTTTTGAAACGTCGCCTCCACCTTAATTACTTTACTAATTACTCATGACAAATTATTCTCATATTAGTCCCGTGGCCTTAACAATTAACGCAGATTCTTCTCTCTTACAGTATAAAACGCTGCGAGTTCTTTCAAATCTGTTTCTTTTTTTTTGAGTTTATCAATTACTTTCTTTTAAAAAGTAATCGATTACATATTTATATTTATTAGTTTTTGCTATAAGTTGAAAATTAACGATTACTTGAAATGTTGGCACCAATATTGTCCATTTTGGGAAGGGGTTATCGAAACGCACTGTGACATTCAAGATTTATTGTGCCCCCTACTGGTACCAAGAGGATCCCAACAGTGCCTCCCTCGAATTCAAGATATCCAAGAAATCATAGGATCCGAGAGGATAGTACACCTTCTCCTCACCTGATGATTTCCAAGTTAAAATCTAAATCTAAACCTTTCTTTCTAAATATATAACTTAACATTTCTTCTTCTTCTTCCAAGATGTTTCCCTAACCAGGGTTCCTTGCGCCAAGCATCCACTCTTCCCTATTCTGAGCGAAGCTTTCGCATAGACCTCGCGCTATCATTAGTTCCTTGACCTGCGCGAGACAACTATTCATAGGCCTTCCTGGGCGCTAATGACCATAGTCGTCGATGCAAAAAAAAAAATAGGCCTTCCTCTTCTTTGTCTGCCAGCAGAGAGCCTTTTTTGCGCGTATCGTTCATGCGAAAAACATGTTCAAACCACAACAGCCTTCTTTCGTCCACCCTATCCAGTATGGTTTTATCTATACCTACCGACGACTTCTCTTGTAACCATATTTGGGACTCTATCGAAGATTGTATTCCTTAAACATCTCCTCCAAAATCCCATTTCCTTCGAATTAAGGGTATTGTAACCATATTTGGGCCTCTATCGAAGATCGTTTTCCTTAAACATCTCCTCCAAAATCCCATTTCTTTCGAATTAAGGGTATTTCGCTCTTTGGTTGTCAATGTCCACGCCTCGGATCCATACAATGTTAGGCTTTCTACGAGGGAAGTGTAGATCTTATGCTTTGTGGGAATGTTCAAAGCGTGGTTCCAGATTACTGAATGGACCATCCGCGTCGCTGCTCTTCCCTTTATCACCTTACCCTTCACGTCCTCAGAACAGCTACCATCTTTAGTCAGAATGGATCCAAGGTACTTGACACTAGAGCTACTCTTAATTTTCTCGTCTCCGTCTAACACCAAACTAGGTGTATATGGTTGGCCTAAGACAAGATACTTGACATTTCTTTCTATTTTATTAATGATGGTAAAAAGCATTCCCATGGAATCCGAGAACCTAGTTTGTGACCCGATTTCTCCAGCCTCAGTGCACTCTGGCGTCTTCGACTTATCCTTGATTTTCACTATCGCATGTTTCTTAAATCAGAGAGGGCGGATTCGCTGCTCCATCTCTAGGAAGGTAGAATACGGAATAACCCTTTTTGATGCTCACACTCTCCTTTGTTTGGCTATTGCAGGACTAACTTTTCAGCAAGATAGTGAGATTCTTCTGATATAGAGATGACAGAGATACAAGGAAGAGATGATGAAGATTCAAAACTTAGGGTATGATATGTTACTCGCACAAGAAGATTGGAGCAATGCGAAATAAGATTTAAGCAGTATATTCGAGCAGTTTAGAAAAGTAACATTTTTAAGTTAGATGGGTGTTTGTGGACGCCTTGAACACCGCGAGAAGACTTGATTTGTGCTATCTGCGTTTATAGTCTTTAAACGGTATTAACAAATTCCTAACCTACCTACCTATTTTCCCAAATTTTATTTATTTCATTGAACATATAAGAGCAATAGTTTTCATAGAGTAGTCCCTGTTTCAGCTAATGCTCTTTACAATAATCTTTATCAAAAGCTTCCACTACGTTTAATGAATGTTCAATACGGCTCTCTGCTGGCAACCATTTCAACACATTTTTCGCGTAACGTGCTTATAACGTTTTGCAGAACATTTCAGCAATTAATCGTAGAGATTCACCTCTAGTTTGAGAATATGATTGACTGTGAAACTAGTTGCTCTTACACAGGAGCATCTAATTCTAAATTGAATTCTATGCATTTTAATTTTTTAATCAATTTCTTGATCATTAGCCTAGGATTTATTATAGTGTTGGATTTACGCATCCCCAATGCGTGCAGCAGGCTAGTTTCATTTCGATAAAATTATCTTCCAATAGAATGACTCCAAAAATCACTTGAGATTTCGATTTTTGGGATAAGTGGAGAACAAATGCTGTCTATAGCCCGCTTTAACTGGTAAAAAAGAACTACTTACTCCCTTGAAGTCTCGAAGGCTCCGTTTTCTATGTAGGCTCAACCTTGTGCCCTCTAACTTGCAGTAATAAAAGATACAAGTAAGATTTTGCCAAATGGATATTTTTTTCTAGATGACACCCGATTCCTGCAGACAAAACTCGTTTAAAAAATTTTATAATTGTAAACAGCGGTTGGTAATTAAAAAATAAGTTGCTAGTTTATCAACCAATCGTTTTAAGATGTTTATAACATGGAAACAGCTGGTATATAACCAGTACTGCTTGAGTGGCGAAACATCAAGGTAAAAAAAGAAGTTTCAAAGGAGTAGAATAAAGTGGTGCGTGAGAGAATCTAGAATTTTCAATTATTTCATTTTACCATTTTATAAAGAAATAAGTAATAAAACAGAGAACTCTACATACGATGGCAAAAAATAATGATAATGTTAATCAGCCTTAATTACAAAATATAAAAAAAAATATTACATTACTACAACACAAATTGAAAAGTAGAAATAACAAAAAATATATAAATAATGTATAAAATAATTATTGCACACTATTGTTAAGATTTTACTTAATTAATGTTAATTGTATTATTAATAATAATTTTTTTAGTTAAAATTAATGTTTTCCCTTGGGATTTTTGGTCTTTTTTTATTAAAAAAAAATTGTTTTAAGGTGAAATAACATTGTAATAGGATACATTGAGCGATTATCTTATTGAAGTGGTTTAAAGATTAACTGCATTAGAGATTGTTAGAAATCCTACGTTACGCGAATTATGAAGCTTGCATTACGCTATCTGTTAAGAAGATTTTTTTAAGTAGAAGCTGAATTTTTAAGAATAGTTCTGGAAAAGTTCCTTGTAAAATGCTTTTCATTAGATACGTGGCCAACCGGAGTATTTGGAGCACTTACTGTCAATACGGCAAATTGAGAAACTAGAGGGTTAGAATGTGAGAAATTGAAACGTGAAACTTGGCATTGTGGGATTACCCAGCTTCTTAGGTACAAGGAGATCTCGGTGTAAGGTGCAGTATTAGCTGTTCGACGGAGAGTGTTTGATCTGAAGGACTGGTTTCTGTAGATATTGCAAGCTTTGGCTGAGCCCCAAAGTTCCATTTGGACAGGTTTGGGTATCATGGTGTAGATAAGGCGTTTGTTGTTTAATGAAAGTTTTGAAAAGTCTAGAGTGAAGTTTGAATCTTCTGTTCAGTTCTTTCAGTTTAACTCTAGAATGTGGATTGCTGGTCAGGTGATTATCCATGAGAGTTCTAGCTAGTTAACACAATCTGTAGTGATAAGATGAGTATTGTTTGAATCGAAGGATAGTTCGTCTTAGGGAGATTACATCAATTTTCAGTTGTTATAATTCTCTAATTAACCAAGAAACCAAAAGTATTTTTGTACCCTTAAAAAGCATTTTGTATATATAAATTATTTATGGAATTGATCTAAACTGAGACTAATTTACTCTGCACGCTTAATGATATATTCAGACTAGTGCTGCACGAGACAGAGACGAGGCGAGACTTTATGCAGATCTCGCCTCGGTCTCGTATGACAAGTGTCTCGTCTCGGTCTCGGTCTCGTCGAGATATCACAGTCTCGGTCTCGGACTCGACGAGATATCACGGTCTCGGTCTCAGACTCGTCGAGATATCTCGGTTTTTTGAATTTTTGTTTAAGCATTAAAAATGAAAAAAAAATGAACCCAATATCTGAAGCAATCAAAATGAATAAAAAAAATTGTTTGCTATTAATAATCTTTTCAAAAATTGTTATTATTTTCTAATAATTATTTTAATTTATATATTGGTAATGAAAATGTGTGTAAAAGAAGACAACTACTTACACTTCAATGCATCATATATTACTATTACTGTTATATATCTTTATATAATTTCAAAAAGATGTTGAAAACGCGCCAAATGAAAGACCCAAATAACATATCTGCCTGCTATAACAAGTCGATTCGTGAAATAAAAAATACACCTCCCAACAAACTTCCCGCTCCATTAGTTATGGCTGTTGGTGAAGATAAAGAATCTGATGATTCACCTTTTGACGACGACGACGACTGCAACAATATTTTTGCACCATTTGCTCAAAAATCAGCAAATATCACCGAAGCATGGAAGACAGAAATAATTAATTACACCAAATTAGACCAAGCACCAGTAGACGTTGACATTTCAGAATGGTGGAAAACACTTGAGAATTCCTTCAAAAATTAGTCTAAAATGGCGAAAGATATTTTTGGTGTCTGTGCAACTTCGGTGCCATCGGAAAGATTATTTTCGCAAGCTGCGATGATAATGACCAATAGAAGATCTTCTCTAACTTCTAACTCTGTAAAAGCTCTTTTATGTATCAATGCTTGGGCAAAGTGTATCTTAAAAACGAAAATTTGTGGCAATATTTTTTAGATGCATAGATAGTCTTTTTTTTCAAATTCACTAATTCTAATATTCAAATAATATCAAAGTTCAAAGTATTAGATTATTAATAGTGAACTAAACTAAAAATGGTGGCTAGCCCGGTTCAAGTAATAACACGCTGTTTTAAGAGTTTTCGCTTCCTGGGAGTCTGCCCTGCACATTGATGGATGATGGACGGTAATGCACAGCATTATCTCATCAAGAGCAGTAGAGGCTTGCGAAATCTCAGAATAACAATGGCTTCAGATAGACTGATGCGCCTTCAACTATAAATAATAGTTAGCAGTTCCATTTCACTAGCCACAGTTGAAACAAACTGAATAAAGTTTTATAGTAGATAATTCATATTTTCAGAAGTTGCACATATAACTGTGTCCATTAGGAACAATTAATACACACCATACCATGCTGGCAATTAGAGTCCAACAATATTTAATTGGTCCCACTACTCACGCTAACGGACAAACAATAAAGTTAGTCTCCCAGATTTTTATCTCGTTTCCTGTTTAGGACACCTGGCTACTCGCCTTTATTTTCTATCTTCCTTTATTACCTTAAAAATTCAAAGTCATTTTAATTATCTTTTAAATGTTCTGTTTGCAATAACAAATTATCTGTCCAGATTTAAAAAGGTTTAGTTTCATAAATTTTGTAAGTAAAATTGAGTTTTTCCAAAATAAATTCAAAAATATCGTACATTCTGAGTAGAAATGAATACTCGGGGATAATCTTAAATAATGCAGCACTATTGATCTTCGACACGATAAGTCTAGAATTGTGATCGAATCACAGAAGATTACATCTCAATTTTACTATACACTAGCAAATAACAGTGAAGTCCAAATCGGCTTCATTATCTAATAACATGATGCTGTTGGTATTAATCTTGATGTTTAAATTTTATTGCCCACTACTCCCTCTATAGTTCGTTACCATAGTGATTTCTGTTTTCCTCAACGTCCTTCTTCATCCCCTTTAGTTCTTGTTCTGCCATATGGAAGTGCAGCTGTTGATCAGGAAGATTGCTAAACTTTAGGGCTACCAGGTTAGAAATAATATTTTATTTAATATTTAGGGGGGAAAAAAATCCTCTGTTAAAAGCAGGATGAGGATTGTGTTTCTGAGAAGGATTTGGATGAAATTTAGAAGAATAAGTAATTTGAAGAACCGACTCTTTGCTATATCTCCATCAAAGAAATATTAATATTATAATAAGAAATAATACTGTGAATGCTAAGATTTATAAGAGTGGAGATTTTTTATTTTTAATGATTTAAGGCGCGTCAACATCTGAGGTTATTGGCGCCCGCAACATTTTTCACTGCACTGCCGGCCTCCAGACATTGTTCTCTCGTTACAGACAACACTGGACAGTGAACTGTAAGAAGATCCTAGGAAGTGGAGATCTTCCAAAAAAGATATTTGCCTTAAATGCCAAGATAAAATGATAACTTTGGAAGACCTTAATTCAATTATCCCTACCAAATTAATTATAATTAGATTAATACCATTTAGTTATATAGTTCAAAGTAAAATATTAGTAAATTCATTTTCTGGATGCTCCAGATAATAAATATCACTTAGATAGTTGCAGTTTTAAACTGCAGGTGTTGCGGAAAAACGGAGTTTGAACACCAAAGGATAGTTCATGTAATCTGAACAATGAAAAATCAAAAACTAAGAAAATAAATGGGAATGATATTTTTTAATAATATGAAAAAATAATATTGTATCTACTGCTACAGACATAAATTATTACAACTACTGAGATGTCGATTCATTTGTTTTATCCTTAATATTTATATATTAATGTCAGTGAATATTAAATTAAAATAAAATATCGTCTTCCACAATATTAATTTCATATTCAACTTGTTGTTTTGGTTGTATTTAGGGTCTAGGTATAGTAGTGGGTGTCGGTAAGTATATACTTACATATGGACAACTTGTAGGTAGAAGACAGACCTCCGCCGGTGTAACCAGGTTAGTATACCAGCCTGATGTTCTTTCAATTATTTCATATTTATGATATGAATAACGATATTTGAAACATAAATCTAATAATTGGGAGAAAAAATTACTAAACTTTTTAAAATGTCTAATACGCTCTATTTCCCCAATAATGTATTATACTAATTTATTCTATATGAAAATGGTTAGATTATTGATTCTCTTATGTTATAGTTTGTAACACTTATAACTGGCCGATCATTTATCCCATTTATCTATTATGGGTTATTGCGTATTCAATTTTAAAAAAGTTTTCTCTATAACTGAAATAAACTTATCTAATAAAAATAATAACTGCATTTTCATTTTATTACGATGGTATTTCAGTAAACTAACCATTATTATAAATAAATTTATCCTCAGGGAACATGGATATTTTTAAATCGTACCTTCTGAGGGATGGAAAGGTAGCGTTGCCAAATGGCCTGCATTACCCAGGGTACTGACTGGTTAATGCTAGTCCACTATGATGTAACTGATTTGTGCACCTGCACTGATCTTTAGAGATTGGAATCGTGGAGTTTATGCCGGAACTCTATCATAGAGAAGATGATAAAAAATATTATTGGAACTGTGGGAATTCGCTGAGGGGATTCCCAGACGAGAAAGAGTAACCAGGATCAGATTATGACGGAGAGAGCCTGAAGGGCGCAGCAAGGAAGCTGGTATCCACGTTAAAGCACTGCAGTTGGTGTTTAGCTGGAGGAGTTCAATTAGGAGGTATTTGGCCAGCTGCATGCATAAAACGCACTCCTGAAAGAGTGAAGTCTGGAGCGTGCATTCATCTGATTTTTTTTTTTACAGCAACTTACGTGAAAAAATTATTTTTGAACCATTTTCTGTGGCACTTGTCCATTTCAGCACCTGTCTTTCAATTCTATTTGAAGCATTTTATGGGTAAACATATTTTAGTGTTTTGCAGGTGATAAACATAAGGACAAGAAACACGGTTTAGTCGTTTGGCGTGGAAAGGCTCCTGCGCAGTTTTAACAAAATCCTTTCGCGGCACCGCAAAATTTCTTGCCAATGCGGTCGTCAGAAAATTGGGTGCACAACAAATTGAAGTAGTGATGGAGTGAAAACCAGGCCAGAGGCTAGCAGCTACACTCCCAAACTTACTCCAGCAATGCCGGCCTGCCATTAGCATGGTACTAGGCCTCTTCAATGCTGGCCATTGTAGACTAAATAATCACATGGACTTGCAGCCTAATTAGGTTGTGCCAGGAAGAAGATTCAACTTCAAAGCACGTATTATTTTAATGTTAAAGGTTTTTTTTTTTGCTCAGGGTTCAGCAGTTCAGTAAAAAATGAACTCACGGTTTCATATTTGCCAAGGAGCCCCTTACCAGACCCCCTAAGTAAAGTTAATCAGACAGAACTTAAAGATGTGCCACAATAGATTCGCCTAGATCGGCGCAGGCTTTCTAGCCTCCCTTCTAAGAACCTAATCTAATCTAGGGGATAAATAAACCTAGAAAACATAGTTCTGAATTTGGCGCTGCAAGGTTGTGCGAAATATAACTACTTACATTTACTACAGTTTATGTTATGGCGCTGACATAATGGTCGACCGAATCACCTAATTAGTTATTGTAACTTGTAATATGAATATCTAGGTTTCGTGAACGTAAATTATTGAACTAAGGATTCAAGATTGGCAAGGAATCGGTCAAATAAAAATAACAACTCGTCTTTTTTTGCCAACGTTTCGACAAACATATTGTCTTCTTCAGGGCGTGGCTATGCGGGTAGGTTGAGTTACAAAAGCAGAAGAAAACAATACACAGGGTGACCATGGTTATAGGCTCCTCCCAAATGTTTTTAAAATTATCTAAAAATAGAAAACACGTATTTAATCATTTTTAGTCTAGTTTATTTCCAGTGATTGACCAATTTTTTTTAAACCCTTGTATCTCGAGATGCAGCGTCCAACTTTGTTTTTTCAAATGGAAAGTTATAGTTTTTTTTCAAATTTAATAGTGTTTGAGCTCCTAAAAAACAAAAAAAAATTTTTGAAATCGGCTAGGTTTTTCAAAAGTTATGGTAATTTAAAATGTGAAAAACAAATTTCAGTTATATTGTCAAAATTACGTTATTTTTTTTAAAGAATCTGTTCAAACTGAGCACAACCAACGGATAGGCAAGCTAAAACTCTGGACTCCCACGCTCTGTGTGTAGCAGCACTTATGGAGGCGAAGTCAAGATCTAGGCAGGCTAGAGTTATTCGACGTTTCATCAGATCATCGACTGAAGCCACTGGCTTAAGGTTACTGTACACTTTATTTTTTAGATATCCCCACAAAAAATAGTCCATTGGTGTTAAGTCCAGAGATCGAGGTGGCCATTGGATGGGAAAAAGAGTCCCTAAGCACTTTTCATGGAAATTTTGTCCAGGTAACCTCGAACAACTCTCGCATTATGGGCCGGGCAACCATCTTGTTGAAAATACATATCTAGCTGACGTTGTATAGGAACATCTTCAAGCAGAATTGGCAAAGTGCCTCTTAAAAAAAGTTAGATACCTTGCACCAGTTAAGTTCTCTCTGTAGAAGTATGGGCCGATTAGTTGATTTCCTAAAACTCCACCTAAACGTTTGTTGAAAAAGCAACCTGAACGTCGAATAACTCTAGCCTCCATAGATCTTGACTTCGCTACCATAAGTGCTGCTACAAGCAAAGCGTGGGAGTCCAGAGTTTGGGCTTGCCTATCCGTTGATTGTGCCCAGTTTGAATAGATTCTTTAAAAAAAAATAACGTAATTTTGACAGTAAACTGAAATTTGTTTTTCATATTTTAAATACCCATAACTTTTTAAAAACCTAACCGATTTCAAAAAAAATTTTTTTGTTGTTTTTAGGAGCTCAAATACTACAAAAATATGCAACAAAAAATATAACGTTCCATTTGAAAAATAAAAGTTGGATGCTGTATCTCGAGATATAAGGGTTTAAAAAAATGGGACAATCACTGGAAATAAACTAGACTAAAAATGATTAAATACGTGTTGTTTTATTTTTTTGAAATTTCCCGCCGTTAAAAAAAAAAAGTGGGTGGAGCATATAACTCCGGTCACCCTGTATTTGTCGAAACGTTGGCAAAAAAGACGAGTTGTTGTTTTTATTTGACCGATTCCTCGCCAGTCTTGAATCCTTAGTAACTTTTAATTTTTGTTCACAAAAAATTACTCAATAAGCATTGTTAATAATTGCCGTTAATAAAAGTCGTGTGAGTGTTCGCGTATTTATTTTTTTAAAAAACTAAATATTTAATGTGTGTTTTTCGCTATAAAAAAATATTAACTCCATGAAAATAGTTTTGTTCCAGCTAATTGTTCTGATCTGAATAATCTTTAATTCTCCAAAATATTCATTTTAGTATTATTCTATTTTTAATTATAAAAAAGGCAGCGTTTATAAAATTAAGGATAATTATTACTATAAAACTAAAAAGTTTATTAACAAAAATTCCTCATTAATTTTCAAAAGATGGGTAATTGAAGTGCGTACCAGCCCAATTATAGAAGTTAAACTTTCCGCAGTTTTAGTTAGTGTTCCTCTAAGCACCACTTCCGTCTCCCTAATTGTTTTAACTCAATAATAATTAATAAGCAATTATGTAAGTTAGTATATACATATAACGCAAGAGTTCTGTCTTGTTACTTGGACACGGACGAAGAGTTCTGGATGGGCGATAAACATGTGGGGAGTGAATTAAGTGAACGACATGGGCCAGCTGAAGAGAGGTATATTCTACTGGAGAATTTCAACCAAACGGGACACCAATCTGAACATTAAAACGAAATTAATAGCCCAGATAGAGTTTTAAAAACATTAGTTCAAGTTACCAAAATTAACTCAAATTATTGAACTTCATTGCACCCTCTGATAATTAACTTTCTGAACATTAATTAATAATCCAATTATAACAAATACTTCTTCTAGCGAGAAAAAATATTGTGATCCTATTTTGGAGGTTAAGTTTTCTCTAGATCTAGACTGTTCTAGATAAAGTGACCCCAAAGGAGCCATTACAGCCCCTTTTGAGTTTGTTCAAAGAATTTAGACGTCTGATTGAGATCAATCTGTAAGTGTGAGGCATTTAAGCATGGTGAGAAGAGATAGGTCTTATATGTGGGTCCCATAAATCCAAATTGGCGCCCACCCACCTACCTCTGGAAGGCTCTACGTATTCTTTGTGTTGTGAGTGTCAGAATATGTATCGTTAGGTTGGCATATTCGCAGAGACGCCATCATTCCCGAAGAAGTGGCTAGTCTATCTCCGCTCCTGATTTATTCGTGTAAAAATATTCATTAAATGAAACATCAAAAAAAAAAAAAAAAATTATCGATTGTTGGTGAGTACGGCGCTGCAGACTGAAAAACCCCGGAAGTAAAAATGACTGAATTATTTTTCGATTTCACGATTTTCTTTGAAAATGACAAACAATTTATTGTTCTTCCAGATCTGATATTTTGATTGTCCATTGTTTTTACAATAAAATTGATTTTGAGCTTGGCGAAATGAGGCGTCATATTATGGACAACTCTTACATGAACCTACCTAAAATTTATATTACTGTATAATTTATTTGTCGTATTAACATAAATACATTTCTAGATTTCCGGTTTGAATTTCTCGAACTAGCAAGTTACGAATGTGTTCTAAGTGTCCTACAACTGGCACCCTTCTGCGTTTAAAATCTAGCATACAGGTTAATCTAGAAGTATCCCCAAAATTAATGTGTCAAATAAAATAATAGCAATGATAATGGTTTATTTTCCTCACAGGAATTAACATCTTCCGCCATTGTTTACCAACTTCCACAGTCAAATGGGATTTCTTTATCAATATAAAATTAAATTTAAATAAAAATGTTCATAAGCTAAGGCTAAAAATAAATATGTATAAAACAAATAATTTCTTTTAATACAGATCTAAATAAATACAATTAATTTATAAATTATTGTTCTAATAAAAATAAAATACCATTCACAATGCAGAGCAGACTAAATATCTCATTAAAGAACTTCAATCGCAACCATTTCATTAACAAATCTTTCTTAAACTGATAAACGTTTCCAAACGCTCAGTAGTCGATCTTTAAACTCCACCATTTTTAGACATCTTCGACTTTGTGTGCTCAGTTATTATAAATAAAGGTAAACTTATCGGTTAGTGGATAGAGGTTTGACTTGATTTATTGTATTTAAAAACTTTTACCTTATTTAATTTTATTAAAATCTTTTAATTTATGTAGATATGAAAAATTATGAAGCTAATAATGTTATTATTATTATACTTGTGCTTCCTGGAAATGCGGTGCGCACGCTCCTTCCCCAATTTGCTAGTTTAAATAATTACATCGTGCGGCCGATGTGAGAACTATCATAATTAACAATGAACACGTTGTGCAAATATCATTATTAACCGTAACAGTTACGTCATCTAGATTAATATTATGATTCTTTTATTTCCATTAATTATTCTAATCCAAACTTTGGATTCGAGTGGTATTCATTCACTTTCACAACTCTGAGTGTTAAACAACGTCAAGAGGAAAGAACAAAACAAAATAAAAGGAAATGCGATTAAATCATTAATAAGTGGAAAGTAAATGTTTATTTTCGTAAAGTGCAATAAAATACAGTCGAAACTCGATAATTCGAAACTCGATAATTCGAACTCTACAGCTGCTAACTTCGGTAAATCGAAAAAATGCAGTGTATTTAGATACGCTCGATAATTCGAAATCCTTTTATTAACAACAGGGGGTAGTGCTGCACGAGACCGAGACAAGGCGAGACTTTATGCAGTCTCGATCTCGGTCTCGGTCTCGGTCGCTCAAGTCTCGGTCTCGGTCTCGTCGAGATATCTCGGTCTCGGTCTCGGTTTTTTGAATTTTTGTTTAAGTATTAAAAGCGGTTTGCTGTTAATAATCTTTTCAAAAAATGTTATTATTTTCTAATAATTATTTTAATTAAAACTGTCCGGTAGGACAGTTGTATAAGGGTTGATTTATATATTGGTAATGAAAATGTGTGTAAAAGAAGACAACTACTTACACTTCAATGCATCATATATTACTATTACTGTTATATATCTTTATATAATTTCAAAAAGATGTTGAAAACGCGCCAAATGAAAGACCCAAATAACATATCTGCCTGCTATAACAAGTCGATTCGTGAAATAAAAAATACACTTCCCAACAAACTTCCCGCTCCATTAGTTATGGCTGTTGGTGAAGATAAAGAATCTGATGATTCACCTTTTGACGACGACGACGACTGCATCAATATTTTTGCAACATTTGCTCAAAAATCAGCAAATATCACCGAAGCATGGAAGACAGAAATAATTAATTACACCAAATTAGACCAAGCACCAGTAGACGTTGACATTTTAGAATGGAGAATTCCTTCCAAAATTTGTCTAGAATGGCGAAAGATATTTTTAGTATCTGTGCATCTTCAGTGCCATCGGAAAGATTATTTTCGCAAGCTGCGATGATAATGACC
This sequence comes from Rhodnius prolixus, assembly GCF_049639745.1. Taxonomy (NCBI): domain Eukaryota; kingdom Metazoa; phylum Arthropoda; class Insecta; order Hemiptera; family Reduviidae; genus Rhodnius; species Rhodnius prolixus. The sequence continues at coordinate 32,109,076 of NW_027411581.1, read as the reverse complement.
AATAGAAGATCTTCTCTAACTTCTGACTCAGTAAAAGCTCTTTTATGTATCAATGCTTGGGCAAAGTGTATCTTAAAAACGAAAATTTGTGGCAATATTTTTTAGGTGCATAGATAGTCTTTTTTTCAAATTCAATAATTCACTAATTCTAAAATATAATTCAAATAATATCAAAGTTCAAAGTATTAGATTATTAATAGTGAAATTTATGAAATTGAATGAATGAATGATATGAATAGTGAAATTTAGTGAATTTATGTAAAAATTATGTAATTCGAAGGGGGCCGCCACGGTAGCCGAGCGGTGCGAGACCTGCGAAGCTAATGTGAATTGTGGTACTGGGTTCGATTCCCGGTCTTAGGCCTTGGATTTTATTTAATGGTTAATATGAGAAATTTACAGTAAAGTATGTTTGCTAGTCGCCTCCGTCCGCGACACCAAACTGGTAGTTGGACGTAAAGCCCCGCCTGAAAAAATAGGCGATTACTTTACTTTGCTTACTTTACTTACGTAATTCGAAGTCAAATAGATGTAGTAATATTGAACATATATAATAAAATCGTATCTTTTAATAATTAATTCATTACCCGTAATGATTATTTATTAATAAAGAACACAATTTTATAAGTTTGTAGCTAAAAATTAATATTTGAAAAACCGAGACGAGACCGAGATTTCTCGACGAGATATATATCATGTCTTGATCTCGGTCTCGGTCTCGGTTGCTCAAGTCTCGTCTCGGTCTCGGTACCGAGATTTGTCTCGTTTCTCGTGCAGCACTAACAGGGGGAGAGAAGGCTCTATAATTCGAACGAGGCCGCTTCCCCTCTTTATAATTCGAATTTTTCCTAGTAATGTTAACTTCTCATTTTCCGCTTATTGTTCATTTCCTGCATAATGTTTCCCTCCTTCCAGCCCAGTTTAACTTTCCAATTCTCTTTCTTAGTTTGTCACGATGGGAAGTACGTCTCCCTTACTGTGTCCGACAAAAAAAAATTATCGCGGCCGTGAAAAGTGGTTCGAAAAAAAAAATATGTCGCCAAAACTTTCAATATTCCACCATCAACGCTTTCCACAATTCTAAGTCACTTGACCAAGTCAAGCCACATTGAAACAAAAACTGTTCTTCATTTTCTTAATTAGGTTCATGTGTATATTATTATTTATTGAAATGTTAATACATATGTAATTTTTTCGTTATTTTTACTTTTTTACTTGAGGCTATATATGTCTAAAACTTAGGTGAGCTCATACGTATTTTCAATGTATGTATGTACATACATATATACGTAATAAAAACTCTTAATAATTCGAATTTTTTTCCCCCTTCTTGATAATTCGAAGTCTCGATAATTCGAATTTTTCTTGTAGTCCCTTGGATTTCGATTTATCGAGAGTCGACTGTAATTCTTAGATCTAAGTGCTAGCAAAGTTTTGATTTGCCCAATTCTCTAAATGTAGGATATTGTCCTAAACGAATTATAATTACAAGAATTCAGTTTAGTACATCTATAACTGGATCAGAGTGTTTAGAACCATCTGATTTATGTAACAATATCATTACGTAAAATAGAACTTAACAAGCAATTTAAAAAAGAAAGCTCTCTTTAGATAATTATATGATGCTTTGGCATATTTATATTTATTTGAATTTCATTTTGTTATTAGTTGATAGAAAATATTAACCATTTTGTAGCTAAGGTTATCAGGGATGCAGTGCTTATAATCGTAGAAAGAACACAGTAACTGCTTTTTTACAATAAAAAAAAAGAAATTTGTAATAAGCATATTACGCACAAACGTTTGTACCGAATTGTGGGGGAAAATAATTAAGTAAAAACATGAAGTTTATAAACTACATATTAATCAGTAAATAAACATTAGAACAATAATTAAATATTGCATACAGGCTCGCCAACTAAACTGTACTGCAATCATCGGACGTTTCTTCTGCAAGTTTTGGTTGCTGTCAGCGACTGGTTCCGGACTTGTGTTTGGTATAACTTATAGGACACATCACTGACAGAGCATTTAACGAATCACTTCCACATTGTGTAAATTTACGTTCGATTAAAATCCAAATAAATAAAATCATTCACCAGAGTTTTATTGCTACAGTTCTCGAGGTGCTAATTATTTCTTTAAACTCAGAATATCCAAAATAAATTCCATTTTTAAAAACTCACTCTGTAAAGTCAACTGAAATGTTAGTTTAGAGAGACCCTTTCTTTCCTCCATATTTGCCGTTGAACAAATTTTTGTGGGATTATGTATTGAATAAAAGTTGTATATCACCATGTATGTATTTAATGGGAATACTAAGTGAATCTGGCAGCCTCCAATCTACACTCGACTGACTGTAAACTGGATTGCCTTGATTTAACAAGTATGAAATAAATAATTGAATATCTTTATTGGGAAGGGGTCCGGCTCAGTGCAGGCTGGCGCAGAGCGCTGCAGAGAACAATGCTTTACATATTTTACTACATAGAGATCTAATAGACTGTCGTCTAGTGAAGAGCTGGGTTATCACAATCGAAAAGTAACCTTTAATTTAAAAATATCGTATTTATTCAGCGTGAAATTTGTACAATCAGGCAAATTTTGTATTAAATTCTATATAAGACTAATTATTATCTATTATTCAATACGACAAGCTGAAAGCAAAAACTTAAAAGAAAAGAATTTTGAACTTACTAATTTGAAAAAAAAAAAAAAAAAATCCACACGCGATTTAAAAGTAATATTTCGCTAAAACAATAAGACTCCACATTGGTTTGAACAAATTGCCGTTAATTAGACTGTTGTAAGAAAAGCCATAACACGCATTACACATAACACAAACCGTAATATATAACTAATAATTAATTTGAGATAGAATAACACCATTCAGGAAAACATAACATATATTTAGAAACCAAAAATTTAGACATTTATCATTGTAATAAACATCTATTGCATGAATAACCTATTTTTATTATTATTTGATTAGTCTATATTAGTAACAACTATTTTAATTATTATATAATGTATACATTCACAATGACAATGGTTTCATTGTCCAAAAAAAAAGTATTTCTTGCTGTTGGCAAATGAACAATTAGATTAGTAAAAATTCAATTTGAAATTAAACTAACAATAGCTACCTTTAGTTAATTAATTTTTTGCTGCCAGACATAACATACTTAGTCACAAAACATTCATTCAGGTTGATTCTTGAATTATTTTCAGTTAAAAATACGAAGCCCTTATTTCGTCAGTTTGTTCTCCTAAAAGTTCTTTCTCGAACGCCGAGACTGTTTTAATCACCAGGTGTGAGACTTCTTGAGCTTTATTTGGCAATTGGCCATTCATTTCTTTGGCACTTTTCCCAGTAATATATATCAGAAAAATAAATGGAAATCCACGAAACCCGAAAAGTCAAAGCTTTACTTACTATTTGCGAATTTAGAGATGGATTGTTTAGGGATCATGAGAATAGACTAGAAAGCAGGAGAACCCTAGATAGATTTCCACGCGTAGCAACTCTTTACTTTCACCTTCTTAGCCATTAAGAGAAGATGCTGCAAAAAAAGTGCATTTAATCACATGGTACTCCCACCAATCTATCTGAACCATATTCCTATTCCTCCGGCAGATAAGGTGCGTTATCTCTAGCCTGCCTAGATCTTGACTTTGCCACCATAAGTGCTGCTACAAGCAAAGCGTGGGAGTCCAGAGTTTTGGCTTGCCTATCCGTTGATTGTGCCCAGTTTGAACAGATTCTTTAAAAAAAATAACGTAATTTTGACAATAAACTGAAATTTGTTTTTCATATTTTAAATTACCATAACTTTTGAAAAACCTAACCGATTTCAAAAAATTTTTTTTTGTTATTTTTAGGAGATCAAATACTACAAAAATATGCAACAAAAAATATAACGTTCCAATTGAAAAAAACAAAGTTGGATGCTGTATCTCGAGATACAGGGGTTTAAAAAAATGGGTCAATCACTAAAAATAAACTAGACTAAAAATGATTAAATACGTGTTTTTTATTTTTTCGAAATTTCCCGCCGTTAAAAAAAAAGTGGGTGGAGCATATAACTCTGGTCACCCTGTATAAACTTACTCAAAATTTTTAGCAAGAAGTAATAATCAAATCAAATCTACATTAATACGTAAAGGAAACAAAGTGCGCATGTCACTAAATTAACTTCGATACGATGCCTTTTGCTTAATGTAAATTATTTGAAAAGTGGCCGAGCTAACCAACCGGATTCACTATCTAATCAATGTATTTTTTTAATATGTTTTACAAGATGCAATCTTTCCTGGAATGCATCTTAAATGTATTCTAATTGAAAATCAGCAGTACTGAGATGCACTTCTGGAAAATAATTTAGTAACGAAGATATTGAAAATTAGTGATTAGAAGCTTAAAGAATGTGACAATTCTGATGCACTTTCGCTGCAGGATTTTCCCTCTTTTTCTTGCATTTAACTTTTTGCATCACATCCTTATACAAACAGTAAGTAAGAAGGGATTAATATTATCAGTTTACTGTATTTCTTTAAAAGTTTTACGTAAGATGAATCATACTTGTAATAAGGTAGAAAAAGCTTCTTTGAAAATTTAGAAAAGAGGAATAATGGGATTTTGTGAATTCTTATATTTGTTAGCGAAAAGTAAAAGGCAATTTGGAATCGCGTAATTCTCAAAGATTAAGAAATTAGCGCCCGTCTATTTTTTTCAGTCAGATTTTTTGCCCATTGATCGAAGGCAAAGAGCTGTAACATGTTTTGCTTAAATATTTTATTTGACCCTTTAAGTGAAAGTAAAAAAAAAAAAATAAATTATATAATCCAAGGTACTGAACGGGAATTGAACCTAGTACGTCAAAATATCTTAGTATTGCGGACCTCACCTCTAACCGCTCGGCTATAGTAGCGGCTAAACTGAACCAACTGTCATTTGTTAAATAATCGACAGCTGATAAATACAATTTACATATTTATTTACCTGATTGTAGTGGAGAAACAAGATGCTATGGCCCCTTAGGGCATTTAGAAGGGTTAACCGCAAGAGATCGGGAAGGAAGAGGTTGACCTAATAGGTCCACCAGTGGATGCAAATTGAAATGAATATTTTTTTGGCAAACTTTTCTTTTGGTTAATTTCTTATAAAAATTTCTCATCATAATAGAACGATTTTTTTTTATCAAATAAATGTTTCAAATTACTGAAGAATTAAAGTAGATGTAGAATAACGCTTATTTTTTCATACGTTCAACTACCAATTAGGGATAGAGGCAATTAACAAATAAATTTTATTATAAAATTCTCATATTTAACATTAAATAAAATCCAAGGCCTAGACTGGGAATCGAACCCAGTACCACAGTACATATTAGCTTTACAGGTCTCGCCTCTTAACCGCTCGGCTATCGTGGCGCCTTAAAATAGATATACTTATGGGTTAATAATAAATTTAGCAGGATTAATATATAAATGGGCGGAAGTGCCTACGCTACATATCAATTAAAAACACTTATTTTAAACTTTTCAAGAAAACACAGGGAGAGTGTAGAACAAATACAAATTTTTAGAAATAGTAGAGATAATAAATAATTGGAACAAATTCTTATGTAAAAATAACGTTAGCAATGTAAACAAATTAGGAGTTAAGAGAAGTTAAAAAGCAGGTAAATGGATCGAGAAGGGGAATCAGAGTTAACCGTTGATTAGAGATTAAGTGTTTGAACGCGGGTATGAGAACTAGCGATTGGGGGTGGGCGGGCTCTGGCCAACTTCCAGCCACTTACGTCATTTGATCAATTCAATTGCAGGGTACTAGTCGGCCAACGATTGGCTGGTAGGCGTGGCCACACTTTAGTAGTAGGGGCAAAAAGGACTAAAGAATACTTTTGTAGGGGGGGAAGCGAGTTTTAGTGGTAGGAAGGTTTGGAGCGGGTGTTTAGCGCGCCAGTTCAGTGTGTCTAAGAGTCCCGGTGTGTGCAGGCATTTGGAAAAAAGAAAGGATAACATATATAGTTAGGCCAGGAACACGGTGACTACTGACCGGGGCGGTTGGGAGAGCTCCTCTCCCATGACCATACACGACATGACGGCGGGCGTCATGCCGCATCATCTTTCAGCCAGATCCAGGTTCATGATTACAGATATATTAGGTGGACCACCACAGCCGTCTCCAAGTCCTGACCGCCCGAGAGATTTGTCCATACATCACTGTAGACAGCCGGGTCAACAGCAGCATCTCCATCAACAGCAGGATACTGAATCCGACGGACACGAGAGTGGCACCGATTCCGCGGGACTAGCTGCCGATACATCTTCACTTGGTTCAAACGGTGAGTGTGTTTTGTGTACTTAAAGTGTAGCCTTTTTTAGTGCCTTGTGTACCAGATTCGGGCGTTGAATATTTCTTTTAGTGTTTTCATCGCTAATCCATATTAAGTGGGTAAACCAGAGCTTATTTTGGACCATCAAATCGGTAAAAATACGCTATTTTTTCACTGAAGTTTTTATTTACTTAAATAGGGTATTTTTTCATCTTAAAATTAAAATATTGTAAACAATTCAGTCAATAATACTAATAAAATATCGTGAAATATTCTTCAGTAATGAAATATACTTCGAGGTGTTCAGTCAGGTGTAAACATTGTTTACTTTAGAAATTAATCAATTTTTACACTTTCAGTAGTTTGGAGCAATATTAAAAAAGAAATAAAAGCATTTCTGGGATTCGAATATTTAATACTATCCAATTCGTAGATTGTGTACCATTCAGGCTCTATCTAATTTCAAGCTCATTCAATTTTTTTTTTCTATTTTGATCCATTATTCATATAGTTTGTTTTATGATTTCAAAAAAAATTGCGTTAAAAGCATTGCATCTTACGCATACTTGGTTTGATTAAGTAAATTTATGGCATTGATTTAAACAAATTATTTTCGAAGTAAGAAGTTATTAATTAAATGTAAAATGGATATTTTTAATTTTGTATTTAAATTTTTATTTACAAAAATAAGAGAGTTTCCTTCTTGCTAGTTTCAGTTTATGTTGTGTAGTCAGCAAAAATAGTCAGAATAAAGTAACAGTTCTGTCGGTTGCGCAGGGCAATAAATATTTAACTGGAGTTCCCAAAAAAATAAGTGAACTTATTATTTCTGTATGATTAATAGTAAAGTTGTTGACTAGAGAGATTTAGTGGACTGTATAACAATACAAAGTGTGTATGTTTGTTAAAAGAAGTTGCAAGTCACGGCTTAATTGATCAGTTCGCATGCTCTCCTTCAGAAGCGTTCAAATCCTTTAATTTTTCACACCCTTTTGTTAGTACATTGAGCAGCAATAGGTTTTTACGTGCTTTTAACAATCGAATAGCTCGCTCACAACAACATCACTCGACAACAATCTCAAGTAGGTATACTTAATACAGTTCCCTTTATTGTCACTTCGGGCCCCTAGTTACTTGGGGGTTAAAAGCACAATAAGGAGGCTGCTACCTTTCTGATCTTGACATAATTTTAATGGTAATGCAGTTACGGCATTGAGTCTTGACGCTAATATTTTAACTTCTTTCTTTTAAATTAACTGTTGAAATTTTATTATAGTCTTCAATCTTAAATCATTACAAATCTCTTGTTCTACTAACTCAAGTTCTATCCTCTATTTGCCTTCCCTGATGAGCAAATGCTTTTGCTGGTCGAATTTCCTTCGCTAGACGTTCCTTGGGATCAAGAAATAGTTTTAAATACCTAAATCAGTTCAGATTCAAATCGTAACAATGTTTATTGTAAAACGTTTTATTTTTTTATAATTTGCAAAATAAATAATTAGAAAATGTTCCGCAGATGAAATTACTGTTTTGGCTTGCCACGACAATTTTCTGTCAAGCGGTAAAAGAAATCTCCATTTCTAAATAAGCATAATATTAAGTTTATAAGTTCACCAAGCTTGCCGCTTATTTTTTTTTCTTTTTTATTTAAGGCGCGTCAACATCTAAGGTTATTGGCGCCCGGAGCTTTTTTCAGTGCACTGCCGGCCTCCGGACAGTGTTCTCTCGTTACAGACAACACTGTCCATCACCGGACAGTGAGCTGTAAGAAGCTCCTAGGAAGAGAAAATCTAAGGGTCAGCTGCTGGATTCGAACTCGGGACCTCCGCGTGGGAGTCCAGCATGCTAACCTCTCAGCTAATCTCTTCCCTCTTGCCGCTTATTGACTGCAGAAATAAATCTGGAATTTATTAGATAATTGACAGATTTAAAATACGAAAGATTCACGATTTCTTTGGAATTCTGTAGAATAAAGGGTATGACGTAAGAACAATTGCAGTTGATGATTTCATTGAATTGGAGTCAAGTGTTTCACTCTAAAAATGGCGTCTACTCATCATACATACATTTTGTATGAAACATAAATCATAATCTAAGGTTACACCGACCGCCATGTTTATAGTAAATGGAATTAAATTTTATTTATTATGTACAAATTTAAGTTTAGATAGAGTTGATAATGGATCGCAATTTAGTGATGCAGTTGGTATGGAGAAACAATTTTGATAATAACTTTTAAAACTTGGTAGTGAAATTCAAAATTATGAATTAGCTTGAATTAGAATTATCAGCTTCGTGGAATTCTAAAATCCTTTACAATTAGATCTTACTTTTTCAAACCCCTTCAAAAATTTAAGTTTCGTTTAAGACCGAAAATTTTACTAAATATTTTTGAAATACTTTGTTTTGTTATGCCACTTAACAATGAAATCATGTCCATAATTACTTTTAAATACATTTTATTCATATTTTTATTTTATGTATTCAATAATTCGTTATTTATTAATTTGGTTAGAATTCACATCAAACCTAATTTTTACTTGGTAGATTTTTATTTTTATTAATTATTAATCATCTTTAGTTAGGTTTTTAATGATGGTTATTTCCAATCGATTCACGAACCTAACTTCTGTGTTTTATTGTACGATCGTGAAATTTCATCCCTAGCTTTATTAATTAATCAACTACCTTTCTGTTGACTGATTACAATAATACGGAACTTCCTAAAATCACTTCTTCAGGAAAATAAAAGATGAATGAACTGTTGGAAGTCCATAATAAAGTATCTTGGTTGGTACATTTGTGTAAAGTTAACCGTGACAACTGAAGAGCTTCAGGTATCTTTTCTGGAGGATGAATTTGCAGCTCAGAGATTCTTCGGATACGGAAGTAGTTTCGTACATCTCCTGTCAGTGATTATGATCGGGCCTTGAACTGTAAGAAGCACCTAGGAAGAGAAAATCTAAGTGCTACTAGCAGTTTGATTAATGTTATTTGCAACAAATAATTTTTGTTATTTTTAATTTTAAGCGTGTCAACATCTAGGGCTCTAGGAGCTCGTACTCCAATGCTCTGTCAGCCTCAGAACCATTTTCTCTTGATACTGGCAGTACAGTACAACACCAGAGAGTGATCTGCAGGGAGCTTGTAGGATTCAAAGCCGGGATCTCCACGTGGAGATATTGTACGCTACCCAATTAGTTCCCTTTAGTGTTATTATTTTTTTTATTCAATGTATACCTAAGTGCCATTTTTTTTAAAAAAAAATCATGAATACTGATTTTCGGCATAGTGGTAACGATTTCTTTTTTTATAAATTATTAGTTTAGACGTATATAATGTTCCTCTAAAGCAAATTGAAATCAAAATTTTTAGAAACTTCCTGGTTGGCCAAATTATTTTGGAAGCGCCCTTGGTAAGCCCAACAAGGTTTCCAATTTTTGGAACCGAGTTGTCGCCGGAACTCTTTATTTCACACTATTTGTGTCATTTTTAGAAAAAAGTTTTTCACACAGGATTATTTTAGAAGTTCTGAGGACGGTGGATCTTATTTCTAATATTAATATACTTCCTTGTTTGGTAGTTGCCCAGTGGATAGTGTAACCAGACCACCTACCTGCAAGTATAATATGTGGCAGGCTATTATGGAATAACTAAACCCCATTAAGTATAATTCAATATTAGTATACATTTTGTTCCAACTTGGATAATTGAGAGAGAATGACGTAAGAGATCGCCAACTGCTTTTTTAGATTTGCTCGAAGTGACTGAATAAGATAGTTACATTACATTGAATTGTTATGACGTTGTCGGTACTAAAATTCCATTCACAGAGTTCTATCAAAAGTTATACAAAAATAAATGGTCAAAAGTTATCATTCTGGTTTAATACTTATTTAAAATTTCAAAAACAAATTTTCTAGAGAAGGGATTAGTTCAGCGGTTATTGAACTGGATTTTCACGCGGAAATCCCAGGTTCGAATCCTTGGAGCTTCCTACAGCTTACTGTCTGTCTGGTGATGCATGGTACTGTTTGAACACGGTCCTCAGGCTGACAGGACAATAGAAAAGGTTCAGAAGGCCTAGGACTCTAGGTGATAAATTAGAAAAAGAAATTGTTGCGAATATACGAGTAATTAATTTATTAAAGAAGCGTTAACGACGAGTATTTTTACCAAACGGTGAGGAACGCTCCTGGTTCTCACAAACTCAAAAAGTGTGGAACTTGTTCCTAGACATTATTTTAGTGCGGTTTGGACTATTCCGTTCATATTTATTGTTCCAGTCTAGCCCAGCTGGTGCTGGCCTCCATAGCGCGTGGTTAGTCGTTATTACAAAACGATCTTATCAAGATATTGTTCAGTGATATCAAGAAGTTGCTTTACACTTCAAGCAATTTTTTTAAATATTTTTTTTCTTAAATTCGCAACTGCGTAATACATAAACGAAACAAAGGCAATGCGATAGCTATAGTATAGTACATCATAAATGTGAAATAGAAAACTGAAATCAAATAAAATAATATATAAAGTAAAAACGAAATAAAATAATAAGTAAATAAAATAAAATCACTGGAATGGCATGAATGAAGGCCATCCAACGATGACCATCACAAGTCGGTTAAAGTAAATACGGAATTTATTTCCGTTTACCTTTATTCTCGATTTGCGGAACCAGGGTTCGAGGATATTAAGATGAGCCTGAAGGGATCTAGTGGCTCTATAACCGGATGGGTGTTACGGCAGAGGATAGCAGTATCGTCTGCGAAGGTATAAATGCTCGTATTTGGATGAAGAGGATGGTCAGCCGTGTAGAGAGTGTATAATAGGGGGCCAAGGATACTTCCTTGCGGGACTCCAGCTAGGATCGGATAGATAGCGGAATAGGACGTATCTTGCACAGTTTGGAAAAAGCGATCTGCTAGATAGGATTTTAGGATAAGGGAGTAGTTGCTGGGAAGGACATTCTTGAGCTTCAGCAAAAGTCCTTCGTGCCACACTCTGTCAAAGGCTTGAGACACATCCAGGAAGACTCCTGGACAGTCAAGCCCTTTTATGAGAACTTTCTAACAAAACGATTAGCAGAAGTTCTTCGCGACAACAATCAAATTTTTGGTGTGTGGGGGACCTTTAGGGCTGAAATTTCTGAACTTTAGAAGGGAACGAACAAGACGCTAAAGTACACACTAAGTGGCCTATTATTTAACGTTTCACGATATAGTTAGAGTGGGCTAGTTTTAATACAGGGATCGCATGTCACAGCTGGTTTCATATTTAATTACAGCATTGCAGAGTGTGTGCCCAGCTGGGATAGAGCTGCCCACCACGGTCATGGCTGCAGATTTCACCCAGTCACTCGCCTAACCACCCTTTTCCACTCTAATCCTTTAAATCTGTTAATATTTTATATTTTGTAACGCTTTTTATCTGTTACATTTTTACATATTTTATAACCGGCTAATTCTTTTTCATGTAATCAGTGAATAATTTTGTTTTAAGTTTGTACATTATACATTCATGTTACAAATAATTAATACATATCATGTAGTAGTCCACAGTTTTGCTTAAAACAAATAATATGTTAATTAAAGAAATGATTTAGTTGAAAAAGTCCAATGAAATAAAAAGCAATATTTTCTATTCAAACAGTGTTATATCATAAAATTTCCAAAATTGAATTTTAGCTCCGAAAAGTTTTGAAAATTGACTAGTATGAAACAGGCAACATGTCTACTAGAATCGGATAATTTTGGATAACGGAAGTCGTAAGTGTCACACACTAGATATTTTTTCAATTTCAAGAATTTTGTTAGCATAGAATATAATTAGCATCATTGAAGATCACAAACTACCCATTTTGTGTCTCAAATATGTCTGTAATTCGTAAAATAAAGAGTAGCTTATGTGTTCTTAATAAATAATAAATTTGCCAACATAAAATGAAATTTTATCAAATATTTAAAAAGCAAATGTAAAAGATTCTCTACGAAATCGCTACTCAATACTGATTAATCTACCTCTTCAACGTTTAATTGTTCAAAATTAATTTTTTGTAAGAAATTAACAAAGGTTTATTGTTTAACAGCACTAAATCCTAGTCTGTTTAGAAGTTTGATTAAAGCTCGTTAATAGGCTGGGGTAAGCCGCTTTCATTCTGTCTAGTTACAGAGTTGAATCCGTTAAATGAAATAGATTCTTTAACAGGTTCGTATAGGGAATTTAATTGATAAAGCGTCCCGAACCGCTGCCATTGTTCCAGCGATACTCTCCAGCATTGCTAAATTTGTCAAATTCATTTTATTATACTCCCCAAAGCCAGTGGGGTAGAATCAAACTACTTCAATGAAAATTGCCATCAAACGCGTCAAAATGTGGGTGCTCCTGTTTGTTCCCCCCCCTCCCATAATAATTTTATATAAATTACAATTGTAACTATTTTGGAAGTAAATTGAGAAGAGTGCTCATCTAATGATGACTCTTCATGCCGCCTATTATTGAATTCCATTTGGATGAGGTAATTCGCGAGGCCAGTGCCGCCTCAGTCGAAGATTGGGTTGGTTAGAAAAAGTCTTCAAGATAAAAGCTGGTCCATGATAGGGTTAAGATGTGCGAAAAGGCGAGTGAAATTTCTTACAACGGGTTGAATTGTGCTACTGTAGACGTAATAGCATCGGTTATACGCTATAGAATTTTTGGATTTGGTATTAGAGTTGGCTTGGCTTAATTTTTGAACGCCTGCCAAGAAGTCTTGTCCGTAAGTAGTAGCATTTTTGAGTTCTTGTCGTTGTAAGACATGTATGTGGTCACAAATTTTTTGAAAACCAAAATTCGCATCCAGAAGTTATGGACTAGAGATTCTCTCCCGTACTTTGCGACAGAAGAATGCACCGATCTGATAAATCAATCTCTGATGACAGATATAAATTCGAAACGCATTAACAGTAATTTATAAAAAAAACCACAACAATGAGTAATAACTGTAGTTATAAGTTATTAAAATAGTTTAAAGTGTCTAACTAATCAGACAGTGAGGACAAATCCTAAGGTAACACTAAGAACATAATTTTCAATTTAGGACCATTTCTTTAAATAATTCCTTCTGTTTATCTTCGGCTCCATTTCCTGCTATAGTTAGTGACCTTGTGGATTCCTCTCTTCTCCGATGACGACTGCACTCCTCTTTCTGCACACTGTGTGTGATAGCGGTAACTTGGAGGAAACTTTATTCAATTCGTGGGAGCTCGTTAACTAATAATATCCATTTGTTAACAATAAAACTTAAGATATGTATACATCTTTTCCTTCTAAATAATCTTTCTCTTTGATTAAATTGTATAGCAATATTTTTGAATATATATTATCATTATCATTAATATTGATTATTATTTTTATTTATTTTTTCACTCAAAGATTTATTATATATTTTAATTTAACTAATTACGTAGCTAACTGAAAGAAAAAACACATTAAGTTTTGTTACAAACATATTATTCAAGGTTGCGTTGTTAGCATAAAGTTAGTTGAAAGCAGAACAAAAAACCTACGTTTGATATGGTTGTTGTGTGGCTATTAACAAACACCCCTGCCAGCAAACAGCAAACAGACTGGACAGCATGTGGAATTTATACTCGAATCGAGGCTAAAAACCACACGCGTACAATGCTCCTATATCCTGGCTGCGCCTAATGGATTTTGTAACCAAAACTAGAATTTCCACAGAAATAAAACAGTCTGATTGTCGTTTTTATTCATTTTTGTAAACTATTAAATTTACAATTTCATTATTTTCTTAATCTTGGCCGAACTATTCAATTTGATAACATTTCTATCCGCAGAATATTATGAAAGCCAATTGGCTTGATATTGACAGGTTTGTATGTGCCAGGTTTAAAATTATAGCTTTTGACTTTTAAATAGTAATAATATTTCCTGGAATACCTTAACATTTGTTTTTTGCTTTGAATAGCTCCCAATAAAGGATCATTGCACAGTATTGAATGTTAACCTGGAACGCACTCCAATCCTGTTTCCCTTTGAGAGTATTAACCAACTTTGTGGGCCCGCAGGATTTGAGAATTAAATCGTCAAAAACGTAGATACATGTGTAAAAAATATTTTTAGATAGAGATCAGTCAAAAATAGATGAATTACTCGTACAAATCCTTAGCTCAGTTTATTTTTAAATAATCTTCGCGAAAATTTTTACTTTGTAGACTTAGATTTGGTCAGATTATTCCACATTGAATTCTTGTTTGACTAACAATTTCCCTTATCAATTCCTCAATCTACTGGCACCATTTCAATGTTTCAATCGATCAGGTTATATTACACCGATAATGCGACTATGTACAGTGTTTCCACTGAACAGGCACCGATGTTCAATTTCAATAATGCCACTTCAGCAACAATTTCTAACATAATTGAACTTTCAATTGAAAATATATTAATCATTCAAAAAAGTAAATTAAAATGCTCAGAACAACAGTTTTCTTTTCGAAAAGTATTGATTTGTTCAACATTTAAAAGAGGCATTTTAGTCACAATTATCGAAAAAACTGTATTGCCGTTGAAAATATATGTTTGCTGACATATTGTTAATGTAAGAGAATTTGTACGTTTTTGATATATTAATTTAGTTTTAGGTTTAGTTTCTAATTCGGTAGAGTTCATCAGGTTTACTTGATTCATTTAAATCTTACCAGTTTTAGCATTTCATTCTTCATTGTCCATATTGTTGGTCCTGAGTTAATCGAGAAGAATTAAGTAGTATAACTTCCTGGTTCTTCTGGCTCTTGTTCCATTCTGCCTCATCAGATTCTGTTCGCCAAAGCCATCAAGTTATAAGGGTATTGATCACCTTTCTTTCCCTTAGGTAAAGAAAATAAGCTACCTCCAGAACATTAGGATCGTTGGATTTCAACCGCTAGTACTCTCAGTGGCTAGGGTAAGTGACGGACTAATAGAGCATTCATTGCATCTTCATCAGGGTTACTTTATCACTAAAAGATGACAACTATTGTCATTAAACATTAAAGCTTTAAGATTGATGTAAATATTCAATTGGTCACTGAAAATTCAAACGAGAAATAACACGGATGTTATTCTTATAATAATGTTATTTTGTTTAACTTTCCAACAAATTAATTCATACGTTGCCACATTTAAATAAAGTAATCCATGGCAAATATTACTTAAAAGTAATTGCAAAAATAGATACTCTTACAAAAATAAATAAGTATTTAAAAGATCCCTGAAGCAAACCAAACTACTTGAAGTTTTGAAGTGGCAATCCGATCCATATTGGACTTTTTACAACTTCAACTAATACAAATTAGTCAGTACTAATATGTATTCATGAAGTAAAGCGCTACTGTTGCTGAGCGGATATAAGCCGAAGCAAACAAAGATGTTTTGAGGGTCTGGGTTCGATTGCGGGACTAGTTCTTTTTTTTTTACGTTTATATGAGAAAATTATTGTAGAAAAATTCGCTATCTGTCTCCGTCAAAGAGACCTAATCGGTAGTTCGACGTAAAACCCGCCTAAAAAGTAGACATTACTTTACTTTTTTAAAAAAAGAAATGTTATTATAAAGGAAGCGAGAACATAGAACAAATCTTTTGCCACTTAGAATTTTTGAAGTATATGACCGCGTTTGTTCATAGAACTTAAGCGTCGTAACTGTTCAGAGATAAGTGAGAATAGTAATCTACAAGTGCAATTGGGCGGGCTAAATCTAAATAATTGTAGGTGTCTATATCAGTGTGATGTATCAATTATCAGTGAAAGTTTTGCGCAGAAAAAGCTAGGCTGTGTTACCCGCAGGGGCTTCCAGAAACTGAAGAAGCGATTTATCTTAATTTACTCATGCAATATACTAACAGACACTAACAGACTCAAATGATTTACGACGTCTGCGCATTAAGGAAAAGATAACTACCAAATACTGAGAACTCTTTTTTCAAAGCAGTTGTCTTGAATAAACGTTTTAATTGACTCGCTTTTCCATTAAATTAATAAATAATTTCATAAATGTTGATTTTTCCTTATTTTGAATTAATTTCCCGAAGGTTAAAACAATTATTTTTTTACACTGAAAAAAAAAGCATTCTACATTTCAAATTTATTTACTGACACAATTTTCAATGTTGCGTAAAATTATTATTTAGTAAAACTTAGGTAATTTACTTTTTCGAAATCAATTATTTTGAAATTTTCAAATAAAATTAAATAATTTTACATTAAGATATTAGATAGTATGGATAGAGAACAATAATGCAAATTATTGGGGCAAAAAATTATAATTTAGGATTAAAGCAAATATTTTAGGTTTGGCGGAGGATAAGATGACAATTGGGCCAATATGGCGGGAAAGTAAAAAGTAGGCGTTCAAGCGCGACTGACAAGAAGTGCATGAATTTGGAAATGTCGCGCCAATGGCAGTTAACATTGACACGCTCCGTGAATATGGCTCCGCTTGTTTAATATCAGGACGCCCTCTCCGTCTCCTAAATGTTATTTATTTTATTTTCCAACCAAACTTTCTCCTGCTCCTTGACAAACAAACACAAAGAGCAATTTTTGCTCCAAATTATTCATTTTTGTTTCCTTCTCCTCCTCAGATTCATGTTATTAGATAATTAATTTTAAATCAAATTAGTTTTTGAACTTAATGGGTACTCAGTACTCATTGTTGTAATGTTACTTTTAATTTTTTGCTCGAACTTTCATTCAAGGGTGAAATATCTGGCCAACTTCATTTTGGTGTTTTTCGAGCCAATTTCTTATTTTTATTTTTTGTATCATACTATATATGTACACTATTTATACAGAGAACTTGGCCACTCATTTAACTTTTGTCACTTGAATGAGGATCATTCCTTGGGTCTAACTCTAACTGAACTCCGCTGGATCTTTAAGTTAAGATGTGAACTTGTCTACCTGAATCATACGCCATGGCTGCCTAGGAAGATTGAACTTTGTTCTCTTTGTAATTCAAGGTGCATTGAGGACGTGGTTCACTTTCTTGGTGACTGCTCAATTCTTTCTGAAATCCGGAGACTCTATTTCGGACGTTCAGTACTTACGAGAGAACAACTGATTTCTTTCCTAAATGGAACGCAAAATTGTCAACCTCTTATTAAATATGCTCGCCATGCTTGGTCTTATCGTTATCAGCTGGTTCAGGAGTTTAATTATTAATTTATAATTCTGTTATATATTGGTTATTTCGTTTTATTTTATTTCTAGGTCGGTTATATTTTTTGTTTATTATTACTATTATTATTTTTTGGTTTATTGGTTTTTCTTTTCTCTTTGTACAATATGTATGTACATAACATTATAGTAACATCGACTCCGGCTGACGGATTTTCCAAGCCGTACAATATTTTCATTTTGTAATTTGTAATTTATATTTCATATGAAGAATAAATATTATTATTATTATTTTTTTTTTTTTGGCGCATCAACAGCTGAGGTTATTAGCGCCTATTATTATTATTATTATTATATACACTATTAGTTTGGGAGTTACTCACCTCATCATAATCTTCTGAAGAAGCCAAATATGGATTTATTTGTTTTACGTAATGATGGATTTTTTAGACTTAACCCTTTGGCTAGGTTAGTCAAAATTAAAACCAACAGATTATGAATTAAAAATTGCTATTTCATTTTCTTTTCTAATAGTTAATTTATAAATAACGTTGGCTTCCATTCCATAAAATTTTAGCGCATTTTTTTATACAGTTAATAGTTATTTATTTAACAAGTGTGGAAAGTAGTACTTTTCCTCACGCGAGGCAGGGTTTGCACGCACGAGCGAGCGAAGCGAGGCGAGTGCAAGTGCAAATTGCCGAGTGTGAGGAAAATACTTGACACTCGAGTTAAATATTATATTTTTTCTGCAACCATTAGATTTATTAACTAAAAAAATTAAAAATTTCATTTTTACAGTCTACAAAAAGTAATTTATTTATTATAAACATTTATTGTTATATTACAATTATTTACATTACTTACGTATTCACATTACTTATTACATTTTCTGCTGTTTCTTTTATTGATGGAGGAGTGTTTTCTAAACAGGCATCACTAGAATCCATTATAAATTTCTATAAGGTAACACTATAACCTTTTTAACTGTTATAATTAAAAATATCTATTTATTAATGTATTATTTTTATTTCTATATTCCTTTCAATTTTTATTTTATTTTTTAATATTCGTTTTTTAATTATTTAGTTACGTTAAATAAGCTTATTAAAGTTTTACAGAAAATATTTATGTTAATAACAAAACTTCTTATATCAAGGAAGCACAATAAAGTTTTTCCACTCACTAGTGAGGAAAGTGACACTAATGGGAATTTTTCCCCACTAGTGTGGGAAGTTGGGCATTACACAGCTGATTTTAATTGAGTAATGAGAACTTCCCCACATGGTTGCAGAAAAAGTAAATATACTCCTCAACAACAATCCTTAAAAGAAGTTAACAAAATTGTTTAATTTATTTAATCCTAGTTAATCCCCAGTTCGCTTGTTGCGGGTCTCTTCATGGTTACCCCAAGTAACCTTTTTTTTGTCAGGAAAAAAAAATGTAGTAGTAAAGAATGTGCTATTGTGAAACATTTCAGCAGGTGTATTTTTATTATTTTTAAATTTTAATTTATATAATTATTATTAAGGAATCTAAAAAGCTATTAATGGTTGACTGGACTCTCCAATAACAGCTTTACACTAAAATACAATCCTGAAAATATGGTTCAGTCCCTTGTCCTGTTGATTTATCGTCGTAGAACAATTTTTTTTTTTAAATTCTTACTAGTTTCCGATTTGAATCCATCATTAGATGCTGATTGTCACCTATGGCTCAGAAACGTGGGTTTTGACCCGAGCAGATGAGCAAAGGATACGCAGGTGGAAAAGAAAAATATTAAGGAGAATATTTGGACCTGCGAGGACAGAGCAGGACGAACCAAGAAGTGGCTGAAGTGTTTGGTGAGCCTGATATTGTGTCTTGCATAAAAGCAGGAAGACTGCGCGATGGTTGGGACACATACACCGAATGGAGGATACAAGGGCTCCAAAAAGAGCGTTGTATGGGCATCCTGGCGGGAGAAGACCCCGAGGCAGATCACGGCTGAGATGGCTGAGGGATGTGGAGGATGATATTGAGGCGGTCGGCCTGCACCTAGTTGGAGAACGGCTGCGAGGGACCGTGAATGGTGGAAAGCTGTTGTGGCTGAGGTCCAGGCCCTTCATGGGTTGTGATGACCAGGGAGTAGTAGTAATAGTATTAGATGCTGATTCATGAAAGTTTCACATCTACCTAAGTTTCAGTCTCTCAGTACACTTGCTGACGGATTGAGGTTGGTTACACAGTTGCTATATTTAACTAGTTTTTATTAACCTTATATTTCTATATTTTTACAAAAACTTTTACTGTTTATTAACACTCTCGCTTGTTGCGGGTCACTTCATGGTTACCTCCAGTAACCATCCCAGATTCGCCTATCTTGTTTCCTTTAAATTGTTTTACTTTATCTACATCTTAACACCCAACAGGTAGATGTACATCTGGAGATAATTGCCCTTTTTTGAATATGCTTGAACTTGCAGCGCCAACCTGGAACAGTTTTGTCCCATAATGTTGACAGCGACGCGTAGTCAGTCCAAAGTAAAAAAATTAAACAAAATTTAATTGCTTAAATGTAATTCAGAATACCAGAAGAAGAAGAAGAGAAACGGCACATATATTAACTCGAACAGGAAGTAATGAGATTAGCGAGAAGTAAGAAGCGTGAACATTCTTTCATTGAATTGTAACGCGCACTCTGTTCCACAATTAACTAAAACAACGCAAATATCGTGGAACACTCGTAATAAACGGGAAGTTCAGATCCTGTTTTCAATGGTTGTGTAATTTTCATTCTAAATTGTTTAGGTAATTATAATAAATATTTTATCAATTTAAGTATCCAAACATTCACAATTGTCAGTTAGTGCTGGACGAGTTCTTTTCGTGAAGGACATGGACTGGTGGCTTTCTACTGCGAGCTGGAGAGTTCTTAGCCAATCTTCGGGCAGGCGAACTGGCTGACTGTTGTTAGTAATGATCATTGATAACAGGGATTTCAATATCTTGTTCTTAGTTAACGTTTAGTCAGTAGTGAAGTTTATAAACCAGTTTTGAGGATGCACTAACAAAAGAAAGGTGGTTTAAATTTTAATTGAATTTATGAAACATGATTCCTGATTGAAATGGTTATCGGTAAACTTCAAAGAATGGATTCAATGTGGCATATGTTTCACTTTCTATAAGCCTCTTCAGCCACTATCTCATTGTAGTTTCCAAAATTCTGATTAATATTTTCTTTTCAAACTTAATCTCAAATTTCGTAATTTTTACTTTTTTTAATAATCCAGCGCCTCCTCAAGCCGGCATTTAAGGATGTAGCTCAACCTATCATAGCACTCGCAGACTAGTTGTGGGGTATTCAACAAGAAGAAGGAAGATTTCCCAGAAGAGGACATTTTAGAGAACGTATGAAGCTGAGAACCTCATATACGTATTTGTTCGACACTGTAATAATTTCCTCTCCTCTGATTTCGAATTCATTGTTTATTGTTTGTAATCTAACCTTCATTATCTATTCTAAGCTCAACGCTACAACTCAATTTTTTTGCTATCATCTCAAATCGTGTAATATATTTACTATTGTTTATACTTTAGTTTACCTGAACATAGTTTTAACTGCTCTTTACACAATTCTTTCCCTTAACTTGCATTTTCTGAACATGTAGGTATTTCTCTGTCATTTATCATTTCTTTGTTTATTCTTTTCTTTAAAAGATAAACTTAATCTTGTATATCTCCTAGAATCTGTTGATGTTCCAAAAACATCCTCAAAAAATGTGTTAAAGTAGAACTGTAGAAAATCACTCGTCAATTTGCAATCACGAAAGACACATTATGACCGAAAAACTTTGTATTTTAAGGAGTTTTTCATTAAGTCTATGTGAATAAGAGTTACGCTTGTAATGTACCCCTTTCACACTGACTGTTTCATTGACTGACATGCTTCGGAAAAGTTTAAGTTGGTTGGCTGCCATGGCAATAGGGTTTTTTAATTCCAAGCCCAAGCGTTCACAGCCGGACTTCCATATTCTACCATATATGTGAGGATCATTCACTCCCCCATCTGCCAGCTTCTCATTAATTGCATTGAAAAGGGCATCCGAACGTGGAATAAAAATGAAGTAATGTAAAAATGCCAAAAAGTGCATTAACTCTGATTGTATGTGAATCATAACAGAGATGCGTATTTCTTATCTTTTTATCCGAGTGCACACATCGAATAAAGGCGTAGCACACATATTATTACAAATTCTGCTCAACTCTATACACTAAAACATTAACGACGTGAATCTAAAAAAAAAATAAAAATATTCAGTTTTATCAAATATGTGTAATCCATTTCCTGGTAAGTTTGAATCACTTAAATTAAAAAAGAAAAAATATCGATATAAAAGAAGTATATAACACGGCAAATAAAACAGATAAAGTAGAGTATACTAGCAAATGTCTCAAAAAGTACAATATATGTATATATACAGCTGATCTATTTCAAAATACGAGAAAAAAAGGGAGCGTACTCTATGTTCAATTCAGAACGGAAGTGAATCCTATGAAAGGCAAGAAGGGTAAATCGATTTAGGACACTTTTAGGCTGATTGTAAGTGTATGGTTTGGAGCAATATACATCAATGCTAGAGAGAGCAGTGCAGAGAGAGTCCTGAGGCTGGGTGGAGCAAACAGGACAATTTAGGGTAGACATAGCTAGTGTATGTGTGGAAGAAATGGTGGGCATATACAGATAAAACTCGCTAAGAAGGAAAGTGTATGTTTCCAGGCCGACAGAAGAAAGATTAGATTTGAGCTGGAAGTAGAGGCTTGTATTGAGTGAGAGGTTTTGTGCTCGCTCTGGCTTGTTCGTTACCCTCACTCACACTCCGTACAGATTGGTGATTGTGGATGTCTACATGTATACGAGTTGAACACCATGTAGTCGGTGTATAGATATACACACTTGGTAGTGATCAGCTCAGCTTAAATCCCAAACCTAATGTACCAACCACGGGATACTTCGCAAACGCTAAAATGTAATTGCGTACACTTTATATAATTAAGTCAACAATTTGTGGCCATTGGCCTACCCAGAGCTCTGTCAGCCTCCGGAATACGTTTTCTTTTTGCAGGGAAACACAAAGAATTTTTTCCGTGGACGTTTATTTAAATTTTTACTTTTTTTCATTCTTAAATGGTTCATTTCAGCTTGGTGAAATGCTATCATTCTTTACAGATAACAGAGCCTAATCTAAGAGCGCTATGCTGAAGATCTAGTCTGTATGCATATGAATACAGACTGCTACTGTTCAGCATAACTTAAACCCAGATCTAACATACCAATCTCGGTCTTATTAATATTAAACAAGTTCATTTCATACGCTAAAATTTAATTCTACAAACTTTATTCTTAATTAAGACGCGTTTAAATCACAATCATATTCTCAGCGACATTACTGCTGACTATTCTAACTTTTAAACTATAGTTTAGCTAACTTGATTTCTTTAATCTAAAAAGTAAACTTTTTAATTATTAGAAGTCTTCAGTAATGATTGTTTATGGCTCTGTGAGAATCTCTGGCCGCTCCAAGACAGAAGAAATACGCCATTCGGGATGAACGACGTTAATCGGAAATCTTATGATATCCTGGTAAACCTTGGAGACTTACCCACAGCCTTTTAAATAGAACAAGTTACGATAAATTTGTGATGCTGTAATTATGAGAGGAGAATAAACAGTTCTCGAGTCGTAATTTTCCCTACGAAGGCAGAGTGCGACTGCCTGGATCCATTTTGTACGTTAAGTATTTTTCAATTTGATAATATTCTATTTTTACATCACGCATCAGGCACAATCGCCCGTGCAACATTTAGTAAGTGAAAGAAAAAAGATTTTTCTCCATTTTAGGGGCTCCCAAAACTATTCAATTCTTCTTCGTAAATTGGAAATAATTACTCTTGGAAATCATTTCCAAGAAAAAAATTAAAATATACTTTCACAAATACATTTTATGATCTACTAAATTTACTTGGGTAACATCATAAGACAAGTTAATCAATGGTACAGATTCAAATTTAAGTGTACTTTAGACAGAAATATTAAATGGAATACTTTGAATGTCGGACTTTTTGTTCTGCTTCTTGAACTTGTTGCATACAAATGAATGATTATTGAAATATTCAGAAATAATTTGAACAAATCATTAAATAAATTTAGGCTCGGAAATGGGAGGGTAATTAAGGTGAAAATAAAATTACATAACTGTTATGTGATTTAATTAATAAACACAAAGGATATGCTTAGTAACTTGACAGATTGTATTCAACTTCAGTTCAACGTGAGAAATCCATCTGTAAAAATACTTTGTTCTTTAAAGCGTTAATTTGAACAGCTTATTTTGTAATAATTTTTCAGATTTTACAGTTTTATACATACATAGGTAAATATAAATATATATATATACAGGTATATATTTGTTCGACACTGTAATAATTTCCTCAACTCTGATTTCCAATTCATTGTTTATTGTTTGTAATCTAATCTTTATAAATTAATTCCTGTATTTCATTTTATGAATAAAAATTTAGCCTACAAAAGGGGAAACGTACATCATTTTATCGAAATTAAACCTCAAATTCGATTTTCCAGAATCGAACCCACTACTATTTTCCTGACAAATTGACAAACGCAAAAATAACGACCGCGTTAAAAAGAATAGCATTTGTGTGGTAACCCTTTAGAAATATCTTTAACAACTTCAAAAAAAGTCTACATTTAGCTACTTCTATATTAGTTTTAGTTCAAATGAAATACTATAATAAATTTCTTTATCATTATATTGCACAAATATCACTCAGGCATTGGAGGATAATCAATTTACTAAGAAGTAAATTAAGTCAGCTTTCATTTAAGTGAAATAATGAATGATTAGCAGATGTAAAAATCGCAATTAATATCTAAATTAGTATGTTTTGGTACTTTTTTTCTTATTACGAGTTTCTTTATTCGTATCTCGTATAATGGACGAAAAGCATCGCTAGAGTTAATTTTTGAGTAATACTGAAGTATTATTCGCGCGGGAGTAACATTGCGATTTGTATTATTGATAAAGTAATGTTCTTTCAAGAACACACAAGAACTCTTCTTCGCTCTATACCTATAAGTAAAGTAAGGCCTATTATTTCAGGCAGGCAGGCCTATTATTTACCAAAATTTGGTGTAATGGACGGCAAACACACTGTATGAAATCTTAATTACACTAATAAAATCTAAGGCCCAATACACATTAGCTTTGCTGGCCTCGGCCATCCACTATACATACTCGTATAAAGTCAAATTGCCATTATGATACAACGCCACCAAAATTTTGTGAAAAACTGCAGTAGTTCCAAATTATAATTGGCAAATGTTATCAGCAACTTACTTAACTTAAATTAATTATTAATTAATACCTGCTATCTATTAATCAGCTGTAGCAATTATAATATAGTTTATTAATGTATTCTCTACCAATCCTTGACGCCAGGTTCCTGCAAGAGGATGGAAGTTTTGTGGAGGGTCTGCTCCGCTCTATCCTAAACTGGCCGTCCACCTTGCATTCATTATTTTATATTGTTAGGGTTATTAGAATTAATCTGATATAGAATTAAATTTTGGATATAATAGTAGCAGTTAGATTTTCAAGAAGATTACGAGAATATCAAATTTGAGAAAAATAATTATTAACTGAAAGTGCAACTTTATATTAAATTATTTTTTTGAAAAAACCCATACTCCAAAGGTATTTATTAAATTGGAATGCTTAGCAGTTTATTATTTTAGAGGGGTAGCTTAATGACTTCGGGGACATTAGCGCTCCACTATCATTGTCCTCGGACAGTACTCTTATTTTATGAATTATTTAGAGCTATACTAAATAAATTTTCTATTGATACTGCACAGTACATAAATTTATAATAACATCTAAGCATACCATTCGTATCGAAAAAATGTTGAATTCTAAATGAGCAACATGCATTACATCTGCGGCAATTAAGTTATTAAAAATGCAAATTCATTTATTGTAAATATCTTGCACAGTAAATTGCTTGAATATGTTTTTTTATAAGATTAAAATTTACTAAAAAAGAGTCCAGATTATCAATCGCTTTTTAAATGGGAAAATGTTTTTTAAGTCAAAGATTTAAAAATATGATTATTAAATGAAGATATCACTAGTTTATCAACCGAATAGATTAAAAAACGATATCTTTAATGTCTCTAATTTAATTGTAACATTGGACTTGATATCTTCTAATTTGAATCCTAATGTTTATTATAATTAAATAGTTAGATTTTGTCTCATCTAAAAAATGAAACAAATAGTTTCGTTAGTTTCACTAGCTATCAGTAAATTTGCATTGGTTTATTTCTGAACTAGAGAAACCTCCGTCGAACTACGTGATTTACGTACAAAAATTTAAATAGACTTCTTTTATTTGGTCAGTAAATTTGGGATTTATTAAATATTCTGATACTATTAAAATCATGGCAATCTCTGTGTCAAATTTATATCTTTAGATAGAGGGGTGAGTTTACAATTATATTTTTGCAATGATTTTAATAAATTATCTTTGCCACTGCGAATGGCTGTGGTTAAATATGTATTTCCTCAATTAACGTCAAATAGACAATGTCTTGTAGAAGTAACGACAAATTAGTTGCACTAACTATCAAAGACAAAAACTTGTACTGTTACATAATTGAGATAATAATTTACTTTCACTTCTCAAATTCTTTTGTAATAAAATTATTCTTTAATAATTAAAGATTAAGAGTCTTTGTTAATTTTAGATTATAATCTCGCTTCCTAATTAAATTTTGTGGCAAAAAGAATTAAGAAATCAGGTGAATACGTTCACATTATTCAAATATAAAATTTATGGAAATTGATTTTCATAAAGATATTCGATTAATTGAAGTTAATATTAATTAATATTCAGTAGATAACAATAAAGTGAAAATACTGCTTCCTTGATATCCTGCACAGCTGTTAACTAACAGGGTTAATTAATTACTTCTAATTGGAATTTAATATTTTCATTATAGTCTTATAAATATGGATGAAGAGTTTATATAATAATTATTCCTGATTCTTTTTATATAATTGTCTAGCATATTTGGTGCTTCACTTTTTTCCTCATTGAACCAAATAAATTTGTACAACTTCTAAACGATGATGGTTGCGCACAAGGTTGTTTAGTTGTTTATGTGTTTGTATTCACAAAATTGTCTTGGTATTAAGATAATAAAAGAGGAATTGTCTTTAAAATATGGGACTGGTATAATGGTACAATAGGTACTGGATGATCTGTAATTGAAGAGCATGGGATAGGTGACTCTGTAGGCATATTAGAAGAAAGAGTGCGGTACATTTCACATCAAGAATTAAATATGTGGAAGATTCCTGCAAAATGGTGGCCTTTGCTGGATACTTAGAAATAAAAAACTAAAGTCACAACAATATTTATAAATTCTTAGAAATAATCCACTATAAGATGTGCACTGATTCGTTGTAATGAATGAGGCAAGAACACTAGACCCCAAGGCTCTAAACACCAATCAGAACAATAAACGGGTTGTTCTGACCCAAAAAAGTTGAAGTCAACTTCATCTATTGCTAATATGGTTTTAGTATGTCGAAGAATTTTTGTTTATTGATTATCTAGCGAATGGTAAAAAAATAATTCTAACATCAGGAAGTCTTTTGGACAAATCACACGAAACAGTCGTGAGAAGAGGTCTGGTTTACGAAGAAAAACTCGATTTTCATGAAGACAATCTGTCTACCTAGGAGCTTTGGTCATGAAAATGTGAGGGATTTGTATTAAAATTTGTTGAACACATTTAATATCCTCGGAAATTCAACTACATCTAAATCTTAAAGAAATCGGGGATAGAAACTGTTTTAAATGAAATGGTTAGAGCAGCCGTCACAGCTCAATATCTTTTTGCCTCAATTCCAATCATCCCTTATCTTCTCATCATTCCTTATCTTCTCTGTCCTTGTCTCTCCAACAGAACGTCACACAATATCCATTTCCACTACTATCATCTTTCCGCAGCTTCTTTGTGTTGTTCATCATCATTATTCATCATTAAATGGAACGTTTTGTTGTTGAGTCAATGCTACAGCCATAGCAATGGCAACAGCATCTAAAGGATTTTAGATTTTCGAATTTCTTTATTTACTGGATGATTTGATATTCTAAGTAATTATTAATTACTGTAATTTATCAGTGGATAATCAGAGGTTTATTTTTCTTTTCATCTAATTGTTTTACGTTTCTAAATGATTTAACATCAAGCGAATGTAATTAAATATTGATTTTTTAAAATTAAAGATTTGATGGGGGAGCCCCGTGAAAGGTGGCATAGAGGTCAACAAAGACTCTCGCTGAAGAGGATTTTTAGACAGACTTTCATATTGTTAACATTGTAAACGTTTTTTAATTTCTAATACTTTTAGTTAAATTTTGGTCATTATTATGTGGTAATTAATTTATTTTAGACTTTAAAGTTGGGCGCGGAAATCCTCTTCTTACTAACTCCTTACTAACAACTATAGCACCCTCACACGGCTGTTTCTTACCACAAATCTCGAGGTTCTGACCAAATCTCTCTCTCTAATTGCATCTCAAAATGCCCTAACAACTTTTCTTCAGAAAATATATTCAGATATAAAATTTTGATCTACATAAAAAAGTATAGAGAAAATTTCGGATAGATTTTTGAAAAAAATCTAAGAAAAGTGAAAAACTCATTCAGTAAAATTGTACTTCCGGCAAGGACATTTTTTACGAACTCAAAATTTATAAAATACACAGAAACGTACGTCTTACTGAAGTAGAACGTCAGATGAAACTATTATTGTAAGAATAGATATTCTTAAAATGCCGTGAGGGCCAGATAGATTCGGGATGACAATAGGAAATAGCAGAACCATCAGCGAATGACTAAGTGATTATACAGAATGCAAAGGAAGATTTGCAGCGTAAATTGTGGACACAGAATACTTCGCAGCGAAACTCTTACTGTTCCACAGAAGTTGGCGGAAAAGTAGAATCCAGAAAAGAAGTGGCCAAACTGGTCACTCAGGTCTGACACATAGATATGAGAAAATCGGAATAAGGTAAAACGGCCCTTGATTTTCGACACTAACCCGGGATACAACACCTTGTCAAACGCAATCTGATTAGGGTACACTGACTTTTCTTCCAAAATGTATTCAAATTTTCAAACCTTGGAATTTACGTCATCTTTTTGGGTTCCATGGTGCAGCAGAACTCACTTTAATTTTTAGACGGACAGAAATTCTAATTCAACTAGGTAATCTCATCTATTTTGAAAAATATATTTAGTTAACAATAAAAATATTTGATTATTAAATATCTTCTAATGCCGGAACAACGGAAATATGACAGTACAGTTTTTGTAATTGAAGCTTTATCACAAAAACTGCCTCGATTTTGTTCACTTAAAATAGAACATTAAAAAGGAATAATTCGCGCAAAAAAAAGGTAATAAAGTTTAATAGAACAGATATTAGAAGTAAATCTTAACGTAAACTCTCTTTAAGGTATCAATCAAACTTGTTATTGCTACAAAGGCGCCACGATAGCCGAGCGGTTAGAGGCGAGACCGTAAAGCTAGGATGTATCCGTGGTACTGGGTTCGGTTCCCGGCCTTAGGCCTTGGATTTTATTTAATAGTTATTAAAAGAAATTCACAGTAAAGTATGTTTGCTAGTCGCCTCCGTCCATGACACCTAATTGTTAGTTGGACGTTAAGCCCCGCCTGAAAAAATAGGCAATTACTTCACTTTACTTTTATTGCTACAAAAAAATATTATTTTTATGTTTTTTGCACAATCCAAAAGAATTAAGTCCGTACATCAGCTCAGATTTTAGGGCAACATTCAAAAGTGTTCAAGGCCACGTTTTTTTGCTTTACCAGCGGATGTGAGGAGAATCAACTCTCTAAATCCGAGATTGTTCTAGTGCGTTCCCAATTATGTTTACAGAGAAAAAATAATATAAATCAATTAGCAATTGGGATGCTAACACTCCACTTTTTTTAAAGATTAAATTGGGCAAAAATTATGTATGAATTAGACAGTCACAAGTAGTTTAAACAAAAATATTTACTAGAGAAAGAGCGGATATTATCTGAGATAAACCGTTCGACCATACTAGAATCTAGAGTTGACACAAAGGATGCCAGCGTGGACCAGAGGGGCGTATAGGGAAAGGGTTGCGAGAAGGGGTGAGAAGGCGCCTGCGTGGTTACCATTGGTTACCCCCTCATCAGTGCCCCTCTACACGGTTTGAAATGGCTTCTTAGCCACCCTCTGATATTCTCTTGGCTCTGAGTAAAGCAAGGCTTCCATCGCCCTGTTATTCTCACAAACATTGAAACCCTATACTCGCAAACACTTCAACATATATATATTCCTGTTAGAAAGAGACGGTAATACACAAACGGTACTGGTTATAGCAGAGCCAGCTAATAGCTGAAATTACTGGCTGCTTCATACACATATGGGGAAATATGTGTATATAAATGTATACCTTATTTTATATACACATAAAGAGAGAACGAGGGAGATGAATGTGGTTTGGTTATATTACTAAGGCGCCATTTTAATTCAATTTTCATATCTACATGTAATCCCTGTCTAAATATCAATTTTGGAAACCATTAGCCTGAAGTAGCGATGTTCCAAACCGTACAGCTTTGCCAGTCACATAATTGAGTTCTCGAGGAATGTTCTGTTGTTTTGTACACTAATTATGGTGGATGTTTTACGTAGAAATGGACAACATAATATGTAAATTATTCAACTTTTAATTAAAGAAAATATTATTGACTTTTATTAGATAACATTTTCTTTTTAAATGGTGTACAAATGATAGGCTGTTTAAATCTTTTTTAATTTAACAATAATGTTTTATAAAACTTTTGTCTCAAATCACTTATTTTGTCATGCTCATTTTCCAGGCCTAAAACCAAAATAAAACTAGGCGAACTGAATGTAATGCCTATTCTCAGATAAATGAAATCATTTCGAAAATTTCAAGTTGCATTATGTTTTCTTCGAAAAGAGTGCCAGTGTACACTGACTCATGGTAGCTCTTAATTACTGATTACAATATTTTGTTTTAAACTTAATTAAAGCAGCTAAGGCGAAGGCTTCATAAACTTTACAAACCAAACCGGAATTACTTTGTACTTTAGATTTGATTTTCATTTATTGATTATTTACAATTTTTCTGTTCTATTTGCAAAACATTGGCAACCACGTACTTTATTACTGATTATTCGACATTATCATACTTGGAAAGGGTAAGAGGCTGCGCTATTCCTCAAATTGTATATTGAAAAAGATGGGGCTGGTTTTTTCCACCAATATGTTGGTAAATTAAGACGTTAGGAGCCAACTGTAATTGTGCGGTACCAATATGTTGGTTTATTCCAGCCCTCATATGAAGTAATGGTTAATGTGCAAACAAGACCACAAATACAATAAATAAATAAATCAATAAATAAATACTTTGAAAGGGTCTTAATATCATGATCATGATCTCTTTCACTCGTGTCAGGGACCGTAAACATGATGGTTTTCGAAACTTCTATCAATACATTTTCAAAACACTCTTTTCTTTGGTTAATCATTTCACTTAATGCTAATCAAACCCTAGCAGCGAATTCCGCTTACCTCCAGTCTCCAAGGGAATAAGCACAGCGTTGTATTATATGTATATAATATCTGTTAAATAAAAAATATAAACGATTTTTTGCTCTTCACATCTCTATACAATTTCTCTTACTACACCAATTCGTGTTACTCCATTATCATATTAAAGAAAACAAAGAAAAAGAAAATCCAACCGAGATCAGTTTTAAAAATTTTGTTTTTCAAATTATGTAGTTACATAATTACTTCTGTCATTATTATTATTATTATTATGATTTAAGGCGCGTCAACATCTAAGGTTATTGGCGCCCGGAGCTTTTTTCAGTGCACTGCCAGCCTCCGGACAGTGTTCTCTCGTTACAGACATCACTTGACCATCACCGGACGAAGATCCTAGGAAGAGAAAATCTAGGGATCAGCAGCTGGATTCGAACCCGGGACCTCCACGTGGGAGTCCAATACGCTAACCTCATAGCTAATCCCTTCCCTATCTGTCATTATTAAATTTTATTTTGAAAGTTAATACACACATGAGATACTTTTGGAAATGCGGTTAGATCCTCAGTGATGGATATTTAGAGCTGATCTTATCCATCAGAGTTGAATTAATAATTTTGGTGCGGAGATTTTGATTTCACTTTTGTTTCCGTCTCACACTCCACTGGCTGTCTTGAGTTGAATTCTCCCCACCAAACTGATTAATTTAACTCTGATGTTGGCTGAAAATCCGTCGCCGGTCAGGAATACAATGAATATATTTGCTACGATGGATAAAATCAGCAGTTGCCTCACTAATATTTGAACATCCAGAATAGAATCTTGAAATTTGAAACGCTTCCCCGAGAAATTTGCCATATATTAAGTATTTTTAAAAGCAACGAAAGCATTTTAAGTTTTCTTAGTAGGCTTCGGAGTTGTTTACATATTTTTTTTTTAAAAAAAAAAATTAATCCATCGAAATTGATTAAATTTGGAGTGTTTGTTAATTTATAAAAATTCCGGAGAACAAATTATTTCCGTATGGGATTTGCCACAGGAACATTTCTTAGAGCACTGCCACCTCCGGACAGTTCCTCACTGTCACTGCTGGTTGTGCTGTATGGCTCTTCAGAAAAGTCTAAGAAGGAATATTATTTTAACCAAAATTGTGCTACTTAATACAATCAAATACTTAGTATACGTACGTAGTAATCTAGTATAGAATACAGTAATTTGGAAGTCCGAATAAAATTGAAATTATTAACTAAAATTGCACTGAACAAATGAAAGGTTATCAAAATGGTTACCAATTGGAAGGTTTATTGTTTGCGTTGTAAAAATTTTGACATTTAATGGATAAATATGAAAACAAAAAATTAAAGATAATACATTGTAATTTGTAGAATTTTTCTAATAAACAATTTTCTGATTCCTTGAATAGTATTTGGTATAAACTGGGAAAAGAAGGCCAATTTGTCAAAACTAGACAATTTTCTCAGAAACTATAAGATACAGATAATTCTACTCATTATTAAGAAGTAATAGAAAAAGAGTAAAAGATATTAAATAAACTTTATAATAAGATATATAAATTTAAAGATGTTACAAAAATTAAAACACAAAACAATGGAATAAAGTAGAAATAAATAATCGTGTGCTAAAATAGAGGGAATAAGGTTTGGCTGATGGGATAACACGAGAGAAGGAGCGTGATTATGTACAGCCATCAACCTACTCAGATATTTATCGCCATAAATTGTAATGAGGGCAACTTTACTCCAGTTGGGATTAGTGGGCTCTGAATGTCACCCAGAGTCCATGAATTAAATATAACCACTCTCAAACTGTCAGGTAAACACCATTTCAAACCATTTGATCCCCCCACTGTCAGTTCGTACAGCTAGTATTACCTACCAATTTAGTTTAGCTAATAGCTAATTTCCCACTTTAATTAAATAGTCATATCTCCATTACTCGAAAATAAAACAATAGTCATTATTTTGTAATTGAAAAGAAATATCAGTAATTCACAGGATTGGGAAAAAAAGTATTAGATAGAGAAATGCGTGAAAGTTGGCCAATTTGCCCCGAGCATCACGATACAGAGGATCTACTTAGGGAATAACCCGCAGGTTAGACGATCCACCTCCTTGTTATATTCTTGCCCTGAATATCTAGACGGAAACTCCAGAATTTTCTAACTAATTCTTGATTAGGGTGACCGAGTTATGAATTAACTTTATTAAATCCAATTTAGGGGACTCGTACTAAGTATACCTTTAATAAAAGAAGTTGTAATTTGATGTGAGAAACGTAAAGATGGAATTCTGTCCACGGTAGAACCCGCCTGATAACATTAACCTCGCATTACTTTTCATTTACTTATCATAAAGATAAGGTGATTATTAGTAATTACTTTTTTTGTTTCATCCAATTAATAATTTTATTTGTTTAACAAAGAGAAATTAGTGAAGGATTATAAAGATCCCCATAAATGATTTTTGCAACTAAAGAATACAGTGAAATGAACATTTCATTTTTATGAAGATAACAAACAATAACCTAAAACGAAGTGAAATTCAATGAGAAGTCTGCAAAAATAATAAACCAACAAAATACGAGTATAATAATTCTAATTAACATGAACAAAATGTAATATTCTAAGAGAACTTTGGCATGGAATGCAATTTGGCCAGTTTAAACAACTTCACTTTCTAAAGACGTCCTTCTAGCTTTAGTTAAAGCAATACTTGGGCGTTTCAATTGAGGTAAATAGTCCAATTTAGGCATTCTATAGCCCCAATTACTTAAAGTACCTTTATTTTGAAAGAATATACAAGATAAAAAGAAATTATTGACACCTATACGTACTGGTAATTGAAACGAACATTATATTTAATTATTTTTAAAAGGATATTATTAAGTTTTGTATTGTCTGAAGAGGATCATTATAAAATAGGCAGCCTGACAACAGATTCACGCAATAAAGTGAATTGTATTATTAAACCGTCAAAAAAAATATTCTATTGGTCAAATAATTTATAATTTGTTGAGATTCTTTGTTTATTTTTTTTGCTTTGTTTTTTTGTTCAATGTACAATAGATCACTGGTGGATACTGTGAGGTTTAAAATCGGGCCTAAGTAGGGAGTGACCACGGTAGCGATATACAGACTACATTACTGCAAAAGTGCATTATGATTGCATTTTGTTAACTGATTCTTTAAGCCAATAGGAAGAAAGAATAATGCCAATTTCAGTCAAAATATTTTATTAACTCTAATGCCATGTCCACGACCTAAAGTCATCCTCAGGTCTGTATCTGCATCTTACTGAAACAGATTGCTATGGGACATTGATTTGAAGATGTGTAAGGAAAATACGCTCCACAGCTCTGAAGATAAACTAGTGAACTAGGCCGTGAACTTGGCAATAAACAAAAAAATTATGATAGAATTTCGCAATAATCTTTCTTGCTCAAATATTATGATCTTTTGCCCACTATGAACGTATGGCCAGCATAAATATAATTATAAAAATTGGTACATTACCTGTCTGCTTCTGCTGAAATAAGCTGGCTATTTTTACTGTCATAAAGTAAAGAGTATTTTCAGTTTCACATTAAAAGTAAAATCTAAGACCTAAGTTGGGCTATTATATTTAGTGTTGTTTAATAATCTATTAGACAGTGGAAATAACTACTATCCATTCCCAAGGTTGTTTGTCTGAGAGCAAACAATGAACATCTTTCCTTCACTGGTAACTATATATTTGGAGGAAATGAACACCAACGGGCCTGTAATTATTTATGAGGTTCAAAATGTCCATTGAGCGGTTGAGATAATATTTAGAAGATGCCAGCTCAGTGAATGCAAACTCGGAGAGGAAAGAGGTCAAAATTTAAATTTTTGACTGCACTTGTTATGTACGCTTTTTACGTTATAATTTTTTTTAAATAATGAGGAATATTTTTCAATAAAAATGAAGGGTACTTTTCGGGCTTATATACATTTTTGAGTTTTACCAAACGTAACGTCTCTCTTTCATCGAAGAATTCCTCTTCAGGGAGCGGATACAACCGGCTGACCTGTTCTATCAACTTTCCTGTTTGTTCGAATTGTCGAAATAATTATTTTTCATCGCATCTAACCATTCATCGGATGAAATAAAAAATCTCGAAGAGACAGAATTTTTTTCAAGCTTTGCTTCCTGGACGTAAATTGATATGGGACTCATTGGCGTTTCTGGGAATCATCGCTTCTCTTTTGCGCTTCATTGTTGAGAGAGAGAGAGAGAGAGAGATACTTATTCACCGAAAAGTTCTTGTGCGAAGGTTCGCTTCTACAAATATTCTGCTTTAGAGACTGAAACTAAGGGGCACAGGGCTCTATAAATGGAAAAGTTATTTCTAAGTTCATTTTTACCTCTTCAAATTATTCTGTTTTAGCCGATCTTAGTAACAGAGCTTTCTCCTTCACTTCAATATGAAAGCAGCAATTGTAGCGTTTTGTTCTAGTGAAAATGCTCTTAATTTCCAACTTCAATCAGAGATCACTCAAATTTTTCATAACCTAATATAAACATAATCAATTGTAACGTCAGAAGCAAGAACAAAAGATAACTAGAGTAACTAATACCAGATGTGGTAAAGAGCACCAAGAATACTTTAACCGAAAGAGTAAAAACGTACAGATATTTACGCACATATGAGCCGTTCACTGCACAACTCGATTAACCCCGTAAAACAAAAAATGGAGAAATGCGATGAAATAGTATGAATTCAAATAAATTTACCGTCATCATTCCAGCACTTGCTCCTGTATTTGAGTTGAATTATTGCAATGATTTACATTGGAGCACAGAGTTAATCAAAATGGCTTCTGAAATAAATTATTTATTATTCAATGGCCAAAAATTTGTTGTCGTTTTTATGGTGTTAATCTTTATTATTTGGGAAATTAATTATAAATAAAAAAAAGGTGTGACTGAACCAAGCGCATTGGCACTTAAATTCAAGTTATTCCAAAAAGTGAAGTTGTGCAGTGATTGGCTCTTTTAAATATGTGTGTGGTGTAAAACACCGGCTTTAACAAATTGGCTTTCCAGGACTTGAACATGATCATTTCTTAGCTTTGTTGAAATCTACTGATCAAATAGAACTTGAGAGTGTACTAAATGAAATTCGAACGAATGATTTTTGCCAGAATTAATGGTTAACTTAGACAGTAAAATACTAACTTCACTATTAATTAGCTTGAATGTATTAAATAAAAATAAAATGTGAATTATTTTGTGAAATTATTATGTATATAGAGAATGTAACAATTATTTGAAACAAATAGCTAATCACAAACTAGGAACCATATTCTCCAGCGAGTAAAGACAAACAAGCACAATTAAGGACGTTGAACTCAGTTCAGTGTTTAATTAATTCTTATCTTTTCCTTTTAATCTTTTCCTTTCTTAATTTTTTAAATTAGATTTAAAAAGAATGTTCCTTGTCTAATTTATAACTTTTACAAAATGTTGATCCTTTTTTTTTATTTATTGTATAAGGAACAATTTAGAAATGATTTCCTTTTCACTAATGTTACACAACTGGGGGTTGGCAGAGCTAATTAGGGATTATAATGCAATATGTACTTCTGAAGATCGTCATTTCCCCATTTTCATGCCACTGTATTGAATTGAGAAGCTACCGTAAAGTTTAGATTATTAGAAGAGAAACCAAGAAAAATTCTTAGATGCGCACACGGAGTGTGGAGCCATAGAAGATGCTGTGTTTGTGCATAGAACTCAGTTAACTATAAAATGTTGCTTTAGTATGAGCACGCAAATACTAGAAGTTGAGAGCCCAAGTAGCTACACCCTAAATAGTCGTTCTGATAGTGTTTGCCCAATTATTCAAGAATCGTTATCCTGTGGGCTGCCCAGCCTAATACACACTCACCATCACTTTCAAAATTTACTGCAATTAATTATCTTATCTCATTTTTAATAGAGATGAAATAGATGCCAAAGATCTGTATTTTTTTTGACGTTTTTCCATGCCTTTAAGAGTTGTAGTTAATGAACGATCTATAATTCATTAGTTGTATAAGTACAATTCCCTTATATAATTCAATCCTTACTATTTTTAAAAATATGAAAAGGGCTCTTTATTTAGAATGTCTACCATCGCTTACTGCAACGTTAGCTAAGACAATCCCTTCTCATGGAACTCTTTCGAGGATTGAAAACAATATTTTATATTGTAGGATTTAGTATGAATAAAGTAATAATTTATAATAATAGTAAAGTATAATGTAATAGTAAAGTAATAATTTATATTGAATAATGTTCGAATAACAAAAAAATACAATTATTGCAAGCCTCATTGTGTTTATTCCGTTGGATTAGGAAAAGTCAACTTTGGAAAAGCTGCCGCTGTGTAATAAAATGACTCTCAACTGGATTGTGTCGCTGTTTGAGTGAAAATGGTTAATATATGAATAAATGTTGTGATGGACCTGGCGCACGCTCGAAGGAAGGTTAAGTGCTTATTTCTGCGAAATGAAGGAAATGATGCCAGGAAAGAAATAGTGTGAAATGAAGAGAAATTGGCTGATGAGAGGAGAAACTAGGTGGCACGACCTTTGCCAGTTCCGTCCCTACTTCCCTTCTCAGTGTCCTTCAATTCTTCTCCTTATCCCTCTGGAGGTTCCTCTCTTACGGCTTGAACAATTAGCAGTTAGTTTTTTAAAAATCTTATCACAGTGTTTTTGATTGTTAAATTCATTTCAAGAAATAAACTTGACATCAACCAATGAAAATAATTTGATATTTTACAGGTCATAAAGATGACGACAGCCGTTGTAATCAAGGTGGTGGTTTAACCAAAAAGCAACGGAAAGCAAGGACTGCTTTCACCGATCATCAATTACAAACTTTAGAAAAAAGTTTCGAAAGACAAAAATACCTCAGTGTTCAAGACCGAATGGAACTGGCAGCCAAACTTAGCCTTAGTGATACTCAAGTCAAAACGTGGTATCAAAATAGAAGGTAAGATGTTTGTTTTTATTACTTCATTACTAATATTACCCTGCAAAATGAATCAGTGAATCGCTGAATCGTTTCTTGACTTCTTAGATAAGGTTCAATACTTCCAAAAAGCAGAAATTCTGCTTCTCCAAAGATATGAACGTCCTTAAAACGTTTCAAAATTTCCAGTTAAGAAAATGTACAGCAATGGGTGTTTTTCGCATATTTATATTGGAAGATTTTTGCTTCGTTTGATTATCGGCAAATGAAAGCTAAGTTATGTTTAGTCGTTTTGAATGTCCTGCCAGAGTGCAGCCGGTGAATTTTCAATATCTTCAATTTTATTAATCATTATTAATATTCAAATTTCAATACTAGAAAGCCTGAAAACAAGTTTTGAAGTACAAAAAATGAAATGCAGTTACAGACGATAGTATATTGTTTGATGGTTATTTACTATTACAAACTTTTAGCAGTTACGGCCGGACGTAGCACAATCTACACTTTGTAGCAGCCACTGATGAAAGAGGATTAGGCGCGAGAAATTGTACGCCCAACGCCTGGTTAAGTTTCCTTTTTATTATGAGGAAACGATTTAGATTATTTTGGTACCCCAGATCTCTAAGTGGGTCAAGGAATGTAAAAGGTCGATGACATACTTGCAAATTTTCTCGAGTCCTAGAAACTAGTCTGGTAATTAGGACAATCCTCTTCCGAAAATGATATTTTGGGTTGGCGGAGTCTCAAGACAATAGTCTTAGGACCGCTTATAATCCTCTTTAAAACTACGATATAGATGGTACAGATTATTTGTAAGGAAAATTTATTGCTACGAAAACGTCAAGGCCTCTTTAGAAAATTGCCTGGAAAATGCATTCATAACTTCAGTTACTCCCGCTTAAGTGATTTTAATTGAAATCTTTAAGTCGGTTCAACCATGTACTAGTCAATCGATAAGTAATAGAAAACAAATAGAACTCGCTTTCATTTTACATCAATAAGTAATAGCACAACAAATAATGACTATAATAGAGGGAGATTAGCTGAGTGGTTAGTACATTGTAAATCCGCGAGGAGATCCAGTGTTCGAGACCTCCATATCTTAGGAGCCTTTTATAGATTCCTAACTGGTAAATAACAATGTTGATTGTAACGAGAGAACACTTATCGGGGTGCACCTTAATCGAATTAAAAAAATTATTATTATGAAAACCCAACGAAATACTAGTTATTTAGTAGAATTATCAGGTAATTGACAAATATCTGGCACTTCTTGAATAATGAAAAGTTAAACTCAGTAGAAGCTTGTAGAATACAGGACAGAATTTCAAAGTAGGTGATGACCGTGTTGGCGAAACTATGCAATGGCCACATTCCCGCTAAAAGTCAACTTATCTCTAATGTCGCGGCTTCCAATAAATAACGGGTCAAGCGAACCTTAAAAATAAAAAAAATGTAAACCTCGTGCTACGGTTTTGTTGGTTAAAGCGATCCAGTTGAAGATTATTAAGGTAATATTAAATTGTTTAGTCCAGATTTTAGTGAACCGGAACCTTTATTTCCGTTGCATTGCTTTTTAGAGTTTAACGACTCTAAGTAATATGGTTTTTTAATAGAAACTAAATCTAGAGAAAACGGTCAACTGGTATTTAGGCACTTTCAATATTAAGAAAGCGTTCATGATGAAGAAAGAATCGAGAACATAAACGATGAGTGCTTTGTATGCATTGAACAAAAATGAGAACGGATTCGTACGTTTAAGCGAACCCTCCGTGGAGAATTTCCCTTGGCAAGGTTTCCCCACCCACCCTGCAGTCTCCAGAATCAGAGCAAACTTATGCCTCCCATCTCTAGTTGTGGAGAACAGGATTGTTCGGAAGGGTAATAATAATAATAATAATATACTTTTATTGAAATAGAAAAGAAAATGAACAAAAATTCTTGAATACAAAGTATGTACGGCTTGGAATAAATTCCGTCAGCCGGAGGTTGGGGTTACACAAAATATCAAATATATATATACTTATTAACAAATAAAACAAGATAAGAATACTTAAAATCAAAAAGTGCCAAAAAAATAAAACAAAATAATTTAACTACAATGAAGTGATATAAAATAAAACAAGAAAAAACAGAAATATGCAATATTCCAGCAATTTAATAATTAAATTCTTGGACAAGGAAATATCGGTACTGCCATGCACGACTAGCAAATATAATTAAATTTTTATTAAAAGAGTTTAGTAAAGTGACCATCTCAGCCTTGACAAGGTAGACGCACCCAGATACCTTGTTCGAAATTCTGACAGTATGGGACACACTGCCAAAAAATGCATAATATCTTCCCTAACATTCAAATTACATAAAGAGCAGAGTTCAATTTGCCTTTCGACCCAAGGAGTACAGTTTAAAAACAACAACTCTCCTCTCAATTTAAAAAACCAGCAAAGATCTTTTAATGGGTAAGAGTTGGCCTGGGAATCCCGCTCAAAAGAAAAAAGATTTAACGAGAAGTTTAGTTTTTTATAGAACAAAAACTTTGTCGACGATCTGGCTTTTTCTAGACGCTCTTCCCGATGCGCCAGCCTAACAGTATCCAACAGAACAGGCAACTGACCACTCCATAGATGCATATTCTCAACTGAGGGGAAGAAACCAGTATATTTGTCAAAAAGATTAATCCAGTGTTCAAACCAGAATACTTTACGTTTAATTACTTCCAATGCAAGTATTCTAGGAAGACGGTACTCAGGTAGATTCAAAACTTTTAGACAATATCTGAAATGCAGTCTCAGGGTAAACACCTCCAACAAGTCCACACCAGTCTCTAAATACAATATAAAATTTGGGGTTATTGACGGTAAGCAAAAAAGTATTGACGGAAGGGTATATTCCAGCTCTTGGTAGGTTCCTAGATACTTCTAGGAATCCCAAAGCGAGCGGGGAGTAGGCAGTTGGGATAACCACTCCCTGGTGACCAATGCAACCCGTTCTTGCAACGCATTCCACAGATATCCCACAGGCGGCACTTCAGATTAAGAATGTGGAATTATTCCTGGTAGGGAACACTGCGCTCCAATCTTCCTAGGCTCGCTAGGAAAGCAATGAGCTGGTAATTAGGTAAACTCTTCATGGCTCCTCTCCTAGAAAAATAGAGGATCTAGCAGAATAGGAATTGGGAATACAATTCCCTGGTGCTTACAAAACCCATGGAAGGTTAATGCTCCTCTAACTCCCGATAACTAGCAGACCCTTTAGAAAAGTGTCCACCCTCCCAAGCCAGCGTTAGTCAGAAAAAACGTCGTACGCCTACTGCCGCTTTTCCCGACACTGACATCATTGGACCATCTGACCTTCAGCACAAGTCTCATCACATCTTGGATCGAACTGAGTTTGAGATAGCCTGTAGGCGTAAACATTTATAAATAAATAAATCTTCAGATTGATTCCTTTAAAAGTTTTAGTTGGCGAAATGTGGAAAATTTAAAACAGGTCTACCAACCCTTCTCTTACAGAGGGAAAATACAAATACCCAAAATGAAATGAGTGGCCTTTAATATTATGTAATAATTTAAGAGATAAGATTTCCCATAAATTTAGTGGTTTCCATTATTGGTTTCTAATGTGAAAATGGAGATGCAATTTGTAAATTTTAGCGTTTTCCTTATACTTTATTGGTATACGTGTATGAATGTGAGTGTGTTGCTGTGTTGAGGTTATCAGAGATGTAATTTCAACCTATTCCACAAATTGCGTAATGACAGCTAGTCATAATCTTAGTTCAAAACGTTCCCATTTCATTCAATGCATAATTCATAGTTAGAAATAAGGCTTAGAGGGCCGGCATTAAAGTGGGGAGAATGGAAAATCATGACATGAAGAGCTGGAAGTCTTGGTGGAGAGCTAAGCGAAGACTGAATACTTAACAGTAAGGTGAGATAGTGATGTAATTATGGATGGCGTGACACACTACTCGCCCGAGATATTCAAGTATGATGTTGAGGAAGTGCATGCAAACGTTGCTGTAAAAGCTAGCGCCGACTAACTGCTGCCAAGGGTGGGGAGTAAAATGAAACTCTTCAATAAAGAAGGGAACCGTAGCTAAAGAGTGGATCTATGGCTCACCATATAGTTGGCAGCTATTAACAAATGGTATAACCCCCTCCTCCTCATATTTATATGCACATAGATACGGCTAGGTGTAACTCAGCAAATATGCAATCAAGGCCTTTGAACTGCCATCTATATCACGTACTTCTACGTTCAACACCATTCATTGTCCCGCACTCTGTGCGCCATTTACATTTAACTCCCTCCTACCAGACATTCTCTTTTCACGGTCATTCCCCGGCCAGCATTAGTTTTACAATTTTCGCGGCCCAGGCAACAGTTTTACTCATGTGATCTAGTTTATTTTTTGTTCTGCAATCGTTTCAATAATTCAGAAGTCTAACTCTATACTTAGACGGAAAGGGTACCCGTAGAAAGTTAGGAAGGGTTATTGAAATTAATGTTG
This sequence comes from Rhodnius prolixus, assembly GCF_049639745.1. Classification (NCBI taxonomy): domain Eukaryota; kingdom Metazoa; phylum Arthropoda; class Insecta; order Hemiptera; family Reduviidae; genus Rhodnius; species Rhodnius prolixus. Next base: position 32,066,357 of record NW_027411581.1, on the reverse strand, counting down.
CTTTAGAAGTTTAAAAATTAAGTAACGTATTAAAATTACTGATATATTTTAATTAATTTGTATTAATTAGTCACAATAAATTTTTCCCATAACTGGAATGGTCGCAATCTTGCTGTTGTTTGATTGTTACAATATTATATAAATAAGTTTTAAGTAAATTAACATAATTAAGTGATATTAAAAATTTTATATAATATTTAAAAGGTCAAGTCTAAATTATATCTCCTTAACAAAAACTTACAGTTTAAAATGTTAAGTATAAGGGTTGATTAAACGCCAAAAGGTACACAAATCAGCGAGTACACAACATTTCATTAATATTTAAGTAATTCTACTGCATTAATTTTCATTAATAAGTTATTTTTTAGAATTTATTAGATGTCACAGACCCTTATGCTGGCCACTTCATTCATAATATTTTTTTGTTATAATTATGATAAATCACATATACGTACATGCATGTTAAAGTATAAAAAGACAAAGTTAGAGTAGGCTACTGTCTTGAATTCGTTTTACCGAAATATTCGTGAGCAAAAATAACACACAGTTATAACAAGTAGATTATTCAACAACAATTATTGTAAACGTTTGTTTACCTATTATTATAAACGTTTAACTACTTCATAAAATAACAATTACTTTAATCGAAGAATGAACTTAAACCGACGATTTTTATTTAAAAATAAAAATAAATAAATAAAATAAACAAAATCATTGATGTATGTTGGTGTAAGCATTTTCTAAAAAAGGTTTTGAATTTTTTAGCCTCATATTTTTTTTTTATATTTTTTATAACGTTTTTCTTTTAAACCTGTATTTAACAGTTTGATTATTATAAATAACTAGATATTACAGTCAATCTACAGTGCTACTTGAACATATATTTTGTAGACGAAAATGGCCAGCATAAGGGTCTGTGACATCTAATAAATTCTAAAAAATAACTTATTAATGAAAATTAATGCAGTAGAATTACTTGACTATTAATGAAGTATTAATGAAATGTTGGGTACTCGCTGATTTGTGTACCTTTTGGCGTTTAATCAACCCTTATACTTAACATTTTAAACTGTAAGTTTTTGTTAAGGAGATTTTTGTACCTTTTGGATAGATTTTCCTTTTTGTCTATTTGGAATGTTACATATCTGCTTTACAGATTTTTTTAAAATTTGGAATAAGCAATTCTATCATTATAACCTGATAAGGTGGTAAGTCGGAACCATAACTACCACTGGAGAGATCTTTTTAAAGACTGATTATAGTTGCGGTGCCCCAAACCATCCTCAATAACAATTTTTTTGAAAAAGCGTTTTGAATAATATAGGAAGGTATTTGTACGTAAATAGCAAAATTAAACTGCGATTTCAGTACTTCCTTTTAAGAGGAGTAAGAAAAATAAATTGCGATTGCAGTACTTCTCCCTAAAAGGCAAAGAGGCAAAGATTTTTTAATCGACAATTCATTGATTTAAATCGGTTCACTCATTGATAATTTAAACGATTGCAGTACTTCCTCTTAGTAGATGCATGAGCATGATAGCACTTCACAGCAACGTAGAGGAGCTTTAACCACTTATTCGAGCTGAATTTTATCAAAATCGGGCTAACCGTTATAGAAATATTGGTAATAATAGTTTTAGAAAGGGCCTTTTTTGGGTGGGGCGAACTCCCCTCCTTATGAGACACTGCGTCGAGACTTTTAAAGTGTAAATCTGTACAAAATTTCAATTCGAATGACACTTCATTCATGAAAATCGGTTCACGTGTCGATAATTTGAAACGATTGCTATACTTCCCCTTAACAAGTGTAAGAGCTGATCGCCGCTTTAATGTTACGTAGGGCAGCCCTAACCCTATCATCCTACCAAATTTTATCAAAATCGGGCAAGATTTACAGAGTAATTAGTAATAATAATTTTGGAGGGGGCCTTACATTAAGACGGCTAACTCCTCTCCCATTTGATGTACAGGGTCGAGACCCCCAAAAGGCAAATCTACATAAAATTCCGAATCGAATGACACCTCATTCATGAAAATCGGTTCACGCGTTTAGGCGCTACGTTGTTTACAAAAAATGTAACAAGAACAAGAACAAGAACAAGAACATTTTTTGAAAAAGCCGTTTTTGCTCATTTTCGGCAACTTTTTTCTCGAAAACTATTAGATCTGGGTTGTTGCAAAAAAATTACATCTATAAAGGAGGGTTTGCCCTTTATTTTAAAGAAAATTTGGGAATTTTATCTTTTGTAGAAAAAGAGAAAAAAATTGTCAAAGTTGGGTGTTTTTCAACGTTACGCTTTTTCGTGCACTTTTTGTCGATCAACCCTTATACAACTGTCCTACCGGACAGTTTTAATGTCAGGTCTGAGTTGTTGCAAAAAATTTCATTGATAAACGCGGATATTTACTATATTTTAAAGAAAATTTGTGAATTTCATCTTTTATAGAAACAGAGAAAAAAAATTTCAAAGTTGGGTGATTTTCAACGTTACGCTTATTCGGGCAGTTTTTGATGTTAACCCCTTTAAAAATGTCTTTCCAGACAATTTTTAATTTTAAATTGAAAATATCCAATCATACTTTACACTCAGATCTACATATTCCTCTCGTCTCTGAAATTGCCCAATCTCGCTACACAAAACTCCACTCAAATCTACACAGTCATTATAACCCTCTGAGCCACAACATGTCTACCACAACACTTCATTCAAATCCACATCGCAGACTAAAGCGGCAGTGGCCACGCAACCATCTCAACACATAACGCCGACCTCCTAGGATGGTTGCTGTGTAAGCTTGCAATCGTGACGATCTAATGGCTTCCATCAATGGAAGGTCGTCGTTCACTCCACTTACTCCCTTAGAGCACATGCATGTGCGCGTATATGTATGCACACATATGTATATACGTGCATGTGTATTTGCGCTATCCATATCATTCATCTCTTTTGCTTGTTGTATTGGATACAGTTGCAAAATAAATAACCAAATTTAAAAAAAATTAAAATTGTGTTTATTAAAACTGAGTCTAACAATATATCTAAAAATATTTCAATCGTCAGTTTACTTGATGACTTAGAAAAGAAGAGTTAAGTGTTGGACAGTAAATCCATGATCAATAGTCCACAATTTTGGTTTCATTGCATCATGGTTACTGTTCGCTATGATTTTTTGTTAAAAGTTGCAGTAGAATGAGGACAATGTTTTGTCCTTTTCAATTTCATTAGCGAGTCTGTTTTGAGATCATTTTCCCAACTATTCCAATTCCATCGTTGATTAATTTGTTAGAATAGCAGAATGTTTTGATGTAATTGATAAGAAGAAAATTTTATTTTTAAGAAAGTCTATAGTGATTCCGCTGCCTGCCTTACAGCATGTCGTCTAGTATCTGGTGGTCGTTCAGTAAATTCCGAAAGTCTCGAAAGATTTCACTATTTCTGGCACATCTGCTATGCATAAGTGAGAGTGAGGAGAGACAAGCTAGAGTTCACCTGTCGGCACGCAAAAACCCAAATAAAGGCACACTTCTAATGGGCAAGCAAGTTTCGTGTATTGAGTGAATAGAGTCGCGGTAAGTGTAATGATTGTGTAGTTCTTTCTGACGGATACTTAAAAAAATGAAAGTCAATATCTTATTACTACGTATCCTGTGTGTATGAGAATGCGTTTATATAAAATATCAAATATCGCCTTTGAAGTAGAAACCTCAAAGGTCAGATTTATTATCAAAACTTTCACCTAATTGAAAATTAAATGCTGTACGTGTGAAAATGGTAGAATTACAAGATAAATGGCTGAAATATGAAACAAGAAAGCTTGAAATTTTGCAGGCCATAAAACAGGTTTTTGGTTTACTGAATTGAAAGCGTAATTAGATTACAATGAGTCTACTTACTTTAAAGAAGTATTCCTAAAAAAGAGGTTTCAATTTCAGTTCCTTTTATTTATTACCTAACATAGTTGATCATGTACAAGTAATCAGAGTTCTTACCTCATTTTTACAGTAAATTTATCCAAATGAACAAATCAACTATAAAATTAAACTTGTTCAATATAAAAATAAAATCATGGCAATATTTTAGGTACTCGTACATCATAAAACCTAAATATTGTACATTGTTTTCTTGCAACTATTTTAAGAATTGGATATCTTAAAAATGTTATTATTAAAATTATTTTCGTTCTACTGTTCGATTTCTCCAAAGCCGCTAGCTCTCAGTTAATCACTTAATTTTTACGATGCAACAAGTGTTAAGATGCATTAGCGTTCTAAAGATGGTCTAATTGTCACCGACATGTCTCCTTGTAAGATCAATGCATCAATGCATGTTCAAATTTATGAACGCTAGGGTCAGCTCTCCGTTCTATAACTTCTTGCAGTTTCAGTTCATGATCGCCCACAAATAATTGCTAATAAATCTTTCCGAACTCAGAATAACGTGTTAACTCTTCTTGTTCAATGGTCATTAACCTTTAGCCACTTTTCTGCGTACATACCTATTCAGCAATATTTCTTGATGTTCGGAGTCTTCCTTCACTCCTATGAATGATTGAATACGCTAAGCACCTGTTTAATCCACATTTACTTTGAGTCCACTTGCTTAACTAGAAGGTTGCTTTAATTTAAGGTGTTTGTAGATACGTAAATCTCACGAGTATTAATCAGAGCTCTTTAAAGTCTTGATTATGTCGTTGCAGTTTCATGTGCAGTAATTTGAAAATGACCAATAAGGGCATGTATTTCTCCCTCAGTTAAGGATTTGCGAGAGGTAATCATTTGTTTAGAAGTAGCGTGGTTTTGAGAAACATTTTCCCAATTTCTTCAGTTAGTTTAAGAGCCTTACTTGGGCCATGATTGATAGTTGCCCGTACCAGTTGTACATTACAAATGAACATATTGAATTGGATTGAAATGAGGTTTAAAGCTTTACATAATGGATACATAAGGATATTAGTGACACAGATATATAGAGGGTGACGCTGGAAATATGCCTGGAGGCCATGACAGTGGCATAACTGGATGTAGAGCAGATGTGTAGATCTGTCGGTAGTGGGGAGCCATCCCGAAACCTCCTCTTCTATTCATATAGCAATAATTGAAATTCAAATTATTTTTCTTTTCAAATTAACAAAAGAGTAAATCATTTTTCAACAATGGTGGATCTGCTGTGTTTCAGCTTGGGCGCTTTTATTGTATCAGTTAGACTTTTGAAGTTGCATTTTGTTAAGAATGGAGCAAATATCTCGCTACAGATTAAAAGAAATTATTTTAAAACGTTGATGAATCTTCACTTTCACTTCGTACAAACCGCAACTTAAAACTCATTTTAACTTAATGTTTGTGTGATTTAAGGAAGTGGGTGCTGTAGAACCTGAACCTGAAAAATTAATACCTAAACTCAACTCTTATTTCGAAATTCTGAACGTTTAAGGTCCGTCGTTTGTCCTCTTTTATTTAGTTACTAATTTAATTTTCTCACTGAAAGGGGACGCGAAGATACGCAATCTTTGTCAGAGTTGGCAGAATCTATGGAGGAATGGAACTGCGCAATCCCACTAAATGTGGAGGCTAAGAGATGTGAATGGAATGTCCAAACAAATTTGGGCACCAGGCTTTAAAAGACAATAAGTCCCTTAAGTCACACTTCCGCTTAAGAGATTATCTAAGTGTTCTGGACTCTCTAGGTACCAGCTGTAAGAGGACAACATTCGGACGCCGGTTGGCACTAAGTTGGAACTGGGCACCGATGACTCCTGATTATGACGTGACTTAATTTTGAAAAAATGTAAAGAATTACAGGATATGCCCCACCATTCAAGAACTATTAGGGAGACTAACTTGTGGTGCTAAAATTCCGAGTTTAATTCTTCAACAGAAGGTAGCACTCAATTTTTCTAATTTTTGAGATTTTCTCTAAACTGGTTTCGGAGACGTACTTTATTTATCACGCAGGTTACCACAAAGCTGTAAAATTCGAAGCACAAATTGCAAGAGTTAGACCCCACTTTAACCTCAATTTTCTTGATTTGATTTTCTCATCACTCAGTACAAATCTCCTTAACAAAAACTTACAGTTTAAAATGTTAAGTATAAGGGTTGATTAAACGCCAAAAGATACACAAATCAGCAAGTATCCATCATTTCATTTATACTTCATTGATATTATTTAAGTAATTTTACTGCATTAACTTTTCCTTCACATTTTTAGAATTTATTAGATGTCACAGACCCTTATGCTGGCCATTTTCATCTACAAAATATTTGTTCAAGACTGTAGACTGTAGAATCTATTTATTTATAATAATCAAACTATTAATTACAGGTTAAAAAGAAAAAAAATATAAGGCTAAAAAATTCATCACTCAGTACAAATATTCACAAACTCTCTGATTAAAAAATAAAAAACTGACCTCTATATAGTAGCAATCGGTTTTGAGCGTTCTTTCACATTTTGTAAGTTCAACGTAGCGATTATTTGGTTAAACAAGAAGTGGAAGAATGAGTAAAAACGGACGAACCATTCTTGGTCTTCATATTTTCCCTCAAAGTAAGATTAACAGTTCAATTAGATTTTGATAAAGAGAACAGACTTTTCTTGATTACTATTTCTGTAAGCAAACAAGAGAATTTATCTTCCTTATCGGTGTAAATTCAGAGATTCACTTCATTTAATGATTCAAGATTGGCGAGGAATTGGTCAAATGAAAACAACAACTCGTCTTTTTGCCAACGTTTCGACAAATATATTGTCTTCTTATCGCCATTACCAAAATTCCCGTGTAAGTCCCGCTATATCTGTATATATTTACCTGTTCTCCAGTTCTGGCTCTTAGTTTCTGTAACTCAACCAACCCGCATAGCCACGTAACTTTCAATAATTATAAAAAAAATTACTGTATTTTATTTTATTTATTTTTATATTACTGATTTTCTAAGTTACTGATTCTCTAAATTGTTTGTATTTTTGTATTTGTAATATCCAGGCCCTGAAGAAGACAATATATTTGTCGAAACGTGTGCAAAAAGCCGAGTTGTTTTTATTTGACCGATTCCTCGCCAATCTTGAATCCTTAGTTCAAAAATTTACGGTCACGAAACCTAGATATTCACTTCAATGTGACAACTTTGTAATTAAAACTTTTTGAGAAACATCTCTCGATTCCTTAATCAACAACAAATAAAAATCTTCAGAATAGGAAATCATTGTTTAAGAAATTCCTTTCATTTGGCTGAATTCTGTTGAAAAAGAGCAAACAAACAAGTTAAAATGATTACACAGCGTACTAAATTAGACAATATATCATAAGAACAGTTTGGGAGCAATTAATGGTCGCGTTTATAATATAAATTGGAATGTAATTAAGGTTTTAGAGCGAATCGTTTTTTGCCTTGTGAAACGCAATAATGAATATGATTATAAAGTGAACATGCCCGAACAATAAGCCGAACGAATGACCATACTAAGTGAGCGTTGAACTCTCCTTAACGTTGAAATAGTAGTTTAGCTGGGTGGGTTGGCACTTTTACAATGCTCATAGGAAATCTGATCAAGCAGTCCGGCGACTCTGTCTAAAATAATTCAACTTTTTTTTTCTAATTAGTACACAACATATGTTTTTTGATTTTCTGTTATGGTGAGGATCAGTGGTATATCTTTTATTGGTAGTAAAATTTTCTCCCTGCCTATGTGTTAAATCGTGCTCTTATAATTTACCGCAACTGCAAAGTAATTGTAATTTTTGACTGAAAATTTGGTTAAAATGAGTAGTTAAATTAATTTTTTTATCTTTTTACTTGGTTTATGTTTGTATTGGCCATAAAATTCAATTTGTTGATGCATTAATGCTTTTGCACCGATAGAGCGCTTAGATTAATGCGGAAGCTGATTAAATTGAGGAGAAAGAAAATTGAATATAAAACTATAAGATCGTTTGAAATTATCAATTAATTATTCAAAGTAAAGTAAAGCTCGCATTATATTTCAGGCAAAATTTTAAGTGCAACTTCAAAATTAGAGGTAATGGTTGGAAAGCACAAGTTTTTTCTTTTCTATTAAAATTTGTCTTATAAATAAAAACTAGTTGTATGCTTGACTCGAACTGGAGATCTCTCATGTTATACTAGTGTCCGAACTCACAACCGCTACACTAAACTCACCACCTAATTAATTATTAATGAGAATCTTGAGGTTGACGCTGAAATAATTATTTGTTATCTGGTTCAATGTTCTTAAAGAACATGCAGAGTTCCATGGAAATATTCAGACTGTTTCTCTAGTCATAACCGAACTAGAGCCTGATTCTACATCACATGAGCTAGGAAAATTTATCTATAACTTGAATATTATTTTCTAAACATTTAGATTTATCGCAAAGCTCTTTTTTTTTTTCTTTTTTTTTTTAGCGATAGGTTTGCAAGTCTAACACTGTCGAAATACGGATAAAACCGGCCACCATGAAAGCTTGTATTAGACCACTCATGGGGTTAGAGACCAGGTTGATTACCTGTAGTCTAGAGCATACGTTCCCAAATTAGGGGCTGTCGCCACCTAGGGGGCGGTTGTTGGCTCAGGTTCAATTTGGAGGCGTTTTATAGTGTTTTTTAAAACGTATTATCTTCCACTTTCTTGATGGTTCATGAAAGATAAATTTGCTGGTGCGGCTAGTAATTTAAAAAAATTAATTAAAAAGAGGCGATTAAGCTAAAAAAGTTAGGAACCTGCCACTAAAGGAATTCATCAGAGGTTAAACATGAGTTACTTTAGGCCTATTAATTTGTTTCTTTGCAAAGAGCACGATTTTAGAGGCGTTTCGAGAAGCTGTGATGAGTCCTTCAACTGAATCATTTCATCACAGTTAAGGTTTATTCAATATTTATAGGGCACAAATCTAAATTCAAAGAAATTAAATTTAATCAAACTGCACTAAAAGACGATCAATTGAGGAGTCTTCACATCAGATTTGTTTATGTTAAATCTTAATTTTATAGCCCAGTTTCTGATAAAAAAAATCAGTAGTTATTTGGAGGAGTCACGTCACATATGTTTACGTCACGCTACTCTGTAAATTAGAACGTGCTTTGCTTCCCCTCATCTTTAACATTGAATATACAAAATAAAAAATTTAACATTCAGGGAAAGAACTGTCTATCTTAATATATACATTAGATTATTGAACGTTACACATTACTTCCTAATTCTTCCTTCATTATGATACTCGTATAATTAATATTAAAGGGTTGTTTAATCTCCATCCTTGTTTATACAAGGAAGTTTTCTTATAGAACAGAATAAAGCAGTAAGCAACCGTGACAAATATGTGTTAAGACTGTTTATTATGGAGCATGAGCGGGCTCGTGTTGCATCCAGCGTGCCCAGATACGATGACAGGGCGAAAACTTTCTTTCTACAGACAGTATGTTCTAGAGATCTGCTGTGTACACTAGACTCAACTTTTTTTAAAAAACTCTTCTGCGGTTGAAGACACGGGCCGGCGGCATTTGTCGGTCTTAAGGGAGCGTTCGAGGAAGAACATTCTTGAATCAGTACTACGATTACCGTGAAATGGCCTCGCGCCGAACTAATTTTTGTCTTTTTATTTTTATGTTTTCATTCTATTAGAGAATGTTTTAGTAAAAAGTGGTAATGGCTTCACGCTTGCAATGTAGCCTTAAAAACGTTTGCTTATCTTTTGTGTAACCAGCCGCACAATGGAGAATTGTTACATAGCATAATCTATTCCATTTAGGCCAATCTAAACTATAGAGTTGCTGTTATTATTTTAATATTATGTATCCACCAGTGTTACTTCTAATGGTCAGATCTTCTCTTTCTCCTTTCCAGAGGGACAAAAAGGTGGTGTTCCTCAAGAGGGCCTATTAGACCCCCATAAGACCTCCCAACCAACCGAAACACCATTGTCTCTTACTATGCAGAACTCCTCAGATTCTGATCCAGTTATTCCCCATAGAAATATTTAGCACATTCTCATGGAAAATCATTTAACAAATAGAGGATTTGGCTTAGCGAAGATAAATGTTGGCAAGTTAAGTAAACCCTTTGGAGATGACTTCCCATCCTCTTTATTGCTATCAAATTCCTCTTCCTTCGTGCTTTGAGGTTCAACCAACAGACCCATCTCCACATCCATTCCCTAGAGTCTGAAATCCGAGGCAGTAAAACCAGAAGCGTTTATGTAAAATCAGAAGATTATGAATGTAATCAAACAATTACCTGAATTAATTCATTCTTATCTGAAGTAAATAAATAATATGAAATACCAGAGATTCTACTGTAGCTTAACCTCACATTCTAATCCTCTAGTCCATCGTCTATCAACTCAAAGTCTAACTCCTAGCCGGCTTAAACACTAATGGCCTCGAAACATCCTTTCAAGTGAGAGTGACGAGTTATTTTAGCAGTGCTGCCACTGGATAGTTTCCACACCTTATTTGTGTTAATAGATAATTTACTTCTGTATAATATTTACTTGCACCGCGGTGCACTAGAATTTCAAATAAAATTGAAAAAAAAAGAAATAATCGGAAGCAAGAGCTTACATCAGCCACAGGAGGTTACAATTTTGCTACTTCGAAAAAGAGATATACAATAGCATGATTACAGTTTGACATAGATGTTTCCTATTAAGTCTAAGGATATGCTGCAAATAATGGATTAGTTCTTGCTTAGCACCAGTTTTCACAGACTGTGTAAATTAAATGAATTATTACATTTCCAAAGTACACCAAGAATCGATACAAAGTTGAGAATTAAGAGAGCGTGAAACCCCTTCCTTCAATGTCATCAAGTTCTGCCTTTTTCTTTTCAGATGACTGATTAAAAGTGACTGGATGTTAAGTTGATAGAATGAAACTTGTTTGGAACCACACCTTGAAAAACGCAATGCCATTTAGGAGTAAATTCTTACAAGTAACTAGATGGATTAAAAATATGTGACAAGATAATGCGTTTAGGGAATTTTTTCCATCTTATACCTGCTCGTTGGATTGGGAGTAAGATGGCTAACAGAGGCTTTGCATAGCTCACCTCACAACTAAACACTCAGCTAAGCGTTCAATTTTCTAAAATCACAGAATAGCCGGTTTCTACAAAGAAATATTAAAGAACTAATTCGCTGGTAATTGAAAGGATACAATACTAAAACAACCAACTACAGAGCTGCTGATAAGTAAACGATCTGCTTTATCATTCTGTCGCACATTAATCCCTCTCACCTCTCACTTTTTAATTAATTAACTTTAATAATAATCAAAGTTGTTAATAAATAACTTATACGTGATTTGAACCAGTTATTAGATTATTAGATAGAATTGCAAATTAATCTTGAATTATTACATGTTTACTAATTGGTTCTAAAAAGGTAGCCAGATTGATTTAGAGACCAATATTGATCAATTATTTATAATATTTATTGTGGCTTTGTGACAAAAAAAAGTTTTTTTTAAAACGTTATATATTATCATTATTATTATTCAATAAATTTATTTTTAAATACAATTATTGTTGCTGTGAGGTCTTCATAATTGACTGTCTGCTGAGAAAAGTACTGTGACTTTCTCTTGCTGCAATTTCCGGCTTAAAATTCTATTTTATGTGAAATTCTATTTCAGTCTATTATTTGCGAAAAAGCCACAAAATTTATTCTGTAAAGCGGCACTTCCGTTCAATATCTTTAAATTTACAATTTTATTTACACATTTAACTCCTATTAATATATAAAAGGTAACACAGGTAATGAAGACGGCTGCACATTGCGCTTAGAGAGTGCACTCTACCCCTGAACTGCCATAAGAAACATTTTGGTGGGTTTATGTATCTAAACACGTCATAGATCTACATTTTGAAATGAGTTTAAAAGAATTTTGGGCTTTTGGTCTCCAAAGTGACGCTGAAAATAATGACTTTCTGCGATTTTTTTTTGTAGTTGAGTGTCGTTGAAACGCGCCGTCACATTGGGCAATTTGTAAAGAGTCCTATTTTTAGAGAGTTTCTGAATGTGGATACTTTCAGAGAAGACTCAAAATGGAAAAACTTCAGCACGATTACAACGCCTTCCTTACTACTGGAGTAAGAGAAAGCATTAGTAAAAAATTCTAGTGATATTTATTAATTTTTTTTTGTTTTTTTAATTATTTTAAGGCGCGCCAACATCTAAGGTTTATTGGCGCCCGGAGCTTTTTCCAGTGCACTGCCGGCCTCCGGACAGTGTTCTCTCGTTACATGGACAACACTGTCCATCACCGGACAATGAGCTGTAAGAAGCTCCTAGGAAGAGAAAATCTAACGGCTAGCAGCTGGATTCGAACCCGGGACCTCCGCGTGGGGATATTTATTAATTAAATAGATTTAACTTAATTTCGTTTAGAAATAACAAGATTATTGACTATTTCAGCCATTATGTTTTATTATTTTATTGCGGAGCTTACGACCTAAGGTCTAGGTCATCTTCAGGGCTGTGAACATGTTTTACAAAGTAGTTACAATATATTGTACATTAATTTGATGCAAAAAATTAGTTTAAAAAAATTAATTACCTTCTGCTTCTGACAATTATTCGTTTATTACGACTAATTTTGTCGCTCATTAATTACCTAATATCCAGTAATAAAATGTTCAATTAAATTTTTCTTATTACATTTATTTTAGCGTATATAATCCAAAATTTTGATTGTAATAAACTATGAGTTAATTAAAATTGAAACAAATCAAATACCAACACTAAAATATCGTTTAAATGAATGTAGAAATAAAATAGATATTGTATCCAATGTAATCATCGTTAAGAATTCGGCCTTATTGTTTCCGGCGTTTCGTTATGTCTCCATAGACTGAATTGTAAACTCAAGACAGAGTCTTTGAAATATTCTTTGATTCAACCGCTATTTATTTAACCCAGTTTCCAAAAGATGCAATCTATAATTATTGTTGTTCAATCAGTTACATTTATATATTTATTTTTTTTTAAGCCTAACAATTTGTTAGACTTTTTCTTTTGTGTGTAGTATTGCAGATGTTAAAAATCTAAAGATACGTCTGACTCTGTAAAGTTAATCCTCTTAAGTGAAAAAAATGAAAAGTAGGGAGAAGCGTAAAGAGAGGAAAGTGGATCGGTTGGCAACACTGAATAACTTCTTCAAAGAACACGTTACATTACTGTGTTGGCCAATCTGGCCAAATTGTTACAATACGTTTTTTTTTTTTTTTTTTTTTTACCACTATTCCCCTACCTTACAGTTATACACCAACTGAACGAACGAATCTTTTTTTAAAAAGATGGAAAATTAATAAAGAGTTGGGTCAATGAGGGTGTTTTTATTTGGGCAAGTTTCCCACGACAATAGTTGGTTGAAAACGGTGATACAAGACGGTACACTGCTGGACTAGTAGACAGAGCGCTTCTCGACTGTACGAGTAGCTCATTGTTACCCGGCACAATGCTGGCGCCACATCGGGACACGCTAATATTCCCTACTTCATTACTCACTTATTATTTCCCGCCTTGCGTCACGTGTGGCCCTGCCGCCTTTTGTCGTTTTTCTTCAACTAAGAAAATTAAAAAAGTTAACAAAAAATACATAAAAAAAAAAAATTTCCGAAGTGTTTTCACTATTTACAATCTCTTTACCTTTATGTCACCATATTAAGTAAATATTAAAGTATTTGTAAATGTAAGATTCTATTATAAGGTTTAATATACACCAATCTTTTGCTGGCTTTTTTCAAAAATAAAGAAATCTTAATAGAATGGGTAAATTAAATTTGCATTTTCACTTAAAGGTCTTATTTTCACACTTTGTTAATTAAATTAGGCCTCACCTCGTAGTTGCGTCCTGGGTGTAGAAAGTAGAAATTGTTGCTAATAGAGTGGCTTTACGTCAGCTGCTGTTTATAACTTTTTAAAAAGCAATTGATGTAATGTGCAATGCTTGTCTAAACCTAAAAGGCAATGGGCAAGTAGAAATGTTTAAATAGATCCTTATCACCTATGTTGGACTTAGGTTTGCAAGAAGTTGAATTAACTGTGAATAGCACCTTGGGAGCACCATCATAACGGCATGGTTACCAAATAATTAAGAAATATAGTACGTTCTCCCACAGATATCTGAATCTGATATTGTCGTGAATAATGCTAGAGCGAAAGCGATGGTTTCAATTTTGCACAAAGAATTCAAAGACTTGAATTCTATAGTGGATTGTAGTGTGATAAGGAAAGAAAACCAGTTCCATCTGCCAAACTCGGTGATTTTACCATTAATAATCCTCGATTAAATAAGAAATTATTGGCCAAGTACAGAGTGCCTTAAGTAATGGAAGAAATTTCATAGAATAACAGATACTCAATAGAAAATACTGAAGGATACAGTTTCAAACATTCCTAGTGGAGGTACGAGTATTAGCGTCCTGGCACTCAAGAAGCTGGATAAAACCTAGTAATATTTTAAGTAGCTTAAACGTTTATTTCAATTTTTTTTTTAAAGGTTTAAGACGATAAGTGGAATATATTACTTTTTTTAGACTTCGTGCAGAAATTGTGTACTTTTTAGAAAAATTTCTATTGAATGTTAAGTCATTTTCAAAGAATAATTGCAGACTGCAAATTTCTATCAGGTTAATAATGTAGGTTATTTTTTCTAGTTAATAATGTTGTTTTCTTTGTGAACTTAAATCAAGGGACTGTGGTCAGACCATCCAATAGAATGGCCAAACTGCTAGAAATTACATTGTTTTGTTTCGGACACATAGTTATGGAACGTATGCCAGATTAATAGAGATATACATTAGATTGTTGCAGATAAAATACTTGTCTGTACTAATAAAGTTGTTGCGATGTCTGGATTTTGTTTTTGTGTTGCTCTGTCATTTATAAACAAATCAGTACACTAAAAACAATCTCTTGAAGATGTTGAACAGAGCTCTGTGAACAAAATGCTACCAAAACGTCGGGAAACGATTTAAGAATCTCGACAATGTTTTTTACCCAATAATATAGTCTGCCAACAAATTTTTAAGAAAATATATTCTAATACTAAGAACAACGTCTCTATTTAAGAAAAACAATTTTTACTGCAGTCAAAAGATCATTGAGTAGCTAACAATAGAGAAGTGTTTTTAAATCTACATGGTGAAGAGATGGTAACATTAATAAGTAGCTATAGAAATGAAATTAAGTGTACATTCTAGAAGAGTGATGATGGTAGAGGGAGGTTACACTTAGTGCTATGAGTGGGAAAAGAGGGTCTACCAGCACTTGGGCAAGTTGAGGGGTTGTGGAAAAGAGAACGCTGCCAGGGTGTCGTCAGCGGATAAAAGAGAGGCCAGGGTTCTTTCTGAATCAGTCTGCCGTGTAATATGGGGGGTTGTGGTTTAATTTTAACTGCCGTGTTGATATTAATAGCCGGCCTAAAAGAGATTTATTGGCGACCCAGAGCATTTCTAAAGTCGTTATTACTGTAGAAACACTCTACTTTCAGTTTTCTTAGTGGCCACAATCACACCGTAAACTGATTTGATAAATAGTCCTACAAGATTCAGCTGAATTCAATTCTTCTCTTGTATACCATGTTTACACTTGACAGAACTTATGGGATCTTTTTCGCTTGATAATTCTTTTATTATTTTTCTTGCTGTTTACCATTCACCACCATTAGCAGTTCAGATTAGCACTGGATGTTCTCAGTTAGATGGAGTTCACAAAGTCACAGTAATATCAGCAATCATTCTAAACTAGATTATTAACTTGTCGCTAATTATTATAAAAAATGTTCTCTTGGAAATTCTCCATACATAGATTGTAATAACTTATGCTCTAGATCAGTTCTTACCATGTGACGTGTACCAATGCTATGAATCGCCGCGTCCATAGCTTATCCTATGTACGCAGAGATGACCAGCTGATGGACCATATAATTTATGGAAGAGCTTAGCTGAGTGGTTAGCAAATACTGGATCCCAACGCGGAAATCACGGGTACGAATCCAGCTGCTGACCCTTAGCTTTACTCTTCCTAGGAGCTTCTTACAGCTCACTGTCCGGTGATGGACAGTGTTGTCTGTAACGAGAGAAAACTGTACGATTTTAACACAAAAATAATACTAATAAAAAATTATTGTCGTACCTCTTTGAATTGATCCGTCTATTATTTATACATATTTATATCATTATTTATTTGCTACTATAAAGTTTACAACAAGCAAATGAGATACTAGAATAAAATGTCTCGAGTGTCACTTGAAGAAGAGATCCAGTAGGTTAAGAGTAGCATTGGAGATTTTTCGATGGATTTTGGATTGTAAGGATTGGATTGGGTAAGTTTGGAATGCTTGGCGGAATCCCTCAACTCTATTCCGTAGGTCCATATGGGTTAAAAGAAGTTTTTCACAAAGTTTGTATTGAAAAGTGAGTTTAGATCGTTAAGACTCCTTAAGATACGAAATAGTCTGTTAGTCCCCATTCTATAGTATTTTAATACCAGGGTTTCCAAGTAAGTCGTTTGTCCACGTCTTATTCAAGATAGCGTACCCCTAAAGAAGTGGGAAGTAAAATTTTATTGAATTTAAACTAGAACAGTAGAGTTGGAGTGTAGAAGCGGTTTGAAAGTATTTCTGTTTATTCGCCATTATCTTCCATTTCTCGTAATACTTTTCTATTAAAGACAGATGTTCTTAATGAAATATCTAGATGCATCTTGAGATGTCTAAGGTATCGAGATACATTCGTTATAGAAAGAAAGAGTGAACAGCAGTATAATCAGCAAAAGTCGACGTTGCTGTTTAGGGTGCTGTAGGAAGATCAGTTCCAAATTTTACTTAGAGTACATTTTAAAGTGATCATTGTTAAAAAAATAAACTATAATTATAGTACTTTAAAATTTTACATTCAATTTTTTTTAAAAAATTAAATCAAAACGGAACTTTACATCGTTCTACAAATATGTTTTATTTCAACATTTTTTTTGGAGTTTTTAATTTACAGAACCAAAAGAAATAATCTTCCAAAGAGCAGATAAAGCTCCACAAACACTCAAATTTTGATGCGAGTCTTAAAAGCATTTACTGCAACAAAAAAGCTAAATTCACTAAAATTAAACCTACTCAGTACTGAGGTATATTCTCTAAGTAATTACTACTGAAGTATTCCTAAGGTGTTTGATACGGAGGGCGGCAAACTCTTTAACAAAATCCACGTGACTAATTCTTGAACGTGCCTCTCCTCCACACGAGACATCGTCCTTTCAACTTAATACTTTTCTTCCTAAACCTGCGGCCCAACAGGTTCCTCCAAAGAAAAAAAAGGTTGATTAACATAGACAAGGTTCTTACGCTCAAGCCTTTGTAATTTCTTGATTTTTATATTATTTTTTAAAATTAGAAACTTTGACTAAGCATTTTAATAATGGAGTAACAAAAAGTCTTCGAGTTAGAATGAGGCGAAAGGCGTGTTGGCATAAACTCAAAGATGGAATTTAAATTGTCTAAATAATAATTCTAAATAATTTGAAATTAATAAAAAATAGTTACAAGAACATGTAATGGACAACGTGAAAGGCCGGTCAGTTGCGCTAAGTAGCTGTTAGTTTACAAATCATTCATAAGAATAATAATGTCAGCTTTAAATTCTTAAAAACAAGCAAAAAAGGGGTGCTGTAATTACTAGTAAAGTCAGTATTATTAGACGACCTGTTTCTGGCTGCATGACATTATAAATTAGACATTACTAACTCGCCGATAGTTTGATTTTAATTCACGCGGTAAACTGAGCCAAAACTATAATTTTGTGAGTATTATTACAAAATATTGTTTGACATTTCCAAAACTATCTTTTCAGCCTGTAGCCAGGGCCCGATTTTCCTATAGGCTAACTAGGCTTCAGCCTAGGGCCTCAAGATCATGAGGGGCCTACATTCAAATTGTTAGCAAAATTAAAATTACATTATTCTAAAAACATATTAGAGAAATATTAACATTTAACATATTTATATATCACAGTAGTGATATATTTTATTATCTCTCATGTAATTTACAAACTTAAAAATGGGAGGTGAAAGGGCGTCATAAGTGGAATAGCCTAGGGCCTCTTTTCATCTAAATCTGGCCCTGCCTGCATCAATCATTCCCAGCTTCCATTTACGCTTACATTCCTCTAAACACTGTGCTAATCGTAGTCCAGTTTTTATTTTACAATTTATGGATAATATCTACTATTTATGAAGATTTCTTTTCTCTCTTAATACCATCCTCAGCAACTAATGGTTACTATCGATTTGGATTGTTCACAGAACGAAATGGAAACGACAGACAGCCGTAGGATTGGAATTACTTGCTGAATCCAATAACTTAATGGCGTTTCAAAGATTATACGGTGGACCGCCGTACGGAGTGTGGCCCTACCCAGGTGGTGGAGCTCCTCCCGCCGATCTGTACTATCGGCAGGCCGCGGCGGCCGCTGCAGCTGCTGCTACGCTACAGAAACCACTGGCCTACAGACTGTATCCAGGCATGGCCGGACCGTCATCCGGCTTGCCTCCGGGCGCAGCGTTACCAGCTTCGGCGTCCCTGTCTACCTTATCATCATATTACCAACCACCACCTCCAAGGTCGCCTACTCCACCGCCTTCGCCGCCAGACTCAAGACCAGATTCTGTGGATGTGGAAGAATCGGCGCCGGACTCGCCGCAAATACAAGTCTAGTGAACGAAATCATTTCGTCGTCCAGATATCTAATCATCCTCTACCCGTTCCTTTCTTCCCAAATATCCTTCTTGCGTTCCTTCTACGTCATCGCAATACCTCTTTTTCTCTCTATTTCCTATTTCATTGTACAGTTTTGAGTGTGTGCCAATCCTCACTTGTGGTGTTAATATTTTGTCTGATTTGCTGGAAGTAACGTGCTGTTCCTGATAATGATAAAGATGGAATCAAGTTTCTTCTTAAAATAATAATAATAAAATAGTGCCATGTTATGAAAATATTATTTGTGTATGTTTTCTTTAAATTTGTTTTACATACTATGTAATCCAAATATCCTTCTGTACTATGTCGGAAACTGCCACAATTATAAATAATCTTCAACACTAGCGCTAATCAACTTCTCTTAAAGTTCGGGAAACGTCGACGAAAAATCTTGCTCACAACTTGTAAATATTAAAAATCTCACACAATCTGATAAACTTGATTCCGTAGTTGATCAACGTTAAATCTAGCAGATCAGTTACCCTGTACTTAAAGCGCACCTTTAATATATAATCCTAGTTGTGTACAGTGATATCGTGCTCTAACAATCAGTATATATAATAAAAACACAACATAATTAACGACAAAAAAAAATGACAAACTAAGTGAATACTTTTGTTAACCTACTCTCGGCTTAAGAACTGTTCCCCGTTATTTGCACTCGTGTTAAGGTAGAACAAAATGATATTTAAAAGAAAAAGAAACTGTATAATTTGTAAATAATATATAATTATATATATAATATAAATATATTTAAAATAAGAGCTGTCGATACATAGCTCAGATGTGGTCTGTAACAGGTGGGAGAGAAACAAGCCAGGAACGAGTCCCTAGGGTGCACGCTGAGTGGCAGTATTATTAGTAAATAAGTGTCCGACATTTAGGTGTTAATACCAAAATTGTAGCCAAGCTTTGTATATATTATTAATACAAAATTGTACTTAACCTTTCAACCCATTTTATGGGATAAATTTCAAAGTAAAATGTAATAAATATACAAACAAAAAATCTGTGTAGTATTTATGGATATTATCTTGTATTTGTAAATAATAATATTAATGTAGATGGCTGTAATTATTGATTCATTAAACGATTTAGTACAAATCTAACTTCTGTACTGTTGCATCACGAAATTCCTTTCGATGCATTCAGTGTTTAAGTATTGGGACAGTAAACTATGTGTTTTATAAACAAGAATTGAATTTTATTAAGTTACTTCAGACATATTGGGCAAATTGGAGAGATCCAACTCTTGTGACGCAAATAGCACACATTATATCATTTACATACTCTTTTTTTCACTCAGAGAATATTTCACCACGAATAATTACTAAACCGGTACAACTAACGTCGTTTACTGCTATCAAGAAATTTGACCGATTAAGTATTGTTTTATTTTGAAAAAAATATAAAAAAAAATTATTTCACGTGCAGGTGAGAGAGTAACTTTGATTTAATCGAAATTGCCCTTATTACCAATTATATTTTTTGCATCGGTTACCTTTGGCTGGACACCAGTCCAGTAATCAAGTAAACCGAATTTCTCAGAAGAGAGGGGACACTGGGAGAATCATCGATTTTTATTCATCAAAATTAAAACCGCTAGCAAGAACTAGGGTGTGCAGTTGTTCAAAGGCGGAGAGTCGAAATGAAAACTGGTAGTTCCTGTTTGATTAGAACCGAATTCTATTAAAACTTTTCTCAATACGTGCTACTGGATTCTATTCCCGGTCTAGGCCTTGGATTTTATTTAATAGTTAATATAAGAAAATTATGGTAAAACATGTTCGCTATAGGCGCACGACACCTAATTCGGTAGTTGGACGTAAAGCCCGCTTGAAAAAATAGGCATTACTTTAATTCTGTTTTGTATTATTTAAACTTTGTGCGGTGATTAGAAACACATAAATCTACAACTTTTACTAAAAACTTATTCGATAATTCTGTGAGAAGGGATTAGATTCTTTCTAAAGTGATAAGAATTAAATAAGACTTTAATGTTAGGAGTTAAGAGAAAATTTGTGAGCTGGGACTTTGAGAATAGAAGTAAGACAAAACAGATTTTTGTACAGATATACTATTTTGGGTAGGCACTGCGATGGAGTTTAAAGGAACGCTGTTGCTTTCAGAAGGATCTTCTACTAAATAAATAAAATACTTATCACTCAGATTGAAACTTATATAAAACTATTTCTTCAGAAAGGTCTTTGAGTGTTATATTATTCATTACAACCCATAAAAAATCATTCTATTTCTTTACGAAAATTCCATAACATTTATAAAACCAGTTATATACCAAATTCACAAGTTCCACGCCTTTCTTATTTTTCTCGCCCTTTATGTATACAGGGTGACCAAAGTTATATGCTCCACCCACTTTTTTTTTTAACGGCGGGAAATTTCGAAAAAATACAAAACACGTATTTAATCATTTTTAGTCTAGTTTATTTTCAGTGATTGCCCCATTTTTTTAAACCCCGGAATCTCGAGATACAGCATCCAACTTTTGTTTTTCAAATGGAACGTTATATTTTTTGTTGCATATTTTTATAGTATTTGAGCTCCTAAAAACCACAAAAAAAATTTTTTTTGAAATCGGTTAGGTTTTTCAAAAGTTATGGTAATTTAAAATATAAAAAACAAATTTCAATTTACTGTCAAAATTACGTTATTTTTTTTAAAGAATCTATTCAAACTGGGCACAACCAACGGATAGGCAAGCTAAAACTCTGGACTCCCACGCTTTCCTTGTAGCAGCACTTATGGTGGCGAAGTCAAGATCTAGGCAGGCTAGAGTTATTCGACGTTTCAGATCATCGACCGAAGCCACGGGATTAAGGATACTTTACACTTTATTCTTTTAGGTATCCCCACAAAATATAGTCCATTCGGGTTAAGTCCGGAGATCCAGGTGGCAATTGGATGGGACAATGAGTCCTTAAGCACTTTTAATGGAAATTCCTGTCCAGGTAACCTCGAACCACTCTCGCCGGGCAACCATCTTGTTGAAAATACATATCTAGCCGACGTTGTAGATGAAAATCTTCAAGCGAAACTGGCAAAATGTCTCTGAAAAAAAAGTTGGATACCTTGCACCAGTTAAGTTCTCTCTGTAGAAGTATGGGCCGATTAGTTGATTTCCTAAAACTCCACACCAAACGTTTTGTAGAAAAAACAACCTGAACGTCGAATAACTCTAGCCTGCCTAGATCTTGACTTCGCCACCATAACTGCTGCTACAAGCAAAGCGTGGGAGTCCAGAGTTTGGGCTTGCCTATCCGTTGATTGTGCCCAGTTTGAATAGATTCTTTAAAAAAAAAATAACGTAATTTTGACAGTAAACTGAAATTTGTTTTTCATATTTTAAATACCCATAACTTTTTAAAAACCTAACCGATTTCAAAAAAATTTTTTTTGTTGTTTTTAGGAGCTCAAATACTACAAAAATATGCAACAAAAAATATAACGTTCCATTTGAAAAATAAAAGTTGGATGATGTATCTCGAGATATAAGGGTTTAAAAAAATGGGACAATCACTGAAAATAAACTAGACTAAAAATGATTAAATACGTGTTTTTTATTTTTTCGAAATTTCCCGCCGTTTAAAAAAAAAAAGTGGGTGGAGCATATAACTCTGGTCACCTTGTATATACATACATACTTTTAGGTGTAATTAGTTCTAAATACCTTTGTGAGCATGCGATATAAAAATGGTTGCAGATATTCTGCAAGTGAATTCACTAATCACTGTTTATTCGCCTGTAATGATTTCTTATCGCTTAATTTTTACGTTCTACGGAAATGGCGTGGGGAAAATTACACTTCCTCCTTCAATGCATGGAAACGACCATCAATAGAACGCGATAAATCCACATCTCTAATTAAGCCAAGGCATTACAATTAAGCTTACAATTGCCATACAATGCTTGACAAAAAAGGTATCCTTGCTTTAAGTTAATTTCTCTCATTTTTATTTGCTTTTAATTTTATAATTATTATATAGAACAGTAAAAAGCTAAAATGAAATTCTACATTTTATACATATGTCCGATTAAAAAAAGTAGAATTGTGGAGAAAGGTGGTGAACCATGTCAGTCAGTTTCGTGTAAACATTGGGGGTTGACTTTTGTGGCCACAAACCCACCGAGACGGTAACACTTAATAGCCTCTTCCTCTTTCCGCCGGAAGGCCCCCTTTGGTATACAATGCAGCCAACACATACATATGCCCATACTCACAAGCTTACAACGTTCACAAAACACAATTGCGTGTGTATATACATAGACATGTTAACAGCGTAAAAAACCGCAATTAAATTAGTGCGTGGTTTTTTTTTTTAATTGTTCGTATATTATGACGATGGCGATTTGTAACGGATATATTCATAGCTGTTTGTATGTGTGTACTTATGTTAAAGGGCAATGGTCAGCGTTGTCCTCATTTATTTGAACTATGTTTTATTTATATTTAGAATAATTCACTTATTGAGGAGATCATTTTTTAATCGGTCACAATTGAAGAAAGAAGGAACAATGTTTAGTTTTATGGAACATTAGTGTAAGTTTTGGTCACATCTGGAACAATCTGGAATAAAGTGCTCTTGACATGATGTAAAAAGTCATGGACACCAACAACAACAAAATTAATTACATTAAAAGTCAATCTCAGTTTGAATTTGTCCATTCAAAATATTTGTAGATGTAAAATATGCGACTGTAGCATCTGGGGTTCTACGGTTCGTGTAAGTTGAACTTAAGCAGCGACTTTTTTTCGGAGGTTATGGATTTCCTTTCTGAGCTAAGAAATGGTAATATTCATTTTCATCTATAAAACAAAAACAAAAAAGTAAAACAAAGTTAATAACTAAATAAACCCAATTTTAAAATTTATAAGAGTAAAATATTATAAATGTGAAAGAACTGTTTTAGCAGAAGTGGAAGTTATAGAGCAAGCAAAATGGCTCGCCGACTGTCTTAACTTTTATAATATTCCATGGATTATTAAGTCAAGGAAAGGATCTTAGAGCAGCTAGGCTGTTAATTGGGACACCATGCAAAGTTAACTATAAACAACGCCTGTTTAATATTCATAGCTAAAAGTCTAACAGATCTGCCTCTCCAATTTTATACCCACTCTTAGTTCAAAAATAATCTTGTTTATTTAAACTTTACATTACAGAGAAAATCATTATGCGATTCATGTCGAAGAATTCTTAATTAGAACAAAGCAGCATTTTGTCATTAAATAAACAGAAGTTAAAATTATCTTAGCTGAAAAAAAATTAAAAAATGAAAATGAGTGGCTTCCAAAAGGAATGTTGATGTCAAGAACTAAATTTAAAATAGTATGTTTACTTCTGGCTTTTGTAAAGTATGAACAAGCGGAGAGATGGGGGAAAAAAACGAAGATCCGCTGTTCTACTGAGTTCCCAACATGTTAAATTTTATAAAATGAAAAATTATTTTAACGGCAGTATCATTACGCTGAAATTATGGCAGGTCTACCAAGTTCTGAGACACAGGTAGGGTTACCAACTATCCTTTTTTGGAAAGGACAGTCCTTTTTTAACACCTGGTTGTCCTTGTCCTTTCTTAAATTAGGAAAGTACGCCTTTTGTCCTTTTTTCAGGTATTATTCACTTAAATCTAATTTATTTTATTGTATTTTTGATTTAAGTTCTGATTTCTGAGACTTACTTATTTGGCGTGTTGTTTTTCTGTTCTAACTGAACTGAATAGGTCAACAGGTTATTGATGTAACGATGAACTTTTCATGAATAAGTATGTAAGATATAAATGTACCCGGGCCAGATTACTGACGAGGGAGAGGGGGGACTTTTGTCCGGGGCCCGGAGCCGGAGTCACTGCGTGTACACATAAATAAAAAAGGAAAACGAATGATATATATTCCAAGGCCCCAAAAACCTGTCGACGGCCCTGAATATAATTAATTTTTTTAAGGGTGTCCTTTTTTTAGAACTTTGTAGAGTTGGCAACCCTAGACACAGGTCTTCCAAGTTCCATCCTCTATTTCCCCACCCAGACTACTAAACAAAATTTAACTCAGGCTCTTTACTGAACCATGCTACTAAGAAACTGCAGTTTAAGCTTTTTCCAAAGTAAATCGCCTTGAGTGTGCCCAATCTACAGAGAGCTGGAAAAATAAATGACTTTATGGGCAAGATGACAACTATATGTGTCTGGTGGATGATCACTTCACAGTGGTTGAAGCTGCAACTAAAGGAAACGAATTGTCTAACTCATTGGTAAAGTAGAAAAACATGAACCACATTATATCCTAGTACTAAAATAGCACAGAGTAAAAGTTTGCAGCTAGTATTTCTTCTCTGACGAGTATGATTGCCATTCTAACTGGGAGAGCTACGACAATTGTTTTTGTGTTGTTGTGAGTTAGTCTCGATCTAAAGAAAATAGTTATTTTTTATTGAAATAGAATTCTTCGTGATGTACAAACCTCACAGATGATCTGACAGAATCTTCTTCCAGATAAACTACTCCAATCTTGTCTTCTTCTAGTTCAAGATGAAACTACCAGTTATTTAATTCATTAAAATATATTATACCTATTGTTTCACAAAATATTTTGATTTGAAACCAAGATTAGTGAAAGTTGATATTCTGATTCAAGGTTCTTCATGCTAAATGGATAATAGAATCTTTGGTCACGCTGCTGTGCCAGACCTAAAGGGAGAAACTGTTCTGTTTATTCACCTCTCATTTAGGATCGACCTTTTTCTTATTTACTCTCTTAAATTTGTTTACCATGTTTGTTAAAAAGACATTCTACTGTTTAATGCTGTTAGCCTCACATTTATTGTGTTTATGTAAGATGATTTAGTTTTCTGTGCTGGAAATTATTTCTAAGGTACTCCCATTGTACCAGTAATGAACTAAGCGAACTTTCTTTATTCAAACCTCACTAATCATTCACCAAAAAGAAAGAAAGAGGGTCCCAAAAAGGAATATACTTTGCATATTATGTATTTTATCTAAGCAAAATTTTTAGTTATATTTATACAGTGTGTAACTTTAACGTCCGGACAAACTGGTTATTAGTTTTAAAATTAATGTTAGCAGCGAAAAAGAGTTTTAAATTTGAGCATTACTTTTACTCTCCGCCGCATCACTCTTCCTCCGATCTTCTATGATTCCATTCCAATTCCTCCGTCCAATGTTGTCCGTTATCTTGGGCTTTACTCAGACAAAAGACTGACTTGAAACCCGCACACCGACTTAAACAAACTGAAGTTAATAGGCGTTATCGGCTAATTAAAAGACTACTAGACCAGGGGTCGGCAACCTATTTCAAGTAGAGAGCCATTTCTTCTTAAATAATTTTAATAAATCTTACCAAGAGCAGCAAGGATGATAGTGTAAAAAGCTGTAGTAGATCATTTGTATTCATAAATTATTATTTTATGATATTCAATAACATTTAAATGTTTTATTTATTTATTTCCACATATTGCAAAGTAAATTAACAAATAAATAATAACTAAACCTGTGATTGAATGAAAATGGCGGCAGTCTTTTATAATTATGTACTGTATTTTAAAATTATTCTGTTCAATTTCAAACCAAATCTCATTTAGAATTCTTTTTAAAAACATATCTTTACTTTAATAAATGAAATTTTCATTTGTTTCAATAAAATTGAAATATACAATACGTATATTTTAGACAGGCTGAAGAGCCACAAAATTTGGATAAAAGAGCCGCATGCGGCTCGCGAGCCGCGGGTTGCCGACCCCTACTAGACCTACGTTCAAAACTTTCACTTAATAACAAACGACTGATTTACAATTCCATACTAAAACCCACCTAGACTTACGGTATTGAACTGTGGGGCTCAACAAAACGCTCCAATCTTCAACGAATTCAATATCTTCATTCTAAAATTCTTCGCACTATCGTTAACGCTCCATTTTACGTTTCAAATCTAAATATCCACACAGAACTGGAAATTCCGTTTGTAAGTCAGGTTGCACGAACTCGCTACAAAAGTTTTCATCAGAACTTGCACTCTCATTCCAATCCTCTTGTCCGCCATTTATCATCTCATCACCATCCAGACCATCCTCCCAGACGATTAAAACGCCAATGGCCTCACGAAAAAATTGAGCAAATAACTTAATATGTTTTTGAAATTTTGTAAGCATTGAAATAGCCAAGTTTTGGAAAAGAGAAATCAATTTTCTTCTACTCTGTAACTAACCTTCTATATGTTATCAAGTGTGGTAATTTGGATCCAGTGACTGGGCTAGTTTGTAACATTTTTTGACAGATTGTAGAACTATCCTAGCTTTAGGATTTATTAAATTAGTTTGTTTCGTATTGTTATCCTGACAAAATCGAAAGGTTTCAATTAATTAGGATTTCCAACTTTTCTGGACTTGGTTTATGTTTTTCAAAATATTTCTATAGACTAACTATTCTCTCTTCTATTTGAAGCGAATTGCCAAAGCCCCAAATCTTGGAATTGCAAAGCATCCCTACACAAATAACTGGATCTGCTCATGATTCGTTGGAAGAGTTTGTTTATTTTATTTATCTTCTAGGCTTTCTCGCTAAAACTCCTCTTTTTCACCAGAAGAATCTTTATATAACTGCATCTAATTACAATTACTCCATCCCTTATTTAGATCGACAAAAGGTTCTTTGGCGAACAGACTTTCAATTACAATATCATCGCTCTTCTTCTGCAACATCATCTAAAAAATATGACACATCATCAGAAGAAAGAGAGAAGAGAGGACCTGAGGATGCTCCAAAAAATTTGATCCTGTATCTCTGTCAATGTGTAATTTTGCAGAAGGGTAACAACAAGCTGGTCGCAAAAACCTGACCTAGAACTTCAGGCTTTGCACTTAGAGAAATCGGATATTACACCAGAGTTTTTTAGTCCGTGTAAACGGAAATGGAGTTAATGTTAGACTAACTTTTGGAGAGCGCAAGTATTACGATTTGTCAAATTACCAAGATTAGCGTACAAAGTATGTAACATTTTGAAGTTCCCTCGAAAACACTAAAATTTACTACTTTACTGATACGATTTTTCATTTTTTGCAGTTTTTCTAAAATCAGGTCCAACAATTTTAACTGACATTTGCCAAGGATGCCCTCAAGACATCAAATTGTTCTTCAAGACATCCTACAAATTACTTAACGCTTAGAACCAGGGATAAACTCAAAGAAAGGAAATTAACACAAGAAAAATCCGTGATGAAGCTAACTTATTGATACATTTTCCAATTCAAAGTATAAATGCGCTAATGCACTAATTAATTAGTTATTAGAGTTGTTTAATTTTACCAATATTTAAAAAGATAGAAACATTGAGTTAACAAAATGCAAAGGATGTAAAGCACGCGCGTAATATCTCTTCCAAACGTTTATTGAAAAGACCGCATGTCAGAACTATAGCAAAATTATACATAATTATACTTATATTCATGTTACGGGTGAGTTAGAAATTATAAAAGTTGTCCGTTAAAGTTACTGTTCCGGTCTGACATCATTAAACGTTCATGGAACCTGACATGTCCCAAGATAGCTTTGTTTTTTACATCTAGCCGGTTATTTACCCTAAATGTAGGTTTTTGCATGAAAATTATTTTTTTTAATAAAAAAAAAAACTCTTACTTTAATAATGATTCAATTATTAAATTCAAACCTAGTCTATTGATTCTGTCATGCGCATATCGATTGTAATAATAATTTTTATTGACTCGTAAAATATACATGGAGAATGAAATATTCAAACATCAAATTAAAGTTCAGTTATATTATGAAGAATACTACAGCGTTATTTAATTTAGCTCATTAAAGCAATAAATAAATACTTCTTCAAAATACAACATGTAAAATAGTACTGACAGAAGGCAGAATGAAATAAGTACAAAAATTGGCTATTTTTCATGACAAATTTACTGCAGTCATGCAGAGAACTCAAGAACTATGCCAAGAGAAAGTAGTCAAAACAGAATCAATTGAGCATAGAAAAGAAAATAAATGTTTTTTAACTACTACCATAATTTTAAAGGAAAAGTCGCTTCAGCTTTAAGATTTATAACAAAAACAAGTTATTTAAGTCCCCCAAAAAAAGAAGGACA
Source organism: Rhodnius prolixus (assembly GCF_049639745.1). Taxonomy (NCBI): domain Eukaryota; kingdom Metazoa; phylum Arthropoda; class Insecta; order Hemiptera; family Reduviidae; genus Rhodnius; species Rhodnius prolixus. The sequence goes on along the minus strand of NW_027411581.1, from coordinate 32,037,477 downwards.
AAGTAGATCATCTAGTTTAGCAGCTGTAAGAGCGATCCATGTGTCTCTGAACGAGCTAAGTTTTGGAGAATCAAACACATGATGACAGACTGACAGCTTCATTCATAACTCAGATATTGCTTGGTAAGTAGATATGGAAGAAAATGTGTTATTAATAGTGGAATTCAAATGGCTGCCGCAAGGTAGTGCAAGGTTCGTTATGGATTCAAGAGTTATTTGTAGGTAACCTAGCCAAGGCAATCTTAAATAAAAGAGTACAATTAACAATTAATATTGCCATAATTTCCAGACAATGAGAGGACCTCAGATGAGGCCGAAAGCATCAGATTATTTAATAACTAAATTAGAAATCTCTGTACCCGCAAGGATTGCAGAACTAGGAACTTATTAGCTTCTTTGGAGTTCGTGGACGATTCGCCTTTCTTTGATACTTCTTTTACTTCTCCTCTTGCCTCTGTTCTGCGAAAGAAACAACATATACTTCATACAGTGGTCATTTTAAGTCCTTTTCACCACAATTTTACAAACTGTGTTTTATTTTTTGGTGGAAGGTGTGTTGTAATTTTTTTTAATATTGGTTACTTATTAATCCACAAAAGATTTAATTTCCAAGATGTGGAATGCATTGTAGAGCATTGAGGGGATGGTATTTGTATGATCAAAAAGTGGTCATTCTCATCTTGAGAGATCGAAACTTTTGCGACTCTCCTTTTTAGATTTTTCTTTCTTTTATAGATGACGATTGTTACAGTTTTTGTTATTTTTGAAGTCGACATTTACAGAAGGTGCAGGTTTACATGGAAAGTGTTTTACTATAGCTTACTGCTATCATGCTACCACTTGCCGCATGGTCATCATGTCATTCAGACCGCTCTCTAGATATATAAGTAAGGAACGGATTTCTATGTATTTAAAAATGCCAAATATTTAATTAAAATATGCATTTATTTTCGTCAATTATGTGGAAAATATGTGATTTTCTTAAAATATTTTCTGGAATATTTAAGTAAAATGGACATTTTTTTTTATGAAAATGGATTTTTTTGGGGGGGGGGCAAGTTATAATTATTTATACAAAAAAAGAACATTTTTTACAATTTATAATAATTTATTAGGAACAAAATAATTTGTTTTTACAAGTTATAATGATTTATACAACAAAGAACATTTTTACTATTTATAAAAAGATGTGTTAAATTTTCAATTTTGAAAACTTCACTCTTCGAAATTGTTTGCAACTACATGAAATTTCAAATGTTGGAACGTAAAGTGACGACGATCTCTTGTAACGACTAAAAGATCGTTCAACATCTACAGATGTTATAGGTGCCTTGCTGAAAGAAGTTATCTCGTTGGTTGTAAAGGGTACACGATGTTCTGAGGTGACTTCTGTTCCACTGATAATATCAGAAATCTGGCAGATGGTCTCCCACCCTTTGTTCTTGCTCAGTACTTCTAACAGTTTTGATCTGATCAGGTCTCCCTTATTCCCAGGTATTCCTTCCACCTTTTCGATGTCTTTTTTAACGTTGGACACGTTTTCTGTCAGTCGACACATTTTGGGACTCAAGTTGGGTAATGGCTTGTGCAAGAAATACGCAATTGTCAGAAAAGAATACACTAAGTGACCGAACGAAATGAATTGGACACTTCAACGAACGAGCTGAAAGAACAGACAACTTCAAAGAACTAACAAGTGCCCGTCACTGTTTAGCAGCATTCTGTGTAAATTATAATAACCATTGTACCCACTGTGATTCACAGCCCTACAGTCTGTGGTTCACAGTTCCTGTCAACCATCTCCCAATTATGAAAATATGCCCAAAATGAAAAATATGAAAAAATATGTACATATTTTGATTAAATATGTAGAAATATTTATTTATTTTAATCAAATATGTATAAATATGCGATAACATCCAAATATGTGGAAATATGTGAAATAAAAGTAGACTCAAACGGCTTAAAAAGTGTCAGTATGAATACTTCTAGTTGAAAAACGTCTGTAAATTGCCTAGAAAAAAATATGTAAATACATACGAATCCGTTCCCTATATATAAGCATTTCGAAGGTAGCTTTATAGGTTAGGAAATGAAAAAAAGTATTTCGCAACACCTACCACTTCTAAATCCAGAATGTTTCCCAGGAATTATATAATTTTGAAAATAGTTAAGCTTTTTAGCGATAATCGTTGTAAAAAGTGGATTATTAAATAAAGCTATGGCTCTATTACTATTAGAACTAATTTTATCACGAATTTTTGGATTATTCATTATTTATTTTGGCCCCAAAAAGATTGAATATACTTTTCCATGTAAGTTTGAAAGATAATGAAACTACGAAATTGGCTATTACTTCAAACATTCCTTTGCAACAATCAGGTATTTACCCGCGGCTTTATTTTAAATCAATATTAATGAAAATATAGATCAAGCGCTAGTAAATATATTAAAATTGTTCTCTACAAATTAGGCCTAAATTCATCGTAAACCTGCAATCAAATAAATGGGAAAAGATTGGGAATACTATGAAATTGAAATTATGAAAGAATGAATGATTAGCAGTTCGCTGATGTACGTTTGCCTAAATCTCCTTTAATCAAATAAAGCCACCATATTGAAGGAGGTCCACATGCAGTCCGATCAGTACATTGAAGGAGATTTCATTATGTTTACAGTTATCTGGTAATTTGGATTTCTAATTAATCGGATAAAAACCAATCGAAATATTTCTAATTGATTAATGTGGTCAGACGAAGCACGTTATCTGATCAGTTCCAATTTTTTTTCATTACACACATATGTAAATGTAAACGTAAATTATGGAGAGAGCAAGGTTCGGTGTAGTGGCTATGATTGCAGACTAAGAAGTGGTAGATTCCCAGTTCGAGTCCGGCGAGTAGCTATTTCTTGGTTTTATAGCAGTTGTCAGCAAATACAGCGCGAGATGGTAACGTAACATAAGTGAAGTGGAAATCTCAACACCTACTTGCTACAACGGATATAATCAAAGAGTTTTGAGCTATCTTTTCAAGTATCTCAAAATGTAGACTATTATTTTACTAAACTTATTTACTGTTGCCTCAGTGCGAACTCACGAATCTGGACTGCTAAAAGACATCTGAGATTCAACAGCACAAGCACTTATCTTTCATAAGTACTTTTGCAATTAAGAATTTTTTAACACTAAACCTACCGACATTTATGCATAACTATAGAAATGGCCGGACTTTAAAATTACTTAAATATCTTCTTAATATAGAAGATAATAATTATTTATCAATAAAAAAGCAGAGTTTCTTTTGTTTAAAAATAAATCTCGTAGATTTTACTCTTTATTGCAACATTTGTTATAATTATAGGCTACTCAATTGCTAATTTCCCGCATATGTACTTTTTTACAGTTTATGCAGCCTTTCTTAGTGTTATTGCCTTTGCATTTGACTATTTTCCGACCACTTGTTCGTGTACTAATATTTGTCATGCGTTTGCAATGGTTACAAAAAGCAATATATTGAAGAGATATAACAGTTTTGACTGTTCTCTACGAATTTGTTCCAAAATTTAGAAATCAAAGCAATTTTTTTCGGTTTATAAACGATGATTTCTTTGATCCACTAGAATAAACCTCACAATTTCCGTCTATACATTTCTGCTCACAATGTTCGAGAAGTATGCTCGTCCCTATTTTTTGTTCCATAGAAATGGGCAATATCGTATCATTTTGTGCCTCATATGCACCACATGCGAACAATAATCCGATAAATACGTTAGCAAATTGAATTTTCGAAGGAATTCTGTTAAAAAAAAAATTAAATAAATAAAAATAATAAAATAAGTATAGTTATTTATTTAACAAGTGTGGAAAGTAGTACTTTTCCTCACGCGAGGCAGGGTTTGTGCAAATTGCCGAGTGTGAGGAAAATACTTTACACTCGAGTTAAATACTGTATTTTTTCTGCAACCATTAATTTATTAACTAAAAAAAAATCAAAATTTCATTTTTACAGTCTACAAAAAGTAATTTATTTATTATAAACATTTATTGTTATATTACAATTATTTACATTACTTATTACATTTTCTGCTGTTTCTTTTATTGATGGAGGAGTGTTTTCTAAACAGGAATCACTAGAATACATTTTAAATTTCTATAAGGTAGCACTATAACCTTTTCAACTCTTATAATTAAAAATATCTAATTATTTATTAAAGTATTATTTTTATTTCTATATTCCTTTCAATTTTTATTTTATTGTTTAATATTCGTTTTTTAATTATTTAGTTACGTTAAATAAGCTTATTAAAGTTTTACAGAAAATATTTATGTTAATAACAAAACTTCTTATATCAAGTAAGCACAATAAAGTTTTTCCACTCACTAGTGAGGAAAGTGACACTAATGGGAATTTTTTCCCACTAGTGTGGGAAGTTGGGCATTACACAGCTGATTTTAATTGAGTAATGAGAACTTCCCTACATGGCTGCAGAAAAATGAAAATATTCAGCTGGTCAAATGACCGTTCGTGGTAGGTTTAGTGTTAAATATTTTTTTTAATATTCCTAATTATTATATTTATATAAATATGTTCTTTGTCTTCATATTAAACACAAGTGAATGACCCCGATTATATAAAAGGATTTTTGTAATCTGTTGGTTTTAAATAAATAATTGAGTGGTGGCCTGTCATTTGAAAATTTGCTGTTATTTTTCCATTTTCCACATTTAGAAGTCACTCTTATCGGGACCGTAGAGAGATTCGTATTTCTGATCCAAGGAATCAAGTAAAGGAAGATAAGCCAATTGCTGTCTTAATTATAAATAAGAAAGATAACTCAAAAAAAATATATATTTACTGGAAAAAAAAGTTTGAATTATAGGGAACAAATAAATGACAATGAGATAAAGCAATCAAAAGACCCTTAGGGTGAAGGCAATCAGTGGCAAACTCCATTCACTAATATTAGGGTGCGACTAGTGTTTCCATTCATCCACTTAGTGGAATAAATTTCCACTTTATGCACCAATAGTGCATTATAGCAATACAGTAGTTTGAGAGTGCTAAGTAGAGCTATTTTGGTGTGAATAGTATTTGCCCTTAGGGTAAAGGCTGAGCGAATGGTGGTGTGGATTTTTAGGCCTCTACGGTCAGACCCCATCTGTCCCTTTGGACATTTTTACTTATGTAAATATACTGTCAACATCCTGTAGTGTGAAATCTCATCAAGTTACTATCAAGCGGTGTTCCGCCCCACGCCATTCACACATACCCACAACTCAAAGGCCCTTAATAATTCTTCCGCAATAATCTTGTATGTTTTAAGTGAGATAATGCCGCAATAGTTAAACACTATTATAGAGAGGTAGATGGATTATTTGAGACAATCACTCGCTATATATATATACATGTGTGGAGAGAGTATAATGCAAGGAAATATACCAGTCATCGGTATGTAGTGCGTATATTAGTGATAGTGTGCTAAAGAAGGGAAGTGATGAATGATAAGTTAATTTAGCCAATAGGATTACACTTTGAATTGGATATCACGGTGCATGCACAAACATGCCTACATCCCTACACTACTTGATTACTATATAGTGTTAACAAGTACAACAACAAGGACCCCCAGCACGTAACAAAACACCGCTGTTATCAATACATACAAAGTGGCATCAATATTTCTAGTTATTCTTCGTTATGTTCGTTTAGATTTTTCATTCTTTGTTTTATTGCTAATTTCTAAGCGTTACTTAATATATATATATATACATATTTTTCCTAATTAGGCAGTGAAAATGGCTGAAACTGAATATAACTTCCTCACACTGCCCGAACTCCTACCATTTTATTTAATTCAACAACGCTAGCGACTACGTCAATAATGCTTTAAAATTAAACCTAAAGCATCCGTGAGTCTTTAGTACTTTTGGAATTTTTATAACAACTTAAGTAATTTTATTGCTATTAATTTTCATTAATATAGTTTTGTAATTTATTATCTAATAACATCTGTAACAGACCTTTATGCTGGCCATTTTCATTAATAAAATAGATTTTGGACTACATTTAATTATAATTCGTGAATTATTAATACGAGAGTCGTTTGAAAAGTCCGTGCAAAAATAAAAACTACTTAATTTTTTGGGGTAAACCTTTTTTATTTTTCAACATAGTCTCCTTTTAGGTTTATACACTTCGTCCAACGCTGCTCTAGTTTGTTGATCCCTTCCGAATAATAGGATTTGTCCAAGTCTGAAAAATAGCCATTCGTTTCTGCAATCACCTCCTCGTTTGAATAAAATCTTTTTCCCGCCAGCCATTTCTTCATATTGGGGAACAAATAGTAGTCCGAGGGAGCCAAGTCTGGAGAATAGGGGGGATGTGAAACGAGTTGGAACCCTATTTCCATTAATTTTGCGACCACAACTGCTGAGGTGTGAGCTGGTGCGTTGTCGTGATGGAAAAGGACTTTTTTGTGGGCCAATCGTGGGCGTTTTTCTTGCAGCTCGGTTTTCAAACGGTCCAATAACGATGAATAATATGCACCTGTAATAGTTTTACCCTTTTCCAGATAGTCGATGAGGATTATTCCTTGCGAATCCCAAAAGACAGTCGCCATAATCTTTCCGGCCGAAGGAACGGTCTTCGCCTTTTTTGGCGCAGATTCCCCCTTGGTAACCCATTGTTTACTCGTAGATTGTTCTTTGGTCTCAGGAGTGTAGTGATGTATTCATGTTTCATCCACAGTGACGAAACGACGCCTAAAGTCCTGCGGATTCTTCTGGAACAGCTGCAAACCGTCCGTTTTTGGTCAAGCGTGAGCAATCGTGGCACCCATCTTGCGGATAGCTTTGTCATGTCCAAATGTTGATGCAAAATATTATGTACCCGTTCATTCGAAATGACCACAGCACTAGCAATCTCACGCACCTTCACTCTTCTGTCATCCATCACCATATCATGGATTTTATCAATGATTTCTGGAGTAGTAACCTCAACAGGGCGTCCAGAACGTTCAGCGTCACTTGTGCCCATATGGCCACTCCGAAAATTTTGAAACCACTTATAAACTGTTCTAATCGAAGGTGCAGAGTCACCATAATGTTTATCAAGCTTCTCTTTAGTCTCCTGAGGCGTTTTGCCTTTCATAAAGTAGTGTTTAATCAACACACGAAATTCTTTTTCGTCCATTTTTTGAAAATCACTCGACTTCCTCGATTCAAACGAATGCCAAACACAAAGAAATAGACCGATCTGGCTGAAACTTGGTGTGTGTTCTTCCAAGAGATGCTACTAACTAAACATAACCTCGATACGCGCCAGTAGTGCTATCTCTCTGACTTTGCACGGACTTTTCAAACGACCCTCGTAATGCCGGAATTAATATTCCAAGAAGGAATTATTTGTTGTTCTCCTTGTGGAATTCGTGCTCTAATATTCTGCTGTAAAAATAATTAAGGTTTGAAACTTAGTCAATGATTCAAATTACGATTAGGCAATAAACCAATAGTAACTTTCTTTTTATTTTGATGTTCTTCTTGTGTGTGATGAGGATTCAAAAGTAGAGAAGTAAAGAGCGTAGTAAAGATAAATAATAAGAATAATTTTGAATAGATTTAAAATCATGGATACGTTTTTTTCTACTTATGAAGCTGCAATTCTACAATTTTGTTACTGTTTTAATCCAAAATATTTTTTAGGAATGAAAACGGTCAGTATAATAACGGTTTGTGATGCCTAATTATTATTATTATTATATTTATTGCTTTCAAGAACATTATGCCTTATAAGCAAGGAGTGTGTTATAAAAGAAATTGAAAATAAATACAATATTCCAATTATCACATAAAATAAAAAAACTAAATAAATAATACACTTCTTATTATATAAACCATTAAACAAAATATATATATATATATATAATACATTAACTTAAACAAGGTTTTCTTTGATTCCAACGATGATGCCTAATAAATTCTAAAAAGGCGCTAATAACCTCAGATGTTAATGCGCCAAAAAAAAAAAATTCTAAAAAATGTTTATAAAAATTTAATGCAGTTCAACTACTTAGATGAATGTTCGTTGTTTTTGATGACTGATTCCTTAATTCAGTAGAAGAAAAGACTAATGCTAATTACAGTCATGATGACTGAAATTGGCATTAGTCTTTTCTTCCCACTTACATGATATTAATTGTCATAAAATTTGCAAAAGAACAATGGAATTATGTTTTTAATATTGTCTATAAGGCTTCATGAAAATATTGTAACTCTGCCGCAGCCGGTCCTAAGCCCGATTGAGAAAGGAGGAGAGAAAGCCATCTGAATGGGCTAGAACAACCAGCCGTCTCAGGAAGTAAGAGTTTTAAACTCTGAAACGCCACAAGGTTAGCATAGGTGCTTGAAGGAGACAGCCCCTCCATTAGGGTGTTATAGGCCAATCCCCCATACATGATTAAAAGAAAGCAATAGAAAAGCACCTATATCGAAAGAATGGCTATGACTTGGCGAGGATACGGAACTTCGGAGTATGGAATCTAGAATTTGAGGGCCTTATAGGTAAGAAGCTTGTAAAAGAAGATGAATGTAACAAAAACAAAGACAAGAAAAAAAGTAACTATTGTAGATAGTGGTCAGATGAAGTAAAGAACGAAGTGAACCAAAAGAAAGCACTATGGAGGCATTACTTACGGCTCGAGGATCAAGAAACTTACACCCTGTACAAAGAAAAAAAAAATCAAAGAGGCTGTAAAAGAAGCAGAGAGATTGACTTGGGAAGGATTCGGAGAATTTATGAAGGAGAGCGTAAAGACAAATCAAAATTTGTTCTGTAAGATTATTACAAAGAAGAGGTTTCCAGATTCTTAGAAGAAGAAAACATTGTTCAGTAGTTCAGTGGTGAACTTGGTGAAGCCCAAATGGTAATAAATCAGTTGTTTTTTTAAAGAAATTACGAGCTGAAGTAGGAATGGGTAATTGCTGATTTTTGTCGTTTAATCAACGTTTTTCATTTGACTTTTTAAGCTATGAAGTCAAGGAGGTTTTTGTTGTGATGCAGTTTTTGGTAAGCTACTTTAATTTAATTAAAGAATTGGATGCGTTTAGAATATTGCAACTCTGGAGCATCGGTAAACTTGAAAGTAAACTAAAATTATTTTTACTTGCGTTAAACTATTCAAAGAAAAAAAAAAATGATAAAAGGATTACAATAACGGTAATCCTGTAGGTGTAGGACATATTAGAAGGAACGGCGTATTAACATCATGGTCTTGATGGCCAACGGTAAGTAGTTTACACCAAGATAGCATATTAACGGTTAATTGGATGGTATAGGGTTGCATCTCATAAAGACTAAGTGTTTAATGCAGTAAGTTAATGCTATCTGCTCAAGTCTAAAGTGGTATTAATTACCAAGGCAAAAACTGGCCTTGTCTCCTGGCCAGCCCACAATGGGAGCGGCTGGATCCCTGGTTCTCACCGGTTATTCAAGTGTGTCACCTCCTACACCCGTCTGTGAGCCGGTATCAACTTTGCTTAGTATATATGCGTAGTTCACAGTAACAGGTGATTCATGTATCTGCTTCTTATATAAATGGCAATTCTGATGTTTGTTTCACTTTGTTAAGATTTGCCATGAAGTCACACTGTGCCCTTCGATCTTTACTGAGTGTTTCTAGTAGGAGACAAACGTATACAGAAAAATTACTCCTTCAATAAAATTTTCAAAAACTATAACATGATACTAATATAGTAATAATTGAATTAAATATTGTTTTACAGAATATTCTTCTTACAACTGAATACTAGTATATACAATCAAAACATACAGCAACTCACCTTCAGGGCGCTTGAGTTGTGATTAATCAAATTCACCCCATTTTTCCAGAAATTTATATGAACTGAAGGATATTGAAGATCAAAATCAAAACTGAAGAGGCATGGGATTAGCTCAGTGATCAGCGTGGTATACTGGGTTCCAACTACTGTCCTGTAGAGTTTTTCTGTCTAGGAGGTGATGAACACTGAGAGAATACGGTCCAGAGGTCGGCAGTGCACTAAAAAAAGCTCCGAGCAGTAAAGACTTTAGATGTTGACGCGCTTAAAGTTTTCTTGCATAACAAACATAAGACCGCTTATCAAAACAATACTTTGAGAATTTAATTATTTAAATTAATTATCAAAAAATGGAATTTGCCTTTTTTCTTTATTTTTGAATTAATTTATTTATTCATTTCTTGGTTAGCCCCAAACTTATTTCTTTATATACTTTGCAGGATCTTCTACATTTGTGGCGATCCAAAGCTACTTTTTGCCAAGTTACTCCACCAATTCCACCTTTTTCATTTCCTCATCCTATTTCTTTTGGACTTTTCTCATCCTTTTAAGTTCCTTAGACCTGCAGTCCAGGATTTTCTTTGTCCATCTCTGATTAGTAGATTGAACAATGTGGTCAGCCGTACTATAGTAATAATGTACTAATTTTCAAGATAATAATTCGTCCTATCTGGCTATAAGACTGTTAAGATTGGGTTTCTACAAATTATTCCTATCGTGTAAAAAAACCATGGTTTCCTGAAAATCACTGTGACATTCCATTCTACCGAAAGTAACCGAAATAATTAAAACCCAATACGGGAGGTTCCACGGCACACACACTAGCACAACACCATTATGCTCTCATCGCAAACTTCAGTGTAACCTCACTGAAGCGAAACACCACAAGGAGATTGGAATGGCCCACGAAAAAGTGATTTGTGGGAGCGAAAGAACCGCTGATGAAACTTGCCTCAAGCAGAACCCCTCAATATCCATTACGGAGATTCTTCCCCCTCCTGGTGTAGGATTAAATAATGGCTAATATGCAGGTGATACAAACACAGGCGTGTAAGTGTAGGCAAATAATGTTGCGGCGTTAGGTTACCATGGAAACCGAAGGAAGTAAGAAACATTCCTCCACTCACAATTCTCAGCGGAGCACCAGACTAATATGCAATTGTAGCTGAGGATCGCCAGTTTTCCAACAACCACAAGAGTTACCAGTGTCGCAAGGATCATCTATCGAAGTGGGTGTCAGCATCAGTGAAACTATTGTTAGAAACTAGTGAAATTTCACCCTATTTAAGTAATTAAAATTGTAATCATTCCATTGAGTTCCTCGTCAGTAGTAACCCATGTTATTCTGGAAAGCTCTCATTTTGTTGTATAAAGCGGCAATCAAATGGCACTGCTGTTATGAGAAGCCGACCAGAATCGTACTAATATCAATATAAATTTATTTAACATAATGTCCAAGTTCAAATTCAAATCCTTGAAACTACTGCCAGGAAAGTTGCAAATATCTCAAAATAATTTGAGTTAGAGAATTCTCAACTAAACATTTGCACCACATGGCACATTAAAACTTCGCCTTACCGAACAACTCGGCATAAAAAGTTTTGTGTGAATTATGTTATCTTTACACATTAAGTGGCGGCACATTCAGACTATTTTGTGAAAAACTATTGTATTTTACAGTATTTTACAATGGTGAATCTAAAAGTGGGAAACCTGCACTTAAGCGAGTGGTAAGTGGAATAAAGACAAAAACCAAGTAAGAAATCTTCTGCGCATGTTCATCTAACTGATATCCAAATTATTATTAGTGATCTCTGAAGAGGTAAAGAGATAGTATTCGCTGGAAACTTTAAACACAGTTTTTTTGTAATTTGGAGTGGATAAATTTAGTAAAGAAACTCTGCAGTAAAATTTTGTGCCGTTTACCCACTAACTTGCCATTTCCAAGCGCTTATGTCTCTTAAAATGAGGAAGGGAAATGAGAAGGGTCATCGAGCTGTAGAGTGTGAAGATTATCATTGCCAATAGGAAGTTATAATCTTATCATTTATTGGCCCATTAAATGATCAATTAACCAAATAAACGCACACATAATGTTTCTAGAGCATTTATGTACGTGAATATCAGAAGCGTTTAACAGGCCGTTATTTTGATGGCTAGCTATTTAAGAAAATAAGTGCGAGCAATGTATTACATCAAGCTCGCTAAAATTAAATGATCCTGCCCAACTTATTTAACCTTGAGTATTCAACAAATATCTTGTGCTCTTTAAAAATATTCATTCTAAAGGACCACCCAGGGTATTTGCTGGTAATTTACGCTGTATTACAGCTCCACCAAGTAGAATGGTAAAGTTAATTTTATCTTCATCGCTTCAGTTCAGTTAGAGATTGTTCACCAACATAATACGACAATTCCGTGACCCGAGATCACGAAGAGTATGTAATCCAAAATACTCTTCACACCCGTGAACTGTCCGACGTCCTTGAATGAATTTCTTAAATTCTTAGATTTCTTGATAAGAGATCAACTTCGGCCAGAGTATCAACAAAGCCAAAGCCAGTTTTTTGACAATGATCTCTGGTAGCAGACAAGTGCAAAAAGAAGTGTTACAAATAAGGGAAAAAAATAAAGCAAAATAAAAATAATGGGAGGAAAGACTCTCTAATACTATATAGTGAAGACGATATTAAATTCTTTTTTTTTAAGTTGAGTGATGATGAGACATGAACCTATTCTGGCGGTATAATGTTCTAAGGAGAGCTTTAAAACTGCAGTAGGGGTGCCGAAGGTTGCTCTACCTTTATGATCTTTGTTGTTAAAGCTAGGCAGGAAGTTACCGGGCATAAAGTGACGAACTAGTTTAGAGAATGCAGTAACATTATTGCACTGAGTGGTAGGTAGCCGTAATGGTAACTTCAGTCGGCAGTTTAACTTTGTGCAATCACAATATTAGACTTTGTGGCCACACACCGCACAGTTAACTTAGTGCTATTATTGTTACACCAACGATAAACATCGACTAATTGGACTAGATTGCACTAAATGGTTGTTGGCCACTGAGGATGAACGTTTTACGAGCTAATCAACGCAACTAAATGACCTGTTACGGCTGTAACTAAGCGAGAACGATTTCGAAAGTAATGCCAAAAGTTGAGCACCATTTTAAGCTACAAATCTAATCATGTTGATTAATTTCATTCGCTTGTTGCCAAATTGATAATAATTCTACTAGAGCTATTATAGTTTTATTTAATTTTCTTATTTTTCAAAAGGAACAAATTGGCACATTAGGTAATTTAAATTTAAATTTTCAATTTGTCTTCTTAAAAACTTTAGAGTGAACGAAATAAGCCCGAAAAGTAAGCTGTGCCAGCTATTCCTAGACTCTGCTTCTCCCCAGCAGCAGCAAAACCGATCCTCCAGGATGAATTAGTCTGCTCCAATTAGCCAAAAACCTCTGGGCTGATTCTCAAAGTTCCCGCAGCATTCCACATATTAATAAGTTTTCCTTTGTAAGTGTACTCAAACTCTATTCCTTTCTCAAAATTTTCATGGAAAAATTTTGCTTCAAATAATTATTGAAAATTTAAAAAAACGAAAAATACGTTCCGTAAAGTAAAATTTCCGTGTGTAACATTGTCGGGCGGGTCCTTTGGTAAGATCTGATTAAAATTTCCTCCTATGCCTTGTCCTTGCTTCCTGTTATGCCTTGTGTTTGGACATTTTGTCCATACAACACCGACCATTTTGTAAAAGCCTTAGAGTTGAACTCACAGAATCACAAAATGGATATTTCAGACCATTCTAAACCGAAAATTTGATATAATACTAAAGACAAAAAATTGATCTAGCGCACTTGATGGATTGCAATTCTTAATCAGTTTCTCACCCGTAATAGCACTGCAACCAGCTGTTCCCTTCTTAGCTGCACTTTGTTTTGTTTGGCTGTGAAACATCCATCCTAAAATGAAGGTCTTAAACAAGACAACACAAGGTCATACACCTCATGGCATACTCAGCATTATAGTATTTGAACATTTTTTTTATCCCTCTTCTAAAAAAAAAAATCACTGGAGTGGGGATTTAGTTAAGTGTACTTTGAAAGATATTTTGCAGTGTACTTTCAAATCGTTTGAAGTTTAATTATTTTTTAGATAAATCTAGCTCTCTCTAATAACTTGCTTTCATTAGAACACTCTAATGTTTTTTTTATAAAGTATAAACCAAAATTATAGTAACCGTAGTGAACTTATTAAATTTTAAGTACCATAATCAGTACTTATTTCTAAGAAAGAATTATAATTGATAAAACATTAAGATTGTTCGAGTAGAGAAGACTAAAAAGAAATTTTTATCTTTTCAATTATATATTAGTTTGAAGGGCATAGTAGGGTGTTTGGGGATGAAGTGGATGCCAGGAGCAAGATAAAGAAATTGAGAAGATCTAGCAGTAAAGGTGCCGAACTCTGATTGCTGGCAGTGGGCCCAGCGAGCACCCATCATTGTGTTGACATGAAGATTACTACACTGCGCTCCTGCTTGCACAACTACTAACTACTAACTGGTATTGAATTAGTGGCCGATTGCTAGCTGACTCTGTAATATATTAGTAATGAGGGATTTACCCCATTACTGCTGGCATTGTACCACATAAGGCTCTCGGCTCTCCAAGTGTGTCATTAGTGGAATGGGTGCTCACCCATCTTTCTACTTTCTGGCGCCTTATTATTATTATTTTATACCCCATTCATTACTTTTAATAATTATTTCCACTAACTTTTTGATCAGCATTATTTTTAACTTTATTTAAAAAGAATCTATGGACATAGACTAGCTCAAGAAGAAGAATAGAACCTAAACAAATAATAGCCGCTAATTATCGGATGCCTAAATTAGTTTTAGATAGATGCGGATGTACCTGCACAGAAGCTGGATTACTGACCGCAACGTTCCTTTATTTAAGAATGTGACCATTTGTGGTCTACACCTTGTTTCGAACTTCCAATATAACCTTCATCTCTGTTTGTCTAAACCTTTCAGGAATATCAACAAACTGACATTCTTTATAACAGAAGTGCTGCTAGCAGCTACACATTATTGGTAGAAATCGAAAATATGGCTCTAGAGCTTTTTTAGTGAACACTTCCTAGTTGTAACTAAAGAGGGAAAAGTGTTACATGTTAGTAATTATAAAGAAATATACTCTTACAGATCATTAGATCACACAGGATAAAGAATGGTGTAGTTCTGATAGCGCTACATGTAAAGCTAATTATTAATAAAAGACTCGCGTTTTGAATCCTAATGAAAAGTAATGTTCTTCCTTTATAAATCATGGTGAGATTTTCTACGGCACTCCCCATCAAAGTTCTTTCTCCGATACTCGTGGGAGTGGAGGTGAAACAAAGAGATTGCAGAGACTATAATTTGTGCTGGGTTCCTAGTTTGAGCCAACGAGAAGGAACCTGTGTTAGACATGCTATCTATCTTCGATCCTTGAAACTTTTGGCTACGGCACTCTTGTACATCCCACTAAACTCAGCTGGATACAAACTCCGCCGATCATAACTCTGCCCAGGATGAGTGCTTTCTATGGGACACAATAAGCTCACAGTTGAGACTATTTCTCGGATCACTGGTGCGAGTTGTAGAAGGAGTTTTAGGAAGCGGTCTCTTATGTCCCGTATCCTGTTGAAGTTTTTAGTTACGGTACAGGACTCTAAACCATAGTAAAACAAAGCGCAAAATGACCGTTCGAATAAGCTCTGGGCTTCACAAAAGTTTGGGGTTAGCCCTACCATGCTGTAAGTAGACATATTAGCATTTTAAAGAATACTAACTGCCCACTTTTAGTAGAATTAAAATTATGCAACCCGCAGATTTCTGAGAGATATACTCGTAGTTGAACACCTTCTGAAAGAGATTCATCCTTCATTTGTATTCTGCACTTTCAGAACCACAAGCTTTCATTGGCAGCCATACAATGTGATAAAAAATATTTTTTAGTATTTGATTAACTGGCCAACATAAAAAATAAATAAATAATAATTAAATGACCAAGATTGTCGATTAAATCTACAAAGATTTAATGTGACTCTCAGGCAATGGTGATCGTAAAGCACTTAATAGATTATGGTGGGTTTCTTCGCGATGTTTACAGATTAAATTAAGACACTTGCTGACCACTCTCGATGATGCCCATTGATGAGGTGTCCGGACTCTTCAAACAGCGATCCAAAATGCCTTCAATAGCGGTTTTGACACTATATTTAAATTTTCTAGAGCGGATATTTTGTCATCATTGATGAAGTTAGGACTGACTTTAGGCTCTTGGATTTTTCTACTCAATCTTTAAGTAGCTTTCCTATGCTGCCTATTCCTCACATGGGGTGGAGATCACATATTTAATAACTTGCCAATTTTTTTATGATAGCGACGAGACTTTTAATCTGTATGCGCACGAACGGCTTCCTCGTAGGGTTGGCCAAGCAGCTTCGCAAGCAAGCCCTTCAGTCAATTATTTTAGTTTAAGCAAGTTTATGTTATATATCTTCTATCTGGATTAAGGCTGGTTATTAGATATTTATTAGATTCCAAACCTAAATATTTCTATCCGATCTTATATATACCTACAATTATATATTATTTATTAAAAAACTATGATTTATTTGAAAGCGTACTGTTTAATCATAGTTTATATATGAATGAGAACAACTGCTTATTTAGATTTAATCCAAAGTTAGAGATCAACATTTGATTAATTCTGATAAGTAGATAAATTCTCAAATTAGTAAGTTTGAATGAATGGATAAATTATATTTGATCTCTATGCCCTCATTTTTAATCGCTATGTTTCCTGCTGCAGTTACTCATTAATCAGACAGCAAATGGATCCTCGGAGATCTGACACATTTCTAAAGTAAATAATATCGCGAAACATTTGTGATGTAAGATCGAACTTTTATTTACAACCTGATACACAAGAGAATAGTTTATGTTTTTCATTCGCCTTTGGCACAGCGGACATTCACCGCTGAATGCAAATGCTGGTTGAAATAATGCGTTGAAGAGAAAGAATGAGAGGAATGGATCAGAAAACTGTGTTCAATGAAAAAATAACAATATTCAGCTCTTAATATTTAGTATATAACTCTACTCAGTGCAAAATATTTTAGCTATCATCTTACTAACAATTAAAGTGAACTATAAAGAATTGAATCAGTTTTAGGAAATGATATAAAACAAAAATAAATCCTCTTTATAATTAATAATTGAATAAATACCGATAATGATCTGGTCCAAGCCAGTTTTTAAACAAATCTCAATGTAACTGAGGTGCGATGAACAATTTGTTTGTTTTATCATTAATACAGTTTCATTCCCCACCAGACGAAATATCTGGAATGAGTGAAGTACCAATCAGCATTCTTGCCATCCCATTCTTATCCTTGAAACCGAAGCTATTGAGCACCGAACAAAGAAATAAACGCGCCGAACTCCTGGTCAACATCCATTGTCTTCAATAAACCGAAAGTAACAAGGTGGGAAACAAAGTTAATTATAGGGGAACAAAACCCGGGAGCTTCAAGGCGCCTCACTGCCTTCACTGCACACCTTCAAACTAGTTGATTAATATATAAATGCAAGCCGAAGTATCGGTGAACCGACTGTACCATTTTGTATATGTGAGTAGTGTATAACAAAGGAGGATATAATGGTAAACTCATTGTGCGCTGGCTTCTATTAGAGTGGGAGCACACGACTTCTTGTTAGACATAAAACCAATTAATACTTTTTATTTTTTATGTAGCTTATATATCCCTGCCATTCACCATAATAATAATACTATTATCTAGCTTTAATTAGCTTCGTCCATTACAATTGTTTGGCCTATTTGTCCCAGGAAATTAGATCAGACCATGACTCAAAAATATAATTTTACGGTAGCCTTTTAATAGGTACGTGGATTTAAAAGACTATTAATAATTACTTTCAAGAAGACAATCACAGTGTTGTAAAGCTTTCCTCATTATTATTAATTGTGAATTGGAAATTAGATACTAAACTTAAGTCTATCATCTTCACCAATAATGTTGACGGTGTGAGTAGAATGAAATTTGCACCGTCAAAATCAATGACATAAAATAATTTACTTGTTGATAATATCTCTTATAAGGGAAGGGATTGGCTTAGTGGTTAGCCTACTGGAATCTCACGCGGATATCCCGGGTTCGAATCCATCTCCTAGGCTTTCTCATCCTAGGAGCTTCTTTCTCCATACCTCACTGTCCGATGATAGACACTGTTGTTTATAAAAAGAACACACTGTCTAGAAGCCGGCAGTACATAGAAAAACGCTTCGGGCAACAATGACCTTAAATGTCAACGCGCTTTAAATTTATGTACGAGGGTCGTTTGAAAAGTCCGTGCAAAAATAAAAACTACTTAATTTTTTGGGGTAAACCTTTTTTATTTTTCAACATAGTCTCCTTTTAGGCTTATACACTTCGTCCAACGCTGCTCTAGTTTGTTGATCCCTTCCGAATAATAGGATTTGTCCAAGTCTGAAAAATAGCCATTCGTTTCTGCAATCACCTCCTCGTTTGAATAAAATCTTTTTCCCGCCAGCCATTTCTTCATATTGGGGAACAAATAGTAGTCCGAGGGAGCCAAGTCTGGAGAATAGGGGGGATGTGAAACGAGTTGGAACCCTATTTCCATTAATTTTGCGACCACAACTGCTGAGGTGTGAGCTGGTGCGTTGTCGTGATGGAAAAGGACTTTTTTGTGGGCCAATCGTGGGCGTTTTTCTTGCAGCTCGGTTTTCAAACGGTCCAATAACGATGAATAATATGCACCTGTAATAGTTTTACCCCTTTCCAGATAGTCGATGAGGATTATTCCTTGCGAATCCCAAAAGACAGTCGCCATAATCTTTCCGGCCGAAGGAACGGTCTTCTTCTTTTGGCGCAGATTCCCCCTTAGTAACCCGTTGTTTAGATTGTTCTTTGGTCTCAGGAGTGTAGTGATGTATCCATGTTTCATCCACAGTGACGAAACGACGCTTAAAGTCCTGCGGATTCTTCTGGAACAGCTGCAAACCGTCCTTGCAACACTTCACACGATTTCGTTTTTGGTCAAGCGTGAGCAATCGCGGCACCCATCTTGCGGATAGCTTTGTCATGGTCCAAATGTTGATGCAAAATATTATGTACCCGTTCATTCGAGATGCCCACAGCACTAGCAATCTCACGCACCTTCACTCTTCTGTCATCCATCACCATATCATGGATTTTATCAATGATTTCTGGAGTAGTAACCTCAACAGGGCGTCCAGAACGTTCAGCGTCACTTGTGCCCATATGGCCACTCCGAAAATTTTGAAACCACTTATAAACTGTTCTAATCGAAGGTGCAGAGTCACCATAATGTTTATCAAGCTTCTCTTTAGTCTCCTGAGGCGTTTTGCCTTTCATAAAGTAGTGTTTAATCAACACACGAAATTCTTTTTCATCCATTTTTTGAAAATCACTCGACTTCCTCGATTCAAACGAATGCCAAACACAAAGAAATAGACCGATCTGGCTGAAACTTGGTGTGTCTTCTTCCAAGAGATGCTACTAACTAAACATAACCTCGATACGCGCCAGTGGTGCTATCTCTCTGACTTTGCACGGACTTTTCAAACGACCCTCGTATATATATCTCTTATACCCGGAACTGTGTCCCTGAACATCATTTCAGTACTCTGATCTGTACCGAGCATTCCGCAGATCTTCATGATGAAGTCAGTCTAACATAGGGCAGCCATTTCCAGTTTATAAAATTATGTAATATGCTCTTTAATTCTATCGATAGTTAGCAAGCTGTTCATGGAATATACTCGTAGATGGCATTCGATAATCAGGCATAACTGCCATAAGCATCGCTATTATAAACTCGTATAATTTTAATTTCAGTATTAAAACTAGATCTTTTATAATACCAACTTCCTGCTATGAAAATACATCTGGTGAAATGATTGACATTAAAATAGTTAGCACACCAGTTTAATATCAATCAATAAATTTATTTTTAAAAAACTTTTTTGTAAAATCGTATTTTCGGTTTCCTTAAATTTGTATTATCAAAACATATTATTATTTAGAACACGGAACCCTAACTTGTTCTGAGCATTACTTTAGTAGGGCGCTTAACGCTGCACTACTGTGAGTCAAAATTAAGAACTATATTAAGTAAAGGTAAAGTAAGTAAAGTAATTGCCTATTTTTTCAGGCGGGCCTCACGTCCAACTACCAATTATGTATCGCGGACGGGGGCGTCTAGCAAACATACTTTACTGTAACTTTCTTTTATTAATCATTAAATGAAATCCAAGGCCTAAGACCGGGAATCGAATCCAGTACCACAATACATACGTATTAGCTTTACAGATCTCGCCTCTAACCGCTCGGCTACCGTGGCGCCTAAGAACTATAATTTTTCTCAGTAAATACCGGTTTCCAGGTCCGTTTAAGAGCTCTCAGGTCCGTTAAAAGTTTTCCTGAATTACAGGAACACTTCCTACTACCATACAGTAAACTGTAAAAAGCTCTCAGAAAGAGAAAATCTAAGGATAGTGGGCTGGATTGGCATGCAGGATCTCCTCGTGGAAAATCAACCCTCTAAGCACCTAGCTAACTTTATAGATTTAAATTTTGTTATTATTCATTTCACTGGATTGTAAATACTCAGTTCTCTAAGAGCAGTAAAGAGTAAAAATGTCTAACTGTGGGAAGTCACAGAACAATGTGCGCCAATTAAATTCATTAAGTAAGAATTTATTGCTAATAACCGCTAGGATAGATCAAACTTCTAACAAATTTGTATGAAACAAATTATATATCTTACTTAATATAGTTAATAACTTTTCATAAATGGTTAATTAAGAAAGAAGAGG
Source organism: Rhodnius prolixus (assembly GCF_049639745.1). Lineage (NCBI taxonomy): Eukaryota > Metazoa > Arthropoda > Insecta > Hemiptera > Reduviidae > Rhodnius > Rhodnius prolixus. Next base: position 32,016,700 of record NW_027411581.1, on the reverse strand, counting down.
GAAACCTTATTACGGTCTACACGATTGTAGTTATTGTTGTTAACGACATGCCACTAAAATGAATTTATCTCTTTTATTAATTTTAAAATATGTGGCAATAAAAGTAATTGTATTAACCTTAATTATTTCCCTTACGAAATTTCCATATTATATTTTGTTAACTGATTACTATTTAATAAAACGGACGGTTAATTCTTGATGTTAACTAGGTCAAATAAAAATATGCGAATAACTGACTTGGAACTTTTGCCTATTTAGTAATCATTAGTAATTAACCAAATTATGAAAGAAATTTCGTCGCCTAAGCCCAATTCAGGTAACAGGAGAAGCTACCTGGGCAGGTTATATGACGCTCACCTATTTCTCCGCATTTTTCTTTCAACGAATTTTATTTTGCTAATGTTTTCCTTGCGAAAAGTGTACTAAACATTTCGTCAGAGATGTTGGCGTCTCCGCGGCTATATAAGTCTAAAAACACCAAAACAACATGACATTCTCTAACACCTTTACAACCTCAGTGCCTGCAGAAGTAGTTGATGATTGCAGCAACATGCGATTAGTCAACACACAAGTCAACTTTAGCTCACGGCCAAACATCTGCTCTTTTTTAAATCTTACAGACGACTAGAATCTACGAACAAACACTGACACTTAAGGGGATGGATGGGTGTTACTCTAGTGGTCAAGAGAGTGGCTTTGTAAATGGGAGATCCCCAGTTCGAATCCCGTGTATGACTAATTTTTAAGTTGACTACTTGTTAAAAAAAAAAAATTGTATATAGTAAAGTTTAGAATGAGCTTCCAGCCCCATCCACGACACCTCATTGGTAGTTGGACGTAAAGCCCCGCCTGAAAAAATAGGCGATTACTTTACTTTACTTAAGTATGCCACAGTCGTACTTTAGGCCTCAGTGGAAATGGCATTATAGCCACCCACTGAACTACCTCAAAATTCATTGTCATAGTTTTTAATCGAGTAACTGCATAAAAAATTGGTGGTTATAGCATAGAAAATTGAATGCTTTTCAAAACATAATCTTTTGAGACATTTAAATATGCAGAGACAAGCACAATACTCAAACTTCATTAACACTAGCATTCAATCTGGCAAAAGGCGTGTCAAAGAATGTCCTATAACCTCACCAATCAGCTTCTGATTTAGTTTTACCAGGAAAGTAAACGTTAATCCTATCAATGGTCATAGCAATGGTAGCATAGCTTTCTTATCTAGCCATTAGTATAATACGAATTAAATTGAAGAAATCATATTGATTGGAAGAACCCACTTAATGTATAGATATTTCAGATTGTGATACTTTTTCGAAAACAACTTTATGTTTTTCTGTAAACTTTGTGTACTAGCTCAAACTATAGACTTACTACTTAGGGCGCTACGGTAGCCAAGCGGTTAGAGGCGAGACCTGCGAAGCTAATATGTATTGTGGTTCTGGGTTCGATTCCCGGTCTTAGGCCTTGGATTTTATTTAATGGTTAATATGAGAGAATTTATAGTAAAGTATGTTTGCTAGTCGCCTCCGTCCACGACACCTAGTAGGTAGTTGGACGTTAAGCCCCGCCTGAAAAAATAGGCGATTACTGTACTTTACTTTTTTACTTAGTCGCCACGGTAGCCGTGCGGTTAAAGACAAAATTCGCAAAGCTAATATGTTTTGAGGTACTGGGTTCAATTCCTGGTCTATGCCTTGGATTTTATTTAATGTTTAACATGAGAACTTTGTAGTAAGTAACATATGTATTGTGTTAAGTATTTTAACCCTACTTTCAGCAAAGGAGAGAATCCTTCAAATAAACTGAAATTCTGATGAATATTCCACCAAGAATAGCAAATTTTGATATTTTGGGGAGATGTTACAGCTATCGACATATCAAATATCACAGTCATGAACATGTTACTCTAGAATGTAAATTCCAATAGTTCTATGTTAGTTTTAATTTCCTTAATAAGTTGTTCAAGCTAATAATACTTTGTTTAAACCATCTTTAATATTTTCCCATCTAATGCTATACTTTCTTTTTCACTGTTTGCCATTATTAGAATTCTCTTGCCTATTACACTGACCTCTGCTTTTTTCCTCCTGAATCATTTAATTCTTTCAATAGCATTACTAGCCGTGAGCAGTGTTGGCGTAAATTACAATGTCATCGGTTTATCTATTTTGGTGTTGAAAACGCTGACGTCGTAATCATATCCCAAACTAAATCTCCAAAAACCTTGCTCAAGAAAACAGTAGAATAAATCGCGAGAAAAGAGTCCTACATTGCTTTGAATTTGAAACTCAGATGCGAGGTTTCTGCTGTAATATTGTCGTAACTGTTTTTGTACCACTGATCGATTATTTTTTTTAAAGGAACTATGAATACTTTGCAGTTATTTAAGGATTATTAAATACAAAAACTTATTTAATAAAAAATTAAAAAAACAGGTGTATTTTCTTTCGATAATGCTAGAATGAATTTTTTCAATAAATTAAAAGAAATTTCGTCATTTGCTTGCTCTATGTGTTGAGAAAACAATTGAAGTCTGCTATTGAAGGAACAAAGGGAGCGTAAACGTTGTTTATTTTGATGTTATGCTGTTTAAAGATGGCTTTCTCTGGAGCATTTATCCGTTTAGTTGATTCTGAAAACGGAGGATGTTCTTTGAAAGTCGTCCAGCCGGAAAACCGCGCCACCATCAGAAGCGCGACCTTTTAAATGTTATTCTAGACTTCCGCTACTAGAAGGGGCCTCTAACTTAAAGGAGAATACTTACCCATTCGTTTATTGTTCATGAAATAACCTACTATCTTTCACCTGTTTTTATTATCTGTAACAAATTGTTCTGTCCGTAAATTATAAATAAATGCAACCATTTTCAACCAACTTATATTTTTATAATTCTCAATTATTTATTTTAAAAAACTTATTACAATTACTCATTGATAATTATAATTTACTTCTCATGAAACGGCAGAAATCGTCTCAAGAATGTTTTGCATGGAAATTTATCAAACGTCTTTTAAGAAGTACCGGCAGTATTTATTGAATTTATCTTACTTTAAAAAAATATTTTTGAATAAGAGAGTCAAAATTGAAGACATTTTAAATGAAACAGTTTTGATAAAGTGTATATTTATTTGAATAAAAAGTACATTTTTACGAAAACCCAAATTTTGAGAAGAGACTTACCAACAACTTCTCTGATCAATCCTCTTCTAAGAAAGCAAAATGAAATAATGCCAATTTCTTCAGGCGGGTTTTACATTCAACTACCAATTAGGTGTCGTGGACTGTGGCGACTAGCAAACATACTTTACTATAAATTTCTCATATTAAACATTAAAAAAATCCAAGGCCTAAAACCGGGAATCGAACCCGGTACCAAAATACAAATCAGCTACGCAGGTCTCGCCTCTAACCACTCGGCTACCGTGGCGCCTATTCTAAGAAAGATTTAGGTTTTTTTAAAGGTGCGGAAAGAAAATATTACATATAATTATCTATAAAATTCTATTAATTATAACAATAGTCTTCGACACGATCTGATTTGCTGTTCTGGTATACTGGTGATTCGTATACCAGATTAAGAATACTCGTAGATTTGCCGAAGAAGGACATCTCTGTCTCAACAATGCATTTAAAAGGATTAAAGTATAGAAGGCCTAAATATGGTTCTGTCTATTATCTTAGACTTGGTCTCCAATTCATAAGATAGGTACGATTATCTTCTCGACTGCAACTGCAGAAGTCGCCTCTGAAAATAAAGTAGAAAAATATGAGATTATTGTGCGTAATGTATTTTGGAGTTTCTAGTGTTTTCTTATCATGGCGTTCTCTGTATTGAGTTTCATTAAACCCATTTAAATGGTCACTCTTTGCTATTTTGTAGGTTGTTACTAAATGTTCTAAAAGGTGTAACTTTTGTTCATAAATGAGGGTTATTTGGCACTTCTTTTTTGGGAGGGTTTCACTTGCTGTGCATTAAAATTGGATGTCAGTACTCAGCATCTTGTTTAAAGGAAAACGCAGACTGTGTGAGGAGAAAATAATTAGTGTACAGTTTGTATTTTTATTTAAAAATATGACTGTGTAGCTCGGACCATAATCGACATCATTTCACTATCGATAACTCTACAAAATGATCTTAAATAGTACATTTAATGTAACAGTTCAGTGTTTTTACAAAACAATAAACAATTCAATCAAACAAACATTACAACAATAAAAGAGAATAGTAACAAAAATTTTTACGTTTTGTAAACATTAATAGTTGAAATATGGAACATACATCTAGTAGATTACTATAGTTATTATAGTGCAGCCATGTTGGTATCTAGTATGATACATAGGAGACATTTCACGGGCACGTACCGAACTGGGAAAAAAACCAGAAGGTGGAAAAGGAACTTGACAAAAGGAATCTATGCTGATCATGTGTAATTTGATTTGTTCCTGAATGGTACTAATAAATAGACTAACTATTGGAAATTGACTTCTTTTTTTCTTGAACTGCCGTGTCTAATTGCGGGATGAGAGTGCATCACAGCATCATCTCTCACACACACTGATACCAGCAGACACTGGTTTCACTACTAATACACAGATATTACATAGTTATAGAACCGCTCGTCTCTACTTTACTATACAATTACCTTCTCACACAGGAACACTTATACTTTTAGATGGCATCTTAACCACTATTACCTGCCTTCTTACCAAATCGAATTCGTCTTATGTGACTTTTTATCACTATAATGTATTTTCTTTAAACCCTACCATTCTTCTACTTTTCTTTTGTGTGGTGATGTTACTAAAACGTTAATTCAATACCACGTTACGTTTTTAATACTTTTATTATAGTTACATTTATTAACAAAAAGAACAAAAGATTTGAATCTTTCTATTCGACCATAGACATGCTAACAACGTTTGTTGAAGACGTCCCATAATGGATTGCTTTCATTGTATTGTGATTTCTTATTGGAAGTATCCAGGAGGCCAGGGTACTGAAAGAAAAGAATCTTCGAGCTAAGTAATTGCGTAGGAGGAAAAAAACTTACAATTTTAATAGGGGGACATTTTTCATTAAAACTTTTTTTTCGATTCATATTTATTATTTTAGGAATCAACATCTTAAAAATTTATTATAAGTGGACTCTAGAAAATGATTAAGCATAACTTGCTATCAGTTCTACAACAATAGGTGTTGAAATTAAGGCCTTACCCATATTAACGGGCTGAAAATAATTGGCTAAATTCTCTACCAAAAGAAGTAGACTAGCTTTAACCACGGCGGAATCCTGGACTTTACAAAGTTCTGCTTTACCAACAATATTTTCAACAGCCAGCAAAGGCAGGACACCGATTACAATAGTTGTACCCCAGAAGTAAATCAAATGATGTTTTTGAAAGTTCCTGCGGTTTTATACTCCAGTTTAATAAAGTCTTATAAGGTGCTTCAACATCTGAGGTTATTGGCGCTAGACAGTGTTCTGTCGTTAAAGACAACTCTGTCAGTCTCTGGACAATGAGCTGTAAGAAGCTCCTAGGAAGAAAAAAATCTAAAGACCAGCAGCTGGATTCGAACCCTGGAAGGATCAGTACGCTAACAACTTAGCTAATACCTTCCCTACCATAATTTTTTAATAATATTTCATTTATTTATTTGTATTAAAAACAAAAGTTCGCTATATAATTGTTTTTGAACTATTTTTTTCCTCTCTCTCTGTTTGTTATTGGCCTCTTGAGCAAGCAAATCATCCATTCACATTCTTCTTTCGAAGCTTCTTTAGTATATTGAATATTTACAGTTATCTTGTTGTTTGTTATGAACTCAAATAGCTCTGTGTAAATGCTGCCATCATCAGCTGTCAGAATAGTATTTAAATTGGCAGGTAAAGGGACATCCAGTCGCTATCACAGCCCTCCACAATCGTTCTCTTCCTTTAGTATTGTTAGCACATTCCAGGATTAAATGGTTGGCGTCTGCTATTATACCAGAAGTACAGGAACACTTGTGACATGTTTCCACACCAATCCTGGCTAAGATGATGCGGCGAATAATCGTGATTAATCCTCATTCTAATGACTGTGCTTCGATTAATTTTTATTTTGTTGGAATTGTACAAATGGTGTACTGTGTACTTCCGCCCCTATTAAAGTGTGTCACCAAAACCTAATGTTACATTAGCAAAAACGGAAATCCTGCAGGTTTAATTTTTTCCAACAAAACAAAATAAAAGTTTCTTTGGAAATTATTTTTGAGTACTCTGCATGAAAGAAGTTTCGAACGGTTCTTTTGCTATTTATCTCATTCTCTCGGTGACAATCTCTAGAAGGATGGGGATTGGTTGCGCACATTTCTACGTCTCGTGATATTTGTTGGGAGATAAGCACTTTTTCTTTCTTTGATTCTTTACCAACTCCGCCGGCGAGGCTTCCCCTGTTGGCATGAGTGACGATGCCACGGAGGATCATATCTCACCAAGCAAAAGTTTGAAGAACTCATTTTAGTTGCATTAAACGTTAATAGACGCTAATTTTCGGAAAAAATTGCAACTTTAGCCAGTGAAAAATTTTCCCAAATAAGAAGATAAACCACTGATCTAATTGCAATCATCTGTTACAATGAAGGAGGTAATAAATAATTAGCCACCCATTAAACTGCGGTAATTCTTCAAGTATAAGTTAGTAAAAAGTCGGATAACGCTCTCGGAAATCATTTGGTTTATTAAGAAACAATTTATCATTCATACAGATATAGAAATAGAAAAAGTTAACATTGACGATACCTAATTACGCCAAAGATATAAAATAACAGTGCTAGCAACATTAGAAAGAATCTAAACAGATTACGGACAAAGTGCGGTGAAAAGGACAATCAGAAAGGTACTAATAATGGTGGCTGGCTGTCGCCAGCAGAGCTCTCTAATTGTGAATCAGTAAGCTGTAGTAGTGATTATGTTAAACATGGAGTAAGCTAGCAGTAACCCACTGGTCGCTTGCGAACAGGTACAGATTCCTTACAAACTACTTCCCCAATTCCTCTTCATTGTTTACTGTATGACGAAAGGATTCGAGTAAATGTTGGCCTCTTCTTAGGAAAATCGCATAACCCCTCTCCACTCCTAACACCTGATATTCACAACAAACTTTTCAGAAAAACACCCATTCACCTTTTTTTTACTCTTTAATTTTTGTAATAATAGATCGTTAACAGTAACTACTCAGAAATAAAGCTATATTTTGATCAGTAGATTAGTAATCAGCTTAATAACTTCTAAAGTATTCTCTTCTCTTTTTTGTTTAAGTAAGAGTATGTACTATTTTGGTTGCGATTTTGTTTGATTGTGTACATATTCATTTGCTTTACATCCCGTTTGTAAAAATACTTTAAGAATTTCCAAGTATTCGAGTCGATTGACCTATGGCCTAGATCTAAGCCACAAGTGGGTCCATAATCTAACCAATTTTCAAGTAGATTTAATTTTAAATTAAAAGTTTCAAATATCTATCAATCCATTTCTTACCGGGGCTGCTGACATAGTGACATAAAGCTTGGAACTGTTTTAAAAGTTGCCACACCCTAAATTACGCGTTTAGATTCCTGATATCATAGAAAATATTTTCTAAAAATCTAAAAGGTAAATGTACGTCAAGGGTGAGTAAGACGTCAATTAGATCGATAGGTCGATCGCAATAAACCGGAAAGTCACCAGCACATGAAAAGTTCGATTTCATAAATTTAAATTGAAATTAATTAATATTAATTAAATTAACTAATTTAAATCTCATTGACAATTTTTTTTTGGTATTCAGAATGTTTAGGTGACTATTCACTAAAACATAACACACGGACAATTTCGGACAGTGTTGTCTGTAACGAGAGAACACTGTCCGGAGGCCGGCAGTGCACTGGAAAAAGCTCCGGGCGCTAATGACCTCAGCTGTTGATGCGCCAAAAAAAAAAAAAAAAAAAAAAACTAATTTAACCTTAGTAAAGTCGTTGAGCGTGTTGTACTAAAGAGACTAAATGCATTTATTGAAATTAATGATTTACTATCTCAAGTGCAATATGGATTTAGATCTATTCACTCCACTACTGCACAGCCAGCAAGAGTCACGGACATCATTGCGGACGGATTTAATGTGAACGAGCACACAGGAATGGCATAGATCGATGTTGAGAAGGCTTTCGATTGTGTTTGGCATAATGGCCTAATCTACAAGATGTTCCAGAATGACTTCCCTAAATACTTAATTTATTTTGTAAAAAGCTATTAGACTAGCAGGAAATTCTGCGTAGCAGTTGATGATGCTACTTCTAACCTCAGGCCAATCTTAGCCGGTGTGCCGGAAGGTTCGGTCCTTGGACCAACTCTCTTTAACATTTTTATTAACCATTTAGTGAAAATTAAACTTAAAGCCAGTAGTGCGCTGTTTGCCGATGACACTTCCTTTTTCATATCCTCCTTCAGAATTGTCACTATAGCCAATCATTTATCAATGCTCTTGCTAAAAGTGGAGAATCAAACCTAACCACACTAAAACGGAGCTGATTCTATTAAGGAGTTTTGAGCAATAGTTATGATTAAGGACTTAAGGTAAAGATCCTTGGTTTGAGTCCCGCGGGTAGTAATTTTTATTTTTTTATATTAAAGTATGAACATCCGTCGTCCTTCGTCCATGACCAAATTCATTAGTTTGACGTTAAACCACCGCCTGAATAAATAGGCATTAGTTTTAGTTTTGCTTTTTTAACTTTATTGATGAATTAATTAATTATAGGCTGGGGCAAAGAAAAAATAGAAGTTACCCAACGAATTTCGGAAACTAAGAAATTGCAGTTCCTAAAGGATAAGGACAAGGAACTTTCGAAGTTTTAATCCTGGTCAAGTAATGTGAAAATCTAATTGAAAAAAAATTAAACTTGTCTCTTGGAAGTTAGATGGAGGAAGGATCAAAACGGTTTCAGTCAGTTCAGAGTAGGTCCTTTTCCTAAGATTTAGGTAGGTCCTCTAATGTGCTTAAGTTTGTTTCTTCACGGTTTCACACTACAGAGACAGCTGGTCAGCATGCCCTGGTCCACTGTTTTGGTTTACTCCATTTTATTCCAAAGTTCTTCCCTCAAAATTCATTATGCAGCTTCTATTTTCTGCCATAACCAGAATAATCTAAGGCATCTCTAAAACACCTTGGCACTCTACCAAACTTTCTTAAGTGCTTTCAGCTAGTGGTTAACGTCTGTTTAACGTGGGTTTTCCATATTTATAAAACCTCTCTGGGTCACATAATTCTGCATTATGAGGTGTATTTAATACGGTCAAATTCAATGCGGACTGATTCAAGAATCATAATTGAATGGTTCAATGAGAAAAGCTGGCTTTATAAAAGCTATTTATAAACATCCTCTCAGCCGTACTGACCACTCAGGAGGTTAATAATTTTGTCCTTCCCTAGATGCAGAACTGGACAAGTCCCCGCAAAGTGTACCACATCTTCAATATCCCACGTGTTGCAGAGACCACACTAACGATTGCTGGAAGATCTACATTTAGTTCACTTAAGGAAGATTTTCGCATTACGAATTCTGTGGCCCAGCGTACATTCTAAATTCTAGATTAAAGAATAAATGGTCCTCTAATTCACTACTATTAAACATTTGTGAACTATCTTTATTGCATAACTGAATGTATTATATTCTATTTCATGTAACAGCGGCTGCATTATCTTTCTTTCACAAACCTAACTAGTCTAATTGACGTAATCAGTCCTCAGGCCACACACAGTTTAGATTGTCGTTAAAGAAAACAAGGAAAAACATCAAATAAAGTTCTTCCTTTAAAAATCTATGAATAGAAGATTGAGAGCGAATAGGTATTGTGTTAAGGACAACTACCACATACAATGAGCGCACGTTTTGAGCAAATGGCGTGGCTAGAGGCTTGAGTTGGCGGTTCTGCAGGCAGCTGGGGCTGTGCGCGCGCTCGGGCGATGAATGAAAATAGCGTATACGTGCCTTCCACTCATTTCCCTAACCGCTCTCAAAATTTCTTTTCATCCAATTTTCATAAAAGTTTAGCCTCGGGTTAGTGGTGCGTAGCCGGGCTAGCAGAATGAGCAGGAAAAAATAAATAAAAAATCTATGTATATAAGAAGTGCTCGCTCTAAAGGTAATTCCAACAGAATACACAAATTATGGCCCATAAAAAAAAAGTGTACGTATTTATACAGGGTGAAGAAAAAGACGAGAAGAAGAAGGGGGTATGACAGGACGTGAACGAGCCGTGAAATTGTGTACAATTTGCAAGAAAGACAATTTTCCCAGTGAGCAGAAGATTCGGTACGCTGAACACCCTATGATCTCGATTTAACCCTTTATACCTAACATTGACCATAAATGTCCTCAGAATATTATAAAAGATTGCTGCTATTATTAAATCTCCTTACAACAATAACGTCTACTAAACTACAATAGTTGACTGCTGTAGCGAATGCAACCATTGAACTTATAACAGATAAGTGTTGTACATTTCCAAGTTGTAGAGGAAGTCTGACATCAGCAACTGTTATTGAACTATCGAATTCAGTTTATCTCCAGCGATCCAATCATTGCTTTCCAGTCTCTCAAAGATCTTTTGAAGTCTTCTTTTGCAGCGAATCATATCCATCCTAGATCCTCAAGTTATTCACCGTTCACATCAATTTACTTCAGGCATCAACATTATAAAGCTCGACTTAGCTTCCGTGCAATAGACACCTTCTTTAATGTCTTTAAAATAAAAACTATGGTTTTCTGATCCCTCCAGATGTAGGAGAAGCCTCTGATAAAAGTGCGACATCCGGGACCATCAGCTGAGTTTCATATCAATCAGTAGACATTTCATTGTAGACATTTCTACTCATCGGCCAAAAGATTTGCTTGAAAGTAAAAGCTCCTTATTAAACAATTCAATGGAAGAATGTGCTCTGCCTTATATCGTACTTAACTCTTTGAGTACCAGGGAACGCGATCGTGTTCCATCATGCAATGCAAAATAAAACCCGAAAGCGCTGTCACACTCCTCTGAAATTGAACTCAGTCGCAATAAACTTTTTCCCGAAATTCATAATTTTTGTCATAATGTGTCCCTTTCTACAAGGTTTGAAACTTAATATATTTTGCATTCCAAATTATACTCTGTTACGAGTAGGTATATGTAACATGTCAACATTTCTAAAAGAATACTTCAAAACTGACTTTGATGAAAAGCATTTCTCGTAACTCTGCAAAAATGAATAAAAACCTCCGATACTTCTGCAAAAGTATGTAAAAAATCTTCGGCACTCAAAGGGTTAAGACAAATGCTTTTACTCCAACATTTTTCTTTAAAAAAAATCCTCCTGTTTATGTACACGACCCAATAAAATTAGTTTCGGAAGAATCTTAAAAATATATAATAATTTCGTCAATTATTCAAATTTCGAATTTCTTCAAATTTTTAACCTTGCTTACATATTTAATTCATAATCACATTCAATTACTTTAATTAATACTTTGCATTTACTTTAATTCTTACTCAATCGGTGCAAAGTTCTTACATTAAATACCTTCATTCCAGCACTCTCATGTTTAAAATAAAATTATAGAACCACTTGCAAGCGATGAGTAAGCTAAGTTTTAAGAAAATCGTATAAGCCATTAAACTAGAAAGACTCTTAAACTAGAATGATTTTCAACATTATTACTGTGGCAATATTATTGCGAAATATTAAATTAAAAAATTGACTGGATTTCCTCAATATTAACGATTTTTCTTTTAGGCGAGCTTTACGTCTAAGTAACCGCCATTCTGGTGTCATAGCAAAGGCGGCTGGCTAACATACTTTGTAACCAATTTCTCGTATGTCTATAAATAGAAATCAACCGCAATACATCTCCACATTGCGGTCGCTCCTCTAACCGCTTGCCTTCAATAATTCAATAAAGATTTACAAAATTAAAAAAATACTTAATCCTAATTACACAGGTCAGGTCTCACAGCAGAAGAGCCTTTTTTGGCAGAGTAACACAGCAAACTTACTTCTATAAATTTCATATAATTGACAAGTAGCACTAACCACGCAAATCAACCACAGTTCCGCTCAATACAATTTAGCTTTGGTAATTTTTGGTTAAATTATTGACTCATTTTGTTTAATTTTATTTAAACATTTTGAACATTTATATCTCTTCTAGGTAGTAGAAATTTACCTTATGTTCTCCAAATTAAGATGTTAGAATACAATTTTTTGTTGGCGTCACATGGCCAGAAAGGAAGGAAACGAGAATGATTAAGATGACATGCCAACAGTATTGTGGTTAGCGTAACATGTAACTGAGCAATGATTGCTATCATTTACAATGTAATTTTAAAAATAGTAAAATTGTTTTAAGGTATAATTAATTAAATTTGTTTTTAAATAAGTTTGATTAACTAACGCCAATAACATTATGATTTGAATACCCAGCAAACTGACACACTAAGACCTCATACAACCTTTTAAAATAGCAAAAATATGATCCTACTAATGTGTCCAAATCTCTGAATGTTTTTTGACTTATATAATTCTGGAGTCAATTACGCTCCACTAATGAGGCTTCAAAAATTCGATTATTGATGGAGGAACCCCGCTACAAAATATCTCAACCCAGTGCACACATGGGAAGAGTGGCACCATTATCAACTAAGCGCTTTGTGAGTGATAGAGTAGAGCTTCATGCTGTAAAGAAGTTTGTTTCTAGAAAGAAAACCCTAAATTCAAGTTTCTGGCTCTCAAGATTAGAGAAACAAAATTGGTAAGCAACCCGTTTTCGTAAAAAGAGAGAGCATACTTTCAGAATCATTAAAATAGCCTCACAAACCAACATAGACAAAGAGAACAAAATTATCAAAGTTGGGTGTTTTTGAACGTTACACTTTTTCGTGTTTTAATAAATATCTCATTGTGAACGCATAAAAAAGAAATCGAATAGAACCATAATTGTCGAATGAGAATCCATTATGAAGGGGCTGAAGCAATCTTTATCTCCCATTTTAAGTAGTATTTATTTATTTGATTTATAGGACTCACGTCCTGTCTCAAATACAGTTGGGTACAGCATAAATTAATACAAATATATACAAACATAAGCACAAAAAAACTGAAAGAAACACTTTGAATTATGTCATTGAAATAAGCTCAAAGGAATAGCTCCTTTGTGGTAGTTCCTAGTATTTTTTAAGTCCTTGAAAATAAGTAAAAAGATAAATAAAGCCAAAATAATTAAAAAATAAATAAAATAAAAACCATAAATTAATTTTTTAACTTATTAACTCCTCTCTTAAAGAGAAACATTCACACAGATAACAGAATACAGTTTTCATTACAGCTCTACTGCACTGAGTTAGCACATAAGGTAAAGAAGCCCTGTTCTAATACTTTTCACGGATACTAAAATATGCAGGACAAACCATGAATATATGGTACAAATCCTCTTTTAGAACATTGCCACATAAAAGGCAATTACTGTTTAAATCTATTCTGTAGGAGCTATTTTTTAATTTTAATGAAAATGTGTATTTATTAATTGTCCTAAGTTGAGCAAACAAACGTGTGTATGATATTGGTAATTGAGTAAGGAGATATTGTTGCGGGATCGAGCAATGGTTGTATAGCTGAGGGTAAAGAATACTACAAGTGGAGTTATGTAATCTATCCAAATCCTGATTTACAAGAAAGTGTCTATATTTTTCCAAAGTTGGAGAAATCATTGCTGAAAAAACTTCAGGGTCAGATATTCGTAACAGGCTAGACTCATCAAACTGATCTAATAAATCCTTCAATCGTACAACCCAATTGTACTTAGCTGACTTTCGGGAGCTCACATTTTCACTTCCCTGCGTGTGCAGTACATTTTATCTAGGCATGCTCCAGGGTATCTCCCATTTTATTTCATAGATATATGTAGAACAGCCATTGAATAAATACCGACTTATGAGAGCAGAAAGCGACATTTCAATTTGCTGATGACCTGATCATAATAGCAGATGTAAAAGATGCTTCATATACAGGGTGACCAGAGTTATATGCTCCACCCACTTTTTTTTTTAAAGGCGGGAAATTTCGAAAAAATAAAAAACACGTATTTAATCATTTTTAGTCTAGTTTATTTTCAGTGATTGACCCATTTTTTTAAACCCCTGTATCTCGAGATACAGCATCCAACTTTTGTTTTTCAAATGGAACGTTATATTTTTTGTTGCATAATTTTATAGTATTTGAGCTCCTAAAAACAACAAAAAAATAATTTTTTCAATCGGTTAGGTTTTTCAAAAGTTATGGTGGTTTAAAATATGAAAAACAAATTGCAATTTATTGTCCAAATTACGTTATTTTTCTTAAAGAATCTGTTCAAACTGGACACAATCAACGGATAGGCAAGCCCAAACTCTGGACTCCCACGCTTTGCTTGTAGCAGCACTTATGGAGGTGAAGTCAAGATCTAGGCAGGCTAGAGTTATTCGACGTTCAGGTTGTTTTTTCGACAAACGTTTGGTGTGGTGTTTTAGGAAATCAACTAATCGGCCCATACTTCTACAGAGTGAACTTAACTGGTGAAAGGTATCTAACTTTTTTTTAAGAGACATTTTGCCAGTTCTGCTTGAAGATGTTCATCTGCAACGTCCGGTAGATATGTATTTTCAACAAGATGGTTGCCCGGCACATAATGCGAGAGTTATTCGAGGTTACCTCGACAGAAATTTTCATGAAAAGTGCTTAGGGACTCATTGTCCCATCTAATGGCTACCTCGATCTCCGGACTTAACCTAAATGGACTATTTTTTGAGGGGATACCTAAAAAATAAAGTGTACAGTATCTTTAAACCCGTGGCTTCAGTCGATGATCTGAAACGTCGAATAATTCTACCCTGCCTAGATTTTGACTTCGCCTCCGTAAGTGCTCCAAAGCGTGGGAGTCCAGAGTTTGGGCTTGCCTATCCGTTGATTGTGCCCAGTTTGAACAGATTCTTTAAAAAAAAAAACGTAATTTTGAAAAACCTATCCGATTTCAAAAATTATTTTTTTGTTTTTTTTTAGGAGCTCAAATACTACAAAAATATGCAACAAAAAATATAACGTTCCATTTGAAAAACAAAGTTGGATGCTGTATCTCGAGATACAGGGGTTTAAAAAAATGGGTCAATCACTGAAAATAAACTAGACTAAAAATTATTAAATACGTGTTTTTTATTTTTTCGAAATTTCCCGCCGTTTAAAAAAAAAGTGGGTAGAGCATATAACTCCGGTCACCCTGTAAGATGAGGGAGCTGCAGTTTAAACGATGGGGATGGGAAATCTACAAAACTTTAACAGAGTTATGATTTTCAGCCCGCCAGTAAACCTCCCAATTAGATAAAGGTTAGCAACTAGATCTAAGCTCAGAGTTTAACTATCTCCAAGAAAAATATTCTTCATAGAGTATTTAAAGTGGCCAACTTCTTGATATAGGTAGACATATTATGACGATGGAAAATATTAAGTAGCCTAAGAAACTCAGCCTTTAGCTTGAAGTAAGTAGAAAAAAAGGAAAACCAAGGAAGCAAGGGAGGAGAGAATGGAAGAAAGCATGGCTGCTTTCGATATCCTTCAAATTGTAATAATAATCGATTTTTTTTCAGATCAGCTCAGTGGTTAGCTGAATTCTGGATTCCAATGCGGAGATCTCGGGTTCGAATCCAGCTGTTTGCCCTTAGATTCTCCTTTCATAAGAGCTTCTTACAGCTCACTGTATCAGCTGTTTGCTGACGGACAGTGTGCTCTGTAATGAGAGAGCACTATCAGGAAGCCAAAAAAGCTACGGGCGCCATTGACCTCGGCTTTCCATTTTAATGGCTGAAAACTCAGTAACTGTAGCTGGAGTTAAAAATTCTAATGACAAGTCTATTATGTGCGTTGAAGTACTAGTCTTGATTTACTCATTTTTAGAACGATTTTGTCAACGCATAAATTCTCCTTACTGGTATCAAACTAAGAAAAATTTTAATTTTAATTAGAGACATTATCCTTAACTTTAACGAAGTGGTGAGAATCCTTCAGCTATCGTTCGTTATTAATAATCAATCTGTGCCTAATTCTTCACACAGATAAATTTATAATATTCGTTCAGTTTGTTGGTCTTACGTTGGTAATACGTAGTTTTATAGTTTACCAACCATTTTCGTTGTTTTTGAGGCGTTATTCAAAAGCATAAAAGTGACCCATTTCCGTTCGTCAGCACGGAAAATTTTCATTAATACGTAAAATTATGTTGCCCTCTCCACAAATACGAATAAATTTTAATATAATAATTGCACTGTGATGTCCTTCATTGATATTAATATTTTACAGATTATATAATTCTATTAAAAATATAAACAGGAAGTATGCTTCCTGCAAATTAATATAAACTAATTAGTGAATTAGAGCCGGCTTTATCGCAGTGCACTGCTACCATATTGCTTTGAATAGTTCACGTAAATTATTCATTTTAAAAGAGTAAATAATTAACATCAACTAAATCCTCAAATAAACTTAAACCGCAGATAGATCTCAAACACCTTTATAAGCTAACTCTATCGTCCTGGTTTTTGCCACCGCCGTGCAAATGCGTACTCACAATAATGCTTTGCATCTTAGGCATTGCTATCCTTCTATTTCTTATATGGCTGTTTCTATGAGACTTTATTATTTGCACTATCGCTCTTGACCTAATGACTAGAAAAGGATTTCTCTTGATTCAATTCTCCCGTATGGTCGGCATATCTTTGCTTTACACATAATTTCTCAAGACGATGGGTTCCGAATAAGGCGTACAGCTCTCTGCTTCGAAACTTTACCTCTTACAAGAAAACAATGCAAAGATTAATTATTTCAACGTAAAATAAAAATGATAAAATTTAAAAAATATTAAGTTAACAGTGTACTAATTTAACCTTCTTTCCTGTTTTTTGTGTAAAATGTAAAGGTGTTCCTCTGCAGTATAAAGGTTGAGTAACTAATTCATGTTCAATGAATAGACAGACACAGATATAATCTACAAGAAGAGCTTTGGAGTTTGGACGACATTGTTTTTTTCACTTGCCTTTCAAAAGCATAATCCCAATAATTGCTTTTTGTCTATGGCCACTAAGAAAGTAGTTATGAAAATGGTCCAAAGGTTTAATTATTAAGCACTAAAGATTATAATCTTCTTTTTCTTGGTTTAGCGGGGGGCCATCCACCATTCATCATAATTTTGCCTCTGCAGGCTCAGAAAACACATGCATCGCATGGGCCTGGCAGATGATAACCTCTGTAGGTTCTGTCAGGAAGAGGAGGAAACGGCACTGCACTTGTGTCAATGTGAGGGGCTCGTGTGGCTAAGGATATTACTTCTCGGGGAGGAAAAACCAAGGCCTGTGAGCTTTACTCAGGAGTTGCTGTCCAGAATTAGTTTGTTAAGAGTCTGATCAAAAGGAAAAATCTGGATGACGAGCTATAGAGTGAGGGGAGCCACAATAGATCCAAAGGGATCGCAGTGGCGTAGGCCTTGAGGCCGCCTTAGTGTAATCTATCTAAGGACTTCTGATGAATGGTATTGTCATCAATGAATGACAATTTCGGACGTCTGATTGTAAAATTCTAATTAAAAGTAATGTTGAGCATTACAAGATAAAGATGTTTTTTAAGAAAATTATTGTCAAATTTTCGCCCAATCCCAGTTGCAGTTAAGTTTTGCTTACCAACTGGCTGCACCAGTAGCTATAGGTACAGGCCTCAAGATCGCTATCAGGGTCGTTGTTACGATCATTTGCACCATTAACCCTCTGAACTAAATCATTCCTATTTAGTTCTCTATCTGTTACAGTCAACTATATTTGAGCGTAGATACCTCATTTTACTATCTGAGAATATTTACTCTAACAGTGACGTAAGATTTTTATTTTTTTCTTGTTCATTTGAATGCTCCAGTGACTCTTAGTTTTAATGCTAGCGTTAACAAACAACGCATAATAAAGTGGCCGAACAAAAACACATAATTTTTATCGTATAAAACGAAAATCGTGGAAAAAAGTTCCGCTCAAATCGATGCGTAGCCGAATGAGGAAACTAATAATAAAAAATGAAAAAGCCGCACTAACAAGTGCCAAACCCCTTTCATATAAGCCCTGTTTTACATGTAAACCTAGATGTCCGGTAATCAAGGAAAATTGCAGGATTCAGACAATTGAAGTTTCCGGTAAAAATGTTAGCATAAAAAATTCATTTACGGAACTAATAACCATGATTTTATTAAATAGACCGAAAAAAAATTGTAAAATAGAAAATAAATAAAAAATTATACTAATTAGATAATAATGTTAATCTTGTTATTCGAGCAGATTATTACTATTATTATTGAAAAATGTGAATTACATGAGCTTATTACAAATACTCTGTACTCCTTTAGAGATACAATTGCTCTTCTACAATGTTGTAGCGTAAAAGCTATTGTAAGTCAGACAGTTGGCTCCTTCAGGACATATGCTCTTCCGCTCGAATTGTCATACTCACACTCACTTTCCATCTATTATCCACATATTTCTAAAGTCTTTAAGTAGTTTTAGATTATTTTCTAACTCTTCTAATTTTCATAAAACTCAATAACGGCTAGAGAGATAACTACGTACTGTTTGCTACAAAGTATATCTTACATTATTATTCGAAATAGTATAAGAATATATACCTTACTTTAGTATATTTATATTATAAAAATAGTGATGGACTATTTGGCAGATGTTTTAGTGTTAGCATCCACTAAACCCATAAAATGTTAATAGACATTAATTTTTTTTATTTATCCTTTTAATGTAATTTACACCTGTACCTACAGGGTACAATAAGTAAATGAGATAAGTGTATATAAATGTCTGACGTGAATCCAGTGATGGCCGCCATTAGTCACCCAGTTGGTCACGGGGCCATCGGCACCTCAGCCGTCTTCGAGGATTGGAGGGTAGCGTAGTTGAAGACAAGTTTGCAGCTAAAGGGTTGGGATGAAGTGAGAGTTTTTGATGAAAATTTTTATATCGAATTTTGGCAAGTTCGGAGATAAGTGGAATTTGGAGATCTGTATGAATTGTGTGGTTGCTAACATAGAATGGAGCGTCTACTATGCGGCGGAGTATTTTGGATTGGAGTGTTTGCAGTCTATTGATGTTTGATTTTTTTAGCTGTTCCGTAAAGTTCGAGTCCGTAAGTCCATATTGGTGTGAGAAGAGCTGAATAGAGTCGTGGTTTGTTCTGTAGTGAAGGTTTTGAGCGTTAATTTTTAGTTTATAAGTTTATTTTAGTTCAGTTTTTTAGTTTAGTTAATTTTTTATACAACTAAGAATTTTCATTTAATTTTTAAAATTTCTTGTTTTAGTGCTTATTTATTCAATACTTATATTAATTTTATTCCGTTATTCTTTCCTATTTATCTTGGGATGAACCAAACCATTCAACCCAACCATTCTTATGGAAATATCCCTAAATACAAATGAATATCACATTAATTTCTATAAGTTCTTCATATTCCTAACCACTTTCGATGTTCCTTCTTCATCAGAGATAGATTTATCAGTATTTAGTTTGGTCTAGAGAATTAGACTTCTAATCAAACTAATCAACTTCTAGTGATGAAAGAAGATTTGTAACTGGTAAGGAATCATGAAAACCATAGCAGATAAAAACTCTGAATTTTTGCCCAGCGCTGCAAACTTAATCCCATTTTTAACCATTAATTGACTAAACTAAAAAACACATTAAAAGTGTTCTGTAAGTAGATGGAAAGATTTGATTTATTGTTAGATTCAGAGTTAAAACGAAATATCGCCAAAAATAACGATCATGGAAAGCCCAAAATTATTGAAATTAACTTTGAAATAATAAAAAGTGAATTTGTGGTGATAGTAAAGATTGAGTCTAGTTCACTGACTACTGGATACGGGAGGAATGAACACCCAACACTCATGCTTATTGTGTAAAAATATATTGAGCGCTTTCTAAATGGTGAACATTTAAGAGCGTATTAAGAGCCGTTGTGCCAATACACTCTAAATAGGATTGTATATTAGCAAAAAAGAAACCTTACAATTTAAAACATCCCATTTCTTAACAAAATAAATTACAACGTCTCTACATTTTTGTACTTATAGTTCTCTTAATGAAATCTTAAGTTAAATAAAACAGATATCAAAAGCAATAAATAATCTTAACAAACTGAAAATAGAATTCAATGCCTTGGGAAGCATATGGGTAATTCAAGCATTTTGAAAGCTTCTTTCGAGTTCCCTAGAAACCACATCCTGTAATTATCAAACAACTTTATAAAAATTAAGTAAGTAAGTGACTGTTTCAGGAAAAGAAACTATTTAAAATAACAAAAAAAGTAAAATTAAGTAATAAAAGAATTCTCCAAAACAGTTCAAATTGTGGTTATCATAATTTTGTATCCTATTTAATTCGAATAGAAATATTAATTTGTTTTTAAATTAGAAGGAGAATAATTTATCAGAAACCACAGAGTTCTTCCTTTCTAGGTCGCAAGATGAGACCTGCTGTACACATACATCCGCCAAAATACTGTTATTTGGAAAATATAAATATTATTACATATATTAAAGGGGGGAAAAAAATACAAATTTTCTAATTGAGAGCTCCGTCTAATATATAGTCGAAGAAAGGTCTGTTGTCGAACACGCGACCTTATTTTAATATAAATAATGTAAAATTACCTTCAAACTAAATAGTGACAGCAGTCTGACTTTCTCTTACTAAAATTCCAGCTAGCAAAGTGTGCTAACTAAAAACGTAAAATTCAGGAGGATTGGTTCTCCTGACTTCATCTAAGCGTAGCCTTAACTCATTCCAGTTCTTAGATAAAACCTGAGAGTAACCTATTCTCACAAAATACAACCAATCAGCACCATACAGAACCCAAAATTTGACTACATTCAGGGCCGTTGCGTAAAGAGGTTCATAGTGGGCACACAATACAAAATCAATACCTCAATAAAAAATCTATTGTTAATTTTGTTATGAAGTCTGAAGCGGTTGCCACGCCAACATGGGATTTCATTCCTTATTTACGAATACAACTTAGCTGTGAGGATTACTGGTGTGAATACAGTGTAACATCCTGTTTGAGAAATTGAACTAATTGATTACTTCAGTTCTAATTTGTTTGATTTCTTTGCTGTTGAGTTTCTTGTAATTTGAGCTAAAGAGTTCACATTTATCTGTATCTCATACAAAGAAGCAAACTGAGGGAATTTGTACTAAAAATCACTCATTTCAAAACATGTAATACTTTGTTTTGTTGTTCAAGTTTTTTCGAAATCTCAATATTGCTTTTTCAGGTCTTCGCATTTGTTGGAAAATGTAGACTGTCCAGCCGCACAGTCCAATTGATAATATTGTACGATTCAAGAGAGAACCGACAACTAGAAAACGATAAACGTCACCTGATAGTGCAAAGAAATGGATAAAGAGCATGAGGGCATTGTTTTAGTTTCTGAGAAGAGACCAACTATCTCAGGAAGATCTCGAATGTATCCTTATAGTTAGGAACATTCTCTTCAGCTTTTGCTTGCTTCTTCCAGTTGTAGTAGTTTCAGATCAGGTGAAGCACCACTGTTAATGTTAATTCTTATTTTTTGAAGAAATTACTGTTGTTGAATTGTTTAAATGAAACATCACTATTAGAAGGTGAATTTTGTCTTCCTCCAATATGTACAGTCGAAACTCGATAATTCGAATTTTTCGATAATTCGAACTCTACAGCTGCTAACTTCGGTAAATCGAAAAAATGCAGTGTATTTAGATACGCTCGATAACTCGAAATCCTTTTCTTAACAACAGGGGGAGAGAGAAGGCTCTATAATTCGAACGAGGCCACCTTCCCCTCTTTATAATTCGAATTTTCCCTAGTAATGTTTGCTTCTCATTTTCCGCTTATTGTCCATTTCCTGCGTAATGTTTCCCTCCTTTCAGCCCAGTTTAACTTTCCAATTCTCTTGACTAAGTCAAGCCACATTGAAACAAAAAACTGTTCTTCATTTTTTTAATTAGGTACATATGTATATTATTATTTATTGAAATGTTAATACATATGTAATTTTTTTGTTCTTTTTTGTCGTTTTCATTATTTTTACTTTTTTACTTGAGGCTATATATGTCTAAAACTTAGGTAAGCTCATACGTATTTTCAATATACGTATGTACATACATATATACATAATAAAAACTCTTAATAATTCGATTTTTTCCCCCCTTCTTGATGATTCGAAATCTCGATAATTCGAATTTTTCTTGTAGTCCCTTGGATTTCGATTTATCGAGAGTCGACTGTATATGTTTTAGGAAATCGGAATTCGTCCACTCCGCCAGCCTTAATAAACGTATTAGCTTTGACCAAGTCATCGTTTTAGTATCAATGAATTTCGGAAGGACATTCAGCAAAATTAAACATAATTAAGTTATTTTTTCTTGACAACCGGTTCACTTTAAAATAAGATTGTGCTGCATTATTATGTCATTAGTAACATGCGACATGGAACCCACCTGTTTTTTAAATTCATTTGTTGGTTTAAGCAGAAGATCCATTATAGATGATGGTCCTTTGTGTCCATCTTGGCAAACAAATTTTAATGTACTTTTCTTCAATGTCGGACACTTCATTTTGGACACTGAGAGGCAGACTACTTGAACAATATGGCGCAATCTTTCCACTGTGTCACAAACAAAAAAGATCTGATAATCCTTTTTCAATGAACTCTTTATGTTTATTTTTAAATACTTCTTGATGCCACTTAATTCACAAAATGTCAAAGTAAAAATTTATTATCAGTTAAAAAATGTTTGTTCATTATTACCTGGGGTATAAATCATGTTGAATCATAAATATTGTGTAAATCAAGACCCTTATTTTCACTCGACTCTGTTTATGAAATTCTCAATAAAAACCTCAAAAAGGGCAATTTATTTTTTACAAAATTTGATCCAAAAAACAGTTTTCATGCTATTCCTCAAAACTTAAATCCTTAAGGCTGCTGAATAAATTTGATATCTATTTCTGTGGCTTAGTGCAAGAAGTGCCAATGTCAAAAAACGGATTACGAGTGTACGTCCTCTTTGGTTTAACGGGAGGGGGGGAAATATTGATGCTAAATTTTGACATTGGCTTTTAGTAAGTTTTAGTAACTCAGTTACTACTTTGAAATTGACTTCGGCACTCCTTGCAAGAAAAATTCTGATGGTTAATATATCAAAACAGTTTTTTTCTCATTTTTACCAAAATCTAACATTGGCACTTCTTGCACCAAGCCACAGATTTAAAAACACAATTACAATTTCTCATACTTCCTCCGATAATATTAACACATAATCCACAATGTGCGTTAATTATCCTCACAAATAATGTGCCAATCACATCTTAGATTAATAAATCTACTCACTTTATTAATTGGTTATATATTTTACTTTCCTTATTATTACATTTGGAATTTCTTTTGCCACCACCTATTTATTTGTATTTTCTGGTCAACACATTGAATTCAATATTTGTATAGTTCTAGTGAAGACTATACAGGGTGTTCAGCATAAGACTACGGTAACTTCGGGAGGCGATTCTGGGCATCATTTGCAACAAAAAATTCCATATAAACTATGGCTCGATTCGGCTCCGTTTTATAGATATTTTTAATTTTAATTTTTTTCAAGGTATCACTACTTTTTAGCAAAAAGTTGTCTATATTTCTCAAACTATTAAAACTACAGCTATTTTAATAAGCTCATTAGAAAGAAGGTTAAATTTCCTTTTAAATAAGCTAATTTGTATTCCAAAATAATAATATTAAGTATTTTACTTTGTGGCCCAAACATAAGAAATAGCAAGTTTCTAATTTTTTCCAAAAACTTTGACCTCATTTTTCTCAAAAACATTTAATATGAAAAAACCGTGCACTATTCAGGAAAAACATCTACATACGATGATCACCTTTCGAATGGTATACAATAATTGGGATTATGTTAAAAATTGACGCAGAATCTGTGATTAATTGCAAAAAAGTAGGCCTCAAAACAGCGTCGGCATTATGAAAGGAATTCACCTACCATAAGAATATAACTGATCAGAATCATCAAATCCAGAACGATTTTTTGCAAACGTGTAATTTAATAATTAATTTATTTAGGAACTATATTCAAAAATATAAAATTTACATTATAAATAATAAAATAAAATAAAAAGAAGAAAAATGAATATGATGTTAAATGAGTGTTAGGTACCAATTTCAAAAGAAAGGATTTTCGTTTAACGAGTTTAGATCTGTGTGTTATATTCTTATGGTAGGTGAATTCCTTTCATAATGCCGACGCTGTTTTGAGGCCTACTTTTTTGCAATTAATCACAGATTCTGCGTCAATTTTTAACATAATCCCAATTATTGTATACCATTCGAAAGGTGATCATCGTATGTAGATGTTTTTCCTGAATAGTGCACGGTTTTTTCATATAAAATGTTTTTGAGAAAAATGAAGTCAAAGTTTTTGGAAAAAATTAGAAACTTGCTATTTCTTATGTTTGGGCCACAAAGTAAAATACTTAATATTATTATTTTGGAATACAAATTAGCTTATTTAAAAGGAAATTTAACCTTCTTTCTAATGAGCTTATTAAAATAGCTGTAGCTTTAATAGTTTGAGAAATATAGACAACTTTTTGCTAAAAAGTAGTAACACCTTGAAAAAACATAAAATTAAAAATATCTATAAAACGGAGCCGAATCGAGCCATAGTTTATATGGAATTTTTTGTTACTAATGATGCTTAGAATCGCTTCCCGAAGTTACCGTAGTCTTATGCTGAACACCCTGTATATTTCCTTAATTGTATCTGAGTTTATAATTATATGTATTGTCCTTATACGTACTAATTAGTTTTCTACCGTTTTCTATTTTATCAATCGCACTTTATGCATACATTTTACGTTCCAGCAGGTTTGGGGATATTAAGTTTACTTAACTAATAAAATGGATTTAAAATCTGTTAAAAATAAATGAAAATAATGTTACCAAAAAATATATTCACAAATTTGGTTTAATTAGACGAGAAAAAACCTGGACAGTCAGGAACATCAATATACAGTTAAAATTTATTCAAAACTAATTAGCAGAACTTTAACATTAATTCTAAAATAAATCCATTTAAATTTCCGTTTATTTGTGGATAAAACTTATTTAAGCTTTAAGTGAATATAATTCTTGTAGAAAAGAAAATTTGTCAGTATTAATGGAGGAGTATCTAACTGGCTTAGGACATTCAGCCATCCAGGCGCGTCGCACTTCCTTTTCTGTCTGAAAGGGGGAGAAAAAAATTG
Source organism: Rhodnius prolixus (assembly GCF_049639745.1). Classification (NCBI taxonomy): domain Eukaryota; kingdom Metazoa; phylum Arthropoda; class Insecta; order Hemiptera; family Reduviidae; genus Rhodnius; species Rhodnius prolixus. Next base: position 31,991,280 of record NW_027411581.1, on the reverse strand, counting down.
TGCCAAACAAGTTTATGTTTCTGGGTGTTTGGTGTGGAAATAGAGAGTAACGGTCCAGGGTGGGGGCTCTAAATTTATAACTTGCTTATGAGAGTGTTTTTGAAAGTTTATCCTAGGGGAAGTTGGATGTTTTGGTTATAAAAAGCAAACAGAATCGTAAACTCTCCTTCATACAAAATGTATTTTTGTGCGCGTGCGTTTATTTGTGTGCGTTTGTGTGTGGTAGTGTGTAAGTATATCAGCGCGCTCTGATGGCAAAACTTGCTGTAAGTACTTCCGCAAACTTTACTCTGTCATAACAAAAAAAAACAATGAGGAAGTTCTCGCAATTAATTCCATTAAATTGTGATTTAATGGCTGAATTTGAAGTTGTGATCATCAGTAAACCGAAGCCCCGAAATACAATCAGAAATCAGCAGAGTGACTGACTACATTTACCTGGTTAATGAATAAAATGTAATAACACTATTAAATGAACAGTTCAGTGATTGGATCTATCACCAAATTCTCCTTTCTTATCCCTTAATCAACCAATAGCGTTTCACTGACATGAAGCTAGTCTTAACCAATCATAGTATTAATAAAAGTAGTTAGTCTCCAAATAGTGTACTTTTTCTTTCAACATTACGTGCTCCTTTCTAACGGCGACATTGTGGCTGTTCTGTTCAGCTTAAGACTCTGAATGCGCTGACAAAGATCCAAATTATGTTATTTAATCTAATAACCATGATGATGATAATGATGATTAGTGTTATTATCCTTTCTACTCCTTTTTTTTTGGGAATCATAACAGGGTCAATGTTCATTGCTTGTACCTTATTCGCCCTTCCACACCACCTCCTTGTTTATTCGCCTCTCCTAATGCTTCGGCAAGTTTTTACGCCGGGAAAGTGTTTTCTTCGAGCTGGTAAACTAGGTTTTTCCATGTACAGATCGCCTGGTTAAGTACATTAGCCAGGGTTGGAGTAGCCTTCACGAATCTGTTGCGTGATGATTCGGTGCAGAAACTTATAATTCCAGATGGCGACTCTTATTCTTGCAATACTAAGATATTGTTTAAAAACGAACTTTTAACTTTTAGTACTTATAGATAAGTTCTTATTTTAAACTGTGCAACATAAAAAAAATAAAAACTTTATAAGAAAATATTTTCGTTCGTTCGAAGAGAGATACCAAAACAAAGCTACCAATTTTAGTTCAGAGGATTTTTTTTTTTAAATTTAAAGATGAGTTCGAATGCCCCTAATAAATGGCATTTCACTTTCTTACAACGGCAACTTAACATTTAGTAAAAGTACTTTGCTGAAAATTGGTCAATTATTTCTGCAAGAATTGCAGAATGAGTTTTCAAAGATTAAACCTGTACTGAAACTTCCTCTCTTTCACATTTGAACTTTTATTCCTCAAATACCCTTATTTGTGCAGATCTTAACAGGTTTTGAAATGTCCACTGAGAATAAAGAATTATTATTATCAGTTCCACTAAATTTAAAGCTGAAATATTCGTTGCGGATTGAATAATAGTCAGTAGAGATTATTCAGAATCGATTATATTAGATAACAATGTATCATGTATGTATTCCGGCCTAATTATACTCTTATAATAATGGAATATTATGATAGCTTAATTATTATTTTCGAAAAGGTTTTTTTATAATTTTGTTTTTCGTTTTCTTCCGGTAAACAAGTCACGCACTATTACGACAACAAAATAAATTCATCCTTTATTATATCTATCCTAACGCTTACTTTTGTGTGAACAATATTATTTTATTTAAAATTTTGTAACTTCATCCTCTCAGTTCCACTGGTAACAGTTTTCACTCTAATGTTGGCAGTGACTCTCTAAACCAGCGGTTCCCAACCTGGGGTAGGCGAAAGATTGTTTAGGGGTACGCAAAAAAAAGTTATTATGGCGGAAGATATAAAAATTATACAGATATATTATTAATGAGAAAAAAAATTGTATAATAAATGATTCCTACAACTTAATTACAAAATTATTATAATAAAACTGAATAACATATAAATTGACAAGAATTAAGTACTCATTCGATACTGCAGTATTTTTTTAAAAGTAAATATATTTATATATCAAAAATTATTAAATGATTTCTTGAAAATGTAAAAATTCGAAAAAATGTTGCTTTAGTTTTGACTAATATTACACATGGCCCGCATATAATTTACTTCTCCTTTATTAACGCTTTGCTGTTTCAATTTACGACCCCTGCAATAGTTATTGGTTTGAAATGTTTACCTATTCATAAATAAAGGGGTAAAGGGGTACACTAATGAAAAAAGATTGGGAACCGCTGATCTAAACGCTTGTTAAATATTTCTTCTCTTACCCCTAACTGAATCTGAGTCAGCAAAGGTAGTGTTTGAATTTTACTGCAATAAAGATCAAAGGAGGGTGCGGATTTAGTTTCGCGCTCCTTGTCTGTGAAAACTCACTTGAAGAAGTCTTCTACAACCTGCGCTCTTTACTTTAATGCATCTATCTCGCACCATCGTCGGTTTCTGAATTACAAACAATGAATAATGGAGAATGGCGCTAAAGATTTTGCAGCCTTACTTAAGCACTAAACATAGAATCTCAAAAATATAATGGAAAATTATGGTTCTTTGAAGTGGGAGCCAATTTCTCGCTTCACAATAAATGGGTGCAGTAATTCATTTTTCTTTCTTAGTTCATTTCTTTGTTGCTCTCACAATTTCCTTAAATGTTATATCTTCTGAACAACTTCGTTTGGGTATGGTTTACAGCCGACATTTAGACGAGCGGCGATAACACCAAATGTTCAAATGCGACTAGATGACGTGTTATCTTTCGTTTGCGTTAAGTTTATCGTTATCGTTAAAAAAAAATGTCTAAAATAAAGTAACTCCTCAAAGCCTTGATCCGATTTATATCTAATCAGACAATTGTAAAAAGACTAAAAATTCGAACGTTCTATTGCTGGATTCAGTAAGCAACGTAAGTAGGAATTGGTTGACTCTTTTCTTAATAACCTTAGCTTGGTTGACCATTTCTTCGAGTTGTTTATTTTTTAATAATTGAACAGATGTTTATTGCTACTTATTCGAAGACCAAACTGTTTATTAAATCAACTGTACGAGTACTATTGTAGACGCCACTATAGCCGCACTGGAGAGCTTACTACTTTTTCCAAAAGCGTTTCAACTTTTCGCTGAGTCCTCTAACCTTTTTTTTGAGACAGAAGATTTTTTTTATGCGCTGTATAAACTAAATTCGAAATTGGACAAATGGTTACCGTCTAATGTCGGAAACAAGACCAGAAGGAAGAAGGTTATTATCCAATTGATTGGTTTTCTTTGACAACTTAAAAAGAAAAAATGATTTTATTTTATAAAAGTTAATAATAATAATTCTGTTTGTAAGTTTTGAGTGAAATAACTACTTCAATAAGTTTTATTAGAAATTCCATTCAGAAAAATTACTTTTTGTAAAGTTTTCTTTTATTTAACCTTTATTTAGATTTTTACAACTGCACAGAAATCAATGCAACAAGTAAAACAGATGGTCGATAATAGAGTGTGCTGATAGGCTAGGCCAACAAGCACACATTGACATGACAACATGAACGACGGCCATCCAGCGATAGCAGTCGTAATATGCCATAATAGCAGGAGAATCACGACTGTCACACTAGATAGCCGACGCTACATTCGCAGATGGTCGCGAGGCCACCGACGCCTCAACCGTCGTGGAGGATTAGTTGGGAGGGTGGAGGTTGAGAGGGCTTGGACTAAAGGATTCATGTGAGAGGATAGTTGGGAATGGAATTTTATGTAACGGGATTTGGCGAGGACAGAGACGAAGGGAATTTTATGGTCATTGTGGATAGTGTGGTTAGAGACGTAGAAAAGAGCATTGACAAGGGTACGAAGGATTTTGGATTGAAGGGATTGGATACGATGAAGCTTCTTCCAAATCTTAAAATTAACTAAAAAAATTATAATTTAATGTTCAATCTTTCAATTATTATTATTATTTTTTTGTGATTAATTGATTCATCCAGGAGAGAAAAGAAATAATGTTTAGCTTTTGACCCAGGTACAAGATCAGCTTCTGGGTAGAGAATTATATTCGCAATTTTTTCTAGCAATAAGTCCTAAAAATGACCATTCTTGATCGACAGCTTGGCACAAATTAAAAACTATATATTAATAATACAATTTTTTAGGCTGAAATTGGCAGTCCTCTACAAAAATAATAACTAATATATTATTGTTACTAAATATAAATCTCCACCAACATCTATGGGCTTAAATCTGTAGCAGAGCTAGCAAAGAAATATGAATGTATTTAAAAGTTATAGCCGATAAGAATGAATGGAAGAAAATGATTAGAGAAGGATTACGTGATTTTAATTCAGGTTAAGCTATAAGGATGGCAGGAATATAGAGTACTGATCTATCCATTAGTTGTAGTATATGTAAATAGTTGTGTTCAGTAGAGGGATGAATTTGTGAAGCGAATGTATTTATAAGTAAGAATGGAGAGTGAGTGATATTCTAGTGATAAGCACCTAGACGATGCTGGCTGTATGGCGAAAAGCCAATCCAAAAAAAAGGCAAAAAAAATATATATACAAATCTTATACTAGGCTATTTTAACTCAATTATTTTCTGTAGGCACTGCCTTTTTTGCCTAGATGCCAACCCGAGGTCAAAGAATTGCTTTACAATTTTGATCCGCTTCACTAGTACTGCCTAAAAACATGTAAAACTTTCAAAGCCATATTTTTTGCCTGATTTAATTAAAAATTTTCGGAAGGAAGTCTGGAAGGGTTAATGTTTTGATAGACCCGCTGGGTGTAGTTATGGCTTTGCAATATTGTAAAAATTATACGTGAACTATTTCTTATGAGTTTAAAAGTGCGTGAATTCAAATGTTATATTTTCATAATCAACCTGTTAATATTAGGAAGAAAGATTAGTGATTATATCAATAAAATAAAGTACATATTCATTGGATATAAGTGTTGGAGAGGTATCCATTCATGAAGACAGGTAGCATAGACCAGTAGGAAATATTAATAATTGTGAGTGTATGTGTACGCAGTGCAAGCCATTAGTGGACATTGCCTCACCATTACCAGCTGCTGTAATTTGAGACGGTAGTGACTACCTTTAAATGGTCCCTCTCTTCCTCCTATCGCCCTTGTTCCTCATAATCCCAACCATCCACTCACCAACCGCCAGACTATTTCAAAGTGGCCCGACTTTGATTATATAATTCCGTGTTCCTCTTCCATTATTGCTGACAGTTTGGATTGGAGAGTCAGAGATGGTCTATCCAAACCAACTTAGTGGCTTCTTACATATGTAGTTAACTCAGTTTGGTCATTCTTTACTCTATTACTGCTACTGTTTCATTAAGCTACCTTTTTAATTTTTTTGTTCTCCAAATTGAGACCAACACGCTTTCCCTGAATTACCGCAGGAAGTGGTGAATTAGTTTAAGAGGGTGAGATTCTTGGCCTTCACAATTTCATTATTACATCAAAATAGGGGCCAAACAATAATTTACCATAATACCACAATTTAGAAAATTTTATGGAAGGGTACGCTACTTCAGAAACATATAATAAGAAACATTCGTCCATTACTACTTTCAAGTCTGTTATTATTTACAAATGTTCATTGTCTAACGTTTAAAAGTCAAATAACTCAACAATATCAGTCCATAACATTAAGCTGTCAAAAATATTCAAACCCAGTGCAGTTCAACTAGAGGATCTAAAGATTTATGTATATGAACTCGTACACCATCTCATCTGCACATGCAGAGAGTTCTGAAAGATTGAACAACTGGATTGACAAGAACAAAATTAAATAAAACAAATTGAACTAAGGTAAAGTTTTGGGACAATGGCGATAACTATGTAAGTGTTATTAGTAAATCTCTTACAAATAAGATTTGTCGATTCTACAACGATGATGAAAGCAATGTAAAATACTATAGACATAGATTTGATGATACACCTAAATTCTATTTACTTATCTATATGTCTCCGATGGATTAAAATAAAAATTTTGATATAATTTTATGCTATGAAATTTTATTATTTCTGTATATTTGCACTTGTATTTTGTTATATTGCTTTAAGATAGTAATTGTTTGGCTCACTCTCTAAAAAGCTCATAGTGTTTTTATGTTGTAAATATGATAAAGTACACCACTTACCACAACCCTCTACAAACTTTAAGAAGATTAATTCTTCAGCTGCAGTGCTCCAATTAGTTCCAATACTACGGATCGAGTTCAAATCCAGATACGCTACCCCTAGATTTTCTCTTCATTTGGGCCTCAACAGCTTCCTTCTCAGCATGGCACCGTTGCTTGTAACGAAAAAAAATACTGTTCGGAGGCCGGCAACGCAATGAGAAGATTCCAGGCGCCACTGAGCGTGGGTGTTGGACGCGCTGTAAATTAACAGAACTAAATACTAAGTTAAGTGTATTTTCTAAGTCGGCTTTACATTATTGTTTGTTTTTAAGGATGACTGGCTGTCCTAAGTCTCCAACGCCTTTCTGAGAGCTTTTTTAGTTCTGTTAATAATTAAGCTTAATCCACAGATTTCCTAGAGCTTTCTTAAAAGAAAACTTTAATGACAAAAACTCCACGCCCTATGTTCTAATGCTGCAAATCTACGTTAAAAATTTTCTAAAATATAGAATGAATAGAATGTTATGTTCTAATAAATAGTTTAGCCTTAATAAAATTATTTGTATGTTTGGCTGAGCCCTAGATTTTTAGACCCAGTGTCCACATAGGTTTGATACAGAGTAGTATGTTAGTCGCTTTAGATCTGTCTGTAATTTAGATCAAATAAAGTTTTAAAGAAGTAATACACGGATTGTCAAGTGTGGGTTCTGAGTTAGTTGTTTGTCTTTGAATTGCCCAAGGTAACGCACCACTAAGTATATTTGTGGATACATTTGGTTCGCCATTTCTTTAGGGGGTTACATAAAATTTTTAGAAAAAATATAAAAGTTTCTTTATCTGTTAGGATGTCCAAATTAACCATATCTGAAGCAATAGAACAATAGAAACAATTCTAAATAGAACATCTATTTAGTGAAAATGTATATTTTTATGGGGGTTGAATTAGAACTATTTTCTATTAACTGGTGACACATAATATTTATGCAAATTTTTGCCATATTCCATATTTCGTTGAGATGTTTGGCAATCGGTAGTGTAAGAAACGTTAGATACAATGTTTGGCTACTTTAGCTTATCAATTCTCAAAACACACTTCTTCTCATCCTTGGCTGACAAATCCCTGAAGTTCATCACTTTATATTTATTCAAATTGATCAATGGTTCCACATCTTACAATAATTATAAAAGAGTTAATCATCAACTAATCAAAAGCTAGAAAGACAAGGAAGTCGCACGTTGGCAATTTTTGGGGATTCAGCTTAATTCTCCACCTTGTTTTTACGATATGAAGATATGTCCGTAATATGAGGAAAGATGATACAAGGGTTTTAGTTGTCAGAAGTATGGCTGTGTCATCGTAGTGTGGACGGGAGTCTGGGCTTGCACGAATATCCGATGTATATACTGGGTAGAGAACGAGGGCCAATACCCTAACCTGCGGCGACTCAGTCCTGATGGAGAAAGTCGAGAGTAAGCGGCGTTGCTATTGATGGGTAAGTATCTTACAGAGAGGTAGGAGCACAAGATGAGGAGACAGGTAAAAGGCAGGCCCTTTTCAATTTAAATAAAAAACCTAGACGCTAAATACATCCAAAAATGATGCAGGGCAGTACACTTCTTTGGAGGTTTTCTTTCCAACGCACACTAGCAACCTTGTGGCATAGCTGCGTTGGGCTGTTCCTGCTTCGAAAGCCCATGAGGAACAACACCCTAATCCGCATAAATATGGTTGATGCAGTTGAGAATCTAATTCTTCTATCACTTAACTAAGAGTTTGAAGGCCTATTGGTCTATAGGAGGAAAAAAGCCGAGTGCGTTTATTAGGCTTGGGGGACATTTCATTTACTTGTTTCTTCAAAAATATGAAGTGTGAGATACGAAGAACATAATTGAGTACTAGACTGACGAGAGCTTTTCTTAGGAGAGGTCATAGGATTCAGAAGTTAAGAGGCGATTTCAGAAAACCTAGGTGATTACCTAGCCTTAGGTCTATGATATATGAGCTATGAAAGGGGAAAAGGAGTTCAGCTATTATTTCAGTCGCGTAAAGTTATCTGAAATGTCAAGAAGGGTTGTAAAGGTCCGGAGAGGTGTTGAACGAAAAGTGTGGAATTATCGTCTGAAGAAGGAAAAAGTCGGTTTCTACTCAAAAAAAGAAAAAACTTTTTTATAGACTCAGACGGCAAAAAACAGTCCAGAGAGAGGTTCTTATTACGTAATCATCTTATATTTTGGGTTCTTTGTTTTGGAAGGTTTCGTTTTCTAGCTGCTACTGGGTTGCAAGAATCAGAAAGAGTGAATTACAAATATAAATGAGATGACTCCAACTTAATGTTGCGTCCAGTCGAAGAGATTTATAAAGAATGTTAGGTCTAGAGATTCTTTTGAGATTGTGTCGTTGACTACTGGATAAATACAGGGACTAAGCCACTTGTCAACGCGAAGGTAATTCAGCAGGCTCAGTGTGCGATGGAAGAGTTTATAAAGTATCGGTGGCGCAAGTTGATTAAGCTGTCTCTGACGGATTAGTCTGAAAAGACCGGGGTAGGTTCAAGATTAACCTATGTTAGGACTGAATATAAGAGTTAAGAGTTTTCTACTGCGTAGGTTGCGGGCCCACTCGTGGTCTAGGTCCTATGTAATAGACCACTCGTCTCAAATAAGAATAATAACAATAATAATAGACTTCTTTCCAGCTGTCTTGTTAAATCTGTTTGCTCTAGTTGGTAGGTAGAGATAGATCTTTCATTTTTTTTCTTTCTAAACAAAGTACGTATGTTTGTAGGTATGTTTTGTCGTCTGGAGCTATTTGAATGACTGGATTCCCATGTCTGTATAAATGCAGTCAGTGAATGTACAGCTTCATCCGTATTTCATAGGGCTTCTTTAGGGATAAAAGTAAATTGAGCTTACTTTCCAAAAGATAACCCCATTGGTAATACTTAGCTTTGTAGAAACCTCCTGCTAGAAAATCTGTCCGAAAGAATGACCCGCACTCTTCAAATGACTCAGCCTTGTTAAGAGGACCGTATACAAAGAGAAACCAGCAGAAACTGCTACATGGTTGTGAATCAGTTTGTTCTTTAAAAATGAAGAACGCCATGAGCTGCTGGCGTACTAAAGAGTAGAGGAATGGAGATAGCTGCGACCCTCCTTTTGGTTGTCTTCCGAAATTTGGTCATCTTTCTAAAGTTAAAAGTTCATTATACTAATTTAACTGGGTACTTTTAAGGAAAACCTACTTATAAAAGTTGTAGAATAACATGAGTACTGTGTCTATTCAATGTTTAAAGGAAGTCTAGTGGCAATTTTCGAGATTACCTCCCAAAAAAGTGAAAAAAAAATAATCTTCCGTTCTTTTGCTTTGAAATCCATAAAAAGTTAGTCGATTGTAGACAATAACTAGCTCTATAATTGACATAAATTGTAATATTCTAGGTTTAATAGCGGTTGAGATATATGAAGTTAAAATTTGCTGTTTTCCTAACACCAAAACTTTGACTCTCAATATCTACAGTTCTTAAGCTCAGAAATCCATCCATTAGTCGATTGTAGACAATGACTAGCTCTGTAATAATTGACATAAATAATAATATTCTAGGTTTAATAACAGCTGAGATATAGGATGATGAAATAAGCTGTATACAAAACAAGAAAATTTAGGTGATTGCAAAGCACAAAAACTTTGACGCTCAATACCTGCAATTCTTAAGAAGAAAACCCGTCATGATCATAATAATTTCCATGTTTAGTAAAAGGAAGGAAAAACTAGTTTTGGAAATTGAAGATTTTGTGAATTAAATGGAACTTTTATTTATTGAAACTTTTTTGTTTGATAAAAAGTTGGTTTCTGTTTAATAATGAAAAATAATAATAATTAAATCTTGTAGATATAAATAATTAATGCAAACTTATTGCTGATGGTTATGTATTAAAAATATGACTATTATAGTTATTATCAGTTCAAGTGGTACGTTAATTTTGACCACTAATATCCTCTAAAATATTTCTTATCGCAAAATAAAGTCGTTTGTCTGTCTCTTGGCTGAGATAACAAACCTCAGGAAATGACCCCCCTCAGCGATATCTATCAGAAGATTTTTTTAAACATTTTTTTCTAGCACACATAAAAATTTAACGTCGCAAAAGTAGCTCATGTCACCCTTGAACGCTAAGCAAGCTTAACCAAATATTGATGGTATTGTTAGCTTGATGAATTATTTTCTGGAGTAGTGAGGAGCTGCCAAATAATTTTTTTTATAAATAAACTTCTTTTTCGTTAGGCAGTACCGTCATCGGAGGTGTAGATAGTTGTGTGGAAATTGGTTGTGAAGTGAACTGTGTATTTGTGTATTGAAGGATGTTACAACATTTACTTGAAGTACCCTAGCTAGTAGAGGGTGGATAGGGAACGCGAAATGTCATTTAGTTAATATCTAAGGGAAAAAGTTGTTTTGAATGCTTGCAGAACAACGTTGAGCTTTCACAGAAGTCTTTTGTGCCATATTCGGTCGAAGGCCTAGAGTTATCCAAGAATATCTGGTACAGTACTGCTCATGGTGGGAATTAAATGAATTCCAAAAATTAGGAATCAGAATTAATCTGGACCGAAAGCACGAATCCCTAAAACTAGTTTCTTTTTAAGATTTTTGAATCTGTCTATAGAAAGATCTATCGCGCAAAGATGAAATGTTTCACTTAATAATGAGCCGATCAATGCACAACTCGATTAACTCATAAAACACAAATTGGAGAAATGCAATACAATAATGTACATTGTTTTTTCATAATTCCTTTCATAATATAAATTCAAATAAATTTACCATCATCATTCAGCGCCTGCTACTGAATTTGAGTTGAATTATTGCAATGATGGCCAAAAAATGTCATTTAATGGTGTTATTTGGGGAATTTATTATACAGTACAACCTCGATTAACCGGCTCTCGGTTAACCGGGATTCGGATTAACCGGGATCACATTGAGTCATCATAAGAACACCTGGCTCGGCGCCGAAACAAAAGTTAATTTTCAGTGGCGACAAGAACATTTTTTGTCTTCCGATGTAACATAATTGTAGGCGTGGAGCATCTCTTTTATATCTGATTTTCTTGAAGGGTCATTATGTATGTATGTAAAAACCCAAAATATGGTGCAATTAAGTACTGAATTTTTCAAAAAGTTGAACGGCAAAAAAATGAAAAATTACAAAAAACAAAAACATAAAAAATAAAAAAAAATATGTATGTAAAAATTAAAAAAAGGATTGCCGTCTAAGATAGGAGTTGATCTCTGGGACGAAACAGTAATGTATTACTATGTATTCGGTTTAACCGGGATTTCAGTTTTCCGGGGTGGGTATAGCCGGAGGTCAGCCCGGTTAATCGAGGTTATACTGTAAATATAAAAAGCTATGACTAAACCAAGTGATTTGACGGTTAAATTTAAGATATTTCAAAAAGTGAAGTTAATCGATTTGTGCAGTGAAAGGCTCAATTAACAAGAGGCATCAGGAGAGAACACTAAAGTGCATACAGTTTCCTCAAACGCATACAGTTTCCTCAAGTACATACAGTTTTCTCAAATGCATACAGTTTCCTCAAGTACATACAGTTTCCTAAAGTGCACAATATTAGGCAATAAAATTCAGTTAAAGAGTATTAAGAGATTTTAGTGTGAGGAATTGAGGGCGTTCAAAACAACAAAATTTCTTGTTTACTTTAAAAGCAATTATTAAGAAATAAATGCAACAGATTAATTGAATAGGCGATTATTGATTTAAGCCATAACCGAATGTTGTCACAAAATTAATCAACGAAGTTACCGATATTTAGGTAACCTTTCCAGACGAGTGAACAGTTTCTCGCGTCATCTATCAAATTTAGCATTGATGTTGAAACAAAAATGTCTCTCCTCTGTAATTGCCTTTAACCGTTTCATTTCTTTCAACAACAACTAGCTATTATAGTGGTTTTGCAAAAATTTACAAATGTTTAATGATTCACAAAACAATCATTAGAATATAAATCACAATGACTCTTAAAGTAAACATCTTGAAATAGATAACCAATGATTATTTCTGAAAGGTACCATCTGTTTATTTTTTATTTATCAATTACAATATAATACAATGAAATCAAATGCACAATGAAGCATCTCTGGATTGTTTGGATGAAGCCAGAACATTGATTAAGCATTAAGGGGTTAATCTAATTTTTAAAAATGCCTAATTTAATCAATAAAAATACAAAAAATAATACTAGATTCAATATCAAATGATATTATTAATGAAACCATAAATCAATAATTATGTTTGCCGTGTGAGGGACCGAAGTTTATAGTACTTTGTAAGGAGTTTGATTAATCGGAATATTCCAATTGTTGTCTAATCTAATGGAAGGAATAGGAATGGCAATTGTTTGGAGCAAGTATCGACAGTACTGTGTTGTCTAGCTGTTTGAGATAATATGGCACTGTCACAACGATTTGAAGATTTGAAAGGGGATTGCATGAGTTGAGCTCCATTAAAAGACGGCTAGTTTATAAACGCCATATAGTGGAAAATAAGCAGCAGAAATATTTTTTACATCTTCAACAGACTACAAACACTCATCGATCGAATTAAATGTAAAACAAAGTGGATGGAAAAACATATCATATTGAAGGACGAGTTTGCGGTTTTTACATAAAAACTCAAAGTTCCCATCTTGGCTGTTACTCTTCCCCCTTTTCTTTTTTAAATCTCGCTTCTTTCCCACTGCTCCCTGTGCCTGTGCGTTCTAGTGGTGACTAACTTACTTAAATCACGGTAATTAGGAAGTGGTTTTTAGTCTCCTATACAAAAGAAGATAGGTAGAAGCCAAAAAGGAATATTTATAAAGAGGGGATCCAATGGCTGTGAAATGGAGGACCACAGAAGCAGAGATATTGGATGTCTGATTTACAGGAAACCACAAGTTCCCCTGTCCGGAACTTTGCGGCCGACAAGAATATGCTGTGGGTACCACTATTAATCCGTCCGCTTGGTAAACAGTGATGTCATAGTAGTAATACGTTACTTCAAAAGAAAAAAAAAAAATTATTTATTTCAGCGAGAAATCGACTATTAAAATGCCCCTCTTAATATTTGGCCCATCTCACGAAGATGTATCACCAATTTATGTTCTAAAACCTTATAAATGGATGAGTTAGAATGAAAACAGTTAATGTAAAGTAAGTGCGTACATAATTAGGAATTAAGTAAAATCCAAGGAATCGAATCTGTACAATACATCTTCGTTTTGCGAACCTCGCCTATGAGAGCTAGGCTATCATAGCGACTAATAACAGTGTTTCAACAGTAAATATTATTTTCTAAGATTTAAATATTTTCCTGTACAGGGTAACCTAAAATATGCATTTTCTAAGAAAACTTCAAATCGGTAAACTCTGAAGAGAAAACCCATTTCTTAGGAGAATGTAAAAATAATTATTAAATGTCATCTAAATCATTAAATGCCAAATAAATAGAAACACGGCTATGATCTCCATGCAAATGGAGTTACAATATTCCACCAGTAACATAATACTTACTTAAACTCGAAGATTATAAAAAGAATAAATAAGAACACAGCCGAGATTACGAAACAAGATGTATTGATTTGAATATCAAAATGGATTGTAATGAAAGCATTATGAGATAGTGTAGTTCTACTTGATACAGAATGTAATTCTAGACACTGACACACCCCAATGAGCAATATCTTACATAAAATGGTAAATGATATCCCGAGAAATCGTACCCACTTACTAACAAATCTTAATGGATATATATCGTACATGTACTATATTAAAATAATATATTTTGTTTGGTGTTTAACGTCTAGTTTTGTACATTTTAAATTCAGAGTATCCTTGGCGATAAGTTTAAACCTATTGGATGGAAGTACACATTGAAACATTAAGGAGTCAAGGAAAACCTACCAAATACATCAAGGATGTTGCGACTTAACTTTTATATATACTTACTTTTATAAGTTGTGCTTTTTATCTATTTATTCCACCTGTTCTTTTCTGATTAAAACATAAACTACTAAATAAATAACAGATAAGTTCTTGAGAAGTTTTTTTATTCCGCTACATCTAATGTAATAAGACTAAAACTTACATCAAATCGTCTAAGCTAATTACCAGAAACAACGTGTTCCATTCTTCGGTGAGATAAGGTGTATTGATTCATGAAAAGGCGGATGCTAGGATGTTAGTCTTCACATTGAATGTTTCTGTATATTCAGACTCGGCTTGATTGCGAAATCCAGACTGAGGACTGGCACAGTTTTTTTCTCCCAATCTAACTAACCAACTCATGATGTTCGGGACCAGAGTGTGTCATGTGAAGTCGTTTTTGTATACAAATGCTGCGTGTGATCTTCATCCTAAACTTATTTGTAAAATAACACGAGAATTTTTTGGCGAATTTAAACGTATTTTTGAATTTCATGTTGCAGAACTTTGGCTAACTGGGTATGGGTTTTTGCAAAGTGAGAATCTGAGTTTTCCTCCTTTACTAAGTGAAGCCGCATACCATGGTTCTCCTTCCAGTCAGAACCAGGAAGCCAAAAAGGTTGGACGCTCCTTGTGTAGACCATCGACCATCAATTCGAGCTTTTTTCACACTCCAATTTCTTTTATACCCAAGTAGTTTCCAAGCTTCTACTGATGGTATTAGTTCTTACATTTTGTAACTATATTTTAATCTGAAGATAAATTCGGTCTGCATTGTTATCTTTTTAATTTATATCAACACAATTGCGTTATTATAATTACATCTTTTTTAAATAGTTTGTAGTAGTATCATGTTCTATTTACCTACGAATGAAACCAGTACTTATTTGGCATCTCCAGATAAACAATCCATCCTCCGCCGCTGTCCAGTATTATTCTACATTTCATGCAGACATGTAATTCTAAAATTGTAAGTACAGATCTTGTTAATGCTATAAAGAAGTTATGCGAAAGACGTTCGAGACACTAACTCACTAACAAAAGCTAACAGCTAAAGTTTAAATCTTAGAGTTAAAAGGCCAAAGGTTTATCAGACTATTTCTATGATTGGAACGCCGGCGGTTCTTATTAACCACCGAGTTTCCCCGATTTCGAAATTTTAACACAAACCTGGTACCTCACAGTTGAAGTCTCCTTAGAAATCGAGTCTTCAATGTTTCCACTTGCATGTCCAACATTTCATTGGCTGTAATTTCTGTAATAATTATATATCATTATTCTTTCAGAAGTAAGTACGAGTAAGTACGTATATGATAAAAGAATTACCAAGAATTTTTAGAATATTTAAGGTATTGTTTCGGCTCGAAAAGTTAATTATGTTACCAAAATTAAGACAGCTTTTTAGTCCGGATTACTGCTCGCAGACCAATCTTGTATTTTTTTGGTATTTAGCGATCTTAAGAGATGTAGTGACTGTTGTAATAACATTGTTGGAGGGTAGGACGAGTTGCCCTTCCTCAAATTAAACTTCTTCAAAGAACGATAATTAAAAGTTAATGAGTGAATAAACTGAAGTGTTAACAAATATTTAAAATGATTAATCTGGGTCCAACTTATAAGCGGAAAAGACACCAAATTCTTTCCGACAGATTCCCTGAGATGAAGTACAAGTTCGAGTTAATTTTACGAAAAAATAAATAAATTTACGATACTTAATTTAAGAAATCTTCTTAAAAGCTAAATATAAAAAGCACAGTGCCCTGCTTTCATTCTAAATTAAAAGAACGTTTTTACGATTGGCGCTCAACAACTCAAGTTCCAAATTTAATTAATAAAAAAAGAACAATAAATGCCATCAAAACAATAAAAAGTCGGAAACAATAAAGAAATTGGGTTTTATTATCGTGGGAATAAATATAAACAGCTACCGCGAAGAGAGGGTGGTAAATGTAAACAATGATTGCGGTTAGCAGCCACATGAATTCCAACTAAGTACGATTGGGGATCCCTCAGAATTGCATTCTTATTGGGATAAAGATCTTCACTGTTAGTGCGTAGTTATCATATAGAACTATCCTGTAATGATGCTTTATATCCGCCTTTATTGCTCTAATTTAGGGAGCTCTCTAGTTTAAAAAACGTTTTCGCCAATCATACTAATGATGTGTACAAGACTAGTGAAATGTTGCGGAAGACTGAAATCATCTCTGATATATTGACTGCATCATACAGAATCAGTTCCTTAATATCCTTCTTCCAATCAATTTTATCGTAATGCAGAAGCATACATCTTTCCTCAAATCGCTCCTGCGCTTGGTTTGATTGAGTCCACTTAAAATAAAAGTCCAAACCTAATGGATTTACATTACTATTACTAAAAGCAGCTATTTATCTGTATGAATTTTCCCGATGTTTTGTAATAATCCTTAGACTGTTGAAGTCACCTTACAAGATAGACTGTGAAAACGATGGTCAACGGCCAGTGGGACAAGGTTGCTTTCTGGATGTTACTGCTGAGGAAGAAAGTAGTGTTTGACAGACATCTAGAGAGGCCAATTTGAGTAAGAGGAGCCAAACTGATGTTGAACATTAATATATTACATTTATTATATCATCTCTTTCATCCTTGTTCACCACATTGTCCTAAAGTGAAATCAAACTGAGCACCACATTACCACCAGAAGCCGCTCTAAAATAATTTCTTCAACACTCTTGGTATCCATTTTATCGCAATTGCTATATTACTAGGCAGATGACTACAAAGTTTTAGAATTGTAACTAAAATACAAACTCTAAAAATAAAACAAGACACAAGGGAACGAACCAGTTGTAATTATATTAGTGTTAGTAACAATTTGATTAATTACAAACAGTAGTGGAGCACTTACGTAACAATTGTAGACTACCAGTGTTGAGAGCAGAGGATAATATCTGTTGGTGGCGTTATCTGGTAGAAGAAGTGAATATACGGGTGGCCAGTGCCTACATGATTAGCCACTTAGCGCCTATCAACACCTGATCACTCCATCTCGCTTGCACCTCTTTGAAATCCACTCATTCAATCTCTATCTCAACAGATTTATTAAAAACTTTTTATTCTTCTTCACACAGGCTCATGGATTAATTGAAAAAAATAAATATCGCAAATCTCGTCGAGAATTTAAAGCCAATTAATTTAATGCATCTAAATATTGGTAAAATTGTGGGTTTTAATATTACTAAATTTTTTTTTATTTTTTAGATGAAATTTTATTTTTATTATTTTTTGAAATTCAGGACTTAAAAGCGGTTTGTAGTTCTGTTCTGCTAAGTTTAAATAAACTAAATCTATTTGCCTAACTCTACTTAAAAGTATTAATTGGCTAGACAAATGGCGTTTTAAACATCACAAAGTTATCCAGTCAGTCCTATTTGCCTATTTGACGAGGGCCTAGGCAAAACTATTTTCTACTTCCAAAAATTTTTTTCTGGCACACCAACAGAGGTCATTCGCTGTTCTCTCTTCCTCTCTCAATCTTCTTCCTGCATTCTGTTCACCAATACCCTCCTCTCATGTCTTCACTCTTCTTCTCTTCGCAGTGATCCATTTCCTTGCCTGCTCTGGCCACCACCCTAGCGGCAATTCTCGCAGTCTGCTACTTTTTAATCTATCTTTTCGTTAATCATTCCTTCATGATTCTATTAGATTCATTACCTTCCTTAAATCCTCATTCCTCATTTTGCTCATTCTAGAATTTGCCTAACTTTGATTTTCAAAATTCCATAATAATTATCACTGATAAGAACAAAAAGCAAAATTCAAAAAGCCCAAAACATAAACACGAACCTACATAAGGGTCTCTACACAAAGTGAACACCATCTCTTTTCCGCTTTCTAACAATAAATAGGATTCGTCAATAATAATCTCTAAACTATTGAAAAATATTAATTTAAATACTTTTTCATCCATTTAGAACGTCCAAAGAAGCTTATGTATTATTCAATTTTTAAAAATTATATCATTTAAGTAATTTTACTGCATTCAATTTTTATTAATATTTTTTAGAATTTATTAGATGTCACAGTCCATTATGCTGGCCATTTTCATATACAAAATATTTTTTTAGTAAAGTAGCTACTATTTAACTTAGATTGATTGTTATAGAAACTATTGATAAAGGTTTTTAAAAAAATTATTATGAAATGAAATGAAATAAGTCTTTATTCAATTTAAAAAGATACATAACTTATAATTACTTCTTTTTAAAAAATATGTATAAATTATAGAAAACATAATGTACAAATTTATAAATCATATAATAATAAAACAAAAAAAAAATTTATTTAAGTAATTAAAATTTAATTAGAATATTTAGCTTTAAAGACGTCCACATGGTACTCTGACCGTCAGGGGAGTCTGTTCAGATATAGTGAAGTAATTTTTAGTGAATCAGAAATTAACAGTGTGATATATATATATTTAAATATGATTGTAATTTGTATTTATTTATTTTATACTAGGATATATTATATATTTTAATAAATAAGTAAATTTTAGTAAACATAAACTATGTTAATAAAGCACGGCGAGACAAAGCAGCAAGGCAATATTTGGCCAACGCCTCCCAATCCTTTCCGTTCAAGTAAGCCGCAACGTGCTGAGCGGGAAGGGTTCGCGATCCGAACCATTGTTCGCGCATGTTGCTCAGTGCAGGGCAAACCGCTAGAAAGTGGAACAGATCCTCAACCTCTCCACTGGCACACATTAAGCAGTCAAGATCTCTATTCTTATAAAATTTATAATTTAGAGGCAAAAGATCCCCTCTAACTTTGAAAATCATTCTGATTAAATGAAACGGGTGGCTATCAGATAGATATGGATTATCCCCAAGGTTGTATTGCAAATTTTTATATAGCGGATGGCTACCAGAATTAAATAATTTCAACTGGAAAGTATTATTCATGTCGGCTTGCAGGGATTTTATTAAAATATTGAAGTTGGCTTCCCGTAATGTAAAATTTCCAATATTTTGCCAATTTAAGTCATTTGAAAGGTTAAATTTTGTTATAAGATTCTTAATTTCCAAAAACCAAAGGATTTTACTTTTTATAATTTCATGACATAAAATTTTAGGGTATCTGTTATCAGGGAGCTGCAGAACTCTAACTAAGTATTTAAAGTGCATTTCAAATGTGTAAAGATAAATGGGGTCAATTCCAGTTTCAGTATGAATAAAAGCTGATGGAGTAGTTTTTGGGGATTTAAATAAAAAATTATTATTATTACGTTAATTATTGTTCTAAAATTGAATCCTAATTTAAATAAAATTGGCAATACTATCGTTTTTCAAAAGTAATAGAAAGCAGAAAAATGAAAAAATACAGATTCCATTTTATTGCGGGCCAAAGAGGCGTGTTGTGACATACATAGGGGTAGGCGTGGTTTAACAAACAGTTCTCGCTTAAGATTGGCTTTTCAACCAACCCGCTTTTCACACTTCCATTCTTCACTGTGATTGGCTAATTCTTTATTGCTTATTATTTCTAAGAAAAATAAAAGTTTAATTTTTTTTACTAATTTTTCCTCCGTAGGTATTTAATGAAGTATCAAATTATGCGATAAAAAATTTTCTCAATAAAATAAAAGATTTTTCTTGCTTAATGTCTTGTTTTCTATATACCAATAATGTAAGCGTAAACAGAAAATTGAGAATAATGGTTATGTTCTTACGACGTAGGTAAAAGAAAATTATGGGTTCATGTTTCATGTCCACCATTTTACGTCCTCTTACAGGCAATGTAAGTTACATCGTATGTTACTCTTTACTGAACGAATATTTTTTTTTATAAAAATGGCCAAAGAGGGCGGAAGATGTCATAGACATCTAATAAATTCTAAACAATATTAATGAAAAGTTAATGCAATAAAATTACTTGATATAATTGTAATAAAATTTGAATAAAACAAGCTTTTTGGAACGTTTCTGGCTGAAATTATGAGCTGAAGTATGAAATTAATGTTGTATAATGGCTGAATTTGTACCTATTTGTACAATTTGTACCTATTTCGTTTAATCAAACCTTGTACTAAGCATTTTAAGTATTTTTAAGGAGATAAATACCACAGATGTTTTATGACAAGAACTAATTTACTTCAATTTCTATAAGAAACTACTAATGCTAATTTCCATATAAACAGCATTTTATAATTACTAAAAAATAACATTGAATCTATGAATACAAAGTTGATTCGCAGCTCACAATTATAATCTATTTAGAAGTGATTTACATTTTAGCAAAGCATAAATCAACATTGGCTTCTACGCCTTCTATTCTTACAAACCGAAAAGAGTTCTAATTAAAGTAATTAACGGAATTACGATAAACTGGCAATTAAAAACCTGAAAAATGTTCATGCTCTTCTAGCATTGGCACTTGTTTTATTTAATTTTACATTTTAATGAAATTATTCTTATATTTAATAAATGTTGGATTTTATATGTTACAAATCTCTAGAATTCACTGTAATGTTTTAACGGCTAATCTTTAAAACTATAAAGTTAACTCACCTAAATAAAAGTTATTAATTTTTTAAAATAAGAAAATTTTGTTGGCTCCAAACTATTAAATAAATGTCGATTAGCTCTTCAGAACAAATCTAGATATGATTGTAGCTTCAATTGTAATATATATTCGGCAACTTTTGCTTCGAAACGATAGATGAGAACAGTATTGACAGCATGAATAAGTTAGTAGCTATTGTCAAAATAAAATTGTTTTCTTTGGCTTATGTTATTTAGGGGTTAGCATAAACGTAAATAAGGAAAGTAGAATTAGTTGTGTGGTAGCGAACTGGATGGGTCACATGCCAGGTTGAATCCAAGTTGCTGCATAATTGTCTCTTCTTAGAAGCTTGTATAGCCGATAATGAACAAAGTGTAACGAGCGAACACTATCCAGAAACGTAGTGTCCTGGAAAAGTTCCGGACTCCGATGACTTCATGACATGGATAGTTGGAAAAGAAAAAGGATGCTACAATGTCAACCGTAAGTAATTAATTTCAACGACGCTAATTTAAAGAAACAACAGCAACAACAAAAAAAAAAAGATGTATTTTCCTGCAAAGAAGATTGAAGCTTCACTGGTCTATTCTTTCAGCACAATGGGCACCTCATCATCAGCTTAGCTAATTTAGCTACCATATTGCGATTCAAACAGTTCTATCCGCACGAACCTCAGACTTTATTTTGAGGTAAAAAGAAGCTCCAATTTGGTGTAAAGCTGGTATTACAAGTTGTGTAATTGTGTTGTAAAATTTTGAAACTAAAAAGATGACTTATATTACATACAAGCTTTCATTTATTAGCAAGGCTAGAACTGTAAGATTGAAAGCCAAAGCTGGAGGCACGACATATTTAGCCCAAAGCATTATATTTTAGTAATTTTATTTAACGTTAAACTAATGTTTCGATACGATGTTTTTAGGCAGTTCCTACATTTTATTAGCGATGCCCACCATAAAGAATTTTTCATGATTGAATTAAATAGAATTTCTATTTAAGAAGATAAAATAGCATCTAGTTCTGAGCTAGTTTTCTAAAAAAGAATAAAAAAAGTGAAAAAATTGAATTAGTCTAAAAGTATGGTTAGTTGAAAAGGGAATTATCTGTTACAATATACTCGTATTGTTGTTCGGGCGCATGCTCTACCACAACGCACCAACCCACATATACAAACACTCGCACAAAAATATATATATATATATATATATATATATATATATAATGTACATGTTACGTTTTTCACACGTGAGAGTATATGGAAACAAAACTGTTAAATCGACAACAATAGATGGACGTGCCAAGTCAGTTTCGTGACCCAAGAAATGTTGTTTTTCAGACAGAAATAGTTATGTGATGATGATGACGTAGTGAAGGGAGTGGGGAGAGGGGTCTGAGTATAACTGTGTGATGGCTGGCGGGGAGGGGGAGGAAGAAATGTGTTTCCAGTTTTGCCAAAGAGATTGGGAGAAAGCTTGCCACTGCTAACGATTGGTTCTAGACAATTTTCCAATTCATTGAGTACGTGATGCCATTTGATATAGAACTGCCGCCAAAACTACAGCAACACAAGATTAACTATCTACAAATAGAATCAAAATAAATATTTAAAAAAAAAAAAAAAATATTTTTATTCAATTTTATATTTCCATGTTATGTGTTTATAATGTAAACGCCAATTTTTTCTTCAGGCGGTACTTAACATTCAACTACTAATTAAGTTATAAGAACAGATGGGTGGAAGCTTTTACTTGACGATTAACATTTTTTTTTATAAAAGGGAAGGGATTAGCTAATGCGGTTAGCGTATTGGATTCGCACGCGGAGATCCCGGGTTCAAATCCAGCTGCTGGCCCTTAGATTTTCTCTCCCTAGGAGCTTTTTACAGCTCACTGTCCAGGTGATGGACAGTGTTGCATGTAACGAGAGAACACTGCCCGGAAGTCGACAGTGCACTGAAAAAAGCTGCGGGCGCCAATGATCTCAGATGTTGATGCGCCTGAAAAAATAATAATAATTTTTTATTTGTTTAAACTTGAGTTTTACAAATGGAACAAGGTCAGTTCAGCCAGCTTATAACAAGGTCAAATTAGAAGAATGCAAATAAATTAATATAAAAATATTAATAAATATTAAATATTTAAAAATTATTAACTATTAAAAAAAAGGAAAGTGAATATAATAGTTTAAAATGGTGTTATATTTAATGATATATGATTATTAATTAAAGTAGATATTATGAATAATTACTCTTAAAATTCAGCTTTAGAGCCAGCTACCACAATCCATAACAAACACTTGAGGCACATCTAGGGTTCTTCAGTTTTACGTTCTACTCAAGAGAGGTGTCAATAATGTCTACCAGACGGTGAGTTTGATGAGTGGTAAAGTGACAATTACGGAATTCTAAAGGAGTAGAGAATAATGGTGACAGGTTAGAAGATATAAGCAGCTTCTCTAGCATTTTCTTTAGAACTCTTCAAGTTTGACAAATCAGAAATCTGGATAACATAAAGGTAATGAATAATTAACCATTTAAATTTTTTGTTTTGTTTTGAAAGGTGCGCAACATCGAAGGTCCTTTGTACCTGAACTATATTATAGTTCACTATAATTTATACTATAAACTATAGTTTATAGTTGAACTATATTGAAGCTAAGCTCAAGCGCCTCATGAACTGCTTCATAAGATTTATTTTCAGCATTTCCAGAGACTCTCGCATTTCGCACTGCTACGATGAGTTGAAGTGGCTTTTTCCTGTCTATCGCCGCCAATATTTTTTGGCTTCTTTCCTTTTTCAAGTCATCCAGTCTCAAAGGCCTTCCTATATTTTTCAACTCCTCAAGTTTAAATCCTCCATCCATTCCCGTAACACTAGATAACGCTCATCTGATCTCTATATTCCCTCTCACCGTACGTCATCCTTTGACAAGTCCTTCCTAATACGTACTACCTCTCTCTGGAACTCCATGCCTTCATCTGTCCGCCATGCTCCTACCCTATCCATCTTTAAATCCCGTCTATTCAGCTTCCTCCGAAATTATAATTGTTTTAATTTATTTCCTTAATTTCTGCTGTTATTTTTATTTTCACTTTTTGTAAATACTTATTTATTTATTTATTTTCTGTTTAATCACAGGGCAAACTGTTAAGGCCTCTATTTGTTCCTGTATTTATTCTTAGGGGACAATTGTCCCAGGATAATAAATTTCTTTTCTATTTCTATTTCTATATTGGAGAATAGACACTTTACTATTTTACTTGATTTACTTTAACATCTAATCTTGTCGAAACTAACCTATTGGTTGCCCTAACTCTTCCCTTCTAACCTAACTAACTAATGTTAGGGTGGAGTACTCGATATTCCTCGCACCCCATAGAAATCTAGCCTAAATTTTAAAATCACCTACCTACATAAAATTTATATACTCATCTTAATACGGACACACGTCCTAATAAATACATACATCCTAATAAATACATTCATCCTGACAAATATATATACATTGAGTGGAGTACTCTATATTCCTCTCACTCATTTACTGTCCTAAATCTATTTACATTCACGCAACCCATTCATACGCGTGCCAGGGTGCCAATCCCGGCACAGACCCACCCGTCCTAGAAAGCAGTGGCTCCCGAGAAAGTGCAGGAAGACGTCCTGCGGACCATTTAAATTTTCTATTTACTTAAAAATATTGACAGATATGAGTGTACATTTGATTGGAAGTTAACGAACTATGCAGTCAGTCATAAACCAAGTCTTTAAAAAGAACAAAGAATTGCAGTGGATCTGTAGACAGCGCTTGAAATAAACTTTTGTCAAGCTGTTGTTGGTTATTAAAATGATTAATAAGAAATTTGTGTAGAGTGGGGCATTTATCTAAAAGAGCAGAGAGTGGTAACATCGTCTTATCTAAATTCGGCTAACTGGAATCTGGGAATCAACATTCCTCTGGCTGACTAACTGTATTAATAACAGTCATAGAGTGATTATACAATAACCACCAACATTACACAATCTGTGTTCACACTATTATCCAGCCACTTTTCATTCAACAAATATATGACATCCTTTAACTAATACCCACTATATATATGTATAACTTTTTGCTGCAGGAGATATTACCTAATTGGCTTTCTGGATATTTCTTTATCCCACAATTTATATGCTCTATAATGTGAACATTTTATGCCAAAGAAACATTTCTTCAGTTCATTAAGAGAAAGCGACGCTACTTGTCTTCGTCCATTTTTAGATTAAAAGAAGATCAGTTTATCATTTCTATCCTGTTTTTGGTTGGAACGAGAAATTAGATGATATCGCTGTCGGTAATCTTCAGCAGAAAGACTGGATTGTAAGTAAATATGTTAAGTAGGCTTATTTAAACGTTTACTGTGTTAGCCTATAGGTACTCCCAATCATTTAATACGCCTTGAAACAGAACAATCTCATTTGAAATATGAAGTATTGAAGCTCGCAGTAAGATGGCTGCATAAAATTCTTTGTGTAAATGATGATAACTAAAAATCTGCTTAAAGAGACCGATTGTAATGAGGAAGCTCTATTCAAGCAATTTGAAATTTAATTGGTACTTAAAAGAAATGGTAAATCTTTAGAATAGCACCCCAGAGGCGTGGCCTAATTCGAAGTGATTCTGATTCGCTGTTACTATAGAACCCGCCATATTCAAATATAAATATAAAACTATTTCTTTATTTTATATTTACACTTAAATCTAGCGGGTTATATGGTAACAGCGAATCAGAATCACTTCGAATTATTTCTTTATTTCTTAATGGGGGGCTTCGCCCCCCACACCCCTGATTTTTTTCTTAATGGGGGCTTCGCCCCCCATACCCCCTCCTAACCTACCTATTCACCCTCAATTTTTTTATTTGTGTCACAAGATTCATTACAATAATTACACAGAACAACACAAAAGAAATTTACCTTATTCTGTGGAGTCCTTTTCCTGAGGAGGGTATACCTGTCGAACTCCCTCCAGATAATATCTCATAAGGTCGCCACTGGAAGAATGACTCCTATGCCAAATTTTATAACATTCATTACTCCAACCTCATTCACACTACACTCATGCTTTAATTTAAAAAAAAACTGCAAATTTAAAACGCTCATACTCATAAAGTTACAAAAAAACGGCACCTCAGGTCACATACAGAGCACTCGCGGGAACTATTAATACATTAAACAGGAAGCAGTTGCTAGGCAGTAAGTGTACTGCGCATGCGTGCGAAATATAAGCGTTACGAAATTCGCACAATCCGAAACAGTTCATTGGCGGGAAGTAGTTTACATTTTCACCGGTAGGTGCGCTGTACTTCCCACCCCCTAAAAATAAACAGGCCACGCCCCCGGGGCGCTATTCTATAGATTAGCCAAAGAAATTAATTTAAAAGATTTGGGCTCATTAGAATGTTATATTACAAGCCCATATGTTATATTACAAGTTAATATATTAGGCAGGTTCAGGGAACATTTGCACTTAACTGATTTAAATAAAGTAAATCAAAGTAGGTTTTGGAATTCTCAAAATTTATTTCAAAATGTTGGTCAACAATAATTTAGATAAATTTATTTCTTTTCAAGTTGTAAGAATTTTTTCTGTAATAAGATTGGGTGGCCCTTATGTTATTTATTTATTTTTTTTTTGAATGATTCAAGACGCGTCAAAATCTAAGGTTATTGGCGCCCGGAGCTTTTTTCAGTGCACTGCCGGCCTCTGGACAGTGTTCTCACGTTACAGACAACACTGTCCATCACCGGACAGTGAGCTGTAAGAAGCTCCTAGGAAGGGAAAATCTAAGGGTCAGCAGCTGGATTCGAACCCGGGACCTCCGCGTGGGAGTCCAGTTCGCTAACCGCATAGCTAATCCCTTCCCTGCCCTTATGTTAATAAATTTAAAATCAATAATGTAATTTATACAATCAAACCCCAAAGATCATTGTTTAATGTGTAATAAGAACGAGCCGGAAACATTAATTGTTTATCAGCTGTCCAGTCTATAAAAGTTTTAGAATCCCACTCCATATAAACAAATATAACAATCTTAAAGAAGAACTTTGCAAATTAATCAATAATTTTGAAGAAAAAATATGTACGCAATTTTTAATTATTTAAAACAAGTTTTAAAACTAAGATCTTATAGTCTACAAAGTTTATAAAGTGAACATGAACTTTAACTCCTTTGTAACAGGTACATTGTATCTCTATACAAATAAAGTTTGAATTGAATTGAAGTAAATATGTTAAAATTCATTCCTAATTATACAATTTAATAGAACCTTTGATTTTTATCTGTCGTAGCGCGCAAGTTGCATGTAGAATAGAATAGAATAGAATAGTTTATTTACAGAAAACAAAGACCTTAATTGATACATTTAATCATATTGCCTAAACTACATACGGCATTGGTTAAATAAACCGTCTGCCGGAAGTTGATTGATATGGATAATATAAAATAAATAAACAGATAAATAAAAGCAAACAAAATAATAATAATAATAAAAATAACAAAATAAAAAGTCTTGTAAAAATTACAAAGCTAAACTAAAAGAAAGGTAATTTAATAACAGAAAAAAACATAACTTCGATATTCAACTTATTAAAAGAATATATTATATAAAAATCCTACATAGTAATAATATAATTAAGAAATATAAAATTAGGGATAATTACCACAATAAAGTATACCTTAACCTGGAAGATAAGATCAGTAATGAATAATTGATATTGACTGTTTAATAATAATAATAACAAAATAATAATAATAATAATAAACTAATTACAAATAAAATATTAATCAGGTATGCCGAGCAGACTAGAAATTAAACTCAGCGACCATCTCGCCCCTGAACCTCCACGCCATCTTGGCATAACGAACGAGCCCGGGCCAGTCCCCGCCATTCAACAAATTCACGAAGGCCTCTCTCGGAAGAATCCCTAAACCAAATACGGAGACCCGAAACTCTTTCAAAACCGGACATACACATACAAAATGAATGGTGTCCTCTCTGGACCGCAAGTTGCAAAGGGAACATTCCTCACTGCCTTCCGAATTATAGGGCCTAAAATTTAAAGAAAGTAGCTCACCTCTAAGCTTCATAATCCACCGTGAGATACTGATATCCATGGCAGTGCCAGTGAGGAGACTCCCGCTACGTACTCCATAATCCAGCTCCCGCAAGTTGCATGTATCCCTGACCTGTTTTGGATTTTCAACCATCATCATGATTAGAGTGTTTTCAAGAGTGCATCAGAGTCTTTAAAGTCATTCTATGGCCAACAATTTGCCCAAGCTTTTGGGACATTGAACAGCAATGGTCTTCGTTCTCTCCCTAGCGATGATTTGCTTGCTATAGTACAACAATTAATATCATCCACTACACCGAACTTCGTGAACAAGAGCTGAAATTACAGTACCAAAGCGTTAACGCAATCGCAACATTCTCAAGCTGGAAAGTATTAATGGGCAATAAAAGCTGAAACTGGAATCAAGAAATCTAAGCATGAAGGAATACTTAGTGTAAATTGGAGAAAGACGTGGGCGAGCTTAATGTCTGCCGTGATTAATACACGGCCTCGTTTATCTGACATGCAGCAGCACAGTGGACGTCTAAATCTAAAAGCCCTGTAGAAGATAAGCCTCTCTCTGGAGCTAACTACCGCCCGGCCACTTCACCGTCAAAGTAACTCCCTAACTTCCAATTGTATCTCCTCTCCGGCCAGTCTCTCATCGCCTATTATAATTACTTCTATTAGTCTCTTATCCACGTTTATTCCGCCATCCATCTAAAATTAGTGTCAATTAAAAGTTGACCAGTTCGGACCACCAATGTCTATAAACTGCGGAAAGTACATTTAACCACTTATCATATTACACTTGGATAATTAAATTTATCCTTTAATTTAAAATAAGCAGCATTTTTTTATGTATAATCATATCTTTAATTCAAATATATTCAAAAGTTAAAAGTAGTTTGTGTGAGGGCAGAAAATACAACCTTTTGAAAGTGGTTCTAAGATAAACCTTATTTTAGTCCAACAATAAATCTTTCATTACTTGTGAGGTCATACGTTTACCATTATTTTATCACTCAATTTAATTGTTTGTATTGAAAGGCATAGAATTTACTGTCCACGTAAGTGCCTTCTCTATTTGATGCACATATAAGCGTCAATTCTATGTGCTGCATACATAAATGCCGATTTTATTTTTAAAAATCTATCTGAAAAAAAATGCATTCATTAAAGATTAGGTATTATTAATGAATAATATAAAGTCAATTTTTGGAAGAAAATATTTCTTTTATTTTCTTGGGTCTTAATGTGCTACTAACAAGATAGTATTGCCATCCTTAGTTGTAAATTTCCATGTCTTTACAACTGTTACCTAAACAGTAGGTTACCGGCACTAACAGTAGTGAGGCAATATAATAATCGCTGAACACTACTGCTTCCTGCGATCGATATTAATCTTAAATGTAATTATTAAGAAGTTAATCACTATCGAGTTAAATTGTGGAAAAGCGGGAAAGTATTTCTTGAAACTGATCGATCTATTTCTCATCATTTTGAGAAATGCTTGTAAAAATGTTTAAAAAAAACATCGCGTGTAAGTTACTCATTTATACTTCTATATAAATAATAATCGAATTCATTATTTACATCCCACACAATGGGTCTTTAAGATTGTTTCCCTCTTGCTCCGTCTCTCCACACTCATTTCCTTAATTGTGAACATTTATCAAGGTATGCGGACAGACTTCCAAAGAAGTCTAATCTTTTCAAATCGACAAGTAATTTTGCTCCATCTCCAGCCCACACAAGAAATTCCCCAGTTTATTGATTAGTAATAGAGTAAAAGTCAAAACGGCAATCCCAGACTTGTCGTTCGTGACCAGTGTATTTTTCATCAACTTGTAAAAAAAAAAAAAAAAATTATTCAGGTAACTTTAATCTGTTTCCCTTTTAAATATTTTACTTTCTTTTAACCAAACCGCCAAGTAGATTAACTACCTTTTGATTTTGAATAATTGTTTACGTTTTGAAAAAAAAACGGGCTGATCTATCTTTTGTTCCAACACAAACCAAACATGAGATCAGAGATCCTACAAACAATTAACTACATGTTATTGCTTGTTTGTTTGACTTTCTATTTGCTCTCCGCCTCACAATACTTTATTAAGTAAACATTCATTAAAAATAATTTCCTATTCATAAACAGAGGAAAGCAAATTAATTCTCACATACAAATTAACAAAAAACTAATTACACGAAGTGTAATTTATATATATATATATATATATATATATTAGTCAATTATACTTACTACGTTATGATCTAGAATTATGTTCTGTATCTTTTAAATCCATATTTTTTTGCATCGACTGTTTGT
The DNA here is from genome assembly GCF_049639745.1 of Rhodnius prolixus. Classification (NCBI taxonomy): domain Eukaryota; kingdom Metazoa; phylum Arthropoda; class Insecta; order Hemiptera; family Reduviidae; genus Rhodnius; species Rhodnius prolixus. The sequence continues at coordinate 31,961,137 of NW_027411581.1, read as the reverse complement.
TAAGGCATTTTTGAAGGAAATTGACTGATAAAAAAAATGAATCCGAAATGTATTTTCAGTGATGAGATCGACAATTTTGTCGGAAACGTTCCAGTTCACTCGTTACCTACGCCTTACGTGCTCTAAGGCAGAGGACCCCAAACTTTTTACACAAGGGGCCAGTTCATTGTCCCTAAGACCGATGGAGGGCCGGACTATAAAACAAACTATTTTGAAGTGAAAAAAAGAAAAAGGAACAAATAGAATATTTCAAATAAAGAACAAGTAAATTTAAATCACCAAACTGCCCAGTATTTCTGTGGGAATTATGGACCTGCTTTTGGCTAATGAGATGGTCCAATGTCCGGTTTAGTTATAGTGATTTGCCTTTCTTCCTACTTCTGCTGTTATTTTTCGGAGCCGTGACACGTACGTCCCGCGTCATCGGAAGTAGTACTGTACATGAGCGACGCAGCGCTCTGCGGCACCGCCACATACGATATAGTGCTCCTCTCACTGACCACCAATGAAAGAGATGCCCCTTCGGGAAGTGCGGCGGGGGCCGGATAAATGTCCTCAGGGGGCCGCATGTGGCCCGCGGGCCGTAGTTTGGGGACCCTTGCTCTAAGGTGATATGTACTCTTTGTTTCATTGTCTATCCATTCGATTGTATTACTCTGATCTAAAATAATCAATTTGTGCGTTAAAATAGTAAAATGAATATGTTAAATCAAATATATAGAACTGCAAACTCATTAATGAATTTTTGTGCTTAAAAACTTATGATTAGGTGAATGGATTGAACAAGAACGAGAAATTGGCCAGTGCTGTACCCGCCAATAGAGAACATTTGTAATCCTCCTGCACTATTCAACATCGTGTAGGAAAGGAAAACACGATATTTGGGATAACCCTTCCCTTCAAGAGAGAGTGTATGTGCCTTTCCCATCTGACATCCGCGAAAGCATTCTGGGTAGATCAAATGCTCAAATGCAAAGTTCTGGGAACGGGGAGAACAGCAGTCTTGGATATCATCGATGTATGCTCACTTATGGAGAATACCCTTACCACTGGAGCAAGACCAATTTCAAAAACCCAATTTTCATACACGATGCACCTCAATCTCAATACGGATATTTCCTGGAAATGCTCAAAACCAGCGAGGACTCAATACTTTTGCTGACTAGTGATAAGGGAGAATGAATGCAGAATGGACAGAATATCAAATTTAATTATAAGAATTAAAAATAAAGTTAATAAGAAGGAAAGCTTGGCTTTTTCCTCAGCTTGCTAATAAGAAAAAAGAATAGACAAATTTTATTTTAAATAATAAAAATATAAATTAATATAAAGAGCGTCACAATTGTTTTAAGTAAAGCCGACTGGCATAATGAGGTGATTGTGACTCCAGCTACTGTGTTGGTCTCGAGGGGGGAAGGCAGTTGTTATATTAAATAAATGAATAGAAATTATGCAAAAAGCATATAAAGCGTGTGAGATTAGTAGTCGGTACGGAAGGAAAAGGAAGGGAATTTCAAGAATAGAAGAAGAGAATGGTAAAAAGGTAGCCTGGATAACTGACGGCGAGAGGAGAACTGGAATTAAGAAGAACAGAAGAGAAAACGGATGTACTATCTCGGTGACTAACCTTATTTGTTAATGTAGAATATAAGGGTTATATGTCTGCGGTAGAGAGCGCGACGTCACATTTACATCCTGGAGTTGGTACCCTCCAGTGCTGTCTTGACTACCCAGGGCACACATTAGCTGGCACTTCCTCTCTCAGCCAACATAAGAGCGCAGCCAGAACATAAGAGGGGCCAGAATGTGAAAACCCCCTTTTTCCCAATTCAATTACCACCACGACGAATCTTGCACAAAGGCAAACAGTATCAATTAGTCTTAATGTTCCTTTTATTTAACTCAGTCTCCTTTTTACAGATTTCATCGTCTTTTCTCTATTGCCATCTTCATATTTTTATATTCTTCTGCTACTTCATTATCTTTTAAAACTAGTATACAAGGGGATTTAAATTAATAAAATGAAAAATCAATTAACTTTGTATTTCTTTTTTAATTTGTACATTAAATTGTTAAAGAAAAAGCTAGTTAAGTGTATTGTAAAGATTGTCTACTTCAACTTCGCAATGAAACTGCAATGAAACGATAGTTTCGAGGAAGTAAGACCCGAACTTCCGCTATTCACCTTAATGCAATGCTCGTTGCCACTATTTAAATAAAAAAAAAACAGTAGTACTTTAAGTATAACATACACAAAAACTAAAAAGAAATAGTATTTCAGATACCCATTGCCGGTAAAACAATATTCTTCGAATACCGAATTTTAGCAATTATGTAATTCTGCAGCTATTTGAACTTCTACTTTCTTAGAGAAGATGAATCTTTTGAAGACTATATAGGATGTCCCAAGGTATATGGATAACGACTTTTCCTCGGAAACTAAGATAGCTAGAAAAAAAACTTTAAAAAATACGTGTCCCTTTAGTTTTTTGTTAGAAATCCAAATTTAATTTGTAAATTATTTTCGGTGCTTCCAGTAGCGAGATACAGGCACCAACTTCATTTTTTCAAATTGGAAGGTGTGGTTTTTATTTAAGAAATAGATTCCTCTATTTTTTTAACAAAAATTTACTTGAACGGTTTTTTTCTGTGAGCGATATTTTAGAAGTTATGAATGAAAACATGATTCTTATAAGGAATTTCAAAATAATAATATTATAATGGTTTTTTGATTGAATAAGAAGAAAAGTACTATTTTATAATAAATTTTACTCCTCATTAATATTACAGATCATGCTCGAAATGGCCTCCACCATTAGAGATCTCTAGACATGCTCTTTCCTGCCAATTGTCTCTTACTGCCATAGAAATAGATTCGACTTTAACTCAGTTACAGGCATCTATTATTCTCTGCTTTAGTTCATCTACAGATGCAATTCCGGCTTGATTCTGATACACCTAGATTTAGAAATGCTTTTAGATAAGCAGAAATAAGGAAAGAAAGAAAAAAGTTATGAATAATCACCTTGTTTTTCAGGTATCCCCAAAGGAAATAGTCCATAGGTGTCAAATCCGGTGAGAGAGGTGACCACTGAATAGCCCCCCGAGTCGATATAACACGCCCATCAAATTGCCTTCGAGATATCTCTTTACATGCCTGATGGTGTTATATCGACACGGGGGGGCGATTCAGTGGCCATTTAATAGAGGAATCTATTTCTGAAATAAAAACCACACCTCCCCATTTGAAAAAATGAAGTTGATGTCTGTATCTCGCTACTGGAAGCACCGAAAAAAAATTACTAAGTAAATTTGGATTCCTAACAAAAAACTAAGGGAACACGTATTTTTTTGTTTTTTTTTCTAGCTATCTTAGTTTCCGAGAAAACGACTTTTTCTCAAAAAATACGTATAAAGAAAATATATTCAAATGTAACGGATAAATCCGCAAAAAACAAACAGCTTCATTTAATTTACGGTAATCAGGTTGCTTAGGGTAAAAATACAATCCTCGAAGTTATTTAATATCATCTGCTTAGGTGAAAAGATTTGTTTATCAAATGATAATAGTTAAAAATTCATCACAAGTCTTACGGTATTATATACAACATTATGGGTGAAAAACATACATTGCGGAATGAAGTAAATTGCCCCCTTCATATACAAACAAAAGATGGTGTATGTTGAGATGTTTTTGAGTGATGGATCGTTTTTTATTTACATTTCCATCGATTTATGTTCCTTTAAGCCAATAACTAAAGCTTCCTTATTCCATTTAATGAAGAAAGAAATATTGTGTCAATAATAAATTCTTCAAATTTGTTTTACAGACTCCTTCTTCACTCATACATTACCAGTTCACCTGCATCCGCAAACAATGAAGTCATTCTCTCACACGTCCAAATAAATAACGACACATCCATTCTATATATTTTTTTTTTTTTTTTTGACCAACTATTTAAAAAGTAAACTGGACACTTTTTTTCACATTAACTGAAGATGTCAATCTAATAACATCCAAAAAAAAATGTTTAATGAGATTCTGCAATTTCTTCCAACTGGTTAGCACTGGCACTCTGCGAAATTACACCATAAATAAGTGCTAAACATTATTTAGATACGTCTAGCACAGCGTTTCCCAAACTTTTCTGACCGCGGCCCGGTACGAGATTTTAAATTTTTTCGCGTCCCACCTTATGAAAAAAACATTTATTTACAAAACAAATTTTATTTTTTAATAAAAATCAAAATTCAAGTTATTTGTTTGTTTATTTCATACACCAAAATTGCAAAATAATTATATAACAAAAAAATAAGTAATTAAAGACAATCCATTATCTTCATTTAAAACTTAAAGTAAATTTTGGGGGTTTTATTTTCTAATTCCGGGGTTTTTCTAAAAGCGTCTGAAAATGCGGTATCTAAAACAAATGCGGCTATTGGAACTGTGTTAAATACTTGCGCTGCATCGAAATTAATCTGTTGGGATTCCAGGGTTAAACTGAATGAAGCCATTGCGATGAGCGTATTATTGTATGGTGCCCATATATGGGGGCTCAGGTACAGCAACACGTTGGATGCATGTAGTCTAAATTTTTACAAGCGTTTGCTTGGATTACCGCGTTGTACGCCCAACTTTGCCGTGCGTTTGGAATTTGGTGTGGTACACATTAGTTATCTTCTTCTCAAGTTTGCTGGTAACTGGATTTATAAATTAAAAGCTATGTCGCCCGACAGATACCCGTTGCTGTGTTTTCTAAAGCTGTTGGAATTAAGTCGTAATGCAGTAAATACCAAGTATAATTGGGTTTCACAATTAAATTTCTTGTTTCCTTCTTTAAATCTATCAGATATTTTATTCAATGACAATATTTCCAGTTTGAAGAAGCAGTTGAAACAGTTTTTAGTTAGCTATAAAAAGTCGCTTAAAGAATCTGACCTTTGCAAATTGCACAGCTCCAATTTCAGTTTAATCTATTCTGCGTTAGTTTTTAATGATCAGGAGCCACAGAATTATTTGAATTTTCCCATTTCTTTTAAATTTATACGATTGCTCTCTCAGTTGCGTTTGTCCTCTAAATATGTATTGAAGATTAGTATTGGTAAAATTACATATACATTAAATCCAAATGAAAAGTGCACTTTGTGTAACACCGCCCAATTTGAAGATTTGTCCCATATTTTGTTAAATTGCCCAATATATTTACAATTTCGTTTAAAATATTTAGGTTTTTTACAAGATGTTGATCAATTTAATTTTCCAATATTATTTCATAATATCAGTGCTGAAAATATAAAAAAATTATACTATTATGTGGAAAATGTGTTAAAACTGAGGGCATTTATTCTAAATGAATAATACAGTGTTTAAATAATAATATGAATTATTGATTTATATGAATATTTAATAACTCATTTATCGCAAGAGATTTTGATTTCTATTAATTATTACTTAAATTATAACACTGGTATTGTTTACTTTTGTTTGCTATGTAAGATGTACAAGTTTTTCTTTTTGTTTTTTGTATATGTACTGTTTTTTGTTTTTTGTAGCAACTCCTTTGTATAGGGCTATGCCCATGTAACAAATAAATAAATAACTTAAAGTAAATTTTGTTTTACATATTTTGACCTTAGTGCGAAGGATGATGTTGTTTTTCATCACATAGTAATTTCAAATTAGGACTTAATGATGTTAATTTTATTCTCAAATTAGGTTCGACATCCAATCTGTTTCGATTCTTATTCTTTAAGTACACCAAGGCTGAGAACGCAGTTTCACACGTATAAGTGGTGACAAAAGGCATTAAATATTGTATCGCTTTTTCGCTTACGCTTGGATATTCCTTTTGACAGCGCAACCAAAAATTAATTAGTGGTACAGTTTCAAACACTTTTTTAAGATCGGTGTCGCATGAAATTTCAATTAAATTATCAACTTCTTGTTCACTAAGATTAAGCATTTCTTCCTTTTCAATGTCGACAGAAGGTACTGAATGACGAATCGAAATCAGCCAATCAGAGCATCCGAATTTAAACGGTCCGGTAGGAAACGGTGGTAAAGGGTTGCCACCTGCAGTACTTGAAAAAGTTTCGAAAAATATTAAATTTAGAGCAAAATGTTATAGATTTTTTTTGTGTTTTTTACAATTTTTGCCACGACCCAGCTGAATTTTTCTGCGACCCGATGCCGGGTCGCGATCCACACTTTGGGAAACGCTGGTCTAGCACATCATTTTGCAGGCCCGAACCTGCTTTAAAAAGCCTTGAAGCAACATAAGCGACGGGATGATCTGAAAGAACACTAAAAGGAGGTCTTTAGATCTAGGGGAGAAGTATTCAAGAGTTATGGTGGAGATGTCGTGACTTTGAATACCATCGCTAGGGAGATCTATGCCATCTGTATATGGCATGAAAATGTATTCGGTTAACTAAATTAACCAGGTTTACGAAATTCGGCACTAGTCAGATATTCAGAGTGAATGTAGGTTAGATATTCTTAAATATTGCAAAGAGACCGGTAACCGAGGAAAGAAGCATACCTTTGTAGGCTCATGTCCCTCCCTCGCTTTTTGTGCTCGTTACAGGCATCTGCGGGCTCTGAGCTATAGTGGCTTCTAGCTAGAGCAAACTGGACTCGGAGCTCGGTACCTCTGGGCTACATACTGAACATCTCTTCTCTCTACTTTGTTTCAAAGTTCTGAATCGACATTTTCGGCAATGTTTGGAAATTATTAATTCGATTTTTTACCGTTCGGCATTTTCTTCTCTTAGAAATCAAGAGTTGAAAGTTTATCAACCAGACTATAATGATTCTGATCTATGATCTTTTTGGTGTTATTACCTTCGTTGACTGTACAGGGTGACGATGAGGGCAGGCTTTGAAAGCAGACGGTTACAGCAATATTCGTGATATTTTGAGAGAGTAGGCGAGGCAAAAAACTTGGTATTATTAGTATCATTAATCACAAAAATTGATACAGAAAGTTATAAAACATTTGACTCCAGAATATCCAGTTTATTTCAGTACTATAGCCGATCAAATTGAACCAATAGTAAATCCAGAAATCACTCCACAATTCTATTATGAGAGAAGGAACTTAATGAATTAATTAAGGTAATTAATAAAGAAAATATTCAACTGTACAAAGTAAAGTAATATGTAAATATAAATTATGTATGTATAATGACTTTACTTAAATAAATAACAATAAACTTTATTAGTTATATGCACGCGAAGACAATGAGATAATGGAGTTCATTCATACTATTTTCATTCACACTTGTATGTAACATTAAAAATCAAAATAACATGTGTATAATAAATGAGAACGTGAGAGTAGATCGCTGCCATTGTAACGGTTATTGCAAAACCGGATATAAAGTTTTTAAAAATATATATTTTTATGTTTTTTCTCTGTCTTTAAATAAAAACTTGAGGCAGTGATCTACGAAATATTATTTCTGCTTCAAACCTAATCCTATCTTTTATCTTCTGTTCTCAGTGAACTTGACATTAGCAACTATGACGTTAATGGTAGATTGATGTCTTTTGGAAATGTCTTGTATTGTAGAAGTGCCACTGCACTGTACCACTTACAAGTCGTTCTGATTGTTAGCTTTTTATCAAATAGTTTTTTTTTAAAATACCATTCTACTTTTTTTCGAGCCCAAGACAAAGTTAAATGGCTTAAATCTCCTACATTGTATAGAAGCATAAAAATTAGATGTAAGTTTAGATTAGGTCCTGCAAATTATAGGTTTCAAGATTATTGTTTTAATAAATCGCTGGAAAATGAAGCGAGTAGAGACTGATATATGTTCTAAGAATGATGTCAACTAGCAACTATTTATTGTTATTGAAGTGGAAATTTTGAACGCTAATTTTTCTCTAAGTCGTGAAATACCTGTTCGTTGGAGTTGCATCTCTTGTTAATTAGACGCATTTCAAAATATTTTATTAGATTAGAGGCCAGAATACACTTTATGAGCAGCTTGGCTGTTAGAGAAAATGAATATTTCCTTATTATTAAGGCCTGTTCCAAGGTTTCCAAGGGTTATAATTAGTACATCTCTGGCTAATCTGCACAGACAGGAAGCCAACAAACAAACAAAAACTAAAAATAAAACAATATAAATATTGACCTAGAAAAATGTGAAGTAACTGTTCAAAACAGTTTAAATGTAAGTCTCTGGTTTCATCACAAAGTCCCCGCTGCGAAGCCATAATTCCTGTTTGATGCATCCCTTGGTCTGTAATGGACCAGGTTCTATTCCAGGTAATCCTTGGTCTTAAGACCTCACCAATCTTAGGGAACTTATGACAACAATTGAGAAGGAGTTGAGTTGCATTGGTCTAACCGCTGCAGTCTACAGGAATAGTTTATTTTCTAGGGACATATTGGGCTCCCTGCAAAGCAACGAAACCTTTCCTCCGTCAATCTTATCCCTAATATGGAGAAAGTTAGCTTATAGTCGAGAAACACTCAGTGATAGAACATGGCAACATGGTCATGTTCAGTGACCTGAACACTGAAATCGAATGTTGATTCAGAGCCGTCCTATAAAATAGTCGCAGATTTGGATTAATATAATGTTTTAACTTTTTAAGAATTGTTCTTTATGTATCTAAAATGCACTAGAGGCAGTACGTTCAAACCTACCAGATTAAGAACCGCTCTTTGCGGAGCAAAGTCTTATTTAAACGGCTGGACTATTGCGTTCACACTCCAGCAGCTGTCATAAAATACTATGTCGTCCGTTTCCTAGGCCAGTGGAATGTCGCAGAGAGAGATATCGGGTTGAAATAAATTAGGAAAAGCACTGATCCTGAAATAGATCCCTGAGGAATTGAGGGGTTAAAAAGTACTATAAATTTCCTACTAAAAGGTAGAAGTTTAGCACTTTACCGATATATAGCGGAAACTGGTACTGTCAGTCTGTAAATCAATCCACGACGCCATATGGTCAGATCTTTTTAGATTTCCTCCAACATATCTTAGAAAATGATTGGACCACATTTACACAAAAATGGTATTTTGAATAGAGTTGGAATAAAAGAGAATTTTACGATTATATTTTCCAATTTTTAAATCATTCGTTCAGAAAAAAAAAAATCAAAAAGGTATTAAAGGTAACAGTGAAATTTATCGTTTGACCGCTATCAGACATTAATATACATCAACTTTAAATTATGTCTTCTAATAATCATGGATAATGGTGTAATGTTGCATATGGATCAGGTAGTAATGAGAAGTGTCCCAACGACAATGGCAACGCAAATACAGCTGGACCTATCATTAAATGTAAATGATTGCAAATTGTACTTCATTAGTGCTGTACTGCTCCAATATTGTGCGCATAGAGTGGTCACTAATGTTCGCCACTCTTCAAAGCTCATTACAATATGCTTTATTTACTGACATTCCTCTCGTTTCCATCCACCATAACTCTAACTAGGATGGTATTCCCCTTGCATCTCTTGCTCCATACATCTCAAATTGCTACTAATTTACTGTTCTAAACAGGGAATTTACACAGCTCGCACGTATTGTTCGACTCGTTTCCGTAAATCTGTATCTACACCACTCATTTCTCTTTGTAATCCACAATAACATTACCTTAATGCAACAGCATTTTGAATAGGCAAGTTACAAAATGAAAGACCTTTTATTAATGAATCTACTACGTAACGTTTTGTCAATTTTTCTTTTATTTGAAACTTAGTAAGTCTCCCTCTAAACAGAGCGTTTTTGATGGAGGTTAATTTGATTTTATTCGCTTTAGGAAAAAACAGAATTTATTTGCTGGTTATCAGATAAAAAGAAATTGATTGCATTCCGAAAAAACAAAGAGTTTGTGCCTAATTTTGGAATCCTAGAGCAGGTACAAAATTTGATTAATCCCCTATTAACAACAATTTTTTTAAAAATAAATGTGTTGTACAGTTTTCTGGCGCCACAGCACAAATATTTGGGACACTAAATTAATATCGAGCATCTTAAGCCGAACGTCAGAAGTTAATATGGAAAAATAACTATAAGGTTTCAAATACACTTTCTTTGTCACATTGCCTAATGTGTTTGCTTAATAAAAGGTGTACTTAGTAACGATAATTGAAGTGACTTTAGCTACTTATTGACGGCATCCTTGAGATGACACCTTCTCACAATTGTTATTAACTTATTAGTGCAGCACATTTCCTTTAAGAGTCTCTGAAAAGTTGCAAAACGTTAAGTTCCTCGTTGTTGATTATGTAGTAACATTAAGCGGAATGAAATACATTGTTTAGAATAAACTAGTTTAAGAAATAAAGATAAATAAATGGAAGATGAATATAAGAGGCTCGTTAGAGAGAGCATAAAAATTGCACCTGCTTTATAATTAATATTGTAATTACTCTTCTAGAGTTGTAAGTCTACAGTTAGTTTGGTGATATTTGGGACCGATTAAACTAATTAAAATTGATTTCTGGAGCAATAAAAGATGTCTAATTCGAAATAAAATTTATTCAACCACCTAGAATAGAATAATGTTTACAAAAAAATAACCTTCAGCCACCTAAGTTTTGAAGAACTTGTTTTTATAAAATTAGTAATAGTAATTGTTCTTTCTAAGAAATTTTGATTGGAATTTGAAAATTTGACGATAGCAATACCGAAATGTCTTATAGGCAACGAATTATGTCACATATTAGGAACAAATCAAGCAGTTTTCTGCGGTTTGTGCATCTTAACTGTCTAATTTGTTTTCTAATGTTGGTATAAGTCTCAAAGGCCTTCCTATATTTTTCAACTCCTTAAGTTTAAATCCTCCATCCATTCCCGTAACACTAGATCTCGCTCATCTGATCTCTATATTCCCTCTCACCGTACCTCATCCTTTGACAAGTCCTTCCTAATACGTGCTACCTCTCTCTGGAACTTCTTGCCTTCATCTGTCCACCATGCTCCTACCCTATCCATCTTTAAATCCCGTCTATTCAGTTATCTACTTTCTATTCAGCTTCCTCCGAAATTCTAATTGTTTTAATTTATTTCCTTAATTTCTGCTGTTTTATTATTTTATTTTTACTTTCATTTTCACTTATTATATTTTCACTTTTTGTAAATACTTATTTATTTATTTTCTGTTTAATCACAGGCCAAACTGTTAAGGCCTCTATTTGTTCCTGTATTTATTCTTAGGGGACAATTGTCCCAGAATAATAAATTTCTTTTCTATTCTATTCTATTCTATAATGTAATTCCTGTCTGAACGTGTTCATTTTAAATTAAGTTATCTTTAATTAGAACAATGGTTCATGAGATGAGCTATTAAGCTTAACGAAACCAAGTCTCATTACATCACCTTCACTCTTCGTCGCATTACTCTTCCTCCAGTCTTCTATAACCTAACACCTCTACCAGTAGTGAACGTTGCCCGCTACCTGGGGCTTTACTTAGACCGAAGACTTTCTTGGAACCCCCACACTAGACTAAAAAGAACAGAACTAAACAGACGCTATCGACTACTTAAAAGACTCTTAGACGATAGATCAAATCTTTCTCTGGACAATAAAAGACTTATTTATACCACTATTTTAAAACCCAACTGGGCGTATGGAATAGAGCTGTGGGGTTCAATCAAACGCTCCAATCTCCAAAGGATTCAGTCCCTTCAATCTAAAATACTTCGAACTATTGTACACGCTCCATTTTACGAGTATGTCTCCAACCTGACTGTACACACTGACCTTAGTATTCCTTTTGTCACACAAGTTGCTAAAACAAGATACAGAAAACTCCACTTCAACCTGCAATCTCATATAAATCCTCTAACTAAAGATCTTTCTTCAAGAACTCTTCCTGACAACACGACAAGACGCCTTAAGAGACAGTGGCCTCATGATTTCCTCTCAAGTGAAGAAAGTTAATAGCTTAATGTTTTGGAGTGTCACTGGGAAACTTCTAAACTCGTATACTTCTGTCATTCATTGTTCTGTTATCACTGTTACTTATAGCGCCAACGCGCTGAATGTAGCATAAATAAATGCAAAAAAAAAAGAAGTAATCTTGAACATTTATTTTGAATATTTTTCATTATCTCCAAATTCACTCATGAAAGCTTAAAAATTGTTTAGATCGATCCATATCTGAGAGTACTTGCGGTGTGAACGTTGGGCAGGGAAAAACAAAATATTGCCAATAACCCAGAGCATAAATAAATAGTCAATAAAAAAAAAAAACAATTTCAAGTAGCTTCATTTATCTAGGATAGATTTGTTTTGATTCAAAGCAGAATAAGTGCGAAAAACAGAATCAAAAAATGATAAAACTATCAAAGCTAAATAGAATGCCGTTAACATGGTAAAATGGCAAAACGGAGATGTATTGGTGACTAGTTTAGAAATTTATTGTGAATACACCATAACGAAATGCTACTGTGAATAGGTCAAGAATTGTAAAAGCCGGATGTTGAACAAAGCCAGTAATATAATCGAAACGGTTATCAATGGGCCTGATCTACATGAAATAAATAAAACAAAAACAAAATTTGAGGACTGCAGAGAAAACTTTTGAAAACGAAATTTGATTTTACAATCGGAAAATTATAAAAAAATAAACTGCAGCATTGAATAAGACAGGGGTCTTTTATTTTCACTTTCTCTTTGTAAGAACAAATAAATACGAAATATGACTAATAGTTTTTGCGCAAAATACAGTTTAATCACTTCAATCCTTTGAATGTTCTAAGACTAGCGATTGTAATTTTTTTGGATATAAGAAAAATGGAAGATAGGATTTTCGGATCATAACTGGTAAAGCCTTTTTATCATAACTTAAGGCTTGAAGACTCATTAGTACAACCTGTAAGCACACACCACTTTCTTGAAATGCGAGGATAGCTCACCTGGATTAAAACAGACTAACTGCTAACTTCTTGTGAGAAAAGAATACTGACTGCGCTAACAGACAACATAGAACAATTTAGCCGCCTGAAGTCAAAAACGAATGACTAAAAGCCCATAAGTTTGTACAACTTTGAAACACTATTTGGTTCAAAAGAGATTTGCCTATTAGAAGATCTCTACTCATAATTGGCAAATTGAGAAGGCCGTGTATGTTTTCTCGCTCAGATTTTTAATTCTATATCAGCTGTTAGTAAGACCGCAAAATAACTATGTTAGATCACTGATTTTAAGCAACCTGACCTTATTTATCTATTTTGATCCATCCAATTGTTGGACATGTAGCCATTCTATTCTTTCGTTAATAATTAATAAGCTTTTAGTGGGAAAAAAACTCATCCAGAATTCTTAGAAAGCAAACATGAAGGCAGGAAGCTGGGAATAATCCTCTGCAAGAGAGTGCCTGTTTTATGCTCTCCTTTGCGCTAAGATCCTCATAGGCTGATTTATTTTGCATCTTCGCAATAATTTGCCTGGTTCCTATGTACATTTTGATCGCTGGTGCGTTTCAAAATTATAACTATAACAATAAAAATTCACTTAGATAATTCTGTTCTGTCTAGTACTTAGGAATTGATGCCAATTCCACCATAATGAATCAATATTATGACCATAAATATCAACTATAAACACTTTGACTAGTATGAACCGGCCATTTCCTCCTAAACAATTTCCTTATTTGTTAAAAGAGGAAATAATATTGGAATTCATTGAAAAACCGGATAACTTAATTATCTCCTTTCCGCTATTAGCTAGTGTTATTATTTTTCACGAAATTTTTATAAAATAAAATTAACTCAAAACAGGAAATATAATATTCTATTATTTACTGAATCGTACGTGAATGTAACGTTTACAACGCAAAATATGAAAAATTAACAGCTAAAATAATGAAATTTAGAATTCTGGATAGAAATAATCTCGACTTTTTCTTTACGCAGATTACGTATAAAATTTCTTGAAAAGTTTTTGAACGAAAAAATCTCTAAAAAATATAAATTTATTCTGCAAAGTGGCTCTTCCGTCAAACGTTTCTCTTCAAATTAAGTAGTTAAGTTACACTTTTAATTGTATTAATATCGCACAGGTAATAAGATCGCTCATTATACTCAAAATAACACTTTAGAGAGGTGCTTCATCCATATCTTGCTCAGAAATGTCTTAAGATGTCTATTTTTCTCAACAAATAGTTTAAATACAAGTTATCCCCACATTAGACTTAAAAGAACAGAATTAAACAGGTGCTATCAACTACTTAGATAAAAGACTCTTAGACGATAGATCTAAACTGCCTCCAGTCAACAAAAGACTTAATTAAAACCTTATTTTAAAACCCTTCTGGGTGTGGAATAGAGCTGTGGGGTTCAAGTAAACACAACAATCTCCAAAGAATTAAATACAATCTAAAATACTTTGAACTTAAGTAAAAGCTTCATTTTATGTCTCTAACCGAACTATATAATCATTCCATTTATCACACAAGTCACCAAAACTTCGTTTCTGCCTACAATCTCATATAAATCCTCCAGCTCAAAATCTTTTTTCTAGAACTCTCCCTGATAACCCAACAAGACATCAATAAGCAGTGTCCTCGTGATCTCCTCTCTAGTGTAAAAAGTGACTAATAGTCGTTTACTTCCATTCTCACTGTTATCATTGCTACTTATAGTGCAAACGCGCTGATTGTAGCAAAAATAAATGGGAAAATAAGTTATAGAACTGATGTCAACCAAAAGAGTCGCTGGAGCCGTATGAGAAACTGATTCAGTAAACTGGCACTATCAGTGGATTGATTTAATTTAAGAGCTTTCTTGATGGTTACCATGGTTGCGTCAAGAGGAATCAAATTGGAATCTCTCTCTAATTTTCTGTTTTTAAGTAATGCCTTAATACCTATTTACACCTTCGCTGATGACACTGCCATTCTCTCCACACACTCTGACCCTATCCTCGCAGTACGCTCACTACAGTCCCAACTTCACTCAATAGAACCTTGGTTAGAAAACTGGCGTATAAAAATTAACCAAACTACTTGTAAGTCTAAATACATAGTCTTCACACTCAAAGACAAACGCCACCACCTGTCTTCTTACATCATACACCTATCCCACCAGCCGACCATGTAGGGTACCTTAGAATGTGCCTAGACAAGAGTCTGAAACCCCCATACGAGACTTAAACGTACCGAACTAAACAAACGATACAAACTTCTAGCCAGACTACTCGACAAACGCTCAAAACTCTCACTACAGAACAAACGACGACTCTATACAGCTCTTCTCACACCAATATGGACTTACGGACTCGAACTTTACGGAACAGCTAAAAAATCCAACATCAATAGACTGCAAACACTCCAATCCAAAATACTCCACCGCATAGTAGATGCTCCATTCTATGTTAGCAACCACACAATACACACAGATCTCCAAATTCCACTCATCTCCGAACTTGCCAAAATCCGATATAAAAATTTTCATCAAAAACTCTCATTTCATCCCAACCCTTTAGCTGCAAACTTGTCTTCAACTCCGCTACCCTTTAAACCTCGAAGACGGCTGAGGCGCCGTTGGCCCCGTGACCAACTGGGTGACTAATGGCGGCCATCACTGGATGACCGTCATTCACGCCTGCCACGCTATTCATATACACTTATCGCATTTACTTATTGTACCCTGTAGGTACAGGTTAAATTTCAATAAAAGGATAAATAAATAAGTAATGCTGACCTCACGTAAATACACTGACCAATTATAAAAACCTCAGGGTTACTCGAAACTAATCTTTGCAGTGATGAACTCGAAGGCATCCGTAACCTTTTTCGTTTATTTCCATTTGGACAATTCTTTATCATTACAAAACATTTTTATCACCGACTAGTGAACTGTAGTCTGCTAAGAAAAGTAAATCTAAAGACAATCTGTACGAATCACATCCGGGAATTGCATCTTGAAAACCAATGCTCAATCCACTTAGCTCTTTCCGAAAATTAAAACTGGCAAGATAAAATTCTAACCAATAACAATAAAAAAATGACGCAATGGTGTTCTAAGACCATGTAAGTTTTATTACATGTACAGATGTTACGCAAGAAACATCAACGTCTTATGGAGTATATCATGTTCTTATCATTGGTGTAATTTAATTTCCTTCAACTCTCTTAGAGTTTTTTTTTGTTTTTTTATTTATCCTTTTATTGTAATTTACACCTGTACCCACAGGGTACAATAGGTAAATGCGATAAATGTATAAACAATTAACGTGTCAAACGTGAATGACGGCCATCCAGTGATGGCCGCCATTAGTCACCCAGTTGGTCACGGGGCCAACGGCGCCTCAGCCGTCTTCGAGGATTGGAGGGTAGCGTAGTTGTAGACAGGTTTGCAGCTAAAGGGTTGGGATGAAATGAGAGTTTTTGATGAAAATTTTTATATCGGATTTTGGCAAGTTCAGAGATGAGTGGAATTTGGAGATCTGTATGGATTGTGTGGTTACTAACATAGAATGGAGCGTCTACTATGTGGCGGAGAATTTTAGATTGGAGTGTTTGCAGTCTATTGATGTTTGATTTTTTAGCTGTTCCGTAAAGTTCGAGTCCGTAAGTCCATATTGGTGTGAGAAGAGCTGTATAGAGTCGTCGTTTGTTCTGCAGTGAGAGTTTTGAGCGTTTGTCGAGTAGTCTGGCTAGAAGTTTGTATCGTTTGCTTAGTTCGGTACGTTTAAGTCTCGTATGGGGGTTCCAGGTAAGTCTCTTGTCTAGGTACATTCCAAGGTACCGCACATGGTCGGTTGGTGGGATAGGTGTATGATGTAAGAAGACAGGTGGTGGAGTTTGACGTTTGAGTGTGAAGACTATGTATTTAGATTTAGTTGGGTTAATTTTTATACGCCAGTTTTCTAACCAAGGTTCTATTGAGTGAAGGTGAGACTGTAGAGAGCGTACTGCGAGGATAGGGTCAGAGTGGGTGGAGAGAATGGCAGTGTCATCAGCGAAGGTGTAAATAGAGGTATTAAGGTTAGAAGGTAAGTCGGCAGGGTAGATTGTGTAAAGTAGAGAAGCTACGACACTTCCCTGTGGCACACCAGCAAGGACAGGATAGATGGAAGAGTGAGTAGTGCCTTGAAGAACTTGGAAGAATCTGTCAGAGAGATAAGAGCTGAGTATGAGGTAATAAGTGCTAGGAAGGATGCGTTTGAGTTTCCATAGTAGACTTTCGTGCCAGACTCGGTCGAAGGCTTGCGATACGTCAAGGAATACTCCAGCGCAGTATTGTTTTCGCTCGAGTGAAGAAGCGATGGTGTCTACAACACGATGGGCCTGCTGGATCGTCGAGTGGCAGCTTCTGAACCCAAACTGATGGTCCGGTATAATTCCGAGAGATTCTGTAATTTCTCTTGGAGTTAAGACAATTTCTATGAAAGAAGTATAGTGAAACAGGAACAAAGTTAATTTCTCGAAAACAGTTTAGCATCGAAACTTTCCTTTAATTTACTAACTAACATCTTTGAGACAGACATATACAGCTAGTTAAAATGTGTGGCCAGTTAACTTGGTACACCCTGGACATAACCTTGAGAACGAAATCGACTACAGCTAGATAAAATACAGTCGTTTGTAAAAAATTATGTTCAGTGGAAAACTGAAAGTTTCTTGCGGATGTAAGAAGTTAGCGAATTGTAATTTCGCAGCTAGAAGAGTCTATATCTGAACCGCATTCTTTTTGGGAGCAGCTCTGAATGTTGCACAGGTTTCCCAAGCACTGCATGAAAGCTCGCCAATGTTTTGTTGACCTATAAATTAAGATAAATGATGCTTTTTGTGTAAATATTAGCTATTTTTCTGCACAATTCGCTACTGTGACGTCCAATCATTATTACATAAAATGGTACCAATGTGAGCAACAAACACATTTCTTATATACAGTGTGTTATGGACATTATATGTTATTCTTGTTGCTTATACTGTAATAACGCTTTTAACGATTTTAACTAAATAAACGATTTAGAAAACTTACAAACATACATTGCATATGCTTACATTTTTCTATAAATACTGTAAACGTGAGTCCAATTTGACGACTTTTAACTTTTAGTCTCAATTTTTCCTCAACAAGATTTAACTAAATGATCAAGAGGTCTTATCAAGTCTTCGAGAAGCAGAATAAAGAAGCATTGTGAGATTCCTTCAGGCAATCAGCCAAGTCTCACTGGTCACTCTGAATAGCAGGCTTTTCTCATTTAGGATACTCGCTCAGTACAAAGAGCAAGTTTTCCTCTCAAGCAGAATCCTACCCCACCAAATTTTTCTCTTAAATAACGATATTTCTTTCTGGAAAAGTAATAGTTCACCAATCAACTGAACAATCTATAAAAGAAATCAACTTGACTATGGAAAACTGGAAGCGATCTGTTTACTGAGAAGAAGGAAATAAACATTTCATGGGAAGTGATTGTTGTTCACATTGTTCTATTTTATAATGTATACAAATACGTTTTGTACAAAGCGGAAAGCCATATGGTGTAATTAAGTGGGGCCTTAGTGGTGTCAAATTCAAAGGCGGTTAGATCTTATGGTGTTGATAAGGAGCTGACCCAAAGATATATCGCTAACTAACAAATACCAGCCCATATGGCTAGCAACACTAATTGTTTTCCATTGTCCAAACTAAAGCCATTACTGGCTTTATAAAGGTTCGTTTTTGTCTGGACAAAAAAAAAACTCATAACTAACACCAAATTCCTCGCGATATTTGGCTTTTAAATTTTAAAAAGTTTATTTTAAACTAGAATGATAAAGTAATTAAATTTAAATTGAAAACGTGTTTAGGCAAGTTAATGCTGGTTATAATTACATGTTAGCAGTATCGAACTGGGCACTTCCCAACTTGCAACCCAATCTATCAAGGCCGAAAATTTGTCAACTATGAAATGAACTATGGAATACAAATGGATTATAAGTATTTTAATGCTTTAACCTTGAATTTGAGAGTTATCCCTTAATACTGGCCTATTATTTTGTAATGTGAAGTGCCGGCTGGCCTCAATATTCACTTATCGCCTGCTCGTATGTTACGGAAGTATTAAGTGTGATCTGTGATAACCAGATACCAAAAAAGCTTGCAACAATAGTGTACAGGTTAGGAAGTGATTCGCTTTGCAAAGCAGAGCACAGAATCAGTGTCGATGTTGATAAACCTTTGGCGGAGCGATGGAGCCAGCTTTAAGCCTCTCGATCGTTAGCTGCATTCACAAAAATGTCATGATCGTAAATTGATATAATATAAAAGTTAGTGATGATATGCTCACCTTTGCAGGCAGGCTAAGAGCACGCTACTGTTCATTCTGCTATGTGCCTTCTATGAGGATCTACACAACTTCATGATGTAATGCCCTTTTTTTATTCTATCCTATAGCATCAACTTGGCTCCCTCCGTTCCTTTGCATAACGCCTCAACAATTTATGCACCTATTAAATGGTTGTAATTAGTCTGGTCTAATTATGCTTCTTCGCAGTTACACAATTTTAGGAATAATCATTGAGCAATAATCACAAGTAAAGTTGAAGATGCAATTATCAACAAATAACTTACTAAAAAAATAAATAATAAAAACAGGTTATTATATTAAATTTTTCCGTTTCTATTAGTCATCCAAATTATTTGTTTTGCCTTTTTTAATTATACATTTAATGGTTAATGAACATTCTTAATAAGCACCGCTCTTATATTCTACCTACTAACTTATAAATTTTAGAGATTTAAGATGCAATGTTGTGTTTATTGATTTAATGGGATTTAATAGTAAAACAATGGTAAAAAAAAAATGTTTACTTTCAAGTAGAACACTAATTTATTGTGATAAAAATAAATAAGTAAGTAGCGTTCTCAATAACTAACAAAGCGATAAAATTTTGGAATAGAGCTTTCCTGACGTTTCCTGCCAAGGTTTACGATTCGTTAATGCAATTATCTACTATACTATTGCATAAAAAATTCATCTAAAATAACAAAAGAGAATACAAATTCTGGCAGTTCCTGGATTTAACGGTTTTGAGGTTCTTTTGAACGGATAGATGTTCTCTCTCATACACATAGACTATACGCTGCACAAAGATACTAAAATATTGAAGCAATTGGAAAATGCAAATATTTGAAACCAT
The DNA here is from genome assembly GCF_049639745.1 of Rhodnius prolixus. Classification (NCBI taxonomy): domain Eukaryota; kingdom Metazoa; phylum Arthropoda; class Insecta; order Hemiptera; family Reduviidae; genus Rhodnius; species Rhodnius prolixus. The sequence continues at coordinate 31,941,029 of NW_027411581.1, read as the reverse complement.
TGTTTGTATGTACATAAGTTTTTGTGAATTTTTTTATGTAAAAGAAGACGATAAGTTGTTGAGTAGTGTATCGTAGCCAGAACTGTATCGAAGGTATTTTTACGAAAATTGTCAAGAGATATAAAGCTGTATAAAGGTAAAAAATGGGTAAAATTAAAGGAGGTTCTGGTGCTGTTATGTGTTCACATTACACTAATTATTTGGTCCGAGACGTGTTAAGGGGAACAAGCAAGTGAAATTACAAATTCGGCAAATTAAGACGACATTAATTCTAATGGAGAACAGAAAAAAGAGAATAAATGTCATAATATATCGATTGTGTTAAGATTTTTTTTCATGAATAATTCATGTTACTTTCGTAGGACAAAAATAATGCATTAAATAACCAGTCTACCCAATGAAATCAACACATTCATCACGGTCAAAACTAACCAACTTGCTGCTGTTTTCGTGTGCCACCAATTCTAATCTTCTGCTCGCTTCAACATGCTTTTACATCATCTTTTTTACACTGCTTCTCACTTTGAGGTTATAATTTAAGAAAGTCTTCACGAGTCTAAAATATTATTTTTAACAATGTTAACATAGTGAAGCAACTAGTTTAATCTGATCTATCAAGAATTTTAATGACTCCGCATAAAACAATATAACAGAGAAATGAATTGCAGAATAGTGGGAATATTAGCACAGATTGTACACGCTGCACTAGAGTTGACGCCCAACTTGCAGTTTCAAAAGCATGATGAACAGCTACTGATTAAAACAGATGAGCAAACCTTCTTGAAAGAATTTTGAAGTTTTAGTGTAATGTAATAATTTAAAAATGTAGAGTTCTGAAGATTCGAAAGATCATTATTTATTGTGTATAAAGTAGAGGGATTTCTCATAGATATATATTAAATTATTCCAATGAAAACGGAAATAAAATTTGCTTTGTGTTTTCATATTTAACGGCATTACTAATGACTTACTTAATCATTCTTTTTATTTTTATCATTCAAGTAATTACGATTAAATGACAAGATCATTAATACCTATTCCCATAAATTATTTTAATAAAAATAACTTTCGCAGCTTAACATCGCATTAGCTTTTTTTTATCAGAAAACTTTAAGTTCTCACTTACTCTTTCTCTTTAGCTCTTTCTCTCTCTTTGATCGACTTTGGTGTATTGGTTATGAGCGTTGATTGTTAAGTGGGAGGTGAGTCGGATTCTCTCCTGCTCTCTCTTATTCACTCCTGTCTATGTTTAACGGGAGAGAGGAATGAAATTTAAGGGGGCTATTCCTCGGAATCACTCATCTTAGGAAAATTCAATACCGAAAAATGCTTTGGAAATTTAAAAATTTGATGAAAATACATATTTGACGTCACTACATGAAATTATTACATTATACTAAGTTGGATAATTTCTTTTGAATTCATCAAGTTTTAACAGCACTGGATAGAAATATTGGTAATAAAGATGTTCTACTGAAGCTACGCTCAGTAAGTCAAAGGTTACAAATTGCACTTTAAATATTTACTTCTGATCTCACTGAAATATTTGAGAAAATGTTAGGAAATATTTTAAACAAAAATTCATATAGTTTTTATTTACTCCAAATGACAATTTCACACATAACTGCACTGTTGAAATAGATAATAATGTGAATAAGTCTTAACAACCCTTTGAACCCACTTACAGATAATCCTTATATCGGAATCTGGAATTAACCAATACAATTAAACTTCCCTGATCTGTTAGACTTGGTTTTTCAAAATTTTCTATTTTCTATGTACGCTATTTGAAACTAAGCTTAACCTTCGATTTTAAAAATAGCACTTGTTTAAAATATTTCCTATAGAAAGCCCATTACAAAAGGAAACTTTTATAAAAAGTGCCAGCACCTGGGTCTGATAATGATCACGTAAGGGCCTAATGAGTTTTCTTAAAAATTTCGATTACTTTTATTTTCCCTCAATCTGGAGGAAGATTGAGGCTATTTGGAGAATAATTTATGCTTCAAAATGGTATCAATTTTAGAAAATGTATCTGTCTTTCTAACCGTGTCATCAGAATCGAATTCGGGCTAAAACTTTCTGTGTAATAACATTTTTATTGGAAAAAAGTAATGATTTTAGAAAAAAAAATGACGTGACGTCACTCAAGAACAGTGGAAATTATGAAGTTGGTCAATACGTCATTGAACTCCACTTTAGATGTACCTCACACAGTAGGCCTATGGACAATACTAACCGGTTCACCCTGTGTATTGGCTCCCAACCTTATACCGCACTGATCCACAACATTATATCCAGAAGTAACTTTAAGATTGCGGTTACTAAGCCACTTCCTCTTCAAATTCAAGTTCTAAACGTTTCACTTCTAGATGGTAGACTTTCTGTTTACAAGAAGCAGCATTTCAAGAACATGATAGAAAAAATTTGAGGGGGCGTTGGCATTATTTCTACAGAGTTCTTGGCATCCCAACCAAGCTACACTGTTGATACTTAAGATTAAACAATAAAGTTACCAACTGCAGAATTAGTGTATTGTCGCAACTACTGAGCATCCATAGACAAACTCCAGCTTACCAACCATACAGGCCTCACACTTCACTTAGTGTACCATTACTCAATAAACAACCCCTATTTCGCCCTAAATCTCACTTTAAACAAAGCCTCCCAGCTGGTTAAGTTACTCAGAATCCTTTAACACATCTCGGCTAAACAGAAATCACTGATCCTGAATATCCTCGTTCTTGTTTGTCTTATTACTCACTCTAAGAGACGGTCAATCGCTACTTGGCCGTGTCCCAGTAAATAGCCTCAACGAGATACTCAAATCCATCCTTCTCAAATTTATCACCTTTAGAAACCCGTGTCTTTTACATTAAGTAGATATCTCTTTAAAGCTGTCTGGTGGCTTCATCGTCTTATTCATCCCTTCTACTTCCCCATACTTAAATTATGTTGTTCCAAAATTTCTATAAGTGGCTAAAGCCGGTTCTGTACCAATGAAATTAGCTAACTACTCAGCCATTTCATCATCTGTAGCCATTTCATGTCCAAGAAACCAAAAAGCTTCAGTATCTTGTCCTTTTTCATTAAATTGTCTTTTGCATTCTCTTACAAGCTTTAGTAGCCCATCTAGGCCAGTCGTTACTGTAATCTAAACCCTAGAAAGGGTCGATAGTTACGAAATAATTATAATCAAAACAGAAAAATATTCTTTGAGCTCCCTGTGTTTTTGAAATCTTTTTTAATACACAAACACATCAATGTACTGTGATGAAACCAATTTTTCTCGCAAAATGTATTAAAAATACCAGTTCAATATTATAATTTGAATTAAATTGCGATGGACTTCGCTTCTATTGCCAACATTAGTACCGCAAATGAACCTACCCATAATGCATTTGTTCTCATTCATTTTGTTTCCTACTTCGTTCTTTAACCACACTTCCTTATTCTGCTGAAGTCAGCAATGTTGCTATTGCAAACTGCTGTTAAGGAAAACAAAGTAAAAATGGAAAAACATTAAGATTATTTCCTAGGAAAAAAAAAATTGTGTTTACTTGATATGCTTAAGACTAGAAGCAATCATAAACGGATTACCACAAGCGACTAGGAGAGGTGGGTGCTCGTTCGCGTGTCCTCGACCCATTTAGCGATGACATTTAAGAAGAGGCAATCATGAGAAAAGAAAGAAACCCCAACTTATCTTCAGTTGGCAACAAATCGTTTTGAATATTCAAGAAAGGGATGGACCAAGTGGATATGCGCTACCACCGCGTTGATGAAATATTTCATTCTTATAATTCTTTTGCAAGCTCAAGAAATAACCTACTAACGCAATTCTTTCATTTGTTTTTTTATTATTTTTTTTAATTTAACGCACTTGAACATCTGAAGTCATCCCTGGGCCTTTTCCAGTAAAATGTCGGCCTTTGAGTTCCCTAGTTATAGACAACTCTGTTCTTTTCCAGTGAATTGTACGAGATTCTATAATGAGAAAATGAAAGTGCAGCAGCTAGATTCGAACCCAGGTTAGAGTCCAGAACACTATACAATATGCTAATTCATTCCCTTAAAAAAGTAAAGTAACCGCCTATTTTTTTCAGCAGGGCTTAACGACCAACCACCACTTAGGTGTCATGGACGGGGGCCGGAAGCTCATACTTTACTATACACACACTGTTACTGTACACAATTTTTTCTGACAAATAAAAGTACACATACGCGGGATTCGAGCTGAGGATCTGCCATTTACAATGCCTCGCTCTTGACCACTAGATCAACCCGTCCCTTATTAATCTTTTGGGTTGACCCACTTATATTTAACATTTTTTTGAAACAAACTAATAATTATTTTAAGTCCGAGGAGGGCTGAGACGTTGGTTCGTCTGTTCTCTATAGCATCACTTCAATGCAGTACTGACTTCCGCCATCAGAAACAAATGATTTCAAGAGTTTCACTCTTCATGACTACCGGTTAAGCTTTTGTATTCTAAACATTGTTTTGGAAGTGCATTCACACTCAACAGTTTACTATATCAGCCATTGTGCCTGCTAATTAAAAAGAACATTACTTAGTGATTGTAATTCGGAAACTAAAGTGAACCCCCAGTTGCATTTAATGTCAGTTTTAGTCAAAACCTGGCACGAACACTAATACGACTTGCCCATATTTCCATTTTTTTTAATGAAATTTACGTGAAACTTTTAAGAGTTTGTGCGACAAAATCGTAAAAACACCCAAAATTAATTCAGTAAAGTGGCATTTTCCGCGAAATAGATAATCTTCAAGTTTGGAACATCATAAATTGAATTGAATATATGTCCTATATTGAGGCAGCACATTACACATTAATAACATTTTAGAGAGAAAAATTAACCTTATCTTTGACCCAGACCTAAACAAAGATGGATTTTTGATGGACAATGTTTCAGATGGAAGTTTTAGCAATGAGCATTCGAGAAAATAAATGTATTATTACAGATTTCAAAGGCGGCTGTGTATGAATTACAGTAAAATACTATATTCTTGAAACTTCATCTCACACACACTAGTTGTAAGCGAAAGTAAGGAATAAATAAATGGAACAAGCTAATGTTTCCATATTTCTAAACTACAGGTGTGTGCAGAGTTCTGGATTTCACTTAAAATACATCTCTAGAATCATTTTCCTGTGACCATTCATCATTTTCATTCCTTCCACCTTTCTTATTATGCAAAAGTTCCTGTAATTAAAAATAAATAATCTAAATCGAATGGCTGTATTAATTAAAATACATGTATGAAAAAAAAAAATTAATAATAGAAACAGAGCATTTTTCTACTTAATTATACATAATAAGTACGTGAAATAAGTACTATTTGGTAATTCTTATATGCAAAGCAGAAGTAAATAAAAAATTAATTTTTTTAAATTATTTTTTGTGATGTGAAATTAGATGTAAGAGGGTTAGTTCCCATTGTTCCCACTTAATTAAGTGAATAATGATTTCTATATGATTTATTACGAGCTTTAAATTATTTTCCTAATTTATACGCATTTAGTAGGCTACATATCATTCACTTCACCTCACTAGTAAACCAACATGATCTAAAGAAGCTGCTCCTTGTCTAAAATAGATATTCACAGCCAAGAAAAAAAGGAGGCTAGAGTGACAATAAAGACTAGCAGTATCTGTTATAGCAGAGATCTTTACTCCTGGAAGACCGTGGAAGATCTGAAACAGGTGTTGTCATAGTATTAGTTGGGCCATATTTAAATAAGTGTAATAACTTCACTGGAACAACCAGGCTTTTTTAACAAATGAAATTATCTCTTTTTAATTGATCTAATTCAGGATTCACTGAGGTCATTGAGATTCGCTTCCGGTTATAATGTAGAAAGGAGCGGCGAAGGGGGTGGCTGTTCTGGGTGTAGCATTTCAGAAGACTTAAAATCATCGCTCAAAAAAAAATATGAGTTTTTTAAAAAACGTTATTTTTTCAGGTTACATTTAATTTTATTATCACTTAAAAAGTAATAAAGGATGCGACAAAATAACCTCGCTACTTTTATTGCTGGGCAGTGAGTTGAAGGAGAAACTCAGAGTGGTATGAATAAGTAGCAATCATTCATTTAAAGTTGCAATGTAACAGAAAATATTTCTTCCAGAAAATCGATGTCATTTTTAAGGACACTTACATTTAACTTCGATATTTCTGTATTTAGCGATACTGACAGTAGTAAAAGGAAATTGAAAAAAAAGGCAATTTCTACAAAATTCATGTCATTAAAATCTAAAAACATTTAGCGAAAATGTATGAAATAAAACAAGTGAAATAGTATAATTGTGTGTTCTGTTGTTTCTTTAGTTCCATAAAATATTGTAATACAATAATAAAACAATTTTATTGTGTGAAGGATTGACTGTAACTGGCTGTAAATAATTGCAATCATAATAATTACATAGAAGCAAAGTTTATTATGGGGTCTGAGCAGAACAACTGTGCCAACTTCCTGTTTCTGATGATTATGGGAGATATTCCCTGTTCATATTTATATAAACGAATAATGCTTGTTGAAGAGCTATTAAATTGCTCTCATTAGAATGGCAAGAAGAAAATCTAGATGGACAAAAACAACCAGAAGGTAAGCTTATATTCAAATAAGCACTTTCTCAGTCATTAGGCATTCGCTGGCATAAAAAAAAAAAAATGGTAAGCAGACGCCTCTCTTCAATTGCAAATACTCGTATTGTAAAATTTTCTACAATGTGGGAAATAATTAGCATAATTATAGAGAATAGCTTACAGTTGAATAAAGCAGTTAACCTTGCACTCAAAGAAACTTCATCATCAAGCCTAGAAACTTGGGCCTAGATCGCAGTTTCAGCCCTATGCTGAAGTAATTATGAGCCCTCAATGCAGGCGGGCATTTTTTTTCAAACCGTCTGAGATAAATCTGACTTTGCTACAATGATTAATACGTCACACACTATTTAGAAGGTAAACCTGTTAGATGCACATTACAAGATATCCATCTTATCTCAAAATAACTGGAAATCTGTTTCGTAAAGAGATATTTTTGGTTGAGCGGTAGTAACCAAATCCTTACTGTCGTATACCCTGTTGGCATCTTCAAAAAGTAATTTTTCACTTTAGAGTCGCGGTGGATTTGTTCGCACACAAGATGGCCAATTTGGACTAAACTCTTTTCTCGGACTCAAAGATGTTCTCAACAAAAATTCCAAATTCAAAATCGGCTCGATTTGTCATCGTTATTGAGAATTATTAGTTACTCCAGAGAAACAAGAGGAAGTATAAATTAGGCGGGAACTACTCTGTAAAAGTGGATGATAGCAATTCAAAATTTCTTCCACATTAGCATGGTACTGTATTGGTGGCTAAGCAAGATCTGAATAGAACAGCCAGTTTAAAATTCGACATGGTGCAAAATGATGCCGAATAATTTCATTACGAATAGTGCAAGAGCTACATCAAACCCTAATGAACTCAATTATAACCAGTTTCGAGCAAGACTTGTAAAAGCAGATTTAAAATTTTTGTAAACGAACAAAAAGCATTACAAAAAATTATTATAGTTAAGGCCGTTGGGAAGTTAAAGTTTTCAAATAACTACTTGATTTCATCACGAAGAAATAACAAAACAGTTTGTTGTTTATCTTCAGTTAGAAATATCTCAAAATCCAAATTTAAAAAATTTATAAGACTTCTTCTTTTTTTTTGACATTTACTATTCTCTTTTTATTTTCCTTTTCTTAATAATTTTATCTAATGGAAAGTTTTTTTGAAACGCAAGCCAGAAAGGGTAACGAAGACGAATCGTCAAAATCCAGATTAATGACCCGAACAAGTATCCAAAATTTCGCTGCTTTCAGATAAAATCAGTGGCACGCATTTACCATTGCTGACATTTCAGACTTACATTCACAAAAAGTTTGATTCATCAACAGTTTAAAGAAGAGATTTTGACTATAACTATATTTCTGTCATATTCTAAACTTGCTGACTCGAAATAAAAAATCAGAGAATATCGAAAACTACAGATCTAATGCATATCCAAAAAGTTTTTTGGAGGCTAAAAAATAGCGTTACACACAGCAAATATTTCAAGAAAGAATGAAGAAATAAGATAAGCTAGCTATGTACCAGCAACTGGACATACCTAATCCACTTTAAAACCCCTATTAACTTTATTGTTCTTATTTATCCATTCGAAGTTTCGACGTCTTTAGTTTCTGTTTTTGCCTTCTGTACCAGCAAATTAGCCAATATTACTGTGTTGGAGGGGTAGATTTAATAAAACTGTCGATAATTAATTATTATAAATAATAATTTGAATAAGTTTGGATTAGTGAACCTACTCATTATCATCTTTATTTCTATTTATTTATTAAGTTTATTACTTTTGCTTAAAACAATTTTCATGTACTAAAGAAAAGACTTTCATGTACTAAAAGACAAAACGTGGCCTAATAAGTATATTAGTGACACTGCGAATTCTCGCTCATTACTGAAATCAATACAAAGAGATCAATAAAATGAAAATGTGGTTGGAGCCACAGTTCTGGAAAAAATCAATGAGACATTAATGTTAAGTTTATTTTTTTAATCTAGAGTAAGATACAATAAGAAATAGTATAGATATCACTTAAACATTAACTCTACTATATCCAGGCATAAGGTCCACACCCACAAGTATGAAATGGTGTGATCAAAGTCAATTATCCTTAGATTAAATTCACACTTATATTTAAAGATGATGTTAGGAGATAACACAGTTAAAATGTTTAGCCTTGCGACTTGGTCAATATAGAAACCAGAGCATGACAGATTAAGAAATAATAACCAAAGCATAGAATATATATATATTCTCTACGTCCTGAGTTTGCATAATGTAATCACAATATAAAGAAATATGAATATTCATATCACATATGTTGACCACTCTTTTATCAAATTATAAATCATTGAGACATTTCATATTCTATTCATTAGTTACTAAAATGAATAGATTCAAGTATTTAATGGTTTATTTAAGAGGCACAACCAAAGCTCCTTTGCCACAAATGTATAACCAAAATTAGGTTTTTTTTTTTTATTTATTTGAATATTAATTAATTTCCATGTAAATGCTCATTTTAATATAAATATTATGTTATAAACCAGACGACAAAAAAACTAGTTGAATTAGCTACTGCGGTAATCAACATTAATCATTTAATGACTATTAAAATTGTATAGCAGATTTGTCAGAGCTTTATTTTTTTAAATCTTTGTAAATATATCTGACGTTTTGAACGATTAATTGATTTCAAATTCTAGTATATCGATTTCTCTATACCAATTCAAAATAACCGTGACCTTAATACCATTTTTTATTGTCATACAGACAGTTGATTATTTTTAGAAAATATGCATGCGATAAATTATAAAAATTCCTACATACAAATGCAAGCAAAAAAAAAAATGCAAATGCACAAATGGCAAAAACAGAAAACATGATCTTGAATTAAAATCCTTAATAACTTGAGCCAAAAGAAGAACAAAATTCTCAGTTACAAATAAATACGTAACCAAATGCCAAATTTCAAAATAGCTAATTATTGACTTTTTGTTTTCAGCCAAAACTTTATCTCTACAATAAATAGATCATTTCCAAATTTTTAAATAAATCATTTCATTTTTATTTGGGCACTTTCTATGCTAAAAATAGCATTGTTAAGTTAGAGAGGAAACAAATATATTGTTATTTGATTGCAATTATTCTAAGTTAGTTAATTAGAATTTTACAAAATTACAAAATGTTTGTAAACAAAAGTATAAATTTGTTTTACTTGAGTGGCGATCCATAGTCACTATGGCTATCAATATCAATCTTCTTTCACCTTACTTAAGGCCAAGTTAACCAATCTGCGGAGCTTGACAGTCGCATGGGACGTTTATCAGAAGTTTATTTTCAATAGAATCAAGCCATCCATATTACTATAAATATTGCGAAAGTGCCTGATTTGGTCATAAAATAAGCAAGGAACGTTGAGAACTTATTTTCTGCCTAAATTAATTTTTATACTGTAAAAAAAATGAAGACTATATTTCTGTTAAGAACTTTTGTGATCCATTAAATTAATTTATAAATTAATTTATAACTTTTTAATTAAACAGATTAATTATTATACTGTAAAAAAAATAAAGACTATATTTTTCTGTTAAGAACTTTTGTGATCCATTAAATTAATTTATTATTTTTATTTATTAGTATTTTAGATTGGAGAGTTTGCAGTCATTGATGTTGGATTTTTTAGCTGTTCCTTAAAGTTGAAGTCCATATTGGTGTGAGAAGAGCTGTACAGAGTCGTCGTTTGTCCTGTAGTGAAGTTTTGAGCGTTTGTCAAGTAGTCTGGCTAGAAGTTTGTATCGTTTGTTTAGTTCGGTACGTTTAAGTCTCGTATGGGGGTTCCAGACTCTAGTCTATCCACATTCTACATGGTCGGCTGGTGGGAAAGGTGTATGATGTAAGAAGACAGGTGGTGGAGTTTGTCTTTGAGTGTGAAGACTGTATTTAGACTTACTAGTAGTTGGGTTAATTTTTATTCTCCAGTTTTCTAACCAAGGTTCTATTGAGTGAATTTGGGACTGTAGTGAGCGTACTGTGAGGATAGGGTCAGAGTGTGTGGAGAGAATGGCAGTGTCGTCAGCGAAGGTGTAAATAGAGGTACTAAGGTTAGAAGGTAAGTTGGCAGTGTAGATTGTGTAAAGAAGAGGAGCTAAGACACTTCCCTGTGGCACACCAGGAAGGACAGGATAGATGGAAGAGTTTATTATTTAAAACTGTTTAATTAAACAGATTAATTATTATACTGTAAAAAATAAAGACTATATTTTTCTGTTAAGAACTTTTGTGATCCATTAAATTAATTTAATATTTAAAACTGTTTCATTAAACTAGTATAAATTACACAAATTAATTACGACGATACTAAAAGCTTGGAAACTTCTTAATCCAATTTAAATGCTACTGTTTAAAAAACGAGAATGCAAAAAGAAACTTACACATATAGAATAACAAATGAAATATTTTGGAATGTGGACTGAAAGAGAGAGAGGGATTTATGTACAAGTAGCTTCAAAATATTACAACGATAATGCAGGAAAGTTATGAAACTTTAGAATCAATATAGTAGGGATAAAGTTTAATTATAAAAGCATGAGAGTGTTCAAATTGATTCGACCGACAATCGAGGCCTGATTGGAGGTGCAAGAATCAAGTAGTAATAATGACATTAGGATACGAAAGAAGTTGCCGCAAAGCAATTACAGCCGCCATACTTGTAATTACAAACACTCTCAAAGGATATCAATCATCTCTGTGATGCAGGCAGCAACATCTATCTTGCCACCACCCAACCTAATAGCTCTTATATATAAATATGTTCTACAGTACTCATACTTGTCCAACACCTAATCTTGAAACATTAGCCACTACTCTGTTTTCCTTTCCCATCCTGCAGAAGGAACAAGCTGAGGTAAATGTTTGGTAGATAGATGCACCTCGACATCACAACTTTTAGATTTCAAGTGTTTTAAAAAATTTATTGAGGTCAACAAATTATGTAAACTATACCATCGTGCAGCTCGCCTTGAGTACTGCGTGTTTCTTCCGGTTTTTCAACAGTTCGTCAAGAGGTTCCTGTGGAGAAAAAGCCTTTGCTTCCCCCTTTCCATTCCTCCAACAATGGTTATCCTCCTGGTTGACCACTTCAAATGACTGATTATCGACGCAAGAAATAGACGAAGCCGAAATTTTCATTCCGAGTGATTTCCTTGAATTCGTGCTGATTACTTCATTATCGACTAGAGCTTTTCATTAATCTAGTACTTCGAAGGAAAAAGATATTGATGGGTGCACCTGAGGAATATTTTCTCTCGAGCAAGTCAACACTTTCTTCAGCAACTTGCTGTCTGCTAGGCACAACAACCCCACAGCAAGTTCGGGTGAAAGAGTTGCTCACGAATTGTAACATATACTTTCATCAAAACGGTCAAAAACTTTATGGTGGCTTCTTCTCGTGCCGATTTACTTTTCGGCACTTAGTAATCTCTATTGGGAGTCCATTAATTAAAAGGTATTGAAATTTTATGCAACTTAACTTTCCCCCACGTTAGAGTTTGTATTACAAATTGGTGAAGAATCTTTGATTTCTATTTACATTGCTTTGTCATTGAGCTTTGTCTGTTATTTCTTCAGTTTTTGTTAATAATCTGGAATTGGAGATCTTTAAATTAGTGTTAAGAGGCCATAATTACGTTTAAAAGAGAGGTCTGTTCTCGTAAACAGTTCTCTAGAGATTATCTAGATATCTGTCTAGATAGATATCGCAGTCTGACTGTACGAACATTTCCATGCTCTACAAAGAGAAATAAGAGCCTTCATATTTGTGATTTACATAATATTAGTCACAAAAGAAAGCAGCGAGAACTATTGCTGCGATAGCAGGTTCTATCTATTGGGAAACAGTTAACATTTAGCCAAGCTTTGAGGAAGTGTGAGATGATCAAAACGAACGACTTAACAACAAAAACAGAAATAACTAAGACAGTAACATTAAGCGGCCTCTCCCACCAAGAATACCAAGTGAGTAACAAATCTAAATCAATTTACTTCAACAAAAGGTCCACACCATTCAAGTTAGAACACAAAAGAAGTGGATAAAAATGATTTTACTCCGCCTATATTTGTTAGTTTTCAATGTAGCTTTTCACTGAAAAATTGCGAGTTTTGCAAGCTAGTTAAAGTGATTTCGTCCCCTCCTTTACAATATTATTCTCCTTTCAGATTTTTTATTTCTTTTCTTTTTTTCTTTTTTTTTACGACAATTCAACTGGAGGTCGCACATGTAGAGAAAAGTTGCGTGTAGATTTGTCGCCTCGTTTTAAGGATATCTATTGTTACAAATTTCATGCATTCACATTTGATTTATTAGATTATTTGATTTGCAACAGTTGTTATGTTCCATTTCAGCAAGACTTCTAACAATTAACAAGTTGGCGAACTAAGTTATAAAAGAAAATCGATGATTTTATCCGTCGTAACAAGTACGATTTATTGTCCTTATTTCAAACCTGCTTCCGATTTGCTTCTAATACCATCAATAAAGTCATTAAAGATTATTTTAAATGCATTCTTATGTAGTTGATGACATTTTTTATCTTTACAAGTTTGATTGTTAAACTTCTGTGTCCTCCCGGTTGGGATTCATGTGGTGACAAATCAGACCCACGGATTTTAGAAGAAACACATTAATTCTCCCAAACCTCAGCTGACTTGATTAAACAACTTGGTTAACATTTGGATTGGCGGCTCAAGGACATATTAGCTTCTCTCGTGTTTTTTTTTGGTGCCCCTCCTGCAAGACTTTTTCCTTAAATTTAAATGATTGTGTGCCGGCGCAAACATTAACAGAAAGATTTCTTAAAAACAGGATTAGTTATTGCTGACATATTTTTAAAAAAATAATTTTTATTTACCTTAATTTTATTAATAAAAAAAATTATCGGAGACTGCTCATTACTCAGTTTATTTATGTGAGTTTTCCTAGAGAGGCTAATGCCCGGCGTCACCCTTCTTGTTTTGCCATCCTATTTTCCTAACGCTGTAGATTTTATTTTTTACTTTTTGACAGTAAACTGAAATTTGTTTTTCATATTTTAAATTACTATAACTTTTGAAAAACCTAACCGATTTCAAAAAAAATTTTTTTGTTGTTTTTAGGAGCTCAAATACTACAAAAATATGCAACAAAAAATATAACGTTCCATTTGAAAAACAAAAGTTGGATGTTGTATCTCGAGATACAGGAGTTTAAAACAATGGGTCAATCACTGAAAATAAACTAGCCTAAAAATGATTAAATACGTGTTTTTTATTTTTTCGAAATTTCCCGCCATAAAAAAAAGTGGGTGGAGCATATAACTCTGGTCACCCTGTATTTTTCTTACAAAACTATTACAATTTTAAAACTTCATTGCAGTTTCTTAAAAACACCAGTGGTGAACAAAACGTTGAACATTAAGGGACTTTTCTTTATTTTTTTTTTTTTTTTAAGGTCCCAGCAAAACATTGAAGTTTGAAATTTTAACAACTGCCAAACATTCAATTTATTCATCAGTCATAAAATATTTTCCTGTGGGAGTTTAGTGCGTCATTACGTCTCTCCTATTTCCTATTAGCGTTGTATCATATAATGAACTCCCTTGTTTAAAAGTAACAAAATTACATGAAATTTGCTTTATTACAGAAATTCCTTTAATAATTCTTATGAAGGACAGATAAATATTACTTAAAATGTTTTTTTTTTTTTTTTTTTTTTTTTTTTTGGCGCATCAACAGCTCAAGGTCATTAGCGCCCGGAGCTTTTTCCAGTGCACTGCCGGCCTCCGGACAGTGTTCTCTCGTTACAGACAACACTGTCCATCACCGGACAGTGAGCTGTAAGAAGCTCCTAGGAAGAGAAAATCTAAGGGTCAGCTGCTGGATTCGAACCCGGGACCTCCGCGTGGGAGTCCAGTATGCTAACCTCATAGCTAATCCCTTCCCTACTTAAAATGTTTATTTATATTTAAATAAAGTACAACCTGTTATCCGGTTATTTCTTTTAATTGTTAAAAAGAAAACCTTTTCTTTTTTTAACTTAAACATCAAGAACTGATGAGTTCGCAAAATAATAAATGGACCAAGCTAGAGGAATATAATTTATCCAGCGCTATTTATTTAAAAATTACTCATGGAAAGTTACCCCTCCCGCTGCGATATAAATGTAATGGCCTGCTCTCTAGTATATCATGTTCGGCTGACAGGAGACCGGAGACACAGCATGCTGGGCAGATCTAGAGACAATGGACCACAGCTTGCTCTCCTATCCTCTCCCACGCACGCATATTTATAACCCCACACGTACAAATGAGAACAATCACAATATATAGGTTATTTATTATCGTTTTGTCGGCCGAACAGATAATATTATATTCGAAATGTTGGTCAAATCTTTTTTTTATCTTTAACGTCACAGTTCCATTGAAAAACAAAAACTTATTGATAAGTTCTAAACTAATATATAGTTTTACCAAGTGAATTCATTTGTTAAACATTTATTGAATTATGGGTATAATATTAGAATATGGCAAGGCAAAACAGAAGATCTACGTACATCCTTAGAAGTACTGCTTCTGCGACTTGAACATTTTAAAACTAAATTTAACTACCTTGACAGTAGTTTTATAAAACTATAAAACGCTGCTTACTTCTATTCATGGACATCGTCACTTCAGTAAGCATTTCATCGCTGAACTGCTTGAATCAGCAATTAGGTCTTAAGCAAGCAAATTCTAATCATGTATTTGTTTTTGGCTCATTCCTTCGCCACTTCCTCAAGAACAAACTGACCGACCAATTTGTTAAAACCACTTTTTTGGACTCAAGAGGACGTCAAAACAGACATTTTCGGTGTGAACTCAATTTTGAAAATATGACCATAACACGTGACGGCCGCAATACTTCTTACTTAGCACGGTAAGAAATAGTATAAGGGGAAGAGAAATTGCCACCAAATTCAGTTACATTATGTTATGCACCTCTGCTGAGCTTGTGACACGGTGCCATCTTCAGGGCACTCCACTGATTATACTGATATAACACTGATTTATAATTGTATAAACTCTAAGATGACCCAAACCCCAGGTCGAAAGAGTGGCAAAGATAAATAAAGAAATTTGACTGAATTCGTTAATAATTTCTCCTCTTTTGTGGATTATTAAATCAGTCACCATAACAACATAATATTACATGGATTAGATGAAACTTAATTTAGATGTGATGTCACAGTAACCAATAACATTTGTTTGATATTAAATAGAGCAAGTTCATTATTTTTAACACCATCAGTACTTAACATTTTTAAATCAAATATATGTATTTCTAAATAGATTAACAAAAGAAATGTAATAAATGATTTACTGTTTATTTATTTTAATGTTCCGGGACAGAATTCCTTACAATATGTGATAAAATATTCTCCCCTTGTATTTCCATAGTGGTGTCCGCTGGATTACTGCATGTGGTCCTGGAGTAGTTGAACAAGTTGCAGTGGCAGCCCGTATCAGTGCGGTGGCAGACCGTATTAGTGCGGTGGCAGACCGTATTAGTGCAGTGGCAGCCAGTATCAGTGCGGTGGCAGCCCGTATCAGTGCGGTGGCAGACCGTATTAGTGCAGTGGCAGCCCGTATCAGTGCGGTGGCAGACCGTATCAGTGCGGTGGCAGAACGTATCACGGGCTTATTTAGAACACGATCATTACTCCCAAAAAGTCGATTTTAAAACCGCACTCATTCCATTCCCCCATTGTATATTAGGAAATGTCCAATCCTTCCAATGGGATTAGTCCACTGATGATAGGTAGATATCCGTTCTAACATCCTCCTTACAATCGGATTACCTCTGCGTGCTGTCTATCCTGCTCCCTTCGTGGATATCTCTACTTTTCTCTAAAAGCTGATTTCTACATTATTGTCTTTAACCTGGTTATTACCATAACATGTTTACCTCATCTCAGGAGGCTGGATGCCAAAGAAAATGGAATCTTGTGTAAGCAAAACCACTTTTTCAAAAGACCATTCTATTAACCAAATTATACATTCCCTCACACCGCAATAACCAGGAGTGTTTCAATTAGAATGTATTGTGTACAAGCGGACACAAGCTAAGAATTAAAAACAAAAAAATCTATTATAAAATGATACTTTTTCTATTTTGTACTAATTCTATTTAAACTAGGCATTATGGAAGAATAGTAATTATTTAGCGAGAAGAACAGTTGCAGAGATGTAGCTAGCATATGTTTGGTGTGCAGAGCTTGCGTACAATGCAACTAATTATTGTATATATGTATATTATTTCTTTTACAGAGAATATTCACATGAGCTAGATATCATTAGAAGAAGTGTGTGGTGAAGCCAGCAGATGACACCAGAACACACTTGTTGCTATTTACCTAGCGGCTTCGGCAAGCTGGAAGAATAACACTTGCTCACTGGACCAAGTCTCTAGAAGTCAAACACTATCATTGCCAATAATATCTTTATAATTTATAAGAAATGTGTAAGTAGTACCTCATTGTAGTACTAAGTTAACGGATATTTACAATTTAAAAGAAGAAAAAAGGGTATTACTACTAAAATTGAAAACATGTCAATAGATATTAACCTACATTTCTAAATGGACTAACAAGGTGAGTGATGATTGACAAATTACATGGTTTGGAACTAGGTGGAAAGTAGAAAATACAGGCATATGCTGCAGACATAGGGGCAAGGCAATTAGAATATCACCTCTCATTTACTCAATTTCTATTTACCTAGCACATGCCAATAATTGAAGAAATTTATTCCTATAAAAAGCTGTTTTAAGTGATGTGTATACCGCAATTTAGAACGGCATTATATTTTTACAGACGTCGTAGTCTGTTCGGTTTACCTTCGGCTTTACATAGACAATAGACAAAAGACTACTTACAACTGTTCAGAAATCTCCCTGGAAAACAAAAAAAAAAGCCCAATTGGCCCGTAGCATTGAACAGGTTTCAATCCAACGCTGAAACCTCCAAAAAAATCCATTTCTTACTGAGATTTGCTCCATAGTTGACACTGCTTTCTATTAACCAAACTATTCGCTCAGAACCAAGCAATACTTTCATCGCACAAGTAGCTCAACTTTTTGATCGCAACCAGTATGCCTAATGCAACTTGTCTTCCGCTTTTTCAAGTTTAAGTTTGATCAGCGCTTACTGGAAATACTTATTACCATTAAATGATCAGCTATGGTGTAGATATCTATGCGGAAATTAAAAGTTTTCAAGTCTGAACTCTATATTTTGAAAAACCATAAGTATGAATTATTTTCTTATAGACAAATGTAAAACAGTGGAGTAACATAAAAATAGAAAAATTCTTTGCATATTTTTCTCCTAAATTCTTCAAAAAAAAAAATTTTTTGCGTTTATTTTTGCTACAATTGTTGGCGCTATACTAACAGAAACAATGGCGCTAACAGTGGTAACAGAAACAATGAAGCAAACGAGTGGAGAAGTTTATTATCCGAACTAGGAAGCGGTGGATGAATCTGAATCAGTTTGTCTCATTATATTAAAGTCAACATTTTTTTTTTTTTTCAGAATTGACATTCGCATAGAATGACGAAATGACCGGAAACTGGTTAGGTAATGTTCAAGATTTAGATTTTTGAGACTGCAGTGCACAGCCCCTAATATTAATAATAAATGAAAATTAAATAAAAATAATTGTTCAAGATTTTACTATAATTATTACCGTCCTACTTACGAGTATATGTTCAACTGCACAGTTTCTGAATTTGTCTAATATTTTAAGGCTACGATTTTCTAAATTGCGCTAGATTTTTTTTATTTAGCATTATTTTATATTCAGTCGAACCTTCCACAAAGGACACTCTCACTAGCGACCACCTCCATTTACGGACAGTTTTTGGATTTCCCCGTTTTACCCCTATACACTTTCTATATAAAAGAACCTCCGTGTAACAGTCACTCTACATAGCGACCGCGGACACTGATTTTGGGGAACGGATTATATGTTTCACCTTCCACCAACGGCCATCTTATTCTTAAAAGTTCGTTTGACGCGGTGATAAAAAGTAATTATCCCCTCTCAAGTTTTTGTTTTTTTCTGGTTTTTCCTAAAGTTTCCTATATAAGCTCCATACATCTTGTACCATTTTTCAATATTACTTTGGACGAACAATATTATTTTTTCCGATATGTCCCTCAAACGAAAGTGAAAATTATTATTGTTATGAATAAATGTGATGATTGTTATAAAAATTATTAAATAAGTCAATAATATGTAGTTTTTTTATAAACTTTTTGGATAATTAAGAAAAATTATAATATTTTCATTATGAAACTTGGCTACCTCCTTCTAACGACCACCTCCAAACAGCGGCCACTTTGCTCTCCTCCGCCAGTGTCCATTATTGAGAGGTTCGACTGTAATGACACTTCGCTAGAGTAACAGAAAAATGTTTAGAATAAATAAAGGATTGACATTTGTTTTCTGTTTATATTTGAATAGTATTTGGATGGCTGAATACCAAATACCCAAGGCATTTTTTGATTCGCAGATTGAACTAAGAAGAAAAAAGGGAAAGGCTAGGATAAGGGAATGGCATTAAGTGTTACCAAAAACAAAATAAATCATCCATTTTTCAATTCAAGAAAAATGTAAATAAAAAAATATAGAAAACTTAAAATACGCAAAAGACCAAAATCAATATATTCAGAGGAAGAGAAGTCAATTATTTCGAAAACTAAATCATTTATTCTGTTTTGCTTGGGGCTACTGTTGCCATGAGGAGAGCGACATATTTAAATCCTACAAAAAAAAAGCTCGACGAATACCCGTTCAATATTTCCCGAAAGAATACGTATTTTGTAACAATCCATCAACTCTTGGATCTTATTTGTTTCAACCAATGGCAATCGCTTATTTTTATACAAACTAATAATGTTATTAATTTAATGGGGTTTAATAAGAAAATATTAACACAGAACACGTGTATTAGAGATGAGCAGAAGAACACACACAGAGCAAACGCATACAAGAACAATAAGACCGCCAACAACAGCCAACATAACAACAATATTTTTCTTAACACCCTCTCTCAATGAGATGTAGTTACTTAATGTCTACAATAAGAAACATCGAATTGAATACTAATAACACAACATCCACATAAACTAAAATAATTAACAAGATATTAAATGTTAAAAAAAAATCAATTAGTGAGCAGAGAGTTTCTAAGAGTTTCAAATTTTTCGGCTCCTAGAGCTTTGGTAAATAGATCAGCTATATTTTCTTTTGAACAAACATAGTCAATTTTAATAACATTATTTAGGCACAGATGTTTGATGAAATGAAATTTTATTTCTATGTGTTTGCCACGTTTGGTATTTGAAAATGTATTTGCTAAAGATATCGCACTAGCGTTATCTATTTTAAGAACTGCTTTCATTTCATCAGGCTCTTGTCCTTTCTCATTAAACACATCTTTAACAGATTTTAACACTTTTTCACATATCACCTCACTGCTTGCTCTTTTCACTTGACTCAAATCACTTAACACACCACGAAGATTCACTAACTCTTGAGCAGCGAACCCTGCCGCGATGTATTCAGCCTCCATTGTTGATTGAGCAACACATCTCTGCTTCTTTGAGTACCATGCGATAGGGTTTCCAGCATGAAAGCATATGAATCCACTGACACTTCTTCTAGAGTCATTTTGATCAGCTCCCCAATCAGCATCACTCATACCTTCTAAGCCTCCTGTATTTTTAGAAATAGGGAGCCTTAGATCTTTTGTACAACTTAAGTAACGTAGAATTCTTAGGCCAGCTTTCCATGTCTGACTGGTTGGCTTGTCGAGATATCTACTCAAATATGATACAGAGAAAGTAATATCTGGTCTTGTTGTTATAGAGATGTACATTAGACTACATATCAGTCTCCTATATGGCACATCATTTATAATATCCAAGCTTTCATCTGCCTTGAACTTAGCCTCCATAGGTGTTGAGATTGTCCTACACACCTCCATGCCAAACTCTTTTGTCAAACGATCTATCATTTTAGTTTGAGACAAGTGTAAACCATTTCTAACATGATTAATTTCCATTCCTAAAAACGATTTAGGACAACCTAAGTTTTTTGTATTAAAATTCTTCTGTAGATCTTTCAATAATGAATTCACATTCTCCTCCGTCCCAGCCAGTATCGCATCATCAACGAAAAGAACTAAGTATATATTATCTTTATAGTAAAGACAATAATCATAATCAGATCGTGTAAATCCAAGATTTTTCATTACGGATGAAAATTTATTGTTCCAACATTTTGGAGCGGAGCGGAGACCATATAGAGATCTATTAAGAATGAGAGTATTTTCTTGACATTTTAAACCTTTAGGTGTTTTAATATAGACCTCTGTATCTAAATCTCCATTCAGGAAGGCGGTGGGTACATCAATTTGAGTCAAAATCCAGCTATACTGGACTGCTACTGATAACAAGAGTCGAACAGTTGGGATCCTACATACTGGTGCGTAGGAGAATTCCCATTCTTCTTGAGGAACTTGAAATCCACGAGCCACAAGTCTCGCCTTCTTGGTTCCATCTTCTTTGATTTTAAACACCCAACGTGTTTCAATAGCTTTCATTCCTTCAGGTAATTTTCCGGGGGTCCAAGTTCCAAGTTTCTCGTGAGACTCTAATTCTGAATGTATTGCACTTTTCCATTCTTCTGATTCCATGGCCTCTTCAAACGTTTTTGGTTCTTCATTAGTTGACAATAGAAAACAGTAAGCTGTGTACAGCTCATAGTCATCCAGATATCCAGGTTTTTTCTTTTTTCTGTTTGTAGTAACTATTTCATCTTCTGCATTTTTATCCATAGAACCCATTTGTAAGTCATTCTGCACTACTTGTTCACCCTCTTCATTAATCTTTATTACTGGATTATTTTCTACCCCTTGAATTGGAACGATAGTGTCTTGTCCATTTTCCTTGACCATATTATTATCTTTGTATACCATGATTGACTCATCAAATTTGACATCTCTTGACTTTATTATTTTCCTTTCCTTTGGTAACCACAATCTGTAGCCACCTCCACAGTAACCGACCATTACCGCACGAACTGCTCGGGGTTCCAATTTCCCAGGCTTAGGTGTCACAGTATGCCATGCTCTACATCCGAATATTTTCAATTTGGACAGATCATTTCGCCCATTCCACAGATCCGAGGGAGTTTTACCTCTAGGCAAAACTGAAGTTGGTGACCTATTTGTTTCATAAACAGTACATTTTAGTGCCTCTCCCCACAAATATTTGGGAACCCCAGAATCAATTAATTTAGTTCTTAATTTTGAGAGTAGAACCCCATTCATTCTCTCACATCTGCCATTCATTTGAGGAGAATGACTTATAGTATATTCCATTCGAATGCCATTTCTTTCCACAAAGTTTAAAAAATACTTCGATTTCGCTTCCCCACCATTGTCTAATCTTATGCGCCGGACGCTTAAACCGAACTGAGTTTTTATTTCTTTAATGTATGATATCAAGTTTCTAGCTGCTTCGCTCTTATTTTTCAGCAATTTAACAACTACAAAGTGGGAATAATCATCTAATATTACCTGGAAATATTTTTCGCCATTGAGTGTACTCGGTGTGATGGGACCAACTAAATCGCTTGAAATAAGACTTCCTATTTCTGTTGCACGCTTTTTGTTCTCATAAAAGGGTTGCCTCTTTGCCTTGCCTTCTATACAAGATTCGCATAATTTGTGCGGAGTAGGTAAATTCAATTGTGTTAGCCCATCAATTGAGATGTGCCCCATTCTTTTATGCCAAAGATCTCCTTCATTGGCAGCAACAAAGCACTCTTCATTAAATTTATCCGCTTCAAAAAGGAAAAGACCATTTTTGGGCTTGAAGAAAAGTACAGGTTTATTTTTAATGAAAATAGTTGTACCTGATTTATCAGTGACTATTTTCGCCCCACGGCTAGCAATTTTTGAAGAAGACAAAAGATTGTGCTTCATACCAGGAACGATTAATGCTTCGATAACGAATTTTTGTCCCTGGCAATAAAGGCTCAACTTCCCTCTTTCATTTGCTGTCAATAGCCGGCCATCCGCTTGAACTATTTTTACTGTATTTTCTAATTCTGTAATGTTTTTCATGAAACGTTTTAACTCTCCTCTGACAAAATGATTTGAAGCGCCGCTGTCATAGATAAAAGATTTTTCTTCGAAGATCATGCCTGAATTACAACTTTCAGTTGTAAATAAATCAACTTCACTCTCACTTTGAGCATGATTTGCATGGCTATCCCTTTCTGTAAATTTTCTTCCTTGACTCTGCCGTAAAGGAAAATTGCTACCTCGGGTCCTTCTGGCTCTGTGGTATGATTGGTACCCTCTACTGTTTGATCCACGTCCTCTTGTTTGGTTGCTTCCCTGGACCATTTTTGGACAGTTCGCCTGGAAGTGTGAACTATCCCCACATCTAAAACAGCCATTATTTTGAGCTTTAAGGCCTGTCTCAGAAATATCTTGAGACTTAATTTTTAGTTCATGATCCAACAGACGTGCCTTCACAAAATCCATTTTTATTTTTTCAACAGTTTCCAAAGCAGTGACCACAGTATCATAATCTTCTGGAAGTGAAAGAAGCAAATGACATATTTTATCACTTTCGTTCAGCGTGGAACCTAAATCACTCAGTTCTCTGATAATTTTATCAAAATTAAGAAAATGGTCTTCCAAATTTTCAAACCTCTCACTTTTTAAGTTTACTAGCTTCCTCCATAAGGTTAGTTTAGAAAAAGAACTAGACCTCGCAAATACATCTTTTAAAGCTTGAAGCATTTCTTTTGATGTTTTAGAATCTTGAATAATGTCAAGATGTTTATCGGAAATACCTTGAATTATGATGGCTTTTGCTTTTGCATCGTTAATGAGAAAAATTTTCTTTGCTACTGCATCAGTTGGAGGGTCACTTTCTAAAACGTCAACTAACTGTTCTTTTTCAAGAATTGCATTCATTCTAAATTTCCAGTTCGTGAAATTATTCGCTGAGAGTATAGGCACAGGCAAAGTAAGCACTGACATTTTTATAACCTGCACTATTTGAAATTATTAAATTAATCACGTAAACCGTAACACTAATATACATTTTAATTTAGAATAACTGGGCCCATAACCTGTTATTAATTTAATGGGGTTTAATAAGAAAATATTAACACAGAACACGTGTATTAGAGATGAGCAGAAGAACACACACAGAGCAAACGCATACAAGAACAATAAGACCGCCAACAACAGCCAACATAACAACAATATTTTTCTTAACAAATAAAGGTCCCAATTCAAGTATCAGTTAATAGAAAATTATATTGTGATTAAGTTTTAAGTTATTTTACTTATCTTTTTGATTTTTCCTTTTCTGCTCATTGAAATCCTAAAGAGAGAAGTCAGAGAAACGAGTTCCAAGTTAGGATGGAACAGTCAATTGGTTTAATTAGTAAATGATGGGAGGTAAGGAGCCTGTTGGAGAACGGAACTCAAGACTTCGTGCCTTTGATGAGGCAAGTTTGTTTTTTTAGAAACATCATTAATTAAGTATACATATAAAAAAAAAAAATTGCTGTTTTTATAAAATGTGTTTAACAAATTCTTTTTACTTTTTTGTTCAACGTAAGGTGTAAAAAAAATACAAAAATGAAAGTATTATAAATTAGCTAATTAAGGTACAGAGAAACAGGCAGCTCTTTGCATGAATCAGTCGGCGAACTAGAATAATTCAAAGGTAATTTCTTACCGTACATTTAGTTGCGTAAACATAATTATCGACAGTAGCTTATTTAAAAAAAGAAATGTGCCACTCTAATTTTTGAACTTTTTTTTTACATCTATAAACTTACCTATTTATTTGCAAGCGAAGAGGTTACCTTTCTACAGAAATTTAGATTGGGTGAGTAGAAAAGTGAGCCTAATTACATCACAAAGGAAGAGAAGTATGATGGATGTGCCAACACAAACTGATCGTGTTAGTTCAGAGAAGAGATTGGCGGGTCGTATCAAAGCTTTGTAGAGATTTTGAGGGAGTGTTAAAATTCAGTAGATCCTGCCAGGGAGCAACAAGGGCGATCAAAGAAACCAACAAATTGGGCGGCCATTGGAGCGTGTGACACCCTTCTCTTACTAAAACGTGTATATATATATATATATATATATATATATATAAAACTGATGTTTATAAAAAGTAATTTTTATAAAAAGAGGGGTAAAGAGGGATGAGAGAAGGGTAGAGTTGACCGACTAGAGGGCCTCTTACACCCACTTTACGAGCCCCCTCTCATGTAATATGCAAAACATCAATAATGTTGACATTCCATCAGTGTTTGATTTGTTCAGTACAAATTGATGCCCAACACCCATCAAGTCAATTATTACAATCTTACGATAAAAATAAATATCTTCTTTTATTCATAGTGTTTTTTTAAGCTTGTTAATAATAAATGTATAACTCGACACAACCCAATACGTAAAATGTATAAGAGAGTGCAATTTAAATGTTTTTTTTAGATATCTCGGTAACTTAATCAAAATCACCGAATAAATTCGAGATGGGTGCCCTAAAAGGCCCTAGGCAACGAGTGGGCCGATAGTCTGCCCCATCGACCAGTAACAGGACCTTCCCAGATCCGTCAGTGATAGGTTTGCAAACTTGTACATCTGTAATAAATCCACTCCACATACCTAGAATCTGCATTGTCTATAGCAAGGATATTACCCAAGCTCCACCGACTATATGCACTCATCCATACCACACTGTTGACACTTTAATTACCGTCAAGATAGAACAAGTAGCTAGCCAGCGCTCCAGTAATCAGCAATAATAATATTCCTTAGATTAGTGCTGCACGAGACCGAGACGAGGCGAGACTTTATGCAGTCTCGATCTCGGTCTCGGTCGCTCAAGTCTCGGTCTCGGTCTCGTCGAGATATCTCGGTCTCGGTCTCGGTTTTTTGAATTTTTGTTTAAGTATTAAAAGCGGTTTGATATTAATAATCTTTTCAAAAAATGTTATTATTTTCTAATAATTATTTTAATTTATATATTGGTAATGAAAATGTGTGTAAAAGAAGACAACTACTTACACTTCAATGCATCATATATTACTATTCCTGTTATATAACTTTATATAATTTCAAAAAGATGTTAAAAACGCGCCAAATGAAAGACCCAAATAACATATCTGCCTGCTACGTATAACAAGTCGATTCGTGAAATAAAAAATACACCTCCCAACAAACTTCCCGCTCCATTAGTTATGGCTGTTGGTGAAGATAAAGAATCTGATGATTCACCTTTTGACGACGACGACGACTGCATCAATATTTTTGCACCATTTGCTCAAAAATCAGCAAATATCACCGAAGCATGGAAGACAGAAATAATTAATTACACCAAATTAGACCAAGCACCAATAGACGTTGACATTTTAGAATAGTGGAAAACACTTGAGAATTCCTTCAAAAATTTGTCTAGAATGGCAAAAGATATTTTTAGTATCTGTGCAACTTCAGTGCCATCGGAAAGATTATTTTCGCAAGCTGCGATGATAATGACCAATAGAAGATCTTCTCTAACTTCTGACTCAGTAAAAGTAGTAATTGGTAGTTGGACGTAAAGCCCCGCCTGAAAAAATAGGCGATTACTTTGCTTACTTTACTTATGTAATTCGAAGTCAAATAGATGTAGTAATATTGAACATATATAATAAAATCGTATCTTTTAATAATTAATTCAATACCCGTAATGATTATTTATTAATAAAGAACACAATTTTATAATTTTGTAGCTAAAAATTAATATTTGAAAAACCGAGACGATACCGAGATTTGTCTCTTTTCTCGTGCAGCACTACCTTAGATTCTCTCGAGAATCTTTAGGTTTAACATTCTTTATAAATCTCTTTAACTGAGCACAAGAATTAACCTGATGCCATCTCATGTTCATTTCTTATATTCCCCACTCTCTGATTCCGGAAGCCCAGTAGCAGCCAGAAATTTGATTCATGGGTTCTGGACTTTAAAGGGCTAAGCCCAAATTCGCCAGCTTTTTTCATTACCCAGGAATCTGGAATCCTTTCTTTCGATCTAATTCATTTGGCTAAATTCCTTTACCCCTCTTGGGTAGACAATTTCACCTCTAATTATTTGGTTTTGTCACAGATTATGCTTCAAGCTTAAACAAACTTCAAAATATAACGTTCAGAAACCAATTTTGTATTCAATCGGGTCAAATTTTACGGATAAAGTTTGTCAAAAAAGTAAAGAAAAAGACAGTAGTGTTTTTTAGTTTGTTTTTTTTTTACGCTAAAAGTGTCGAATTAATTTTCTAGAAGAGTTAAATATCCAACAAACATCAAGTCTTAAAAGAAAATATTCTTTCTAAAAGATAACGCAAATCAGAAAACTCAATCGCCAAACGTCCGAAGTAAACAACGTTTTGAATTTTGTGACTTCTTTTGCTCAGTTTGCTGCACGGAGCTAGGTCCCTCTACTGTTCCATTGTCCACTTTCATTTGGTAAAAAACCGTATGTTTGGAGTTCTCACCTCGAGAGCTATGTGTTGCTAAGTTTTGAAAGAGCATCGAACTGAGGACCAGGCTTTAAGTTTTAGGAAATCATTGTCTCTAGTTCTAGGCTTACTTAATATAACTTCTTCTTTTTTTTTTAATTTAAGCGAAATCTTATTTTTATCACAAAGTATTTAAAGCAATTACTACCCACTGCCTGCAATAATGTGTTTCCTGACAATTGAAGAAAACGAGTTTGTAAATAAATAGCGGCTTTGTCTTACTTTTCAATTGCAATAAAAATAGGAATTTAATCAGATATTCTTATCTTAAATAAATAATGATAAAAAAGATAAATTAATGGAACAAAAGTTTGTGCACTCAATTAAATGTAGTTACTAACTTAATGGCGGAATGAAGTGGAGGTCTGTTACAAAGGTGGAATAAGTGGCTAAGTTAAATCTATCTTCTTGCCGTGCAGGCGTTGTATTTAGCCCATTTAACTCGTAAAGTGCCCTTTTAACAGCTTTCTTCTCAGATCCTAAAAGCCCCCTCGCTCATTTTAACACTTACAATGAAAAGAAACTCTTGGAAATTCCTTTTAATTGGAAAACTTCTGCTCATTGTGTTCTTAATGGCGCCTTGTAACTTAGGTAATTAATTATTGAATTGAAATTTGTGATTTGTTATTTCACTCACTTCGCTTTAGGGCGTTTTCTTTTAACACTTTATTATAGCTTCAAATTAGCAAAAGATACACTTTTACTATCGCTCAATCTGAAAAGGAAAGTGCTGCAATTGTGTCAGATTTCAGATAATTTTATAATTTGGGTATGTTTGGGTTTTAAATCCAGTACGCCAACTACAGACCCTTTGCCTCTATTTGGTTTATTTAATAAATAGAAAATTTCCAACTGAATTAAAATCTAGTGTGTGCCAACATTCAAAACGAAAGGAATAAGCGATTTTGACTTGCTGTGTGATTACTAATAATTATTTGAGTCCATTTGTTAGTGCAGTTATCCGCACAAAGTTACCCCGTCGAATTTAAGGTGCAATAGAGTTTACATTTACGGATGTGGACCTGATTTATTTACTCTCCCTGCAAAGCAATTAATATTCCGAAATATTCTACCAATTAATTCAACACTACCATTAATCTAAGCATTTCAAGAGCCTACTGAAATGCGTACGACCAGTCAACTGTCCAGTTGTATTCATAAACCATCTTGTTCAACCAAATATCGGTTGAGCAGTGGGTGCTTACTTGTTAAAAATATCGATGTATAACGTCTTCGGGGCTTCCTAAAAAGTACTTGTGTTTTCCAGTTAAGTCACATTCGTGGCTTGGTACCGCTCAGCTAAAACGTCGAACTGTACTTTTTGAGACCGATTCTCCAAAACTGTCGAAAGATTTTTCTGCATCCTGGATGATTTTCATCAGGATTTGATTTTGTGATAACTGTTGAACATTTATAAATATTTAGCTCAACAATAAACTTCAAAAAATTTACAATAACCTGAAGAAGGTAGTATTTTTACCGAAACGTCGGTGTGAAAAAAGTAATTGGTTTCAATATTTGTTGACTGCACCACAATAATTTTCCTAAGATGATCTAATAACAACGGTCGAAAACCAATACCATCAAAAAATATTTATTTAATTCAGTGACGACAAATCGTGTTTTTACTTCAGGGAACGTTTGTCTATTTAGTTACAAAGATTATCATAGTTCTCTACTTTTATGCCATTGGCCTGATTAGGGAGCTAAGGCTGGAGGTAATGTAAAGTAGGCTTATTGTTTTGGAAGTCAGCCATTTTAGACAGTTATGTGTGACCCAAAGTAATAATGATCCACCACCGAAGAAGAACAATGTGTATATATTAACTTGTGGGAGGAGCCAGCCATTGCCTCCCTCCAGTTGCGCCCACAGATAAGTGCTACTTGAGTCCGACACCTTCCATCGTCATTATTCTAAATCCATATATTTCAATAATCCGCTATTTAAGTTTTTATTTATTTACTTATAATGACATCAGAACTATCAGATCATCTCAGATTTTCAGAAGCAGATTTACCATACCCATCTAGGGCACCAGGATGCTCCTGGCTATACCTAAAGTATAGAATAAGCGAAATTCATAGCTGTTTTGGAATCCCATTCATTTCTCAATTTAGTTTTCTTAATTTTTATTTTATTTATTTTGTCATTTACAACACCAAACAGTAAAGCACATAAATTCTTGAAGCCAATACATTTGAATCAAACAGTATCGCCAGCTGTGAAATTAAATTTTAATTAGAGAAATACACTCATAAGGGCAAAATACAGTCATCCCTCGCTATTTTGCGGTTCATTTATCGCGGCTTCAATACATTGCGGATTGTTCAAAAATTCAAAATTGAGGAATTATGGCGCGAAAGTTGTTATGTATAAGAATAAAAGAGTTCTAAAAACATATTTACAGTATGTACACTTTGGTTACATCTACGTATGTTACACGCTCACGTATCATATTAATATCATTTATACATTATTTTATGTATGCTATTTATACTATTAATATTTTATTTACATCTTTGAAACTATTCTTTAATGTTCTAATGATAACATACGCACTTACATGGTTTCATATACACTTACTGATATTATACAAACACTAAAAATGTACGTATGTTAAAAATGAGAGGCTGACACTACTTCGCGGTTTTTCACTTATCGCGGCCGGTTCTGGTCCCTATTAACCGCGATAACTGAGCGATGACTGTACTTGCATTTTGACCGCAAAGCCAGCAGTGAAGACTTGTGCCTTAAAAATAAAATAAAATAAAATTTAGGCATGAGGTTAACCAAAAAGCATCAAATTCCTTGGCAACACCCTCAAGCAGTACTATGGGCAACAGTCCTAGGTGCAACCCTGTGGAGACCTCCAAGAACTCCCCGGTTTAATACAATAAGAATCCCACGACTTACATACAACTTCTGCACTAGCTACCCATAAGACTTATTCAACTCCTTTCACCTGTTAGTAGGTATGTGCTTTTCGGGTGAGTTCTGCAGAAGTGCGTCTCATCAAGGTTTTTTTTTCAAATTAGGTTAAAAAAACAAATCAGATTTTTGTAAAAGAGCAGCTCATCCAGCAAAGACAAACAAACAACATGGTGGCAGGTCAGCAAGCCTGATAATCACGTGATCAGATCATTGTGTGGATGGCAATCACATATTCTCACAGCTGCTCTCTCGCTTACAGCTGCTCTAGCCTTCATTAACCACTTCCTTCTGCTTGTTACAGCCACTAGGTCACTTTGCAAACATATCACTTACAGACTACTATCACTTTGTGATGATGTGATGTTACTATCACTTTGCTTATGGTTTTCTTTTATTAAAATTATTCGTAATTATGTTTTAATGTCTTCTATGAAAAGCCTATCTTTATCTAGGAGGAGTTAGTTATACGATCCAGTTTAAAGTTGACTTTTTTTAACAACTTTGCCTGGTAACTGTGTAGTTGTATTTGTAGGTTAGAGGATAAAGAAATGATATCGTGAGATGAGAACTTAAGTGAGAATAATAGGTAAACTAAGATGCTGTTGAAACTAAGGCACTTATGTTTAATACCATATTTTCTAAAGTTAGGTAGACCAAGCTGGCGTTAATATTAATGTTTAGTATGATTTATAATGATTAGAGTGAATATCCAGTGAAGAATTGCAAAGTTGAGGCGATGATTTCGGTATGTTGAGAGTTGGAGATTCAAATTGTAGGTTTCATGAACGCAAAGTGCAAATGAGCACAAGTATCATACAATTTATTTTCTCAAGCGCATGGTCACTGTAAATAAATACGACATGTGATTCAGTCAGTTAATCGAATGGTTAATTAGACTTCTAGTATAAAGTCCAGCTGGTTTTTTCCTCAAAGAAGCATTCTAAAGGTCTTTGGGGATTGACAGATTGCGGCTGTATACTGAAAAGGCTCCACAGATGTTGAGGCTTAATAAGATCTAATCTACACAAAATAGTACCACTGTAAGTAATCTATTCTCTTAAATGTTTTATGCCAGATTTTATTGATCCTTACATATTTGAAACTTGCGAAAACATCATCCAACTAGACAAAACCATCTTTTGTGTTTATCGCTAGGTGAGTTAATAAAAGCCATTGAGACTTCCATAAAGGCTTCACGACCTAGAAGAAGCGATGAAGATTCTCAAAAGTAAAGGCAGAGGGGACTAGAATTGGACAGTAGCGCTTTGAAAGACGAATAAATTATATAGATACAGAAAAGAATGGACCATAATAAAGCAGACGGCTTTGGTACAGTGGCTATAAGTGGCCATTAAGCCCACCTCAAATTGGCGATTACTGTGTTATCATACTAAGACAAAATAACATTAATAAACGTTCAATTTTAATACATGGATATTTTTAACAGCAAATAATTTTCAAGTTGCCTAATCATAAGTAAATACTTCGTGTATGAATAGAAAATGAGGGAAGAAAGAGAAATTTGGTAGCGGTGTAAATAATGTAACAATCATGAGAAACAGAAAGCCGCATTGTAAGTACATGGATACCAACATAGTGATCACTAACAAACCAGCTAATGTCGGCAAGATCCGGTCAAACCCCTTTCTTCAGGTAGTTCACATATCACCTCAACCCGCATTAGCAACACGATGGTACAGAAGTACTAATATTTGAGAGAATATGGGCAAATATTTCTATTTATTATGTATGTACGGACTTCTACAATGGAAGACAAAAATAAATTAAATTAAATTAAAGTTATTTTGAAGACTTCTGACATTTTATAAAGGCTAATATTGTAAAACTAATAATTGGACAAGATATAAATTTCTTGTTATAGTTAGTAGGTGCATATTATAACCATAGGTATTTATTTTTCATTCTAAAATAGTATTAAATAATTAACAAATGAAAACCATTGCTTGCCATTTAAGGGTGCAATTGTCACATCTTGCCCTGAAAGGACTTCTTTTCCTAACCATCTCAATCTACGCTAGGGTAGGGATTAGCTGAATGGTTACCGAATACAAGACTTCAAAGCAGAGATCACGGGACCTCCGCTGCAGGTCCTTAGATTTTCTCTTCCTAGAAGTTTCTTACAGCTCATTGTCTCGTAACGAGAGAACGACGTTTAAGTATTCTTCAGATAAACATGGACAATGGAATCAAAGTATCCAAAAGGGCTCTAAGATCGTGCTCTCACCGCTAATTGTCGTTTTCTTCGAAAAATTATCATACGCTGTTTTTGGGTTTTCTTTTCCTTTGAATTTCATATTTTTGTTTTTTGTTTTAGTACAGTTGAGGCTGACTTTTGCTTTAAAGCAGACTAACATAATTGCCAGCTATTGCAGTAAAATACGCTAAAAACAAAGCTACAGTTTGAATGCTTTAAGTACATACTTCTGTAATAGTTCTCACAAATTTGAGATTCAATTTAGATTTCGAAGATACCTTTTGAGTGACATTAAAGTAGAAGGAAATTCGGCAAGTCAGTTAGGCTGTATTGCCCTCCATAAATTTATTTAGGTTAAAAATTAGAAGTTTCAGAAAATTTGGCAATTATAACGCAGCAAATGAAATCTAAGTTTCGCCAGTTGTGAAGAGCCGCCAATGATTTCATTCCTGTGGTTTTTTAAAGACTCATTCTTTATACTAAGGAGTGTTCATGTTCTGCCAAGGAAATAATTGATATCTTTGTTCAATAAGCTGACTTGTATTACCTCCACGGAATGATATTTGAGGTTAGAGCAAGTTAGAGTAACTGAAATAATATGTTTCTGTGGTAGAGATTTCTAATGATAACCGGAACTACAGTGGTCCACATTTGGAGACAGGTGGGTGGCTAGTCCCCAAACACTAGATCTAAGAAGCACTGGTCACTGCGGCCAACTAAATGAGGGTGTTTCCTTCTATAGTTTAAGAGGCGCCTCTTTTATATATGACCCGAGAAAGATGGAAAAAAAAAAAAAAAGGTCGGCACGCTTTGTCGCTACCATTTGTTGACCACTTGGTCACGCCCTTCTAGTTGGCAAGCATACGTGGCGATTACTGCCTACGGCCTAACAAAACTAACAACACCACTGCTATCTGTTTGCGGCAACTCTTCTTCAAGTACACACAGACTTGCAGAACTCCCTAATGGACTGTGACCAATCTTCTAACTACTTAACATCATTTTCCAAATTATATCTAACTTTAGATACTAGCCACCGCAAACAAAACGGCTACAATAAGCCAAAAGCACAACGAACTTTCAACAAAAGAAAGGTTAATATTAGAACAAGAGAAATAAACATTTGTTTAATGGAGCTAAAACCTTCTTCCCTTTATATTGAGAAAAGGTAAAGAATTAATGATTTCAACGCGTCGAAGAAACCTTTTCATCTATTGTCTTCCTTTCAGAAGATACCCTTGTTAAAGCGTGACAGAAATTTTATTGTATTCTTTGGCATCCAAGAAATTACCATTTTGCATCACCTGACGGAAGTTGTTACTAAAATAATAAATAAATATATATAGTTATATATGATGTAAACTATTCACATGGCTAGTTCAAATATCAAGTTCTGATCAACCTATTTCCTTACAAATAGGCATTTTTACCGACCTGTATTTCCTTTAACCCCCAACAGAGAGAAATACGTATATATATAAATATACAGGGTGACCAGAGTTATATGCTCCACCCACTTTTTTTTTAACGGCGGGAAATTTCGAAAAAATAAAAAACACGTATTTAATCATTTTTAGTCTAGTTTATTTTTAGTGATTGACCCATTTTGTAAAACCCTTGTATCTCGAGATACAGCATCCAACTTTTGTTTTTCAAATGGAACGTTATATTTTTTGTTGCATATTTTTGTAGTATTTGAGCTCCTAAAAAAACAAAAAAAAAAATTTGAAATCGGTTAGGTTTTTCAAAAGTTATGGTAATTTAAAATATGAAAAACAAATTTCAGTTTACTGTCAAAATTACTTTATTTTTTTTAAAGAATCTATTCAATCTGGGCACAATCAACAGATAGGCAAGCCAAAACTCTGGACTCCCACGCTTTGCTTGTAGCAGCACTTATGGTAGCGAAGTCAAGATCTAGGCAGGCTAGAGTAATTCGACGTTTCTGATCATCGACTGAAGCCACGGGATTAAGGATACTATACACTTTATTTTTTTAGGTATCCCCACAAAATATAGTCCATTTGGGTCAAGTCCGGAGATCGAGGTGGCCATTGGATGGGACAATGAGTCCTTTACGCACTTTTAATGGAAATTTCTGCCCAGCTAACCTCGAACCAATCTCGCCGGGCAACCATCTTGTTGAAAATACATATCTATCCGACGTTGTAGATGAACATCTTCAAGCGGAACTGGCAAAATGTCTCTGAAAAAAAAGTTGGATACCTTTCACCAGTTAAGTTCTCTCTGTAGAAGTATGGGCCGATTAGTTGATTTCCTATAACTCCATCTAAACATTTGTAGAAAAAACAACCTGAACGTCGAATACTTCTAGCCTGCCTAGATCTTGACTTCGCCACGATAAGTGCTGCTACAAGCAAAGCGTGGGAGTCCAGAGTTTTGGCTTGCCTATCCGTTGGTTGTGTCCAGTTTGAATAGATTCTTTAAAAAAAATATCGTAATTTTGACAGTAAACTGAAATTTGTTTTTCATATTTTAAATACCCATAACTTTTGAAAAACCTAACCGATTTCAAAAAACTTTTTTTTGTTGTTTTTAGAAGATCAAATACTACAAAAATATGCAACAAAAAATATAACGTTCCATTTGAAAAACAAAAGTTGGATGCTTTATCTCGAGATACAAGGGTTTAAAAAAATGGGTCAATCACTGAAAATAAACTAGACTAAAAATGATTAAATACGTGTTTTTTATTTTTTCGAAATTTCTCGCCGTTTAAAAAAAAAAGTGGGTGGAGCATATAACTTTGGTCACCCTGTATATAAAATATACAATATACTTATATATTTAAAGTAAGAGAAGTTCAATCGTATGTTCGCTTTTCCTCAGAATTAAGATAAATTTGCCCAGAGAAACGTATTATGGTCAACAGAATACCAAAGAAATACCCGTACAAGTACACGATAAATAAAATAAAAAATTAAAAAAAAAAAAACAGACTTATTGAGCGCTCCGAATATACTTCAATTTTATTAACTAGAAGGTTTACGTTGTAATAAGCTACGTTTACAATAAATGAACTTGATTCTAGAACCAGAGCATGTGCAGTATTTTGAATTCGTTTAGTTTAAACGGTATTCTATTAGTTGTTCTTAGGACGTTCTAGCTGCACAACTTCTTTTTACACTAAAAGAACATTTTTCTGTTCACCTTACACCCATCTCTCCTTAAAACCAATTAAAAAGATAAATAAATACATAATTTAAAAAAAGAAGCTGTAGAGTTATGGTATTATATTTACTAATGCTAATTGTTTTTTATCGGTTTCCAACAAATCGCCTTTTTTTTTCTTCACAACTGCCTTATTTCGTCATCTCCATTATTAGCCTTTCTGATCTTCGCGGAGCCACCGAAACACTGAGCCTAGGACGCAGTTCTCCACCGATTACTGCTCCCCTTCTTCCATTAGCCTGGCTGTTACTGTCCTCTTCCCAAGAGGTAACACATATATCTGGTGAATCAGCTTTTTTTTTTGTCAAAACACACATAATTGTTGAATCATATTTCTTTTCTGGAGTTCGTCCCGGTCTCGCTTTTCACCTTTGCTTTTTCCGCCGCTAGCGGTTCGAGTCTTTTTTCTTTAAATCTCCTTTAAAAAACGAGTTTAGTGAGTTAATTTATAGTCGAAAAAGCAAACATTAAAATGTAAATAGAAGCTTCGATTCTACTTGTTCACCCCTTTTCCAATTGAAACCAAATTTCCCACTGAGGATCCATAACCTTATTTCTCTTGAAAATAAGACTATACTTCAATACTCATTTTTAATACACTAGATCTGATTTATTTTTGATTCTCAAAGCATTTAAACCATAAGCAACATAATGTAACATGGAAGTTTGGGCACTTCATTCTGAATTGTCCAATTTGAAGTCAGATGTAACATTTTGCGTAATTACATTTTCAAAAATAAATATAAAAAATGTTAATATTGAACAATCAACTGTGTAGACAAATTAAGAACTGTATATTATAAAATCAGTGCGTCATTTGAGTGCATTCATCCTAAACGAACGATTACTAAAAATGTTTTATTAGAGCTGTATTATTGATATCACTATTGTAATGAGGTTTTAAGAGCAGTATTTTTAATTACTTATTTAATTATTCAATTGTATATATGTAAGTTCAAGATAATCATTTATTTTCTTATTTGAAGTATGATTAGTTCATTATTCTTTTGGATTAATTTACCTTATTATTTGTAGCATTACTCAGCGTTCTAATACTTTGTGAAAAGATACTCATTTGTTGTATTTGTTAATTTTCTAAGTTTAATTAAAAAATAATTATTCTTTTAAAAAGTAAACCAAACCCCTGCACATGATACATCCATTCACAAACAAACATTTATCTATATTTTTATACATGATATGATACTGCAGCCAGTCAATGTAAAACCAGTTAATGTAAAACAGTCAAATACATCAAGGCGAGTGTGCCAGTAAAAAATTTGCAAGAGAAATAAGAAAAGTATTTTTGCTTAAGACAAGTTCCACTTACAAAGATAAGATTGTAATGGACGAATCCTTGAAGTGTTCAAAAATGTAATAACTTTCTCCTTGTTACTAATTACGAATGAACACATTAGTTCAGACGGAAATACAAACTTTAATCATTAATCAGTGACGCAACAGAAATTGTAAAGTAACGCAATCTTTATTATTTCTTTTGAAAACAATAAATATACTTTTTAAATAACTAATTTATAACTTGATTACACTTTACTGTTGGGATATTTAAAGTGTGGTAGTTATTAAAGTAGTACAAAAGCTAAGTGTTCGATTAATATTTCACCCTGAGGGGTCTAAGATTTTAATTATAGAAGACAATGTCAGTTGGTAGCAGAACACTGCTAGAGGTCCTTGATTAATGAAGTGTAACCTCATTGTGTGGACATGTTTAATAGATAATTAGTTACGTCCATTCTATGTTCAGTATCGCTATGCAAACCAACACGACCAAGGAATGTGGTAAACATAAACTTGTTGCACTTTCTTACCTTCAAATTGAAATAAAATTATCGTGACTTTATCATAGTCCTATTCTATAGTCCTAACTTCGCTTAATAAAATCAATTATTTGTGTTGTCTTTCAATGCAACAGTCATCGTGCTGGATTAGGCTGATTTTTGTGATCAATAATACTTGTGAAGTTCCAGCACAACAGTTTTATTTGGTAAAATAAAAACTCTGGCATATCTTATTTTTAAAAAAATTGAAATAAAGTCAACAATTTTAAAGCCATTTTATAATTTAGTAAAAAATGTTTGGGGATCTTGCAGCCATCAGAATATCTAATCTGGATGTACCACTTTACGATTTGTTTTTTAATTACCTCAAAATGGCTTCAAAGATTTTTTTATCAAGTTTGAACACCCATTGGGTTCACAATATTTATTTGGAACTCTTTCCTAGCAAAATTCCATTAGAGCACTTCTGTATCCACTAACAAAAGCATCTCTTTACAGACTTATTTTTCATTTTATTACTAAATAATTTTTGTTTATGTTCAAATCTTATAAGAGCAAGTTCTAAATAAACTAATTCCTTTCTATCAACTTCTTACTTTTTATCAATCAGTCGCAGCCTAGAAAACGCTAAAAACATAGGTTTCCACCTCTATCTGTGAAATATTTATACACACTTAAAAACTATTGTGTAAGGCCCTCTCGAAAAGTGAATTACTCATAACTCTGTAAATCTCAGTCCAACTTTGATAAGTTTGGCAAGAAGAAGTGGTTAAAGCTTCCCTATGTGACATTAAAGTGTCATTCGCTCTTACACCTATTCAGAGGAAGTCCTTGTGTCGTTCAAATTAACGACATGGAAAATTATTTTCATGAATTAACTCTCAATCAATTCGAAATTTTATGTAAATACGGCATTTTGGGGTCTTGATAGTAATTTAGGAAGGGAGTTTGCCTCCACGTAAGAAGGCCCTCTCATAAACTGTTATTAAATAATAATATTATAATATTAATAATATAATATTCGACATATTTCAATAAAATTTGGCAGGAAGAAGAAGTGGCAGGGGAATTACTGCAATCGTACCGTATTCGTAGTTTGACCTTTCTTTGGCTTTTTTGGGAATAGTACTGAAAACGAAATTTTTGATTGACTTAACTTGTTAAAGTATTAGTTTTTGTTAAGAAGATTTGTATGGTTATCTACAGTCGGACGTTTGCTTGAATACAGTAGGCTTTTTTTGAATTTCTGCTAGATTCTAGGCAGTTCCCAAGATTTTGATTTGAACTTGATCAACGTTTATGTTGAGCTTTCTAATTTGAAACAGTTACCTAGAGCAGAAAGATTGCGTGAAGCTGCATCTACTTGTAGACAACAAAAAAAAGTCTGTCGACTGAAATCTATAGTACAACTAAATAAATATAAGTGAAATGGACCCATGAAATCAATTTATTGGCGATGAAATCATTCAGGAAACATGGTTGACCATTTTATTGAAACTTTGCTGAAATTAGGTGACCGTTTTAATTAATTGATTTTTTATTCATGGCCCTGATTTCCCTCCCCCCTCTCTTGCCTGTAAATTACCACACTACATTTTACTCTACTAAAACTAAATCCTTTTTAAATTAGTAACATAAGTAATAAATTAATAACATCTATCTCTATCTACAGATTTCCGAAACCTCAAGGCTGACTAACTGATTTAATACTTAAGCTGCACAGGTACCGCTAAGGGCGGGTTTATTTCTTACCGCGACATAATCTCGAAAAGTAAAACTGTTCTCACTTTTGAGACATACACCAGAGCTAGGATGGCTAGTAGAAAGATGTTTGATATTTTGACGCTCACTGTGAAAATCGCGATAGAACTGCCTTGCGTGTATAAAATAAGGCCACTCTCTATCAGGTTGGCACTTAGCCTCTTAGTTATTCTTTCAGTTAATTACAGATAGAGGCTCGCTAAGAATAAAGTTTTTACTAAAGCTTTTAAAAACAATGCATAACCGCGAAGGCAAAAAAATATCGCTGAATACTGACATCAATAATGCACCTTTTTTGCTAACTGGTTCTCTTAGCTGTCTAATGACACTGGTAGTCTGCAGCTAGATAGCTGCTTAATTTCGAAATTAAAAAATCCATAAATAAATCCATTCGCCTACTGTATGTCACTAAAGAGTTCTAGAATCCAGAAGAGAATTGTTTGAATTCTTTTTGGCCCAGTTATACGCAAAACCCTGATTATGGTGAGCAGATTATAAAAAGAAAGCTTCCAACTGCAATAATTTAAGGGCCTAAATATTATAGTAGTGAGTGACATCTTGTTCCGCATTGTGACGAAATATCTTCTCAGTACATGGTGATCTGATTGAAAGACCTATGGGAGAATTTAGAATTTCGGCTTCAAGTCCGCCTTCCATTGTTTAATAAATTTTGTCGTCTCTTCCATTAGCGTACCGCGTACCTTTAGAATTGAATTAATATTATCTGAAGACAAACATTACTATCGAATCAAAAACATTATACAGTCGAGCCTCCTATAAA
Organism: Rhodnius prolixus; assembly: GCF_049639745.1. Classification (NCBI taxonomy): domain Eukaryota; kingdom Metazoa; phylum Arthropoda; class Insecta; order Hemiptera; family Reduviidae; genus Rhodnius; species Rhodnius prolixus. The sequence goes on along the minus strand of NW_027411581.1, from coordinate 31,901,052 downwards.
GGACCTCCTATAAAGGACGATGTGATGATTATTATAAAAATTATTAATTAAGTCAATAATATGTAGTTTTTTGATAAATTTTTTGGATAATTAAGAAAAATTTGATGCATATCATATAGCTAAATAATTATGCAATTATGTACGTTTTTAAATCTATTAATTACTGCGACCCATTTGGTCATACGGCATCGAAGTATGGGGATCGACTAAGCGTTCCAACTCACTACGCCTCCAGGCATTACAGTCAAAAATACTTCGAAAACTTCTTAACGCTCCGTTCTATGTATCTAACCTCACACTATCCATAATGACCTCAAAATCTCTTTCATTACAGATCTTGCTAACACTCGTTTCTTCAAATTTCATTCCCCTACAGCAGCTCATACTAACCCTCTCATAGAACACCTATCTTCCTCCACATTACCAGGTAATCCTCTGAGATTGACGAGAAGATGGCCTCGAGATCTTCTCTTATCGTGAGAGCAAAGCACGTTACTGGAGTGGCACCACTGGGTGCCTTCTCCATTCATGATTTCCTTTGATTTCTTTTTTCTTTCACCATATTTGCTTGTTGCAACAACTGTTAGTGTGGTAAATTACAATAAAAGATTATTAAAAAAAAAAAAATCTATTAATAATAAACAATTTTTAAATAGATGTTTAGAAAAAAAAAAACAAACATATTTTTTCATTATGAAACTTGCCTACCTCCTTCTAACGACCACCTCCAAATAGCGAACCTAAGAACCACTGGGAGTGACGCGGTTGTAGTAGTTGGAACAACGACGAATCTTTGAGGAACTTCAGGTATTCTGGACATATTTGTTCATGTAGTTTCACATTAGGATTCCTCGAATAAAAAGAAGATACTAACTATCATCTCGATATTGGATCAGAAGGAGAGATATAAACGAAAATAATAAAATAAATTATTCGAAGGTTATTTTACTAAGATCTGAAAATGACTCCGCCCTACAAAATAATAATAATAATAAACAAAATTGGGTTTTTTGTTTTGTTTTTTGTCGATTACAACATTCAGTAACCCCACTAAACTTTCTAAAACATTTTCTCTTTTTGATTCAGCATCCACCAAAAATGCCGCCTGCCGCCGCTCAGTTACTTTTAATTACAGTAATGTTTCTATATCTCATTTTTTATATTCATGCAAAGAACTAATATAATTGGATGCACAATATAGAAGTATTAATAGGACTTTACAAAAAAGAAAAGAAAAGTCTTACTGCGTGAAAGAAAAAGTTTTATGTATTCGTTGTATTTGAACTCGTGAGTAAAGTAAGCATCACTTCATTCTCTGATAAATGCTATTCTTATGCAAGCAAAATTAAAAAGATATTATTAAAACTGTCAAAGAATGAGAAATTTAAATTGAAACTTCAAATAATAATTGTTGTTTTTTTTATTGAAAAAAATTCTTAAATTATTAATAAAACTGATTAAAATTAAGCATATTACAGCCTACATTTTAAATCATATTTAACTAAATGGATATGAAAATGTTAAAGCTAATTTTATGTTTGTCCTACAACTTGAATAGAATTTTATGTTTTGAATGGAGAAAGTTAACTTCCTTTGCAGGTTTAACCATAATTGTAAACGTTTAACGAAGGAAGTTTAGAAGGAGAGCAGGTGCAGACTACATTAATTAGGCAACTAAGATAAGATCTAATATGTCCGGTTATGCATATATGTACGCTTCTTAAAAGAAATAAAAGTTAAAAAAAAACAATGCATAATAAAAAATATAATTCTATCAAAGGCAACCAAACTTACTTTTTAATAGTTTTATCTGTAGCTATTTATATTTCAATGTAATTTAATTATTAAAACATAATTAAGAAGAATTTTGAAGAATTTGTATTATTACTAACAACCACTTTTTAATTTACTATTGGAAGTAAATTATATTTAGATATTAATATGGAATAGGTATTGCTTTTGTTAAGGCGACAATAACTATACGTGTTGATGATCTTTAATGCAAACAAAAATAAATTCCAATATACTTATTAGAACCGCAATGGTGGACAATATCTTTTTTATTCGTCGTAGCAAGCATGTTTAAATGTATCCGTTTTCGGAATTTCATCCATCCTCAGTGGTAGATAATCAGTTTTGTGTAGGAAATTCGACTTCACTTATGTCCCGCAATACTCAGCTGAGTTCGCAAAGTGAAGTCGAAATCTCTACACCAAACTGGATAATCTACATCTGATGATGGATTAAAGACCGATACCCTTCAGGCAAACAATAAACATGCGTGCTACATTCGAATAACCAAAGATAATATACATATACACTCAGTTAATAGGTTAGGTTAGTAAGCGATACTAAATGTTTGCAAATAACTTCAATTGCAATCGTAATCCAGCAACTTCTGACAAGGCCATTATATTTCTAATAGAAAATGTCTGATTAAAACAGTTTTTTTAAAAATAAAATACAGTCTTTCGCCAACAAAATAGACATCATAATTATTCGTAATTATATTCGTCTGGAGGATGGACGAAGGCTTAGAAAGAATAAAATCTATCGCCTAGAAAGAATAAAAAAGGATCTTACTTACTCCTTCGGACAACACTGATACAAAAATAAATAAATATTGCAATCGTATCAAATTTGTTAAATAGAGTTTTCTCGGAAATACAATTTTAAAGTCCTGTTTCCAATAGAAAAGATATTTAGAAACTAATCTTGGTGGGTGTGCATGTTTCTGGCTTTGATCCGCATATTACTAGAACCAAAACCGAAACCGTTAAATCCATAATCCAAATAAAACAATACCCAGATTGCAATTTACTAACGCATTTCTCGCATTACTAGACGGCCATCAATCACCACTGACAGTTCTCTTAAAACAATCACTTTTAATTAAATAATGTCTGTTTCCCATTACAAGCCCTTTTCTTAAAAAATAAAATAGAGAGATAAAAATTAATATAGCTGGAATTTAATTTAATTAATAAATAAATTAAAAAAAGGAAATTAACCTCAAAACATAGTGATCATCAGAAAAGAAAGAAGAACTAAAATGGAACAATTAAAGTGATTATAATTTGGTTATGTAAATAAGAGTAATTAATTTACATGCATTGGGAATAGATGGGCAGGTTTTTCTATAGATAGCATCAGTAATTCATCACAAGCTGTTTGCCAGTATATTTATAATGTGCCAAACTTCCGGACAGCTAACTACAGAATTGAGATCTCATGGAAATAGATTTACATAGCAGTTATTCTTATAATTTTCTGCCAGAGTGACCATCATCGAATATACAGCTACAGTGGCGCCATTACCTCACTTCGCAGCCTTTATTTTAAAAATAAACTTTTTTTAAAAGTATATGTTAATTTTACACCAAGTTTTTTATAAATAGTTTCGTCGAAAAGAAGAAAAAGAAAGAAATTTGTTTTACTTCCTAATTGCGCAATCAAAATTCAAAATGTAAAATATTTCTGTGTGGTAGATTATTTAATTTTATAGACTAGCCTCTTATAATATTCCTATTTTTAGGCAGTATTCTGCAAGTTATTTACACTGTAAAGTTACAGTTCTCATTTCTTAGTGAACATTATTTTTTATTAAATATATATTTTTAATGTATTTATTACATTTTATGAATTGTTTCTTTGATAAGGATTCCGCAAAAATTATTCTCTAGCTCCTGCTGGAAGAAATTATACTTATGAACTATTAATAAATATTTGTTGTACAGATAGTCAAGACTATCATAGCTATACATAGAGGTCATAGCTGTACAGAAAAATACTTTTAAAAATTTAAGCGAATAAGTTTTTCGGGTCTCATGTTTCTTTCGACTTTAAAAGCAACGACAGAACAGCATTTGCCTAACGTACCACATTTTTAATTGGTTCTAAGCAGAGAGAGGATTTAGTTAGTGGGATCCATAAAAAAAAAATACTTACTAACTTCAACTTCCGTGTCTTCTCTTTTCAGTCAGAATTTCAGGTAGGAATTGAAAATTATAATTTGTGTATTGTAGAGTTTTGGGTATTATAAAAAAGGCATATTTAAAGTTTTTACTCCGTCTTTCATCTTTAACTCAAATTAAAACTAAAAGATCTACTCGTAAATTCTTTTTAAGGGTACTCGTTGCAAAATAATTTACACGTCATTTCTAAAAATAATTTCGTATGTATTTCCGGCAGGAGAATGAAAATTAATTTATATGCTAAATAAAATTTGATGGTGAGTTCGTTCACATTGAAAGATCTTTGAACATCTTCTCATGATCTGTATTTTATGACTATATCCTACGCACTGCTTAGTGCTCTTTAAAGTATCCCCAATTTCCTATTTGGATGACCTTACTTTACGGCACATCCTGTTGGATATTATTTACGTTATGCTTTCCAATATTTTGTTCAAGTTTCTTTCAGAGCCTCCCATTACCTTGAATTTTATTTAAAGTATTTTTTTTTTTTTTTTAGACAAAAGCGTCAAAAAAATATTAAGTTAAAACATTAGGAATCCAATTAAACTAAACTACACAAATTACGGCAATCTCTACCCTGGACCACTGCTTTTTTTATGAACCACCTCAAGCAACAAGGAGAAGCACAGTAAGCAAAACTGTAAAATTGTTTGTGAAAAACAAAACGTATTAACGAATAAAAATAATCACTACAACAATCTTAAATTTCAGCAATAAGCAAGTTACTTTTGTGTTTAAAAGAAAAGGCTAACTAAAAAGAGTTAGTAGAGAAATACAAGTTTCACGGCAATCTAACTTAAATCCTGTTTATTATTTCAAAATTTACAATTCTATTGACCAATCATTTAAGAAGTACCAACAATCAAAAACAAGAATTGCTGTACCTAGATTGGTTTTAAATGGTTCACTGGAGTATCAAACAAGGAGGTTTCTAAATAGAAGTTGGACATGTCCGATGGTGTGTAATATTGACTGAATTGTCCGTATAAATCGGCAATAACCTTGGACAATATTTTACAAGTGGCGTACCCATCCGTGACAAAACAATAATGAAGGCAATTCGTCTTAAACCGTTTTCCTCGCTATGCCTTACTTTATTTAGACAATGCGAAAGGCCGTGGTTTAATTTAAAGTGTTAATAAAAAGTCCACTAACAATTAATAACAAAACTGCTATATTTACACTAACATAAATCAATCATATGAATTTGAAAATGGAAACATTTCAGGCACAGAGACTAAATTATCACAATCTTACCAATTTCTAGGTTCTTTCAGCATAATTTGATTGTTTATAATAAGAAATAAAAGGTTACCACCATGTTCTAAATTTCAGCAATGAAAGCCTTCAACCATATTTTATATATGTATTTCATTGAAATAGGAAGTCTTTTTTACAGACTTTCAAGTGCATGTGTTCACTTAAATGCTCGTTTTGGTGACAAAATGTGCAATTGTGTCTTATTAATGGAACCAAAATCGGAACTGCAGCCATAAAGGCTTATTAACCCATTTCCTTAAAAAAAAGACTAATATATCCATCTTCACGCGATCCATATTTGTTCCTACTAGTTATTTTTAGAGTCATGATCCGTTCTGGTAACAACAAGCCAGAAATCTCTACTGAATTTTGATAGCACTACCTGCGAAGTGGAAGGCCATCTCCTTCTCTTCTAGAATTTGCGCAGATTCTCCAGATTAATCAACCCTATAATACAAGGAAAAGCGTACCTCTTATAGTTCAAAAAGGAAAACCTCACATTCTTTCAAGAAAAAAAAACACCTTGAACCTAAGCCAGATTTGAGGGACTTATCTCTAGGCCAATTCCCTTATAGATACAACAAACAACGAATTAACACATCCAAAGCCCTTTTGCAGTAGCTAATACCCAGATCTTTATTTTATGAACCATCGAATTTTGTTCAGCATCGTATCCTCATTATCGACTCTCCAGCCACCACTCGATATGATCCGCGTGTATGCCACCCCAATGAATGGCCGTTGAAGTAGATAGCTCGAAAAGTAAGCTGTTACTAGTAGTTGAACATTTTTCTACCTCTAACATGCGAGGTCACCCACTTTCTTATCGAGGAAGCCTTCGTTAAAAGTAAAAATTACTAAAGGATTTTTTTGTGAAAACAAATTATTTTAATAAATAAATAAATAATTCAATTAATTTATTTTAAGATAAAAAAAAAATCACTGGTGGCCAAAAGGAATTTGACAAAGCCAACTATCTCACCTTCTCCGTGCACAGTTACATGAAACATAAAACTCATAACCGCGACACTTACAAAGCATTTGTTGACGGTATATTACTTTTGAGTTGAAATTAAGCGCATGCAATATTCTCGTTATTTCCTCGGAAATAACTAATTATAGATTTGCATGTTTTCATGTTTAGACGATTGCAACCACTTGGAAATCTTTTCCTCCTTTTTCTTTTTAAAAGAAAGCTGATAAACGAGTTATTATTCGAGCGCGACAGCTTTACACCAATCAATAAGGTGGCACTTTAAAAAAAAGAAGTTTTTTAATCTAATTTATTTGTTTATTTTGAATGATTTCATTACAAGTGACTTGAAAAGAACTGATCCAAAATTTTTATTCATTTAGATCGCTCGAACAAGGCTTTAGACCAAGCTCTACGATAAAATAACATGCAAAAGCAGATGGAACACTAAGTTTCAAAATATAATTGATGCTTATTGTTGTCAAATTATTACTGATAATTACAGCCGCGACCTAACATTATGAAATAAAATTAGCAGCTTAAGATATCTCCTGATAAAAGAATAAAGAATTTTTATACCATTTTTTATTGCTGTTCTTAATCAGGACCGAAAACTCATTAACAGAGAAATCTGGAAATAATTTATTTACTCTAAATAAACTACATGAATTCACATGACTTCTTCACTACATGAATTTCAGTTTAATACGTAATACTATCAAGTAACAACTCTACAGTTTCCCTAAACCCCTCTTCCGGATGTTCCCTTAATTGAAAATTTACAATAGCACAATGTTTCAAATAGAAATTAAGACCGCAATTAACAAGATGCAGGTATTTCCAAATAGAGTACCGCGTACGCCCTTGGCAGCACCGTGGTTCTTATGAAACCAACAAATGCTCAGAGAACTGGACATGTTCGTAGTTAAACTCTTCATAGACAGCACAGTTCCTTCCTAAATAATAATTTATGGAAACTGGACAATCCACCGACTCGCAACGAAAACTGGCCGACGAAGCTTAAAACTACTACCTAGGATCTTAAAACCTTGATACGACCCCAGGACTTATTCCATTATTTAAATAAATTCACTGTTCCTAACTAGACGTGAGAAGTAGTGGGATTGGGAAGAATAGTTTTAAGTTTCCATTGCAAGCCCAGATGCCGCACCCGATCAAATGCTTGCAAAAGAAAGTCGAGAAAGGCACAGTACTGTTTTCGCTCAAGAGAGAAGACGATGACATCTACTATACGGTGACTGATGTATTGTGAAATGAAGAGTGTAAAATCCAAATTGATATTGAGCTAAGATACTTTGAGAATCGAGAATAGGATAGAGTCGTTTAAGTTTCTCCAGAATACTTCCCATTATGGAAGATGGTTTATAGGGCGATAAAAAGTTTTAAGACCTGGTTTGCTAGGTTTAGGAATCATTTTTACAACAGAAAATTTCAGAAGAAAACAGAATTATGTACAGATATAAAGAAAGATTAAAGCTTTTTTGGGAGGTGAGAAAAGACTTTTGATGAGATAAGGACGAAACTTGGGACTTTCCTAGCAAAGTGATGTTTAATTATGAAATATACGTCGGTAGGAGTGCTTCTGATGCGAGAGAGCTGGAATTGAGAAGTCGTGTTATATTTGTGGTGAATAAACGAGATCAGAGATATCTTATAAAAACAGAGGACGGAGGTTCTTTACATAATTTGTAGAAACCACTCTTTCGGAATCGGAAGACCACCAAATGGATATTTCCATTGAAAACACAAAATCGAAAATGATCATAATTCGAAGAGTGAGAAGTTGGACATTAACAGACGCTTCCCAACAATTTGTTTAAGTTCACAGAGGAATTGTATGGAACGACAGGAGAGTTTTGGCAGAGGACTGAGGGAGATGGAAGGAAAAGTACAGTACAAGAGAAAAAGAGCCTCCCACCTCTAAAGTGATAGAAGAGGTGCACGATTAAGATGATGATGTCAGTGATTGCTTCAAATTTCATTAAAAGAAGTAAACAAATATTTTTACAAAACCATCTTGTTAAAGGCGTCACAAAAATATTAAGCTGGCTTTATTATACAATGAAATACCTACACATATTGCAGCAATCCCTTCCCTAGATTTTTTTTTTTTTTGTTTTTTTAGGCGGCCCTTGGTTTGAATAAAAATAACAGATGTCTGCATTAAGAGAGGTTACATAAATCATGTAACATAATAAACTATAAGAAAAACAAAAGTAATAAGTATACTAATATTTTGAGGAGCCACAAAACTGATGTCAACAGGAAATGATTCAACAAAACAATGGTTTTTAAATTGATATTGTGTGTGTAATTGTGTGAGTTTGCCTTACTGCATATCACTACTCAAGCAATCGTAGAAAGGAGGAGATGTTATTTTGTGAAAATAAACCATAATAAGTAAATTCTGGGCTAAAGACACCGGTTGTATTTACAAGAGAAAAGCTATATTAGAAAAAAAGATATTAATTTACTATCTTTAAGCAACAGAGTAACAGAACTGGTCCGGTCCGTTTTTATCTACCTCATAACTAATGGCCACGACGCTGAAGGATATTTAAACTACTTGTTAAGTGTCCGCCTGCTGAGCTACATTCATTCACACACACTCAAAACTTACTGCAGTATAGGGGTATTTATATTATAAACTACATTAGTTAATAAAACAGAAAATAAATAAGATTTTTTTTATTTTGTTAGTTTAGTCAAGTAAGCCTTAAATAAAGATATAAATCACTCAAAGTTCACTCAAGATATGTTCTGCTTTAAACGAAATTTCATTAAACCCTTGTCCTCCTTTTGACAAAAAAGAAGACCCAATATAACGATCAGCGCTTTCAAATCAAGTACATTAAAAGAAAAATCTCATATGAAATTATTTAAGTTCCAAGGAATAAGCACTGCATATTATGCAGCCACTGACAAAAAAAAAATGTAGACCCTATAAACTGTTTAAAGTTTATAAATGACATGAAAAGTTGAACTCAAAAGTCGTGGACACCGTATTGTGGTCAATTTGTAATTTTTGATTATTCATAATTCAAAACAGTTTATCTCATTTCATCAACATACATAAGAAATTTCAAATCAAGACCAAAGGCAACTTCACCTTAATCATTGATCAGGAGACTATCAAGAAAAATGACTAGTAAAACAAGCGAGACCAAACGTAATTAAATTTTTCACTGATCTGAAGTTTTGTATTTGCAGACTGAGAGTAAATGAAAAATGAGTTCCTTAACACTTGGATGAGTAGTTATTAGTATGGACTTATAACTAAAAGGTTCCCAGTTCTGCTCTAACTAAAATTTATATGTATCGAAAAAAAAGCTATGGTAAATACGTTCTTCCGCTACTATCACCTAGGAGAAGTTAAGCCCGTCTGAAAAACTAGCCATCACTAACCATATCCTGTGTAGCTATGTAAAGTAATTTTTGCAAAATATCTCATTATTATAAAAACTTGCTGTAAATTGGGTATTTTTTTTATGTATTCTAATTTAATATTACATTATAGACAGGTAAAACCACTTGAAAGATGGAGATTGGAAGGATCGTGCAAAAAAAGTTAATGTCGGTCCTTGGTTGATAAAAAAAAAGTGTCTAATCAATAGATAATAATAAAGTTTTTATAAAACCTCTATGAACTGATTTACAAATTAGTATTTTATGAAACACTTGAACATGAACCCAGTACGTTTGACAAGTTTCAATTTTTTTTTTTATCGCAATTAAAAATTAGAAATTATTAACATTCTATGTTTCTTCTGATATTCAATTTTATCTACTTCTTCTTAGCATTAAAAGGTGCAAATTAATTCATATAATTAACTAATTATTAAGAACAATTTGCTGAAAATGATATCGTGAGTCCGAAAATATGTAAGACTAACTCAAAAATAAAGTAAATTTGGAGATTTATTAAAGTTTAAGCAGCTTGTAATATTTAAAATCCCCCAAAAAACAAATTAAATTAGTAAATTTCAAGGAAAATTGTCTTTTAAGAAAAAATTCTTTAAAGAAAATTATTAAAGCATTATTAACACCTACATAGTGAAACATTAATATAAGTAGACCTTCAAAGGTGCCCTTCTCAGATAGTTTGCTAGGGGCTCGGTTAACCGGCGCTGATTATAGTAAAACAAATCCTTGTTGATACAATATAAGGTTTCTACAAATCGGGCAGTATATTGTGGTAGCTTGTTGTCTCTAAAATCAGAAAGTATTAATCGGATGAGTGATCAATGCATACCACAGTACCTGCAGACCACCCACACAGTAGTAACGCAATACCCTTCAGCACAATTAAATAATAGTCAAAACGGCTCATTGATAACCGTCTTGAAAGGTGTATAACTTGACACTTATTTATTGGCTTTACATCTAAACAAACACAACGAAATCTGGTGTAAATATTCACTTGACTCTCTCTAGCTGTAATTGTACACTTTATAACTGTAGAAATTGTAGCTTAGTCATTTTCTTCAACTAGGCTTAACAATATGAATCTTTTACATCACTGATTATGCATCTTTACCCATGATTAGTAAAATTTAGGCCCTAGCTTAGGATAAAAAAGGTCTCATTTTTTCCGTTTCCATCATTTTTTAAACCACTTGTAAACCAACTTCGTAGCTATCACAATTGACTGATTTATTATTCAGGACAAAGTATTTTCACTAGTATCTTGCTCTCATTTGCTTATCTACCCCACTTCATAAACGCAGAAAACCCCTAAAAGAAGAATCCCCTGACCCTTCCGTTTTCATCATCGATATAACTACCACAACAATTTCGTATTTTTGCAACCGTTATGATACCGTACCTATGTTATCTTTGTCGTTAAACCTTGTACAGCATGCATTATCCTTGTTTTTCACCCATCTGATACTTAACTAATTACAGATTAAAAAGATTTGGTGGTTCAACCAAAGCCAACATGCTCTTTTTTGAAGAGCCGGCGAAATCAGCCTAAACTCAGAAAATATTACTTAATAAAATAAAGTATTCTAATCCTCTTCAAATCCTACAAACGGACAAGTTTAATCCTTTCTCTTTAAAAAGCACTTATACTAAGGTCAACTAAATGTTTGCAAAAACAAAAAAATCCAAAATTGAAGATTTTCACCCAGAATCAATGGTGACAGGAGTTTTTACAATGCACTACTGGCATCCTGATAGTGTTGTCTCGTGACAGACCACACTGCCCATCACCAGGCAAGTGATTGTAGTAAGATGCTCTAAGGAGAAGAAAAACCAAGGACTCAGTAGGGAGTTCGTATTATCGAGCTAATCTCTTCCATCTACTTATTCAAAACTGCAGAAATAATAGTAGTATAAAAATTTATTAATTATTAAAACATTAATGCAGTATAAAATACCCTGTAGAATATTTTATCTTAATACAAACTGTACATCATTTACTTCAGTGAAAAATGATTATTTATTCACTTTTACTATCCGAGAAAATGAAAACTACCATAACAACTTTGAACGAAGTAAGCAATTAAAGATAATTTTCTAGTAAAACAGAGATTGACTTCAGTGACTTCAGAGAACACTATTATTCCTACATTTTGAACCTTCTACTCTCCAACACACTTTTTCAAAGATAAGAAACCTAAGGGAACCGAGTTGAGAATAACAAAAAACATTTTGTTGCCTTTTGTTAAGCTATAGAGGCAAGCTAATCGGTAATAAACCGTACCAAATTGAGTTTGAAATAACATTTTGTCGCGGCGGTAAGTCAACTCTGTTCACTATATACTGGTCATCAAAACGGACAAATTGAGAATTCAACTAGTACATCTTATCACTCTTCATTTTCAACGTCTCACTTTCATTAACATTCGTTTATAGCAAATTTGTAACCAAATTACGTGCTACTTCTTATTCAGTATAAATCTAAATTGCATAATTAATATATGATTAAGAACTGAAAAGGATTTACATATAAGTACTAAAATCGTTAAATGTCACTTACAAAGATATAAATTATAAACTTTAAATCAAGGGATCTCACTATTTGATTCACATATTAGAATTATAGCTGATGGATTAATTCAAAATTCGAATTTTAATTGCATGTTTAACTACGCCTCAATTAATAATAGTTAAAATTTTACTATAATGATTATTCAAATTCAATAAATTATATAGGTTAGAAAATAATTAGCTGACAGAGCTGAGACTTAATGCCTGAGGTCATAAAAAAAGTCTAGGTCTGCTTACCTTAGTTTTTTTCCCCCCTAAGAGTCTCTCGGCTTTCTGTAACAAAATAATATCAGGTGGCCTCCATGCGCACCAGTGACAATAAATGTTAACACGTTTCAAAATAATAAAAAAAGTAATCATATTTGAACACTCAAGCTCTTACACTTCTTTCAATTTTTAGGTGAAGATTTATAAATTTTACAAACTCAAAATTGAAAAAATGTTTAACTGTTACAAAAATTATTCAAACCGTAAAACTGCACTTTACACCAAAATGATAGCTTAAAAGAAATTTACTTTTAACCATCCTTAGAATGCTCTCGAACAAATTTTCTTAGAAAAATTATTCTAAAAATAAATATCTTCAGGGATAAGATGAATTAATGACGTTTAAAGAAAACATTAGTATAATGTGTATTAGGTGTAAAGAAAATCGTTAACGCCATTTTCGCGAAAATCTCAAAAAAAATGGTAAGTATGGATACTTAAGATGAAAACTGGGAAACGAAAGTTATAACTGATTGAGCTACTTTCCATAGCCTTAGTAAAAAAATGTAAAAAACTTTCCTTTTTTTGCATTAAAATGTTTAAACTATAAAAATTTATTCAGTAAAGAGGTGCTTCCGCCCAACTGATTTTCAACATAAGAATATTTCTTATTAATTGAATTCCTGTTAATTCTAATTTCAAATAAAAGTCTAGATATACTTCGTCCAGTGAGTATGAATTCTAAAAAGTTGCTACAGTTTTGGATTAGATCCCAAAATACTGAATAATCAATTAATGACTCTTCTGATTGAGTCTGAATGGATGAGTTTGACCCAAAGATATTCTGTCAAAATGCAGGGTACTACAGTAGCGACAATTCGGGATTCAAATTTTAACTATCTCTGACTTTTTTTGAGATGATGGCCAATCAACCTGTTGGCTTTATTAATTCTGTATTTTTTCTGTACTTCGACTTTCACTGGATGACAGTTATTTTTATATCTCCTCCGAGTGAGGCCAATGGAATATGTTTCTGGCTTTACTGAGTTCCTCAATCCCTCAATGACTTGTATGCTGAAGTGTCAAAATGTTTCTTTAAACCTTAGTTCGTCTCTGGAACTCTGCCCAAATTCTCTTTTCTTAAAGTACTACTTTTTTAAATGTGGCTATTAATAATTTGTGGATTAACTTTTGGAATTAAGAATCTTTGGGGTAGCTTGTAGAATTTCATTCGACGTTTCTTTGTTGAGAGTGTTGGGTTGATTTATGTTTTCTAGACTTTTGAAGACTCCTTTAATTTTAGATCCTTTAAGACCACATCTTCAGATGCACCTGAACGAGCTCGGGATTGGTAGAAATATAGTTTTTCTTGGTATTCACTTTACTAGTAGATCATAGTTCTGCAATACGTTCATCATTAGCTGCACATTTTTTGTAACTTACAATAATGGTTTATTAAATATAATTTGCAGAGGCTGGTGATCCGATTCAACCAGAACATCTATATTCTGCTTAAGATGAATTGATTAAACTTGTAACACATTAAAAATAAGTGGCCCACATTTTCAATAGTTCAGATTTCAATTTGCCTTTATTTAATTTTAAACTATTATCAAATATTCTGAAAATATCGTCAGTAATTATTCCTATTTTCTTTTACAGATGTTCGAGTAGCCTTCTTTGGAATTGTTCCAGAATTGAGTTTATTCCAAAAAGCATTCCAAGCCAGCAGTATCATCCAAACAATATCTAGAAAGGATCTGAGTTTTCTGCTCAGAGCAGATAATTTTGGCCAAAACTCATTCTTATCATCTACTCAGAAAATATTTTACCCATACTTAAGTAACACTAATAGTTTTTTATAAAAGGGATTAGCTCAGTGGTTAGCGAATACCATCTTTTTTTACTATAAAAATACTGTAATCCAATGAGTCGGTCCAGTTTCTATCACAATAAATCTTTTTGACTCATGTCTTCTATTACATCTCTTATGCGACCTCATAAACATAAAGAGACTGTATCTTTCTAGGCTTTTGTTTCATGTAAATTGTATGAAGCCTGAGTTGAAGATCCCCTACAAACATGGCAGGGAAGCCTAATTCTACAAGACAAGACTCAAAGTCTCTGGACCAGTTCTGCTTTTTTAGAGGTAACTTCGGTGCCTTTGCGACGATCAGACATGATGTGGCATAAACTTACAGTAAAACTAGTACCAGGCACGATCCTATAGTTATGATAGAGGGTTGTTTACCTTCCATTATCTGAAAATTCAGGGTGCAGTCCTTGCGTTCACCTCTACACTTGAGTATTACTTCACCCAAGGGCATGATTATTTGACCTCCCTAGCAAGGCAAGCGGATATGAGGTTTTTTTAACATTAGATACTTCTTTTCTAAATCTGTTTAAGATCCTTAAGGGGCCGATGCTCCCTTATTTACTGTAGCTACATCTCAGCGTTTTCCCGATACTTCAGAAAGTCAGGTAAGGGAGCACTCACTACATTTTATTTCAGGCATTGAATCGAAAATGGATTTAATGAGTTTTTTTTCTCATACGTAGCTGTCCCTTTCATTCCTTACTTCATTAATTTTACCTGCCCTATGAAATTGATTATTTTTCGACGCTGGCATAAAAAAGGTTTTATGGCCAAAATTCCTACATATAGCACCATTAGCCATTCTTGACTACCTTTAGGTTTGTGTTTTCCAACTTGCAAAGCCTCCACTTTTGTTCTCTTGAGACTGACTCATTGGGTTTGATTCTCTTTTTCTTGTAGGGATCGTGGATTCATGTAAACCACTGCTACAATGTTTTAACACTAAATAAATGGTGTAAATTAATGAAAACACTTTATTGCATTTCACCTAAAGGTATTACTATAGATACAAAACATATATATATGTTTCATTTTAAACTCCTTGAAACACGCTTCCTAGTGAAATTTCATCCATGGAAGTGTAATTTTTTTCGTATTTTTAAGTTTGATTGTTAGGCCGTTTTTAGGCAAAACGACATAAAGCATGCAAAGATTGTAATTTAGTTATATAAACTTTCTTTTGATTATTGTTGGTTTTTAGAAACTTTTTTTTTTGTCCCTAATGAGGCGTATGTACACCTCCTCAAGTATGACAAGTTCAACCTGTTTTCAGTTTTTTCGGCTTTCATTGCTCCAACTATTTCTTCTCTTTAACTATTAAAACATTATTACTATGGAAACTTATTATAACAACCATTTTCCTTGGAAAATGAATTTTTGGAAGTTCCAGGGACTATAATATTCTATGCTGTTTTCTACAAAGCCTATTAACAAAAATAAATCAAATTTGCATTAAAAATCTTGCTGGAATTACAAGTTTGAGTAAAAACGTTCAAGCACCTACAGTGCGATTTTGAAGAACAGAATTATTGAGGATGATGCAGATATTTCTCTAAGCAGTTCATATCATTTTTCCAAAACACAGCATAGTTTATTTATTCTTAGCCCAAAACTTAAGAGAACAATCCATCCATGTTTATTTAATGTATACTCATCTTTACGTTCAATTTAGGACAATTTGGAAAATTTACAACTTCAATAATTACAATAAAAGAAAGAATTTGAGTTTTTCATCCTAGATCAGCAAATGGTCAAGGTACGTTTGATCTAAATACATCAAAGCTTAAAAATCGCAGTTTTTACCAACGTTACTATCAAAAGGACTGATGGCATCCAAAAATTAGAATTATTAGTTGATGTTGAAATTTCGAATTTCTTTTCCAGAAGTTATCTTTCCGAATTTTCTAAGAAGTCATTTCGTGGGAACTTTTGCCAAAGTCTACTGCACCTGTTTCGCATTTCTTGCTGCATTATTTAAGTAAGTTAAGTACTAGCTCTAAATTTGCGAAAAAAAAAACATTGGTTTTATCACCTTCAAATGTATAAAGCAAGATACATGATAAAAGTAGACACTTCAATGAAAACATTCTGAAATAGTGACCATACAAATGAAAAGAAGGATTCTAGCTAAATAAAAATACCACATTTGTACAAAAATAATCATTATTTACAGATTATTTATGCAGTGTTGCATTACATTTTTTTACGTTTGAACTTAATGCCTGATTCAAATTCTGAAGTAACAAGCCGGACTGTTTTTTCGTTCGTAGTTTCCACCTTCAACCTTCCATCCATCTTCTTTTTCTTTTTGATTGCAGTTTTATTTCTGAAATCAAAGCAAACGTTAGTTTTTTGGTTCAATTTGTTTTAGCATTGTGATACTGGCGACCGTATTTTTTTTTTTTTTTTTTTTTTTTGAGAAAATTAATTGCTTAAGTGGTACATAGTTCAGTAGTCAGTATATAGCGCAGATTTCGACGCTAAAAATATGTATGCATATACATTTGTTGGTACACAAATGTGTAAGTATATTGTATACGTATTTGTTTTAGCAAAATATTTATTTTATTTATTTAGTTATTTACAATCCGTATATATATATATATAAAATAAGTAAATAGGAATATATAAAATAAATGAATGCGTGGAAGGCAGGAGGAGAGAAACTTGCCAGCGGTAGCACTTTACAGGATATTGCAAAATATAAATTTTAAAATAACAGTTGCACTTTGAAACAACTACTGATTGAAGAAAAACAATTTTTTTTTTTTTTAGAAAATCCTCCTTACAATGGTGTGGTTATTCTAAGAATAAGATAAGAATAGACACACAAGATACACCTAATTTTCTCATTTTTGAGTAGATCACTTTTCTTTCCAATTGATTTTGGAAAGACGTCAAAATAGTTAAGCGTAAAGTACAGTTGCAATGTCACTTAAAGAAATGCCTCTACACATTGTAAGTGTTGAAGATGGGTATTGTGTAAACGGTAGGTCTGCCAGGTCGCCAATCATAGATTTGTCTCGCGTATTTACCAACAACAAGATTGGTCAACACGTTTTCTGAGTGAAACAGAGATAGAGTGAGAGAAGCACGTGTAGCAAGTATTCCACTGCACCCTTCTATTCTATTATACCATTCAATTTGTTCACCAAGCTAGCTGAACACTCTCGCCAAGTTACTAAAAAAATACTAAAAAAATTTATATATATATATATAAGAAACTCTTCCTAGATTCGTATGTACGTACGTGAGCTTCGTTTGAAAGATTTTTTTATATTTCACTTGGCGAGAAGTCGGATGTTACAGAAAGACGTGAAACAGTTGAATTGATTTTCGGTGAAAATAGACTTAAGGCAGCAAATGTAAGGACGCTAAAATTTAACAGACAAAAAAAATACGGAATGAATTAACTGAGTAGTTAGTGCCAGACTAGACTCCTCATAGATCCTAGATTCTGCTAGACCTTAGATTGTTTTTCTTCTAAAGAGCCTTTAAATTGAAAACTCACTTTCAGCGATGGACACTATCCAGTAGGAAAGCCGAAAATGCCCTGAAAAAGGCGCCAATGAACTTAGATGTTGGCGTGCCTCAAAATAAATAAATACAAATTTAAAAAAAAAAAAAGTAGGAAAGAAATTAGTTGAGTTAGTGCGAGGTGGGCTAGTAGCCTGGAGGTTCACTTCCAACAGCACTATGAGAGCATTTAAAAAAGAGGCAAAGAAGCAAATTGAAGGACTTTGGTAAATGCAGAAGAATCAGTTAAAATTTTTAACAAATTCAAATAAGAAGAACAAACTATTTAAATTTTGAATAGTGGAAGTTAATAGAACTTTAAAACAGCACCCATAATGGCTGCAAATATAAAGCAGTAAATAAGGAACACTGCAGTAATTCTGAAAAATAAATGATATAAAGCTATTAGATCAAATTTATATAAAAAATATAAAAAGAATGTAAGCAAAATTTAATTGAATTTCATTGTTAGAAAACGAAATACATCTGTATAAGATGTTCTTGCAGAATGATAAGAATCTCTGCCTTGTATGCTGGCTAAGTATATGAAATTCCAACCACTTATTTGAAGTAAGGATTTTTCTACATCACTCTGTTATATACTTAGTAAGTTTTTTCTTTAAAATAAAATCTAAAGCTCTTTAATAAAACCGTATAGTAGGAGAGAAATAGAAAAGTGTCGGGTTGCTATATTTTGGCAATTCTACGGGCCATGCTTTGCTGATCATACTTAAGGACTTATTGCAATGATTTCCCTTGTTCAAGCCTCTGCCGCCTGTTGGTGATCAGCAAGATCTGGGTGGGAAATACATCAACTAGCACACCTCCATTCTAAATAGCCACTAGTATCAAAACTGTAACACCACAAGGTCATTTCTTTATTTATATATTCGAAATATCAATCAGTAATGGCTATCCAGATAATAAATAGCATCTTCATTTCTCAATCCTATGTTTTTATTTACAAGCCGCATCATGTTTACAGCATACTGTCATGAGTCAACTGTTGTTTTTTTTTATTCGTCAGAAAGTCCTAGTAATCCAGTTTGTGAAAGATAACTTCCAGATAATGGTCTACTAACACAAGGTTTCGATTGCAGCGCTTAGGTAAGACCCATCACTTTAGGCAAAGAATGCGCGATAGACTGATAGCCTGTATAGTGATCCAAACCACTTTTTTTTCATGAACTAACAAGTATCAACTAAAAAATAATCATGAAATAATGAATAAGCCTTAACTCACAAAAAGCAATCTAATTTTTTCATAAAAAAAATAATAAACTGGGTTATAATTTTACATATATCCGGAACAAAGTACTAAAAATCCGCATAATGAGTATTTCAATTTAATTGTTTTTATTTTATTATATATGACAATAATATCTTAAATCAGTTTGTAGTAATTATCTTTAATAATCTATTAAAATAACATTTTAAAAAAAAATCCCTTACAAATGCTAGAAAAAAGTGAAAAAAATCCGTACTCTTATAAATTCATTACTCTTATCAAAGGCAGAATTGTATCACACTGATATTAGTTCTTTGAAATCCATATTTTTATTTTTATTTTGATACAGAGATAGTCCATTTAGTTGATTCATGCTTTCATGGTGGGAGGTATATGTTTTTTCTGATTTTGAAAAGTTGACCAATGGCCGAAAAAAAAAATGCCTGCTCCATATTCAAACATGTGGAAATTAAGTTGAATTTACTGAAAACGATCCGTACATGAGGTAGAATATCTTGTAGAATGAGGTGTTTGTGCTATTAATCATACAACAACCACCAATGAAAGATTCTGAATATTTTCATTTGGGGAGCCTACGAAAATTCAAGTCATAAAATACTTAGTTTCACAGCGCTCAAGTATCGCGTTATTAATTAATGAGACCTGATAGTTTTTTATTATTTTTTATAATTTTTTTCTCATTAATACGATAAGCGACCGCATTATAAAGTGTCTGCGTCTGCATTAATTCGTGAAAATGCAGCATCA
This sequence comes from Rhodnius prolixus, assembly GCF_049639745.1. Classification (NCBI taxonomy): domain Eukaryota; kingdom Metazoa; phylum Arthropoda; class Insecta; order Hemiptera; family Reduviidae; genus Rhodnius; species Rhodnius prolixus. Next base: position 31,881,232 of record NW_027411581.1, on the reverse strand, counting down.
TAATGAAATTTTCTTTCCATTGCGATATATGAAAAATTTAAATAAACAGATTACTACATGTATTCTCTAAACCAACCCCACAAAAAAAATTACGGTTGCTTGGCAGTTGCGCTAAATTAAGTTAGTGCGAAAATGAAACGCAGTAAGAAACGTTTACTTCAATAAATATACAAAAGTCGGTGGTAGGTATTAAAAGGTTGACTACCTCTGATTTATACCATGAATAAATTATAGAACAGATGTCAGTTTTTTTCAGAATTTCAAAACAATTTAGGAAACCAAAAGTATATTTTAAGAGGGAAGAATACTTAATAAAGAAAAAGAAAAATTAATCAAATGAGTAGCCTAAAAACCTAAACGGTATTACTTAAAAAAATAAATAATTAAAAAGGAAACCCTCAATGTGATTTTTACCATAAAAATTATTTCAAGGTAGCAAATAATAGGGACATATAAAAATAAACCGTTTTTGTTGAAATCATAGCGTGTAAGAGTGGAAGAAGGTAACTATACTTAAAGAAGGAAGGGTGTTACTAACGCTATAATAGCAGCACCAAGACATTGTCGCCTATAATATATTTTGTGATCAACTGAGAATGTTTTAAGCATTTTAACCTTGAATGCTTATAAAAGTTTATATTTAAAATCATCATTAAAAACTCTCTCCCCCTGTTTTCTATCTATATAAAAGCAAAACTAAATTAATAATCGTATTATCTCTACTTACTTCATTTTTAAATCTGATGGTTTACCAATACCACCAATAGCAGATGGGGGATCTCTTAAGGCAAAACTCTTTGCATAATGGCCTAAATGTAATTGTTTAAAGCAAAACACTGTTCTCGATTCTTTTGGGTAACTCGCATAAAAACGAATCCATGATTTGTAAGCTGCAAAATAAAGAATATAATTTTTTTTTTTATTAAAAAATTCTTCGAAAACATCTGAAAAAAAATCATACTAAATTTTATCCAACCTTGGCAACCAATCTTATGAAGTTCTTTATCCTCTAAAATCGCATTTTCGAATTTCAGCTGCAAAGAGTTGGCTGCTTCTTCAATTCCTACATTCAATTTCTAAAAAAGAACAAGGTCATTGTTATTTAAAGGTGAACAAAAACTTCAATGATAGGTTCTAAAGTTTGGTATAGTGACGTCAAAACAAGAATTTCCACCTTTGGTATCCTCCAACAAACCTACTGTTATCGAAGGAGTGAGTACTCCTTCATAAAAATTTCGCTAAAATGAACATACTCCGAAAAATTATTTGAATTTCTAATAAAAGTGAAAGACGTACATGTGACAAGTTCTGTGTACGAAGTTTAAAGAAAATTTAGTCAAAATCGCCAACAAACAAAATTCAAAGTAAAAAAACACTTTACGCGTAGGTCAGCCGATTTTATTCAACTTCGGAATTTTCGCAAGACATTTGATTCTTTTAAATATTCTGCCGGGGAGCTTAATACACTACTGACGCAAATAACTCTTTTAAAAAAAGTCAAACTAAACCCTCCTCAAATTTTCCTGAAAAAATGTCTTACATAATTGATCTACATGATAAGAAAAGAGTAAAGTAAAATAATGCAAGTTTTTCAGGCGGGCTTAAATTGCAACTACCGATCAGGTCATAGATGAATTACTTTGCTTAATTTGCGCATTTTACACATTAAATACCAAGGCCTAGACTAGGAATAAAATCTAGTTCCACAATACATCTTAGCTTTACGAGTAGCGCCTCTAACTGTTCGGCTAACTTGGCACTGACTCTACCTGGTGTAGAACATTATATATACACATATATATACACGAAAACTTTTGTTTACAGCAATATACCCTCATATGTTCATAGAGGCAATCCCATAAAAATTAAAAAACTTTAAAGTAGTTATAAGCGGGACTTGAACTGGGGATCTCCTGCTTCTAGTTAGCGTTCTCAACTAAGGTCCTAGAAACAACGAACGCACACACACATATACACACGTCCTCAATTACAAAAGTTATAATTAAATTACGTAGTTGGTACGACTGATATAAAATCGTGAAAAATTAAACTAAAAGATAATTTTTTTTTTTTTAATTTAAATATTTATTAATTATAAAATAAATGGAATCGATACGTACTTTATTCTTTTTCGAATCTACATTTAAATCTACAAGCCCTTCCAAATAAGTTTCCATGTCCTGTTCTTCCAATCTTCAAATATTAAACACAACAATTAACGTAATCTTATAATACGATAAAGTCAAAGCATTAAGTTCAATAAAAAAAAAGATAAAATACAAAAATTAGAATAGAAGTAAATATTATTAATATGATGAGTAAAAAAACCCGTATTAAGTACTAGATCTATTTAAAAGTTGAAAGTCTCTATTATACTTTATTTCTTTAGCACCATTTATGCTAAAAAATATATGTAAAAGCAATACTAATGAACTATTTGATTACTTAATTCTCTTTTCGTTGAGCCAATGTAAAAAATTCATCTCGGATGACTCTAAAAACAGTACAGATTCTCCTGAAGAACCAACCCGGGCGGTGCGACCAACTCGATGTACATAGTCTGCTGGATTAGGTGGTGAATTGTACTGTACAATAACATCTGTTTGTGGCAAATCTAGACCTCTCGCAGCAACATCCTATAAAATGACAATTTATTTTCTTTCACCGTTGATGGAAATGACAGGATTGAAAATAATTATTTATTATTGTTTTATTTTATTTTTTCCTCACGCGAAACAAGATTAAATAAGAAATAAGATTTTTTTTAAAAAAAATAGTCCACAATAATAGAGAATAATAATTTTCAAATTATTTTATTAGAGAGCTACATGTTTCCTTGTTCTCTTATCAAGAAAAAAAAAATTTGATGAAACACTCAAAAGAATTTCTTTCTGTTTTATTATTATTGTTATTTATTTATTGTTATAAAACATGATTGATTTACAAGGAGATTGGTTTTGCTTTTGTATAATTATAAATGAAAATTATTCCTTACACGATATAAAATGCCTTCAAAAAAATTACCTACCACAGAAAAGTCATGCTAATATGAAAATAAACAGAAAAGTAATTATTTTTTTTCTAAAAAACATTTCAATTTAAATGAATTAATGATAAAATAGAATATATCATATAACTTATATAAATATTATATCAGGTTGTCAATGATTAAAAGTTAGACTAGCAAAGGGTGCAAATTTTGGGCAATCTACGAATACACAATATTTCTATAAAGGATGGTCATGTACATCTTTAGAAGCTAACCTGAGATGGCTGACAACAATGAATTTTACAATAGGACAATTAAATCTGATATAGGCCTCGGATTCACCAAAAGGAGAAATATGCCTGTACACGTAACTATAACGCTAATTAAGAATCCTGTAGATTGTGACACTTTTAAAACGGTTGGACCACTTTTCAAACAGATCTTAGCGAGCCTCTTTAATCTCAGGTGAATTTAAGGTCTTCCACAGATCTTCGCAATCTTTTATTTAAAGTTAGCGAAGCTCAATTAGCTTCACTATGACTAAACCTGGGTAGCATATAAAATATAATCTATTAAAACTAATTTTTAAAAAAATTAAAAAACGACCACGGATGTCTATCACCTGTCTGTCACATCACATACACTATTCTGCGAAAAATAATAACTTAAACTGGCAAAAAACTGTTGCTAGTAAAATGTGACTTGGAGTGTTCCCTGGCCACAAGCATAATTAAAAAAAAAAAAAAAAAAAAAATGATGCAGTACCCTTTCTACCATATCCATATTCTGAAGGGATCAGACCAAAACTATTGAGTGTCGTGGCTGAGACTTCAGCTTAAAAGGTTTATTCTTACACTTCTATGAATGGCACATTCCTTTAACGAGAATCTGTCTGACTTTCCCAACAGCTTTTAGACCTTTGCTGATAAAACTATCATCGGCCAGCCTAAAAACACCTGATGATCTGAATGCTGACCTTAAGTATTCAAGTGTATTCAGTATTATCTCTTTAGGAATTCAAAGACTTCAACTTTCTTATACGCTTCTTTTCAAGGAAGACAATCGTAACTTTCGTTTTATTTAAATTTACGTCATATCTATTGAGATCAAACAATCATCAACATCAAAGTATTTATTAACTTTGCCTGAGCGCCCCTAAAAGAATAGGTAAACAGCACGATATCTTCAGCCAACATGAAATTTAAAATGACAGTGGAACGTTCAATGTAAATCTCGAAGTGGACTTTTTTCCTAAAATACGTTTCAAAATCACTAATGAACAAATTAAAAAGTAATGGTTCAGAAACTGCTTCCGAAGTTGTATTCTGAGAACATAACGATCAAGCTTCATCCTGGATATAAATTATATAATGGCGACCAGTTGAGAAAGATTTCTATAGCCGCAGTAGGGGTAATACTCATAGCCCCCATGGTAGTGAGATATGCAAGTCGTTGCTCTACCAATGGCTTCCTAAGCTCCTTCCTATACAAACCCTTCGTCCAACAAGCCACTGATCCTTAATCCTCAGTTCTACCAATACAGCCTTTTACATACACTTCGACAAAAGACTGATTTGTACATCTATTTTGAAACCCATCTGGGCGTATGGAATACGTAGAGCTGTGGGGTTCAAACAAACGCTCCAATCTCCAAAGGATTCAATCGCTACAATCTAAAATACTTCGAACTATTGTAAACACTCCACTTTATGTCTCCAAACTGACTATACACACTGACCTTAAGATTTCTTTTATCACCCAAGTTGCTAAAACTCGATACATAAGACTTCACTTCAGCCTGTAATCTCATATAAATCTCAAAATATTTCTTTAAGAACTCTTTCTGATATCCCTACAAGACGCCTTAAGAGACAGTGGCCTCGTGATCTCCTCTCAAGTGAAGAGAGTGACTAACAGCCTAATGTTTTGGAGTGTTACCACTGGGTAACTTCTCCACTCGTATGCTTCATTGCGGGTTCCAAGTAAGCAACTGGTCTATAAGCGACTAGATTAATTAAAATCTTACCAGCTCTCATGCAAATTGGGCAAGCGTAATACAGTAAAGGTTTGAATACAGGTGTATACAATATTATAAATCAATGAGGTGTTAAGGATAGAAATATCAGATATTTCAGAATTATTGGCCTGCCTTAATTTCAATGTGATGTGTGGCCAGGTTAGACTTGTATCGAGTTACCAGTAACTAATTCTACAAAATTGTTGTTTTTTGATAACTAATCCTCTATTTCACCTTTTCAATTAAAAGCATTTAGCGTTTCTTTCTGTAATGAACAAACTCTCGAAATTGGTTTGAGAAAAAATATGGTGTTTATAAAAAATAACATAAAAGATAACTAACTTATTTTTATTCTGTGTTTTGTGGAAAACTCTTAAAGTCATTATAAGGTGTATAAGCAAATTTTCACAGAAGGTAAAACGTTAAGTATCAACAACCATTTATAACATTAATGAAGAGCTTACCGTGCATAGCAGAACTCCAGAAACAGTAGATCGAAATTTTCTGAATACTTCTGTCCTTTCAATTTGAGTCATATTTCCATGAAGTTTAAAAAAAGATATGTTTTTCATCTGTGTTGCACAACTCAAAAGTTCAGTATAAAAATTAACCATATCTTGGGTGGCCATGAATATTAATATTTTATTAGTCTTTTCTTGCTGCAACAAAACATTTCCAAAAGTGCAACGTTTTGAATCATGGAATATAAATTTCTGGTTAACATTAGAACATTTGACACACCATAATAATCCCTCAGAAGTTGAAGAAATAATTTTTTTGATTTGATTTGCACTTACTTTTCTGGTTCGATACAGTTCATAAAAAAATAATAATCGCAGAAAAATGCGCCGCTTGCATTATATAGAATTTAAAAAATCGCCCGTGGAAAAATTTCGAGGATTCTAATTCTTGTTTCTCACATATAACAAGAATTAGAATCCTCGAAATTATATATGTATGACTTTATGAGTAATTTCAATTAGGAGGGTCACACAATAAGCAATAATTAATTGTAGATAGCTTCCACCTACAATAAGGTTTTGAACGACCTGAAGCAGAAATAAATAGTAACATATACAAGAAGAATTCCAACCGTAGAGCCCAAGGTTTCTCAACTACCATTTGAACCTGAATATTTTGACATGATTTTAACGATTTGGGGTGAACATTATAAGTGGCTGTGTAGACAACAACATGAAATGTACATGTCTTATTATCACAGGTGAAGCAAAATACAAAAAAAGAAAGACATAATATTTCTGTCTCACAAGTTCGAGTGATTAATGAGTGAGTGTGGTTTTGTTGTAAGTATGAGTGGGTGTTTGAAAGAGAGAGAGAGAGAGAGAGAGAGAGAGAATGAGAGAGTGAATGGGAGGATTAATGCGGAGTAAGATAAATTCACTCCAGGTTATTTTAGAGTAAATAGGCAAAATGTTATTTTCACCAAATAGATTTTAGCAAACCATTAAATATTATATACGTAAGTAGGTAAAGCTTGGACACAATATCAAATGTAAAAACTAGAAGAAAATTTGCCAAAAGTATTTCGTCATTCACACACACTCACATATTTCGGGTACACAAGTTTATGAATCTAAAAACATATTCCAACAATTAAGTTTTCAATCTGACTTTTTCAAAAACGTCCACTCACTTCAAAAAAACTCACCAAGTATGAGAAAAAACTAAGTGCATAGAAAACAACTTTAGATAAAACATAAACTAACCTTGTAATGATAATTTATGGTAGCAGTTAGAAGTACTAATCTTAGTTTAGCAGCTACTATAACGTATTTCTGATCAAGTGTTTGAGGAATGACAAAGTGTAATGAAACTTCATCATTGTTCAAATTTTCTGTTTTCTCTTCTGAAGCATCCAATCTCACCGGGGAATTCAATGCCAATCCAGCAAGTCTTTCAACTCCTGGGGTAAGAGTAGCGGATAAAAGAACTGTCTGAATAGTTCTTTCTGTCTGCTGCTCCATTTTTAAAACTTCCAAAAGACTGTAAAACAATTAAGAACATGGTTTTTCATGGATGTAAAACAATACTTTATAATATAAATATTGTATTATAATAAAGAAAATTTTCAGATGCAGGTAAAGATTAAAACTAAATTTACACATGATAAAGAAGTGGATGGATCCAAATTTCTGGCAAACAATAACTTTTTTCTGATATTCTACAATGACGTCATGGAACATTCCGAGGTCTTCCAAGTGGACAAGCCTTATAACAAAAGGTCTGCTTTTGGTTTTAAAAAAATATCTATTTTTCTCGCAAAATCTAATCCAAAACTTTTTAATTCTATTTTAAACGTGTTTTGGATCAAATGGAAAACTTTATTCTTCAAATTAGCTCATTTTTTCATCGTCATCTTTATTAACAAGTTCACTTTTCTGGCTAGTTTTTTAAACGATATATGCTTTACTCCAGTTTATTTATTCCCCCTATCCTTATAACTGGTTCTTGGAATTTTTTTGAAATATTTTCTGAAAATTTATTAAATTTTTCACTTGGCTCTTCATTAACTTCTTTCCTCGAATCAGCCTTGAAAAATCATCTAATACGTCCTTAAATTATTTTCAATCCATATATCCTCTAACTATATTAATATTTGATTGTAGCTATATATAATTTATGTCAAGCAGTTTTACATAAATTAAAAGGGAAAAATAAATAAAATTAAAATTAAGAAAGTAAATTAAAAAGCTAAGATCAAGTAGCGACCAAATAGTTTAGTCTAAATTAAAACGCCAAATTCTGTTTTTATTTATCAATATTTACTTAAACCAATGCTTAACCATTTCATAATTTATCTCGTTTAGAGTATACGAAATTATCAAAAAATCTCGAACTGGCGTTCAATCTAATAAACAAATAACTGTTTTCTCTAAACTGGTTCGACGACAATTTTTGAAATTAGACTGTAATAATAACCGGAATTCAGTTCTCGCAATCTGAGAAATTTAGTCACAAACCACTCAAGATCTTGATAGTCAACAGAATATAAAGAAATAATTGAATTTAATGATCTTTTTTTATGAAATTAGCGAAGCATTATCTTCAGTGGTAATATGTCTGATCGTTCCAAATGAACATTCAGATAGTTTCTTGATGTAATACATAACTCAAATAAAATATTCTCATGCAGAGAGTATAAATTAAACTATATAAATTATAAGACTAGTGATCCGATTTATCATTTTCAAGTTTTTTATTTAGTAGGCAGCAGATTATTATTGAATGCCGCCCTTTGCAATAGTTTTGAAAGTGAAATTCAGATTGGCTGTGTCGCAGAAATTTGAAAACATCGACCTGAAAAATTGTTTTTTTTGCCAATTTGGAGTTCTTCCATTTCAGGCACTAAATCGACTTAAATGCAACTTTACAAAGCGAGGAGAGGTGTAGGAGAATTCCAATTTGACGTTTTGTAATCACTCTCAAGTCAGAGGAAGCAAGGGCATAAAGAATAAACTTAACCTACTAAACTTCTGACCAACTTCGAATAAAACCCAATATCGGAATTAGATAATTGCCGTTAAGTGACGCTAAGGTGTAGGTAACAAATGGCAACCCAATGTTGAACATTCCTCTCCAGACTATTTTCCTAGAAAAGTTTAGTTTAACCGGCCATGATACGTTCAGGTACATGCGCAAATAACTGAGCTTTTCTGACGAGCAGACTACAATAACAAAATCTGCACTGCACTTGACCTCGTTCGAAAGCATACGTACAGTTTACCAGTACTACCAGAAATCTAAGATAAAAATACCGCCTGAAGGACTCAGTTTGCGAAGTTACATACATAATTTGCTCAAACACAGTCTTTAGAAACAGCTCTAAAAAATACCTGCCAATCGCTTCCTCATAACCTAAATCCAATAGTTTATCAGCCTCATCAAGCACTAGCCACTGAACGTTACTTAATGATAGAGATTTCGTCCTTTTCGTATGATCTAGAAGACGTCCGGGAGTTCCTATCAGTACCGTAATTCCTTTCCTTACCCTAGCCTTCTCTGATTTCCTTTTTTCTCCGCCAATCAATATGCCAGGGACCAACCAAGTAAATGCCTGCAAAACCATTATTCAATTTAAAACTTCATAATTTGTTTCAAAATTATGTGAATAATTATTAAAAGACTCATTAAAAATCCCTACCAAATATTATTTCAACAAAATTATTGCAGGCTTGAAAAGTGAATCATTTCAACGCCTTCTTCAAGTAAATGAATTTATTATTCAGTTACTAAACTAAAGAGTACCAACAGAAAAATATTAACACAACTAGTTTCAATTAAATGATTTTAAAAAAGAAAAAATCAAATGACACTTACACGAACTAATTTTTGAAAACACTCATAAGTTTGCAACGCCAACTCTCTAGTGGGAAGTACAACCAATGCTTTCACTCCGTCTCTTCTCGAAATTTTTGGTCTTACAGCTTGCAAAAAATTTAAAATTGGCACGGCATAAGCTAAAGTCTTGCCACTACCAGTCTGGGATCTTACAAGGGCATCCTTGTTAGAAAGTAAAACCGGAATAGTTGACTGTTGTACAATCGTCATGGTTTTAATATTAAATAATTGTTCCAAATTCGCAACCTAAAATAGGAATTATTTATTTTTCTTGTCGCCCTCCCACACACACACACACACACACACACTTATTTAGCTAAACAGCAGAAATTAATCTCACCAAATGAGGATGAAGTAATCCAAGGCTCTCAAACGTTTTTGCAGAAAAAAGAGGTTCATAAACAGGTTCAACCTCGATATTGCCAGAAATATTAATAACATCGCTTCTATGATTAAATAAAGATGTCGAATATTTGTCAACCTTGCTGCTATCTTCGTGGGTAGATTTTTTCTTTTTCACAGTTTTAACGGTGTCCAATTGCCTGCAAATATCTATTGATCTTTTTCTTAATTTCTTTTCACATTTATTACCTGTAATTATGCTATCAACGTTGCTAGCACTTCGTATAAAAGCACTTTCTTGGTAATCAGACGAAATATTTTTCAATTTGAATCCATTGGTAGAATCCTCAGCTACAAACTTCAACTTTTTTGATCTTACATCCTTCTGAAAAAATAATTTTAATGTTATCATATCTATTATTTCTTCATTCTTTACATTTCAAGTCACTTTACAGAACAAGAAATAAGTTACTCTCTAATCCGAATTAAGGATGTGAACTAACTACTTTTTCAAGGTTCTTTTCATCCCTGTGGGTATAGCCAAACAAACACAGTCCATACTCATCCATGCCTACAGGGCTTCCAGAGAAGTGAATTCATATGTGAATTTCTGGAGTTTTGATTATACATAGCAAATCACAAACTTTCCATTCCCCTCGTTTTGAATATTATCCCATAAAACAGAATCCATGGACTATGATAATAATGAAGAAATACTGTGATATAAAATAAAGGCCCATTTATAGCCTAGGTCAATGCCTTTGGCTTAGGGCACCCGCAAAAACAAAACATACTCTTATATACAGTGGCTACAAAAAGTATTTGCACACCTACGATTTTTGTTATTTCCAAAAGGCAAATGAAATAAATTATATCGTACTGTCTTATATTTTTTTGTTAGTCATTTTAGATACATATTTTATAGAAAAAATTATTTAATTATATTTATGTTTGCCAAAAAAAATTAAAAACTACATTTTAAAACACAAAAAGTATTTGCACACCAAACAATATTCTTGTTTGTTTAATTAATAAATCCGTTCAAAGGTTGATTTAAAATTTTAAATTAGAAATAATTATGTTTTGGTTCCAATTCAGTTGTTAGCAAGATTAACATGGCAAAAACAGCAGAAATTTCAAACACAATTCGCTTTAAGGTAATTAAATTGCGGAATAACAAAAAAAGTTATCGGCAAATCGCTAGTATCTTAAATATGAACATGTCCACGGTGCGATACATCATTAAAAGGTACGAAGATAGGGGAACTATTGAAAATAAACGAAGAACCGGTAGACCTAAAGTGTTAAATGAAAGACAAAGAAGAGGCATTGTTCGTCAGGTAAGGGCCAATCCATTCACAAGTGCGGGCGAGTTGGCGAATATGGTCGCGACAACATCTCAGCGAGTGAGTGAAAGCACTATAAGGAATGTTTTGCACTTGACAAATTATTACGGTAGAACTGCTAGGAAAAAGCCATTCATTAGTGAGAAGAATAGAAAAAAAAGACTAGAGTTCGCAAAGAAATATTCAGGCAAGTCAATAGAATTTTGGGAGAATGTGCTCTTCACTGACGAAAGTAAATATAACATTTTTGGAAGTGATGGCCGGCAATATGTTTGGCGAAAGGTAAATGAGGAATTTAAAAATCAAAATATAATTCCGACAGTGAAACATGGGGGAGGCAACGTGATGGTTTGGGGCTGTGTTTCTGCAAAAGGTGTGGGTAAACTTGTGTTTATTGAAAAAAATATGAATGCTCGAATGTATGTAGATATTCTGCGCCAAAATTTGGGCCAAAGTGTTCGTAAGTTGGGTATGGAAAATTCATTTTTATTCCAACACGACAATGATCCGAAACACACAGCGAGAGTTACAGAGGAGTGGATGCTCTATAATGTGCCAAGGAGACTTCACACACCTCCTCAATCTCCAGATGTGAACATCATTGAACATATTTGGCAAATGCTACACGTTAGAATACGAAAACATACAATTTCTAATAAAGATTCACTGAAAAAGGCTTTACTAGAGGAATGGGATAAAATAAGCCTTGATGATATTAAACCATTAATTTGTTCGATGCCTAACAGACTCAAGGCTATAATAGAAGCCCAGGGATTAAATACTAAATATTAAAATTAATTTTTTTATTAAATTTTATATAGAATCAAGATGTGTGCAAATACTTTTTGTGTTTTAAAATGTAGTTTTTAATTTTTTTTGGCAAACATAAATATAATTAAATAATTTTTTCTATAAAATATGTATCAAAAATGACTAATAAAAAGATATAAGACAGTACGATATAATTTATTTCATTTGCCTTTTGGAAATAACAAAAATCGTAGGTGTGCAAATACTTTTTGTAGCCACAGTATATAAATTACCTTTTCGGCCGGGCTTGGCACATAAACATTTAAAGTAATATCTTCCGTTGTCATTTTTAAAACCCTTTAAAAATAACATATATACTTTTTTAGTAAGCCACAAATTAATTTACGAGAGAACTTTTCTTGCGATTCTTCAAAACACAAATGCACCTAGTTAAGTGTTTAACCTTATTGTTACCTTCGTTCTTATTCAGCCACATGGTTTTAAAATAAAACCTCCACAGATCTCTTTAAACCAAACCTTCATAACTGTTTCTTGGAGGAGGATTGTTCAAATTAAAAATTGATTAATGGATGATTGTTTACTTTTTTAACTATGATAAATTTTCTATTAAAAGAAAAGATAAATTTACTGCTTTAAAAATTTACAATAATTACACTTTAAGTGTTTAAAATGTTACATAACAGTACAGGATCATGGGACTTCATGAATTTCTTCACTAAAATACTTAAGGTATTACTAAATTAATTAAACCAAGATTTTAGTCTTTTGACCTTAACTTCTTAATATTTTGAGAGAAATTATTACTTAATTATTAATTTTAAATTAAGGTTTGTCATTATCTAAAAGTCCATCACTCTGAGTTGGTTCTTATTAATCCTAGAAATCCTGGTTGGAAGACATCTCAGGGAAAGGGTTATGGATACGTTGTTAGGTGGCCTCCAAACGCCAATTTTTTTTTTTTTTATTTTTTTTTTTTACCCCGGTTATTAGGCTCAAGCAGCACACAGGATGTTTACGATCCCATTCAAGATTACATTAAACTAAAGCATACATTTACTTATGTACGCATAAACGCCAATAAAGTACTGGTATTCCTTTTAAATAAATTCACCTGTACACATAATATACTCAATAAAAATTAATACCCAATTGTTGGGATCAAATACCTGACTACTAAACGCGAGTTATGTGATCTTTATGATCTAACGAAGCTAATTTACTAATTTATTAACAACTATTAAGAGAGTTCTGGACGATACACCTGTTGAAATCAGGAAAATTGGTCTAAAAATTGAAGCCAGTTACTTAGAAGAGAGTAAAATGAAATTAAAATTCCCTACTTTAGCAAGAGAAAAATTCAATGGAGATTTCAGAAACTGGCTGCCCTTTTGGGGTCAATCTGAAAAATCGTTAAAGATTAATCCAGAGCCTAGTAGTTCCTACCTCCATAAATCTGCTAAACTGAAGTCATTAGACATTTATAGAAACAGCTGTATTACTACCAGGTTTAAATACTATAAAGAACAATAATGGCAGCTGTCAAGTTAAAAGGTTTCTCATTTAAATTAAGAAATTACTTCAATCTCTTACAATGGAACTCCTTAAAGTTTTAAAAGTTAAATAACATTAGAAGGCACACAAATCGTCAAGTATTTCATTCATACTTCAGCTCTAATTTCAGCCTGATAGTATTATTCGAAAAAAGTTCATTATTTTATTTAGATTATTTTTAATTTTTCCCTACCCTTTTGGACTGAGTTCTCTTACTAGAATTAGAGCTTTAGAAAATCAAAAGTAATCAAATCAAATTTATAACACTTTGGAATCTAATTATTATTAATGAGCCGGCACCCTATTAAAAAATACTAAAAATTAAAAACACGTTTTTACAAAAATAAACAAAAAAAAACATGCGAATATTGGTAAGGAAAAATCAGATTTAAGTGCATCTTTCATAATAATCCTACAGCAGTTTGAAGAGGTATCGTAGGTTTAAACCTACAATAAATATTATCAAGATTATAAGTTAATCAGGTTAATTTGAAGGGTTATACGTAAAATAATAATTTAGGCTACATTCTTAATCAGCAGGAGAGACTCACCATCTGCTCTATCGGACCGGCTCAAAAGCTAAGAAAGCTTTCTGCATCAGGTCGTACAGTTTTAACAAATGAGGCAAAGAATAGTATCTCTCGCTAACCATAACAGTTTAAGACTACGCTGTGTGAAGAGCACAAAGGTATAGAATGTTTGTAGGCTGGATGGATAAGGTGGGCTCTACGAATACCTACTTTGCGGAATTTTTTTAAGAAAATTACATTTGTAACCATTCAAATATGGCACACATCGAAACTTACTGCATATTGGATAAGTCTGGTGCCGCCAATATGCAGAGGTTCTTTCTTTTCTTTTTTTTCACTTTATTAATACATTTACAACTGCAACAAATGATGCATCAAGTAAATTTGATGAAACGTTAAGTTCTCATGAATGTCATGTAAGAGCAACCATCCATTGATGGAACTCTTTCTCAGTGGATACACTCACAACAGTAAAGCTCACAAGAGCTGAAAGTAAAATAGATTTAACTGTTGCCACATATTCTATGACACCTCACATTACTGATTGGTGCGTCAGTTCGCAGGTCAGTCTTTCTGATCATAATTATATACTATTTAATATAGTTGAATCTCAAAAAGATATTTCAAATAATAACAACAGTACATTTAAATACGACACTAGGAATGTTAAATGGAATATTTTCAATAATAACGTATATAAAATTTTTTCTAAATTACTTGAGGATCGTTCACAATGTACTTTTGAACTTCCTCTGAACCTTGATTTATTATTGACAGAACAAGTGATCAGCTGTGGTGATTTAGATGTATTTGTGTCTGATTTTCAAAATGTTTTGATTACAATTTGTGATGGCTCTTTTTCAAAATATGGAGGTAAGAAAGCTGTTGATAGAAGATCCATTCCATGGTGGAATAGTGAGTTAACGAAATTGAGAAAAGAAACAAATGCTAAGAGAAGGAGATATCAGCGAACATATACAAATCAACAGTTAAGAGAGGAAAGGAAATTAGAGTATTACAAAAGTAAGAAGTTTTATACTGATTTATTAGTTAAATCGAAAATAGAATCCTGGAGAGAGTACTGCAATCTTACCAACAAGACACAACCTTGGAATTACGTATACAGAGCGGCAGCAGGGAAGTTAAAGAGAGCTGAAATATTGACAACTCTTGAGAGAGAGGATGGTACATTTACTAAAGGGTTACATGAGACGCTTTGTTTGATGATGGATAAATTTGTAGTTCAGGATGATGTTCAAAATGATGATCCTATTCATATTCAGAAAAGGATACACGCTGATAAACTGTTAAATACACCAAATGATATACCATTCTCTACCGATGAGATTCTTAGTGTTGCTGGAAACATGAATGCTAAAAAAGCTCCTGGATTAGATGGCATTAATTCCAAAATATTCTATAATCTTGTGCAAATTCTTCCATTGTTTTGCACTGCAATGTATAATGAATGCCTGCATAGAGGTATTTTTCCTTCTGTTTGGAAGATTTCTAAAATTATTCCAATAGTTAAGCCAGGCAAAGAGTCTTCTATGGATTTGTCTAAATTTAGACCAATAAGTCTTCTGCCAACAGGGGGGAAGATTTTGGAAAAATTATTGATAAATAGAGTGATGCACTTTGTCAACTATAAAGAGCTTATAAGCTCTGATCAATTTGGATTTGTTCCGCAGAGAGGTGCCACTGATGCTATAATGGCAGTTAAGGATTTTGTATTGAAAAGTCTAAGTAGGAAGGAAGAAGTGATACTAATTTCGTTAGATGTCCAAGGGGCATTTGACGCTGCATGGTGGCCAGCTATATTGGGCCAAATGAGAGGTTTTAATTGTCCAGCTAATCTTTACAAGTTAACGAGAAGCTATTTCACAGAAAGATTTGGGATTCTGGCGTATAATAACATATTTGTAACAAGGAAATACTCGAAGGGATGTCCTCAAGGGTCCTGTTGTGGTCCCGGATTTTGGATATTACTCTACGACTCTTTGCTGAGACTGCACACCGACTCCAACATCAGGTTAATAGCTTTTGCGGATGACTTAATGATATTGATAAGAGCCAAGACAGCAATTGAACTGGAAATGGAGGCCAATTTGATCTTACATGAGGTCCAGAATTGGGCTGGTGTAAACAAAATGAGATTCAATCCTTTTAAATCTAAAGTTCTTTTGGTAAGTAGAAAGAAGATAAAGCACCGTATGTCAGTTTTCTTAAATAATGAAAGGTTGGAACAGGTTTCGGAATTGAAATACCTTGGTGTTATTTTTGATGGGAAATTTAAATGGAACTGCCATATAGAAAATATAAAAACAAGATGTACTCAACTGATACATCGTCTTTCCAGGACTGCAAAGGTGTATTGGGGTATAGGATGTGACGCTCTGCAGATAATTTATTCAGGTGCTATACTTCCACTTTTACTGTACGCTGTTCCTGCTTGGATTGAGGCTCTGGAAGTTGGCTATAACAGGAAGAAGTTGTGTTCGGTACAAAGATTAATTGCTATTCGTATAATTAAAGGTTATAGAACTATTTCCTATGAAGCGGCTTGTGTTATAGCTAATGTAGTTCCTGTTTACCTCAAAGCAAAAGAGAGGGTTGCTTTATATGAAAGAAACATCGCTTGTTTTAACATGGAGGAAACACATTTTGAGAATGTGGAGTTAGAGCGTCCTGTGCCCATCAGGGACTGGCTTCATCCGGGTCTGGTCTCTTTAGGAACATCTCAGAAGGTGTGCCCAACATACAACGTCTACACTGATGGGAGCAAGATTGAGGGAGGTGTAGGTTGTGCTTTCGTAGTGTACAACGGGCAGGGTGACATTGTACATCAGGAGAAATTTAGGCTGGCCGAATTTTGCTCTAATAATCAGGCTGAGTTGCTTGCGATTCAGAGGGCTTTGATCTGGTTGGAACAAAGATATGAACAACTTGAGCGACGTTCTTCTGTGCTGAATTCGGACAGTCGGGTCTCTCTGCTAAGTATTAATAATGCTAACAGGAGGGAGCCATTGTTGGAGTGTATCAGGGGATCTGTTCATGCTTTATCTGCTGATGGATGGAATTTAGGCTTTCTTTGGGTCAAGGCACATTGTGGAGTTGAAGGGAATGAACGTGCAGATATGTTGGCGAAGGAAGCTGCATTAAGCACACTTCCTGTATCTTACGCCAGAGCTCCTGTATCTTATCTCAGGGAAATTTGCAGGCAAGCAGTGTATTCTGGATGGGAGAAAAGATGGTATGATACAGCGAATGGAAGCGCTACAAAACAATATTTCCCTCATATTGTTGATCGGCAACGTGCAGTCTATTTGCCATTGGGATACATGCTCACTCAAGTTCTGAGCGAGCATGGAAAACATCGAGCCTATCTATATAGATTTGGTTTGGCTGATAGTGGGCTTTGTTCTTGTGCGGAAGAGGTTGAACAGACATGGGACCATTTGATATACCATTGCCAAGAACATGAAAGAGAAAGAAGTCGGTTGATTCGATATGTGCTTTCAACAGGATCAAGATGGCCACTACAAAAGCAGAAACTGATATCGAAACAATATGTATGCCAGTTTGTCCAATTCATTAATAAAATCAAATTAAACAACTTAGATTAATGTAGACAGACAGTTGTGATAAATTGAAGTAATTTTTCAATGTTTATTTATCTATTCATTTATTTTCTTTTTGTTATCTGCTAGTCCTATAGTTATTCAAATGTAAATTTGTGATTATGTGATCTATAATACTAAGTGATAGTAATATATACATGTAGTATGTAAATGGAGCATGTAGAATAAAGTTTAATAAAAAAAAAAAAAAAAAAAAAAAAAAAAAACTCACAACAGTAGGTCCCTAGACCACTTCCGCTTCAAGCGACGAGGAGGATTGTCTGGAAGGTGAGGAGAGGAGAGTTGTTGTACAAGAGGATTAGGATGGAGAGCTAGGAGGCTGTAAAAGTTGCGTTAGCGAGACTTTATTAGATCGGTGACAAAAGGGATGTGAAGGTCAGTGTGAATGGTAAAGTTAGAAATGTAGTATGGAGCATTAAGGATTTTTCTTAACATTTTAGACTGTAGTGCCTGCAGGCGATTGGAGTTAGAGGGTTGGGTTGAGCCCCACACTTCAGCTCCATATGTCCATATGGATCTTAACAGTGTCTTGTACGTAAATTGTCAGTTTGTGATTCAAGTCGAGTTTGGGTCCGCGGTCAAGTAGTCTAGTAAGTAGCTTGTAGCGTCTGTTCACGTGTTGTCGTTTCAGTCGTGTATGTGGGTTCTTCGTGAGTCTCTTGTCATTGTACAGTCCTAAGTATCGTACTACGTCAGCTGAAGGAATCGTTACACCGTTCAGTTGAACTGGTGGACCCGCAGATTCTCGTAATGTAAAAGTAACGTGCACTGATTTTTGTTCATTAATTTTTATTTTCCATTTTCGGAACCAGGTTTCGAGAAGCTTTAAGTGAGTTTGAATATTCTGACTGGCTTGGACCGGATCGGAGTGGGATGAAAGTATAGCAGTATCGTCGGCGAATGTTGAAACTATTGGATAGAGGTAAGTCAACAGTGAATACTAGAAAACGGAAATGGCCTAGAATGCTCCCTTGAGGGACTCCAGCTTTTATGGATATAAAGGACGAAAGGGCTTGAAGTTTTCTCCATTATGGAGAAGTTCTTAAGAAATAAAATTATGTAGGTAGTAATATATACGTGTTAAATAAAACTAAGATTAAGAAAAATGAAAACACAAAGTTTAATAAATAAATTGAAACTTCAATTTAAGAAAGCGTGATGACGTTAAAATAAGAAATAATTTGGATAAAGAATTTATAACTTATTCCCAAAATTTACTACATTACCCACAATTATTTATAGATATAGCATACAATTTTTTGAAAATTTATACAAAAAGAGAGCATTTACAACATTCTTACTTTCAAAAAAGTTAATTTTCTCAGACTAAATATACTTCCAGTTGATAGCTACACCAGAGTAAATGTGGTGTAAATATTGCTCTTCTAAACGCATAAATCTTTCGCTTTTGTAATACATTTATTTACAGTTGAAGCTTCTGTATGTTAGTCTGATGTTTTTTAAAAAAAATAAAATAAAACTGTCTTAAACAGGATAACTTAAGCAGGGTAAATAATAAAAGAAACAATAAAAGTAAGTAAACAAAATATTTCTTTCGGTAATCTTTTTTCTCATAAAAAACAAACTATAAATCATAGTTTACTTCATAGTAAACTTCAATTACTGAGCAAAAAAGTTAACGTATCTTTCAGCATCGTAGCAAACGTTTTCAATGGCTTCTACTCCTTTCTCAACTTCAAGACTGAGAATGTCACACATATTTATGAATTTTTGTAAATGAATGCGGACATAAGGATTCTGCAATATTAAAAAATTATAATTAAATATAATAGAGTAAGTTTACAAAAGCTAATAGAAAATAGGGAAAATAAATAAATTTCGTTACTTTTGGCAGATTGAAGCATTTTTCAGAAAACAAAGTGTAAAGCTTCTTGTAGCAAGGAAAATTTTGTTTGTTAAGGGAATGCCTTCCAGTCCTTATTTCGTCTTTAGCATTTTCGTCGAGATCTAACAAGTTATTAATAATCTTTTCCACGACTGAATCAACTTCAGATCGTTTCTGAAAAGAAAACTTAATTAATGCTCAATAAAATGGACAGAGAAAATGAGACTGATCTACATTAGAAAAACTACACAATACCTTTTCCAGAGAACGTAATTTTGTTTTTAGTTCTTTCCTCTTACTAGCATCCGTGTATTTTTCTAGTTGGTTCTTTAAAGTCTGAATTGGGACATGTAAATTGTCACAAGCATCCTTAAACAAAATAATACTCGTTAATGAGGGAATCCATCAACATAATTGAAATTATTGAAAATACGAGGGGGTACCCAAAAAAAACCGGAATTATTTTTTAAAAGCTATTTATTTACAAATTTTTTACAGAACAACCTTATCCCCTTCAAAATACTCTCCATTGCAACTAATACATTTGTCCCACCGGTGCTTCCACTGTTCGAAACATTTTTTGTAGTCATCTTTAGAAATGGCTGACAGCTCCTTCTTCGTTTTTTTCTTGACCTCTTCAATGTTGTCAAATCGGTGACCTTTCATGCCCTTTTTCATGCGTGGAAATAAGAAAAAGTCGCACGGAGCCAGGTCAGGCGAGTAAGGTGCGTGGGGCAGCGGAACCATGCCAATTTTTAGCCAAAAACTGTGTAACAGAGATGGCTGTGTGTGCAGGTGCATTGTCGTGGTGGAAGAACCAGTCTCCTGTATGCCACAAATCGGGTCTTTTTTGGCGAACACTATTGCGCAATCTTTTCAAAACTTCCAAATACAAGGTTTGATTGACGGTCTGACCTGGGGGGACAAACTCTGAATGGACTACGCCTTTGGCATCAAAAAAGCAAATCAGCATTGTTTTGATGTTTGACTTGACTTGACGACATTTTTTTGGTCGGGGTGAAGATGACGTCTTCCATTGGCTCGACTGTTGCTTTGTTTCTGGGTCATAACCATAGCACCATGACTCATCACCAGTAATGACCTTTGACAGAAAGTCTGGATCAGTTTCAAGCTGTTGTTTCAAAGCACGACATGTTTCAACTCGATGTTCTTTTTGATTGTCAGTCAGAACTCGAGGAACAAACTTGGCAGCAACCCTTTTCATCCCCAAATCTTCCGTTAAAATTCGCTGAACCGAGCTCCAAGATAACCCACTACTCTCTGACAGTTGATCAATTGTCTGTCGACGGTTGTGAACACCAGCTCTCGAATTTTTTCAACATTTTCGTCGATTCGGGCAGTTGATGGACGTCCAGAACGAGGTTTGTCATCAATCGACATGTCGCCATTTTTAAACCGAGTAAACCACTCGTATACTTGAGTTTTTCCCATAGCGTCATCTTTGTAAGCTGTTTTCAACATTAAAACACTTTCATCAGCATTTTTGCCGAGTAGAAAACAAAATTTCAACGCTGCACGTTGTTCACTTAAACTTGCCATCATAAAAAACGAAAAAAGAACAAAACAGCGCTGGTAAAAACAATCACTGCAGATGAACAGAACAAGCCAGGCAGACAACACAGGCAGGACTGAACTGGCAAGGAATTGCGCTGTACACGTCTAGCGGCAGAAATGCGTACTACATAAGCTCCATGCGCGGCAACGCAATTCCGGTTATTTTTGGGTACCCCCTCGTACACAACACAGCTGCATTCACGAACTGTTGAACTTAGCCTACTTCTTTTTCTCTTAACCCTGCCGGAGATTCAGTATAACTTGTATGAAGTGATTGATTAATAAATATTTAAATATCTGAAATAATTAGGCTGATTTATTCCAGGTGTAGGGGATAGAATACTTTTTTAATGCCTTATGGTTCTAATCGCCCACCACATTAAATTAAATATTTGTGTCATAGATTTCCCAGAATTAAAAATCCAATAATTTTTTTATTTGAATTTCAAATGCAAAATATTGATAAATATTACTTTAATCATCATTTTAACTTTAAAAATAATCGATAATGCCATTTTCCAGAGTAAAATTGCGTATATTGTTCGCTGATTTTCTTTACATTTGGAGTAAAGCTATACTTTCATTATAACTTTTTATAACTAATTGTTTAGCAGAACTGTTAATACCATTGGAGGGATATTTTAAAAGAATGCTTACAGTTTATGTCCCTAAGAACTCCACAAAAACAATTTTCTTGGGAAAACGTTTAGGGGAGTGGTACTAAAGTTAGTGGAAGGAAGATATGGAATCAAATGAAATTGCAAAACTACCAAGTTGATAAGAAGAAGATAGAGTCTCTAATACTACTGCTAAATGATAAGGGGTGTGGCAACAAGTTATAGGGAAGTGATGAATAAATACTTCCTATTATAAGAGATAACATAAAGAAAATTACGGTACTTTTCTATAAGACCGATCCCCCTTAGGGATGTGACAAAAATTAAGCTGGGATTACAATAATTTCTTTTTGTTAGAAGAAAACTGGCTGTAAACTGGTATTACAGTACTTCATTTTCAGAGAAGTAAGAGGAATTAAACTGTGAATACAGTATTTCTTAATGAAAAGAGAAATTAAACTTCGATTAGTGCATTGCAATACTCCCTTAAGGTATAATAGCAGGATAGCGCTTTGATATTAAGGGGCGCCTTGGTGGTTAGAATAATAACCTAGAAAGCTTAACCAGCCAATGAAAGGCGTTCCCGCAGAAGACTTCCTGATTGCTATGAACAAAAAAAAACATGCCTTCATTGCTCGGTAGATTCTCGAAAGAACTACCTTTGACTTATCAAAAAACCAAAATTCAAGATTAAAAAAATCATTTTCATTATTTTAGTATATGTACCGCCGAAGCTAGGAATTATGGAAGGGTTAGCGTACTGGACACCCACGCGGAGGTCTCGGGTTCGAATCCAGCTGCTGACCCTTAGATTTTCTCTTCCTAGGAGCTTCTTACAGCTCACTGTCCGGTGATGGACAGTGTTGTCTGTAACGAGAGAACACTGTCCAGAAGCTCCGGGCGCCAATAACCTTAGATGTTGACGCGCCTTAAATCATTAAAAAAAATTTCATTATTTTTTGTCAGAATAAATCAATGATTTGTGAAATATTCAAAATTAAAATAAGTTCTTTAAAAACATTTTTATACTTACCAACGTTGGATCAATTTTTATTTCATTTGTAACCTGATTAACGCTTTTCTTATTTAATCCTAATACATCTTTCAATTTTGTGTTCCCTATATCTAAGTCACCATATTCTTCAACATGGCTTGTGTTCGTACGAGTTCTAACTCTTTCAAACTGATGGTGGAGATCATTATGTACTAGACTTTCCTAAACAAATTAGTACATTAAACAGCTAAAATGAATTGAATCTGAATCCATTAAAATTTACTTGTTTAATGTAAAATTATAAATTAACTACTCACCGAACTCACATCTTCCATCCATTTTACGCTGAACAAATCACCCAAATAAGTATTTCTTTTATTATCATAATAGCACGCATAAGAGCTCTCAAAAGGGTCAGCAGCAGTAGTAACAAATACTAAAAGCAAAACATTTAACCGTAAGTTAATTTTTTCACAAAATTCCTTTATCCTGTGACATGTTCAACTTCCAAATAAACTTAACGTAAATGACAACAGTGGTACTTTACGTCCATTTTGATGAAATTGAGGGGGGGAATGATTAGGATTGAATTGCTCTTTAGCTAGATCTGAGTGCACAATTGTTCATTATGTAATCTTAAGATACCTACTATTTCATTGCTGAACGCCCTATTCTGCGAGAATTTATTGCGGGCAGCTTTTAATGCGGAGAGGTTAGATTTGATTGTTTTGGTCGGTATTGGCAGAGTTTGTTTATTTTTACTGTAAATGCCTTAAATTATAGGAAAACTTTAATAGAGGAATGTAATTTTTAATTTTTGTTTAATTTTAGGTCAGGTTTAGTGTTTTATGTTTAATAAATATGTAGAAAGCATTTTTATTTTTTTATAATAGGGGTTGTTTTTGTTTTTTTTAAACTTAATCTGCTCGTCTTTTGTTTGTTTTTTTATATTCTATTCTATTTGGCCCGGAGGACCAAAATGTCAGCGCGTGAACGTTGACACCCCGAGGCGAAGCGTTAGGCGGGACGCAATGCACCAGCGGCTAAAACTGGAAGTGGCGAAGCGGGTTCCTTGATGCCAATCGAGTGATGGTACGTGTATACCACCAAGGCTCGGCGGAAGCGAAGCGTAGCAGCGTAGAGGCGGTAAGAAGCACAGTAAAACCAGCAGGCTCAAAAGCACATACAGCAGACCAAGCACCGTACAGGACGCTGGTCAGTAGCGGACTCCCTCAATAGATAAGGAGGTGCCCATGTGGTCTAAGAGAAGGTAGAGGGGGTAGTTGGGCAGCGTGAGAATGGCATAGAATAACATAGAAAATAAGTTAAAATATATACAAAGCTTCAGAGAATAAGAATAAGGTTTTAAATATACACGAAAAGCTGAAAGTCCAACCATCGGAGGCGAACGTCAGTACGCGCGCTGGCGATGGGCCGACCAGCGCGAAGTCATAGCCGAACGTCCCCGATCGCGACCGAACACATATGTACATGCATACATATTTACATATCTTTTGATAACTGCCGCCACCGCGCTGGCTGGCCGCTTCTGTCATATCATTGTTGTACCATGATGGACCAAGACGATGCTCTTAGCTGTCTCAGGCTGGAAACATAGTGGAGCGGCGCGCAAAGCGGCGATGATAGCGAAGAGAAAAGCGGCAAAAACAAAAACTAGAAATAGATAGAATTGCTCTATCTTCGCTTTGCTCGCCACTATGCGCGGTCCCATATGTTTACTTGTGTTTGATTTCGCTGCTTTGCTCCTCGCTATCATCGCCGCTTTGCTCGCCGCTCCACTATGTTTCCAGCCTCAGGGAGCGCCGCGGCGCCCCCTGAGACGGCGGCGCCCGTGTGCATTGCACACCCTGCACAATAGGTTAAGCCGCCCCTGGGGTTAAATTTGTTGTTTTCAAGTTTCATCGGGTATTCTTTTTTTAAAAAACAACTCTGCAGACGGAAACAGTCCTTGTAGATGTATTTGTAAATATTTATTGATTAATACTCAAATAAACGCCATTATTATTAATTTTTTCACAATTAATTTAAGATAAATGCTGGGATCATCCCAATTTTGAATTTGTATTAAGTATGGTAAAAATGACCATACTATTAATTTTTCTCCAAAATATTTTACTTATTCTGAAGTTCTATTTGGTTTTTAGCCATTATCAATAGCATCGTAAAATACAAATATAATCAAATACGTGTCAAATATACTCAGGTTTACACTAGTAAAATTTCCGCCAAAAAATAAAATAAAATGTATTCCCTCAATTTCAGTAATTTATTGGAATTAAAGCTAATTTTGATTCTGTCTCAACCTTGGTTTTTCCATTTTTTAATAAACATTGTCTTTATACTGGATTATTAACAGTATTAAACTATTACCTTAAAAATTTTGCGATCCTGTATTTAAGAGAAAAATATTTAGTAGTAATTATTTTAAGTAACTGATTACGTAATTTTGCTGCATAATTATGTTATGTGAGTTGTATTTACAACGATATTATCGTGGGGTTTAAAAGTGATCGGAAAAATACGAGATGTTGGAATATATAAAGAAACATTGGTCCTGAGAAATTGTATAACAACCAAAAAACAAATCTTTTATTTGGGAGGAGAGAAAGTACACTCTTACCGGAATGCTTGGGATATTTAGAGCCCAAGCCCAGCTATTACCTTACTTCTAGGGAAGACCTTCTACCTTCTTCTAGGGGTTGGCCCTTACTGTTTTTATGATTTATGTTAAAGAGCGGCAGGGATGGTATCAATGCCCGATTAAATAGTTTGCATTGAGGGTAGTAAATCAAAAGAAAAAAGAACTTGCCGTGAAGTTTCCTCTAAAGCATTGGATACAAACTGTCGAATTTATTGTTTACCTAAGACCTAATCTGAAGTAATTGGCATTTGGAGCTTTCTATTGATTTACTACAGACTACTGTAGAGGCAGTTTGCTTGGTACTTATTCTTCGCTTAAAATGCTTATCCTCATCGCTGCCACGAAAAATAGTGAGTATGCCAAATGAACATTGAGAGGAAAGTGAAATGTCTCCTATACATATAGATCTGAACTGAGAAACAGTAGATTAATGAAAAGCCGAGTTTTACGTACAGAGAAGATGGCAAATCTGAAGATAAAAAGCAATAAAAGCTTCAAAAAATAAAAGAATTTTTAAAAGAATAAAAGAACCCTAATACAAATAATTAATATTAATAAACAAAAAAAACTTACTATTTAGATCATCATCTAGAAGGTTGTCAAACATGGAGCCAGATTCGCATGCTTCAACATAGAGTACTAACTAAAACATTCATTTATTGAAAATTTCGGGCATTTAAAACTTCTTCATATAAATTAAGCGTGATGATGAATTTTAAGAAAAATAATCTAGTTATTACCTTAGAAAACTGAGATTTATGAGCCATACTTTTGAGAGCTTTGATAAGATCGTCAGCAGCTAAGTCTTCCTCAGGGAAGCATAAGACTCCTGGGCCGCCATGATCAACAAAATTGACGAAGATATGATCATTTGGTCCACTAAGAGAAAACAAAAATTAAAAAAGCTGGTAAAAACTCACGTATTTCTCTTTCTTCAAGTCTACCTTAAATTTTTCTATGTTTCAGAAGTTTGTTAAATGTTTTATTATTTTGAAGTAACTAGAATAGCGTGAGAAGTTGTAAATTACAGCCACTTAATTGAAAGTAATTTTACTAAGGTGTTTCGACTATTCGGAAATGTTTTCCATAAACAGACTACTGTTTACGATCTTCCTCAATCTTTGAATACCAGGACTGTACTTTACATCTCTGAATATTATATGGAAAGAATATATGAAGAATTTACTGACAAAAAGTTGTGCAGTTTCACAGAAGTAGCCAATGAAACATTCCCTGTATTTTTGGTACCTTACACAAGACTTATGAGGCAGCAACAATTCTTCTACCAGGTTACTACTTCGAGGAAACGTTTTAAAAATCTGTATACACCCTATACCAACCTTTCGATAACTCTTCCACTTCCAATTCCTAGAACTGCAGACTTATTTCCAGTGAGCACATGTAAAAATGTTTGGGGATTCACGTTCTGTAAAAAAAATCATTCATTAAAAGGTTTCAGATAATCTTTTTAGAATAATTTAATCCCCTAAGTGTTATTGTTCATACCTTGAAGTGAATTTGAATGCATTGGAAAAGATCTCTTGTTTAGGAAAACAATAATTTAAAAGAAATCGATTAGTATTTGTCTAGTTATTTAAAAGTAAGAGAATAGAGAAATATTTCTATAATATTCACAGCCAGGCCAAACGCATCTACTTTCTAAAAAGGCCGAGAATAAAAATACCTTACATAAAACTTTTTTAGTCAAGCTACAATCAAAAATAATTTGAGATATAGAAATGAACACAAATTATTACAAATTTTTCGAAATAAAGCACTTCCAGTTTACAGTTATTTGTTTATCTGTAACCAACTTTTCCGCTTTTTATGATTTTTTCCTAACTGGCCGGTGGTTTGATTTTATATAGTGGGTGATTTGTCTGTTAGTATTTTTCTGTTTGTGTAGTTTTAAAGTCACTGTCCATATAGTTGAGTGCAGATTATATTTTAATTTTCTTTGTCCTAATGTAGTTATACAAGTCTGGGTAAATATTTGGTAAGTCAGTATGGTGTATAATGGGAAGTGGGCAGTACGTCTGTAATATTGCCTTCCACAGCTGATCCCTTTAGTTCTTGTTCTTCTGCAGTCCAAGATGATGTAATTTGCTTCGGCTGTTGATTTCTTGTCGCAGGAGCATTAGTTATAACTTTATAGTTACAAATTAAAAATTTGCATAGCATTTTCACTTCATTAAACATGGTTCTCCCGAAAATTGTATTAATTATTATTTATTTAATATTTTTATTTTTTAACGGCTATTCTACGCCAACAGATTTGAGCTCATCTAATTAAGGAAATTATACAACCCTATAAACCCCCCCCCCCCACAAACATTTTATCGTTGAAATACATTCAATTGATAACATAAATATTATCCACTAATTTAGTAGTTAGACCAATGACTGCCTGAAAAATGCTTATTTTTAATTTTACGCAATATCCACAACATTTTAAAATATACTCTTCAATTTCTTGACAAGCCTTGGGGACAGATTTTCACTTTATTTGGCCCATTCTTTAAATCTAAGCAGATATGCTTTGTGAGACTAAGAATCATTTGATCCCAAATAATAAAAACAAATAAAAGAATACTACTTGGGGTATTCTTTATCACTGAAATGTTTTGACTGATGGCCATTGTATTCATTTCCTAGTATTTTAACAAACTAATTTCTTGTTAGTGACTAAACCTTATTTACGTTACCTTTCCTGTGTAATCCTTTGGTACTCCATGATAAACATCTTTTCCACCTGGTGAGTTAATAATAACACCTGGAGTTGGGTTCCTGTTAAAAAATAAATAAATAAATAGCATCTGAAGGAAACATTACATAAAGTGGAACTTAAATGCCAGTACATGAAAAAAAACTAACTCTGAATTATAAGCGATATCATCTGCCATCATAACAATGATATTTTCATCGGGAATACCATTCGAATGCAAAATCTGATAAGCATGACAAACATCGGCCTAACAAAAAAAAAATATTATTTTCGGTATTACATCACAGTGTGAAAAGAATCACAGCAAGAGATTACCTGGTGTCTATAATTATAATATCCATCAGATCCTGCAACTAAAAAAGCCCATATTTTACCACTACTCGGTTTAGATGGGAACCCATAAGTGCTAACTACTAATATCAAAATAAAACCCCCTAATAACTGTAAGCTATACATTTCCCAGCACTTACAAAATTTAGGTATGTCGTACAAAGCAAACTTATCGCTTTCAAAACCTTAACATACTTTAGAACTATTTAGGTTTACCGTCAGTTATATACTACATTTAACTCCCAATCACAATACTCATCAATCTAATTAATGTGATAGGGAAGACTGGAATGACACAATGGTTTTGTAGTGGGAATTTTATAGGTAATTGTTCCATCAATCTTCTTGACACTAAAACTTACAAACATTGTCTGCGGTGCTACTATAAAATTAAAGAAGTGTTTTCAATCAAAGGAAACAACCTTTCAAAATTAAAGTGGTGCTATTTAATTCAAGGGCTTCGATGAAGTCATTCTGATTAATTGTTGATTTTATTTAATTTTGTTGAGCCTATTTTTAAACAAAAGAAAATAAGAAAATTTATTTTTATTTTAATCATCTCTTAAAGAGAAAATTACTTATCAAATTACTTTTTTATTTAAAAAAGTAAGTGTAAGGAAAAAAGAAAAATCCCTTAACGAAAAGTACTTCTTCACTTATAAAAATGTTGTATCCATATCTTAGTTTTGTCATTTGGTATTGTAGATCTAATAATTTTTAATTGATTATTTTTTCTGGATACTCAGTTTTGGGGAGGGCTGTGGATGATTGCCAATGAAATGTCGTTTCATTAAATGTTGTTTCATTGAAATGTATGGTTTTAAAAACTATTAAATGTGGGTGAAATTCCGAATTTTATAATAAAATTTATATGGTAAAACTAGGAAAATTATTAGGATGAGAGAGAACAGTTTTTTTTATATACAAATGTTGAGAAATGAGTTTGACTAGGTAAACAAGATACTTCTTTTCTTGTAACTAGTGGACAAGAAATAAAAGATTTATCATTGTTAACTGATAAGAAAAACCGCATTGACGCTATCATAAACATACATATGCGCAGATAACACAAATTTCGGGAAATTCATTTTTAAAAAAACTTTAAACACAAAAGCTTCTTCAGAAAAGTATTTAAAATGATTATTTATAGAACCACATTTCTTTTTTTTTTTTTTTTTTTTGGCAATTTATTAAATTTACATTTTGCTTCCAACTAAGAGGTTCAAAATAATAATGCAATTATTCGTTAGAAACATTTCTAGATGTAAGTAAAGTAACCGCTATTTTTTTAGGCAGGTCTTAACGTCCATCTACCAATTAGGTGTCGTGGTCGGGGGCGGTAGCTCATACTTTACTATAAACAGTTTTTTCTAATAAATAAGAAGTAGTCATACGCGGGATTCGAACTGGAGGTCTCCCCAATTTCTTGTATTTAAAAAAGAAGAAAAATGGGATTAGAAGAGAAAAAGATTCTTTTGTTACAGGGGCTCAAAAAAACAAGGAAAAATCAATAGAAATCAATAAAATATCCATTAAAGCACCTTCTTTTTGGCCTGACAAACCTTCACACTTGATTTTTTTTTAGGTAGAAGCAAAATTTGCTTTAAACAGAACTCCTCCAGAACAGACAAAATTCATCTAGCAGCGCAGTAAGACTTGCGGATAATGGACTTGTGGAATATCTCTTTATCCAACGAAGTTCAAAAATATACAAGGCAAAAGAAAGACTGTTCACGATTTATAAGGAAAGTGAGGAAAGACAAATAAAAAAAAGATTCTAAGCGAAATTGAATTTGGTGACAATAAACCAAATCAGCTTCCAAGAAAAATGATAACTTATCGGGAACTGAGATTTCCGAAAAGTTGTTAGAAAAAGGGACAATGGCGCAATGCAGAGATAAATATCCAGATAGATATTCTATGCCAGGAATAGAAGATTAAGCCCAAATATTTTTTCTGAAATAGGGTCTTCCGTGCTTTTCCCAAAAACCTTTAGCGGATGGAAATGATCCAAAAACAACCATAATTATTGCTTTTAGATTGAACGGATGTAGGAACGCCCCTAGTATCTTCTTAAGGTTTGCTTTGCTAATCTTTATGATGTTTCGGTTGCCTCAAATATTGTATACAACTGCCATAGAAGTATTTTACATCTCACTAAGCTTTTTGGACCAATTTCTTCAAAACGGAATCAGAATAAATGTTAGGAAATCTAGTTTCTATCTATCAAAAGTAAAATTCTTTTAAGTTATATCATCTCTCCGGATACAGAACGAGTTTTGTAACTGCTAGACAAAAGTTGTCAGTGTTAAAAATCTCTGTGCTTTAATTGAGGATCTGAGGGTTCTATGGATTGATGAGTTAATTTTAAGTTCAATTTAAGTTAAGAGGTTTAAATTGTGTAATAAACATTTCTAGCTCTTACAATGAAACTGCTCAACAAAAAGTTAGCAGTTTTAATATTAAAGTTTAGTAAACGTCAGAAGGAAAGTAAATTAGTAATAATATTATTTTATATAATATTATTTCAAGTATTTAATTTATATTTCAGCAAATAGAAACGTTCGAAAAAGCTAATACTTTATTGTGAATGTTTTTCACTTTTTCCCCATTCTCCTGAACTGAGTTCTTTTACTAGAATTAGGGCTTTCTTGTTGCTTTAACATTAAGACACATTTGAACAATGTCGTCATAAGTCCTAACAGAAGTTACTAGAAACACTTTTGGAATTTTTTTCAAAATTGGTTTCACTGAAATATAATTATAGTATCACATTTACATTTATATTTATTATAATTTATTAGAAGTCACAGCCCCTTACGCTGGCCAATTTCACTTATAAAATATTTTTTTTATTGAAGAGTAATGTTTTAACTAGCTATTTACATTAGATTGAGGTAAACAAAAGTTTAATCAAGTCATTATCAAAGCAATCAAATTATTATTAATGCGAGGATTTTTTAATGACGCGCTATTGCACACACACACTCACGCAAAATATATAATGACGCTAAAAAATTCAAAAGACTTTACAAAAACAAACGATTTTTGGTGTAGATCCTACAGCAGTATGAATAGGTATTGTAGGTTTCAACCTACAATAAATATTATCAACATATGTTCATCCTTCTCATTCTTTAATTTGAAGGTTACTGGCCTAAGTTGTTACGTTAAATTATATTATTTTATTTTTATTTTTTATGTATTGAGACGACGGACTGTGTTCTCTTTACAGACAACACTGTCCATTACCGGGCAGGAAGTGAAAATCTAAGACCAGCAGCTGAATTCGAACCCGAGATCTCCGCATTGGAAGTTAAGAATAATTATTCAGTTTTCTTTGATTACTTCTTAAATCAGCAAGAGAATAGCCATCTTCTCTATTGGGCCAGACCGGCCTAAACGCTATGAATGCGTCCTACGTCAGGTCGAAGACTTTTAACGAATGCGACAAGGAATTGTTATCCCTGGCTAACCACAACAGCTGAAGAATCGCTGTGTGTCGAACACAAAGGCATACAAACTGCGATACGCTAGAAGGCATGGAGGGTTCAGCGAATACCTACTTAGCGGAATTCTGTATTTAGAAAAAAAAAACTTGTTGCTACATTTGTACCCACTGAAATATGACACAAGGAAGCATTCTACATTATTGGAAAAATATGGCGGCGCCATAAAAAAAATATGTAGTAATACATGTAAAATAAAATTAAATTAAAGAAAAATGAATACGTAGAACAAATGGTCTTAAAATATAAAGGGTGTACGAATTTTAATAAACAAATTGAAATTTTCGAAAACGAAATGATACTAAAATAAGAAATAATTTGAAAAAAGAATTTACAATTTATTTATAATAAATTATAATATCACAAAGAATTATATATATATAGAGCATTTTTTCATTTTTAATTTATTAAAAAAGAGAGCATTTACTTACAATATTCTAATTTTCAAGATGTTTAAGTTTCTGAAATAACATATTATTTCAAACGATTACTTTACACATTATTAAAGGTTTAGCTTCTTTTTTTTTTTTTATAACAAAGTAACATAACACTGTTTTAATTGATAATATTTGTAAAAAGGATTAGTATAAACGAAACAATAAAAATAAGTAAATGAAATGTTTTTTTTTAATCCTTTTTCTTCCACTAGAATCTCACAATGCGTGAATTACAGTGCAAAAAAGTTAACGTATCTTTCAGGATCGTAGCAAACGCTTTCAATGGCTTCCTTTGCTTTCTCAACATCCAGACTGGGAATGTCACACATATTTATGAATTTTTGTAAATGAATGCGGACATAAGGATTCTGAAATATTAAAAGATTATCATTAAATACAATAGAATAAGTTTTCACAAGTTAATAGAAAATAGGGAAAATAAATAAATTTCGTTACTTTTGATATATTGAAGCATTTTTCAGAAAACAAAGTGTAAAGCTTCTTGTAACAAGGAAAATTTTGTTTGTTAAGGGAATGCCTTCCAATCCTTATTTTTTCTTTAGCATCTTCGTCGAGATCTAACAAGTTATTAATAATCTTTTCCACGACTACATCAACTTCAGATCGTTTCTTAAAAAAAAAAAAAACATAATTGTAACTAAACGTCAGTAAAATGGAGAGAAAATAAGGCAGATCTATATTAGAAAAAACTAAAATAAAAATACCTTTTCCAGAGAACGTAATTTAGTTTTTAGTTCTTTCCTTTTACTAGCATCCTTGTATTTTTCAAGTTGGTTCTTTAAAGTTTGAATTGGGACATGTAAATTGTCAAAAACATCCTTAAACAAAATAATAATTGTTAATGACCGTATCCATCAAAATAATAATTGAAATTAGTGAAAATATAACACAAAAATACAACACAACGCCATTCCCGAACTGTGAACACTGGTCTATTTCTTTTTCTTATAACCCTGCCAGGGATTCAAATACTGCTAAATACTTGCTAAACGATACATACTTAGGATAAATACTTGCTAAATGATATTAAGATAAGCGTGGCAAATCTGCTACTGTTATATGAATTAATATTGCTTCTGCGACTCATAAAAATTGGCTTTAGGTGAACATTCACTATCCAAAACATGATAAACCCGTGTAAGATAGGCTATTTGGAGGTTTCAATAACAGTCACATGAATAAAATATAAAATGTACGATACACGCAGTAGATATAATTTTGGTCTACGACCAATTGATCCACAAGTAGCCCCTTTCTTTTATTATATTTATATATTATTATGTTATGCTGGCACAAGTCAAATTAAACATAACACAGTGTTTGATACATGGTGGACTACTACAATCAGAAATAAAGTGACCAAATTCAAAAAGACATTGAAAAATGGCAAGTATTGTTTCAGTGTAAAACAATTTTGAAAGGCTCAAAAGGGATAGGTAGGCGCGACCAGCCATTGCATGTTCTTGATTGCTCAACATGGCAACATCTATGACATTAACAAAGTGTCTACATATTTTTTGGAGTATTGTATTCATTGGTGTTTGCTCAAAATTACTGTATTACCGACCTCAAAATTAGGTAGCAAGCATCCCAGATTTGAACTGTATGTGCTCTTCAAACTAATTTCTGCCAGCTTTTCGTGATAACACTAAGATCCAGTACTAAATGGAGAAACACGAGCTTGGAGAAATAAGTTACTTCCCGCAACTTGGTAAGTTGCCTTTGATGGAAAATGTCATTTGTTGTGGTAAATTCTTTACTGCAAAAGATATGTAATATTGATAAATTCTTGTATTTATTTCAGAAAAAACTTGCTACAATGAGTTAGAAATACAGATAACCCAAGGTGTTGCATTGTTGAATCTCGAGTTATCTAATGGGGCTTCTACCCATTTATAAGTGAATGAATAGCTATAGAAGTTCTATGAAGTCATTGGCGCCCGGAATAATATAACAGCTCGCGGATGGTATTCTCTAACTACTGACATCTCCTATAGATATTGGATTAAAAGCATCAGGTCATTTAAAGATGTTTCTACATCTCAAACAAAAAAAAATATCAAAGAAAAAGTCTCATATACCCAAAGTTCTGATTCTCAACCGTTTTCGGTAGAACGACAGTTTTATATTTTTCAATTAATTTTTCTTTATGGACTTTGTCCATGTTATCAGTCTTGACTCCTAAAGGGTTAAATCAAATTTTAATAAACCAATCGAAAGTACATTAAATTTATCTAAAATGATAATTTCGTCAATTTTGACTTTTGCCAATTTTTATGACAGATGGTAACATTTTTGAGCTTAAAATAATAAAAGTGTAATAATTTTCAAAATTTCAATTTTTTTTTTTTTTAAGCATTAACCTCGATACTCCACAAGGCACGTCTACATAAAATTCTGAATCAAATGACACCTCATTCATGAAACATGGTCCAAGCGTTTAGACGCTAGGTTGTTTACAAAAAAGAAACAATAATGTCTGAAAATGCCGTTTTTGCACATTTTTAGCAGTTTTTCTCGAAATCTATTTAACCTGTGTTGTAATCACTTATAGTCGATGATATGCCTTATATATTAAAAAAAAATTGGGAATTTTATTTTTAATAGAAAAAGAGAACAAAATTGTCAAAGTTAGGTGATTTTTAACATTATGCTTTTTGGGTAGTTTTTGACGATCAACCCATTATTGTTTCTATATCGTATTTCACCAATAGGCCCGGTATAATAATTTTCAGTTTAAAACCACATTATGCTTCCTCACCAGATCAACAGTGACATTACATGTTGCATAATATGAAGTGACCTTTTTTCTAAAGCACCCAATTATAAACCATTTTCAATGATAAAAAAGCGCATGGACTTAGGACGCACAATTCCAATCCAGTTCGGAACTTTATTTATTTTTTTTTTTAACAGGTACTTCAGATCATTGCTCAGGATTGACAGTGTTATCTCCAAGTGACAACACTAAAACAATATAGTAGTATATAGTGGTCTGCTTATATTCTGAAACCTTTAGAACACCCAAGGTGTTCTAACATCCCTGAAACTCCTTCTCACTTACACATTGTACAAAGTAGTATAACAACCATATTCAATACATGTGATCAACTGAGCCTTCGAGTACTCTGCAGATTCGGGTCTACATTCTGCAGTTATATACAACTGTCCATTACAGAGAGACCTTAGACTTTCACAGAAAGAGAAAATGTAAGGGCAATCATCTGGTCTGCAGCACAAATGTTTAGCATGCAAAAGCGAAACTGCGGTTATTCAGCCCCCGAATAGCGGGATGGCGATTTTTATTCCCATCTCAATAACGCTTGAAAGCGTGCCTGGGTGCTTAGAATAATAACTAGCAAGCTTAACCAGCAGTTGAAAAGTATTCCAGCAGAACCCAACCTCATTGCTACAAACAATGAAAACATGCCTCCATTTCTCGGTAGATTCTCCAAAGAATCATCTTTGAAGGATATTTTGACTTATCAAAACACCAAAATCCAAAGTTGAAAAGAAAATCATTATTTAGTGGCACTTCATCATTTTTGTTCAGAATAAATCAATATTGTGAAATATTCCAAATTAAAAAGCAATCCTTTTAAAAAAAATTATACTTACCATCATTGGTTCATTTTTTATTTCATTTTCAACAGAATTAACGCTTTTCATATTTAATCCTAATACATCCTCCAATTTTGTGTCCCCAATATCTAAGTCACCATACTCTTCAACATGGCTTGTGTTCGTACGAGTTCTAACTCTTTCAAACTGATGGTGGAGATCATTATGTACTAGACTTTCCTAAACAAATTAGTACATTGAACAACTAAAATGAATTCATATTTAATTCATTAAAATTAAATAATTATAAAATTTCAAAAAACAAAAACTCACAGAACTCATATCTTCCATCCAATTCACACTGAACACATCACCCAAATAAGTATTCCTTTCTTCATCATAATAGCACGCATAAGAGCTCTCAAAAGGATCAGCAGCGGTGGTAACAAATACTAAAAGCAAAATCCAACACTTAACAGTAAGTTAATTTTTTCACAATGAATTTAATAATATTATTGCTGGGTTCTTCACTGACTAAAAAGTTTGTTTAAAACTAAGTTGATCTATATTTTAAAGCACGAACTTGACCTTCAAAATTTTATTAAATATGGTCAGAAAAAGAAACTTCTACTCTCTTTCATATTTCTAGTTGTCTTTATAATATAAAAGGAACCCAATTTTTCTTATATGAAATATATTTTTACTTCTTTTTAAGTTGTAACTTTTTTTTGCCATTATCAATAGCACCGTGAAATATATATCAAATATACTCCAGTTCATACGGGTAAATAGTACAATTGTTAGTTAAATATATTGTAAAGAGAGATTATTTCATTTCCACCAAAAAATAAAGTAAAATGTTTACACTGAAAATCAGCAATTTATTGCAATTAAAGCTAATTTTAATGCTAACTCAACCTTAGTTCTTTCCATTTTTTAATAAACTTTGTCTTTATACGATTATTAACAGTATTAAACTATTATTTCCCTTATAATTTTGTGAACCTGTATTTAAGAGGAAAATATTTAGTAGTAATTATAAGTACCAGAATACGTGATTTTGCTGTATAATTATGTTGTTTAAGTTGTATTTACAAACGATATTCTCATCGGGCTTAAAAGTGAAATCGGAAAAGCACGACATGATAGAATATATAAAGATACATTGGACCTGAGAAAAATTGTATTCCAACAAAAAACAAATATAACAAAAAAAAGCTAGCCCAAGCCTAATGTGATTTAGGGAAAACCTAGATCAACTTTATAAGGGAAGACGGTTTTTATTTATTTTAAAGAGCGGCAGGGATGGAAGCAATATCAGAGACAATAATTTGTATTGAGGATAATAAATCAAAAGAAAGAAGAACTTCTTTTCTTTCTTTTTTAATTTATTTTGTAATTTACAATCAAGTAATGTACATTGTATACAATAAGTAAATATGGAGAGAGTGATGAACTGGTGCGGAAGGAGAGAAACTACCCAGCGGTAGCACTCTCTATAGGAGAGAGGAGAATGTGAGGAGGAGAGTGTGAGGAGGAGAATATAAGGAGGAGAGAGGAGAGATAGAAGAATAATGGCGTTTAGGCCTTCAGACTACTAGGAAGTCGCAGGGCCATTGGCGATTCAGTCGGCGAGGAGTATTAGGGATGTCAGAAGAAGCGAGAGTTAGTACAAGAGGATTAGAGCTAGTCGAGAGAGTAGTATGGAATTTTTGGTATTAAGTCTTGGCGAGTTGGTCTATGAAGGGAATCTTAAAAAAAAAAAGGAAAAAAGAAGTAAATCCGCAATGAAGTTTCCTCTAAAGCATTGGATACAAACTGAAGAATTTTGTTTTTTATTTAAGGCCTGCCAACTTTTGAAGTAATTGGCGTATGGAGCTTTTTCACTGCTTCACTACAAACCACTGCGTAGGCTTCGTACCTTCCTTGATACCTATTGATTGTGTTTGAGCAAAGAAAATACTCCTTCATTAATACATTAAGATACGTAAGCACATTAAAGCAGGAATAAGCTGATTCTTCGCTTAAAATGCTTATCCTTATCGCTGCCACGAAAAATAGTTGGTATGCCAAATGAACATTGAGAGAAAAGTGAATTGTCTCTTATATAGATCTGAACTGAGGAACAGCAGCTTAATGAAAAGCCGAGTTTTACATACAGGGAAAATGGCAAGTCTGTAGATGAAAAGCAAATGCCCAAAACTAAAAGGCCTTCCTTAGGAAAGTAATTGATGGACTGGGAGGTACAGGCACTTTAAAGCAGGAATAAGCTTTAAGCTTAGTATTCTAACGATGAAAAAGAGCTTTAACTAAGAGTAGAAAATTAAGTACCAACATTTTTTATATAATAAAAAAACTACTCACTATTTAGATCATCATCTAGAAGGTTGTCAAACATGGATCCAGAGTAGCATGCTTCAACATAGAGTACTAACTAAAATCGTTCATTAAATGAAATTAAATATTTGTTTTTTATAAACTAAGCATTATGATGAATTATAGCAAAAATTTAGTGTACTACCTTAGAAAACTGAGAGTTTTGAGCCATACTTTTAAGAGCTTTGATAAGATCGTCAGCAGCTAATTCTTCCTCAGGGAAGCATAAGACTCCTGGGCCGCCATGATCAACAAAATTGACGAAGATATGATCATTTGGTTTACTTGAAACAAAACAAAAGCAAAAAAAAGCTGTTGAAAAATTCACGAATTTCTTTCTTTAAGTCTACCTTAGATTTTTCTCTGTTTCAGAAGTTTATTAAAGTTTTATTATTTTGAAGTAACTAGAATAGCGAGAAAAGTTGTAGTTTACAGCCACTTAATTGTAAGTAATTTCACTAAGGTGTTTCGAAATTTCGGATATGTTTTTCATAAACACACTACTGTTTACGATCTTCCTCAATCTATGAATACCAGAACTCTATTTATATCTCTGAATATTATATGGAAAGAACATACATGAAAAATTTACTGATCATTAGTTAGTTGGGGTTGCAGTTTCACAAAAGTACCAAAGAAAAATTTACTGATCATTATTTAGTTGAGGTTGCAGTTTCACAAAAGTACCAAAGAAAAATTTCCTGTGAGATATTTTACTTTCACATAGACTACATGCCAAAAGTGATCAGAAAACTCCAAAAATACATTTTCATTAAGTTCAAATTATAAAGATTTAATTCGATTTCCTCTTATAAACTCATGGAGAAGCGTGAAAGAAATGTGTATCACACAATCATCACTTTTTACAATTCTTGCGATCCTATATATCTTTTCAACAATTATTGACTTATTTAATAGTAGACTTCCCTTGAAATCATTAAATAATCATCTTTAAACAAACTGCATTTTTCTTAAAAATATTCTTGGTTAACGTTTGCAAAGAAAATCGTTAAGAGCGTTTCTAAGTAATCTAAGAAAAGCTTTCAACAACTACTTCTTTCTCGTAGTTGAAAGAAAAGCTTTCGTTAAATCTACTTCTGGTAGATTAATTTAAAAACATTTCAAAAAGTTTGGAAAGCATTTATTACTTTTTTTAAACACAAGACTCATAAGGGAGCGTCAATTCTTCTACCTGGTTAGTACTTCGAGGAAACGCTTTAAAAATTAGTATATGTACCCCAATACCAACCTTTCGATAACTCTTCCACTTCCAATTCCTAGAACTGCAGATTTATTCCCAGTGAGCACATGTAAAAATGTTTTGGAATTCACGTTCTGTAAAACAAAAATTATTCATTACAATACTATACCAAAAGGTTTCAGGTAGTCTTTAGAATAATTTAATTTTAACCCGAAATATTATTGTCCATTCCTTCAAGTAAATTTGAAGACTTCGGACTTTGCATTAGGAAATATCACTTCTTTAGGAAAACAATAATTAGATAAAAATTTATAAGAATCCCTTTAGTTATTTAAAAAAAATGAGACAATCATTTATAATGTTATGAGTATCATTGAGTTATCAGTAATTTCGATAGCACTATATTCGCGGCCAGGATACACGCATCTATTATCTTAAAGGTCGAAGAGACTACTCTACGACTTTTCAGTCAACTAACAAATAAAAATCATTTGATATGAGATTAAAGAATTATTGAACACAATCTGTTACAAATTTTTTTCACTGTTATAATAATTTTTTACTTAATTTTTGGGGCTATTCTATACAAACTAAGTTGAGCTCACCTAATTATGGAAACTGCACAACCTTACAAACCCCTAACATTTTCTCGTTAATAGTACATTCAATTAACATAAATATTATCCACTAATTTGATAGTTGAACCAGAGGCCTGCCTGAAAAATGCTTATCTTTACTTTTAGATATCCACAACTTTTTAATATGTACTCCTTAATTTCTTGACAGGAATAGGGGACAAATTTTCAATTTATTTGCTTATTCATTGAATGAGATATCCGCTTTGTGAGGCTACGAATCATTGATCATAAATAATAAAAAGAAATACACGAATACTACTTGTGATTTCCACACCAATTTCTTTAG
Source organism: Rhodnius prolixus (assembly GCF_049639745.1). Taxonomy (NCBI): domain Eukaryota; kingdom Metazoa; phylum Arthropoda; class Insecta; order Hemiptera; family Reduviidae; genus Rhodnius; species Rhodnius prolixus. The sequence goes on along the minus strand of NW_027411581.1, from coordinate 31,840,908 downwards.
AAATTTACAATGAAATGTTTTGTTTGATGACCACTATCTTCATATCAATAAACTAATTTCTGGATACTAACTAAACCTTATGTACGTTACCTTTCCTGTGTAATCCTTTGGTACTCCATGATAAACATCTTTTCCACCTGGTGAGTTAATAATAACACCTGGAGTTGGGTTCCTGTTAAAAAATAAATAAATAAATAGCATCTGAAGGAAACATTACATCAAAATGCATCTGAAAAAAACTAACTCTGGATTATGAGCGATATCATCTTTCATCATAACAATGATATTTTCATCGGGAATACCATTCGAATCCAAAATCTGATAAGCATGACAAACATCGGCCTAACAAAAAAAAAATATTATTTTCGGTATTTCATCACAGTGTGTACAGAATCACAATAAGATTACCTGGTGTCTATAATTTCCATATCCATCAGATCCTGCAACTAAAAAAGCCCATATTTTACCACCACCCGGTTGAGCTGGGATCCCATAAATGCTATCTATATCTAGTGATATCAAAATAAAACACCCTAACAGATGTAAACAATACATCTCCCAGCACTTACAAAGTAGCCAAAAGGTTATGTCGTACAAAACAAACTTTTAACACCTCAACATATATTAGAACTATTAAGGTTGTCCGTCAGTTGTCTACTACAATTAACTCCGAACAATTGTCATCCATTAAATTCATGTGAAGACAAGAATGACACAACGAATTTGTAGTGGGGATGATGAGGCAATTGTTCCCTCAATCTTCCTGACATTGACTGTATTGATGCTTAAATCGTTTTCCTGCGCTACTATTCAAAGTAAAGAACTAAAGAAGTATTTTCAATTGAAAGGTTTCAACAACCTTTTAAAATTAAAATGGCGCCCTTTAATTCGAGGGCTATCATGAAGTTATTGTTGATAGCTAACTTATTTTATTTAATTTTTTGAACCTTTTTTGAAACGGCGGAAATTAAGAAATGACAAAAATAATGTATTTTTCTGATTGTGCTCTTAATCAAAATTAAATTACTAATAATGAAAAAAAAATGCGTACCAAATTACTACTTTTTTATTTAAAAAAGTAAATATAGGAAAAAGAAGTTTCAAAGTTATTTTGTTTTCTTTTCAAAATGAAATATTTCTTGCAATCTCAAGGGATTCTAAAGATTCAACAAGACCTTAATTTAAAACAAAAATTATAAAATCAAAGTAAATCCTTTTTAATTCGAGTTGAATGGCTTTAGATAATTTGATTAGGGAGAAGATTAAATGTGGACGGAAGAAATATTTGAAAAAAGAATTTTCAAAAAACAAAAATTAATCAAGTTACTCGAAAAATTTCCTTTTAATTTTAAACAATCAATATGAAAGGCAAATAACGAATATAATGTTTTATATCAAAAATTAAGTTTTGCTAAATATCGATTAGAAAATTGGTTTTTCATATTTTTTATTTTCTCAAACTTTGGTTACATATTTTAATTAGCAGATTCAGAACGTTTATTTGGAACATTTCGGGGTAAATTCATTTTTACATTGCATCCAATTCCTAATTTTACATGTTGTATGTAGTCGATTTTTGTGTATCCCTTACAGATTTCGGACTTTCTCTTTTCAGAGATTGATTTATCAGTTTTGTTGTAGAGACGTTGACTTCGCTTCCGTCTATATGTCAGCAAACTTAGAATAGACGGAGAATAATTGAAGGCAGATTCTCTACAACAAAATTGTTTAATCAATTTCTGAAGTTAGATAAATGTGCAAAACCGATTAGGTTTACAAAACCATGAAAGCTACGACGGCACCTGGACGATGCTGGCTGAATGGCGAAAGCCAATGCCAAAAAAGTAAACAAAAAAAAAATACGTAGACATACGAGTAGGTCCACTTATAAGATTTATTGTAAATGCTGAATTAAAAGAAATCGGTTCACAGGAATTTAATTATCAACAGAACTTCTTGAGTGTAGTAAGAGAAATTCATATGAGGGTATAAAAGAGTTTTTTTAAATTAATTTTTATATAAGTTTTGCATTAGAGATTATTGCCATTACTCTACGTTTCAAGAATTTAAGCCTTTTTTAAATGTAGGTGAAGCTGACCCTTTTTCCAGTCAAATAGTATTACGTAATTTCTATTTTTTCCATTTTTGTTTGTCTATAAAAACTTATATAATATAAGTTCAATAAAATATATCAAAAATGAAAAATAGCAGGATGCCAAAACTTTCTAAATGAATTTTGTCCCAACAGGGGACGCAACTATAACTTAGCGAACAAAATATTTCTATTGGAAGTACTTTACAGAATGGATTTCTAACTTTTTTGCAATTTAAAATAAAATAATTCAAATACTTTCTTGGAATGCTTACAATAGACACTAGATACGGTCTATAATTTGTTTTAAACTTTGTTCAGGAAAACTTGAAAAAACACTGTAAGAAAGATATAATATATTATGTAGATGCTCCTATTTTAAGTGCCACTTCAATAAATTGCACGATTCTATCATTTCTGTATTATTTAAAAAATCATTCTAATTTTATTTCGGAGAAAATCCCTTAACCAAAAGTTCCACTTCACTTTTTAAAGATTTTGTCTTAACATCTCAGTTTTCTCTTTTGGCACTTTAGATCTATAACTTTTAATTGTTTTTTTTATACAGACTCCGTCTAGATGCAGTTCTGTTTTGGCTAAGTCATTTCATTGAAATGAACGGTTTTAAACACTGTGTTAAATGTAAGTAAGAATTAATTATATATATTTTGAAATTCTGAGTTTTAATAAAATTTATAAGGTAAAACTAAGACAATTATTGTAAGGAGAGAACACAAATTTTTTTAAAACAAATATTGAGAAATGACTCTGCTCTACTTTTTTAAACAAGTTTGTCTAAGTAAACAAGATACTCCTGTTCTTATAACTCGTAATAATTCAAATTGGAGAAGAAATAAAAGATTTATCATTGGTAAGTGATAAGAAAAATCGCATTGACGCTATCATAAACATGTATATGATATATATGTATGTGATATATATAAATATATATATATATATATGCGTAGATGACTCACATATCGGAAATTCCCCTTAAAATAATATAGCATCTTCATAAAAGAATTTAAAATGATTATTTATGAAGCCATTACATGACATTTATTTTTTTAGTAATTAAAGTAAATTAATATTTTGCTATGAACGTAGTGTATTAAAAAATAATTCACTTATTCTTTAGAAACATTTTTAGATGTTCAAAATATTAAATGCCTTTTTTTTTGGCTTCAGGTTTCCAAATTTGTATTATCGTCCCACCCCCGTACTCTTGCTTGCCCGACGGTCTGAAAACTCCGGCTTTTTATTTTCATAAATTTATTTATTTTTTGAATTTTATTTTGCTTAATAAATTATTATTACTATTATGTTCATTTTTGTTTAATATAAGATTTTAATGTTTACAAATATTTTTCTATGAACTTTTATTTTCGAAATAGCAATTTAATTTTGTAAAAATGATCTTTTCTCCAAGTAGTCACTTTTACTGTTGCTTCTCGTATGTGATATCGACCAGGCACTTCTTCAGAGAACTTGATACCCCGATAGAAACCCAAAACAACACATATACTGACACCACTAATCCTCATACAATACACTTAGGACCTATAGAGGTTTAGCTATTTGGCTTACTCTCAGGCAAACTGCAGCTCGTCATCATATTATATTATTCATATTTATCCAATATGCACTTTACCAACTTCTGCATTCTTTGATAAAAACTGACTCTTAAGGAAGATTCTATATTTATTTTTTTTTATGTTTCAGGGAATTAAAATAACTTTTTTTTAAAACTTGATTTAAAAATCCTTAGAATGTCCATGCTTTATTCTCATTGCTTAAAAAATTAGATGAGAAATCAAACAACAATAATAGTGAGTAATCTTTGGCAATGTATATTATTATTTTAAAGATAATAATTGCTAATTTATTCATAGCATAGAGTTGCAATCTTATCTATCGAAAAATAAAATAATAACCCATACGAATAAACAATCTCATATAGAAAAAAAATGAAAAAATAACGAATAAAGTAAAAAATTTATCTGTTCACAGAATTTAGAGAGCCATTATCTTAACAGATAAATTTTTACAACCAGAGACGCAATTCCAAATTAAAATATTAATCTAATTACTTATGTGGTATATTTTTTTACCATTTGATTTAAAATATTATTAAATTAGCTTTAGTCAAAAAAATATTAATATTAAAAAGTTTATGATAGAAAATTAAACTTAATTTTTAAATATAATGCCTAAAAATTCACACCCTAAATTTCTAATATAAAATTTTTAAAGAAATTAAAATAAAAGTATTAAATATAATAACTCCATACACAGCTACATTAACTTGAGTGAATAATAAAGGAAGTTGCTTCCACCAAACATTCCAGCTAATGGGATGCAGTAGCGTACCCTAGCTGTTTGAAAGCTTTCTCAAAAAGCATTGATCGAGGGTAGGGGACTCGTGCCTCTCGTGTTATAGCGTGTAGAATAATTTGACACTGAATCTAACTTAGAATTTTAGGGAAAGTATGTTAATGATGTAGACCTTAATTGGATAGAATGCCTATTCCTTGCCAATTTCAGCGCTGAAATTCCCTAATATTAACATCACGTCGTGTTTAGGGATACTATCAGAGAACCCAATTCAATTCATCATAGAAGGCCTCTTTTTCCTTATCCATCCTATTCTCTGTCGGTGAATGCACTCTAATTAAACTGAGATTAATCTTACATAACGTATTCTTTCTTTTGCCGCCTGATAAACCATCCTTGTTTGTTTCATGCTTTGAGAAAGAGTCTGAATCAAATTGATTCTTTTTATGGCCACTGTTTATTAGAGTATACCTCTTTAGGTTCGCCACCTGAATTTCTTTCCTCTTAAACTTTGCATTCTAAGGTGCTTCCTCTGGCAGCTAGCCACGTTAGCCAGGAGGTTATCTACTGCTCTCTGTATCTGAGGAGGCACCTTTGAAGGCACAGTACATGCTGCGCAAGCTGCGTAAAGTGCATTATTTGATAAATTAAGGAATAAGTTTGAACCATTGAATGAAAGATATTGATCATTTAAATATGTGGCAGGAGGTTTCCAATTTTTTTGGTATTTAAACGCAACTCTCCCAAAATTACTAAAAAATTATTAAACCTTCTTGTTTGTAACAGGTGTAAAATTATTTTTTAGCCATTTTGTGTATGCTTGAGAACATCTAAAGCTCTTAACATCTGATTTTTCTAAGAAAATCACTCGAAAAACTACTTATTTCCCGATATTAAGAAAAATACTGGCTTTACTGCCTTGCCAACATTTTAAGAAGAAAGGGGATGGAAAATTACATAAAAATGACCTATCACGTGCTCTTCTTTCTCTTTGATAACAAGTTCAGATTTCGAAATTGCCTAGCACCTACATTTTGAAGACCTCGAATTGCGGTTTCCGGTTTCTTTCATAACCTTTTATACTCTTTAAAAATGTGTATATGAAAGTGGGGGTCAACTGTGAACACTTACTTTTGGACGCGCGACTGCCGCGTATGCGGGAAGGAATCTAAAATCAAGTCACATATTCTGAAACTAGAGATAACGGGAAACAAATTTTTCCTTTACCATTTTTTGCTCAGATCAACCGTTTAAGCATGAAATGCATTTAAGCCGTCTTAAAATGAACACCCTGTATATGTATACCTAGAGACTAACTGTTCATATTTACATATCTACTGTTCCTATTCATATTCTCACATTTAATCTTCATTTAAATACATAATAAAATTCCTAAATTATAAAGATGTCCGCCGGATCTCTTTAATAGCCACAGAAATAGTTTAAAAGAGAATACTGTGGAACAAGGACTGGATGAATTTGGCTAATAAATTAGGATGTGTTTTAGGTGAAATTTTTGTTTCAGTCAAACACCATTATTGGGAAGGATTAGTGCCTTATTACCGGACGAGTTGCAAACAAAGAGCTTCGAATGGTACTTACCATTACTTATAATAAGAGGCTGTCCCTGGACGTGAATTATATGAATCTAGGACTGGAGAGGTCACAAATCAGTAACTTGATTAAAGTAACGGCTGAAGCCCACAATTTAAATTTCAAACCTTATATTTTGAAGGGAAATTACAATTGCTCGATGTGTGACCTTAGAGAAAACGAAGATGTTTTCCACTTCTTGGGACGTTGTAGAACTCTTAAAATGATAAGAATGATGTTTTTTGGAGCACAGTCCTTATCGGAAGATGAAATATTAGGCTATTTGATTGGTGTAAACTTTGCGGCATTGGCTGGCATTATTAGGAACGCTCTATCCTATCCTACCTTTTTAGTAAGCCAGTTCAATTATTAAATGGAAGATGAGTTGATAATAAAATGAAATAAATATTTAGTTATGAAGGGGACAAAATTCAATAATTTTTGTATTATTTTCATTTTGTGATTCTATTCTTTTCAGTAGAAACAATCTAAATGATATATTTTCATACTATTAATTGACACTCTTGTCAGACAGCCAGTGGCTATGTCGGTAATTACTTTTTCTTAAACATAAAAAAATTAAAAGGTAAAAATTTGTTTCATTGTAAATTATTTATAAATTAAATAAAAGTAGATCATCTATGTATCTATCTATCTACAAAGCGAAAAATAAAGCGAAGGTAAAAACTTTTACATGGATTACAATTGACAAAATCAAGCAAGTTTTAATTCTAGAAACTCTCAATAGATAGCGAACAAATGAATCATTCTGTAAAACGCCTTTAAAATAAAAGGTCTGTTTTATATTAAAACAAAGATCCAACAAGTTCTTAGACTCTAGTTAGAATTTGTAAGAAAACAAATACTGTTAAAGTTTATAAGGCTGCTCCAAAAAGTTTATTTATTTTCATTTTTACATTAAAGCAAAACAAAACATTTATTTGGACGTATTACTTTCTTCTTTATGAAAGCTTTATTAATGCTAATCTTCTCTGTATCGTTCCAATTTTAGTATATGTACCGCCAAAGCGAGTACAATATGGCTTAATGTGGTTTGGCAACATATGAAGGCGTGATTTGCAAAGTGCAGAATAATAAATAATTCGCTAGTCAATTTACTCAAAATAACAAGTATTACATACAACTTAGAATATCTTAAAGTTACAAGAAAAATTAAGCCAGGCTTTCGTCATTCCCGTCTGCTGTTTGGGATCGAAATTTGAGGTTTGTCATCTGATCTAAAAAAAGTTAAACTTACATAAAAGTCTTTTAATTGTAGTAAACGCATTATAAATATTGTGATATTGAGAAAGCCGCCCTTCACAGTTCTTTGAAAACGTACTAAATTAGGACTCCCAGTTACTTGCGATAGAAGCTGTAAAGCCGAAAGTCTCTCGGACTTGTCTGGGTAAAATTACACATATCTTTCCAATCATGCGAAATAACAACTGTTGCTTCCAGTTAATAAGAATGTTTATAAAATTACACATCAGCAGTAGTGGGGTAGACAGATCAGGTAACTATTAACAAAATGAAACTGTAGCTGTGAGTGGCTACAACTGTTTGAATAAAAGTCTAATCTCGGTTGATAAAAATATTATTCCTTTAGTTTTGAAGTTGTTGTTCAAAGCTTGCATGTTGTTGTTGGAAGACAAAAATAGGTCTTTTCAATACCCACTTTATTGAAACGTAGACCTTTAGGTGTCCTCTGGCTGCTTACTCTCGGAAACGGAACATTTATATTAGCTTTTCATAAACCTTTTTTAAGCTTTTCGTAAACTGATTGCATTGTATCTCGAAGTGGCGATATGTGAAATTTGCTTTCTGCTTTTAAAGGAGATCATATCTCAACGAAGGCTGTAAGGAAAGATTCTGGTATTTGTGAGAAGAGGTCTAGATCCTACTAGACTAAGGGCTAGTACAATAATCCTATTGACACGATCACACTTCCTTGATTCTCTATTCTCTTCTCAAAAGAAAGAAAATGGCGTGACCATTGGCGTTTTAATCGCCAAGGAGAATGATCTGGAATACTAGTATAGTACGTTTTAAAATAACTGTGGGAGGCACCTTTGTCAATGTGACGATATACGAACATGGTGTTCATTTTAAGAAGGCTCAAATGCATTTCATGTGGACAAAAAATGGTAGAGGAAAAATTTGTTACCCGTCACCTCTAGTTTCAGAATATGTAAGTTGATTTTAGTTTGTGCCTGCATATGCAGGAGAGTTCCAATTTTTTTGGCAATTAAACGCAACTGTCCCAAAATTACCAGAAAAATATTAATCGTTCTTGTTTATAACGGAAGTAAAATTATTTTTTAGCCATTTTGTGTTTGCTTGAGAACATCTAAAGCTCTTAACATGAGATTATTGCTTTGAAAATCACTCAAAAACTACTTAATTCCCGATATTAAGAAAAATACTATAGCTTTACTGCCTTGGCAATATTTTCAGTAGAAAGGAGATGAAAAAATACATAAAAATGACTTATCACGTGCTCTTCTTTCTCTTTGATAACAAGTTCAGATTTTGAAATGGCCTAGCACCTTTAATTTTGAAGATGTCGAATTGCTGTTTCCGGTTTCTTTCATAACCTTTTATACTTAATAAAACTGTGTATATGAAAATAGGGGTCAACCCTTACTTTTGGACGCGCGACTGCCGCGTATGCGGGCAGGAATCTAAAATCAAGTTGCATATTCTAAAACTAGAGGTGACGTGCAACAAATGTTTCCTCTACCATTTTTTGCTCAGATCAACCGTTTAAGCGTGAAATGCATTTAAGCCATCTTAAAATGAACACTCTGTATGGCATTAGATTAATATCAGTCCAAAAGCGTGATATTATTGTAGGGTACGCTTGTGTTATGAAGAAAGATTTTATTTTTAATTTATTTATTTTGAAAGTGCACTAGTTTAACTCTCAGTAACAATGACAATATTACTTACACTATATCTCACACATTGAATGAGAGTAGAAATTACCCAGCAGTCACACTTTTTAAGTAATCTGTGGATTAACTACTCTCTTCTCAATATAGGAAAAATCGCCCTGTCATTGGCGTTTCAATCTCCAAGTCGGATGATCTTAGATATGGTGAGATGAAAAATGGCGGACAAAAGGATTGGAATGAGAACATAAGTTTTGAACAAAAGTTAGCATAATGTTGTACGAACTGGCAACTTGAGATATAAACGGAATCTCTAAGTCTGTGTAAATGGTTAGATTTGAGACATAAAATGAAGCAAATAATTTTAGACTGAAAAGATTGAATACGTTGATGATTAGACGTTTCGTGGAAACCCACTGTTCAATACTGTACGTCCAGTTAGATTTTAGACAGAAGTGTATATCGTTATAAATGAGAGATTAAATCTTCAGTCGAATTTTTTTTGAATAATTGATAGCGCTAACATAAGCCGCGTGTGCAGGTTGCAAATAACTTTCGTTAGTCAGTAATGAACTGTGAAAGCAGGTATTAGTCTTTTGTTTTGTATTGCTCAAGATAGCAGATAAATTGCTAGTAGGATTAGGAAATGAGTCATAGTAGATCTGTGAAAAAGTGATGTGGCCGAAAGTTAAAAAATATGTTTGATTCTTTTTGTAGATTCAAATTACAGATTAATTTTATTATTTTTTTATCCAGCTCTAAAAGGAAATGAGATGGATTTGAAGATTTCTATGAGTAATTACGAGATGGTACAGCTTTGTGATCTTGAAGGTTAGAAGTTCGTACTCTTCCAATAAGTGTAATATTAGGGTAATCTGCTGAGTATATTACAAATAGAAAATAATAATTAATATGCTACCTTGCGGATCGCCCGCTTCAGGTGTTTAACTTGCTGAATTCGATGTTAACCTTTTAAATTAAAAATAGCAGTCACACAATTAGTGCTCCAAGATGAAGTAGGTAAATGAATGGAAGTATGTTCTTGAGTTTCCAGAGCAACCCTGGTGGCCATCCGTGGAAGAGGCCCGAGCAACCCTCCTACTTCTCAAATAAAGATGAGATTGTACCTGCTTCGCTTTGGCTTTGTTGCAAAGTAGAATGTTGTCGCCTAAATAGAAACTGATGGTCAGGAGTAATGTAGATTTGAGTATGAGAAGAATTCGTTTAAAAAAAGTTTCTCAAATTTTTCCCTAATATTACACTTATTGGAAGAGTAAGAAAGATGATATGATTTATTTGTTAAGGAGTGGGGAGAATTAAGGACTGGGAAGCAGTAGGAAACAAAATTAATTAAAGTGCATATGCATTGCGAAAGTTCCCATCTGGCTGAAATCACTGTTCCTAATAAACATGATAATTGCAAAAGTAAATGATTGTTTCTTCTTAAATTTAATCCTCACCATTTTTGAGTGATTAGCTCTTTTAGTTTTAACGAAACTCGTAAATCAAAATTACATTATAAGAAAGTAGTGCAAAATTCGTACATTAAGTGTTTTCTCTCCAAATTGGCAACTTTAACTTTTTATAATGTTTATCTTATAATTTTTTGTACTATTTTGTATTACGAAAAAACCGTTATCAGTGATTAATGTATAAAGTATAGTGTGAATTATTTCATCATCAATAACTTTACTACTAATACCCCTTATCCAATAGGCTTATCATACATTCTTTTTTGAAGGGTCTATTTAATTTTGAAGGTACTGTCCCGGTATCCTCGTCAGTATATCATTTTCTCTGGTTGTTTGAGAAAATTCTAAAATTGCCATATAATACGCTGAGTTGTAAAAATACAATAAGTTGAAACTGAAAAAAGAAGCATGATTATTACTTAAATTGAAAAAAATGACTTTTTTCACTGCCCTGCCCTTTGAAAAGGTATAATCTAATTTATTTATTTTATTTTCTTTATCATTTCATGGAATAGAAATTGCATGATATTGAGTCTTAAAGGTATTTTAATGATATTGTAAGCAATTTTATTTACTAAAAAGTGAATGGTGTAAATAGTTGTAACTTTTTATATTATTTTTTAAATTTATGGCATGACAATATCTGAGGTTTTCCGGCGCTTCGAGTTTTTTTCTGCTAGCCTTGGGCTGTGAACAGTAAGCACTTAGGAAGAAACTATATTCGAACCTGAGATTGCGGAATCGATTACCAGAATTTTCAGCACTGAATTCTCAATTTAAGTTCAAGTTCAAAAATCTTCTAAGCATGAAAAAGCAGTTTTTTTTAAGTAAGTTAAAAGTTAAAAATTAGTTGTTTACTATTATAAGCGAAAAATAAAATAACTCCTACACTTTACAACTATATATTTTTTCTTAGATAAATCCAAGTTTGGTTGGAAGGAAACAGATTGACCAGGAGTTGAATTTTACTTTACAATTCTTTGTTTCAGTTTTAAAAAGTATTAAAGTAAAAAGTAATCACCTATTTTTTCAGGCGGGACTTAACGTCCAACTACCACTTAGGTGTCGTGGACGGAGGCGACTAGCAAACCGTACTTTACTGTAAATTCAGTTTTAAGGTCTTAGTCTGTGTGTTTATAACTGGAGTTTTCTACAAGGGTCACCCACAACTGCACAAATGCAAAAAGCTGTGAAAAGTGTCAGTCTTTGGTATAGTTCTAGAACGTTCTGGTTTTTACAAAACAGTGTGAGCGTTTTGAGAGTTATGCGTTTACATCTGAATCCACCGTGACTCAAAAACGAAAAATTGAAGTGGAAATTCGTGATTTCGCTTAGGAGCCAACAGAGAACGCCTCTGTAAGATTTTGATCGAAATCGGTCAACTAGAAGTACGACCTTCACTCAATCTATTTCTCAGTATTTTTAAGACTTTTTTTTTAAAATGGCTTCAATTGTTTTCTTTAAACCTAGGTAATTATGCAGTTCTCTTACTTTTATTTGAAACATTTCTATGAAAATTTAATAAAGGGTACTTAGGGAATGGGGTGGTTAAACTTTTCTCCATTTAATAGCTTTCTGAGTATTGTACTCCTTGCCATCAAAAATAATATCAAGAATCAGTTTTGTCAATATTTAATAGCCGCTAATACCAAGAGCCTTTAGAAATACCAAGGATAGATTCTGAACCAAAGAATGGAGTGGATTTTTTCTCGCCAGTGATCCTGAAGCCTGCATGACCATAGTGCTGGGAAAGCCGTCTTAGGAACTATCTTTATTCTCAGACAAAGAATGAGTTTGTTTTACTAGTTGCTAGCACAGCCTGGCTGTTTGAGCAAAAAGGAAATCTTATTATATTTGAGCCATTTCTCAGGTTCTCCATAGCGCAGAATGAAAAACTGAGGAAACCTTTATTCCTGAAAAACTGATGGGTTCTGCCAAGAGAACATTCATTGGAAAGATCCATGGCTGGAGACATATTGGAACCATCTGTATACTAGATAGAGCGTCTTTAATAGATAGATCGTGAATGGTCCGTCTCTGAACCAAGTGCTTGGTCCCTAGGACATTTGAAAAGGGTATTTAAATCGGTACCTTAGAATCAATTGGTCCCTTTGTATGTTAGCTACAAATTTCTATATAATAAAATGTTTTTCTGATAAACTTTTTATATAAACCACTACTATTAAGGGTTAGTGAACCACTTAGTAGCTTCATGGGTAGTCTTACTTTCAGAAGCAAGGAGAACTATTGATGGAAATCCCTGAAGTGCGATACCAGAAAATTCAGGAGGGTCCAGGAATAAAAACCTGCATTTTGAATTTTTATTAAAAAAGTTGTAGAAAAAAAAGGGTATTTAGATAAAACTGATTAAATTTTATCTATGTGCATATTCCTGTGATTTAATTTTACAAAATTAATTAATAAATAATAAAAACTATATTCCAGCTGCTGGCCCTTAGATTTTTTTCTTGACCTCAGTTATTGACGCTCCTTAAATTAAACAAGTAAATAAAGAAAAACTACGTGTTGCTGGTAATAATCATTAATGATGGAAGAATTTTATCTATTTTTAAAAATGTGGTAAAAACTTCCGGTCTACACTACATATTCACAGTGTCACACGTGTGGGGAGGTCGCAGACACACCTACAGCCAAGATTGGCTGCAAAACATTCACTTTTCTTTATTGTAAGAATATCACCTAAATAAAGGGCATATTTTAAAAAAATAGTCTTTTTAATGGAAATGAAATTTATAAACTAAATTGCTTTAAGAAACATGTTCTAGTATAGATGCCAATTTATCCTTAACGGATACGTTTAATAATAATTTGTTAAAATTATGTTTTAAACAACATTCAAAGGTTCATTAAACAAACAAGTGTCTGAAATTTTTAAAAAAATTGCGGGGCAAAATAAAATTATCAGATTTCTGATATTTTGTAGTGACTTAATTTATAACAATAAAATGTAATTTGACCATACATAATAAAACCTAATTTTTTCCTAAATCTCGAGATTTTCTTTTATCATCAACAAATCTTGGGTACTTTATTTCCATTAAAATCAAATTATCAATTTGATAGAAGAACTTGGTATCTTCGGATTTACTTCGGACTTTTCAAGTGGGCATATTACTTTATCCGGACTAATTCATAAACCATAATTATAAATGAGTAGGCCTGTAGAAAAATTATAAATAAAATTTCGTTTAAAATTGTTAGGGACAGTTTTTCTAATTATTATGATCTTGTCTTAAAATATTGACGACTTAATTAAGATAACAAGGTCGTGTATGTCCTCTTGATTTTCATTAATTCTTTATTTTGTACTTAATATTATGTGACAAACTGTTTAAAGGAAGCTTTATTGGAATGCGCAGGAGGTTAAATAAAAAAAATATATAGAATGTACGTAGAGTAGAAAGGGGGGTGCCGAGCTGGCGTCGCCCTGTCTAGCAGTATCGGCTCCCACTACAACACTAAGCATGTGGGCGAGCAATGTTGCCACATTCATTTTTAATCTGTAAAAAATGTATTATAGTTCGATTAATTTACCACCAATTAAATTATAAATTTGTTATTTACTAAGTTATTAAGTGGGTAATTGATGACTTCAATATATACATAGAAATATTTAACTTAAATAAAAGCACTAATGGACGATATTAAGAAACGATCTGGCAACATCAGGTTTCTATAACTTGAGCTAACTGGCTTCCCGCCTGCGTTCAGTAGTAGGCTGGGCGGTATGGTGGGGTGAGAGAGAGGGGGAACTGAGGGATTGCCCACTTTGTGTCTTGCCTGTTTTTCACTTCGAGTGTTGTGCAATAGTGTGATGTGTTAAAAGTTTTGTGAATTAAAAAAAATAATGGCGCATGGAATCAAAGAAGACTGGCGACAAGGTAATACTTCTCCAAATGTTAAAAATTGCGTAGAGAAAAAAAGACAAGTGAAATCAGTGCGAGAAGGGAAAGGCATGGGTTCAAGGAGAATCTTTTCACCCCAATTTAAACTACAAGTACTTGACTCATACAGGCATGATGCCGACTGTCGAGGTAATCAAAGAGCTACAGCAAGAAAGTACGGTATACACAGAAGGCAAATACAGAAATGGTTACAAATGGAATCCACACTAAGATGTACAGCTGAAGCAGCAGTGGAGAATGGAGAAGTGGCCTTGAACCTTGCTTCTACCAGACAGCTCGACGGCAGCTGTATTGCGGATAGTATACCCGCTCCACAGCCAGCGCTTATTGAAGAAGAGCTAATAAATGTTGACAAAGTAACTGATTCAGAAGATGATACTAGCAGTGTTGGATCATTTTATGATCAAGACCAAGCTTTAGATTTTACCTGTGCTGCTTTAAGTAAAAGAAGATTTTTTTCACTCAGTTTTAAACTTGAAGTGATTGATGCATTTTATAATGATAAACTTTGTTCTGGTAATCAAAGAGCCACTGCTAGAAAATTCGGGATTCATAGACGTCAGGTTCAGAAATGGTTAAATCAAGAAGGACTTTTGCGAGGAGAAGCTGCTAATGAATGCCTTGATCTGTCAAAAAAACGAAAACTGGATGTTTTTGAAGAAGAGTCACCAGTCATCAAACGTACCTTTATAGATTTAGATGTTCCAGCGCGAACAACCAGTGTTCAAGAAACTGCATTGTGCCTTGTGAAACCGCCTACCACGATGCCTGAAGTTTCTAGTACTATAGATTTATTTAGACCCTATAGTTTTTGCTGTAGTCTTCCCGAAACTCCAACTTATGATCATTGGAGTATTCCATACTGCCCTTACTACAATGGCATACACACGTCGTGTGCCACTAAGTGGCTTCATGACGATGCACATTACTATAAGAAAGCAGTTAATGATATCAGCCTATATTCCCCTCTTTATAGTTAGTACCCTTTATTAGATATATCCCAGAAATTAACAGCATGTGCCAAATGTATTGTACAGGAGTAGGTGATAGTAAATTCGAGACTGAAATAGGAAAACTGAGTCAGAAGTGTCTTCCATAATTTTTCAGTTTAATCCTCAGGACTCTTTTTCTGTGTTCATTAATAATTGTCTTTAATATATTTTGTAAATAAAATATTTTTATATACATACCTAGTACGTATATGTAAATATAATTAGGTTTGTTAATGCTTTAGTAAATTTATTTATAGGATGTTCTTCGATGAGCAAAATACCTTTAAACTGTTCGATACGTCATTAAGTGCCTTTAAAAAAAAGTTGTGCCTTTAAATTTATATACTGTTAATAGTTAACAAATATTTTAATACAAATTTTTATTAAATGCATTGTTTATATTTCATTAATCCTAAGCGTTTCAGTTATAAATTTTTCAGCCAGTTAAGTATTGAGATTGATATTTAACTCCAATTTGAAAATTAAAAGATGAGTTTTCAACAAGATGACAATTTTTTTTTTTAAATTAAGGTGAGTTGGTCTATTACAAATAAAAAATGTAATTAATTTTATTTTTTCATAAATCGTTTAAATAATATGTTTTAATATAACTCAATGAAGAACATAGTTATATCTTAAGAGGGTACTGAAGGGGAAAATTCATTAATCAAAACTATTCACACCTTACGAAAGAAAAACTACAATACTTGATAATATTTGTCAGTAATCTATTTTAGTACTGGTTCTTAATTATTAACTGAGAAAATGAATTATTTTAATTTTTCTCATTTGAGAATATGGTTAGTTTAAAAGTGCCCCAAATACATTCTCGAAACGATAGTGTACAAAATGAATGCACTTGTTTTGTATAGATCAAACAAAAGTGAGAAATCCAAGTAATTTTCTATTAACTGATTCTTTAGCTCACGACGCAAAGTTCCTTTAAGTAAGTAATAAAAGTGTCAAGTACTAAATTAATAGAACTTATTTTAAAATTATAAATCCTTTCTTCTAGATAGGGAAAAATGTTAGTTTCAAAATAAATTTCTTTGTACACTCCGTTAGAATTATAATTCTAGTAACGTACATATGTATGTAATTATTACGAATTTAACGTAGAAGCGTACATAAGTTGCACGCTATATTGAACCAATTTTGTTGAATTCTATTTAATATTTAGCTCTCTTTGAAGTAAAATGAATAACATTATTATTATTACAGAAAGTTATGTGGTCACAACTCTGATTTGAAAGGGTACTTTTCTAGGGGGTTATATCTGGTAAAATTTATCCTACATCTGTATTACTATCTACAGCGATTAAGAAAATCGGTACAGAACTGTGATGATCCTCTTGTTTTCAAGAATTGCAATGTGAATAAAAATAAATAAAAAAATAACAAGAAACTGGGCGCATTTGCCCGTTCCCGAAAAATTTGTTGTAAAAAGCAAACATGGCGCACTCATTTTTGTATAGAAAATCGTTTTGAACTTAAAATATTACTTTTTCTACCTTAAATATCGAGTGTTATTATTATTATTTATTTTTTTGGCTGGCGCTTCGACGTCTATAGTCATTAGCGCCTCGTGTGTTATTACTGTGGATGAAAAAAGAATAACGAACCAAAAATAATCGACTAAAACATCGAACTAATGTTTATTGACTATCACCAAAAATAAAAAAGTACTCTAGAAAGCAAAAACAAACAAAAACCACCACCAAGTAAACCGCAAATTTAAATCCTTCCATTTTAATTAATAGAACATGTACGTTTGCTTCACTCCCCGCTTTTTTCCACTTTAAAACATCGAGGTTGGTCAAATAAACACTTTGTATTAAAAAAAAAAAAATCTTTATTATGTAAGTTTAAAAAAAGAACATTAATTAGGCCCAACGCAGTTTAGATATTTATTCCGAGCTATTATGTAGCATTTTGCTTATTAAATGCAATCTATAACTGCTTCGAAAAAACAACATAATTGACAAAATTACGGCTATAAAAATAAAAATGTTTAATCAAAATTTTTGATTGATTTAAACATTAGGACGCCGAAACTGTAATTTAATACATATTTTTAAATACATTATTTAATCTATTAGGTAAGTCCTTAATTTATTTGAAACGTAAAATAAAATTTCATTTTTATATGTAAATTATTCGGAAACCGAATTTTTTCCACTATTTCACTACTAACTTTTCCTCCATTTAAATTACATCCAAAAAGTTCTGAACTTACCAAATAATCACCTTCCGAAGATTCTGGCAGAGAAAGTAATGAAAAACAAAACAAAAAATTACTGGCATAAAACAAACCTGGAATTATTTTCAAAATATGCTTTATTCTCTTCTAAGGAAAACAGTGAATAACAAAAAAAAATCTTAGAGCATTTTATGGAAACTGTAAATAGTAGGGCCCAAAATTCTTACTTATATAAAGATCTGAAGAGGAATTAAGAATCAAATCATTACTTATTATGTTAATTTCGCGAGATCCATATTTTTGCTCAGAGGCCAATTGGAGGAAAATACCTCTATTTTTCCCAGCATTATGTCCTCACATAATTCATTATATAGTGGAGTGCTCCATTCAGCGGGAATTTTGGGTTAAATGGTTAGGAAGGGATTTACCAAACAAAGAGGAGGTTAAAGTGGTAAGAAGTCGAAAGGATTATCACCAAACATAAATCTTTAATTATCACTAATAGGCAAAGAAGTACCGACAGTTTTTGGTAGAAGAATTTAATTTTTAACACGAATTATTTTATGTTGAATTTATGTTTTTATGTAGCCTACAATTGTGAGTGGAGCAGGGCATATTTGGGAGTAGGTGTATGTACTTGAGCGTGGTTATTTGTGTGTTAATACATTTACTTCAGAAGTCGTTTTATTTTGTTATAGTAGATGTTAGTAATAATAATTCAAGTATATTCTAATTTCAAAAATGGTTTTGTTCTTCTTTTCTTTTTGTTTTGTATCACTATTGTAACTTTCAATAAATATACACAACATTCCAACACAACTCCAGCAAATGGACAGGGTCTATGCTCAAGTGTTTGGGAAGTTAATAAAAATCTCAGTAACTTATAAAGAATTTGCAAAGATAATATTCTTCAACTGTATTCAAAATACTTGGTAATGATGGTGAGAGCATGATATCTTAAATTTATCATTAAAATTCCTAAACTTTTAACTTTGAGTACACATTAAATACCATTTTAACTAATCTTTTCCTAAGGGATCTTAATTGAGTGGTGTTTTATAAAAGAGTGAAGTTATGGCTCTCCTCTAAGTAGTGTTAAATTGTATTTTACAGTTCTAACCCCGTATGATATTTAAACGTACCATGTGTTAGTCAAGTCTGAGTCAGAAGTAAGAATGTTTGGCCACTGAAAGTGTGCAAGTGAGTTAAATACATATATAGTGCAGAAGCTTTTCGAGTTTATTGTTAGTTGGTGGTCATCAAAATGTTTCATTTAAACTTAGATATAGCAAGAGTTAGGAAATCACTTTGGTTTTAAACTTTTTTTAAAGAGCACATATAACATTAAATAACACAGATATACAGATACACATAGTGTAGAGATACATAGATATAAAATCACAGACCAATTATAAGTAGCACTTTTTCTTTATCAGAAGACATTAAAAAAATACATCACGTGAAAACTCAAAAGAAAAATCTTGACATATTTCATTACTTTCTTCTTACTAAGAGAGAGAGATTCTGCTGAGATCTTTATTTGCAAGCTAAATTTTTTTTAGTTAAGAAGTGTCTTTTTTTTATTTAAATTATGTCTTCTAAGGAGCTGTAAAAGGTTCCTTGGAAAAAAAAAAAATCAGAAGGCTTGAACCCGATACGCACTGCTTTATATCAGGCTTTTTTTACAGCCTATTTTCTTTTCGCTAAAAGAGTAAGATCTTTTTAACTATCACTAGTAATCCAATAAGGTGGCCACAGTTAAGTCTGATTTGGATATTATAAGTATATGTAAATTTCATGCAAATATAATACTTAAACAAGGCTGTTACAATTATTATTATTTCTAATAAGTTGTAGTATGTTTATTGATTTATTGTTATAAAGATAGCATATTTATGGTGGATCGAAAAGGATTTTAGTGCCTTATTGAAACACTAGATAATTCCAAATTCACTTCATTTGATTAGAATTACATT
The DNA here is from genome assembly GCF_049639745.1 of Rhodnius prolixus. Taxonomy (NCBI): domain Eukaryota; kingdom Metazoa; phylum Arthropoda; class Insecta; order Hemiptera; family Reduviidae; genus Rhodnius; species Rhodnius prolixus. Next base: position 31,821,429 of record NW_027411581.1, on the reverse strand, counting down.
CCGGTTAGTTATCCGTAAGATAAGAAGGGACAAAATAAAACAAGGTGCCATGAATTAAAAGTTTTCCCTAAGGTACAAGGATTTAAAGTTTTCCCAAAAGGTTCTCTTGATATATTATTCATAAAAATTTACACAACTTACACTAATCTAACACCAAAATAATCCATATGTATTATTGGTAATTATAATTAATTCTTCATTGTAAGAATTAGATGTAAAAAATTATCTGGATAACTTAGGTGTTCACTCATCCATTGCAATGGAGTATCTTTTGGAGGTTCTATGCCATGAGTAGTAACTTTCCCTAGAACCAAACCAAAATTATTTTAAAAAGCCACAAAAGAGTTCTATTTACAGGTAACAAAAACAAATAAATAAACTGACATCGTTCCAAATCTGTTTTATCTGGACACAATTCTTTTAACATGTCTTGTAAATTTTTACGATCACCATTATCAGTTACTGGCCGAATTAATTTCTGAATCATATGTTCGTCTTTGTAATAACAACGAAATGGTACATATTTAAATGAATCTTCTGAGCCCAGTTCCATCAATTTTCTGTTAACAGCCCAGAATTGATCAAATTTATCTGAAAATAATAAAAATAGCCTTTTATTAAATTTTAAATGTACTTGATAAACAAATAATACAATGCAAACAACAACTGTAAGAACTAGAATAATAATAAAAGATAACATAGTATGTACATCAAAATATTAATGTGAATTAATAATTATCCTCAATAATAACTCATCTTAAATAATCAAAATTTAGGTAACTTGCTGAAAGCAACGGACAAAATATTCAAAATTGCAGAATTTTAATTTAATGCCTAGTAGTTTAAGTAGTTTCTTAGTCACCTATTACATTTTTAAATTCTTTATTTGTATAATTGGATGCGCGTTAAGTTAACGTCTGAAAACATTGGCACACGTAGCTTTTTTTAGTACACACTTGGTATGCGAAAGTGCTCTCTCATTACAAAAAACAGTGTCCTTCACACATGGGCAGTGGGCTACATAATTTTTTTAGGAGGAATATGAGAGGTTCCAACTGGACTTGATTGTCCCGGGAAGTCCTTGCACTCAACCTACTTTTTACCTCATAATTTTCTTAATTAAATTCTCCCTAAACTAAGTGAACAAAATATAATTAATTAGAAGTAATGTAATAGAGGGCTGAATGTTCATTCATATACTCCGTACATGAGCTCGACATGATAATTAATTATTTACTAATTTATGTAACTACATCATTTACACATTATATAATTAATTAATTATATTATATTATAATTAATATATAACAGTTTGTTTGAGAGTGTACGCAACAATAAATATATATATATATTTTATTTTATTGTATACAGCTTCAGCTGGTTACAAGAGTAGTTTTTTTTTGTAATTATACAATCCAATTGCAAAGTAAATAGAAATATATAAATTTAAGATTTTTACTGAAAATTTAAAACAGGTAAGCCGAAATTATTTGTAACCTCTAAGAGTTAATATTTTTTCTAATAAAGTACAAGAATTTATCACTTCACACCTATTTAAACAATTTAAGTCGGGAAATGTAGGATGTTGGTTTGGGTCGTGATATTTAGGGCAATGCAAGAGTATATGCACCATATCATCAGGCACTCCACAACATTCGCAAACCAGATCAGTCTTAACCATGCACACATTATTTTTTAAAATGAATTTTACAAAGTGCCTTCCCGCTAATCTTAGTTCGGCTATCATTCGGATCATCCTGAATGGAATATTGTGCAATAAGAGGTACGGCTGCGGCCCATCAACTAATGTGAAGCTTTTGTAAAAAGTACTAAAATTGGACTCGCTGAGGAGTGTCAAGTCTTTCTCCCGAAGATGTTTCTTGGCCATTAATACTGCCTGATTTATACACCGCTTTGATATTGCATCTATCTGGTTCAGTTTAATCAGTTCTGAGCAGCCCGTTATCTTAAGCAGTTCGTCAACTTGTGTTACCCAGTTGTACTTGGGGTCCACCCCCCCACGACTGTGTGTCTCCAGCAACTTATTAAAACAAAATTTTGGTATTCTTTTGTCGTCCATACGGCCCAAACGGCTAAGCCATCCCAGAACACTCCTCAAGACCTCACAAGCCATCGGTGAAACCCCGGTCTCGAGCCGAACCGCCACAGAGGGGGTCGATCGGACCAGGCCAAGTAGCCTCTTGAAGAAAGAAATCTGGATTTGGTCTAACTTCGCGATATAACGCAAGCCCCAGATCGCTACACAGTATACTAGGATACTCTTAACTAAAGACTTGTACAATTGCAGCTGGCTGTCCCAAGCACTGATCCTACACTGCCCCAAAAGCGCCATAGTGGACCCGATGGCCATATTGGTTCTGTCAATCATATGCGAAGATGCCTGCGCAAACAAGGAAGAGCTCGCGAATGGTATACCTAGATATGTGAATTGAGGTACGCATTCCACCTCCCGCTGATTATACCAAAATTTCACTTTCGAACGCCGACCAGTATGTTTGCAGACTTTTAAGATTTTTGTTTTTTTAACATTTACTTTTAAACAATTTAATCCACAGTACTCTTCTAGCGCCCGTAATTTATTTCTCACATCTGAGGGAGAGTCCGCGAAAATTGCAAGATCGTCCGCATAAGCGAGCATCAGGACGTCGTTCCTAGAATCCACTCTCAAGCCACTCACCCCTCCACTCCGAAAATACTCCTCTATATCGGACAAGAAGAACGAGAAGAGAGTCGGGCTGAGTGATTCGCCCTGCAAGACACCCTCTGTTACAGGAATATCCTTGGAGACTTTTCCCTTTACTCTCACTTGCATCACGGCGGCATTATAAATCTGGGAAAGCAGGCGAACTATCCTTCCACTCACACCCATCCCAAGCAACTTAGCCCACAGAAGCGAATGATTAACGGAGTCGAATGCCCGCTGGAAGTCAACAAAAATTACGACTGGCTTATTCCTGCTCACATAGCACTGAAGGATAGCGTTAAGCGCAAAAACATTATCTTCACAAGAACGACCCCTTCTAAATCCGTTCTGAAACTCAGGCACAGTCTGCAGGGAATCAGCCCATTCATTCAATCGGTTTGCAAGAATATTAGTAAATAGCTTCAGAATGCAGCTGACGAGTGCAATGCCTCTATAATTATTGGGGTCAGATAATGGTCCTTTTTTATGGATCATTGTCATAATAATCCCAGCTAACCCAACAGGCACTCTCTCCTCGTGGAACATTTTATTATAGATAGTCAAAACATAGAGGCGCCAATTTTGGGGTAAATTCTTAATTGCAACAATAAATATAAATAATTGAGGTTTCGCTTTTAAACTTGTAATTAACAATGTTTCTTATATGAGCGTCAGAACTTTTGTAACAGTTAGAGACAAATCTTTCTAGAAGATAATAAATAGAAGCAGAGATCCCAGGAACGTCAATTACTGCGTGGGTATAGTCATGATCATCAATCTGGGAAACGAGCCAATTAATGTGAGGCATTTATTTTGAACTATCTGTATTTTATTATAATTGGTTGAACAAGAATAAGACCAGTCAGGAGCTGCATTCAAGAATATATGTCGAATGTAAAGATAATGCATTAATTTCTTATTTTGAAAATCGAAGGTTGGTTGTATTTCTATTCAGTAAAGATAACGCCTAGCGACCTTATGCATCATTCACATGTTATAAAGTAATCGCCTATTTTTCAGGCGGGGATGAACGTCCAACGACCAATTAGATGTGTACGGGGCGGAAGTTCATACTTGACAATAAACAATTTTTTGTAACAAATAAAAAGTAGTCAAACACGGTATTCGAACTAGGGATCTCCCAGTTACAAAGCTAAGTTCTTGACAATCTGACCTGTACCCGCCCCGGATGAAACAATATATTGGAACGTGTAATATTTTAAGTTATAATTATAATTATAATATATAATATAAAGGACGTTAGTACTAAAGCAATGGAAGAAGTAACAGGCTCTTCAGGTTTCATACAATGGCTAATTCTTTTTGAACTGCACAGTATTTATAGTAAGTAAATGTACTGTAAAGAGCAACATATTCATAAAAAATCAGAAGAAAATTGTGAAGCAACTCCCGCTATCCTTTAATCAGAAATATTGAAATTAAACATATCCTGATGGCTCCTTTACTAATGTACCTAAACTCCAAATATTTTGTAGTGGAAATGGTTTGAACTTTTGGGAATCATGTCTTGAATTGAGTAAATAACATATCCTTCAATTATGTGCTACTAACTTACAACACAAATCACTACAGAGGTTTTTTCTGAATAGTTTTAGAATACTTTTTTCAGCTAACTTGGTATGGCGAAGCCTACAAAAACAATTATTTTAAAGAGTAATAGCTATTTTTATCTTTTTAAATTATTATAAAATAAATTAAATTTAAATGAAAGTGAATCTGACCATTTTGAAGTCCAAGCCATAACTGAGTATGATCCTTTTTTTGCATATTCGTAACTATTTGTGTTTTATGTTTCAGCACATCTGCCTCCTTCAGGCAAGCAAGGAAATGTGATTCCACAGTATCCCTTAAAATGCATATAAACAAATATAAGTGAAGTAAAGTTAAGTGATTGCCTATTTTTTCAGGCGGGCTTTACTTACGTCCAACTACCAATTAGGTGTCGTGGACGGATGCGACTAGCTAACATACGTTACTTTAAATTGTTTTCATTAACCTTTAAATAAAATCCAAGACCTAAGACCGGAAATTGAACCCAGTACTACAATACATATTAGCTTTACAGGTCTCGCCTCAAACCGTTCGGCTACCGTGGTGCCTAACAAATATTCTTAAATGCAAAATAAATATTATGAAATTTAATTGTATTAATACTTTGAAGTTAATACAGCAAAAAAATTAATTAACTAATTACACTTTATTATTTAAAGGTGAAAATGAAATCAAAAACCCTTGCTGGCAGCTTGACATGCGTAAAAGTGCAATGATACCAGTGATTATTGGTCTTAGATAAAGAAATGCAGTCCTCTTCAAATTGTTCTGAATCGGTTCTTCGAAATGTTTTTTCAAACTACGAGGGTCGTTTGAAAAGTCCGTGCAAAAATAAAAACTACTTAATTTTTTGGAGTAAACCTTTTTTATTTTTCAACAGTCTCCTTTTAGGCTTATACACTTCGTCCAACGCTGCTCTAGTTTGTTGATCCCTTCCGAATAGTAGGATTTGTCCAAGTCTGAAAAATAGCCATTCGTTTCTGCAATCACCTCCTCGTTTGAATAAAATCTTTTTCCCGCCAGCCATTTCTTCATATTGGGGAACAAATAGTAGTCCGAGGGAGCCAAGTCTGGAGAATAGGGGGGATGTGAAACGAGTTGGAACCCTATTTCCATTAATTATGCGACCACAACTGCTGAGGTGTGAGCTGGTGCGTTGTCGTGATGGAAAAGGACTTTTTTGTGGGCCAATCGTGGGCGTTTTTCTTGCAGCTCGGTTTACAAACGGTCCAATAACGATGAATAATATGCACCTGTAATAGTTTTACCCTTTTCCAGATAGTCGATGAGGATTATTCCTTGCGAATCCCAAAAGACAGTCGCCATAATCTTTCCGGCCGAAGGAACGGTCTTCGCCTTTTTTGGCGCAGATTCCCCCTTGGTAACCCATTGTTTAGATTGTTCTTTGGTCTCAGGAGTGTAGTGATGTATCCATGTTTCATCCACAGTGACGAAACGACGCTTAAAGTCCTGCGGATTCTTCTGGAACAGCTGCAAACCGTCCTTGCAACACTTCACACGATTTCGTTTTTGGTCAAGCGTGAGCAATCGCGGCACCCATCTTGCGGATAGCTTTGTCATGTCCAAATGTTGATGCAAAATATTATGTACCCGTTCATTCGAGATGCCCACAGCACTAGCAATCTCACGCACCTTCACTCTTCTGTCATCCATCACCATATCATGGATTTTATCAATGATTTCTGGAGTAGTAACCTCAACAGGGCGTCCAGAACGTTCAGCGTCACTTGTGCCCATTTTTGAAACCACTTATAAACTGTTCTAATCGAAAGTGCAGAGTCACCATAATGTTTATCAAGCTTCTCTTTAGTCTCCTGAGGCGTTTTGCCTTTCATAAAGTAGTGTTTAATCAACACACGAAATTCTTTTTCGTCCATTTTTTGAAAATCACTCGACTTCCTCGATTCAAACGAATGCCAAACACAAAGAAATAGACCGATCTGGCTGAAACTTGGTGCGTGTTCTTCGAAGAGATGCTACTAACATAACCTCGATACGCGCCAGTGGTGCTATCTCTCTGACTTTCACGGACTTTTCAAACGACCCTCGTATGTATTCGCAATACTTGATGCCTTAACAATGCATCTGCATTGAAAGGTACAATAACCTTCAAGTTCAAGCATTAGAACAAGGAACAGCCAGACAAGTAGAAATATAAAAGAAAGAATCTTAGGAAATGATTATACGATTGAAGGACATAAAATGAAGGAATTTTATAATGGAGAGTTTTATTTCCAAGCCGATTACAAGTTTAAGTATCAAGGGGAAGGTATATGGTGCCGACCAATACAAATACGGATCAGGATTGTGGTCAGAAAAAGGTATATGTGCTCCTTATGGCTGACCCTAAGAATTAATTATTGATAGCAAGATTAATTAATCATAATCCAATCCTCCGACCAGTCATACTGAATGGTGAAGAGACATTTACTTTTAATTATGTTATCAATGAAGAAATGGTTGAGAAATCATTCTTCCTCGCTAAAATATTAGAATACTGGTAGACTCTTCTGGCCCTAGTGGTTACATAAAGATAAACAAAAACATTTCGAGCTTTTTGTCTATTACTGAATTCTATGAACCTGTTCTGTTTTGTAAACTAAAAAGTTTACGAAGTTGTTAGAAAATATAGATTATAAATTTAGGCAACAAGAACAAAAGTGAAAGATTATTGACAGTTAAAGAAATTACTGAAATCGTATGGTATTTTTTGGTTTATTGAAAGATATTTAAGGATCTTAGGAGCAGTTATGCCACTGTATAATGATCGAACGAAATGACTCAAGGTACGAAGATGGAAAATGTACTACTATTTTGATTGGAACCCTCGCTTTAAACAGAATGCTAGCCAGAAATTAGCGGGAGTTCGGTTCATTATTCGAAGATCAGTGACACCTTCTGGGTCAATATTGATTATTTACTGATCAGTGATAGTAATGTAAGAAAAAATATAGTACCTTTAAGGCAGAGTTTTGTCGTTAGTAGCCTAGTTATAGTAAATAAAAGTACGGTTTATTTTATATTAGAACTATAAACAAAAAAATAAAAATAATGCTAGATAAAAGCTTACCTAGAAGAACAGTGTAACAGCTCGTCTTCAGGAAATTTATCAAAATGCACAATAATATTCCATGGCAATTGTAAATCACTATTGTTATTCATATCAAAGAGAACTCCAATTGGGTAGTGCCTACGGTTTCAATTAGCAAGAAAAAGCAATTTTTAAAAATAGCAAAAAAAAGTAGTGATTGCAAATATAAATACATGTCATGATATAGTAAACATAAAAAAAACCTCTTTTACGAAAATGCTGGAACACCAAACTTTTACTCTGATTAACATGTTTTCTATTTATGACAAAAAACATTAGGAATTGCTGCGTAGTGGGACTATTTATATATTTTTCAAAAAAGTGTACTTACTAAAAAAAAAAAAAAACTAGCTAAATAGTAACGTTTGATAATGTTTAAAAAATTTTCCTTATATTTGCTTTTACATTAAATTTACATAGATTTTATTTTTTTATTAAACCTACCACTTTAAGGCGATTCCATTGTATTCAAGCCACATTTCTGATTCATGTTTCTCTGGGTGAATGAACTTAACAAAATGTTTTCGCACCTTAATATAAAACAATTATCAAACCAAAAAGTTAATAAGTTAGAAGCGTAACGTATGTAATAGAAGAAATAGGTCTACCTTATCTGTAACTAAAGGAAAATAGCTTAATCTTGGAACCATTAAATAATATTGCTCTGGAACCTGCAAGTCAATTACTTCATCTTCATGTAGCTGGAAGCAAACAGGTAATTTCCCTTCCCAAATTTCACGAAGAACTTCTCTGTCAGATGCCATAATTTTGTACCAAATGTCTTCTTTACATAACAATTAGCCTGAATAACATGAAATGTGATTCTGTAAAAATTACGAAATGGAATGAATTTAGTTCAAATGAAGTAAAACCTCATTTTCAAACACAAAAATTATTAATTTGTTGCATGGTTCTAGCTTTTGGGTTTGTTACTGTCACAGCAACTTGTAAACACATGTATGTTTAACCTTCAACCTTCATAACCTGTCTGTATATAGTGTAATGTACACTGTACTAGTGATGGGCTATTTGAGCGGACTCGTTCCATTGGAACGAGTCCGATGGTGGAACGAGTTGATTCAAATCCCTATTTTTAAAAAAAGTGATTCCGCCCCGCCCCAAAAAATTTAGGCAAATAAAAATGAAAATGAGGCAGCAGAAGGTTTGGAACGATTAAACATAAGAACAAATGTCACGCAATTTATTATATTATTATATCATTAAATGTTAGCTTTCCCAGTTAATAACAAAACTATATTTCTTTAACACACATTGAGTACTATCCCTAATTTCCAATTGCTCTGATAAATATAAAATTAACAACGTAATACAAATATTAACACAAAAATAGGCTAGTCAAATATAAATTAAAGCAATGCAGTTTTGTCATTATCTAGCTTGACCACTAGAAGACTGGAGTTAACTTACTTCAAGAGTATTCAAGGTAGAGAAACGGAAATGGGTAGGAAATTATTCCATAAAAATTCTAACCCTTCAAAATTATAATTACTCATAATATTTATTAACTAAGAATTGAATATCAAGCTTTTAAAATATTATCTTATTGTTTTACAAAAAGAAAAAGCTGTGTGCTTAATCTTAAACTTAGCGCTGGACACTCTTACTCTCATCTTCATTGGCGTAAGCTTGAACGTGTACATGTCAGCTAGACGGTCAAAGTAAAACTGGGCCAAAATTTAGTATTACCTAACTGGTTTACTTAGTGTAGTATCCCTCCCACTCTATCACCTATTTCACAAACATTCATCGATTGAAAATATTTTTTAGTTAAATATTCGTTTCATTGGAATACAAAAAACATTATAACGCTTTCTTAAGATGATTTGAATTTTTAAAATTTGTTTTTGTCCATTACTCTTATAAAATACGAAGAATTTCAAATAAAATATAATATACAAACACAGAATGATCTAGTGTGCAGGTGGAGTCAGTCGTAGTTACCATGACAACGGAACCGTTAAACGACTCCGGCCCAGCTCTAGCATTTTCATTGGTTAAATCCACTGGAGTTGGTGGAGTCGAATCCGGAGTGATTTAAATCCTTTTGAAACCGGACTCGTTCCATTTTTTCGTTCACTGAATCTAGCCAATAGAAATTGCTGGAGCTGGAACCGGAGTTGTTTAACGGTTCCATTGCTATGGTAACGAGGACTGACTCCACCTGCATACTAGATCATTGTGTTTGTATATTATATTTTATTTGAAATTCTTCGTATTATATAAGAGTAATGGACAAAAACAAATTTTAAAAATTAAAATCATCTTAAGAAAGCGTTATAATGTTTTTTGTATTCAAATAAAACGAATATTTAACTAAAAATTATTTCCAATCGATGAATGTTTGTGAAATTGGTGATAGAGTGGGAGGGATACTACACTAAGTAAACCAATTAGGTAATACTAAATTTTGGCTCAGTGTTACTTTGACTGTCTCACGGTCATGTACACGGTTAAACTTACCCAATGAAGATAAGAATAAGAGTGTCCAGCGCTATGTTAAAGATTAAGCACACAGCTTTTTCTTTTCGTAAGATAATAAGATAATATTTTTAAAGCTTGATATACAAGTCCTAGTAAATAAATATTTCTTTATTTATGAGTAATTATCATTTTGCTTGAAGGGTTAGAATTTTTTTTATGGGAATAATTTCCTACCCATTTCCGTTTCTCTACCTTGGATCCTCTTGAAGCACGTTAACTCCAGTCTTCCAGTGGTCAAGCTAGATAATGACTAAACAGCATTGCTTTAATTTTTATAATTGACTAGTCTATTTTTATGTTAATTTTTGTGTTACGTTGTTAATTTTATATTTATCAGTGCAATTGGAAATTAGGGATAGTACTCAATGTGTGTTAAAGAAATATAGTTTTGTTATTAACTGGGAAAGCTAACATTTAATGATATTTTTTAATAAATTGCGTGACATTTTTACTAATGCATAGGGTAAGTACAGAGACCGGAATCGGTGAACGAGTTGTTGGAATCGATTCCAACCCTGGAACTGATTCAAATCCAACGAGTCCAAAGACGGACTCGTTCTGCCCATCACTACACTGTACATTGTACAGGTGTACAAAACATGTACGATGGTGGTATATACGGTTCAATTTGTACGCTGTTCTTCTATTCATAATCAAAGTTGTCGTTGCCGGCTAGTGTATTAACAATATGTCTGAAGAATATGAAGAAATTTTAGTGTATATGGATTTCAATTCTAAAGTTGAGGATGATTTGTTTTCGGTGGACAAAGAATTTAAAATTGTAGGAATAGACACTGATGAACCAGTATTACAATTAGGAAACCAAGTAAGAAAATGTTTTGATCACTTATGAGCTATTGTTTTCAGAGGTATATTTTTATTTTTTACTTAAAGGTATTTCAAGGTGAATGGAAAGACACCTCGGGAACACATGTGATGTTTGAAGAAGGGGATTGCCTCCGGACTGATCCACTATTTTCCGAAACTCCAGAGAAACAAATGTATTATACTTGTAAAACAGATAAAATGCTTCACATGTCAAGAATATTTGTGAATCCTAAAGAAAACCAAAGCGATGTACCTATCGAGGTTGAAAGTAACGTTGAAGATAAAGTGTAATACTTAGTTATAATAAAAAATATTGAGATAAAGTGCTTGTTAAACTATCTGAAAAGTTGAGAATATTAACATCAACTTATTTCTAACTGGATTTAAAGTTTTTACTGTGATTTTCTTTAAATAATAAATTAGTTTATTTTTCATACCATTCTGGAGAGGGCTTTACTTTAGAAATTGAATTTGAAAAAACTAAAGATGTGTGATGTTCACTATTCTTATTTGTGCAATAAATATCTGATATTAATTTTGTTTGTTTACATATTGTGTACTTTTCGAAACAAAGAAATTTCAGGTATTCTCCTTAATTTATAAAATGTTCTTTAAAAAAGGTCGGGTTTTAATCATGAGCAACCGTCAGTTTATCTACATGTATATATATTCTAACTGAAACTGTATTGAATTATATTTGCATTTCTAAAAATTCAACATTTTAATTGTAAAATGTCCATTTTAGTTTTAAATTGCAAACTCTTAGAAGGAATGTAAGAGGTTTACTTTTAAGACACACCGGCTTACTTTAACTATGCTTGCTCTATAACGTTTAGAACGAATTATAATTTCTAACTTCCTCATCCTGGAGTGAGTAATCAATTTCCATAAATATCTAGGTGCAAAAGGTGCGCGGTTTTTGTGCACCACTGTGGTTGACGAAAAGCGTCGATAGATCTCCAGCGAAGCATTTTTTAGCTGCTCTTTCTTCATCAGCGCATTGCCCGCATTCTATTGTGATTCCCTGCATCGCAGATAGTTTAAGTTGCCCATGCTGACAACAAGAAGGTTGTAGGTGACTAAAAAAAAGACTTACTTGCAAGCCATCAACGCAAACGAAAATGCCGATAGATTGATAAATTGATAGGCGAAAAGTTTCATTATTAACCACTCGCTAAGTTTACTATAGTATTATTTCAACAAGACTGGAGACCTTTCGAACGCTTCTAGGTATCTTGAAGGCCTAAATGCTCTTCTGATTAGGAATTTCTATACTGCTTCCATGAGCGGTGTAGTTTTAGTGGCCAGTATCATAGGTACTGAAGTTCTTAATAGTGAAGATATACTTGCGATGTGTGTCTCAGTAATTAGTGCATTGTCAATTCTTCTGTCGTGTAAAAATATGTTCAGTTATTCTCTATTAGATTCCATAGGAGGATAGTAAATGAATGTGAATAGAAGGAATTATCAAGTAAGTCTAAGGAGGAGTTCTGTATCTTCTCAAGTAGGAGAGTAATAAGAGGATTTCTGTATCTCTTATATTCGTTGATGAAAATGGAAAGTGTGAAGAGATGTCAGTAGCAGTAGGTGGAGCAAGAATGTATGTACTATGGCATGGCGCATACGCTACGACCCAGGCATAGGAGACAATTTAGCTCATTGGTCGTTGTTGAATGGAAGCAGAAGTAGGTAGTTTAAAGCAGTTCTATTGGTAGATAAGACAGGTGTGGTTATTGGTCCTCTTTGATTGCGCTCATTGGCTTTGTAGTTAACTCTGTAGTTAGTTACTTGTGAACGATGCAACCTCTGTTGAGTGGAAGACGTGGCATAAAGCACAAGTTGGCGATGTGTATCTAGATTTGGCATAGGTGGATAAATCATGGTGACCGGCACATTTCACACACCTTCAAGGGTGATAAAAATCTTTTTAGGGTGTCCATACTGTTGGCAAACAGTGCCATTTTACACTCTCCAATGAACATTGGAAATTTTCATCTTTCGCGATTCTTCCTCTTTAATCTGAGTGCACAGAAGACATTTAATATTGAAAATCTCTGGATTGATTGACTGAGGCTCCAAGAAAAATAAAGGTAAAGGTGCTTTCGTTGTTGGGTAAAATGTTTAAATCTGATTTGACGCGGAAACGTAAATGTTCTTTCCTGTCTTCAATTGGTGTTTTGATAGAGGTGGCGCCAATCTGTATGCCTTGTCTTTAATTGATAAGTGTGAAAGTCAGCGCCTTTGTCTTAATGGTATTTTTTCTCTATCCCTTTGTCAAAATCCTGTACCGACAATTTTATGTCAGTCTAGAGGTATTTGCTAGAGAAGGAATTCGATCCAATTTCTTTGCTTAGAGCTTTGTAGAAATTCATGTTATGATGTTTATAAAAACTGGAAGTTGGTGGATTAGGTGAGCATTTTTATATTAGATGACAATATCTGAAGGGTGCATACAGAATGAGAGTGAAAATATTGGTGCCGTGAAAAGTTGGAAGTTGAATTCCGATGAAGTAAAGCATTAATATTATTTTGTTTTGGTGTCATTGTATCTGGATCAAAAAGGATATTTTGCTGTAAATTCTTGGTATTTTTAGTTGCCTGTGATTTCTTTTTCTGTAATTTCTTTCTTATTTTGTCTATTGAACTTGTTGGGCTTTTTAACTTAATGACAGCCAACTTTCTTCATCATTTGTGGCATAAATATCTTCTACATCAGACTCAGACTGGCCATGGCCTCAGCGATTAGTTTTATTTTTAATACATATATTTTTATATCTTTACACCTAAATGTAAATGAAAATTGTACACAATCTTTATGAAAAAAGTACTTTATAAATTAGGAAGTATAATTAGCGAATATATAGCTCTTACTTGTCTCACAAGATTTTGATATTCAAAAGAATACAGTGGAATAATTTCTTGACCCCTTTTTTTTGTACTCTGAAATTAGTATTGCATCTTCAGGAGAGAAAAAAGCTTAACAAATAGAAGCAAAACTTGCAAAGGCTATCCGTTAACAGGCATTTGCGATGTATGAGTTTACTCAATCGGCAATAACTTTTCAAGATACGTAGGATCGCTCGAATGGTCTCCAGTCTTGTTTAAATAATTCCTTAGTAAACTTAGCGAGTGGCTAATAATGAAACTTTTCGCCACTGGTTGAGGTTTTCATCCATCAATTGCTACAATTAATTTATTAGTGCAACTCTAATACTATTGGTTGCAGATTGCGGTATTTTCCTTTAAATTGATGGCTTAGAGAAACATGAAGAGAATTCCCCGGCTAAGGAAACTGACTCATCTCTGGTTACGCATTTGTCCTAAATGCAGTATTATATTTCTTGAATTAAGGAGTCGGGAATTATTATCTTCCTCTTTTATATCTGTTTAGTAGTTCAAATACAGTAGTACAAGTATCTCTGTTTGAAAGCCAGTTTTCCAAATCTTATCGAAATATCTAGCGCCGTGACCGCCGTTTCTCGTTCTGTCCTATAGCCATCTGAGAAGCTCTCATGCAGTTTAAATTAATTACTTTATTATAACTAATTATACATTACTTTATTATGATAATAATGTAAATACTTTAATTAATAATTAATTAAATTAATAAAAAGAAAATTTTGCTTAAATTATTTGGTAAACATATTCTCAAAAACAACTTCAATGAGAAAGAGTTAGTATATGTGATGCATACAGTAGTGTAGTTTTAAAATGAAAAGTAATGGACTAAATTCTCAAATTTATATCAAAGTTGAACACTCACTGGTTAGTACGATTAGAAAATTCTTAACGATTTTAAGAAATTTGAAGATTTTGAATTTAAAGATTTGAAATTAAGGAATTAATTGCATTAAATAAACTAACAGCACTGAGAATTTATTTCGGTAATTTACATTTTTAGGACATCTATTTCCTAGAAATGGATTTATCAGACTTTTTCAATGAAACAAATGTATTTAAAGCTTTAATTCTTAACCTACTCCAAAGAAGATGGTCATGAAGGGCGTGAATCTGTACGGCAGCTAATGCAGCAGCTTCAGGATAAGCAACAGTTGTACAACCCAGCCCTGAAATCGTTCTGACTTAAGTAATATGTTCATAAAAATATTTATATTTTATTAAATTAAATTAGTTACCAGAAGGAACATTTAATGAAGACCAAATATCTTGGTTAATATTAGAACTATTAACAGGAGGGCAGTTTATTACTGGCAGTACAGTATTTCCAGAAAGCACTGGACCAAGCCCATTACTCCTACCCGCAACTGCGATTAAAACGACATCACGTCCACAACCTTCATATTCAGCAAGTATTTTCAATGTTTCTTCTGTTCCTTTATGGGCTGAGGTTATTCTTAGTTCAGAGGGTAAACCAAGTGCTTCACATGATTTCTGAATTTTCCTGCAATGTTCCTCATCTGATTGGGAACCCATGAGAATTACAGCCTAAAAATGTTTATTGCAGCAAGTATATATTTCAGCATTATTATAGAAAATTCAATATTTTAAAAGTTAATATTCAAAACAAACCAAGGATTCTGTTGGTGTTAGAAAATAATCCAGCTGGTCTGAAATCCATTTAAAATTACTTTTGATCGTTTCCAAGTCCTGATCAGTTACATTACTCAGATTACGATATACTTGCTTATCTTTCATCAGCCTCTTGTCACCAGACGGCCAAAGCCTCCAAGAATCCGAATCAATTATATCAGATACGAGAAGTTCTCCTAAAATAAAGGTAAGATTAATAAAATCATCTTAACATTAATAGCAAGACGCTAGGGGCAAAAAACAAATAAAATTAAAATACCGCTGGAATCTACTCCAAATTCGATTTTCATATCAATTAATGCACAGTTACGAACAGCCCAAGCCTTTTCTAAGACTTCGAAAACAGCTATTGACGTGCGCCTCATCATATCAACTTCATGTCTTGTAATTGTAAGCCCATTCAATTTAAAGTTAGCGGCAATTATTTGTTGTTCTGACCATTGAGGATCGTGGTTGGCATCATCCTGCAGAAGATAGAAAAATTAAAGAAAACTCTACAAATGTAAAGTAAGTTGGAAAGATTCCGTTAATGGTATTTTAAAATGATCCTTTAAGCCTTTACACCGAACACCCATCAGGTGTTGGAGATAATTCAAGTATCACCAGTTACTTAAAAGTTTTTTTTATTAAGGTTGATCGTAGGCAATCAATTAATTATCTTTATTTTGTTCAAGCTACAATAAGAACTGCTAAACTTTGCGATTTTTACTTATCCTTCTGTTATCTACCCATTTCCTTATATCAACATTATCATCCGATAAAAGTGATGCACTAAATATAATCGCTTTAAACTTGTCATATGGAAATTCATTTTTAATGCGTTTACTTAGATTGCATTTACTAAAATGGTATTACTGATCTTCGAAAAAAGTAGGCTAATATCGAAAAAATAATGGGTCTCAAACTTGAGACTTTCACTGGTTTATCGCGAAGTTTCCTAAAGTTTTTCTCACTATCTTTTGTTTGCTTCATATATTAAGGAGACATTACAATTCCAGCATTCATTAATTTTCTGAAAAATTTAAAAGCAACCTCAAAAATATTCTTCTGAAGTTTCTCGCCAGGACAAATAGTAGATGTTACCATCTGTAACAATATTGAGTTTCAAACCAGGTTACTTTCTGTTACGATAACAAGTAATAGTAACTAGAAGAAATTTTTGTATCTTGTTAAACTTTCCATATCGAGTTTTCATCAGAAATATCCGTTTTGAGAATCCTGGGACCAAAGAAAGTGCTGCTTAGAAAATGATGGTGTGTCCACCATAATTAAAAACGAAAAATCGTAGAAAGTTCAAATTTGGTATTTCGCTTTAGATGGTAAGAGAGATCGCCGCAATAAGGTTTCGGCCAAAATCAGTCAACCGAAATTATCAATCCCATCCAATTTCCAGTTTTCTGGAAGTTTCCAGGATTTGATGAAAAATAAGCTCCTGATTTTTTTTTTCTAACTAGTTGCAACTATATTGTCCAATAACTTTTATTTGACATGGTTTTCCAGGAAAATCTGATTAAGGGCACTTTTGGGACCGACAGGCGGTTTAAACTTTTCTCTAAACCAGAGTTCCGCAACCGGAGTGCTAACGCTACCACTGCAATGTTAGCTCAGGAAGTAGCATTTACTGAATCGTTTTTTAGATTTTCTCGAAAGTACGAGTAGTTCTAACGACTTTCTTTAAATTCATACTTATGTTGATCTTCAAATTTTAATTGCAACACTTTTCCAAAAATAATTGACTAAGAGGAGAGGAGAGTGGTTCTTTCCTCTACTATTTTAATAAAAATATATGACCTTGTATCTGATATTTTATAAAGAAAGATTAAGTGTGTAACTGAAATTCAAAGTTTAAATAGAATTTCATAACCTGAGGTACCACTTTATCGAACGGATTTTTCGTTTTTTCTTTTCTTTTTTTTAAATTTCTGACAATGCCACCAACGATTTTCTCTAAACTATCGTAAGATGTAATTATTCATATAGATCAATAAATAATTTGTATTTGAACAATTAGGATTTATTTATTTTCAGTGGAGGAGTAGGTTAGATAAAAAGCTTCATATTTGAGTAATTTTACTAACATTTTCTAGTTTGTAAAATTACACATTTTTAAAAATTAGGAGCTCAAAAAAATGGTAGAAAGAGAAAGGTTCACACCAAATTGTTTCATTCATCTCATGTTTCTTGTATTCAATATTGGCTTTAAAAAAAGCTTAATCATTTTAAATGCACCACGAATTACATTTGTGCATAAATATCTACAACCCTCTTGCTTGAGAATTGGAACTTTAGATTTTATATGAATTTGTTTTTTTAACTGCTTACTTTTTTTAAAACAAAAATATATTGCATAGATTAATGTTCTCTAATACACAACGTATTAAATGTTCGCAAATAAACGAAATGAATTACGACTCAAAAAATGTAAATTAATCAAAGGTCCTAAAATGATAACATTTACCTAAGATTAAACTTGAAAAAAAATAAAAAGAAAGTTCAATGTCTAAGGTTATCTAAAGTTATCTATTTAATTACTAACGAAAATATTCCTTGCAATAGTAGTGACGCACATAAGATTAGGGATAACTATCTATCTATCCATTATAAAAACAAGAAAAAAATATTTTGAATTTATTTTAAAGATATGAAATTGCTTGCTTTAATATTTAAATTTTATTGAATATATGGTTGGATCTGGAATCTAAGAAATTATCAATGATTTTGTTCGCCTAAGCAGGAGTGTTTCATTTAAAGTACTTTAAATTTCTATACAACTCCGGCGGATCAGTAAAATCAATCGATCGAGAGACAATTGTAAGACTAATAGAGATGAAAAGGCTAGTACTAAACGCTATAATCTGTGAAACCAAATTGATTTACTTTACCGAGAATTAACGCTTCATGATTTAATATTTCGTAATTATTTATAAGAAATTGCTACACTTTTCAATATTACACACTTCAAATATGTCGAATCTAAAATCAAACATGTAAAGTGGTTCGGTCTTTGAAAACGAATCTTTACAAAATAGATCTTAATTCAATAACAAGAAACTAATATTTTGATTCTAACAAATTATGAAGATTCACATTATTAATAAAAGATCTACCTTAAAAAATGTTTCTTGCAGAGGAGGGTAAAAGCGGAAACCTTCTGGCACTCCCGGATTACGTTTGAGAAATGAGCCTGTAGCTAGACGTCGAGTTACCCATTCAATCGGAACCATTTCACATTTTTTTGCAAGAAATGCTGTTTCACCAACGCTTTTTATAAAAGATGTCTTTAACCCTGAAATTTAAAAACCTTGCTAAATATATTTTATGTCAAAATATACTTTTGCTAAAATGATTATAAAAATAATTTAAAAATTTTTTTATTTTAAAAGTCAAAATGAGAGAAAATAAGTAAGCAATCAAGGATAACATCATTATCGTTATTTTAATTTAACTTACCTACTGCATTCAATAAGGCAAAAACTTTTGCATTTGTCTCATTAGATATTGCAGCTTTTCCTTTCAAATCGTGAGCTTTAGCTCCATCTCCAGCTGTAATTCTGTCCTTGCTAACTAGTATTACTTCATGGGGATGACCATCAACGTCATAGACTTTCTTCGTCTTTCCCTCAATTACAATCTTTCCAAGCTTGTACCCTAACAATAAGAAGAATTTGTTATTAAAAATCGTACTAATATATCAATTTCTTATTTTTACTGGTCTTACTCCAATCTGAAGAAATAAAAAAATTAGTTCAATTAGTTTAAATCATAAGATTTTTAGACAAGTTTAAAGCAATAATGGCCGGCCATAACTTTGAATAAATTTTAATCAATATAAAACCTTAATAAGATTTGTTTTTTCAGAGATTGTAGAGGACCATTGGAATTTAAATGGTATTTAGATTGAAAATAATAAAGTAAAATAATGTTGAAAAAGTTATTTTGCGTCGATAGTGTTTTAGGGGTAGCATAGACATAGTGACTAGATCTCACAGTTACTTTCTCGGAGCAAATATGCCCATTCAAGGGAATTATCAGTTATGCAAGATTCAAGATACAGACATAAAAATTCAACATCAAATCTTTATTTGATGCAATAAAGTCTCCTACAACTGTTCAAAAAAAAACCGTTGACTTAATCTTCTTATTGCTGCAATGGTAGTCTTATATGTTTTCCTCAACGAAAAGAAGTCTGAAGACAATATTAGATAGAACCGTAAATGTCGTATTAAGGAGAGAAATACATTCTAGAAGGTCACTCTTCTCGTGGATTAGACAAATTACTCCACTGTTCCATTCTTCAGGTATCTTCTTCTCCGCATATATCTGCTCAATGAGGTGCTCCCCAATCTGGGCTTTATCTAATTACAAAGCAGGCTACAAACTATAAATCTCTTTCGATAGCCACGCAAGTTACTACCCATTAAATACACACCTTTTCCACTTACATGGGATGACGATTTGGGCGAAATCGAATGAGACAAAGCTATTCTTTTTGCTTATCTCCTGACTAAAGTCTTCACATCTCAACCAGATATGAGGATGATTTGCACATGACGGAAATACAACCTGAACTGGACATATCACTTCCTCTCTCAATACCGCCAAAAGCCTTTTTTCTTCAGATGTTAAATACACTTTGAAGAATCTTCATTCTAGAAAGTCTCGAGGGTTAGATCTCAACTTAGCCATCTTCCCAAAAAATCGGCCTTACCTATATTTATAACTCTGTGCTTCGTACTTCACATCAGACATACTTATGCAAAGCTCCTCACTACTCTGTACACATTTTCGCGATATAGCCATACTAGCAACAAGCTACTCCCTTCATAATCTTCATAGAAGTTACAGATACACTTAATAAAATAGAATCTTGAGCAAAGAAGTGGCGTACTAAAATGTACCCACCGAGCTAAGTTTATTGTTCGGCGGGATTCCTGTCTACTTCAACAACAATCCTTTTCCTTGCACTGACCTAGTGCGCTACTTTGGGCTCTTCATGGGCAAACGCCTCACTTGAGACTCACACACAAGCAATAACAAAAAGTGCGATACTTCTTTACATACTACTTGGAAGGAGCTTCAAACTGCCTATACAACTCAAACGATTAATATAATATATTATGTATTACTTATGATATTATATACGATAGATTATATTATGCTATCCTCAAACCTATGAGAACTTACGGGCTAGAGCTGTGGGGCTCAGCCAAAGCTACAAACATACTGGCAGTACAGGCATTTCAATCATTACTACTTTGACAGATAGCTTACGTGAGTAACCTCTCACTTCACAAAGACCTCAACATTCAGTTCATACACCAACCCGCCAAGACGAAACATCAAACTTCCATACTGCTCTCTCTGCTTGCTCTAATCCTCTCATACAACCTACGCCTCCTATTGAGGAGGAGATTGTCAGGATTGCCGGACAATCCACCACGCCAACTGAATCTTCAATGGCTCCAACTCCAAGACTTCCAAGGGGTTGATGATCACCATCATCACCATTATAACCATCCAAAGAGGGCTGCTGCTGGGTAAGAAAAATTACCCAGAAACTTCTATTCTTCACGCACCATTTACATCATTACCATCATATTTACTTGTTGAATATATTTATATTCAGATTGTAAATAAAAATATATACATACATACTTATATAGATTTAGTACATGTATGTAATATAATAAATAAATATGTGTATACTCTACATAAGTACAGTAATTTGGTACTTTTAAATTAACTGAACCTTAGATGTTCTCCCAGCATCCTAAACACAAGTAACATAATATAGATAAAGATGTGCATCTTTTTGGAATAGGCTTTAACTATTAAAGCATTTTACTAATTACATGTACATATAACTTCTTTACATGAAAGTACTCAATAAAAATGAAAGTACACTTAATTGTAATGTTGGAATGACCAGCAGTTACCAGCAGTCATTTATTTTTTATTGACTGCTTATCCTGCTTTAAGACTAATTAAGTACTGAAATTCGTTTTTAATCAATGATTAAGAATTACGACAGTCTAAACTAACTCTTTCACTTTTTCTGATTTAATGTAAAGAGTCTTTTGATGATTATTTAGAATTAAGAGCATAATAAAGAAAAATGAAATGAATAATTTGGAAAAGTTAAAATGAAGTTCTTATTTGAAACTACTTATTTATAGTAATATGCATTTTACTATTTTAACAAAATATATGTATATAATAAATTAAAATGGCCAGTATAATGGTCTAATAAATTATAAAAATATTAATGAAACTGTAACGCATTAAAATTATTTAAACGATAAGAATTGTAATCAAGTTTCCAAAAATACAACGGACTGTTATATTTTTTTAATATCTTTCATGGATTCATGAAATCATTGATCAACAGTGAATGTTAAAAAACTCAGAAAGCCCAAATAGTAGTAAATAGAAGTAGGAATAGTAAGAGGATAGAGAAAAAAGTAAATAAGCTTTTATTCGAAAATTTCTATCTGAACGAAGTAAGAATGAAATGAAATGAGAGAAATGTACTTAAGTACTGAAATATATTTGCTGATTTGTATGTCATTGGTCATTTAATCAATCCTTATACATACTTAATTTTTTAAACTTAAATTTTCGTTTCCGAGACGTTTTACCTTTTGGATAGATTTTCTTTTTGCTCCTTGGTTTTAATGAAATATAAATTATGTATAATCAATTATTTACATAGTTCCCCCCCCCCGTTTATTTCAATTTTGGCAACTTTTCTCACGAACCCTATTTGATCTGTGCGTAGCGAAAAATTACTCTTCAAAACGATTGTATTTCTTTTAATTTAAAGATTTGCGAACGTTATCTATTATAAAAAAAAAAAGGATCAAATCAAGGTTTTGCCTAAAATAAAAATAAAAAATGAAAAATCCATTCAATTGGTGGTACTTCCGGTTCATCGATTTTAACCGAAACCTTATTGTGGTGTCCTTCTAAGCAAAATGTCAAATTTGAACTTTCTGCAATATTTTGTTTTTGAGTTATGCTACATATACTATACAAAAACCAATTTTTCGGACTCATGGAATCTCAAAACGGGTATTTCCGGGTGAACTTAAAATCGAAAATCTGCTTGGCTACTTCTCTTACTTAACAGAGTAAAAAAAATGTAAGGCTCATTCATTGTTTTTTACTTTTGCTTACCACCCTTTTTCACAAATGTGTCACTAACTCAGAAGCCCTTCATATTTGAATAAAACATTATAGAGCAGATTTTTTTTTTTCAGGAAGGATGCAATTTGAAAATATAAGCAGTTTGACAAAAGCAAACTTTGAACAGGTAGATCATTAAGAAGAGATTAAAAATAGAAATGAAAATAATTTCTAGGGATATTGTTAAGTTAAATTTGTTTATGATAATGTATTTTTATGTCAATAAATTATCTGAAAAGTTGGAATCTTGTTCAGATACTCTTAACCACCTCTACTGCTTTACTTGATCAGAAGGATGAGTAAAGTAAAAGTAATAGTCTATTTTTTCAGACGGGCTTTACGTCCAACTACCAAATAAGGTGTCGTGGACGGAGGCGACTAGCAAACATACTTGACTATAAATTTCTTTTATTAACCATTAAATAAAAAACAAAGGCCTAAAGACGGGGAATCGAACCCAGTACCAAAATACATATTAGCTTTACATGATCACAAGGATGAACTTCAGTACATATTCCAAATTCTGAATTCAGAACACCAACTTCGTAAAATTATAATACTAGTGAAATCTGGGTTACAACTTTTCTTTAATGGTTAATAAAATGAAATTTATAATTGTATTTATTTATCATTTACTTTCAATAAACCGTACGTTTTTTATCACTGTCTAAAATTATTCTAAATAAACATTTATAGAAACATTGTTACCCCTTTAATAAGCTGTTAAATTTATAAATTAAACTCTATCTCTAACTAAAATGAAGAATGTAGATGCAGCAACCCTCATACCGCTTTGAACAAATATTAATTCGAGAACTCGTGGTCAATCTTCATAAGTTGCAGACCAATAAGTAAATTTATTTCTTAATTTTAAAAGTACAAAAAAAAAAAACCATACCTTCAACTGTCATGATCACTACTTATATCCCTGCAAGGACCAGAATCGACCGACAACTGATTGATTAAATAGTGGGTAACCTTAAAACTTAAATAGGTACAAAAAACGGATACTTCTACCGGCCGGGCCAATCCTGTTATCAATGAGAATTGAGAAATGCCCCTCCCCAGAGTGCATTCCCCACTTCCATTTTACTTTGGGTATCGGCAGTTACAAACAAAAACAAAGTAGAGTGTAGGAACGTAGGATAGTAGCAGCCTGTTGATTCATTCGCTTGGTGAAGTTCGAGAAGTACGCAAGTGTTACTTCTCTCATACGCGACTATAATTCCTAATTGGTAGACATACATTTTAAGGTAATTGATTAATTATTTTCTTTATATTCTATATTATTTTATAAGTACTTCTTCCATTCAATTTATTTTCAGGCTATTTGCAGAATAATTTATATAAAACTAAATTGTAAATATAGGTGTTAGGCCCATAGAGATAAGAGGATTTGCCTCTTCTTTAGGGTTCATGGTATCCCTGAAGTTATCCCAGTCTTAAATCTTCCAAAATACACAGCGCCTACAGAATAAAAATTGGATTAAGCGAACCCACAGACAAACTCTAAGGCATCATTACACAGACTCGTTCACTTTTTTCACATTTAAAACTGTAGTGACAACTTTTTTCTCAAATTGTTCACTATAGACCTTTTAAGTCGCAGAGGATTTGGCTTATAGCCCTCCCCTTATAAACTATGAGGTATATATTTTTATTTATTTATTTTCATGTTAGCTTTAAAACTGCAAACATTAGCAAAGATTATTATAAGACATTTATTTTTGATAACTAAACACTTTTGAAGCCTTAAAAACTATTTCCTAAAAATACTTTCAAGTAATAAAAACATTAAATTTTTGTGCCTTCATTATATTTAATAAAAACATTAAAATATAGTTTTTAAAACTGTTTTTAAATATTGATTTTAAGAGAAAAATAATTTTACATTAAAACTGTTAGTATTTAATTAAATGAAAAAACTGAAAAATATAATTCTATTGTACTTTGATGTTGAAAGAAAATTTGTAGTTCATCCTATTATAATTTGATTTGTAATTGTAATTACAGAAGTGTTTAAGATTAAGTGAGGAAAAGTCAATACCTCACTTTTGGGCTAAATATGTAAAATAAAAACAAAAAATGAAAACCAACAGGAAATTAGAAATAGCTTAAAATGTTTTTAGAAAATCAAAGTAAGACGTGTAAAACTAAAAAAATATTTTATCAAAACGCATTCCAATTCTTAGTATTATGTACCAACCACTCGCTCCCTTCAGAAAGTAATTGTGCGTAAGAAAGCCATTAAGGGAAAACTAATTATTCTCGTCTCAAACTTGCTCTTAAGCGGTACCTGGCCAAGGTCGTTATTCAACATTTTTACTTTCTACGTTTGCCAGAAATCATAGTATAGTATATTTTTTTATTTGTTTTATAGTTCTAGACCTGTAACAAAAGGAATTGATTTTATCCTTATCATTATCAATTATATATACACAACAACACATACAACTTGGTACAAACAAAATAATAACGATCTAACGTACAATTTATTAAATTCAAACATTACTCATTTAACAGAAATGACCGTAACATTAGTATATTTTTAACATAATTGTATACTTTGTGAATGTTTCTGTGAGGTAGTCTTTCCATTTCTCTGGCTAAATTGTCAAGGTTTAAACTTCGCCCATAAATGCTATATGCAGGACATTCTAAAAAGAAATGAACGATATTCTCACGTTAACCTCCATTACAAACCATACAAAAGTTATTTGAATCTATTTTATATATAATATTTTTAACAGTAAACTTCAGTACATAAGGTCCTGACTTTCTAAATTGAAAGAATAATCTAATTATAAGAAATGATAATTTGTTATTAAGATATGGTTGTATTATTTGTTTATTAAGATAAGAGTTTTGGTAAAAGTAAGAAAACTAGAATTTATCATTTTGTCATAATCCATAGAAATTAAACTTTCTTTATACTTTTCTAAAAGCGTGCGAACATGGGACTTATTTTTTAGAAAGGATATCAAATCGTTTACATTTTCTAGAATTACATTCAGAAATAAATTTGACAGTTGCGAATACCAATTATACTTTAGCTTATTATTAGATTTATCATTAAATAAAACGCCAGAAATCATAGTTTTCTCAGCACTTGATCAGAATACATATTTATCACCACCAAAAATTGATGATTCCATAAATTTTACATCATTACAGCTCGTTCAACTTATTACATCATTTTATATCAATCTTTTTTTTATTTTTTATTTTTATTTTATTTTTTTTAATTTGATGGTAACGCTGTGATTTACATAATTTATACTTACATACATTAATAGCTAGAAGTAAGTAATTTTTTTTTATCTGTTTCCTATAGATAATAAAATACAGGATAATACATAATATTATATAATGATTGTTTAAAATTACATCTATTTTAGTAATTAATCTACGATAATCTTTAAAAAAACAGTTTTAACTTCTTTTTTCTTTTTTTAATTTTGCGAGCAATAATGGGTTGATTCCAAAAAAAAGATTCGAATACATATTTATTCTAATTTTTGAAAATATTGAGCTACTTTTTTATTTTATTTTTGAAACATTATAAAAGCAGTCTTCTATTAAATTAAATTATTAAATTATAAAAAAGTAGCTAAAAATATTATTGATATTCATTTCCATTCCTTTTCTTTGCATATGTGGACTTTGCATGTATAAATGCTAAATTATTTCTTCCAATCTCAACGTTTGGACCTTTCTTTTCCAAAATTATCATTTTATTTTAAATAATACGATATTTTATTGACAAAACTGCACGGTCTCTTCTTAATGCCTCATCATTTAAGGCCTTCCCTTGCAAACCCAATAAGTTAACAATTTGGAAAACTCTTCATTGGACTTTTTCTGTTATGAAAAAATCTAGTTTGTACTCTACGACTTTCTGTTATTGCCTTTATTTGATTGGTTCTTTCCACATCCAGTTTGTAAAGCTGTACATTTGCCTCAAGCTGTTTGAAAAGGCACATTAGAAGGGTAACCTCCCTCGAAGTGCCTAAAAACTAACTTGCCTGGACAAATTATCCTATAAACGTTGCCCCTTTAAGTGTACGCAATGAAGTTAAGAGAAAATCGTATTATATACCAAAAATCCAGTCACTGAAGTGTTATTTCTAGGTGAGGAATTTTGATAGCTCAGATACATTCGGGTATGTTTGCTCGAACCTTCATACTTCGAAGTATGAAGCTTCTATTTTTCGTCATAAATGTTTTTTTCTTCACAAAGATACCCAGGGTATTTTCTAAAAACCACTTTTTCGGCCTCAGGGTACCTCAAAATGAATATTTCTGGAGAAAACTCGATATGAAATTTTCAAAAGAAATACAAGAATTATAAATTAGGAAAGTAATAAAGGAAAGGATTTTTTACGCAAATGCAAATTTTGGCAATTTTTTCAACCGATTGAAGAAATAAAGGTAGTATAGAGATGTCAAAATCTAATCTTATCTTAAATCTAAAAATGTTTTATAAAATTTATAATAAGGATCCAATGGTTAACAGGGGAGCCTTAAAAACAGTTTTATTAAACAGGAAGTTTATTAGGGTTTGGAATACTTTTGGTGCCCTTCTTAAGGAATAGACACAACTTTCAGCTTAATTCCTGAAGAAATAAGTAAAAGATGTTCGAAACGTTCACTAATAAAGTTTCACGCTCTCGCCAACGTTGGGCTTTATCATTACTATGTCGAACTTGGATCCAGTTATGCCATTATTATATAATTATTGTTTAAAAACTTAATAAATATACATGGAATGTAAATAATAACAGCTTATGTGGTTGGATTAGATATGGATCAGAATAAAGAATTACTGACTGGTATGAAACATGAATGTGGAGTTTTTGGTTGCATGGCCAGCAGCCCCTGGCCATCCCAATTGGACGTGGGTCAAGTGATATGCCTCGGATTGGTTGCCCTACAACATAGGTAGTATGTATGATTTGTTTAATAATAATATTAACGTATTAGTTTTTTTACATATCAGTTTTCATATGAAAATTTTGAAAATTAAGTCAGATATTTCTATATGAGTGATTCATCTTATAAATCAGAGGTGGGCAACCTTAGTGACGGAGGGGACATTTTTGACGCTGGTCAGGTTGCGGGCCATAAAGTTACCCAATGTAACAAATGTAAAAAATTCTGAATATTTTATTAAAAAATATACAAGTTAAAATTCAATACCTTTCGTTAGTAAATATCACAGTAAATAATTTCTTGCATTTGGAAAATGATTTTAACAAATCTTATTTCTTTTTTTTCTATTGTTAGCGCAGGCTATATTTTGAGCATCCGCAAGTTCTACTCTATGCTCTTCTGATATAAATGATACATATCGTAATTATTATAATTTCTAATGTTTTCATTTTTTAGAGGGCAAGAAAGTGCAGGTATTGTAACAAGTGAAGGGATTAGCACTACTCATTTTAATGTTAAAAAAGGGATGGGTATGATTAGCAGCATTTTCAATGATGACTCTATGAAAAAATTAAAAGGTTAGTGAATGAAAAAGCTTTCTTCTCGACAAGAAATTAAACCCTTAGTGCTTGTAAACTTACTAATCAAACGCTTAAATTTCATGAAAGGAAATCTTGGAATTGGGCATACACGTTACTCCACCAGCGCTGCATCTGAAGAAGTGAATTGCCAGCCATTTGTTGTGCACTCTGTTCATGGAGTCTTGGCAGTGGCCCATAATGGCGAGCTGGTCAATTGCGAAGCCCTTCGTAAGATGGTAATGTGTGATTCAAAGTTTATTATTCTTATTGTTTGTTTAATTTATTTTTTATTTAAAGCCTATAAGTTTTGAAGATTTGTTTTATTCTTTACTCGCTTGAGTGCTTTAGCGATTGAAACGTTGTTTATTTAATTTATTGGAGAATCGATCTTCAAGAGAATCGCTGAATTCTTGCCGACGTTTTGGAAATATTTATTTCCATGCTCAAGCCATAACAATTGTTTGATAAATTAATTGAAACAAAATATTTAAGTTATATATTTTCCGTTATGTTCAATTTGTTATCAGATCTGAGGATGGAAATAAATATTTCTGAAAAGTCAGCAAGAATTCAGTGATTTTAATTTTTCGAAGAGCGATTCTCCAATTAATAAAGAAATTAATTTTTGTTATTGAAGAAGTGTAAAAAAAAACAACAAATATTATTATACTGAATTTATAAAAAAGAAACATGATTAGTATTACGTTTAGAAGGCATAAAAATATCAAATATTGTATAACATTTTGCTGGTATTTTTTCGCACTAATAATATTATTAGCTCCCAGAATGTCTGTTTCTTAATTACTAGCAGCATCTTTGGTTTAACTATGATTTAATGCGAGCACTATTTCAACAGGTACTAAGTAGAGGAGTTGGTTTGTCAACTCATTCGGATAGTGAACTTATAACCCAAGCATTGTGTTTGAATCCTCCAGAAGGTGAAGAAAATGGACCTGACTGGCCTGCTCGAATTAAACATTTAATGCATCTAGCTCCACTTTCCTACTCATTAGTGATAATGATGAGGGATAAGATTTATGGAGTAAGAGATACTTATGGCAATAGGCCATTGTGCCTGGGAAAAATTGTACCCCTTCAGAAAAAAGGTAATAATAAGGTTGGTAATGATGACAATTAAGAAAAAAAGTATGAGCAATTTTAACCCTTCTATTACTTTTCACATTAAAAATTCACACCAAATGCTTATTACTATTGATTTATTAAACAACACGTTCTGGAAAGCCATCGTCTGATAGCGTTGACTTTAAATCATATACCGTTCACAGTTATCAAAGAAAGTAGTCAGCAGATGGCACCTACTGAACATATACGAATTCCCCGAAACATGTTTTGGAAATCATAGAAGCAATTTGTACTACAGGGCAGTTTGGTTTGTAAATAAAGTATTTAACCAGATAATGGGTTAAAAAAATGCGCTCGCACTAACTAGGTTCATTCATTCACCTTAACGAGAGGACTTGTATCCTTTCTTACAAAATACTATTTATTTAACTTTATATGATGATACCAATAATAGCGAAACATCAGAATGAAAGCACGGTAAATATACTGAATGGGTAAGAACACGTACAATTTATGTACGAAATACTATAATGGGTGCTACCATAGATTTTCTTATTTGTATAAAGGAAGTAAACAAATAATGAAACAATAAAAACATGGCACAATAAAAAATTCCTCACTGACCTAATATTAAACTATTAAGCTTGACTCACTCATTTATTCATAGAAAAAAAAATAACAATAAAAAAATGAAAAAAATAATAATAATGTGGTCGATAAATAAGATTATAATATATATTTTAAAAGAAGAAAGGGATGGAATTAGCTCAGTGGTTGGCGAACTGGATTTCCACGCGTACGACCTGTGTTTGAATCCAGCTGTTAGCCCATAGATTTACTTTTCCTGTCTGGTGATCTGCAGGGTTGTTTGTAACGAGTCATGGCACTGAAAGAAGATCCAGGCGACACCTTAGAAATTACGCTTTTAAATAAAAAAAATAATTAAATAAATAAATGAGAGAAGAAAAATGATTAGATCAGTAATAGTGCGCTGGATTTGCATGCGGGGGTCATAGGTTCGATTGCAGGAAATGTTTTTTGAAGATTATGCATTAATCCTGAATTTTCCCACATTTTCTTTTAGAAGAATTCAAAATTTTTCAACATCTTGTGGCTTTTTAGAAAAAACAAAATAGAAATCATATTCTTCTAATTTCAGCAGGCGATGAACCTGAAGGTTGGGTGATATCTTCAGAATCTTGTGGTTTTTTGTCAATTGGGGCACGATATTTAAGAGAAGTACAACCAGGAGAAATCGTAGAACTAACTAAAACTGGATTCAAAACAATAGACATTATTGGGCGCCCAGCAGATAAAGCACTTGCATTTTGTATATTCGAATATGTATATTTTGCAAGGTCTGACACTATTTTTGAAGGTGATCATAATGTATACTCGTTATTTTTATGGTTTACCAGATTTACAGAAGTTTTTTCAATTTATAAATTTCTCTGAATTCCTTCTCCAGGTCAAATGGTGTATTCAGCAAGAATGCAATGTGGTCGTATGTTAGCAAAAGAAGCATTGGTGGCGGCTGATATTGTAAGTTCTGTACCAGAATCCGGCACAGCTGCAGCCCATGGATTTTCCAGAGAGGTCATTAGTTTTACTAATTATGATAAAAAATAAAAAATATTTTGACTTTTAATGTTGATCAAACAGAATCACAAGTCATTTGGTCAGATCCATTTATAAAGTTGACATGTATTGGGCGCAGAAATATTAGTCTGATCAAACTTCTTACTCAATTCCTTTACTATTACGAGAAATAAAAGTTACACCAGTTTTCATTTAAAACATTAAAACAGAGGTTCTTAAGCTTATTTCGTCTACCGCCCACTTTGAGAATCAATTATTCTAGCCCCCCTAATATTTTAACTCTACTACATCTTAAAAACCACAATCGCAATCATTACTTTAATTTAATTATAGCGTGCCATACGGTCTTATCCTGTTTCTGAGTTCAACTTACATTTCAAATGAGACTGTTCTAATTAGAGCAATACAAGGCAACTTTATTAATAATATTTAGAAAAACGTTTAATTTAAAGTAAAACTAACATTTCAATTTAAATTTTAAAACTAATCTAATGTGAAGGAAGAATCTGATGATTTTTAACAAGTTTGTTAACATCACGCTCGAATGTACTCAAGAACAGCCATAAGTTAACGCGTTCGGTAACATCAAACAATTTCTCTTCCTATTTAGCTGCGTTGCCACAGCACAAATCGAAGTTCACACAAGTACGATGATGGGAATGCTGTCAAAAATCGTTGATCAATCGACCACAATCTAGGGTACAATTGCGGAACTAGCCAATATTAACGAAACAACGAAGTAATCGATGTAGAGTATAGATAAGATTTGATTTAGTTTGAACTATTAGAAAAACCCGAATCAGTAATCGCCCCCCTGTAGGTCTCCAGCACCCACAAGGGGGCGTTATCGTCCATTTTGAGAAAGATCTATTTAAAATATGATGAGATATGGTTTTTTCATTTTTGTAACAGAACAATAGAGAAAACTGAACGTATCATTATGTAACATTTGAATTGATTGCAGTCAGGAATTCCATTTGCTGAAGTTCTCTGCAAAAATAGATATGTTGGACGAACATTTATTCAACCAAGCACAAGATTAAGGCAATTGGGTGTTGCTAAAAAGTTTGGGGCGCTTTCTGAAAATGTAGAAAATAAAAGAATAATATTAATAGATGATTCAATAGTAAGAGGAAATACAATTGGACCAATTGTTAAACTTTTGAGGGATGCAGGCGCAAAAGAGGTAAGCTTTTTTTTTTCCTAGTTTACATCTTGTTTTATAATGCGCCATTTTTGTGTGAGATGTTAGTTAAATGGCGAATATTGTTATTGGGCTGTAAAGATTAGAGACTGTAGATATTGGAATGGTTGGCTTCGTCCATTTTGAAACACTAAAAAAGGTTTAGATTTAATAATTTAAATAATTTTAGACTAAATATCAATAATTAGATGATGATGATATTCGATGTTAATGAGTTCTGATTCAATAAAAGCACATAATTCATTCACAATTTTATCTAAAATCATAAACATCTGGGATACAATTATTTTATAAATTTCGCTGTCTATTCACTCAATTCCAGAATGTAAGCGCTTATGTCGCATTTTTTTTTTTTTTATCTTGCAAGCGTATTTTCTTATCCAAGGATAATCGTATTTTCAAGACTTTTAATTCAATGTTAGAAAACGGAAGTTTTTCAATACAAAAGCTTGTGACATTCAACTATTTATTATGAGTTGAATTAATTAATACATTTTATACATTAATTAATATACATTTTAGAGTTGAATTAATTAATATTTATTAAAGTTAAAAAAAAAGTGTTATACAAAATTTAATGCTGAATTCGAACATGCGTTATGATGGCGAAAGGTCCGTATTTTTAGAAAAAAAATACGAAAAAATCAACGGATTGAGATGGCTAAGCCCATTTAAGAGGTACTACAATTTTAACAAGTACTGTCGCCGAATTGGTTAGTCGAGATTCTGCAGATGCAATCCGTATTTCTTTTTTTATTCGTCATATTTGAAAATCTAATAAGATATTAACTCAGACTAGACCAATAGGTCTAGAAATACCTTGTTGAATTTCCTTTACTTATTTCAGAATATTAATTTATTTTTTTTATTTCTTATAGGTTCATGTTCGAATAGCATCTCCGCCATTAAAATATCCTTGTTTTATGGGTATTAACATACCAACAAGAGAAGAACTTATTGCCAATAAATTAGACAATATTAAGTTAGCTACACATGCTGGTAATCATTTAAATATTTTACTTTTCTTGTCTTCTGAAATGAAAGTAGATTGAAGTAGTCCATTTTAGTTATTGGTGCAATTCACTCATTGATTCATAAATTAAGATTTTTTTTTAAGAGCAATCAATTTATAATAAACTTAAAACTAATCTTTAGGATTGTAAAACTGGAATTCAAAGCATCTACTTTAATAGAAAGTTTAGTTTTCATATTCAATAAATTTTGAAATATTTTTTCTAAAATGAAAAAAAGGTAATCACAGTCTAATGATAATCACCCTCCCGTCAATTTCGGTCTGTAAGTTTTAAGTAACCTACGACAGCATTTCATTGAGCTCGTTCGGTTCCCTGTTACTAATTAATCGCCAGAGTTCGGCTCTCTTTACTGGTTTTATTTTTCTAAAAAAACTTTCCCAAACAAGTTGTCGTTCTTCTTATTAAAGTAAACCTTCTCAGGTTGTTAATATATATATAGATGATATATATATTATCTATACTGAAGGGCTACGATTTCTTAGAGAATCTGCTTACTTTTAAAGTGTCGCTTCAATCATATTAACTTCTAAAATTAGCCGATCATCATCAATGCTAATATCATGTGAGGAATTCACAGAGGATCATAAGTTCGATCTGTCCTTTTCAAAAGAGTATAAGTCAGACACTACTATTGAAACTTTTATGGAAACCTAACACAAGTACTTCGCTTTTTTCCGTATTAACCATTTCGTGGATGAGTTTTCAATTTGCTGGAAAGTGCTCGTCAGGTTTATTTCTAGTAATGATATTAATATCTTTGGTGCATGCCAAAATCTCCACTTTTACTAAGGATATTTCTATCGACATAAATCTCATAATTTTTTATAAAGCTATGTTGTAGAGATGGAAGGCGGCGGGTTTGTTGTAATAATTATACTTCTGTGAGTAAGTGGAGATCCCCATTTCGAATAGGGTAGTCAGTTGTAGCTACTTTTTATTTAATTGGTAAAATATCAATAACCTAATTTGTTAGACGATAAGCTCCGCGAAAAAATGGCATACTTAACAACCATGAACAGACAAGACAGAAGACAACCCTGTAATGTAAAAATATTACTTTGTAAACTAGCCCTGAAGATGACCTAGTCCCTAGGTCGAAAGCTCGGCAGAATAAATTTATCACGACTGAAATGACAATTATTTTTTCATCCTATTGAAACTATGAATCAGTCACCAAAAAGAATGAACAACAATTGTCGTTTTAAGTTTTGCGGAGTACTTGCTTATTAAAAATATTCTTCTTATCTTCACACGAATTCTGGGAAGCAAGCTTTAAAGTAGATAAAATTCTCGTTCTATTTGCTATCAGTATCCTACATAAAAAAAATTACTTTTTTATTTTCTCAGCTGTACTATACGGTGCACGACTTTTTTGTCATTAATCTTGTTCCTGATCATCGCATTTCCTTTATTACCAGTACGATTCTATTTTAAATATAAATATTCTGATATTCTTTTTTTTATGTATGTATATTAATATTATGAATAATTCCTTAAATTTTTTATAATTTGAAACACCAATAAATTAGATCAACTAACCCCATTTTTTAGGAGCAGATAGTTTGGCATACCTTTCCGTAGAAGGACTAAGAGAAGCCGTTAGACAAAACATTAAAGAAAAAAATAAAAATAAAATTGGTCACTGCACAGCATGTTTAACAGGAGAATATCCAGAACCTCCAGAAGATTGGTAGATTTTTTTTCAGATCATTTGGAAATCTTGAAGGTTATCTGTGAATTAACGAATCTTAATGGATAAATTAAATCTCAGTAAAATAAAAAATAAAAATATCGAATACCAATAATTTATTTACATCATTTACATAATTTAACTAATGACCATCTCTTCTGAACTGGCTGATAAGAGTAAAAAAAGGAACTCTCGGCGATACTGCTTCAAACTATTATTTTTTCGCATCAAAGAAAATTTATTTAAATTAAGTATAAAGAATAATTTATACGTTGTAAAAAAGAGTAAAATGAAGTTAGTTACTTCGAAGGTATTTATTGTATGTTAGAATTATAAAAATTTAGTTGAAATGTCATTAGTTGAAAAAATTAGATAAAATGTTGAGAATAGTCAATTATTATTGCTCATTATAATTTTAAACGCCTTAAAACAAGTTTTCTCAATTTTGATGTGTAAGTAGATTGTTCTACTTAAATTAAAATCCTCTTACCATAAAAAAAAAAAAATGAATTCTTAAAGTACAAACCTTAAGTTTTGATTTTAGGAAACTAAGTGCATTTAAACTATGTATAAATTTTAATAATATAAGAAAATTTTAGTTTAATTTTGAAGTTTTATTCGTTAATGTTTCTTACTACCTTACACACCCATTAACTAACCTTTTGAATAGAGATTATTTTCCTTTTTCAATCAATTGTAATTTACTTTACTTTCTGGATTAAGAATTTTTAATATCTTTATATGCGCGTTCAGAGGTTCACAGAGTGCATACAAAATTTGTTGATCGTTAAAACATAACTCCAGGGATGGTAATTTTCAATATTTTAAGATTTCAATATTGTATAAGAACGAAATTTGCATGAGCCCATCACTTTAATTTCAATGACAATTCCTGGGCATTTAGGGACATTTAGTGAGTGATAACTGCAAATTAAGCAGTACTTTAATGTGCAGTTACATAAGCGTTCCTTTTTGCCCAGAAAACAATGTTTCAGGTAAAAGAGAAGAAAGTTTTTTTTAAGACAAAGAGTGCTTCAGTCATTAAAAACCTTAAAGAACCATTTGATTCTTGCTTCAAGGTCGGGAATCATTAGTGCCCTTCATCAGAAGCATCTTCAGAGATAGACAGCTGAAAAAGATTCCAAACGAAACCATTTCAAAAAAATATGCTTATTTATTTTGATAGGACTGTTGATTCATGGTCTTGTACGATACTTACATACTTAGTCAATGCTCAAAATAATGCTCTTATTTGAAACTCTAATTGGTGATGCGTAATGAAATTTGTTAGTTAGTATCAATAAGAGTATTGCATAATACTACAATAAATAAAAGCTTAATAGAATAGTCATGAGACATTCCTGGAGTCTGACAGAGTGAGTTTAGGACCACCATGATCACATCTTCATGATCAGATGTATGATAATGTATCTACTGGAATGACTTAGTAGATATATTTAATATGTACTTACAGAGTCTAAAGAATTGGAAGCTACAGTATGACTGATATTAAGATGATGGTTAACGGACATAAGGAAAGGACTGAGACCTTATCAGCCATCTCGATCCCTAAATTCAGGGGATCAGGAAACTGATAAAATATTCCATGCTCCAAAAGAACTGAAAGCAGCTTGGCAAACAATAACAGCTTTGATGGCTCCTGGCAATCCGAGAAGAAACTAATACCATATCTGTAAGTCCCTTCCAGCAAGTGGCAATTCAGCTCCTCTTCAAAGGCAGAGACAAGACGATCTTTCTAATAATATTATAATAAAAATTTCTTCAAAACAACTAGCCACTTACTTTTCTTTTTTAATTTAAAATGATTTATCTATTCCTCAGTGGAGAAACTGTCAATTTCATCTATCTTACTTGATTCATTAAATGAAAATCTAAAGCAACTAAAATGGTAATATTTAAACTTTTTTCTCATTTTTGTTGACTTAATATTTATTATAACTGTAATTGTAAATATAAGAACTAACGTGTAAGAAAAAAGTCACTTAAAAATTTTTATTTGTCTTTTTTTCGTTTATAATCGTGTTACCGTTTGCATAAATTTTCAATTTCGTCAACAGATTTTGGACAGGTTGATATTACTTTCGGTCCTTTATTAGTAAATAATACGTCATCTTCAATTCTTATTCCAATTCCTCTAAATTCTGGTTTGGTAAGAATATTCGTACTGTTAATATAGAGACCTGAAATCACAGTTAATAAATACTAGCTTCCTAATAGTATGCATTATTATGAGTCATTCGCTAAAATCTGAGTCATGAAAGAAATAAAATTTCATTCCATTTTAGATCAATTTAATACTTTCCAAAAAACGGGGCCTTTCAAACAGTTCCTACAGAACTTTCAACATTTTGCTAAGTTTGAAGAAAATTACTCCACTGAATGTTCCACTTTACTGTTAAGATTAATCACTTATTTAAGATTTTCTCAAAAATGGCTACGACGATTTTTTTCTAAACACTTTTTAAATGCTTTACGCACACGTAGACCTATATTTTATGTAAAACATTTTTCATGGATAATTTGTTTTAGGATAGTTCTGGGTACAAATTAACGTTTCAGAGTTGTGCATTGGTTTCTTCGAAAAATGAAGATATAGAAGATACATTACAATAGAAAATTCTAATGTATATAAAACATTAGACATTGGGAATTTTGCAAGAAATAGAGTGAATGGACTTACAAGATTTTTTTTTTTTACTTTTCTCGTTACTTTGAATCAAATATTTTTTATTTACTAACTGAATTGTCACTTCTTCATCGGATTTCTCTAAGCGTGGAGAACAGTTATAGCAGAACAAATATTCTTAATGAAGAGCAAACTCTAGCTGGCTATTATCTACTCACTCACATTTTCTCACTAGAGAAGATGTATGCATAGGGCTGCTACCTAATCCTTAGGAGTAAAATAATTGGAAATAATAATAGCACTAACTAATTAGGGTGCAGGATCACAAGCCACGTTTGTGCAAGAAATATTTTCCCCTATCAAATATTTTATTCATGTTCTACCGACATATTTAAAATTCCCTCAACTCGAAATGCTCTAATCTAGGATATGTAATAAATACTTTTTATTACTGAACATTCAGAAAACGTAAGTTAATTTAAGTTTATATGAATTACCTGGCTCCACTGTGATAATCATGCCTTCCTTAAGTTGGGCTTTTCTTGGTACTGTTGCAGTATCATGAACGTCCATTCCCAAATAATGCCCCACATGATGTGGACATAATTTAAATGCTATCTAATGCAACGTTAGAAGAAAAACAGTAGTTAATCAACAATTTTGATGAGATATGCTTTAACAAAGTAAGTATTTAAAGGAAAAAAGTTTATATAATCCCACGGTAATTAATAACTAATTCTGATTTTACTTATAAATTGCCCATTAAATTTGTATCTGAATAAATTATGTACTTACTTGTTCTAAAGTCAGATTACTTGCTGCTTTTGAAAGCACATGGGCCTCTTTTAGTCTTCGACCAAGTAATTTACACATAATAGTGAATAAGTGGTCTAAAGAAGAAATATCTCTACATGATGATATAAGATCTAATTGTACACTTAAAACTACATCGTACAAGGTTCGCTGAAAAGGAGAAAAACTTCCACTAGCAGGCCACGTTCTTGTTATGTCACTACAATAGCCATGGAGTTCACATCCTAAAATAAAAATGTAGTATTAACGGTCTAATTTTCTTTTTCAGTTAAAAAAAAAAATCGGAAAATATTTAACCAATAATTCGTATTTAATTACTATTTAAATTAAATACTAAGGACAAATAAAAACATTAATTGCCTGCATCCATCAGAATAAGGTCTTCCTTTTTAATTTGTTGAGAATTATTTATGTAGTGTATAATATTAGCGTTATCTCCTGCAGCAACAACTGGAGGATACGCCAGAAATTCTGCTCCTTTCATTCGGCAATGATAGTCGACAGTAGCAAACAACTGATGTTCAGTAACTCCAGGTTTTGTACTCATTAATGTTAATTTTATTGCATCAGAAGCTATTTCAGCTGATTTTATCATCAATTCTTGTTCAGCTAATGACTTCACAACTCTAAGTTCATGAATTTTCTGACGTACTTCAAATAATTCCTTCAAACAATACATCAACTTAATACAAAAAAATTGAAAAAGTTTCAATTAAACGTTTTTAATTTCTCACCAATAAATGTTAAAAAAAAAAATCAACAAAATTTATACAACCTTCTCTCCTTTGTCAGAAAGAAAAGATGCGACACATCTATGAACTACAGCGTTTACAGGATTCAAAGCATCATACCATAAAGTAACGTTTTTATTGCCAATATCTCTAAGCACATTTTCCAGCTCTTGAAAAGGCTTTGCATCGTCAACTCCAAACACATCAGGAGCTATTTCGACTCCTGTAAGAATGAAGAGTGGTTATGTTTCCTGAAACAGGGTTGGAATGGTGCATTGGAAATTAGTTTAGTTTTCCTTCTAGGAAACTCTCTCTCAATAGCAGGCTCAAGAACTATCAGCATAAATATTATTGTGTTATTAATTTAATTTTAATTTTTGGACAAAATGTATACTGATTCAATCAAATATTGTACGAATGTTAATACTCTCCAAATCAAATAATGCAACCAAGCAAAGGTAGTCGGACCTAAATTAGAAATCAAGAAAGTTAAATTTTTAGCGTACTTTTCTGGCCTTTCGAGGAACTTTCAATATATATACAAAAAAGTCAGAGACAGGCTGAAAGGTAAACAAAAATTTCTTCTAATGATGATATTTTCATTTAAATGGTACTTTCAATAACAATCGCTATTAAACTATTGAAAAACTGCATAAACATAAATTACTTAATTTTACCTCATTATTCAGTTATTTAATTTTTGTAATCATTTACTTTTTTCCACACACTCCTTGATTTCTATTAAATAGAAAGCATTAAAAACCATTGCTCCTTTGTCTTCAATTAGATAACTAAATTTATTTTTTTAGTAATTTAGTTTTATACACATGTACAATATAATATTTAATCAGACTGATTAGAAAGGATATTATTAACTCAATGAACAACAAAGAGCAAAGGCAACAATTTATATTTTATTTTAATTAAATCGCAAACATGAACTAAGGAAACAAGCTATAGGTTGTATCATTAATGACGAACTCAAAAATGATACAAATTCAAATTTAATTCCATAAAAAAGTCAAGGACATGGATGCATTTTTGTTTTTTTACTCTTCCAGATTGAAACGTAATTAGTGCTACTTCACCTACTCTTCTTGCCAATCAAGCGCAGAATTAAGAGGCAATCAACAAGCGTTCAGTAGCCCTTAATACGTCGAATGAAGGCGAAAATTTTAATAAAAATCTCAGAGAATGTGGGAGGAGGATATAGCTCAGAGGGTAACCGAAGAAGGTACAGCATTCTCATAAACCAGGGTACTTGGCGGGTCTATCTAAGGTTTGCCTTGTTGATAATAATGTCTGGTTCGACTGAATTCTGAAATCCAGCCACGAATGGGCCCAAAAACTGTCTGGAGTTAATTAAAACCAAAGCGTCTAATGAGAAAGTCGTGCAGAATGAGCCTGGTCCCTTATGAGGCAACGAGACTTGCATAGTGCTCTAAGCTGGAATGCCAAGTCAAGTCAAAGCCTTGAGGTAAGAAAGTGACCAAGCAAATCTGGCCGAAAGGATCAATTGTCGCCACTTTCTATCAATTCAAAAATGCATCACGGATACCTCTAGAAATGTAAAGAAATCAGCAATCTGTACTTGAAAATAACTACAAGCTAGAGGATTATTTACTAAAACGACTAGGGAGGTTTTACAATGTTCAAGGTTTTCCCACTAGCTTCCTTTTCCCCACTAGGCGTGTATCCCTTACAATGATCTACATTCCTTACATCGAAAATAGGCAACTGAATCGAATTGATCTGACAGGTTATGTACGTATCCTCTCTTCCAGTCATTCTTCAGAGGGACTGGCACATTACACTATGAAACCCTCCGATACACATGCCAGACTACAAATCTCACTCTAAATACTACTTCCTGCTACTTCTTCGATACACTTCCAAAGTCACGGATGAAGGGAGGGAACTTAAAATTACTTCTTGATTAGAGAAGGTTTATCTATTCTATTCCATTCTTTATTCATTATATATAGCTCAACTGGTTACAAGAGTAGATATATTTCACAATTATCCAAGAACCATTTTTAAGTTTCACCACTTAGCTCAAAACCAATTAGGTACAAAAACTTTATTTTGAGCAGTTTTAAAAAAGAAAAAGTTGAGTTGATGATAGAAACATTCTCACCTAAAATTCAACACTTGCACAGATTGTTTTTTAAATCCTCACTTTTGACCTCTTTTAGTCATTATATTAATAAAAAGATAGACTTTACAAATATCAAATTTATTTTGTTTATTCAGGATAAATCTTAATTTTCTTACAACCGTGGCATCTATGAGAGTAGGGAAATCTTGTCTTATGAGAGAAAATCTAGAACACAGTGCAGCAACAAATGTGCAATATTATCGTTTGCGTCACAACTTTTGAACTTTTTGTCACACATAATAATGTGCTTATTTCTCTTTAATATAAATTTAGCTATGATTCTTCCAGCCAACGTCAACTGCGCATACAGACGAGTCATCCCAAATGACGAATCATTTACTAATAAGTATGGCTGTGCGCCCTCAGTCAGAACTGAAGCTCCATAAAAATCCCTAAATGTGGTTCGGGGAGGAGGTCCCGGTCATTAGTTCTCTGACAGGTTTCCGCCGACCTAATAGCCCGAGGAATATCGCCCCTCGTTAAGGAATTCAGACGAACAAAGTCGACTAGATTGGAGCAACCCTTAAATTGTAACAGATCAACTAGACCAATTAAGATCCAGACCCAATTAAACTTTTTATCAGTGTTACAATGGCTAAAGGTTTCCAAAAGCACTATTTCGGGAAGTCTGCTATCGTCCATGATTCCCCATTGTTTTAGCCATCCTAAAAGATATTACAGAACATTACTCGCCATTGCAAAAACTCCTGTTTCCAATCGGACAGCGACAGAGGGAGTCGAACGGATAAGACCCAGCAATCCTTTAAAGTAGGCAACCTGCACCTGATCAAGATTAACGCAATCCCCATATTAAAACACAATGCAATAGGATTGAAGGCACAATACATGCTGCACAAGCTGCGTAAAGTCCATTATTTGGTAAATTAAGGAATAAGTTGGAACCTTTAAATGTAAGATATTGAACATTTAAATATGTGAAGGAAGATTTCAAATTTTTTGGGTAATTAAATGCAACTATCCCAAAATTACCAAAAAAGTATTAAACGTTCTTGTAAAATTATTTAAAACCGATGTAAAATTATTTTTTAGCCCTTTTGTCTATACTTGTGAACATCTAAAGCTCTTAAAATTTGATTATTGCTTATAAAATCACCCAGAAAACTTTTTATTTCCCGATATTAAGAAAAATAGTAGCTTTACTGCCTTGACAATATTTTCAGTAGAAAGGAGATGAAAAAATACATAAAAATGACCTATCACGTGTTCTTCTTCATCTTTGATAAATAGTTAAAAAATTGAAATGTGATTAATATATATCAGATTTTGAAATGGCCTAGCACCTTTAATTTATACATCGAACTGCGGTTTCCGGTTCCTTTCATAACTTTGTACGAGGGGGTACCCAAAAATAACCGGAATTGCGTTGCCGCGCATGGAGCTTATGTAGTACGCATTTCTGCCGCTAGACGTGTATAGCGCAATTCCTTGCCAGTTCAGTCCTGCCTGTGTTGTCTGCCTGGCTTGTTCTGTTCATCTGCAGTGATTGTTTTTACCAGCGCTGTTTTGTTCTTTTTTCGTTTTTTATGATGGCAAGTTTAAGTGAACAACGTGCAGCTCTGAAATTTTGTTTTCTACTCGGCAAAAATGCTGCTGAAAGTGTTTTAATGTTGAAAACAGCTTACAAAGATGACGCTATGGGAAAAACTCAAGTATACGAGTGGTTTACTCGGTTTAAAAATGGCGACATGTCGATTGATGACAAACCTCGTTCTGGACGTCCATCAACTGCCCGAATCGACGAAAATGTTGAAAAAATTCGAGAGCTGGTGTTCACAGAACGTCGACAGACAATTGATCAACTGTCAGAGAGTAGTGGGTTATCTTGGAGCTCGGTTCAGCGAATTTTAACGGAAGATTTGGGGATGAAAAGGGTTGCTGCCTGCCAAGTTTGTTCCTCGAGTTCTGACTGACAATCAAAAAGAACATCGAGTTGAAACATGTCGTGCTTTGAAACAACAGCTTGAAACTGATCCAGACTTTCTGTCAAAGGTCATTACTGGTGATGAGTCATGGTGCTATGGTTATGACCCAGAAACAAAGCAACAGTCGAGCCAATGGAAGACGTCATCTTCACCCCGACCAAAAAAATGTCGTCAAGTCAAGTCAAACATCAAAACAATGCTGATTTGCTTTTTTGATGCCACAGGCGTAGTCCATTCAGAGTTTGTCCCCCCAGGTCAGACCGTCAATCAAACCTTGTATTTGGAAGTTTTGAAAAGATTGCGCAATAGTGTTCGCCAAAAAAGACCCGATTTGTGGCAAACAGGAGACTGGTTCTTCCACCACGACAATGCACCTGCACACATAGCCATCTCTGTTACACAGTTTTTGGCTAAAAATGGCATGGTTCCGCTGCCCCACGCTCCTTACTCGCCTGACCTGGCTCCGTGCGACTTTTTCTTATTTCCACGCATGAAAAAGGGCATGAAAGGTCACCGATTTGACAACATTGAAGAGGTCAAGAAAAAAACGAAGAAGGAGCTGTCAGCCATTTCTAAAGATGACTACAAAAAATGTTTCGAACAGTGGAAGCACCGGTGGGACAAATGTATTAGTTGTAATGGAGAGTATTTTGAAGGGGATAAGGTTGTTCTGTAAAAAATTTGTAAATAAATAGCTTTTAAAAAATAATTCCGGTTTTTTTTGGGTACCCCCTCGTATACTCGTAAAACTGTGTATATGAAAATGGGGGTCATCTGAGTACCCTTACTTTTGGATGCGCGTCTGCCGCGTACGCGATCAGGAATCTGAAATCAAGTCTCATATTCTGAAAATAGAGGTGACGGGCAACAAATTTTTCCTCTATTATTTTTTGATCAGATCAACCGCTTTAGCATGAAATGCATTTGAGCCGTTTAAAATGAACACCCTTTAGAAATAAATATTCGAATTTTTAATTTCCGTTATCTAACGTTCATCGCAAAGCCTAAGTCTACGTAAAAAGGTAACCTATCACCTAAACGATATAGAAATTTCTGCTAGGAGGCTTTTATGGGCTACCATTCAATTCATAATAAATTAATTAGATGTAATAACGCTACCTGTTCGTGGTCCTTCCCACAGTTCTGAGTGATTATTTTTTTCCCTCAGAAATAATGTAGATCTAAATTTATTCTCTGACTCAATCACTATAAGTAATGCACTATCAGGTTCCAGACATCCAGTTAAATATCTGAAATCTGTGTTTTGTCTAAATACATAAGGTATTTTTTCTGTCATATAATGAATGGGTGAAGAAGGCACTAGTATAACTTGGAATATGCCAGACTTAAACTTCAATATTTCCATTACAAGCTTTTCTCGTCTTTCAATAAAATCTTTCACAGTAAAACCTGGAACCAGCTATAAATCAGCTACAATGGTAGTTCTCATTGGCAACTTTATTATGTGCAAAGATAACTTACTTCATTTGCTTTTAACAAGTGAGGATGACTGTCAGG
Source organism: Rhodnius prolixus (assembly GCF_049639745.1). Lineage (NCBI taxonomy): Eukaryota > Metazoa > Arthropoda > Insecta > Hemiptera > Reduviidae > Rhodnius > Rhodnius prolixus. Next base: position 31,777,042 of record NW_027411581.1, on the reverse strand, counting down.
TGATGGTTGTCCTAAAGTTCTGGTTATTCCACTTAATGGTGTTCTAACTTTTATTCCATGATCGCTCAGTTTTCTTCTCAAAATGGTACTTTCTCTTATATTTAAAAAACAAGGATATAATTGCCCTAAAAAAGCAAATCAGAAAATAATATTTCGAGTGGTAACAAATGTAGAATAATTCTTACATTCAGTTAATTTTTTCACATGTGAATCTTTAGGAAGTGTACATTAGATTGGCAAACATAAATTATTATGTTTTCTTTCTCACCGATAACAACCAAATAGAGAAGAGATTAGCAGAGTTGTTAGTTCTCGCGATGGTACCGGGTATTCGAGGGCTGCCTACTACCGTTAGAATTCTCTTCCTAGGGAGCTTCTTACAGCTCACTGTTCGGTGAAGGGCCCTGATATCTATAACGAGAGAACACTGTCCGGAAGCCGACAGTAAAAAGAGCTCTGTGGGCCAATAACACAGATTTTGCACGCCTAATTAATAAAAAATAATAACTGCCAAGTGCGATACTATTTTTAGATAAAGCCCAAGTCACTGCCGTCATATACTGAACGACGAAGACAGAAATTGTTGAACAATGCTTTCGATTACGAAAACCGATCTATGTAAAATATGAACACTTTACTTTCTCTTACCCCTCTAAGAGAAGACACTGTAATCATACACATTTTAGTTTATGAGTTTTCACTTGAAACATCTGTTTTGAGGTCCTCAGCAAAAGTGGTTCTTACAAATTGGTCGTATGTGGTCAGCGTAGCTCAAAATCGAAAAATCGCAGGAGTTAAAATATGATACTTGGTCTGTCGTCATGCAATGATTTTTCTTAACTTGGTATTATTATTGCATAGTACGAATTTATACTGTATTTGAAATTGTTTCCTAAATATTTCTTAAGGCTTCCACTTATAACTTGCAGTCTCATTATCCTCATCTTTTTTTGTGGTGCAATGGCCGCAGAGTTATAAGCGCAATATAATACTCGTATTAATCAAAATCAAATAGAATTCCAAATTTAAGGAAAATAAGGAGCGGAAACTCCTTTTAAAAGTATAAATGTGGTGTTTTTGCAGAGTTCTTCGCTCAATTTGCAATTTCCGAAAAATCTGCTTACGTTAATCGCGATAAAGAAAAAGTTAGGTGAGAGCTTGCACCTGATTTGCATTTATTACAGAATCACATAAAAAATAAAAAACTGTTTCAAACAGAAGAAACTGTGAGCTTTTTTTAATCCTGCATATTCAAAAGTAAATAACTAAATTTACTTGAGACACATGTTTTGGTAAATCATTTACTCCTCTTGAATCCCCTAGTGGACCAGCCACCATTAGTCTCACCATTAATCTATTCCCCAGCCTCACTGTGCTTTTCTCAAATAAACCTAATTAAACTTTCTTTTTTCGAATTCATAAACGCTGAGACAATATTTCTGTATGGACTTATATATACAATAGGCAAAAAAAGTATTTGCACACCCTGTTATTTTAAGGTTTCATATAAAAAAAATTCACTTTTTTACCCAAATTACGTTTATTTAACTTCTTAAATCAAACACTATAAGATGATAAATATAAATGTGCAAAAGAGTCAAATAAATTAAGTATAAACCACATAATGTTATTTTATACTGCAAAAAAAGTATTTGCACAGCTGTAATTTGGGATCTCTTGACATGTAAATAAAACAAATGCCCTAACAAAAGAGGATTAACGTCACCTTTGGTACTGTCTATACTCTCTTTACTAGATTCATTAGTTTTTATTGTGTTTTCAACTAGTGCATTGAGATGGCTCCAAAATCTAGAAAAATTCCTGTGAGTGTGAGACAGGAAGTGCTTATATTACATCGTGCTGGAAACAGTAATAGAGAAATCGGAAATAAAGTAAATTTATCGTTCTCAACAGTGAGGTATATCATTGAAAGAGGAACAACAGAAAATAAGCAGCGAACAGGTCGACCAAGAGCCTTAAATGAACGGGAGAGGAGGAAGGTCGTCAAAGACGCGCTGAGGAAACCAACTCACAGCGCTCAAAAACTTGCGCATGACCTGGCGTCTTGTTCAGGAAAGACGGTTACACCTCAAACAATAAGAAACTTCGTTCACAATAAAGGTATACGAGGCAGGCGACCCTTAAAAAAGCCATATATTAGTGAGGTTAATAGGAAAAAACATCTTGAGTTCGCCAAAGAATTTGTTAAAAAACCTATAGAATCTCGGGAAAAAATTATTTTTTTCTGATGGAAGCAAGATTGAGGTTTTTAAACCACAAAATATAATAACAATCTGGAGAAGAAATAATACTGGTTTGAATACAAAAATTATATTAAAAACTGTTAAGCATGGAGGAGGAAATATCTTGGTTTGGGGCAGTATGGCTTATTCTGGGGTGGGTAATTTAGAAGTTATTGAGGGCATAATGACAGCTCGGTCTTAGGTGGAGGTGTTGCGAGGCAACTTGAAGGCAAGTGCTGTAAAATTAGGTTTGGAGAACGATTTTCATTTCCAGCAGGATAACCATCCAGAACATACGGCCAACATTACAAAAGAATGGCTCCTTTATAATGCCCCAACAAGATTACTGAACCCACCTCAATCACCTGACCTGAACCCAATTGAAAATCTGTGGCATATTCTGGACAGGAAAGTCCGCCAGACCTCTATTACAAGTAAGGAGCACTTAAGACAGGTGTTAGTTGATTCCTGGAACAATTTATCAGATGAGGTGACAAGAAATTTAGTTGAATCAATGCCAAGGCGTTACAAGCCGTAATTGAAGCTAAAGGGATGCACACTAAATATTAAGGACAAAGTTATGATTGGTTATGGGTCAACCAAATTAGTTTTTGCAATGTTTAACTAGGTGTGCAAATACTTTTTTTGCAGTATAAAATAACATTATGTTCTTTATACTTAATTTATTTGACTCTTTTGCATATTTTTATTTATCATCTTATAGTGCTTGATTTAAGAAGTTAAATAAACGTAATTTGGGTAAAAAAGCGAATTTTTTTTTATATGAAAACTTAAAATAACAGGGTGTGCAAATACTTTTTTTGCCTATTGTATATTTCCTGAAGAAATTTCCTACAGGAAATTTTAAACCTAATAAAAAAAATAATAACCTACTCCTATCTAAATTCTGTTAAATTTATTAAAAATTTATCATATGTTCTTGAATTATAATAATTAATTATTAAAAAGATCTGTTAAACGCGCCGAAACTAAAACGAAGCCTGAAAACAGATGACAATCAATCTAATTTGATGTGAAAAGGGATTAAATTACCAAATAGTACTCAACTGCAATTAAAATCATTAAACAAGTAAATTTTAAGGCTTTTTTTTTGTTTTTTTAACAGCATAATATTCTGGAGATAAACACTTAGTAAATAACTTCATGATATGTGTCTCTGTAACATAAAAATGTATTGTACAATCACGCTGAATAGCGAACAATATAGGTGCATTGTCTGGCGTGTACTTGGTTTTACAGGGGGCACTTGATTGAGCAAACCTCTACTGATTAATGCCCAGAACGTTTTTAATAATTAATACCGATGAGCACTCGATTTAATATTTTGTCGAAATTGTATAATCATAGTCACAGCGATTTTAATGGTTTATTTTCAAAATCTTTAAAAAGGTACTTAATGAATGAGTGGTCTTAAAGAAAATGCTCTCAATTCTATAATCGCAGTTGTTTTGTTCTAAATTATGTTATGTCAATAATATCTGTTACTTACAGTTTAATCCACGATTCAACCTAAAGAACTTCATCTTTGTAGTACAAAATACAAATGTGCCGCAATCTATTTACATACGAAATAACCTTCCATAAATTGAAAGCTTGAGGTTACGTTTTGTGAAAATAATACTTTAGAGAACAGGTGTTTCCGCCCTTAATAATCCCGCCATTGAGAAAAAGCTCTTAAATTTTTATTTTCATCTGTGGAAATTTAACTTACTTGTTGATGTGTAGTTCATATTTTTTAAGAACATTCGTAATATTTTATTCAGGTTTTATTAATGCATGAAAATTCTATTTATTGTTTTAAATTGAATCTAATGATTCTCTTCTAACATCAAGTATAAGGGAGCCGAGGCCTACACGTTTGAACTTGCAAGTGAAGTGTAGAACTTGTGTTAACTGTTATTCGATTTAATCATGGGAGAAATCACAATTCCTCCTTCACCTAGCTGGTATTTAAGTAATATTTTAGCTTGTAATGATGAAGGAACTGCAGTTGCTTACGGAGCCAAGCATGAATTGGTAATTTTAAGGCCTACTACAAACTTCGTGAAGCAATGTGAGATTCAGCCAGTTTTTATTCCAATGGCTCACAAGGAGAGAGTTAGTGCGATCGCTTTCTCACCCTCTTCTTCTGAAAATTTCAAAAATCATTTAGTTTCGTGTAGTGATGATGGTACGGTTCATGTGTGGGACTGGCTTAATCAGTCACTCATATTATCTCATTCAGGACATCAAGTAAGTACCTCTCCTAAATTCAAATACCTTCGTTTTATCACAAATAATAACAATCATTAATTTTTTTAGGATGGTCATAAGATAGTTGGCGTTGATTGGTCTCGGGCTAATCCAAATCTTATAGTTTCTATAACTGATCTTGGAAATATAGTTTGCTGGGATTTGCTGAGTAACACAATCAAAAGACTGTTTGTTGGTTCAAAGATATTACCCTTATGTATTTCATGTTGCCCTCATAACAAGGATATAATAGCAGTAGGTGCCAAAGCAGGACTAATTGCCATTTACAACATTAAAGGTACAGTCAATAATTGGAAAGATGTTTTCTTTGTAATTTATTAAGTTTTCATTGTTACCAAGCATTAATTGCGCTTAATTACAAAATAGGAAATGTTTTATTGATTTTTAGAAAAAGAGTAATAAATTCCTTTTATTAATGTCATGTCATAGTATTAGCATTATATAAAAAATGTCTTTGGAAATAAACAACTGACTCGTAAATGAATTATGCTAGCTTCAGTATTCTAAAGTCAATACGTTTCTATGTATACAGTATATAGCGAAAATTTCTTACATCCCTCTCGTTCCACCCAAATTGGTTTCCTTATTAATCATCATTTTTTTGAATTTCCTTATTTTTCTTTTCTTTTCAAGGAGCACAGTTAGCTTTTCGTCTGAGAGGTCACGAATTGGATGTGATTTCCCTTGCTTGGTGTCCTGTGCCTCAAAACGTTTTTAAAGATGATAATAGGTAATATATTGTCTGATTATTCTGTATAAAATTAAAGAAAGTGAATGTTTATCAGTAAATTAATATGTTGTGGTACTCTACTGCTGAACTATTGGTTACAGATAAATACCACCTCATCACAATATACCTTCTTAAACACATCTCTTTCAGTTAACCTAAGGTCAAATTTTTTTGGACAAGTAAGATTTTCTTAAAATATACAAAAGAAATGCAGGCTCATCTGAGTCTGATGGAAAAATTAATGTATATACAAATGCTTGAGGGTTTTTATGTTTCATAAAAACGACAAAAAAAAAATAGTGCTCTATTTGTGAATAGCTTGGTAATGCTATTTATCAAAGTAAGCGGGTGTGAAGGTTCAATGCCGCTATTAAATAGTAAGATAAGAATACATAAGGGGAACTTAACTCCTAAAGTTCCTAAAAATTGTACCTCCTATAAACATTATAAAAATTTATTTATTCATATATGAGTACATTATTATTTTTATTAATAATATATAATTATTTTAGTTCAAGAAATGTGACTTATTTTGGTGGAAATTTGTTTTGCTTGTATAACAAATATATCTAACCACAGTTTCATGTTTCAGCCGCCTTGATAAATAAAAAAATTATATATCTATTTTATATTCATTCATTATGTATGATCAATGTTTTGTTCAGGAAATTCGGTATTGTTATTTGCTCCTAAATATTTATTAATACCGCCGATTATAGCACTATTACTCTATTTTTTTTTTTTTTTTTTAAGATTTAAGGCGCGTCAACATCTAAGGTTATTGGCGCCCAGAGCTTTTTTCAGTGCACTGCCGGCTTCCAAACAGTGTTCTCTCGTTACAGACAACACTGTCCATCACCGGACAGTGAGCTGTAAGAAGCTCCTAGGAATTACTCTTAACTAATATTTTATTGAAAGAATACCACTTTCAACGAAGAAATTTTCTTCCTACAAAAAAGTGGCCTTACTATGTCAGATCCATATGCTCCAGTTATAGGCGAAATCGCTTCAATAGGTTACTCCTTTCTTTAAGTTCAATTAAGCCGAGATTTTGTACGCGTTAGATATCTGTACATATAACTTTTTCATTAGTTTTCATTAAGGAATTTGTATTATATACAAATATTCTGTGAATGACCACTAGTTTTATTTTGAAGGCAACTTGTACCCACATTACTACCAATGTCACAGAGAGTATTTGTTATTTATCCTAGTTTTGGCTAATTATATACCTTATGTTAATTACATTTAATCAGGAAAATTTTATATTCAACTGTACCAATTTCTTGTTGGTTGCAGTGAGAATACACTGTTACTGGCATCTGGTTCTAAAGACCGTACAATTTATTTTTGGAGAGCTGGAACGGATGGAAGATATGAAACTTTCATTAACTTACCAAATCATCCGGTAGCGTCAGCAGGTTACAGGTAAATTTATATCTAATTTAAATTAATACAACAAAATTTTGTTTTAGTTATTTTTTCATTTTCTTCCGCCTGATTAGAAAATGTATTGTTATCATTTCCAATTATCTATGTTGAGTTATTACCGGCCATGTAAGTTTTAAGATCACCGAACCTAGAAAAGTGGGGACATAAAACTCAAAAATAAAAAATCTCTAGAAGTCCAAATTTAACATTTTGTTTTTATACCACCATGTTTCAGTAAGTTAGCGAAGAAATTCCTTCAACCGAAAATACCACTTGAAAAAAAAAATTAAAACAATTTTCTTTGAACACAGTAAACTCAATACCAACCTATAGATCTAAAGCTTTTATTTGAAAAAATTTGCTGGAAAATTACATTACGGTTCTTTTAAAAAATGGGTTGGACAGTTCTCACGCTAAAGTACCATTCTAGTGCAATGTATGGTACTGAAGCTTATTTGATAAACGAAATAATTAATTTCTCCAATAGTTTTCGTGGTTTGTCTTGATTCAGTCGAAATCTGCTCCAAATATTATTACGCAGATGTACATTTCAACTTTTTTCTGAAATATTTTTCTTGGAATCAAGATTGGCCCTGGTCAAGCTTACCTCCAAAGTGTCAATTTAAAGTGTCGTATGATAAGTATGATATTATTATACGAGATAAAATGATGTACTAATTCCTAGTTTTTAGAAATGGGGCTAACCGTAAGCACGAATTTCCCGAATAGTTTTTCTCCGCGATTTTCTCAAAAAATCAATTGGGCAGAACTCTACCTCGAACTTGCTACACTAAATTTAACTCAGAAACTTTTCATGAAAATTGATCTTAGCAAAGTTTTCGTTTGTGGGTGGTATTTGGGCTTTCTCCGTAGTTTTTGTTCTAGGTATTCTTACGGTTTTAGTACCTTATAATGTTGATGCAAAATTAAGTTTTTTAGATTCTGAATGAGTTAGAAAAATTCAAAGCAAATTGGTTACTTATAACTAATTAAAAATGGCGTAAGGGTCGTTTGAGTGTTACACACTGAAAATTTTAAGTAAGTACTACAGTAATGCCCATTTTTCAGGCGGGTTTTACGTCCAACTACCAAAATTAGGTGTTGACGGAGACTACTAGCAAACATATTTTACTATAAATTTGTTATACAAACCATTGAATAAAATCTATGGTCTAAATCAAGAATCAAACTCCGTTCCACAATATTTCTTAACTTTGTGGGCCTCCTCTAAATAATGATGCATAATAATAATAGGGAATTTCCGTAATAAGGAGCCAGACAAAACGATACATGTATGGACGGTCAAGTCCGGGATGGGATTTTAGTAAAGTAAAAAACGAAAAAAAATTAAAATCTGTTTTATTTCGCACGGAAGACCCGACATAGTTTCTCGCATCAAGTAAGGAAGATTGAAATGGCTCGGCCATGTTGGTCTCATCACCGAGTACCAAAGAAAGTTATGTGGGCATCCTAGAATAAGATGGACCGAAGCTTTATAAGAGGAAGTTAAATTTTTCTAAACAAAACTTTATATGATTCTAAAAGTGAAATTGGTCGGGATAAAACAGATCAGCATGCTGCGACGGATTAAATGATTGGTGCTTTTGTCTTTTCTACAATTCTCTAGGAAGTGTGATGTTTTACAGTTTTTTTTTATTTTTTAAGTTTTTCGGTACTTTAACCTCTGAGAATTAAAAACTGTAAATAGGGATTTTTCAGTGCAATAGATACAACTTATTCAATTAACAAAAAAATTGTTTTAATGTCAAATAATATAATACGAATAATTGCAGAAGCAAAAATGGAGTTGGTGGCCAAGGTAACAGCTGGGTTTGTGTTAGATGGCCGGAGCCTCATACATTTGTTTCCAGCTCTCTATACGGGGAACTGCTTTGTTATGATTTAAAAAACATCATTGTAGGAAAGTAAGTAATTTGTATTGTTTTCATACTTTACTCGACTAAACATTTTTTTTTTAAATTGAATGTTAATTTCTTTTTTATTTACAGAGCAGACGGAAATAAGAAAACCAAAAATAACAAAGTAGCATTTAGGCTGGTCCATGGTAATCATACGAAGGGATTATTCAGCATAGCTATACCATATTTTGCTGCGTAAGTTGATCATGAAAAGTGCATAAATAAATTCACAGAAAATAAGAAATCAATAAAGATAAGATTCTAACTAAACATTGCTACTGAAACTGATGTTCTTACTAAATATCCGAACATGATTTTTACTCTGACGGCATCTGGAATTAGAAGTACCTTCCAAACCAAGTTTAATTAAAAATATGGTACACTTTTTCGTTTAAACTAATTGGCGAAAAATCGTTTGAAAATGCAACTCTCTGCTCAGCTCTCTCTGAGATTTTATCCATTTTAAAATCCTTTTAAATGGAAGTTCCCTCTAACTGAGAACCAAATCTATGTGATGGAAAAGAGGAAATTTAGATTGTTTAATTAAACAAAGCTCCTAAGTAAGATTTCAATTCACATCATAAATGTTTTTTAGTGCCAAATAATTAATAATTTGATTATAAAGTTAAATAATTTGTTTCCAGCATTCTAAATTTATGCATTATTTTTTGTTTTGCAGAATTTGCGTTCATTCTTTAAATTTTTATTTAGTTTTCTTTGTTACAAAAAAGTTTTGTAAACTAGAATCATGTATTCTAGTAAGTAGTATTTGCAAAATATGCAATTTAAGATTTCTATTTGTGGCATCAGTTCTTATTAGACATTAATGCAACTTAGAAAATAATAGCAGATTAAAGTAATATTTATTACTTCTAATAATAAAATAAAAGTAAATGTGGTTCGTGGATATCAGGAGTTAATTATGATAAAAAAGTTTTTTTTTATTCTTTTTAAGGCCAATTTCTTTATTTTCCGGGGCATTTACTGGCAAATTTTTCTTAATTTAAGTAGTAAATTAAATTTTCATCTGTTCAGTAAAGAAGGTGAATTCAGCTTTTCTATAAGAATGTACTAATGAATGAATATGTTAATTCCTACCCTAATATGTTACTTTGGTATCTACTTATGTACTACCTAATTGTATAATTACCATTATTTTTGTTATTGAACTTTAACAAAAAAATGCAAAAATTCGTCCTGATTTCACTTTTTTTTCTAGAAAAAATCATGATGATCGATTGGTATGGAGTTACGCATTAGACAAGCACTTAATCGCCTGCAAATTAGAAGCTTCAAAAGTTGTTGTCGATTTCACTACTATTGGTGGAATAGTATATTGCATGGCTGCCTCACCTTTAGACCCTAACCGGTAAAACTAAACATTTCTTAAAAAATAACCAAACTATTTACCTTGCAAGATCTAATTTTATAAAATTGTGAAACAAAAGAAAATTCAATTTGATAAAATAGAAAGATGCTATTTTCGTTTGAGTATATGTTATTATTGTTTGCTATTATATAAGAATATGCTTTAAGGGTGGCGATTGGAACTGGTGATAACAAAATACTAGTATGGAATATGAGCAATGATTCTAGCGATGATATTGTGACTCACTGGAATAAAATAAATAGCAAAGTAATGGCGGTAAGTGAATTAAGAAATTTAATTGCTATATATGCATATTTCCAAACATTTGAAATTTAAAATTCATTATTAATTTTTAGATTGCATGGCACCCAACAAATGAATCAGTATTAGCATTTGGTACTGGTGAAGGTAGAGTGGGATTATTTGATACTTCTTCTTCCAAGCCTGCTTTATTACTGCGACTTTATCATAGAAAAAGTGTCTATTCTTTAATTTGGGCCCCACCGGTAGGAAATATTGGTAAGTATTTTTTTAATATTTTTAAATATTGATTTTAATGATAGTACAACTTAATTTGTTTTCCAGAGACGTTTACTAAGAAAAAACCATTAGCTCTTTTTTCTGTTGGAGATGGTGAAATTTTACAATACAATCCGGATAACCCTGAAAAAGGTGGGCCATTTTTTGTTCGTTAAAAAAAAAGTGATAGTAATGAAAAAATTAATTTAAAAAACATGTGTTTCACATACAAGGATTCAGCTTACATCATCAGCGGCGACATCTGCTCAAGTTACTGTTGGGTGATACAATTCTAAAATCTCTCATGTTTGTTCTATGTCACAAGACATTCTACCTCATGATAATCAAACTCATTCCAGCTACTCGGTACCAGTAACACATAAACTTTCATCGTTTGTTTTTCTGAAAAAAAAAAAAAAATCCCTGGATGGATTTAGAGACAATGGTGGATCGTAAACACTGTCTTTAACAATCCGTTGAGAATGAACTCTCAGAGCCTTGCAATAAGGTATTTCGAAAAAAAAGAACAAAATGTTTTCCCTTTCCTTAAATCTGGGCCCGCATCGCCGCAGTAAGCACCACCGAGAAGCAAACTGTGGCGTATGACTTTTTAAACCTTGTAATGTGACAAATATAAGTTTATTAATTTTGCATTCCTATCATAAACTCAACTTATATATTATGGGTTGAAACAAAGTCTATGCGTTTTTGGCTGTTCTACTTTAAAGAGTATTAAAATTAAGATTTTCAAGTTTATGCCATGATCTAATATTCAGTGGTTGTCTATTATTTCAACCCATCAAAAGCTAGCTTAAGAACAAGTTTCTACAGCTTCTATTAATTTTAAAATGTTGGTCAGAGGTCCTTGGATGCTCTGACGATGCCTTACTTTCAAGACTGTTATCTCTTTTCTGTATTTTTTAAACCATTACTTTGCAGCACAGATAAATTAATAAAGCATTTTTCCCCTCTGCTTAACACATTTTTTGAGTTGCAGATGTTGATGAAATGTTTTTGTTAAAATAATGCTTCAATATTGTCCGATTTAAAAATGTAGTACAACTCTCTTTTTATAATTTTTGAATCAATTCAGACGGTCAAAACTCGGCTAAATACTTAATTATGAAAAGTGAGTCCTATAATTAAAATTAAATTACAAGAGTGAAATATATACATTAATGTAAACATTTTGTTCAACTAATTAAAAAAACAAAACAGAAATACTAAGACTTTTTCTCTCAAATTATATTGAACTCATGATCATTTAGTTATTTTAAACTTTTTTAGATCCTATTAGTCTTGCTTCATTTTTTATCAAATGTGATGCTTCTGCTATGGTAAGCAAGGCACCAGGGCGCAGTGATCTTGCTTGGAAATTCGATATGTCTCTTGCAGCAATCGGGAATGATAATGGGTAAATATCTCCTACATAAGGTTAAATAAACTGTGTGGATTTTTTTAATTTATAATACATATATTTCTATTAATCCTTCATTCAACTCTCACCAAAAATTTTTAAAAACTTAATTGAATATTTCTGCAATATTTGTTTAATGTATTAAGATCTTTCACATTCATTTGAAAAAAGAAAATTAAATTCAGAATATTTATCTTGGAGATAAAATTGAATATTTATTCTAAACAAAGGGGATTCAACGGCAACTTAGCAATCCATTTATGCCAACTAATCTACTTTTTCATTAGCCAAGATTCGTCGATACCTTGGAACCAAAAAAGGCTGATTGCTATCCTTCAATCTGTTTCATTTTCTTCTTCTACATTCTTTTACTAGCTGTGAAGAACTCTTAGTTTTCCAGGGTTTCTGTTTAACTTCGAAAATCTTACTTAACTAATCTGCTGTTCTCTACTTAACTCCTGGAAATAACACTTTCGAATCGTCATTTCTTATTCAAAAACAGTTGTAAACGCCCTAACGCTTGGTTAATCTCCACGTCCTTAACTTTCCCATTCCGGCTGCTTTGAGAATGCTATCGTGCCTTGAACCATTGCCCATTAAACAGATCGCTTCCTTGCTCAGAACCTGTTAAATTTTCAAATTCTTATTTTGCTTTGACTCAAATCTTATCTGATAGTTTCAAAGTTCTCCGTGATTTTGCGTGTATTATTTCAAAATGTCAATCTCTCATAGAGCAAAACTCCATGATAATTTACTTCCCTTATCAATTCAGGGAAATCCCTTGAAGGTGCCCGACCAATTTTATGATTACGGATCACTTATATTTCAATTTTATAAAGAATTTGCTGATTTTAATAAGATAAATATAAGAGATAAGAGAAACTATTCGATATTAAGAAACCCAAGAATATTAAATCCTTAATTCCACCTAATTTTTATACTGATTAAAGTTTACATTTACGTATAAACTAGATTGTGGTTTTTGCTCTTACATTGAAATTAATGAAATTTTATTCGAATCTGCAGATTCAGAATAAAAAATATCTTTTCCACGTCTCTTAGTCACAAGAAAAATAGCCAGTAAAATAGTTCCATTTACGGTTTGAGTTCATCTTTCTTTTCTAGAAAAATTGAATGTTTACTCTTTTTATTATAAGTAGGTTTTTGAAGCATTGATATACGGTATTACAGTATATGATATACGGCATTGAAGTTAGAGTTGTGTATTGAGCTTATTGGAAGTTTTAAATTCTATTAAGTTCAGTTTAGATTCTGTGACCAATCTGTTTGCTAATGTGCCATTGCAATATTATTAGTTACAAAATGTAATAAAAGATTGTTTTATGGCCTTAGGTAAATATATAACTCAACAGGAAGTACATTATTACACCGTTCCTTCATATCTCTTTATTTTTAAAGTCATTTTTGTGTCCCAAAAACTCTCTAAAACTAATTGAATTTTGCTCAGAGTTCTGTACATAGTTGATGGACGTACTTTTTCACACATTCACACTGTATTTGCACATAAAAAATTAATCCAGTGTGTTGTGTGGCATCCTGGTTCTGTAACATCTGAAAATGCTGTTTCACCATATTCATCATGGTTGGCAACTGCATCAGACAATATACAAATCATTAACGTCACAAATGAAGGTATTGTTATTTATTTGAGTTTTGTATTAAGATAATTACTAATTATTTTCATCTCTCTGTTCAATGAATTTCGTTAACTTTATTGCAGGAGTTGAAACCATTGCTTGTCTAAATACCCATAGTGAAAAAGTTGTAAGTCTGTGCTGGAGTCCCCATTTCAATGCTAGATTAATTTCTGCATCATATGATTATACTTCCCAGGTAAATGTAAACATATTCATGATATACTTCTGTTGTATTTGGTTTTAGTGGATAATAAGTTTTTTCTCCAGTATTATTGCTGTATTCTATTTGTTAAAAAATATTAACTTTCTTTTTAATTTCCAATAATTTTAACTTCGAAATGAAAAGATATTGAAGGCTTTTATTAACATCATCAGCGCCAACCAGAAGGGGCATTACTGCATGAAATTTTCACGATGCAAGCAACATATTATCAACTTATACTAAGAACTGTACAGTGTATAACCAAAAAAAATATGTTTGTTAAGGTGTCACTAAATAAGTGAAACGTTTATATCAAAAATTTATTTAAATACAATAGTGAAAGCAAATACCAAATACGGTTGTAAATGTTGGCACTATTGCTATTACTTCTTTCTTCATTTCAGATAAAATTGTTTTAGTTAATCTAAGTGATAATTAAGTTGATTGTGTTTATTAAGTTATGACACAAGCCTATTGATCTATATTAATTTTTGTTTTTGTTTTGTTTACACTAGAGTACGAATATTAATTAGCATTTGAGGTCCTTAATGATAAGAAGCACCTTTGCAACTGTTTATTACATATATTTTACTTAACTCAAGTCCCTCCATTAAGAAGTAAGCAACGTATTGCAACTACATTTTTGAGATTACACTATACCAGCGTTTCCCAAATTTTTCTTACCGCGGCCCGTTACGAGATTTTAAATTTTTTCGCGTCCCACCTTATAAAAAAAACATTTATTTACAAAACAAATTTTATTTTTTTAATAAAAATCAAAATTCAAGTTATTTGTTTGTTTATTTCATACACAAAAATTGCAAAATAATTATATAAAAAAAACATAATTAATTAAAGACAATCCATTATCTTCATTTAAAACTTAAAGTAAATTTTGTTTTACATGTTTTGACCTTAGTGCGAAGGATGATGTTGTTTTTCATCACATAGTAATTTCAAATTAGGACTTAATGATGTTAATTTTATTATCAAATTAGGTTCGACATCCAATCTGTTTCGATACTTATTTTTTAAGTACACCAAGGCTGAGAACACAGTTTCACACGTATAAGTGGTGACAAAAGGCATTAAAAATTGTATCGCTTTTTCGCTTACGCTTGGATATTCCTTTTGACATCGCAACCAAAAATTAATTAGTGGTACAGTTTCAAACACTTTTTTAAGATCGGTGTCGCATGAAATTTCAATTAAATTATCAACTTCGTTCACTAAGATTAAGCATTTCTTCCTTTTCAATATCGACAGAAGGCACTGAATGACGAATCGAAATCAGCCAATCAGAGCATCCGAATTTAAACGGTCCGGTAGGAAACGGTGGTAAAGGGTTGCCGCCTGCAGTACTTGAAAAAGTTTCGAAAAGTATTAAATTTAGAGCAAAATGTTAAAGATTTTTTGTGTTTTTACAATTTTTGCCACGACCCAGCTGAATTTTTGTGCGACCCGGTGCCGGGTCGCGACCCACACTTTGGGAAACTATACCGTTAATGCATTCTAAAGGTGCCCTGTGCTAAAGCGTATTTAATTTACATGAGCGTCTTAAATGAAAAAGCAGCTCTCAACCCCATTTAAATTTATAATTAGCAAACGCTAATCAAGTACAGATCAAGTACGCAGGTAGACGCACGATTAGGTATAAACAAGAAATAATCCATTTTCCTTTAAAAAAAATTAGTTTAATAATTTTGTTCGCGTTTTTAGATCGCATTTAATTATTTTATAGTAACATTGTTGAATATATGAATAAAAGTTTGTCTCTAGGTATAGTTCGTGATTTAGTTTATTCAAATTTTGTATACTCTTAATCATTGTATATCTTTGTCTCTGCAACCTAGGTGTGGGACGTCGCTTCTGGAAGTGTTCTGGCTTGTTTTGATGGTCACCACAGTGCAGTTGTGTGTTGTTTGCCTAGTACGCTACATCAGGATTATATAATAACTGGTTCTGCTGACAATACAGTTAGAGTATGGAATATAAACAAATATCACCTTACAAAAAGCAAGACAAGTGAGTCGAAACGTTTCAAAATATAACTTAAAATCTAATTGTCTTTACGCTGATACTAGGTACAAAATGCTTGGAGATGACTAATAATAGTTTGCTTAGTCTCTTGGCAAGATGTCTTTGCTGGGTGTTATTTCAAAGAGAACTCCGCTATGAGCATCACACCTGCCCCTTTTTTAGGTTCATGAGTAAGATAAGGCGCATATTGAGCCTGCGTGAGTTGCGTGTTTCTCAAACTATCGCTACTGCCATTACTCGGAATTTCGCCTCACGTCAAGTTGCGACGCTTATATTGAGACACAATTTTAACACATGAACGCCCACACTTTAAATAATGGTTAATAACTGTTAGTTAAAATAATGTTTGTTAAATAAGGACACTATTGAACACGATTGAAAAAAGAGTAAATTAATATTAATTAATAAAAATGTAATCAAATTAGAAAATATAATACATTTCAGATTATATATTAAAAATGGTGTGAACCCGCACTCGACTTTCCTTTATCTCTTAGGTTTTAACTTGCAAATTATCTTCAAACAACTGTATTTATTTTTAATTCATATCAATATTAAAAAGTTAGTAAAATAATTAACTGAAACGTTTAGGAAACTTACCTCACAGTACAACTTTAGAGTATATATGTAATGAATATAAAAAGTTTTAAGTACGTTTTAAGAGGTTTTTCTGGAAAATCTCAAAAAGTTGAACAATCCATAGGGCAAAAGCTATCAAAAAATACCTGAAGTATGAGTACCTGTAGTATCTGAAGATTGAGAAATTTTCATTCAACTGAGAATTTTATCTATAAATATTACTAGTTCACAAGAGTTAGGAACGTACATTACACAAAAATGGCACTTAAAAGGAATTATATACTCCTCTTCTCCTAGCTGTACCACTATTCGAATTTTCCGGGAAAAATGTTTCAAATAAAAGTTGTAAATTTGTGCTATTTTAATCACTATAACAAGAGTCAATTAAGTCATAGAAGCCATTTTTCAGAAAATCTTAAAGTACAGAAAAATCTGTTTACTATGTGGCATCTCCGAACCAATTTTCTTCAAGCTTGGAAATTCAGCCCACAATTATTCCTTATTAAAATTAGGTTGTTGGCAAGATTGCATTATTTATAGAAATGGTACTTTAGAGAAAGGTGTACCCTGAATTGCCAAAAAAAAAAAAGTTCTTCTTATATATAATTATACCAAGTTTTAAAAAAATCGAAGTCGTTTTCGAAAAATTCTGTTTAAAAGATTATGATTTTTTAAATGTCGGAACATGAGCCCAACTAATTTATTAATTCTTATTTGCATCTTTCTGACTAACATCTGAAATTTCAACAATAGCCTTTTTTTTTTTCTTTTTTTTTTTTTTAGAAAAACAAAGGCTTACTGGAGTAATGAAGAAATTTGCCGGAGTTCAGGAAGCTACTGATCTCACACCAGCAGAAGATAATGAACAAATAATATCAAGTAATGGTTTTATCTTTTATACATATATTTTATATATATACAATATCTTTTTTAAGTGAATCGGAACTAAATTATTGTCTACATTAAGTAATCAAAAAAGATTTTAACAAATTTGGCATGACCATTAAATCAGAATTCACCACTTCTTTTAAATCGGAAGAATAATTTTATTAAAATGTTTTGACGGAAAAATTATGAGAGTTTGTTTGGAGGTTTTTGAATTTGATACGTTTGATCCTTGTGATGTCTTCTTTCTATTCTTGCATTTTCCGTTTAGCCGCCTAAATATTCGTGACGAATATTTATCTGCTCACCTCATGAAAAAATCTTAATTCCTTAGTGGCTCTACAGGATCTGTGCCTCGCTAAGATTCATTATCATTCACAACTTGTCCCCCCTTCCATTTCTTTTTAACATAAATATTGTTGTAAGGCATGTCTTGGCAAACAGTAACATTCCCGATGCGATCTGCTTATGAGAACGTGGTCACGTAGCTCTCATAAACAAATATTAAGATAGTAGAGGGGACGGGACCTATGCCCCAAGGCACCGCAGCCACAGAAGACTTATTGTGCCAGTCCCTTCTTAGTTCTAGTAGGCGAACCCTCCCCTCCTAAAGAGGTCAAGGACTTTCCCTACTAGTTCTTTTTGCGCTACTATCTCCTTCGGCCTCAACGTTCCAAAGGTTTCATAGCGCACACGTTCGATTGCAACGCAATCGAACAACAAGTGAGAGGCCGTTTCCTCCTCTTCCTGACATAATCTGCACAACGGCTCCGAGCTGATAAGCCCCACCTTGCGCAGATGCTTCTTGAACCTACCGTGCCCCGTGAATAGGCCTGTAATCAGAGTAATCTGATTTCTGCCCTAACACAGGGTCTCTTTGGATCTTTGCTTACACAGCCAAGGCATCAAGGTCTTGCTGTGTTTAACCCCAGGACACATCACCCAGTTCTTTTCGTGCTCCCTCCAGATCCAATCTCTGAGAGCCGCGCGAACCGAACCCCTGGTGATCCCCAGGACAGGCTCTGGACTGATGAAAGGAGTGTTAGCCCCATTCCTGGCCAGATAATCAGCTTTTTCATTCCCTTCAATACCCACATGACCCGGCACCCATTCCAACCGAACTTTGTTGTGCCTCGCCAGTAGTTCTAGGGCCTTCCTGCATTCCCAGACCAGGGAAGAGGTGATTCTGAAGGATACGAGAGCCTTCAGTGCAGCCTGGCTGACCGAAAAGATGCGAATCTCCCTATTTCTAGGTTCCATCCGCAGGTTTTCCTCAGCGCATATTTTAATAGCAAAAACCTCGGCCTGGAAGACTGTGGCGTATCTCCCAAGAGATCTCTCAATGAGTACCTCGGGTTTAACCCCATACACTCCAGACCCAGTCCCACAGTCCATCTTGGAGCCATCGGTAAACCAAATGCCTCCCTTCCGGTACTGATCCGTCCAGTTTACCCTCCATTCAGTCCTCGGTTTAATACACACCTGAAAGGGAGTCTCGAAACTGTATTTAGGACAGATACTGTCCCCTGCCATGTCAATAACCGGCCCAGGGTCGACCTTATCTGAAATAATCATATGGCCAATGCAGGAACTTATACGCCTCCATTGCCCATTGCTCGCCATTCTGTACGCACTGGCTCTTGCCTCCGCCTGAATAACATATTGAAGCGGAGCCAACCCCAGAAGTACCTCCAGCGCCGCAGTAGGGGTGCTACTAAAGGCCCCTGTGATCATCAGACAGGCCAGTCTCTGCACCCTTGCTAGAGCCTTAATTGCCGTCTGTTGTTCAGTCTTCCTCCACCACACCACTGAACCGTAGGTGATGATAGGTATGACTGTACGTGTGTAGAGCCAGTGGGTCATCTTTGGGCTAAGACCCCATGTCTTCCCACAGGTTCTAGTTATTCCACAAAGGGCCTGTTTAGCCCTTAATGTAACTCTCTCTATCTGCGCCTTCCAAGTGAGTCTGGTGTCCAGGACAATGCCCAAATACTTGACCTCACCCGACACATCCAGAGTTTTACCAAAAAATCGAAGGTTTTTGTAGCTCTCCTTGTCCCTTCTCCTTGTAAAGGGAACCAGAGTAGTTTTAGAAGGGTTCACTGAAAGCTCTACCCTTCTACACCAATTTTCTATAACCTTGAGAGCTTCCTGCATGAGTTCAGCCACGATTGTCTCATGTCTACCCCTGACCACTACAAAAATATCATCTGCATAGCCAAGGACCGAGAACCCACGAAGGTCTAGCACCTCAAGTAACTCATCTACGACCATACACCAAAGGAGCGGGGATAGAACCCCCCCCTGAGGGCACCCCCTAACTGTCGTTAACTCCAGCGATTCCCCAAAAAGGGTCGCTGTGATTCTCCTTGACGATAGCATGTTACAGATCCATCTTGAAACAGTGGACTCTACGCCATGTCTATCCATCGCCAAGGCAATTGAACTGTAGGTAGTGTTACTGAAGGCACCCTCAATATCCAGAAACACGCCCACAGCTGTCTCCTTGCAAAATACCGAAGCCTCCAACTCCTTAACCAGACAATGGAGGGCTGTCTCGCAAGATTTGCCTGTTTGGTAGGCATGCTGATTGGCACGCAGAGGCCGTTGCTTTAAAGCCACCTCCTTAATATACATGTCAATCAGTTTTTCTAGAACCTTCAACATGAACGATGTTAGACTAATTGGTCTAAATTCCTTCGCCTGGGTATGAGTTCTCTTCCCAGGCTTTGGAATAAAGATAATTTTTACAGGCCTCCATGCCCTAGGGACATGGTTGAGTGCCAAGCATGCCCTCATTATCCTGCATAAAATAGGAGTAATTAAATCTTTCCCCTGCTGCAAAAGGGCAGGGAAAATGCCATCAGGACCCGGGGATTTATAGGGCTTAAAATAGTTTACAGCCCAGACCACCTTATTGTAGGTAATGCAGTATTTAGCCACGGCCCAGGTTTCCCTGGTCCCCCGACACCTATCGGGTCCCAGAGTATCCTCACCATGCTGTCCTGACTCAATTACCTTCGAATCGGGAAAATGAGTTCTCATGAGACACTCCAATGTGTCTCTCCCCGATTTGGTAAAAATCCCTTCCTCGTTCCTGATGGTACCCAGGGCACCCCCTGGACTTTTTGATATTATGCAATTAAACAACACAATACAATATAGGGTGACCAAAGTTATATGCTCCACCCACTTTTTTTTTAAAACGTCGGGAAATTTCGAAAAAAGAAAAAACACGTATTTAATCATTTTTAGTCTAGTTTATTTTCAGTGATTGACCCATTTTTTTAAACCCCTGTATCTCGAGATACAGCATCCAACTTTGTTTTTTCAAATGGAACGTTATATTTTTTTTTGCATATTTTTATAGTATTTGAGGTCCTAAAAACAACAACAAAATTTTTTTTTGAAAACGGTTAGGTTTTTCAAAAGTTATAGCAATTTAAAATATGAAAAACAAATTTCAGTTTATTGTCAAAATTACGTTATTTTTTTTAAAGAATCTGTTCAAACTGGCCACAATTAACGGATAGGCAAGCCAAAACTCTGGACTCCCACGCTTTGCTTGTAGCAGCTCTTATGGTGGCGAAGTCAAGATCTAGGCAGGCTAGTTATTCAACGTTTCAGATCATCTACTGAAGCCACGGGATTAAGGTTACTGTACACTTTATTTTTTTAGGTATCCCCAAAAAAATAGTCCATTGGGGTTAAGTCCAGAGAACGAGGTGGCCACTGGATGAGACAATGAGTCCCTAAGCACTTTTCATGGAAATTTCTGTCCATGTAATCTCGAACAACTCTCGCATTATGTGCCGGGCAACTATCTAGTTGAAAATACATATCTAGCCGACGTTGTAGAGGAACATCTTCAAGCAGAACTGGCAAAATGTCTCTTAAAAAAAGTTAGATACCTTTCACCAGTTAAGTTCTCTCTGTAGAAGTATGGGCCGTTATATTAGTTGATTTCTTAAAACTCCACACCAAACGGTTGTAGAAAAAACAACCTGAACGTCGAATACCTCTAACCTGCCTACATCTTGACTTCGCCACCATAAGTGCTGCTACAAGCAAAGCGTGGGAGTCCAGAGTTTTGGCTTGCCTATCCGTTGGTTGTGCCCAGTTTGAACAGATTCTTTAAAAAAAAATAACGTAATTTTGACAATAAACTGAAATTTGTTTTTCATATTTTAAATTACCATAACTTTTGAAAAACCTAACCGATTTCAAAAAAATTTTTTTTGTTTTTTTTAGGAGCTCAAATACTATAAAAAAATGCAAAAAAATATAACGTTCCATTTGAAAAAACAAAGTTGGATGCTGTATCTCGAGATATAGGGGTTTGAAAAAATGGGCCAATCACTGAAAATAAACTAGACTAAAAATGATTAAATACGTGTTTTTTCTTTTTTCGAAATTTCCCGCCGTTTAAAAAAAAAGTGGGTGGAGCATATAACTCTGGTCACCCTGTATATAATTAATAATATTGTCTTTCAAGAGCGTACTTTTTTATATTTGCCTTGAGAAAATTTGTTAAACTTCAAATCATCGTTTGGTTCCACAGTTAACTATTGAAAGAATTAGAAAAAAAATTATATTAATCTTTTTTTTTTTAGATCCTCTTCCTATACCATCGAAACCTGAGATACCTATAAAGCAGGAAGTCATAACTGAAAACAAACGTAAAAGTAAATCTATGTTTCCCGTTACCAGCAATGGCATATCTCAAGCTAAGTCTCTTCGTCTTCTGTGGGATAGAATAACTGGAAACGAACCTCCCGTGGTGACGGATGCTAATGCAGCATATCTGAACTTTTTTGGAGATTCAAAAGCTATTAGGCAGCTAATGACAGCTGAAGGTACGTATATGTAATAACTTTCCTTTAATAAACTTGCTCGATTTAACTTAATATCTACTTTTCAGAGTCACAACATCGACAAATCGGAAATCACACATATTCTCGACACTTATCCCTTTGGTCTGGAGATATATCAGAAACTATAAAAGAAGCATGCAGAAAAAAACAACTTGATGACTGGCTTGTTAGTTTAGCTCCATTGGTATCACATAAGTACGTGAATGTCGAGTTTTTCTTTTATCTAACAAATATAGTAAAAATTAAATGAAAATTAAAACTAGAATGTTAGATGATTCAAAAGTAAAATAATTTTTTAAGTTTAGAAAATTGTACTATCATCTACTAGATAATAATCGATGTTTGGTTTTGTCTATCAAATTTACTATCAAAAGTAGATTTCATATATTCGAATAAGCTTCACTCAAAATAAAGATTAAAACAAACTCTTCATTTGTATTCTTTATTCTGATAATAAGAAAACATCAAGTGAAGTATTTTTAATAGCTTTTATGTACATATGTTAAGGTTATGGGTAGACTGCTGTAAGAGTTATGCATCACAGTTAGCAGAGAAAGGAGACATATATAAGGCAGTAAGCTACCTGCTTTCCACACATCAGTTAGAGGAAGCAATCGACCTGCTGTTAGATTCCAAAATGTTTAGGGAAGCAGTATTATTGGCTAAGTCAAGATTACCAAATGAAGATGTAACAATTAAAAAAATTATGGGACAGTGGGCTAGCCACTGTATTGGAACTGGCATGTTTCCTCTTGCTGCCCATTGGTATGTATATTTTAGCAGATTCATTATTTAATTCACACTCTACTTATATACACTCACCCACCTTTATATATATTATATACACCTTTTGACTTTATTGTTGTTCGTTGTATGTTAATTTTGTCCGTAAAAGCATGCGTTTTTTTTTTTAATTATTTCTTACCTGTTTCGAATTTTCATCCATAACAGAAGTTGATTGATAAGGTTTGTGTAGAGAATTGGTTTCCAACTATGTTTCTGTCATACAATACTCTTGCTGACCAATCAGTGGATCAAAATCCGAAACCGATCAGAAATAAAATATACCACGTGCTACGACGGATAAAATAAACAATAACCAGTACTAACGCCACCCAGCCAAATTTTGAAGATAAATAATGTTGAGACTGCTTAATATTTCAAGGTGATTAGCTTATTGTGAATCATCACATTCTTTTGATTGCTAAGAAGAAAAACTATTGCTAGTTAATCAAATAATTATTTGAATTATTACGGATAATATACCTATTTAATTGGTTGAATTTTTAATGCCAAGCATCTAGTTTTTGGTGCTGAGTCTTCCGCTTCCAACCTACGTTTCATTTCTGATGTGTTTCTGGCATTATTAGGAACCTCACCTTAT
The DNA here is from genome assembly GCF_049639745.1 of Rhodnius prolixus. NCBI lineage: Eukaryota > Metazoa > Arthropoda > Insecta > Hemiptera > Reduviidae > Rhodnius > Rhodnius prolixus. The sequence goes on along the minus strand of NW_027411581.1, from coordinate 31,753,518 downwards.
CTGTTGTATCTAATCAGCGCACAAAATCAGTCCAATTCTTTTTAAAACGGGTTTCTTCAGTTTTTTCATTTCATTTTGGTTACCAATTAACAAATGAGGCAGTCATTTTGCAGTAGATTTCTATATTTTATTATTGGTTCAAAAAGGAACGGTACTCTCTGAGAAATTTTATAACGGCACATTATTCCAGTTTCTCTATTTCAACGGTATTCACTACACTTCTATTTTAAGAAGCCATATGAAGAAAGCTATTCGAAGATCAAGTTAGTCACTGAAGTTGTTTATAGCAATACTTGTACCAAGTTTATACCAAAATTTCATTGAAAGCAATACAACATGTGCGCAAGGCCGAGAATTCTTCCTAGCCCTAATGTCTGTAGGCTCGATTCTTTCCGCGAACACTTAAAGGCCTTGAATGATGTAAAAGTCCAACCTAAATAGTGGCATCGTTCTCTGTCTAACTGTATTGAGCAAACTCTTGAGAAAGCTGTTCCACTTCTAACGTCCAGTCAGTCGGTTTACAAAAAAAAAAAAAAATACTTCCCAGCCAGAGTAGAATTTAAATAAAGAGAATGCTGCTAATTAAATCCTGCAAAACCTGTTTGAAAATTTATTTCTTAATTATATTTGTTTTCAGTTTGCTTAGTAACGGTTCTAACATCGAAGCTGTTGAAGTACTCTCTCGCGTTAAAGATCCAGCAACACTGGCGTTAGCCGCAGAAATTGCTCAGAAATCGGAAGCTTCTGAAATGGCAGTTAGCATTGCACTGAGAGCACTACATGCTAGTTTGGAAAGAAAAGATTTTGTGACAGCGAAATTAATCACAACACAACATCCTGCGATTAAGGTTTTGTAGTCTAAAGTGATAGTAAAATTTTAACTAAGATAATGTGCTTCCACGGCAAATTTTCATGCAAAATTAAATGCAGAGGGTTGCCAGAAAATAACTAGTACTTGATATAAGTATAATTTTTTTAAGTTTATACTTTGTAACAGTTAGAAATAAATAATTGCCGAAAAATTAATTGAATGTTAAATGGACGGTACAAATACATTATTGTTAAGATTAGAACCAAAAACCCAATATCCTTTAAATGTTATTGATTCTTAAAATAAAAATGAAAAAAAATTTGAAGAAAGACTTAAAAGGGTCCAAAACACCAAAACGTTACACCATTAATGTAATTTGTACATTTTTTTTTATTTATTTATTTTTTATTTTTTGCACCAGTTTACTATGATAACAATGTAAAATAATTCCGCTTCAATAATTTGATATAATTTATTATCCAAATTTTGTTATGACTGTGTAAAAATACTTTTTTAGGATTTAGAATTCTGGATTGAGGTTTATTGCCTGATGAATGAATGGGAAGTCGTCAGTTATGAAAAGGGCTTGAGCTGGATTTGTGGTAAAAATGTTATTGAAAAATGTACAAGTTTATTGGAAAAGGCAGAAGAAGTCTTCAAAAAGAAATCCTCATCGCACTCAGTACTGTTAAAGTACATTCCTAACAAGTCAACTTCCGATTCAGAATTTGAGGTACTTTAAGTGCAGTTATCTATATGAACTTATGGGAATGGGTTTTACTTTTTCTTCCTCTTTACTAAGTAAGGAATTTGTATTGTAATCGTGTCAAATTTTGACTTTTAACTATTTTAAGGTACCCAGAATCCAAAAAGTGTTTTGTTTAGTGTGGTCAGCATAAATCGAAAACAAAAAATCTTAAACACTTCAAATTTGATTTATTAATTTGATAAGATTATACCATTCGATTAGGTTCCACTAACGCACCTGAAAATAAGCTTTTGTATAAAATTAGAATACTACTTTAACTAATTGAGGTACCAATAGACTGAATTGATTTTTCAGGTTTTTTTTTTCTTTTTCTTATTTTTTGGCACGGTTTGGCGATAACGGCTTCTATAATTTTCTAAAAACCAACACAACATTTTACCTGGAAAATACTTGTTAGGACACTTTTGGATAATAGTGGGGCAGGCCTTCAAAAGTACTGATTTAATGTAATTTACGGTCTCAAAATAATAAAACTGTCCGGTATGATCGTTGTAATAAGGGTTGATTGTTAAAAACTGCAAGAAAAAATGTAACGTTGAAAAACAACCAACTTTGAAAATTCCAGAGTTGAGATTAATTTTTTAGGAGAAATAGTGTTGCGGCAGTTCTAGGGAGTGATAGATGTGTAATTTTCTCTATTTTTCTCTTGTACAGTGTTAGAGATTGTTTAATGGGAGTAAGATTAAATTTGTTTTGAAATTCCTAGTTTGAATAAAATGAGTGGGTAAGAATTTTCCCTTATTGCAGCTGGGGAAAAGTAATGTGTGTATTCACTCCAGATTTTGTTTTAATAGAAACATAAAAACAAAAAAAATTGTCTTTACTCATTAACTTTATAATTCATATTTGCAGGTAATGCTCTATGTAAGTGGACAAATATGTCTTTCTGTTACTGCTCAACACCAGTTAAACAATTCAAAATGTGTACTTAAACATTTGATCCACGCTTTAGAAGCTGCTTATAGTTATCACATTCATAACCCAGCTAGCCCTAATATTTTTCTACAGATTTCCTGTTGGATATCACCTAATGGTAAGTTTTAATGCTTTTTAGACATTAAAATAGTATTAATATATATAATCGTAGAAAATTTAACATTGTTGTTTCAGGACCATTGAGTAATCTTTCATGGTATAATGAAGATGAAAAGTCACTTTCGGAAAGTTGTCGAACTTTTCTTGCTTGCAGTGGCATTTATTGGTTTGACCTTTTGAATACAAAATCATTGTTACCTTTAGAAGATGATGTTTCAATTAATTTAGTGTACGACTCAATTAAACAGTTTTCCATTCTTCTGTTTCACAAAGAAGTAATTTCACATCATAAACTTGATATTGAACTTAAAAAATTAGAAAATACTATTGCTGCTTCAAAATTAAAAGCCCTAAAATCAATGAAGTATTGTAAAGAAATAGAGGCGCAATTGCGAACTCAAACGTGCACTAATGGTACAGTTGAAAATGAACATAACTCCAGCGATCAAGAGAGCAAGAGCCAAAAAGAGAATGATTCAAATGAAGAATATAATGAGGAGGAAACAGTTAAAAAGTTAACAAAAATTAAATCAATTAAATTAAAATTCGAAGAAGAAAGGATTGCTGTACCAAATCCGTTTATTGCTTATTGTTCTTTAAGGAATATATTGCAATCTTTGATCAACAAAAATTCCAAAGGAAGTGAAGATACATTGAAGGAAATAACTAAACTTTGGGAAAAAGCTTCCGTTAATGAATAATTTTTCATTCTTCTTTTTTTTCTTTTTTCTTTTTTTGAAAAAAAAATGATCTCAAAGAGTCAACCCTTTTCATTTAAAAGTATTCATTCCTATATGAACTTAAGAATTATACTGTTCAGTTTAGTCCAAGGAAGTTCACTACCTTAGTGGCGGTATGGCCTGATAATTTATTTCGTTAATATATCTGTTGATTGTGTATTGAGTTCCTAGTACATGATGGTGACTTGTTTTATTTTGTTTTTACCATGCCTCTTCTCTGATTGTATTTGAAGCAGAACAGTAAACTTTCAGAATAATTACTGCATAAATAACGTTTATGCTACAATATTCTGAACATGTATATAATTATAAATATATAATACAACCAGTATTTTTTTGATAAAGTATTTCTTGACTTTACTTTCCTTTTGGCTACAAGTATATAATAAAAAAAGGTTACCTTTTTATGAATCCTCTTTGTCGCTTTTTTTCTACATATAATTATTACGGTTTTTAATTGTTATATATCATTTATTAATGTTGGGTTGGAAAATTTGATTCGAATTTATTAACAATAAGGTGCACCCACTAAACGTAGTCTTCAAAAGGAGGATTTTTTCTTAGAATTAAAGATCTCAAGATTGCTATGAACTAAGATTATCCTGCAATGCGGGTCTGACCACATTTTTCAACCATTTTTTTTTGCCCAACTACATGTTCATCCATTTTTTTTTTTTTTTTTTTTTAATGCATTGGGTGTACTATAGTGAATATTTCTTAGAATTATTACAACTGTTTTATCACATTTTCTTTCTATAGAAAAGAGGATGTAGTTAGAATGTGGGAAAAATAACATCAGGTAATAATTCAAAACAAATATGATTCATTTTTTATTCAGTTATGAATATTAAACCAATGGTGAAATACATGAATATGAATGATGAATATATTTTATATTTGCTGCATCTAAGTTTGCAATTGTTCCCTGCTTATGAAAGCACGAATAATGCTCTACTATTGGTGAAATAGTCAGCTTTTTCACCCACTGCTCTAAATACATGCACGTCTATTATTTATTTTCGAAATGATTTGAATTGCCGCCTTGATTCTTTCTTACTCTAATGCTTAACAACTATGAAATAAGAAATTTAAAATTAGTATAATTAATGCATTTCTAAGGGACCTTAGCCAATCCCCAAACTTTACTATATCCTTCAACTTGAGTATGCTAGCTGCAGGCCACTTTCAATCCAATATCCTAATTAACAATGAGGTAAAAACCGTATGGTAAGTATATTTGGTCAAACAACATAGCTGGTTTCAAATCTAAGGCCTTAACAAGCCATTCGCAAATAAAAATTTGTATAAATTGTCATTGAGAGGAAGTCCTTGCCGGACGTGCTCCGCGCTCTATCAACGATTCTTCGGGTTAGTGCGATCCTTTTTTATGTATCAGTGTCTACGTATGTACTTCATATCCTATTTTTGTTGGAATCCTTATTCCCATGGACAGTCAATGTGTAGACTGGTTCGGAAAAAGATCTGTGTCTGTATGGTCGCTTATACATGTGCATACGAGTATGAATTTTTCAGAAAAACTTATGCCAACATCCCTTACAGTTTTTCATTGTAAAGTTTTTTTTTCCTCAATACTTAATTTTTCTCACGAGGAAGCATTGAAACTTTACCAAATTCTCTTTTTTAAAAGAAGTAGTTGTTTAGCCGGTTTTTGACAAAAAAAATGTTCACCGTTTAAACTGTTGTACGAATAGAATCATGCCTTAGTATGCCTTTTGAATACGATTTTTTCCCCCTATCTACTATCACTATCACTTTTAAAACTATCACTGTTATAAAATTTTTCTAAAAAAATTTTATTTTTTCTGAAGTTCTCAGAGAACTCTTTGATATTCTTCAGATAATATACTTCTGTCAAGTAAGCGATATCAAAGGACATTTTTATTTTTATAATAATCTATTGTAAACAGTACTTTCTTATTTTTTCTAAATTAACCTTTTTCTCTTATCAGGAGGGAATATTTCTCTTATCTCTTGTTTTGCCTATTAAAAGTAATAATTAGGAAATATAATAAAGAGGAAATAATTCTGTATATATAATTATATTTATTCGTCCTGTGTTCTACATAAAGCATAATCAGAGTTATTAAACAATGTCCTCCGAAAGGTACAAGGGATTCCTAATGAGTGAGACGTGCCTTGAATAGAATTCTCCTGTTTAGTACAAATTTGCAGTTAATGGTGAGACTGCGTTTGTTTTCTAACAGACTTAACATTGAAAGAAAACAGTCTTGCTGTGACGGATGAATTCATTGATTGTCATGGAATTACAATTTTCATTATAATTTCCTTGATATTGTGATGATCAAGGCAAATTATTTATTAATTATCCAACCTAAGGAGTCTTAGTCCAAATTTGCTGTAAGGTGATGCAAACAAAGTCAAGCCAATGGGCTAGGTAGTTTTATTTTATTTAAAATGGCATCTAAAAGCAAATGAACTATTAACGAATGTTTTAAATGTTAAAGATAGTATGTTATATCTTAAATTATAAATCCCATAGAAATATTCTTTGGTTACAAACTTTAAAAGCCTTTAACTCCCACCGCTCATTATCCAGAACGAATGTGACGCGGTTGGTTTGCTCTTGGTGTACACACACACACACACACACACCTCAACGTGTAAATAGAATGCTCTCTAGAATCCTTAGTTCAGTAGTAATTCGCATGTGAACATGCTAGGTTGGTGTTTGTTGTTATGATAGAATGTTAGAGCAAAAATTGTGTTTAATAAGTTCAGCCACTGATACCCTTCGATAATCAACAATTATGCTTCTGATAATTCTTTTAATATCCTCTTTTATTTCATTTGGCCAACAGGTAATAAAATGCCTACTTCATTTAAAACACTTAAAGTATATGTAGAATAAGTTTAATGTTACTTCAAAGTATTAAATAATATTCTTTCAATAAAGAATACACTGATAATAATTAATATTTTTAACAGCTGCAATGAGTGCAAGTCTTTTAAGATACAATCAAGACAAATTTTAATTGTTAAATTTGAGTTTCACGTAGTTTATATTTTCTTCCAAATGTCCATTAACACTTATTTTTTATAATGGTAAGTACTGTAAAACTTTCTTAGAAAAAGTACTCACTTTTAAAGTTTTTCTTTGCTGGTATTTTAAAAGGAACCAAAAATAAAAATTTACTCTTTATCTATTTTAAATTTTGAAAAAATACTGGATCAAATTCGATTGGTAGTGAGTGAGTAATACTCATGCAGTGTTACAAAAAAATAATAATAATAATATGATCTTCCCATCAGGATCCTTGCAATTGTTATTAGAATTTGATTTTAGGGGAACAGAAAATTCAAAATTTTCTTGGACATTAATTTACTTGTAAGCGTGCCAAGATATCTTCATACACCAAGGGTTATTCCCTTGGCAACATTATGCATGACAGCATGAAAACAACATTATGATCTGCAGAGTGAGGTGGTTGGCTGAATCAAAAGCTTTATTGCGCTGCAAACTAATACGAATTAAAGTTATAGATTAATAATTATAGATTAACTCCTTAAAAGCAAATAGTATACCGACTTTAAAGAAAGTCATAAAAAGCCCTTTGCGCGCCAACCTCTCTTCCCCCAAAAAACCTGAAAATCGATTCATTCAACTAAATGGTACTGCTGGTTAATTTTAGTGGTAGGTTGATTTTACCCACAAGCTTATTTTATGGTACGATAGTGGAAGTGATCGTCTGGTAACAAATATCAATTCATTATATCAAATTTGAAGTTTCGAAGATTTTTCGTTTTCAATTTATGTTGACCATAGCCCACAAACCACTTTTTTGGACTGGAAAGACCTTTAAATAGTGAAGAGTCAAAATAGAAAATTTGACACGGTCGCAATTCTACCAACTTACCTAGTACAGAAAGAAAACGTTAAACACATGCAAGTAAGCGACATATATTTCAACGATTTTGAGATTTGTTTTGTGTGCTACTTACTCTTAACAGTTACACATACTGAGAGAAAAACAGAGATTGATCAATTTGTAAAATCACTATTATGTTATATTAGAGGACCTCAAAATGAATTTTTCCTGTGAAAAATGTTACCTGATTACAAAAAATAGAAATGCTAAGATATTAAAGCTTGGGCACAAGGAAAGCGGTCTGTCACGACGTGCAGCGATCCAGCGGTCGTCGCGGCAGCCTGCGATATGAGGATGTCAGACAGGACGCGATATCTTTGTTTGAGAGGTCTAGTTTGGTCGCTTTCTTCTTAAGAAGTAATAATGCATTTCTTGTTCTTTGTTTTAATTTTTATATATTGAGTATGAGCTCGGACGAAGAACAACTCCTTCTGTGTTTGCGCACATTTTTTTTTATAAAAATATCAATTTCTTCACTCATTCTTTATCAAAGATTGCGGCAAGGCGGTCACATTGAAATCTGTAATTTTGTACTACCAGATTGCTTGTCGTCGCGACAAAGCATTCTGTTGACAAGGCGTTCTGTTTGACAGAGATGATGCAACATTGCGTAATACAATTACACCGCATGACCGCATCGGTCAGAGATCGTTGCCCGCCGCGACAGACCGCTTTCTGTGTGCCCAAGCTTTTATGGCGGCAATATAAATAGAATGAATGCTAAATCTTTTTAGCATGCTGCTTAAACATTAGTGAAAATATTAAATGAAATACTGTAAAAAAATAATAATAATAAAATCTAGCTTTTTTAAAGCCCCCTTCCTTAGTGCTTCTTAATTTGTGCTTTTTAGACAATTTTCTGTGTAGATGTTTTGTTAAATTGCAAAAAATTCCTTCTGTTTTTATAAAACTATCGTCGCCTACGATACCAAGGTTTTGGACGAAATTCTTATGTCTGAAGGTTTATGTTTTACACTTTTTCTCGAATTTCTCAAAACTGGCCAAACGATTTTCTTTAGACGACATACACGATTTATCACTTTTATTAGATTTGTTTTCTTTTTTTCTTAAGAAAATTGATTTCTCGATGGTTTTCAGGGAGCTGCAGTTGCCCTTCTCTCTCATATTTTCTTGAACAATTATTCTTCCGTCAGTCGTAAAAAGAATCTAGGAACCTTGCTGGAAATTGGAAGTTTTAGAAAAGTTCTGAACTTGTAATTCGATTTTTAAAGACATATTTGAAAGTTTTTGAAAATAATTTTCTGTAAGAAAAAATAAATAATTTTCTTTAAATTTATTACAGCTCAATTAAATGCCTATCACTCGTGTTTGAAATTTTTTTTTAAAGAAAATGATTCTTTAGTGATTTTCTGGGAGAATCTACAATTCAATTTCAAATGTATTGGAAGTAAGAAATGACTCCTGAACTTTGATGGAAATCACTCCACGTCTCTACTGTATCTGCGCATGACTCACAGTATCTCTATCTCATCTTCTTAGTTGAGGAAACCAACTGTTTAAAGAAAATTTATCAATTAATTGATTGAATGAAATAATTATTAAGAAAGTCGTGTGAGTGTGACTCAATAGATTGTTTTGTGACTGAAAGCTGGCCAAGCCTACTCTTATTCCTATTTTTTTTGTTTTTTTTTTTTTTTATTTCACAATCCAGAACATAGACGGATCGAGAGTGAGGCAAGAGAGGCATTGCTCTTGATGATAAATTGATGAAAAAAAAAAATCAATTATGAAAAATTAAGATAAATGAAAAAAGCAACTTGAACTATTAATAACCTATTTTCTGATTTAGTTAGGAAATCAAGATATGTTATGAATTAATATAGAAAAATTGTATTTGTGTTAATCAGTTTATCAACTAATATGCTTAATATATTAATTTATACAAGGCATCCATGAAAATTAATGAAACTGTTTGACGTCCGCTAACCATGACCACAATCAGGTCATCACCTTGTTAAATTATACTTCTATTATACTTGAAAAATTATTGAATTTTCATGATAGTTCAAATTGTAAATAATATTTTCTCAACAAATGCGTAGAAAAAGGCAATCTGTTACATAAAGTTAAATATTTGCGATTTGGCCATGAAAGGCACATTTAAATAACAGCAAAAAGTAAAACTATTATAATGAAAAAAATCTGATAAAATCTGATTGAACACCCATGACTTTAGCTCCAGCTATACGCATTAAAAAATGCATATTTCAATGATTTCAAATCACTAGTTTGATTCGAATAAATTATGGTGAGTGTAATATAACCTGATAGCGAGCAAGTAGAGTGGATTACAAAATTTCATTGTGGCACTTCAGCCTATAAGTGTATCGGGAACGATGTAAAGGAAAATGTGCAGAGAAAGTTGGCAAAAGTTAAGCTTGATAAAATAGAACGATCTCGTCTGGGTTGAAGGATACTGGGATTGAAAGCTATGAAGAAGTTGACATGTTGGTTGTGTAGAATCAAGACATGGCACTTTGCCGTTTTCTTACAAAAGTTACCAATTAAAAAAAAAAAACAAAAAAAAAACGTAACTTCAACAATTTCTACTTTCTAAGAGCATTAGAACATGGGATGGTCTTCGAAGATGTACTACAAACAGTTCGCAGCCAAAGAACGTTTCTCCAAAGTATGATTATTTACAGATAAACTAATTGGCTTCTACTCCCCATATATTTCCTCGGCCCTAATGGTTAACTGTCTATACAGATTTGGATTATTATCTATTCAGAGTCATAACTGCTGCTGTCAGCTACAAGCAATGAAGAATTCTCATCATCTGATTTACGTCGGTACTTCAATGGATAATATAAGAATGAACCACATTCGTCTCTGCTGTACTCTGGATTGGACAGTGGCATAAAGGCATCTTTTAAGTAAGCGAAACATTCAACATTTCATTAGATTAATATCACTGATAAAAAATTGACAATCTCATAGTTTTAAATTTGAATATTTTAATAAGGGATTCATGTACTTGCATGAAGGTGGTTTTGCTGTTTTAAAGAAAATTAAAAAACAAAATCTCAATAATGTCTTCTGCAAAGTCACACTTCTGCTAATCGATTTCCATTAAATTTGGAATTCTTGAAAATTATTTATAACTTTTGATTTTACTTAAAAGGTGGAATTCTATCTTGAATTATAATCTGACACTTCAGAGAGGTACTTAAGTAAAAGTTCTCTGAGAAAACCAAAATATAATAAATAAATAAAATTATATATGTATACAGGGTGACCAAAGTTATATGCTCCACCCACTTTTTTTTTTAACGGCGGGAAATTTCGAAAAAATAAAAAACACGTATTAAATCATTTTTAGTCTAGTTTATTTTCAGTGATTGACCCATTTTTTTAAACCCCTGTATCTCGAGATACAGCATTCAACTTTTGTTTTTCAAATGGAACGTTATATTTTTTGTTGCATATTTTTGTAGTATTTGAGCTCCTAAAAACAACAAAAATAAAATTTTTGAAATCGGTTAGGTTTTTCAAAAGTTATGGTAATTTAAAATATGAAAAACAAATTTCAGTTTACTGTCAAAATTACGTTATTTTTTTTAATGAATCTGTTCAAACTGGGCACAACCAACGGATAAGCAAGCCAAAACTCTGGACACCCACGCTTTGCTTGTAGCAGTACTTATGGTAGCGAAGTCAAGATCTAGGCAGGCTAGAGTAATTCGACGTTTCAGATCATCGACTGAAGCCACGGGATTAAGGATACTTTACACTTTATTTTTTAGGTATCCCCACAAAATATAGTCCATTTGGGTCAAGTCCGGAGATCGAGGTGGCCATTGGATGGGACAATGAGTCCTTACGCACTTTTAATGGAAATTTCTGCCCAGCTAACCTCGAACCACTCTCGCCGGGCAACCATCTTGTTGAAAATACATATCTATCCGACGTTGTAGATGAACATCTTCAAGCGGAACTAGCAAAATGTCTCTGAAAAAAAAGTAGGATACCTTTCACCAGTTAAGTTCTCTCTGTAGAAGTATGGGCCGATTAGTTGATTTCCTATAACTCCATCTAAACGTTTGTAGAAAAAGCAACCTGAACATCGAACTTCTAGCCTGCCTAGATCTTGACTTCGCCACGATAAGTGCTGCTACGAGCAGAGCGTGGGAGTCCAGAGTTTTGGCTTGCCTATCCGTTGGTTGTGCCCAGTTTGAATAGATTCTTTAAAAAAAAATAACGTATTTTTGACAGTAAACTGTTTGTTTTTCATATTTTAAATTACCATAACTTTTGAAAAACCTAACCGATTTCAAAAAAATGTTTTTTGTTGTTTTTAGGAGCTCAAATACTACAAAAATATGCAACAAAAAATATAACAATCCATTTGAAAAACAAAAGTTGAATGCTGTATCTCGAGTTACAGGGGTTTAAAAAAATGGGTCAATCACTGAAAATAAACTAGACTAAAAATGATTAAATACGTATTTTTAAATTTTTCGAAATTTCCCGCCGTTAAAAAAAAAGTGGGTGGAGCATATAACTTTGGTCACCCTGTATATGTAGGTATATACAGGGTGTCCCAAGCTATATGGATAACGACTTTTTCTCGGAAACTAAGATAGCTAGAAAAAAACTAAAAAATACGTGTTCCCTTAGTTTTTTGTTAGGAATCCAAATTTACTTTGTAAATTTTTTTCGGTGCTTCCAGTAGCGAGATACAGGCATCAACTTCATTTTTTCAAATGGGAAGGTGGGGTTTTTATTTCAGAAATAGATTCCTCTATTTTTTTAAAGAAAAATTTACTTGAACGGTTTTTTTCTGTGAGCGATATTTTAGAAGTTATGAATGAAAACATGATTCTTATAAGAAATGACAAAATGATAATATTATAACGGTTTTTTGATTGAGTAAGAAGAAAAGTACTATTTTATTATAAATTTTACTCCTCATTAATATTACAGATCATGCTCGAACTGGCCTCCACCATTAGAAATGCATAGACATGCTCTTTCCTGCCAATTGTCCCTTACTGCCAAAGAAATAGATTCGGCTTTTTAACCGAGTTACAGGCATCCATTATTCTCTGCTATAGTTCATCTACAGATGCAATTCCGGCTTGATTCAGACATACCTAGATTTAGAAATGCTTTTAGGTAAGCAGAAATAAGAAAAGAAAGAAAAAAGTTATGAATAATCACCTTGTTTTTCAGGTTTTTCCTATCCCAAAAGGAAATAGTCCATTGGTGTCAAGTCCGGTGAACGAGTTGGCCACTGAATCGCCCCCCGTGTCGATATAACACGCCCATCAAATTGCCTACCGAGATATCTCTTTACATGCCTGATGGTGTTATATCGACACGGAGTGCGATTCAATAACCATCTCGTTCACCGGATTTGGTCACTTATGGACTATTTCCTTTGGGGATACCTGAAAAACAAGGTGATTATTCATAACTTTTTTCTTTCTTTTCTTATTTCTGCTTATCTAAAAGCATTTCTAAATCTAGGTGTATCAGAATCAAGCCGGAATTGCATCTGTAGATGAACTAAAGCAGAGAATAATAGATACCTGTAACTCGGTTAAAGCCGAATCTATTTCTTTGGCAGTAAGGGGCATTGGCAGGACAGAGCATTTCTATGCATCTCTAATGGTGGAGGCCATTTCGAGCATGATCTGTAATAGTAATGAGGAGTAAAATTTATAATAAAATAGTACTTTTCTTCTTACTCAATCAAAAAACCGTTATAATATTATCAATTTGTCATTTCTTATAAGAATCATGTTTTCATTCATAACTTCTAAAATATCGCTCACAGAAAAAAACCGTTCAAGTAAATTTTTCTTTAAAAAAAATAGAGGAATCTATTTCTGAAATAAAAATCCCACCTTCCCATTTGAAAAAATGAAGTTGGTGCCTGTATCTTGCTTCTGGAATCACCGAAAAAAATTTACAAAGTAAATTTGGATTCCTAACAAAAAACTAAGGGAACACGTATTTTTTAGTTTTTTTCTAGCTATCTTAGTTTCCGAGAAAAAGTCGTTATCCATATAGCTTATCCATATACAAAGTTTAAGTCTGAAACTTTTCATATTTGAGATTTTCTTTTAACACATGCGCGGGTGCAGGGAGATAATTCAATTCCAAAAAATTAACGCGATCGCATTACTAAGCATAAGAAAAAGTAATAATGGACAATTTAAAAGAAAAATAAATTACGGTATAATAAAGTACCTACACTCCACCCTGTCTTTTTGTAAGAGATACATATGTGTGTGGAAGCCCGCCAGGTCAAAAGGTCCAACTTTTGGTCTAAGTGGTCATGAACGTGGTTTCGTAAGTGGTAGGTCTCTAGTTCGAATTTCGCATATGGGTACTTTTTATTTGTTAGATGAAACTGTTTATTGTTAAGTATGAGCTTCCACCCCCGTACACAGTACCTAATTGGTAGTTGGACGTTAAGGTCTGGTCTGAAAAAATAGGCATTACTTTACTTTTACTTTTTTTTTTTTAATAGCCTTTGTATGTGAAAAGGGAAAAATATGAAGTAGGCGATAATGATTAAAGATGTAGATGCGCCAAAATAAATAAATTATGCGTTTTACATTGAAAACTGATAATTACTTAAAATTTTAAGTTAGAAGATAGTACTCATAAATTAGACGTTTTTAATGTTTTCTTTCTCTCACTGATGTGTGAATGTGTTGCATGAAGTTGAGTTGTGATCGACACTCTACTTTTGAGGCCACATGTAACACGAAATAAGAATCCAATTTAGTATTAAGTTGACAGTTTAACCAATGTAAATATTAAAGTTGTGTACTTTATGTATAGGAGGCACTGCACCCTGAAATCTCCTTTTGTATATCTATTTTAAATTGTAAATAAACTTTTTCAAATTCAAAAATTCAAGAATCCAATAAAATAAAATTAGTGACACTTTCAATTCCTAACTACTTGGAAAGAAAATCTTGGAATTGGCCCACATAAGATTTTTACTGTTGATTTGATTTGTTCACAATTTTGAACACATGTACAGGAATACAAATCTCACTGCTCCCTTAAAGAATTTTCTCGGATGTTTCAAATAAGAACTGCTAAGTTTATTGGAATTTCTAATCGAAGCGCTACCTAAGCTTAGTGTGGCTAATAATCCACAACTCAAACTGCTCAAACCCAGTCTAAAAGGACCTAATCAGGCTGTCTTTTCGCCTTCTTTTTTAAATTTTAAAGAAAAGCATCATTCTAGGTTTATGGCAAAGAAACAACAGTACCTAAAATCAGATTCACGGTAATAGATAATAATGTTTTGGAGAAACATCCAAGTTCTTCAACAAATCTATCGTATACTACGTATTAGCGTATTTTTTTTTTACAACTATCATCAGCTTTTTTCATCTCATCATCAGCCCTTTTAAAACTTATGGATTACAGGGTGTGAGTTCGCTATATTGAAGTGTTTTCGATCATTTACTACTTGTAATATTGTGTGAGTATTGGAACTGAAAGTGGAAGTGTTGAAGAAGTAGAAATGCATGCAGGAACGCCCACATATCTTAAGTCGTGACTAGACCATTTCGCCCTTCGGCCTATAGAAGTGAGAATTGATTGGAGAGAAAATGTTTCATATCACTTTTTTAAAGTTGATTTGTTCACATCATTCATATTTAACAGAGGAAATATATATATTTACATATATAATTCTTATCTCAAAAAGTGATCGATTGAATGATTTATTATACACTTTACAAGCAAGGAATTGCATCTATTTGTGATACAATAATGTTGAACTCAAAGTAATCCAAATAAATAAATGCAAACAGCGCATGTATTATAATAAAACTTATAAAATTAATGTAATAAATTGATTAAAAAGGACAGAAATACAATTAAAAGTAGAACACTTGATTATCTCAGAAAATCGGAATAAAGTAAATTTGATTAATTTGGAAAAAAATTTAAAAATGAGAATAAGTGATCCAAATATGATCTTAGAAAATAGGTACGAAAAGGGGATAAGATGAAAATTCAAAGCAAAGCGAAAAAAAAATTATGTATGTACATATACATAAAAAGATACATAAGCCGCATAGAAAAGGAAAAAGTAAATGTATGTATTTAACATATTAACAATAATATGTTAAATAACATTATAGCAAAAAAAAAAAAAAGATTGAAAGGGTAGCACATATACTTTTCACTTAGATACAGATATAGATACAAAAATAAATAAATTTATATATATGTATATTAGTTAGTTGCTGCAATCTCAGGTATCAAAATCTAGGAATGCAGCAAACCGGCATGAGTAACAATTTTTCCCACCATTTCAACATTTTCAAAAAATCACTGTATTTTAGGTGCACCCTTCCTGTTTCAAGTCTAATTTATGAGTTTGGAGTATCAGGGGAAAGTTGTAGAAGGGATTTAAAGAGCAAGATTTGGCTCCTCTCAAGGATATCCAAACACTGAGAGCCCCAAATTTCGGCACTATATAGCAAAACACTTTCAGAGAGAGATTTATAAAGATAGCATTTGGTGCCCCAAACATTTTATTTACTCGTACTTAATAATCTATAGACCACAGAGTTGGCGTAATACGTTTTTGTAAAAACCATGGTACTATGTATTAACGCCACCGAGCTACAGATTTGGCGGTTTTTAAGTGCCGCCAATCTACACCTAAAATGTTTGCGACAAATCATAAAATAAAACACTTTATTTAAAAACAAAGTAGTCAATCGGATTTCGGTGGAAAATGGGCCGATATAGAGTTTAACATAGATTGAAAACAGTCTCTATTTTCCTTCACCTGATGCTGTCGCCATATGAACTCTGATAAATAAGATTCCAAATGATGTCTCGCTGTCCCCCTATGTCTCTTGTTCGTATTAGCGCAACTTCTGCAAACCACTTACCAGCCTGAGAAAATTTGCCAGAAGAATAGAGTGGGACACCCGAATATACAAAAGAGCTCTCTACAGATATTCTGTCCCGACCATAATAAAAACTTGGGAAATTTCGGAAGTCTTCCACCTTTATGAAAAGGAACTAGCACAGTTTTCTTGGTATTCATATGTAGTAAGAGAATTTTCATTGCAATAACTTTCTCAACATTCTGAGGCCAGTCTGCATTTCTAGACAAGAAGAAGATAGTATGCACAGGTCATCTGCATAAAGGACCTTTACAAGGTCCCTGTATGTGCTGATGTTTAAAACTGGAGCAAAGTAATCCACAATGTCGGCTGAAAAGAGTGAAAACAGTAGTGGATTCAATATCTCGCCCCGTAGTACCCCCTGAGTCCCCCATCCCCCCTTGTACCCCCTGTAACACCCATCTCATTAGAGAGAGAGGCACCATCTGAAATTACGAAAGAGGTTTCATCGTATATATTCCTAAGAAATCCAACCAGCTTAGCGCTAACACCAACTTGAGTTAATTCAAACCACAGTTTGGCGTGGTTCACAGAGTCAAACGCTCTTTTGAGGTCTACAAAAAGGCCGAATACTCTCCTTCTTTTGAGCATAAGTTGAATATTAACATCTACTATTAACAGAAAACACCGCATCCGCACAACCCCTTCCGCTGCGAAAGCCCATCTGTTCTTCAGGTAGAATATTGTAATTATCGCACCAGTTGCTCAGCCTATTGTATATAATAGATATAAATAATTTAGTAATGGAATTTATTTTTTATTTATTTATTTATTTATTTTGTGCATATTAAGTTACAACAAAAAAAAAAATTACTACAAAAATAATACAAAAACACAAAATAAAAATAAAAAACTAATCATCCTTCTATTCAAGCTAATCTATGCAAATAGACAATGGATAAAATCCGTCAAGACTGTATTTTAGAGAAAGTGTTTTTAAATAAATAACCACTTAAAAAACAATAAACAATTAATTAACTTGGATTAAATAATAAGTATGTAATACATCATAAATAATAATGATAAATTAACAGTTTCATTTTCTTTTCTTCCTTATTTTTTCTTTTTTAAAATAACAAAAATTAATTTTTTTTTACGCACTCGAAAAGGTAATTGTAAATAAACCAACAACACTTCAGCAAAATATAAGAATAAAATAAATAAATCACCACCTTTTTTAACAAAACAAAAACAAAAAAAACACCCGAAATAAATAAAGGGCTCAAAATTTAACTTCATAAAATAAAATAATCCTCCTATGCCCCATACCAATTAAATTCATTAATTAATTCATTTCTGTAATAACTGGCTTGCCTTAAGTACATAACGAGATTTGACCAATTTCCTCCATTTAACAAATTAAAAACCTCTTCCTTAGACAATTTTTTTCTTTTTTAACCATTTGACCTTCCATTCAGATAAAACGGTACACACCCCAATGAAGTGATATGTATCCTCTTTTTCATTAGAATTACAGAGGGAAGATCTAAAACTGTATTGTGTCGTTTCCAGTATTTAAAATTCAGATTTAGGGTTTCAGTTCTAGCCTTACAAATCCATCTCATCGTTTATAAATCACTATCATCATTCAAATATATAGTGCCGTCCCTGATAGAACAAAATTTACCGTATAATTCATACCTTGATTGTATACAGTTATTTAAGGCTTCTTCTTTTTGAACTTTTGTTATATCTTGCCTCAAACTTCGTAATTTTTGCCGCAATGATGGGATATTTGAAAGAGGTAAATGTGCTGCGCCCAACTCCCCCCATTTTTTATACCAGTATACATATATTCTTTTTAAAAGTCTCGTTACACATAATGTGGGGCAAACCAGTGGAGGGCATTTCTAAAACTTTCAGTATATACTTGAAGTGAGCTTCTTCTTCCTTGAAAATCCTTCCCTGAAGCCTCCTTCAACTTACTATTATTAATAAAATGTAGCAATTCTTCCAATTTTATATCACCATCAATATCCAATTAAAAGTGCTTAAATATGTGAACTCAATGTACAATCTAGGCGGTAAAATCAGGTTATAGAACTTAGTCTAAAAGAGAAAGAGGAGATTAAGCTGACCTTTTTCTCTGAAGCCGGCTAATACATGCCCAAAATTCTGCTGGACTTTTTAAGGAGGCTATTGTATCTTTTATATTATTGTAATAAGTCTGTTTATTGGAATTGTTTAGTGATTTATTCTTTTCTCAAATTGATATATTCATTTACAAATTTTTTCTCGAAGTTATTCCTTTTACATGATTTAAAACATCTACGGATTATTTTCTTGGCAGAAATACATTCTTTGGAGAACCAGGGTTTATTTTTATGTTTATAGGAGCAAGGCATAAGCTTATGTGCGCCGGAAGAAGAGAGTGAGACAGCCCATACCAAGTTCTGATAGAGGTCCTCCGTGGAGGTACCAGATATGTACATAAATATTTGCAGCTTTTCTCAAAAAGTGTAACAAATCCTTTTAATTTAATTTGACCATTTCCTGAACCAGCACAATTATCGCTACGGTTATTGTTTACGGGGTCAGTGACTTTTCTTCGGTGGAGTTTAGTATCACAGTACGATATTGAACAAATCGATCAAAATAGCGTACAAATTGAATTTCCTTTTTAAAGTAACAGTGAACTATTTCAGTAAACAGATTTAATAAAAAAAACTTTAAATTAAATTGGAACAGCCCCTCTCATCTATTTCATACTATAACCTTCTTTGTATATTTTGATGAACCCGAGTACTGAATGATTTTAAAAGAATTATTCTGATTACATTCTCTTTCTGCTAAAATATCAACGTTTTAGCCTTAAACTTAAGTAAGCTTCAATGAAATTACATATTCTAGGAAAGCGTGACGTCTTAGCTCTTCCCAAAAAATCGAAGTTCTTTGAAAAAGTTTTAAAATTAAAGTGGTTATGTTATGATGTCTTCATGTGGGTAACTGCATTAAAAGAGAGAGTTCAGTCTGGCAATAGACTGATATTCTGAAACTAGTAATTTTTATTTTAGCAACCCATTACATACTTATTCAAATTTTATAATTCCTTTTTTTGTCACAAATATTTTAGTACGTTGTTAGCAATTGTAATTTTCTTTAGCATTTCTATCCTTTTTTTTATATTATATATTTTTCTGGATCGTAGACTATTTTGTTTTTCTTTCATTGAATTAGATGTTCTATAAACCTGTGGAAACCTCAACATGAGAAAGGGTTGTAATAATATTCCAATTATTATACCACTATAAGAGTGGTATAAAATTCAGTTATGACACTTTCATTTAGAAAGGCCTAATTTGTACTCTCTGACATCTCCCTAAAATGAATTGTCTCGGATGTTTCAAATAAGTGTACTTGAGCTTGATTTTCACGAAGATTATTGTGGTGCCTGAACTGACATGGAAACCCAAGCCTGATATGTTTTATGTTCCCACCTCCAATCCAGCTTAAAAAAGACCTAAGGGAGTCCCAATAAATGCCATCATTTCCAGAAGCTGAGGCAATATCAAAATCCCCAAGCATCACCAGAAGAGAATGTCTTTCAACAGTCAGTAAAGAGCCTCCCTCCTCTTCTAGTGGTTTCGATAGTGATATATTTGGGTAAGTTTAAAATTTTGTTCTTTGGGGGAGTTTAGTTTTAGTTATGCTGACCACACACATATAAAGGGTTACAACAGAACAGTTTCTAAAAATCGGCGGTGAAACTGACTTCGACATCTTTTATATGGACTTTCCAGAATTTGAAAATAAAGGTAAGAGTATTCTAGAAATGAAACTAAACATATTAGACAACAAGCATTGTAATTAGAACCCAAATTTATCTTCTTGGTTGTTTTAATAAACTTGTTTTCTTCAACTTTATAAATTAAAAAGTTAATGAATTTAATAAATTTTTAAAGTTAATATGATTTCCTCATGGTGGAGACCCTTGTAAAATGTAATCTATTAAATTGTTTAAAAAGTGAATATGGATCATCGGCGTCTCTACAGCTTATGCTCCTGAGATGGTTCTGTAGCGAGGGGACCCTGGAACCCTGTTCAGAGAACAGCAGTGCCCTGAGAAGAATTTGGGTAAAATTTGCCATAAAAACTCTTGATCGAATGTTCCGGAAAAATGTTTAAAATCAAAGATAAATAATATATCTTATGTAATCACTATAAAAAGATTAAATACAATCTCCCACAGTCGTAGAAGCAGTTTGCAAGAACGCGTACAATAAACTTACTTAGTAATTGCTCATTTTCTGTCAGTCGATTCTATTTTAATTTAGTTCCACACTTGATTTTTATCAGAGTTTTACAGGCGGTAAGTCTGTACATTGTACAGAGAAGTACATTAGACCAGAATTTTCTCTTAAACGAATTTTCTTGGTAAAATGTTAAATAAAAAAATTATATGTTAGAATGAAAAATTAATACCATTTTCAGTCATGACAAACTTTATTATGCCGAGCTTTCGACCTAGGGACTAGGTCATCTTCAGGGCCAATTTACATCATTGGTTGGTGTGTCTTCTTTCTTGTCTGTTCATGAACCGTAAAAAAATTATAAAAAGTAGATATAAATGTGCATTAACTTAAAGAAAATCGTTGAAGCCCTTTACGAGAAATCTTAAAAACATGACTTTTCATCCCAGTTAGCACCTAAGCGAAATATCAAATTTAAATTTTCAATGAGTTTTTGAGTTACGGTGAACACTGCGTGCAGAGAGAGAGAGTGATAACTCAAAACCGAAAATCAACGCGAATATCGTTAATCAGCTTATTTTTTATTATTCGTCCTTTTTGTTGTGTTGTTGTATTTACTGTAACTTATATTATTTTCTTTAATTTGAATGCCTATCAGGTTTGTCTGAAGGTTACCTTTTGAGAAAATATCTACTTAGAATAGTACAGTTGCGGGTCTGCTACATTTTCGTAAATTTCCTTGTGGCAGGTGGATTGCGCTATCAAACTTTTCATTAATTTTAGCGCCTGAAATCTGGAGTGAAGTCTTGTTCGCCACTGATCTTCCTAAATGATTAGGACTTAGTATTATTTTCTTGGCCCTTGGCAGCCCTTACTCTAGATTAGATTAGGAGGTTCTAAACTGCCTTCTGACGCTTTTCGTTTGCATAGTATTATTTTATCTAATAAATTGAAATAGGCACTAACTGACACTGACAAGTTCTCTGAGGTTATGCACTAATAGATAAGTGAGATTTTTGGAAATGTCAGCTTTGTTTGTTTGATGTTATCAAGTTGAATTTCTTTGTCACTGTCTGTTGACTAATTTCCTTCCAATTGTACCTGATCTTATTTTAATTCATCTGAAAGTGCGCATAACTTTGTGTTACTCATAAACACAAGGCTCAACTGGAATATTCAGGAATCGGCATGTTACTGGAGCACAACATATATATTCCTTCTTTTTAATATATTTTAATAAATTGTCCAAAATATACGGTAGTGAAAATATCTATAAAATAACTGAGAATATTGTTAATCCAGTTAATTTTAATAACATTGTCTGCAGTTTAATGATCATCCCAAATGAAACAGATAAATTTTATAAATCTATCCAATTTAAATTGTTACAAAAAAGATCTGGTTACTAAATGATACAAAGATCTGCATTCAAAACTCCAGGGAATTAGCAAAAACAAAAAATTAGATACTTTTTTGTCGGCTTGAGCTCCTCTGAAAAATTTCAAAAAATGCTTGATCTTATATTGCTTTCTTACTAACACTTCCTTATTTAATAGTCAACTTAGGTTGAGTGGATAGGTCTTAAAAAATCTTTTTTATGTAATTACGAAAAGTTTCGACACAGTTTGTATTAAATGATGAGCCTCGTAACAGAGTTTAAAATAAGTACCTCCTGTCTGTAACGAGAGAACACTGTCCGGAGGCCGGCAGTGCACTGGAAAAAGCTCCGGGCGCTAATGACCTCAGCTGTTGATGCGCCAAAAAAAAAAAAAAAAGTACCTCCTGTCCATTTTTTAATTTTTTTTTTTTGTCTCCAATACAATTTTTTTTTTTTTATTACACAATTATCTGAATGAACACTATGAAGATCTCAAACTGGGAACAAATAGAATAGCAATTATCTATACCATACTGGTTCCAATAGATTTACAGATCATCCAATTGTAATTACTGAAATCATTTTCTTAAACATACAATGTATTTTTATCACATTCAGGCAACCAAAAAAATAATTCGATTTGTCGGAAGAGGATTTAGTTTTATTTATAACAAAATCATTTAAAAATTAAATTTAGTCCGATCAAAGGAAAAAGAAAGTGCTAACTTTGGTCGTTCTTATTTAATTCGCAATTATAGCAGAACCTCACCGGATAGAACAAAACACTTCTACCTCACAATAAAATTCTACTAATCTTTTTACCATGTGTGATTTGCACCACTAACTTTTCAATATCGAAATTATATCAATTTCTCTGACATCCTCTGTTTTTGAGGATGTACGTTCAAATGGAGACTAATTTTTAAAAACCAATTTCTCGTGACTACGAAACCTCAAAAAGAATATTTTCAGTGAAGACAACATTCAAAATATGGCTGAATGACTGCATTTCTTCTCTCTATTCTTGCGAATAGTTAGTATCAATAAAATTAATAAACAAAATTAGGATTGTAAAAAGTTTAATACATTTTTTCACAAATTTCGATACGCGGTATCCCTCCATGCGTATTACCGAAACTTTTTATGGGAGTTTATTCTGCTGCCGTGTCCTGTGTAACATCTAGCGTCGAACCGAAGCTGGAACTTGGAAGGTGGGATCGGTCCGCCTTTTTTAGTTGAAATTTTGTATTCTAATTTTCATTTAAAGTCTCGTTAATTTCGTACAATATTTCCTGTTTATAAAAAAGAATAGTCTAAAGTGTCAAAAGTTATTATATTTTCACCTTTTATTTTTGTATAATATAATTTCAAAATCAATATGTATCTTTATTTTTTAAAATAAGGTTTTAATCTTAATGCCATTTTCAGATTCTTTAACACTTTTTAAATCAAATTACGCAGATACAAAAACAGTTTAAATCAATTGGGACTATTAAAAACAAAAAAACAAAAACAAAGTAGTTTCAACAGATTTTTGGTCTGTTAAGAGTTCAGTCTTGAAAATACCCATCAATAGTCTTGGAATGTAGTCTGGTTGTAAAATCATCCAGATAGTGTATTTATTTAGAATTACAAAAACATAAACGCAATTAAAAGATTTCTTTTTCAGACTGAAAAAAGAGAATTTATTATTGACTATGATACTAATGAGTTTATGATGGATGGGGAACCGTTTACCTACGCTTCAGGAGAACTTCACTATTTTAGAGTACCTCAACCATACTGGCGGGATCGAATGCGAAAATATCGATATGCTGGGCTAAATGCCATAAGCACGTAAGTTAACAAAAACATATCGAGTATATTTTGTAACTAATAATTGTGATTCTGCTGACTGTTCTGTTAAAATCGCTAATTTATATGACAGTTTTAACATCATAAAATAATGTAGTTTAGAACTTTAAATTGTATGTACCTGTTTTACATTTGTATTCGGAATCGAGTATGTAACTTCTAAATTTTGATTGTTATTATTAAAAATAAAGTAAACTTAAGCAACTTGAATGTATTTGAGCTCTCTAGCAGCGCTCTCGGTACTCTTCGTGCAAACATTTCTTTAACCAGCTTATCAAACAACCTTTCTACCCTGGTTTTCCTGGATGTCTATTAGGCATTTGAAAAATGTTTACATCAAAGCCTTTTGGTTAGGCTCAAATCTACCTACTACCTTAACTGCCTATCAGTTCTTACCTACCAAGTTTCCAAGTTACCAAGTTACAAGATTTCCTCAAGGGAGTATTCTTGCTCCACTCTCTATACCCTGTATACAGCTGACCTTTCTCACCATTCCAACGCCTCTCTAGCCCAACTCATCAATTTATTCCTGTGCTGACGATTCTTTCATATAATTCAGATATCGTAATTGCCATCCGATTCATGAAATCTATCTACCGCAAATTTCCACTTCGTGGATGGAATTAGTTTTAAATTCGATAATATTAGCGCTCCTTGCACTATAAATTAATATTTTTCTGCCATTGTGGTGAGCTTCTGCGTCAAAATCGAAAAAAAAGTCAATCAAAAGAGGCATTGATAAACAGTCTTTCTTTCAAAGTATTTTTTTTTAATTAGCTTTATCTTTTCTAAATCTTGAAGTCTAAAATAGTATAAAATTCCCTTTCTCTTCAATATAGTCTGTTACACTGGTATTTCCAACTCGTCTCTCCCAATTATCAAAAACTGGGCATTAAAACAAACTGAGCTAGTGCTGATTTCGTTGTCAGAATATTGAGGGTTAGTTTTTTGGGGGATAACGCTAGCACAAGCAAGGCACAGTATGATCATGGAATCCCAGCGATACTTTACTCTCCTAACGCATAAATAGTACCACATAAATTAAGGCCATAAGGTTACACAGCCATTACAAATTTTTAACCGAAAAATGGGCTTATTTAATCATTGGAGCTAGTGCCTCTAAAATTCCGGCCATTTTATTGTTTACGTATTGGTATTTTTATTGGTTAAAAACAAACAAATAACAAATATGGTTAGGTCCTCAGCGCTGAATAATATCCTTAATTTCGTCCGTCGTAACACACATGTTTATTGTATTCCTTACATCTTATCCAGAGTACCAAGATTTATCTAGATTTTAAACCAAGATATACAATTATCTTTCTTGGAACTTTATATGTGAGTTTATTTTTGACAGGAGCTAGTGAAGACCTCGAAATAAAACCACTAAGGTTCAGAGTGGATTTATACCTTTACAAGAAATGAAATTGATAATTTTAAAAGAAGGTACGATTATTTATTAGTGATTCAAAAGGTAAATAGGTACAGGATTTGCTACAATTAAGAATAGACTAAGGCCAGATTTAATAGTATAAGTTAATGGGGGAAAGAGTATGCAAAATTCTCTCTAAGAGATCAATTTTTTAATTGAAATTATTTCCGCGCATGTTCCCACACACACACAAAATTCTATAAATTACGAAAAAAAAGTATGACGAGATATTTAAATTTGGAATATCATTAATTTTGGAGATTTGAATGAAGAGGAAAAAGTAACTCATAAACATAAATAAATCACGGTATCTTTATTTTTTATTACAGATACATTGAGTGGAGTCTTCACGAGCCTTCTCCGAACAGATTCGTTTTTGATGGTGAAGCAAATATTACAGAATTTATTAAAATAGCTCAAGAAGAAGATTTATACGTAATTGTAAGACCGGGGCCATACATTTGCGCAGAGAGAGATTTTGTATGTACTTTTTGAAGTTTAAAGTTCCAGCTTACAGTAAAATAAATCGATAATAACAATATATCACCAGTTAATACTCTTAATTTCTGTTTAACAAATCATTTTTTATTTTATTTTTTAAAGGGAGGCTATCCGGCATGGCTACTTTCTATTAATCCAAAAATGAAGTTGCGTACATCTGATCCATGTATGTACTTTTTTTACCTTCATAAGATTATGAAAGCATACTTAAAATGTACTAGATATAGTTTTGGTATAACTTCGTAATTAGTCACTCAATTAAGTGACATTCAATGATTTGAATAAACGACATTTGTTTTAATTTCGGTGTTGCTATACCATCTCAGTGGATTATCAGAATGTTATTTAATATTCAAGTTGTGGTGCAGGTATGATAAAAGATAATTGAAAAATAAATGTAGTAAAAGGAGTGACTCTACGCCAAATCCACTGCAACCTAAAAGAGCAATTATGAGTGCATAGTGTAGGGGCGTGAGAACAGTTAATTATGTTCGTGTAGTGTGCTACTGAGCTAGAGTAAGTTCAGTTTGCTAATCACAAATAGTTGCATACTCAACCATCTTTGCTGACCTAATCAAATTTGTGTCGTTAGGATAGTTTCAGTGTACTACATGCTAGGCTGAGATACCTGCAGATTCCCGAAGTAGTTGGTCCTCCCAGCGAGGCAGAACAGAGTAAAAGTAGAAGAGTGATAAACTAATTCACTTGGGATGTTTTCAGTTTAGGGAAACCAGAAACAGTTATATGGTTGGTTAAAAAGCAATGAACTTCTGATTCGTAAAATTACCGTTCCAAAAGATGGTTAGAGAAATGTCTCAAGATTTCGAGACTGACTTAAGTTTATAAAGTTCTGCTGTTATTGCTTTACAAAAAGCAAGTTGGTTGATCTCTTTGAAGAAACCAACTATTAAGCAATTTATGCCACGCTATTGTGACTATTCTGCCTAAGAATATCAATTGGCTCGTCTTATTTGAGGGAAACGTGTTCAAAATGAGGAGGAGAATTTTTAATTTTAAAAGTTCAATAGCCATACACTATCTTTGTGTTCCCTGATATATTAGAGGACAAAAAATTGGGAGGGAAGGGATTAGCTATGAGGTTAGCATACTGGACTCCCACGCGGAGGTCCCGGGTTCGAATCCAGCTGCTGACCCTTAGATTTTCTCTTCCTAGGAGCTTCTTACAGCTCACTGTCCGGTGATGGACAGTGTTGTCTGTAACGAGAGAACACTGTCCGGAGGCCGGCAGTGCACTGAAAAAAGCTCCGGGCGCCAATAACCTTAGATGTTGACGCGCCTTAAATCATAAAAAAAAAAAAAAAAAAAAAAAATTGGGCCTTTTTTAATGAACCTTGCAGTTATTATGCAATTGTTTTTCGTTTATTACTTTCTTACTATGTAAGTATATACACGAGTATATTGCAATCATGTCCAATTCTCGATTGAAAGTTTCCACAGATAATATCCGTTTATTGTCCCCAGATTCTGAAAAAATGTTAAAAACAATCTGTCTGTGAACAAAATATTTTTTTAAAAATGCAATAAGCATAAACTTTATACATATTGCTTATTTTATCCTTCTTAGCAAGCATATTTATTGTATTCCTGGCCGGTTTCGGACTTTTATCCATCATCAGAGGTAGTTTAATCAGTTTGGTGTAGAGATTTCCGTCTAGCTGAGTAGTCAGCAAAAGTATTGTGTGGCCGGAATCATATGAATCATGGATTTATGTAAATTTTCAGCTTACATATATTTTTTCTGAAAGAAATTACCTTGCAAAGAAGTAAAATTACTCGACTGTCCTTACTGGGAGATGCTTTGCTTACACTCTTCTTTTTTCTGATTCATAACTGATATTATCGATTATTTTAATAAACATAGTTCCCTGGATAAAAACACGCTAACATGAAGATTTGCTTAATCATGGTTGGATGTACTGACTTTTCATAGCGGAACAGATGCTTTCAGATACCGTGAATCTGTGACTAAAACGGTTTGCGAGATTAACTACTTGGAGTTCCATTTTATAGCTCGTGTCCAGGCTGGATGTGAAATATTTTAAAATCACATGTTCTGTTGCTAACGCCAAACTTTGGAATATACTGATTACTGAAAAGTAATTTTGGATTTCGGATAGTTACAGATCTCTCTTGTGATCTCTCTACTTCGTGGGAATATTCCAAAAATATGCTTTAATCAATAGTTGAGTCACTCAAAGATCTGCAGGTAGTATTTTTACTTGGCTGATGAGTCCCAAGACTCTGCACAGTAGATGCTGATAAGCTAAAGTTAAAGATACTAACTTGATAGTCTGAATTTATTAAATTAATTTTGTTGTTCATTCTTTTTGGTGACTGATTTATAGTTTCAATTGGATGAAAAAATAATTGCCATTTCAGTCGAGTAAAAATTTATTTTGCCGAGCTTTCGACCTAGGGACTGGGTCATCTTCAGGGCAGGGCTAGTTTAGAAAGTAATACTTTTACATTTCAGGGTTGGTGTGTCTTCTGTCTTGTCTGTTCATGGACTGAAATGTAAAAGTATTACTTTCTAAACTAGCCCTGAAGATGACCTAGTCCCTAGGTCGAAAGCTCGGCAAAATAAAATTTTTACTCGACTGAAATGGCAATTATTTTTTCATCCTATTTAAATTAATCTTATTATTTCTTTTGAAAATTCTCCATTATGTTAAGATATGTATTAAAATAGTTATGGTAAAAGTAAATTATTAATGTAAAGTTGAGACCCTTACCCCTTTCGCTTAAACACCTTTTTTTTTTAAAGAAGTTATTTACTTTCTGATTTTTATGCATATTTTCTATTTTGAACTCTAATTTTTTTATGTACTGCACTTTGTATGTACTTATATAAAAATATATTCTTTTACTTGTTTACAGCTCACACATTTTTCATTGCTCGCTGGTTTAGGCATTTAATGGGACAATTGCAACCGAAGCTTTATGGTAATGGAGGCCCTATAATAATGGTCCAAGTAAAGTACTTCTTTCAATTGTCAATATAAACAGTCAAGACATTGCATTATTGATAATTTAATTACCTGTTATAGGTAGAAAATGAATATGGCAGCTATCCAGTGAACGACCCTAATTATTTATTATGGTTGAGAGATTTATACAGGAATTATATTGGAAATGCTGCAATACTCTTTACTACAGATGGACCAAGTAGAAATTTTGTGAGGAGAGGAAAAATACCAGGAGTGTTGTCAACCATTGATTTCGGACCAAGTACTTTTTAATTATTTTAAGGTATAATTTTAATTATGTTGAGTATATATTCATGTTTTAATTTTAGCAACGACCGATTTGGATAGAATGTATCGCCCATTGCGTCAAGTGCAACCTAAAGGTCCTCTGATTAATTCAGAATTTTATGTTGGCTGGTTATCCTATTGGAGTGAACCTTTCAGTAGAACAGAAATAAAACCTATTCTAGAAACTATTGATAAAATGCTGAACAAAAATGTTTCTTTCAATATGTACATGTTTCACGGAGGTACAAATTTTGGTTTTACTGCAGGTAATTATTTTATAAAAGAATTTTTCATTATTATTTTTAGATAATTCTATACCAGTATGGGAATCATACTTATTTCTCCACTTTTTATTTATACGGTCTGCGTAAATTAGCCATTAACTATAGTTAATAACATATTACAAAAAGCTCGTTAACATTTTGTCCTTTTTTACAAAAAAGACATCTTGGCCCCGTCTAACTACGATAACGTATAATTTTAAAATCAAACGTTTTTAATGTGGATAACGCAATAGCTGTTATTGTTGCACATCTTTTTGGCTCCCGCTAAACACTGTTGGTTCCATCCATCAGCTATTGTGCTGTCAGTTCATCACCACTCAAACCACTACATTGCTAGTCCACTACTATTCCTCATTTTTTCGCTCTGTATTAAATAACAAATTACAAGCATAACAGTTTAATTTTTAAGTATGTAAACCATAATTTGGATAAAAATTCTCTGGCTACAAAAAATAGTGGTCATAGTGTAATATTAAAGAAACCAAATAGAAAACATTTACTAAAATGATTTTACTAGGTTTTTAAAACCATACTACCTACTTGACTACGTTACATTTATCTTTATATTATAAATATAGTAAAATTTTGCTATTCCCCAGTCCATTAACTTTATCTAGAAGTTGAGCGATAAAAATAGTTATTTTCCTGTAATTATTATTCATTCTTTTTTTTTTTTGTTAAAAATAAATGTTTAAAAAAGTAGACTTATTAACTATTAAGTGCTATAATGTTTAAATGTTTTATTAATTTACAAGAGTAACCCAAATGACGGCTACTCTTAATTCTTGCACTGGCCTTAAAAATCCTGAGAGAGAAATATCAGCTTTCTAGACACATCAATGTATATCATGTATATGAGCGAAATTTTATCCGGGCGGTACCCTGCGTGCCTGGCTTTAACGATAGCCCTTATAAATTTTCATCATGCTTATTTTTATTTATTTTGATATTGTCGTGAAAAAAATTAAGTGTATGTATAGAGGATGAGTTTGGTAAAAATTCTTCAATTGCAAGCAAGAAATTGTTAGGATTCTTAAGTAGAATAAAAGAGGTGCTGATACTGGCTTTCAAGCTCACTATATTTTGTTATTGCGTAGCAATAAATCAGAGAAATAGTTTTGTCATTTGTACAATTGTTACAAAAAAAAAAAAAAATACTGTGTGAACACATTTAAATATAACATGTTATTTATTTTTGTGCTTTAAAGTAAATTTCACCTTAAACTTATAGACCTGTATTATGCAAAAGTAATTAATTATTTATCACATTAGGATCAGGAAGTAGTGATCACTTTCAACCAGATATTACATCATATGACTACGACGCTCCAATAACAGAAGCTGGTGATTTAACGGAAAAATTTTTTGAAATAAAAAATGCTATAAAAGAAGTAACAGTTTATATATTACTATAGATGTTATAAATATATTTCTTTATATATGAAATGTACTTTTTTGTTTAATTAGGTCTATCCTTCAGGAGGAACATCAGTTAAACGATTTACTGAAAAGGGTGACTATGGTTCTGTAAGCATGAAGCCAGTAATATCACTGTTACAGAGCCCAATTGGAAGTGAGCCGGTAATGACAGAATACCCAATCACTTTTGAAGCCTTAGGGCAACGATATGGATTCGTTGCTTATTCTACACAAATCATTAATCCTGGAAGAGACCCTTCAGTGCTTCAAGTGAACATTCGAGATAGGGCTTTGGTTCTACTGAACGAGGTAACATCTAGGAAAAAAGTAGTCTTACTTTAAAAAGCGGTTTGCCAATGAATAATTGCTTTTTCCCTCCTATGTTGTGGGAAACTTGTCAACAGTTTGAGTACTTAAAATACTATAGTATCGTTTAGCCTTATAATAATTATCCTTTCTCCATACGTTGAAGAATAGTTTTTAAAAAAAGTCATTACATGGAGAAGCCAGCATAAACTGGTTGTGAGTGTAAATTTATTATTTATAAAAAAAAAAAAGCGGAGTCAGCAGGGAAAAGAATGCAGCCGGCAAATATCTCTATGGCCTTTTTCAATCCTACTGTGATTGAACTTTAATTCTCAAATTTTCATCTCGCTCTACACAAATGATTACATTCAAGCTGTTTGATGTAAATTTGAAGTTCGAGAATTGGCAAATCCACTTACTGTGAAATCTTCGTTCTTTAAAGGTTCCATTCTCTTATGAAACTCCATTAACTTTGCTAAGGAGATAGAATGATTTTAAAGCAGTTTAAAAGAGAACTCCAAGCGTCCACTGCTGTACGTGGCACTCTTGTTCGTTGAACTCAGACTATCTAATCGGGCCATCTACTTTTACTATAAGCTTCTATTGCTTTACAGAATGGTTAGAACTGTTCATAGGCTGCAGTATGACAAGCGAGCATAGTGCATAGAAAGTATCGGTAGTTAACGCTTCGGCCAAGAATACTACTGCTTAGATAATTCTTAGTGTATTAAACGTTTATAAAATAGCTGAAAGACATTCATTTTCATCGAACTAAGAAATAAAAGTCAAATAATGTTCTACATGGCTGTCAGATCTTTTGGATCAGCAACAACGAATATATTATAGTAAGTGGGAAGAACAGTCGGACTAGTAATATTGACCTGAATATAGCCTGCAGCACTTCTAATCTATTTAACGCAGTCTTTGTACCGCAGTAGTTCATTCTCACATCCTCTAGAAGTCCATAAAATCAATGATAACTGACGTAACCAAAAAAAACAAAAGGCGTGCTATGACGGATAAAATAGACGACATTATCTAGCACTAGGGGCCGAACGCAAACTATTAATATTAATGATTTTTGCATAAGCCATTAGCACCCCATGTTACCATTTCGAATAATAAAGAATGTTTCCGGGGAAACGTTCTGGAAAATAAATGAAATAAAAATTTTTAAACAAATAATGAATTAAAAAATTAATAAAGCCGTATTGTGTGCGTTCGAAAGATATTTTGGGAAAAAATTGCTTTATTAATTTCGCACTTTCGGTTGACGTATTTTTGCTGAAACCTTAGTAACGGAAGTGACAATTGTAGAAAGTAACAGAATATCAAGTTTGAGATGTGCGACTTTTGGTTTTTGAGATATTCTATTCATACACACAAACAGAGACAAATCTACTCATATTGGAGACTTTACAGGCAAGCGCTAAAACATGCAGTAGCACAAATTTGGGCAATTAAAGTTCGCTGAATTGTCAAAGATATTAATCTTTATGAACCTCAAAAATTAGTTATCAAAGCTAGTACTTTTTAAAGTGTATTTTGATTGCTAAGTGTAAATAATGTTTTTTCTTTTTTAGTCTCAAACAATTCTAATAGAACAATAATAATAAAGATTAAAGAAGCAAACAAATCAAACACAGTACTGTACGATGCACATCATCTTAGCGAATTTGCCTTAATCCATTACCTAAAATGGCTCCTAAGTGTAATAGTATTTAGAGTAAAACGTATTTATTTACATTAAAAATATTTTTTCCTACATGCCTGTCCTCAAGAAATCTAGTGTAACGTTTAAAAAAGAAAAACTTTTTTAAAAAATGAATGTTAAATTAAAATTAGAATGAAGTTAAATGTCTGTTTAAATAAATTGTTTTCCAGGAAGAAGTAAGTGTTTTGCAATATACTCTTATCAATGAGACGCCACTTCCTTCAACACTTGAACCTGGACAAACTTTAACATTATTGATTGAAAATCAAGGAAGAAGAAATTTTCAACTCTTATCTGATTGTACAAAGGTGAGAAAGTTAAATTGAGTAAACTTCTAAAATATATATAAGAATTTCTATTTTTCTAAAATAAAGTAGAAATCATTTTTAAATAATAATGCCAGTTGAATATATTTAAATTGATATTCATTTTTTACTTCTAAGGGATTAATTTCCAATGCTACAATAGACGGAGTAACGTTAAAAGACTGGAAAGTAATCGGTTATCCTCTTAATTCTGAAGATATTATTCGAATAGAAGAACTTGCCAATGGGGACGAAAATCAAACTCAAGTTGTTTCAAACATTAAATTACCTGCCTTTTATTATGGTGAATTTCAAATACCTCAAGGCAAAAAAGCTCTGGATACATTTTTAGATATGACACACTGGGGCAAGGTAAACCATGTATGGTATCTCTTGTTTAAATTACAATTTCCATTAACTACACTAACTTTTTTTTTTTTTTTTTTTGTAGGGCGTGGTTTTCATAAACAACTATAATATGGGGAGATACTGGCATGTTGGTCCTCAGTTCACTCTTTATGTGCCTGGCTGCTACCTTAAAGAATTTCCAGAAAATAATACAATAACATTATTAGAATTACATTACACTCATCCGGATAAGACAGTAACTTTCGTCACTGAACCAAAACTTGACATTGAAAAGAAAGCGGACGAAGAAAATGAATTTGTATCCGTGACAAAATTAACTAGAAGATAAAATTTTTTTAGTACGTAAAAGCCATAATGTGTTATTGATTTCTGAGGTGTCGTCATATAAAGAATTACTTCTTTTTTTTTGGAGAAGGCATTTACAAATGATATTAATGAATTTCGTGTTAATAAATCACTACAGGAAGTATAGTTGCAATAGTTTTATTTAAATCTTCCTTTATACCTTTCTTTGTTGAATAAATTTTTTAACATTATTAAATGTGTATATTTAACATATTTTAATTTATTTAATAAAATATGTATAAACATTGTATCTCAGTTGTCATTGGCCAAATTCTGAGAATCAATTCTACAGTTCAAATGCAACAATAAATATCTTGTAAAAATTCGAAATATCCTTTGTTCAGGAAATTTTTCACATTTGGGTTTTTCCAACTTTTTATACCCTAACCTTTGAAATATTAATATAACTTCAGATGGTGTGCTAATGCTACAACAAATCGGATTGCACCATTCGAAAGTGCAAAAGATTTTTTGTTTAGTTTTCATGTTCTTAAATAGATGATCACATCAATTCAAACATTTGAAAATTTCAAAAATTAAAATTGAGAAAATTTTTGTACAACCTCTAATAGATTTCACATTGGTACACCCAGAAATAAAAATAACTTTGTAATAGGGTTTAAAAATAGTTATTGAATGATTATAATTAGAAAACATTTAAATTCAAATTTTTAAGGAAGAAGGGAAATAATCACAACTCGTAAATAAAAACAAGGTCATCTTTTACTTCCTGGAAACCAAATCAGAAAAGTTCACATTAATAATACTTTTTTCGAAACAATACATCTTTCAACTAAAAAAAAAAGAAAAAGCTTAAATTTGTTTTAAAAAAAAGAAAGGTTCCTAAGTAAATAAATCTTTCAATGATTCAATAAAGTATACCTAATTTCTTATATACATAAATTTGAATATACTATTTTACACAACTATATATTTATCTATGTACATTTTAGCTAAATCATAAGATTCTGATTGATTGTAAATAAGATGTAAGTTGAATGCTGCTTCCTTAGATAAGTCAAAAATATGGGGTTGCGCTTTTGCAAGTGGAAGTGTCGCATACTCTAATACTTTTCTGTAATGAAATATAGCTGTAGTAAATAACCCTAAATGGTGAAATCCCCGCCCAAGATTATAATGAACTTCCTGTAATCCCTCAGGACCTCGAAGATCCTTATACTTCGCAAGTAAACCTAGCGCTTGAATAACTAAACGATGTTTTTTGGAGGTGAATTTTTGAGCAGCCATTTGCAAATATGTCAATCCCAAAAGAAGAGCACCTAAAGGGGAAGGTTTTTTATTAAATGCTATACTATACTCGTGCATAGCATATTTATAAGTGCCGGAAACGAGGCAATTATTTCCATGCAAATGACCTAAGGCAGGATGATCAGAGTAGCGGGCGAGTTGCCTCATTATAAACCTATTGTGCCTTGCGTCATCAGATTTTGTAACAATTAAATTGAACAAATGCCATAGTTTTACGTTTAAACAATTATTGATCACAAGGGTTCTGACAATGTTATATCCATTATGAGTGTCTCTATTCAAAAATGAAGCTATTACACTGAAAATGTCAATTTCACGCTTGTACACGAACAGTAAAGTAGACAACTGAGCGGTAAATGTAAGACGCTGAAACGTGCTAAACATTTTTAATTGTACACATATGGTACAAATATATTTAAACAATTCCCATTCTTCTTCAACAGTGGGTTTTCGACTCTCTTTTTTAAATACCGCATTATCGAGATCACTATCCATTTCCGGTTCTTTCTTAGACATTCGCACTTGTTTTACTGCTGTTCTTTTTCTATCGTACCGCTGAATAGTTGATATGGTTAACAATTCATCTCGGTTTCTAATCTGAGTTGAATGTCTGGAAAACAATACTTGGCTAACCATAATTAATTCGTGCGCACGATTTATGTCACGCTTTAAAAGCATGCACCTTTCGTACAGTAACCCAACGTCGTGACAATCATATTGCTCACTTTCAGTTAATACAGAAATAGCATCGTCGGTGCGCCCACATTCGACTAATAGAGATGCTAATGTTAATCGTGCTTCAACATGCTGGGGTACTTTCTTTAAAACTTCGTAAAATGCCCCTATGGAATCCTTAATATTACCTGCTTTTCTCAAGTTTTCCGCATACTTAAGCCAAACACCTGGTAAATTATATGTATCACTATGAACTAAAAATTTAAAAATGTTATTGGCTTCTGCAAAATAACCTTTTTCCGCGTACGCTTCAGCGATGTCTAGATGCAAATCGCCTGCATCACAAGGATTTAAATCAATAATGGGCTCAATTAATTTTCCAATTAAATTAGTAGCTTTCATATGTATTAAAACAATGATTAACTTTGCAAGTATATCTATAGGCGTATTTGATGGTATACTACAATTCAAAACAATAAAGGTATCTTTGTCATTCGTTTCTGCTTCAACTACTAAATCACAAAATGCTACCATCAGTTCAAGGCACCTTCTATAATTCTTAAGTGACAAGAGAAGATCTAATTGTAAATTAATAAATTCTGAATTAATAAAACTAGGACATTTTTCAATAGCGACATCTAACGCAGCACTAGCCTTTATGATATCACTCTCTTTATGATATATTTCTGCAATATATTTTGCAATACTGAGAATTTGTTCCCCTTGTTCTGGTTTTAGTGATGAAAGTAGTCTCAAATATCCACGTAACGCAGTCCTCTTATCGCCTAAATTTTCCAATAAAGATGCTCTCTTTTCATGCAGTTCCATATTAGTTATATCTAAATTTATTGCTTTAGTGTAGCACGTAACGGCTTGCTTTACATGACCTAGTTTTTCTGACATTTCTGCCAAATGAATCCATTGATCTACATCTGTAGATGACAAATGAGCAGCAACTAAAGACATTTGCAAACATTTATCTTGTTCTCCCATTTCATCATAAATCCCAGCTAATGTAAGAAAAGGTTCTGGAGCTATTGGTACTTGTCGGATGATTTCAAGACAGATTTTTACTGCTGTCTCGTTGTCGCCTTTGGCTACTCTTAAATTGGCTTCTCCCATTAATCCCTTTAGCGCAGGTGGTAATTTACGATTTGTCTTTTTTATCTTTCTTGATTGAGAGTAAATTACTTCTTTTTTATTTGGACTTTGTGTTTCAAATTGTTGAGTCATCAAATCGTTACCACAAAAGTCTACTTCCTCTATATCACCACTAACATTTTTAATGTACTCATTAAAATTCATTTCACCGTCCAAAAATTTATTTACTAAAACTTGTTCTTCCTCATTACTTTCAAAGTAGTGGTTATCCAAATCCTCATCTACTTTCAAAGGATCTTCCTCTTTGAATGGAATTTCGCTGGATGAGCTTGTAACGTCCAAAAGCCCAGTAGAAGTTTGCAGTAAGTTCATGTCATTCATTTTAATGACCTCAAATCACTTATATGAAAAAATAAGACTTCAACTCTATTCTAAACCAAAAGTGAAGCTTGTTACAAAAGAAAAATGAAACTTTTATCAATGGCAAGAGCAGTTTTTCTTCTGAAAATTATTATAAATCAAAAATATTAGCTAATGCGGGTGCGACATCAATGCCTGTAGAGATTTCTGGTATAGCATGAAGCTAAATAGGCGAGGGATGAAAATCTCATGCATTCTTCTTGAAATTGATAAAATCCTTAGCTTTGTTGTTGTTTACTTAGAAAAAAAAAAGATTATCTTACAAAGAAAATATTTATATATATAAATATACAATGACTTACTAATGCAGCATATATCACTTCGCAGCTAAATGTTATCATGTCAAACACATTTCTTTTAAAAAAAGTTCATATATTAATGAAGTTTCTACTTATTTACAGCAGACACCGTTTTTTACCTCTCACATATAACCTTCCTGGCAGTAAGGTAGATTGCGTCAAAAGGTTCTCTCTACACAGCAAACAAGAGAGGTTTAGGTCCAGGTTATAAAAGTTAGTAATTTTCTAAGTTGTACGTTTATCGTTTATCAGTACTGTTTTTGCCTAAATATAATAAAAGGTAAGTTGCTCTCTAATTCATACATACATTCAGAATGCATATTTACAGTTTTCAATATAATTTTAAGTCTCATTATAATTTTAAGTTTCATTTCATTACAATGAATACTTAAATTAAGAACTTTAAATATTTCATTCCTTAAGTATTAAATTTATTAAATTTTAGTGTGCAAAAAGATTTAATCTTCTTTTACATATGTCATAAAATGCTAACCAAAGTTTAATTCCAGCCAAGTAAGCAAATCTGGGGAAAATCAAATATAAGATTGAAAACAGTTAATAGAAAAATTTCAGTAAGAAAATAGTTTTGAATGTTAAGATATTTTTTTAAAGCTGTATTAAAAATATAAAAATTATGAAATGTTTTCATTTTAACATAATGCTTCTTCAAATAATGTTGCTTATAGGGAATCTAATGTAACAAAAAAATTAAAATAAGTGGAAATAAGATCACTTTAATATGTAGTAAATATGTGAAGCATAAAACATGTTTAAGAATGAAACTGTAAGAGTGGTCCGCATTCCAAAATTCAGAAACATTCGCATATGTTTAGCTTATATTTTTGAAAATGTAATGATGAATTTACTGGACGGTATTTTTGTCAGTAAATATTCATTATTAGGGATTTACTGAACTAATATATATATATTAAAGAAAATTGCAGTGAGTGCATCGTAATGTAGGACTTTGTGTAAATTAGTATTACAAAAAAATTGTTCTCTGGAGATACAGCTCCAGTATTTTTTATAATTGTGTATACATTTTATAATTATTTTAAATTTCTTTTCAGAATTTCAATATGGTTTCTAGAGTTGCGGTCGAAGCGTTGAAGTAAGTACTTATTGGTTTGTAAGTAATGATTTATTATACAGACTTGCTGATTTAAACTTAAAAATCTAAACACAACGCTTCAAATAATACTGTGTTTTAGCGGATCAATGAATTTTATATGTCGAATTTCTCATTTTATATTTGAATGTTCGTGAAATAAGGAAGGTAACGTAACCAGTCTTGTATTATTTGGTTGTCCGAAAAATAATGCAGGATTATGGTTTTAAAAGAAAAAAATAAAAATTAATTATTTATAACTGGTTTTATTAATCAAAATAGTCTCCATTACGTTCTATACATTTCTGCCAATGTGTGGGTAACTTTTCCATACCCTCTGTATAGAAGTTGGAATCCCTGGAATTTATAAATTCAGAAAAGAATTTTCTAATGTTCTTTGGTCAATAAATTTTTTATTTGTAAATAGCGGTCCAGGTGTCTAAAAAAATGGTAATCAGTAGGCAAGAGGTCCGGTGAGCAGAGCGGGGGTGGCAGAGTCTCGATTGACTAAAGATGGCTTTTTTATTGCCAATTTCTGATGCATTACGTCAATTTGGTTACAATACGATTTGGCATTGATGGTTTCGCCCGGATTCAAGAAGCTTTAATGAATCAGACCAAATGAAGCCCACCAAACAGTAACCATCACCTTTTTTTGATGATTTGGGGGCTTTGGAAAAAGTCGTGCTGCTTCTCCTTTGTCAAGCCACTGTCCAGAGCGTCTGCTGTTATCGTAGAGTTACAATTCTGGGCAGAAAAGGATCGCTGTTTCGGCAAAGAAGTGCAACACAAATTTCATACCGCTGATCTTTTTGGCGGTCGTTTAATGTGTGAGGAACCCAACTTTCAAGCTTTTTCATCTTCCCAACCGCCTTGAGATGGTCATCGACGGTTGATTTGCTGACTTCGAGTTTCCCTGCAAGTTCTCGAACAGTTGTTCTGGGATTTTCTTCCACCAAAGCTCGGAGAACACCGTCATCAAGGGCAGAACTTCTTCCGTGAAAGGCCGTGGCCTTCTTTGTGTTCAAGACTCAAGTCTCCCTCTCGAAATCACTGGAGCCACCGTTGAACAGTACACTCACTTATACTGCCTTCGCCCTAGACATCGTTGATATTTCTGGCCGTTTGGGCCCCGTTCCGGCTGAGTTTGAACTCGTAAAACTAAATTATGCGAAAATCACGCTTTCACTTCTTAGTAAAGACTGAATTATTTCCAAGTAGCAAAATGTTACAGAGGTAAACAAATATTTTTGTTTGAAAGAGGATTTATATTTGAGGAAAGAAGTGTTTATATTTCAGTACCTCGGAGGTACATAACACTAAGTCCATTTTTGTCAAAATTTATTTTTATTTCTAATACAAAATTATTTCTTTTATTACACAAACATATGTTAACGTACATCTATGTTACTTATTATCCTCCAAAGATTTAAGCAAAATTACTCCCGTGTGCTTATAAGTAAGAAATAACCTCGAAAAAAATCATTAATTTGCTCTCCTGTAAAAAATTTAAAATGTGACATAGTATTGTGTACCTCCAAGGAACTGATTTATAAAAGTCAAAAGTCCAACAAACATAAACAGTTTACTATTTGGAGGGGCATTTTAAAGAAAACGTGAAATCCTGCATTATTTTCCGGACAACC
The DNA here is from genome assembly GCF_049639745.1 of Rhodnius prolixus. NCBI lineage: Eukaryota > Metazoa > Arthropoda > Insecta > Hemiptera > Reduviidae > Rhodnius > Rhodnius prolixus. The sequence goes on along the minus strand of NW_027411581.1, from coordinate 31,713,444 downwards.
CAATAAGTAATGGCTATCTAATGAAAGTCTTAGAGATGTCTATCCTCCCTTTTCAACATTTATCATTTAAAGTCTTTATTTATAAATATTTCACACACAAAAACAATAATCAAAATAAAGTAGACACCGACATGGTCATAGACCGTCTGGTTTTCAACATTTAGACGAGCATTAAAATAAAAACAGACTATTTTAGAGTTAATATCTCATCAATGAAATGAATGAAGAGGCGTTATCGAGGATTTTGAAGCAGACTCTCTAAATCTAATGGAGCTAGGAAAACGATACATAACAAAAAAGCTGTAATACAACTGTCCCCTTCCACGTAATTAAAAACTCAGAAGTGTAATATTCGAGCAAAAAAAAAAACAAATTCATTTCAAGGCTTGTGAGTCGTAGTGAAAGGAAGATGCATCATCCCAAAAGGCAAGGATACGACTTTAAAAGAGAATCCACAGAAAGATATTTGATGAATGAGTCTGAAAATCAAAAGTCCAGTGTAAATTAAGGTAGATTTAAAAAAAAAAAAAAAAAATTATTTACGGGGTCCCTTCGCTATTTACTGTATACAGAAAGCTCTGGAAAAAAGAGAGCCACGAAGTTATCTGGAAGAGTGTGGTTGGCAAGATGTTATCATGGTAGTAGTAATTAAAAATGTTAAGGTTTTATTAGGGCTGGCTGTAACAGAAGCAGAGGATAAAAGTGCATAAGAATGATTAATGCTTTATTTTTTTGGTCTGGGAACTTCAATTAGCAAATTTATTCATATACTATTTAATGAAAATGGTTCAACAACTTTTTCAGTAAAGTCTTCGCGATATAGTAGTTCTGCAATTTAAGATCGTTACCTAGAAATCTACAATATCCAAGAAAAGTTAATTTTAAAGTAAGACAATGGAAAATTTTAACTATTATACTCCTTTATTTAGATATTCTATGTTACCATTGCCCTGCAAAAAAAAAAAAAAAATCACAATTCAAGCCATAATATTTTGTACAATTTTAGATTGGATTAGATTTTGATATGGGACCTGTTCGCTCAGGCATTTCTGACAAGGGAAAAATGTCTTTCTGTCCCCTAAAACCTCTTCTTTTTACAGGTCTGGTTTTTACATCAATTGTTTTGGTTGTTAAACCTCTTCTTTCCAAGAGCCAAAGGAATTCATATCGCAAAGTATAGAGTAAGACAGGTGATAAAGGTACCGGTTTTCGTTCTCAGTCATATTGTGCTCAAATGGGTGGGGGAAAAAACCACTGAGAAATGCTGTTTTCTGATTCGTACTCGCAAAAAAAGTTCTGCCAATATCAGCCAGATTTAAATCAGTAATGGGAATCCAGCTTTTTTTTGCACTTTTTCTCGACTTACTTATCGACTAAGTCTCAAGAAACTGTACCATTTGCCAAGGCCTACTTTGACGAGGCATGTACAGGTATGCGAGCCCTCAGTGTAACCATCTTTCGTATCAAAAGCTTCAAAGACCTTAGTAAGGGGTACACCACGAACCCCGTTGGCTCTTCTCTACTGATGTGCTTTGCAGTGCTAGATGAGCAGCGTCTACCAAAGTAGACCCTATATCGGTCAAAATTTTGGGTGGCAGAAATTCCTGGCAAAATACATTTGATGTGAACACTCTACGACTTTCACTTATCTTATTTCCTTATTTAAATTTTACTGAAACTTAGAATTTGAGCAATAAAGATGGTTGACTTTACTTTTGTTCACAGTAATAAAAGAAAACTATTATGGCAACGTGATGTCACAGCGGCGCTAGAGCTCCGCTAAACTCAATATTCTCTGAAGAAAAGATTCAAGCCAAAGTTGTGTGGCTAACACACGTACCATATCCAAATGAAGTTCTGAAACCTCAGGCGCCAGCCTATATTACTACATTACTAGTATAATACTCTAGTATATTATCTTTACATTTTCGTTGTTGGCATTTTTTTATTAATTTCGTGTTCATAACGTTGATGAAATAAATTGCTTCCTAAATATTTTAGAGGAAATAGTTAATATTATTTTAAAGAAGGATTTTATGACATAGCACTCAGGTTTTTTGTATTCTTAAGTGGTTTGGAAGTGTCATCCAGAGGTTGACGTATCAATTTAGTGTAGAGAATTTGTCTTCAACTGTGGATTCCGTCTCTTGCTAAACTCGCTGACTGAGTGGTACAGCAAGTGTAATGTGAAACTGAAACATAGTTGAAATCGAATGCTTTACACCAAACTGATAAATAAATCTCATGATTGATGAGAATCCGGAAGCGAACAGAGATATAATCAACATGGACAAAAATCAGCGATACTATCCTGCATTGCGGACGTAACCACATTTTTGAAAATATATATATTGAATACTTCGATTATTAGCCAAAATACATTAGAATAGAATACCTTTAATCTGAAATTTAAATTTTTTGAGGTTTATTATATTAGCGAATCTCACAAAATTTAGAATTAAAGCTCCTTTAGTCACTTACTTTTTATGCCCTAAATTAATTTATAATCGTCAGAATGACCCTAAAATTCCCTCCCCCCCCAAAAAAAAATTACTAAATAAATCTTAATTAAATAAAAGCAAATAAATAAAAAATTAATAACGAACTTTAGATTATAAAAAAATAAATAACATTTATAACCAAGGTACTGATAACATTTAACTTAAAATTCACTCCTGCAATATTCATTGAAATTAAACGTTTAACTCATTAATTAAACTTTTCCATGAGAATTACAATTAGAAATTCCCGATCCCTTTGCCACAAATCCTACATTTCCCATACTTTCTTATCTAATAATTGCTGTTTTAAAGAAGACGGCCTTCGTTTTTTCCTGTTTTGGTCGTTGCGAAGCCACTTATTCCGACTTCCTCATTTCTCTTTCTGCTGCATTTTACAATTTTCTCCAATCTTTTCTTACTTTGCCCACATTATCCTGCAGACGCAACTGCTTATATCTTCTAATGCAAAGCTCTTTCCATTTGTAACTAACATATATTTACTTCATTAAATAACATTTATTTCAAGTGTCTTTCAGTACGGTTCTAATATTAGTGAGAATCAAATGGCTAACCAATGTCTAACTATAGAGCAGTCGATACTTTTCTCTCTTTCTTTTTTTAATATTCTAGGCTCCTAAGGTTTCAGAGTTCATTTGGACTTGGTTGTTAATGTGTAAGCCATACAACTTTGGCTTGAATCTTTTTCTCAGGGAAAATTGATTTTAGTGGGGCTCTAGAGCAGCTTTTACATTAACGCTACCGTCGTCACTAAATTCTCTTTCATGAGTGTAAACAAAAGTTAAGTCAACTATCTTTTTAGTTCAAATTCTAAGTTTCAGTAAATTTAAGTAATAAAATACAATAAGAGATAGCCGTGAGATGTTCACATCAGTTTTATTTTGCCAGGGATGGCTGCTACCTGTCTCCTAGACTGATGTGGGGGTCTTCTTGGGTGGACGAAGGATATCTCGCTATGACGATCCCTCTAAATCTGACTCAGTGAGGAAGAGTTAACGGCTGTTCCGAGGGATGTATCACTACGTTACTTTGAGGCTTTGAAGCTCTTGAGATGAGAGGTGGTTACTCTAGAACTTGCATACAAGTAAATCCCTCGTCACTGCAGCTAGGCAAATGGTTTACTTCCTTAAGGCGTATTCGGTAAGTAGTCGATCCCAGACAGGGTTGGATTCCCATTACAGGCTTAAATTTGGCAACTATGGACAGAACCTTTTTGAGGGTTACGGTAGGCTCAGAAAACATCTCTTCAGAGTGTGTCACAGAGAGTGTTTTAACCTAGGCACCTAGGAATAATATGACTGAGAAGGGGAGGGCCGATCTTGTATAACTCATCTGTTAAAAAGTATAAGCCAAGCTTTAAACCTAGCAACTGCTAAGGAAAACCTAGCTGGATTTCAGATATTTTGAGTGTCGGAAAAGAATACATTTAATTTGATATAATTTAAGATATCATTTTATCTATAAATTATGTTTTATTTAATGTGTGTTAATTACCATTTTTAATGGTTTTGATTCGTCAATTTAATTTATGCAAATGTGTTTAATTAAAAATAAACAATGCCTGTTGGTTTTGTTTAAAAAATATTTTCTGATAAATAAGTTAAGAATAACTGCCCTGAAGATAAATTAGTACCTTGGTGAAAGCTTGAAAAAAGAAATAAAAAACTGAAATTTGAAATAAATTCTCTTCCTTCTTGGTTGAATTAATTAGTGAAGTGGCAAGATTTACTCAAAAAAATAATTGTATTTTTCATTTATGTTTTAGGAAAGCAGATGATTTAAAAGAAAAAGCAATTAACCTTCAAAATGTTGAGTTGACAATAGACATTTGGCCAGTACAAAAACATTTACAGGTAAAATATTTTACATTGTAGAATGTTAGTTATAGAAATCAAAGTTAATATACGTGAGTATCGTTTTGTATATCAGCAAGTTATGTTACTACTTTTTTTCAAAATCTTTGAAATACTGGTAGGCTGACTTTTTGCTATATTGAAAATTATCCTTAGAATTTTGAGGAGCAGTCAATAAAATTTGTAGACAAATTTCTTTTTTTATACCGACGTTTCGGAAAATTTATTACCTTCTTCAGGTTCTGATCGAAGGAATAGTACCTCATTAATGTAAATTTAAACTGAGTAAAAAATAAATGAAAAAAATATAAAAATGGTTGAAAATGTAAAATGTATAGAAATAACACTAACAAAACGACAATTTTAATAAATATTTTAAGTTGACTCACAGGAGGCCTTTATCAATCTTCCCCCTAAAAAGAGTCCAGGTTATGATTTAATCACAGCACACATTCTCCTTCAACTTCCTAGAAAAGCAATAGTCCTCCTTACAACCATCTACAATTCAATACTGAGAACTACCTATTATCCTATTCTTTGGAAATTCTCCACCATCTGTATGATACCTAAACCTTCAAAACCCACGCATCTACCTTCCTCTTACCGCCCTATCAGCCTCCTTTCGATTCTAGGCAAAATTTTTGAGAGACTCCTCCTACCACGCCTTCAAGAAAGTTTTGATGGCCTTGGAATTATCCCAAATCATCAATTTGGTTTTCGCAGTTGCCACTCTACAATCCAGCAGACCCATCGCGTTGTGGACACCATCGCTACATCACTGGAGCTTAAACATTTCTGCGCTGGAGTATTCTTGGATGTCTCACAGGCCTTTGACCGAGTATGGCACAAGGGTTTGCTATGGAAGCTTAAGGGTATTCTACCAAGCACATACTATCTTATACTCAAATCCTATCTCTCCGACCGATTCTTCCTAGTAACTCAAGGCTCTTCTCGATCATCTATTTTTCCTGTCCTTGCTGGTGTACCACAAGGTAGCGTCTTAGCTCCTCTTCTCTACACAATCTTTACAGCCGACTTACCTTCAAATCCCAACACCTCCATATACACCTTCGCTGACGACACTGCCATTCTCTCCACACACACTGATCCTGTCTTCGCTATCCGCTCTCTACAATCTCACCTTCACTCACTAGAACCCTGGCTACAAAAATGGCGAATAAAAATCAACCCAAACAAATCCAAACACATAGTCTTCACACTCAAACGAACAACTCTTGGACCTGTCTTCTTATATAACACTCCTAACCCACCAGCCGACCATGTGCGGTACCTTGGACTGTACCTAGACAAAAGACTAACTTGGAACCCTCATACGAGACTTAAACGGGCTGAATTACACAAACGATACAAACTCCTTGCTAGACTACTGGACAAACGCTCAAAACTAACATTACAGAACAAGCGTCGACTGTACACTTCCCTTCTTGCTCCAATATGGACTTACGGACTTGAACTTTACGGGACAGCTAAACGATCTAACATCAACAGATTACAAACACTCCAATCTAAAATACTCCGCCGCATTGTAAACGCTCCCTTTTATGTCAGTAACCACTCCATACACACAGACCTCAACATTCCATTTATACCAGAACTTGCCAAAACCCGCTACAACACATTCCACCAAAAACTATCATTTCACCCTAATCCTTTAGCTGCAAACCTATTCTCAACCACACTTCCCTCCAACCCCCGAAGACGGCTGAGGGCCGTTGGCCCCGTGACCAACTGGTAGACTAATGATGGTCATCACTGGATGATCATCATTCATGATTGCCACGCCATTTTTATTGTACGCACAGCATATTTACTTATTGTACTGCACGAGTGCAGGTGTAAATTTCAAATAAAAGATAAAAAGAAAAAAAAAGTTGACTCACAATATAAATTTGTAGAATTGTATAAACTACATCAAACAATGGGTGAAAACAATAGGACTGGGAAAACCTTAGGTTTGTGATGAGTAATTGGTTAAGTCACGGCTTGAAGAATGTTTTAGTAGAAATTTGAAAGGTTGTTGGTGTCTGTCCTAAAGTTAATGGATGTTTTTTGTTGTTTAATGTGTACCGTTTTGAATATGTTGCGTTTGTTTCTGTTGGTGTTCGTATCAAGTTATCAAAGTCAAAATCGTGTTGCAGGTCTAGATGGTGTTTAGGGAGGGCAGGTAAATGTATCGTTGGGTTTCTTTGTCTTGCAGTCGTGTTAATGGTGGAATAATCTCTTGTTAAGATGTTGTGAAGTTTGTCCAACATAAGTGGCATCACAATTTTCGCAATCTATTTTGTATATTGTATCTGAGCGTAACATTTTTGGTGTAGGGTCTTTTAATTTTGTGTATGGGGTATGAAGGGGGTTGGTGATCTTAATATTGTGTTTTATATGTGTATATATATAAGACACTTTTTCAGAAAGGCCGCGGATGAAGGGGATAGAAATATACTTTGGAGGTTGTGGATGAGATTGCGATGTAGAAATGTTGTACAGAAGTGTCATTGTCAGTGAAAGAGAGTTGAGAGGTGACTTAGTTAGTATATTTCTTATATGTGAAGAGGACAACTTTGTTTTTGAAAATTTTAAAAAGTAAGTTTATGTTTAGTTTCTGAAAGGTAGAATGGCTGAGGAGGAGAATTTTCTTTTGAGAATGAGCGAATGAAATTAATATTTTGGTTGTGTTCGAAAGAAAGTGGAAAGAATCTGTCGGAACGAATTGTCTTCATATGCCAATTTGTTATGAGTGATGAATCGTTTTGTCTGATTATTGAAATGTGTAAAACATTGATTTGATTATCCATTTCTATTTCGTATGTAAATTGAATTCTTGAATGGAAGGAATTGAATGTCGTTAAGATGAGAGATATTTATATTTAGGGATTGCTGTGAGGCAATGGTCTACATATTAAAAAAAAAAGGGGTTGTAAAAGGTATTTTTTTAAGAATCTTCAATCAAGTTATTAAGAATATGTCTGCTAGAATAGGACCAAGGTTGCTACCCTACTGTTCCAAAGATTTGTCTTTATAATTGTTTATTACAAGTGAAGGAACCAGAATTGCAACAATGTGTAATTAAGGATATAAAGATGTCTAAAGGTATTTTTGTGTAATTATTGAGTAAATGGTTTTTTGTTTTAATAATTTCAATTATTTCTTCAATTGGTTTACATAATTGTAAAATTAAATAAAATTTACATAATTGTTTCTTGTTTTGCATAATTGATATTTTTTCAGCAAATATATCATGAAGTGTTGATTCTTGATTTGGAGTATGCTTTAGATAAGAAAGTAGAACAAGACTTGTGGAACTATTGTTTCAAAAATTACATAGTGGCTCTTCAAAACTATGCTAAAGATAAAAAGGTAATTTAAATAAGTGATACTTTGAAGTTTATAAACCATATTTGAAATGATGAACTGTATCCTGAAAACATTTATAGAGCATGTAAAGAGGAGGAAGGGCAGAATTATATTGCGTTTAATATTACTATCCTATTGTAAGAAAGATATAAATTGGGCTATAACGCATTACCGCAACGTACTACATAGACATTCTCAATAGAAAAAATGACCTTCATTGGTACTTTTTTAAATTTAAATTTTCGCCTTAAAACTTTAATTGGGATTTTTAAATAGTGAGCCGGCTGCTTTTCATTAGTTTTCTTTAAATGTAAACCATTCTATTGGCCCATTCCTTGGTTCTTGGTTTACTTAAAAGGGTAATAGAAAGTCATCTTTAGATACAAAGATCTGAAGTGGGCTCAGAATTTATTTATTGAGGAACAAAAATTAAGTAGTCTGTTTTTCAGGCAGGCTCCGTGTACGTCCAACTAAAAAAAAAAGAAAGTATTCTACATTACTCTTCATGACGTTGTTGAAGAGGAAACTTTTATTTCTCTTACTTAAAGTAAATAAATTTGCAATTTTCTTGTTTGCAGCATAATGGAATCCAAGTCCAAAGTAGACTATCTTGGTTTCTGGATTGTGCAAGTGGATTTTACTTGTCTTTGTTGCAAGAGATATGTTCAGTCTTTAATTTAGATCTGCCATTCATGAGGTAATATTGTCAGCGAAAAATATCGAAGATTATTTTTTTAATTCAAGAATATTCTGGATTAAAGGAAGACTTCTTTTTTAGACATGACAGTCTGTTTGGTTGCAAAAAGTATAAAGAAAATTTAGTTATTAATAAACCGGAGAGGAATTCCTGCTACTATATTTGCCAACACTGCTTAGTACATTTGGGTGATGTAGCAAGATATAGGAACCAAATGATACAAGCCGAATCATTTTACAGGTAACAATCGTTTCTTGAACTATGACAAATGATGTGTTTCGACTTATTTAATTTTAATCATTAATAATGGTTAATTTGGTAATTTTTTATTTTTTAATAGTAAAAAAACTTTCACTTATTATCATATAAGGTTATCGTTTCCAGGAAGATGGCACTGTTCACTTCCTCCCATGACACTTCAAGACGATTTATACAACTCAGCTAATTTAATCAATACATTAGTTTGCAGATTTCAAGTAACTGCAAATAAATTTAACAAAAGTTATCGTTGGAGTCGTTTAAATCGTTACTGATAAAAAAAGATTACTTTTATTTATTACAACAGAAAGTTTTTAATTCAGTGTTTTGATTTAATATTTACTGAATATTACAGACATGCAGTTGCTTTGGGTGCTAGTAGTGGACATCCATACAACCAGTTAGCATTATTAGAAGCATCACGATGTGACCGATTGAGTACTGTCTTCTATTATACCAGGAGTATTGCTGTCTCTCACAAGTTTCCCGCTGCAATAACAAATTTAGCAAATACATTACTAAAATGCACCAAGGCAGAGTTAGTTGATTTTTTGGTTATTATTTTATTTAGTGCTTAGGTAACATTTTGTGGTTACAATATTTCAATAATTAAAAAAAAAAAAAAAAAATTAAGCTTGTAATAAATTTTAATTCGAAACCACATGCCATGCCTTAGATTTTCACTTCGAAATTTGTTAACGAAAGAACATCGCCGGAGACTAAATAAACTGAAAAAGGCTCCAGGTACTTCTTTTTTTAAGAAATTTCATTACACACTGTCACACGACTTTTTTGCCTATATTTTCATGCTTCAGACATTTGGTTTCTTCCAAACTTTAAATATTTGAATTAAATTTTATTCTTAAAAACATAATATAATTTCTAAACATACATACTTATCCCTGAAATAACAACTTTATTGAAAATACTTCTCCCATCCCTCCGCCCTAAAACGTATTTTCATAGAAAAATGATAACAAAAGTTATAGATATACAGGGTGTACACGGAGGAGAGGTCGAAACTTCTGGAGGTGATTCAGCAGCTCAAATGCAACAAAAAATATTCTATTCACTATGGCCCGATTCTCAATAGTGTCCAAGATATTTGCATTTTTAACTTTTCCGTCGATGTTCACGTTTTTCACTATAAAAACGGCCGTAACTCTTCTATCCTTTATCCTACAACAAACCTGCTTATTCGAAACGAAAGAGCATTAAATTTCCTATAAATTTGTTCAATACAGAGCCTCAAAACGTTTCTTATTTAATTGAAGTGAAATTCAATTATATTTCCGCTGCATAAGAATGGCGATAAGACAAATGTCTCTAATTATAGGGGTATCTCTTTTTTGGATTGCGCAACTAAATTGTTCACTGCTATATTATTAAATAGATTGGTGGATTGGGTAAATAGGTATAACATTCTAATAGAGTACCAGGCTGGGTTTCGCTCGGGCTACTCTACAACAGATAATATTTTTGTTCTCTTTAACTTGATAAATTTTCAGTTGTCTAAAAAGCGCCAGAAGCTCTACTGTTTTTTTGTAGATTTAAAAGCAGCTTTTGACTCCATAAACAGGAATAACTTGTTATATAAGTTGTATAATATTGGGATCTCCGCGAAATTTATAAATGTACCAGCGTGTATTTATGAAAGGACAGAATGTGCGGTTTGGAGTAATGGTGGGACTACGGAATGTTTCAGTCAATCGTCAGGAGTAAGACTGGGATGCCTCCTAAGTCCAATACTCTTTTCGTTGTTTTTGAATGATATTCATGACAGTTTGGGAGGGGGTTTTCTTGTGGGTAATGTAAAGTTACGGTGTTTGTTATATGCTGATGATTTGGTGCTACTGGCAAAAGATTCGCTAACATTGCAGTCTATGATTAACAATTAAAGTAAGTATTGTAAACAATGGAACCTGGTAGCGAACCTAAACAAATCGAAAATCGTGGTTTGTAGAAATGGGGGCCGGTTGGCCAGAAATGAGAAGTGGCAAATAGATGGGGAGAACATTGAAATAGTTAACCAGTACAAATATTTAGGCGTATTTATAACGCCTCAATTAAATTTAAATGCTCATTTTGATGCAAAAGCGTGTACTGCCAAATTTGGAATAAATTTAACCTGGAATAAACTCATGTTAAAAAATGATGTACCACTCTCTGCAAAATACAGAGTTTTTAACTCAGTATCGCGCGCGGTGGTCTGCTACGCGGCTCAGGTGAGGGGCTTTCAGAAAATTGATAAGATGGAGAGGGTTTTTAGATACTTTGTGAAACGTTTGTTTGCACTGGGAGTGAGTACCCCAAATTATGTATTGGCATTGGAAACTGGGATGCATTCAATATATCATTATACGGCGAAATTACATTGTGGTTACATCAAAAAGGTCATGAATATGAGTCCTAGTCGTTTGCCGTATATTGTAGCTAGGGAAATAATTAATAAGAAATTGTCTTGGTTCAGCGAATGGTCGAGATGGGATGAGTTATATGATTGTAGCATGCAGGCAGCGGTCATAGAAAACAAGTGGGAAAATAAAATTAAGGAGTTAATTACCAAAATAGATACGGTGGAAAGAAATAAGAATTTGGAAGCATTGGCATGCACTCAGTATCACACTCTTTATCTTTATGCAAAATTATTTAATTTGAAGGATAGGCATTACTTAAAAGGATTCAAATAACTGAAATTTTATGAGAATAATTTTAAAAACAAGAGCTGAGCTACATAAACTTAATTACAGACAAGGTAAATCTCCAAATGAAAATTTAAATAACTGCAATCTGTGTAACTTACATGCAATAGAAGACCACTATCATTTTCTGGCGATTTGTCCAATTTTAAAGAGTTAAGGTTGCGGTACTTTGGCAAAAGGATTCTTAATGAGGAGGAATTAATACTGATATTAAATGGCAGAGATTGGGATAATCTGTATGGCTATGTGAGCACAGCGTGCAGGTACAGAGCACTAATAGAGTCAGAATTCAGTTAAAAAATAAATAAATAAATAGCTAGATCTGAATAAATTTGATATTTAATGTGTAATTGATCTGAGATGTGGTTTATTGGAAACTTAGCAAACGTTAGGGATTTATTTTTACTTTTGTTTACTGTGTATTGTAATATGATTCGCTTAGAATGAATTAAGTTTTATTTAATTTTTTGTGTATGATAATGTTCTTTTTTGTACTACCAATTACTACCATTGCCATTGATGTTTTTTTTTGTTTGTATTAGTATTATAATGAGTTTCTTTTTCAAATAAACATCTTTATTATTAATTTTTTTTTTTTTTGCGCATCAACAGCTGAGGTTATTAGCGCCCGGAGCTTTTTCCAGTGCACTGCCGGCCTCCGGACAGTGTTCTCTCGTTACAGACAACACTGTCCATCGCCGGACAGTGAGCTGTAAGAAGCTCCTAGGAAGAGAAAATCTAAGGGTCAGCTACTGGATTCGAACCCGGGACCTCCGCGTGGGAGTCCAGTATGCTAACCTCATAGCTAATCCCTTCCCTTATTATTATTACTGTGCTACTTATATTTGCATGTGGTAACATCAAAACAGGTTAAAACAGTTAAGAAAAAAAAGTCTGGAAAAGACTTAAATGACTTGATATTTCTTTATATTTGATGCTATACTGCAGTTTTTTATTTTTCAGGTTACCACCAGAAGGAGGTAAAATGGTTGTGTCGGAATACGAGTCCGCTTTTTTACAGTTACATGCATTGCTGTATTTAACGCAAGATATACCTGGTGCGATGAAATTACTTCAGTCACTTACTCATTGTTTAACTCCACTCATAGCCACTCAGGAATTTAGTTCATGGAAATTAGTTCAGGTTATTAAAACGCAGTTCGGTACTAAATTTGTAGTGTTTAATTGATAAAAGAAAAAACAAAGGCACTAAAAGTATCTACAAATTGTCTGACAGATGGTGGTTATCACAATTTTCATGTTCAATCAAACTGAGGGAAAATCTGTAGAAGTTAAAAAAGTACTTAGTGAATATATTACAGGATTTCTAAATGCTCTTTTCGTGCCTCTGTACACAGTTACAGGAGAATCTGTATTGGATTATTTTGGTTTACCTGCAGGTATGATTTTTTATTTATTCTATTATTAAAACAAATTTCTGGTGTTTGATTGACATTTCTATGTGTGGCTATATACCACATAGTGTCATTTATAAATAAAAAGTGAAGGGAAGGAATTAGCTGAGTGGTTAGCGAATACTGGATTCCATGTAGAGATCAAGGGTTCGAATCCAGCTGCTGGCCCTTAGCTTTTCTCTTCCTAGGAGCTTCTTACTGCTCACTGTCCGGTGATGGACAGTGTTGTCTGTAATGAGAGAAGACTGTTCGGAGGCGGCAGTGCAGTGAAAAAAAGCTCTGAGCGCCAATAACCTTAGATGTTGACGCGCCTTAACTACAAAAACAAAAATTAAAAATAAGCATAATTAATATCTTCCAATACTTAATTGCTGCAGTGAAAGTGTTGCTCTCTTGGCTGAAATGTGAGCCTAACGTGGTGAACATGTTAAACAGACCACATCTATGGCGCGGTATTTGTAAATTATTGAATTCATTGAGGGCATCGTACTCTGTTACTCCTATTAACTGTAAGTTAATAATTGATAATTTTACATTAATTTCTGTTTGTAACATTCCAGTTTAATGTAAACAGCTTTCATATTACTATTATGTTATAGCTATAAATTCAGCACTTCCTGAAGATAATGATTTGCGAGGATTTCTTCCATTAGAACCAGTGCTGTCCACTTTAAAGTATGTAATGTGACTTTTTATATGTGCAGTTATGTAAGAAATTAATTTTAATTTAATTATTTACTTATAGATTTGGTGGCGAAAAAGTTAGTGAAGATGCGGCAAAAAAATTAAGAGCCTTCAGAATCATCAAATTTGGAGAATGGCTTGCTTCAAATTGTGAATGTAAACCAATATATATTAGGTGTGCGTGAATTCTTTAGTTATTTTTGAAGGTGTAATATCTACCTTTTGCGCTCTTCAAGGATCGCATTGTCCAAGTTCAGTTTTATTTTGTTCGGACGGGCTTAAGTCCAGCTAACATACAATTTGACATGGACAGGAGCAGTAGCTGATATGTTACAGAAAATATACAGGGTGACCAGAGTTATATGCTCAACCCACTTTTTTTTTAAAAGGCGGGAAATTTCGAAAAAATAAAAAACACGTATTTAATCATTTTTAGTCTAGTTTATTTTCAGTGATTGACCCATTTTTTTGAAGCCCTGTATCTCGAGATACAGCATCCAACTTTTGTTTTTCAAATGGAACGTTATATTTTTTGTTGCATATTTTTATAGTATTTGAGCTCCTAAAAAAAACAAAAAAAAGATTTTTGAAATCGGTTTGGTTTTTCAAAAGTTATGGTACTTACCATATATGAAAAACAAATTTCAGTTTACTGTCAAAATTACGTTATTTTTCTTAAAGAATCTGTTGAAACTGGGCACAATCAACGGATAGGCAAGCCAAAACTCTGGACTCCCACGCTCTGCTTGTAGCAGCACTTATGGTGGCGAAGTCAAGATCTAGGCAGGCTAGAGTTAGTATACTATAAAAATATGCAACAAAAAATATAACGTTCCATTTGAAAAACAAAAGTTGGATGCTGTATCTCGAGATACAGGGGTTCAAAAAAATCACTGAAAATAAACTAGACTAAAAATGATTAAATACGTGTTTTTTATTTTTTCGAAATTTCCCGCCGTTAAAAAAAAAGTGGGTGGAGCATATAACTCTGGTCACCCTGTATAATTGTTGAACACTGTTTCTAACTGGAAACTACACAGTTACAAATCCACATCTTTAGCTACTAAACCAAACACTCTCTCCTTTGTAAGATTAATGAATAACTTTTGTTTTACACGATTTAGCCATAATACAACGAAAAATAAAATCGTTTCCACTACTTGTCCTCGTAAGCGGAAGTATTGTAATAGACTTTTTAGTGTAATGTAAGGCCCCATTAATTGCATAATAATACGATTTACCACCTGCAGCAATTTTAACCAATCAAATTAATTTATGTCTAAAAATATGCAAAATAATCTTATCTAAAAATGCATTTTAATTTTAGCATAAATTAAGAAATTTGCTGACTTAAAACTTGAAACATATACATTCTAAACATTTATGTAGATTTTTTACTTCGAGCCAGTGGCTACAAGTAAATTAATTACAAAAATTGCAATAACAACATGTCGTTCAAGTGTTCACTCTAGATTTTTTTGTTTAAATTAAACCTTTTTTTCCAACTTGATTAAGCCGCTTTTTAAAAAAATAATTTGAACTACTTTTCTCTCATATTAAACTTTTTTTGTCAATTTGTTACATTATTTTGAACTATTTAAACCACATTTTTATAACTACTTATTTGTTAATATATTTTTCTCAATTAAAACACTTTTGAATGTCAGCAGCCATATATCAGTTACGACTTGTCAGTCTGGTTCCCCTTTTCTCTCTGGAAGTAAAGATTGTGTGTTAGATATCTCTTTGTCTATATTTTTTTGTTTGATTGAAATTTCCTTGAAGATACCCATTTCAGATGTTTGGTGTTTGGCTAACAACAGCTGAGGCCAGCTGTTTATCCAGCCATAGTGTCGGGGCTTAAAACATGAAGCTCCCGAATTCGAGTCCAGTTAGTTAAGTAAGAGTAATTGCTCTTAGATTTTTCTCTTCCTTACGGAGACTGTAGAGCTGAAGGAAACTGTTCCAATTGTAAAACAAATTAGACCTAGGTTCTCAATGTGAGAGAAAAGTAGCATTTTATCTCTAATGGACCTACCTAATTTGCACATAGTGAAAAAAACAAATTATTCGAGAGAACAATGGTCAGAATTGTAAACTCTGGTAATAGTTAGGCTAAAAAAAAGTTGAATTTGGTTGAAAAATGGAATAAGTCTGAAAAAGGTTGATATGATAAAAAAAGTTTTAATTTTGGTTGGAAAACTTTTTAACAGGGTAGTGCCCTGGACGTAGAGTTCCAAAAATAGTCACGATTTATTAAAAAACTAAGAAGTGAAATTAGAAAACCAGCTTTCGTGGGATTTGTCTAAAACATTATCATTAAAGTGGCTTTTCCAGTTGTTCTAAGCTAACACCTACTCCTCAGATAATTTTCTGTGAACATTTAAAATCGAACACCTATCCAATTGCAATACTTCCTCTTACGAGCTGCGAGAGATATAAAACATGACACAGTGAAAAACATCAACAATGTTAGCAAATTTAGTTACTCTGCAAAATTAGTATGTTACGATTGTAAATCACAATTAAATGAATTTGGAGAGTGTACCGTAAAATATTTGGTGTATTATTTATATGCATATAATTTGACATTAATGCTAAAGCCTTTAACAACAGATCTGCAATGTGTGATATATTAACAAGAGTGACATATAAATTAAATGAGCATTCTCAAAATATAAATATATAAGTTGTATACTTTTTTTTAATAATTGTTATTTTCTAAATTAATGCAAGTAATAATTTAATTTTTTCAGTGAGAGTGGTTTGTTCGAAGTTGCCCAGTTTTATCATTCTGTTCCAGTGTCCTCTGATGTATCGAATAACTCAAAGACAACTAACAGTACAGGTAAATGTTTTTTTTGTACTGAGTTGTTTTAATCCTCTTTCTTTTTTTTTTTTTTTTTTTTTTTTTAGACTTGCTTCTTCTTAAAGCCTATAAAGGAGCCACATGAAGCACAAATATGCATATTATATAAATATATATATGTCTACACTGAGAGGCAAAAAAGTGGCCACCCTTCAGTATGTGTACTGATTTCCAATCAATTTGTTATAAACGTCTCCACATACTTTTAGAATAAATAACTGGCCACATGTAGTTGGGAACATAAAAAGTAAATAATAACAGGTGGCATTTAAAAAAAAGAAAAATTATTAAATAATTTGAAATTAACAAGATGTTAATTTTACTTTATTTTTTCAATTAATAGGTTGTGTTTCCCCCTCTTGCGTTTATTACGGCTTGCATTCGATGGGCCATTGACCTAATAAGATTTTGAATAAATTCCTGAGGGATATTTTCATATTCTACCGTTAGTGCAACCATTTTCTCCTGAAGCAAATCTGGTAATGTTGGATGTCCCTTAATTCGTCTTCACAACTCATCACATATATTTTCAATAGGGTTTAGATCTGGACTACATGCTGGCCACTCCAAACATCGGATTGAAGCGTTTTCCATGTAGCGGGAAGCAATCTTCGCTGTATGGGGCCGTGCTTTATAGTGCATAAACGAAAATTCCTCTCCAACGTTTGGTACGAATGGGACAACAGCCTCCGAAAGAATGTTCTCTATGGTAGCTAGCAGCTGTTAGAGACCCCTCTATAAAAATTAATTCAGTCCGAGCTTCCAAACTAATCCCGGCTCAAATCTTAACTCCTCCTCCTCCACCATAGCTCCTTCTTTGTAAGCCGTATACCGCTCATTAATTCTTCTCCACACTCTCTCTCGGCCGTCAGGTAATCGCAAGCAAAACCGTGATTCATCTGAAAAGAGAACTTTTCCCCAATTCTCCACGGTCCAGTTAATGTATTGTCTAGCAAAATGAAGTAAAACTGTCTTAAGCCTTGGTTGCAATTCTGGTCCATGCGCGGGCTTTCTTGCTCTTAAACCAGCCTCAGAAAGTCTTCGCCTTAGAGTACGCTAACTTACATTCACTCCTCTTACTTGATGAAGTTAATGCCTTGCCACTTACAACAGTAGAATGACGATTACTTAAAATATTCATCACTACAAAGCTGACATCCCAATGAGTAGTCACTAGAGCCAGGTCTTCTTGAGTATTTTCCGGTTCCTGGTAACGATGGAAGGTCCTTCTAACTGTAGTTCTTAGGATATTGAGTGCTCTCGAAACATACGCTTGGCTTCTTCAATCTTCCAATAACGCAATTATTCTGGCCGCACACTTAAAACCATTTTTTTTAATGAAATTTAAATGTTTTAAGGTTGAAATGAATAAAATTGAATCTGGGCTGATCAAAAGAAACTAAATAAGAAACACTAGTGATTTCTTTTGTTTTTTCCATATTTCTTTATTTTCCTAATTGAAATTTCCATATCATTTCTTTAAGGTACTATACGTTTAACAGCAATGCATGCTAAAAATATTTTATTTTTGCAATAACTAATGGTTAAATACATTTTTTTAAGGGTGGTTCTTTTTTTGCCTCTCAGTGTATTTGTAAATATGTAATTAATTGCTATAAATTACCAATCCCCATTAATTCTCCTAAGTCCATGTTCTCTCCTCCGTTGTCCCAATTCTCTATACAAAAATCCGTCAATCAGAATAACCTTGCTTCCAGTTTTGTGGAGATGATGGCCATGGAAAGGTACCCAGTCAAAAGTCAAAACATCTGCAATAAACCTAATTATATCTTACTTAATGAAAGGAAAACTTCTACTTCATACTTCCCTGATTGATTTTTTTTAACCTTTTGCCCTGGAAAAAAACCTTCAACCTCCTCTAGTGCTCGTCCAACGCTCTTGTTCATAAATTTTTACTTTTTCTGTCAAACATTTCTTTCTGGCTGCAGTCGCTGTCTAAGGACTGCAAAGTGATGCGCAATTACCTTACTAACCCTCTGCTTGATTTCAATTCTAGCAGGTTAGGGATATCGAAAGAGATTCACATTACTCCTCTGAGCCCAGCCATTAAATCTCCTTTTTCAGCGTTATTTGGTCTTCAGCGCCGCTTGATGAAAGCCTTGAACCCATCTTGAATTTAATTATGAATTCATCCTTTTTCAATAAATCCGCATTCACTTGTTCTAAAGGTGTTTTTGATATTATTTATATAATTCCTCACAGATTAATTTTAAATAAATACTATTACTTATATTAAAAAGCACTTTCAGTTTTGAATGAATAATAAACGTCATATAAATTTTAATTTAGATCACCTAAATACTGTTCTCTGAGTAAGTATTTAAATTATTGCTGTAAATCTTGAGATTTACTGCACGTTTTGTGAACCATAGGCTAATTTTACTTAAATTTGTGTTTAATAAGTATAAACTATGTAATGGTATGTAAAAGTGTAAATCTACTGAATATTCTTGATTTAATAATTGGCATGTTTTTGTTTTGATTTATTTATTTTTGTACTTGCAGGTGGTGGTTTTTATGATTCTTGGAAAACAAGGAGCCGTCAGAATGTTGCTCTCCAGTCTTTATTAAACCGAACTAATTTTCAGGTGAGTTCCTTATTACTTTGTACATGTTAAACTAAAGCACATTTAATTTGCATTTTAATTCTTTATGATTTCTTATTCTTACAGGAAAAAGAATCCGAAAATAGTGGAAACGTAGAATGGCAAGAAAATAAATCACCTGTAGACTGGTGGCCCCCAGGGTAAATATTGCTTTAGTACTTTACTTAACGTAAGGCTTTAGATTTTACCTTAAATAATTCGATTGAGAAAAAGCTCACAAACCTTTCCTTCCTTATGGTTTTTTAATTTGTTATTTTAGTATAGACTATAACAATTTTCGAAGATTATTGACAAAAAAAGAGCCTTCTATAATTAAGGACAGATGATTTGCAGATTAGTTTTATAGAAATAGATATTCCATCCAGCTAATTAAAAAAATTATATTAAGTGATTTAAGTGAAAAGTTTTTTTAACAAGATGCGAGCTGCAAGTTTTTTGAGAAGTATGTATCTTCGAATTTCCTATATAATTTTTGAATTAGTACGCTTAATTTTTTGGATCACTGAAAATAAATTTTTGCTTGGATATCTCAGTACAAAATGCAAAGTAATCGACTAATTTTTCAGGCGGGCTTAACGTCCAACTACCACAATTAACCGCTTGACCAATACAGGTTTCTATGATTTTTATTCGAGTGTATATCTTTAAAAAGTTGTTTAGGTTTGAATAAATTAAAAAAAAAAAGGTTTGTTTCTCGAAATTTTAGTCCAAATATTTGACCCAAACTTAAGAATTTCTTGGAAAGAATCCAGTGAACTTTTTCTTTACTTCCGTACAGCAGATTCTGAAGAACTTTTGCACATAAACCTTCAAACAAACCTGTCACTTAGAACTGTCAGGAAAGCAGTTAAGAAAAGTCTTACGATATATAATCCTAAACCTATTTAATTCTTATTTTTGTTAATTGAAATATTTTTTATACCTTAGTCAGTTATTTATTTGCTATTTGCAGCTCTTCTCGGGATGAAATTTCAACTTGGACTGGAATGAATACTAATGTTTCCTTTTCCAGTCAAGTAAGTAAACTTAAATTTTGTTAAGTTATAACTTATGATACAAATTATTCATCCACTTAAAATTTATGAGACAATTACATAATTTTCATATTTTTGTTCCTTTTTATTTTTGTAGAACCGTGCTACTTTTCAATAATTATTACTGCACTACATCTAATTATCGTTTACAAACTGAAATAACGAAATAATGAATTAATTTAAAATAGCTAATTTCGAATACAGCATGCCTGTTTTGTAGCATTATATGATTTTGATTTTAGTATGCTATGTTGATAATAATGAATTCAGGAATTTCCTCAGTTCATTTTATTTAGATATTTGAGACATTACCAAAAAAAGTGGGTCCACATCGAATCATCGAAGCCAATTCAAGAGATAAAATGGCGACACATTCAAATGGAATCCTACGACAATGTACATATAAGAATCGACAATGTACATATAAGAATCGACAATGTACATGTAAGAATACTAAGATAATGTATTTAAATGAGGATAAATGCGTTGGTTTGGTCTTTTAATGGAAGTAGTCGACGCTCAGAAAAGTACGAGAAACATGAGAAAATAAAACCAAGAGAATATCTCTTAATTCTTTCTCTTCACAAGAAACAAGGGTGTCGTCGCAACTTTTCCCACAGATTAATGAGGGGACTGCCCACACACAGAATGTGCGTCTGTCAATATAAAGTTTATTCAGGATGGCCATCGTCACTTTGTGCTCGCTTCAGTTAACATGCAGAATATTGCGTTTGCTTATCTGAAAGAAACATCCTCATTTATCCATTTCAAAGTTGCAATTTTCTTACCTTCAACATTCATCATTTAATTATTTCTTTTATGTACTCGCATTATACGTTTTCTATCACAATCAGTCATAGATATGAGGATAGAAGTAGGGAAAATGGCCAGGACATGCTGTCAAGCAAGGTTGCGACATAAAGGAACCAAGAGAAGATACTATTAATGAAGAATTCACAAACAGATAATTTATTGATTTAGAATATAGAGTGACAGGGAAAGAGCAAATTGAACGAAACCACGAAGGCACCTTCCCCTGTTGGGCATGAGATTACGTCTAGGAAGAATAAAAAATACATTAAGCAAATAATTACTAGACTCTAGAGAAGATGTAATCCCTATCTCTCTCGCTTTCTGGATCCTTAAGTGTTTTCATCGTAAAAATGATTTTACTGCTAAAAAGAAACTTTGCAATCCAGGATTTTAGATTTTGAGTTTCCAGTGGAAATATCCGTTTTGAGGTCGCCAGCGTACAAAAAAGTATGTTTTATTCATTGCTCTGCGAGTGTGTGGCCACCTCAAGAATAAAACATCTGGTTCAACATTGATATTTCGCTTAGGTGCCACCAGGGGACGCGAAATTAAGGTTTTAGTCGAACTCTTTAACTTTGCTACATTTATTGCACATTGGTTTCCATTTTTCCTGGAAAATTGTATTATGGACACTTCTGTGTGGAGGGGAGCTGTTCTCTTTCCACCAAATTGCCATTTTATTGTGTACGAACATAATATGTTTAGTTTTTAGCTCTTATTTTTCTGCAATGGTTTCAGAAATGTGAACATCTGTATTATTGTAGACGACTATCTCTATAGTTTAAATATAGACGGATTTTATTATCATGCAATTATTTTCCTTTCTGCCAACTGTTGAATTTTTCTTAACATTTCAAACTTATAATTGCTTGGGTATGGAATAAAATACACCTCCTACACTTGAGTTCAGCTTCAGTGAATTTATTAAATATCTCCACAAAGAAAGTTCAAAACGAACAAAACAAATGGCAGTAGATAAGTTTGGACTATTGTGTAGTGCAGTGAAAAGTAGTTTAATAGCAAAAAGTACGTCAATTATTATATCTGTTTCAATAAATCTCACAAGAGGTACCCAAATATGGAATGATTTTTTTACTTTAAAGAGGTTTCCTTGAATACGGTCTCTCCCGCTAATTTTTTATTTGTTTTTGTTTTATCTTCCAAAATAAGTTATATAAAATTTATTTCAATTTTTAATGTAGGAAAATTTTTCTTCAAGAAGTGTTAGGTTCGGCATTTCTTTAATGTCTCATTTTATTGTAATGTATGGTTCTAAAATATAGCATATTGATTTGTAAGTTTGTATTGTGATGATTTGTAATGTTTGAGGAAAAGAAGTTTGAAGAAAATGCATAATGAGCTTTTTAAGAATTTTAGTTTTTAGATATCTGTCCATACACACCTCTTTTCTAAAAACCACTTTAGGGGGCTCAATGGATCTCAAAAGAGGTGTTCCTGTGTAAACACTAAATCAAAAATTTGACAACAAAGCAATCCTTAAGTATAAACAAGAATGTAAAAGTTGTCCAATTCAGTTTTTGATAACTTTCTTAATTTTGTGTAAACAAATTTTAGTTGCTCAACTTTGTTAAGAACGAACTTAAAGAGTAAGAGATAGTCTTGTGAGAGAGTGTTCACACCAAATTTTTTACATGTGTTTTAGGAAGGCACGTATTCCTTGTTTAGCGGCAATGACCCACAAACATTTTCCAGCATGTTGCAATCTTCAACAAATCCAGTCATTGGGCATCAGGTTTGTAATGAAATGAAGTTGATGTTTTTAAGATTAAAGTCAATATAAATGAGCAGTCTTGATGTTTCCACAAAAGCGCGCATACCTAGTTCGTGCAAATAAACGTGGACACAGTGCGTCTTTTCTGCATAGCACAGAATAAGTACCTAAATTTCCATTTTTTTCGCTTCACTGGAAATAAAGCAGTAATTTATTCTTCTTGCTGCTCTCTATCTTAAAAATACATAAATGCAGATTGAAATCATAAAATAAATACCTGAAGAAGCATGTAATAATTTGTCTTTCCATCACCTCCCATTTTTTTCACACAATTCACTACTGAGTCTGAGTGAACAGGGTACTTTTGCTTACGTCTACTTGTACGAACTACATTTCATTTTTTAATTAAAGAATTATTGAACTCTGTTAAGAGGAACACTTAATAGA
The DNA here is from genome assembly GCF_049639745.1 of Rhodnius prolixus. Taxonomy (NCBI): domain Eukaryota; kingdom Metazoa; phylum Arthropoda; class Insecta; order Hemiptera; family Reduviidae; genus Rhodnius; species Rhodnius prolixus. The sequence goes on along the minus strand of NW_027411581.1, from coordinate 31,690,422 downwards.
TTTATTTTATTTTTTCAGTCTTTATGGTCTGGGCCCGGGCCATCTCCTTTGGAACGTCTTCTTGAACAACAAAAACAACTCAGGAATAGTTCATCGCAGAACGACACGTGATGATTTCACTCAGTGCTGATGGGGTGACAAATATTGCATTAACTCTTAAAATGTTCACTAAGCATTCTTGGAGTTTTTCTAAAAGAATCTGTTGTAAGTGAATTGTTAAAACAATTCTTTTGATTTTGTAAAAACTAAATTTTTATTTTGATATCAATGATTTATGATTTCTGAAAATGAAAGAATTTGATCCTAATGCACAGAAATTACTTAATGAGATACCATTGTTTATTGATGATTTACGTTACTCAGTTTATAATTAATTTTTGTTGAAGATGAATAAAAGATTTAGTAAGCAAAAGAATTATGGAAAAGCAGACTTCCTAATTAAAAACTTTTCCCGAGTAGGAGTGAGTACTTTTTTTTTCTGAGTTTTAAGTTCTTGATTAATAAATGTTCTAAGTCATTATGTAAAATTGTTATCTTACGAATTGAGTAGGAAATAATTAATGAATCAATAATTATTTCTTCAAATTTTTACCACATGCGCTTAATGTGTAATGTATAAAAACGTTGATTTAAAATAAACTAGTTATACATAAGAAAGAAATGTTTCTGATTTGCCTTTTGAACTTTTTTTTACTACCTTTCAGGTGAAACGCTTGATCTGAGAAAGTATTGTGCAGAACAGGGCTTGACCCTTTTTAGGCATCGCAAGATTCTTTATCAGGTCCTCACTTATAACTGTACATCCACATTACAGATGTAATACTACTTCCAAAATAAAATCAAACCCACTAGAAGAATCTAACCATTTATTTTAAATAAAATTTGGGAATAGTATCTTTTACAGGAAAAGAAGATTGGAAGAAGGACAAACTTGTCAAATTTCCATGTTTTTTAACATTAAGCTTTGTCGTGCTGATTTTGTCGATCAAACTTTATACAATTTTAATACCGGACATTTTAATACAGATTACGACGTTTAGATCTTTAAATGTATAATTTTTCTAGGAAATTTTAGTGTGGTCCTGGTAGAGGAAAAGAGTTCGCTTCCCCCATTTTCAACAATATAGTGAAAATTAAATCTGTGTCATAAAACAATGTAGGAGATAGATGTTTGTGAATCACAAAAAAAGAAAGTTAGTGTTCATACCCGCCAATTTTTTAAATAAAATTATAAACAAATAAGTTAAAAATTTCATTAGCTACTGCTAGTAAAACATTTTTACATTTTGTTTAAAAGATTTGGAGTTATTTATAATCTTTCACAACGTCTCAAAAAATTACTACTTTTTACATTTGTTAATGTTTTGAACAATAAGTTACCCTCCAAAAAAAGAGCTGTCTACATGTCACTACTACTTCCAAAATAAAATCAAACCCACTAGATGAATCTAATCAAAAATTGTGTTCACTTATATTGTCGGAAGTTTGGTTTGGGTAGGGATTTGTACACCAACACAAAGCGTTAGACAGTGGGTTTTCCCTTTCCTCCTCACTGCGGTCATTTTCCACACCGGGAAAGAAGACAAGACTCGGTTTCATGGATTTTAGGCCTCAAAAATCAAGTTGGGTACACTGTACCTCACCAATCCACCTATTCTTCACCACGGCGACTCTGGGTCATTTGAGTTGTCATTTCACCTTGGATTATAGAAACCCAAAATAAAATAATTTTTTGAAGTATTAAAATTGTTATAAAGCGAAAGAATAAACTCCCACTAAATGTATTTTGTCAGAATTAAAATGTAATAATCATGCAGATTTAATCAATTTCTTGAATGTGGTTCTACAGGCATTTTTAGCAATTCTCTGCTTACTTAAGGATGATTTGAACAATAAAGGTACATAAGTAGAAAAAATTACAAAAAGTAATTTGTAAAACTCAGATTTATTATTTATCTATAATGTCTTTCACCTCTAAATTAGAAAACGTTATGTGGCCAACATTTACTTATTAAATTCCTGTTATTTATAATTGCTTTTTGAATAATTGTAAAATTAAGTGCACAGAACTTTATAAGTGCTGTGGTTAAAGAGTTTGCTACCTACCTCACAATAATCTTATTTACTCATGTATTAAAAACTGTCATTTGAAAATAGGAAGTTTTTCATTTTTAAATATTTGGCACAAATATAATCATTTGCTCTCCAGGGAAAAGTAATAGTTATAAGTACAGAAACAGTTGTAACTTTTAAGCTTCTAATCAAAGAAGTTTAATTGAATAATTTGTTATTTTCTATAACGAAATTAATTGCGAGACTCTAAAGTAGTTCCAGGTGTTAATTAATGGCCGATATTTAGCTGGACTTGTGTAGACAGAACACTCATTACGCTAAATTTTACTTTACTTTTGCAGTTTTATTTCTGATTTTTCAAACATTTTGTTTATATTCTGGAAAACTTCTCTTTTTTTTTTATTAGTAATGTAATTTTTTAGGATTTTCGATATTGAGATTTCTACGTGAAAAAACTTTCTTAGGTCCTCTGATTCAGTAATGTTAATTTTGGTAATGGTCTGTTTGTGAGTATAGGCCAGACGCAGAATTTTATTTTATAAATAATTGTTTAATAAGCTTTGTTTCTGTTGGCCAATGGATTGGCCAACTTGCAGAATTGATCAGTTTCTGTTGGCCAATTGCCGCTTTGACAGATGAATTGTAACTTTAACTTGCAGAATTAATCACAATACAAAATCGAAATTTATAATTACAAAACTCGTAATTTATCGCTAACGTTTCCACATGAAAATCTTTTTAAAAAACATGAATTTTACTATTTATTTTATTTTTGATTTTTGAAAGCAGTATTAAACGTTGTCTCTGGGATTATAAGTTTTCAAGAATAAATTATGAAAAGTCATATAGATACTGTAATGTTGAAATTATATTATTATATAATTTTAATGTTAAATTATTTAAATGAATATTTCTAATATTGAAGATGATGTTCAGCATGAACTACTGGTTCAATTTTATTGGACGTTTATTAAAAAAACTATTTTAACAAAAATTTGCATATTTACAAAATTCACAATTTGTTCTTAAATCCATTGTTTTAATCAACGGCAAAGTTACTAATTCGCAACGCAAATCCATTGATTGTGTAAGTGGTATACTGCCTATTTTATATTATAAATATATACCACTTGTTAGAGAAAAAGAATGAAATGAATGGCATTTTGGAAACACAGTATAATGAAAATTTTCACTGACTGAGCCCTATCATCGAACTGAAATTATTTGCATATCTAAGTTTCTAATCACAACCAACTAATTATTAATAGCTAGTTCTTCTCATTTTTCTAACTCTAATGGAGCTTAGCATGTTTTTTGGCCCTTTACCGAGGTTTTCTTCTCTTTTGTCATACCAAAATGCTACATAGTCTCTTTGGTCTTAGCCTTCCCAAAGCTGCATGCCTAATGCTTTTGCAATTTTAAAGTATTTATTAATGCACATCTTATCAAATGTTGTAATCGAGTCTGCTTTGTAGATGAATCTCATTTTATTAACAAACACTTAAAGTTGTCTAAGAGATTTAAAGTTAATACTTTTTTTAAAAAACATGTTCATTTACAATATATTTTCTTGTTTTCTGTAAGCTGTTATCCATATTAGCCTGAAGTCTTATCAATTATATAATAGTCTTCAATTGTAAATGAACATCGACTTAGTTCGATCAAAGGGAAGGTTAAAATTAAAATAATTAAACAGGAAGAAATAATTATGAAAATGATAAGCACAATTACGCCTGGTAAAATAGGTTTTCTTAGTTAATTCCCATTAATTAATTATAAATAATGGTACAACAATTCAAGTTCATAGTAAATCTATATTTCATTCACATCTTACCAAATCGAGTTGCTAGAAACATGAAAAAATGGACTTGTAACACTTTCAACAAACTATCCAATTAGATTTACAATTCTGACAGAAGAGCAGATAGGTCAAATGGGCCTCGATAGGTAAACGTCCACTTTATTATAAATTAAAATTGAAGAATAATTTTTTTTTAAATAGATTATCAATTGATACTTCTTTTAAGTTAAAATCAACCATAAACTATTAGAGCAGAAAAGATTTACCAAAATACATTTCTCAGTAAATACCTCTCATTTCTAGTAGACCAAAAAAATTTTTTTATAACTTATCAAAAACTACCGCAATAACAAAATTATTTTTTACCGAAAAATCTGATGCCAAGAATTATCCCTTACTACCTATTTAATTTTATTGTTACATTCAATATAGAGTTTTAAAATTAGATTGAACTGATATCATTCCGGTTTCAGGATATAAAAACAAATATATCTTGTCAAAATTGTAAACTATGTCTATAAAGCCATCTACAGAGAATAAAACAAAATTTTTACTTTGGATAATTGGAGAATGACCTTGAAAAATTCGGCTGCATATAAATTCACTCCATTTATTTTTGTAACTATTGACATACTAAGCAAACAATATATGAAAAAATAACTATTTCCAGAAATAAAACAAAATTCGTCATTTAAAAAAAATAAATTTAAACAAATTTTTACTCGCTAAATTTCTTTTGGGAGACGCAGCTTCAAATTAATAATAAATATATTAATTGAAGGAGAAAGGCCCATGCCTCCTAGAAACAACAACCAAAAATTAAAGGTAACAAGAAATTAAGATTGTAGTTTATTACCTCATAAATAAAAGCCAAATTTTACACAGATTACATAATTACAACTGATATACATCAAAGCTGACAAAATCAAATCCTCGATTTCTTGATGTTTACACTTATAATTATTCTACATACATACTGTCGGTTACAGAGGTATCAAGATTGCTTTATATTGGATAATAATAAATACAAGGATTTAATCATTGCCACATAAGATGTATTTTTGTTACATGCCAAATGGCTACAACAGGAATGACAGAAAATGGTACTGATGACTCCATTACTTGTCAACGCTTTCCATTATTATAACTCATCGCTCGTAAAGGTGTCTTAAAATTTGCAGCAGCCTGCTGCTGTATTTGGTAAGCAAGAGGATGAATTTTGAATCCATACAACCTAAAAATATTAAAATTTAATTTGAATATAAAAGTTGTGAAAGAAGAAACTGCTTGGTATTAAACGTTTTAAATTGAGATTTAATGAAATCTCAGTATAAGTACTCGTTCCTAAGTGGATGATGATCGTATACACTGCATTTATTAAGGAAAGGTCAAATTATTTATTTTTGTATTTTCACTGCCATCTCGATTAGCATACGAATGTATTACCACTTTACGCGCAGTTACTGCACTGCGGCTTCCAATTTGAGCATTGGAGAATTACTTTTTTTTCTCTTTGAGCTTAACATTACTCCAGCCCAAGCCCATTTTCAATCGAGAATAACAGAACGTGGCGAATATGTTGCGTCCAAATTATAATTATTTATAACTGAATTCACCAAATTATGGGGACGACGAACATTTTAGGAACTCCTATTAAATCGTCAAGCCAACGGAGGAAAAGCATTATGTTAAAGGAAATTTTCTCCGCTTTAAGGAGGCATTTAACTGCTTGAGTTAACAGTTGATACAGTAGGTAAGTGTAGCTTAAACTTTGAGGGCTTTAAACAGTTTTAATTTTATTGACTAGTAAACACCTGTTACATATTTATAATAAATACTCGTACATTACCTTGGAACGAACTGGGTAGTTGGTCTCTTGGGCCTATATTCTGGATGAACCATGAAAAGCATATGAGGAAATCCTGTTCCAAAGTAAGCTCCATCCGTATGGTGATGGCGAGAAGACTTCGGCGTATACACGTCCATACATTTCGGACAATATGACTTTACCATTGCTTCTCCTGGCACATCCGAAAGACCTAAAACAAGGTTTGTACGTTTGGTGAGGTGAAATCATCAGTAAAATTCTATGTAAGTCAATTTTCCCGAATTGTAGGTGTAGAGCAGTTTTACTTGGAATTAAATAGAACTTTGTCTTTTTATAATAAATGGAAATAAATATGGACTGATTAGTCTGTAACGAGAGAACACTTTCCGGTGGATGGCAGTGTACTGACAAACCTTTTGGCACCATTAACCTCAGTTGTTAATGAGTCTTAAATTAACATCTGAGGTTAATGGTGCCAAAAGGTTTGTCAGTACACTGCCATCCACCGGAAAGTGTTCTCTCGTTACAGACTAATCAGTCCATATTTATTTCCATTTATTATAAAAAGACAAAGTTCTATTTAAATAATATGGTTTCTTCCTGAAAGACCTTGACATGTTTTCTGTCAACACTATTACGAATTTAAGTGCAATTTATATTTAAATTTTAACATTCAAAAATACCTATTGGTAGCATTGGTTGGGCTTCACAATAAACTCGAGGGCAATTTCCGAAGTCACCAGCTTGATATTTCTCTATCATCTGCGCAATACCTCTATTAGTTAGTATATATCTAGCATGGATAAGGCCATATAACATTTCAGCTGCTTGTTCAATCAAATCTGACTGTGTTGGATTATCATCAAGTTCATCATCTGCAATAAAATAAAATAAACAAAGACATCAATCAAAACTTATCTTATTAAGTAATACACACTACTAACGAAAAATGGATTCTTTATATTAATTAAAATTGATTTAATAGTATAACACTTAGTGTTAAAACTTTATCTCATTAGTACTGAAATACTGCTGCTATGTGGATTTTTTTTTTTAAATTTAAGACTCATTAACATCTGAGGTTAATGGTGCCAAAAGGTTTGTCAGTACACTGCCACCCACCGGAAAGTGTTCTCTCGTTACAGACTAATCAGTCCATAACTGGACAGTGAGCTGTAAAAAGATCCTAGGAAGTGAATATCTAAAGACCTGCAGCTAGATTCGAACCCGGAATTTAAACATGGGAATCCAGTACGCCAACCATTGAGATAATCCCTTCCCTGACAAAAGTGTTTTATTTGCAAAGAAGTTAGGATACCTAAAAAGTAAATCAATACTTAAATAAAACATTCATAATAACAAAATAAAAATAACTCTTATTTCACTTACTGAATCGTAGCAGTTGTGTGCTCGAAATAGATAAGGTAAAGTAAAGTTTAAAAAAAGAAAAAAATAAATCCTCTTGAGATTATAATATGAAATATGTTACAAATTCGTATTTTTAAGAGAAAAACAACTGGAATTGGTGTTATCTCTTAGACTCGCGATTGCTATATTTCAATCGCCATATGATGCAAAAATAGTATTAAGTGGAATATTTATCTTGGTAATTTAGTGAATAATTTTGGGTAAAAGATACTTTGGTTTTCCTTGCAATGCCATCATTACACACTTAATTTGTGTAATGATAATAATAATTTAAAAGTTTAACAATATCACTCTTTCTAATTATGTTATTGTTCACAAATAAAAATTTAAAAATTAATTCAAAGCTGGAATACGACCAGGAGATTGCTTAACGCAATCGGAATTTACTCTCGGGATACATACTAGTCTCTCTTAACGGAACCTTCATTGTCTTTGGGTTAGGAAACATGGTTCGACTCAGACTTCGCAACAGATGAAACTAAGGGTGTACTATTGGTAAGACATCAGATGTTGATATGATACACAACGAGTCTGCCATAAGCGTAGTTACAGTATCTTAAGGATTTCTATAACAAAATTTAGTCTCTTGAGGTTTTCCAATCTCATCGGGTAAGGTTTTAATGCGTACGCTTTTTAAAGTAGGTGACCCTTTGCATCCTTTAAATTACCTTAATCAAATCGTTTACAAATATGTTGCCTAAGACACTTAAAGTATGTACTATTGTACGAGGGTCGTTTGAAAAGTCCGTGCAAAAATAAAAACTACTTAATTTTTTGGGGTAAATATTAAAATATACTATTATTAATAGTATATTAAGAGCTTCTTTACTTTTTTTTCCACTTAATTTTTACAAATACCTCCAGCACACGTATAATCTACGCTAATCATTAAAGCATTCTGTCAATCTACTGTTTGTAAGTTTATTACTGTAAGTATTTGGAAGTATTTTGAATCATCATTATACTTTATTTAAAAAGAAGTAATTACGATCAAATATTTTATAATAATATATTATTAATATCCAACTGGCTTAATCTAATAAAGGTGTAGGCACAGCATTGACATTTTCGGGACATGGGAGAATCATAATAACCCAAAATATTGTAGGATCTTGAACAGTACTAGTGGCAATAATAATCGTTTAGTTTCTAAATAGTTTAAAATATATAGGAGTCACGGAGCAACGCTGTGGAGGGGTTCAACTTCACCCCTATGTGATAACGGGGTATCCAGCCCAAAAGGTAGCTACAACTTCCTGTTGCTGACTTAGTACTTTCTAAATGTTTACCTTAAAGGATTGAGTCGCTGGTTCCCCCATGCACTCTTCCACAAGAGGCCGTTGGATTCTCAACTTCTAATACCTGCTCAACTTCGTAAAAATCACACAGAGAAGAATGTGTGGACACAAAAGCATATAGTAGAATATTCATTCTAGTAAAGCAGGTCCTTATTTGAAAGTTTTCTTCTATCAAGAAAGTAGCAAAAAATTTTGAAGTACTTATTTTATGTAAACAAATATTGAATGCTGCGAATTAGGAAATCTCAGAGAAAAAAGTGTCCAAAAATGTTTTAGTGAGTGACTGGGTTTAATAACAAAGAATCCTACACCAAGTGCAACTAAGCTTAAGGAAAATAAGTAAATAATGTTAATTTTCAACAAAAATTATAAAAACATAAAATGTGCTCAAGAAAGATGCTTTACCTGGTTCTAAGTCTAATATCATATCTAAAGCTTGACGGTAATGAGGAACTTGTTCATTTAATCCAGTTAAATTAAATTTATCTTGAATATAATCTTCATCTACCTGAAATGTACAATTAAAGTTAAAATACATTAAATAGCAAGCGGATGCTTACAAACTTTATAAATTTTCGCGAAAGTGAATTAAATTTAAACTGCTATTACTGAGATTTGGCTAGTCAACTGATAATAACTTGTAGGAAGACAATTTTGGTTTAACACATGCCCAAAAAAATTAATTTTTGTTGCTCATTGCCACCAGAGATTTGTTATGACCATTATTAAAACCGTATTCTGTCAACTTCAATTCGGCACAATTCAAAATTCATAAAATAAATATAATATAGCTTTTATGAGAGCCATTATAAGCCACTAACAAAACTTACTACTCACAGAAGCGTCAACTGCAGCAAACTGCATGGGTTGCTTTAGACAGGGAAAGCTGAAAGGCATGAGTCGAGAAAAAAAGTAGTATTTTTTAACCTCCCTTTTTAGAATTAAAGTAAAATGGTTAGAATAAAAGTAAAAAAGAAGAATGAAAAAAGTTGACTATTAAGACGGAATGGCACGTATTATACATACAGTGACTTTCACGATCATCTAAAAACAAAATGAACAGTTTCCAATCTCTTAATGACATTCCAATCTCTCAATGTAATAACCATTTTTCACTTACAATGCTACTCCTTCATTTAAACTCCACTGATGATCTTAAGCGATTTGGGCAGCGAACACATCACACAAATAGCTAACATAAGCGATATTACAGTAAAAAGCGTCCTAGTCTATACTATTTTTAATATTGTAAGAAACATATTAAGAGGGAACATTAAAATATTTTTCTATTACATAAATACAATATTCCACACATTCTGAACGGATGTACTAAAAATCGTATACAGTGAAAAGTGCCACGTTTTTACACACAAAGATTAATGTAACAATTCTTATTTATATGTCCCTTCATAAAATCTTACGGACCTATTGATTATTAACATTTCATTCATACACTTTCCAAAAAGGTTCATTTGTGAAAACATTAACTTGCTAATTTTTAAAATGAGTATTTTGAATAGTACCTCGCAAAAGAATTCATTCCCTCTAAGGCCACAAAACCATGATATCCATGATACCTCCTCAGAACTGCTCATCTTCCTGCAATTTCAACTATATTAAAATTCAGTATCGTAAACATAAACTTGCAGTGGTCGTTTAACCTATGAATGGTATCAACGAAGAATTGGGTGCTGCCATTATAGTTTTAAGTAATTTAATAGAGTTAAAAAAACTTTCGCTTATAAATTAAGTAGATTGAACAAGTAATGATGAAAGTTATTCCATTTCACTAAAGGAAGAGAAAAACAAACCTCTTTACACCTTGATTAGCCACGCTTTAAGAACCAGTTCACATAAAGTATCGCGGTTGGTGTTGAATCACTGAGTATACCCAAACATTTTTCTCTATTCCTAACATCATCAAATATTTAATACCTTTCCAAATATATTATATTTTTCAATAGAAACAACGTAAAATATGAAAAAACGGACGGCTTTCAGAAATGAAATAAACAAATTGCGGTCAATTTTATTTTCTCTATCATTTATTCATAACTTTTTTTGTATCCCACCGGTAAACCATCGATCCTAATATTTGTAAAAAAAATCAACAGTACAACATAAGACTAAACGTTTTTAAGTAAATTTTATTTAAAAGAAAGTCTCAAAAGTAAGAAATTATGTTAGCATTGGCATCGGTTAGCAGTTCAAGAAAAATAATCATACATACATAATAAAAAGACGTTTATTGTATCTTTTTGTATATTACTCATACGACTTTTTAGATTCTTCTTCGCATATCGTTACACACTGAATTTCAAAACATACTTAATTCGTTCAAAAAGTATAATTTGTTTGAATTTACACGAGCAGCCTCTTCCCAAATCTTTTTTCTTCTGTGTTAAAATCTATGATAATGATTTATATCTTCTGCAGGGCGGCAGGAAGATAGAATTTTACCCCTAAGCGGGAAGATTTAAATGTAAATTAAGTATTAATATATCTCCTCTATTCAACACTCAAACATTTTTGGCGTCTAGGACTTCGTGAACATCAGAAGGAACCATAAATCTGAATTTCCTAATTTATTTGAGAATTAAATGAAGTTAAAAATTCTTTACACAGGCTTGACTACTGTCAAAATATTTAGAACTATTTTGTTCATTTTCAAGATTATAATACGCTGAGTTCAGTAAATGTCAAAGGAAATATGTATGTTGATGTAATATTGGATTGATAGGCTATCTTTCCAAGTTGCGGTTTACAGATTCAAAAATTGCTTGCACCTTCGTCAAACACAAAAAGTGCACTAAATTAAGTTCATCATCTACAATGGTATGACTAGCTGAAAGAAGTCACGTTTAATTAGGATAAGAAAAAGTGAAGCAAATTAAAGAATCGGGCAAATGTCAGAAAAAAAAAATGAGGCGGCACAACGCCATTTGGGTATTATTTAGGACACTTCATTAGACTAAAAATTTCAGACAATAAAAAAAAAAAATTGCTTATAACAACTGGCCCCTCTCAGTTTAAGGGGCTGGAGTACAATGCATAATAAAGGCAGGGTTTTTAAGTGTTGCTGATTCCAGAACCGGTAACACCACCTAATTAGATGGATTTATTTAGGACTAGAAATTTTTAAAAATTTGAACATAGTACATATACATATGTAGCAATTTGCAACCTTAATTTGAGAAATTTTTCCAGGAAACTTAAGGTTTGTTTTAGAGCATTCAGAAGAGATATATAACGTAAATTCATGTCTTACCAAGAATTGCTTTATATTTTATAAACATTTAAAGAAGTGTTGGTATATTTCCAAGAATCTGACCGAACAGTTTACTACAGGAAATTGGAAGGTAGGTTCGCACTAGCAAAGTTGCTGCTTGCAATGATGTATGTATGTACCTTCCAAATAATACACATATGTTGCGTTTCTGGTTATTTTTTTTTTCAACTCTATTTTTTAAGAGGTTACTTTAAAACATAAACAAATAAGCATAAATACATACGATAATAACTCATTTCTTAATTAACCTTCACTTTCCCTATCCTAAATTCTTAAGAACAAGGTATTAATTATGTTTCCTAAGTTTCACAATTAAATTTTTTGAACTCGGCAATTTGTCACACTTTTAGGGAGGACGTTCCTAATTTAAATTTTACGGGCATTGTGATCGCAAATATTCTACAAGGGTAGTAAGTTGTTTTATAAAGAGAGCTACCTAAACTCTGACTTTAAGTGTCAAATAGGCTTTTAAATTTTGTATTAAAAAGTTATATTATTCATAAAAAGTTGTTCTGGGGTTTAAAGGAAACCCATACGTAAATATTAAATAAAACTTATCTTGCGAATATAATGCGCAAGATAGGTAAGGTTACAACATGAGGTTATAGGGGAGTCATGCTTGTTCGTTTGGTTCGAACCCTGAGTTGAGTGATGAGGCAACCGTCCGCAGATCCTATTCTCTGTAATGTTATAGATCTATTGTTTGTCTACTATTAAGATGAATTTTGAAGAACTGAAGGAAAAAATATCCGATCCAAATAGTTCCATCGAAGAAACACATCTTATTTTGTATGACACATTCAAAGAATTGGAGGTAAGTCATACCTTAGTAATATATTTTTTCCTTATCCTTGAGGCAGTTCTGTCACTTTTCTCTGTAACATATAAAATTTACTTTTGAAATGTTTCAATTATTCAGCATGAGGAAAAACTGTCCTGATGCGTGTTACGTTTCATTGGCCTAAATGTGTTGACAGGCTATTGGCGAGCTATCTATTTTTATCGAGTTCTTTAATTTCAGTCTACAAATTCTGGTGTGGTTGTTAATTTAAGGCCTTTAAAATCTCATAATTTTTACTCTTATTCACTAGTCCGCTGCTATTTCTATCTGGTAATCCTGATATTCGAGGAATTTAACTTCGTTCCATTTTGGCTTATCCTTCATCAGCTGTTATCGTGGAATGCTCGCACTAAGACTTTAGTGCAGTCTGACCTATTGAAAATATTCTCAGCTTTTTGTAATCTGTGCGACTCCTCTAACTGCAGCCCTTAATCATCAGTCTCCTTTTGTTTTTTTCCAAAGAAAAACATCATATTTATTGCAATCTTCTCTAGATTTGGCGAAATTTATATATTTTGCTTTTTATTTTTATTTATTTCTAGAATCAATCAATGAGATATATATTTTTTAAATCTTAAATTGTGTTTGTAGTGCAAAAGATGTAATTGATTTCAGAAAGAAGATGTGGAAGTCAGTAAAATTCAAATGACAGGAGAGATTCTCAAATTCCTGCTAGAGAAGGCTAAAGAACGTCAGTGTTTTAAATTTTGTATAAATTATTATTAATATAAGGAATAACAAAAATAGCATTGATACAATTCCTGATTTGGATCTGTTTTTAATACAAATTATTTCTCTATTTTATAGATAAGGAAGAGCAGATCAAAAGCAAGTTATATCATTTTTTTGAAAAGGGTAAAAATATATTTAAAAAAAATTCCTTAGATGAAAATAAATCGACAGAACAAAAAGAAAAATCTTTTGAAATGCTTTTAAAACTCCTGCCATCTTACGTTGGTTTTTTGACTACTAAACCTAAGTTCCCGACCCAGGAATATTCTGTAAGTGTATAATAAGTGTAATATTCTGTAATAACAATATTCCGTGATATTGTTTGGGTAACAGTTCTTTAAATAAAAATTCTTTCAATTTATCCTGGTTTTAATACTATAATATCTTGTTTCCAGGACCTGTTTAAGATTATAATTTCTTCTCAAAGAATCGCCTCTTGCCTGATTAATGTCTTGAAAGATTATATGATCTACGAAGACCTGCGTATTAATTTCTGGATTGCTTTAGATATAGCAGCTTCTAAATTTATACTTGAAACATATCATGTGCAAAATATTTTACAGCTTATTGTAGCAATTATAGCCAAGAATGAAAAATCCCAGCAAGATGGGATTAAACCTCTTCAATACTATTGCGGAGTTAAAAGTAGTATACTGATACAATAATGTATATATAATTCATTAATTCGTGTTTGTATTCGTTTGTTAATTGTTCATATTCTTTAATTTGGGTATCGAATGTCAGCATTTGAAAAAAACTCCGTAACCATTAAAAATAAAAATCATTATTACATTACTTTAAATTCATTTTTGTTGAATAATTGTAGAAACTCTGCTTGCAGTTGGAGTACTTAAACCCAAAGAAATTGGCAAACATGTGCAGAACATATGGGAACAAGTAAGCTCAGTGGATGTCCCGTCAATGACTAGACAACTTTTGCTTCAAACTCTCCTAGAAAGGATGATATTTAAAATGGATAAACCTATATTTTTGACAGATTATTTCATGGCTTCTGTGCAATGTGGTAACAATTTTCTAAGTACTTATTTTCTTAGGCTACTTTTTAAAATTTAGTAAAAAGAAAATCCTAGAAAGAGGAATTTATTGCGATTCTAATTAAAAGGAAATGGTTAACACTATAATATAGTATTTTATATTATAAAACAACTCAAGATAAATTGTCATAAATCATATATACGAAAAAAATTTTTAAATTTGGTTGCTAGAAATAATGCTGAAGCAGGTGTTCTGATTAGCTTACTATCCTATATTTAGTTTACACAGCAGACATACCAAAAACTGTATTTCGAAATTATGAAGACGACACAGTTTTACATTCTCCTCATATTGATCCACTAAATTACTTACAGAAACCTCCAATCCCATCTTTTTTTATTCTGAGCTATATGGAATTTTAAGTTAAATGACACCAAATCTCAAAATATTACTTTCTCCGCTGAGCATCCATACTACCTCATTTTGCTGCGGAATTCGTTGCACATAAATTGGGTTCCATTGTCGCATGCTATTTTCAAAACGTAAGATGATTCGCTACTAAAGATAAGACTTTCTTTACTCATCGCATTCTACTAAAAAAAATAGACAGGTTGACGATTTTGTTGAGTAGAAAGAGGAAGAGGTCCCATGATGTTCACAGAGAAAATCTGCCAATTATCTTCCACTTTGAGTTGTTTTTTTATTAATCAATTATATTCCTTTATTCTTCGCAAAATAATTAAAATTCAATTTACGGAATAAATGAAGGTCACCTAATGCTTCAGTTCAGGATCTTATTGTTGTCACTCAATTGTATTCTTTATTAAATTGATCTTAGTCATCCAAGGAAAATAGCGCTAAAATGCATTGCTTTGGTAGTCGGTCTTCTGGAAGAAAAAGTAGCTTACTTCAGTAATTAACAGTTCTTATAAAGACCGGTAAATTTAAAGGAGCTCTATCAGTATCCAACCCTAATATTTATCGAGGCCAGTGAAGTGTTTTAAAAATTTACTTTGTGCAATGAATCCAAATATCTTAGCGCCCAAACTTTGGAACTGAACAAAGTTGCAGTTACCAACGCTTTTAGCAAAGTCTCTTTAGTTTTCCAGATTTACTGTTTACTAATATCTGTTTTAATTTAGCATTAGCAATTGTTGCCTTGTCAAAAAAAGTCCGTAGCTCTATCACAGCTCGTATTACTGGTGAGACAGGCTAGTACCTCTGTTTAATCGGCAGGCTTTCGCTCGAATCAATTCTATGTTCCACTAGATTAGTCCTTGAAGGATTGTTGGTAGCACCGACTTCCGTTACTCCAGAAAATGATTTAACTCTTTTTTTTTCCTGCTCAGTATTTTGATGGGAGCGCTCAACCAGATCAGTTGAAACTTCATCGCCAAGCACCCATTCACCTTGATTTCCATCAGGTACAATGCCCGTAGCTATCCAAAAGTCTATTCTCAAAGTGAAAGGGTTTATTAAAGATGGAACGACTAGAAATAGAATAAATATTTATTTCAATGAAAAACATATACAAAAAATAAATAAATGAAGTATAATGTACATTGTAACCTTCATAACAGTGCTAATCAGAAAGGTTAAGATGAGCAGGATAAGAATGCAAGGAAAAAAGGGTAGGAAAAACCTGCAGCTAGTGTAGAGAGTTAGAGAAGTATCTGTTTTATTCTTTTGTGTCTGTAGGGTATATAGAAGGATCGTAGGAGGCTACGTCGCGGAAGAGTGGATTAGGATGACAGTCTAGGATAGAAAGGAGTTCGAGCAGACGATTTTGAACATAGGAGTATGCAGGGATAATGGACGCAGTCTCGTGGAGTGAGTCAATTCTAATGCGTCGTGGAAAATCAGTCGCTAGTCTCAGAAATTTGTTTTGCGTTGTCTGAATTTTCTTGATGTTGCTACTACGAGTCAGGCTCCAGGCGGAGCAGGCGTCGAGCAACATCAGCCTAATAGAACGGCTAGAAAATCTATTATCTTAACCTTCTTTTCGAGATTAACTGGTATTTCCACCGATCCTAGGTCCTTAAATAAATTGCTTTTGTTTTGTTTAAACGTAGGCTCTTTTCCTTTTATTTTCTTCCAACCATCTTTTTTGATGTGATTTAGTTATACCCAGAGTCTAGCAACCCAATGAGAGGAACATGATGTGCGGTCTCCCATATTAAACCATTCAATAGTCCTATCACACTACATTGCAGTAGAATTTGTAATGTGTGTTTCAGTTAATTATTGTATTCAACTCTTTCACAGTAGAGTGTTTTCAAGTTATGGTTTGAGTTGATGTGTCGTCTGAAGCTAAGTCAGAATCAAGATTTGCGCTGAGGTAGCTTCTCTTTGGTCATTTTTTTTTTTTTCAGGAAATTTTTTAGTTTTTGAATTTTAGTAGGAGATCTCGTTCCGGAAGTAGGAAGAGAGGAAATTTTTGCTTCTTCATCTTGCTGGTGCTTCATGTTTTTATTGGAGTATGCTATCATGTATCGTTTACGTGGGAGCTATGTAGGAGAGGAAGGTTCAAGTATGATCAAGAGGAGGGAACTTAATTTTTTCCTCTGTGGCAGTTCCTCGATAATCAGTTGCCTAATTACGCATTTTTGACTAACCTTTCAGTGTAGAAAGTGGGAAGTGGAGAAAGTGAATAACAGACCCTATAATATGAGTAAAAAGGCTTAGGTTTCTGTAAAGTAGTCCAGAGTGCCAAGTAGTATCAAAGGCGGAACTACATCAAGAAATTTATCGGTAGCTGTTCGATTCTCTTACTTTCACTGTTTTTTTTTTTTTTTTTTTTTTTTAACTTTGGGGGACGTATAATTAAAGCTTATTAAGGGAAGAGGTTAACAAGGAAATCTTGGGTTCGAATTCATTTGCTGGATCCTCTTCCTAAGAGCTTCTTACAAGTTCGGAGATAAACAGTGCTTTTCTGTAACGAGAGACACTGCTCTGAGGTCGGCATACGTAGAAAAAAGCTCCGGCACCAATTACCTCAAATGTTGACTCGCTTTAAAGTAAAAAAAAAAAAAAAAAAGATTGGTTATGTTTTAAATATTTAAGATACTTTTCTGATGAATAAGTTAGATTTTTAGCCTTTTTTACAATATAGATTTCAGTGGTTGTATGGGGTTAAATATATTCATAAAAATATTCATTCTTAAATGTCCGGTTTTTCTGGATTTGTGGTGTCCTTCGTCAGGATCTGGTTTGTGGAGGTATCAAAGGTAAAAGTTTACTCAGTTATTCAAATGTATCCTTAAAGTAGAATATTTTAGGAAATTTATTAGTTTTTGCTCCAACCAAATACTGAAGTTTGTAATAATTTTTTTTTTTTTAAGGAGGGCCTGTGAGCATATTAGCTCTACAAGGAATTTTCACTCTCGTTCAGAAGTATAATATGTGGGTATTTACTTTCAGCATCTAATTGAGTATTTGGAATTTAAAAAAATCTTATTCACTTTTTTTTTTTAACAGAAATTACCCTAATATTTATGAGAAACTTTATGAAATGCTGAATTCCAGTATCTTTGGAACGCATTATAAAGCTAGATTGTTTTTTTTGACAGATGTATTTTTGTCTTCTTTGTAAGTTTTTAATATTTTTTTTATTAGTTTTTTATATTTTATTTAAATTTTAGTCTATTAAGACAAAAGTAAGTCAAAATTATTCCCAACAAATGTTTTTAAACTCTAGTTAATTAAGAAAATATACGTGTGTGTGTGTATATTCGTATTTAATTTGTTGTTTTGAAATAAGGGATAATCATTGATGAAATTTCCTGAAATTGATGATTTTTCTGTTATTATTGTTGTTTCTAGGGCCGCAAAATTGCGAGGGACCTGAGCCTTCAAAGGCTCTTCTTATACCAACCCTTCTCCAAAATCTACTCACTTTAATAAGTATATCATTAAACTTTAAATGACCAAGAGCCTCATTAATATCTGGCAAGTGCCAAATACGAGTATGCTTAACCTAATCTTCAGGAAGCATAGATAAATAATATACAGTTTCTCATACAATCCTGACAACAGATGGCGTTGATCTTTCTTCCAATGGTATTCATGGCCACAGTAAGGTTTCTGTTGGGTCTGATATTGTTATTTAAAGATATTAGGTACATTTTTAACTTTCTTTTAGTCCTTAGGTCGAGATGCTCCCCCACCTCCCAGTTTGTACACTATTATCTCAGGACGATGGGAACATATACACGGAAATTTACATTTACACAAAATTCAATGATATATAGGAATAAGTTAAATAAGATTTGATTAGAATATAGAATATTAGTATTTGGTAATCATAATATACAGGTGAACCATTAAGTAATGTTTATCAAGTTGTTTATTTCATTGAAAACTCTTTTAGATGGTCCAATAGTCAATTTTTAAAGTAGGCTTTCTTAAAATAAGGAAATCGAAGGTTACAAATTGCATTTTAAACATTTACTTCTGGTCTCTCTGAAATATTTGAGAAAATGTAAGGAAATATTTTAAACATACAATTTGTTCTGTGTGGCTCTCAGATTATCCCTCGTGTTTGTTTTTTTAAAAAAAAAATTAGCTTAGGCATCACCACAATTAGGTTTTGATCAAAATCGGTCGACCGAAAGTTCTACATACTGAGACTGAGATTTATCAAAAAACCTAATCAGTTTTTAGGATTTTCTTGAAAAACGCTTCAACGATTTTTTGGTTATAACGATATTTGATGTATTAGTTGTAGATATGTATGTAGATCCATAACATTTATTTTACATATTTGTCAAGAAAAATTTGGTTAAGGAGATTTTTGGATAAAGATAAGTTGATTTTGAGGTTTCAAACATTTTTTGGGAGTCAATGATTAAAAGTTTGAGCTAATTCTGCCCTAGATAATAATAATATTATTTATTTATTTACAAACTTTACATATTTTGATGAGTACAGAAATTGAGGTTTCAAGTTTAGCGCCTATATACACTCAACAGTACGAGAGAATAAATACTTACATACGGCTTTAATAATGTCTCCGGTCTCTTATTAACGCATTTGTTGGCAGGTTCTGATTTAAAGGGAGTTGGTTAGGTTTGCGTATAAAGAGCCAGTTTAGTGAAATGCACGGTCCTATGTTTTATGCCGTATTAACGAGCAGTATATGAGTGTCTAAAATTCTGTGTTTTAAGACAATGGGGAGACTGCTGGAAATGCAATGTTCTTGTTTTATGCATTTTCAGTTTTCTGCAATTGTCTCAAAAACCAATCGAGCTGAACTCTTCAAACGTGACATACTAACTATTCAATGAATATTTATCAGTTTTGCTTAAAACCTTGTATGTGAAACTTGATCTTTTAAATTTACAGAATTTTTATATTACTTACCTAATGTTTTTGCAAATTAAATGTGTTGATGAAGTTCTGAGTTTTCAGCAAATCTGAAATAAGATAGAATTAAGAGAATGAATAGAGAAAGGGAAAGCTTCACAACAAAGTTTTTTAATGATGGTTTTTCTTTATGTTCGGTCGTGACCGAGACCATTCGGCCAGTTTGGCTAGCGTCCGTCTCTCGCGAGTCAGCCTCGCGCCCGCGCGCGTACTAATGTACGCATCCGCCTTAATTTCCTTTTTCTACGTATCACTTATCGCCAATTACTAATTTATTATTTTACACCTTTTTTATCCTCTCAAACTTTCTATATTAACTTGTTGTTTCCGTTTCTATTTCCTTTATTTGTTTTTCTATATTCTAAACCCTTTGCCCCACTACTTCCTTTGAACCATGTGGTCACCTTTCTAGTCTGTGCAGTTCCCCGCTAGTCCTTGTTTAAGACGCTTCTCTGCTCACGCTTTAGCAACTCTTAACGCATCTCAACCCGCTTCACTTCCGCTGACACCTAACAGTACGCATCATCCGCATCTGAACGCCTCTCCAGAATATCGCTTCACGCATATTCCACCGCTTATAGTGCACTTATTGCACTATTCCCCCTTTACTCTTCCGCTTACCTCATTTCCACTTCCGCTACGCTTCTCTGAGCCTGAGCCCAAATATTGCCTCCCTTTCTCAAAGCTCAACACACACACACACATTTACATAAACATATATACACGCTTCCGCTCCACAGCTTCCTTTCCTCTCATCGCTTCTCAGGCAGCTTATCAACATACCTCACGCACTTCGCTCCTTGCAAAGGGTAAGTACCTTCCCCTTTTTCTTTTATTTCTCTTTATTTTTCTATTCTTCTTTGTCTACTATTATTTCGTACAGCGCCCACTTGGGCACCTTAGCATTTGGGTGTAGGCGGCCACGCGCGCCTACATTTTGGTCCTCCGGGCCGGATACGGGGCCCATATACAGTCCACTTCTTCCGCATCGCTTAATAAAACCCACTATGGCGCCTAAAAAAGGGAAAGGCACTGCAGGTGCATTATCGTTGGTTGCCTTCACTCGCTTAATCAGAGCAACTAAATTGGCCCTGGATCGCCATCTCGAGTACTTTGTCCAACGACTCAGAGTCGCTCCTCTGCCCTCAACGCTCATAGCTTCGATGACGAGATTAGTCGAGACCGACTTCGCCACCTTCCGAGAGCGAGTTGAGCCGTATCTGGATGCGAACCGGCCTCCTGAGGGCCTCTCGGAATGGCATTCGATAGACGGGTTCCAGCAGGTGCAAAATTTATACCTCGAAATTATCGATATCTTTGCGAAGGCTAATTCTGCTTCCTTGGTCACTACGCGGCCATCCACGCCTGCCAGCTCTCCACCGTCGGCAGCCCCTGCTTCAACAGCCTCTCCCACGCCTCGCCTTGCTGCATCACTCCCTCCTGCGCTTCCAGCGCACCTGCAGCCTTCAGGTCTTCTCAAGGTCTCTGATGAGGCCGTAGGCATCCCTGCTGCTAGCCCCGGTTCTCCGCGCTCACCTGTTCGTCCCGCTGCCGAGAAGTCACACTCCTCATCTCCTTCACCTCACATTAGTGAGGTTGAGTACCCGTCTCCTCCGCCTTATATTACCAGAGTTAAGTGCGCTTCTCCTCCGCTTCACATCACTGGAACTGAGAACGCTTCTCCTTCGCCTCCTATCAGTAGGGCTGAGTGCTCTTCTATGCCTCATATTCCTGAGGCTGAGGATGTCTCTCCTTCGCTCCCCTTATTTGAGGAGCTGCCCCCCGCATCTCCTCCGTCTTATAGTAGCGGAGTTGAGTGCACTTCTCCTTCACTGTACAACAGTGAAGTTGAATGCTTATCTCCTCCGCCTCATCACACTGAGGCTGAGGGCGCTTCTCCCCCGCAATCACCTTTATTTCCCACTTCGGAGGAGCCGCCTATTACGTCTCCTGCATCTCTTGCGCCTCTTACCGCTCAGGCAGAGGACGCCTTTTCTCCGCAATCAACTTTACTCACTGCCTCTAAGGAGTCACGCCCCGCACCTCCTCCATCTCGCATTAGCGGAGCTGAGTGTGCCTCTCCACACAGTGAGGCTGTGCGCCCACCTCCTCCACTCCATGTCATCCGGGCAGAATGCCCTCCGCCATGCTGCACGGTAAACGCAGAACCTGTCTCAGGTTCCGTGTGTACATCCACCGCAGATGATCCAATTGATAGCGCCTTGCACAGTCTTAACCCGCCTCATCTTCAGGAATGCACCCTGGGGTCGAGCGGACCTGCTAGGCTTTCTGAGCCTCTAGACAATGGGCCTAGACGCCCCGCATCACCTGATTCAACCGCAATGTGTATGTATCAGGAAGCTAAACCACCAGTCAAGGTGGCTCTAGTGACCACTGCTCCTGAGGACAATATTATTTCCCAGTTCTCTTCATTGCTCCACCGCCAACGCATTACTGCGTATTGTTTACGCTTCGGGTCCAACTGCAGAAACCCCACCACGCCTCGCCATGGTGAGCTATCATCCTTGGAGCTACAAAACGCCTTAAGTCATATCATCCGGGTCATACATGAAGAGTATCCTGCTAAGAAATTACTAGAGGTTCATACTCCTTTCTCTCCGCCTTGCTTAGATCTGCAATTAAACCGCTCCTCGAACTCCAAGGATCCGTTGCGCGTACGTGGACCTCTTACTGATGCACCACTACCCTGCGCGTTTCTCTATTCTAAGCGAATGCCCGGGAATCAGTATCGCCCCCGGCTCATTCTTGATGCTACGCTGCACCGTCTGCTTCCCACTGGTGCCTTAGCCCCCAATGCTTTCGTCCACTGCCACTGCGCCATACCGGATGGGCGCAGAGGTAGCTGGCGCTGCCTTAACAACTGCAGCCAGTGCTGCCCCGCCACGCTTCACTCCATCACTCCCCCTATGGGTGCCCTCTCGCCTAAGCACATCCTTGCTGTTATGGCCTGCAGGGTGGCCGGTGTCAACCTCACCGGCCCCTTCGCCAGGTCTATCGCGCAATTGCGCAGTGACACATTACCCAAGGGGCATCCAGGATCTTTTCACAGCTTCACCACCTTCGCAGCTTCGCTGTGCAAGAATGCCTCCGCGCTGTTCACATCCCCTGTCACCGCTGCCTCTCAACGCTTTGTTGCCCCACGTAGCTTACCCTTCACGATGTGTTCCGATATCAAAACTAATCTCGTGTACGCACAAAACTCACTGCGCGAGCTGGGAAATCACCTCCATCATCCGCAACTTACTTTAACCATGAGATGCACTCCCCCTGCCACAGTGAATGGCGGGCGGGTATATCCCTCGCAAGTCTGCAGTGTGGGCGACATGAAAGAGGCTCCATCTCAGTCCACGAAGCAACACCTCACGCACGCTATCAGTGATCTCCGCTTCTCATGTGAGAGACTGTTAAACATGGAGTTCAGGGTCGAGACCATCCGTAACTCCCCATCCTCGGATCCAGCCGCTTCTAAACCCAAGACTCCAGGACCACACTGGTTGCCTTCTCTAACTGCATCTCAAGCACGAGCCCCCTCTACGGTCCATCCCGATCGCATCCGCCAGGAGAATCTCCGTAACCTTATCCCGCAGGCCTTCGGGAACCTTCCCCCGCTTCCGCAGTGGCTCAAACTGCTACGTACTACCGCCAACCGCTTCAGGGGTCACCCGCCGCATCTAGGCCAGACTCCGCTCCCCGCTCACGTCAAATTCACTGAAGCCAAGCCTTCAGGGCGGGCGGGATGTTCGGTCGTGACCGAGACCATTCGGCCAGTTTGGCTAGCGTCCGTCTCTCGCGAGTCAGCCTCGCGCCCGCGCGCGTACTAATGTACGCATCCGCCTTAATTTCCTTTTTCTACGTATCACTTATCGCCAATTACTAATTTATTATTTTACACCTTTTTTATCCTCTCAAACTTTCTATATTAACTTGTTGTTTCCGTTTCTGTTTCCTTTATTTGTTTTTCTATATTCTAAACCCTTTGCCCCACTACTTCCTTTGAACCATGTGGTCACCTTTCTAGTCTGTGCAGTTCCCCGCTAGTCCTTGTTTAAGACGCTTCTCTGCTCACGCTTTAGCAACTCTTAACGCATCTCAACCCGCTTCACTTCCGCTGACACCTAACAGTACGCATCATCCGCATCTGAACGCCTCTCCAGAATATCGCTTCACGCATATTCCACCGCTTATAGTGCACTTATTGCACTATTCCCCCTTTACTCTTCCGCTTACCTCATTTCCACTTCCGCTACGCTTCTCTGAGCCTGAGCCCAAATATTGCCTCCCTTTCTCAAAGCTCAACACACACACACACATTTACATAAACATATATACACGCTTCCGCTCCACAGCTTCCTTTCCTCTCATCGCTTCTCAGGCAGCTTATCAACATACCTCACGCACATCGCTCCTTGCAAAGGGTAAGTACCTTCCCCTTTTTCTTTTATTTCTCTTTATTTTTCTATTCTTCTTTGTCTACTATTATTTCGTACAGCGCCCACTTGGGCACCTTAGCATTTGGGTGTAGGCGGCCACGCGCGCCTACACTTTATAGAAAAAAATAAATATTTATTTGCGTATATGAATATTTTTATTATATATAGACATTTGCCAGAAACATTGGTGGCAGGATTTGTGAAAAGATTAGCCAGATTATCCCTCGTCGCACCACCTGCAGACATTGCCGTCATGTTAGCACTCATTACTAATCTTTTAATAAGGCATTCAGGACTTCATAAGCTGATCACAAATTTGGGCAAACATTACCGTATGTACATGACAAGTTATTAAAATTTCTTTCTAAAATAATAACAATAGATATAAGTTGTGAGCCAGTAAAATATACTGTACGCAATTTATAAATAATTCGATTTATCACAAATCGAAAAAACTTTAAGTGAAAGTAAGCTGAAATATAATATTGAATAAATTGCAGATGAGAATGATCCTTACTTATCCAAAGAAACTGATCCTTGTGCCTCTAAGGGCTTAGAAAGTTCTTTATGGGAAGTGAAACTTTTACAGCACCATGCATTGCCTAGTATTTCTGCTGCAGCTATGTTTATTGAAAATCCATTACCTGCAGTAGAACGTGATTTAGCGGATTTATTGGAATGTGACAGCAATCAGGTTAGTCTTATAATCAGTTTCGATAACGCTTTAACGTATTTATATACAATCTTTACAGTCACTTAAGTGACGACTTCTTTGTACTTAGGTTTTTTCAAGAGAAGTAAAAAAGAAATTGAGAGACCCGCCAACTTCATTTGAGCATCCTTCGTTGCTGAGTGTTGAAAGGGGTTTTACTTACTGGGATTTCAGTAGTTAGGGTCTGCTAGTTTCACACTTCATTGATTTACTTTAATTAATTTTTATGAATGTTCATTACGCCTTAATTACATAGCATTTCTGGCAAATATTTATTTATAATTAACAAACCAGCTAAAAAACATATTTTAAAAATTACAATAATTAGAAAAATGAAAATAAAATTTCCTACATGTAATTTACAGACTGATAATATAAATACGTATTTATATGTATATTACATATAGCATCTAAGGTTATTTGTGCCCGCAGTTTTTTCCATGTACTGCCGGCCTTCGGGCTGTGTTCTCTCTTAACAGACAATCATCTACGGACAGTGAGCTGTAAAAAAGCTTCTACTAGGAAGAGAAAAATCTGAGGGCTAACAACTGAATTCGAACCCGTGGTCTCCGCGTTGGAATCTAGTATTCCAGAAAGACTTATTCCGTTTATTTAGATGTAATAAGGACATAACATGAATGCTAGCTACAATGCATCATCATTCCACCTCAACTCTGGTACAGATCGTATTTAACTTCCTCTTTCTTCTTTTATTACAATTCTAATTTAAAATTTTATTTCAAATGTAAATTCAAAGTTTTATTTGCATTGGTCTGAAATATTATGAGTGGGCTGTCTCTTATGTGAAAAAAAATAATTTGTTTTCATAATTGAATTATTTGACTTTATTTTTAGAATAATAAATATTATTCTTAATTTGCTTCTACATAGTGTATTTACTTCATAATGCCCACATAGAATTACTCAAATAGGATGGCCCTGAACATTTATTAAGAGTTCGTAATTTGCTTAAGAGAAGGTTTAATAACTGAAAAAGTAGATTTAAACTCTTGAAGAGGAGCCAAACCGGAGGAAAGAAAGTTTTGTGTGCAAGTGACATTGTTAAGTGGCTAATTATGAAGTGTAAAGATAGTTCAAAGGATGTGTATGACAAGAAAGTAATGCTAATCGACTATAAAAAAGAAATGTATAAAAAAAAATTATTTGAATGTAAAAGATGTAATTTTATTAAAAAAGGTATGATTGAGAAAGTGTAGATTTAATTTGTTTGAAAAACGCTAATTGTGATAAAGTAGCAATAACAAATGTTAATATGGTTTTTATAGTTGAAAAAAGACTAAAGTTTTCGTACACTTTTAAAACTAGATAATGAAATCTGTAAATATTTACAAAAAAAAAAAGTTTATAACCCCGGCTATTATTTTCTAATAATTTATAAAAATAGTATGTCAATACTAATGGGATAGCAGCTAAATTTGATTTGGGAAGAGAATATGCGCGTACTTTTTTGGAATGGAACCAAATTTAGTTTAGTAGGAAACTAGATTAGATGAGATCTAAAAAGGAGACTAAAAAAAATTATTGATCCTACAAGTGTTCAAATTGCGATGTTAAAATGATCCTATAAGGAAGTAAGGGTTATTCGACAAAAACTGCATGAAAAAGGAACTGTAGAAAAATACTCAACTCGACAATTTTTTCTATAAAATATAAAAAAAATTTTTTTTTCTTTTTTTTAAATAAAGGACTTATCCTGGTTTAAATTTTTTGCAACAACGCAGTTCTGGTACACTTGAAGAAAACGTTCCTAAAAATGGGCAAAAATTGAGTTTTCAAAAATTTTAATAAAAAAATTAAAAATTTAAAATTAAAACAAGAACTTGTTACCTTTTTTGCAAACTCTTTTGAACGCCAAATCACCGTAAGCGATCTTCATGAATTAAATGTTATTCATTTCGAAATTTTACCTAAAATTAGGAGACGGCGCTGAGCATCCTGTAGTAGATGAGTTATCCTCATTTAAGTAAAAGACCTTCCCAAATTATAAAAATAACTAAGCTTAGATTGTGATAAAATTTGGTAGGATAAAGAGGATATTTTTCTCCTACTTATGTAAGTTGAGCATTAAAATGCGATACCTGCACCTTACCTCTGTTAAGAGAAATTTTGCAATCGTACCAAATTTTCGTCGCGTGAAAAGATTTTCATGAATTTTAATATTTTGGTTCTTAATGCTCTACACAGCATTAAGGTTAGTCCACATTTGTGAGGCCCTCTTCCCCCCACTAAAACCAGAAATTTCTTGTTACATTATCTGTATAAAAGGAGAGAAATTAAAATACTTAGCTGGACTTTCTGCAAAGACTTCTGACGCCCCACCAACTCTCATCTTTCTTAATAGTAGTATAACCATTTAATAAATTAGAGTGTTGAATAATCTGGTTTTTAGGAACTTTCTCCTTGTGGGACTTGTCAGATTATCACAAAAAAACTAAAAATCTGAGAGTAAGAACTTAGTATTTATTTTTTAATTACTGCATCTGATGCTGTATTTTTGCCTAAATTTGCATACTAGATGTAAACTTGACTGATATAATTATTCAGTTTCATTATATAGTTATGGAACTATAAAGAAAAATCGAAATTCTATAAGCCAGAAAGTCTAAAGCCATACTGACCCAAAAAGTCAACTGTGGAACATGAAAAATATATCAAAAAAGTACACAAATCTGCTAAACAAAAACTTTTGTTTAAAAAATTAAATATTAAATCATAGACGGTATCAAAATCGTCAAGTATGTTTCATTGTTACTTCAGCTTGTGAATTTTGCCAGTTACAGAAACACGATAAAAGCTTAAGAACTTTATACTTGTTACTAATTTTGTTCCTCATTCTTCTGAACTGATTTCTTATTATAAACTATATTTTCTTCTTTAGAATGTAAAAATAATTCCATCTGGCTGAAATGTGCATTAAATGTTAAGATACTTGCTGACGTGAGATACTTTTGTCGTTTAATCAACTCATATACTTCACTTTTTGAATTAAAAATTTTAGTAATGGAAATATTTAAATTGAATTGGGCACAAATTGCACTTTTTGTAAAAAATATATTTGTAATTGAAAAAAATTAAAATTATTAAAAAAGAACAGATATTTATTAAATGTCAAATTATTTACAAGTACAAAAAGTTTCTGCAGTGCACAGATTTTTTGTTTTCTACAAAATCAAAAACATCATTGCTCAAATGTTTCCCTTAAATATCTAAAGAAAATATCATTTTTTTTTTAAAGAAATCTTTTGAATTGCAGTTCTAATGTTTGTAGTACACCCCGAATTTTAGCATTGATTTTCTCTTTGATATCAACATATCACTTAAAACTGAAACGTATCTGCGTTTTTTGAGTTTTTTTTCACTCAGTTAATAAAATTAAAATACATAACTATTTCACCAGGTTAACTTATTTTTCTTCACTATAATTGCAAAGGTAGTTCTTATAACAAAATTGTTTTAAGTTACCATTATTTTTTTTCTAATCTGCTAATTACCACATTTTCAACATTATTTTGTTAATTGACCCCTGATCTGAAGAAATATATTATTGAAAAAATATTCGAAACTGGAACTCAAAAAGCAATGAATTATATTTACTTAGAATAAATTGGTTAATATGTACATTTTAAAATTATTATGTACGAGCACATTAGAGGTAAAAACAAAAGTTACAAAATATTGTGTACAAATAAAGGAAAAATATCTTGAATTTGTACTTACATATCAACGTCACTAATTATAATTAAACAGATAATAAATAATATTCAGGATCATAAACCAATCTTTACATTACTGTTTTGTTCAATTAACTTTAAAAAATCAGAACAAACTATTTTCAGAAACTAAGGCTTTTTATAAAAATGAATACTTTCCTTGAAAATTATAATAAAATAGAAATAGTTTTGTACAAATGGCATTTTTCAGACAAGTCAATTCTTATAATTTTTTGTTTGTTTGTTTTTTTTATATAGAAAAAGAAACGGAACAAAATTTTTATTATGCTTCCTTTATAAGTAGTGTCTAACCAGAACGCTGGAATCAATTTCATAATGCTTCCTGAAGAAGTAGTGTATCACCAGAACGCTGGAATCAATGCCTATGTCGGTGCCTAAAAATTAAAGTAAAATTAAGTAAAAAAAAAAAAAAATTATATATAAAGTAATCGCCTATTTTTTCAGGCAGGGATTAACGTCCAACTACCAATTAAGTGTCGAGGACAGGGGCTGGAAGCAAATACTTTAGTATTTAATTTTTTTTAACAAATAAAAAGAGTACTCTTATTTTTCTACACTATAAATGCAAAGGCAGTTCTTATAACAAAATTGTTTTAAGTAACCATTATTTTGTTTCTAATTTGCTAAATTTACCACATTTTCAAAATTATTTTGTTATTGATCCCTGATCAGGAAAAAAATAAAAAAAAATTGAAAACAAAACAGTGCCTTGAGGAACACCAGCTTCAAAAATTCTGAGATCAGATGAAACACTACCAACAGTTAAGTTTTCTGTTATCTAGATAATATTTAAGGTACTTTTCATAAGTGAGTATTCTTTGCCAGACCGTCAAATGCCTTCTCCATATCGATTTAACTCCTACTCGTGTAAATTGAAATTGTGCTCAATAATATAAGTAACCCTGGTCAAAATGATGGAGTGTACTGCTCTGAAGCCAAACTGCATACGAGACATTACTATAATAAGATATTACGTTTAGCAATTTCAGACCTGAAGAGAAGTTTGACAGTATCTGCTAACTAAGGATAATCTACCTGGATTAGATATAACCATTATTTTAGCCCTTAAGATTATATTAATATATTTTTACGAGTATTACATTAATAGGTAAGAATCTCAAAAGCAAATGTTTTATTTCGTAAAAGATTTGCAATTCAAATGTGTTCGTTTTATTAAACGTTTTAATTTATATTTAACGGAATTTAGAATTAGTATTTTTATTTAGATTTAACACAGAAAAAAGAAAAAACCGCTAGAAGAAATAAAGAAAGTGGATACATTTTCTTTATTGCTCTACTCTGCAATGTACTTCAAGAAAAAGAGGGAGGAATTCCCGAAACATATTCATCGAGGAGAGGCATGCTGTCAGCTGGAACAGGATTAGAGTCTTAAGTTAAAAGCGTAATTGTGCCTTCGGAACAACTACAAACCAGATGGTGTTTCTATAGTTTCGGCTATTTAGAACAACAAACAGTTATTACGTTTATAAAACGTTTGTTTAATTATTATTTTTTTATTCACAAGATAATTAAACCTGGAAGGTTAATTTTATTTGAACTGTTGAATATTATTTTAAAAACAAATCCCATAGCTATAGCTGTGAAGTTGCAAAAGAGATTAACAAAATGAGTTTGTTTAAAATTCTCTTCAGCCATAGGGACAGAAAGCCTTTTTATACAATATTTTTAATTTTTATTGAAGGTAATAATCTAAGGGGCAGCAAGAATTATTTTCTATTTTAACAGCAGGATTGGCTTTAATAGCAGCCTCTTTTATAACGTTTTACAAACTCTCTACTACTAATTCAATATCATTACATTTGAAGTACTTTAGTAATTACGTATTCTCCTTTATGGGAGAGTGTTCAATTTTACACTGATGTTTAAAACTAAGTGATTATTATAAGAAGTCAGAACACAATGAAAGAAGTAATGAAAATAAGATAATACGATTAAAATCTCAGCATTACACGCTACTACAGTTATTGAAATGAGTATCGGAAATTGCAAAAATAATGTTTTATATTATTTTCAATTAGTAAAGCTACCTACGCCCCCACCATTGTCATTTCTGTAATTACAATAACCATTATTTTTCAATTTATGCTAGGGCATTTGAAACACTGAGTGACTCCAGTAAAGTTTTTGTACGTTCCTAATTTTTAAAATAATGCATACTTTGTTATCAACAATGACAGTCTTTAATATTGTCTGTCTTGTCAAATATCAGCATAAAGGTTACATAATCGTCTGCCCAGCTTATCTTTCCTGGAAATTTGATAACTTTAATAGGAATAAGACTTTAGCCAGACAAGTTAAATTTCATTACATGTGACATTAGGATGAAATGTTGCAAGATTTCACTCATCGGCCGGAATATATGTATGGTATATAAGCTTGGAAGCCGCTAGTTCACTAATGATTTTATTATACTTCACTTTACATTTGACCACAAATCAAAGTCTGTTTCATCCAAATTAACGTCAAAGTCTGGTTTACACGCTGATCGAATGCCTTCAGTGCCTCTATGATTTTTAATATGGCTGTTACCACAATTCGAGGTATTCTGATTTTTTTACACTTGACACTTGATGCTTTACTCGTCTGGAAGGAATATCATCTTCATCCATCTTTTTAAGTTCTGTTAAGAGCTGTTATTGGTACTGATATATTGAAATCCTTGCCATCTTTTTTACGCTTTTAGAACCGGGAAGTTCTGACTAATAATTAGGTTTGCTTCCTATTATTGCTTGACTTGTGTATTTTAATTAATTATATTCTCTCTGAATGAATGAATCATAAGTATTAAAAAAATAATAATTATAATAAGGGAAGGGATTAGCTTATGCGGTTAGCGTACTGGACTCCCACGCGGAGGTCCCGGGTTCGAATCCAGCTGCTGACCCTTAGATTTTCTCTTCCTAGGAGCTTCTTACAGCTCACTGTCCGGTGATGGACAGTGTTGTCTGTAACGAGAGAACACTGTCCGGAGGCCGGCAGTGCACTGGAAAAAGCTCCGGGCGCCAATAACCTTAGATGTTGACGCGCCTTAAATCATTAAAAAAAAAAATTAATAAAATAAGGGAAGGAATTAGCTATGCGGTTAGCGCATTGGATTCCCACGCGGAGGTCCCGGTTTTGAATTTAGCGGCTAACCCTATCCTAGGAGCTTCTTAAATCTCACTGCCCGGTGATGGATATTATTATCTGTGAGAACACTGTCCGGAGGGCGGCAGCGCACTGAAAAAGCTCCGGACGCCAATTACTTTGACGCGCCTTAAACTTAAAGCATTAAAATAAATAAATAATAATAATAATAATGATGATAAAGAAGAAATCTCTCCATGTAATAAATAATAATATGTGTGTGGGCTACTAGAGTCGATAACTAGTTACTGTTTGGATGTAATATAACAAAAAGGAAAAAAAATTATAATTCCTTTATCTTCAGACGTACTAAGTAAAAATATAAAAGTAATTAGAGGGTAGTTCCATACCTAGATCTACTCCTTGATCGATATTTCCGTCTATGATCTTCAGAATATTTGTCCTTATGGTGTCTATCTCTGTCTCTGCTATGCCTTCGTTTTCTATCTCTATCACTGCTATGCCCTCTGCTTCTTCTGTCATTAGTTATTCTGCTTCTGTCCCCAGATCTTCTTTCTTCGGCATTGCTGCGTTCTATTGAACTTCTGTCAATCGAAATTATAAACAATGAGAACAATGAAATATTTCTAAAATATAAACTATTCATAATATTTACATAATGAGGTATATAAATAAATGTTGAACAGACTATAACAGAATTTTTTTATTTATTTATTTGTTCAAGTTCAGTTCAATCCCTTACATAATCGTTCGTCCTAATAGGAGAATTTACCCCATCTACTGTAAATATTTAGTATTAATATATATTTTTTTTAATGATTTAAGGCGCGTCAACATCTGAGGTTATTCGCGCACGGAGCTTTTTTCAATGCACTACCGGCCTTCGGACAGTGTTCTCTCGTCACAGACAACACTGTCTATCACCGGGAGTGAGCTGTAAGAAGCTCTTAGAAGAAATTGTAAGGGCCAGCAGCTGGATTCGAACCCGGGATCTCCGAGTGGGAATCCAACACGCTAACTGCATAGCTTATTCCTTCCATTCTACTAATTACTTTCCGCAAAGCAACAAACCTTTATGAGGTACGAGAACGAATCTCTTACTAAGACTCCCAAGTTTAGATCACCAAAATCTTCACAATAAAGCGGACGGTACAAATTTTGACACTTTTTTCTCTTTATTTCTAAAGATAGAATTCTCAAATTCTCTTTTAAATAATTTACATAACTTCTATGAAAAGAAATTATTCTGCAGAAGAATAAAAAATTTTACTTTAACAATTTACCCATAATGTCTTGACGATTTTTCTGATTCGTAATTCTCTGATTCTACTGGTGGATGTCGTACTGATGACTTTTGATTGATACCACCAGGAAATCTAGCAGCCATGTTCTTCTCAATTTTTTGCTTAAAAGAAGAAATTAATTCATTAACTTCTTATAAGAATGAAAACTAGGATTTCTAAAATAAAAATATATTATTTTGACAATGGTAAGTCTTACACTTACTTGTATCAATTTCTTTAATGGAGATTTAATTTTAAATCGTATATGTTTGCTGTCTCTCTCCACGAAAAATTAAGAGGAAAACTTATAAGTAAATATGTATAAGTCGTGTGGTATGAATTGTTAAATATTTATTATAGCGTAAAATAATAAGGAAACTATTTGTTGTTTAAAATATTATGATAAAACTCTTGCACAGTTTATGAAAATTCTAAACATCTTCTTAGTTTAAAGTAAAGTGGATCTAGCCTGATTTTTAAATGAGACTAATTGTGCAGAAGCATTCTTTACAAAATTATCAAGTTTGGGTAATTTCTGATGAACAGAGTCCAAATATTTCTTATCCAGTAATATCCAGTAAATCTCTCCACGAAAAATTAAGAGGAAAACTTAAAAGTAAATATGTATAAATCGTGTGGTATGAATTGTTAAATATTTATTATAGCGTAAAATAATAAGGAAACTATTTGTTGTTTAAAATATTATGATAAAACTTATACCTTCTTAAAAGCTCTATTCTACATTGAGATAACCGTGTGCAAATGGTAATAAAGTAAACGATAATAAATAAACTACAACCTCTACAATTCATTTTCAATCTTTAAGAAAGGATTAGAATTATCTGACCGGAAGGCAAGGTAAATTTTATTTTAGCAATTAACTAAACAAAATTAAAACCGATGAGACTGTAATTTTAAGAAAACTCCTCTTCATACATTAATCAATACCACCTGCTCGTAAACCTAATCTGCAGAAGCTGCTAACAAAATAAGAAGATGCTGTTTGGGAATGGTTTTAGATACCGCAGAAAAAATTTCTTGCTTCTTCAAAAAAGAGTTCAGAACTTCTAGAAATTGAAACCAATGAATCGCAAGATGCCTACTGATGGTTCTTGCTAGTTTACGGCAAATGGAAATAGAGAAAGAAGACGAGCAAGTGGAAAAAGAACTTCAGGAGCCCCAAGAAATAAAAATAAAAGATTTTAAAGGAAGTAAATCAACTTCTAGGTAGACCTTGAGTAATAAAATGGGAGTTGAGAAACAGAATAAAAAAAATCCTTGACAATTTTCACCAATTCATAAAGCAAGTCCTGGATTCATTCTAGTAAAATATAAAAACACAAAAAAGAATTGAGTTGTACCTTAAGCCTACGAAAGATAGGTGACTTACGTTTAAGAGAAGGTATTGAAAATCAAGCATTACCAAGGCTTTACATGATAAACTTCGTCACCAAGGTCATGATATTAAAAACTATCAATAATCATCACTACGAACTGTTTTGCTATACTTTATAATGTACAACATACGAAGATAAACATTTGTTTTGAACAATGTATGTAGGTGTGGGCATGGCATTACTAAATTGACTCGTTACTAAATTAACTTACCTGTATAGGAACAGGGATTCTTGGGAATAAGGTAGAAAACCACTCCAGTTTGCAAAGGAAGTTTTTCAAAATATTTCCAATGGTCATGATTTGTCCACCACCTGCCTTAACATCCAACTCCTATAACAAAGAAATGGAAATTTATACTTAAAACTCACATGATGTTAAATTAAAAAAGTGTGACTTAAAAAGTAAAAATATACTATTTAAATCATGCAGAGGGAAGTGTAAAACTTATTTATTTTTTCTTTCAATGCATCACTCAATCTCACATACATTCGTTCTATTTTCTTCTGTAAGAAAAATCAGAATAAGAGCTAGTGTGGGAGAGACTTTACTGAGAATTATTATTTTTTTCCCAGGAATTTTTAACCACTTTTGTAAAAACAAAATCATAAAACGGAAAAATACCTGTTTTTATAAGCTCTTACAACAACTAGTCCCTTGCCCATACTAAACATATACTTTGTAAATTCACACCTTACCTCGTTGTCGTCAAGATACTCATCATACCAATCCCACAAGTCCGGTGGAGGTTGCGTGTACCTAGAATCAAAATTATTATTACTTATCACTGAAAAAAATTTCCCCTGCTCTGCCAGAAAATGTGTTTAAAGCAACTGAGCCAAAACTCTACTACAGAAAATATAAAGGATGCCCTTGAACCTTATTGTTGGTGATAACGTAATGTAGTTATAAAATAAGAAGTGCACAAATTTAGCCAATCAAAGGAAGAATGAACCTATACTTGAAACAAGGCTTTCTCACGCCTTCAAGATAGTGAAAGGTAATAGTATAAAGGCAAAGGCAAATCATCCTAATTAACCTGTAAACCTGACCAACTCAAAAACAAATAATAATCAGACTTAAAATGAATTTCATTACATTTTTTAGATTACTTACCTAATATACATAAATCCTAGTGCTCGGATGTAAGGGGAATCGGGATGAGTGATTAATCCATTTAGCTGCTTTCTAGTAAGTTTCAAGGTGAATAACTTGTAGAGTAGGCAATATGCGGTTGACACAATACCTCCAGCTCCCACACCTCGAACCTACAACAATATTCAATATAAGCCAGCGGATTGATTCATAAGTTTATCATGGAATATACATCAATTGGGCAATTCAAACAATTTACAGATAGGTTCATAAAATAGCATTCGCATCACTGGATAATGCACATTAATTAATATGTCATGGCATGATTACTTACAATTCTGAATAGATTTGAATTCTCATTTATTTGCAAGAATAATTTCGAAGGTTAGTAAAGAGAATTGAGTTATACTTAAACCTGACTATAACTTTCAAGGCTTCAATTAATAATTGCCCTCCAAAACATAATTTTAGTAATTCGCTTAATTCTATTGACAGTATTCACCTTTTAAATCACTAGAATTGAATAAAACCAACTTTCATAGAATGATTTCAAATAAAAAATAAATCTAGAGTAGTACTGTTGCGCGATCTCTAGGGGTCTAAATTGTGCAATAGCATAATTGGAGTAACAACCTTGAATAAGAGGAATAGGAAATAATAGGTTTAGAGAAAATTATAAATGCCTTTATGGAAACAATCTCAGAAAAGTGGATTTAGTAAACTGGTACATCCTTTATTGAAATTTTCCTAAAATTAGGAAATTAAATAACTGTTCTTAACATCAGGGTTATTAAAAATAAACTGAGTGGTACTTCAGAGCACAGCCTACTGTCTCCTCTCTCCCAGCAGTGACCTAAAAATAATTTTCCTGGAAAAATATTTCACATACGTATTAGCGTATATTACATGCGAATACATATCATACTTAATTACCTGTATCCTCGCGGTTTGCTACGGAATGCATTATTATTGTAAGTCATTTGCGTATAATTTTAGAGATAAGGGATCACCTTTATTCGATTTTGAAACATTAAAAACTTTCCACAAGCCGATGCTATAGTGGATTGTGATGTACGTGTAAATCAGTTTAATGGGACAAACAGTAGATAGCATAAAAAAGTAGACTTAAGCAATTTGAAACTAGTACCATCCTTGACTGTTTCAATAATAACTTGCTTTCTGACAGGGAGATGATGACCAGCATGTCAAGAGAACTAACTCTGGAGTATGCCACACATAACTGCCCTACAGAAAGAATAGTCATTTCTCAGATCCTTACCAGACACATTCAACTACTGTTTCTTGCCTCTTTGACGGTTATAGCGTCTGAAACCTTAACAGATATCTACATACATTTCAATTGACAGAGGTGGTTTGATGATAATTCCGGGTACGAGACGATTATGAAAATCGTAGCTTCGATAACGTGTTAGTTTAGTTCTGCTCTGTAGCCGAGTTCTACTTTACAGTTTCAGAGGATTTAGATTGTGCAACTGTGCGATTGGAGCGCCAATTTTGAGGCAGAGAATGTGAGATCGTATTACAGGTGGGTCTTCAGTAACCTCCTCATGGTTATGTTCAGCAGCCTCGGTCACTAACCCAGAGCCATACTTCATATGCTCAATCGGCAGCATTAAGAACTTCGCGTTAATGCTGAGTGTTACTTCGACTGATATAGCTCTTTTTCAGATTCATGAAGTGCAATCCACTCTAGCCAGATATTCGGTGGATCGGGTAGGGTCAGTCATGCTTACCAGATCTCCCAGAGCATCGCAAAGATCACCAGGAAAATTTACCCCTTCTTCCTCTTCCAAAATTACTATTTGTGAGTTCTCTTCCCACATGAGTGGTTAAAATCGAATAGTTTTAACACCACATGAAGAAACAGAAGCAGGCAGGATTACCTGCTTTGCGTTTAAGATTAAATATTGCTCAACTACTACTACATAAACGAAAAGGCAGATAAAGAAAAAACATTAAACTTCCAGGTAGCGTTCAGTTCGAAAAAATTGTTTTTATGCAATTAGGCGTTTAAGATTTCAAACTATAATATAAAACTGATTTCTCGATAAGCCCTCTTTATTTTATTTTTTGTGCTTCAAGGTTTTACCGAGATTTTTGATCAAGGATAAGGTAAATTTATTAAGATACCTTTCTAAACCACATCGTGCCTTGGGACATGCCATAAAAGTGAATGAAGAAATTTTATCTGTAGGAAAATATTAGTTTTCTTGGTTAGTCCTAATTTCCAAAAACCCGATCTTAGGGATCAGTTGGTCCTAAGTGGACCCTATAGTCAAATTTTAAGACTTGGGTTGCGGAAATTTCGTGATAAGTGGATGGAATTTGGCTAGATATCTGTATACAATATATTACTAAATGAGCACCTAAATACAAACGTGTTACATATAGATCATTTTAGAAGAACCCATTTTTTGAACTATATTTCCGCTGGCAACTTGAAATGATTTGATCAATTGCACTTCCCTCTAGACCTCTAATGTCAAAAGAGAATGTATTAACATTTAGAAAGTACATTTAATGCTGATGAAGAGATTTCGGTTTTCTTATATTCAGACTGTTATCAGCGATTCCAGGTGTTAGCAACTTTTTCAAAGATATTCGCTATTTTCTTCTCTGTCTTTTGAACAATTATTTTCGTCGTCCACATAAGTGACAAGTTATACGAAGCCTTCAACCTTCTCAAATAATCAATATGGATATTATTATTATTTTTCCTACTACCATGTATTTAGGTTTACACTCATTTATTATCAATTCCATTTTTTTTTCTGATGCTTCCGACCACTTACAAGCGTGCTTAAGTCCTCTTCTGATCTACTAATAATATCGACAACATCCGTTTAAGCTAAAAACTGTACGTGTACTAAATTAAATAAACGACTTTGCGTTTGTAATTTAGAGTCACGTTTAGAAAATTTTCTCTAGAGCAATATTAAACAACAGGCATGCCAAAGCATCTTCTTGTTTCAGTCCATTCATTTTTTGAAGAGTATCCGACAGACTAGACTGCACCCTAATTCAGATTAGGGTTAGGGACATTTAGAGTTGGTCAATGCGACTTTAATCATTTCTATCAATTTCTGTATTATATTGAGTTACTTAATGGCCCTATATCGCATTTTTCTATTAATTTTATCGTACGTAGCCTGGAAACTGTTGATGTGTACTATAGTATGATAAAAGCTTAAATAATTTGATACCTACACCTCCGCACATGCCAGTTTGCCCAGCCGTCTTTCTACTACCCTTCTCCCAAGGCTCCAAATGTGCAACTTTGTAATATATTTCATCAATTACTTCATGATACGTTTTTAGCTCATACAGGTTAACTGCAAGCAAAAAAAAAAAAAAAAAAACAAATTGTTTGAGCACAATTTATAAACAATTGTTGCATTAATCAAAACTTGGAAAATTAAATAAAAATAAATATTTAAACGCACTGGACTGGCACCGGAGCTCCCGGGTTGGAGTCCAAGCAATGCCCTCCATTGATATTCTCTTCTGCTAAAAAGCCTCTACAACTCACTGTCCAGTGATGGGCCTATATATGAAAAAACTTCCGAGGTCAACAATGCATTTAGATCCGAGGATAAGAAAATAATCGGGCTACATGACGTTTTAAGCTGAGAACTTGACGCTCACCAACGCCCTCATGTGTAAATTGAAATAATATAATTCTAAAGTAATTACACCTTAGGATTAACTCTAGAATATTATTAAATTTCTTGCAACTGAAAAGCTAAAACTTTTATAGCTCAATTTATTTAAGATATTGAAAATACAAAGATAAGATATGGATTTTTTTTAAAATTCTTTTAAAGTGGCATGCTATAAACCAACGTATAAAATAGACCACATTATGTACGTATATGTAATGTGACCGAAATATAATCATGGACTTTCATTTGCATATTAAAGATATTATGTACAGTAATTCGAGTTTGATTCATTCTAAGTAATGATCATACTGATATGAACATAAATTATACGAATTTATACACAATTCTCAAATGCATGAAATAATAAATTATAATACCTTTAAAATAATGTGAAGACTGTATGTTGGTAAGAATTAAAGGATTAAGATTCATAGTTCGTTCATTACCCCAAAGAGGTAGAATATTGCTTTTTTTTTGCACTGCGTTAACATGTTTTGGTTCATCTTCTTCTTCATTACCTTAAAATATTGGAAATTTTTAGAATATAAGCATTAAATAAATAGACAAATGCCCAGCAAAAATAGAGACACCCTACGGTTATCCAAAATGTTAGTTCGGCGTACAACCATAGAATATATCTTTCATGGGAGATGAACCGGGCATAGAGTTAGGCATATTGCAACCCCTTGGGAAAAGATGAATTGGGGCAGGCCGTCCTTGCCTGACCACACTACATCCTACGGAGACTTAGAAGGGAGGTGTTAATTGAATTCCTTGCCTGACCAACTTGTGCTGGAATACCAAGTGGATTGATATAAAATATCACTCACAAAATCCCAGTCGAAAAGCTTACTCTCTCCTGGGGTGACAAAGAAAAGGTAATATATTTCACAGAAACTTTCGTAAGCCGAAGTCAAATTCTCGATTAATCATGAGTAATAGTCTTACACAAACTTATAATATAGTCTTAAACCTATAAAAACGCATAAATAATTTATATAGCCAAAACCTCATTGTTAAACAGCAACTAAACTACTTATCCATTGAACGTTTATAAAGTAATTGAAGAATTTTCTTTTCAAACAAATAAGCAGTACAATGCAAAAAAAAAAACATAAAAAGCTCATGTAAGCATTAGATAAAAAGATGCACTGCTTAACGTTCCCATAACTTAATAATGCTACTTTTTCAAGGAATTTGAAAAAAAATAGTTAATACATTTACCCTCATCGTGATAGGTTGACTTCATATTAGTGTTGTCACGACGAATAATAAATAGGAATAAGAATTGAATTCTTTTTCAAAATCGCGAGTTTGGTTTTAAAACTATAGAAAGATTCAATCGAAATATTTAAAAAAATAATAATAAAAAAAATACAAAAATAGTCAATTTCTTACACGAAAAAACATACACAAACCATACTCCAAGGCAATCACTGCAATACAGTGCCTTTTAGATAATGTGTACAACAATACAAAATCACAAGTCTTGAAGGCAGAAATGTAAGTGGAAACTTTTTTGTACTTTTATTTTATTTGATTGGGTCAAATTTTGAAATTTACGTTTCTCAGAAAATACTTGTCTTTTGAGATTTTTTAACGAATGAAGATTTTCTCATTGGATTTCGGTCTTATAAAATCAAGTGAAGGAAACTTTTTTTGATTTCATTCTTATTTTTCAATTTTTTCAACCAAATTTTTCAGACCAACAATTTATTTTGGGAAGCTCTATATTTTTTTTATGAAAAACTAACGTTTTTTGCCTATTGACGTTGGGAAGGGGCTGGCACTGGCGTAAAATACGTTTGGAGGTTACCGCACTCCAAACTCCACAACTTCGCTCTTAGCTTTTGCTTTGTAATCCGTCTGATTCGTATCTGAGAATAATAGTTCATTTAAGTTACCTCTCCCAAAGCCAAATGCACTGTAGATAATACGAGTGAGTAACGTAAGCCACAATCAGAAGTTTTCGAAAGGGTCATGGACAAAACTAAGGAAAAAGAATATACCATTGATGATGGTTATGTTTCGTTTGACTCGGATCAATCTGCTTTGAAACATGTAGTTGATATAGATGACATTATGAAAATGAGCAATATTCCTATAGGAAATGAAAAATATCGTGAATTACCGGGTTTTACCAAAAAGGTAAGTCCTTTGTTTTTTTTTTCTCTGAAGGGAGTTTAATAAAACGTATATAGTTGTGTAGCACGTTAATCACAAATAACTGAAGTAATGGGACTAGTTCTAATAATTTTTGTGTACTTGTGTTACATATTAATAGTATCTTATTATCTCTTTCTATAACAAAAAGAAAATATAATAATATTTTTAGAATCACAAAAACAAGGAAGTGGAATTATCGGAAGAACTTCTGACTAATGTTAAAGTTTTACAAATGAGATCAGTGTATGACAAAAAAAGATTCTATAAAAAGAACGATATAAAGCCTTCTAAAGATATTCAGGTTTGTAGTTTATATTTTACTTTTTTATATATTTACCTTTTTTTTCTTTATTATGGGTTTATATAACCCATAATATACAGGGTGTTCATTTTAAGACGGCTCAAATGCATTTCATGCGTAAACGGTTAATCTGAGCAAAAAACGGTAGAGGAAAAATTTGTTGCCCGTCACCTGTAGTTTCAGAATATGATTTGATTTTAGATTCCTCCTCGCATACGCGGCTGACGCGCGACCAAAAGTAAGGGTTCGCAGTTGACCCCCATTTTCATATACATAGTTTTAAAGAGTATATAAAGTTATGAAAGAAACCGGAAATCGCAATTCGATATCTTTAAAATTAAAGGTGCTAGGCCATTTCAAAATCTGGTATTTTTAATCATATTTCAATTTTTTTTAACTTGTTATCAAAAAGAAAGAAGAGCACGCGATAGGTCATTTTTATGTATTTTTTCATCCTCTTTCTAATAAAAATATTGCCAAGGCAGTAAAGATAGTATTTTTCTTAATATCGGGAAATAAGTCGTTTTCCGAGTGATTTTTCTAGGAAAAATCAAATGTTAAGAGCTTTAGATGTTCACAAGCATACACAAAATGGCTAAAAATTAATTTTAAATCTGTTACAAACAAGAAGTTTTAATTATTATTTGGTAATTTTGGGAGAGTTGCGTTTAATTACCACAAAAATTGGAAACCTCCTGCCCCATATTTAAGTGATCAATATCTATCATGTAAAGGTTCATATTTATTCCTTAATTTATCAAATAATGCACTTTACTCAACTTGTGAAGCATGTACTGTGCCTTCAAAGGTGCCTCCCCAGATACAGAGAGCAGTTGACTCGACTGCGGACTTTCACTTAGAAACAAACATCACACGACAACGCGAAAAAGAACATGCTATGGCAATGCATAGTAAGAATATTAGTTATAGTAAGAATTGTCACACGAGCTTAGGGAGAGTTCTATCTCAGATTTTAAAGGAAGAATGAAGCAAAACAGTTTGTAAACCAGTTTAATTTAAGCTTAACTAGAGATCTGTTTTTTAAGCACTGAATACCTCAACACTGACTTAGGCTAAATCGTTTATATTCAATTAATAAGTGCTTTGATTTATCCGTCATAGCACGTTCATTGTGATTATTTATTTTATTTGGTCTAGACTTTACCGAACAAATATTTTGTAAATGAAAATGGCCAGCCTAAGCAATATTAATGAAAATTTAATGCAATAAAATTACTTAATTTTTATAAAATTTGAGTATGACAAATAAGCTTTTTCGAACATTTCTAAATGGCTGGTAATGCTGAAGTATGTACGAGTATTTATGAAAAGTTGGGTACCTGCTGATTTCTTACCTTTTGTCGTTTAATCAACCCTTATGCGTAACTTTTTAAACTGAAAGTTTTTGCTAAGGAGATTTTTGTTTGTTTTGGATAATTTTTTTCTTTTAGTTTCTTGATTTAAACAATTTGTATATATTTTATGATAAATAAATATTTGGATGTCGAGAATAATTAGGCGGCTGATTTACTCCGGGAATAGAGGGTAACTTTTTTGTAATGCCTTATGGTTCTAGACACCCAATGCACAAACATTTGACATCAATGTCATAGATTTTCCTAACATATAAATCAAAATAATTTTGTGTATACTTTGTGAAATTATTTCTTTAATTATTAACTATTTTACATTTAAAATAATAAAAATTGTCATTTTACAGAAAATTCCGAACCGTTGAAAGTCTATTCTGTAAAGTTGCATTTGTGGTTTACTGATTTTCTTAACATCAAACAATTTTCATTTTAATTTGTTGTCCGAATCAGATGACACCGAATGATTCATGAAAATCAGTTCTCGCGTTTAGGCGTTACGTTGTTTACAAAAAAGGTAATAACAAAATTTCTGAAAATGACGTTTTTGCCCATTTTCGGTAGCATTTTTCTCGAAATCTATTAGATCTGCGATGTTGCAAAGGAAAAAAAAAAGGGATGTGCCCTATATTTTAACTAGAACTTGGAAATGTTATCTTTTGTAGAAAAAGAGAACAAATTGTCAAAGTTGGGTTGTTGTTTATTTGGGCACTTCTTCCTTTTGCCAAATTTTATTAAAATCAGATTTACAGATAAT
This sequence comes from Rhodnius prolixus, assembly GCF_049639745.1. NCBI lineage: Eukaryota > Metazoa > Arthropoda > Insecta > Hemiptera > Reduviidae > Rhodnius > Rhodnius prolixus. The sequence goes on along the minus strand of NW_027411581.1, from coordinate 31,646,699 downwards.
AAGATTAAGAGGAGGCATTTTTACGTGGGGGCAAACTTCTTTCAAAGTATGTAAACATCGAGACCCCCAAAAACCATTGTTTATGTAAAATTTCAAATCGGATGAAAATTCATTCATGAAAACCTGTTTATGAATCAATTGAAACGATTGCAATACTTTCCCTTATAGGTAGAAGAGCAGGACGGCACATTAACGTTACGTAGGGGACCACTAACTACTTCATCCTGCCAAATTTTATCAAAAGGGACTAATGTTTTCTGAGTTATTAGTAATAATACTTTCAGAGCGGGCCTTACAAACGTGGGGTTTAACTTCTTTCCCATAGCAGGTATAGCTTTGAGAGACCCCTAAAAGGCACATCTGCATGAAATTCTGAATTGAACACCTTATTCATGAAAATCGGTTTATGCGCTACATTGATTACAAAATTGGTGCCAACAATGACTACAAGAAGAACAAGAACAATTTGAAAATGCCGTTTTTGCTCATTTTTAGCAACATTTTTTCGAAATCTATTAAATCTATGCAGTTGCAAAAAAAAAAAAAATTGCAACGAGTATTGAAAAAATTGTAAACGAGAATATGCTGTTTCATTTTTTATAGAAAAAGAAAAATTGTAAAGTTAGAAAAATTGTGTTTTTCAACATTACGCTTTTTTGTGCACTTTTCGACGATCATCCCTTATATAACTCATACCGGAGAGTTTTAATAAACTAGAACCATAAGCTAAAAAAAAAATGATGAATCAAATTTAATACGCTAAATTGCCTTCAGATTACTTTTTTTATTAAGCTAAGCCTAAGATCAATTCATCTTTCTTCTACTAACTTAGTTCGTTTCTTTGGAATCTACATCGACAAACTCAGTTTTAGAGGAACCCTCACAGTGGACAGAAAAGACTTAAACTTCCCGACGGCACAAATTCTATTAGTCTAACAGGCAGGCAATGAAGTTACCACTAGAACATAAACGACTAATAAAAAACATAGTACACAAACCGATCTGAACCTAAGGACTTGAATTCACCCAACTATAAAATTCCAATAATTCTAATCAAAAATATTTGTCCAGATCATGAATACTCCACTTTGTCTCTAGATGCCATCCAATGAGTAAAATATCAACCTATTTATAGTATTCTCCAAGATAAGATGATGATGATTATTATTATTATTAATAATAATAATAATAATAATTTTGAAAATCAATAAAACAAATATTAGTTCTAATTTTAAACTCTCCTATGAGAATTATGACTTAAAAAATACATTTTTACAGATTGGTCGGGTGGTGGATTCTCCGGCAGATTTTTACAGCAGTAGATTGCCTAAGAAATCGCGTAAAAAAACGCTTGTTGATGAATTATTAAATGACGCCATGTTTAAAAAAGAAATTAAGAAAGCATATGTGAAAATAGTGAATGAGAAAAAGACCAATCCAGTCAAATATAAAAGGTGGAAGAAAAAAATGAATAAGAATCGAAATAAAACATTTTAATAAATTGCATTTATTTTATCGCCTCATTAATCCCTGTAAGAAAATTAAGTAGTACGCATGTGTAAGTTCATTGGTCAGAGTACTAGAAGAAATCATCTTAATGAAAATTGAAGTAGAAGAATTTTACACGGTTAATAAGAAGACAAATATAGTTTCTACAGCCAAATTACATCCTCTGCCATTGGGTATTACATTGACGCTATGTTTTTCTACTTTACTTTTTAAATGTTATTTACATTAATGTGAGTCATTTTTTCTTTTTGTATTGTATTTGTAGTGTGTGTTAAAGAGGTGACTCTAAAACGACTTCCTCTTTCGTAGTTTCCATTTGAAAATGAAATTACAAAAAATAATTGTAAACCTGAAAGATTTGAGGAAATGGTACCCCTATCAAACAATTTTAGTTAAATTGGGAATTAAGGCTACATATTTTTTCCTTATTGATATTTAACAGGCGACCAACCGTAAGTGGCGTGCAAATGACACTCCACTCCCTTCAACCAGAAATGCCCTTGAATGAATTTCTATGGAAAAATGTTTCAAATAAAAGATGTAGAACTGCTTACATGCAATAAGAAAGCAAACGAATTCCACTCCTGCCTACCATAACAAGAAAATATATATGAGTTCTAAGTATCCACACCCAACTACTCGTATATTCGCCATTAAAGGAAAGGTAGATATACTCAGCTTCAAAGTAAGAACTACAGGGTGAACCAGTATTGTCTATAGGCCTACTGTGTGTAGTAAATCTAAAGTGGAGTTCAATGGCGCATTGGCCAACTTCATATTTTCCACTGTTCTTGAGTGACGTCACTTTACATTTTATTTCTATTTAGTTTAGCTGATTTGTTAGCGAATACTGGATTCAAGCGCGGAGATCTCGGGTTCGAAACCAGCTGCTGGCCCCTTAGATTTTCATGTGGGAAAGATACAAAAACGGAAAAATTCATTCTGCCAATTGATGAGTGGTTAAGAAGTATCTCCGTTGCTAGCTTACAAGTTTGAAGTAATGCATAATATAATGTTTCGGTTTATAGTAATTTCTCGTTTTCAATTGTTAGACATTTTGAAAATTTCAGTAGCAAGAAGAGAGAAAGTGAACTGTATAGTTCTTTTGCCACTCGTTTTTGTGACATTTGATATAATCATTTTACCCTTTAAATATAGAAACTTTAATATCTGTAACTGCTGCTCTTCATATGAAAGTGTTGCGCGATAATTTAAGACATTCTTAATGAGTTTATACACAACCGTTGCCGGGAGTGGAAAAGTATTTTAGACCGCCATTCCTGCAATGGTTTAACGGCTGTCTTAATGACTGTTCATTAGGCTACTTGTAAAACTCAAATTTTTGAAATTTACTTCATCAGTAGTTTCTCTAGATCTGTAGAAGGAAAAATTAGAAAAAAGTGAAACAAGTTTTTATTTACAATTTTAAAATTTCTATTTGTTTAAGTTACAAAAAACTTTGCATACTGAAGTTGGGATTTTGCATAACTTAAACCACACACACTCCAGAAGTATAACAAATAAAATGATAACAGTATTAATTAAAACCATTTCCTACTTTTTATTTTATTTTTGGAATGGATAATAACTTAAACCTGTATTATACTTAAACTTAGGTAACTTAGCCTGCTTTTTCTTTCCTTCTTCAATCATTTGTATAACTTCTTGCCTAAAAATGTATAACTTACATTTTAGGAACAAAGATTTGAAAATTATGTTTATAGAAAATCAAATAAAAATCATTCTTAGGTACCTGTAAGGAGGAGGTTTCATTTCTTCCTCTAAAGTGCAAGAAAAACTTTGTTCCTTATTTGCTTTATATATGCGATTTCTAATTATGTCAATATCTCTGCTATACTCTTCAGTTAATAAATCAACTTTTGTTGGAGGAACAGTAAACGAAAATACAAAATAACTGGAAAATCATAATAATTGTGCATTTAGGTTTTATAGTGAAAACAGATTATAAAATTGAATGGTGATTCAGTTTTTTATGCACAGACAGTAATAAATTCAAAAATATTTGAGTTTTAACCCCGCGATACAAAGCCCTTCTGGCCACTTATAACAACTCCAGTTTGAAAGACGATATGTTTGATACCATGGGAATGTTATTTTATGTGCTAGAAAAACCCAAATAATTTTTTCTCTGCTACCTGTAAATAAATGGTCATCTTTTAAGGGGATACAAATCATCTTGTGGTGCCCTCAGCCCGAACATATGCTTCCAGAAGCAAGCTAACTGAGACCGTAAAAGAGTTTCTCAATCTCATACCTCTCCATCTTAATCAGAAGTAAATAATAGTGGCTGTCTTCAGAACACCTGCGGAAGACATTTGAGGGAATGAGGAGAGCATATGGTGCTAGGGAGCATAGACTGCTGCTCCCCTCTTTTCCCAGCACTTCCCTATTCCACCTTGGGCCGAAGTATAAATGATACAGGGGCACTATCCCTTAAACGAGATCATCGAGCGTCTTTTCAAGTAGCTTTTTACAGTTAACATAGCCTTGAAAGGTCTCTTGCCCCCCCCCCCCCAGAAATTCTTAAATATTGAATGAGAACGATATACTATCTTGGAGGAGGAGTGCAAAGTTTTACGGAATAGTTATCTCAATATGCCAGCTATCCGATTCCTGGGATTATCCATAACAGCCAGGGTGATTTACAGGGTTGAAGAAGTTTAAACCTTCTTTAAAACACTGCTAACCTTTTAATATTTCAAATTTCGGAAATTTTAAAGATGGTTTTACAGGGAGCGGCGCACGGGACACTAGGGAGTTGTACCTGACAAGTGATGATCTAATCTGAAAAAAAAAAATAATGCCAATTTTGTCAAGCGGGCTTCACATACATCTCCGAAATTAGGTGACGGGGACGATGGCGACTAGCAAACATACTTTACTATTAAATCCCCTTATTAACCATTAAATAAAACAATTGATACTTAGAACGGAATAGAATCCTGTACCATAAAACAACTTAGTTTGTGGGCAAGTGTCGTAGCACTTTAGAGGGGAAAGCAGGGTATATTTCTAAAATACCTTAACTAAAATCTTTTTGTGGGAACTTTTTGAGGGAGGGTAAGAATGGGTAAAAACGATGAGATGGATCCAGATCGCACTTATTACTAAAACCAGCATCCACCTACCCTACTGGAAATTCTCTAGAATATCTAGGAGAGCTTTTCATCACTGAGAGTGCTTCAAAGTATCACTGGCACTAGTGTTGGATACAATCGATCTAATTAAAATCGCAGGGCTGAATAAACCGTTAAAAAGAAGAAAAGCAAGGCGTATTATTGAGATTTGAAGATTATTAGAAAAAGAACAGTTTAGCATGGGGTAAAATATTTTCTAGTCTACTTTCTAAAACGTCCACATCTTATTCTAAAACTACTTCAATAAGAGTTAGGTAAGAACTAATCACTAAAACGGAGGTTTGATTATTTCCATGTTGAAGATCATGTAGATAAAATTAATGGTGCCTGCAGCTAGGGCATAAAGAAGCAAAATATCGAGGGTTATTATTACACTCAACTCGAACTGATTTAAAAAACACAGGGACTAAAAGTTGGAAAGTGTTTATTTACCTCGCTTCTCGATGAGCTGCTCCATGACTACTAGTTTTATATGGTATTCTTTGAGTTCCTAGACTATCAATTTTTCTTATGATCCCTCCTTTATCAAAAATAGACGCAGCAGTTCTTTTTAATACGGTTTTAAGTTCAGGCTGAAAGAAAATATTTATTAAACGTAATAAAAGCAAGACAAATTTTAGTACACTAAGTTACTGGAATGAAATTCAGAAAAAGGGTACTACAAATGTCCCAGCCCTTACACGCTTTATTCAGGAAGTGAAGTATTGGTAATTTAATCAAATGTTTCTTAATAGTTTTTAATAAACGCTCCTCAATCACAATATTGAAAAATGAAGTCAATTTTAAAAAAGATCATAATCGAACATATAGAAGAGAGCCAAACGCAGCCGTATTATTTTAAGTCTGTGACTTTTTTGTTTTGGTGATGAATGTTTCAAGTGTTCGATCATCATATACATATCGTTAATGAACACTTGATAGCCACATCATTCCACAGATAGGTCTGATTTGAAGATAAGAGGTGTTCGAATATGAAAGTTTTAAAAAGTAGATTAATCTGGGGCGGACAGCATTGGATTCAGAATCGTAAGTGTTCAAGTTAGGCCCATTGATTTAATGTGGAATAATTTATAAAATAAAAAAACAATCATTGGGTTAATTGGGTATTTTTTTTAACGAATCCAAACAGAAGTTTTTAACTATAAGTGAAACTTGTGTACAATGTTTTATATGTGCAAAATTAATGTAATTTTTGGTTTTCGAATTAATTAAGAAAGCCCAATTTTTTCACGCTTCATGTTAAGATATTGAATATGATTAATAAAGAGTTAATTAAAAATTACTTTACCTTTGGCATAACCCGTAAAAGCAAAGCAAGTTCGTAAGTAATCATTGTTTCTTCTTGTCTTATTTATAAGATTTCAAAGTAATTATAGGAGGTATTGACCTCACTTATGTTTTGCTCCTCCTAATCTGAGAATTAGAATAACCTTGTACTCATAAATAAACATCACATGGCATCTCTTCTTATCGTATTAACATTACAGTAACCTTCCTAGTGCCTATCTGATTCCACACTACGAACAAACGTTTGTGTAATTAGCTCCCATTTCTCTGAGATGTGCTGAGAATTAAAAGTGGCGAGTCATTTAGAGACTAATTGAGAATTATACTTTAGAATTGAATTAGAAGTTAAGCCGTTTACTAAAGGTATCTATTCTTAATTAAAATGTCGACTGAATTTCAAATAATTGTTTATTAGAAAGAAAAAGGATGCAACTTACAAGGGGACAATATACATAGGTTACTAACAATAATATATATAGATGGTAAAATTTCAACCCATTTTTTAAAATTTTATTTTATTGGTTGAAAAATGTTAGACTCGAGTCTTGGAGTTTTTTGTCTTGCATCCTAGATCGAAAAATAAGTTAGTTGTATAATGTGCTGCATTTCAATGTGTTTTCTATTAGGTGGAAGCTAAAAATAAGGTAGTATACTCCTGGTGTATGTTAAATCGTAAGGTTAATATGGTGATTACTAAACGTAATAAAAACAAGACAAATTTTACATCACTAAGTTCTGAAATGAAGCTCGTGAAATGTGTACTATAAATGTCCCAGCCCGTTCCCGCTTTATCGAGAAAGGAAAGTATTCGTTGCTTAATCAAATGTTTCTTAATAGTTTTTAATAAACAACCCTGAGGAAAGGGATTAGCTTTGCGGTTAGTATATTGGATTCCCGGGTTCGAATCCAGCTGCTGGTTCTTTTATTTTCTTTTCCTAGGAACTGGACATTGTTGTCTACAACAAGAGAACACTGTCCGGATGCCGTCAGTGCACTGAAAAAAGCCCGGTCGCCAATAATCTTAGCTTTTGACGCGCCTTAAATCATTTTTAAAAAAATAAATGCCCTTCAATCGCAATCCTGAAAAATGAATCATTTTTTTAAAAAAAATCACTATCAAAAATATAGAAGAGTGAGCCAAACAATTACGTAAAATTTGTATAAACAGATTCTGTTTATATAGGCAACGTGGCTGAGTATTAGTGTCTGAAAAGATGGATTCTGTGTGACACGTCGGAAAAATTTCCTTGTTTGAGTTTACCTTTATCTGTACACGTTGCCTCTCACTTGTGCTCTTCGTTTGTGTTCTGGCATACTGTAAGTACAATTCTAGGGAGGGTCTAGTGATTATTGTTTAGTTATCAATTTCTTAGTTTTCCTTAATCCATTCATGATCTTTCACAGTGTGATGCTGTTGAAGAATCCCAATTATTTTTCCGACATGTTCGTTAATTAGAGCTGATTATCAAACTCCCGTATGGTGTAGCTTAGTGTAACGAAGCTGAATCGATCTAGGATGAATGAATGCCAGATTATTTTTTTAATTTAAGGCTCGACAACATTTGAGGTCATTGGCGTCCGGAGCTTTTTTCAGAGCACTGTTCGCAATTTATCTTCATTTGGATGTGGTTTAGTGGTGGCGCATTGAGGTAGTGGTTCTAGATAGCTGCTTGTGGGCATTTAACTCTAAGCTGAAGGTCTCCGGTGCGCTCAAAACCATACCATTGCTGCCATGGAATTTTATTGGTAATCCTGGTGGAAATGAATTTAACTCTTAGCTTGATGGTCACCGGTGCGCTCAAAACCATACGCACTGCTGCTATGGAACTTTATTGGTAATCCGCCTCCTGTTGGAAGTGAAAACCCTGGCCTTTCATCGTCTGTTACAGAATTAAACAGGCAAGTTTTTGCGAAGTGTAAGATGTGATCTTACTACACCACCTATCCCGAGATCATTTTTAAGTGAAATTATTTTTTCCCCAATCATAGGTTTACCTTCTGGCAGAGCGACAAAAAAGTTTTATTTTCATCATCTTTTCTGGGTTGTGTTGCCGTCAAAAGAATATTGGATTATTGAGACGAAGGTTGTTTTTTATAGCAACAGATTCTCATGTTTAACTAAACAAAACTAAGTACAATTTCAAACGTATAAATTCAAATAAATTTTCTTGAATTTTTATTTTGTTTTTATAGGCAAATTGTTAAGATTTTGTACTGATGAGATTGATGCACAGTTTTTTAACCATTTCCTAAAAACAAAATAAAAACATTTTGAAGTGCAATTTAAATATTTTAAAAACTAAATCAGTATGCAATGGTTATTAGTAAGCATAAACCCTGAATTGTATGTATTCCCTCAGTCGAAAACTTGGCAAAAATCAAATATAAAAGACCAAAGTAGGAATAATTTCTCATTTCCCTCTGTAATGAATTCACAAAAAAAAATGAGAATAGTACTCTGCTTTACTTATTACAATTATTCCTCAATAATAAATCTGCCACTTTTTTTCAAGTTTATTACAATTGTTATATTAAGATTTACTATTTTAACACTAAGTATTGTGTCAAATGTATAAACCTAAATATGTATATTTTCATGAATTTTTATTATAAGTTTTTACAGGCAAAAATAATTTAAAACATGCCTATTACATTAAAGCTCGTGCTAAGTATAACTTTTTTTTTTTCTGCAGATGTCAACTACTCACCATCTTCATTGTTCTATATCTCATTCTTTAATCAGAGAATGGCATTCTATGAACACAAGAATGTCACCTGAGAATTTAATGTATCCTATTTTTATTGTGTAAGTAACAATAAATTTATTGCTTGCAGTATTCATCTAATTTTGTACAAAACAGTAAAAATATAAGAAAAATAATTAAGAATAGTAAGCGAAAGGATTTACCAAGTTCTTAGTCAAATACTGAGATTCCTTCGCGGAGATCATGGATCGAATCCAGCTGCCGGCCCTGAAATTTTCAATTCCAAGGAGCTTCTTACAGCTCACTGTCCGGTGATGGATATTGTTATCCTACACTGAAAAAAGCTGGAGGTCCTAACACGCCCTAAATTAAAAAACAAGAGTTATGTGGATGTTTTATAATTAAAAATTCTTGAATATGCACATGGTTAAGGTGACCAGAAGTCCGAATCAGCCGCAACATCCCCAGTTTTTACCATGATTTGATTAGAAAAAATTTCTGAATTTGTCGTGGATGGCACGTTTTTTTATGTTTTTTCATGAAAAGAATGCAAGAAATTAATTAAACTAAACTTTTCAAAAGTAGCATCTATGAATTTTAATTTTGACTTCACTATGAGCAGCTACAAAGAGGTGGAGTTATTTACTATAATGTCCAATTATATCTTAAGAGCCTAATTAATACTAACAAATCTTATTGAAAAGATGGTTAGAACCGCAGTGATGGATAATTTATTTGATTTTATCCATATTAACGCGTTTGTTGTATCCCTGACTTTAATCCATCATCAGTCAGATTAATTTGTTTGGTGTGAAGATTTCAACTTCAGTTATGTTTCGTCTCGCACTACACTTGCTTACTGATTGCGGCGGTTACATGGGTACGTGTGTAATGTAAGTTTGTTGTTAAAACTGCAATGAATCATAAACTGAGTACATATTTTTACTCAATAATTTTACTATCAATTTCCTATCGAATTGAGAGTATCTCAGTTCTATATTTTAGAAGATGAAATGAAATTAATCAGCTTGGAAATTTTAGTAAGAGAAAGTATCGTGTAATTGTGCAAACTTTATTTTTATGATATCATTATTTACCGGAAATTCATAACCTCAAGCGTATTAAATTTAAATTAATAACAAACAGGCACAGTCAAGTAACGGATCACAAGACGTCTTCGAGGTGGTAGTAGGTTTGGATTGTTTCTTAATCTCTTTATTCATTTTTCTTATCTGAATAATTGCAGTTTTCTTCTTTGAAAAAAATATAGTTGTTTCATAATAATATATTTGCTACAGCGCTTTTATTTATACATATATTGTTGTTTGGTTATATATATCTCACCTTTTTTTGTTAGAGAAGATGACAATGCCATGGAGCAGATTTCTAGCATGCCAGGGGTTTTCAGATACGGCATAAATTCTTTAATTAAAGAATTGGGACATTTAATACAATTGGGTCTGAAATCTATTTTAATGTTTGGTGTGGTGTCCAAATTACCAAAGGTAAGACTGATCTTTTTTTTTTTTTTTTTTTTTTTAAATTTATATACATTGTCGATGAAACTAAAACATCTTGACCATATTTTTCCTTACTACTGCCACTTCTAAATAGCTTACTTTAAATACAACTGTTCAGAGGTACTAGCAAGCAATATTTTTAAAATATAAATTTTCAAATTAATCACAGAATCAACTCTCATATCTCCAGAGATTAACTGTTTTTTTTTTTCTTTCTACCCTATTGTTGCAAGAAATCAGATGTTGAAATTAGTAGTTTGCTCCTGCGTAATTCAATGTCATTTTATTATCCATAGTTTCAGTATTCAAGAAATTGCTAAAAACTGTGTCTTATGTGATATAAAACAAACAATGCTTTTCTGTAAATTACACTCTATATTAATTGTTCTTCAGGATGATATCGGAACTAATGCTGATTCAGCACTTAATCCAGTGATAAAGGCTGTTCCCGTTATTAGGAAAACTTTCCCTGATCTTATAATTGCTTGTGATGTAAGTATTTATATAAGTTACATTTCTTATGTAATCTGCTTGTAGTTAATGTTTTATAATTATGTGTTGTGATTTCTACAACTCTTTCCAAATTTGATTTTGCAAAAAAATGTATATGGAAGCGGGCACAAAACCAAGTGAATAGCATATAGATCTATTGCATTTTAAAATAGTAAGTGAAGTGATTCGTGAGATGTAATATGTTAAAAAACGAAATTTTCTAGAGCTATTCAGAAAGCTGTGATGAGAAGAAGAAGCTTACAGCAGATATTTACATGCAAAAAGCTGTAAACAAACTAAACTATGCTTAAAAGGTTGATGAATTTAAAAAAACAAGTTTTGGGAAATATTATTTGCAAAAGTTCAACATGAGACAAATTTTTAAATGTCTTACTAGTGCACTAGTGAATATTAACTTGCAGCAAACCTCAATGATGTTCGCTTATTTCCAGCAAATCCCGAACGTCTGTTTAGGTATATTTACTCATTTTTAATATGTTAATGCTGCAACGGTAGTGAAGAAAAGGGAACGGATAAGGGAAGTATCGGATGAGTGCACTGGATTTCCACGAGAGAATCCATCATCGTTCTTAGTCAATGTTGTCTGAAACGAGAGAATATTGTTCGGCAATAATACATGGGGCGTCCCCATGTTCAATTTTTTGGCACTTCCGTAGAGCTGTATTCTGTACGTCCATATTGGGGCAAGTAGAGCGGTATATAGTGTTCGTTTGTTCGTCAGGGTTAGTTTTGATCGTTTGTCGAGTAGTCTTTTCAACATTTTATACCTCAGATTGAGGTCAATTCGTTTGAGTCTCGTATGGGGGTTCCATGTTAGTCGTTTGTCAAGATGTAGTCCGAGATATCATACTTGTTTAGTGATTGGTATAGAAGTATTGTGGAAGGAGAGAGGAGGCAGAGTTTTCTTATTTAGAGTGAATACTATGTATTTAGATTTAAATTCGTTCACTTTTGTGATTCTCCACTTTTGCTTTAAAGAAATAAAAATAAAAATAACAGAGTGGTTTGGGAAAATGCAAGTACAAAACACGTCCATTAAAAAAAAAAAAAAAAAAAGAAAAGGAAAAAATGTACAGAAATCAATTTAGTAAAAGACAAGGATCCAGAACGTTGCAGTTGAGTTTTCATATTAAAAAGAAACTAGTTCAGGAGAATTGAAAACTATTAAGATTGTTTAGTCGCTAATGGATTCTGCCAGAAGAAACTTTTGTTTACCAAGAAACTTATGCCCCAGAATCAGAATCTCTATGGTAAGAACTGTATTGGTAATAGCAGTTCGGAAAGAAATTACCGTCCATCAGTCAGTCTATTTGAATGGAGCACATAAAAAAGAAATAAATAAGAGGATCTCAAAAGCAATAAGCTTTGTAAGTAATAGTGAGAGGAAAATATGTTGACAATAATTTCTAATTTCAAAAGTGATATACATTCCCTGAGTGTGCAGTTGAAAACAATTTTTGTTTTATGTTTTTATTCATTTTATAGGTATGCTTGTGCCCATATACTTCTCACGGTCATTGCGGATTGTTAACTTCAAACGGAAGGATAGATAATGAAAAAAGCATCAAAAGAATTAGTGAAATTGCTGTTTCTTACGCAAAAGCAGGTAAAAGTCTTATAACAGCTTTTTTCAATTTATCAATTATCATTTTAGCTTCAGCATTTCTAGTATTCATTTTTCCGTCATGAGCTTGCTCTACCCGCAAACGTACAGTTAAAGTGTAACTTCTTTCTCCTGAAGTCCTTAGAATGTCGTGTATTTGTGTGTGAATGTGTGATCGTATGGTGTGTCTGGAATGTACGTGTGGACTTGGACCTTCTTTGGGAGCGTTACTACCAAAGAAGCTGTTAATGTACTTATAAATCTGTTTTAATCGTTATTTCCGAAATAACTTTTTTTTCTTTCTTATTTGCACATCAACTGATATGATCATTAGCGTCTTCTTCCTTATAAAAATATTTCTCTAAAAGTAAGGAACTAATCTTTTGTTTTTTAAGTAATAAGAACAAAACCTATAATTAGAGGATAGAATACCTACAAGTTTTAGTGCATGTAGCATTAATCGACCACCCTTCAAAAATTATTTTTTTTATGTCTACGTATTAATTGTTTGGCAGGTTGTCATATTGTAGCACCATCAGATATGATGGATGGCAGAGTTGGTGAAATTAAGAGAGGTCTAAACAAAGCTTCCTTGAATGACGTCAGTGTATTATCCTACGCAGCTAAATTTTGTTCTTCTTTTTACGGACCTTTTCGTGACGCTGCGAAATCAGCTCCATCATTTGGTGATAGAAAATGCTATCAGTTGCCGCCAGGAAGTAGAGGCCTGGCGACACGCGCTGTGGTAATGACTATTTCATGTCTCTTTTTTGAACTTGGTTTATTTTATGAATAAATAATCATTTTTCTCCTACTTCTTTGACGTAATTAGTTGTAGTAGTTAAAGAGAAAAAAAAATCAAACTAAGTGTTGAAATATTAGGAAAACTATTTATTTGAATACAAGTACTAAGATTAACATTTTAAAAGGTATCTGGATCTTTGTTAGGGGAAGTCGATTCTTGTTGAATCTTACCAATTTACCTCTGAAGATTGTTGAAATTTCGAAAGCGGTAAGAATAATGCTTTGTATGATTTATGAAGTCAATGTTATATTAATCTAGCTCAGTGGTTGACAATCTGGTCTCTACCGACCATTATTGGGCGTTCCAGCTTTCGTGGTGGGCGGTAGGGATTTTTCCAAAATTGAAGTACTTTCCTTTTTTCAATTTAATTGAATTTTTAAAAACATAAATAGAAATTTTTGAAGTATTGCATTATTTAAAACATTTTCATTAGGTTTTCATAAAATTCTTTGTTTTTATTTAAATTTCTGAAAATATACTATTTGTTTCTCCCAGTATAAGTTTAGTTCACGTCATGTAAATGAAACTAAATGCGCTATGCATTTAATATACTCATTATAGTCATTATTGCTAGGTTTATACCTAGCATTAGTCTGGCCATAGTCATTAATTTATCCTGGTCAGTACACAGTTAGATTTGTGATAGTAAGTACGAGCCTAGAGCTTCAAACATAATGCCCATTCCTCAAAAAAAGAAATACTTGGTGGTTATTTCCAGATTTTCTGAAGATGGGTTGCATAGAATCTGTTGTAAATAAACAACTCTCAATGTTTTCACTGAGCCATAAAACATTATCCAATGAGACTATGAAGCCAAGTCGATTGTTTTCTACATCTTTCTACAAATCATCCAAATTAATGAGGACAAGCTCATTGAACATTTTCAGGAAATGTATAAAAAAATTTCAAAATCGTACAAGAATCATTGCATCATGTAAGAAACAACATGCATCGAACGAAGATATGGATAAATTGCCTCATCACAATTCACAATTAATTGCAAAAAGTGGAAAAATCTACCTTTGAGAATCTGTAATAATACTGTAACAAAGAATTTATTTCAACAATAATGCATCAAGATATATCTCAAATTTTAAAAACGTTTCCCGTTAGCGATAGCACAGCAAAGCAACGAATTGAAGAAATGGCAGTTAATGTTAAAAAAAACTTTCAAGTTTTCTCCAAAACTCTTCATTTTCCGTGCAATTTGGCGAGTCTACCATTGCAAATAATAATGCTTTATTGATGCAATCTGTACATTATTTTAATGAAAACTATACATTTCGAGAAGAAATGCTATTTGCAATAAATCTCATTACAGTTACAAGAAGATTATATTTATTTAATACAGTGAAATCATACTTTACAAAAACAATATTCCTTTGAATAATATTGTTGCATTTGCTACTAATGGAGCACCATCAATGGTAGGCCGCTATCGTGGAATATTTGTTTTTTAGAAGGAAGAAGAGCCAAATGTTTTTGTATTCATTATGTTGTGCATAGACAATATCTTGTAGGTAAACATCTAAATACAAGTCTCCATTCATCATTCAACGTAAGCGTAACAAGAACAGTGCAAAAAAATGGTTGTGTTTCAACATTGCCAGAACAATAATGATTTTATTACGTTTAAATTTCTAAAAAGCTTTTGAGGTAAAGTTCGCTTTCCCAAATCTAGTATTTTAGTCGGAACTTACAAAATCAAAAATTTGAATCCTGAATTATTAGCTTGAGTTTTATTCCTTAGGCCAGAGATGTAGATGAAGGAGCTACTATGTTGATGGTAAAGCCAGGCATGCCATATCTAGATGTCGTTTATGAAACGAAGAAGCAGTTTCCGCAGTATCCCCTTTTTGTTTATCAGGTAATTTACTTGATGTGCTGGAAAATGTAATACTTTTTTCTTAATAATTTTGCTTTTTATTTCTCATTAATATTTCAATGAAGGTTTCAGGTGAATACGCTATGATTTTTCATGCTTCAAAACAAGGTGCAATAGCATTACAATCGGCTGTTGAAGAAAGCCTCACAAGTTTTCGCCGCGCAGGTAAAATATTTGATATTGGTGGGTAAGGCCATACGCACATTAGTGTTTTTTAAACTATGCGCTAGAGCCAAATGATTTACCATTATATTACGATGTTTAACATAAATGATAATCACCAAAATAAGCACCTGTATTGATAAAAACAATGCCTCAATGCATAAAAAGGAATTCTCCAGATCGACTCGCAAGTGTTCACATTGCAATCCCTTTAGTATTCAGGAGAAGGTCTTCTTGAAAAGCTCAAGCCGTTGTCACAAATAGTTGATAGACCTATTAAGTTTACTTGAAAGCAAAAGCACACCGAAAATAAATTTTAAATGTGAGTCACCATTTCAGGAAGCATTTTCAGTATCGCTGACCCTTAGTAAGAACCGAGATCGCTATCATATCAAATGTTCGAAATAGTGATTTCCGATAGTTCATGTGATGTTAGGGGCATAGAACAATGCGTTGTATTTTTGAGGTACTGCTGGCAAGACGATGTGATCTCTTACCTGTTTGAATTCAAGAAAAGATGGGATAAGGCGAGCAGACTTGTTTTTGTATTAATTTAATTTATCCTTCTAGGGTTCAAATTTTTAAAAATTGGTAGAAAGTGGTCATTCCAGAATTTTCTTCTGTTAAAAACAACAGCAACTAGTTGTGATTTTACTGATGAAAATAAAATTCGCTTCAATATTGTCAACTAAAAAGCAAAAACGAAGATTAAAAGATGCACCAGACGAAATTGACCTCGAATTCATGTAAAGGAAATTAAAAACTGAATTTCTGAAATGGGGGCTAGGTACGAACTAAAACCGAGTATTTAGTAGTAAAATGAAATCTTGAGGAAAGCTTGGAGAGAAGGCCAGAATATGCGATAAGTAAGCAAATGTAAATGTGAATTATTTTTGGACAACGGAAAATAAAATAGACGGGCAATGCAAGAAGGTATTTGGTTCTTTGAAACGACAAAGTAAGTACTGTAAGTAAGTACAGTAATTGTACTGTAAGTATCCCACACATAGATGCCATTCTTTTTTGCGCAGCTGATTCTAGACAAAGACAAAAAAAAAATTATAAAAAAAATGTTGAAGCAGAGCGAAAACGTATTATTTAATCTATTAAGCAATTGTATCAATAAGCCAAGGGTGGACTGGATGTGGAACAACGATGTTAGGAGAAAATGGGAGTAAGAAACAACTTAGTACAGGACATGTCGTGTGACGAATGGACGTTAGAATACAGTAGAAAGAGGCATCCAAGAGGTATGACCTGAAGAGCCCTGCAAAAGGGGACAAATTTTCTTGGATCTAAAGAAAATCCTTGAAGGAGCAAAAGCAACATTAGAAAGAAAACTTGTAGTAAGAAAACGATATATGAGTGTAACAGATTGCTTTTCTGTATTCACAATCCCACAATTGCTAGCAATAATTATAAAATATACCAGTAAAAGTAAAGTAATCGCCTATTTTTTCAGGCGGGGCTTAGCGTCCAACCACCAATTAAGTATCATGGACGGGGGCATGTATTTTACTTTAAGAATTTTTGTTTTATAACAAATAAAAATTAGCCTTGCGCGAGATTCGAACTGGGGATCTCCCAATAACAAAACCAAGCTCATAACCGCTAGAGCAACACCCGCCCCAAATATACCCATAGTTGAGTTAAGTAGTAATAATAATAAAGGAAGTTAGTCTTTACGATTGAGTATGCTTCTTTTTAGTTACTACCTCAAATTCGAATAACTTCGTGTGCTTCCGGCCTAAAGATTAATCCGCTTGAAGCAAAATATCAGCAAAACTTATTTTTAATCATGTTAATATATTTTTATGAGATTCTTTTATTGCTAAAATGATTTACGAATAGTAAACATAATTTATTAGAGGTATATTTTAATCTAATTATTTTTTAAAATATTGAAAACAATTTTTTTTTTCGTTTTACCTTTTTATTTTTAGGAGCCGACTGCATAATTACATATTTTACACCACAGATTTTGGAATGGCTAGCACATAATGAGAAGAAATGATAACTGAATAATTAATGTAAAATAATTGTGCGAAAAGATGTTTATTTTGGTTTTACAATTTTGTTGGGAATATAGAAAATATTTTTATAAATGGATTTTATTAATAAAAAAAATACACTAGTAAATTGGATATTATTGTTAATAACGATAAATACTACAAATAAAAATTACCAAGTGCCAGTATTTTAAAAGAGTAGATTCGTTTTTATGAACTGGATGTAATTATAGGTGACAATCGAATTACCTAAGCTCACTACCACTCATTTTATATTTATACACTTTGCATTACGTATGAATATTTTATTTTTGCATTATTTTATCACATTGTAGGCGATTACATTCTATAAATTAACATGGACACCTCAATAAATCTTCAGTCCACTGGGAATTTCACTTTTAGGCACTGACTGTTCAATATAAAACTGGAGAGATTTGCTCAATGCGCTGAATATTTTCTCCAAATTAAATCGCTTTCTCAAAGTAACTCAGTTAGATTCACTGTTCCTCGAATGTTTACTGGTAGAGTCTTCACTTGAATCAAGTCTCCTAACGCAACAAGACAAGGAGCAATGGCATCGCATTCCAAGTAATGCAACACGATCTTTTATTTAATTAAATTTTGAACGAAACGAGTCAAGAATTGTTTTCTTCGACAAAAACTCTTTTCACCACGTTCACTATATGTATTGTCTTCATTATTTCATTAGAAGCTTTAATTTAACAGAACAAACTTTTTAAAAACGCTTCTAAAAACTGAAGAACTGCTTTCACTTCAGTTGTCAAGCTGCATTAATAAATGAAAGTTATACAAAGAAAAACATTTACAACCGCATTCCGTACAGAAATTTTTCTACGACCAAAGTGTCTCTAGAAAGCAGCAAAATGCAGCTGGCTACTTGTAAGTTTCTGCAAATTATTCAAGCAGTAGCTTGAATAATATCACCAAATGATCAAATCAAATGATGGTGTGGATCTGACCAAATGATGAATATCACATTCTATATCTAGAACCAATTCTACGCATATCTAGAATGACATTCTATATCATGCACTACGAGTAGTCATAAGTTTAGCATTCTCTGAAGAATAATTACCTTGTATTACCTAATAGATTTAAAACTACTAAAACAAATAAGAAATCGCCACTTTTATTTTAGTGTGATTCGAAGAATAAGAACAGTTTGTAAAAAATATATTAAGAAAATGGATTTGCTCAGAGATCACCGCTTTGGACTCGTAAACTGCGAAGTCCTGCATTTCAATCCAAATGCGTTAACCTTAGATTTCTTTGCCTGGGAGCCTCTATAGCTCATCGAAGATATAGAATGTAGTCTATAGGGAGAGTTCCCTTTCTAGAGGCTATCAGTGCATTGAAAAGGCTCTAGGCGATGATGCGTCTTAAATTAAAAAAACACATGTATATATAAACATCTTTTAAAGAATTCAGTTGTTCGAATACTTTAGTTAGAAAGATTTTCGAGGTGCTCTTACTTCGAAAAATAATTTTAATGCATGTTCTGTTCGCGAAAAAATAATGTTAGCGTTTTCTGGGTCAAGTACTCACTTTTTTTTTATTCCCTATCAGCGAATTGTTCTTTTCAGTTCAGGAAATTTTAGTGAGATTAGGGATACAATAAACAAAACAACCAGGGAAAACTTTACAAAATATTTATAATTTTACTAGTAAACATCATAAATAATTTGATGATGCCCTTTACTCTTTTGTATTTGTTATCAATTACTTGCTTGCAATGCTTTCTTACGCTTTAAATCAAATGTTTTCTTGAACTGCAACTCACTTTTAGTTATCCCTAGTTTTTAGTAGCCACAACATTGCAAGCTGAAAAACAAAATAATAATAATTTAAAAAAGGTAGGTAGCAAAAAATAAAAAAAGAAATCAGTAAACTTTTTGCAAACACTTCCGCTACGTTACACACTACGCTTTCTTGATGACGGATTTACCTTGAATCCTTCTGATCCTATCAAAACACCACTTTCAATTCAAACGACTGCAGTTTGATTTATAGATTGCTACGCAACCAATAAGCAGAATTTGAAAGAGACAGAAAAATGGTGTGGATCTGGAGCATTCCTCGACTGCCACGTGGCTCCTGTCAAGTTTACCAGCCAACCTGATTAGTCTACAGCCATACCGAAAATCCAGGAATATACTTTTGTCAACTCTGAGCACTTAATTTGATGTAAAAATTGAATATCTAAGGTCAGCAAGTAATTGCCTAGTTGAGCAATCCAACAGCCAAGGGTGGTAATGGATTCATAAGGCATAGCACTGCTATTTTTACTGTTACAATGTATTTTGTCCTACTTTATTATTTCTTATCGTACTTCAGCGTCCACTCTAGCACCACTTCGTACAAAGTTTTAAGTTTTTAAAGAAATAGTGTGAAACGTTTTATCTCTCAAGATTGAATAGGCGAAAAACTCTTAGCATTAATGCATTCCGCAGCGAAGCAGGATATTCAGTTATCGTTTCATAAAATTAAAAATTTAAATAATTTTTGATCAATAATAATAAATACCTCATTCACTAACTCCTAACTTTAGCAGAAAACCTGTCAAGTACGTGAGTTTTTTTGGAAGTTTTCACATCTTTACCTTCATCATCGTTCTCATTTAATATTTTATCTTTAGCTTGCTTCATCTCATGTAAGAGCGCCTGTTAACATCAAAAATTAAAAAAAATACTTCATAAATCAGTGAACAATAAACTCATTAGATAGCCATGCTTAATGGTTGAAATTGGGTAATGTTTTATTGACATTGATCACTGTCAAAAAAATATTTTTTCTTATATTTTTTTACATACTTAAATGATTAATTTTTTTGCTTAGGATTTTATCAAATTATTAAAAAATCAGATATTTAAATTCGCACGACTTTCCCTCACAATTCTCAAGGTTGTAGCTTACAAAATTTCTTCGAACTTCGAATTATACTGAATACAAGTTTATATTATAATATTTAGGGGAGATCGAAGTCCCGTTAACAAAGCTTACTTCCATTAGAACAACATCTTCACCAGGTTGTCAGAGAATGTGAATGTGTGTGATTTGATGTGGTCATGCCCACGCAACCCGTGGAACGAAATAAACATTTTATAAATTCTAATTAATTAATTTTTTTAGTTTATTTATTATTTTTCCATTTAATAAATATGGAATTAAAATGAATGAAGAATTCATTTATCAAGGAGGCGAGAAAAGGATGAACGAAGAGAAACTGAAAAATAGGCAAGAATGAACTCTTACAGTTTGGCGGGAGAAAATTTCAGTTAAGTTTGATGAATGGAATCCTTGAAGAACGCAGGCATTGAAAGAATGACGGTAGGGCACATATCGTGTATAATTAAGAAAGGAGACAGAAAGAATGTAGCAACTTTAGAGGGGTTTGTGTACTTAATCCATTTTTGAAGATATTATGTAAATTAATAAGAAACAGGTTAGGAGAAAAATTCTACACACCACCGGAACAATGCGGTTTTACAGCAGGAAAATCAACCATTGATAATATTTTTACAGTTAGAAAAAAACGAAGCACGTTTAAGAGATGTAGAGATGGTCTTTGTGGATCCTGAAAAAGCGCAGGAAGTGTTTCTCGTGTTCTCCTTTTAGAAGCCCTTAAAGAAGTAAGAACAGGTGAGTCTCTCTCGTATCTAAAGACCTCTGATATAGACGCGTCTTAAATTAAATTAAAAAAAATAACTCTCTGGCGATATAAAATTCAGCTGAGGAATATTTTTTCAGGGACCACATTAAAACTACAGAAATTGATTCATTGAATGACGCTTTTATGAGACAAATTAATCTTTAAAATACCTTCTTTCGAGTTTCCTTCACTATTTTCTTTACTTTAGCAGCTCTAGCAGTGTTTCCTCGTTTCTTCTTTCTTGGAGTAAAATTTATTTCAGGAGGTTTCAAATTCTGGAACAGTTTACACTTTAATAATTTAACTTATTTTTTTTACAAGAAGATGCCAATTCAATTTAATTAAAAATAAAAAATTGAAAAAAGTTAGCAACAAATAAAATTCTTCTCAAATAAAATGTTTATGTGAGATGAAGCAAAAGTTTAACGCTAAATTTAAACAAAAATATCCACTTTCTTATCGGTTTCTCCAAAACGGTCCATATTTTATGATTTCTGATATTTTACGAAAGGTCTTGTCAAAATTTCTACATTGAAAACTTTTTTTAATTATTTGTTTCTGCATTATACTTCCTCTTACTCTAAATAAGGAAAGTTTTGAGTTTACACAAAACTTATGAAATTAAGATTTTACCGAAAATATGAGTTTCAAAGTTGTTGAGTGAGAAGAATTTGTTTTAGAAAATAATCTTTGTCTTCAGACATAAAAAAAAAAAAAACTTTACTTATACATTTGTCTACACAAATGCAGTGGTCTATAATATTATATTATAATTTTACCTAAACAAACATTTACAAAGGGATTATTAGTTAGCACTCCCGGAGGGGCCGTAACAGTTGCTAAGCCTCGAGCTTCTTCTTCGGGTTTCTGAGAGAAGGGCATTGCTGGTTGCACGAAAACTGGTGGGTTTTGAGATTGACCAATGGGGCACTGAGGAATTGGCAGAGGTGTTCCGAATGTTCTTGTTTTTGTTTTTTTAACTTTTTGGGGAAGACACTGGAAGGATAGTTCCTTTTTGTAAGTCATTAACGAAGTGGACTCGCTGTACATGGAGGTTTACCGTGTGGTCACTAGAATTACTCATCGTAAAAGAGAATAATGAATTTTTTTTTTTGCTAAATTTATTTTAACTGTACATATATACATTTAGCAAATGTGTATTTACAAATTAACATTTGAAATGTGTCACAAAGCTAGTACAGTGCCACAACCGGGATGACAATGAGAGGAACCAACAAGCGCTGGAACTCTCTAG
This sequence comes from Rhodnius prolixus, assembly GCF_049639745.1. Taxonomy (NCBI): domain Eukaryota; kingdom Metazoa; phylum Arthropoda; class Insecta; order Hemiptera; family Reduviidae; genus Rhodnius; species Rhodnius prolixus. The sequence goes on along the minus strand of NW_027411581.1, from coordinate 31,624,615 downwards.
GAACTTGTTGGAGGTTGGGAAGCAAAGTGGTCACGTGGCTAACACCGTTTTAAGCGACGTGGAGGATTGTCAGGCTGGGATGATGTAGATAGTGATTAAGCCAGGAGATTTGGGTGAACGGAGAGAAATATAGGAATCGAGTGGGATTGACTCATTGATGGAGGATGTGGTTAGAGACTTAAAATGGTTAAGATTCAGCAGAAGACTTTGGATTGAAAAGATTGGATAGGTTGGATGTTAGATGGTTTGGTAGAGCCCCACAATTCTGCTCTTCATTGCACCTTATTACGTACTTCATAAATTGTAAGTTTGTTTTGTATTTTCATGGAGTATTTCGGTCCAAGGAGACTCCTTAGTAGTCCGTAGCGTCTAATCAGTTCTTGCCTTTTAAGTCTTGTGTGTGGGTTCAGGTTAGAGCTGTCTAAGTAGAGCCTTTGATAACGAACCTGTGTGGAAGTCGGTAGGTCGGTATTGTTAATAGATAGTGGAGGGCAAGTCTGTCTTCGTAAAGTAAATGTCTTCTGAATACATTTGGTAGTGTCAAGTTCAACTTCCGGACACAATGTACAGGAGAATGTTTTACAATCAAGTACCACTTGAGATACGGTACTCACAAAAAATCGACACAAATAGTCCACTAATTAACAAAAACTTTTAATTTTAATAAACACAATAAATAATCGCGTCTTGCTTAAATTAGAGCAGAAAGCTGACGTTTTCGTTTGAAAGACGTCACATGTTCGATACGTCATTTGAAAATGGTTATAAGTATAAATAAAAAAGCGAGCAACAAATGCAAAACAAAATCTGAAAAAGAAAATACTTCACTTACAAGAAGTTTAACTTTAGCATTTAAGCGCTCTTTTAAAGTAGGAACGTCCATTTCTGCCAAAGTTATTGGATCTAAGGTAATCATCTCTGGTTGAATTTTTTCAAGAAGAGACTTAACTTCTGCTTCCCTTCTTTGTGATTTCGACTGCATAGGATTAGCTTCCAAAGCATCATAATTAGGTTCACCAGCTCCTGTAAAAACATCAAATGGGCTTCATTGAAAGCATTTTTGTATTTTTACTTGAAATAAAAGACAAATATTACATTCTAATGGAATTATTCGAAAATAATGACTGCAAAAACAAACCTGGTACTAGAATACTTGAAAAGCCCGAAAAACATCCCAAGCCCAATACATCTTCATAAGGACAAAACTCAATATTTCTTATTGGTGTTAAAGCTTTATGACGCAGATAAGGTTCAGATACTTCCTGAATATGACAATTCCTGTAGATCTAACCAAATATTTTTATAAGTAAATATTAGCACTTAAACAAAATAACATCACATATAGTAATAGTAATAGCTTACATCAACATGTCTTCCAATGGAAGCGGCTAGTAATCCTTGCTGACTAAATGACAAATCTGAGGGTGCACCTCTGAGTGTATAGTGTTTGACTGGGCCCACTAAGGATCTAATATCCCATATTTTTAATTGTTTATCAACTGAGGATGTTGCCATGTATCTGGGGGGAAAAATAGTAATAGTTTCAAAACTTTATACAATTTTTATATTCTCTTATTCATTGAAAAAAATAAAAAAAAGAATTTGGATCTTTTTATTTGGAAAAACATAATTTGACGTTGACATTACACTATAATGGCACTTTTGAGAAAAGTCTGCCCTCATCCTTCCCCAAAGAAAAGTGTCCTTATACAAATTTTCTTGAGAAAATATATTTTTATTTTTTAATTGGGCTCCCGGATTTTTTTTTTTCAAGTACTTGCCCTCCGGACAATATTTTTTCGACACAGATAACAAATCACCGTACATCGAGCTATATGAAGCTATAGGAAGAGAAACTCTTAGGACCAGCAACTGGAGGGATAGAGTTATACTAAAATGATAGATCTACATCCATGTTGTCATCAGAGAAGGCAGAGGTTGAGCACCTAGACACTAGACAAATAATGAAAAATAATAATGAAACAAGGAGAACTTACGGAAAAATAAATATATAACGGGCGCTAAAACTGGTTCATAGTGACTTTCGCCAACTTATTCACAGGATCCTTCGAAAATTGCATCTTTACCACACTTATATCAAATTTCTTCAGCACCTTTGCTCTCCCAACAACCTTCTTTTAAAATCACCTCATTTTTAGACTACTTTCTTAAGCATATATAATATTTTTAACCCCTCTTTTTGAAACCCTAATTAGTGAACCTCTTTCTTGCTTTACAAAATAAATCCTTTAAACAATCCTTTGAATATGCTAACAATCTTTTGGAACACAACGGACTAATATTTAACAAAATCGAACTAAAAGTATTTCTACTTGACGGACGAATAAACATTGCTCTCATTCGGAAACCTCTACAAGTTGATCGTACTTTCACATAACTTATAAAAGACAGCTATTCCAAACCGAAACTCCCTAAAACACTATTTTCTCTCACCAACCACGTTTGAACTCATCTTTGCATTCTATCCATAAAACTTAACTCCTCAGTCAAATATCTTCCCACATAATTTTCATTTTTTGTATTAAGTTTTTTAATGGTTACTTTACAATTACCATTTAAAGCTAAATTCTTGTATTTTATTTTTTTTTCTGTTGGTACACTTCTATTTTTTCTAAAATGTCCATATGTCATCCTTTTCATAAAAGGAAAGGCATAAGCAAAAATATTATGAATGACCAAATAAATTAACTCTAACTTGGATACATCCTTAAAGTCATTCTTGACCAAACGCACTACACGGGTACCAACGAGGAAGAAGAAACGGTGAACGACTGAAAACGGGTCCAAAAAAGCACAATTTCAGCGTGAACTAGTGCACTTCAATGAACGAGTTTCCTCATATCTATTGTATGTATATTTGTATTATTCCACTTAGATTTACTTATGCGCATTAACTTACTTTCCCGTGTGTTCTATCGCGATTCCTTGAACTCCGGCCTTGTGGCAAAGCATTTGCACTAAAGGCTTATCAGTGCTGGGACTCCACATGCTTACGACACCTTAAACATATAATTAACAACTTTTCTATCAAGTAATTATTTTCAGGCAACATAAAATTGTTCCTCACCTGAGAGAAAAGAGAAAGTAAGAAGAATTTAGCGATTTTTTTCAAATAGAGTTAGCGAGTGCATAAATCTTTCCCAAAACCATTAAAAGTTGTACAATATATGAATCATTGCCCCATAAGAGCAGGAAGTACAAAGAATTTTACAGAAATAAGAAATTTCACAAAATCTAGCAGATGAAAGTAACTTACATTGAAAGCGGTAATAGTGCTATAAACGTGCTGAAAAAAGCAAAACTATTAAAAGGAAGTGGCATTTTTATTAATCAAGATTTGTCTGCGTATTCTAGAAACAAGAGGTCTAAATTACATAAACTTCGAAAAGAAATTATGCGTCTCAATCCTACTCTCAAAGCCCGATTGCGAGATGATTATCTGCTAATAGGAAATGTACGCTTTGATTGGTCAGATGGAAATGAATTAATAGTAGGAAATGTGAATGGTGAGGAAATGTTAAGCAAATTGGTAGGTGCAGATATATCGGCCGTTGTTCGCCTAATAAGCTCACACACGAACTCAAATAAATGAGAAGAGTCTGTCTGTCAAGTTCAGAATAAAAATGATGGAAAGAGTGAAAAATATGTATTTAGAATTTTATCTTATAATATTGCAGGACTTAGCAGCAAGAGAAATGATTCCAGTTTTTTCAGATTTATCAAAACTTACGATGTATTCCTTTTATTTGAAACTTTTATTACCGAAGATAAGATCAACGGAATGGATTATTTATTTGATGGCTTCAAGTTATCCTGGATACCAGCTTCTAAAAACTCAACTTACGGTAGAGGCAGTGGTGGTCAACTGTTTGGAATTAATTTGAAAAGTCCTATTGCTAATATTGCTTCGTTCAATAAAATAGGTAATTTCGATGTCATTTATATTAATAGCGAAACTATAAATGTTTGCGTAATTCCGATCTATCTGAACTATGGCAAATGGGAGGAAGAATTTAATTGTTTAAAAAGTAGCCTGTATGAGAATACTTTGACCAATTTGATACTAATTGGGAATTGCAATGCGCACATAGGAGAAGCCCAAGTACTTCCTGCTCAACTATTGAACCAATCACAATGTACCTTAGCTAAAAAAAGGAGGTCGAAAGATTCCAAAATAGACTCTAGAGGTAAGCAATTTCTCGAAATGTGTGAAGATGAAAATTTTGTTATACCTAATGGACGTACTTTGAATGACCAAAGTGGCGAATACACATATATTTCAAAAGTTGGATGTTCAGTTGTGGATTTTTGCTGTGTAACTACTCCGTGTTTGCCATTTGTTCACGATTTTAAAGTACTGGCTGATACATTCTCTGATCACAAATATTTTTAGGAAATCCAACTCACAGGTAATAAAACTATTGTATCTTTCAGCCAACAAATTATACAAACAAGTACGTTTAACCAAAAGGCGGGATTATTATAATGATTTAATTATCAATTTGAAACTGGTTAATAGTAATAAGGAATTTTAGAGCATTATAAATAAAATTAAAAAAAAGAAATTTATTTCGAGTTCTTCCATAAAAATAGAAAATTGGGTCAACTATTTTGAAAACTTACTAAACCCTCCTTTGAATGCTAGTGCTTTTTCATATGCTGAAGTATTTACTGTAGATTAAGATTTGGACAAAGAGTTTTCGAGCGCGGAAATTTTGGAAGTGGTTAAAAATTGTAAGGATAATAAGGCTCCGGGCCATGATAGAGTCCCTAATGAATTTTATAAGTACGCTCCACCGGAGTGCATTAAGAGACTGAGATATATTTTCAATAAAATGTGGAATTCATGTGAAATTCCTGATACTTTTAAGGAGGCTATTATTTTTCCTCTCCACAAAAAGGGCGACATAAATATCGTAAATAATAATCGCGGCATTTCACTCATCGATAGTATCACCAAATTATTTGCTTCTATATTACAGCGCAGACTTGAAATGTGGGTAGGAAAGAATAATATATTAAATGAATATCAAGCGGGCTTTCGAAAAGGGTATTCCACAAACGATAACCTTTCTAATCTTTGCAGCATTATCCATTGTAAATTCCAGGAAAAAAAGAAAGTTTATTTATTTTTTATAAATTTTCGCGCAGCATTTGACTGTATTGATCGGCGTGTACTTATGTATAAACTTTTGAATTATGTAGTATCTAGTAAGTTTGTTAATGTTATTCGAAAGCTTTACGAGAAAACAAGAGCATCGGTATGGACTAAGGAAGGTCTCTCAATGAGTTTTGAAACCAATATGGGAGTAAAGCAAGGTTGTGTTTTATCCCCACTCCTTTTTTCGCTTTTCCTTAACGATCTTATTGACTTCATTGATTGGGGTGGAGTCAGGGTGGGTCGGCAGAAAGTAAAAATGCTTCTCTTTGCGGACGATGTAGTGTTTTTTGGCTGAGGATCCTGTCTCTTTGCAAAGAATGATAAAAGATCTGGAAAATTATTGTGATACCTTTAATTTTGAAGTAAATTTGTCCAAGTCTAAAATCATAATTTGTAAGCCTGGAGGTGGGAAAAGAGCAAAAAATGAAATTTGGAAATTTAGAAATAGCACTATAGAGGTTGTACGCAATTATAAGTATTTAGGAATGAATTTAACCCCGAGTCTTGCACTGAATGTTCATTTAAAGGAAAAACTTGCTCTCTCTAAATTTAGCATTAATAGCTCATGGTCTGAAATTGTTTGTAATAATAAAATTAGTTTAGATAATAAATATGAAATTTTTAATGCCACCACTAGATCAGTAATGTGTTATGCCTGTCAGATTTGGGGGTTCCAAGCCTTTGATGAAGTAGACAAGCTTCAAAGGTATTTTCTAAAAAGATTGTTTGTACTTCCAAGAAATGTGCCGAATTATGCCTTGTATTTTGAGACGGGATTATCCCCATTGTATTTGTTTACATTGAAGCTGCACATTAATTATATCATTAGAGTGCTCGAATTACCACCTGACAGACTTCCATTGATGATGGCAAAAGAAATAATTAGCAGGAAAATTTATTGGTTTAAAGAATGGATACATATATCAAATAAACACAACTGGTCAATCAATTTAGAAAATTTAACAAGTAGTAATGTCCGAGAAAATTTAAATTTTATCCTTAACCAAATTGAATATGAATTTAAACAGCAATTTTTAATTAAAGCTCAATCCGCTATCTACCATACATTGTACTCCCAACTCACTTATAATTTAAACAATAGTTATTTAAAGTTAAATAATTTTGAACATATCAAATTTTGCATTAAAATCAGAACTGAGTCATTGCCATTAAATTATAAACCTTGGTTTAAAGACAGTAATTTTGTTTGTTCCTTGTGCAATCTAAATGCTATTGAAGACAAGTTTCATTTTCTAGCAGTGTGCCCAATTTTAACTGAATTTAGATTAACCTGTTTTAACAGGAGCCAATTAGACAATGAACAATGTTTATTTTATTTAAATGGCGGAGACTGGATGAGTCTGGTTAAGTTTGTTGCAGCGGCGTCCTCCTACAGAAATTTTTTAGTTAAAGAATTTAATTTTTAGTTAGAAGGGGAATGTTATTATTAGTGTAACGAGTATGTCTTTTTGTTTATAGTATTTATTTCTTATAATTTGTTATTTTGTCCTATTTTTCTTTGTTTTTTATAATTTCTAGTTGGATAACAGCTTGACAGACGGTCGAAAGATCATTGTCTAGTGATGTTTTTTGTACATGTCTGTATGTACTTGAATATGTAAAATCAATAAACGTCTTTATTCATTCATTCAACTTACATTGAAAATGTGAAGTAATCAAGCAAAAAACTAAGTTGAAGAAATATAGTAGTTACCTTTAGAATGGCCTAAACATACAACTGCATTGTAAGGATTTTGAGACATAACAGCTATTCGACCACACTTGGAGTGAAATTCACTTATTAGTTTTCCAATTGATATATCCAACCATTTGATCCAGCCATCTTCATTCTAATGACAAAAGAAATGTGGATGTAAAGTGGTTAAGTTCTATGAAAAATTAATTTAGTTTTAATAATCGAAAATTAAGGGAAGGGTTTTTCTCAGCGGTAAAGCTGTAGACATACAAATCGGAAGATCCGGGCTCAGACCAAGTTTACTACCATCAGATTTTTCTCTTTTTAGAATCCCGATTAAGATTTCAAACTGTTACTATAAGAATGTACGGTGATGTCCTCGGATGCCAAGACAAGAGATGTTGACGCACCTTAATTTATTATTACTACGCTACATAAACCAACAAAAACTGTTTTCTTATAAAACAGCAAAATGAACGGTTTCATAAAAATTAATCCGACATTAAACAGTTTAGCTAAAAAGAAAAAAAAATCTAAGCTGAAAAAAGTTTTGACCAAAATTAACTACATTAAAGTACATAATAAATTTACTGTAATTTAATACATTTAAAATGTATTGCCTACTTTTCAAGAAGCCTTTACCTTCAACGACCTATCAAGGCTCATGGGCAGAGGCAGATGGCTAACATACATTCTTCTAACTTCATTTCTCACATTAACACATAAAACTAAATCCAACGTCAAGACAGAGATTCGAATCCACTAATACAAAAAGCTTTGTGGCCGTACCTTTAATTGCTCAACATCCATAACGCCTTGTAAAACAATAATTTTGTTTTACTTACTACAGTACTAAGAAGAAAATGATGAGGTAGAAACGTCATTTGTAGAACTTTGTTAAGCTGTTTTAAACAGTGAAGTTCCACACCCTGATTGTCGTATATGAATACCCAATTTTTTTGCGCCACTGCAAACATAGTTTCTATGTGTAACCATCTACAACATTGAAAACCATTAATAAACTGTTTTTTATTCTATGGTTGTCTATAGCTATTGTATCTTATTCTATTGATTATTCCAAAACTTACTGTAAATCGTAAACTTCTTCCATGACATTAATTTCACAATGTAAGTTTTTTGTTAACCAATCTATTGCCGCTATATGTCCCTTTCTTCCCCCAATTAATAAGTGTCTTCCATTTCGAGTGTAGTCTATCCTAAAAATATAAAAAAGTTGCAAGAGTAAAATCCTTTAAATTTATTTTTATACTGCTGACACTTCCAAGAAATCATAAATTTTTTTTAGACACTAAGATACATCACAAGCCTCAAAAAATTACGATATATTTATTGCATAAAACTCATTATTGGCAAATCTAAAAGTAAGCATAAAGTTAAGACGAAGTCCACTGAGTTCCATTACCTATAGGGACCAAACGATAAATCCAAACTGAAATGTTTTGTAGCACTTGTAATGTCCACATGCTTAGCTATTTCCTTTTGGCTGCAGTGCTTTGTATCTTCTCCTTCGTCTGGAACTAGATATCTAAATAAAATTAATTTTACAGGAGATAATTACTGAATCAGAAAATAACAATTAGAAATTAATTTTCTTGCTTTAATGCTTTTTTTTCATTAAACGAAAAAAGAGGAAATAAGCAAAAAAATACAAACAATTTCAGTCAGTAAACAATTTCTTGCAGAAAATGAAACTAGCAACCCATTAAAAAAAAAATTTATAAAAATTTCACAATTTCAAATTCAGAAATACATTCATACCTTGTTTTCAGTTTTCTAGAGGTGTAATTTATTAGTACATTATGGACAAATCAATTCATTAATGGCTAAAGTATTCAGTAGTACTTAAGTTTTTTAGAACTACATATGTCTGGATATTGTTCTTCATATCATAGTATATAGGCTTTAAGGTATAATTTCGTATAATATAAAGGTCTGTATTAAAATTTAAAAAAAAAAAAAATACCCTGCTTGTTCCGTGAGTAAAATTTCAGATCTTGCTGCCTGCTTTTCTGACCACTGAATAATCTTCTCTTTTCTAATTAATTTCTTTTTATGTTCGGTGCTTCCTAAAAAGGAGGTATTTTTTCTAATTCCATTTCCTCTGCTATACTTTTCCAATAAACGTTTAGGAACTGTCAAATCAAACTTCTTTGTTTTCTTCCTCGTGGAGACTAATTTGTTTTTCTTACTCTGATGTCCAGAAATATAGCTTTGATTAAGATCCACTCCAGCCATAATTCTCTAACTGCACTTTTTCTTTAGACTATAAAAAAAAAAAAGGTCATCAGAACGTGTTGAATACTTACGGCTCAAACAGACTGTCAAAACTGATTCAATTGTTAACCAATCATGAAACCTTCTCTTTAATTTTAAACTGCATTTTCCAAAAATTACAACAGTGTTACCACTGAAAGTAGAATTAGAAATGGCTACTTATAAAGACAGCTATTCCAAACCGAAACTCCCTAAAACACTATTTTCTCTCACCAACCACGTTTGAACCCATCCTTTCCATTCTATACATAAAACTTAACTCCTCAGTCAAATATCTTCCCACAAAATTTTAATTTTTTTTAAAGTTTTTTAATGGTTACTAAGTTAATGGTGTGGATTTAATGGTTTTTTAATGGTTTTTAATGGTTAGAAGTGGAGAGATTCATAACTACTAGAAAAGTAGTAATTAAATCTGTGAAATAATCAGCTTTGTAAGAATAATTAGATACATTAGGTGACTTAAATACTCCATTAAAAAAAACAACTGATACTAAAGTTTTTATAAAATATTAGATAGATTAAAAATGTGAAAATATTTCGCAACTTTTTTACCCTCGGCACAATTCTAAATTCCTTCCTTCTGGCACTACAAAAATAGCTCCAATATGTTTCAGAATGTGCATTTTCAAAAATTTTGAGACATATTATTAAGCAGCAATGCAGTTATTCTTCGTTTCGAAATCTTCTATTTTTCTGAAGCACTGGTGTTGAACCCGTGTTTTTTTTTTTGTACCTCTGAACAAGGAGTTCTGCATCAACTAATCAACTAATACCAGGTATCCTCTAACATCTGTACCAGGTATTAGAGGATACCTGGTACAGAATTATTCAAATAGAAATAGAGAGAGAGAGAGAGCAATGAACTTATAGAAGAAAAAAAATCCATAATTGGATCTCCAAAGAGGCCTTAGGAAGATGCCGGGAGTTGGGGATAACCACTCCACCAGATAAAAGGAACCAGCGCTGTTTTAGGTGGAAACCGACACTCGCTGTTCTGGCAAATAACCTATCCCTTTCAATGCCACCAAGATATTTTGAAGAAGATTCAACTACCTAAAAGAAAACCTAGAGGGATGCTAATTTAATCCACTTAATTTTCCTAGAAATCGCCAGGAAGGGCAAAAAGGGCCACTTTTGGGAATGACAATTTCCGGACAAAACTTTTCTCAATATAGCCTTCTACAAGAACGATTTTAAGCTCGGTGAGGTAGCCATCTCAAAAAGCGACAAAGTGGTCAAAAAAGGAATTTGGTCGTGCCTAATTCGGTCATCCTTAGATAAACCTTAGAAATGAAAATATTTTTCCATGTATAAATCACCTAATTCTAAATATCATTGCTCCTCTTTCACCAAAAAATAGCATCCCCATTGAGGAACCCGCTTTAGACCTGGTAATTTAGTTTAATTAACTGAAGGTAAACCAATTTTAGAATTTGCACTATCCACTGATTGGTGAGGTTTTCTCATTGTGAATCTGGTGCAAATTTAACTATTACAGTCGGCGAGGTTTATGAACTCCTAAAAAAAGCATAGCTTCCCAAAGAGTCGCAATTTATTTAAAATGTCAGCCAGAAAAAGTCGAAATTAGATTGCATAGGAATTCTTTTTCGAACTTCATAAGCCTTAGGAAAAGGAAAAAAGTCTTAGAAAAATATAGTTTGCACATCGAGAAAAAAAATATGGGAGTAGTAGGACAGACAAAACCGGTGTTCAGAAGGATGAAACTTCGCAAAACAATTTTGTGCGTAATATTTTAAATTCTGTGATTGATTCTATGGTACTTTTATGAATAGCAGGCAATTAATATTTAGAAAAAAATTCTAGACCTTAATGTTTCAAACCAAAGTTTAAAAATGATCAGCCGTAGGCCATTAGGCAGATAAATGGATATTCTTTATGAACAAAACTTTACTTACTTGAAAGAAATATTCAAAAGTATGAAATATGTTTGTACTACCACTGCCAATTGGACTGAACGGCAGAAAAGTTTTTTGGGAATGACTGCACATTGGGTAGATGTAGATTTGGGAAGATCGGCAGCTTTGAAGTGTAGAAGATTTCACATTTCTTAACAGTTGATAAAATAACGGAATTAGTAAGTGCGATTCACGAAGATTACGGTATTTACTCTTCAAACTTTTTAGCAGCAGTTAATGATAATGAAGTTAATTTTGTAAAGGCATTTAAAAAATTGCTGCTTTATGTCCTAAAACAGCAAAGGTCATTGAGCACAGAGTAGGTTACAGTCTTTCTAGAAACGAGGAGGAACACGTTCTACAATAGTTTAAATAAGATACTTCTTATGAAAGAAAAAAACTTTTCCAAGTCCTTAAAAATTAGGAATGCTCAATCTGAAGAGGAATTTGCTTACATAGAAGAGCATTTACAGCCGTGGTCGGCAACCTTTCTTACAAGTGGGTCATTTTTCAAATTTGTTCACAAAAATTTTTGCTGGTAGGTCTCATCATTTCTATTTTAGTATACATACTAACTCAGAGTACAGAAAATAAAAAGTATACAGTTAGGATAACCCAGAATTCCTCAAATAGATAATTACAAATTTATTATCATCAAATCCAAAATTATAACTTCAAAGAAATCATAAAATGTTAACAGAAAAGTACATATTGAAACGTGTACTCGCTGCGTAATAATGAATAGAATTTCATCACATTAGATAGATAGATAGACTAGGGCGGCCTCAAGGTCTACGCCACTGCGACCCCTTTGGATATATTGTGGCTCCCCTCACTCTAAAGCTCACCCTCCAGACCTGTCCTTTTGAACAGACTCTTAATGCTGGAGAGCGACTCTTGGGTAAAACTCACAGGCTTTGGTTTTTCCTCCCCAAGAAGTAACATCCTTAGCCATTCATCACATTAAGTGATGTGGTTTAAGGGAAGTTTAATGGTTCTTTACAGGTGCGTGGTATTTCCGAAGATTCGAACACTGAAAACTTGAATAATATGAAAAGTGAATCTACTTTTCAACTAAGAAAATCAATAAAAACAATGTTTATAACAATATGTAACTGAAGCGACAATTATAGTGTATCCCTAAGGTGCACCCTATTTAATTATACATTTAATGATAAAATTATTGATCCACTACCTTTCTCATTAATTACATGGAATTTTAATTCGTTCATGTTCATTTGATGGCTAGTAATAAAATTGGTTTGCAATAAGAGATTCATATACTTTGACCGTGTTTTTGTACTTCTGTTAAAAATGTAGAAGTACAACACATGCTAAAGCTAATTTTAAACATTTTAACTACATCTATTAAGTATAGATGACAAATGCAGGAATTAATTTTTTATTAATGAAATAAATAGAAAGCTAAGAAACTTTAGGGAAACGATTAATTCCTCTGCAACTGAAAAATTGTGTTTTGTATTGAGATTAGGGCAGAGGCACATTTATAATTTGAATTCATAAACAGAGCGCGGTAGACTATCTCCGATTTTTTACTGCCTTCTCGCAAACGTATTGTAGTATATGTATGAATTGCTCAGAACACTCATAAGTATAGGTTATTCTATTAGTGGATTTCATTAGGCACTAGGCGATTAAAAGAATTGAGTTTTCGTGGTCAGACCAATTTTAATGAAGCCTCGGGCTGATAGCCTAGAAGATAAATTTTGAAATTTGAATGAGATGGTGTAGGTTAAATAGTTTTGTGGTAATGATTAATAAGATTACATTAGCTTTAAATAATGGCTTCAGGCTCGGATTTACGGCCCAACGGTGGTATATGTATTTTTTGTGTACATTCCGTGAAGTGGATTCCAGTTCTTTTTCTTGTTTGTATGATAGTTTGGTCATATTATGCGTATGTTATCCAGTTATGTATATGTGAGTATGTTCAATCATTTATTTATTTTTTGCTTTTGAAGATAAATAATTTAAAAAATAAATGTTTTTTCAGTAACAATAACATCTTACACAGAGAAAGGTATTTACCTGGTTGGTTATCATCTTTTATTTGCTATTTTTTTGTGGTCTTATTGGCAAACTATATTTACACCAGTAGCTACAGTTCCAAAAAAGGTATGTAATAGAAATAAAAATGTTCGGCTCTGTGCTTATACCTAAAAATTTTAATTGCAACAGTCAAATTAAAATGGGTGTGACAGTATCCTAGAAATAAGTATTTTAGAGTATCAGAATCTTGTTAGATATCTTTGATAAGGATCATGTATAAAACATTGTTAATGTTATTGAAGAATACCGATTGATTCTTTTAAAAATTACTTTATTCTCAGGATGTGATTTCAGCCCAAAATATTATACTTTGAGAGATTAGGGTTAGTATAATTAAAAGTGTAGAGTAATCTATGTACAAATCTTTAATTGTAAACGGCTTAAAAACTAGAAAATATTAAAAAAATGACTATTGAATGAAGTAAAACTAACAGTTCTGGGATTTCGTGTAATGTGATTAGGAAATATATAAAAATATACAAAACTGAAGCTATGTCAATTTATAAAATAAATTTTGACTTTTATGGGTAAAGACTACGTTTATTTAATGGATAAATAAACATATCGTGATTGACGGATATTAATGCTCAGACGAAACTGCTAGAAACAGTTACTTGAAATATGGAGAGTAGATTTCTTTTGTGATTTAGGTTTTCACTATGATAAGGACAACGCATATCCATTATTACTATTACAGATGGCTCTATCACCAATTTCTAGTAACTCGTCCAACGGACGAGAATTAACATGAATTACAACTATCCTTGAACTTCTCCTTACACCTCAGAGCTGGAAAAAAAACATTTTTTAAGAAAAAACCAGCAAAAATGTTGATAAAATTTCTTGTAGCCTGAGTGGGAGATTTCAAAGAGCAGCTTCATTCTAGTGCTTGCCTTGATGTAGCAACCTTCCACGTTCTAATTGATTGATAGGCTGAACGAAATTTTTTCTAAATGATTCCTTCATTCGGATTAATAGTAAAATATATACGTTGACATTTCCCAAGCCCCAACGAGGTTGGGGAATTTTTATTTTAAAACTTGATAAGGTACTTCGTTATCAAAATTACGAATTGTGGGGAAATGTAAAATGTAGAAAAAAGATGTGACTGTTGAAACCATTTTTTTTTTTCAAGTTATCGCTTTTAAAGTGAGGCCCTGATCTGTCACATTCGAATAAGAGTTAATTATGTCGTAAAATTTTACTTCAAGGAGAGTAACTATATTGCCCTCTGAAACAAGTACGCTCATGTGTTCTTGGAACGGTAGAGGATGGTGCAAATTTGCTTACGGATCCAAGTTTTTAAGTTAGGGTAATAATTATTTCATCAATTTTGATGTAAAGGTGAGGGAAACACAAGACATTATATTTACTGAATAAATGTGCCAGGTCTTCAAATTATATAAAATGTGTAATTTACAGGATCTGAGAGAGCTTGTTTTTGATTATTGGGAATACCTAATTTTTAATGAATGGTAGAGGGAACTCTGATCTTAAGGTTAACTTTGTTTTTTAGTTGACCTGTATCGTATGTCTAACTACTTTCACTTCCTGTTAATTTTTTGTTGTTGTTGTGGACATCTCTTGTAACCGCTTAAATTCCTAATTGAATAAATCAAAGATTATTACTCAATAATCTATTATACTCAGTGATAACAAGAGCAAACACATGTTTTAATTACAATATAATTCTATCAATACAATTATCCGATCCCTTCATATAAAAGGTACCTATTATAGATGTCACTCCTATGACAGGTATTAACACGCTTTTGTGAAAAACAGCACCTTCCATTGGACATAACACACGCTATACTAATATTTTACGATTCTATTTCAATGTTTCAGATTTTCGATCCATTTACGATTTTCAATTTTACGATTCTATTCCAGTGTTCTATTCCGATTGTATTGTTAAATTGAAAGCTCATAGATTTGAATGTGCAACAAATAGCTCTGAATCCACCGGTTACAATGTTAACTGCTTTCTTCACGTTATGTGAAAATGGCGCGTTTGCGGAAACACTACTGTATTCGGAAGTGCCTACGTATTGCACATGGAATGCGAGTAGAAAATCATTTGAACTTTGCAAACGAGGAGATGGTGTCGACGGACATCGTGACATATTTAAAGAAATTGCGATAGACAGATTATATCGTGCGTCCCAATCAAGATGAATGCTTCTTTCTTCGAATGCTCCTGGTAAATGTGCTCGGTCCAACTTTTTTTAGCAATTGAGAATTGTCAACGGCGTTGCAAATGCCACGTTCCGCAGTTCATGTCAAGCTCTAAATTTATTGGAGAACTACCGACACTGGGATGTGTGTATTAATGACGCGTGCAACTCGTCACATGCAAACCAAATTCATGCGTTTGCAATCATATTGACGGCCTGTTCTCCTTCATTTCCAACAGAGTTATGGGAGAAATATAAATCGCACATAGCTGAAAATATATTCCTTCGAATGTGCAAAGAAAATTTCAATATGATCATGGATTTTACAGCAGAAATCTACAGCGAAGCGTTGATAATGGTTAAAGGTTTGTGCTTAGAAATCGCGAACAAAGTTCTCAATCAATTGTGAATGCCATCACCAAATCGATCTGCTGCTACTTCGCTGCGGACTGAGCCAAGCAACGCGTGGCCGGGAACAGCTAATGTTATTAATAGCGAGAAAGAATTTATTAAATTTTGTTTGTTTGTTTTTTATTTTTATTTTTAGCTAAGAGAGAATTTATTTCATAAAATGTAATTTCTTTTGTTGCTCAAAGAACGTAAGTCCCAAATCATGACAATTTCAGATCAGTGTTTGTGTGTGTGTGTATGTGTGTACAAATATTTGAGACAGTGCAAGACATAATGTCTTGAATCATAAAAAGTATTTAGCGATTAAAAAACTGCCTGGACATTGTTTTTAAGACGTCAGACTCAAGGTAGCACGTTGCAGAAGGCACCTTCTAAGATTTGTTGACTTTTATGCAAGCTAAACAATTTGAGGGCTTTGTAGACTTTTCAAGATCCCATAATTCTTTCACACAGTTTTACAATGTGGATTTTTTTTTTTTGTAACTTCATGCTTGACGTAAATTGATGTGTAGTGTTATACTATTATATGCACACTATTATATTCAAGTTCCTCACCAACGAAGAACGATGAGTCAAAGGTAGCCCCTAGACTTTATCAGAATGGACTCTTGCAAATATCAGAGTCGTCCTAACACACGGAGCCTTGAATATGTGAGTAAGAAACCTAATACTACGAATACCTATACATTTACTGTGTTCACTTTTAGAATTCATGCACTACCAACTGCATATCCTACCAAATACATAAAAGTTCAGTCTACAAAAAAAAAAAATATGAGGGTTTACAAAAAAGGTTCAGGATATCTGTGAGAAACTGTCACATTATTCAAGAAAACCTCGACATTATTGATAAAAATGGGCAAACAGTGCTTTAAAACATGCTAGGACATCTGTGACTGTCTTATTAAATTGTATAGTGTGAAATTCGTGTGAACTACTTTTTAATGGCCTTTTGTAGTTTGGTTTTTTCATTTATATATATATATATATATTTTTGTTAGATGTACTCGTATATAGTTTCATCTTTTAGATTTTCATTTTTTATTAATATTTAAAGTAAAACTAACTTGGTTATATTTCAGTTCATTCTTCCAAGCGAAGAACTAGAAAAGATGCTACATGCTACAAGTGAGCAAACCCAAAGAATGATAGTAGAAACGTTTGCGCAATCGCTCCCAATTACAAACAGGACAATAATTGGAGGTAAGTTATTTGTTCAGATTTATTTTACAAAAATCAATAAAAATATTAGACATAGTTAATTAATAAAATAAGCAAATAAATTTCCATAAAAGATTACGATTTCTAGAATTCGTGCAAAATTCTTTGGGATATCACCTTTATTTTTATTTATTGTTGCTGTTATTATTTTTTTTGTAATTAGGGCGCGTTAACTTCTAAGAATATTGGTATCCACCAACTTCTCAATGCTGGTCTCTGGACAGTGTATTCTCAGACAGAAATAACAATCTATTGAGATGTAGAGGCTGCTAGAACAGAATATGTAAACTTTATGAGCTGTATTTGAATCTGGGACTATCATGTTCTGAGACCAGCTAATTTCTGGGATGTTAGAAAAACACCGTTTTGACAGTATTAAGTTCCAGCGAACTTAAATCTCATCTGCATTTGAATCTGATATTTACAATGTTATTATTAGTATATTAATCTTTTGCGAAAAGTAAATCTGTGCGTATTAACATTCTTTCATATAGACGTTCAGTTGTAAATTATTTCAAATATCACATGTTATGTGTATTACATATGTATGTATAATTTATGACAAAATATTAATTTCTTTATTTTCTGACAGCGTACACTGTATTTGATTTGAATCGTGTGATTGTTTTTTTTGCAAAGTAACGTTTAGTTCATTTCATTCAGTGTCAATTCATTCAGATTTCTAAACTTTGCGGTTGGTTCCAGTTTAATTATAGGATTAAATAGCACATTTTTTGCCCATAGGGTACTTCGACATCTCCGGACGGAAATACGGTAGGTCAGCGAAATAGGCCATTCCTTATAGATGGGTATCATAAGTCGGATCTGCTAGATGTCAGAATATGTAGGAGTTGAAATATAGACTGTAATTACGTCTTCCTTGTGGCAAAACTAAGAGCTCGAATATCTAATAGTAAGAACGAGAGAGGTTAGGGGAACTTTAGGTTTATTATTTATTGTTACTTGTTTATAATGTACAATTGTAGCAAGGGGTTGGCCCGTGCCTTTACAGATATAATACATGGAAAAAAGAAAAAAAGAGAACAAAGACAAAAATAAATGCACTTTTACAAATAACAAAAAAACTATTAAATTAAAGAAAACAAATTTCGAATTAAATTTTTATGGAATTAATTACAAAAAAATACATATTTTTTATTTTATTTACCGAGTCGAAACATAAGAGGTTCTCCATCACAATTTCAGGTTGAATATATGAAGAAAAGTTAATATTGTACTTATGTAAATACTTGGATCTTAGGACATCTAACATTGGGCAGATAATTAGGAAATGTATTAGGTCATATTTATCGTTCCCACATAACGGGCAGGGGGAATCAGTATTAAATTTATTAACCCTACTGAGGATATAGATTTGAGGCTTTTTCTCAGACATTAACCTTAGTTGAGGGGAACTTTAGGTATGATTCAGAGAAATTTAAAGTTGAACAAGTAAGGTAAATTTCAACTGATGAGAGAACGGGAGAGTTCTAAGTACTGCTGAAACACGGGATGTTGAAATCCTCTGGCGCAACCTCAAAAGTCGATTGTATCTGAAGAAGTAATCGGTAAAAAAGGAAATAATAAAAGAAGTGAATGCTTTGACGCGGATTGCCAAATGGTTACTGAGCTAAAGAATTAGGCCTACTTTATGATGCTACAAAAAATTGATGAGTGAAAGAAAGAACCACCGACGTAATAAAAGAGTTTTTGACTGAAAACTGAAAATGATCGAGGAGTACAAAAGTAGATAATTAAGTAAGGATTTGTGCCAGTAACAACCTGGGTCGTGAGTTCCAGCCAAGATATAATGCATGCAGAAACAAAGTGGGTGTGCTTTTTAATGTCCACGCTGGATATTAAAGAGACGAACGCATAATTAGAGAAGTTATTGGGCAGATTTTATATGAATTTCGGGGAGTGATGAGAGAGAATGATAGGGAGAAATTAGTGCCTTCCTACGGTATAGAATATGAAGCATTAGAAAAACTAAAAAATCATATGGCTTAGGAAGACTATCTGGTTAGTATACAAAATTACAGGGTTGCATTTTGTGAAGAAATTTGTATACCTCATTGAGCACACTCCTCAAAATATTGGAGAAAAAAATTAAATAACTTTTTGACACTGAATATCTTTTATCCACCCACATAGTTATACTTCAGATTTAGCTCCATTTTGCTGCCAATTGTTTTTGACCTTGCTACACCTTCTTTGCAAAAGAAAATTTGTTAACCTCTCTGAAACTAGAGTGCTTGAGTTTTTTGATTCCAAACTTTAAAACATAAGTGGTATTTCAAGCGATCCATCAGCAGAAGGAAGAAAGTTAATACATCGGGCGGGCTCTGTTTTGAACACTATTAATGTTTTTTTAAATCGAAAAATAGCTTGTTTATTTTTGTTTTTAAAATTTTTAATAATGCAAAACTTGGCCTTGTACTCTTTCGAAGAACTGTTGGATTGACATGCCATTGTCTTTCTTTAGATTTAGAAGCAAAGGATTGTTGAACAGCGTTTTTAAATCATCGGTTCAAAAAAAAAAAAAAATTTATCGGAACAAATGAAGAGGTAACATTGATTATATAAAATAAGGTAACATAATTAGGTAATATTAAATGATTAGGTTAAAAGGACATTCTGTTAAGTTCTTGAATTTTCCGCTGGATCAATTTCGTTGTTAAGTTTCTTGTATAATCCGGTTCGAAGAGCATTTATTTTCGATCATAAAAAAAAGAGGCAATTTTATCTACATACATTGGGGACTCAACGATCCGCTCATCTGAGTTACTTTTTTAATGGATTGTTATTATTTGTCTCTGGGAATTAGCAAAACCTAACTTGCTAAAGCCTCTCTGTGCCTGTAAAACTATCCCAAATAAAAATAAAACAAACCAAGTCTGCGACAAAAATCCAGACCCGGGCTATAGATTTTTGAGATTCACAACACCCAAACATTCACAGTAATCTGACTGTAACTTAAGAGGAAACAGTTAACCGCTTAACCTGTTCCAACCAGTTTCTTAACGTAATCATCTCATATCCCTTAAACTTAAACAATAAGTCATGAGATGAATAGTTACAATAATTCCGGTCTACATTAATCAAAGTACAAAAAGAATGCTAACATCAATTTCTTTTATACGTAATAATAATTTATTTTAATAATTTGATTCTAATTTGGTTTTTGAAGTTAATTTAATAATTAATTATTATTAATGTCACTAATACTGAATAACTTGTCTTAGTTATTCTGAGAGAATAGCTTAGCCTTTAAATAATAATAAAATAATATTTAATCTTTTTCTCATGCAGCTGTACGCTACTGTGATAAATGTCAACACGTAAAGCCCGATAGAGCTCATCATTGCAGTGTATGTCGAATTTGTGTTTTAAAAATGGATCACCATTGCCCATGGGTTAACAACTGTGTTTCCTTTACAAATTACAAATTTTTTATTTTATTTCTTGGATATGCATTCTTGTATTGCATATATATAGTTGCAACATCACTGTACTACTTCATTTTATTTTGGAAGGTAAGATTTTTCTGTCATTTTCACTTTTGTAAATTGCGTATTATTAAATTTTATGTAAAATGTAAAAAAAAAAGAATTTTAAATTGGAAAAATGGTAACAAGCTTTACTACAAAAAAACATAGCCAATATCAAATATTAAACAAATAAGTAAACCATGGAAGGGATTAGCGAATAGTGGATTTCAACTTGGAGATCACGGAATCGAATCCAGCTGCTGGCCTTAGATTTTCTCCTCCTAGGAGCTCTACCTTTAAAATAAGCTAAGCGGCTAAAAATTCCCAAATCCCTGATTAAGATGATTTCAGAGTTCTTGTTTAATATACTTTGACGTGGTTTAGGAGAGCATTATCTAACAAGTTCAAAAGCAAAATCAGTCATTTGGATTCTTTTAGTGGAAGAATAGTTCGTCTTGGGTCTTATGTAATGTAATTACATGTGATTTCATTTGTTTTAATTCTCCATTTCTTTAGGCAAGGCTCGCGAGATTCTATATGGGATTGAAGGGAACGATAGGCAAGGGCCGGGTCTTTATGAGGAGAGAGGATTGCCGTATCATCGGCATAAGTAAAGAGAAAATTATGAGGATTGGTAGGAATATCAGCGTGTATATGGTGTAGAGTGCAGGCCCAATGACACTTGCCTGGGGAATACCTGCACGAACTGGGAAACAAGGAGAGTAGGAGTTTCCTCAGAGACACTAAAAAAGCGTCCAGAACGATAAAATTGGAGGTTGAGAAAATATGTAAAGATTTTATTAATTTTAAAAGATCACGTGCTCATTAATAGATAGAGCAAGAAGTTAATTTGTAGCATTAAGAAATTTTTCCTAACAGCAACTACATAGTGCAAATACATATTGACGCTAAATTGTTTCGCACTTAAAGCCGACCCAAAACAAGAAAAACAATAGTAGTATTGCTAATTTGAGTGTTAAGTGAGAATTTTGTAATGAACGAGAATTTTGTTCAAAAAGGGAAAAATAATCTACATTAATCCTGTAAGTTTTGTTGCTTTAGTTAAAGCTAAATAGTGTTTGTTTCAGGGAAACATTGAGGGCGCAGGCAAATTCCACATACTTTTTCTTTTTTTTGTAGCTGCCATGTTTGCTACGAGCCTCATCTCATTGTTCGTTTATCATTGCTATCTTGTCACACATAATCGCACAACATTAGGTAAATATTTTAATTTGTAGAATTTCTACATTTTTGTTGCTTAAGTTACAATGGATATTTATTCATCTCTAGGAGTTATTGCTAGCTAATATATAATAATAATTGTAATATATTCCCCTACTGGCACAGAAACCAACCCTGGAACCACTTACGCATTACTTCAAGGTGGTGCCTCATAATAATAATAGCCCATAAGAGCTCCAACCGACCTCCATTTAGCTCTCTAGAACGATAGGAGCAAACGAAAATCCAGCTCCTTTTTCTTTCTTTTCAATATTGCCTTCATAAAATTTGCCACTTGTCCCACCAGACTCTTTGGGAGAGCATAATCCCTACTATATTTTCGGGCGTATTCGCCCGATCTCCTGTCCTAAGCTCTCCCTCTCCGGCACCAATCTATTACGCAGGAAAAAATGTGTGAATGAATGATGGGCGTCATCGAGGTCAGAGTCTCCGAAGTTACATGACTGGTCTGCAACCCGTTCGATAGGAACAGGCGATCCTGAAAGCTGTTCTTAGTACATCCGAAAACTATTGAACATCTGCGAAATCGTGGTGTTGATCACCAATAAACAGTATGTCTGCCTCTTTTTTCACACTGAATCTGGTGAAGGAGATTCTGCGCAGTAACACTCTTGTGTCAATTTCCCTGTAGTATTTTTGTCATGCAGACCGATTTTTTGCATGCTCTAAAGCTTTTCTAATCACCTTTGCCTTTACCAGATACGTGGTTCTTATTAGTAGCTTCTTTTCCGTATACAACTTACATTTCAAACCTCCTTTACAATCCTTAGCCTGATGGCCTTTTTGTCCGCATCGAAAGCAATCTTCACGTCCATCTGGCCCTTTGCAGTTACTTGGCCGATGTCCGTATCCCAGAATGCGAAAACACTGTCTACTACAGTTTTGCACCACTATGGCACGTTACCCATCCGATCTTGATACGTGATGTTTCTAGAAGCATAGAAACAGTTTCCACATTCATCTTGGCAAAACAATCTCCCCCTCCGATTATTAGTTTCAGCCAAGCTTACATCAACTTCACCAGCTTCATACTTACTCTCCCTTTCTATGGCCGCTATAACATCATCCACGACAGCCATACTATCCAGGTCCCTGATCTCAATAGTCGCTCGTGGATTCAGCTTCTTAACAGTTCCTCCATCTCCTAAAATTGTGTTAATTGTGCGTTTCCCAAGGCCCCGCGAATTCCTCAGTTATTTGTTCACTCCCCGCGTCCTCATTTGTTACCTGTTCCTCCTGTTTGGTGCTCAGTGGTAACGTCGGCGCCCCGGTCACTGTCGCCGTTTGAGTATGCGTTTGTAACTTCATTTCAAAACCCTTCCTCTTTTTAAGAAGGCTGCTCAGGATATTCAGAGATTCGTTTAATTTCAATAATCCTTTCTTCACGTCCAAACTGTCAGTCTTTTGGATCTTGACAGCATCCTTCATCTTTTTAAGGGCTGCCTTGATTTTTTCCTATTCCTGCTCCTTAATTTATTAATTTCTAAGTGTCCTTCCGAGACACTTGTCTTCTTCGTCCCTTTACTTGTATCTGATTTAATAGATTGAAATATCATAGTTTATTTGCCAGCGCATCGTACACAAAGGGACGGGCCGAAATAGCTGGGCACCGGGTATACCCTCGGATAATTTTTATCCTACCCCAGTTCCCTGAGGCCCAGCCCTTCGCTTAACCAATCCCAAGATCTTGACGGATTGGCACTCTCCGGGGCATTGACAGCCTTAAACATACGTCATCCAGAGTATACTCCCCGATCACAGCCCGAAGGACTGGTTCCTGACCCCAGCTGCATGGGAGGTCCAGCAGAAACCCTTCACACCCTTCACTCTCTAAACAGAAGGGACCAATCTCACAATTTACCTCTCTAACAATAGGGAAGTGGTAAGGAAAAAATAGGGTAAGGGTGAGGAAGATGCAATAAGGGAAGATATAAGGGAAGAATGAAAGATTGGTTAACCTTTTGTCCCTTTAGTCGTCTCTTACAACAAGCAATAAATACTGTGGCCCTATTCTATGCCCGGAACCTTAAAGGGATTAATATTAATAATAATATAATATTGGTAATAATAATAATAATAATATTAATAATAATAATAATATTAATATTAGGGAGGGGATTAGCTATGAGGTTAGCATACTGGACTCCCACGCGGAGGTCCCGGGTTCGAATCCAGCAGCTGACCCTTAGATTTTCTCTTCCTAGGAGCTTCTTACAGCTCACTGTCCGGTGATGGACAGTGTTGTTTGTAACGAGAGAACACTGTCCGGAATTATTATTTTTATTATTATTGTTATTATCACAATGTACATTAGTACTATGATGAACTTAATGATTTATGATAGATGAAGGTTTTACAGAAAAATTTGACTTTTAGATGCTAAGTTTTAAGGTAACTACAAGAAATTGTGTGACCCCTCACACCAATCTCTTACTACTATTGTCTTGGTTCTAATTCATTAATATTCTTCAAATTTGGAATATTTTATTCTTATCTATTCTCATCAGCGTTGCAGTTTGTAAATGCACTGAAATCTAATCTTACAGAAAAGCCTACCCTAACCAAGCTTACTAAACAGCCTACAGAAAGGTCGTTTCGAAAAAGCGAACCATCCATTAAATAATGAGATTCTTCCGGTTGAGGAATTTTGTCCAAACTCGATTTTAATAGAACATTTAATCTTTCACCATAGCGCACTTAAAAAGATAGTGCAGGACTTTATTGAAAAATGGCACTAGTGGGAATCTAACTAACCAGCCCCGCTCTTACAAGTATCCATAATTGAATTTTCTAAAACATATTTAATATTAAATGTAGATTTCTAGTTTGTAAAATATGAAGTTTTATAAGGCTTTAAAATACTAAAATATCATTCCAGTAAAATGACACTTCGGAATCAGCCGATTCAAAATTTGGAAATTTAGTTTTTGCGATTTTTGATAAAATTATTAGGCGGCAACATAAACCCAATTTACAAAAATGGCACTTTATAAAAAGCCTAACCACCCTTTCTTTCCAAAAAGTGCACTTAATAATATTTTCGTAGAAAAATGTTTCAAAAGAAGTTTTAGACCCACATATTGACAAGTATAGAATGTTTAAAGAAAATTGTTCGCGCCATTTTAAGATTTTCTAAAAAAAGAAAAATTGACTGTGTAAAGTGGTGTTTTCGGTTGACCTTATTGTGGCGTCCTCTTTTAGCGTCTAAGCGAAATATCCAATTTTAACTTTCTGTGATTTTTCGTTTTTAAGTTACTCAGGCAGTCTGAATCCACTTACGACATTTTGTGAACACCACATTTGATATTACTCAAAGGATATTTCTGCTGAAAATTGAAAATCGAAAACATGCACGATAACAATGCCTTCTCTTACGTTGTAGAGTAAGAGAAAGTAAAAAAACGAGTTTGCGAAGAAGTAGCGCTTCATTTTTATTACCAGATGTGAATTATGAATAATATTTGGAACAATTTTCAGAGGCTTTTCGAGCTCCCATCTTTCAATCAGGACCAGATAAAGATGGTTTCAGTTTAGGTAAATACAATAATTTTCAAGAAGTTTTTGGTGATCGAAGAGCATTGTGGTTCTTGCCAGTCTTCACAAGGTAAATTGAAATCGTTATTATACAATTTAATTCCAAGTATAGTGCTGATTAAAAGTTTAACTCGCCTTAGTGGCAAGTATTTTTGCATGAAATAGTCTTATTCATTTTGCTTGTAATACACTTTTGTTTTTATTTTTACGCCTTTCAATGCTCTAGTAATTGAGCAATGGCTTGTGGGCATGACTATTCACATTATGGTAATGACAATAACAACACCATAATATATATATATTTTTTTAAGTGAATGAGATTCTCAGTTTTTTTTTAAATTTAGCAATTAATAACAATTTAAAATATTAATTTAGTACTTACTGTTTTAAAAAACGAAAATGTAATTTCTTTATTAGGCTTATCTGAACACAAGCCAATTTAAATTATGGGGTGATAATGTGTTTTAGTTTGGGTGATGGCCTAGTGTACCCTGTGAGAACAGACCACCAGGTGGGCTACAACTCGCTAATTCAAGTTGCCCAAAGGTCAGAGCAATTGTAATTCAAAATGAACAAGTTGACCAGTGGCTCCCGCATACAGAATCTTGAAATCATTTTCTTTAAGCAGTTATCCATCACATTTTATTTGGTATCATTAGGTTTTTACTTTTTATTCAATAGAAAAGAAAGAACAGAAAAAGAAAATAACTATTTTATTAGAAGGCATTATTATTAAGGCTATGTTGTTTGGGAGCCACTCACAGGTAAAAAATTATGTTCTCGCATATACCGGGTGCTGTTTAAAATCTCCTTACCTATAAATTCCTTAATTTTGCTAATTTTTTGTAACCTCCCATCGATTAATTTTTTTTTTAATATCTTACTACATAAAACAGGATATAAATCCAGTTTTTTATAATCCTTTGTTTTAAATTAATTTCTAAACCTCTTCAATATTAAGTGTTGTATCATCAGTATAATTTTAGCGTACTGAACTCCATAATGAAATTTTATTTTAACTTATTGGAGCAATTCAGTGAATATTGAACGAAAAATAAGTCACAATTTTAGGTTAATCTTTCTACAAACATTTGTATTGTAAGCAACGCCATAGAATCAAAATAATAATAATAAATAAATAAATTGAACGAGAAAAATTAACACTAAAAATCTGTGATTTTTGTAGTGGTTTCTCTTGTGACTTGCCAAATTGTGTAGCTTGTCATAAATCTATTTATGCATAAGCTCAATCGAATTCTTATTAATAAACTTGTTCTTATTATTCTCTTTAATATTACCATTCTATTCGAGTTTTATAAATGAATATTCTGAGATTATTCAGTAAATCCATTTTCCTTAGTGGTTGGTTTCTTAGTTGGTTGAAGTGAGTCTGGCTTGTAAGTTCGAGTAATCTATTCTTAAAAATTTAATGCATTGAGGAATACAATATTTTGCCTTTCAACAGAATACTCACAGCATAAGAAGTAATCGTATATTTTTTTTAATGATAAATTTAGTAAGTATCCGGTAGCGTCTTGATGGTGGCTTTCTACCGTACTTGGAAAAGTAACACAATTTACTTTTAAATGGCTTCTTTCATATATGCCATTGTTTTATAGAATAATGGAGTAAATATTTATTTTACATTGTGCCTATAGTTCTAATTAGGAAAAAAAAAATTATTGAAGTTTTTGTAAAATAGAGTTCATTGTGTACAACTCAGTATTATTTAAGTTGCTAAATATAAAAGATTATTTTTCCTTCCACCGACATAATCCAATCAATTCAGTTTTAAAAATGCGACTTAAAAAAAGAAAGAAGAAAGAATACGTTCAGATCGTGATAGACCAAAATTTTTATTGATTCAAAGTGAAATAAAATTCAAAAAACAAGTCAATGAAATAGAAATACTTAAAAAGCTATGGGGGGGGGGGGAGAGAACAAAAAATGTGCAAAATTAATGAAATAATAGAAGTGAAGTACTTCACTGGAGACCCGATATATGTATTCTTTTTATTATTACTACTTGTCTTGCATGTTAATTCCTCATTAGTTCAAGGATCATGCCAGTGTTTTGTTCTAAGCTACCACTCTGTTTCTTTTTTTTCTTTTTTGATTTTTTTCCCCCCCTGTAATTTAACGTCCGAAATGTTTACTTATGATTGTAAGTTGTATTTTGTACTTCACATATTCCCTCTGATATGTTGCTTAAATAATTAAAATATGTTTGCTTAGTGAGTAGAGCGAATGTTTTTAGAAATAATGATTAATATTCATGGACCAGTCTTTATTTTTAGGTAGGTTGTTTTTTATTTTATTCTTTATTTTGGCTGTATTTTTTTAAATGTCAATATTGATGTTTTCTTTTTCTGTAATTTGAAGATTGACACTTTTTTTGTTATTAAATTGCCTATGTATATTAAACATTATATTTCATGTTCATTTTCATTTCAAAATTTATTAAATTCCAACTTTCCTTTAAAGTTAATTGTGTTACTTTCCGAATAGGGCAGATGGCTAGTGTTTTGTCACTTAATTAAATTACAAATAATCTGCAGAACACGCATCAATAATCTCGCATCCAATATGTAAAATGCAAACAGAATGTAAACTAGAGAGTGAGTAGTCTGCGACACCGTAAAGCAATAATTAATTGTAACTATTTGTACTACATTAATTTTGAATTTAACTTTTCTATTTTAATTCTACTAGCTTGCTTGCATTTTTTTAAATCTATTATTAATCTACAAATTAGCTGTTTTAAATAGATTTTAAAAATGAAAAAGATCGTTCTGCAAGCAAGTGAACTTTTCTGTGATTTCCTTTAGCCCTGATCAAAGAGGATGTCGCTCCTTTCATTTCAGTAAACTCGAGGGGTAAATCAATTCTCTCCATGTTTTTCCATGTCAATTCTAGTTAATAGACAAAATTTCAACCGAGAGTGGCCACCGTTTAAGATGAAATAACTCTTTGATACCAATTTATATATATATATATATATATATATATATATATATATATATATATATATATATATATATATAAAAAGGTTAAAATATGATGAATTTTGATTTTTGATGATTTGTATTCACTGCATCATTGGCAGACAAAGAACACCAGTTTATATGTATGCTAACCGCACTTTGTTCTTAGTTTTTGAAAAGAGGTTTATCAGTTACTTAATAATGTAATGTTTGGTATTGCCTTGAATTTGTTTTGTTTCTTAATGAATAAGTTTCTTCACTTTTTTCGCTTAAGTGGAAAAAAGAAAATAACAAACGGGAAAAAATTGATATAAAAAAATCCCTAATTCAAGCATGACTCGTTCCAGCATCGTTTGGCTCACATTTACTCATTGATATATGCTGAGTCTTATTTCGCAGTTAAGTTTATAAAAACATTTAGAGATCAGAGTTATAAACTAATTTGTTTGTTTTCAGGTAACAAAATCACAAGGATGATTTTAATTAAATCATTGATAAATTTCTGTTGTAATTTGTCAATGGAAAAACTGCCAAGATAAATTAAAATAATTTAGTCGAGGATCAGCAGTGCTGTGTACACATAACTTTTATGACCTTCCGAAGAATAACAGACTTTTATAGTTTCAAATTTATTTTGCATTTAATCTGCCTGAAATTTAATATGGTCGGCTGTCACAAATTTTGTAGCAATAAATTTTGTTATTGAGAACACGGACATAAGTCAAAAGCATTGTCATTCAATAGTATAACACCTTGAGCAGAAGATATTCGTCACTCTTTGCTTAAAAATTATTATAATGAATGTTTGTTAGAATGATAGTGCACTAGACCAGTACGATACGAACAGCTTTCATTTCGCTTACGGCTCGAAAAGGAGTTGTTGCATTCTTCAAAAATACAGTTTCTGCAAGAATGCAGGAAGAATATATTTTCAAGTAGTCTAGAGGTGGTTTTTCTCTGAAAATATTTACGAGATAAATTAACATTTATTTCAGTTTCTTGATGCTTCATTCTGGAGAAAAAAAGTTTGGAATCAACAAATGTGCTGCACTATTTTGTGTCGATGTTGCAATATCGCTTCGATATTGTCCTCTATTGTAATGATTGACATTCAGTTTTCGATAATTTCTATGGAAAAAATTGGTATTGAAACCTTAATATAAGTTATAATTGAATTAAACCAAAGAGGGCTTTAAGAGTACATATCAGGCACATAAGATGGTTATTCGAGTCTCTGCCAAATCTGCGACGTATGGGTCCAGGGTCTCTAAAATACGGACACTTCCGAAACTCCTTGAGGAGGCATTTAATTTAAATTAATTTCTCTCCCTGGTCTTTTCTAAACGCCGAATTTTCGGTTAAAAAAAGGTTGGTATTGATACATATGCTTTCCTATGCTTGATATGCTTGCAATAGCGACAGTTAAGTATCAATATTTTGATAGGAATCGAACATACCTATCTAAGAGAAGACTAAACGGAAACCACAAAAGCTTAATATAATTGCATTGTATTGTTGCGACAATCGGAGGCTCCTGTCATAAACAATCTTCAGTCGATTATGATTTGGGGTTGAATCAATTTTTAGACAAAAATGATTGATGTTTAAAAAAAATACCATTTACATAAAAAATTCATTTGAGCAAACGTTTTAAATTATAATTGTGAATCAATAAAGTCATTTATAAAAATTAGTTAATTTTTGAGTTTAAATAAAGTATTTAAACTTAATAAAGTATTTAAACTTAATAAAGTATTTAAACTTAATAAAGTATTTAAACTTAATAAAGTATTTAAACTTAATAAAGTATTTAAACTTAATAAAGTATTTAAACTTAATAAAGTATTTAAACTTAATAAAGTATTTAAACTTAATAAAGTATTTAAACTTAATAAAGTATTTAAACTTAATAAAGTATTTAAAATTAATAAAGTATTTAAACTTAATAAAGTATTTAAACTTAATAAAGTATTTAACTTACTTATTTAACTTGGTTTTGAATTCAATTTCGTACCGCTGTTTGCACAGGCCTACTTTAGAGAACTGCCTAAACCATCTCTAACTCAAACTTGCATTAAGAAGCAAGTTCTGAAGTTTAAATAAAAATCGTTAACGGAAAAATTCCAAAAACTAAAAAAAATCGATTTAGTTGAGTGAAACTTCTGGAAGACCTTTTTATGTTAAAAGCTTTCAACGTATCCTCTGATAGCACCCAAACGAAATATCAAATTTGGGTGCTATCAGAGGATAGTTAGTGCAGTTTTCTGAATTTGAGTTACAAATCTCCCAAACACACTAATTTTTAAAACTTATTTTTTCTAACTCATGTGATTTCAAAGTGAATATTTCTGGTTTATACTCAATGTATTCCATGGAATAACAGTGGGACCGGTTAAAAATAAATAAAAGTTTTTTTATTTAATGGAATTATTTTTATAATACCTTTATTAGGATTACAATGTACATAGCTGTTTAACTCCAAAGTTGCTTCAAAGTGTAGTGTACCAAACGTAAAGCACCAATAGAAAGTTTTTTAAAAGTCTTTATAAAAATTCTTCTCATCTATTTTCATAATTTAAGGAATGTTGAAGCTTTCCTAACATAATTACAGCAGGTGAGAAACAAAGAGTTGATTATTTGACATTTTGGTGATTCAGTATGAATAAAGTGTAATAGGTAAGTGCAATACAATAACATTTTTTAAAAAAAGAAAAATTAAAAAAATGAACTCTAATAAATCAGATTATTTTGAAATTTTTTTATTTAATTTCTGTTATTCTCCAAATTGCCCTATATTTTTTTTTATGTGTTGCTTCATGACTATTTTTAGATGTGGTGTTCAGCACAAGCAATTTTATTTATTTAGTAATGAAGTTGTTTCCCTTCATCAGGTAGATGTTTGAGGTAATTGTTAATTTTTGAATTTATATGTTTCCCTTTTTTTAATTTGGTAAGAACTTTAGTACATTTTTTCGCATTAATAATTTTGTTTTAGAATGATAGTTAAGCGTCCCAAAGTACTATATTAAGTTTACTTCTAACTATAGGAATTTTCATTTAAAAACAAAATATAGGTTGCATGAGTTTCCTAGGAGGTTCTAAAAATGTAAACCGTTTTGTTGCAAAGCTACAAGAGAAACTTTAGAGCTTTCACTACTAGAATATGTACATAAACTTTTTAACCGTACAGCACTATACTTGATTCCTATTGTTGAAGCGAGAAAATTTCAATTATAAGATTTTTACTTTCTCTTACTACTAATAAGAGGAGGTGTTTTTGTTGCATAAAATTTGTGATTACCTTATTATTGATTAGTCTGGCTACTTGTTTGTTCATTCTTTTTTTTATTATTTTTTCTTTAAGTTTGGGTGATGGTATAACATTCCCACAAAAAGCTTATAATGAAGATACAGATCATCTACTTAATCCCCATCAATGGGACGATGATGATCAGCGGACAACATACGCAAATTACTAGTAATATTACTTGAGGTAAATATTTTTTGTATTTTTTTTATTAATAATAATAATTACAAATTTATTATCTATATTAATTTAAGGCGTGTCAACTCAGAGTTCATGGGTACCCAGAGCTTTTTTCAATGCACTGCTGGCAGTTTTCTCTCATGTAATGTATAAACTGCTGTGCAAAAAAAGTCGTGAATATTGTTGGTCTTCATGTACTATCCTTTGCCTTCGGCTCTTCTGAACTTCCTAGGCTCCTTAAAGTCTTCATATATACTTTTTTTCCTAAATTAACATGTAGACCCAACTATTTTGTCGCAGCCTCAAATTCCTGAAACCCCCTGCTTCAGTTCTCGCTGATAACCCTACGTCATCTACGCTAAGTGTTGGAACGTTCTGTTATGTATGGTGCCATAAATTTGAATGAATGGATCAGTAAGTAAAATATACCCAAAAAATTCAATTTTTTTTGTATTAATAATTGCAAAACAACTGCAGCTGTAATCTGTCATTCTTTCACTAGTAATGATTCTAGGCTTCATTCGCTATAAAGTCGCTTAGAGTTCTAGGGTGTTAAAGATAAGCTCTTACTTGCCTTCCGATATTGTTTCAAAGATGACTAGTATGAAATAGGACTTCTGGCAATCCTCCTACACTATCTTGGAAGATCTTGGACATCATAGATGCAAAGATCCTTCTATATCGAAGAAACACCTCGTGACGTATTTTTTGTTCTCAGATCCTTTACAATTCCAAGAAAGGTACCAATTCCTAAAAGCTTTTTTTCGTACTCAGCGGGCTTCAAAACATTATTTGTTGTGAAAACTCAGTATCGGAAATTTGACACAATTGCAATCCCCTTCTCGAATGACTTTAGAAAAATATTGTAGATAGTTAAGACATTGTTCGAGAGAAAGGTTTTTTGGAATTGTCAACAGAAAAAATGGTCTATAGATTAACAATTGGGAAGAATTTCAAGAGAATAAATTAAATATTTCTTTAGTTCAGACCAAATTTTTAATATTTTTCTTTTGAATATATCAGAAAATCAGCGAAAAGAAATTGAAACAATTTCTTTTTTCAGGCTTAATTGTAAGAAGGAATTTCTGTTTGAAAGAAGTACCAAAGAAAAATTTACATTGTAAGAATTTTATTTTTAAAAAATGACAATTTATAATTCTTGTTTATTAATAAAAGAATATATTAAGTGAAGATAAAAAATGAAACATTTTGTGAATTATAAAATTATCTTTTAAGTAACATTAATTTCCTCCGTTTTTGGATAATTGTAAAAATAATAATAATAATTTCAATAAAAGTATGTATTCTATACATAAAATGAAAAAAACAAAGAAATAAAAAAAAGTTGATCCAGCAAACATACAATGCACCTCACGGCTTTTGTTTAATGCCTATAAATCATATTTCTTGCAATACAGAAATAAATAAAATTAAATAAATAAATGTATACTTTTCTTCTTTTATGTATTGATAAGAAAACTTGTGACACCGTTTGAGTACTTAAATTTAAGCCAAATTAACAAAAATAAATAAATAAAAAGACTGTATAATTTGTAAAAAGTTAAAAAAAAAGAAGAAATATATATTTTTTTTAATTGTAGCTTATACTAGTACTAGAATATTGATTTTATTTTTATTTTTGGTTGCTGATTATTCATGTTTCCACCACAGTTATAATAAAATTGGTATTTCTTTTTATAACAACTTATATGAATCGTTATTGAATTCAAATGTTCATTTTAAATTGTAGGGCAAACGCTTTTACTTTTTTCTCAGTAATCAAACGTATTTACTGGGAAAATATGATTCATAATATTATTTCGCTTAATTTTATATTGATAGCTAGTGAATATAGTGACTTTATATTAATTAACAAAGTGCGAGCTATTGCTTTATTTTTTATTATTATTTTTTGTACATCATACAAATAAAAGTCATTTACTACATTAATTTTGTGTTTGTTTTTTTTTACTTTGGTGATCCTGGACGAATAAATATTTTGATGAATGAATTCTTTTGTAGTCCTAATAACCCAAAATTCTATTAATCAGAAATTAAAATTGTTACCAGCCTAAACTTCTTCTAATAATAATAATGTTAATAACTTGGCGCTAATGCCCTCAGCAGTCGATGCGCCAGAAATAAAAAAAATAATAATAATAAGGGATGGGATGGAGGAGATTAGCTGTAAGTGGTTAGCGAATACTGGATTCCAATGAGGAGATCCCAGGTTCGAATCAGCTTTTGGCCCTTAGATTTTCTCTTTCTAAGAGCTTCTTACAGCTCACTGTCTGGTGATGGATAGTGTTGTCTGTAATGAGAGAACATTGTCCGAAGGCCGGCAGTGCACTTAAAAAAGTTCCTTAAATTAAACACCTTAATTAAAAGAAATATATGTAGAATAATAGCAATTATATATAATTTAATCTATGTATTATCAAAATGTTAGGAACTCTTTTGGCATGAAATATAAGAATTTTAACTTAAAATTTTTTTCTTCTACATTAAGTGTTAAATTTTAATACACGTCAGTTGAGGCTATTGTCACCTGGAGCCTTGTTCAGTGCACTACCTCTTCCGTAGTGCGCTTTCGTTGCTAACAACATCTGTATTGTAAACTGTAAGAAGCTCCCAGGAAAAGAAAATCCAAGTGCCGGCAGCTGGACTAAAAACTTGGATTTTCGCTTCGAAACCTTAAAACACTACCCAATGAGCTTACCTCTTTCCTGATTATAAATTTCATCTCACTACCTAATTCTATGGAATAAAATAGTTGATTGGCCTTTTGCGTTTTAACAAAAGGTTTCTCAACAAATTATAAATTACCTGTTCCCTTGCAAATTTTCTTTGAAAGAAATATTTAAAAATTGTGCTTGCAGTTCTGTTTTGCTTTTTCTTGCAACAGCAATTTCGATTAGATGAGTTCCTGAACAAATTTAAAAATAAAATGTGGAAATATTGTCTTTAACAAACAACCAAAATAATCTATTTCTATTGGTCTTCCATATTACGAGGGTCATTCAATAAGTAACGAGACAAATTACTACTGCTCAAAAACAGCTAAATTGATCCGTATGAAACTTTCAGGACATAAAGTTGGCAACCTTGCGATGACATCTGATCAGCTGTTCAATTATATTTTGTAAACATAACCTCAAATTTACTCAGTTAACGATGGCGAGTCCGCTCGAGAATTGCACCGTGGAAGAACAACGTGCCGTGATCAGATTTTTAGTCGCGGAAGGTGAGAAAGGTAGTAAAATCCACAAAAGAATGTTAAAAGTGTACGGAGACAATTGTTTGAATCGTTCAACGTTTACAAATGGGTAGAACAGTTTCAAAGTGGCCGTACAAAAGTTTCTGACGAGCAACGCAGAGGTCGACCGATCGAAGTTGGGACTTCCTATCTCTGATTGACGCGTTAATTCGGGACAATAGGCGTATCACCGTTGAACTGATAAGTGAAAAAGTAAACGCGAGTGTTGGAACTGTCCATAATATTATTCACAACAAGCTGCAGTACAAGAAAACCTGTGCGAGATGGGTGCCCAGACAACTCACGGACGCTCACAAAGAAACCCGGCTTCAAATCAGTCAACAGTTGAAAAATCGAAAGTGATAACTGCAATAATAGTAATAACTGAACATTAGTCAACATTTATTTTGTAATGTTTTGAAAAAAATATTTGATTCCCATTGATTTTTCCTCTCCGAAAAAAGTTGATTAAGATCTACGTCTCTTTAAAGTTTGTTTCTCACAATAACAGAATCTACCAAATTCTCACAATAACCCCGACACCCAAAATTCACGTGAAGATTGGCCACAAAGCGTCTTATTTGTAAGCAGGGGTTGAATTTTTGATTTCAAACTGTCTGAATATTTAAATTTTCTTAAACAAATTGAAATTAAAGAACTTTTATCGCTGATTTTGTCCGTCATAGCACACAATTTGTCCCGCACTGCTGCCTAATTCATTCAAAATTATCTTATTTTCAAAAATCCAATTTCAGTTTCATCTTTTAATAAAATACCAAAACGTATATTTTATATTTGAGTAACGTAATTATAAAAACATTTGCATATATATATTATATATTTTGATATCTTTCGAGACGGTTGCAATTTCTTAAACTAATTGGATTATTGATTTATTGGGATTTTTTTTTTTGTAAAAATTTTGAATTTATGAATAGAACGTATTTTCAAAAATTATATTAAAAACGTTCTGTAATTTTTTTGTTCTGTTATAATTAATTCAGAAAAATACATTCCCATGACAGAATAATATATCTTACTAATGACGATTTCTCTTTAGTTATTCTGTTATTTAATTTGACTAATTATTCACCGGCATTATATAGATTATTGTTCACCGGCATTATATAGATTATTGTTCATTATCAGTTCACGAAAGCGAAACTATTTATTTTGTCACTTAGGAGCTTTTTTTTTTATATCTCTGCCAGCCTCTAACCTCGTTAAACTTTCTTATCAGGCAATAAGCTCTAATAAATTGCTAATAAAGAGCAGGCAACTGGAAAGGGAACTGTGATCTCCGTTGAGAAGAGCTAGAGCGTTAACCAGTGACCAATTCCATTTCCCTTTTATTAAATTTTATTCTTCTTTTGTTTAATTAAGGAGATTAATTGTTATAATGATTTCTTGTTTTATTTAATATTAATTTGCGTTATCACTGGGGCCGTGATTTAAATTGCGCTGCCGGGCAGTTGCCACCAACCAGTGGCGCACTTGGAAGGGAGGTTTAGTAGATGATCCACGAAAATATATTTAAATATACAAGTTGTTCAATAAAAAATGTAATTTTAATGTATCTATACAGTAATTTTTGAAATTCTAGATCTGAGATAATATTAAATGGCTTAACTCATCTGCATCTTTGAGGAAACAATCAATCTTTGAAAACATGAAACATTCTAAACATAATCTGAAAGATCGGACGTAAATTTAGAATAGATTATTTTAGTGGTGTTGGCCAGTCAACTGTGTCACCGCGAACCAGGCCCTATCGTGGCTCTCTAGTTAAAAGTTTGGAGAGAAATTCCTGAGTATTGCTTGAAGGCGAGAGTTATTTTTCTTCAAACACTTAGTCAAATAAACCTTGCCTCTAACAGGGCATACAACTCAGTACTTGTAGTGTCGTTTCTTCGTTCTGTCAAATCTGGGCTGTATATTATCAGGTCTGTTGTAAAGGACTATTCAGGTAACAGTGGCCCATTAAGAGGTTTAAGAACATACAAATGGCCGTCCCGCATTGTAGGAATGCTAACGTAGCAAACTAAGGCGTGTGGTTAATAGTGAACCTTTTCGCCTGGCCCTCGGGTTATGTTTTCATACACTACTACTATTTTGGTATCCAGTTTTGTTGACTGAACTACTGCGACATTTTGCCTTGTTCTCAATGGCATAGTTCTTTTGAGGTTGCTATGAAAACCCTCCGCGATCCGGCAACATCCGATTTATAACCCTATTTATTCCTTGAATCTCGAGGCACCCAAATATTCATCAGGATGAATCGAATGATGGCAATCTCAAACTAGCATGAATTTACTTCAAGTTATTAAATATAAATTATTATCAATTACTAATCTTAATCTTATAACTTAAAACAAAATATGTGGCTTAAACTAATGTAAAAAGTAAAAGTAAAGTAATCGCCTCTTTTTCCAGGCGGGGCTTAATGTAAAACTACCATTTATGTGACGTGGACGTGGGCGGAAGCTCACTCCTTACTATAAACAAATTTTTCTAACAAAATTTGAATGAAAAAATTGAATGCAAATTTTGCGGTTAAAATGCTGAAATTTTGCAGATCGGCGGTACAAACGATATGCAAAAAATCGGAGGTGGGACTCTAATTTGATGCACGTCACGCTGTAAATTAAAACTGGCATTTTGTACGACAGTTTTGTAAGGGTAGATCGTCAAAAACTGCACCAAAAAGCGCAATGTTGAAAAACACCCTAATATGACCATTTTTTTCTCTTTTCTATAAATTGTACAAATAGAGGATGCCGTGACCACGAGGACATTAACAATGAGCAAAGAAACTTTTTCATACTTAAAATTAATAATTTTGAAATATTTGTAATTGTTTTAAGGAATTAATTCGACAGAAAATTTTAATTCGACGTAGAATATACCTACATGTAACACAAATCTCTGACCTACTTCAGTTTCCCCTACCTGAACCCAACTTAAATCAGAGGTTGCCTTTTTATTTACTTACATATTTCATTACGTGACCGCGCCCATTTATTCTGTATAAGCCGTTTAGACGTGTAGTCACTTTTCCATTATTTAATATAAAATTATACTTTGTTAAAAAAGAAATCTATATCTTCGTCCTCTCTACCAGTTGCAATATTCATTTTTTAGAAGTTTCAAATTATTCTATTCTGAAATTTTACCAGTGCTTTCACAATGAGTTCACAATACTATCCTTACAAGGTAATTATATCAGATACCTATATTTAGATATTATTTTTTAATTATTTGTTTAGCATTAAATCTTAAATTGTTTGATAAATTAAGGACATATGTAATAGATAGATATAAAAGTAAGATTATCGTTGACAAACCATCCAATGCATTAATCACTGCTAAAAATAATGTCGTGATCAAATACCGACCGCCCCTCTGATTTTTTTATTTAATTACATAAGCTTTATCTGGGGCGTACTAACTTAAATAAAATAAAAAGTATTACTTTTCCATTTACTAGTTTGGATAAAAAAACAAAATTTCTCCACTTAGACTTGATTGAAAAAGTTTGTATGTGAAATTAATGACTGTTTGCAAAATTTAGTAATTTTTAAAAATCAGATTAATGTTAATTTAATCAGAAAAGGAAAAAGCATTTTTTCTATTTATTGAGAACAATTTGCAGTAAAGATCTGTTAAAAGCGGCATCTATAGATTTTTTAGATAGTATTTTGAAATATTAAATTTCATTAAACACGTGTTTACTTTACCTTGCCTCTCGAAAGAGAAAGGGTTGCAATCTTGCAGATTGCGATTTTGATTATCCTCTTGAAATATAATTTCCAAGATCCCTTAAACTCGACAAAATGGTTATTAGAAATGGTGTGTGGAATTTGTTGTGTATGGGTTTGAGTTATTCAATAATAGAAAACCTAAGAGTTTAAATTTGACATTGTTAAAATTACTCTCTGGAGGTACAATAATAAAGTTCTGGTCAATAACGTACAGACGAAAATAATAATTTTACTGAACGGGTGTTCAGTTTGTTTTGAAAACTAAGATTTCGAGTTTGAAGAAAATCGTGTGTATGCATCTTTCGTTCGTATTCTTTTTAACCTTCATGTACCGTCAACTCCGAGGAATTCAACGCTTTGTTAAATCTTTCAAAAAAATTGATTTTAAGGAAACGTTTTAGGATTTCACTATTTGATTGCTATTCAAACATATAGATGCCTAATAAAATTAGTAAAAATTTGGAGTTGGCGAATTGTAGTCAGAGGAAATCATAGTGTGGCAGCAGATTTTTTTTTTTTTAATGATTTGATTTTTTGGCTAAAGTGGAAAACGATAGGCGAAAATTCCATTTAGAAAACTTAAGTTATTGTTGGTGTCTTTTTCTTCTTGTTTAAAAGTTACATAGATGTGTTAAATTACATCTTTAAATTTTTCACAAAAATAGGGTGATAACATTCACTTACTACAATCCTCAAGAAACAGATTTATATATTTTCTTTATGGGTAACGTTGCAATCAATATATTTCTTCAAACTTCGGAAGTTTACTGTATTTTTTTTTATTCATTTAAATAAAACGACTCTTCCAACACCTGGTAACAGTGCAGGCTTTCTGTGGAAGTGCGCAACCCCTCTAGCCTGAGTTCATAGGAAAGACTATACTTATTTCGAGGGGGTGGCAGATGCCTCCGTTCGTCACCCATTCTTCTTGGTACTTGGCATCCCTACAGCCTAACAACACAAGTAGCACTCAATATTAAAACCCTTATAACTCATTATGTATATGTATGACTGTGGGAATAGTTGTTGTGTGCAAACATTTGTGTTTCGTAAACCCGCTGACAATTTATATCAGCCTAATCCAAGGGATCATGCAATCAGATGACCCAGCGGTGACTTTGTCGAGAAGAGCCCCTTCAAAGAATTAGTCTTTCCTGACTATTTCTGGGTTTTAAAGGAGTTATGAACACCGGTAATAATACTTCATTGTTATTAAAAAGAGAATGTGTCCTGTCTTGTGGAGGAGAGGAGTGCTTTCCACAAGGGAGTGGTTTAGCAATTTGCCAAATCCTCTTTCTTTGTGGGATTTTTGTAGGCAATCTGGGTGTACTCAACTAGAAGTTGAAATGTGGCATTTAGGAATGGCGTTAGAAGAGAGGGTAAGTTTATACCAGGAAGTGGTTAATATCTAATATTATCATCTATAAAGTGATTGGTCTCACCCGGTTCAATAGATCCATTTGATGAACACAGTGCTGTATTCTCCGTTTACAACAGTTCTGTTTATTAAAGTAATTCAATGTTACAGTGCACTCCCACTGTGTTTCCTGTGGATTCATTCGATGCAAAAGCTGATGCCACTGCTTTAAAAGAAGCAATGAAAGGATTTGGATGTGATGAACAACTTATTTTAGACATAATAACTAAAAGAGGAATTGTACAAAGGCTAGAAATAATTGAAGCTTATAAAACCCTATATGGCAAGGTAACGTCTTCCATATATATTTATTTATTTATTTAATGTTAATTATTCATAATTTATAGGTCTAATGCATTCATTATAATGAATTTATTTATACGGTAAACCCCGCCTGAAAAAATATATTTAAATTTTTCGCTTTATTTTTGTATTGACATTTTATCACATAGCCACAATACAGTAAAATATCAATGCGTCATGAATATACCAAGAATGCATCCACACTATGAATAGAGAATATAAAGAGGGACTAGGGAAGGGATTAGCTATGCGGTTAGCATATTGGATTCCCCTAGCGGAGATCCGGTTTCGAATCTAGCTGCTGGCCCTTAGATTTTCTCTTCCTAGGAGCGTGTCTGGTGATGGACAGTGTTGTCTGTAACAAGAGAACACTTTTCGGAAGCCGGCAGTGCACTGAAAGAAGCTCCGGGCGCCAATAACCCTCAGATGTTGACCGCCTTAAATCATTAAAAAAAATAAAATAAATAAATGAAAAATTAAAATGAACAAGGACTACATGCGAGATGGGTTGGCACACCTAACCCTCCAACTGACCCGAAACATTTACTAATCCTGTTCATTTACTCAACTTTTTTACCCTCTCACATTGAACACTAGCGTACTGTTTGATCACCTCTAACAACCTAATCAACACACTGCATTATTCGAAGATACTATGTCTACATTACGGAGAGGGGCCTCCATAAGTTTGTGCACTCTGCTGAAAAGTTTGTTTCTTCCATTTTTACGAGTATATTTCGGGAATTCCATCCCTAGTGATCAAAATCATCTTACTTATTGCATTACAATTACAATTTGGCGTCAGTTTGACATTAATTTTGATAGATATGTCCCGGAGACAGAGTGGTTCGACCTCAGTCTATTTATCGCCATGATTGTCTGTTTATTCAGCCTCAGGCCTTTAAATAATGATTGTCTCTATTTTCACACGTACATAAAGAAACCCATATTTTGGAATAGAGCTTTCATTAGCTAAACTCACGGCAGTGAAAAAGTCTGTATAGTTATTAATACGACAAACATTTTCATCCAAACTCTTTCGAATTGAATCCCTGTCTGCTTTTTTAACGTTCCACTTACTCCTATATGTCTGCTAATAGTGTTAACTATTGTGTCATACGATTCGATTAAAATTGATTAGATGCTGTCATTTTGCACAGATCTATTAAATAACGGTGCCAGCTGAGGAGAGTAAATTCTTATGTTCATCACTGAATTATTTATTTAGTTTATATTTTTAACCACGATTGGGAGCCCAGTATTTAAACAGACCAAATTATTATCATGTGTGGCTTCCAATAAAAAGCGATCTTTGGGCTCCGTGAATGAAGAGCCAAACACTTGATTATATTCATTGAAGTCACCTCCCAGAATGAAGGAAGGAGGTATTTTTAAACTTATACCATTCTGCATAAGAGACATTGTTTTTTGGACTATTATAAATACGAGGGTCGTTTGAAAAGTCCGTGCAAAGTCAGAGAGATAGCACCACTGGCGCGTATCGAGGTTATGTTTAGTTAGTAGCATCTCTTGGAAGAACACAAACCAAGTTTCAGCCAGATCGGTCTATTTCTTTGTGTTTGACATTCGTTTGAATCGAGCAAGTCGAGTGATTTTCAAAAAATGGACGAAAAAGAATTTCGTGTGTTGATTAAACACTACTTTATGAAAGGCAAAACGCCTCAGGAGACTAAAGAGAAGCTTGATAAACATTATGGTGACTCTGCACCTTCGATTAGAACAGTTTATAAGTGGTTTCAAAATTTTCGGAGTGGTCATATGGGCACAAGTGACGCTGAACGTTCTGGACGCCCTGTTGAGGTTACTACTCCAGAAATCATTGATAAAATCCATGATATGGTGATGGATGACAGAAGAGTGAAGGTGCGTGAGATTGCTAGTGCTGTGGGCATCTCGAATGAACGGGTACATAATATTTTGCATCAACATTTGGACAAGACAAAGCTATCCGCAAGATGGGTGCCGCGATTGCTCACGCTTGACCAAAAACGAAATCGTGTGAAGTGTTGCAAGGACGGTTTGCAGCTGTTCCAGAAGAATCCGCAGGACTTTAAGCGTCGTTTCGTCATTGTGGATGAAACATGGATACATCACTATACTCCTGAGACCAAAGAACAATCTAAACAATGGGTTACCAAGGGGGAATCTGCGCCAAAAAAGACGAAGACCGTTCCTTCGGCCGGAAAGATTATGGCGACTGTCTTTTGGGATTCGCAAGGAATAATCCTCATCGACTATCTGGAAAAGGGTAAAACTATTACAGGTGCATATTATTCATCGTTATTGGACCGTTTGAAAACCGAGCAGCAAGAAAAACGCCCACGATTGGCCCACAAAAAAGTCCTTTTCCATCACGACAACGCACCAGCTCACACCTCAGCAATTGTGGTTGCAAAATTAATGGAAATAGGGTTACAACTCGTTTCACATCCCCCCTATTCTCCAGACTTGGCTCCCTCGGACTACTATTTGTTCCCCAATATGAAGAAACGGCTGGCGGGAAAAAGATTTTATTCAAACGAGGAGGTGATTGCAGAAACGAATGGCTATTTTTCAGACTTGGACAAATCCTATTCTTCGGAAGGGATCAACAAACTAGAGCAGCGTTGGACGAAGTGTATAAGCCTAAAAGGAGACTATGTTGAAAAATAAAAAAGGTTTACCCCAAAAAATTAAGTAGTTTTTATTTTTGCACGGACTTTTCAAACGACCCTCGTAGATATAACTGTCAGAGGTGTAACGAAGTTGTAACTCGTACCCCGAAAAAGTAGGCGATCTCTTTACTTTGTAAGCTTGGATGATATTAAGATGTATTATATAAGTAATGTGTATTTATAAACTTTTAAACATCAAATTGATAATATTTTTAATTTAGGATTTGATTTCTAATTTAAAAAGCGAACTGGGAGGTAAATTTGAAGATGTTATCGTAGCCTTAATGACTCCTTTACCTGCATTTTATGCTAAACAACTTCACAATGCAATATCAGGTGTTGGAACAGATGAAGAAGCTGTAATTGAAATTTTATGCACTCTCAGTAATTATGGAATAAGGACAATTGGAGCCTTCTACGAGCAACGTAAGTACTGGTTTAAAAATTCCCTAATTCTTTGGCATTTGATGAAAATCTAATTTTATTACTCCTTGCAGTATATGGTAAATCCCTTGAAAGTGATCTGAAAGGCGATACATCTGGACATTTTAAGCATCTTTGTGTATCACTATCAATGGTTAGTCTTAGTTGATGAATATTTAATTTTTTTTGCCTCACAACAAAAATCTTTGCGTATTTTCTTTGATTTATTGGAATAAATTGTGATGCAGCTCAAGAAATGTCTAAATTTGCGGGGGCCAATCCTTGTTAATTCGTGGTGCACAATGTTGGTTTCAAAACAATTTCTGGGTGGGAGATAGGAACCTT
This sequence comes from Rhodnius prolixus, assembly GCF_049639745.1. Taxonomy (NCBI): domain Eukaryota; kingdom Metazoa; phylum Arthropoda; class Insecta; order Hemiptera; family Reduviidae; genus Rhodnius; species Rhodnius prolixus. Next base: position 31,580,729 of record NW_027411581.1, on the reverse strand, counting down.
GAAAGCGAAGCAAGTTGTGATGTCCACTGACCCTTGATTTAACTGTTTTAAAGGAGTTAAACTTCGAACCAGCACTAGAAAACACAGCCGATTTAGAAGTGTTTTACCCTACCATAAATATACACCTGCATTACTTTTTTTTCTCATTAAAGCCAAAAAATGCAAAGACTTGTGTTTAAAAAGAACTGGAATATCTTTTTAATAGAATATAAACAAAAAAATAATATTCTGTAACTATATAAATTCCTCTTTATTAGGGTAATAGAGATGAAAATCCTTCAATAGATGAAACCTTAGCCAGAAAAGATGCTGAAGCTCTTTTAGCTGCTGGTAAAATACATTTTATGTTAAATAAACTTAAGATTTAAAAAGTAATGGGTTTATAAGTATTTTTATTATTTACTTACTTACTCTGATATTTATTATTATTTTTTGTGTTTTATTCTTCTTTAGGGGAGCAAAAAAAGTGGGGAACAGATGAATCAGTTTTCAATTCCATTCTCGTTACACGTAGTTACCAACACCTGAGACAGGTATTTCAAGAGTACGAAAAGTTGTCTGGTAATGATATTGAAGTTGCTATAGAAAAGGAGTTTTCGGGTAGCATTAAGGATGGTCTTCTTGCTATAGGTTTGTATTTAGTTTGTTCTTGAACTACTTAGCGGATATTTGATGTTTTTGCCTGACAGGAAAGTAATACCTGGGAAATTGAGTTAAGTGGTCAGCTGTAAGGTAGAAATCGCCAAAGGTGATCTGGATATAATATTTAATTTGAGTATCCAAATTGTCGATACTAACTTCGTCTCTATAAAAATATATAAATAGACAGGGAGCGAGAGCGAAGAGAGAAAATCGCCAATAACGTTTTAGGAAAGCGGAAATCCGGAAAAACTCATGAAGTAAACTATATGTTTTATTGTCCAGTTTTCCACCCCGATGGTGTATCTTCATTTTTGGCGAAGTTAATGCAAAAAAACTGGTCGAGGCTTCATAAGGACCACTGGTTTTTACAATAATTATGGAAACTACAGAAAAAATTGGGAAATTGGAGTTGACCCCATTTCGAAATCCCTAATTTTTGTCGAGATATTTAAGATTAAACATGCCCTATCCAAAAACTTATTCTGTTGTACTGAATTACCTGTTGCTTTATTATTCTCCTAATGATTATTATTTACTTGATCGAGAGTGTTGTAAGTTTATGCTGCTAGCTTAAACACTGGTCCAAAGATCTTTATAATAAAAATAAGTAAGGGACGGGAGGAGGCTATGCGGTTACTTATTGGATTTCCACACGGAGGTCCCGGGTTCGTATCCGTTGCTGGCCTTTAGATTTTCTCTTCCTAGGAGCTTCTTACAACTCACTGCCCAGGATTGCCTTAACGAGAGAATATGTTCGGAGGCTGGCAGTGCACTGAAAAAAGCTCCGGGTGCCAATAAACCTTAATTCATTAAAAAAAAATAAAAATTAGTAAAACTCAATATTTAGTTAGTAATCATGGCGCCTCAATATTCACCATCTAAAATTGTGGATATTACTTTTTTGGCATTATTATTTGTGGATGCCCATATAAAGCTTTCTTTGGACGCCTTACAGCCTCCATCCGGTAAATATGTCCTAACCACTGCAGTCTACCAGCTTTTATACGGCACAGTATTAGATTCCCGAAACAGTTCAGCCACTTCTTGATTCGTCCTCATTCTGAAACCTTTCTCGGTCTTCGCGGGCTCAAATATTTTCTCTACGCCTTCTCTTCTCTCTAAGCAGTAAAATGTAATTGCTGTGTATTGCATAGTTTCTAAAATTGTATAAGTTAGTAAAAATTAAATATGTTTAAAATAATTCTAAGAGAATCATGTGAGAGTTAAAATGTGAATAGCTATTAAAGTTGTATGATCTATTTGAAATGTATTAAATTATATCCCTTCTCTTTTTAATGTGAATGTTCATTTTTTTCAGTGAAATGCGTAAAAAGTAAGGTGGGTTTCTTCGCTGAAAGGCTTTATAAAAGTATGAAAGGAGTGGGAACAAATGATAAAACATTGATTCGCATAATAGTTTCAAGATCTGAGATAGATTTAGGAGATATTAAAAAAGCATTTGAACAGCAATACGGTAAAAGCTTAACAAGTTGGATAGCTGTAAGTTAATTTTTATTTAACAATAGTTCTATTGCAATTTATAATTCTGCTAAGTATCTTGATAGCTAGATTCTATGATTGAAAGAAAATAAAACATTTTATTGTGTTCTAATTAACTAGGCGCCGCGGTAGTCAAACTGTTAGAGGCGAGATCTGCAAAGTTAATATGAATTGTGGTACCGGGTTCGATTCCCGTTCTAGGCTTTGAATTTTATTTAATATTTAACGTGAGAATTTTTTAGTGGAGTTTTTATACTAGTCGCCTCCGTCCACGCTTTTATACAAGACAGCTAATTAGTAGTTGGACGTGAAGCCCGCGTGAAAAAATAGGCATTACTTTACTTACTTAATTAACTAGGCCCTGGGAAGCAGTTTATTTTAGATCAAATCACTTAATTATAATTTATCATAAGAAATTTTTGTTCAGTACTTAAGTTATTATTTAACCAATGCCATTAAATTGTTCAGTTTAATTTTTTGTTTCATCAAATCATATTAATTTTTTTTATTTTGCATTTTAGGATGATACATCTGGAGACTACAAGAAAGCTTTGCTTAGCATTGTTGGGTAATTTAAGAAAAAACTAAATACCTTGAAATCAAAAGTTTATATTCAATAACATGCATAATATTTAAAGACGGCTTTATGTACTAAATAAAATGAATTAGGAGTAAGCTTATGTACTGTATTCCTCAGTGACACTTTGGGAATTAAAATAAATATTATTATGTATTTTAATGTTATAAAAGGCTTGCAATAATAGCTTGTAACAACTATATAATCTGAAATTAGTTGAAAACTTTAATAGAAAGATTTTTTTTTCATCTGGAAAGTTTATCTTAATTTTAAAGACAATAAATTAAATAATTTAATATTTTCATGCTATTATTGACTTTACTGTTGTCGCTTGTGTTCTTTAATTAAAAGTTTTAGATTTTCATCCAACTTCAGAGAATAGTTCTTCAATTTCGTGAAGAGTATTTTACTTTCATGTAGAAAGTTCAGCCTTTCTCTTAGGCAAATTTGGATTGACTCAGTTTATTCTTGCAATCATAAGGAAAATTCTCTTCATAAAATTGATAAACAAAGCACGAAGAGGAATTTGTGAATGTTCAAAATTGGATGAAACAAATTTTTCATTCGTTGGTCAGTTAAAGAATACAAACGTGTGAGGATAAAGTCAACATCTTTCAAAAAGTCAATATTTTCATTTAGTTTTCTAAATTTTTTGTAGATTTTTCTAGTTTTTCTTCTAATTTCAGTACGCTTTAAAATTGTTATTTTTTTACAAGTTGTAAAGTTTTTGGTAAGTGTTAAATTTAAGAAAATGCATATATTTATATTATTTACTCTATTAATTTTATAAATTATTTCGATCGCACATTCCAACAAATAGAAAAATTAGATCCTGGAGATTAGATCAGTAAATACACATAATATTTTTCTTACGGTCACAAAAAGATGTACGCAATTATTGAAATATTAACCTGAATAAAAAGTGCTTACTTCGGTTGGACTAGTGAACAAGTGCAATAATAATCCGAATCCGATATTTTCAAATTAAAATTTTAATCATTTACTCAAGATAAGTACATGAAATCCTAATAAGAAAATTATACACAATAAGAAAACGGTTCAGTATTTTACAAAATACCAAATATTAACGAAATTGCTCAAATTGTAGCAATATCATTAATTTACACAAACAGTAATGTAGGTTGTCTTCAGTTTCTTTGCTGTTATTGTTAATCCTGGTTTTTGTTGAGGTTTTCTGTTGAAATGAATTGAACTGAAGAGAGAAATGTTAAATATAATTTAGTAATCTAATTGAGATCAGAATGGAAAGTAAGTTCATTCTAAGAAATCAATACTTTCTAAACATGCAACCATATGGTAAAGACCACTTTTCTGCTGGATCATAGAATTTAAAAAAAAAAAATACCTACTTAAAGTTCAATGTAATTGAAAAAATTGTCGCATATATATTTTAGTAAATATACATATATTAATTTTTACTAAATATTTAACGCTTTAACCGGAGTAAAATATTTTTTTAAGTACATACATATGTTAAATCATGCCAATCAAATAACCCCAATCTGTGTTCACATAGTGCCTCTTTACTAGCCTGTACGGCAACGTGTGTGATTCTGAAATTTTATTTTTGTTAAATATTTCGAAACCTAAATGTTAAATTATACAGAGTTATTATTTCAACTATTTTCTCCTTTTTACACTCCTTGATCTCTGTTATCTTGCTTTGCCATTTGTGCAAGAAGAAAACAGGAAACAGACGTGCAGCGTGATAGAACAATAGGTTTTTTATTATTGCCTCAAAACTTCATATTTTCCCTGCAAACTCAGAAAAAAATTAATAGAATTGGTTAAAAAGAACTTTATTATTTGATGTGCTTAAAACATTTCTGTGAGTTTTTAAATCATTTCAGTGGGATGTACCACGATCTCCCTGATTAATAATTTTCCCAAATCCTTCCCATGAACTTTTCCTAAGTTTCTTTGCTGAACACTTTGCTTTAATAGTATTACTAAAAAGAAAAAGGTTTTTAGGGTGTATGGTCATCATCCTGCACAAAGTATCTCCTTCTCCACCAGTTAGGAGCGACGATGTTGAGAAAGCTATATTACAAACTTCTGTCGGGCTGGATGAGATCTTTGTGTTGCACCGTCTATTTTTGTAGAATAGTTAAATTTAACGTTGATACTCAGAATTTTATGTACCATCTACCGATCGTCCGTGCCCTCGATGCCTCTGTATGTATAATAATAATAATTGTGAAGACAGCTTGCCACTATTATCTAAATTGAGATGGAAAATGTAAGATAGTAAAATTTTGTTGAACGGATGGAAAGTGAGATTCATGAAATACAAACAGATTTGCATTCTAATCCCCAGGAATGTTAAAATTGTTTTATAAATCTGATTGAAGAATGTGTGAGCGTTAAAATTTGGCTATCGATCAAGAGGACAGGTTTCCTCAAATCGGGGTGGTTTAATTCAAAATGTGACAAAGAAAAGAAAAAGAAATCCCATTTACTAAATCTTCGCAAAACAAATTCATAGTAAAGTCCGTTTACATGGTGGCTTATGAAAATTATATGAAAATGTGTAAACATGTTAGATTAGATTACTATAAACATTTAGTATTTAAAATAAGTGCAGTAAGAATGGGAAAAATCCTGGATCTAAGTAGAGCAGCTTAAAAGAAATAATTTTTCATGTAATAATGGAATACTCGTAAAATTAAGTTATTGCGGGAGAACTTTCATTGGTTACTGAATCGGGGAGTACAGCTTTCAATGATTTCTCATGCTGAATCTTCCATTAGTTTAAAACTTCTTGATGCACCATTCACCTTGGATGAATGATTAGCAGTAGTCTTCGAAGCGAATTATAAGGCAGCAGGTTTCGTGGATTGTTAAACTCCATAAGAATTTTTATCATCTGCATCAGTTTCTCACTTTGTAACTAAAACTCCCAGTTAAACCTAAACTTAAAAGCCCAGTTTTAGCTCTTCTATACTGTTTTCCATTTGTTTAAATTATACAGTTATTATTTCAACTATTTTCTCCTTTTTACACTCCTTGATCTCTGATTTCTTGCTTTGCCATTTGTGCAAGAAGAAAACAGGAAACAGACGTGCAGCGTGATAGTAGTAATAAAGTTTATTTAAATGGAAAAACAAAATACAATGTACAATATTTTGAAACAGAACAAAAAAAAAAAAAAACTTTAAACGGCATGGTATCTACCGTCTGCCGGAGTTTGACACATATATTATTTACACAATTGGGGGGCGGAAAGAAAAAAAAAAGAAAGTTGAAATTAATAATTTTACGTAAATAAATAAATAAATAAAAAACATTTTAAATACAGGTTTGAAAAAAAAAAAAAAAAAGAGAAAATATATGAATTTTCAAAAGTTCATTCACTTTCATGAATTTACAAAAGCTCCTCTCAGATGAGTGCAAAATCAGGAAACAGGCTCATTGAGGACTTTTCCTCTAAACTTCCAAGAATGAGCTGCGTAAAGGATGAGCTGAGGCCAATCTATACCATTCAACAAACTTAAAAATCTTTCTAGAGAGAGATATCTCTCTCCAAAAACTGCCAAACGAATAGGCGACAGGGCAGGGCAGGTAGCAACAAAGTGGAAAGTGTCTTCCTTCTCCTCAAGATCACATAGAGGGCATTCTACTCCAGACTGTTGTTGGTCGTAGGGCTTATAATTAAGTCTCATCAGTTCTCCTCTCAGCTTGAGAGCCCAACGTACAGAAGATAAACTATTGAGAGTGTCTACCCCCTCACTGAGTAAATTAGCACATCTCACGTCATGATCTAACAATTTATAAATTGTAAATCTATGAGTGGAGCTTGCTCTTTCCTTAAATTTATTTTTTGCGTTCAACCTCACTTGGTCTACCAAGCTCCCAATCTGAGAACTGAGGGTGGCGCCATCAGTTGTGCTAAAATTAATTGACACTTCATATTTACCAGCCAAATCCCTCCATCTACCAGCCCAGGAGATACCTTCTTTCATAACTTCCTCAGCAACTATCCGGGGATATCTATGAAGGTCCATACTCAGAACTTTTCCTATGTACCGGGCATGAAGTTCAAAGGTATGTACAAAAAGAGGGTTAAGTCCCGTCTCCAAGTGTAAAATATACGAAGGAGAATACTTAGGAAGCTGGAACAACTTCCTAACAAAAAAACAAAGAACCCTTTCAACGCTCTCAAATTCGTCTGAACCCCATACCTGTGCGCCATAACAAAGAATGGACCGCAAGACAGCATTAAAAACCTGTAGCTTTGAGCTTAAATTTACCAGAGGGTCACTGATCAATCTTTGCAGCGTGATAGAACAATAGGTTTTATAGTTCTATCACGTATGTCGAATAGTTCATATAGTTTATCGAATAAATTCGTGATTAATTACGGAATCCACAATGACAAAACTCAGGTTTGGAGTAGAGAAGGAAAATCGATATTCTTTAATATTACGAGAGGTTTGTATGTTAAGTCTACTTCTTTTTACTCTTAATTAAATAACTTTGGGATTATCTGGGTAGTGGCGTTGGATTAGGAAACTGTAACCAAATTACTATTATTACACTGATGACCCTCTGCTGTAGCAGTATTTTGCAAAATTTTATCAAAAATAAGCACATACCAATTTCTGCCATTTATAGTGTGTTAAAGGAAGGTATGACATCATTAATGTCCTATGCTTGCCAGGGTCTTCATGTCAACGAGAAAGTAGAAATATTCCAATGATTTTATTTGAAAACGTTGTTAAGATATTCATTTAAAACGCCCAACCTACATTTTGTTGATGGTGTCGCGTTTTAGTCCTCTTTTCGGTGTTACTTCGAGGCGGCATTTATTAAGTATTTTAAATGAGGCTAACGAGAGATTTAAAAAAGCTTGGCTCTTCAGGTAATTCGTCTTAGAGAATATTGGTGTGTAGAATGGTTTTAATAGTTAGATCCTTAAGGGCGACAGTGTACCTTGCTTCCCACTTTCTATTTATTCTATTCTATAAAGAGATTACCATTTCCATTTTTTCATCTTCAAGGAAGCAGAAGGGGTATGTTTCCAAAGGTCCATGAGTATCCAAAGGTCTCTTACAGCCTTACTTATGAAGAAAGCTTATATCTTGAAATTCTGTTTTTAACAAACCACTTAAAGTAAGGCTAAAAGTACATAATGAAACTAAGTAATACAGTCATACTTACATAGAAGTTAGTTATTTTGCATCTTTTCATGATCGCTATGTTTACATAATTTTGAAGGCATAACAAAATATACAAATAATAATATATTTACTGACATTTCGAATTTACTTTTTCAAGTACAAATTTTGACGTAATTACAACTTATTTTTGCCAAACTATATTAACATTTTAAGAGGAGTTAAAATATTTTCAGTTACTGAAGAAATGTTCAAATAAAATAACGTTAAGGCATTGCTGAAGAAATATGAAAATTTTCAGGCACCTAGTTAATATGAAATTAAATTTTACTGAACACGAAAAAAATAAATTATATTTTTTATAAACTTGATCTATGTATATCACAGACTAGTTAAGTTGACTTATTTAAAAACATATACATCTAGGAACAATTTATAATAAATGGGTGTTCTCACAATACAGCAAATATTTGATTTTAAAATTAATATTTTATAAACCAAGGCAACATCGTTTTCTATTTACAGATTTATGGAAAATCTTTTATTTTTTCTTATTTACGGAAACATTACTGAAACAACTTTCGAGTACAGTTTAACAGAAATAAAGACCTGAGATTTATAGGAAGGATTAGATTAAAGCTGTCTTCTTTGCACCAGTTATAAGATCGGTTTTTTTTTTTTTCATCTTACGCAAAGAAAAGTAAAAAATAAAAGTTTAAAAGACTAAAAGTATTAATAATGCAGTTCTGAATAATATAATTTAAAGCTATTATTTCATAAAGAGTTTCAAGAGTTTATTCAGTGGAAAATCCTGATTATGTGGTAATATTTATGATTTTAATGCGACCATGATCTGAGCGAATTAATTTTAATGTCTTGTAAAGGTATTAAATAAAAAAATATAAATATAATTGAAAGTCTCAAGAAATACTTAGGAGCATCCTATTCTATATACATATTTAATCTTATAATCCAAAAATATTTTTTCCGGTTATCAAGTTTACTAATCGAAATAAGAAACTAGAACAAAGCCCTTTCAAAACCAGCTGCTATATTTGGAGAAAAAACTCCAAGTGTCCCGTTTTCGCCTATTTCTAATTTATATTGTTTACATTTATTTTGTTTTCACTACCCTGAAAGCGGTAATGAGTGTAAGATTGAACTGTAAGCTGGAAGAGGGAGAATCTGAAATTTAAAATCTTCGAATACTGAGGACTTAATTCATGTGTCATTGCGCTATCTTTTTTTGGGGAGAATTCTTTTGCTATTATCAAGAGGGAAATTTTCCGACAAAAGTGAAGGGTATGCTTTTGAGCAGTTATAATTGAGTTTGGATAATTTTTCGATTGTTGAAATAAATCTACTTTTCATTGTGATTAATAATTCGTTTGATTTACTTAACCTACTCAGTAATAATGATGAAAGATTTAAACAGACCTAATCGATCTGCTGGGTCATGTTCAGTTCTGAATGCTTCGGCAACGTCTAGCAGTTACGAAGACTGCTGAAAGAACACTTGCAATGTGTTATGGTTGAGAGAAAGAAGCCTAATTTACCAGATATGGTTGTGGTGTTGACGCAAAGATACACTACCGCAACTGATGTTAAGTGCTGTTTAAGTATAATGGACACCCAGGACAAAGCTTGCTTTCCAGCTTACATCCCTATGAATGTCTAAAACTATATCTAATCAGCCTTCATAGATACAGAACATTCTCCTCTACTTCATTAATCTAGAGAGCAGTATTTGTGTCGATGTAGCTACATATTTCACTCTCTAATTTACCAACAAAGCACTTCTAATTTTTAAAGTATTAATCACACAGATGTTTTCATCAGCCTAACCATTTTTAAAGTTTTCACAGTTTTGCGTACAACATAAATTTTTTGAAGATCCAAGCAATCTAGATTATGTTTTATTTTCTACATCTAACACGAAAGTGAAGTACGAATGGCACTTCGTTTTTCAAACTTAAGATGTTACCATAATGGATTTTTGGCTAGCTAATCAGTCATATAAAATCACAAATAAATTTCTCATTCTATGAGTCAGAGAATATAAAAAAAAATCAGTTTATTTTTTGTTCTAAGATTCGACATTCCAATGGAACATTTGAAACACGCCTTGAAGTACACTTCCAAGAGAGCTGATGGCTTGTAATACTGCTGCCATTAATAGTGACAAAGATAAAGTTATTAACTTTATTTTGATGTCAGTTACATCATCGGAGTAACAATCTACGTGTAATCTGTTCTCTGAGCAACTTTCCTTTAGAATTTTTTGAACCTCCATTCCAGATTTTGAAATAAGATTAGATCAGCTTCCTAAATCTTCACGTGCATTAAGCAGGATGTGATTAGTGTTAACGAATATCTAAACATTAAATGAATTTTTCTGATTAGTGAAGTTGAATATAAACACACTTTAGTTAAAAGGTTCATTTACAAAGTTTCATAATCAAAATAAGGATAATTAAAAATAATTATGAATTCCAACTTTCAAATTATATACTTTATAAATGTCTCTTAGCTGCTTAATCAAAATAAGATTATTAAATTCGAAATAGTAATCATAGTAAAAAGTAAACTTTTTTTTTTCTTTTTTTTGCAAAACTATTCAAAATGTGTCCCTTTAAAATGTCCCTACTTACACCAGATTTTTCAGGCACCTGCAGAGGTATTTTAAAAAAACTTTGTCGATGCTCTTTCAGGTACCATTGTTGCCCTTCATCCCAGAAATAAAGGGGCAGAATAATCACTGGTAATTAAGCGTATCATCGGCGATACCCGAAATTAATTATGGTTTTTTTCAGGAGACCTCAACTAACGCCGTCAAAAACCTTCTCCGCGAAATTTAAGGTCTGACTCTTTTAGTAACCTAATACTATTTATGTTACTACTTTTTTTTTTCATGGCGCATCTACGACTATTTAAAGTTTTCATAGTTAATTATCTTAACGTAAGAAGATTTTACATTTTACTGTAATTGATATTTTTTACAATCAAATATTTATTTTGCCCCTTTCTTAAGTTAAATATGTATTTATTGCAAATTTACTATTTTTTAGGACAAAACTATCCAACCCTATTTATACAAAGTTTTGGACATTTTTTTAATACCAAATATCAAAATTTACAATTATTTTTTCCACTGGTAACTAAAATAGCAAAGTAAGCGGTGTATATAAACTTAACGATTATTTATCTAAAAAAAAACTTTTGAACAGAATAAGCAAAGTTTACCTGTGGATGCGAAAACGAGATAAGGCTGAACTCGGAATAGAATGTAAGAATGTAGAAGCAAAAGCAGATTGCTACGACCCACTCAGAAGCTGTACTAATTACATGCAACTCCCAACCGCCGTCTTTAGGATACCATTTTGCAGGCGTTTCTCCTATCAATAACAAATTATAAAACTATAGAATAAAAAAAAATTAAGAACTAAGACCATCTATAATATTGCTACTGTAAATTGTCGATAAATTTCGAATTAGCTGATAAACTCAAGAATATCTAGTCACTTGTAACTGTGAGAATTGGGAGCAAGAATAACCCAAAGAATAATGAGGGTTTGAATTCAGAATTTTTTAAATTTAATCCTTTTACAGATTGTAGAATTTTTTTTTTTTTTTTTAGCGCATCAACAGCTGAGGTTTTTTAGCGCTTGGAGCTTTTTTCAGTGCACTGCCGGCCTCCGGACAGTGTTCTCTCGTTACAGACAACACTGTCCATCACCGGACAGTGAGCTGTAAGAAGCTCCTAGGAAGAGAAAATCTAAGGGTTAGCAGCTGGATTCGAACCCGGGACCTCCGCGTGGGAATCGAGTACGCTAACCACATAGCTAATCCCTCCCCTATTCTTTATTTATGCATTACTGGTTGCTAAAGTAATTTTACACAGAAACGTTTTTTTTACTCTTTGAAGACTGGAATGATTTCAAAAAACTACTTTTTAAATTTTGACCTATGAATTTGTACTTTGGTGAAAACTCATTGGGAAAATTTGAGAGTAAGATTTTGGTAAGAGAAAGTAAATAAAATTCTGTAGTTAAAGTAAAATATTAAAGCTAACAATACCATGAAATTCTAGATGAGATAATAAACCTGCGACGGCTGCAATAAAAAAAAATACTGTGCACACCATTGCTAGACCCACTCTAAAATGCGCAACCATCAGGCTGTTAGCTAATGAATGCATGTGATACGAACACATAGCCTGTAACAAATCACAGAATTAAAAAAAAAAAAAAATTATAAGCATTTTTAATAATAAATAAAAGAAAAGTATACCTGGATCCAAAAGTAAGCAGTACCAAGGCCGAAGCACAAAGTAGCACCAAAATAATGTACATATTTAACATTTGTTTCTTGAAAATTAGCAACTATACTTAATCCTAGACATGAGAATATTCCAAGCCACAATCCGAGTTTATTCAGCTGAATTACTCGATTAGAAATAGAATAGAGTTCATAATACTGACAAATCTCACAATAACGAACATAAATGAGGATGCACACTGAAAGCAAATACCAGAAAATAAATGAATATTTTAAAATTATATGAATATTAATATGTTTATGTATAGCATTTATCATTAAAATTAAACTTATTTCAACTGTTTACCCTAATTTAAGCCTTAAGCACTTAAAGTAAGATTGCTGGTGACACGATAACACGTTGTTACGCGGACATTTCAGGGCTTCTGAAACTAAGACGAAATACTCAATAAACCAAGAATTGCTACTAAATGTCCTCCAGGTCAAGAGCGGTAAGAAATATCCCTTGGCAAACAGTAAAGTAAAGGAAGAAAACAAGACAGGCGAAACTAGGAAGTTGCTAGACACATCGAATTACGCTGATGAATACCAAGTAGCCGGATAACTTGGCAAAATTTAGTGGTGCAGAAACTACGAAACTATACATTCAAGCAAAGGTTGGTGTCTGCCATAAACGCATTAATTTGCGTTGTTCAAACCACGTGGACGATTTTTTTTACAACTTGGGCGTGGATTTGTTTTGGCAATTAAAAGCAAAATACAAAACGTAAACAGCACTTCTTTTAAGATAAAAAACTAAAAAGAACCACAAGAAGGATAGATCAGAGTGAATAATACGTCTCTGTCATGGCAGAACATCCAAGAAACCCTCAAACCAACTTCCACCTCCTCGCTGGGTGAGGTAGGTACCGCGGTTTGCTGTGACAACGGGGCAATGGCGTCGAGTGGGAGTTGACTAGTTTAAATGGCGACCCTGCGAAAATGCTAGCCATGCATTATACAGACACACATTTACATTCTTAAAATTAGCAAGGAAATAGCTCTAGAGAAGTTTATGGACCTAGAAGGCGCGAATAATAAAAATTTATGTCAACCCATTAAGGCTATGGTAACGAGAAGTTCACGGCTCTTAGCCTTTTGCTCTAACAGAGCACTATTTATAGAGCTGAAGGCGACGCGAAATCGTTTTCTATCCTATCAGTGTCTAAAATCCTACAATAGATGGAAGTTATTAGATTTTGAAACAGAACCTGATAAATATTATCTAGATAGACTTGCGTGGATGACAGCAAACTAAGTATTCTAAAACTCGAGAGTTTTTCAAATAAAACCATTTAATGCAAAACCTACTATTTTTTTAATTACAATTAAAATTTTAAATTTGTAACCAACAGGTAATAATTATTAAACTATCACCTACAACTAATCTGGGCGGAATTAAGATCTATTTATAATAACAAGAATAAAAAAAAGAAGGGAGAAGTGACACCTACATAACACAGCACCGATATTAATAAATTGTCCAAAAACACAACTTTCAGGCGAATATGTAGCAGCATCACTTATATAAGGAAAATTAGGCTCAACATGTCCTTGAAGTACTGCAGCAATATACCTGTAATACATTTCATGAACATAGTTTTAATATAATTTCATTGCAATGTTACAAACAATGGAATCAGTCAACTTTCTTGAATTTATAGGCTCGCAAAATAAATACTTTAGTTCTTGTTGATTTAAATAATTGCAAATTGGGAAATTTTATTCATTTTGTATGTGAGTTTTTAAATATGTTTATCTTCATTGTTTTCCGAATTTTGAAACAGCCTATTTAAGTCTGACACACAACAGCGATGTTTGTATATAATCGAAGAATATGTAAATGAAATAGGCCATCACATCATTTGAGAACGCTGAATGAGCCTCTGAAATCAAGCCAATGGATATGCTAATGGATAAGTAGCAAGGCGTAAAATAATGTGTTTAACGGTCAAAATATAATATATACTAAAAGAAATGGAATGTTTCATTGAAGCTACTTTAGATAGTGTTCTAGAAATATTTCAATTATTAAGTTTATAACATTTTATGCAGTACCTAAAACTGATGTATTTACTGAAGATGAGAAATGAAAAACTTTCGAGCTATTTGTTTCTTGTTTTGACGCCCAGAAAGCAAAATAACTATTTTAAACATTAAGATTACTGTGATTTAGTTTTATGGTATTATTAAACGCTATTAAAGGAACAATAAAGTATGTTATTATTGTTTTTCATTCTATCTAAATTAATCCTTCCTAGTGTGTTGAAGCAACTCACTTAAATAAAAATTTAGATCAATTAGAACAGCAATTATTTTACTACAGATGACAAAATACAATAAAGAACGTTAATAAACTTATAGAAAAAGATTTTTTTAACTTACGTGCCCAAAAATGTGAATGGGAATAAAATAAATAGTAATAAGGGCAAGAAATGGATTCCCGATATTGTCATGATCTGCTTGTTTATAAACCTACAAAATGTCCGTTCCGGAAGGTTATCTTATAGCAGCTGTCCTTCCAGACCAGAGTTTGTTTGCCGCTGGATTTCACATCTCCGTGGTAAAGTACAAGCAAGTGATCAACTAAGTACGTCAATTGTGAGTTTTGTGCAGTTTTGTGACATTGTTTTGCCGTAAGTGATGACCATGAATGGAGACATTACCGCCTATATCAGCAGAAGCAGTAAAGAAAACTTGATGTCAGATGAAGATATATTTTTAATTTTAAAAAAACGATTTGGTCATGACTCCTTTAAAAGTGAACTACAGCAGAGAGCTACTGAGACAATTGCTAAAAGTAAGTTCAAACTTTTTAATTTTAAAGTTCTTGAAAATAAAAAAAAAGAGTAACTTTTGTATAGCCAATCTAAAGTTAAGGATATAAGTGTTAGAATTTAAAGAGAAATAGTTTTGTCTTCTATTTCACTTATGATTTGATTAGTAAATCTTGCTAATCTTAATCAAGGTTAGCAATGTTAAGGATTTTTGATTCTAAATTGGATGTCATCAAAATTTACACTTGTTTGGTGATTAATTTGATTGAAAATGAAAAGTATGAGACTCCTCATTATTTACATCACAATTAAGCATAAGAAACACCAAAATAATTACTCCAAATTATGATCCAAAATGAGCATTGGTTTGTATTTTACAATGGTTATTGGGAATTTTTTAGAATAAAAAATTGCCACATTTAGGAATGATAAATTACATTGTGGTCTTTTAAAATAAAGGTCAAATGATTAATCAAATTTAACAAAATTGTTATTAGATTTTAGCGATAAATATAGGAATATATAAGTTAATTTAGAATAGTTTCGATTCATTCTTTTGTGGAAAGCATGGAATGAATTATTTGATCCGGACCTACTCTGCTTCGGTATCTAAGAACCAAACAGATACTGTGTCTCAAGTCGCATTTAAAAATAATATTTTGTAAACGTCCAATAAACTAAAAATGTATATGTTCTTGGAATATAGGATGAAAACGTCGATGCCTACAATGATGCTGGCTCTCGAGGGCGAAGTCTCGGAAGTTTTCTGCTTTGTTGGCGCAGAAAAGAGTTATCTTCCTTTTCTTCTTCAACACTTCAGGGATTAGGCAACATGCCTGTTCAGTCTTCACAATTTTTTTTTTTCATCTCCATCTTTTCAATGGTCGCCCTATAGTTATACAAGTCTAATATTTCATTGTCTTCTTTACGTAACAATTCCCTTTACCGCTCATTCAGTGATTTCCTCTCGTTAATTCTTTAACAGTCGTGTGTTTGTAAGAAAATGAGGAAACTGCTCGCTGTAAACTGATTTTTCGTTTGAGCATAAAACATTATTTAACATGTTTTTTCTTGCTTAAGAAAAGTGAAATGCAAAAAAAGTCAGAAAGAAAATGTTTTCTTTTTATGAATGCTTAAGATCAGTTTAATTTGTAAGAATTATGCACCTGAATTTAAATGATTTAGTGAATAATATATTTAAGTTTAATATAATAATAACCTAGAGAGAGTTTATTTAATCCGTAATCTATTATCTCAATTTTTGGACATTAATATTTTTAAACTTTTCCTTTTGCGAACCATCTACTTTTTATTCTTGGGGATCCTAATTCTTTGAAGCTGCGTTTAATTGTTAATTGTCGCAGTATGAACCCGGTTAAATCTGCTGAAAAGAAACAAGCGCTTTTGTAAGAGTTTGGAATGCAGATAAATCGGAGCCGATCAAGGGCACATCATACCACATAAAAAAAGGTTTCTATTCCTCAAACTTCTTCAATGGTATCGTCTATTAGATTCAAAGTCATCATTCTGCTGAAATGATTAATAAATGGATTTAAAATTCAGAAACCTCTTCTGGGGATATTTATACCTTTGTGAAAAACAAAAATATCCAGCATTAAAAAAGTTTGGTCCTATTGCAAGTGGTAAAACTTCACATTACTGAGGAAGAACTGGAGTTGCTTTAAAAATTGTGAAAACTTTGGTTGGATATAATTGAGCCAAACAACTAGAGAACATACTCATACCTCTATCAAATGATATTTTAATATTGAATTGACTATATGTTCGAAGGTTCACAACAACAATTTTTTTGTGACGCTTTTCGACACTTTCAGTTTAGCGGACGAGGCAACTGATAGCCTTAAGATGTCATTTAATTTCTGATCTTAATCTAGCTTTGATGTTGGATGCAAGTCCGTAACCGGTCAGGGATTCAAGAAATATGCGTGCTAGGTTGAATAAAGTCATAAATAACTTATTTTCGCTCAAACAGCTAGATGATATTAAGTATTCAGTTGTAGTCCGTTCTACTTAGGCAACTCACAAAGTATTTTGTAGAAATAAGTTTTCCTCTGTTTTTAATTAATTAAATAATTTATTTTAATATAATATGTTTATTATATAGAATGTGTAATGATGTAATGTTCTTCTTGATATTGCTAGGCCTTTCAGAAATGTTTTAATTCAGTTGTATACTTTTTGAAGGCGTTATTAGCTCAGAAATTAATTTTTGTTTGTTTGTTTTTTTTTCCTCAGGAAAACAAGATGTATTTGTATCAATGCCAACCAGTGCTGGTAAATCGTTGTGCTTTCAACTTCCATCACTATTACATAAAAATAAAATTGCTATTGTATTTTCTCCACTTCTAGCTCTGATAAAGGTAACTGACCGTAACCTCTAAGATCCTTGAAGGATCAAAACTAATTTTAGCCATCCTGTTTTAAGCGCTTTCTTTCATGAAATTTAAATGACTGTTCTGAAAAATAGATTTGATTGTTCTTAAATATTTAAATAAATGGATCATTCCTCCACAACTGTTAACGTGGTTAATTTTTATAAATATTAGACATCAATTATAATTCTGTCTGTTAAATTTTGGATAAAAACCTCAAATATCCAAGTACGTGCTTATCTAAAAATTGTTACAGTGAAATTCATTCAGCAACCTATTGAAATGCAACTTATGAAGAGCCCAATGTGAATTTGATGTAACAATCAGCCAGACGACAGTATTTAAAAAATTAAGAAGTACTTGCGGTTTCACAGGCTGCAAATAATATTATATTTAGAAAAATATAAAAGCTTTATCCAGAATAAGGAAAGGACTTGTGACATTATAACGGATAATATTCTCTTCCACTATGGAAGTTGATGTGAGCACTTAATGGTGCCTGAGGATTGATCATTGTTAATTGTAAAAGTAGTACGTTAATGTAATGCGTACCAACGATTTTGTCATGTTCAGCTGAGGACACCCTCAACATCCATATGAGGATTATTGATTATATTAATTAATAATAAAAATAATTATAGGATAAACTACCTCCAAAATCAGTATTTTTTGTAACGCAAAAGACATCAACGTCTTTGTAATTCAATTTGATGCGCTAAGTTCATTTAAAAAAAATTGACTTTTTGATTTTTTTTTTTTTTTTCGCAGGACCAAGTAGATAGTTTGAGAAAATTAAAAATCAAAGCTGAAACTATAAATTCTAAAATGTCGGCGACAGAAAGACAACGAGTCATCAATGATATTAACTGTACCCAACCAAGTACTCAATTATTGTACATTACTCCAGAACAAGCTGCAACACCAGCTTTTAAGGTTCGAATATTAAATCTAAAAAACGTTCTTGTATTTATACATTTTACATTTATCGCTGCAGAGATTCTAAGGATATAAAACTCTGGCCAAGATATTAAACTAACATGTTTTAACCGTGTTCACTAATAAATGTGGTTTATTGTCCAAAAAAAGATTCTCTAAAAAGTCTGGTGTGAACGTTCGTGTGACTTTCTCTTAATACGATTCGTTTTAACATAAATTTTCTTGTTAAATAAAAAAAAAAAAAATTGATTAAAAAATGAATGTTAATTTCCTTAACTTGATTATATTAATTAATAATAAAGTTGATCATAATAGGATAAATTACCTCCAAAAGCAGTATTTTATGTAACGCAAAAGACACCAACGTCTTTTTAATTCAGTTAATTTCACTATAATATAAAAGGGTGTTTAAGGGGAGAATGGCGTTTAAGAGCTTTCCTTAAAAAGTTCCAGATTCACACTAGCGACTTTTGTAAAAAATTCAAAGCGACTTTCTTCAAATATTTGAAACTTATTGAGCCTTAGTAATGTTTGTGGCTCTAATAACCGAACTAATTCCTTCGACAATCCAAAAATAAATTGCCTCGGAAAAATGTTTCAAACAAAATGTGTAGCCTTCTATTTGAATAGTTACTACCAAAATTTATAAATCAGCTGGATTTCTTTTATACATTTTTCTTTCATAAAATTAGGGTTTTCACATCAAATTCAGTACTTACTAATGTTTTATAAGTGATAAAAACATCCCTACTATAAAATTACATACTTTAGACGGATGCCTAACATTCTTCTCTCCAAGATTGGACTTAGAATTAATTTTCCTTGCTTAGGTATCAAAGAAACTTAAAAATTAAATTTAATCTTAATTAAATTAAGATTAGTACATAAATAAATAAAGTGAACTCGAACTGGACGATTTATATATTTTGAGTTTCACTGACTTAACACAAACAAATAGGAAAACTTTTTTTTGAAGCTCAAAATGAGTTCATCCGCTGAAAATTCATAACTGAATATCTGCATGAACCCTCATGCAGGTCTTAGGAAGGGTAAATGAAAGTTGAAAAAAAACTAAAATTTTATATTTTCTTACTTTTCAGAACATATTTTTTAGTTTGTACAAAAAGAATAAAATCTCTTATGTGGTTGTTGATGAAGCTCATTGTGTAAGCCAGTGGGGCCATGACTTTAGGCCTGATTATCTTAAATTAGGACAGCTTCGTTCAGTTTTCCCTAATGTACCTTGGATAGCTTTAACTGCTACAGCTAGTAAAGAAGTAAGCTATTAAAGCGTTTATAACAATTGACGAATTATTATTGGTCTATTCCATCTATTCCTAAATTAGCTCAAAAAATTGATTTAAATTTTGTTTTAAACGATACTTCTAATTCAGGTAACCGATGATATTTACAAACAACTGAAGTTGAAAACACCCGTTGCTTCTTTCAAAACTTCCTGTTTTCGTTCTAATCTCTTTTATGATGTAATTTTTGAAGATTTGTTAAAAGATTCTTACAATCATTTGAAGGATTTCATTGAAGATATTCTCAGCGTAGATGAATCAAATGTTGAAGAGGTAAGTTCAACTGTTAATAAGTAAATTATCAATTATAATTTTCTAATTATTTTTTTCTAATTATTCTAAACTATTATCTAACCATCCAGATTTTAAATAGCAGTTAAATGATCCCTTTAGTTGTTTTCTTTAACCTAAGGGAATTTCCTTTTCATTATTTTCCTTACCGAACGCAGAGGAGCGAAAAAAGAAAGGGAAAACACTGACAAGTCTCTTGAGAGGCCTTCCGATTCGCGACAAAGTTGGTTTAAACATTAAAAAATTGCATTGTCGTAGAACGGAGATTTATGGTTCGACGGAGGATTTCGGGTTGTAAATACTGGGTGCATTGTACGTTGTAAAGTTTAGTGCAACCCTACCGTTAAGAACCATAGTGTGAAGAAAGACTTTATTGTGTTTTGTACAGTGTTAATGTAGTTAATAAGTTAAATTGTGGAGGAATTACTACAATTTATAGAATAAACCAGGGTGTCCCATCTCTGTAAATGGTCTTGGCCATCTCATTTCGGGAAGGCAACCAAAATCTTGTTTCGTGAGCTGGTGGAGAGGAAACCAAGTGAGGGTTATGTTTCGAAGTTTTGATTGGATTTTTTTTTTCGTTTCTTATTAACAATTGCTTATCATTTTAAACAATGCCTTTGTCGTTGGCGTTCAACCATTATTAGACGATGAGCTGCCAACATAATTCCTCCGTGTAAAAGCGATTGGTTTGCCTTCAATGGAGTTGTTTAATATGTTATGATCGTGTGCCACACAATTTTTCAAGATGGCATGTATCATTTTCTTTACAAAGCTATCAAACACCCGATTGGCACCGCTTGGACCGCTGCTTTCCGTAAGCCAAGTGAAGTGCTTATCCTCCACCACTTTTTTGAGCGTGCCACGATTGACCCGCATAGCAGAATCGTGTTCTATTGAAAAGTTGGGTTGCTTCTTACGGACACCATCCATGGAATCGTAGAACAGTAAAAGGGGGCTTAGTATCGCTCCGTAGGGCTAGGAACGATATAGGGAACGCTAGCATTAAACTGATTTTAGATCTCTAATAAGTAACGGCTTTGTGATGTGGATGGAATATATGCCCCATATGAATAAGGCTAAACGAAGCTGATCTAAAACGATTATTATTCAGTCTTCTTCGTCTCGGATACGTCGCCGTGAATCTCTTAAAGGTATGGGATGTTTTACATATTCTCCAAGAATCCTGAACAGTTCGAAACAATGTTGAACCTAGGTCTTTATTATTTTTTTACCCCTCACCAAGGTGTCCAGGATGTAACTTCCTGCCTTTACTGCGATGCACTGAGCAGTAATGACTCATGTGCGCAATTAATTGGAATCCTTCCTTCAACCAACACTCCCACTTAAGAACACTTGTCGTGCATTAAAATCATAGTAACTTTTGGAATTTCCTGAAACATTAGTTTTCATCAAAGTAATAATCAAAACCCAGGAAGTGAAGAGATTAGCTCAGGTGTGGGACAACTGAGCCAGAAGTCTCGAGTTTAAATTCAGGGAGCTCCCATATTTTTCTTTTTCCTCGAATACTTTATAACTACTGCCCGGAGATCTAGAAAAAAACTTTTTTATTATGTTTACCAGAGTTACTCTTTTATGTAAGTTTTCCTTTTCGATATGATATTTAGGAATTGTTGGTTTGAATCACGACTAGAATTAATGTATTTCTTTTGTTAGGTACAACAGACTTGTTATTGATCTTTTTTTTTTTCTGATTTAATCGCAGATACTAAATATATATTCTTTAGAGTTAAATCTCTAATAAGTTGCAAACTTTTTAGAAAGGAATAATCCTTATCTTTAGGCTATTTTTGTTCAATAAGTAAATGTGTATTAACATATGTGGAGATACATTGTTATTTCACCGCTAACAATGTTTTAGAAGAATCGTGGTTGTGGTATAATTTACTGTCGAACTAGAGGACTTACTGAAGAAGTAGCTAGAGTTTTATCTAATAAAGGAGTGCCCACAATATCATATCATGCTGGTAATAGCCTGAATTATTTGTTTGAATGAAGTGCAATAATGCATAAAAATTTTAAACAGATTATTTGTTTTGTTTTTTATATATAGATCTATTGTACTTAAATCTTATTGAACTTACTAACTATTCATTTATTCCAGATTAATAAATTGATTTTTTAATTTATTTTTTTTAGGGCTCAAAGATAAAGAAAGATTAAAAGTTCAAGAGGATTGGTCATCTGGAAAATATCGTGTTATCTCAGCTACAGTTAGTTTTGGGATGGGAGTTGATAAATCGTCTGTAAGGTTTGTATTAGTTAATGAGATATACAATTGCAAACGAATAAAGTAATGCTGGTATTTTTTTTATTTTTTTATGAGTTCCACAATACTTAGGTTTTTCCTTAATCAAATATTTCTTTTAACTTCTAACTGGTTCTATCCCGGGTATCCTCTAGTCTTAATCCGTACCATACCCTTCGAGCTACCCTTCTCCACTAATCCATCTCAGTGGCTAGAAGCTTTTTCCTAAAACACTTATTTAACGTCCGCCTCAGCGGCATATTGTAGTATACTTTGTACCAAGCTATACTGTCTTTTAGGTACTATTTAGAATACACTCTTTTCTGCGGGTTTCAGTATGTCGATTTCTTTTTTTGCGCTTATATTTCTTTGCAATACATTATTTTGACTTGAAGCATCCCT
Organism: Rhodnius prolixus; assembly: GCF_049639745.1. Lineage (NCBI taxonomy): Eukaryota > Metazoa > Arthropoda > Insecta > Hemiptera > Reduviidae > Rhodnius > Rhodnius prolixus. The sequence goes on along the minus strand of NW_027411581.1, from coordinate 31,558,183 downwards.
TACTGATGTAATTTTTTTTACATTTGTTAGTACTAAGTTGATAGAGATAGTTTTCCGGTGAAAAGTATTTTCATTGCATAAAATTAAACTTAAGGAAATTATGGCGGATTTCAAAGTAACAAAAAAATTATTGCCTTTCAGTTGTAGTTATGGAAGAGTTCCTCCAGCAGTTAAGGAGGTAACAACATATATATATTTAAGGTGCATCGACTACTGGGGTGATACTACACTTTGATCTTAGCCAAATCTGTAGGTCGAGCTAGTGGTGGCCTCATGTTATTAATTAATAAGAATTGTAAATTTAGTTCTAGTATTGTTTACAAAGATAACAACATCTTAATAATAGAATTAAACTATGGGACCACTAAAGTTATAGTTGCCTTAATTTATTGGAGGCCTGGTAGTATATTTGATCTTTATGTAGAAACTTTAACTGAAATTCTGAAAGATTTATCGGACACATATAATTGTCCTATTATCTTGGGTGGTGACTTTAATTCCCGAATAGGAAACCTAAATCTGATAGATGAAAATGTTGTTGAGAATACAATTTTTTATCCCTTGCGTAAATCCTCCGATACAATTATTAATAGAAGAGGGAGATTGCTCATTGAAATCATGGAGGACAACGGTATGGTGGTTTTAAATGGCCGCTCCCCCTTGGATAACCCGGGAAATTTTACTTTCATTTCTGCTCAGGGATCAAGTATAGTCGATCATATCTGGTGTAACTATGATTCTTTGGCCTTGATCCAAAATTTTGAAATAATTAATCTCTTTTATTCTTTGGACCACCAGGGTTGTACCATTAATTTAAATATAATAAGCGAATATATGAATGCTTCCTCTTGTGTGACTAATCTTAAATTGAGGTACAGATGGGTGGATCATTTGAAACGAGATTATTGTAACTTTATGGCCAGTACAGATTTATTATATTACCATAGTTCAAATACTGAAAATCTATATTTAAATATAAATTCAGCAATTAAAAATGTCGCTGACTTGTTAAATATGATTAAAAAAGTGCCAACTATTCCTTCTTTTCGAAGGGGTAATCTGTGGTTTGATGCCGATTGTCTTTCCTTGAAAAGAAATTTAATTAAGATTTTAAAGTTGTGCAAAAAATCAAATTTTGAAAAAAAAAATTTAAATCAATATATAACTCAGAAAAAACAATATCGCATTTTAGTCAAATTGAAAAAGAAAAATTATTATAAAGCTAGAATAGATAAAATTTCTAACATAAAGAACACAAAAGATTTTTGGTTGGCAGTCCGTGAAGCTTCTCCTATTAAGTTAGTAAAACCAGTAATAGATATAGAGACTTGGGAAATTTATTATAATAATTCTTATCCCCCTAAGAAGATAGTTGATTTACCTAAAATATTTTATTCTAATCCACAATTGGAAGCTAGTATTTCTTTAGTTGAATTGCAGCAAGCATTGAAAAATTGTAAATTAAATAAAACTCCTGGCCCAGATGACGTTCCATTTGAGTTCTATAAAAATCTCCCACCGTCTTGGGATCATTATTTACTGAACGTCTTTAATACAGTCTTACTAAATGAGAGAACCCCAAAATCTTGGTCACTAATACACTTAAAAACGTTACATAAAAAAGGTTCTCTCAATTACCCCTCAAATTACAGGGGGATAGCACTCCTAAATAGTGTTCCAAAAATATTTACCTCCATATTGCTTAAGAGATTGAATAATTGGACAGAACAACATTCTATTATACCTGAGGAGCAAGCAGGTTTTAGACCTGGTAGAGGTTGTCAGGACAATCTTTTTACTCTTTCTTCAGTAATTAATATCAAATTGTTCAATAATACCTCTCTCTTTGGAATATTTATAGATCTTAAATCTGCCTTTGATTCGGTCTCTCACTCATTATTATATGAAAAACTTCTAAGAGTAGGAGTGGGTTCAAAGCTAACAAATGTTATAAAATCACTATATGACAATGCTAGACTAAGGATTCTAACTGAGAATGGACAAACAGATGATATTCAAGTTTCGGCAGGAATACTTCAGGGCGAACCTCTTTCACCGTTGCTTTTTAACTTATTTCTTTCGGATTTGACTAGATTTTTCACGGAGAAAGGTGCCACTTCGATTAAACTGGCTAACTTCAATAATTTCTGTTTGTTATGTTACGCGGACGACATTGTCATCCTTGCTACTTCTATAATTGACGTAAAAGAAAAGTTATTAATTCTTGAAGAATACTGCTGTTTAAACTCCCTGAAAATTAATACATCTAAAACAAAAATTATCTATTTTTCAAAAAGTACACGCCCCAAAAAATTTAAGCAAGTTTGTATAAATAATACTCCAATAAACATTGTAAATACATACACTTATTTAGGTGTTCCTTTCAGTCTAACTGGGAAATTCTATCAAGCATCCAAACATTTCATATCAAAAGGTAAAATAGCAACAAATCGGGTAAGGCAGATTCTAATAACGTCTAAAGCAAATTCCATCAAACCCATCAGAAAGTTGTTAGATGCTGTTGTAAAGACTTCTTTACTCTACGCATGCGAAATATGGGCTTATAGGTATGCCGACGATCTGGAGGCAGTGCAGGTGCAATTCTTAAAACAAATATTTAATCTGCCGAGATCAACTCCTAATAGTTATCTCCGCTTAGAATGTGCAATATTTCCAGTTAAGCTGACTATAGTCAAATCAATGTTAACCTTTTTAATAAAACTTCTTGAGATGCCCTCTAATAGATTGCCCCGTATTTGCTTTGATATACTTCTGAGCTTGGACTCATTGTCAAGCACTAAATCTTCTAATTGGGTTTCCCAACTCAAATTGGAACTATTCTCGATTGGCCACCTTGACACTTTTTTATCGCTGGACCCAGTAATAATTAAGAGATCTTTATCAAATATAACTGATGCCTTAAAGAATAGATTTTTAAGTAATGACATTGCTTGGGTTATAGATTCTAAATATAATACAGTTTACAGAAACTTGAGTACATTTGGTCTTGGTGAATTTTACTTGGAGACTAATTATAATTTATCTAAGTCCAGAATTATTATTCAGCTAAGACTTGCAAATCTAAATAAAACAAGTATTTACATTAAGGGTACTAAATATATTTTTGATTCTTCTGTTATTTGTACTTTGTGCAAGCTTTTTAAGCCTGACTCACTCTTTCACTTTATGTTTGAGTGCCGACCTTTTGCGCCACTTAGAATTCAGTTAGCAGAAAACCTAAACATGGATATGTCCTGCCATAATAATTTATTTGAATCATCACTTTTAATTGAGTCCTTAGTTCAGGCCAACTTGATATATAACTATTTCTGTGCAGCCACAGCACTCAGAAGTTTCCTATTAAATGAGTAATCTCCCTCTGTTAATATAAATTTGGACGGGTTAGTAGTTAATTTTGTATTTGTCTAGTTATTATTTTAGTATTCTTGGTACCAGTTCTATATCTAGTTTGTTGGCTTAGACTTGTATTTTTCAGTTTTTCATCTTTTTGTAACGTTTGTTTATTTATTTTTCTGAGGATGAGATAGCTGTGTTACATCAATCAACATATATTTATTTTATTATTACATTGTCATATTATATTAAACTGATTTTGTTTTTCTTGACTTTCATGGTATTACTTTTATGTTTTATTTAGTTTTATTTACAGTGATTTAATTTTTATTATATTAAAATTATGTGGTTAATTTATTTTTGTATTGTATATATTGAACAGATTTGTATTTAGTTAATTTTTTATATATTTTGCCTAACTCGTGTTGAGTTGTATTACTCAAAAACAATAAAATTTTGATTTGATTTGACTACTGGGGTCATTAGCACCCCTAATTATTTCATGCTATTCTCTTCTTCTGGGTCGGCACGCGAACCTTACATGCACTCCATACACTTGCTTCTAGACACTTGCTCAGCAAGGACTAGGTCGTTGATAGCTAGTTCACTACATCCCCTCTTATCTCATCGATCTAGTCGATGAGGGGAAAGTGGAATAATAAGAGGGAAGAGTGGAAAGTAGAGCCAGCTAATATATAAATTACAAAACAGTGTGATTAATTTGGTAAAACGATGAATTTTATATTATTTTTTATTAGATTTGTGGTTCATTGGGGTATTCCCAGTAGCATTCCCGCCTATTATCAAGAAAGTGGACGAGCTGGTAGAGATGGACACCCAGCTTATTGTCGAATTTATCATTCAAAATCAGCCAGAAAATCTTTGGAGTTTGTTATTAGACAGGATCATGCTGAAGCTCGTAGCAGTGAAAAGAAACTGACTACTAAATCTTCATACAAGGCTTTTGAATTGATGGTGGATTACTGCGAATCTCCTAGGTATGAATCTTTTAGATTTGATATTTGCATTTTCCCACAAAGATAGTTTAAATGGCATAAATTTATGTTTGCTTTGAGGCATATATAAAATCAAAATTTTAGGTATGTGTGTACCGAAAATCAATGGAAGTAGGAAGGATACTTCGTTCATGTTCTACCATCACACATATAACAATTAATTTCTCTTCAATCGGCAGAATAATTTATAGCGATTTTTTAGGAAATGGCTGTAAACTTCTCTTAAATTGAGATTGTATTTGCAGTCTGATCATAACGATGGTGGGACATTTTTCTTTATCCGCATACTTTTCCAATTCTATAGAGGTGATCTTCCTGAAATGTGAGCTTGTCGCCGTTGAATTATTAAATAACAACTAGTTTGTGTAGGCATTGCTAAGTGTAATTTTAATTTACTTTCACTTTGTTTAAGTTGCTTAAAAAATTAATCATTTTCAGATGCAGGCACTGGAGTTTTGCCAAATTTTTTGGAGATGAAAAACCTGCTTGCAAAAATAAGTGTGACGTTTGTTTAAATGCGAAAAAAGTTGAAGAGGCAATAAGAGAATTTCATAGTCATCAAAATTATGTAAAATTTCACCTAACTGATGCAGGAGCGGCTGAAGAACCGTTTAGCAGTGCCTCTGATTTGTATGGTGGTGGAAGAAACGGAAATAGAACGTACGCAATTATTTGAATGAAATTCCTTATCTTTGACATGAATTTGCTATTTGCTATATTTAATCATTTAAATTTGAACCTTTCGTTGAAGGAACGTTTTATTCGTATCATAATGTTATACTGGGGTGAGTGAAAAAAAAGTACCTTTCTGATATTTTTTTTTATCTATTTTTAAGAAATAAGAAGCTACTAGAAAAGTAGCCAATTCTACTGAAGTTAACCATCTTCGGTAAGATTTTTTTTTTTCCTTGCGGCCACAAGACCACGCACAACCAATAAAGCATCGCTGCTCGGCTATATCGATCAGGATCTTTAGCCGACTCCCGAGCATCAGCCAAAGCAGAACACCACCTCTCAAGGTGCTCGACATCCATTTCGACTTGCCTGCTTAGCGGGAAAATGGGAGTGTCAAACACCCCGATACTATGCAAATGCTTAGGAAGGTAATCATACCCCGTTGCCAATCGAAAACCTGCAACTGCCCCATCTCTCCTCAGGTCAGATGGTATGTTCTGGTTAAGTAAACCTTCCCATTGTTTCCCTGCTCAGTCTGGGAATTTTTTTTCATTTCCTATCGTTTTATAGGGGCTTTACGTGATGCTTTTCACAGAATGGAACGTCAGGTGATTCACCGACTGGGCCTTCCGCTAACGCGTCTGCCCGCACATAACCGTTCACTCCACAATGGCTGGGGACCCACTAAAAAATTATTTCTTTTCCTTTCGACTCCGCTTTACTAATTATTTTGAGGCATTTGATCACATCAGGTTTCATCTCGTAAAAGTCTCCATTTAGTGCGGAGATTGTAACTTTAGAGTCTCCCAGGATTACTAGCTTGTTTTCGATTCGGTTGCTAACCAAAGAGAGGGCAAGAAAGATGGCCCTGACCTTCCCATCGAAGTTGGTCACGACGCTATCCACCGGCTCAGAAACTGTACTGATAAGGGAAAAACCCCCTACGACTGCATTACTATTTGCTGAAGAAGCCGAGCCATCTGTGCATATATATGGGTGATGAGATTCTGGTGGCGATAGTCTCCAGGTAGCAGCTTTTAATGCCATCACAGATGTGGTGGCCCTGTTAACCTTGGTGGTCAGTCTTAGTACGCATTTATCTTGTATATTGTTTCTTAAGTGAAGTTTTTAGGTGGAGAAGTTAACTCGATTACCCAACTCCAACCAACTACGTGCCACCAATTCCTAAGCCTTGTATGAAAAGCTATACTGTGTTTTTAATCTTTTTTGCGACCGAATATGACTTTCCCAATAGTTGATTTCCAATCTTTGTAATCTTTCGTGCATATTCATCGCTAGCCTTTCCCTATGCATCTCCAGACTTTCCAAAGTTGTCTGTATCTCCATGGCCGCGATAGGAGTTGAGCGTGGTCCACCAGTATTATAATACGCAGAGCTCTATTTTGCATTAGGTTGAGAAGTTTTACTGTCACATCCGATGCTGTGATAAGCAATTCCCCTCCGTTCAAGAACAGGAATCAGATACATGTTTAAGAACTAGAATCAGATACATCAGACAATATATACCTCTTGCAACGAAACTGTCCCAGCATAAAATTCAAGAACTTAGAAGAATTTCTGGCCTCGCCATGCATACAGCCTCAATCTGGCGTAACAGATGATTATCTGTCCGATCCTCAGACCATGTTTTGAAAGTTTCTCCAGATTTTATCGAAAGCGTTCTCCCTATTCCAAGGCCGGGCGTAACTTGAGTAAGCCATGCTAAGCATGTTCCGTGTACACCCCCATTTAGTTCCAGTTAACCTGTTTAGCACTTGGATTTTCCTCCCTCCTATTTCTGCTAGCTTTTCAGTATGCTTAGACCAACTTCGTATCCACAAAGGCCTTCTCGGTACGTCTGAGGGCGGTGGACCCAAACCATAAGGATATTTGATGTTTCTTAGTGGAAAACACCCTTACCCTTACATTCTTACCCTTCAACTGCGATTTATTCAAATTAGTTGATTCGCCTTCCCCTGAGGAAATTAGCCATTGATCGGACAGATAATCATCTGTTACCCCACATTGAGGCTGTACGCATAGCGGGACCAGAAATTCTTCTAAGTTCTTGAATTTTATGCTGAGACAGTTTCGTTGCATGAGGTTATGCATTATGTGATGTATCAGATTCCAGTTCTTAAACGAGTGTTTCTGAGCCTAAGCTGAAATTCCACTTTTAACGATTTAGCCTTCTAGGATGAATCTTTGCGATTAGATTCATTGTAATTCCAAAACTTCAAGAACTCTTTTTACAAGGTTTTCTAAGACTGAGCTCCAAAACCATTTCTAAAATTCTTATGACGGCAATAACTCCCATTGAAACAATTTGGACTCGAAGATTCACTTTTCATGACACCTATCAATTAGGTTGTTGATGCGATCACCCAGTGAATATTCTAGCTGCTTATAAATGACGCACGCTGGGAATACTGCACTTATTCAGCGCAATTCTCAGTTACGAAAAATCTGCAGGACATGTTTTCTCTCACAATTGTGTGATTTGAAGTAAAAGAAATTCATGGGATGCTTTAATCAGATTGTTATTTACCAATATTGTAAAAGTAAGGGTTTAGATAAGTGTGAGACTCTGTTCAAATGTTAGTTTACGAATATTCTTGCTTGAGCAGACTCAACAATTTCAGTAAGATTTTACCACTGAAGCCTACCTGAATCTTCTTTCTGTGGTGCTGACCCCACTCTTGAATTTTTGAAACAAACGTTGAGCAGATTTTCAAAATCTCATTCCATTCTACGGTTATGGTGTAAAACTTTTGATAATACGAGTCTGAGCTATCAGAATTTTCATTATTGTTAAAGACCATTTCATTAAAACTAAAGTTTAATTAAGAAAGTATCAATCACAGGTTGGTAACCTACGATTGAGAGTCTACGTTACAACTTGAAAAAGAACATTATTTTTTTTTGCTTACCCCAGTACGATTTTAGACTTTGCTAATGGCACTTCATTTATTTTTTATTTTTATTTTTTACTTTGTTAACAACTACAAAAGTATTATTTAATAAATTTATAAAATCACTACAAAGCGGATAAGCTTGTTAGGAAAACTCCGTGTTAAAACGTAAAAAAAATTGGGGTTTTCTTGTAGTAAACCATTCATATTTGATCATTAATGGCAATACAACTTATCGAAAGTTTTGTTGTGAGGTTGATCTCATATAATTAGATTCACAAAATTGAATTAATAATTAAAAAATCCTCAAAACTCACTTCCTCCTAAAGAGCAACTGAGATGTTCAATGTAAATTGTCTAATCTAAAACTGTAAGTGCAATTGTTCAATGTAAATCTGACCGGTAAGAAAGTTGTATAAGAGTTGATCGTCAAAAAATGCACTAAGAAGCATAAAGTTAAAAAACATTCAACTTTGACAATTTTTCCTCTTTTTATATAAAAGATAAATTCCTATATTTCCCTTAGAATAAAGGGCATATCCTCGACTTCATATTTTATAGATTTCGAGAAAAACGCAAAAAATGTGAATAAAATTTAAGTGAAGGTTGTATATATAGATTTTACTAACTACAGATTGTAGATTACTAATTTATTGTAATTGATTAAAGTACACAGTAAATTTTTTTTTTATAATTAAAAAATGGATATATTAAATTTATTATTTTCTTAGAGAAACAAATGAATACTGCGAGAGCATTGAAGGTATGTGGGGAGAGCATCCAAATGACAGAAAAGATCCTGATTTAATGAGTGAAATTAAAAAACAATTTTCCTTAAGAAAAAATGAGGAACACGAAGCTGAGGACGATTACAGAAAATCTATTGTTATAGCTGCGGGCAGTACTAAAACCAAAGTTAATGGTCTTACCTTGAAAGTTAGTATCTGACAAATTATACGCTTACTTACGAAATTTTATGAGCCTCATTGCGAGAAATGAATATTTTTTTCTTGAATTTTTTAGGTGAGAGAAGATTTTGTAAAATTTATTTCGGAACTTCTAGTAAAAAATAAAAGTATCATGTGCGACTCAACAAAAAATAATTTGAGCGAAAAGAATATTGAAAAAATAGCTCTTAATTTAGAGTACAATGCATTTTCTTCTTCTACCTTCATAAATGCCTACAGAAGAAAAATCGCTCATTTGGTAAACAATTTAAATTCTTTCTAATTAAAACCTTCAACTGAAATTATGGACTTATTAGGATAGCGAAAATAATTTTTACCACCATCTTCTGTCATGTCATTAAAAGTGAGAATTTTCTTAATTCGCTTGAATTGGAAACAAAAAATTTCACTGGAAACTTTTTGTGAATAATGTGGATAAAAATCCATTTTATATTTATGATTAACTTGTTTATATATAATTTATGAATTATAAATTTATATTTATAATTTAACCGATCGATTAAAACTGGATGGGTAGAAGTTTTCTTTTAATAAGTGGGGAAATTCATTTGTTTTTAATCAGTGTTATTTTGCCATTGTATTTTTAAAAGTTATGGGTTAAATCCTTCATGTATTATTATTTTTTACAGTTTGATGAAATAAAAAAAAGTACAAAAGCAGTGACGTTACACAAGAGTCTGAAAAATTGTGATGGACAAGTTGAAGTAATTGATGAAGACAATAAATTATCGTCTTTGATTAACAATATTGAAAATTCTAATAAAAAAGCTCAGTCCTCTTTTGTTAAAGTAAGTACCTTAATTAAACAGAGTGCTAAAGAAGTTGATAATCAATTAGAATCAACCTCTCGTCAGAAAAATGAAGAAATTTTATCAAAAAAAACTGATGACACTAATGATGAAAGTGATAACCAAAATATACCAAACAATTTTACGGATAGTGATTCTAAAGGCTCTACTTCTACGAACTTGTCAGAATTTACAATAAATGAGAAATTAGCTGGTAGCCAAATTAAGTTTGAAAATAAAGATAATTTGAATGAGGATATATCAAAAGATTCATGTTCAGTTCAAGTCACTGACAACTCAAGATTATTGAAAAGAAAATACGCTTTTTTGTTTGGAAGTAGCCCCAAGGAAGCTATCGATGATGATGGTGGTGTTAATTGGAAAAAGGTCAAATTATCACCTACAAAAGAAGATAAACTACCTGAACTAAGGAATCTACAACACCAAATGATTTCAGGAATTGGTGATGAAAGTAAACCTCAAGATAAAAAAAATGCACGTTTTGAAATGAAGCAAGAATTTACTGACGTAGTAGTAAAGTTTTTAATGCCTTATTACAAAAGAAATAAAATTTTGTCAAAAGATACATTTAAGCTGCTGGCACGGAAAATTGTACATAAGTTATTACCGGTACGAGAAGAGTACGGTACGTGTGTACATTTCTTTTATTCTGCTTACTGTTTTAAACTTCAATTTGATTATTTTTTTGATGTATTTGATTTTTTTAGGAAAGGATGAGGAAATGAAAATATATATTAAAAATCTTTATAAACAAGGTGTTTTCAAAAAAAGTAACCAAGAAATTGAGTACATGCAGTTCTGAGTATCTGTTTAAGATTTTAGAGAGAAACATAACTCCAATAATGAAATATCTCAAAAATTTAGTTGTAAATAAAATAGATACTGGAATTATCTTAATTATAATTGTAATTTTTTTTTTTTAAATTTCGGAGAGTCACTTATATCTATTGTTTTAGATCGAGAAGTAATGTAAAAAAACAGTGGTAGAATATTGTAGAATGCTAATCTTTGCCTGAGAATGTGACCTATATGTGTCATAGATCACGAAAATTGTAATTTTATCAAAACATAAATTTATATGTAGAATAGTCCAATATTTTGGGGAAAATTTAAGAATTTGTAATATAAGAATAGATAAAAGAAGGGTGATATTTGATTTCCTTATTGTTTACAAGTAATTATGTTAATTAATAATAAAAGAAAATGCTCTAAAGCATCACAATAACAGCTTTAGAACTAAAGTTTCTTAGTTTTCGAAATTTCCATCCTCATATTTCCATTTTTTAAATTGTTAATTTTAAATGAATGGAAACAGAAACACGTATCGCAGTATAAGTACGAGTAAACGTCTGTAGATACGCATGTATCGCAGTATAGGTAGACGTCCTATATATACGTATCGCGAGAGTTCCCTGTAAGTTGAGCCTAAGCTGGGTAATGTACAGGGTGTACACGGAGGAGAGGTCGAGAGGGAGGTGAGTTAGCAGCTCAAATGCAACAAAAAATATTCTATCCACTTTGGCCCGATTCTTATTAGTGTCCAAGATATTTGCATTTTCAATTTTTCTGTCGATATTCGCGTATTCCACCATAAAAACGGCGATAACTTTTCTATCTTTTATCCTGTAACAAATCTGTTGATTCCAAACGAAAGAGCATTAAATTTCCTATAAAAAGGCTTAAAATAGAGCCTCAAAACGTTTCTTGTGAACCATGTAATTTTTACTTTAATGTCTAAAAAATTCGTTCTCGATGATTTTTGTTAAAATTTTTAACTGTATTTTTTAATGATTAGTGAATCAAGGAGTCACTCAATTGAGTAATTGTAATTACAAAAAAAGCTGTGCATTTATTGAGCTTCAAGAATGTTTGATTTTTTTGTTTTTAAAAAAACCCTGCCCCGAACAGAGGGGTGTAAATGCAGCTTTTTATTATCAAATTGTTAATTTATTCGTATGTCAATTTTTGGAAAAGGAACAAAAAGAAAAGTAACCATTTTAGTATTGAACAATTATTTAATAAAATGGAAGTAAAAAATACAGTATCAATAAAACAAGAAGTAAGAAATACAGTAGGTAAGTGCCTACCTAAAATCGCTCCAAAAATTGTTCGAATTGCTCCCGAGTTCACGATGCCTAATTTATGAACTTACACGTAATATTGTTGACAATATTATCTTAATGACATAATGAATGTCCCGAAGTTTCGACCTCTCCTCGGTGAACACCCTGAATACTACTGCATATCGCAGAGTGGATGCGGACAATGATGTGATCACTTGTAATGCAGCTTCGAAAAAAAGTTCTAGAAGAGTTAGAGGAAGAAAAAAGTATATAGTAATTTCGAAAAGATAGGCAGTTCCACTTACAAAGCATGGAAGAAAATCACGGAAGAGGCCAAGGTCCTACTTGGACCGAAGCGCCCGAATTATTACAACAATATACAACCGGACAGTTTTAATAATTAGTATCATTGTAGTAAAAGGTAAATGTGTGACGGGATTAGATTGAGCTAGCCTAATTGACGGCTGACTACACTTTAACCGAATTTTCTTTGAGGAATCTACTGTGCACTGTCCTGTGATGGGAATGCATTTAACCCTGCTACGCACTGAAAAACATCCGTGACCTCAGATGTCAATCCTTTCAACACACATGGCGAGTGAGAGCTAGCGCTCGGGGTCTGCCTTATTAAAAAAAACAAATATATACATATATACAATAGTATGTATACAATATACATACATAAATGAGGATTTCTTCTTTGACAATCTCTTTTGAATTATGCCCCTTTACGACTTCACACGCCTACCATGTCAGCGTGGTATTCTATTCAGAACTTAAACTTTTATTTTTTTCTTCGCAGAAAAGAGAGGTATCGAAAAAAAAATTACGACATTTTTAAATTGCTATTTGTTAATTTACAATCTAATCCAAGGGCCAGCAGCAGGATTCGTACCCGTGATCTCCGCGTTGGAATCCAATATTCGCTAACCACTCAGCTAATCCCTTCCCTACCCACCAATCATAGCATTGGCCATTATGGATCATAATTAGATTTTTAATTTCTTCATATTCTCTTAACAGAATAAGTGTGACACACTAACTTAAAAGTTACAATTTTAAAGATTAAAAAACACAGTAATTTTAAAGTTTATTTGACAAGGCTAAGTTCATTTGTTCTCATTTATTCAGAGATTATATGTGTTTTTCTACTTGGTTCTTTGGGTGGCATCCAACTAGGAATTATTTTATCATGTATTCTCCACTTTCCATACTTATTGGATAAATGTTTTTCAAAAACTACATATTCTAGGACATCTTTTGGAAGTTGCTCATTTCCATGTATTAAACGACCAAATCTGTCATAAACAGCCAAAATCTGAAAAATAAACAAAGCAGATTGAAAATTATTTAAATTTAGTTTAGGATTAAATAGCAAAAAGTAGCTGAAATAGCGCTTTAGGAGGATCTCTAAAAGAGATTATCGCCAACCTACTTTCAGAAGAGCTCTTATTCTGGGAAAATGTAGCAAAAAAATATAACAATTTTGTAAATTATAGATCTAAATGTAAGCTTAGAGATTACAAAGTTTAATAATGAAAATTTAAAAAAAGAAAAAATTCTCGGTAAGTTATTTTGATTTAAATCAGTTTGTCCCTGAAGAGGGGAGAATGGCTTTAGACTCAGGAGATCCAGGACCTTATTGATATTTTGTTTATAATACTTTAAAGTAAATTAAATACTTAAAGAAAAGAATTTTAGTTTTACACGGTGGGATATAAAAACATGATGCTGGGTAAAATCTGAATCGTTCAGAAACCATAGGTACTATGACGGATAAAATCAACAACATCCAGCGGATCCAAGCACAATTATGTTGGACCTAAGTACTGCTGTCATATTGTAAACTTATGAGAACTTATAACACAGTTAAAGGTTAGAACTTAACAAAGTAAAGTAGAAAACTGTTCACTAACAATCTATAACCCAGGACAGTATGTCACTGAATCACACACTTTTTGGATGTTCATCAAAGATTTTATGTGTACGTTTGCGTTATTTTTGTTTGCCTCAGTTACATGGCCTACAAACTAACTTAACCTTTGCTGAAAGCATTTTAATAAAGCCAAACTGTTCATCCTTAATTATATCTGTGCTAACCAAATGATGATTGACCTAGTTAGCGATCTAGTCCATAGATTATGTAACACTGCTGAGTAAACTTACAGCTTATAGCTGATAGATTATTCGGATATCTTGCTGATTTAGCACCAAATCAGAAGTTTTCCAGGTCTAGGATAAAAGCCAAGAATACTTATTTATAAAGGTAGTTTATTAAACGGCTTTTAACAATCTTTTTCAAGTGTTTACCTAGAAACTTTTTTTATTTAACGACTGAGATTTCCTTAGGAGCTAACTATCATCAGTCAGTTTGCCACATTTTAATTTTCATATTATACACTGACGTAGCGCTAATTTCTCCTAACGCTTTTTTACGCTCTCAACTCGCTCTTGCACACAGCCTATTTTCTCACACCTTTAGCTTTTGTCCACTGAGTGAAGACTAGCTATTGTAGCCACCACGTTGAGAGTCGATGACGTTGGCATTTCTGTGAACTTTAATTCCGATTACATAAATTAAATATCGAAGAAGCCTATGATATTTCTAAGACCTGCTAAATGCAATAACTCAATTAATTAACTCAAATTAGTTTCGATCAAAATACATTATACTCATGTAGTAGAATACGCCACTAGAAACGCTTTAATTAAAAGGGGCTGTTTTATTCAATTAAATAACTATTCCTAGTTAGAAATTAGACAGCTGGGCTCAGTAGACAGCCAGTTCGAAATGGTTATCATCAGCCTTTCAACTTTTGAAAGTAAGTTACTAGGTAATTTGAACAATGAAGCTTATGTACCTGCTGTGTATGAAACCTGACAGTAATTTGACTAAAAATATTTTCTTTGGTAATAACATCCAGACATCTCACATGAACTACTTTCGGTGGCTGAATTGATTCTAGGAAACGCCAGTTTATAGTTTTGTCACCAATATTATGGACTACCTCCTAGAAAAAGCAAATTTATGACTACAAAATAAACTTGCAATTTATAAAAATAATTATTTTATTTTATTTTTTTGGGAGACTTACAGGATAAGCTCTTTCAGTTACGAACTGTGGCAATTTTTCTCTGTCTTTGCTGAAAAAAATGGATACAAACATAATTAAACATTTATACTTATGACTTATCTTCAAAAGTGACATCTAGATGTGGAGACCAGAAGAGGTGAGGCATATTAAGTCGACGAATCATGAACGCTTAAAGTATAAGGAAAACGTTGTAAGAGTTCTCTGAATTTGGTTATTTCCCTTTCTTCTTAGTAATCAAAATGACCAACTCGAATAACTAGGTTACTGAAATTGAAAACTAAAAACCTGTCAAAGGTAAATTAATATCCAAATAAATCTTTGGGTTTTACTTTAAATATAAACTTGATTTTAAAAACAAAAACGGCATTAAAAGTAAATAATCTACTTAAGATTGGAATATGATATAACCAATTCTATTTTCATCTTTAATTTGAAAAGTACTGTTTACTCTAAAAGCCTATCTACGTTTGTAAATAAAGATGCCCAAGTAAAATGAAAAATAATATATTTCGTTCACTAATTTTCTAATATACATCTTGATTACTAATTTTTATAAATTGAAACTTCTTCAATAAATTATTAACTAAAAGGGCATAACTAACCGCATTTCGAAAAAATAATTTTGACAATGTTTTCATTTTCTACAACATACATACACTGGGCCAAAAAAGTCTGTGAACACTAACCTAAATTTTATTACTTTTATTACTATCTTATTAGAAACTTCTTTTATTTTCAAATGAAATATACTATTCGATAGAGAGAAACCAGAGTTTTTCATTTTATATTCAATCTTTTATTTTTGTTCAGCAGGAATATCACAATTAAATGTTTAACAAAACAACACCCCAAACGAATGCAAAAAAAGTCTGTGAACAGCTGTATAAATATGTACAAACATTAAGATAACAAACAGAAAAACGATTGAATAAAGTTTGAAAGTTCTCTATTGTATTGTAGAAACCACTACAGTCAGTTCTGTGAATAAATAATCTAATTAGTACATATTTAACCACTAATATGGAAGTTCCCAGACCAATTCGAGAACTTATTGTGACGTTGTGAAATGAAAGAAAAAGTATTCGAGAAATAGGGAAGATAGTTCAAAAAAACCCTTTAACGGTGCATAATATAATTAAAAAGTACGGAAATGTGATTAGTAGGCCACGCAGTGGACGGCCACCAAAACTTAATTCCTTTCATAAACGGCAAATTCTGAAGTCTGTTCGAGAAGAACCCAGGACAAGCGCTCAAAAAATCAGTCAAGAATTATCAAGTGGTTATGTGTAAGCGTAACACCACAGACAATTAGAAATAAATTACATGAATACGATTATTGCGGTCGAGTCCCGAGGAAAAAACCTTTAATCAATAAGATAAATCGTAACCGCCGATTGGATTTCGCGAAAGAATATGTTTCTAAGCCTTCTAGTTTCTGGGAAACCGTAATCTTTTCAGATGAGTCGAAATTCAATGTATGTGGGTCTGATTGACGACAAAAAGTGTGGCGAAAAAGAAATGAAGCTATGAAAATGAAAAATATGAAGCCTACTTTTAAGCATGGGGGAGGCAACATTCTGGTGTGGGGTGCATGAGTGCTAAAGGAGTGGGCAAGTTAGATCTAATTAATGGTATGATGGACCAATATGTGTATGTGGATATATTAAGACGCAATTTAAACGAAAATTCAAAAAAATTAGGGTTGGAGGGAACGTTTGTCTTCCAACAAGACAATGACCCGAAACATACCGCACTAAAAACTCGGGAATGGCTTTTAAATAATACACTCTGGCGCCTAAACACCCCTCCACAATTGCCAGACCTTAACCCAATAGAACATTTGTGGGATGAAATCAGCCGCCAAATAAATAAACGAGGAATAAGAAACCGTGAACAACTAAAAAACGCTATTTTAGAAGAGTGGGATAAAATTCCAACATTGACGACCACAAAATTATTAGGATCGATGAAAGCTCGCTTGTTGGAAGTGATTAGGAACATAGGAGGTCCTACAAGTTTTTAAAATTTATAATTCACGTACAATGTGTAAGATTGATTTATTTCTGCAAAGTGTTCACAGACTTTTTTTGCATTCGTTTGGGGTGTTGTTTTGTTAAACATTTAATTGTGATATTCCTGCTGAACAAAAATAAAAGATTGAATATAAAATGAAAACTCTGGTTTCTCTCTATCGAATAGTATATCTCATTTGAAAATAAAAGAAGTTTCTAATAAGATAATAATAAAAGTAATAAAATTTAGGTTAGTGTTCACAGACTTTTTTGGCCCAGTGTATATGAAATATTAGAACCGGTTAACCTCGTTTAACCTCAGTTAACCTCGTTTTAAAGTCTTTCAGCCATTTCGAAAAAATTTATGAAATTAAAATTTGTATATAATTTTCCCCATTTGTCCCTAAGACAACTAAAGGCGCTAAGTACTTCAACATTCGCTTTTGTAAAATGTTTTTATGAATTTTTGAAGATGATTTTAAAAACTGGAACATTGTCTTTTTGGATACTGAAAATCTTTTGTTAATTTGGAAATCTTGTAAAAATTGATACGATCTATGTAAATTTACTGCATTAAATTTTCATTTATAACTTTTAGAATTAGGTAGATGTCACAGACCAATTTACTAGCTAACTAATTTATTTTTTTCTTTTAATATTATTTTTATTCATTTAACAATAGCACACCCACATTCATTTAAATTAGATTAGATTAAAATTAGAACTTTTAATGAACAGATTTAATGAAACGCTATTAAATATTAAAAATAATCATTATTGAAGCTTAAAAAAATATGTTTTTTAGAAAATTCAAACACTAACATATACAAAAAAAAAAAAAAAAAATTAACGTTATTTAAAGAGGAGGTTATTGGTGCCCGGAGCTTTTTTTTAGAAAATTGATGGCCTGAGGACAGTGTAATTTAATTGCAGACAACATTGTCTTTCTCCAGACAGTGATACATCTTCTACAGCCAACTAGCTAATTAGGTGTCGTGGTCGGAGGCGACTTATAAAAATACTTCACTATTAAATTCTCATACTTACCATTTAATAATATCAATTGACTAGAGGCCGGGAAATGATCCCAATACCACCACATCTTAGCTTTGCGGACCTTGCCTCTAACCTCTCGGCAACCGTGGCACTTTGTTATTAAGCAATTTTATTGAAAGAGGTGAAAGAAAGTAAAATTACTTTCTAATAAGATGAGAAACAGAAATTTAATTGCGATAACAGTTCACTTCCTAAGAGCGGAATATTAAAGAATTTATGAAAACTCCATTTAGCCTTTTTTTACAAAATTGGTCTCGGAATTTATTCGATTTGTATAAAAAAAGTTGCAAAAAAAATTGTTTTGATTTGTTGCAAAAAAAGGTAGTTATAAACGAGGGTATGCCTTATATTTTAAAGAAAATTTGAGAATTGAAAGATGAAAAAAATTATCTGTTGGGTGCATTTCAACATTAGCGTTTTTTTTTTGCCCCGGCAATCCAAAAATTATAACAGCCAAACACACAAATAATTCTTTAGATATTATAACAGCGTCAATAGAACAGAATTTTTTAGAGGATTCTAATTCTTTCCTCGTTATTTTACTAAAATAATGTTTAGTTCTTTTCAGCTGTAAAACAAAAATTGAACCGGATTATAAAATTTTTAAAATAAATACTTAATCATAGCGAGGTGGGCAGCAATATATATATCTTGTGCTTCCTTTAAAAAGTCGTCAAATTCAAACTCATCTTCAAAACTTCTAATCTTTCTTAATGCCATCATAGATTTACTTTTTTTTTCAATGTATTCTAGTTTCTGTTTAGCTCCCTGAAATCAAATTCGAAACAATTTGCAATTATAATTACTCTACAAAGCATAAATTCATTGAAAAATGAAAAATCGTAATAATCAAACAGAAGAATTACGTATTGAGCGTATCAATCGAACATAAATCTGTGGGAGCAAAATGTATGAAAGGGAAGTGCTTACAGCTCAGACTGCTGCCCATATACTAAGTAACCGATAAGATTGCTGACAGTTATTCAAAGTTAAGTAAGCTTATTGCGTTGTTTCTGTAATTTACAAGTACTGTTGTAAAATAACGACTATGACACATAAGAGCAATCTCATAAAAGTTACATATTTTCTAGTACTACCTCAAATTCGCGGTACAAATTAAATTGGAAAGTACTTAAAAAATTATAGCTACTGAAATAAATTGCTATGAACAAGTATCTCATACTACTGCGTTAGTTTTTAATGCAACTAAAGTAAATAAACGATTCTTTAAAGTACAATTTTCATTACCAATTCAGATAAGAATAGAATGTGAATACACTCGGTAAAAAATTCACAGATTTAGTGATCTAGCTTATTATTTTTCTACGGGGTAATGAATAATAAATTTATGACAGGATTAATATTATTTATTTACTGATCTTAATTTTTTTACATACATCAATTAAAAAAAGAACTAAACTAACTATAAAAAAAGGCAGCCTCCAAAGGACCTCTTAAGCTAAAATATTCATGAACAAATAAATATCATTTATGTAGGATGAAAAAATAATTGCCATTTCAGTCGAGTAAAATTTATTTTGCCGAGCTTTCGACCTAGGGAC
Organism: Rhodnius prolixus; assembly: GCF_049639745.1. Lineage (NCBI taxonomy): Eukaryota > Metazoa > Arthropoda > Insecta > Hemiptera > Reduviidae > Rhodnius > Rhodnius prolixus. The sequence goes on along the minus strand of NW_027411581.1, from coordinate 31,538,661 downwards.
TAGGTCATCTTCAGGGCTAGTTTACAAAGTAATATTTTTACATTACAAGGTTGGTGTGTCTTCTGTCTTGTCTGTCCACACTCAGCCCATGAACAGACAAGACACCAACCTTGTAATGTAAAAATATTACTTTGTAAACTAGCCCTGAAGATGACCTAGTCCCTAGGTCGAAAGCTCGGCAAAATAAATTTTACTCGACTGAAATGGCAATTATTTTTTCATCCTATTGGAGCTATGAATCAGTCACCAAAAGAATGAACAATCATTTATGTATTGATAACTCACACAGTCTTAAGAGTTCACTTCTTCTACTCAACAAGATTAAGGAAATTACCTGTTTTGTAATACTAGACACTTTTCCATCTCCTTCAGGAGGGACGTAAGGTTCAAAAACAGTTCCAGTAGAACTTATATACACTGGTCGTTCCGTCCAAGGCCTTTGAGGTAAGATTCCTCTTTCCTTCATCTTAGACCTTATTTTTTCCCTACTTAATTCTTCTGTAGTTTTATTTAACTCTTCAAAATTAGGTAATTCAACCTTAATGAACTGAATAGAAAAGATTAAAAATTAAGGTAATGCAACTGTAAGTTATCTTTTATCTTTAAATTCTTTACTTTTTGTCCGCGAAGTTTTTTGAATTTTGGGTTCCAATGTTTAGCAGTTCTACTCCGAATTTGTATGTTGTTTACAATAACAGGAGGAAGCACCTTAAAACCAAATACATAATTGTGACAAGAGTTGACAAAAAAATTTATAAGCTGAAAGAATAAAAGTACCTTTGAAATTCCTCTTAGACTTAACATTTTGAATCTAATCAATGTAGATTAAAATTAATAAATTAAGAAATACGTTCCAAGACTTAAGGATGTTAGATAACTCCAATATAACTGTCTCAGTAGGATTCAGTGTACCAGTTAACTAGAACTTGAACTGTAGTTTTTGAAAACCATACAACAATCTTTTAGGTGGCAAAAACTGTTTTCATTATCTAACGTGCTGTCTGCAAGTATGGTTCACGGTATTATTATTAAGTACTCAGAGGGAGGTTTCATAACCTCATAATTGTGATCCTGAGCAAGCACACAACGAATAATCTTCTAAAATAAAATAAAGGGAATCGAGAAAAAAATCTTAAATTAACGTCATAATTTCGAGCAAAAAGTAAATTCTGTAATAAATAAATAGGAAATAAATAGATAAAACTTTCATTGGATTACTGATCAGATCGCAGTTATTAAATCTCATACTTTTAAAAATAGTAGGCCTGATCAGTAGTTGTACGAACATTCCTGGCTTTAAACGACAATGGTTTACATAATACTAATGAGTTTTCTTATCATAAACATTGAATGTTTTTTCAACTTTTTAATGTCTTTTTCAGAAATGTCAATATTAATTGCGGAACTCATGGATTGTTGAGTAGATAAAGGTCATTTTTGATTGTTCGTCAGTAGGAGGTAATTTAATGGGAACTCAGTCTGGTTGGAATTTTTCATTTATCATATTTGAAAATTAAAGTACATTCCACTTAGTATTCTGAAGTAGAAAACTTAAGCTTTTCTAAAAAGTACTTTGGGCTGAAGTTTTATAAATAATTTTTATTTAATGATATAAAATAGAAGTTCTGGATAAGATTTACCTCCTTTGCCCCCACTTGGATGTAGAATTAGGTATTTAGTTATTTCAGCTAGGCTTTTAGAAAGTGCAATTAACCTGGCCACTCGGAGATCTATGTATAAGTAGAACAGATCTGTACAAGTATTAGATTCTTTAAATTCCTTATTAAAATGGGTTTTAATGCATCGAAAGTGATTACCAACAAACGTTTAGATGGAAAAACTGCTCTAATAACGGGGTCGAACACTGGAATAGGAAAAGCAACTGCAAAAGAACTTTACCGTTTAGGTGAGGAACAAATTTTCTTTTTTTCTTATGCTTAATTGGGAACTAGGAAATAGAGAAATCAGTATGTGTAATCTCAAATTTCAAACTTCAGTGTATTGGAAACAAAACTGCCTTACTTATAGGGTAACTTCAAAAGAGCTCTGTATTCACATTCTATATCTACAAACCCATGTCATCTAGTAAAAATTGGTGTCATTACCTAATTACTTTATTAGAGTGGTTACAAATTTAAAGGTTACTTAAACCTCTGATCTCTTATTGATCACTCAGTATTTGAATAAAAATTATCACAGGAAATTTTTTTCTTTAGTGCTGACCATCTTCTATAACTTCATTTATGACCTTTTTTTATAATTCTATCATTTCTGCACCCTTGGAATTTCTTCTAAATACTAGGTTCTTTAAGATAAGTCAATGCCTTAAATTATTTTTCCCGAAATTTCTAATAAAAAAGATATATTAATGTATATTTACAAGAATTTATGTTAGTATCTGTAAAAAAAATTGTTCGAGACACTTATGAAAAAACAAAAATTTTTTGCGATAATATCTCCTTTAATCTCAAAGTTTCAAAGGTTTCATAGCGCAACCGCTCGATTTCGAACAGCAGGTGAGACGCCGTGTCCTCCCCTCCTCTTTCTGACACAATCTGCACAACGGTTCCGAGCTAATAAGCCTCACCTTGCGCAGATGCTTCCTGAACCTACCATGCTCCGTGAATAGGCCTGTAATCACAGAAATCTGATTTCTGCCCAAGCCCAGCGTTTCTTCGGTTCTTTGTTTACATATCCAATGCACCATATTCTTACTGTGTTTGACCCCAGTACACCTCACCCAGTTCTTTTCATGCTCTCTCCAGGTCCAATCTCAGAGAACCGCACGAATTGTACCCTCGGTGATTCGCCTGAGACAGGTTCAGGACCAATGAAAGGCGTATTAATTAATCCCCACATGAACCGGCACCCATTCCAGCCGAACTTTATTGTGCTGAGCCAGTTGTTCTAGGGCCTTTTTACATTCTCAAACCAGGGAAGGGAAGAGGTAGTTCTGGAGGAAGTAAGGGCCTTCAGTACAGCTTCGCTGTCCGAAAAGTTGCGAATCTCCTTATTTCTAAGATTCATTTACAGGTTTTCCTCAGCACAAGTTTTTATAGCAAAGACTTCGGTCTGGAAGACGGTGGCATATCTCCCAAGAGCTCTCTCAATGAATACCTTAGGTTTAATCCCTTATACTCCAACCATAGTCCCACAGGCCATCTTGGAGCCATCAGTGAATCATATGCCTCCCTCCCTTCCGGCGCTATTCTGTCCAGTTCACCCTCCATTCAGTCCTCGATCTGATGAACACCTGAAATGGAGCCTCGAAACTGTGACTGGGATAGTACATATACCACAACTCAAAAAAAAAAAAAAAGAAGCATTTTATCATTTATTCTATTTATATTGTATAAATACATAGTGACCGGTTACAGATTGGTTTCTTTGTTTAGTTATTTCACAACGCAAATGCTAAAATGGAATAAAATAATTTATTTTACACCTATTAGGTTGTGAGGGTGATTATATTTTATAAATAATCTTTTTGTTACTTTTTCTCAGAAATTCAAACGATTTGAGATAATTCAAAAGTTTTATCTGTATATTTTTTCAAGGGGCAAGAGTAATTTTAGCCTGTAGGGATATTAAGAGAGCAGAAGATGCCTTATTGCAAATACAGAATGAAGTTCGAAATGAAGATAAAGTGGGCGAATTAGTCATTAAACATTTAAATTTATCCTCATTTTCTTCGGTGAGGAAATGTGCAGAAGAAATAAATTTAAAAGAAGAAAATCTTCACTTCTTAATAAATAATGCAGGTAAGTTTCAAAAAGTTGTAAAAACTGTTTTTATTAAACATAGCTTATGTTACTTTTCGATGCTCATCCAATGTTTTATAAATAACTTGATGCAAATTAAGGTCAATCATTGAAATAAAAGAGCGATTAATAAAAACTATTTAAAATGACATTTTAAGAGAGCGAGTGGAATTCGAATTGTCTGGCTGTTTCGATGAATATCTCTTCATTATAGTCTGGGGATTTGTGAACTAACACTTCAATTTTTGTGTCATATACATATTATGGAAATTTTTAACAGACAATCAGGATAGCCTCCTGCGGAAAAATAATGTTTATTACTATTTTATCATAAAACTATTACACTTTAATGGTGGAGGTAATTATGAAACTTGGATCTATATAAAATTTTAGTTAATTATAAAGGAAAGTCACTTCATCAAAAGCAGTGTGCGATAAATTTCTTTCTGAATTAGTTTATTATTTACTATTTGCACTCGTTCCAAAGTCATTTAAACAAGCAATAGAATCTGTGCAACGTCGGACCTAGGACGAATTAAATTTCTAGTTACGGTTGCTCTTCCAGTTTTCCTACTCAAGGCAATTTTGGAAAATATTTGAGCTCCTTTGTTCAATGTAGAAGTATTTTTCACTCAGGGCCAAAATAATTTCATATACAAATTTTCTTAACTTTTTGTTTTTGTTTTGTTTAAAATTGAAAGTAAATTAAGATGATTGACATGATACAGAATTCAATATAAAATACAAGTAAGGGCCTGTTCTTCACAAGCCATTTCTTGATGATAATGTTATGCTATACTGTATTACTTTCATGTTTCAATGTAACGCTATACATAACAAGTAAACTAATTTGATTCGGTTAACTCTTCTATATATTTTTTTTTTAAATTTACGTTGAGTTTTGTAGCAACAGTTGTTTTGATTAGCAGTTAATCAGGTGCCATTTATCACTTTTGTAGTATAAATGAGCAGTAAACTAAAAATGTCAGCATCAACTGAAATGATCTTAATTTTAGTAGTAGTTACAAATTCTCGTTTTTTCAGAAATTTCTTTACGTTATTATATATGAGATATTTAAACTTCTTTTAAAGCTTAAATTTTAATGCTTAAGTATCAATAACAAGTTTAGTCAGTACTTCTCATTTTATTTGTCTCAGGAGTGATGGTGTGCCCTGAGGGTAAAACTGAAGATGGTTTTGAAACTCATTTTGGCGTTAATCATTTAGGACATTTCTTACTTACATGCCTTTTATTGCCAAAAATAATTAATTCAGCTCCGGCTAGAATTATCAATGTGTCTTCTGATGCTCATAAATGTAAGTTTAATGTATAATATATATATGTTCTTAATTAAAAGTATAGGGCATAAGCCTCTCCCAATCTGCACCATGCCTGTATGTCTATTGCTTGAAATTTTCAATGTCGTCTTGCCATCTAGAGCTTGGTCTTCCTCTACTACTTGTCATGAAGATTGGATACCAATCTGTCGTCCTCTTGGCCCATCTAGTTGAATCCATCCTGGCTATGCAGCCAGCCCATTGCCACTTTATATCTGTCACAGTTATAAGTACATCGCGAGCTCTTGACATCTTCCATGGTTCTACTTTTTTAACTTTTTCTTTTTTTCTGAGGAACAGCATACTATGTCCATGCGTAGTTTGTAACCTCATCGCTATGGTTTTATTTAGTTGCCAGGTTTGGCACTCATAAGTCAGTGATGGAGTGATACAAGTATCCAAAATCTTAGTTTTCAGCGGAATGGACTTATCTTTTGAAAATATATTTATATGACTAAAATTATGACCAAGCGATCTTAATCCTCCGGTTTATTTCTTGAATTTGTCTTCCTTCAAAAGAAATCATTTGCCCCAGGTAGACAGTTTGTTCCACTCAATTTAACTTCTCATTTCCAAGACGAATCACATCTTTCTCACTATTTTTACAGTTTTATCAAGATTGACCCCCAGACCTTCCTCCTTAACCGCTTCATTTAATTCTTTTAATTCAGTTCAGAATTTAGCAACGAGAACTACGACAACCGCAAAACGAAGGTTGCTTAGTGTTTCTCATTAATATGCAGTCCTTTCCTGCCAATCTAACTTCCTAAATACTTTTTCTAGAATGCAATTAAAGAGATCAGGGGACAATGAATCACCTTGACGCACTTCTTTTTTCAGCGGATGTGACCGGATAAGTTCGGATGTGTAGAGAATTATTCTTGCGCAACTATTCCCATAACAGAATCTTAGAACTTTTACAGTCCTCTTGCTAACTCCGAGACGTTGTAAGCTGTTAAACAGGAATTTATGGTCTATCATATCAAAAGCTTTGCTATAGTCCATTAATGAGGTTAATGAGGCATGAGGTTGTCAATTGTGGAAAAACCTTTTCGAAAACCAGCTTGATCTATGGATTGATTTTCATTTAGTATAAGTTTAAGCCGGGTCTGAATTGTCTTTGAAAATAATTTTGCAAAATCTAGTATTAAACTTATTGGTCGGTAATTACTCAAAACTGAGGGTAAACTTTTTTATGCAACAGAATTATTTCTAATTTTAGCCATTGACTAGAAACCCGACATGTTCCCTCCCACTATTTTATTAAAATGTTCAGTGAGAGACGGTCCCTGGTTTTCGAATGTAATTTTTTATTGTTCAGCAGTGATTCCGTCTCTGGCATTTTTTCATTTCTTAGCTCCTGTATCAGGGCAGTGATTTCATTTGGCATGGATTCCGCAAACTCTTCTGCATTACCTTTTTAATTTGGACTATTACTTGATGTTGTAATTGAATATAAAAAACAGTCGTCGCACCAATAATAACCATCCTACTGGTAATCACTTCTCCTTTTTTGTTAATCAATTTTGTGACCCAGCTCTTCCCTGGTGCAATGGATTTTCTAGCTTTTCTAGTATAGTAGTAGCTATCTATTAGAACTTCTATAATAGTTCTGATTTGTTTTTCTAAGTTGTTATACATACTTTGAACATCTTTAGATTATAAATGTTTCACTTGCAAATAGCTCCATATTTAGTCTTATACATCTACATTTTTATTTACTACTGCCCTTTTTTTCTTGATGGGGCGATGTGGAATTTTTTTAATAGACTTCAATATTCTAATTAAATATTTAAAAAATAACAAATCTCTTCTTCTCCAACCTTCTTAGACTAATCAAATTATGCCTCGAATCTTTTACGTGTACAAAATTCTCTAAAGTGCATTTTATTTCTACACTCCCGACTTTACTCAAAACTTTTATATTGTAAGAAAACTGATGCCTCCTTCATCTTTCCCTGACCTAATCCTTTAAATACCATTTTGCATTCATTGACGTCTTGTCCTTTCTTATGACACTTCAAAAATTCCACGTGCTTTTTTTCATATTTAGATTTATTAAGCATATTTTTACCATCTTTAGCTTAATATCCTAGCTTACGATACAGCCTACAATTAAATTTGAATTCCTTGTACTTCACATTGGAAGCCACAGTTTCTGTTTTTTTTTGCTTGTCTCGAAATCTTCTTTCTTTCCTTAGAAGCAGATAACTTCGTTGCCGCTTGGCTCTGCACCAGCGACTTTCAGCTGCATCATCAAACTTTAGACAATGACTCTTTAAAGGCTGCTCTTCTTTTAATTTTAGAAATAAAATTTCTTTTATCATCAAAAGCTGTGAAAAATTGATGGTAATGTGTCAAACATTTTTTTTTCGGAGCCCTTTTGTATCCTTCAAGTATAAGAAATAATTTTCTGAGAAATTTTTTACAATTTGTAACTTGCGCTTGGAACACAAATTTATAATGTGTCAAATGCCAATTAGTTTCTTCCTTCCGGAAACTTTTATTAAGTTCTTCACAGTAAATGCATTCCAAAACGCCATACTCTAACTCAAAATTTCCAGTCACAGAAATCAACATCAGAACTTAAGGGAAAAATGCTACATCTAAATTCCATTGCACTTTTCTACATACTTGGCCCCATAACATTTTGAAAATGTACTAATAAAAATGACTTTTTTTTTCTAATCACAAAATATTTTTTTAAAAAATTCAATGCAGACAAGATAGCTTTTTTTCATCATAAAAAACAATTATAATTATCCGTTATCAATGTACATGGGTGCCATATAATGTCAACGTTCAAAGAAGTTTGTGGTCAAATATTAATTGAATTGTTAAAGGGATTTTTTTTTTTGCTTGATATTATTTTCGTGTAATATGTAATTGTTTTCATTTTTATGCGTACAAATAAAGTTGGCGTAATGCATTGGGATGATCTAAACTATGAGAAAAAAAGATACAGTGCTATCGGAGCATACGCTCAAAGTAAACTGGCTAATGTTTTGTTCACAATGGAACTCGCTGAGAAGCTGAAAGGTAAGCAATGTTCGAAGTTGATTCTTTATTAATATTGGACAAAGCTGGGATGTATTGTGGTAGTGGGTTTGATTTTCTATCTTGTACTTTATTTTAAGTGTTAATACATTTGATGTATTTGTAGTAAGTATATTTAATATCCCCCTCGTCCATGACATTGATTCATTAATTCATTACTTGAAACTTAATACAATTCTTTATTTTTAAAGAAATATTTTTCTGGTTTTGAGTTTCATCCGACAATAAAAAGTGTATTAGTTTTTTTTGCCTATTGAAGTAAATATAAACCTACTTATTTATTATTACAATAGCCATTTTTATTACTAAATTTCTATAAAAAAAAATTTGGCTAGATGTTTGGCTCATTTCAAGTATTTGTTGAGTGCTTTCTTAAGCATAGACTTTTTTTTTTTTTTTAGCTAAAAGTGTGGCGGTGTATTCAATTCATCCCGGTATAGTAAGAACTGACCTGGGACGATATGTTGATAAAACTTTTTTCTGGGGAGCTCATTGGATTACATCACTCGTGTTTATGCCATTTTATAAAACACCAGATGAAGGGGCTTTAACCATATTACACTGTGCTCTTAAGGAAAGTGATGAATTTTCAGGTTGCTATTTCAGGTAAAATAAAAATAATATATGTTTACATTTGGTAATAAAAATATTAGGAAGAGATTAGCTAAATGGTCAATGGACTTCCGGGATCGAGTCCATTGGCTGCATATTACTTTTCTATGAGCCTCTACAGCTCACATTTGAGTATATTGAATTGTTTCCGAGTACCCAGTTGATGTGATTCCAAAAAAAAAAACCTAAATCTAGTGTGAAACTTACTAGATCACAACTACAGACCAAACTTTACTACAATTCTCAAGGTTACTTTATACATTTCCTTTAAATATCAGCGATTGTAAAACTGTAAGATAATGGCTCTTTCCTCATCATTACCTAAATTCCTAATACGAATTTCCATAGAAAAAATGATTAAAATAAAAGTAATGGATGTAGATGCATGTAATGTATATTTGATGTTCAAAGAAAATCTCAAAAAAAGTAAAAAGTCATTGAATAAATTTAAAATTTTGATATTCACAATAAATATCAAATATCGGTTATCGCACCTAGTTTTTGGGAAAAACCCCTTGAAATCACAAGGTTGAGCATGGGGTTAACAATTCTACCCCAGGAAAGATCATATTGTTTAGAAACTACCAAAGAATAACCGGTGAAAGGGAGGAAAGGCAAAGGATAATGGAAGAGGCCTTGGTCCTTTTAAGTACCGACGAACCATTGAAGAAGAAGTTGATATTCAGGAACTGTGATGAAACCTAAACATAGTATAAAGTTCAAGCTTCCTTCTTTGTTGAGTATTTAGATCTAACATACTCTCACTCATATATCATTTACTTAAAAAACACATTTTTTTACTGAGGGTAATAATTTGACACGAGCGCTATTCTCCCCCTTTCTGCAGTAAGTGAAAGAAATAATTTATATTTTTGTAAATTCCATAAACTTTTCTATTAATTAAAATTGTATTTCAGTGACTGTAGATTACAAGAAGACAAAGAATCCTTAGATAGAAAATATGGAGATGCAGCTACAAAACTTTGGACTCTTAGCTCAGACCTTGTGAATTATGATTTTGACTTTAAAAAAATAGAAAAAGAGCGAATTAAATAACGTTCTGAGAGTCAAAAATTTAGGTTGAACTTATTTGATTTTATATAATAACAAATGTTAAGGGGACAAGTAAATAAATAATAAATAAAGCCTTTATTCCAAAAAATTACAAAAATACAACTTTACACAAAAAAACATTCTTTCTTTCTTTTTCTATTTTTATTCTTTATAGATAACTACTGAAATTAAATTAGATTAATTAATTAATTTAAAATTAAGGAGACAAATAAATATTTTTAATTGTAACTACTTTATTAATTTTAGATTATTGGCATTTATAACATTATAAGGCATCATGTACATTTTAAGTTCTCAGATTTTAGCAGTTCGATGTTATTTAATTACAATCATTAATTTTAATAAAATTCTTAATGACTTGTAAATAAATTATTTTTTTGTATTGTAAATAAAATAAAATATGTTTTGTATTTACATCTTACTAGGCCACACTTTTTTTTTTTTTTTTTTTTTTTTTTTTTTAAAGAATATTGTCTTATATAATCAAGAGAACGGATTTAGCTAATTGGATAGTGCACTGGACTCCCAGGCGGAAATTCCAGGTACGAGATTACGTTGTCTGCCCTCACACTTATACTTTCAAGGAGTCTCTTACAGCTCACTGATTGCTGTCTTGTGATGGCCCCAGCTGATGATGCGCTGTAATAACGAAATTAAATTATATTGGAGCTAATGACCGTAGCAGTCGATGCACCAAATGATAATACACAGTTAAAATACTAATTGTCGATTAAATTAATGTTTATGGAATATATATTTTTTCATATCGTAAGGTAACCACAAGTATGATAATGAAAGAAGAGGAGTTGAATGAGCGATAGGAAGTTTACAAAGTGAGCATTCAAATTTTACATGTAGGTGTAACTGGCGGTGAAGAGATTTAAAATTTTCTCGAAGGAAGGTTCTCCCCAATTAGTTGTTCTTAACAGCTACCATCTACCTCCGGAGCTTGAAGTGTGTTTTCCTCCACAATGGAAATTTACTTGGTTCAGTCCCGATAAGCTATTCAGTTCGTTTGAGAAAAGAATATGAAGACATAAAGAGAGTCATTGATTTGTTGTAATATCACGTGCACCAATGGATCATTTGAGTTGATCTCAAAATGGTCTGCTTTCTTCTTGCCCAGCAACGCGAATATTCCTACTATCCCTGCTTTTTGTGTATGTGGGAGAGCAGAGCTCGTGAGAAGCATTGAGTGCAGTCGAATTGGGCACAAAGATCTGACCTGAAACTGGTGATCCAAACATTCTGTATCAGCCACTTGTCGACAGAAAGAACATTATGTTTTTCTTGGAAATACAAGAGCACAGAATTATGCCGAAATTGTCCAGCAACTCTTAGAGAGCTTGAAACTGCAAGGTTGAAACATGAACATCAAATTGCATTTTTTACATAGCATGTTGCTAACTTCCCGGAGAATCTTGGTACAGGCAGTGATGAGCAGGGTGAGCGATTCCACCAAGATTTGAAGGTCATGGAGGCACGGTATCAAGGTAGATGAGATGTAAATATGATGGCTGACTATTGTTGGCGCATCAAGCGAGAATGTCCAGAGATTAAACACTCCAGAAAAAGCTACATACAAGCGACACCTTAGTGTGTATAAAATATGTAAGTATATACCTTTCGATAAAAAACATCTATTTTTATGAACACAATTTAACTTGTAGTAACTATTTTAGCCTTTGTATGAATAAAATCTTTGTAAACAATATATTTGGTAAGTTTTTACTTTATTTTCCTTTATATGCATGTATGACTTTTGACGGTATTCTGTAGATTAAAAAGTTGAAGTGATAAACAAAAACTGCGATTATTTTTGGATCCAGAGGCCAAAAGTTAGTTAAAAACAAGATAGACAAACAGATTTAAGGCAACGAAAGTGCTATTGCCCAGTGTATACTGTATAATATAATTTATTGGAGTTAATTTTTAGTCTGCAGAAAATCTTATACAACTTAAAAGCATAATCGATTTATCTCGATCGATATAACCAGCCTACTTTCGATTTTGGAGATGTGAAAACTGGCTTAATATTAGTAGCCTTAGATTAGCCTATACTACATCAGTTTCAGAAATCTTTACTGTGATTGAGGCCCATATGATTAATATCTATTATTTTTGAAAGTTCTATTAGTTTGAAGAAAGGTCATTACAGCTTATGTACATTTACAACCTTTTAGAAGCAAATCACTTCTTAAATCATGGTTGATTACAGCAAATGGAAAAATATTGAGGTAGTACATATATATTATTCATTGTATATCATGTAAATATATATTATGATAATAGTTTTCAGTCTGCCTTTACAGCTCAAATTAAAAACAATAGGTTTTTCACTCTAATGGAATAAAAGTTCGATTATAAATAGGTTGCTTCTGGTGATAGAATGTTCTCGAATTTCTGTCGGTTGTGTGCATTGTTTGTGTAACTGTTGTAATATACAATTTTAAGATCGTGTTCACACAGTTTCGTAGGCTATAAAGAAACAACAACAAAAAAAAAAACGTAAACGCATGTTTTTTTTTTAAAGTGTAATTCTTTTGATGTAAACAGTAATTATAATAATTTTTAAAGTTTTACAAATGCTGTCAATTATCTAGATAATTAACTCATATCTTTTAAATTCTAAAATGTATAATTGTGTATTAAAACAAAATAAAAAATAACAGTTTATTTGGAAAACGCTATCAAGTTTTCTTCACTCGAAATGTAATCTATGAAGAACAAAAGTATACTAAACATAATGTATCAGTGTCTAATCTAAAATTGTGATAAAACTAATGTTTATTGCTCTTTACAATCTTTTGCTGAAACAAAACACTTTGTTTAGTTTATTGCTTGTGTAAAAATTACAATTTCATGGTAATAAACCTAGATTTGCTTAATACAATCGCCGGCGGTTAATAGAATTGGCACCAAGTCCCGCCCCTGAAACATTATGTGTGATTGCTTCATTACCTAAGTTCATTTTAATAATAATTTGCCTTGAGTGAAGTACATTCTCAGTCCCTCAATGAGAAAGATGTCTTGCTGAACTTGACGTATTTTCAGTATTTATTAGAATAATGGTGGGGGGGGGGACTAGACGAATGCATGTCAATTATGGACTTTATATGAAATGCAGTGAGTTGGGTGACAGAATTTTGTGACCTCCTTGACATCCTAAGGCTGGAAACATAGTGGAGCGGCGAGCAAAGCGGCGATGATAGCGAAGAGCGAAGCGGCGAAATCAAACACAAGTAAACATATGGGACCGCGCATAGTGGCGAGCAAAGCGAAGATAGAGCAACTCTATCTATTTCTAGTTTTTGTTTTTGCCGCTTTCCTCTTCGCTATCATCGCCGCTTTGCCCGCCGCTCCACTATGTTTCCAGCCTAATGCAGTCGTCGGTAACCTATGACCCGAGGGTCACCTAGTGACCCAGTGAATAATTCTTAATTAATACGATCTGTAGGTATTTTTGCCAGCGAGTTAAGGGTGCTTGTATTGAAATGTGTAGCAAAATGTGATAAATTCTATTATTATTCAGCGAATACACGTTTAAAACATTTACTTTTCTGCTAACATTTTATAATTTCTTTCAAGTTAGTTATAAACAAGGTTTTGTTGATAATAAATATGTAATTATCTATTTAAGATATATTGGATTATCCCATTAATTTTTTTTTTCTTTTCTGTACTCTGATAACGGATAGGAAGTGTCGCTCCCAGGAATAGAAGACGTAAGGTTAACCAACTGGATCCAACATTGGGATCACCGCGTCCGAGACTGACCACTTTTACATATGAATTTAAAAGATTTTTCTGTTTTCACTTTTCTCTGTTTATGTTGTTAATATGTTTCTTTGTAGATATCTGACGATGAAGATGAAACACATCCGAATATTGACACTCCTTCGCTTTTCCGTTGGCGGCATCAAGCAAGAGTCGAACGAATGGAAGAGCAAAAGCGCGAAAAAGAAGAATTTGAGAAAGCAAAAAAACAGTAAGTGTTGTTTGAGTGATAATACTTTTCATCAAAATGAAAAAAAATAATAACTGCTATTAGTTGTATTGTAGTAGGGTTTAGTTCTATATTTTTTAATTCTAACCCATTCGGATTCCCCATCATCATTAGAACTGTGCGGTAGGACAATTGTATAAGGGCCGAGTGTCAAAAACTGTACGAAAAAGTGTAATGTTGAAAACAACCAATTTTGACAATTTTTTTCTCTTTTCCTAGAAAAGACACAATACCCAAATTTTCTTTTAAATAAAGGGCACATTAACTGTACGTTCTTCTGTAACGAATTCAAGACTGAAGTTACGTTTTAATCCCGTAATTCAACTTACGACTACAATAGATCGACTCCAATTTGTCCATTTTAATGTGCGTGTCTGTGATGATTATTCTGAATGAAGATACATTAGAAGAATACAATAATTTGGAATAGAGTTGAAATAAAGTGCCTGTTTATTACAGTTTATGAAGATGTAATATACATTCTATCATTATTATAATTCATGACCAGCATAAGGGGTTCTGTGACTTCTAATAAATTCTAAACAATATTAATGGAAATTTAATCCCGAAAAATTATTTAAATGTTTTTTTTTTTTTTTTTTTTTTTTTTTTTTTTTTTTTTTTTTTTTTTGGCGCATCAACAGCTGAGGTCATTAGCGCCCGGAGCTTTTTCCAGTGCACTGCCGGCCTCCGGACAGTGTTCTCTCGTTACAGACAACACTGTCCATCACCGGACAGTGAGCTGTAAGAAGCTCCTAGGAAGAGAAATTTAAATGTTATTAATTGTAAAATCTTGAAATAACAAGCTTTAGCTCGTAATTACTAATGTTTTTTTTTTTTTTTTTTCTTTGGCCGTTGGCAACTAGGGCAATCGGCTCCTGGCAGCCCAATAAAGTTTTGCCATTTTGGCATAAGAATCTAAGTCGTCTGGGAAGACTTCTGTCAATGCGGGACACTGAAGCAGGTGTTGGCCATCCGTCTCCCCTTGGTGACAGCGGGCTCACTACCCCAATCCTGTTGAGGTGCCGACAGTTATGCCCTGTTATTATGCGGAAGCATGCCACGGCTTCTCTTCTGGTAGCCGTGGACGTAATGGGAGCTTCTAGCAGCGTCTGTCATTGCTTTCCCTCAGCCTGATGCTGTCTTGTCCTCTTCACCACTTCTTGGTAGAAGGTTTTGATTATAATTTTGAAAAGCGGAGTATGTAAGCGGTGTCTCAGGTTGCTGCACGTCGGCTCCTCTGTGGGCAAGTTCATCAGCTTTCTTATTGCCCGCCAGGCCACAGTGGCTAAGGATCCATTGGAGGACGACGCGGGTTCCCTTTTCTATTAGATTACTGATGAATTTTCGGGCTATTCTTACCTCCGCACGCTCGGAGGATTCTCTCGGAGATAGCCAATATGGCAAGCCTGTGAATCGACAAAGAACACTGTCTGGGGTTTTTCATTCTAGTCTACAATTTTTGCCTAAGCCATAGAGATAGCTTTGACCTCCACATCAAAATTTGTGTCCAGCCTTCCCACCGGCGCAGAGAGCTTACAAAAAACGTCTGCCCCTGCATTGAACTCTTCCGATTGGGCAGATCCATTCGTATAAACATGGAGCCACTCTTGTACGTAGATGTTTCTAGATGCTTTCATTTCCCACATGGTTTTTTTTTTTTTTTTTTTTTTTTTTTTTTTTTTTTTTTTTTTTTTTTGGGCCTATGCCTGTGGGCCCATGGGGGGTCTGTTCCTTAATTATTGCTTGCACTAAATCAAACTTAGCCTCTGCCACATGCAGGCGGCACATAGCTATATTCAAAAGGCGGCCTTGCGCGCAGATCCAAGTCTCTTGGCTCCAAGTCCTCACTCACTCTATCAGCAAAAGGTTTTTGCGTTTTTAGTCGCTGCGCCAATGTTCCCTGCCTATTCCAATACTGGATGTTCAGTCTTTTTTCTCGTTCAAAGAGGCTAACTATTTCTCCCGTTATTTCTCTTCTGATTTGGAGGGGTTCTAGGCCTGCTTGGATCTCCATAGCTACAATCGTGTAGATTTTGTAGCTCCTGTTATCAGTCTTAAAGCCCTATTTTGCAATAGATCCAACGCTGTCAGTGCGTTATCTGACGCAGTCAGTAAAATCTCATTCCCGTATTCCATGACAGATCTGATATGAATGAAATGTTGAATTTGTGTACATTTTGCCGTTAAATCAACCCTTATGTTTAAATAAAGTTTTTGTTAAGGATTAAAGCTGGCTTCCTCAGGTTAGTTTAGAGACGTTGACTACATCTGCGTTTGTAACATTATTCTGATTCTTGCCTTTTCTATCACTAAGGTACAAAATAATTTCGTCCAAAATGAAGATAGCCCCACAAAACTCCATTTATTATAACAGGTATTCGGAGACATAAGTATATAAGTAAATACCCTGTTTGTGGAGGGTAAACTTCACAAAAGAACGCTTTCCTACGATTTATAGATTAAGTAAAACTAAATGGAAATATTAATGAACTATACCTCTTTACTTTCAAACAATTCTAAATTCAAGAGGGAACGTTTGAGGTGAAAATAAATTTGACCAAAAGTTGAAGAATAGGACGGGTTTATCAGGGCGCAGGATCCTCAGGGCTCAGTTCTCAGTTTCACTTTATTTATTATTAAAAAATCATCTAAAATAATGAACTTTGTGGGGTGAAAAGGCTGTTCATCAAAAAGTTTTCGTTTACCCGCGGAAAAAGTTTTTGATGTAGGAGAGTAACGATGGGCTGCCACACGACAGAAGACCGCCGGTACCTACCATTAAACCACATAAGTATAGTTGAATGGTAATATTATAACAATTATATTAACAGTACGCTACAGTCAGCAGTAGCGTGAATCCTAATGCAGGCAAAACAAAAAGATCGCTGGCCCGGGAGGCAACACCTCTGAATCTAATCTGGGCTCTCAAATTGGGTAAAAATGATTATTTTATAGAAAATACACAGTTACCGGCAAAAAATAAATTCGTCTGATGCTAAAGATCCCTATTTTCTTTTTGTGGAGGGAAATGAGGGAAACCTGGGAAGTAGTCATCTATTTGTTATGCTATCTATTTGTCGCGATGTCGGAAAGTATTCTTTTATACACATGGCTGAAATTTGGGGTTGCGTCCACTTGGAAGCCAACGATGTTCATGTTTTGTGAAAAATTTTCAGTAGAATGTATGGTTGGTCTATTCAATTGCTAATTATGGATTATTAGCAGGTACAAAAATTATGATATTTAATATTGACAGAGACAGTCGATACCCATACAATGTCATTTAACTGGGCTTGTAAACTTGAGAAGTTTCTCAGTATAGTAGGAGCCGGAGATATTTGGATAAATCAAAACTTAAGAGTTAATAGTAAAAAATAGGAAGAGCGCTGTTGAAAAACTAAAATAATCATTTAGTAAGAATGGCCATTCAAAACGTCGTAAATTCTAATTTTAACTTATACTGTAGAATTGTAAGCAGCCTTGGATTGTCTGAGAAATACTTAGAATTCAATGTACATAGTAATAAAATAAGGTTATTAGCTCAGCTGCGACTGGTCAGTAAGAAAATCGCTAAGATCAGTATCACTAATTCCTTTAGATTTAACTGCGAAGAATTTTGTAATCTATGAGATCTGAATCTGAAAAATGATATTCTACACTTTACACTGGAGTGTCCTGAATATTCAGTTTTTAGAAATGCTTATATTAGTAATTTTTATCTGTGAAAAATACCAATATTGGTCTTCTTACTTGTATGTATGTATGTATGTAACCTAGTTTAGAATTTGTAACTTTTATTTGAAATCTTATGAAAGGAAGGGTGGATAACTAATCTCCATTATGTCTACTTGTATGTACGAGTAATTATGAACAAATGCCAAACCAATTTCCATTTGTTCTTTGCCATTAACATAAATGTGATTTTGTGTTTATCATGATTTTTTTTAAGCAAATCATTTATTAAAATTAAACAGCTATTGAAAAAACTTAATTTTTAGAAATATGAAAAGCTTGCAAGATGTTAAAAAACAAGTTAGCGAGGCGAAGGAGAAAGGTATCGACGTCTCAGAACTAAATCGTAAATTAGAGAAACTTCTTGAAGAAGAAAAGGAAATGAAAAAAAAAGAAGAAGAAATTAGAACTAAAGAGAGGGTAAACAACTTTTTATTTTTCAAATTGAATTTGCACTTACAAGATATTTTAATTGAATTTAGTTGTTTTTAGGTAACTCCGTGGAATGTAGATACAATTAGTAATCCAGGTTTTACTAAAACTGTTATTAATAAGCCTGCAGCTCGTCAAAGTGAAAAACTTTCAGATGAAGAACGAGAAAAAAGAATGAAAGTGTTTATAAAAGAGAACGAAAAACTTCTTAAAGAGTATGGTATGTTAAGAAAATACGATGATAGCAAAAGATTTTTGCAAGAACATCCTCAACTTGTTTGTGAAGATACTGCTAATTATCTTGTAATGTGGTGCATTAATTTGGAACTAGAAGACGTAAGAACAGTTTTATGTAAAAACACTTGATTAAAAATGTATATTTATCTCATTAATGTTAATTACCGTTTTAGAAACAAATGCTTTCACAACATGTGGCTCACCAATGCATTTGCATGCAATACATATTAGAACTGTCTAAACAGTTGGAGGTAGACCCAAGATCTTGTGTTAGTTCATTTTTCATAAAGTAAGTTAGTTATTTAGAATTATATGAGTATTTTTCAACTAAGGAGAAATTTCTTTATAAATTATTTATGCTACAAAAAAAAGTAGCAAAATTGCTAAATGAATAATTAAAAAAAAAATCATGAATATTTTAGAATTCAAGAAGCTAATCCTGAATATAAAGCAAATTTTGATGATGAATTAAAAGCTTTCCAAGAAAGAGTAAGTAAAAGAGCAAAAGAAAAACTTGAAGCTGCTCTTAAAGAACAAGAAGAAGAGGAAAGACAATCCAGACTGGGTCCTGGTGGACTTGATCCGGTGGAAGTCTTTGAATCATTGCCCCAGGTAGGAAAGTTAATTTTACATAACACGAATTGTGATTCGATAATATGTTTGTTCTTGCAAATTAGGAATATAAGTTACGTCTAAAGCCATGTTTGTTGCAAAAGTTCGTCTTATGTCATAGTAATGTATTAAAGACCCTTATCATACGGAACCTAGCCTGTACACCTACCAAAATGTGTAATACCATCGGACTAATCCGAGGGGGCAAAACCGGCCGTTCACAGTGTATACAAGATGAAAACGTGTTGGAATACTTTTACTTTCAACAAGTGGATCTATGGCTTAAAGTACTATCTCATTTTAATGTATGGCCCTGTGTTTACCATATTATAAAGCTGCGTTAAATGGTCTATTAATGTTCTTAGTTTGAAGATAATTAAACATTCTGAATTACCACTATTTTTAGATTTTTATAAAATATTTCTTACAATCCGTTCTGAACTTCATAAATATTAAATTCAATTGGTCTGTAACAGTTATTTGAAAAGTTTTTTTAAGGAAAATTTGTTTTGTAACATTCTATGGAGAGGACGTGAGGTAGTCTCTCTAAAATGTTGGAGTTTTTCGACAAATTTGTGAGTTTCCATCGCAGCACCTAAACCAAATATCAAATCTCAACATGTCCATTTCTCGTATTTAAGAAGGGTTGGGCTATTTAGCCTCAGGAGAAAAGATACACACCCAGATTAGATTTTCCTATGATTACGACAATTAGTCTAATTACTTTTCTTTTATCCATGATGCCTGTCTCTGACGTTGTCAAGAACAAATGCATATTTTAGCAGACGTAATTACTTTTATAAGACGCTAATTTTTGCTATATTTTCAAAAATGTTTTTGATAGGGATAAATAAATTAAAAAGTTTTCAGTGGTTGTAATTTATATATTTTTAATTTAGTGTTTGAAGGAGTGTTTTGAAAAGCAAGACATAAAAATGTTACAAGAAACCATTGCCAATATGCCTCAAGATGAAGCTGCTTACCATATGGCGCGATGTGTGGATTCTGGCTTATGGCTTCCAGAAGGTGGGAAGAAAGCAGAGAATAGTGAAAATAATGAAGATAAAGATCCTGCAACAACTGCCTCTGAAAAAATTGAATGAACTACCTTTAGCAATTGATTTTCTTGTACATTCAAATTCATGTAAATTTTAATACAAAACGTTTTGTTTATAAACTACAAATTACTCTAGCTTAATAAAAGATGTAAGCATAAAGGAGTGTACATGAAACTAATTTACGCCTAACTAGAAGATTTTGCCAATATAATAAGATCCATTTCATAAAAAATCTCCAATAAAAAAAAAAATATTTACTTATACATATAATATATTCTTCACTTTTGTCTTTATAAGTTGTTTTTTTAATTCATCGAATGCGTTAAAATTTGAGGAAGACTGGTGACCGTTTCGATCTGGCCGATTTTCCGATTTAGAAGTTTGTTGATTGAAGACTTCAGAAATTGCATTTAACTTATATCGTATATATATATATATATATATACACACTCGTATATATATATATATATGAGTATATATATATATATATATATACAGAATTAAAAAATTTAAAATTAGAAATTTTGTGTAAAAACTCACATAAACTTTCTCTTACATAACTTTGCAATAAAATTTTATTTATAGTTTATATTATAAAGATTCTTCTTCGCACCAATTTTAAAAATATTACTTCTTACTAGTGATTTCAGTAAATCAGTGTTCTATGGAAAAAAAAAAGTCTCCATTAAAATTGGGAGGCCAGGAATCGTCGCAGAAATTGAGTTCTTTCAAAAAATATATTTTTGTTGTTCTTTAAAATGTCGCTGCATTTTTTTTTAAATAACAAAGGGGGCTAATCTGCTTTCTCCATTGCGTGAAGGAATCGTGCTCATTCTCACCTTAGCAGAATAATATATATTTACCAGAGCTGCTTCCAAATGCGTCGCCAGTTCCAAGCTAAAGGTCAGATAAAAATTTACATAGCATACAAGGAAGTATTTGCATTGATAAAAAAATAAATTAAAAATTTAAGATTACTGATGAAGAAAGTCTTCTTAGGCTCATGGAAAATTTGAAGCACTGTTTGAACAAAGTAATGAAAAAAATTGCCAGTATGTTTCACCTTTTGTGCTTTTTCGCAGACTACTGAAAGAGTGAACTACTTTACTGGTGGTCACAACTAGGTGAACAACAGCGTCTTTAACAGAGACATTTTTGTCTCCGGAGAGGAAGGTTCAATCAGCCTTCTTCTAGTCTTGAGTGACTACAATGTCTTTTAGTACTAACCTGCCATATTATTTCTTTTCTTTATTTTGTAGCAAAGTTCCAACTCTTCTTCTAGCCTTTCCAAAAAGTAATACGGAGTATTTAGCTGTTTTCCTCACACTCTTTCACGTCATGTACGAAGGACGTACTTACTTACTTACTTACTTAAATGGCGCAACAACCCACTAATGAGTCTGGGCCTCCTCAATAAGCCTCCGCCAGGCATCCCTATTTTGTGCGGCAGCCATCCAGTTTGTGACGCCAAGTAATGAACTTGCGTTCGCGGCGACACCATCAATCCACCTTGCCTTCGGCCGGCCAATCTTTCTTAGACTGTGGATTTCGTCTTTCAGCACTCTTCTGGCTACCTCGCCTTCTTCGAATGACGTGTCCTGCCCATCTTAACTTTCCTAATTTTATAAACCTTACCACATCCATTTCCTCATACAGACTGTAAAGCTCCTGGTTCTTCCTTCTTCTCCATCTCTGCCTGTTCCTAACCGGGCCATATATTTTGCGGAGTATTTTTCTTTTAAACGCCAGGAGCTTCTTTTCATCTGCCTTTCTAGTGGTCCAGGTTTCTGAGCCGTAGGTGAGAACTGGCCGTATCAGTGTTTCATAAAGTCCCACCTTCGTCTTTCTTGAGATCAGGTTAGACCGGAGATGTTTGCTAAGCCCAAAATAGCATCTATTGGCAGCAGCAATTCTCCTTCCTAACTCTCGGGAAATGTCATTCTGGGCGTTTACTTCTGAGCCCAGATAGATAAATTGGTCTACCCACTCGAAAGTATACGGACCAATGGTAATGTTTGTGGCGTGGGAGCCTTCGCATCCAGACTTCATGTATTTTGTTTTGGTCCGGTTTATTTCTAGACCAAATCCTCTTGCGGTGGCTTCTAGATCCGTAATGCTTTTTCCATTTCCCTCATAGATTTTGACACTATATCGATATCGTCTGCATAGGCGAGTAGCTGCGTCATTCGATTGAATACAGTGCTGTTCGTTTGTATATTGGATTTTCTCACCACCATTTCTAGGGCGAAATTAAAGAGGAGGCATGCTAGGGCATCCCCCTGACGTACTCCAATATCCATCTCAAATTCTTCGGAGTGTTGATCTTGTATTCGCACCTATCCACATGGCTTATTCATCGTCATCCTGACGAGTCTAATCAATTTCGCAAAAATTCCCATGTCCTCCAATGCCTGGTATAACCTACTTCTATCCGCACTATCGTAGGCTGCCTTAAAGTCAACGAATAAGTGGTGCGTGGTTATCCGATATTCGTTAGCCTTTTCCAGGATCATCCTGATTGTAAACAGTTGATCCGTAGTAGATCTTCCCTTCCTAAACCCAGACTGGTAATTACCTATGATTCTATCGGCATATTGGTTGAGTCTTTGGAAGAGTATGTTTAAGAGGATTTTGTATGCGCAGGTTAGAAGTGAGATGCCCCTGTAATTAGCGCATTCAAGCTGGTCTCCTTTTTTGTGGAGGGGGCATATGATAGCTTTGTCCCACTCTACTGGCATTTTTTCTTCTAACCAGACTTGAACTACTAGGTTATGAAGATTTTTTCGAAACTCGGCTCCACTATTTTTAAACAGCTCTGCTTGAAGTCCGTCAAGTCCGGGAGCTTTGTTATTTTTTAATTTTGTAATAGCATTTTCCAGTTCATCTTCATCGGGTGGCTCGCTATCGTCTTCTTGGGGAATGCTGTCTTCAACTCTGTGATTTCCTATTCGGTTGTTAATATCGACGAAGGACGTAGTTCGGCAAAAATAATTGCAAAATTGCACCATAAAGATTAATGAGGATTAAAACGTTCAAGTTTCTTACCATGCAATAGATCAAACACTGTCTAATTGGAAGAAGATACCAGCATGTCCTTCAACATGAGTACCGTCCGCTTCCCTTTTACAAGCGAAGCTAGAATTACCGATTGTTTTCAAAATAATTATCAGACATTGAACAAGAATGCAGTCGCGGTTCCACATTGCTGATACCATTCGTGAAAAATTAACAACAGGGATTTTAAATTTATAACAGTAAAATAAAAGATTTTATATAAAATTTATCTTTTTAAAAGAGGAAAAAGTTTAGGACCTGCTAAAATAATGAATGAATTAAAACATAGAAATTCGGCAAAATTATATGAAATACTTCTATTTCACCGGATAGATAAAGCGAATATCAACTTAAATATGGTCAATTACAATTGAATACACAAACTACAAATTACAATTGAATGTTGCAGCTACATTTAGTATAATACAAATTATTCATTTTCAGTCTCAAACCTTTTTATTGATTTAAGCTTTTCGAACAACTTCATCCGCTTGAGGATGAATAAAAGGGTTTGTGTAGCATATTTCAAAGAAAATATGTAGAACTCAGCCTATTGTACAAAAACAATAATGAAAGAGACAGAGAAAAAAAAATCCATTTCAAATATTTATCTATCTGAAATTTTTTTTCCAGGATTTGCTGGCAAGTTTCGCAAATCCTACTTTTTTATTTGGAACATCAAATACTGTGTAATACTTTCCAAGGAAAACATCTCCTAAAATCCATTGAATCTGAGGTAAATCAATGCCCAAAAAGCCAGACACACAAGCAGTTGTAAGCCAAGTGTCAAACTGTAAAATGATAATTTTATTGCTAAGTGGACATTCATTTATTATTTTATTATAGCCGCAACTTTACAAAATCCACACTTACCTTAATGACATAATCCTTTCCTTCCAAAGTATATTTTTGTTCTCCTATTTCGAAAGTGACGGGTGGCAAATTATCAATTTTGTTACAATCAATCTAATCATGAAAATTAATATAAATTATTAGTTTTTGGCCCACTAAAAGTAATTAATAAAAAACTGTTGCTTAAAAGTGGTAATTAAACTGTTATTTGGCCTTTTCACTATTAGGCATATGAGACAAGAAGCATCACTTTTTATTTGAACAAAGTGTGGAACTCGTGTAAGTTTTTGAAATAATATTTTAGTAAGCTAATAATAAGTCCAATGAACTTATTAGAGAGAACTATTAGTCATAAATATTATTTAAATCTGATTGCATCAAAAAGTGAGAAGGCATAAGTCAGCCAGCTTCAGAAATTGACTCTAAAAAAAAAATAAACAAATAAATAATACGTGACTTTCTTTTTTAAGTTATACTTACAATGCCGATTCCACCCAATACTTGAGCCCCGATTTGTCTATTAATATCTTCAACACCTGCGGTAGGTCCAATTATCAAAGAGGTTCCTGTATCAGCTACTGCTTGGCATCCTCCTTCACACAAGTTTCTTCCTTTTGATGTTGAGATGCTAGCATTTACGCATCATAATAATATTCAACATTAAAACAAATAAATGTCATTTCTTTAAGAGTACAGTACTCTTAGAGAAAAGATTGGCCGACATGGTTAATTAAGACTTATGCTAGGACTTAGACTTAAAATATTCTCGTTTTGGAAAAGTTCAACAATACTTACAGTTTTTAGTCGAGACGATCTCAGCGGAAGCTCAGTTATTAAAAAGAGAAAAGGCCAACCATTATAAGACCTATTACGGGCCGCATTGACAAGTGCAAAGGGGCTTTGATAAAAATGGTAGTTATCAGTGGCTAATAAAAAAAGAGCTATATCCTGGACGGTGGGACTGACTCGAAATTAAAGCAAGGACAGCACACAGTGTACGATAAAGGCTGCAGAGTTTGTATAAATAACCCGGGAACCATTCACCAAGCAAGTGAGGAAGTTCAGCACATTACCTTGGAAAAATGACTTGAAAAAACATGCAGAAGAACTACTATCGATAGCTTCTGAAAAATGTAGCAAGGTGGTAGAAAAATACTCAAAATAAAGAGTACTATTTTAAGTACTTATTCAGAAGTGGAAGATCGACCAAGTCGATGGAAATAAATCTTCCATAAAGCACACATTAAGAAGTTCTCGGTTGATTAACAGTTTAAACTACTGGTCAATTTTTACCTTACTAAATCGAATTGCCAGTATCCCTCTTGAGAAACAGGTACGTAGTTCAGGGTATCATTTTCGATTAAATCTTCATCAATTCCTCCAAATATTATTTCACCGCCTGTTGGAGCATTAGTGTCCCTAAAATAAAAACATAAACAATTAATGAATGCAGTTTACGCACATTGTGATGGACTCCCTGCGGCCTACCAGCTAAAGGACCTTCGCTGTTGTGATTTCAACAGCTTCATCAAGCTAGACCTCAGTCCTGCCCCTACTTAGGGAGACCCTGCTCATTCTATATTCTATGTCCTTTTTTTTTTGGAGGCGAGTACTTCTCTTGCAAAACGAGTCACAAGCGACCAATTAGTCCTGCAAGAGAGCATCGCTTCCACTAGCATCTCAGGAGTCAACTGTTCTGAGCATCTGTTCCAGTATATATAATAATAATAATTAATAATAATATAATAATAATAAATAATAGGGGAAGGGATTAGCAATGCGGTTAGCGTTATTTATTTAGATATTTACAACAAATATGCATATAATAAATGTGGTAAGTGGAAAAATGAGGACCAGAGAGCGAAGCAGCTGCCCACTGACAAACTTCCGAGATATTTCCAAGTAATGAGAACTGAGAAATTCGCAGGCGAAAGATAGTGAATGAGATGAAGGTATTGATAAGTAGAGTTGAGGGAAATGAGAGCAATTAGTAGAATAATAGCGCTTAGAGTTTAACTGTATGAGAAGAGAGAGGGATATTAATATATATTCCCTTTGTTTTTGTTCTTTAATAAATATGTGATTTATACGGATTAACTTTTTCTTTTAATTAACTTTATTAGTTCTTCCATAACTTCTACTGTTTGAAGTTGGTTTCGTGGTTTAAAGGAACTGGAAAAGTTAAAGTAAAAAGATTGAGATTATTCTTATATTCTTAAACCAACATGTGGCGAGAATCTAAACACTTCCTTCCAGGGTTTCACCTGTTTTTTAAAGAAAACGCTTACCTATTTAAGTGAACTGAAAAAATGCCAGTTTCTATTGCTCTTTGGTTCATCATTTTGTAAAAAGGTGGTTCAACATTCAAAGTTGCTTTGTTGGGAAATGCCAATCCAAAGATGCCATCAAATTTCGCAAATACAAATGTAAGGCCAGGTTCCTTTACAGCTTCCGCAAATGTTTGATCTTCGACTGTGATACCACCAACCTATTAGAGAATTTAAACCGTTCTGTTATATATTCTAGTTCTGCATGAATATGCACGTTTTTTAAACTTTACCTTAAGGGTGTCTCTAGAAAGGAACCCTTTCATACTACCAGATACATATCTTAATTCTATTGCAGTTCCATTGGCTTCATACGTAGAAGATTTAGAGCTATCGTAAGTCTTGTGAGTCCCTTAAAGTTCAGAAAATTATTTAAATACAATCTTAAAATAAATTTATTTTCAACAAACATTTATAATTTATAAATTCCTACAGCAAGCAATGTTGAAGAAACTACACTTGTGAGAAGGAATCCACAAATTTGAAGATCCTGTATCAAATATTACATTAAATTCTTGTGGAGGTGTGCCAAGCGATATTTTTCCATAGTACTGGGCCTGTAAAAAAGGATAACTTATTCAATTAAGCAATTTTAAAGTAGTAGTTCAAGAAATAATTTTAAAAAATATAATAATCTGATGGAGAACCACTTGTGAATCGCAATAAAAACTATTGAGAATTATTTATTATTAATATTATTATAAAGAACTATTTACTAGCTTATACTGGTTCCCCAATTAAATCTACCGGAAAAACGAAAGTAAGAGTACATTTTTTGGAAAAAATTTGAAAATTAGATGTATTGGTCGTTAGGAATATGATATCTTTTTGTTTGGCCTTGATTGGAAACAAGCCTTCGGTTTCCCAAAGCCACCGGAGCCAGAATATGTCAAATAATGGCACAAAAACATTGGAATGAAGGTAAGCAATGCATAAATTTTGTTCAAGAAAATTATGAATAAATCTAAAAAAGTTTTAGCCGTACAGTTATGAACAGTAAAATAACACCACTTAAGAAGTTGCTGTAGTATTCAGAGCAAGAACAGTGAGTTTGGGAAATGGACTTGTTCGGAGGCCAGTATACATCAGCAAAGTTGTAATTGTACGGATGGATAACAACTTTAGTTTTGCGTGGTTCTTCAATCCGTACAATGGTATTTAACAATTAAATAACACTAATATATTTTTATTGTTGTCTGAATCTAGATCAACAAAAAATCTCCGATATTGAAACTTCATATTTTACAAATAATATCTACAGCTCTTAAAACTCGTTAGTTTCTGTTAAGGGACTTGGCAAATTGTTGCATAACATTCAAGCTATGTCACTTAAGTCAGACCAACTCTTACATTTACACCCAGAATTGGTCTCCTCATTATGCTTTTTTAATTGAAGACCTTGAAAAAGTTCACCGTTAATTCCTCAGATTTTGTTAATTGAGTCGTTTCTGATAGTTTCTCTGTTTCTATTGATTATTCCATGGTTTGTTTTTTCTGGATTTGGATACTTTAGAACCAGAAGAAGAAGAAAAAAAGAACTTTAACAATTAAATAATTTTCATACAAATGAAATACGTTGTTTCGAAAATGCCTCTTATGAGTTTTTAGCTCAAAAGCTTTAATTTAAATAATTTTTTAGGGAATATTATTTTTGGACATTCTAGAGGTATAAGTTAGTTGACATCAATGCGGTATCCAGTATATTATGTATTATACGTAGTACAATATTATACTTCTATTATAGTATAATATTCTAGTAAGTTGGCAAACCAAATTTCTTAATAACTGGCTCTAGCAGTATATCGCAATGTTTCGAAAAAGTGTAATCCAAAAAGATTTCCATGAAAGCACGGGCTCTGAAGGGAAAAACGTCGTTAGACTTTTCTCTGATATGTCACTTGCACTATGTGCAAAAGCGATCATGTGCTATTACTGATAAGAAATAAACGAAATTTTTATTTTTTATCACTTCATTTAGTAGTGAAGCTTAAGAGAATAGACATTCGTTGTCCCAAGTTAATGTGGTGCTGATTACCTTCTTAAGATGAAGTGCAGGAAGTGCAGAAACCAATTACTGGGCTTAGTCTCCACTTCATAGCAGATAAAAGAGTGAGTGTAAATTAATAAGTATGCAAAAAATACTTACATTCAAGTAATTACTGAGCGACTCAACACCTCCACTTTTTTTTAGAAGGAGTAATTCATGCTCTAGTTTATAAGAATTAACCTCTCTACCAAAATCTTTTAAATCTCGTAGATCTTTGTTAATTTTATGCAGAGGAACCCTAAAAAAAATGATTTTCTTAGCTTATTTTTGGTTCACTAGAAATACACGAAACACTTTGGGTAGCCACTAGTAGAGACTAACTCCTCGCTCGTATTTTTTGCTAATTCAGATAATTTGAATTATCCAAAAGTGAGTAGTAATCTGTAAATGTTAAATATCACTTTTGAATATATATATATGAATATTATATATGTATATAATTCAGTCTGATTCTTTTAACTAGCGAATCAAAAAAATCTTAAGTTTTTTAAAAATACTTAAGGAAAATAAAAAGAAAATATTATTATTTTTTTATTTTTTAAGATGATTTTCCAGTTTATAGTTTTTTTAATAGATTTGAACACTTGGAATTTATGATTACTTTGTTCACTTTATGGAAATTGACATGGGCGATGACTATAACAATCACCTCATAAGTAGCTGAATGGTTTGCTGTAAGATCAGGTCACACACTTAATGAACCTGATGGTTAATGGGTTTCTACAGTAACTTGGTACGGCCACCGTTTCGGCTATTTCACTTTCTCTTATTGCAAATAAAAGAAAATGATATAGATATACAGAGACTTTTCAAAAGTGCTACTTTCTGGTTAGATCAGTTAGATTATTTTTAAAATAGATTAGCTAACAAGTAGCTTAGTACTGATTAGATTTTCAGGATTCTAAAGAGTAAAGGAATCTAAAGAGAAAGGTTTTCGTCTAATTTTAAATATCTTCATATTTCAAGAATGTGATTAATACTCGTTTAAATTCAGAATTTTACTATGTTTTCCATAAAGGCACCCACATCTACCGGAACTTGTAGGACTGACTCAGTATAGCACATATACACTCAATACACACAGTCACACGGTAAATGCTATATTTCTCTAATTTATTTTATTTTTCGCAGTTAACCCTCCATAGACAGACGAATAATAGCTACTTTGCATTAGTACAAAAAGCCAGTAAGAAGAAAAAATAAAGTTTTCCATATTATTTTAAATAAAATGTTAACATGTGCAGATATTATTTTAATGTAGAGATAAACTTTAATATTTAATTAATAAAAAATAATAATAATAAGACGTACCTCACCAGGCCGTAAGCTGCTAAAATTAGAAAAGCTGAAATAATTAAAACACTTCCTATTGGCACCATAATGTATGTGTGGTAATTACTAAGATGTTAACTAATCTATAATATATTACAGTGAACCACTCTTTAAACTTTCTTAGTAGTAACTGATAAGATAACTTAAGTACAAGATGTAAGAAACTCTAGTGGAATCAAATCAATTGTATGAAATGTATTAAAAAAAAAATTATAATTGTGTAATAATGAATGTTATTAACAATTCCCACGATATGTTCCTTACCAGACATCTAATCTGAACAACTGCCAAGTCTAGATGAAAAAAAACCTTTGAGTCAATCTAGTTCAATGAACTGTACAAATTCTTGAGAATTGAAAATAAGAATTTGTGAGTAGGTGTGTCGATAAAGAATTTAGAACAAAAAAATAATAAATAATAACAAACATAATGGAAAAGTAGAATAAAGTCTTCTTGGATTTAAACAGAATCTGTGTTATTTGTTTTTCTATTACCAAGTAAATAAGTTTCTGAAGGAATTTTATTATACCTATGTATAGTTCATTTACCTCGCTATTTTTTATTCTCCTCAAACAATTGTCAATCTGGGCAATTTATTTTTAAGCTCCTTAACTGGTTTATTTCCGACGATATGTTACGTCTTTTGAAAGTTCTTTTTTAAAAGTCGAAATTAAGACCCAATTTAGAATTTTTCAACTCTTAAAAAAAGTTCTTCTCCGAGATGATTCTTAACCCCCGAAGCGGCTCCTCTTCATTGAATTTCATATATTAAATTAACATAACTAAATTAATATAATTTTTTTTTTAAAAAAAAACTTTCTATATTAGACTTTAACTTAGTAATGAAGGATGAACACATGATGGTCCCTTTCACTGTGGAGAGTCTGTGAAATTCTCTAGAGTTAGATTAGGCTTTGACAAAACAATACATTATCACACTTCATTATTACACTACATTATCACAATACATTATTACACTTCTAGTGTAATGCAGAATCAAAAAAAATTAAAATGAAATATATTCCTGAAGTAAAATCTAGATCATTGAATGAAAGTGAAAGAGCACCATTTTATGAACTGGATAACTATGCTTTTATTGGTGAGGGAGTGGCTTACGGTGTCACTACGTCATCAGCTACAGTCCGCCTACTTCGCACATCCCATTCGCCAATGAGATTAGCCAATCGTTTTTGGTAATTATTTCTAGGAAAAATACTATTTAAAGTTTTTTAAATAATTTTTTCCCTATTGGCAGGAAAGAGCATGTCTATGCATCTGTAATGGTGGAGGACTTTTCGAGCATGATCTGTAATATTAATGAGGAGTAAAATTTATAATAAAATAGTACTTTTCTTCTTATTCAATCAAAAAATCGTTACAATATTATCATTTTGACATCTCTTATAAGAATCATGTTTTCATTCATAACTTGTAAAATATCGCTCACAGAAAAAAACCGTTCAAGAAAATTCCAATACTTTTAAATTATGAAAGGAAGATAAACTATGAACATCTAGCCAAACTAAGTCAATAGCAGAGCTCCCAAGTGATGTCATAGAAGTAAACTGACCCGGGCAATTAGAGAGAGTTCTACCATTTAAAAGCAAGAAAGACCTTTCCTCCATAAACCACATTAAGTGACGTCCTTTCGAGCTACAGTATACATCCAAACTCGATCTATGCTTAAATAAATTTGAATACAGTGTAAAATCCTGCAAACATTGATCCAATAAACCTAACCTACAATTAAAATCTCCACAAACTACAAAAACAGAATCAGAAAACTTTTCTCTAACATTACATAAATTAGAATCTAAAGAATTTAACCAGTCATCCACAGGTAAGTCAGGCTTACAATATAGCACTCCAATTACCAGAGAATTCGCAGACATGGCCACTCTCAAAGAAAATCCACCACTTAGTAATCTCTAACACTTCGGTTGGCCCTAAACAATTTTTAACTAAGATCAGAATACCTCCAGAATTTCTTATAAGAATCATGTTTTCATTCATAACTTGAAAAATATCGCTCACAAAAAAAACCGTTCAAGAAAATTTTCTTAAAAAAAATCAAGGAATCTATTTCTTCAATAAAAACCACACCTCCTCATTTGAAAAAATGTAGTTGGTGCCTGTATCTCGCTTCTGGAAGCAACGAAGAAAATTTACAATTTACAATTCAATTTGGATTTCTAACAAAAAACTAAGGGGACACGTATTTTTTAGTTTTTTTTCTAACTATCTTAGTTTCCGAGAAAAAGTCGTTATCCATATAGCTTGGGACCCCTGCATATACTCCTTAACAAAAACTTACAGTTTTAAAAGTTAAGTATAAGGGTTGATTAAACGCCAAATGGTACACAAATCAGCAAGTACCTAACTTATCATTCATACTTCTAGAATCATAATTTTTATGATTTACTGATCATCTAGCTCCAGCATTGCACCCAAGTAAACCGCATTCTGCAGAGGATGTACAACTTAATTCGATGCACCAAGGTAGGGGCCGGTATAATGGACCGGCTATGTGTAAAAATTGACAACTTTTGTTCGAGAACGAAGATTATCTAATTCAAGCATTTTTCAGGAACAAAAAATAAATCTTACTGCTTAATACTATCTATCTGCTTTCTTCTCTGTAAGCTCAAACATTTTCAGCTACCCCCTCTATAACCACTAGTTTAAAAGCCCGCGACGCTCATTTATTATAAAAAATTGTGTCAGATATAAGAATACCAAAAATAAGTAAATATTACATTTTAGACAATTGCCTTATATTTCAACAGTAATAATTTCTGTGCAGATACTGTGAAAATGTTATATGTTGCAGCATTTAAATGCAAAATAACCTTCAATGCTGTTACTTTTGTGTCTTGTATGTAAGGTTAGGATTTATAGTGAAAAGCAATGCAATAGTACATTTCAAATGGGTTTTGGTCTAGCTTAATTTTAAATAAAGAAGTGTACAAAAGTTTTAACATTCATGAAACAGCATTAGAAATCATACTGAATGTTGCTTTAACATGGGTGAGCAAAGGTATATTATCGAAAACTATATCATTTAAATTATTTCACTTTAAATGAGATTGCTGACAGTGCAGCAGCCTTTTGTCTAGGTTTTTTTTTTTAAAATTTTAATTCAATTGTTGTTTGAAATAATTTAAAAACAGCAATTCATATTTCCATAAAAATTTGATTTATTTTTTATACTTACGGTAATAATATACGGTATAATGGAATTATTAGGGTCTTCAATTGTGCGAGTACAATTGAATTGTACAACTAAATTTCAGTTACATTACTTTTAAGCAGATTTTAAATATTATTTTGTATCTAATTCTGGAGTTAAACCCGTATGTACTGTTGTTAAAAAATATTTTTAAGTTTTTCTAGTAACGAAACTAATGTAAACCCTGCACTGACTGATGATCTAATTGAAGATTTGGAAAAAATTAAGGGTGATGCTATTGGAAATACCTTATATAGTGAACGATGGGTTCTGAAAACACTTATGCAAATCTCGCAGGTATCTCTTTAAAATATTCAATTCAGTAGTTGAATTTTCTTCTTCTTTTTCTTTTTTTTTTAAATTACTGTTTTCTTATATTTTAAGCAATCATTATTGCCGATTGCACTTAGAATCTTTTATCAAGATTAATTGTCATTTCTGAATAGTTTAATTCTTGAAGCTTGCTGATGTTATCTAGAAAATTACGAGTTTATTTAAACATTTTGGTTGTAATTTAAATAAAAGAAAAAGGTTATTGAATATGCTCAATAATTATAGTTTTCCGGAAACGAGTGGAATGATGAATTTGAGTCTAACTTATGCTCATTGTGGGATATGACATTGGAGAAAGATGTTGTAAATTTGTTGATGAAGCATGATATTATTACGATTATTTCACGGGTCATTGAGTTATGTTCCACTTCAAATAATAGATTAACAGTAAGTATTCAAAACGTTTTTTAATTGTAGCATGTGTATGATTCTGATTGAATTAGGCCATGGTTTGATACTAGCACACTTGAATGAGTTAATTTCAAAAATTCAAGAGTGGGTAGAAATTATATATATATTTTTTTTAATCTCAGTAGTGGGTGTAATGGACTCCCATGAAAAGGAGATCCTTGTCCAGACTTCCTTAAATTTTCTCTTCCTAGCAGCTTTTTACAGCTCACTATCTTTAGGTCGACCTTTCATTGAAAAAGCTCTGGGTTTAAAGTTCGGAGGTAGAGAGCTGTCAGAATATCAAGTGTTTCACAAAGACATGAGCGGTAACAGTTATTTAGTGCTTGTAAACGTACCGTAATGAAACCAATCCATTGCGAACGAGGAGAAACAGGAAAGGTTTTTTAAATACCAATATAAGTTCAATTGTGCTCTATCATTAAGGCCTATTTCTACATAGTTTCTAAAAAACTTTTATGCTAATTGAATTAGCTTTGAATTTTTATTACAATGTAGAGACCGTAACACGAAAGTTTCCATGTTATATTATTTGAACACTTTTCTATAAGCAAGACCTATTCATCACTTTAATTTTATACTGTTTCTTAAGCAGTATTGATTGGGGTGTTGGGAAGCTGTGGACGTTACGATAACATCAATAGTTCTAATAGTGCTTGTAAGCAGTAAACTTATTAGTAAGAATTCTGAGTTTAAAGAAAATTCATTTCATGTACCGTGAAGTTTACTTCATTATGCCCACGTGGCGTCTTAATTTACAAATCATAAATATTGATTAAAGAATTCAAGAAGATGAATCTGATGAAGTTTTTCAATAGTTATTTTTCGCTATGGGTTTTTTATCTTCAACTTATTCATAAACAAATTATTCAAATTGATGACTTTTTTATTTATATATGTATATTTATTTATTATTTTTTTAAAGGAAATAATGGTGGGATTATTGGGAAATATGTGTTGCGTTTCTTCAAATGTTCGTATAGAATTGTCGCAACGTGAAGAGACTATTACTAATATCTTACTTTTATTTGACTCTCCTGATGCGCCTGTGTTAATTCAATTAATAAGGCTTGTTCATGCGACTGCTTGGGATCTGCTAAAGGAGAAAGATAATGTACCAAGTTGGTTAGAAAATGAATTAATTAGTTTTCGTCTTTGTAATTATATAACTTTTATATTGAAAAGTTCCACCAATGGTAAGAGGTTTTTTGTTTGAATAATTGTGTTTATTTATTAAACAATGTGCTTCATATTTTGTATTTTTATTTACCAGATGAATTATTGTATGGAACGCTGGAATTTTTGAATACTTTGTGCTCAGTAACTATAAACGATAAGGACTTCAGTCAATACTTCGCAACATCAGGTAGTACATTCTAGGTTACTCCTAATTGTTTATGTTTCTTAAATTAAAAAAAAAAGTTAAATTGCTTAATTTTTTTTTTTGTAAAGTGGATGGTGGTACTATCAAATAATAAAGTATGTTCTGATAAAAAACTTTTGAAAATTTTCAGACTTGGTAAAGGGAATGTTAGAAAGTTGGGGACAACTTTTTTCAAATTGGTCAAGTGAAGATGGTTTTCTTAATAAGCATCAAAAAAAGATTGCCGAGCATTGGTCAGCTGTATTGTCATCATTTACAGGCCACGTAAATGGCAGGGCTGCACTTTGTATGAAATCTAATTTTTATTTCTATTTTACTTTAGTGTTAATTTTTTAATTGCAACTTGTTTTTTTTTTCAATTGTTTGAAAATAGGTGAAAATTATGAAAATATTGGAGAAATTATTTATAAGATTGTACAGCAACCTTTTGAGAGCGCAGATATCATACTAATATCAGCAGTCAATATATTAGACTCTCTTGTAAGAGTATACTTCAGTAGATCCTCTTTAAAGAGACTTCTTATCATACTAAATTCATTATACCAAAATGCAGGTAAATATCGCTTAATAAAATATGGTGTGGAACACTCACACGACTTTCTTTTTCTACTGGTATTTATATATTGCTAATTAACAGATTTTCATCGAATATAGAATTTCACAAAATGAATAAATGTGCATTACATCTAAATATAGATATTGATGGTATTATCGTTGCTGTTAGATTCTAGTTGCTGGCGTTGGCTTAAAATTGTCAACATTTTTCAGTATTATCTTTCTATCTTTAGTTAAGCTGCTTACTCTCCTAGTTGGTCTATTTTTCCATGAAAAGCCTGGTTTTTACTAATGCTCACACGTCCTTCTAATGTTCTAGAGGTACTTTCATTTTGTGTGAGAAATTATTTTGATCTTCCTGTATTTGAATCATAATGATTTTTACTAAGAGGAGTTAACTTTGAAGCGTGTCCAACACTAAAATCACATCTTTCAGGGAAGCCTATCCCCCACAGCTCCTTACAAATTTACGGATTTACAATTCTTTTCCAGTGTGAATTTTTCTGTAAAATGATAAGTAGAACTTTGTGGTATGTAATGTACAAATTTTAACAAAGTTTAGACGTTCAGATAGTAAAAAACACACGATTTTCTCTTGTGGCAGTTTGTGCAATTAAACGTTAATGAAACTTGGAATTTGTTCTAAAATAAAAGTAGTTAGTTTCAAAACTATATGTCGTTGCAATAAAATGAAGAAGGAGTGTCATCAAAGCTTTCCACGAACCACGCTAAAATTTCACGGGTAAAAAAAATTGTCCTCTGAAAACAAAACAAATAAATAAATAAAAAAGAAAAATGATAACGCTTTAGTGTACTTCCTCACTAAATATTCTTTCTACGTGGAATTTCGCACATACAATGTTCCACAATTCATTGAAACTCACTTTCGAGGAGAGCTTAAATTCATCTCTCTTCGAGAACTCCGCGAAAGTAATGCTTTCTGGAATAATGTTAAAAACAAAAGTAACTGACCTATATATGTAAGTGTGTATACAATGTCTAAAGAAAATCTTAGTAATTCGAAACATAATTAAAAACTTGAAAATTTATTATTAAAAAGGCTCTTCTGGCCATCTGACATGATTCAAAATTTGATATTTTATTTAAATATTTATTATTATTAGTTTCTACAGCTTATTAGTTCTACAGTACTGTCCCTGAAGAGGTTTCCAAATCCGCTCCACCAGTCTTCTCTCCGAATAGGTTTTGGGCATCTTCCTGACCTTCTTCGCACTATTGGGCTCCTCACACTTCTGGTTTGTTAAGATTGCTTCTTTAGCACATTTTGGTGATCTTTTTCTCTGACATTCTGGCTTCATGGTCCACCCGTCTTATTCTACCAAGAATATCTTGATCCCTTCCTTAAAAGAGTAGCACCAATACTTAATTTGTTCTTTGCCTCCATGTTGTAGCCTCATGGGGAGAATCTAGGACAATAGATATTCCTCTTTTTTTTATTTTTTTTGAAGTTGTAGTATTTCCAGAAACCAGCGTGCTCCTCGACTGTCTGGTGAATCCAAAATAACACTGGTTATTTCACACGCGCTACTCTTCTTTTTATTACCTGGAATGTAAAGTTCTCCTTTCTCAGCTATTTTCTTAATTAGCCCAAGGCAAGCTTTCTTTATATCCTTAAATGACTTTCCAATAATACCTACTTCACTTGCGTAGGCCAAAACTTGAACAAAGGATGACAACTGGATGTTGCTTCGTGCATCTAGGAGTCCATTAGAGATAAGTGTCTGTTTCGCATCTCATAATCTTAGACGTACACTGGTACTAAACTCGGATGATAATTTTTCCTGGACACGTGCCATGCCACTTATTTCTCGCAATGCCATTATCTCTAAAACTAAGAGAGATTTTTAGCTAGTTGCATTACTTATACATTTAGTTGCTTTTATATTATGTCATTCAGGCCACGAGGTCATTAATTATGCTTTATTGGTATTTTAGAAGGAAATCTTACCACCTCTCATCCTGAAGTGGCCTTAATAAAATATTTCTAGAAAAACGTTTTAAATGAAAATCATAGTACTACATGAATGCAACTAGTGTACAAGTTTTAGGAAATATCAAAAAAACTGAAAAGTTTCTGGTTTGCTGATTTGCAGTAAAACTTATTGTAAGGTTCAATGCTGCTCCTAAACCAAATATCAAATTTGTAGATTGTGCGACTTTTCGTTTTTGAGTTGAAGTGAGTTTACACTTCCAATTAGACTAACACACACGAGGCCAGTTTGTAAAAACTACTTTTTTCATTCGGAAAAGCCATCAAAACGGACATTTCCAATGAAAACTAAAAGTCGAGAAATATAGTTTAGGGCTCAGAGAAAGCAAATAGAAATTTAAAAAGTGCGATTGAGACCGTTGTGGTAGACAAAATAGTGGATTTTATGCTTTATAGAGTGCTTGTTTTCTTTATTCCTAGCGGTTTCGGTTTTTCTCCCGTTTAGCAGGTGATTTATAAGGTTGATGATTGTTGAAAATCCGAAAATGGTCAGGGTTACAACGTCACAAGGTATTTAGGCGCCGAAAAAAAATGTAATGAGGGTTTCCCGCAATTTTCTCATTTAATTTACAATTCTGCATACCCCATGTAAGAGGAAGTATTGTTTAAATGTATTGTTATGTTAAAAATTATATTTATATATTTTTAATTCCAACAGTAAAATCGTAACATATAGCAAGTTATAGTTCAATAGGTAAAAGTAAGTAATCAAATTTTTCCTGCAAAGAGTGAACTTTTTAAATTTGGGCGGGTGTATCTGTGGTCATGAACAGCCCATGAATATTTCCTGGAGATATGTACTTATATTGTACATATTTATATTTCAATCTCACAATCTTTATACATATTGAATAATATATTCAACATTAACCTTAAACTTACCTTCACATTTTTCTAACAATATAAATGTCCTAGGTGAAACATCAGCCGATGACTCACCATTGAATTCAGAAAACCTAGATGTAATATTACAGGATTGTATAGAAAATTATTGTGCCAATGTAAATACAGTAGTTGAACACAGCCTTTTAAATGAAGCTTTGTCTGAATGTTGTGAGAACCATGTTCTCTTATTTTGGAAAGCTGTTAACGATCGACAAACTGATGACCCCGGTGAGAGAGTTATTTAATTTCTATATATATATTTTTTTAACCAGTATTTACAAAAAATGTAAAATATTGTATCTGATATCTGTCAGTATATTAAATTGTAAGTCTTAAAAAGTAAGAAATAAAACCTAAAAGTATAACAAAGTGATCCGTCTTTGATTCTGCCAATAATTTTTTTTTTACATTTTGAATTTTATCTTTATTTAATTTATGATACTAAAGAAACGTTTATAAAAGTTTAATTAAATTAACTATAATACTACACTGTAAAAGAATGCTTTCCTAATTAGAGAGAAACTCGTCTAGGAAGATTTCAGTAATACTTTTATTAATAAAAGTTAAAAGAGAGCTTAAGCTCAGAAAACGCTTTGTGCACTACAAAAACAAGTCCTCGATGTGTTAATTTCTGCACAAGGAAAAAAAAAAGGCACTGGGTTGGAGGCGAATATATCATCCCTCATATCGAATTCGGAAGTCATTTATTGGCTCCTGAGAACCTAATTGAGGCCAAACATTTAATCTAAATTATTTGGTGCAACATCAGTTACTCTTCTTTTAAAAGATTTTACTGTTCATTAGACAGAACAGATGATCAGAAGACACACCAAACCTCTAATGATGTAAAACAGTATATTGTAAATTAGCCCTGAAGATCACCTAGTCCCTAGGTCGAAAGCTCGGCATAATAAAGTTTATAATGACTGAAACTGGCAATAATTTTTCATCCTATTAATAGATTTTAATGCATCGAAATTTTCTTTTAAACGATTCCAGTTTATTTTTCACAAAAATCTAATTACTTTAATTAAGATACTTTTATCGGTTGTAGCATTATAGAACATCAATTCTCGCAAGACCATACAAAAGTAAAAGAGAGAGTGAAAACCTGTAAGTAATTGCGTTGTTATTTGAGTTAAATGGAAAAATACTCAAAAAAATGTATTTTTGTCTTATTAATATTTTTCTCAACATTGTAGAAAAATAAACTACGTAAATTAAGAGAAAGCTGTAAATTTCAAAAGAGAGATGTCTTAAACGGCTTGAAATTTTAACTACCCAAACATGGTCAAATCCAAACGTTCCTCTCAATGTCATATAATTTTAAATCAAAAGCGTTGAAATATTAATTCACGAGCGACAAGGTTTGGATATTTCTTAAACGCAAATATTTTTCTTTTAAAATTCGATTCATCTTTTCCTAAGACCCTGTTGCAAAAATCATTATCTCTTTAGGCTTATTAAAAAACCAATACAAAAAGTATTTGTACAAAATCTTGATGATGAATCTCTTTTTTATTTTACTTTTTTAAGAATACAAGTGTCTCAGCTGACGTTTATTGGAAGGATACAATTGTTTAATGACAGTTACTTTCACCTTCATCCCAGAACTCTGCGTTAAGGGGTTTTCTAGCACATTCTACTATATGTAGTGAGAAAATATTATGAGAAAGACTAAGATCATTTCTTAATATTATGTAGTTGATGTATCGTTGTTTGCTTGAACCCACAGTAATTGATAAACAGTGAAATTCATAACTATCGAAACTTAAGGTAAATTAAAGAAATAAATTATTTGTAAAGAAAATGGGGTTTTAATTTGCAAAAAACTAGGTAAACTACCGAGAGCATATTTTCCCAAACTTTGTTCGCCTACCGTCCATCCCGCCAGAAAAAAAACTGCAAATGTATCTTTTTATTAGCAAACAAGAAAGGCAGAAATACTAATTGTTAGTACCTCGCAACATGAGATCACTTTAAGTTAAAGAACAATGAATTACATAACTTAAAACAAGATTGAGTAATAACAAAATTAAATTTTCAAAGCATTTAACAACTTTAAAAAGTAGTTTAGTGGAAAGGATTAATTTGGTGAGGTGACGTTCCGAGAATGTCCGGCTCTAGTTTGGTCAGCAGTATTATCTCGCTGCGTTCACCTACTTGCAATCTGCTTCTTTTTTGGTTAATAGAGTTGTTGTACGTCACGCTCCACAAAATTTTATCAAATTCCTCTTAAAAAATTGTATAATGTAAATATTGTATAAAAAAAGATATAAAATAAGGAGGAATAGCTGATTTTTATTCGTCGTAGCACGCATCTTTTTCCCCGGCCGGTTTCGCATTTTCATTCATCATCCGTGGTTTATAGTCAGTTTGCTAATGAAGGGTCATAACCAGTCAGGGAACCTTACGTGCTAAGGCGGATAAAATCAGCGATCATCCAGCATTACAGAACTAACCACATTTTCAATAATTAGATGTGTTTATTTTTAAAATTTCTTTGAAGTTAGAAGGGAGAGCATAAAATGCTAGTAAATGGTAATGACATTTTATGTTTGTCTACCTTTAATAAATTCGGAAGCTGGCTGAATTCTCTTCGTACAGTTTTTTTAACATACAGTTCATAAACTTGAAGCTGCAGCAGATTGATTTCATTAAATTTGGTAAATAAGCTACATAATTTTTTGACTTAATTAAATTAGCTCATAAATGATCATCATTGTTTTTTTAGAACTCTAGCCCCGAATTGAAGAAGGTATAAAACCGAATTACACAAAAACTTTTTTGTAAACTAATAGACTTTAGTTTTATGCTTATTTAATAGAACACCCCCCAGATTGAACCTGAACATACTTCCACCTCCCTGGATCGTTTCATCTCTACTAGGAGGGTGATATCGCGCCTACATTGGAAGCCTGTAGTCTCCTGGCTGGTAATGCGTTAAGAAGATTCTAGTAAGTTCATCGTCAGATGTTGCACGCCGAAATTAATTAATTAAAAAAAAACACACAATTCTATATTTCACATTT
The DNA here is from genome assembly GCF_049639745.1 of Rhodnius prolixus. Classification (NCBI taxonomy): domain Eukaryota; kingdom Metazoa; phylum Arthropoda; class Insecta; order Hemiptera; family Reduviidae; genus Rhodnius; species Rhodnius prolixus. The sequence goes on along the minus strand of NW_027411581.1, from coordinate 31,497,290 downwards.
CAAATTTAGAGAAAGAAGAGATTTTAACTGTTCTTGAAATAGTAAATATCTATTTCTTAACATTTTAATAAGATTGCTCTGCACATATTTATTGTTAGAAAGCAAATTCCACATGTAGATGTTAAAATAGAATAATGTTTATTATGGTTCCATTTAATAAGGTAATAAATAAGAATACAGCAAGGAGAATACACTGTCTGAAAGCTGGCAGTGCCTTGAAAAAACTGTTGGATGTCTTTAAAATTGACAAGCTTTAAATACAAAAATAAAAAATAAAATAAAATAAACTAAGGTAAATTAAGTAGGATTAACTTTGTGACATGATATAGTCTGTTTAAATCACACTCAAGAAGGGATTTAATATATTATTAAATAATAATATACAAAGAAATATATATCATTTGTCCCCCTTAAATCCTGGCTTCAAATGATTTAACATGATGTTTACAAATTACGCTAATGTTCATTAGTATTTTATAAATCACTTCAACTTTCTTTTTTAGCGAATCAGCGCTGTCTCTTGCTGTAATTCTTGTTTTCAATCTTTGATGTCTCCTTTCTTTTCTATCCAAGACTTGGCTGTGCGTCAGTAAGTTTAGCGGGGTTCAAATGATCCTACCAAACATTTTTTCATATGCAAAATATATTAAAAATAAGGGGGGCATTCTCTTTTACTTTGGCCCTGGACCTCTCAAGGCGGTACTCCTCCGCACTGTGCTGCAATTGCTTTGATTTTTCTGATAGTTGTCACAGTAAGACACAAGAACTACAACCTCTGCATCTTCGGAATGCCCTCCAAAGAATTTATCCCATCCCTTCCATAGCAAAATGCCCAAATAAGGTTGGTTCTTACCCTGGGTGTTTTGTTTTTTTTTACTGCCCTAACTTTATAGTAATTAACAAGGCCCAGGAATGATCGTAATACTTTATATTTTGTGAATATTTACAATTTAGGATTGCGTCTACTTTGTCTTTAGTTTTGTGCGGCCCAAGTTTATCAATTACATGATCTTGACATTTAATGCATTTAAAAAACAAACATACACAATTTTTACAATTTATTTGCAAATATCTACGATTTGATTGATTCAATACTTTTTTTTAAATTACTGTAAGTTTTAGTTAAGAGTTTCTTGATTAGCATATTGTCCATAATTGGCTGCTGGATGGCTGGGATCACTTTGACTCTAAACATCAGTTTATAAGCTGTACAATCCTTTGTGCATTCTGATTGTACTTTGGCATCTTTTTGTTCATCAATATGTGCAAAGTAGAATTTGTTTATAAACATGGCGCAAAGTAACCACCCATCATGCTTGCAAACATTTATTGTAACCTGGCATTGAATGTTGCTCATATTCAATCAATCTATTTACAGTCATTTTTTAGTTGGCGCAAATTCGAACCTGACCGTTTTCCTTGAGTACCATGAGTATAATAGTCTAACAATTTTCAAAGAAAATCTTGTAGCTATTTTTGAGCAAATCTCAATTCTGAAAAAAAAATTATTTATTTATTTATTTATTTATTGTTATAGTGGTAAAAAAAAATTGATAAAATCGTAATTCTATCACTACCTACCCTGCACAACTACTAGATTAGTGCACAACTAAATGGTTGTAGGTGATGCCGGTGAAGGCTTGCTGTGTGGGAGAACTAATTTTTTTGTTTTTTAAATTGTAAAAGCAAACTCTTTAAATACAATAAAATGATACCATTGTGTGCATTGAGACAGTCACACTCTCCACATGTGTGGCGTTGAAGTAATGAAAGGCGTTGAGGACATAAAAAATGGTCCCAAGGTATTTTTGTGGGGCGCATGCCTTGAAGATATAGATGATGAATATCATGTTTCTTTTCTGTAAGCCGAAGTACATGTCAGTTAGATAGAAAGTAGAGTAATATACGGAATCAAAGGAAATAATGTTTTTAATTTATAATGAAGTACCAAAATTACTCTACCAAAATTTTGAACCAACAGAACAATACTTTCTAAGGAATGGATTAGTGTATATTGGATTTCAGCGCGGGATTGTGAGGTAGGCAGTGCACAGGAAAAAACCGCGAGCCAACAACCTCAGATGTTAACGCGCTTTGAATTAAAAAAGTCCACTCTACCTAATTTTCAAGAAAAAGTAGAGAATGAATTTAAGCTGCTATATCTATGGATACTAGAGTATGACGGGAAATCGGTCTGTTGATAAGTCGTTAAGTGTGCGTGCTTTAGTAGTTTTAGTAATGTTGGAAGTAAAATGTCAGGTAGTTTCATCTTGAATTGGGCTAATACTTTGCTTAGAGATTGGGCTTACAGAACAGTAGTTTGCCAAAGACAACCATTTCGTCCTCATGTTGGTCCTCTTAAGTTGTTATTCTTGGAATCAAATATTGCATGTTGGCATTGAAGTCACCACTTGCCAAGAACGTATTAAATAAAGCCTGGAAAAAAGAAAGTGATTAACCTCTATTTTTTTTTTTTTTTTGGAAATGGCAGCTAACCAATAACATCAACAGAGGTCGGCTAGCATTCTACTTAGTAGAATGTGACTTGTGTTAAGAAGAGGAATCAAAGCCAGCTTAGTGTTACTTTCAGGTGACCACAGTCTAGACGTATAAGGATACCACTTCCGAAAATTCCCCGCCAAAGAACGGAGTACACGAACAGAAGAAGACTTCCTTACGATTACACTTACGAACAGTACACTTATGAATTACCAGCTCAGCACGATACAACCAAGACCTAACTACCAATTCCCGCAAGCCGCCAAACTATTGCTTTATCTATTATTGATATGTAACTTACATTCATTATAATTTTAACTTAGTATACTTTATTTTTGGATTAATATTATTAAATAGTCTAAAATCGGTAGCAATTATCCCTTTAATATTCGACTACTCGTAGATAGATAGATAAAAAAATTTAATTTACATTCAAAATACATACATGTATTTACAGTGGAGTGCCAGTAAAATACTACTATAACCTCCAGACAAGTTTTTACAAACAAATTTATTAAATTACTGTTACGCTGAACTTCCGCTACCCCGGCGTAGCTTCAGTGGAGACGGGGTGGGCCGAGGTGTAGGCATCAGAGATAAATAAATAAAAGAAAAGAAAATAAAGTGTATAAAAATTGGAAATATATATATATCTGCGTTATATTTGGGCGCCACGCCGTTTTAACATGAACTTCCGTAGTAAACGGCGAAACCTACGGGGGAAAGGGGAGCAGGAAGAAAATCAAAGAAAAGGCAAGTAGGAGTATATAATGCGTATATTAAAAACTATTAAGCACACGAGACAGAAATAACAGCAAATGCAACCTAGTTTACTTGTTCAAGTTTGAACGTTACGCTAATTACCTTAATTACGGAAGCTTCCTTACACAGAAAAAAACTAGAACTTATATAAAAGCTGAATGTTAACACAAAAATACTAGAAATACTTTTCAAAATGAAAACCTTAATACCACAAAGACAAATTAATTACATGCAACAAAAGAAAGAATCAAAATAATAAAACTAGTAACTACTAAAAGAAAAGGTAAAGTTCTTTGATTATCCTTTAACAGAGCCTGTCAGCAGACGCTTCTCCGGGAAACAGTTTGAATCAAAACGGGACTTACCCCAGGCCTGGTTGTTGTTCTTTTTCAGTTAGTAATTCATAGAGTGATATTTACGGAGGTGACCGCTGTCTTCTTTCTTCGGGATCCCCACGATGCTGTTCCAGAGCTTTTTCCAGCACAGTCCTCCTCGCACTTTCTTCTTCCCTTTTCACCCTTTTTATTTTGTAGCGTACAATCCCTGCTCCGAGGTATATTACCACGGCACTACTACCACCACTGGTAACTCACCCGCTACACAATTTTTCCTAATTTCCTAATAAGGAAAAATTAGGAATACTAATCCGGCCTAGCCGTAGAAAACAGGAAAATCCGGTCCTTCACACCGCACGCTAGCTCTCACACTCTCCTCATAGCCCATTCCTTTCCAGAACTTCCCTAATTTCCCAACCAGGAAAATTAGAGGTCCAAATCCGGCCTAGCCGCAGGAAAAGGTGGCCATGTGCCTCGCACCGAGCTCCAGCGCTCACTGACCCTCACACCTCGTAACTATATGCCGCTCTGCTTTTTTTTTCCTTCGTCAGCAGTCCGAAGTACACCTTCACTCTATTCTGTTGTTTTGTGCATAAAAACTACGTATTGCTTATGCTAGGCTTGCATTTGCTTTATAGATTAAATTATTTAAAATTAAAATTATAACTAAATTTTGTTACCCGAATTTTAGTCGGTAACATTACATTACATACTCAGGGAAAAACCCCTAGCTTACTACTCATCGCAATTCACGATCTCCTTACATTCATTCCCCACTCTTTATACCAGTATACCCAAAACACCTTTTAGCTTTGTGTGCCTAGCCTGTAAACATCCACTGTCATGTCGCATACAGTGTAGTAATAACTTGTCATAAAATTAACTATTTATTAAAATTTCTAGGATTAAATCTTATTACACTTTGTTTCAGCTTTCTAACACATTGTTAGCTTCCTTCCGAAGCATACACATTGCCACGTCTAACGCAGTTGAATATTTTGCTTAAAAATTTAATTTTTACCATATTTTTATTTTTTGTAACTTGGGACACGTTCTTCCATTCTTTTAGTACGTTCTAATTCGTCATTCAATTTTCCATTTGAGACATTTTATTTATATTTCACCTTTTTGTAAGTCTGGAATTTTTCATTTCTTATCTAATTTGACCAAACACATGTTATAGCTGTATTGGCCAAAATTCTATTCGTTTTGCATAATTGCAAGCATCATTGTAGTATCAATAAGCTTTTTTTCTTCGCCTTAGTTTACAAAAACAAAAGATGGTAAGATAAATAATACATTTATGTATTATTAAGATAAATAATATAAATAAATACATTTATTTATATGGTCAGTTTTTAAGTTCCAGTTAATGTTATACCACACAGTTATATTGCATTTCATACACAAATTTATTTTTGCTGCCAAAAATTTAATTTCTTGTTTTAAATGTTTTAAAAATATATTTTAATAGAAAAATTATTAACGTTATTTATCGAAATAAATTTTTTTTCTTAGATATCCAACAGACGATCTGTCGGTATTCCTGAGACAGATTCTTTGTCGAGCCTGCGCACTTTGGAATCCGTTTATATATATGGTACAACCCTTGCAGCCTCTCTAACAGTCTACCACCAACAGATTTACGCTGCAGTCTAAGGTAGGAACCCATAAGAGCCTTTCCTTAAAAACAAAAGTTAAATACTATTAAGAAATAAAAATATCTATTACGACATAAATTACTTTGAGCTTTTTTTTTTTTCAAATTTATTTTAAGTATTAGATTTACTCAATTTTCAACCATTCTATAGCGTTAATACAGGAAATTTTAGTTTCAATTATAATAGTAGTTTCAAAAATCTGATTTTCTTATTGAAATATATATGTACTATACAGATGGTTGTAAGTAGATCTCAATAAAATGACTTTTCCCAATAATTTGCCTCTTTTTCTTTTTACAGAAAATTGTATATTATTTTTGGTTTGATGTTAAATAGGAACGATGCTTAGTGCCGGTTAGTTTCTTCTGCTTCTAATTTGTAACAATGCTTGAGAATTTGCGAAAATTGGAAAAGAAGCTGATATCAAAACTTTTAAGGCACTTTATTTCCGCCTAACGAGACCTGTAGTAAAATTTATTTCATACTTAATCCTCAAAGATATAAATTAAACTTTTTCAGCACATTGTCGATAAAAACTTCTCTCTATAAATTAACTAAGTCATGACGGCTCATTAAAGGTAATTTTTTTTCCCCATAAGGGGACTTGAGGCGTAAAGAGCAGTTTTATTTGGCAAATTTGGGAACATATTTTTAGTATTAAATAAGAATAGGAAAAATTACAACTTTTTATTAAAGGTTTTTCCTGGTTTAAGCGGAGGTATTCCAGTCCGCTGAAAGTATAGGTTCGCCTGTTTGGTGTGATGAGATTAGAAATGTGGAGCGTGAATACTAGTTATTTGGAGTGTGAATGCATGGATTGTACAGTTTCAGTTAAACTATAGATTGTTACTGGAGCAGCTATTTGTATTCTTTATTATGAAATTTAGGAGTCGTTTTTTTCTATGAGTTGTTAGATGTGATCCAAATTTGAACGGGGGGTTTGTAGTGTTCGAAGGAATGTCAGTTGATAAGTGGGTATAACCACCTCAGTCGAGTGGTGCTTGTAGTTTCGTGCTGATGTGTTGTTTCCAGGTGAGTCTGGCGACTGGAGATAGCGCAAAGATTGATTCTTTTGATTCCAGGGGATCTCCTGGTTCTTAATATTTTTATTGACAGAGGTCTTCAATTCTGAACTACGAAGAAAGTAAATTTAAACAAGATTCACCCCGCAGCTTCCTTGTTTGGAAATAATTTCTCCAGACCATAGAAATTCAATCATAAAATTGTCAGTTCTTCAATAGTTGAGGTTATTTCATTAGTTGAAGAAGAATTTGTGACTCAGAGTTGTAGAGATTGAAGAGCAAGGCCACCTGAGGCAATCCCGCGTGGATCTGTCTTCTAGTACTGTTGTGTTGATGTAACTATCTTGGAATGTCTTCTTGATGTAAATTGACTGGTATAGTCGGGTTCTTTTGAATTTCTAAGTTATTTTGACTTGTGCAGTATGCCAAACTGTATCGAATGCAGCCGCTAAGTCAAGAAATGTGTACGATTTTCTTGTCCTCTCAATTGTACAATTGTTAGTCGAGTGTTTTAAGAGTATTCGATATATTATTTTTCTAATATTTTTGAAAGAAAGTTAATCGGCTGTCACTAACTAAGTAGTATCTGTCAGTTTCATGAAAAACGCCAAGTTTTTATAACCAGGTTTATGAAATTCTATAGAAGTTTCCATTTTTACGAATGTATCCTAGTTGGTAGCAACTGTTTAAAATGCTGTTTAGGTGGGCAATTCTATTCCTAAACAATTTTTTTGTATTAAAGAATTAGGTATGAGGTTGTCTCCTGGTGCTTTTTTGTTGTTGTTAAAGAAAGGATTTAATTGTAAAGGATATGTCAGAATGAGAAGTGTATGAAACCGGAAGTTTTGCGGAGGGATATGGTAGCTACCCTTCAATGTTGATGTCATCGTCTATATTCTGATTGGTTAAACTAAAAACATAAAGAGTCATATTTTAAAGTGAAAACCCGGGGTTTCGGACTGCCTTAAGAGAGTCATTTACTAAAAAGTCTAATTTAAAACTGTACTTGATATTTACTATTAATGAGGTAAAGCTAGGCAGTAATGACCACAGCAGTAGGTGCTCCAAAAATATCTCTCGGTATTGTCTGGTAAATTAACAATCTCATAAAATTACCAATCTGTTGAACACCGAGAAGACGTTGCTTTCGTGGCCAAAAAGCTCAATTCCGGAGGCTAGGGCTTCCCTTAACATTTACGGTGCCCAGGACAAAACTAAAATGATAGGATATACGCAATAAATTATTCTTTATATTTGAAACAAATATTTTGTATTATTCATTAAATTGTAAACCTACATACCTACTTTTAAAATGAAATTTTAAACTTTTAAATAAAATTAAAACTAAGAAAATATGAAACAACATGTTACAAAATACTTATATTTATATATTTTTTAGTAAAATCGTTGATTGAGAATATTTGTTTTTTCTGATAATTTCTTTCTGTAGTCCATAACGAAAAAAATATTTGATAACTTTTCATAGGAAAAAATCGATTACCTTAGTTGAGTTTCTTTTAATATGATTTTTTAAATTTACCTTGATAGAGATGCTAGAGATTAGCGATGCATTAGCAGCTGAATGAAGTCCAGACAAAACTACAAAATACTTATATTTCTTATTCTAATCAATTCCATTTATGTCAATTTTTCGCTTAATTTCAGTGCAGGATACAAAATCTGATGGAATATTTGATAAGTTCAAAGGCCGTCCATTAGTTTGCAGCTAATTACAAAGTAAAGAGGCTAATAAATAATTTGTTTTCTTAACATTTAATAACTAACTAAGCTCGGGGTCCGATTCAACTTTAGGGGCAACTCAGTAATTAATGTTAAAAAGACTCAACATAACATTGTTATTGTATAGTTTTTTATTATTGTCAATCTGTTTATTATATTAATAAGTAGTGCATTATAATTTATTATTATTAACTAACTTAGAGCCTATGGTCACTGACCGTCAAACGAATTCCAGTATTACAATTGCCCGCTTTTATTACTTTTAATTTTATTACAAATTAAAAAAAGTTCATATGAACTGCGTAAATCGTGATGTTAAATAATTTATTATTCTAAACAGCTCTATTATCAATGTTTATATGAATTTGCCCTTAACTCAATATGCAAAACAAACAACGAACAGTATTAACTAAGAATAACATATATCCTGCAAAATAATTAAACAAATATTAATTTGTTTCTAACTATAACTTAAATAATTTATTTTATGTATTCGTCTCTATGCTGTAAAGAAAGATGTAATGGTTTTGGTATATGGATGGATCAGGAACGCCGGAGGGGATAAACCAAGCATTTAGTACCCATGGGGAAGTTTCTAAGCAACTTTCAGGCGGAAATGCACGCAGTAGGCAGATGTTTTAGCGTTTAATCTCGAGAAGGGCTATCGGGATTATCAGAAATTATCGTCTTTTTCTGATTGACAGGCCCCATTAAAGCTTTGAATTCATGTATCAGCTCGAAGTTAGCTTGGGAATGCCTCAGCAAACCAATGAACTAGGGAAAGATTACATAGACGCTTTACTGTGATTGTCGAGACATGTCAATGTGAAGGGGAATGAGACGGCCGATGCCCTAGCGAGGGAATAGGCTTGAATCCCATGGTACCTGAAAATAGTGCTCTAACCCTTGTGATGACAGCCGTCGTGGTTTCTTTGGACAGAAGTTTTATTATACGTATAGAATTACACATATTAGTTGAAATGACTAAAGTTACTAATTTTTAGGAGAGCACCTAATATATAATCTACCTAGTTAAACACTGAACGAAAATTGAAAAAAGAAACCACAAACTTTTCGGCTAGAATCATTTAGAGCTCATATCAGTTGAATGATTTTATATAGAGTATAAATCAAGTATCTCTCTGAATTCGCCCAGTAAACAATCTGATATGTTTTACTCTGGAATATACATATATGTTTGCTATCGTATTGGTAATTGATAATCCCCTGTAGTTGCATTGCCTTCTCAAAATAGCTAGGTTTATGATCTTGTCTCTCTCTGGATTACCTCCAATCCAAAAACCCTCAATCCGCATTGTACAAAGAGCGGTCAGTCCCCCAGGCCCTACGTCTCTGTGCATTCAATTACAACTGTGTCTAACAAATTAACTTAAAGTTAAACAAATGGCAAGTGCTGATGCAGTAATCAGTGCTACAATTTTCCTTAGATCTTTCCTGCTTCATTTGTTGATCTTAAGAGAACCCTTAGACTTATCATTCTTTAGTAATCTCTTCGAAGTTGGCGCCATCTCATGCACATTTCTTACAACTTCTACTCTCGATGTCTTGAAGCACAGTAGCTATAATTGTTTGAAGCACATTAGTAAAAAAAAAGAAAAGAAAAGAATTCTCGGTCAGCTTTTAACAATATTGATACATGAATAATGCTATATCTCTGACCAGAAACATTATTATAAAATAATTTCATTATCCTTAATTTTTTCATTAGAGTTACTTACTTGGTGTAATTATTAAGAAATAAAAATACTTCTAACTAAATTTTCAGCTTATCGGTCGCATTATAAAAGTGGACTGTTTATATAAAAGAGAGAAAGAAAACAATTTCCTGTATTTCTTGTTAATAATAAAAAGTGCACAAGTGGGGCAAATTGAATTGTTCCCTGTGCAATCTTTTAATTTCGTTTATGTCAAGATGTAAGTGAGCAAAAAATGAAATGGCTTTTTTCGTAGTAAAATTTATAATTGTCTCTCTTTTTAAGGATTTTGTTTTTTGCAATTAGCATGCTCAATATATTCAAAACAATAAATCTAATTATTACGAACTATTTGAGATTCTGCACTTTTTTATTTCCATCTGATTGGGATTTGCCTTCCTTTTCAGAGACGGTATACTAAATTTTCGCCGAGACGTTAAGTTTGACTTTTGAAATTCTAGAAGTGGGTATCCTTAGTGAAATAATCACCAAAATAGATGCGGATCAGGGTGGTTTGGATAAAGGTTTTAATATAATGGGTATTCATTACATAAACTTTACCGTCGTTTTAGCGTTAGTTTAGTCTTCCCTCTTACTGACCATGAGTAAAACTATTATTGACGCAATTTCTAAGAAAGCCAGGCCCCAGTGTTGCCAAGAATGACATCAATGTGCCCACGCTATCGAACCACATTATCTTTAGTGACAAGTTCCTTAGCATGCTGCAGAAAATCATCGAAGTTTAACTGTGAGAATTTTTGGGGGTGAGAGAGACACAACTTTAAAGTGGCTTCTCCTGATCTTAGCAGCGTTTCACCAGCTGTTGTGGCCTCCGCTGTCCTAAGCAGTTGGTTTATTTCATTTTTTATTCTTATTCAAGGCAGATTCATTGACCCGATCAGTAGCGGTACAGCGACCAGATCTTAAGACCAGTATTGATGTCCTTGTTAAACGATCATTGTTGTGTCAAATTCTATCAAGACGATTTTTGATTAAAACTGTCCGGTAAAGCAGTTTTATAAGGGTTGATCGTTAGAAACTTCACGAAAAAGCGTAATGTTGAAAAACACCCAACTTTGATTTTTTTTTTCTCTTTTTCAATAAAAGTTATAATTTCCAAATTTTCTTTAAAATATCGAGCATATCCTCGTTTATAAGTGTAATTTGGAGATTTATATATGAAACATAATAGTTTTTTTAGGTCTTAGATAAAATATTATTATTATTATTGTATAATTCGCCTTTAAATCAGCGCCGCACACAATTTACGCTCTTATGTACATATATTTTATTTATTATATATATTTTTTCATTTGTTTATTTATTTTGCAACTGCATACAATGCAAACTGCATATATATTAAATTTTATATTCAAAGTTGGTCAATGTCTAACAAATGTTTCTTGATTAATGCCTTCTTTGAAATTTATGTTTGGAAAAAAGTCTCAAAATAGCTGGGATACCCAACTTAATCTTTGCATTACTTATTTTTTAAATATATAAATATATATGTACATTATTATCAAAAACATAAGGGCTACAAAAGTCTTATTTATGCAATATTGAAGCCCCTCAGGGCTCCTGTGGCATCGAACTGTAAGGTTGAACCAAAGCTTAAACCCCCCAAGGATCAAGTCCTTGCAGTCTAAAATTCTTCGCTCTATAATAAACGCTCCTTTCTACGTCCCCAATCAAATCATTCACACAGACAAACATTTTTTTCGTCAAACAATTTGCTGAAATACGATACAGAAAATTCCATCTTAACTTACAATCTCATCACAATACATTGATATAAAATTTTCTTCCAGGACACTTTCAGATAGCACTCTCAGATCCTTAAAAGACGGCCTCACGATCTCCTATCTGATGACGAGAGTTAATAGACAGTGAAATGTTGGAGTATTACCAGTGGGTAACTCCACTCTGAGAGTGTTGTGTACATTCTATATTACCCTTGATGCTTAGAACTCAATAACGCTTTCAATGTAACTAAATAAAAAATTTCAATTAAAATACAAATTCCCTGCTTTATCATTTATTATTTTAATATTCCCTGCTTTAATTTTGTTTATATGTACACAATATTTTTTCGCTTCACGATTTGTTCTTGTATCAGAAAGGGATGCCCTCGATGAATCCTGCTTATGTTATTATGTTTATTTGCTTTAAAAAGATTTTTTTTCCCAATAATTTCTCAAAAATGAAAAATTGCTGTCTTAAACCTTCATCTAGCTCTTCATTATTTCTTTCTTTACATTTACATTTATAGTTTTTTTAGGATTTTTGCTTCTTTCAAAACTACCTAGGACATTTAAATTTAATAATTTTTTTTTATGTTTCGCAATTACATTAAATCCCAACAGAATGCGTGGGTACCGTTAACAATAACTCTTCTCTGTGCAAGATAACGAAAAGTTTTTGATAAGAATTAAATACTCTTTTTCTCTTCCAGAATTTTATATTCTAAATACTTTTTACACCAAATGTTAGGTGTATCTTTTTAGACTGTTCTAAATTCCGAATATTCTGTATGTAAGTTTTTTGGTGGCGTGAAAATAATAGCATCAAGACGCCTACATTCAGCATTGATTCATAGAAGCATTCATTTATTCAGTTTATGCTCAAAGTCTTGAAATGCGGACCATCGATGCTGGCTTTTTAAAAGCTTTGAAGTACAAAGAGGACACGAAATTAATAGATTGGTATATGAATGCAGGTTTGATTGGGTAGTGAGAAAGCATACAGTTTGTAAGAAGAAAACAGAATTGATGTAAAGAAAGAGCTGCTTGTGATGATTGTTTGCGGAGGTGTTGAGGTGGAAAGAGGTTAAAAAGCAAGATTGTACTTGTTCATGTGGGGGAGTTCTTGCTTGAATTCAGCAAATCCAGCTTATAATAGTTAATTAGTGACATTTTATTGACTGTAAAACTGTTCAAGACACCAAATAAATATAATTCATTGCTAAATCATTCGCATGATAATTAATTGCAGTTTCTTTGTAGGGTTTTGTGCGTGGAAGTTTGTGATGGTGAAAGCAGGCACGTAGATGTTGAATTCAAAAAGCATAAATTTGAGCAAAAAAAAAAAAAATTATTGGAAGAGAATTGTTGGAGTAAAATCAAGTTTGTCCTTGTTGGAGTAGGGTACCTTGAAAATGGGGAAAAGTTTTCATCCTGATATTTCATCAAGGCTTTTCCAAACCACAATTATATAGAACTCAGGATTATCTTGAGATCAAGGTACACAATTACACCTGTACAATTTAAGAATCCTGAAACGTGAAACTTTTTAACATTAACAAGGACAACAAAAAGTATATTAGGCCCAAACCTCTTAAAGGACTGAAAGACTCCTAAAGGGTTGGAATGAAATGAGAGTTTTTGATGAAAATTTTTATATCGGATTTTGGCAAGTTCGGAGATGAGTGGAATTTGGAGATCTTTATGTATTGTATGGTTGCTAACATAGAATGGAGCGTCTACTACGCGGCGGAGTATTTTGGATTGAAGTATTTGCAGTCTATTGATGTTTGATTTTTTAGTTGTACCGTAAAGTTCGAGTCCGCAAGTCCATATTAGTGTGAGAAGAGCTGTATAGAGTCGTCGTTTGTTCTGTTGTGAGAGTTTTGAGCGTTTGTCAAGTAGTCTGGCTAGAAGTTTGTATCGTTTGTTTAGTTCGGTACGTTTAAGTCTCGTATGGGGGTTCCAGGTAAGTCTCTTGTCTAGGTACATTCCAAGGTACCGCACATGGTCGGTTGGTGGGATAGGTGTATGGTGTAAGAAGACAGGTGGTGGAGTTTGACGTTTGAGTGTGAAGACTATGTATTTAGACTTAGTTAATTTTTATACGCCAGTTTTCAAACCAAGGTTCTATTTAGTGAAGGTGGGACTGTTGTGAGCGTACTGCAAGGATAGGGTCAGAGTGTGTGGAGAGAATGGCAGTGTCGTCAGCGAAGGTGTAAATAGAGGTATTAAGGTTGGAAGTCCTGTCCTTGCTGGTGCACCACAGGGAAGTGTCTTAGCTCCTCTTCTTTACACAATCTACACTGCCGAATAAGAAATTTAAATTATTTAAAATAGCTAGCCTTTACCCATTTTTTTTTTTCAAAATTAAGAGAAACTTTATCTACCAATAAGTATTCATTTTGTCTAATCAATGATGATTGCATTGCACGTAGAGAGGGTGTCTACTTGTAATAAGAACAACAAAAAATGTAGAAAATATAGGTAAAGTATTCGCGAAGAGATGTCTGTATAAATTGATAGGCAAAAAATTAAAGCATATAAAGCTGCTGTAAAAAATATAAAAAAATTATGTGGGCGTGCGTTAAAAGTATGGACGCGGAGGTTGGACTGAACATTAAAGCCTGCATGAACATAGGTGCACAGCCCTACCTTTTTGTGTTATATGGGTCATTAAAACTGCCACCCAATTAACGTCATCCAGCATCATTTTTTAAATTATCGGTAAGCCAGTTGTGAATAATGAGTCTTGTATGGATTTTTTTTTTTGTTTAATCAAAAAGAGTGCCTTAATGTACTAAGCCTCCATTGATAGCTTGAGACCGCTGCATTTCATTCTTTTTATCGCCTTTTTTTTGAAATTGTATTGTATTTAAATGTGTTTAATTGTCCAGCTACACAAGAATAAATATCTGATAAGTGACCATTCGAATGTCAAATATCTGGAGGTAGTGTCTAATGTCTTATAATCTAATATCCTTTAGATAAATAGCTACATAACACACAGGTAGTGGTGGCAAATGCCACCCAAAGTTAAACGTTATTTTGACGCTTTGACACACAGTATGTAGCCATGATGTCAACCTTGTTATGCAGTAAATACTGCAGCTCTTTTGGTTGGCTGTTTTTGGTCGTCATCAAAGGCTGCACAAAAAGCTGAACTTATGTGGTTTGCCCACATGATGTTTGTGTATTACTCTGACGAACAGAATTAGAGCCTTTTGTGTAGTACTCAGGTTTTAGGGATTTAGGCTCTACCCATCACTTACACCTTGTTTAGAAAACATTTCTTACCTTATTAAACCTACATTTGTTTGCAAATAATTTGGGAAATAGTTGAAAATGAAAAAAATTAATTACATAAAGGAAAGAATAATATTAACTTTCATTGAAAATAGTTTATTTTCCAGTTTGTAGATTCATAATTTACAATAAATAAAAGTGATTCATGAAATATAAAATCGTGACGTGGGTAGCATGACTTGGATTTATAGTATCCAATAATAGCCTAGGAAGTCATATTGCCAATGATGCCTCAGTCTTCTAGGAGTACTGTCTGGAAGAGAATTTGATGAGAGAGCGTGAGAGAATTGGGATGGAAGGATAGGTTAATAATGAATTTGTTTTACCTGTTTTTAAAACTGACTCGTTGGACAGTTGTATAAGGGTCGTTATGAGAGGAGACAATGATGAACGGCTAAAGGTTTTGTAGTGAAGTTCATATTACAGTTCCGCTAAGTACTACACCGTAGTTCCAAAATTGTGAAGATTCAAGAAGAGAGATTTAAAGAGTTATTTTGTTTTAAAATATGTGGAAGCGGTTGTCAATTCCAGAAGATAAGAAGTCTGAATCGTTGGGTGAGAAGGTTCGTTTGAGACTTAAATTGGGATTTCATGTAAGCTTATCTATGTAATCAGAGGAATCCACGTGGTCTTTAGGTGATTAAAGCTTATGCAGAGGTAAACAGGTGCTATTAATTTTTAATTTGAAGTGGTGAATTCTACAGTTTTTTTTTTTTTTTTATAAATATTTATTTGTATTTTCTATTTGATAAACCAAGATTGTAATAATTAAAGATGAGTTGAGAAGAAACGTTTTGAAGTGTCCAATACCGTTACGAATTAAAAGGACAGCCTCATCGTAAAGAAAACTTAAAAAATTAATTGAAAAAACTTTTATTTGGAATGTGAAAACTGAGTCGAGCATTTGAACCAGAAAATTATCAAGAAATCCCAGCAAATGAAGAACAAATCGGTGAGGTAGATGATTTTTTGAGAAAATGAAAGAAATATGTTTTATAAATGAGATAGTAATCGCTAGGTAAGCTATTCGTTAAGTCATTGTGCTGCACGCCATCAAATGCTCTTGAAACCTCCAGATAAAAAGCTACTGTTATATTGCTTTCTAAAAACAATACGATTTGCTTGTTGAATTATAGAGTGTCCACTCTGGAATCCAAACGGATGAGAAATAATTTGGTAAGAATCAAATATTGGTTGAAGACATTGAAGAAGTAACTTTTCAATTATTTTTGCTAGGTTAGGCACAAGGGTGATGGATAGGTGAAGTGTAGGGATATAAGGTTAGGTTAGATGGTTAGGATTGAGAATTACACGAGCCTATGATGGGAAAGCATATAACTGAAAAAATTATTTATTATTTATTCAATATAACACATCAACTGCTAACCCTTCTTTTCTTGAACTTCAAGTCACCAACTGACTTCTCTCTTCTTTCTTCTGTGTGTACTGACCTTTACTACAATATCACCTTCTCTTCTGACTTCAAGTCCTTCATTAATCCACTCACCAGTCTCCTTTACAACAAATAAAATTCACTAAATCACTAAATAATTCATAGCATCTTTCCTCTGAAACATAAACTGTTTGAATTTTGAAGACAAACTTAACAATGCACTGAAACGTCACAGCTCACGATGGCGTAATCATTCTCCTTTAAGGTCCTGTTAAAATGCTCTTCAGTCAGCATCAGTTACATTGGATTGCCGTTCTTTTTCAGATTTGCAACAGTGTATTGCTCTTCTAGCAAAGCTAGCTCATCTCAAGAATTTATTGCATTTTGTTGCAAATTGGGGTTAAAATTCTTGGCAGACACTAATATGACTTTTTTTCAGAACACAGTCCTGAGTTATTACCTTTAACTACAAATTTCTTCACTTCTGCACTTCTTCATAGACCTACTCTAATTATAAGACTAATAAACTAGAATAGTTTACAGACCTCGCTATCTCTAAAACTAAATGACGAGTTGACGGTGCCGTAAATACACTGTTTTGCTCCATACAGAATCAATTCGTCATTTAATCAAAATACTTGCTTGCGACAGTGTAACTTACCTGTAAATCAAACGTCATGTAAAATTATTCATTTATTTACGAATATGGTCCAAGTTTAGTGTTACAGTCAGTTTGGTTATGGAAATAAGTCCTATTACATTAATTATATTTTTATGGAAAACGTATGGCTTTAATTGAAAATAAAATTTCAAAAGACTTACAGGAATCTGATTTTATAGGTGAAATCAAGTGTAGATTTTACTACATTTCGTTAGAAGTTTTACTGCATAAAAATGGGAAATTCACCATGGCTCATCTTTTCCAGATAAATGACCAAGGCACGTCACTGCTTGACAGTCTTTCTATTCACTCCAAATTTGCCGTTCTTTACCCTGAAGTTTTCTAATGAGTTTCTTTTCAAGATACAAATTGAATCCTGAACATTAAGTAAATCTGAATGTTTGATCAATCAGACATTGAACGTAACATATACTATCAACGGATAGTTAATCAATAGAAAGTTGCAGTTAATAGAGAATTTGGATTTTTGCATTTCATGTGGTTCAATACTTAGCGAACAAACATATTTATATATAACATTCCCATTGTTGTACAACATTTTAAATCTGACTAGATAATGCTTTTTAAAATAAATTTTGAATGCTTTGATAAAAGCACAATGGAGTATGCTTAAAATAATTCAGCCATTTTAACCTTTAACATTACGCTTGAGATAATTTTTGTCGGAAATTTTTTATCGTAATATGGTTTTGTTGATTACACTGATTATGGAACAATGTAGCACTTATACAATGAAACAACTGGTATACTTGAGATACTTGAACAACTGGTTCGGCACAATAAAGTTTGGCTGGAACGGATCATGTAGGTGATGAAGGGGAACGAAACAGGTCAGGAAGAAGGAGGAAACGGCCTCTCACTTGTTGCTCCATTGCGTTGCAGTGGTTGCGGTATGATACCTTTGGAACTTTGAGACCAAAGGAGATAGAAGCGTAAAAAAGAATTAGTAGGGAAAGTCCTCAACTCTATAGTAGGGGAGGTTTCGTCTACTAGATCGAAAAGGGGAAGGCACAATAAGTCTCTTGTGAGGCGCCATGGTAGCCGAGCGGTTAGAGGCAAGACCCGTGAAGCTGATATGTATTGTGGTACTGGGTTCGATTCCCGGTCTTAGGCCTTGGGTTTTATTTAAAGGTTAATAAAAAAAATTTACAGTAAAGTATGTTTGCTAGTCGCCTCCGTCCAAGACACCTAATTGGTAGTTGGACGTAAAGCCCGCCTGAAAAAATAGGCAAAAAAACAAAAAAGAAAAGTCTCTTGTGGCTGCAGTGCCGTGGGGCGTGGGTCCCGTCCCGCTTTCTTTTCTATTTCTATACAATGAAATATATTTAATTGCCATGAAAATTTGATTATTTTTTTCCTAAATTCACTCGTTTAAGTGAACTCGCAAAAAGATAAACTGTTTCTGTTAATGTCAGCTCAAAAACACACATAAAAAAAATGCCGGATTAACATAAATATATATTATAAGAATATGTTCTGTTTTGTAAATTTGAAAATTTAGTAAATAAAAATCTGGTATTTAGTTTTCACATTAAGTGGTGGAATGATGAATGTATTATTTCCGTTTTTATTTATTTTATCAATTGATGATTATAACTTAATAAAATTGTAATACACATTTGAATTTTTAGTGTAAAATTTGACTATGGCATGATATGATGATGCTCTGGAGGGTATATGTAGTAAATAAAGACAACATAAACATAAGAATAACAGGGTAGAGATTAGCTCAGTGGTTAGTGAATCTTGCAGTTAAAAACGGATTTCTGATATTCCTATACATATTTTCGATATAAACAGATATCTTCTTCTTTCATCGAATATTTTATCACCCATTTCGATAAGTTCAACTCCAAGTTACTTCGATTCACTTTTAACGTTTCTTAATTTCATTAAATGGTCCGGTGTGTAGGATTCAGGCTGCTTTTTCAGCCAGCTAGTTGAACAAAATAGACAATATGGTATATTAACTTTATCCTTTGAATGTCTGTTGCCCTCAGTTTTGCCATCCATTTGCCGGAGATACTGGATCGCATTGCCTAAATTGCCTTCCTTGCTTTCTACATAGAGGATAAATAATAGTAATAAAGAGATTTATTAGCATCAAAATTTACATAAATTTTAGTTTATAAAATCTCCTTAATCCCTGAACTGTGAGGAGAAACGGTCTCACTATACATTTCACTGTCAATGAAAAAGAATATTATACAAAAAAACTTGGCCACCTGAACTAGATTTTAATTTAAGAAATCAACATTTAATATTTATTCATTTTAATTATTTTGACAAAAAGTAATTATACATAATAATAATTCAGAATTCCAACACACTACAAAGTTCGGCTTTAATTAATACCAGTTGGAATCCCTCACCACAACTTTCCCTGAAAAATCAAGCCTCCTGAGAGTAACCTACCAATGATTCACTTCCACATTAATACTGAACTAACTGTATCATAGAAAGATTTGATAAAGCAATCCACTTTGTTCTAATAAATCCTAAAAGCGGACGAATTGCAAAGTGGAAATGATCTTCTATCTGGCCCAGATTACACGGAGAGCATCTCATATTTTCTTCTTTATTGCACGTCTTGTCATTTAAATTTACCAGTTCACGCCTCAGTTTAAAAATCAATTTTATATTAATCAAATTATTTTTCATTATAAAAATAATCCACAATCGCTTAAGCTTGTCTGGCTGTAATAACTATTGAAATTTGAATGACTTGCTTTCTAACCTTTGCTCTCTCCATCACATCTTGTTTTTTCTCTGTTAACTTTCCCATTCCCCCAAACATATTTCCTTATTTTGCCAATTTAGGGCCAAGCTGTAATCATTTTTCCGAGTTAAGTCTGGCAATTTCCGAACCAGAAAGAGTTACATCTAACTACATCGTGCGCTAGAAACCCCAGATAATAGCGCTGATTTTTATATATCCACCGATCTTCACCAGCTAGTCCTCCACTTCGAAAAATCATCATCTTTGACTTGGCCAAATTCACCCGTAAATTCCACCGGCCACAATACATTTCTAGTTAGCATATATATTTTTTTTCATTTTAAATGCACTCATGGAAATGTGCACCAGGTCATCGGACTACATTAGGGCATTGATATTACTCCCATTTCATTGAAAACCTTCACCTAAATACTGCTCTAGGTCATTTATAAACATGGTAAAAAGCAAGGGGCACAAAAGATATCCCTGCTTTACGCCCATCATACAATCAAAGAAAGAAGAGACTCCAGTTTTTCTCCCATATATTACTACTACTGAGGGTAGCAAGAAACTTACTAGACACGCCTGTTGCAACTTAATTTGTAAAATAGAGTTCTTCAACATAAAGGATACAGAGACCGCTATCTATCTGTACTCTTCAGGGCAGTTCGCAAGCCTACATGTGGGATACATCAGCATTCTTATTATTTCCACTTTTATCTAACCTTGAATCCCCACAAACGAGCAATTTTTGTTCTCGCTTTCAATTCTGACACCAATAATTGCTATTTCTATTTTGTTTATCTGCCCTTTACCTGCCTCTGGACTAGAGTGTTCTCATGTTACAATCAACATGTCACCAGGCAGTAAGCTGTAGAGACTCTAATATCTGTGACATAAAGTATTATTTTCTAAAATATGGGTTACTTTTAACGAATCAAATAAAAGCCATTCTCTTGAAGTTGCTCTTTCTACTGGAAAGATAGGATATCTTCGTAGACTCCAAGAAAGGTGAATAGGTGTACAGACGGTGTACCAGCCGTCTGTAATGCAGCACGATTATAGCAGGAACATTTTTTTTTTAAATAATTTTTATTTTTAATAATAAAAATAATTAGCTAAATTAATGTTTATTTTGAACAAAACTACACCAAATCCAAAAGTAATATCGCATGTTTATATAACATTCTATTTGTCTAGCTACCAAATCAATAAAGCCTGAGAGATTCGCCTATTTATTTAGTGTTAACTGTTTAAAGTTAAATAGAAATCTCTAAGTCATCTTAAATCTACTCTAACTATATGTTGTATACGTATGTTTCCGCCATATGACAAGTAAGAAATAAGAGTGAGTGAGTCAGCCGATATTGTTCATGCCAATACTAAACTCTGTTTCTCATATCATTCGGTGTGTTCCTGCTAACTTTTACTTGCAGGTTCCATGCGTTTGATTAGTTTGTGTTTATAATGCAAGGCTTCTGGTTAACTTAGTCATTACATAAATACATTTTACTAATATTTTAGGCAAATAATAATTTACATTTGAAAGTAAGATGTAAATCATTAAAAGTGGTTGGATCATAAGCAAATGGAATTTCCAGCTAGCATGGGAGAAATTTGAGAGAAGTCGAAGTTGGGCATCTTCTATAAATATAAAGAGTTATTCATTAAGGATTCGTCCCCAATTTCTTTGAATTCCTACTGAAACTCTCAAAGTCCGGAAGGAATGATCTTTGGCAATCGCAAACAAATTTCATTCCAGAAGATGTGCTCGAACACACACTAAACTAAACTAAAAAAAAGTTGCTATTGATCTTTTACTCCCATGCTACGCCTACTGTTGTCTGTGTCAATCTTTTTCAGCTGGTGAAAATTGAGAAACTTATCCCTGGATGTGCTAACTTTTTTGATTGCAAACCAAATGGATGGCAAGAGCGAGGGCGCCACCCTTGGCAGAAAGATTTTAATTGTAATGAGCTGCATATTGAATTTTATAATTTTAAAACGGTCTGTTTTTAAAGAAATAATAATCCGATCCTTTGGGTTCTGTATTTAAAAACATCTGATGGATTTTTTTTGTTAAAGAATTAAAAACTGCCTTCAGAAGTTTTTTACCCTTTCATTTTTTGTACTAAAATATTATTATCCTGGTAAATTGCAGCTTTAATTTTAAGTGATTGGGTCATAATAATTTTAATTAAAAAATAAAAAGTATGAGACAGAATTCTATTTCTTGATATTAAGTTAAATAACTTAGTTTCTACCAAGAAATATATTATTATTATTACTATGTATTAAGTTTAGAAAGAATGAGGGTTTGTGTATAAGCCGTGGGAGTAGTTAGTTTAGGTACACTTAAGTTGTGAAATATTATTGAGTTTTTTGTTTTTGTTTTTTACTGATCCTTGTAAAAGAATACTTAAAGAGAATGTTATAAGCCAATATAAGTACAGTTAATACTTTCTAGTGAAAAATGATTACATGCAATTTGTACTTCAAAGGCATAAAATAGTAATGCAGGGAGCATGAGACAGTAGAGGAAGAAGGCAGGCTTGTGTACACCATGCATTAAACATGTGTCAGGATTTTTGATGATAATACTTATTATCATTTTTCTTTATTTTTTTATTCTAGATATGTGCAATTTATTCATCAGTTTAAGTGGTAAAGGACTGAAATACTTTGGTTTATACAGACTGTTACACTCTTTTGAACTGCTCCGGTTATGCGGTTACAATATCTCAAGTAGTTGCCATTAGAACCTGTTTTAATGGATTTCCAAGAAATGATAATCGCAAATAGGTAATTTGGTGCCTTGTAAAACGAGAATTGGCTATTACAAGGATAAACTTTATGCTGAGGTCTCTCTTTATAGATGGACTGTACACTAAAAAGGAATGGGATTTTAGATTTATTGGAGGTTATAACGCTGAGAATGAGCCACGTAATTTCATATGTTCAGATGGATTTTATTGAAATGGTGTGCCTAAGTCAGGCAGGCTAATTGGCCTTCTCACTGGCCATTGTAGATTAAATAAACAGCAGCGTCAGAAGTGAAGAGAATAACTTTTGAGAGTTCTGGCAGGAAAAAAAGAGGCAAAAGAGGACTGCAGTTAAATTGAGACAGTCTGAAGGGCTGGTTTAGCTTGGAACTTCGGTGAAGAAAAATTTCAGCCTTCATACTTAGCCCAGGAGTCCTGCACCAGTTTACTCTGTCTAATTAAATAGACAGACTCAATGGGGTACCCTAACTAGTAGGTCATAGGAAAAATGACTTCAGAAGCATCTTTTTACAAACTTAAAATTACTGAAATTGTTTTTGTTTTCTTTACTATTTCTTTGTGCTCTCCATTTTTAAATATTCTTTTCTCGACAATTTCCATAGAAATATATAAAAGATGAGTGTAAACATATTTTCTAGGAGTTTAATAGAAAGGTAGATAGCAGCTCTTTATTGAATGCGTTATATGGAAAAGCCCATATATACACGGAATAAATGTAAGGTAAAATAATTCACCACATTATCTCTCCTTAGAGAGAGTGTTTCCTTTGTTCTTTGGCAGTGACTGTTCCAAATTTATATTGAGTTTTCTTTTAGTAAACTTGGGTGTACTTTTCCTGTTTATATTGAAACAAGCCAGTTGCAACAAGCACCTTTCATATTTATTCTAAATACATATCAGTTGCACTGTGCTTTTATTCGAGGAGGCTATTAGAATGACATTATCAATAAATACAATGAAATCGTGGCTAAAAGATATTGTAAGCATGCAGATAAAAAACATATATTTCCTTTTTAAGGTTTTTCCTAATAATCATAGTTTCCACGAACCATTTTCTTAGTAATGTGAGAACAATTTTAGATAAGTGGTTGAGTAAAAGAAAGAGAGTGGGATAATACAATTTTTCGAATCATCATTTATAAATTAGAAAATAAGATTAACGAAATGAAGTTTTTACCTTTATTAAAGCAATCATACTACAGTATCCTTCAATATATATATATATAAATATAAATATATATATATATATATATATAAATATATATATATATAAATATATATATATATATAAATATATATATATATAAATATATATATATATATATAAATATATATATATAAATATATATATATATATGTATATATATATATATATATATATAAATATATTTTTGAGACTTGTGAAGGTGGAGAAAAAGTTGAGCTAGAGTCCAATAAATAAGTGCAGTACATAACAAACTTTCATCATTAGTTACAAAAGAAAGGTGGCAAAATGCACAAACGACTGACCGCATTTACATGAAATACAAAGACATTTTTTACTCCAAAAATAGTTCTAGTCTATTCGATCTTTTTATTATTAGAGTTCAACGATATCTAATCCATTTTCTTGTAAATTTTATTATAACAATTACCGTAAACTCAATAAATAATGCACTATCCATACTAAAACAAACTCCTCTGAAATTCAGGTTTTAGAAGAAAATTCACAAACAAACTAAATCCCTTTTAATACTTCTACATTCCAGATAGTTTCTTTTCATTATTCTAGTCCTCTCTCAGCCTGTAATTTGATCATATTTGTTGGGCAATGTACGTTAAATTGGATAGTAGGAGGAAGACCTAATTAATTTTCAGTCCCTCGAACACTTCTGAAATAAATTTTCAAGTTAAAAGAAAAATCATTAAATCTGTAACGAGTAGCTCTGTTCAGGAAATGAATTTTGAGTAAGTCTAATTAAATGAAATTTAAGACCACCACTTTACAGCCACTACCAAAGATTAAGTCAAAATAGGCCTCTTCTTCATTAGCAACATTGCTAAATGGTTTTAAAAGTTGAACAAGTTTTTAGAGAGGTTGGGTGTGAATTGAAAAATATCACCTCTTTTAAAACCGTTAGATTTGTTTGTACATAAATGTGTACACTTTTAATTGTAATGTTAACCAGGACAGTCTAGCATCAGGGGCGTTGATATGGAGAGGTTGAATAGGGGTTTATCTAATGTGACGCACAATTTTTCTCTCACTAAAGTAAAAAATCTGATTTAAACAGACACACTGATTACAAGTTTTCTACAAACATGCACATTTTACTAAATTTCAAAAAAATGCTATAAATTTATGTAATCTATATTTTTAACTTCCTTTTTTCACAAATATTCAATACAGTTTCTTTGGATTAAGCATTCTAATCTAATAGCACTCTCCAGGAAAGAAGTGGCACACCTGGACAACCTAGAAATGTTCGCCCTCTTGGTTCTAGGTTGTTGGCACCAAATTTTAAGGATGGCAATCGGACAGTCGATCACTAAGCGCGTATTCTTCAAGGATCAAATACGCTGATTCGACCTCTATTAGTGGTTTCATAATTAGCTCCTTCCACTGCGGGTAGATGTATTCATTTCTACATGTCGTATTTTTTTTTCACTTTTAATTGAAGGATGTTTTTGGGTTGCGTTCGAAAAAATAAAAGCTAACGTATTTAAAGGTCAATAAAAAATACTATTTGAAATCGTTCTGTGCAATAAATGTTTTATGTTTTGAAAGAAGAACTTAATCTAATTAGAGTGCACTTTATGACTGAGGGCGTAAAACTTTTATTATGACTTTTGTTTTTGCTTGTTTGTTTTTTTTTTTAAATTATAATTATATTTTTCATTTTAAATAGGTGAATATTGATGGCATTGCTATAAACAAAAATTTGTTTTCTAAAAAATTGCAATTTTCAATTTTGAAGTAAATTCTCGAATATTGGTAGAATGTGTCTATATTCCGCCCCTTTGTTCATTTTTATACTTAAGCTCACTCTTCGTAAAAGGACGAAGTGCAATAGATTTTATTCATATTATTGTATCTAGTACTTAAATATTTGGGAATAAACTTTTATAATATTCCATTTGCCAGATGTTTATTCAATTAGTTACTTTTTGTTTTTTGACAGATTACCAAAACTATGTTTTGAAAGACTAAAAGAATTAGATAGAGTAAGTGATAAAGGAGCAGAGAGGAATTGGTTTGGTCAGTTGCGGAAGTGGCTAACGATTATTGGGAAACAAGATATTATTTATAAAACGGAAGTAGATTCAGTTAAAAAAATGCTACCTGATCTTATAGAGAAGTGGAAAAACCACGAAATTTCAGTAGATGTTCAGAGGGCTATTAATTCAAGTTACAGCACTGTTTATAGACATATACAGTGACTCCCATTAATATTGGGACAGTACATACAGAAGTTCAAAATTGACGAAAATTAAAAGTGGCACCCATTTATTCAAATTTTTATAAATTCATTTCATTTTATAATTACTATTAATTAAATAAAAACTATTTAAATAAGTACATAAAAATGTTTTGGTAGATTAAAAAAAATATATATAATAATAAGTGCAAATTCTACCTCTCATAAATATTGGGACACTATTATAATTTATAGTTTGTCCAAGGTTTTGCCCGAATATTTATACACTTTGTAAATATATACCTTAAGCATATATTCAATATGAAATTAATAATTAAATTAGTTTATATAAATCAAGCCAGGTGTAACATGTCGCGCAAAAATACAAATACAACGATTGAACAAAGAATAATTGTAATTTCTTTGCACAAAGACAATAAAAAGTGTTAGAGAGACGGAAAAACTGATCGGACCTAAAACATCTACTTTGTGGAACATCATTCAGCGTTACCAAAAAGAAAAAAGAATTGTTTCAACCCCACAAAAAGGCCGTCCTCAACTGCTCTCTGAGAGAGAGCAGCGTTATATATTAAAAGAATTAAAAAAGATCACCGACTTAGTGCTCCAAAACTTCAATGTGAAATTTTTGACATGTTCAGAGAGCAAAAATGGAGCAGAAACTGTTCGGAGAGTGCTAAGAAAACTCGACCATCATGGTAGAGTAGCCTGGAAGAATCCTTATCTATTAATTTATCCTGGAAAAGATAAATCGTGCTAAGAGAGTGAAATTTGCCGAAAAATATTTTAATGAAAATAGTGAATTTTGGAATGATATACTCTAGCGATGAATCAAAATTTAATATTTTTTAGCCAGATGGAAGGGATATGGTCTGGAGGAAAGCGAATGCTGAACTCGAAAAGAAGAATTTACAGCCAACTTTAAAGGGTTTTAAAGCTGCATCACCGGGTGGAGGTGGGTCAGTTATGGTTTGGGGCTGGATGTCCGCATCAGGATTTGGAGAATTAATGTTTGTTGATGGAGTGATGGACAAAATGGTTTATAGTAATATATTAAAATATAATTTGAAAAAAGTACCCAAACATTTGGTATTTTAGGGTCTTCTAAATTCTACCAAGATAACGACCCCAAACCAACGGCTTGGGTGATACGCCAGTGACTGTTATACAATTGCCCAAAAGTATTCCAAACCTCTCCGCAGTCACCAGATCCTAATCCTATTGAACATTTATGGCAATATTTAGCCAGTGCTTTAAGAAAAACGAATAATATCTAACAAAAATGAATTAAAACTATGTTTCCTGGAAGAATAGGAAAAAAACACCACCTGAATTAACCAAAAACTTGTTTCACCTATGCCTGATCGTTTGAGGGCTATTGTAAGTCAAAAAGCAATTATTAAATTATTACCAACCAATTATTAAATAGTAGGAGATTTTAAATATTGAACATTTAAACTCTAGCACTTCTGGTGTCCCAATATTTTTGAGAGCCTTATTTTACACTTTTTCAAAAAGTGCTATCTAACAGTTTGGAATTTCATCGATTTATACTTATATATAATTTCCACAGATGTTGCTAAAGTAATTTAAAAAAAAAAAAATTCCAAACTTTTGTATGTTGTTTTCATTTTCCTTTTAAATCATTTTGTAATAGGTGTCCCAATATTAATGGGAGTCACTGTATACACTAAATACAGAATATTATCTATCTATCTACTTTTTGTTTTTAGTACTGGTTAGAAATCGTAAAGTTAAACAGAGAGGTCGCTTTTTGTGCTGCTTCACCAAATGATATATAAAATATTAAGCAGTTATCATTCACCTCAGGTTAAATAAAAAATAAATTTTTTTCAGCACTTGTTGATCAAAGCGCTTTCATTTCTGCACCTCTTGGTAAAATGTGGCAGAAACTTAGTGACTTAAGCGTACCGGAAAATTTCTCAAACTGCTTATAAACTGATGAGATAATGTTCAGAATCTAGAGCGGTCATTTTGTTGTTGTTTTTTTTTTAAATTAAAATTTGAAGGGTATTAAAGTGAAAGAAGATAAGAAGTTAGCTTTCTTACTGTACGAAGATGACAAGTCATAGTTAATTGTGAAATTTAGGTGGTCTTATGAATTCTGGGAAATTATAGCAACTTAAACTAGATGTCAATACTAAAATAGTAAATACCTAAATATAAAATAAATATTAAAATATTAAAAAAACAAAACAAAAATTATATTTGTTGTACAAGAACTGGGAAGTTTACTACTTACTTGTGTGTAGGCTCATAAATAGAAACTGTGAATTTGTTTTAATTATTTAATTTCTTAGACTAGCCGTTTTCTGTTCTGGAAAATTTGGGAAAGTCAATCATTTCTTATTGCTTATAAGTCCGAGTTTGGGTATAATATTTTATATATGTATATATTATTTAAGGTACATCTTACTTTGAGGACGAGGTGAATATTAAGTCAATGCACAACTAGGTTGGTCGACTTGGATTTTTTATTTACTGATAATGCTAACAGAATATACTTTCTAAATCTTCCATAATAAGGGTAAGCAACTTATCTCTAAAGTTTATGCCCTCTGCTAATCAGAATGTTTTTGAAAGTATAAGGAGCTTAAAACAAACTTAATTCCTCCTTCTTTTTAGGTTCACATTTTTTTTTTCTTTACTTTTATCTTTTCGCTAGATTCTAATTAATACCTGTTCTGATGTATTTCCAACCATAGTTACATATTTTAATCTAGTTGTTGGGATATTTTGTCGTAAATAATTTGACATAATGGGGTACTCCAACTGAAGACAAAACAAGCAGGAGTAAATCTTGTCACTCTTTGACTCATCAGATGTCTTCGTAATATTTGTAACATATTAATTTATAATTAAATTATGAATGGTATTAAACAATTTCACATATTTATTTACCTTGTTATAAATGTGAATTTATGTACCAATCTGACTTAAAGATTTCCAAATTTTGCTTTATGAACAGATTTTAGGAAGTAGAATCAATAAATAAATAACATTTCGCTGTTTTTATCAGCGGTTTCAAATTATCATTTATTGTCAGAGGTTGATTCATCTGTTGGTGTAGAATTCGCTGAAAACACTTCTTTTTCTTTTCTTTTTTTTGTCATACCGTCACTTATTCAGCAATTTTAGGATAAACTATGAGATAGTTGAAGCCAAATTCTCTACGTCATCTGGTGAATTAACCTATGACGATGGATAAAAATTCAAAACCAATCAGAAACAGTAAAAATAAATTCGTACTAATGGTTATGTTTTACTACATTTAGCAGATCTTCGTCTGAGTTATAATTAACGTTAAGTATTTTCAGACCGTCGTAATGAACAATCTGCTGTGTGTAGTTAAAGGAAGACTGCAAATTTAATAATTGGATTTTTGCCTCAGTTAATTCTTTTTGAAGAGAAACTATTTGTTTGTTGGCTTTTCGAAGATTGTATTTTAGGCTGTCAACAGACTTTAACTTCTTTTCGAAATAAATCAATCGAAGTAGATATATTCTGATTTTCAGTTTTGACAGACTGCAATTCAATTTTGATAGTACCCAATTCCGTAGAGATATTTGTCATACCTTGTTCAAGACGGACTAGTATAGAAGCAACAGAGTCTAATCCCCCTCCACTTGCGCTAGCTGTGCCACCACTCGGCCCCAATTTAAACTGGTGTCACTCCAATGGTTGTTAACATATTTAACAGAATTTTTAATTATGTTGGCAAATTAATGGAAATTTCTGACGATAGGTTACCTAAAGTGCTGTTCAATAAACTTAAAGAAATAAATGGATTGCCTTATAATAAAATAGAACATAACTGGTACAGTCAGATAGATCTGTTTCTTTTTGATGTAGGTGCCAGTCTCAAGGATTTAGAATTAAGTACTCAATACAGGAAAACAAAAAAAGATATTCTTGAAAAAATTTCAAACGATTACCTATCTCTAAATATCAATAAAATTGTACACTCCAAATTTAACCCTCTGTATAGGAGCATTAGTAGTCTAAATAGTGGTGAGGAATACATTAGGTTTAAATGTTCCATTCACAAAATTAGATTAATAATGCAACTCAGATTGAGCAACAAATGCATAACACAGATTATTTATAAAGGTACAAAATACGTATTAGATGGTTCGGTCGTATTCACTATCTGTAACAAACTGGAATTTGAATCTCTACAGCACTTTCTATTCTCATGTCCTGTTTACAATAACATAAGAAAGCAATACATTGACAAGTATTATGATAATCAAAATTATAGCATTGAAGATCTTATAATAAGTTCATTAAATAAATTGAATGATTTGTTTTATTATGTAATTAACTGTTTGAAGCTTCGTACATTTGTAACTGATGGGTGACTGTGTTTATGATTGTCTTGATAAACTTGTATATAATCA
The DNA here is from genome assembly GCF_049639745.1 of Rhodnius prolixus. Lineage (NCBI taxonomy): Eukaryota > Metazoa > Arthropoda > Insecta > Hemiptera > Reduviidae > Rhodnius > Rhodnius prolixus. Next base: position 31,467,094 of record NW_027411581.1, on the reverse strand, counting down.
AATTGTATTGTATAAAAAGAAACCGTATTTTTGTTTTGTAATAACTGGTTTTTGTTTTTGTATTTTTGACGGATACATTTTATTTTTTCTTGTTTTTTTATGGATACTTTTTCTTTTTGTATGCTATTTTTATTGCAATTTCTACTTATTTAAAAAAAAAAAAAAAACCAAACTCATTGTTAGAAGATGTTATCTTTAAACAATAAATATATATTATTATTATTATTATTATTACTACTGGTTATGACTGTACAATCAACGTTACTATTCAGCATTGCGGATCCAACATTTTCAAATCATTTCCTTTGGGGGTTCTTAAAACTTTGTATTTTTCTTACTTTTTCTTTGAGTTTAAGTTTGAAATTTAGTGAGAAAGGCGAGGGCTTTTTATTTATTTATTTAAGGCTCGTCAAAATTTAAGGTCAATGGGGACCATAGCCTGCTTACTATATGTATAACGTACAAACGACTTTCCTTATCACAATTATCTCGTATTTAGCTAAAAAATTTTCTTGGATCTAAGTGTGCTACAGACGCCGTTTGTGAAGATTTACTTCCAAGTTTTTGGCTGATTTATGAACGTAGTCTGTCAGATAGATAGCTAGATCTCACCAATCAAACCGAACTTTTCTTCTTTCTTAACAAACGACAAAACTCCACAAAAATAATGTTTTTTTGTAAAAAAAAAAAAGAAAAAAAAAGAGATAAGCGTTCGAGCTTTTTTTTCCAGCAATTTCCGACAACTTGAAAGCTTCCTACAGTCGCGCCATCACAATAGACTTCCTTCAAAGTTAAAATACTTCAAATTCTTTCTACTTCTAATAAGAAGTAAACATGGCATAACAATAAGTTGTGCAGGTGGGGTAGATTAGAGAAGAACTTTAAGATGTTTACTGATTATCCCAAAAAAAAATTTTTTTGTTTATTAAGAAAAAAGATTTACAGATGCGTTATTGGAGATATAAGAACTCACCCGTGTTGTCAGTTAGTTTCACAGAAGTTTCGCATTTGAAACCTCTGATATATATCTCAGATAAATTGCCATATTTCAATGCCAATTCAGAAATAATTTCACAAAATCAGCCGCATGTTAAATTCTTACAAGACTATTCTAATATTCCGCAATCAATAGTAAATAAAGTATTTCTAGATGATATTTCTGAACTATTTCCCTCCACATACACACTGTTTACCGGCGGCTCCAAATTAAATAATGAAGTGGGATGTGCCTATTTTGATCCCAATAGCAATACAAGAAAAATGTTTAAACTGCCTGCCTATTCTACCGTTTATACAGCCGAACTGATCGCCATTCATCAGGCTATGGTATACTCTTATACTTTGGATGCCACAGATATCACCATATTTAGTGATAGTAGAAGCGCCTTAGATGCCCTGTATCATTGGAAGTTGGCATCAGCCAATCATTTAATAATTAACATTGCCGAAGCTCTTTTAAATCTGAAAAATCAAGGAAAGAATATTAAGTTTGGTTGGTGCAAAGCTCACTGTGGTATTAGTAATAATGAAACAGTAGATTTACTTGCTAAGGAGGCCAGTAGTTCTGGTGAGTACTTAGCGATCCCTCTTCCGCCATCAGATTTAAAGGGCTGGGTCAAAAGAAAAATCATGGAAAAATGGCAGTGTAAATTTGAAAATTCGGATAAGGGCTTATTTTATAAAACAATGGTACCACAGGTTAACCATAAAGTATGGTTTAAAGATGGTTATTTTGGTAAAAGAATTGTTACCATAATAAATAGAATGCAAGCAAACCATGGTATTTGTGGGTCATATTTGTTTAGAATAGGTAAATTGGCCTCTCCTCTGTGTAGGAGATGTAATGAAACGGAGGATTTTGAACACGTAGTTATGGTTTACCCTAATTATAGTAAAGAAAGGGAAAAGTTTTCTAACGAAATCTCAAGATATTGCACTGTTCCCCTCTATTTTAAGGAGATAATATTCTCAAATAATATCTATGTGTATTCGTCTTTGGTAGAATTTATTAAACAATACAATATTTAAAAACCTACCAGCCAGTTATTGCTAAACACACATACAGTTAGTTGTTGATTGGTTAATAGTGTAAGCACTGATACCATTAAAAAAAAAAAAAAAAAAAAAAAAAATTTTTGGAAAAAATGTTTCAAATAAAAGGTTCAGCACACACTTTCAACATACTGTAATACAAATAAAACAAAATAAATGAATCGTAGCCATTTTTCAAGAAAATCGCTGAAAACTGAAAAGTAAGTTGTTTAAGTTTAGTCGCACTCCATTTATACGAATCTTTATCATCCATCATATTACCATATTGGGATACCATGTTTGATCTTTCGTTTTTGAGATATTCTTTCCCCCAACACATCCACCTCGCTAAAAACAAGGTTTTTTATTTTTTAAAGGTTCGTCAAAAACATGTGTAAAAACTAAAAAAAAAAAATGAGAAATTTTGCATGAACGTAATGCAAATACTCTCTCTTACTAGGAAATAAAAGCAGGAAAATAAATGTTTAGACTTAGTGCTCCTCGACAAGAAGAAGTCTTCGATCGGGTGTAGCACTCTCGACTTCTCTGGGAGCCCAAGGGGTGTCTTTCAGTACACTATTTCTTTATTTTGAAGGCTTAATTGACTGATAGATATTTTTGAGTATAAGTAGGGAACTATTCTTCTTCTAATCAGACGCTGGAGCCCAGCAAGGCAGTATTGTAAGTCGCTTCCTGAACCCAATACTCTCTTCAGTCATACCAACCTATTCTGAGACTACTCTTCTTACCTTTGCCAATGTAACAGCCATCTTATCCAACAACTAAGTTCGTTACTGTTCATTTATAAGTTTTAATAATATTGATAATTATATTCTGTTTCCTACTCTCCTATAAAATTTTAATTTATCTTATCAAATAAGATAAATCGATCAAAGCATTAGTAGATATACACATTTTATTAGTAATGCTGATATATCTATTCTGAACTAATACTGATATTTACTTAAGAAAGATGAACCTCTATCTCTCGAAGATATTTGAGACATGTGTGTTAACGACTTCATACGTATGAAGTGAACAATATGAAGTCTCATGATTAATGTTCCATTCAGAGATTGAAGATTGTTATTCAATTTATTTCAAGCTAATTGGCATCATTTTAAAACTCTACCGTTTATAATATGCCAATTAAAATAAAATATGGAGGTCCTATTCATATACATCGCTAATTTATATAATTTATGAGGTAATCGATTATATCTTTTTCAACATTTTGATGATATAATTTCATTACGTGATTATAACAATAAAATTCAAAGTTTTTCAACATTTTCTTTTGCATGTTATCTTGGATTTAAGGAATCGAAATGAATAATAATATAATGAAAAGGGGACTAACGAGTCTTAGTTATTTCTCATGCGTTCAATCGTTCAAAATTTCGAAGAGGACAAGTGTAGCATTTGTCAGTAAATTGCTTATTATGGAGTGTGTAGACGTACTAAGTCTATTCCAGGAATGGAACTCAGAACACTAGACCATTCCCTCTTCATTAGCAGCATTTCTATAGCGATACTTAGCGTGGGGAGGCCATCAAGAGGGGACAGCTCCATCCCTCCTGCAGATGTTAATAATGAAAAATAAGAGGAAAATTTACTTACAAAAGTAAAAGTTATAATTGGCGCAATATTTAAAAATCTGCGATTACTTGATATTAAAAATTGTAGCATACTAGAAAGCAGTAAAGCTTTATTGCTCCACACTACTTCTACGCAAGACTGGGGGCTTGAGAAGTTAAAATTCACTTATTACTCAATTATCTCCAACAAATATACTGTTACCTAAAAGCAGTTGTAGAAAAGGTGGTATCAAGTTTAATAAAATATCTTAAAATGAAAATTAACCCATAATTAATACGATCAAGTAGAATCACACAGTAAATTAAAATATTGATATTTTTTGATTTTAAAGCAAAATCTTGAGAAAATATTTAAAAACATGTGCTGTGAACAAACCCCCAACTTTCTCGTATTACGTACTTTTTTAAATGGTTCCAACACATAAATTTAAAACTCGGACCAACATTGTAGTTTGTGAGACCATATTTTGCACTGAAATTTAACCTTAAACTATCCCTAACTCTTCAAGAAGTGATTTGAAAATAATTTTTGGAAAAACGATAAGAGAAAAGTTATCAATGAGTTTGGGATATTTATACAGGGTGATCCATTTAAAACGCACCAATCGCAAATAACTTTTTAGGAATACGGAATTTCGAAAAAATCCGCGAAGTAAACTATATGTTTTTTAGAGTCTAGTTTTCAAATTTTCACCCCCAATGCAGTATCTTTATTTATGGCGGAGTTACGGCCAAAAACCCAATTAAGGTTTTATAAGGACCACTGGTTTTGACAATGATTGTGAAAACTAGATGAAAAATTGTGAAAAATGACGTTGACCCCGTTTCGATACCTCTAATATTTGTCGAGATATTTAAGATCAAAGTTACTATTTTATCAACTCGTGAACGGTTTACAATACAAATTTTTCAACAGAAATACACGTTTTGAGAGGTCCACTGACTACAAAAATGTTATTTGTGACGCAAATAACAAAAATAATGATAATTAAAGATTTTAAAAATAATGTAATGGTTATGGCTGAGTCAGGATAAATTAGTTTTATCATCAAATAAAAGCAACCAACACATCATTTTAATGCACCCAGTATGCAAGACTTCTTGAACTGTGATTACGGTAAGAAAAGACCTCCCAAAACGTGTATTTCTGGTGGAGAATTAATATCGAAAACCGATCACGAATAGATAAAATTGTAACTTCGATCTTAAATATCTCAACTAATATTAGGGATATCGAAACGGGATTAACGTCACTTTTCACAGTTTTTTATGTTGTTTTCATAATCATTGTCAAAACCAGTGGTCCTTGTGAAACCCCAATCGGGTTTTTGACCGTAACTCTACCTAAAATGACGATACAGCATCGGGGGTAAAAAATTTGGAAGCTAGACCCAAAAAAAACATGGTTTACTTCATGAGTTTTTTCGAAATTCCGATTTTCTAAAAAGTTATTAGCGATTGGTGTGTTTTAAATGGATCACCCTGTAAAATAGTTTACTGGAGAGCCATTTTAGAGAAATTGAATAATCCATTGAAAAAAAAGCTCGGCCGAGAAATTTTCAAGCCACTCAATTTTAACAATTTATAAGAGATAATGTTCGCACTGAAACTACATGACCAGAAAAAATTGGACTATTATACTGAACATCATCGAACAATGCTTGAAAATTTGCCATTAAGAACTTTGTTAGTTCTCGTTAATTATTATCAGTTACTTGCTTATAAATATGTGTTATTTATTTATTTATTCAGTCAGATTACTTCGTAATAAGCGTTATCAAAGTTGTAGCTGCTCTTCGGCTAGTTTGGAACCTGATGAAGCCCAAGATCCTTAGAGATGTTACAGTAACGGAAGGAGAGAACAGTGGATCAGGCCGGCCATGCTGGTGGGATTGCCAATGTTTTCAAAATACAAATTTAGAAATAGAGAATGAGCTAAGAATCAATTACCAAAAAGAGTGTTACGCTAGGGTGAGATTGTCTCTCAGAGCTCGAGAGCGAAAATTGTGCTCGTAATGGACTTGTTATGTATCACAAAGAGAATAAAGTAATGAAGGAAAATATTGTAAGAATTGAACAAATAAAGAAAAGTTTACTGAAAAGGCTAACCACAAAGGAGATGCTGTTACTTATGAAGATTGAAAGAAGATAAATAGAGAAATAAACAGTGAATAATCAATAATTACAGCGAAAAAGGTATAATTAGACAAAATGAATTCATTTTGAAGTTGGAGCTTGGTCGAACTTTACAAGTTAAAAGAATTTAATAATTAAATAGCATTAGAACTTGCCCTTTAAACGGTACTTTTATTTAGTTGTTCGTGCTGGTAGACGTATATACTGGTGAAAATATCTTATTTCCATCTTCCAACCTCATTACTACATCTCTGATGCTTCGGTAAGTCTTCATCGTGAAGGAGATTGAGTACAGATAGCAAAGATTGGAACTTGTATTTTCTATTTAATCGCAATATCACCACTGGAATTTGAGACAGCCGGCATCAACATTCCAGTTCAGAAAATTTGTTACGTGGTATTCTTGAACTAATATTCACACATTCTCTTTCACTATTTTCGTTGAGTGAGTCTTGCAGGGATGTCTGGGCTCGAAACTGCTAGCTCGTCTTCCAGCTTCAAAAAACCTTTCATTATTGTAACTGCTCAATTCCTCAACTACCTGACGTTAATATAAAGGGTGTTCATTTTAAGACGGCTCAAATGCATTTCATGCTTAAACGGTTGATCAAGCGGTTGAAGCGGCAGATGTGCGTCCATAAGTAAGGGTTCGCAGATGACCTCCATACACAGATCAGGAGTCTAAAATGAAGTCATATATTCTGAAACTAGAGGGGACTGTATTTCCACTCAGCTAATTTTACACTTAGTTAATTTTTTGTTTTTTGGAAATCGACGATGAAGAGTGCGACAGGTGGCAGAAAGAAGACATCAGGGAGTGCGTTTTGGAGCTCCTATACGAGTATTCATTGAGTTCATAAGGAATCAAAATGGTATTTGTTTATTCAATTCAACTGATTAATGCCTGCTATTTTTCCACTTTAAAAAAATCGACCTAGGCTAATTCAATGGACTCTTTCCCTGTTGAGAAAAAAAAAAATTGAATTAACTTTGTCCGAAAGTCTTCAAACACAAAATAATGACGTAAAAAAACAAAAAACAAAAATGAGCTTACCTAATTTTTAATTGGCAGAAGACGATAAAATCAAAATGTTATAAAAGTAAATTTTGTTAAACTGTGATGACTGATGTTATTATGACATGGTTGTTTCTATTTTCAATTAATTTGAGGTTAATTAGAAAACAAGATGACCTTAAGGGTCTAATATGGCGTAACAGATAATTACCTGTCCTTAGTAGTAATAATAAATTAAAGGTTATTAATTATGGCTTAACTTGATGCATGGAGAAAGGCAATGATGTATCTTTAATTAATTTAATTTTTTTTCATAACGCTGTTTTTTAATGATTATTTTTTTTTTTTTTAGAAAAATATTTTTAGGAGGAGAAGTCTTAGAATTTTTGAATGGCAACCATTACTTATATTTTATTAATAAAATGGCAAAATTCTTTACTTGCTTTATAAAAATGTTAACAATGTTTCATTTGATATCTTGTAGCTGCTGGTAACTAAAAAATCGGGGAATTGTAGCCGAAAATAGGGATTAATTATCCGCATGGCTTACGCTGAACTGAAATACACAATATTGAGACAATATCATTATTGTGGACTTAAGGGCTCTTCAAAATTGTATTGTCTGATTTAATCTATTAACTATTTTAATCTAAAAATCTATTCATATTTTTTTGAAGCGAATTTGTTTTATCTGTTTTCTATTTTTTTTTTTTTTTTTTTTTTTTAACTAGAAATATAAAATATACCTCAAATAAAATTAAGCGTTAATATAATTTTTAATACAAATATGAAATGAAGTCCAAGGATGTTTAACAATAATATAAAATAATCAATACAATGTGCCTCAAACACCTTCTGGATCGTAATGGATGGTAATTCAGGCTAAACACCTTGGATTCTAAACTAAGTACCCTTTAATCCCTCCAGCCAGATAAAACAAAAAAGGCTGACAAAATTTTTGAAAAGTTCTTTAAGCGAAATAGATCGGAATTTCACGAGCTTTCCGGATCTAAGAATCTAACACTAACCCCTAGTGTTGATTACATATAGCAATGTGCACCGTTATTCCAAAAATTTTGAACAGGATTTACTGTAGCAATGGGCATCCAAAAAAAGAAATTAAAACATTAAAAAATGCTGTTATAATTAAATTTCAATTATTGACGTTAAGTTCACAGTTTATTGCTGAGGTAATCAATAAAATATAATTCTTGTTTGATTTCTGTAAGACATTGCATTTGTTTTTAATGATTTTGGAGTCCAGTTTCTAACTACGATATATAAATTGGTTCAAACCTAAATTTAGAAAACGTGCAACCATACTTTAACCAGAGAAAATCGTTAAATTATTGTAATGTAACTAAATTAATTCCAAATAATAATTATTCCTGAAGAAATAAATGGAAATGAAGTGACCCCTTCATCGGTCTTCTAAGTTCTCAGTTAAAAGTTGTAATAGCACACCAACCAGGGGTAGGTTACTATGTAACAACCGCAATATTCAAAATTCATACTTTTTCCCACAAGTATAGTTTACAAGGTATTTAAATAATGCTTACGATAAGAATTAGGATCGCTAAAGACATTATTGTTGTATACAGCACATAGTATATGAAATGATGTTATGATGAAATTATACTAAATTTGCGCACCTAATTTTTATTTAGGGGTTTTGCAACCTAAGCACGAGACACCAAAGTAAGAACCATGCGGGAGAGTCGCTGTTGGTTCTTGTATGTTCCATTAAAAAGTGAATTATAGGAATATGTATAGAGACTGTCGTTATCCGAATATGTTATCGGGAGCAATGTAGATGTTTCGATTTGGTGGTGTACCAAATTGCACTCTGCACATTTGCACTTCCCTTGATTAGAACTTAGAGACATCCGCTAAATTTGTTTCTTGAAAGTAAAATATATCGATTGTTGACACATTTTTCAAGAACCACCTATTTGCTCTGAGTGTAACAACGTCCCTTTAACTGTACGCCATATCCTGGTTGAATGTCCCAAGTATTCCAGAACTAGGCAAAAGTGTAACATTCCCTCACAACTGGAAGAAGTATTGAAGGACGACGAAAACAGCGTACAAAACACTCTGCGATTTCTAAAAAGATATTAATGATTTTTAATTCAATGTAACAATAGACACTTTACTACGCGAGGTCACTTTTAACATACAAACTTATAGAAATCAGTATTTTACAAAAGTTTGGTAGTAGTAAAAATAACAGTTGTATTTCATAACGGTAACAATTTAGGAAGGAGTAGGTTAGGCAGTGTGAATATGTGTGTTTGAAAGAGGTGTAGGGGGGCCAATGCCGGGGCAGGGGTGGCAAACAGTTGTCTTCTTGTCTCGCAGGACGTCTTCCTGCACTTTCTCGGGAGCCACTGCTTTCTAGGACGGGTGGATCTGTGTCAGGATTGGCGCCCTGGCACGCGTATGAATGGGTGAATGCGTGAATGTAAATAGGTTTAGGATTGTAAATGAGTGAGAGGAATATAGAGTACTCCACTCAATGTATATATATGATTATATCTATTAGAATGTATGTATTTATTAGGATGATTGTATTTATTAGGATGAATATAAATATTAGGGATGTATGTATTTATTGGGGTGAATGTACTTATTAGGATGAGTGTATGAGTGTATACAATATAAATTTTGTGTAAATAGGTTTTTTAAAATTTAGGTTAGATCTCTATGGGGTGCGAGGAATATCGAGTACTCCACCCCAACATTAGTAAGATTAGGTTAGAAGGAAATACGAGTTAGGCCAACCGCTAGGTTAGTTTCGATTAGATTGACTAGGTGTAGATTAGGCTGTGTAGTAAAGTGTCTATTCTCTAGTATAGTCTAGGTGCAAAGGACCTTCGATGTTACGCACCTTACAAAAAAAAAAATTTCAATTCTTGTACAATCTTATCAATATTGTTTCCTATAACTAAGTGTAGGAGCCATTTTTGTGAAAATAAACAATTCATTTAAAGCTAACAATAAAGATGAAATTCCGCTTGAGAAATTGTCTTCTAACTCCATTCTAAAAGTGTCTTTAACCCCCTCCTTAACAGTACTCGAGAGGTGGGACCAAAAATGGCGCTTTAGAGGGAATTTAGTCGCCTTCTCAACCTCTTAGAAGTGCTTTTAATCAAATTTTCTAGATTTTGTTTTGTTAAATCTAAGATGTAGATTAATATGCTTGTAATCATTATAAGGATTATCCCCTTCCAGTTCGCGCTACTAGGTCTTACCGGCCCCTAAGGCATGACAGAGGGGCAGATCCTGGAAAACATGCGCCTCCAGGAGCAGCTCCATGGATTATTGTGACAACTTGGGTTAAATTTCCTCTCTTCTGAAAACTTTCTTATAGCGCATTTCCTTTCTCCAGAACGAGTAACCTAGCGAAGTCTGGAAATGGGCTTCCTGGCAGAATTTTCGTGACACACCCGCATGGATCCCCCAGCAAGACTCTATCAAATAGTCTTCACCCTTCCTTTCTCATTTGCACAGTGTTCACTCCAAATCGTCTGCAGCAATTGTGTCCTTTTCAAAGCACTTTTCTCGTCAGAGGTTTAAAGATCCCTTGTTGTTAACTCTGAAGGGAAAAAATGTGTTCAGGTCTGCAGTGCTGGATAATATCACTGATTTTATAGCGCTGTAATACAAATAAAAATCGAAACCACTTATCTAAATGCTATTTCTAGATACAAATGTTACAGTAATTATAATATTATCTCTACTTTTTCTCTTTTACTTTATCTGACATTAATAATATAAACTGCTGTAAAACAATGGCTGATAGTGAATTAATACAAATTGAAGTGTAGATATATGAATAAATGTGTTGACATTTGTAACTGATTTGCATACGATCTCCATGATGTTTGTTTAAAACGCATTTTGGTGTTTATTTATATCCATCATGAGAATGGTAGTTAAATTAATGGAACATGCTCCATACGGAATAAATACATTTGATTAAAAAAAACTGATTAAAAGTTAGAGATTTAACCAAATATGAATTTGCTTTTCACAATACTTTATAAGTGGTGGACGAGAATATTTGTCAAAACCATTTTCTATTATAGAAGATCTTATTGAAAATGATTCGAGCTTTTAAGTTTGAGGTAACTCGAATTATTATTTATTTTTGACGAATTAACTAGGCGTTAGGAAGTTGTTACAACTTGTAGCATTTTATTACGCTTGCAATTCTAACAATTTTTTATTACAAAGCTAAGCAAAACTTCCTATGCAAGTAGACAAAAATAATAAATATATTTTTTACAAAAAAAAATAAAAATAAAAAAAGAAATACAAAAAATAATAAAAATAAGAAAGACCATTGGTAAAAAAGATAAATATCTTTCTCGCTCTCTCTATTATATATATATATATATATATTATATTATATATAATATAAGTGTAATATGATTCCATATAAAAATACCAACATATATTCATCCATAGATACATGTGTATATCTTAAATAGAAAAGTAAACTCAGAGGGTTAAAGAATCCGTATCAAATACGTGAACATCAGACGCTAGAAAATATGGTTTGGTCTGCAGTGATGTCGTTGATTTTATTTGTCAAAGCAAACATTTCTGACTATTTTCTTATTTTAAACATAAAACTGATAAAACTACATGCGATGACGAATGAAATTCTGACTATGTGGCCGTAAGACACAAATGCTATAAAGAATGTACAACAATAATTTAATAAGGAAACTTCATTTATATATTCTGTCATTGGTAGCGTATTCAAATTAATAGCGGAATTTTAGTTAAATTGCAAAAATTCTACATATCACTGAACATTTTAACTGCCCATTTCCTGTCCAAACATTTCCTGCGGATATCCAGCGATTAAGCTAATTGGCGTTGGTAAGGAGTCCATGTGATACATCTAGACACCACTCTTAGTGCTGCATGATATTTAAGGCTTTAAGAAGAATAGAGGCTTATTGCACTATTCCCAAGAAAGTCTGGTAGCTCAATCTTCTCCAGTGTAACCATTTTCTCCTCCTCCTGACAGAGCCTATTGCACGAGGGCAATAGGTTAATCTCCTTCAAATTCCCATGAGTCCACATCATGAGTGGACTGAACGGCATGAAAATTAAAATTTTAACTTTGACCCTAAAGTTCTTTAATATTGAGCCTAAATTTTAAATATATTACTCCAGCAAAGTAGATCCCAAATCGTATATTGCATTTCTTAATTCTCACAAGTCTTCGCTTCGTTTTGCAAGTTTGCAGCTAAAATAACGAAAGCTTGGAGGAGTTTTTCAAAACAAACTTGTCCGATGGCTCTATTCTTCTCGTTATAGGCAAGATCTATATTATTACCGTTTAATATGTGTCTAATCTAGATACCCTGACGCTTGTAAAAAAAGCTTTCAGTTAATTAACTTTGTTTAAAACAGTAAGATAATAATTATGTCTATTTTTTCTGTATTCTTTTGATGTATTGATTTATACAGTACAAATTGGCCTTGATTTATTGCATCGAGAAGTAAATTAATTCACTTGTTTTTTTAATTCCTCTAAGCGTCGAAACGTTAAAAGTTTGTATATTTATAATGTCAGTGGTTAAGTAAAAATGTATAATACAAAAAAAGTAAGTTTTTTTTAATTTTGAGTCAGTTAGAAGAGGCTGTAAATGATGTTCAAAATCTCATTTTTTAAATATTTTTCATTACCTGTAAATTGGTAATTTAAATTTAAATTTAATTTAATTGTTAATGTAAATCTATCAATTAGAAAGCTTTGATGTCCACGAGGAGTATTTTTGGAGAATTCACCAACTGTTGAGATGCTATTGATCTGCCTAGTTACTGTTCTAATAACTTTATATCGATATTTAAACTTACTTAAATTCTGAGATGTGTTCAATCGCTGTCTACAAACAATTTCTGTTAAAGAGATCGATAAAAGGATTTTTTCATGAAAGAAAGAAAGCTCGTAACCCACCAAATATAAAAGTATGATATTGGCAATCTAAAGCTTGTCTACTATAAATAATAATTTAAAACAATTTATATTTTTTTGTACATTTATTACCTTTTTGTTTAAAAAAACATATATTTTCAAATTTATTAAAATATAATATTCTTTCAAGGACTTAATAAACAAATCTAACTTATGTTGTGAGTTTGTCGCTTATCGAACAAGTTTTGATAATTGTTTGAATTTTCGAAAAAAAAGCTCATCTCTTCTAGTAGTTTAGTAAATAAAGTACTATTTGTTTTACTGTTTTTGGCAGACCAGTTAATAACGTTGAACTAACGTCGCTATTAAAATATGTGAACTACTAGGAGGTAAATTGGAGAAAACAATTACCAATAAGTTTATATTTGTTAATAAATTTACTTAAAAATAACAAGTGATGTATATTTTATATTGAAATTTAACTTGTAAAACGACCAACATCTAGTTGCTATTCAAATGTAATTGTTCAAGTGGACGTGCGCTAGAATGAATGGAACGTTGGTATCATCACTTATTAGTATTCCACTAGATGTATCGGTTATCCTTAGAAGATAATCTCATTGAACAGCACTTTTTTTCACGATAAGCGAGAATTTAAAGACTGATGAGAATGTATTCAACTCTTAAGCCATCATTCCTACTTAATAGTCATGTAAAATATTTCTGTATTTGAACTAAAGTTAGTAATAGACTCTTTAAATTCCAATATGGTTTCTTAAACGAATAAATGAACTCTTATTGAACTTCGTTACATGTTGTTTCGCATTCGAACGTGTTTGATCGATTCATTTTTTCGGAAATATTATGCTGTGCACACCAGTTACTCATACTACTGGAATAAAGGTAAATGGGATCAGAGCGATCCACTTCATTCAGTTGGTCAAATTGAAGCCGATCTTTATACTTCAATCAAAGGATTTAATTCTGTCCACGATAGAGAGAAAACGTCTTGATTGCGTCTTGCTGATCGATTATCTAAAATAAAGGCGTCACGAATTATTCAATTCTTGATAATAGTGAAATGTATTTATATTTTTTAAAAACATTGGTCAAATTATAAATGACGTTGATAGGAATGGAGTAGCCGAAACGCGACCGAGACCTTCGAGTTGAAATTTGTCTGAAGATCCACGAATTCGTTTCCTCTTCAACGAATTTCCTGACAATTCGAACAGTTTTCCACAATTATCGCGAAAACCGTTTCGGCTAATTCCTCTAAAATTGGTACATTATGAACTCACATGTTTAGTTCGATACTACTGTTTTTTTTCAAAGAAATTCATTTTAGGTTTGTTCTGTGAGAACGGTGCAGAGTTCCACTAAAATGCCATTTCATTGGATTTTGCTATATTAATGAATGTGTAATCATTGGCTGGAATAATTTAATGTGCTGCCAAAATCTGGAGATTGAAGTAATCATGCAGAACCTGAAATCATCCTGATTTCCGTTTTCAAAAACTGCTTTTGATGTATTTTTTTTTTGCTGAACATTTATTTAAAGAATGGAAGGACATGCTTCCTTTAAAATTCACTTTTTGTCCTAACATTAACGAAAAATAGAAGTTTGAAACTTGAGATTTGAAATAAAAGAAAATAAGGCGAGTTTTTTTTTTGTTTTTTTTAACGTTTAATCTGCAAGAAAACACACAGCCTTCCTTCCGTAAATTAAAGGGGAAAATTCCCGGCGTTTTTCTCCTTCTTGCAAAGATTCAGTATTAATTTTTCATGAAGAAATTTTTAATTTGCAAAGCGAAAAAACTCTTCGTTTTCCATCTTCCACAATTAAAATTTATATCCAGATGAAGAGATGAAGTAATGTTTTACCTATCTAAGTAGAATATGAAGCCTTATGCTAGCGCTGTTTTTAATTTTTTACATCAATTTTCAGTAGTTGATTTTTTTTTGTGTAACAGATTCAGAATTCTTATTCTCAACTTTATAGTGCCTTTGGTAATATTCTTCTCTTTCAATAACGGTTCTAACCCCTTGATTATAATGCCTTCTTCTAACAATACCTTGCAGTTCACAAAACAAGTCTTCTGCTTATACCTGCTATTTTTTTTTTCGACTTATTCTCAGTAAATGGCAAGATTATATCATGCCGAATTTTCGAAATAATTAGTATCTGCTTTGAGATCTCCACAGTCGTAAAGAGTGGTTTTTAGGATGCCTTTTTCGCAATCTAACAAAGCGCTGGTCAGACTCAGATTCTAACTCGTTATTGGTCTAACTCAAATGAAACTCCCCGCCATCTTATCCTTCTAATCTTAGCCCCTTCACTTTCCATCTCGCCCAATTTCAGATAATATGGACGATAATTATTTAATTGCCTCAAAGATTTTTTTAAATTTTTGGCAAAATGAATTCATATAAATATTATTACCTCCTGCGGAACTAAAAAATTGCAGATAGCAACTTCCGCTTATGCTCTGTAATTTTCAAGTTGTTTAGCTGGTTTAAACGTAGTTTTGAAATTTGTTGCAGTGATTGAGTAATAAATTTTTGTGTTAAATTAAGGGAATATTAATTGGGTCGTTTCATAGAAATACAAGGAAAATAAATCATACAATACTAATTTAAATTAATACTGTTTAGGCTCAGATTGTTTTAGTTTCTATAAATCAATAACTTACCCGCTATTCAAAAAAGGAGATGCAAGTACTGTAAACAAATAAAGGGAACTATCTATTCTGGACTACATCGTCACATTGTTTTCGGGTATGCTGTATTGAGATTATGGAGGAGAATAACATTATTAACGCATGCCAGGAAGGGTTTCAGGCCGGGTATTCAAAAATGGATAACATTTTTAAATTAATTTCTCTTGTTAAATTACAAACCCATAAGGAATCTTTGTTTTGTTTTTTTATTTCAGAGCAGTATTCAAAGTCACCGTATAAAAACTCGCTCTTTTATAAAGTGTTTAACTAGAAGTAAAGTAATCGCCAATTTTTTCAGGCGGGCTTTACACCCTACTACCGAATTAGATGTCGTGGATGAAAACGACTAGCAAACATACTTTACTGTAAAATTATTTTATTACCCATTAAATAAAATCCAAGGCCTAGACTGGGAATCGAACCCAGAACCAGAATACTTAGCATTGTGGGCCTCCTCTCTACTCGCTCGGCTACCGTGGCCAAAATTACTATTTCCGTTCTAGCCCCATAAAAATCCACAGAACCTTTGGCCTGCACTAACAAAGGTATTTCAGAAAATTTGGTAACGTCTGTGGGGTTCAGGCCAGGGTTCTTTGCTCTTCCGTAGTTTATTTTTATTATTTATAAACGATTTTACCAACTTTGTTGGCGGTGGTATAAAGGATAGATGAGGGTGCTTGATGTATGCAGATGATTTGATTTTAATTGCCGATGATTCGAAAGTTCTGCAGTTAATGATTAATAATCTTGTGAGTTATTACCGAATTTGGCATGTACTACTAAAATGTACTTGTTGCACTACACTCGATGTTAATGTTCTGTTTATATGTAATTGAAAAAACTTATCTAAGTATCTTTTTTTTTTTTTAATGAATAAATACAAACGACTAAAGCATATTTTGATACAAATCATATAGTTTTTGTTTACAAATTTTTCCATTTAGCAAATACTAAAGCATTATTCGTTATCACATCAGTTTCATAAAAACGCTCCGTGTCTGCACGTTGAATCATAAAATCTTTAATTTCAAAGTTTTGTAATTTTCGTCTACTACAATTCTTTTTTAATTAATTGTAAGGGGAAAAAAGATATTAATAAAACATAACACTTTATTATTAAAAGATAACATTGCACTTAAATGTTTTTTATTTTTAATAAGCTAAAAAAAGAGTAAAAAGAGTAGATTGTTCTTGGCTAAATTTTAAAAAATTACTTCATACGAGTAGAAGTGTCTCAGTTAAATAAAGGGTTATCTCTCAAGCAGCGTTGTGCAAGAGTTTTGATTAATTTGGAAAATCCTTCTGATCTGTTTTTCTAGATTGAAAATATTTTCATCGATCTCCTTGTCATCTAAAATGTATTATACGATATAAACTTCTAAAACTCTTTCAATTAAAAAGTAATTTACTTAAGTATTATGTACAACTTTCTTGTTACAAATTAATTTTAAAAAAATATATAGGTATACAATTATTTTTACGTTCGAGGAATGGAAACTGCTGCAAGACGAGCTATTAAATGACGGTCGATCGAAGTTTATGCTTTCATAAAGAAATAGGTTATTGCGAAAGAACAGCTGTCATTCACCACTAATTTTGTCTTGTAATAAAGCAATAGAAAAAATCCCTTGTGGAAAACATCACTAATAAAACACTTGTAAAACGTAAAGATGCACTTTAATGGAAGATCATCTTGACTCCTAAGTTTTTAGCTTTAAAATTCTGACGGATGCGGCCGATTGTTCTAAGTTTATCCTTTTGATTTGATATTGGGACAAACATAAAGAAACATAACATTAAAGAAATAACCCTGTTATATGGAATACTTAGATTTAAACCTAAAGAATTATCTTAGACTGAAAGATTAGATATTAAAATAAATATTATTCTAATTAGGATTATTTTATAGAATTAATGGTGTTTAAAACTCAGTTTAGCACTAAAAACGTGCAGAATTATTCACTGTTGATAGCAAGCGGGCTAGTTGATCTGTAAAACTGTTATAATTTCCCAATATTTCAACTATAACTGGCTGTAATCTGTCTTTGCCTTAGTTGTGACCCCTTTTTCCAATACGATGGCCAGTAGGAAAATTTCTGCCTTTTCCTTGAACTCTTTCCAGTTTCTCTCAAGGTGCAAGTTCACTGCACTTAGTTTTACTTCTTACTTTGTTAACAATAAACGCCTTAGCAAGCAGATCATTAAGTTTGTTTTATTTTCTTCAAATCTCGTTCATTTTTTTACGATTCCCTAAAAGAAAAAACAAAAAAAGCATTAGACAACACAAAGGAAATTCGACAATTAATTCACCTATTATTAATATGCGGTAAATGCACTTTAGAAAAATTAGTTAACTGAAATCGCAATGATCAGCATTTCCGAAAGTAACGGCACTAAAGACTTTTCAAATTGTAGGTATCCTTTGTTTCTTGATTTGCAGCATTTTTTTTCTTTAAATTTCAACTTTAGTTGGATTTAGGAGATTATCAAATTAGTTTTCTGTTCCAATTTGTTGAATGGCGCGATAAAGGCACAATCGTGCATACCCCCAACCAATGTTTATGAGTACGAAATATTCATCTAAACGTCAAATATAGCAAAATTTTCGAACAAATGCTTGAAAGAAACGTGCAATGAAACGTGAGATGTGCAATGAATGAGTGAGTCTGTGGCCACAAAACTATTACTGGTTTTGAAACATTCTGATTTGTTTTTTTGGTGTGCGGAAAACTAAACGGTGATGACCGACTGAAACACAGTTTTCTATGAATAAAGTGACTCAGGTTCAGTTTGAATAATAATAATTAATAATTTATTAATAAAGTGACAGTTTAACGTTCAAGTCAGGCAGGATTGGTCCTCCAGGCGACACCCTATGTTATATCAAATTATTTTCAATATACTTGCCAAAAATATTAATAAATTCTAATATTACTAAGTCTGTTAATTTAATTACAATTTTGTGATTAAACTGACATTATTAAATTTATTAAATCCATTCATTCTTTGAACCGATTGTTTCCAACTCAGTCGAATCTTTGATTTACAAAATTATACGTATCATTTTCATATTTTAAGAGAGGACATCTAATATTTACATTGACGCAATCAGAACTCATGGATGGGTAGCTCGTAAACTTTAACCGCATTTAAGATGTGAACTTTATAAATTACTTGAGTTTAGAGTTGATGTAATATTTTTCAATTTCTTTGCACTCCAAGAACATCTATCTATATTATCTAGGCACAGACAGCTCTGACAGTTTAATTGAAACTTTACCACCTGTTAGGAAATGCTTGACAACTGCACTCCTTTCATTGTGTGCAAAAAAAGGTTCATAAATTATTTATAAATATTATTCATTACTAACAATGCAATCTGTAGTAAGCGCTAATGACCATCGCAAAAAAAACTCTGTGCAACAGCGTAAATGATCAATCATTGATTAAATTGAAAACACTCCAATTCTAATAGTTTGCGCTTAATTGTTGAAGGAGTAGACTGTAACGGATTTAGGATAGATTAGAAAAAAAAAGACGTCACTTAACTAAAAAGAAATCTAGTTCTCTTGAGGTCTCATCAATCTTTATTGATGGAGGCGCCACCCATACACAAGTACTAAACTTTGTTCGCAGCTCTCGAATATTTGACACTCATTGAACAGACCTTTAGCTTTATTTATTTTTTAGAAAATTTCATTTATTGATATTCAATCACACTTTTTCTTGTTTCTTAATGGACAAAGGGGTCGTATCTAGTTCTGAATTGTAAAACAAGAGAAAACAAAGACTTGCAAAAAGTTAGCTGGTTTTTTTAAAGGCCTAGGCCTCAATTACATTTTTCTCTTTCCTTTTCCTTTATAGTCAAAATATCGTAACCGCAGTGTACTATTTGTGGCTCCCCACAGCTGGAGGATTACCTGTCTTAAGGGGCGGTGTTGTGGTCACGATCATCGATTTTTAAGTGGAAGATCCCAGTTCACTTGTAATCTACATTCCAAATCTCGAGAGACAGGATACTGTAACTACTACACAAACTGCTACGATTACGTGACAAACTCTAGACTACTAAGTTCTGATGTACAATACTATACTGAAATCTTTAAGGACTAACGAAATAGAAGTGTGGGGCTCTACCAAGCTCTCTGACTATCTCCTACCACAAACAATCCCAACCAAAATTCTTCGCAGAATCACCAGTGCTCCATTTTACATTTCTATAACTAGACCATCATTCATAACTATCTCGAATCTTTTTTTGTACACTTATCACATCCTCGTGTAAAACATGGCATCTCTCTCTCCACTTACAATATATTATTCCAAGGATCTCTTCGCACTCCATCCCTGGAAATCCTAATAGAAGGCTGAGACGCCGGTGGCCAGGAGATCTACTGATGCAATGAAAGTGATCTATAATTTCTTGTAAATATGTTAATATCCCTCTCTCTTCTCATTCTGTCAAACTCTAAACGCTATTATTCTACTAATTGCTCTCATTTCCCTCAACCCTACTTTTAAATATCTTCATCTCATTCACTATCTATCGCCTGCATATTTCTCATTCCTCACAGCTTGTAAATATCTTCATCTCATTCACTATCTATCGCCTGCATATTTCTCATTCCTCACAGCTTGTAAATACCTTCATCTCATTCACTATCTATCGCCTGCCTATTTCTCATTCCTCACAGCTTGTAAATATCTTGGAGGGTTGGTTGTCAGTGGGCAGCTGTTGCACTTATCTTTTGCCATTCCTTAGATGCAAATTTTCGCAATTGTATTTTTTTCAATAAATTTTTTTATATAAGTATATAAAAATGTAATTTATAAAATACCCAGCTTTAAATCTCAACCCATTATAATATATTTTAACTTACTTTCTGTTTCTTAGCCTGTAAAAGGGTGGTGAACAATTTCGTCAAAAATAACATTATATTTTAAAACAAACTTTCATTTCTACAATAATTAAAATTTCATTTTAAAACTAACAGCCAGTAGGATGCTTTTAAAATCACATACGTAACTTTATGGTGCATCATTTTCACTTTTATTGTTTTTTTTAAACAACATTAAAAGCATACAAAGCAAACTTTTATATCCACGTCTATTCTTCTTTTGTTAACTCTACGTTCAGATGGGTACATAATATGTATTATATTTCTTTTATTTATCCCGTCCCTTATCATTATACACTCTTTTATCTTTATCCACTCGTTACTAATGTTTCTGCATCAGTTTTGATAACAAATAATTATTTTTCTGTAACTTTAAATACAATTAAATTTGGAAATTTCAACTTTTAATCATCTCTTGCAGTTATGGTTTTACGCACTAAAACGGGATTGATTACTCTGGTCCAGTTTTATTCTCTTTTTTCTAAAACTTCGGCCAGTAAGAGAAAAACTATCAGGGAATGCCATTTATTTAAAATTATTTTTACAGAAATATACAAATTATTAAAATGTGAGCAGTATTTGCTCAAATTCTGGCAGAATTGTTTTATAACCATGGTTGCACCTGAGCTTCTCAAGACTAACCAGTTCTTTTCACCCTTATGGTCTTTTCGTTTTCTGTGTATCATTACTTAATGCAGCTTGATCAAACATGTCTCTAAAACCAGAAACAGTTTTTGAAAAAAATATGTTTGCAGAATTAGAGGGCAGCTGACGAAATAAAAAATTCTCTGCAATTTGTAAGTGCAATAAATTACCTTTTTGTTTTACTAGGAGATTGTAGACTATATTCCTGCGACCATTTCTCTCTTAATACTAAACGTTCTTACCAACCAACCACCAAAAGTGAGTTGCGAGTTTGAATTCGTGGAGGGTTGTAGTTTTTTATTTTTGCAATTGCGTCGTAAAATCACCTTTATTTAGGGGTTGGTTAAGGCTCCATTTACATCAAGTTCCATTTCCTCAGTTGTCTTCATCATTAAACAAAAGTATCATTATTAATACGATGCATACTAAATTTAAATTTACTAAATAACGAAAAAGATTGAGGGAGCCAACAATGTTAATAACTATTTAATCTGAACATAACGTAGAATAAAGAAAGTCTCTAAAGAAGACTTCCATTAACCACTGCCAATAAGAACCTTCTTAACTGAAATACTAAAATTTTATTAAGAAATAAAAAACAAAAATTAATAAATACTTTTATATTAAAGCAGAATTTAAATAAGGCAGAATATTTGAATCACTTGATTGTAATATTTTCCAGTATCTGTCTTATCTCAAAAGCTACGATATACGCTAGTCCTAATGCCAGTATTGTAGTTAGAGATTACAGATTTAAAATCATTAAATGGGATTTAAAATCAATTGAATGGCAACTTATATTTTTAGTAATTGGTTGTGGGGATTCAGATTTTGAGAATGAGATGTGCTGTCGATCTGGTGAGAGCCTTTTCAATTTTGTGAAACATCACTTACTCTAGGTCAAGAACAAAACAAATTTAATTGTAATAAGATTACACTGTTATTGTATTTAGACTCCTAGACCAGATTCTTTCAGATTCTGACCTAATTAAAATTAATAATTAATCCAGTTTATTTCAATAAAGTAACGCAAAAAATCCAATTACCCATTAAAAAGTAGAACAATATTTAACAATTGCAGCAATTTAATAATTATTTAATTTTAAAAGCAAATATTAACAGTGAAGCGCTGTTTTATTGACGTGCGAACTTGTTTTTGTTATTTTCCCACGACCCACATTTCGGAAATGACTTTTGATTTCCCTTCTGTTTTCCTAGTAAGCAATAAATGTGCCTCCTCCAGTTATGTTAGCCTCTCTTTGTTTTTATTAAATAAGAAGTGTTTCTAACTTTAGTTAGGTTTGAAATAAATCTTTCGCACCTATCCAGTATTGTCTTTTTTATTTCAATATAACTTCTTGTTTAATTTAAAAGTTAATCTCACGATTTTCTTTAAAAGAGGTCTCTGCATCCAAATTTGATTGATTGTTATTTTGAACATTTTTTCGGTTAGTATTCTTGATGTTTCCTTGAATAAATCGTATGCTTACGTTTTTATTTTTCTATTTAAGGCGATTAGCATCTGAGGTTATTGGCGACCGGAGCTTTTCTAAGTGCACTGCCGATCTCCGGACAGTGTTCTCTCAATGCGGATAACACTATTCATCACCGAACAGTGAGCTCTCAGTAAGAGAATATCTAAGGGCCAGCTGCTGGATTCGAACCCGTGTTTTCCGCGTTGGAAACCATTGTTCGTTAACCACTCCGCTAATCTCGTCCCTCGTACGCTTATTTATTATTTATGTTTTCTTTAATAAAATATTCGCAACAGGGTACTACAATGACGCAACAAGTGAAATTGATGAACGTAAGGCATAAAAATCGAATAGGAATAAATAAATAAATGAAAATAATACTTAAACAATTAAGTAGACAATCAATAGACCCCCCTCCAAAATGAGACATTCTTATCGATTAATCCAAAGTACTGCACGAATGAATTGAATTTATGAATTCAATTGTTGTTTGCGAGGACGTCTGCGCTCCAGCTCAACGCAAAACTGGTGTGGGACAAGTTACGGATTAAGAAATAATGATGTAGGGAAAGTTTGGAGTGGAATTGAATTAAATGGAACTAGGCAAGATCAGGAAGAAAGAAAGTTTGCTGGTAGGTGTGGATGGTATGATGGCTCAAATAGAGAAGGCATTAATAAGTTGATCATAAGCTGGCCGAATAATTCAAGTCCGTGTGCCCCGATAGAAGCGAGAAGGTTTAAACAGCCTTTTCTTGTTTGTAAAGGTCGTATTTTGATCCTTTAACAACTAGTCAGTTGAGCATTGAGTATCTCTGGAGGAGTTCATGTCGTTTGAGTCTACCTTGTGGATTCCAAGTGAGCTGCTTGTCAAGCTAAAGCCCAAGATATTGAACTGTAAGTATCGAGGGAAGAGGAAAGTGTGATTTAGGTACACTGTTGAGAGTGAAGGTTGATTCTGGATTTGTTTCCATTAAGTTTACTCTCCATTTACGGAACCAGGGTCTAACGATATCAAGATGAGCCTAAATGAATCTAAATGCGATAATAGGATTGCAGCGGAAGGCATTACATAGATATTGTAAGTGATACTCTCTCGCGGGACCGCAGCGAGGTTTGGATAATTTAGCGGCAGAGGAAAGGCCATGATCAATTGGAAGAAGCGATATATTAGATAGGAGTGTAAGATATTAGGAACTGGGAAGGAAATTCCTAGCTTATTTTTAAAGATGACATTTCAAGTGAATTGCAAATAACGCGACGTACTAAAATTTGGACTTAAACTAATCCACTTTTTGGGTTAAACAGCTAAAAAAGGTAGAAATCAATTCCATGTTGGAGTTCGAGTGAATGAATAAAACAATGATGCTGGTTTCTAAAAAACTGGGGTTACTGCTCATTATATTTGAACTAAGCTTTTAACGACTTACACAGAAATGGAATTTCCAATTTTATACAATATTTTAAGGTGAACAGAAGGTTCTATCAATATTTTTCGATACATTTTCATAAATTTTTGAGTATCATCAAATATTTAAAGATGTCATCTCTTAAGATATTAATCATCGCAAAAGCGAAAGCAATTCTTTTGAACCAAGTTTTACAAATAAAATTAACAAAAATTATTTGAATTATTAATTATATTAACAAAAGTTATTTTTAACTAAGTAAACTTCAATTTTGGCTTTCTTCAATTCTTACTTATGTTTCCAAGCCTTTTAGAATGTAATAAATGGTGTAAAAACCTAGTCTTCTTTAAAATTATTAAAAATATAAGGAAATTATATGAGTTTTGTTATCTAGTCCAAAACCAAGCAAATTAATAAGATGAACTCCAAATTGACTTTTATTAATCAGGAATAAATATATAATACAATATAAAAATATATTTCTTTTTTATTCCCCCCCTAAAAGACAAAAATCATTTTCAATAGAATCATGTCTAGATCGGCTTAAAAATAAAAATAAAACAATAATCAATCCAAACGTAATCCACTTGAATCTCTTTTAACCGATCACAGAAAAATTTAGCGGAATATTTTTTGAAGTTCATTAATCCTAATCAAACAGATTACCCGATTCATTTTGATTGCAACCACACTGTGCGCCAAAATTATGAAAAGAAGTTACTATATTTATTAGAAGTTCCAAAAAGAAGTTCTAAGCAGAATTTCATGGCACTTTTCAAGTTGCAATTGACCTATTATCAGACATAGCCACTCTAGTGCACCCTAGTCGCAAATTGCAATATTCAGATTCAGAATTATCTTTATCTGCTCTGTTTGGTCTTCCTGTATGATTCTAAATGATGAAAATGATCATTTTCTTTTTTTTTTTAAAGCAATTGTTATATGTAATATATTTGAATAAAGTCGTCGAAATAATACAAAATTTTGCATTTAATTTTAGTGCAGTTGAGTAAGAGTGCACCCTAAACTTGGGCCATCACTATTGTGAAGAGCAATGTTTTTGTGGTTAACTGTGTCAAATAAATACAAGCATTGTGGCATGATATTATGCTAATATACTGGAGAACCCCGTACGAGCCATCTCACGAATCTATTACATATTCCACAAACTGTGCATATATGCGTACATTTTCAATTTAAAGTTATCCTATAAATCTAGAAGTGATATTTCCAGCTTTCCAGTTTGTAAGATTTTCCTCAAGGTTTCCTAGATAATTTCTTCTTACTAGTTTCACTTTATATTAATGTCAAAAGATTGTTAATTTCAATAATTGGGTAAAGTACAATCTTGCCTATATTGTACAAATATATAAGGTCTTTTCGAGAAATATACGTATACTTCTTTCAAAAAAATATGGTTTTTAATTCAGCTAAAAAATCAATACAATGCTGTTCAAGAGTACGGTTTTTAACAAAAAATGAGCAGATAGAAAACATTTACTTTATTAAAAAATGATTTCCCTTAACACCACTTAACATTATATAATGCTTCTCTGAATTTAAAATAAATTTTAACCTATTTTTTATTGTCTCTCGTAATCATTTTATAAATATTAATAGTTTTAAAGTTGCAACAATAAAGCAATTTACCCAAATAATTTTAGTTGAAGAAGTCACAGAATGAAGTAATTTCGGTTACAATGTTGTCAATTATTTAAGTAATGATATTATTGCCCAGTTAGAAACGAGTGTTGTTAATTTAAATGAAGAATTTGGAAACAAATTATTACAGAAAGCACGAAATTCTGTATTTAATTTATTATACAAAGATATGAATTTAACTCTAGAAAAATAATCAATCACTGCTTATCAGTAATTCAATTTTAAAATATAGTTTTAAAAATATAGATGGAAATGGAGGTCGGAGAGTGTGTTTCACTATATTGGAGAGTGTCCTGTTTTACAAGAGCACCAAATCAAAAATTTGGGTAAGAAACTGTTACACCTTCTAATTGGGCAAAACTGGCTAAAACTGTTTTGTCTTCATATAAACTTTCAAATATAGAGCCTGCTTAATCGAAATTTAATTTTTACCAATTTTTCTTTTTCTACAATATAATTTTTTAAGCTATCGCTCTTTTAGTTTCAATTATTTTGTAATAATTTAAGCAGACAGAGTACTCCATTTTGCATATTATTATTTTTTAGTAGTCGTACATTCATGTTTTAAGAAATAGATAAATGGTTAATTAGAATAGATTGGTGTTTTACAAAGCGTTATTTTGTAGTTATTCTTACATGAATGAATGAATGACGTATATTTACAAAATATATGAAAAATACACAAACAGAAAAGTATATGTATACTTATTACTAGGGAACGATTCGTATGTATTTTCATATTTTTTTCTAGGCAATTTACAGACGTTTTTCAACTAGAAATATTCATACTGACACTCTTTAAGCCGTTTGAGCCTACTTTTATTTCACATATTTGGATGTTATCGCATATTTATACATATTTGATTAAAATAAATAAATATTTCTACATATTTAATCAAAATATGTACATATTTAATCAAAATATGTACATACTCCTTAACAAAAACTTACAGTTTTAAAAGTTAAGTATAAGGGTTGATTAAACGCCAAAAGGTACACAAATCAGCAGTTCCCAACATTTCATTAATACTTCATTGATATAATTTAAGTAATTTTACTGCATTAACTTTTCCTTCACATTTTTTAGAATTTATTAGATGTCACAGACCCTTATGCTGGCCATTTTCGTCTACAAAATATTTACTCAAGTAGCACACCATTTAACTTAGATTGACTGTAATATCTATTTATCTATAATAATCAAACTATTAATCACAGGTGAAAAAGAAAACGTTATAAAAAATATAAAAAAAATAAGAGGCTAAAAAATTCATAAACTTTTTTTACATCAATGATTTTATGCATTTATTTTTATTTTTAAATAAAAATCATTGGTTTAAGTTCATTCTTCGATTAAAGTAATTGTTATTTTATGTTGTAGTCAAACGTTTGTAATAATAAGTAATAAATAATCTGGCTTTATCGCAAATAATATAGTTTTCTTCAATTACATTCTCAATCTAGGTGTTCTTCCCACAATGTTATATATATGTAATATAAAATAAAGAAAATAAAGATATGCATATTTTTAGGACAGCTAATTATTCCAGTATTTTACCATAAGTAAAATTAGGGGAACTAAATTAAATTACAATTGAGAAATGAGTAAATATTGTTGAATAATCTACTTGTTATTAAATGTATGTTATTTGTGCTCACGAATATTTCGGTAAGACGAATTTAAGACTGAAATATTGTTTTGAATCCTCCGTGATTGAAATTTAAAAAGTGGCCGACTCTAACTTTGTTTTTTTCTACTTTAACATGCATGTATATGTGACTACTCAGAATAATTCATCACTCATTTTATCATAATTATAATAAAAAAATATTATGAATGAACTGGCCAGCATAAGGGTCTGTGACATCTAATAAATTCTAAAAAATGTGAAGGAAAAGTTAATGCAGTAAAATTACTTAAATTATATCAATGAAGTATTAATGAAATGTTGGGAACTGCTGATTTGTGTACCTTTTGGCGTTTAATCAACCCTTATACTTAACTTTTAAAACTGTAAGTTTTTGTTAAGGAGATTTTTGTACCTTTTGGATAGATTTTCCTTTTTGTCTATTTGCAAAGTTACGTCTGCTTTACAGATTTTTTAAAATTTGGAATAAGCTATTCTATCATTATAACCTGATAAGGTGTTAAATCGGAACCGTAACTACCACTGGAAAGATCTTTTTAAAAAATGTTTATAGTTGCGGTCCCCAAACCATCCTCAATAACCATTTTTTTGAGAAAGCGTTTTGAATAAAATAGGAAGGTATTTGTACGTAAATAGCAAAATTAAACTGCGATTTCAGTACTTCCTTTTAAGAGGAGCAAGAAAAATAAACTGCGATTACAGTACTTCTCCCTAAAAGGCAAAGATTTTGAATCGAACGACAATTCATTGATGTAAATCGGTTCACTCATTGATAATTTTAACGATTGCAGTACTTCCTCTTAGTAGGTGTAAGAGCATGATGGCACTTCACAGCCACGTAGAGGAGCTTTAACCACTTATTTGAGCTAAATTTTATCAAAATCGGACTAAGCTTTGTAGAAATATTGGTAATAATAGTTTTAGAAAGGGCCTATTTGGGTGGGGCGAACTCCCCTCCTTATGAGGCATAGCGTCGAGACTTTTAAAGTACAAATCTGTACAAAATTTCGATTCGAATGACACTTCATTCATGAAAATCGGTTCACGTGTCGATAATTTGAAACGATTGCTATACTTCCCCTTAACAAGTGTAAGAGCAGATCGTCGCTTTATTGTTAGGTAGGGGAGCCCTAACCCTATCATCCTACCAAATTTTATCAAAATCGGGCCAAGATTTACAGAGTAATTAGTAATAATAATTTTGGAGGGGGCCTTACATAAAGGGGGCTAACTCCTCTCCCATTCGATGTACAGGGCCGAGACCCCCAAAAGGCACATCTACATAAAATTCCGAATCGAATGACACCTCATTCATGAAAATCGGTTCACGCGTTTAGGCGCTACGTTGTTTACAAAAAAGGTAACAACAAGAACAACAAGAAGAAGAAGAAGAAGAAGAAGAAGAAGAAGAAGAAGAACAAGAACATTTTTTGAAAAAGCCGTTTTTGCTCATTTTCGGCAACTTTTTTCTCGAAACCTATTAGATCTGGGTGGTTGCAAAAAAATTACAGTTATAAAGGAGGATTTGCCCTATATTATAAAGAAAATTTGGAAATTTTATCTTTTATAGAAAAAGAGAAAAAAATTGTCAAAGTTGGGTGTTTTTCAACGTTACGCTTTTTCGTGCAGTTTTTGATGGTCAACCCTTATACAACTGTCCTACCGGACAGTTTTAATTTTTCATTTTGGGCATATTTTCATAATTGGGAGGTGGTTGACAGGAACTGTGAACCACAGACTGTAGGGCTGTGAATCACAATGGTTAAAAAAGTGTTCTTAAAAGCACCAAGTCGCATTAAAATGCTAAAAGATCTCTATCCAGACTTGTGCCTTCCACCAGAACCAATATTGACAAGATGGGGTACTTGGCTGGAAGCAGCTCAGTATTACTATGAAAACTACAATAAAATCAAGAATGTCCTTTCACATCTCGAAGACGAAGCAGTAGCGATAAATACA
Organism: Rhodnius prolixus; assembly: GCF_049639745.1. Taxonomy (NCBI): domain Eukaryota; kingdom Metazoa; phylum Arthropoda; class Insecta; order Hemiptera; family Reduviidae; genus Rhodnius; species Rhodnius prolixus. Next base: position 31,437,962 of record NW_027411581.1, on the reverse strand, counting down.
GCCAAGTCTTTATTCGAGAAACCTAATTTAAGGAACGACCTTGCGTTCATTTCTGACAATTGCGTATTTCTTGCACAAGCCATTACCCAACTTGAGTCCCAAAATGTTTGACTGACAGAAAACGTGTCCAACGTTAAAAAAGTCATCGAAAAGGTGGAAGAAATACCTGGGATTAAGGGAGATCTGATCAGATCAAAACTGGTAGAAGTACTGAGCAAGAACAAAGGGTGGGAGACCATCTGCCAGATTTCTGATATTATCAGTGGAACAGAAGTCACCTCAGAACATCGTGTACCCTTTACAACCAACGAGATAACTTCTTTCAGCAAGGCATCTATAACATCTGTAGATGTTGAACGATCTTTTAGTCGTTACAAGTCCATCTTTTCGTTCCAACATTTGAAATTTCATGTGGTTGCAAACAATTTCGAAGAGTGAAGTTTTCAAAATTGAAAATTTAACACATCTTTTTATAAATAGTAAAAATGTTCTTTGTTGTATAAATCATTATAACTTGCCAAAAAAAAAAAAAAAAAATCCATTTTAATAAAAAAAAATGTCCATTTTACTTAAATATTCCAGAAAATAATTTAAGAAAATCACATTTTTTCCACACAATTGACGAAAATAAATGCATATTTTAGTTAAATATTTGGCATTTTTAAATACATGAAAATCCGTTCCTTACTTATCACATTACAAATATTTTCCAATAAAACATAAATTAAATAATAAACATAAATAGTAAAAAATAAATAAAAATACACTGACAAAAAAATAAATCAATATAACTTAAAATAAATTTCGCTTCTTAGACAATGGCTCATAGGCCGTCTGTCGAGTAGTTCAGTTTATGTTTATAAATATGATAACTTCATAAATGAAAGATGTATAAACTATAGGAGCAATATATTTCCAATATGCAACAAGCGATAAGGGGCTAAACAATATTAATTGTTAATTATATATTATTAATTTATTTTAATTTTTATTTATAGGGGAGACTGTTGTACCTTGGAACACTTTTTTTGTTTTTTCGTCTGTATATAATATAAATTAACATTTGGAACATTTAACTACGCCTCTACGAAGAGTGTTGTTTAAGCTACAATTTCCAATAATAAATGTTTAAAAAATATAAATATTAACAGTAAAAATGATGGATCTGTCAAGTGATGTTTTCTGTTCCATGGTACAATATGGTCATGTACCATGGGACACAAGGTCATGTACCTTGGAACATAAAATATTAAAATTAAAATACACACAATTAGAGAAAGAAAACATGTATTCAACACAATATACAAAATACTATTTCTGCACTATAAAAACAAAGAATCTGATGGACATTTTCAAATAATTGAGTGTGGATTCTTTGTCATGTCGCTTCATGAATCCACGCATCCATTCTTCACCAGCAATTTTTTCATCGCCCCATGTTGTTGGAATTTTTTTTTTTCGCTACAGCATATTTGTAAGCCAACTCCCTCACCCCTTTCTTTGAGAGCCCATACTGCATTTTGGCTATTATTGTCTTTATATAGTCAACCAGACTTAACTCTTCCGTGTCATCGAAAACACGTTTTACAGTATAATTTGTAGAATACTTAAAATTTTCAGCCCCAGATTCTTTAAAAACTTTTAAATGTCTTGATAAAGTGGCGAGAGACACTTTATAAATTTTGCATGCTTCTCTCAATGAAATTTTGTTTTCAGAATTAGTTGTAACAGCGGCCATGGCTTCTTCAATGGCATTAGAATTAACCGGGGGTCTTTTCCTACCTATTTTACTGCGTGGCATCTTTACCTATAAACAAATAAAATAAAATAAATAGCCTTTAGCAAAAGAGTAGTGTTCCAGGTTGATCTTTACAATAGTGATGGGCTATTTGAGCGGACTCGTTCCATTGGAACGAGTCCGATGGTGGAACGAGTTGATTCAAATCCCTATTTTTAAAAAAAGTGATTCCGCCCCGCCCCAAAAAATTTAGGCAAATAAAAATGAAAATGAGGCAGCAGAAGGCTTGGAACGATTAAACATAAGAACAAATGTCACGCAATTTATTATATTATTATATCATTAAATGTTAGCTTTCCCAGTTAATAACAAAACTATATTTCTTTAACACACATTGAGTACTATCCCTAATTTCCAATTGCTCTGATAAATATAAAATTAACAACGTAATACAAATATTAAAACAAAAATAGGCTAGTCAAATATAAATTAAAGCAATGCAGTTTTGTCATTAGCTAGCTTGACCACTAGAAGACTGGAGTTAACTTACTTCAAGAGTATTCAAGGTAGAGAAACGGAAATGGGTAGGAAATTATTCCATAAAAATTCTAACCCTTCAAAATTATAATTACTCATAATATTTATTTACTAAGAATTGAATATCAAGCTTTTAAAATATTATCTTATTGTTTTACAAAAAGAAAAAGCTGTGTGCTTAATCTTAAACTTAGCGCTGGACACTTACTCTCATCTTCATTGGCGTAAGTTTGAACGTGTACATGTCAGCTAGACGGTCAAAGTAAAACTGGGCCAAAATTTAGTATTACCTAACTGGTTTACTTAGTGTAGTATCCCTCCCACTCTATCACCTATTTCACAAACATTCACCGATTAAAAATATTTTTTAGTTAAATATTCGTTTCATTGGAATACAAAAAACATTATAACGCTTTCTTAAGATGATTTGAATTTTTAAAATTTGTTTTTGTCCATTACTCTTATAAAATACGAAGAATTTCAAATAAAATATAATATACAAACACAGAATGATCTAGTGTGCAGGTGGAGTCAGTCGTAGTTACCATGACAACGGAACCGTTAAACGACTCCGGCCCAGCTCTAGCATTTTCATTGGTTAAATCCACTGGAGTCGAATCCGGAGTGATTTAAATCCTTTTGAAACCGGACTCGTTCCATTTTTTCGTTCACTGAATCTAGCCAATAGAAATTGCTGGAGCTGGAACCGGAGTTGTTTAACGGTTCCATTGCTATGGTAACGAGGACTGACTCCACCTGCACACTAGATCATTGTGTTTGTATATTATATTTTATTTGAAATTCTTCGTATTTTATAAGAGTAATGGACAAAAACAAATTTTAAAAATTAAAATCATCTTAAGAAAGCGTTATAATGTTTTTTGTATTCAAATAAAACGAATATTTAACTAAAAATTATTTCCAATCGATGAATGTTTGTGAAATTGGTGATAGAGTGGGAGGGATACTGCAGTAAGTAAACCAATTAGGTAATACTAAATTTTGGCTCAGTGTTACTTTGACTTTCTCACGGTCATGTACACGGTTAAACTTACCCAATGAAGATAAGAATAAGAGTGTCCAGCGCTATGTTAAAGATTAAGCACACAGCTTTTTCTTTTCGTAAGATAATAAGATAATATTTTTAAAGCTTGATATACAAGTCCTAGTAAATAAATATTTCTTTATTTATGAGTAATTATCATTTTGCTTGAAGGGTTAGATTTTTTTTTATGGGAATAATTTCCTACCCATTTCCGTTTCTCTATCTTGGATCCTCTTGAAGCACATTAACTCCAGTCTTCCAGTGGTCAAGCTAGATAATGACTAAACAGCATTGCTTTAATTTTTATAATTGACTAGTCTATTTTTATGTTAATTTTATATTTATCAGTGCAATTGGAAATTAGGGATAGTACTCAATGTGTGTTAAAGAAATATAGTTTTGTTATTAACTGGGAAAGCTAACATTTAATGATATTTTTTAATAAATTGCGTGACAATGTTACTAATGCATAGGGTAAGTACAGAGACCGGAATCGGTGAACGAGTTGTTGGAATCGATTCCAACCCTGGAACTGATTCAAATCCAACGAGTCCAAAGACGGACTCGTTCTGCCCATCACTACTTTACAATAGCCCACGGAGGTGTGGCCTATTTATTTTAAGCGCATGCGCAGTACAGCACACTTACCGTTGACTTTTTAAACTACTTCCCGCCAATGTTCAATATATTCTTTTTAAATTTCTCAACTTCCCACTAATGTGCTGTATATAATTTTTTTGAATTTCTTGCCTATTTATTTTTAGTGAGCATGCGCAGTACACTCACACTTAGTAACTGCTTCCTTTCCAACGTATTATCAGTTCCCGCCAGTGTCCAGTGTGTAACTTTAGGTGCGTTTTTTTTTAAAGTTCATAAAACATGAACGTTTAAAATCTACAGTTTTTCTTTTATTTAAAGCATGAATGTAGTCTGAGTGAAGATGGAGAGATGAAAGTTTCAAAATTTTGAATGAGTGTTGGTTTCATTAGTAATAGATATGTAGGTCCGAAGTGTGGAAGTGAGATAAGTATGAAAAGGAGTCATTTTTCCATGGGCGATCAAATGAGAGCATTATTTAAGGGAGTGCATAAAGTGTAGAAACAGAAGGATAGGGATTGCATTGAATAAGGTAGGCTTCTTTTCTTTTGTTTTTCATGTGTCTGAATTACAAATTAGAGTTGTGTGTGGATTAGTTGGGTAGTGAGGGGGTGTGGGGGGCGAAGCCCCCCATAAAAATAAAAAATAGATCAGGGGGCGTGGGGGCAAAGCCCCACAAAAAGGGGGGGTGTGGGGGGCACAGCCCCCCACGAATTTTTTTTTTAAATAAAATTTTCAATCTTGAATTAATAATTCGAAGTGATTCTGATTCGCGTTACCATATAACCCGCCAGATTTAAATGTAAATAAAGATTTACCGTGTTCCAACGTACAGGATGCAGGTTTGTTTCAAGGTACAAGACGGTACATGTTTGAACAAAAGTTGCAATCTAAATTATAGGTTACGAATAGAAATCAAAATAATGTAAGTATTCTACTCACTATTTAGCGGAGATTATTATTCCTGACGTGGTTGATAGTTATATTCACTATTTTTGAGAATAAACACTTTGGTTTGATGTTATAAAATTTTACTTTTCACTAAGAAAAACTAAAAATTGCTCTGGAAACCTCCAAAAGCAAACAAGAAAACTGAAACTCAGTTTATAGGGCTGTTATATTATGATCTATCACATACTTCAACAGAAAGTCCACAGATGACACCAGTGTCCAGAAACATGAATTGTTCCAAGGTACACTATGCTCAAGGTACAACAGTCTCCCCTATATTATTTATTGTAATCAAATTCCGAGCATAACATTTTCCTGTAACGATATGCATCGCGGACATATTTATATAAATTATATAAACTATTAACATTATTATCCATTTAATATATCAATATATTCCTGCCACTCCAATCTCTTTTCCCAAAAAACTGTAACCTGAACTCATTAAGTTCAGGGCATATTGATATAAAATGGTAGGTGTCCTCGTTCACATTCATGTTTCACAGAGGGAGCACATGAAGATTCTGTCTCTTTTCCAAGGTTGGTAATTTAATTCTAATAACTCCCCTCGGGCACGGAAAATAGTCTGAATCAGATGGAAATTAATATTATTGTTAAAATAATTGTTACCACTTTCCAAATTTAAACGTTTATACTGTTGGTGGAATTCACTGTTTATAACTTTTTCCTGTAATATAATTGCCTGTTGTTCACCTAATTTGGCAATAAACTCTTTCAACCATTTCAAATGCTGGTCCATTAGAAGTGAAACAGAAATTTCCAGATTATATTTTCCTGCTTCTACCAATAAAGCTTTATACCAGGATAACTTGTTTTCGATAATAATTTTCGCAAGAAAGTTTGTTAAACGATCAGGGCTTTGGTTCAATACTTTGTTTAAGTAATTAATATGTAACATGAGTGTATAATTTTATAGTGGCTGACTAGAGGTTTCTATATAGTTACAACTGTAGTTAGGCAGTTTGTACAATTTCGTCAAGAAATATCTCTGTAATTTCTCCACATTGTCATGCTCCTCACCACCCCACACTTGAGCTTCGTAGCACATCACCATCTTTGAGGTAGACTTGAATAACTCCATCTTGCTACTGAGTGCTACCGCATTATTACTTATTACATGATGCCAAACACTATTAAGTCCAAATTTGGGGGCTGACAATCTTTCTTTAAAGTGTGGTGATAATGACAAGGTCGGGGTCAAGGTTATTCCCAAGTATTTATAATTTCGCACGACTTCAATCCGCTGATTCCTATAAAACCATTTTTCATTTTTCTTATATCTGCCACAACCTTTTCTACATACCATATTCTTACATCAACGGTATTTAAACATCTGATCTGATGGAGTAAATGAAACACTTGTAGGAAATAAAAATTCACTCGACATGTATTTTAAATTGATGATTTTCTGAAACATAAGAATGAGTACGTATTCATTCGCTAACTGAGGAGGCGACATTGGAGGATTGCCAATTAAAGTAAATTCTAACCTCTGTACAGTAACTTCATGACTTCTTGTTCTTCTTTTAATAGTGTTCTTCTAAAATAATGTGTTCGTTAGAATTTATTGGTATTTCAAATGTCTTAAAATGTTTCTTTTAAGTAACTCTATCGAGGTTTGACCAGAAAACATCCAATAATGCCACCTTAGCCTCAATATTTAAATAAAAAAAATTATAATAATAATAATTTTAAAAAATATAGAGAGTAAAAAGAAGTTGGCTTTGAATAATCTACGCTAAAAATGTAAACTAAGTTTCTCCTTTAAAAATATATCTTGCTTTAATATGCTTTTGATTGTTAGGCGTGAATAATATCTATTTAACATATAAATTATGTGTATTTTTTAACAGCGGGTAAATAATTACTTTGTGGGACTTTAATGGCTGCTTGGGCAAGCTAAATTTTGGCTCTCTTTTACCTTGGCTGTTTTCTGGCGAAATCTTCCACCTTTCATCCAGAGTGTAACAAAAATGAGTGTGTTTTATTTTATATAAATATATTCAACTGGGTTTAACAACATGTTTCCATACTGATAAACTCTTAGTCTATTCTTAAATCAGAAAAAAGAAATCTGCGCGATTTAAAAATTGCTGAGCTGGTTCTTAAATGGAAATTAGAACGAATTTGCAAATAATTAAAACTGAAAGAGTGATAACTTAAAAAATTATAGGAAAATCCCTACAGAAAAGAGAAATAGGGATAAATTAAATTTCGATTAAGCAGGCTCTATATTTGAAAAAGTTAATATGAAGACAAAATAGTTTTTGCCAGTTTTGCCCATTTAGAAGGAGTTTCTTACCCAAATTTTTGACTTGGTGCTCTTGAAAAAATATAATCTTCATAAAAAAAACTTTCATAAACCACTTAAGAGACTTGTTTTTGGTTCCATATGGCCGCACAACATTAGGTACAGCTTAAACGAGAGGTTCTCAAACTCATTTCGTCTACCACCCACTTTGAGAATCAATTATTTTCTAGCGCCCCCTAAAATTTCTAATTTTACCATCTCTTAAAATCAAATCGCAACCATTACTTTACCTTTATTATGGCGTGCCATATGAATCTTATCCTGTTTCTGAGTTCAAACTTACATTTTAAATGATACTGTTCTATTGAGACCAATAAAAGGTCACTTTATACAGGGTGATCCATTTAAAACGCACCAATCGCTAATAACTATTTAGGAAAGCGGAATTTCGAAAAAATCCACGAAGTAAACTGTATGTTTTTTTTTGGTCTATTTTTCACCCTCGATGCTGTATCTTCATTTCGGTTAAAAACCGGTTTGAGGTTTCATAAGGACCACTGGTTTTAATAATGATTATGAAAACTACATAAAAAACTGTGAAAAATGACGTTAACCCCGTTTTGATACCCCTAATATTAATTGAGATATTTAAGATCAAAGTTAGAATTTTATCAACTCGTGAACGGTTTACAATACAAATTTTTCAACAGAAATACACGTTTTGGGAGGTCCTCTGACTACAAAAATGTTATTTGTGACTCAAAGAACAAAAATAATAATAATTAAAGATTTTAAAAATAATGTAATGGTTGTGGGTGAATCAGGATAAATTAGTTTTATCATCAAATAAAAGCAACCAACACATCATTTTAATGCACCCAGTATGCAAGACTTCTTGAACTGTGATTACGGTAAGAAAAGACCTCCCAAAACGTGTATTTCTGGTGGAAAATTAATATCGAAAACCGATCACGAGAAGGTAAAATTGTAACTTTGATCTTAAATATCTCAACTAATATTAGGGATATCGAAACGGGATTAACGTCACTTTTCACAGTTTTTTATGTTGTTTTCATAATCATTGTCAAAACCAGTGGTCTTATGAAACCCCAAACCGGTTTTTAGCCGTAACTCCGCCAAAAATGAAGATACAGCATCGGGGAAAATTTGAAAACTAGACCGAAAAAACATATAGTTTACTTCATGGGTTTTTTCGAAATCCGCTTTCCTAAAAAGTTATTAGCGATTGGTGCGTTTTAAATGGATCACCCTGTATATGTATAATATTTAGAAAAACTTGTATTCAAATTAAATAAAACAGTTCAATTTAAATTTTAAAACTAATCTAATGTGAAGGATGAATGTGATGATTTTTAATAAGTTTGTTTGTTTGTTGTCAGGGTCGAATTTTTCGAAAACAGCCGTATGTCTTCGCGTTCGGTAACATGCAAACGATTTCTCTTTCTAGTTAACAACGTGGCCACAGCACTAAATGCACGTTCATACGAATTCGACTATGGAAATGCTATCAAAAATCGTTCAACAACCGACCACAACCCAGGGTACAATTACGGGATTGGCTTTTGTAGCCAAAATTAACGAAATTAAAAGTAACGAAATAATAGATGTAGTGTGGTAGGTAGATTTTGATTTTACTTTAAAATGTTAGGAAAACACAAACAGCCATCACCCCACCCCCTAAACCGCTTCAACACCCCAAATTTTCTCTGAGCTCTTTACCGCCCCCTTTTCGGGTCTCCAGCGCCCACAAGTAGGCGTTATCGCCCACTTTGAGAAGGACTGGTTTAAACTTTTCTTTTATGTAATTAACCAAAGTCATGATCTAGCCTAAAGATAGAGCGGCATCTTTGGCTTTCGCGCACTTGTTCGCCCCGCACGCCGAATTGCTAACCTATCTTCAAAAACAAGTGATTTTTCATTTTTAAACGATTTATGACTTGCGAATAAAAGCAATAGTTTAAATTAGCACCCAACTAACTGTATCCAACTTCTGAAGAGACTGGTTTGTGGAGAAAAGTGATGACCACGTACTTGAGAGGTCCTTCTTGTCACCGAATTTCCTGTAATATATGTTAAATGGAATGCTCTTCTTAGGCAGGACCTCTTGTTTAGGTGTATTTGTGTAACACAAGCAATGTGATTTGTAATATGACCGCCAAATTGATTACAGACAACACTCTTATCTAATTAGTCCACCAAACTTAATTAACTTACCAATTGTTCGTGTTCGTGTGCTACAATTTCACATTGAATTAAAATTATAATAATTATTGTAATTCAAGAAACCATTAGATTATTTTGTACTTATTAGCACTTTTGTAATGCACATTCCCCTTTTAAATTGCCTGGAAAAATAAGGCATAAGAAATTAGTAAAAGAGATGCCAGAATAGTCCTATATTAACAATTTTCGTTTTACACATATCTGTTCAACCACTCTGTAAAAATGGCAATGCGCTGTTTCAACTCCATGAATTTAGTTTGCTCCATTTAATGAAAATAAATTAGGCTGAAGTTTCGCTACTGTATCTATGTAACAATCACCCACTAACAAAATAATCTGAGATTTAACAAATTATTGAGTTGGGGAAGCTAAAAACAGTCTAATAGAATCTATTAATAAGAATTAAATTCTGAGACTTGCATTAGTGTAGTAAGTTTGTAAGAGTTAACACTCAGTTTTCAAGGGAAGAAATATGTGCTTCAGAAGCGAGCCACAATTTGTTGTAAACCCTTTGATGGCCAGTCTAGCGATCAAGCTCGTCACAACCCCTTCGGCCTCCAGACGGTTCGCCCACTACCTCATCCTCCCAGCTATCAGCTTACAGCCTGCTCCAGTATTCCAGTCGCTCTTTTATTATAATAAACTTTCACTTTATTAATGTTATTACTAGGTAGTAAAACTACAGTTGCTTTTTTATGAGAATGTTACAATAAATTTCTTTTTTTTTCTTTTATCATTATTTTTGCTGTAATAGATTTTCGCGATTTAATATATTTTAGATGATAAACAGAGTATATTTTTAAGAGAATTTTACAGAACAAATATATTTTCACGCGGAATTTAGATCTTCTAGATAGAAAAACTCAGTTCCCGACGTCGTCATTCCCCAGGTTGCCTTCAGAAAACGTGAATGATGGTTAACTGTCATAGTAACAATGATGAATGCAGGCTCTGATTTTATTTCGTGCTTATTTTAGACATACTAAAAACTTTTAAAGGGCACTTTTGCTAAATCAGAGGACCTTAAAATGAATTTTCCTTGCGATAAATCAAAACCTGAGGAGCAGGAGAAATTAGAGATACCTAACAAGTAAGAAATACACCCTAAAGTAGCCACTCTCTCTCCACCGTTTTTCATACAATTTAGTAATTATTAATATTTTCTTCTTATTAATTTACACAGGCGAAGAGACCGTAAATTGTACTGAAATGGCACGTTAGAGGATAGCCTGCTCTATCTTCATAAGTTTATTGCCGGTTTCATTGATGGCTGCCAAACGAAATATCGAAATGACATTGTTGAACAACTCAAAGTGCTGACGTCACAATTAAGACAAGTGCTAGAAGCACGTAAAAATCTTTAATTCCATGTCGTTAATTTTTAAATTAATTTAATGGACATCTAGCGATTGTATCTTTCTCTAACAAATTTATGTTTTTTAATTTATTTTGCGAGGAGCGAAAGTTCGATTTTTTAAATCGATGGTAAAAAGTAATGTTTTTGGTATTAACCGACAGTAATTCGACAACACAATGTTGTTGCATTATGTCAAAAAAAAGATCTTTTAACAGTAAGGAAAAGAAACTTAAGAAAGGTCCCAAGTTCATCAGTTTGTAAAAGACTAGTATCTCTCCTGCAGTGAAAACATTTTGTTTTTCGTTCTGAGGGAGGTTTCAGTGCGATGACGGAATAAGAGAGTTTTAACCAACGGTTTAATTTGTCTAACACGGGCGAATGGATTAAATATATTTATTTCTAGATGAAATTGATATTTTATTAAAAGTTTAATTAATAAAACGAAATAGAAATAGTAGCAAATTATAATTCTACAGTTTTGGTTGTAAGGTCAGCGGGGATTTACCCGTGGAACCCCTTTCAACACGATGATTACCAGACTATACATTTTCTCGACTTTCCATTCGCAAGTTTTTCTGGGAGTGCTACAATCTAATTAATCAATTCGCCAGGAGAATCTAAAGTTAACCTCCAAACTCTCACAATAAAAACTGCAATAAAGATGAATGATACTTGTCCTCAGTGATTTCCAGCTCTGGACACAATGCTGAGGGTGAGTACAATTCAGCTATGGCAATATTCTGTGAATGTTAAACGATTTTTGACAGTTTCTTTACGAATTATAATTATCATAATTATTTATAATTTTCTCTCTTGGCACTTCATGGAGGACATAAATCCCTAAACTATTAGTTCGTGGCTTTGCCTAGTAAAGTTATGTTCTGCCAAACATCGCAATCCGTTAAACCTTAACAAAGTTATGTTTTCAGCCAGGTCGGGTCTTTATGACCCAGTTTCGTAGAACATGAAGTGCGCTTAAATGGACTTTAGGCTTAATAGAATATGACAAAAAGATTCCTTTTTTTTTAGGTTCTTGTAAGTAACAAAGCACAGCATGAGAAAATAATAAATAAAATTTCTTGCTATCTTAAATCGTCACATCACTTAAGACATTGACTTGGTTAATGTTCGTCGTAAAAAGTTTTTGACTTGCTAAGCAATGATGGAAATATTCGCTAACTTAGGATAGATGTGACATCTTTTTCCAGTCATATAAGTGAAGTTTGGATTCCTATTATCCTGACTTTTTCTGATTGCCCAAGAGCATTAGTATAGATTTGCTTTTGAAATATGCAAGAAGAATAGCTAAATCTTATAGCAAAAGATGCCACCTTATTTTTTTTGGAATACTAAAATCTTCTAAAGGTGGCTTGGAAGAGGTATTTCATGCAAGTAAAAAAAGTTATGGTCTTCAACGGACCAAAGTAGATCAAGTTCGAGAAATTTATGGCTGATGGCTAATTTACTACAGAAAGCATTCACCAATGACTCAGTGTGCTCGCAAAGAACCACAGAAATGTTCAGTATAATCTCCGAGTACTCCTGGAAGAAGTAAAGGACATAAGCATGCGGCAAAAACCAAAGTAATGAGAGTAAAAAAGAAGGCGAGCAGAGCCATCTGAATCATAAACAGTGAAATGCTAGAAAAAGTGGACTCTCTAAGAACGAGGGACCGCATCTACTGAATATTTGCGTTTTCGAACACAGATAGCGAGATAAGCGAACTTATCGGTGGAGTGAGCAGGATAGCCCATACCAAAAAAAGGTGGCTTCTTAAACCTCCTAATAGTGGGGAAAATACATAATTAGTCGGGCAAAAATAAACGTTGCTCTCAATATTACATAATCATCAGAGTCATGGACGTTAACCTCAAAATATAAATTGAAGCTCCAGGCCACAGACATGAGGTTTTAGAGAGACGGAGTCCATAGCAGTACAACCAGGGTAAACCTCGACGTTAGACTCGCTACTAAAGTAATAGAACAAAACAGATTGAGATGGTTTGGCCCCCTGCTTTGCATGGTACAAAACCGCATCTTATAACGCTAGAGTGGCGGGCAAACGAGGGAAGGGGAAGCCGAGAATTAAGTGGGAGGACTATAAAGAGGACTTAGCTGCAGGAGGAAGAAGGAATTGGTGTAAAGCAAGCTCAATAGAAAGCCACCTACTCTGCCTTTGCGGTACAAGAGGATCGACGATCTGATGGTAATGGTAATAGAGTAAGTTACATAATTATAGCAGCTATTCATGTTATGACAATATTTTTAAAATTTACGATTTGTGATTTCGAATAAACTGAGATAAATATTGAAAAAATAGAACTATAATACAAATTGCTTGGAAGTTTATTAAAATTAACTTAAGTTTATTAGTCTCTTCTGGTCAGCTGAAGTAACTGGTAAATACACAAGCAGTTGGTACCTGAGATCAATGGTCATGAAGAACATAGAAAAGTGGAGGTCTCAGTACGAAACAAATGGCTCTTCAATGAAGCCTCTGATTCTTTGGAAAGAGGTAGAAGTACGGATGCAGTGAGAATCGTACTTTGAATGATTAAAAAAATACTTTTTCAAATAACCGTCCGAACAAACAGAAAGAGATGTCAACATATGTTCTGGATTAAAATCCGGATTAACACCAAACTGGACCGAGGTGACTCTGTTACTTTTCATTTGGCTCCCTTCGCTCTTCCTGTTCTCCGTAAGCGCTATAATTTGGTTTCCCCAATAATGCCTCATTGAAACGGTACAATAATAAATACATCTATAACCAAATCCCTTTTAAATGAAGCTTAAAATGATAAAAATTAGACGGGATAATCGCACAAAGGCATCAGTCTGTTGTGCACACGGTCGGAGATGAGACCTACAAAGCTGTAATACAAAGCTATTGAGGTATTGGGTTCGATTTCCGGTCTAGCCCAAAGATTTAATCAAATGGTTAATTCTAAGAATTTATTAGTAAAGTAAAGTATCCTCAAAAAGTGGACGAAAAAGCGTAACTTTGAAAAACTTTTACTATAAAAGATAAAATGTATTTATTTATATTTATAGATATTTTCTGTAAAATATGGGGTATATCATCGTTTAGAACTGTGATTTTTTTGCAACAACTCCGATCTGAGAAAAAAGTTGCTAAAAATTAGCAAAAAAGGCATAATTTTATTATTCATTTGATTTAAACTATTTTCAAAATGCCAAACTTCACTAGCTAAGAAATTTACATTAAATTGAGCTGGAAATATTCTTTCACTAAGTCACATCTAGCTTAAAGGCATTTTTTGTTATTTTCTACAATTTCTTCTTGTACAGAATCAAACAAAATCATTTTCCATCATGTTTTATGTTACATTTTTGGCAAGATTTCTTATCTCTTAGAACTCGCCGTGAATGCTAAAGCATTTATCTCAACTAAATCTATTACGAGTATGTATATATTTATGCCGCCTTTACACATAAGATGTCTGTCGAGATTTATCTCAATAATTTATTTTTGTTTCATGTGTTCAATACGAATAGATTTTGATCGATTTACTTTTAAGGATCTACTTGGATAGAATATAAAATTACCTAGTTTGCCTTGGTTAGATAGAATAGTTTAACCTTGGAATTAAAGAAGCATTGCTATTTTTGCTGTACGACTAAATAAAACCTTCTCAAACAATACGTGAAAGGTAATTACTTGTCAATCTGTTGACATCATTCACAACAGAGAGAACTTAGAGCTTTAAAAGATATCTATTTTTATGTCCCTTGTCTCCTTTCGTGGGTGTAGATTGCTCATTAATTGTTATTAAATAACTAAATCGTCCTTTAGAAAAGTGAAATTATAAATAACATAAAAAATATAGAATTCTATGAACTACTTTTTTATAGTACATTATAATTGTGTCATTAAAATTTAAGGATGTCTCAAATTATTATGATTTACTTGTGTAGCTCTCACTTCTCTCTAGCATTGGTAACTAACTTACCCTGTATTCTTTACTATTAGTATAATCCTTAAGTCAAAATTAAATCGGTAATTAATGAATTATCTGCAGAACTCAAGTCAGGAAGTAAGGCTGCCTGAGATAGAACACTTAACTAGGAAACAAAACGAAAATGTTAAATACATTATTAGACGTTTTAACAAGATGTTTATATAGAACGTTTATCTGTCTTAAATAAACCTCAGCAACAAAGAACTTCTTTTTTTTAATGCCATTGGCATTTAGTCCTCCAGTCTTTGGCAGGCAGTCCAATAAAAATTCGAAAGAGAATGTATAGGAAGCCCTATTTGTCTTACGCCTTAATGTGCTTCTTACTCAGTTTATGGCCATTCGCACCACTCCAATTAGACACAAATGGGCCTGTGGAAATTCGTGGCAGTGGCTATTTTAAAGCTAAAGGGAATCAACCTTCAGGTGCCGAAGCGAACTCCAGCGCTTTCTAAATGGCAGGCTTTCGGTTCTCGCAGATACCTCTCATTCCCATCTAAGTGAAACCTAATTGTTTCGAATTCCAACGAGACCTTTTGATGGCATTTCTTAGCCTTCCTTGGCTAGTTGGTCGTCGTTTTCGTTTTTCCGGATACCACAACCGTTCTTTTCCTTTAAAAGACGACTTTTCATCTCGCTGAGATCAGTGTGATCAACCCGACGATTGACTCATGTACGGCGCAGCACTTGCGTCGAAACTTGTCAACAAATATATTGCGATATATGAGTCTAAAAATAAAGTTTCATTTCATAAGTAGTGACTTTTTGAGGTGTCTCAATATTAATGGCAGGAGATTCATGAGGTCGGAAAGTTTTTTCTGTCAAAAAAAGACGTTCGCTTCTTAGTGTTGCAGTAATCAATCTGAAATTTGTTGACTTTGTCATAAGTCCCTTCCGGCTTGTTTTAAACTTCGATTCGTTTGAATGAAGGTGATGGCTGTTTCCTCTTAATTTGCCAAACGTTTCAAAATGGACATGTACCCTCATCAGTTGGCTGATGTGATAAGGATATGTGATAGGTGAAAGGAGTATAATTCATGTGGTGGTTATAATACCTGTTGGTATGGTCTAATTTTCAACTTCATTAAAATACATCTGTGCAAAAACATGTGGAGAATAGAGGAATACGACTTTCCAAGATCCCCACCCAGCGGACCAGAGTTCACTGTAGAAGAAAATATGAATGTCAACATGCAAGTCTAGTTTGTGTTTCTGTGTGTAAATACTGACCTTAACATTAACTACTACTACTACAAAAGAAAATTTGAGAAAATTGTACGAATTAGGTTGTATAGTAAGGAAAAAACGGATCATCTAAGTGGCAGTGATGTGACCCCTTTTTTGCCTCGTGCATCTTTTAACGTAATTTCTAGAATCTGCCAACCTGCTCTTTTTGCTGTTCACTTAGTAAACTCTTAAAATATCAACAGCCATTTTAAATATTTCTCTCTCATTATTTATTGTGTAAAAGAAACGTTTAATTCATTGACCTTAGTGAGATTAAACAAAAAAATTGTTTATCTTCGAATTGTTTCATGAACTAGTTTTCCATTACAGTTAAATAAATTTTTAATCCCATTTTAACAAAAGAAACGAATTTTTTTGTTTTAACTTAATTTACTTTCTAATTTAATACATTTTTGCATTTTTGCACAAAACGATATAAATAAAAAATTATCTTAGATTTTTTAGTTATTACAAATGACAGCATTCGGGAATTTAAAGGTGTATTTCTACTTTCAGTGCATAAAATTATAGTTCTTCTTTGAAGCCGGATCTTGTTATATGAATTTTTTGTTCTTACGTTTTACAAAGTGCTCGCAAAACTTATATCCGGCACGCATTGCAATTCATCTTGACTCCATAAGTTCATGAGGTCCGAATCTGAAGATGACGCTTATAAAATTACTAATTTTGGCTTTCACTCAGCATTTGTAATGGGAAATATGTAAGATTGTTACAACGCCTCCAGTTAGGCTGAGAGAGGTGGCAGAAATAAAATTGGCACCCAGGGCAAACCAATAATTTGGTGACCCAGTACTAGTTACTTTTAAGAACTGTTAGATACAGATTTGGATGGACTAAATGGGATTTCCCGAATCTAGAGCCAGTTCTTCTAACATCCTGAACAATTGAGTATAGTTCCTTCTCAGAATCTCAAAAAAACTGGCATGAGTCGCATTATGTTAAAGATTTTTTGAGAACCCCGGCAAGGAATCCAACTAGGAATTCCGTAAATGATACAGCTACTTACTACTATTGGCAATCCAATCAAACTCGACGTCAAAGATGAATGGTGTTGGACTGTGCAATTTGAAATAATCTACTTCTTAGTTAATGTAAATAAGCTCTAACAGTTATTAGCCCGTAAGTTGACTTAGCCTGGCTTGTGTAATGTTTTTGGTAAATAGTTTAGATATGTTTCTCAACAAATGAGCATGTTTATAGTTGTGAATTTAATCACAGATTGCCCAGTATTGTTACCTTCCTTCAGTATGAGAAGAGATGTTTTTGTAACTATTTTTCTCGTAGTTCCATTGTTCTTTTATTTTAGTTTCATTATTAATTTGTCTAGGTCTCTAAGAGGTGGAAGAGCTTTAATAATCTGCCCGCCTGGTCACACCGAGATATAGCGACACTCATTTACTTCTCCAATATTATTTTTCCTCTCTATTAATTGATTTCTCCCTCTTAGAAATCAAAACAATTTGGTACAATGACTTTTCTACCGAGTACTTCAAATATTTTTTTTCTTATTTAAAATTTAGCATTTTTACAAAAGATATATGTAAGAATGTTTATGTGGGAATTGTCCTACTTACTATGAGAACCGAAGAGAGCAACTATTTGTGGTATTTACAATCTCTTGTATAGTCACACAAACCAGAAAAGAACTTGACAAAGGAATAATCCAATAAGTAAAACTCTAGACCTACATTGATCTGTTACATTATAGTAATGTAAAACACATAAAATCATTTGAATCAGTCAAGCGAGCTGGCTAATATAAACTGCTTCTAACTTCCTGCATTTCTGTATTTCATTCGGTTGTTGAGATTTGTTATCATTTAAGTAAAACCTCTTTAGTAATTGTGGACTCTCCAAGAAGACAGTTAAGTAAAAAAACAAAAACTGTCATTTTCTGTTTTCTACATAAATTCATTGTAGTAATATTTACTAAGTAATAGCTGGAAATGTAATACATATTTACATATTTTCAACAATATTTTTGTAAAATTTAACCAGACTTTCCTTATCAGAGGAAATAAAGATTAAGAGGCATCACCCACCCCTCACTACAGGACATTCTATTGGCCACCAAGACTACAGGACAACCTTGAAGATGGGAAGGGTTTGGAACGATGTGTTTATACGTAATACTAAAACCAATATACTCTCATACCCTCAAAACATTGGTTCTGCAGATTTCCTCAAGGAGTTTGCTGCAGCGATTGAGGCAAGGAGTTCAACAAAAAAGTTGATAATTTTAATTTTTTTTTTTTAATGATTTAAGGCGCGTCAACATCTAAGGTTATTGGTTATTGGCGCCCGGAGCTTTTTTCAGTGCACTGCCGGCCTCCGGACAGTGTTCTCTCGTTACAGACAACACTGTCCATCACCGGACAGTGAGCTGTAAGAAGCTCCTAGGAAGAGAAAATCTGAGGGTAAGCAGCTGATTCGAACCCGGGACCTCCGCGTGGGAGTTCAGAACGCTAACCGCATAGCTAATCCCTTCCCTATTATTATTATTATTATTTTTGTAAGGAAAATGATTATTCAGAAAATTAACTTTTTGCGAATAAAATTATTTCATTGTTAGTGGCAGGCTCATGCTACCTCTTCCAAATCCTAAAATCAAGTAAAATAATAAGTAATAATAAAGTACAATAATTCAGTCTTATTTTGTTTTACCAAGCTGTGCAAGCACAACCTGGGGCCTATGTCATCTTCAGAGCTTACACTGATTACTTAGCCAATTGGTTTTGATTACGTAGTAATCAAAAAAGCATACACTGTAAATGGTTTAAAAACTGTGCCACAAAGTTTATCTGTTTGCTTCTTTGGTTATATTTGGGAATTCGAAACAAATACAAATTTAGATGTACTTACATTATATATGGTAGATATAGAAGTAACGTTTTTGGAGCGAATAAAGGAAAATATTTACATTAATTTTTATTTAAATTATTTTTTAACGTTAAAAATGATGGAAACTTACGTTGTATCTACTAATAATTAATTTTAAGTAATGATTTTCTAACATTTTAAAAATTAAAATATGAGACAAACTTTCTCAGCTACGCTAACTTGGTGCCTAGCTGGACTTCCTATATCTTACAACACGTCTGAACAAATCTGAACAGAGTTCTAGTAGGAAAGTGGAAATACTTAGTGAGCGAGCATGCCTAAGTAGAAAATGTTTAACTTTTACAAAAAAATGATTAATTTGGAAATAAGTGAATTTATTAATGAGCAGTTTATGATTAATTCCAAGTGGATAAGGCAGGAGAATATATAATATGTTTAAAAAAATTGTTTTTGAAATTAATAAATAACGGAAAAGATACGCTCTCTGGACTAGGAAGCAGGAAGTCACGACTTTAAATCCGGATGTCTATCTTTAAATTTTCTCTCCCTTTTTAGGAGCCTTAGCAATTCACCAATCCGATAAGAAACGATGTTGTATAATAGAAGAGACAGGAGCGTACCTTTAGAAATTAACGCGCCTTAAATAAATATACAGAAAATCTATCAAGTCCAAAAGAAAGTGCAATAATTTGTACTTTCAAATGATATTCATGAGAACTCTAAGCTGTTAGATTAAATATTTAAATTCCGTAACTTCATGAAGAACGTCATTCTTATAGAAATTTTTTTTTTTTTTAGAACCAGAAACTTTTACTTTTATTTAACAAAAATCAATGATCCGGTTGTACCTTAAATTATGACTATATTTTGGGACGCATATTTTATTTTGAAGGACGAGGACCCAGCGTGTATCCCAGCTTAACAATGTTCCCACAGACACACTAGAACTCACACAATTCTCAAATGCAAACCATATTCAAGTACTATTAACTCACTCCAGTTCATTTATTTTTAGAAAGCTCTAATTTATTTATTTTATTTTTCACTTGCAATACTATCAACGAAATAGAACTGAGGAAGAAATACGATGAAAGATAAATTTGAGAAAGAAATAAAGATCTTGGAAACTTAACGTGGACAAGTTGTCGTAATAAATAGCTGTGCCTTTTTTAAAATAAAACTAAACACTTGAGAGTGTTTATTACGGTTGTGCTCAAAGGGGAAATCAATTTTACCTCGATTTCATTGTTTACGGAAAATTTGTCTTACTTTTGTAAAATAATTTACAAGTTTTATACATATATAATATATTATATAAACTACGATAATAATAATAAATTATAAAAGTATTTTTTATTTCATTTTTTGTCCTTTTTCTTTTTAATTGTGACAGCTAGTTTCATTGCGAAAATTTTAAAACTCTATAGTAAACTAATAATCTAAACTATGATTGGTTATGTTGCTATTCTTTTTAGTTCTCATACATTTTGGCCCAAATTTTACAAATAAGTTCCACAAAATAAACATTTATAGAACGAAATCAACAGAAATTAATTGATTACTTTTGCCGTTTGTTGCTTGGGATTGTGTGAAGATACTCGGAATCCAAAAACGAGTAAAAAAATTGTATTATTTTGGGAATAACTCTTGCGATTCAGAAAAACACAGTTGGTTCATTATATCTGATGTGGGCCCGAGCGGTCCTTGTGCCATTGTCTTCGTGTATAATATTATGATTCATCACATTGTGGTATTACTTATTATTGCGATATTACCATTTTTATGATAAAAAGGTTATTGCGTCATTATATCTAATTTAAAAAATATTCCCTAATTCCAAATCTTAAATTTATAAAGTTTGATTCGCTACTTTAAGTAGTTCATTTAGCCAAATATTACGGTACTCTGTTCTCAAAATTAATTTGAGATGCAGCCACTTTTGGTCACATTCATATAATTTTGGCTAATTATAAGCTCGAGCTGTCTGATATAGCTTGTCTTAATTCAATGTTTTGGGTGTAGTCCAAGTAAGAAGTGTGCCCTCAAGTTGTAAACCAAGATATTTTCCTTAGAATTTCACTCTTCCATTTTACTTCACTTTTGTTAATTTTGGAAGTTATAGAAAGTGCCTTGCCAAAAGCGTAAAAATGCAGGCCAAAGCTTGCGAAATTTGCATGTTTAAAACAATCTTTTGTTAGTTTGCTTATTGATATTTGTGTTTCAATTTGGTATTATTACTTTGAAGAGTTCTCTTTAAAAAAATAAACCTACAGAAGTAGAATATGGCCTGCGTAAATTGCTAGTATTGTATTGATTACGTCGTGCTGTAGATGGTAAATAGGTTTGGACAGAAACTTCCCAATCCTTGAATCCTGTGCTGATATCTCTTCATGTTCTAGGATGGAATATTGTATTTCCAATATTCTGTCTTTTAGAAATGTACTTAGTATTGCTTAAGAGTTGACAGGTGTTTGGATTAGAGTTTAGTTTTGTAGCGAAGTCCGTCATGTCACTGATGAAAGAGAGAAAAAAGAAATAAATTCAAGGAATTTGTAAATGTGCATTGATGTGTAAGACGAAAAGCTCAGATGAGGATGTTGAAGCTTCACCTTCCATTGGTCACTATAAAAGAACCCGGACTAGCGCAAACATCATTCAGTCTAGTGTAACCCTAGAGATCAGCATAACCATTTAGTTTGAGCATTCATTCGATCATTATTATTCGATCAGTCTACCCTCGGTCAGCAGCATTCAAGTTTCAACGTTATCCTTAGTTCGTCCACCATTTAGTGGAACTTTTTTTAAATAGTTACCCTAGTTTGTGTGCTTGAAATAATGTCTCTCTTATTTTATAGTTAGTGGTAACGCGGGCCATTAAATTATATTGGTGATTCTTTCTTATTCCTACTTAGCCGTCTATCATCTATAACATTTATAATCTATTTATATTAAATAAATATATCCACTCAGTATTTATACAAGGTAATTAATGCGCATGATTGCTTCTTCGACAACATTCATCATTCAATTACACCATTTCACACTAGCAAATCGTATGTTGAAACTATTTCTAGTCGCAAAACCGTCGAGTAGTGCATCAGTCCGAATCAGTTTACAATTTTTTTAGTACTAAGTCAAAACCAATTAGTAATTTTATATTTTATTTGTAGTTGCATCAATATGAACTTTTCATGTTGGTTTTTGATAGGGCAGTAAGGACAGTATCTCGTTAGCTCGGGTTTTGGTTTTCCAACAAAAAGAAACTAAAATCGCTGGATTTTTCTAGCACTTAAGTATCCAACATGTAAAGAGCAGTTGTCCAAGTTAGTAATTAAGTGGTTCCTTGGTCAGACAAGTTTTTGATTACTAAATTTGAAATTAACTTGTCCCCAGCAGTTAGTTTGTTTGCTAATGTAGAAGAATAGCTTCTTTTTTTTATAAAACTCAATAGGCATGATAGGATATATTTTGGGTTTCTGAATATATAATGTGTTTGAGGCAGTAAGTTGGTGACGAGTTGTTCAATTAGTTTGGTCCAGGACGTCTAGGAATTAGTTTGCTGTGTGTTCTGTAAGAATTTCAGATTTTTTGGGTCAAATGTAGCATGTTGAAGTACGTATGTTATTTAGAGTGGGCAGTAGATTGTAGTTGCTATCCAAAGGTATAAGCAGTTAGGCGAAAGCATTTTTAAGTATTAAGATCGTTTCCGGGAAAAGCTAATAAGGAAGACCTAGACATTGTAAGAAGGGGATGATACATCTACTAAACCACATAGGGGTTTCAACTCCCATATTGTGGCAACACGAGCCTAGTTTCCTTAAGGCTTACTCTAATGATCTGTTATGCCTACGGTGACCATATGTTCTTTATTTAAGAGGACAGTCTTTGATTTCGCTGTTCTGTCCTCTAAATTTATTTATTTTCTAAAACAGGCCATTTGTTCTTTATTTTGTAAAGTCCTCGCAAAGCTTAAAAATATTTGAATATTTTCATTGGTAAATAATATGTGGACGAATGAAAAAACCCAGTTAAAGGTTAAAGCACATTAGAAGCATGTATTTCTGTCAAATACTATTTCCAAATCAACTGTATGGAATTTATGACTTTTAGAGGTAGGAAAAGTTAGTCTCTCGCCTCATTTCTTTGTTAACTTCTCTTTTACCCAGAATTGTGCACTAGGCCTTACAATTTTTCCGATAGTTTTGTAAAGCGGCCTGGATTCATCTACGCGTCTGGCCGAATCCATATTGAAAAACAACTTTAGCGTCCGGAATTACCTCACCTGTTTCTTAATTATTAGATGAGAAGCATCATCAGCTGTGAATACTCTTATGCAGACACCTGTTGATGATAAACAACACCTACTTAGTGTACTCGCGTATGTTCTCGCTGGCTTGTCTTATTGATCTGTTCTACCGCAGTGTTACTTCTTTCAGAAGCATAAAGAAACTGAATGACGCATCACTGCCTGGAATCACTTGGCCAATAAAAAAAAAAGAGAATGTGTAACAGAAATATTGTTGCTATAAGTTCAAGGTAAACATTTTTAATGTTCCAATTGAATGATATTGAGGTTATCGGAGAGGATCAACGACCAACCTTATACTAACAGTACAACTATTGTTATTAAACACATAGGAGTTTTCATGATGTATCAGTTTTGCACAATTATATACAACATTGATACTTTGGTTTTTACGCAGATGTGGTGTGTAGCGTTACTGTGGGCGGCCGTGGCTGAAGCTAGCCGAGGACCCAACACTCTCGGACAGCCTGAGTATGCACTAACTATTGGCATGCCATCCGATGTTGACAGCTATAATCATCTCTCACCGATGCCATTCAGCAGTGGTACATATCACTTTGTGTCTTCTACATTTCCAGGTAGATATGTTTATCTGTTTATTGTCTTTGTAACAGGGCTCAACATAATCAGAGCCCTAATCAGCAAAATTATTTTTTATTATAAATATTTTTGATTTATGGCTTTTAGATGAACTTATGATATGAGAATGATTATGTTATGAATTCATACCAACCGGGAAGGCTTTTCTACTCAAGCTAATTATGTTAACAGATCCTCCATGGTTTTCCAACTTGGGGCTTATCAACCGACTTTTAGGTTTCTCATTAGAAAGTTTTTTTTAAACTTACCTTTGTTTGGAAAAAACATCTCTCTTAGAAAAATTTGTTACTATTGGATACGTTAAACTTTTCTACGTTAAAATCTACTTCTGGAAATATATATTCTTCAAGGCGTAGCGAACATCTGGCTCTGACTTTAATCTTGACGGATCTGGCACCTACAGTTGGGCTAAACTAAATCGTTACCTCAAGAGATAATTGATTGAATTTAGATTTGGTAGCATAGAATTTTCAGCTGACTTCTCTTTTCACAATAACACAAATTTTGAAGTCAGCCTTCAGGAGTCTCTTCTTCAATTGAAAAAAGGTTTACAGTTTATAAAAGGCTAATCTTTGCCACGTAGTCTTCTTAAAAAATCTTAAAAGTCTTCTTAAAAGCTCAGAAATGTAGATTATCTATTTTTGATGAAGAGCTGCGACATTAGCATTTTCTATTTGCACAGTTCAGAATTTCAGAATGCTGATATTTAATATAAATAGAGAGTTTGAACAACATCTGCAAATGGAAGTTCAGAAATGTTTGACACAATGTTTGGTGAAATATGGAATAAGAGATATTCACTAGTACTGGACTGTCTCTATCACACATCTTTAATTATCATCCTTGACTCCTCTGCCGTCAGACGCCACGCAGGCTAGTTGATCTCCCCCCGCCACTCGTTGCGTGGCGGCCATTATTGCGTTTCAGCTACCACTATCCTCAAAAACCTCGATTTTTTCTCGTAGTCTATTCTGATTGAATTAATAGTACTTCTTGATTAATATTTCTAAAATAAAATTTATCTTATATATGTAAGTATACTAAAGCCAGTCTGGGCTTATGGCATCGAACTGTGGGGTTCAACCAAACGCTCAAATCTGCAAAGGATTCAGTCCTTGCAATCTAAAATTCTTCGCTCTATAGTAAACGCTCCTTTCTACGTCACCAATCAAACCATTCACACAGACTTGAACATTCCTTTCGTCACACAAGTTGCAAAAACACGTTACAGAAATTTCCATCTTAACATTCAAACACATCACAATCCACTGGTACAACATCTATCTTCAAGAACATTTCCAGACAACACTTCCAGACGTCTTAAAAGACAGTGGCCACGCGATCTCCTCTCTGATGAAGAAAGTCAGTAGAATTTAGAATGTTTTTGGAGTGTTGCCGCTGGGTAACTTCTCCACTCTGATATGTGTTTGTTATTTATTGTTATCATCGTTGCTTTTAACGCAAAATGCGTTGATTGTAACTAAATAAATGATTAAAAAAAAAAATTGTAGATTAATTGGATCCCTTAAAAAAATTTCTTTTAGCAAAGTTAGACATCATAAAATCCGTCTTAAATTAATCTCTGGAACAATCAGTATAATTTTCACTTAAAACCCATCAACTACAACCTGATTTCTAAAATCAAAAGCGAACTCATTCACTATATTGATGTGACAACATCAGCAGCACATGATGCATACACTATTACAAAGTTATTATGCATTAAATGTTATGAGTGTTGAAGCTTTGCTAAACTTCTTTGCTAAATTTGATATCGTGCTTCATTGTTATATTTGACATTAAATGAAGCCCTTAGAAATGGTCGGAAAAGGTGGGAATTATGACCCATAACAGTTTTAATTACGTTTCTTGATGTCATCTGAAGTAAGACCTTCTGGTAAATACTCCTTGATATGAATAAAATATTATAAAGTAATTAGAAATAAAAACAATACTAATTAAGAAAAGAAAAAGTGAACAAATTTTAAGTGTATCAAGTGCAAATTTTAGATTCAAAAAGAATATTAAGGATCTGTAATGATCAAAACAATATCGTTTTCTAGATGACTTATGGGCTCAGTAATCTCTTTTCTCAGCGGGGAGCGGACGAGTCCCCGCACAGGGCACAGGAACACATTACACATTCCTCTATATGCAAACAACTCAGCTGCGCTAGCAGCAATGACACTCCTTACATTGATAAAACTGTAAAAATTCTTAAAAAACACGAAGGTTTAAGCTCTAAATTGCCTTAGATATCTAAAGAATGATATATCTAAGTATCCTCAAATCAATGAGGGCTTACAAAGCAAAGTGGGGTTCAGCCAACCCTGCAAACATACGGACTGTACAGGCATTCCAATCAAAACTACTCCGACAGATAGCTGACGCTCCTTCTACGTGACTAACCTCACTCTTCACAACGACCTCAACGTCAGATTCGTACAAAAACTTGCCAAGAAAAAAAATATCTCTCCCATTGTCCTAATCCTTTTGTATATATCTCGCCTTTACTGTCTTTTCTGATAATCCAACTCGCCGACCTCTGTAGAAATATTTACTACCTAAGAGATAATAATACAGTTGTATTAATTTTTCTGATAACAATTGGAACACTCTGCTCCTTTTAAGTTTTAATATTACATAAAACGTGCGGATCGAGACACACTGGTCACATATTCTACTCACCTTCAACCACACAATCAGTTGTTCTCGGCACAGAATTTATAAGTATAATAATTTTTATCTCTTGAGAAACTTTGCCATTGTAAATTATCGTCTCTTGAACTGGTCTAATCGTCTAGTGGGAGAAGTGGAAGGAATTAAGGAAGATACTTCAGAGACACGTACAGAAGAGTATACTTATTAAAGATACCCAGGCTAGACGTCACTCTTAGCACCAATTTAAAAGAATGTCAAATCCAAACTTTCTCTGAATCATCAAATGGAACAAGAAAGATCTAAGGTATACTGTATCGCTGATTACTGGTCATGCACCAGACTATTGGCTCACCATTTTCTCAAAATATGAGCGTAATTCAGCGGGTTCAGTATCAACATTTGGAATTGATTAGTGTGCACTGGCGGTGGCGCACTATTTTGAAGAATGTCCGCCTCTTAAACAATACAGATTAAAGGAATTGTGAGTGGAGCTAATCCAAAGAGACATGTTCATAAACCTGCCTCTTTGTGAAGGGAAATAATGGTGTGTTCAAGATCTACTGCCACATTTCTGTTGTTTATCTATTATTATTAGAATTATTATTATTAATTTATTTTTTTTAATTTTGCGGCACGCCAACATTTGAGGTCATTGTCGCCCGAAGCTTTTTTCAGTGCAGTGCCGGTCTCTGGAAAATGTTCTCTCGTTACAGGCAACACTGCCCTCCATCGGACAGTGCCTTTTCAAGGGTTATTTTCTTTTTATATTTAACATCGCATTTATTCTTCACCATTTTAACATTTAATTCAATAATTCCCGCTGACTGCAGCCTCAAAACTAGTGTGATCTTTTAATTAATTATTATAATGCTTATTGACATTCTCTTTGGTCAATTAATTGGAATAATCTTTATAATAATTTGTTTTATTAATTAATGATTCAGCAAATACAACATGAAACAGAGATATTACAGTGGATGTCAAATTTCAACGTCAAACTGACAAATTAACTTTTCACGATGGATGAAATTCGGAGAAAAAAAGTGCTATGACTAATTTGACGGATAAAATTTAAGATACCAATAAAATAAACGTTGCGGTGAACTATATGTACTTTAAAATGACTGGAAAACAAATTATATTGATTCCAAATTGAAGTCAACTTGAAATTAGTGCTACCAATCTGTGTAGCATATCCTGGGAATTGGTCTCATTATTATTATTTTTTTTAACTAACAAAAAATAGACATAATATTGTATTTATTAATATTTGGTGTAGTGGGAAATTGAGTAAAGTAAGGTAATATTCGTGTTAATATGAGAACACGAGTATGAGCTTACAAGAATTAATGTTAATAACTTTTAAATGCTCTCCGGGAAATTGAGTTTATTTTGTGAGGCAAAAAGTAACTAACTAACCTACTCGTATAAAATTCTTTGATCTTTTTTAAATTACTTCTTTTTATCATATTTGTACTACAAATTAAGTTAATTTTTATTTCTTTGATTTATTACAAGAATTAGGTAAACGGGAGTTACTCTAACTATCTTTGTAATTGAGACGCCAGATTATTGATGAAAAATTATGTGAATAATATCTCACAAATTAATGATTTATATATGTGCAAATTTTTTCTTAATATTAACAAAATTTTAATGAAAATAGTGCTCTTAAAATGCCTACCTACGCAAAAAGACGGCCAAAACAATATTTTAGCAGTGAGCTCTGGAGCAAAAGGGAAGGAATTGGTTACTTTCATATTGTTTAAAAAAAGAACAACAACAAATCGTTATCTATATTTTTAAAATTAATATGTTAATTACTTGATAAACATGGTTGATAGCTTAAATAGCATAGATTAAAAAAAAAATAATAATAAAAAATAAAAGAACAAATTTTATGATTAATTTTTTGGATAAAAATAGAGATGATGTAGTACATGATGTAAGAGAATTATCGATATTTAAAGAAATTAATTTTTATAACTAGAAATGGACAGGGCTGGTCCTGATTATTCTTTTTGAGTATCCAATGCCGAAAACATAATTTTCTCAAGTTGTATTTCTCTCTAATTGGTAGAACTAGGTTATATCAACTCTCCTTATAAACCTGTACAGAACAGAAGACAATTGGTGTAAATACTTCCACGGCTTTCTTATCATACAATTCACTGATGCAAGTTGTAATAATGCATTAAAGTAAAAAAACTTGAGGTAGACTAGCCGAGCAATTAGAGCCGAGAACCGCAAACCTATGAGAATGGTAGTACTGGGTTTGATGACCGGTTTAGGCCCTGGCTTTTATTTAATTCAACTCAAAATTTCAGAAACACATTTAACTTTATTTGTAACGCAAGAGGCAGGATCGTACTCAGAATTAGTTCTTTAGAGCGAAGCCTATCAACTCTTCTCTTACGAGATGTACCTTTAATCAATTAGTATCAAAAAATGTTTTAAATAAAAATTATAAATCGTATATTCAATTACTTCAAACCTTTATTTATTATAAAATAATAATTACTTTAATCAAAGAATGAACTTAAACCGACGATTTTTATTTTAAAAAAAAATAAATAAATAAAATAAACAAAATCATTGATGTAGGTTGGTGTAAGCATTTTTTTAAAAAGTGTTTGAATTTTTTTAGCCTCATAATTTTTTTTATTTTTTATAATGTTTTCTTTTTAACCTGTTTTAACTGTCCTTTTAATTAATAGTTTGATTATTATAGATTATTAGATATTACAGTCAATCTACAATGCTACTTGAACAAATATTTTGTAGGTGAAAACAGCCAGCACAAGGGTCTGTGACATCTAATAAATTCTAAAAAATGTGATGGAAAAGTTAATGCAGCAAAATTACTTAACTTATATCAACTAAGCATGAATGAAATGTTAGGTACAAGCTGATTTGTGTACCTTTTGGCGTTTAATCAACCCTTATACTTAACATTTTAAACTGTAAGTTTTTGTTAAGGAGTTATTCTAATATTTCCGCTTGTGGAATTTTCTTCATTCTCGGAATGTTAGCAGCACAATTTAACTCTCCTTAATATTGTATGAGGCCTTGTTCAGTAAATTACACTGAAATAAAACTTTAGAGGCGCCCATTTTTCTGGCTGCCGGGAATGCTCTTAGTCGAATTTCTACAGAAATGTATCAAACAAAATTGTTTCTCAAATAAATCTCAAAAAATTGAAAAATACAATTTACAATAAAGGGGTACTTTTGTTAGATCAATTTAATTGCTTAGTTATGGTTGGGTCATGTCGTGAAACTAAAACGAAATTACTGTATTAGCACTCTATGATTTTCAGCATTTTAATCAGTTCAAACACAAACATGTTATTAAAAAAAAACATTTTTTTTGGACTCAAGGGATTCTCAGGAAAGCGGACATTCTAGGAAAAACTCGGCATCTAAATTTGTATATGATCATAAAACTTAAAAAAATAAATACAAATTTTGAGAAAATTTAGACAAAAATAGTAATTAGGGTTTTGGGTAATCGATTTTTCTAACTCGGAATTTTGTATTTTATTGTTATCTTTACTTAAATGTGGGAATTGGAATCGGATCGTTTAACATTTGAAACTAACGAACCTAACTTTTGATATTTTAATTTATGGAATTCGCAATTGCACCATGTTTAAAGGGAATCGTTGCAGCATTTTAATAGAAATGTTCCATAAAGAAGCTCATCCAGTAGTTAATCAAAATTAATGCATACATTCGTTTACATAAAATATTCTTGAGTTTCCTACAGTTTTTCTCGTTGTTCAGAGAGAACTTCTATTATCACTTCACCCTTGCTTGAGAAGCTGATGCTAATGCACATTGCAGAGGAAGTGGGTTTGGGGAGAAAGTTGCAGATTTTTTGTCATGGTTATTATTAAAAGTTACTTATTTATCTTTATCAGTTATTGTAGTTATTTATGAGCTGGATTAATGAGCGTAGTTAAGGGAGCCAAAAGAATCTTTATTTAAAGGACTTTAAAATTAATTTCTCTTACTCTCGTAAGAAAAAGTAATGGATCGTAGAGAATTCTTAGCAATGTTCAAAAGTCCAAAAGGCCATTTCTTTCCAGATTCTCCACCGTTTCACAGTTTGTTTCTTACCCCTCTGATTTGATTCCCAAATTTCTAGAAATTGCATGGAGAAGATATTTTCCAACTTTAGATATTCGAAACTTTCGAGAGAACTAGAAAATGTTTTTACTTTTTGCGACAAGTCAATCGAGTGGATTCGCTTTTAGGACAAAGATAGAAAGCAGGCAGTATAACAGAAACGTCCCTCCACTCCTCAGAGATGTGTTACCCAGAACTCTGGAAGTGTATGCTATATTTTCTATTATTCAATCTTATACTGAAGTGAATTAAAACCAGTTTTAATTTTGTTTTACAGTTTTATCATTCCTTATTACTTTTCAGGAAAGCTGATTTTATTTATTATTTAGGCTACAGTAATCACCTATTTGTTTCCACATAATGTCTATAAAATAAAATATTTTCACTTCATTTTATTAAAAAAAAGTCGAAGCATCCTGGAACATTAAAAGACTACATCTTTCGGCAATTATTAAATCATTCAAGCTGACACATTTCTTCCAACGTAGCAGTTTTATAGCAGCGGTTGATTTCCCTTATTGCTCGTAAAAGAAAGGGATATTTTTGGCTTAAGATTGACGTAGACGGCTGTAGCAATCTTGTCTTCTATCTGTCTATAAAATATAAAGGCAATGTAAAGTAGATAAAACATAAATCTGATTCCTTTGAAAGAATTCTTTTTAAAGAAAACTGTTTTAATTAGAATGGTGCAAGCTAATGTGCCAAGTTTAGAAACTGATCGAGACTTTTTCGAGAATAATCAGAAATCTTAAGTGTAATTAGGCATTTATGGTTAATCACTTTTCTTGTAACGGCATAAGTAATACTTTCTAAACATTAAAATCTATTTCTTCCTGCAGTATTTTTTAGTAAGTCAAAAAACTTACTGTTTGCTTCTCCTGTTCTCTACTGCACCTGGAGCTGAGGGTAGGTTGGCTTTTTTAACAGCCTTGTTGACACAGCTCTGGCTGCAGATGTAAAGTGTTTTTAGAAGAAACTGTGCTGAGTACAGTCCTCATTACTTCTGCCTCGCTGAGACAAGCCATAGTCACTGAGCAGTCTGTAAGATCCTCGACCACTTACAGTCACAATTTGATTCACCTACTGGAGTGGATCCACAATATCATCCTCTCCAGCTTAATCCCCAACTTTTCCCTTTATTCTTACTAAATAAGCCCCCGGCCTTGTATGTAACGTTATTAACTAAATTACTCCATTTCAGCTTCTGGTCAAAGATGATTTTGTAACTACTGAAGCCTCCATGATAAAAAGGATTTTGACTCTCCATTTACAGTACGCCTTGTGAAGAGGAAAACTTTGGTCTTATTGGAAGTTTTTAGATAGCTCTCATCCCTTCATCATCTACTTACCTTGTTCAGGCTCTGAAATATTATTCACAAAACATTCTCTAACTACTATTACCGAATCAATAGCAAATCCTACAAATTAGAAGCCTTCCACAAATAGCCTAAATGATTATTAGCTAGTACACTTCACAGTAATGGCGGAAATATGCTTCCCGAGGATAGCTTCTACTTATCCTAACATCTATTCGAGACGCGTTCAGGCTGGCAATATAAGTTCTTTCAAACCAAGGAAAAAAGCTTTTCAGGGAATGGTTGGTGATGTGCACCGTCTCCTCAGTAATTCCTTTAACGACACAGCGGAGGCATTATTAAAAAGTTCCTTTTGTGTAGGAAGTTAGTTAATGTCACAAACATATTTAAAACATTTATTTCAACTTCCTTACAACCTTGTGAAAGATTTGGCAAATGAAATGAAAAAATGCTCAGGTCTTAACGCAAAAGTCATAAAACTAAAGAATTGAATACAAAGAAATTCTGTGGTCCGCTGTCTTTCTGAATTTAGACTCTTCAACCTCAGTTTTCTCCATTTGAAGTTAATTTTGTTGCTAAAGGTTTGACAGTTCTGAAATTTCAGATGCACTGTTGAAAAGCGAATTAAATGGAGCTGGTTTCGTAAAATTTGACTGATTGTAGAGTCATTATTGAATTAGTGCTTATTTTTGACCCTTTATCCTATTAATATCCAAGTGGTTATAATCATTAAAGGTTCATATACTTCATCATGGTACATGCAACTACCAACTATGAGATCCTAAATTAGGCTTGGTTGTGGCAAGCTAACAAAATGATATAACAATGATATATTACATTTCTAACTACAAAATCTGCTTTGTTTGCAGATTTAGCATTTACTTTTCATTTTGAAAAGAAGATAATAACGCATTATTGAAGTAATATTACAGATTGGATTTTTAAACAAAATTGGTTTGAATTTAATAAATGCACTCTTGAGATTTTAGCGATAAATTCTGAAATAGATTACCTAAATTTAGTTACTTAATATATAAATTAATAAATAAATATAGTTTTATAATGATAATATAGTCCATGCCTATGCTATTATTAACACAGATTTTTTTTCATGAATGCTCAAATGTGTTGAGTATTTTCTACGAAATGAAATTATTACCAATGTTACTTAGGACCTTTCACATCCTTCAAAATGTCAGTTTTGAGACTCCTTGAGTCAGAAAATGAAGTTTTTAGAAACTGGTCTGTGGTGTGAGTGAATAAAAATATTTCTAAAAAAAAATCATGGAAAGCTGAAACTTTAGGTTTCGATTTGGACCAACCGGGAACCCCGTCTTCAATTTAATATGCCTTAACCGAAAGTACAATTTCATTGAATGAAAACGGCTCTAACTTTTTTAGAAACTTTGGTTCTACTGATGATAGGCTGCATCGTTTAATTGATCCATTTTTCCATGTAAATTTAATGAAAGCCCTTAAGGGAGAGGTGATGATATGTCATCCCTCTAGACTAAATTCCAGTATAATTGCAGTAGAGGCTATGAACTCAATTAGAGTCTCCTTTTTCACCAATCCTGGTAAAAAGATTGTATCCAGGTAGATTTGTATGTTCACAAGGTTGCTTGTTTCTGTGCGAGGTGGTTAACAAGTGTCTTTTTGCTGGCTAAAGCTGTTGTTGTTGTGGTTAGTGTTGTTCGTGTTGGTAGATAAATTTGAAATACTATTTTGAAGATGTCCCCCTCGAGACGTTTCAGAGTCTAATACGATTATACAGAACTTATGACCAAATATATGTGATGTGGAAGTAAAAGCTTCATTTATTCTGCAATTCCGACTTCCTCGAAGTTCTTGAAGCTCCTCTTCTGGATATTTATGAATCTTGTATAATTTTATTTATTTACTTTTGAAGACTGTTAATTTTTTTTTTCTAACAAGGAGTTAAAATTGATAAATATACAATACCCGCAGAGCTATCAAAATTTATAAATTAGCAAATTAATTAATAATCGTCAAAATATTATTTTCTAGCTGAAAACCAAGTGAATGCAAAGTTTATCTCTTTGATGATCGAAAATCAACTCAAATAAAACAGCCTATTTTAGAATACTTATTATAAAAAAATAAATAATAAACAAATAAAAAATTTATCTCGTTTCAGCACATCAACGCTGAATAAGATTAAATATTTTTAAAGAGGCTGTTATTACAAAGAATAGTCTAGTGATCTTTTTTTAAATTTACCAAAACTGAGAAGTTGCTATTAAGATTCTATCTGAGATAAATCTATTTGACTATTTTATGCAATACATTTTATTATGGGAAGATCAAATATTGGGGATATCAGTTAAAAAAGAGAAATGTTGCTAGGCAAACTAAGGTTACATAAATCACAATTGATTGTAAATATAAAGCATTTTCCAATCACAATTAAATAAACTTAAACTCGATGTAGGCTTGTTATTCTCTTTTGTGAAAGGAAGAGATGTTGGTGTAGTTGTTGAAAAGCGTGGATTTGTGAGTGGAACTTCCCCAGTTCGAATCCCATGTTTGCCTACTTTTGATATGTTAGAAAAAATGTTAATAGTAAAGTGTGTGCATCTGCCATCACGTCCTCGAAACATAATTTGGTCGGTCGCTAACCTCGCCTGAAATATTGCTTTGCTCACTTTTACAATTGACAGTATTGTAACCAATGAAGTCCTCCTGTGGTGTGATTACTGCTAGCTGAAAAATTTGACCAATACTCTGCTATCAAATTATTATATTTGTGCCTTGACCATGTGGATAAAGTCACACAACTTTCTATAAATTACCAAAAACATGATAACTGTCTAAAGACTGTTGGGAACAAATTGCAAAACAATTTGTAGACTTATCACACTCCATCCTTCCATACAAGTCTTGGGATTTAATAGAACATTCTTCACCAAGGCAGGAGACGAATCATCCAGTTTCTCTCACGTTGGCAGTCTCGCTTCGCTTTCTGGCGAATCATTCACTATCCTAGTGTACACCTTCATAAAAATAAGCGATATCAGAAATTGTTCCAGAATTTTTTGAAGGCCATCATGTCGAGTCACGTCGCATAGACACGAAGTAAAAAGGAAAGATTTAAATTAAATTGTAAGTTTTCTTCACTGACCAGATTTTAAAAATAATAAAACTATTAAATTTATTTATAAAGATGGACCAAAAGAACGTCGACTACAGCAGTCGTCAATGAGTTTCTATCTACTGGACTATTCAGACTACGAAATGTGGTTCAGCGATTCCCAAGTTTTTCATTCGAAATGATAGTCCTGTAGAGATTAGATTTTTGTTACAGAACACCGTAGTGGAGAGTTACAGAACACCGTAAATTGTGCATCTGAATTATCTATTAACTGTCTATCAAAAATCGCAAAGACCGACGTGGGTTGCGATGTGTTGTCTTCGGTGAGGATATATAATATATAAAAGAAATATATAAGATACCTTATTCGCAGAAGACTTCATCACAAGCTATCATATCTCTCATACTTCATCTTTCAATTATTACCCTTAATTAAAGCATCGATATTTGTTAGTTCCTACTAAGTCTACTAAGTTCTCTGTGCATTTAGTAAATCTGGAGGGCAACAGTAGCTTACTTTCTCCACACATTTGACCCTCCCCCTCATCACATTACTCTGGGAGAAATGATTTTAAACATCGATATGTGAATCATATAAATGAAATATTCTAGTCATTTAACAGAATGATTCTATTCTGCAGCCGTGTTGATTGGATTGCCTCAGGTGATAGAAATAATGGAGGGAATATATTACACTCAGCTTTTCCAACTCCTTTTGTCTGTTTCTAATTAGAAGCATTCCATACTTGTCATTCTTCCTGAAATAAGTTGACGTATGCAATTTTTGACATTGTTTTTAACAGAAATGCGTTTAGGTAAAAAATCTAATGTGAAACATATTCACATGACTTTATCAGGCCATGATTGTTACAAATCTTATTCTGTTATACTCATCTCATTGATTGAAGGTTATACTGATCGCGCCAGAGAAGTTATCTTACCACGCCGCTGCATAAAACCTAGCGGGATATATCCTCGTTTATAAAAATGATTGATTGTTACGACTCATATAAAATAGATTTCGGGAAACACATTGCCAAACGTGGGCAAAAACGGCGTTTTCAAAAAAAAAAACAACATAATTTTTTTAAATAATTAGTTTTTCTTTCTTCCCTTCGTAACGATAGCTGCTGTCACGTTTCTCCTTGTCACTTATTTATTGTCTTTAAACAATATAAATTCGATTACAAATTTTATGTAGAGTTCTTTTTGAACTGTTAACATATGTGCATATGTGGAGGAGAAAATAAAAGATCTGTACCAAATACTTCGTTCATTATTTTCCTATCGAAATCCATTTTAGCACAATTTTAGGGGAGGCCCATGGGAGGGCTTCCCTTTAAGGTTCGATGTGTCGTTTTACAAAATGTGAAATCTAAGTGAGGATTGAGGACATGAATTTCCTGGATGACTTCCTTGAAAGCTGCTTCTGAAATCTAAACAAATTCATCCTCTAAAAACAATATGTTTGACAGAGGCTCCAAAGTAATTAGTACCATCGTGTGGAGATGTTTTGTTTTGTCGCATCTTATTATTAATACTCTCCTGCCAAAAAGATTCAAAAACAGTTGTTGGTACTGTTATCTTCCGGGAGCAACTGCCAGATTTTCGCCAATAATGATCGTACAGATCATGCCGAATGGCAGCACAAAAAAAAACTGTTCCAAATTTAGTAAGTTGGCCTTGTCATTACACTCCTGTTTTCTAACAGCGTTCTCTCAAACATAAAACACTGCCTATTACCGGGCACTAAACTTTCAGAAGCTCCTTGGAAAATAAGATATACGAGTATAATTTGTACTTGGGACGTGATCGGTTCCCCAAAGCACTGCACCCTGTATTTATTGAGCCAAAACAGAAACTAAGGATAAAGCTGCTAGATTAGAATCTCCGCTTGCGAATCCAGTGCATTAACCACTGAGCTAATACTTACTATAATGGTTATATCCATCCGAATTTGCTCTCGCAATGCGAGGTGAAAAAATTCAAGATGGTCTGCCTTGTCATAAATTGGTGGACTTAATTTTAAGTCGATTATTAAAAACAACTCTGAGTTCGCAGTTAATGGATAATTTAATATTGTCTCATTAAAACAGCGAGCAGGAGAATGTAAAGCTAACAAAAAATTAAAATTTAGACTCTGAAAACAAACTCCATTGTCTATGCCTTTGGTTGAGATAAGTGAAACATGATTTTACCGCGAAAATTGATGGGGCGAACCCCACCCACTAACTAAAGCTCGTTAGGGATCGCCCTTCTGACGCCTAATTGTCCAGCAACAAGCTAACAGTTGCCAAAATCTATGTTAATATCTTTTCGATTTCTATATTTGTTATATTGTTGAATGTCCTTTAGGTGTTTCAAGTTTAAGAACTTATTTATTGACTTACCTCGTGACATTTATTAATTTTTCTCAGACATGAGTAAGATTGGTAATAAATAAGTCACAACAACGATGTCAACCTTCTAGTAAACATAACTTAGAGTAAACATAAGTTAAGAAATTTCATCCTCCTTCTTTGCCTCTAAGATGAGTTACATCTGAGAGCATGCGTATTATTAAGTCTTCTAAATCTGTCCACCAACTAGTTTGTCGTTTAACATTGCTTTTACTTTCTGCCTTTAATTTTTTTAAATCGCAAAGAATCACTAGATTCTTGCATCAAGTGGCACAGTCAGTAAATTAATTCAAACAAACGTACAGGATAACACTTTAGAATATTTTAAGCAGATAAAAGTCTTTTTACAAAGAATATTAATTTATTTAAAAATAATAATTAATTAGGAGGAACATTAAAATTTGTTATTTATTATATTTATTTATTTCATTATATTTTGTGTGTAGAGGAAATAATCGACAAGCAACTCAGGCAACTGTGCACCAACTATAGTGACATTTTGTGTGCAAATATTGGTGAACAAACTTTCTAATCTGAGCATTTCGATCTTCTGATAGACAGTGGAAATTTTGTTCGAATCAATACTTTACACTGGATGACATTGTGTAAAATCAAATTCATAAATCAATCCTTTATATCTTTTATTGGATAAATATTAAAACAAAAAAGCTTTTAATTTTCTTAATGGACTACTGCGACAAAACGTTTACTAAATTTTCATTAGCAGTGATATCAATTCTACTTCATAAGATCTTTTTGGCCCAAAGAAATTATAACTAATTACAAAAATTTTCAAAGGACTTTCGTTCTATATTGTATATTTGTTGTAAGTAAAATTTGCAAATGATAATTTGATCAAAGTAAAGAAAGAAATCAGCCTGATTACACGGGTCAGACACTCCTTTGTGTAGACCACTGTTTCTTAACCTGGCGATCCATGACTCGATGAGCCTATAGCTAGTAGTCATAGTGAAATTTTTGAGATTTGAGGGGTCATAAGCTTAATGAAGGGCTAAGCCATTTCTTTTTATATTAGGCCTTCATATTTTTAGTTGTAATAATATATTAATGTGAAATTTAGTGTATTTACCTGCTTGACAAAATATTGTAGATTTTTGTGCCAATTGTGCCAATCCTGGATTACTATTCAAACTAAAAAAGAATCTTCCCTCAACATACTACCTCATTCTCAGATACTCTCTGTATCTGAGGAGGAACCTTTGAAGACACAGTACATGCTCCACAAGCTGCGTAAAGTGCGTTATTTGATAAATTAAGGAATAAGTTTGATCCTTTAAATGAAAGATATTGATCACTTAAATATGTGGCAGGAGGTTTCCAATTTTTTTGGTAATTAAAGGCAGCTCTCCCAAAATTACCAAAACATTATTAAACCTTCTTGTTTGTAACAGATGTAAAATTATTTTTTAGCCATTTCGTGCATGCTTGAGAACATCTAAAGCTCTTAACATTTGATTTTTCTTAGTAAGTCACTCGGAAAACTACTTATTTCCCTATATTAAGAAAAATATTAGCTTTACTGCCTTGGCAATATTATCAGAAGAAAGAGGATGAAAAAATACATAAAAATAACCTATCGCGTGCTCTTCTTTCTCTTGGATAACAAGTTAAAAAATTGAAATATGATTTATAAATATTAGATTTTGAGATGGCCTAGCATCTTTAATTTTAAAGATATCGAATTGCGGTTTCCGGTTTCTTTCATAACTTTTTATACTCTTTAAAACTGTGTATATGAAAATGGGGGTCAACAGCGGACTCTTTAGGAATCTAAAATCAAGTCACATATTCTGAAACTAGACTAGACGTGCAACAAATGTTTTCTCTACCATTTTTTACTCCGATCAACCGTGAAAAGCATTTGAGCCGTCTTAAAATGAACACCCTGTATATAAAAGATTTTTCTGCTTTATCGATGTAATTGATTCTATTTGCAAATTGAATTATTACAGTACTACAAATTTTTTCGAAGTTATTTTATACTTTAGTAATGTTTATTCTAGGCCTTAGTGAGTTAGACTTGGGAAGTCGAACGTGGGGCTACATCTCATTAGTAGTTCACTTGCATTCTTCATTTATTTTGTGTCTAAAAACCCATATGTCACTAGTTTGTAGTTATTGCCTCCACAAATGTTGTCTTAAATTGACTGGAAATATACGTTCAGATGTCTCCTGAGTTAATTAGTGTGTATCTGATCCCGAACTCAAAACAAAAAATCGTCCCGCATGTTTTATTACAGAATGTTGATGTCTACTTGAACTAGAGCAGACAATACCTTGCTCAGCAAGAGAACGTCGAGCGTTGATCTGTACAGTTGTCTCGACTCATCTGATCTAATCGTCGATGAAAAGTGGAATGAATATTCGCAGTCCTTTGCTTTCGATTTTTCCGATGAAAATTCTTGCTTTAGTAAAAGAGCTGTGTAAGTTTATTAGATGTAACCAGCAGGTTAGAAATCGTTTATTAAGAATTCTGGTTTTTAATGAAGTTATTAAAGGATTCCGTTACGGGTAAGTGATAAATTATTTTGCTTTTCTAAAATACCAGAGGGATTTTGCGAAGATTTGTGAAGCTGAGTTCTACTGAGAGTGAGTCGTTGAACAAAGCAATTCGTGGGGTAAGATGGCTGAATGACAACACATTAGGCGTACTGATAAAAATAAAAGTTGCCGAGTGGCCCATCTGCGGAACAGTAATCCGTACCAGCCGAGTAATGGACTGAATTAATTTGAATATGTTGGCTGAGAGGACCTCGGGTGATTCAGGCTACTGGTTTGATGGGGTATTGTGGGGCAGCAAGGTTGACACGATATTAGCACTTTCAATTGCGCAAACAGTGAATACATTCTGATGTAGCTAGCATATATTTTGCAATAAACGTGTGCTTTGGGTTATTTCATTTATTTACAATCCTTCATTGTTTCATTTTAACAAGCCTTTTTAGTTTATTTTTGTATAGAGTCAGATATATTCAAACTGAATTGTGACAGAAAATAAGTAAACGGCATCTCCAATTGTGTATAATATATTTTTTTCTTATAAATTGACAAATACCAAAAATAATATTTTTGACGTGAATACGTCTTTAAATTTGCTATGATATGGAGGCAATCCAAAAAACCTAATGATAACAAAATCGGGGGATACAGTTTGGCGTTATAGTTTCGAATCTATCGTCTGCATCCAAAATTAAATTAGACCACTGGATAGCTAAAGGATCAAAGAATTCATTACGATAAGCGAGGACTGTGATGCAATTTTGAGATCATTTTGCTGCGTATCGAGATTTGCAAATGGTATAACTTTTGACTCGGAGAAGCTACGATGTTCGTTTGAGTTTTACCCGTCAGCTGTCGACACAATCTATCGATTGTGTATAAAACATTAGTGTAAAATAGTGACAGTGAATATAATAAGGTGTTAGAATAAAAAAATATTATCAAAAATATATAATGTCGGCCTATACGCGTCGAAAAGCCAATACCAAATACAGAGATCGTATACGGTTGGAAAAGGCTTCTCAAGAACAATCGAGTGGTAATAATAAAACACCACATGACCGAGTCAAGCTG
Source organism: Rhodnius prolixus (assembly GCF_049639745.1). Taxonomy (NCBI): domain Eukaryota; kingdom Metazoa; phylum Arthropoda; class Insecta; order Hemiptera; family Reduviidae; genus Rhodnius; species Rhodnius prolixus. Next base: position 31,397,034 of record NW_027411581.1, on the reverse strand, counting down.
TGCCGAGAACGTAAAAGAATGAATGCGGCCGAGCAGATCAACGACGGTGTCAGTACATCTGCAGCTGGGGCGGTTGAAATTATGCAGGTGGATGATGAAATCCTTCTACATCGACAACGGACTGTATAGGCATAGATTGTGTTCGATCGTCGATTATGAAGACACCTTGGGCAGCAGCTAGTGCATGTTTCACTACGACGTTTGTCAACAATCCATTCGGAAATAAGTGTGATGTGTGTGATCGTCTATGGTTTTTGCGCTCATTGAAGCTAACAAAAGAAAAACACTTACCGCTGCTTAATAATAATAAATTATTATTATTATATTACAAAAAATATAACCCATTATGTAAACGTATTCACGTACAACACACGGCCGTGTCCATGACACAGCCACAGTTTTTTTTTTTTCAAACCACTTGTCAAAAAATAATTAAAATAATAACATCATAAAAACCTAACAATAGAAGAAATCCTTTGCAAAAAATAAATTCTATTTAATTAAATTATCTGAACGAAATAAATTAGAGGAGGAAACAGAAAATCAGGGCTACAAAATAAAGAAAGAATAAAAGCGTGTTCAAAAACATTTATTATACAGAAATAAATTCGTAAACAAAATAGAAATTAATTGGATAGTTAAAATCACGTTCCAAATTCCCGCATTAATTTTAAAAATCTAAAAACTCCAAAATTAATTTATAGAGAGAAAAAACAACTTGGCTCAATAAAGTATGAAAGCAGGCACACAAGTAACCTGTCACAGTCATAAAACAGACACATTTTGGTAAGAAAAGGAACGTTAATTCGAATTTAGATTAAAATTTTTGGTGCGAGTAAAACTGGTATTTTTGTATTTTCAAATTAAAGGCACATCAACATCTGAGATCATTGGCGATCGTCGCCTTTTTGGGTGCACTTTACACCTTTTTGAGTCAATCTCCGGACAGCCTTCTCTTTTCACAGACTCACCTGTCAGTGAACTGTAAAATACTTTTAAGGCCGGCAATCGATTCCGGGATCTCTGCGAAGTAGTCCAGTGCACTAACCACTAAGCTAATTTCTTCTTTTCTAATTATTCCTCTTTAATGTTGATGAGACTTTTCATAGTACTAAAGTGGCCCAATAAGAAGTAAACCCGCGTCCACCTCTCTCTCAAAATGCTCATAAAACAATTTTCGTTTATTAGCCGAATCGAAAAAGCATTGTCCAGGTTCTGTCGAGATCGGATTCACCCCATCATAGGTCTCTTCTAGCTGCAATTTTAATTTAACGAAGGTATTCTATAGATAATAATAGCAATAAATATGTATTTAAAGAATGTGCAATTAAAATATGTAAATCAATAACTGGGTGAAGCCACCAGAGTCAAGGTTGCTTCTTGTTAATTTAAGGATATCTTAGACACACATCTTGCAAAATCGTTATTAAGTTAATGGATTAAAGAGTGTTTAGCAGAAAAGTACACTGGTTCGTGACTAAAAGCTGGAATGTTCGAGAAATAAATTCAAAAGAAAAGGACATTTAAAACTGCTCTTAAGTATTTTACATTAAAAAAAAAGTCCAGTTGAAGTGGTCTATTAAACTGAACAAGTAGTTGAGTTGGTAAATGCATGAGACTTAAGTGTGGAATTAGTAAGAAAGACCAATTACAAAGATCATTACAAAGCAATGATTACGGCTTTCTTCTTTGCTTGAATATTTTCGTTGAAGGTGTAAACAGCTTCTTTACTGGGCAGCTTTCGACAAGTACAGGGCATGTGTGCTTACGTTCCCACTTAAAAATGATTTTCTTCTCAAGTTATAAGACTGAAAATTTTGAAGATATCTAATTAAAAAATGAACAGATTAATCCTTAAAAATTATTGAAATAATGTGCTCAGGCTGGGATGATATAAAATTAATAATTTAAGAAATTGTTCAACTCTAAAGAAGGAAATAGGTAGTTGTTTGGTTAAGCTAAATAATCTGAAAATAAACTATTTTTTTCTCCGCCTAAAGACGTAGATGAATTCTTAAAATGGGAAAGAGCTATCTTTCGTTCATATTTTCCGTTGATAGGCAGAAGTAAAAGCTGCGATGTGCATTTTTTGAACTTAACAAAACCTACATACCTGACCACCCCAAGATGCCGAGCTTCTTCGTACAGCTAATAGAGTGCAGACCTTGTCCTCAAATTCGAATCATATGATGACAAGAACAACCTTCAAGCTTTAATTAACGAAGTAAAATACTAAGTCCAATAATTATGATTGTTGCAATACGTCAGATTGTAGCTGTCCAATTCCTGCGAGTGGAGAATAGTCGTCATATTCGGGTGACAATCGTTGCTAAAAAAACTTTATTAGAGGAGTTGTTTATGTGCCTTATTGGTCTGTGTGGGTTGTATGTAGTGTGTGTTTATGTGTATGCGGAAGGAAAATAGAAAGGTGAGGAACAAGGAACAGGATTGGAAAGGATGTTAAGACGAAAAAACTCTCTGGCCTCGTATAATGAACCAGTAATCACATCCTATGATAGGTAGAGGATGTCGTGGGCCAGTTCTGTCTCTGACCTAGCAGGGATCGTTTATATATTTACGATTTTTGATATATTATATACGTTTGGTTCGGCACGAAAGTCTGGGAAGGACTACCTGTGTCGTGGGTAAGAAAGGGCTCAGAGGATTGTTTTAGACGACAAGTTTATATAAATTATCCTGTTTCTTGATACTTGTACATAAAAATTCGTATTGAAATGTTTAAAAAAAAGGTATATACTGGTTCCACAGTTCGAGACGTCTCCCTTATCTCACTCAGGAAGTTGAGATGCCCTTGAGTGTCTACGACAAGGAGTGAAACCCGTTTTGGTGGGAAAGGAGAGATGCTTGCCAGTCCAAGTGCCATCCAGGTTCCCTCATTTGATTTTCTTTAAAATTTTTACAAAGGGCAAATATTCATTTCATGGAATTTTAGTTGGAAAGTCACATGTGGGCTGAGAATGAAATGCTCGAGTCAACGAACTTTTCTGTGTGAGACTCCGTGACTAGGAGTTTGGCAGGAAGGGCCGATGTGCAGCTACAGTCAGTGTTTACATTTTCTTGAACCGCCTTTAAACTTCTTCATCTTATTGCTCGTAAGAGGAAGAGGAGGAAGTATGAGGGGGAAGCCGAAATGTAGGTTTTCGGTTAGCCTAGGAAAACTAGCTACGGTTTTTCAGGCTGAGCTGGTTGCAATTAGGTTCTGTGCTGCCGAGATTGTCGAACGAGGAATAACTAATTCTAAGGTTGTGATTTTCTCGGACAGCCCTCTGCAAGCTATCGGTTCATACCAGGTCAATTCAAGGCTGGTCTGGGACTATCTGGGTGCCCTGAAGGAAATTGGTGACCACAATAAGGTCTTTCTAGTGTGGGTCATTCAGGACATAAGGGAAACGAAGCGGCAGATTTATTGGCTAGGGAAGGCTCTGCGGGACACTTCGTTGGCCAGGAGCCCTATTTTGGGGTCTCCAAGTGACTTAAGACTGCGGCCATTAAACTATGGGTGCAGACTAGGTCTCAGGAGTGGTAGCTTTCCACCACAGGGCAGAGACAGGCGAAGGAATTCATAACGGGCTATTCGCCAAGGCTGTCTGCAGAATTAATCCATCAAGGCCGTGGGGCTATAAGGATAATTGTAGGCCTTTTACTCGGCCATTGCAGCCTCAGAAAACACATGCATCGCATGGGCCTGGCAGATGATAGCCTTTGTAGGTTCTGTCAGGAAGAGGAGAAAACGGCACTGCACGTGTTGTGTCAGTGTGAGGGGCTTTTCTGGCTAAGGATGTTACTTCTCGGGGAGGAAAAACCAAGGCCTGTGAGCTTTACCCAAGAGTCGCTCTCCAGAATTAAGATTCTGATTAAACGGATGGGTCTGGAGGGCGAGCTCTAGAGTTGGGGAGCCACAATAGATCCAAAGAGGTAGGCCTTAAGGGCGCCCTATTAGAATCTTATATTATCTTAAGAGGAAGTATTACAATCGAGCAGATTTTCAATTTGAATTTGCAGCCGAAATATTTTTTAAGAATCTCTCAACAAGAAAAAGTCATTAGTAACGGGAATCTACTTATCCTATCATATTGTGCTTATGAAAAATGAAATGATGAGAGAAAGTTCAAATTTGATAGTTTTTAGGTATCAATTTGATCCTGGCGATAATTTAGTAAAAATCGAATAATGAGAAATTGCTATTTTACTAAGTCGCTTTTTTATTATATTTGTTTTTTGTTTTTGAAACTGCAATGCACATCAATAACTATATCATTTAAAATAATAATGAAGAAACTAATGTTCAATATTATATCCTATAAAGATTGTTTCGAATACTAAATTTCATTCATTGATATTTTCTAACCAATTCTTCCCATTGGTCAAAGTTGCTATAGTTCTATCAACAGATAAAGCAATATAAAGCTGATATTGGGCAACTAGTGTCAGGAGAATTCGTGTTTCATTCTCGGACCATTTATTGGACACATAAATTTAAAATTTGACCAATTATCACATTTCTTGACTTGAGGAACTAGATTTTATCGTATTGGAAATATTGGGATCTAGTATTGCGATAGGGAAATATTGGTTTCTAGGACCTGTAATACCAAAAATATGATTTTCACAAATTGGTTTGTCTGTAGAATGTGTAGTCACAGTAACTCTAAAACGTAGGAAATCAAATTTGCATCTTGAGTTTAGGAGCTACCATCGGACCCTACAATACAGTTTTATTGTATTATAATCCAGGGAAATCACCTGTTAAATATTATGGACAAACATGAAATAAAAATCATTTAATTTGAAAAAAATAGACCGATCATTTTGCTGAATAGATTTTTGCAGTTTCTAGCGATTATTTCAAAAATGATTACTTTCAAGTAAAAATAACTAGTATAATATTGAAGCCCACTATGGTTTAGTACGAACTATTGATTTAAGAGTGAGTGTGCACGTCAAGTTTTTGTTCATTGGGATCATTAAAACTAAATAATTATTTTATTATTACTTTGTGGATATGTTTTTATCTAAAATGTTTTCACTTCTAAAATTGAAGAGAAAATTATAAGAATAAATAATAAGAGAAAAATCTCTCTCATTTCCATTTATTTATTTATTATTACCATTTCTATATATATGTATATATAATTAGATTAATTAATTTATATTATATCATATTTGGTGCTTAAGACTGAAGTAGGCTAATCGAAGGTTATCTATCTTCTATGCTCTATTAGTCACATATAGCAACTGAGTTATTCCTAGTATTTAAGATTTTAGATCAGTGGTAAAATGCCGAAAAGTAGATTAACGTTTCAAGCTTCATTTCCCTATTCTCTGGAGCGGAACCAGGTGGAAGATGAAAATCGTCTCTGCTTCCACTCACTGTGAATTTCTTATACAATGGTTTTCCACCCTCTGTTTTTGTTTTAATTGCCTTTTAGCTGAGCAATTTATACAACTTTTTTCTTCAAATATTAAAAAACAAAGTTTATAAGCCTCCTAGATTTTTTTAAAAAAATGGAACTAATATTTTACTTTTCTGATAACGATTTTTTGGTGAATCCTGGTCGTTGGATAAACAACAACAGTTGGCTTTAATGGAGTAAAACAGAAAAGAAAAAATTGTTTATTTGATATGTATCTCCTCCTGGATTTTTGGCGAAATATGCTTCTTCAAAATGACCCACTTATTTTTTCTGCAATCGTTGAATATTGGGCTCATTATTAAAATTATTGAATGAAGTTCATATCTTATTCACCAATGTTTGGAAGTAGTTTTAATCACTCTTTTAACATTATGCTGCCATTCATTACCATTAACGTTTCATTAGTTCAAAGTAGTTTCCATACTTCTTCTAATCTAGGCGTACTTACAACTCCTCCTCTTATTACGCGGATGACAGCAGCCGCAATCACAATACTCTTCTCAAAATCAGTTTTTCAGGAGAAGAACTGAAAGAACAAACGTGAGATAACTTTTCAAACAATTTACTTCATCTCACTTTATAGACAACTGTATTGTATGCCAATAAAGAATAAATATGTATACAAAAATATATATATCGTTATTGGGAAACATTGTGATTCCTAGAGACAGCACATCAAGATGTGTATCTCGAAGTTCAATAATCAAAGCTACCTTTCTAAAGACTGATTGACATGCCAATTTCTCTGCAAGATACCACTCTAGGAGTTCGAAATTACCTTTTGTAGGACGAAAAAATATTGTTGTCCATCAAAAACTTGTTATAAGTAAGCACTTACAGAGTGGCAGCATTCATTTTGAATTCATTTTGTGCAAGTATAATGAAAGAAGTGCAGCGTAAGTTGCCGTGTAAAAAGAAAAAAAAAAAACCTACGTTTATTAAAAAACAAAAAATTATTGTTAACAACTATTAATTGCCAGTCCGTTTTGAAAATTGGGATTTTTGAAATTTAATTGGTAAGCCATTATCTATTTTGGTGAACACAAATATATCTTTTTGTCTCAAAGGCGCTTTTTAACCGCGCAACAAAACAGATTTTATAGCCTAGTGGTCAGTGTATAGTGTGGAATAAAATATTGAAACGTGAATTTAGCTTTTGATATTTTATGTTCCATTTTCCACTAAAACGGGCTAAGCTAAGAATAAACAAGTTACGGGACACTTTTATAAAATTTTAGACTTTTTTTTTAAGTAATTACGATCTTTGCTGATGTGACATTCTGACATCAGAACTGACAAAAACTGTTTTAAATATCATAAAAGCTACCAAGCTTCCAGAAATCTTCCACATTATTTAGAGGACTGACTAAAGTGAGATTTTATGTTATTGGTTGATTGTTTGAGGATAAGCAAACAGGTTCCTAATAAATGTAGTAAGCTCTCCCTCAAGAATCTACTTTCTATATATGTATCAATCAGATCTCTCTTGTAGCTGAAGCTGTGCTTAGTAATAGGGAATTTAAGATTTATAACTACAATTGTTAAAAGTAACTGAGGGATAGATAATGGTTGGTTGGCTGCGAATGCAGGAGTAGAGGTTTGTGGGAGAGATAAGAGGAATGAAGCGAGACAGAGTAACGTAAAAAAAAAAAATCATTCGCCTGAATAATCGGACTGCGAGACTGCAAGCACCTGGCTGGCCATGTTCAAAGCTCATCCAAGTTCAGCAGGAGCCTGTGTGAATAATAATTAAAAAAAATGAAAAATAAAAAGAAAGAAGAACTCAAATAAAAACAAACTTTTCCCCAAAAAATAATCAAAACCTTCGATCGTGTATAGAAACAAACCTACAGAACAAAAATATTTTATAATTTATTCAAAATGGCATCCAAGGCAAAAGGTTTTCTTTTTTACTTTCGATGAATAACACTTTTTTTATTTTCACGTAAAGTGTCCATTTACTTTAAATAAAATTTCAGTTCCTTTTTATTTTATGGATTTTTGTTACCAACAATTTAAATAATTATAATTCTGTTTATTTTAGGTGACTTTCATACGATCCAATAATATTATTTGTTAGTCTAATGACTATTTATTTAGCTATTAATTTGTTCCATGTCTTGGGAGTTCAGAGCCAGAGATGGGCAAAAATTTAATCCGATTGAATTAAAACAAAATTTAATTTTAATCATGATTAAAATTAAAGTTCAATTAAATTCTCAGATTTAATAATAACTATTAGTTTGCCGGTTGTCTATACGACGGTCGTTTGAAAATTCCGTGCAAAGTCAGAGAGATAGCACCACTGGCGTGTATCGAGGTTATGTTTAGTTAGTAGCATCTCTTGGAAGAACACACACCAAGTTTCAGCCAGATCGGTCTATTTCTTTGTGTTTGGCATTCGTTTGAATCGAGGAAGTCGAGTGATTTTCAAAAAATGGACGAAAAAGAATTTCGTGTGTTGATTAAACACTACTTTATGAAAGGCAAAACGCCTCAGGAGACAAGAGAAGCTTGATAAACATTATGGTGACTCTGCACCTTCGATTAGAACAGTTTATAAGTGGTTTCAAAATTTTCGGAGTGGCCATATGGGCATAAGTGACGCTGAACGTTCTGGACGCCCTGTTGAGGTTACTACTCCAGAAATCATTGATAAAATCCATGATATGGTGATGGATGACAGAAGAGTGAAGGTGCGTGAGTTTGCTAGTGCTGTGGGCATCTCGAATGAACGGGTACATAATATTTTGCATCAACATTTGGACATGACAAAGCTATCCGCAAGATGGGTGCCGCGATTGCTCACGCTTGACCAAAAACGAAATCGTGTGAAGTGTTGCAAGGACGGTTTGCAGCTGTTCCAGAAGAATCCGCAGGACTTTAAGCGTCGTTTCGTCACTGTGAATGAAACATGGATACATCACTACACTCCTGAGACCAAAGAACAATCTAAACAATGGGTTACCAAGGGGGAATCTGCGCCAAAAAAGGCAAAGACCGTTCCTTCGGCCGGAAAGATTATGGCGACTGTCTTTTGGGATTCGCAAGGAATAATCCTCATCGACTATCTGGAAAAGGGTAAAACTATTACAGGTGCATATTATTCATCGTTATTGGACCGTTTGAAAACCGAGCTGCAAGAAAAACGCCCACGATTGGCCCACAAAAAAGTCCTTTTCCATCACGACAACGCACCAGCTCACACCTCAACAGTTGTGGTCGCAAAATTAATGGAAATAGGGTTCCAACTCGTTTCACATCCCCTCTATTCTCCAGACTTGGCTCCCTCGGACTACTATTTGTTCCCCAATATGAAGAAATGGCTGGCGGGAAAAAGATTTTATTCAAACGAGGAGGTGATTGCAGAAACGAATGGCTATTTTTCAGACTTGGACAAATCCTATTATTCGGAAGGGATGAACAAACTAGAGCAGCGTTGGACGAAGTGTATAAGCCTAAAAGGAGACTATGTTGAAAAATAAAAAAGGTTTACCCCAAAAAATTAAGTTGTTTTTATTTTTGCACGGACTTTTCAAACGACCCTCTTACTAGAGAGAGTGCAAAGAAGTTTAACTGAAAGCTTGGTATTTTTGGTAGATACATAACTTTTATTTAAAAACATTTCCTAGAAAAATGTTTCTTAATGCAGTTCTGGCGAGAAGAAACTTTCCTCTGAAGTCCCATTTAAGCGAAATGTGCGCTTCTTCAACTGCCTGATACTGATAGAAATCCAATATGTGTGCGAAATTCCAAACTTGAAGAGAGTCGATTGAACGGAAATGCCATTTTAGACAGAGCGAAGTTCCTCTGAAGTCCCATTTAAGCGATTTTTTTTGCCCAAAGTAGTTTACTTGAATTGCGATCAGAGAAAGTCATTCAAGTGTTTGCGCCAGATTATTACTGTCACACTTAGATATTTGTTTCTAATTATTAAACTAGAAAATTCGTTTTAGAACAGTGTGGAGACTCATCCTTCGCCAACGGTCATTTTGTTTATTATTTAAGGAGATCGTATTATTTGTGAGCTGAAAAGTAAACCACATTAGAAATCGCTGGTGTACAGATTCTAAAACAATTATTTCCCTTGGTAAGGTGGAGACCAGATGTCCCAAGTATATTCCAAATGAGTTTTAACGAGCAATCTCATCTCTGAAAGGAGTTCGCTTTAATATTGCAAGCATGGCCCAACAATATCAAGCTTCCGACAAATGAGATTCCCAGGACATTGACAGAGGTATCTCTAGCGAAGCTTTACCCAATTTAAACATGGAGGACAAATGTGACAATTTCCTAGTAAATGTGATTATGCATTTATCAATGTTAAAGTGGATATCATTAGCAGGGTTACAACTGAGGAAGGCTGTCAACGCCAGCTGCAGACTGAAGAGTTAGTGCAGGAGGATACAGAAAGAAAAACCTTTTTAACACACGAAACGGTTTGCGCATGAAATCTTTATCTTTTTATCGGGATGCGCTTTAGATCAAGGATTAGAAGCCCAACAAAATAGGAGCTCTGCACTATACAAGATCCTGCAGGAGTGGGTCTTCAAAAAAAATAAATAGAATTTTAGCTGTACAATTTGGTTCCTACCTCTTAATTCGTAAGCCGTGTATACCGTAAGCTTGGAGTTTGGTGATAAGAATAGTCCGATTACACTTAGCAAAAGCTTTGGCGAAATTTGTGTATACAGGGTGTCCCAAGCTATATGGATAACGACTTTTTCTCGGAAACTAAGATAGCTAGAACAAAACTAAAAAAATACGTGTTCCCTTAGTTTTTTGTTAGGAATCCAAATTTACTTTGTAAATTTTTTTGGTGCTTCCAGAAGCGAGATACAGGCACCAACTTCATTTTTTCAAATAGGAAGGTGCAGTTTTTATTTCTGAAACAGATTCCTCTATTTTTTTTAAAGAAAAATTTACTTGAACGGTTTTTTTCTGTGAGCGATATTTTAGAAGTTATGAATGAAAACATGATTCTTATAAGAAATGTCAAAATGATAATATTATAACGGTTTTTTGATTGAATAAGAAGAAAAGTACTATTTTATTATAAATTTTACTCCTCATTAATATTACAGATCATGCTCGAAATGGCCTTCACCATTAGAGATGCATAGACATGCACTTTCCTTCCAATTGCCCCTTACTGCCAAAGAAATAGATTCGGCTTTAACCGACTTACACGTATCTATTATTCTCTGCTTTTGTTCATCAACAGATGCCAACCCGGCTTGATTCTGATGCACCTAGATATAGAAATGCTTTTAGGTAACCAGAAATAAGGAAAGAAAGAAAAAAAGTTCTGAATAATCTCCTTGTTTTTCAGGTATCCCCAAAGGAAATAGGTCCATAGGTGTCAAATCCGGTGAACGAGGTGGCCACTGAATCGCTCCCTGTATCGATATAACATCTGAATCTGAATCAAGCCGGGTTGGCATCTGTTGATGAACAAAAGCAGAGAATAATAGATACGTGTAAGTCGGTTAAAGCCGAATCTATTTCTTTGGCAGTAAGGGGCAATTGGCAGGAAAGTGCATGTCTATGCATCTCTAATGGTGAAGGCCATTTCGAGCATGATCTGTAATATTAATGAGGAGTAAAATTTATAATAAAATAGTACTTTTCTTCTTATTCAATCAAAAAACCGTTATAATATTATCATTTTGACATTTCTTATAAGAATCATGTTTTCATTCATAATTTCTAAAATATCGCTCACAGAAAAAAACCGTTCAAGTAATTTTTTCTTTAAAAAAATAGAGGAATCTATTTCAGAAATAAAAACCGCACCTTTCCATTTAAAAAAATGAAGTTGGTGCCTGTACCTCGCTTCTGGAAGCACCGAAAAAAAATTTACAAAGTAAATTTGGATTCCTAACAAAAAACTAAGGGAACACGTATTTTTTAGTTTTTTTCTAGCTATCTTAGTTTCCGAGAAAAAGTCGTTATCCATATAGCTTGGGACACCCTGCATAATATGAATATAACATTTATATCGAATCGACTTGTGTGCCTGATATATTTCTGACTAGAAAGCAAATCGAAAACAGTGGAACGTCCTGAGAGAAAAGCATGTTACTCGTATTAAATTGATTTTCAGCTCGGAGAAAAGATATTGATTCCAATATTTAGAAAATACTATTGAGGCGCCAAAGGACTGTCTGTAGTTATTCAGTTATGTTAGCCTTATCTCCGAGCTTGAGCACAATAAAATGCTTCTGCTTCTAGTTAGATGGAACGAAAAAACATAATTCTAAAAGCTAAAAATTTTTTAGCATTTAGTTTTTTAATGAAGTAAATTCTAAATAATTAGTACTCAGTTGAGTTGTGTTCTATTAGTTAAATAAAATATTGATACAACTTCTTCCCAAATCAGCGTCCTCAATTCAGGAGATAACCAGCGAGTAAAAGCTGGGCGAATTTTAGGTACGTACCTAACAATACCATAATTAAGAGATTGTAAAATAATGCACCAGAAAATATTATGTAAATACTGATACTATTCAGTATAATTACGTATAGTTATACTGAAAACCCTTAAAGGTGCGCATTATCTCCAGTTTTGTCAAATAACATCTAATCTAGAAGATTAAACTCACTATGAGACACAGAGTTTTTGTTTTTGTTGTTTCTTCAATGATTTCACAGAATTGTAATAAAATAGGTACATCTGCTTAGTGAATTGTATATGTTGCAGACAAATAGATTCGAAGAACCTGAAATAAGAGAAAGTTCTGTAAGTGTGCTTAAAATCACAAGAAAAAGACCGATGCTTTCTCTTTGTGTTAAGTTATTTAATTAAATGCACTGTACTTTATGGATGCTGTATTGCAGGAAAATAGAAATTCGGTTTAAGTTCTCACAATTTTTGTAATTAAAGCAATTCACTTTAAACTGATAATACAAATGAGACCACATTATTTCGAAGGTGGTAGAATTGATAGACTGGTATAAAAAACATTATATTACGTAATTCAAAGAAAATCATTAGTGTGGTTTCCTGAAAAACCTTTGAGTAAAATAAAATAACACAGTTAAAGGCCTGAGTCAGTGAGTGATATAACAAACGATCTGTATCGCTTCTTAGACAAAGGCTTCTCATTGAGAATAATTACAAACTTTTGATAATGTATGATTAAACAATAACATTCGAATTCCAATGTAAGAACCATTACATAAATAAAACAGAACAGAAAGATAATTGGAATAGGAACCTATCGTTTTTATAAAGTATCATAATTAACTCAACATAAACCGTATCACAAGATCTAAAGTTAAAAATAAAATACTTAAACGGTAAAATTAATACTATTATAAAACTATTATTAAAACTTTTATTCCGAACTCACCCGTAAGAAAAATTTGAAATACAAATACAAACGGTATTAATAAGTTTGTAAAGTAAGATGCAATCAATACTACAATTACTGAACCAGAGCTGTGTTGGAATTGTTCTAAGATCTTAGATGGTCTATATTCCTATATTCTATAGAAAGGGTTACTAGTAAGACGCGATATGGAGGCAAATCACTCATCTTTTCAATCTAGTCTGTCTTATTATTTGGTACTAAACTCACTAAAGGAAGTCAATCTTTGTTGCTGTTATCCTATCTTTAATGCTTATTTAAGTACTTAGAAAAATTTTCATGAGAATATGCAGAGATTTTTTCATCCAGCTTCTACCGGGAACACCTTTGCAGTATCATTCATATGGATGAGCTGTTGGTAGAGTAAAATGGACTTATAGGGTCTAGGTTTAATAATTGTGCTCTTGAGTTTCAGTGGCCCTCCCAAAACTCTGTGATCCCTTACTAAATATCAATAAATAATAGAAGTCATGCTGGATTGTTTAGGAATAATTGTAAAAGTGTTCATACCAAATTTATTTCAGTTTACTTTTATGATTTTGAAAAATTAAAAAGACAACACTTTCTCTCATATGAAAAAAGAGAAAAATAAGAACTTTTCTTCTGTCCCTTACAACATACATTCATAGTTGCATTCCACTTCCAATGATCGCTCCAGGAACTAAAAACAAAAGTGGTAAAAGTGGTTATTTGAAAATTAAATCTGGACGGAATACTAGGTTGAAGTAAGAATTAAAATCTTTGTTAAAACTTATTAAATATGTAATTAAAATTAAATGCTCTGTTTTACAGTTAAATATGAGTTTTGTATTCTTTTCTATGTTAAAATTTCATTAATTTAAAATATGCTTACATTGCTCATAACTTGGGTGAATGTGTAAAAGCGGGTTTGTTTTAAGCAAAATAAATGTACCTTTCTTGATAAAATTGATTTGACACTCTTGAATATTTTATTTAATGAAAGTCCGATTTTCTTAATAATATAAGAAAAATCTGAAACTGTATTTTTCTGTTGTTTCAGAAATCGATTCAAGAGGATTTCATGAAAGCGTGTTTGATGGAATTGGGGACTATTATCCATCGTGGACAAAAATGTACAATAAACGTTTTCACAAGTAGGTTGATTTCTTTCACCCGATATTAAACTATTAATAATAAAGATTTTTGTTTGTCATATTTTAAGTTTTATTTATCTAGTTAAGCAAATGGTTGTTAATTCTTAGTAAGTTCTCGAAAAAATGTTCGAATATGTAAAACATAACTTAAAAAATTAAGAAATATAAAAAATTAAATCTAGGTACATAAGTGACAAATGCATCAATAATAAAGAACATAATCACAAAAAAATAGCAAACTTTCAAATTTTGATTTAGATCTCTCTTAACTAAGAAGGAATTTGGGTCAGCACAATTAAAATTAATAATCAAATTGGTTTAAAATATTTTTTAAATTCTGAAAAATGTCTGCATGTGATCTGTTTCTTTTCTTCATTATTTTCTGTGATTCAGTAAACTTATTGAAAGTTATTTTTGTGGGAGATAAATAATTATAAATTAATTTGTTTAAGCCTCTCATTCCCATTGAAAGAGTAGGAAATTTCTAATCCTAAATTAAAATATAAAATACCAAGCTAAATATAAATTATAAAATTACAAGCTTAAAATTAAAAACATTTTTAACATGACCAAAAAGTAGAGAATCTTTTTAATTATCTAGATTCATTTTATCCTCAGGTAAATAAATGCAACATAAATAAATAAAGACTTTTAAATAAAATAATTCAAGGAGAAGTTTTTATTTAAATAATTAAATTTCACAATACTATAAAAATAAGAAAAGAAATTTGTTCTCAAGTAAAATTTCGACTTTAAATTAAACACCGAGGAATTAGTATTAGGGTTTGTTGTGGCAACCACTAGATTTATCTGTTTAAGGATTCAAGAATTTAGGATTTGAAGGCTCAAGTTTTCCTTCTCCAAAAAGCCGATTTCCCAGCCATCCTCATCCTTCAATCTGACCGTGAATACTCAAAAAGCTTTGTCCCGTTTCTTCATCTTTCTTTCAATCTTGCAAAGGCTATCCGTTGACAGATTTACATGGTGCAGCGTTTATTCTTTCTTCAGTGGCTAATCAAAAGACGTACGAACGTCAGCATTAACATTCCACTTTTTTTAATTAACCGTAGTAAACTTACTTGAGTTGGTAATAGCGAAGTTTTTTGCTTGCTTCTGGTTATAAGTTTGCACCCACCTATGCTTTGGCTATGCTTCTATTCACGCTTTTTTGGCAGCAATAATGCGATGCTTTGCCGTAAATGGGTCAATTTTTTTGAGGACGTCATGGCAACACTCCCAGAAAAAGTTGACTTGTCTTCTTGTATTCCCATGATTCTTCTGTTCTGAATATCGGGACACCCAGACCATTAACTTCATATGACTTCGTGTCTGAGAGAATGAAGACTCTGAAATACGTAGATTATCCTTCTTTTATAATCTCAGAAGCTTTGAGTTTTAAATTTATTTTAGGGGTTTTGAAAATCTACATACTAGACTTAAACTGAAAGAAATGCTAATGCTCCTTACTTTGTATCTCACTGTACCTTTGTAGAGAAGGTCTCCTTATCTCCTTGTTTCTGAAGATGCCAAATCCCGCTATGCCAAGTTCCACGTTTCAATTTCCTCATATCCGAACCCTCCAGTATCCCAACTTACTGCTTTACCAGGACATCCTTCAAGATCGTTGAAGTGCTAGTGGCGATGTGATCTTGATAAAGAAGTAAATGCTAGTGTATATAGTAATATTGCAACAGGTTCATTTGTTGCAAAAATGTACCGAACTTCTGAAAATAAATAAAGATACAAAAAATAATTTTGAAAAATTTATCTCCTAAATGGAAAAAAATACATGCTATATCACCAAACATGCACCTCTTGTCAAACCCAACGCTTCCTGAGAGGTTGATGTTTACTTTCAGGCAAAATAATCACGGGCCAGTTAATACTGCCTATACGAGTATAGGTATACTGTATATATGTACCTATATACTCGTACATAAACTTTAATTACAGTTTTATGCTATAGAAACATGTTAGAGGATACTCCAAGTGATGAACTTCAAAAAGAACTTTCTTTAGAGCACCAAAAACAATTTTTGGTTACACGCCAGAGAAACCTCTACATATCTCAAGATTGTGACAAAAATCTAGGCCATCCGAAACTGTACAGTTTCAATATTTTTCACGGGAAGCATAGAAGAAAACATGCTCGAAACATTGGACTCCCTCATGGAGATCTCCAGTTGAGTTCTGCTTGCTCTTAGTTGCTTATTTATTATTATTATTATTTAAATTTTTTGGAGCTTTTTTACTGCTTATTGCCCCATGATGGAAAGTCAGTAGAGGAAAAAACATTGACCGTAGTGAATCCTCAGATGTAGAGCACCTTCAGTACATGTACAAATATGATTCATTTTTTCAAAGTTAATTTTAGTTTATCGTTTAAAATTAGTTTAGTTTAGAAAAAAAATAGGTTTTGTGTATATGTACATTAATATAGTAAATATAAGTAATCGACCAGCGATCTAGTGGTATGCTTATTAACTAATCTTATACTTTTTATTATCTGAATTTTCTATTTTTGTGGAGAATTTCTTTAAAAAATTGGCATCAAGCGACACTATTTTTAGTTTTTTAATCGTAAATACTTATGCTGAAAAATAGTTTACCAGTAAAAAAAAAAAAAAACTATCGAACTATTTGTTATTCAGTGCAATCTGTTTCCAATTAGGCAACAATTGAGTAAAAAATAATAATTTTAGGAAGTTTGAGATACGTTTCTTTTTTTTTTTTTAAAGATAAAATCATCCATTAAAAAAATTATATATATATATTTTTAAAATTTAATATTACTTTTGGAAGTCTTTTTATAACTTCTTGAGTTCAAATGGAAGCAAATATATTAACATATTTTCCATAGAACATATAGAGCATTACGCTAAATTTCTCTCAGATTAAACAAATACAGTCCGCGTTATAAAGCAAATCAAAAACATTACATTATGTAATATATATTATGTATGATGTAGAGGATAACTATGTCCGTGCAGACTGAATTCAGTCTGTAATTTGTAACAAATATATAATTTGTAATTCAGTCCGCCAGAACATTGCTTTTCACTACTCTATCAAATCCAAATTCTTGTGGGACTTCTTGTGTACACAATACTACGTTGAAAGCGTATAGGTATGGATAATGTGGTATCAATTCAGGAATCCCCCTCTCTGATCAATAGTCGGGTCCTTGGGGATTCATTGTCAAATATGAACTAGGAAAATTAAAGTTTTGTAGATCCAATTTCTTGAGACTATGATGCTAGTGTAATTTTATAATTTATTTACGGTGGCTAGATTGTTATTTTTTTCTTTAGAATTGGAAGAGGGACGGGACTTGTACCCCACGGTACTGCAGCCACAAGAAACTTATTGCGCCTTCGCCTTTTTTAGATCTAGTAGACGAAACCTCCCCTACTAAAGAGGACTTTACCTACTAGTTCTTTTAGCGCTACTATCTCCTTTGGGCCTGTGGATTTCATAGCGCAACCGCTCGATTGCAGCGCAATGGAACAGTTGGCCGGTTGCTCCTCTTCCTGACACAATCTGCTCAGCGGTTCCGAGCTAATAAGCCGCTCCTTGTACAGATGCTTCCTGAACCTACTATGCCTCGTGAATAGGCCTGTAGTCAGAGTAATCTGATTTCTGCCCAAGCACAGAGTATCTTCTGTTCTTTGTTTACACAGCCAAGGCAAAATACTCTTGCCTTGTTTGACCCCAGGGAACATCACCCAGTTCTTTTCATGCTCTCTCCAGATCTCTAAGAGCCACACGAACTGCACACCAGATGATACCCAGGACAGGTTCCGGGCCAGTGAAAGGCCAGGAAAATTGGCTGTTTCATTCCCCTTGATCCTCAGATGACCCGGCACCCATTCCAGCCGAACTTTATTGTGCTGAGCCAGTTGTTTTTTATGTAATTTCTTTACGGTGGCAAGATTGTTAGTTTTTTTCTTTACTAACTAAAATATTGCTGTGTACTGTTGGTTTGTGAGAATCTAATTTTTTTTAATGTATAATTGGTTTGATCATTCACTTTGGAACCATTCATATTCATCAGTACAGTGTGCAACAACAATCATGTCAAGTATTGAAATACTTTGAATTTATAAATTTAAACCAAAAAGTAATACTAAGTCATAGAAATGTGTCGAAAAGTTTTATGGGCGCCACCGCCCACAACTTAAATTTAGTACTTTTCGAGACAATTAAAACGACTTGGTTTATATTTGCATTAGAGACGCACCTGTTTTCACTTGATCTTGATTACGCAGATGTTGGGTTGATTTGCGGATGACCATGGCAAAATTTCAAACTATTCTGCAAATTCTTTGCGTGAAACTTGTCTCAAATCTTCCATTCTGTAGGCAGAAGCGCTGATGATCTCGCACTAAGCCCATCAAATTAGCAACATTGGTTCTCACACTAACCGATTCACAGTTGTTGTTTGTTGTGTGTATAATATTTTTATAGATATATATTTTCATTAGCTGATTGTGTTACACAGTTACGATAAAGGAAAAACCAATACATAATATTTTCACTTAATTCAACGGCCAACGATTTTCTTTTAGAACCATTTTCAATTATTATATCAAATTTCTATTGAACCGCATCATGTATCATTCCTCAAAAAGGCGTTTGCAAATAAGAGTTATGATAAGCATAATTTGCCTCCTGAGGTTGTGACTCATAAAATAATTTGCTCTAATAATAATAACAATAGTAGTGTTTATTCAGGAACTTAAAAACATACAAAAAACAAAATATTTATCCTAACTATGAGCAAAATCATAATTTGCTCTATTACCAGCTTATATGAGATTTAAGAGTGTTCACTGGATAAGAGATCATCACTGGATGATCATCATTCATGATTGCCACGCCATTTTTATTGTACGCACAGCATATTTACTTATTGTACTGCACGAGTGCAGGTGTAAATTTCAAATAAAAGATATAAAAAAAAAAAAGAAAAAAAAGAGTGTTTTGTACACTGAACAGCCAGTTATCATTGAACATTTACTGATAAGCGACGAGAATCGATCACATAGCTCTTTCGAAAGAATTGTTCAGTTTGCTTGGCGCAAAGATATATACATATATACACCTATACATAATACAAATTTGTATTAAAATAAACACTTACATTGTTCCTTGATAAACGATTGCAAAAATAACTTTCTATCTGAAAACACTCAAAAAAGTATTTTAAAGGTCAGCTAAATATACTATACAAACTAATAAAGTAATCATAAACAAACTAAAAATAGAATTTCGAAGGCCAGCCAAATTGAGAAATTTTCTAGCGTTAGAGACTGTTGAGATTTAATTTGTATTGGCAAACAATTGTTTAGGAGTACTATTAGCACGTGCAAATTTGTTATACAGTGGACGGATTTTTACTGCAGCTCTGTTGTTTTTTTAAATCTTATTCCATAATGACTTATTTAATAAGTTCTATTAAGTTCGCTAAATACTACTTTTACGAGCTGCTTACCACAATGTTAGATAACTCCAGTACACTCTCTCCTATAAACGAATATTTGCGCTGTATTTTGAAGAAAATTTTGGAATTATATCTTTTATAGAAAAAGAGAAAAAATTGTCTAAGTTGGGTTTGCTTCAAAGTTACGCTTTTTCTTGCTGTTTTTGACGTTCAATCTTTATACTACTAAAAACCGGACATTTATAATCATAAACTCATTTCAGCTCCCTCCACAGTCGTAGTTTGTAACAAAATCATGTGGACTGATCACAAAGTTAGTTGAATTAGGGACTATAATCAACCTACCTGGATGTAACATTTAAAATTTTTTTATTTGCTTACCTAATTGTTCACTTTTTGGCTTTTCACTTGTAAACAAATATTTTAAAAACTCATTTTACAATTTAAATGTATTTCTCTTCTCAATTTAAATTCGGGAGTTTCACTTGTAACTTTTGCACCACTATCCACATTCTTCGAGAAATGAATTATCCCTACTACTTTACGATTACAGCTCTGAAAAATGTAATCATGTGTGTAGATGATATAAAATAAAAGCGTTTAAATATTGATGATAATTATTTATGTACCTTCATATTGAAATTATCTACACTTTCAATTATATAAAATACAATATAAAAGCTAGACGGTCCATGGCCAAGAGTTTTGTCTGTCAGTATTTCTATTTTAGTTTTAGGAGTTTGCGAATTAAATTACTTTTCAATCCTCAATCTGAGTGACATTTTTCCTTGTTTTTCCATTTGCCGATGACACTTCCTTTTTTATATCTTCCTTCAGAATAGACACTGTAGCCAATCACCTAGCAATAGCTCTTACTAAAAGTTTTAAATACTTCAAAAAGTGGAGAATCATACCTAACTATACACTCTTAAAGAAGAAGAGTATCATAAATTGTAGATGAATTTTATGTTTTACACTATCCATTACCAAATCCATATCCAAATAAGCTGTAAGAGGCTTCTAGGGAAAGAAAATGTACGGCTCTGCAGTTGGATTCAAAGCCAGGATCTCCGCAAGTGAATAGTGCGTTAACCACTGAACTAATCCCTTTCATACTTTATTATTCTTTCTTTAATAAGTAAAATATTTTGGGTATGATTTTGTAAAACGCGTTGTTACAAATTTGGCTGAATTTTTTGTGCCATTTGCACCATCTGACAGATATTCATAATCGTAAATAATAATACATGAATAGAAATAAATACATGAGATATCAAACAATATGTGAATATAAGTTGTTAATAAATATAAAATCATTAATTCCTACGTTGTTTTTATTTGTTATAGAAACGGACAATCAGCAGAGGCGAATGGATTCAGAGGTCTGAGAAAGAAGCGGTCCATTAGCATGGAAAGGCTGAACATT
The DNA here is from genome assembly GCF_049639745.1 of Rhodnius prolixus. Lineage (NCBI taxonomy): Eukaryota > Metazoa > Arthropoda > Insecta > Hemiptera > Reduviidae > Rhodnius > Rhodnius prolixus. The sequence goes on along the minus strand of NW_027411581.1, from coordinate 31,376,242 downwards.
TCTGCAGAGAAAGAGGCTGATAACGATGTAAAATCTATTGCAAAACGTGATACATTAAATAAAAGAATAATGAGCGGAAGACATGTTCGAGGAATGGAAATGGGATCATCTGGTTTTCATGGTGACACATTTCATTCTGATTTCGGAGATTTTACAACAATGAGAAAACGCCGAAGCCAATCAACTAAACGTGCCTCCGATTTAACCAGACTTATATTTAGAATGCAAAGTAAGAGAAGGCCAGAAATGGATTCAATGGGTTTCCATGGTGACACTTTCGGTGGAGGATTTGGAGAATTTGAAACAATGAAGAGAAGGCCAGAAATGGATTCTTCTGGATTTCATGGAGATACTTTTGGTAATGGATTCGGCTACTTTGAAACTATGAAAAGAAGACCAGAGATGGATTCAATGGGTTTTCACAGTGATACTTTTGGAGGTGGTTTTGGCGAATTTGACACGATGAAAAGAGAAAAATTATTTAGCGAGCTAACTAAAAGAAGGCCAGAGATGGATTCTATGGGTTTCCATAGCGATACTTTTGGAGGTGGTTTTGGCGAATTTGATACAATGAAAAGAGACCATTTACTAAAGGAAATGGGCAATGCTTTAAAAAGAAGGCCAGAAATGGATTCAATGGACTTCCACAGTGATACTTTTGGAGGTGGTTTCGGGGAGTTTGATACAATGAAAAAACGGCGGCCAGAAATGGACTCGATGGGATTTCATGGAGATACATTTGGTGGTGGTTTTGGTGAATTTGAAACTATGAAAAAGAGACGACCTGAGATGGACTCAATGGGCTTCCATGGTGATACATTTTCAAGAGGATTTGGTGATTTTGATACAATGAAACGAAGTGATGATATTGAACCGAAAGAACTTGATACTTTACGGCCAGGTTCTCAATAAACGAAATGTAAGTGACAAAACTATGTAAATAATAAAGTCCATCCTAAATGATCTGTATTATTTATGTGATGTACTCGTCAAATAATGTACGACTTGAACACAAATTGTATGAATTAAATGCGCAAGTATGATTAAAAAAAAAAAAAAACTATAAAAATGATATAAACAACAAAATAAATTAAGAGAATTAAGTGGTACAATTACACATTCCTAATTTAACAAATTAATTATATTATTTTTATTTAAGCTATTTTTAAATTAGCCACTATGTCAGTGACGTGGCCAAATATAAGACTAATTTTATATATAAACAAATATTTTTGAGCAAAATAAGAACGGCAACTTAAATTGAATATTTATTATTGAGGTAGTATACATTTATTTTTTGAAATGGAAATATTTTTATTGATTTCAATAAAGTATGAAAAATGTCATCCCTAGAGATTCTGAAATAAATTAATTTATATTTTAATAACTTGTAAGTATAAAATCCATGTGTTTATTCAATAGTTCAATGTTCTATCCCAGGAAAAACATTTTCTTTTTTGTAAAAGGAGAAAAGTTTTCTACAAGTAAATGGCTGGAAAAATTAATGGAAGAGATAATTTGCAGGCATACTACGGTCAATATACAGGCAAGTGAAATAATGAAATGAAAGTATTAAATTCTTAGGCATAACTAATACACGTACTGAAGCCACGCCAAGTGAGTGACAAACATCAGCAAGCAACCTAGAGAGGCAAACAAACATTTTGGTAAATAGCCAAAACTTAAAGGTGCGTTTTTAAAATTAATGTAACAATTCAACTACGTATTTTAGCACCTCTTTTTAGCTTCAGTTTTCTCTAGAAACATTTTTTAAACAAAACTCTTCCAGTTTAGGTAAAAAGGAAATATTGCAACAGTTCTGGTTAAACGGTTTTTGCAAAATAATTACAATATTACAAAGTTCTAACAATTAAATGTAAATTCTTAAGGTCTTTAGTTGATCTAGATGAGCGCTTCTTTCAGTCCTGCAGAAACTAAGGAATCCACGATGTGACTAGATAGAATCAAACTCATAAACTGATACTAACAATAAATTACTCAGATTAAATGTTCCCTTTAAATTATTGAAAGTAATTTTCCAGATCCGATTGGCCTATTAAGAAATTCCCAAGAATTATCCTTAATCAAGTTAAGTATGAATTTTTTCCAACTGTCAGCTGTAGACTAAGTAACTTCCACGTTTCGGATACTTTGGTTCATTATCTCTTAGAATGCGAAGCATTTGACTTTTACAGAAATAAATATTTGGGTCACCTTCTTGATGATGAAAGCGATGGTGAACAGGAAAAGATGCACAAGATCCTGAATTTTGACACTTTAATTAAAATAAGATATCTTTATAATTTTATTATCAAAACTTTAAAATTTAAAAAAATATTGGTTATTGGTTATGTAGAAGATGATTATTTAATGCAGATTTTTGTTTATTTCTTTCTTTCTGCTTTTATTTTATTTATTTATTTAGTTTATATTATTTTTATTTTTATTTATATTTTTGATTTGTTGACGGATAACTTTTTTCTTTTCTTTTTTTGTAGTTGGAAATTTTTGTTTTAAATTTTTATTTTAATATATAAATGTATTTTTTGTAAACAAGATAAACTATGATATTTTAACATTGATATTTTAGTATAGATATTCAACAGATGATTGCATTTTTATTTCTTTTACATAATATAATTTAAAATAACTCTGTACGATCTCCAAACTATGTATATAAGGCAATTGCCTTAAAACTAATAAATATTGATTGATTGATAGTACTAATACTATCCAGAAACTGTAAGGCACAATAAACCTCTTGTGGCTGCGGTGCCGTGGGGCATAGGTTCCGTCCCGCTGTTAAAATCTAGGAACTGTCCTCGAGGAACTGTAAGTGCTTCGCTCCAAGTAAATGTTGAGGACTCGCCTCCAATTAGAAAACTACTCAACACGGAAATTTTCGTGGTAATTTCAATTTCGGAAACATGACAGGGCGCCATAACTTTGTACTCCACTTATAGAAGAGTAAAGTAATCGCCTATTTATCAGGCGGGGCTTAACGTCCAACTACCGATTTTATCCTCTCAGTACATTAAGCGGAAAGTAATTCTCCTTACCGATTTAGCCTGAGAAAATAAATAAATAAAAGAAATACTGAAGAATATACTTATTACAAATGGCAAATCGTAAATGGTGTGACGCTTATTAGTTTTGGTCAAACAAGTACCAAACATTTAAATTGTGAAATAACAAGAAATTGTGAAGTTAGTAAAAGAAGGCCCTGATTTTTAGCTTCTTAAAATGTTCTTAGTTTGAAGCATTAAGGTAAAACTATAAATCGCAAGGTACTGGGTGGTAGTAATGGGACAAAGTGATAATGCACGTACGCTGTGGAACATTCTGAGGTCCACAATTGAGATATATGTTCATCACAACCGTCAGTATGTCATTACATACTCGCAATATCCTCATTATGATGGCGATATTCCTAGTCCAGGATGCCGTCTATTAAGCGATCATTTCAATAGCAACGTCTGCTCCAGGTCGACAAACTTTAATTTGTAAAGTTTTTTGTTTTTGTTTTATATACAATATCATTTTTTTTTTTTTTTTTTTTCTGTTATTTAGTTAATTGAAATTTTAATTTTCACAACTATGAGTTCAAGTACACTGCTTATACAGGGTGATCCATTTAAAACGCACCACTCGCTAATAACTTTTAAGGAAAGCTGAATTTCGAAAAAACCACTAAGTAAACCGTACGTTTCTTTGGGTCTAGTTTTCAAATGATCCACCCCCGATGTTGTATCTTCATTTTTGGCGAAGATAAGGCCAAAAACCTGATTGGGGTTTTATAAGGACCAGTGGTTTTGACAATGATTGTGAAAACTACATAAAAAATTGTGAAAAATGACGTTAACTCTGTTTCGATATCCGGTTTTCGATATTAATTTTCCACCAGAAATACACGTTTTGGGAAGAGGTCCTCTGATTGCAAAAAATGTTATTGGCGACGCAAAGTAAAAAAATCATAATAGTTGATCAAGAATTCGAATCCCGCGTATGCAGTCATTCTTATTACTTAAAAAACCATAATTCTTTCGCGGGATTCGAATTCTTGATCTCCTGCCACGCTCTTGACCACTAGACCAACACCCGCCTATCCTCGGCAAGATATTCTTACCGTAATCATAGGTCAAGAAGTCTTGCATACTGGGTGCATTAAAATAATGTGATGATTGCTTTTATTTGATGGAAAAACAAATTTATCCTGATTCACCCACAACCATTACATTACGCTACATGTTTTAAAACCTTCAATTAGTATTATTATTTTCTTTGCGTCACAAATAACATATTTTGCAATCAGAGGATCTCCCAAAACGTGTATTTCTGGTGGAAAATTAATATTGAAAACCGTTCACGAATAGAAAAAATTGTAACTTCGATCTTAAATATCTCGACAAATATTAGGGATATCGAAACCATTTTTCACAATTTTTTATGTAGTTTTCACAATCATTGTCAAAACCACTGGTCCTTATAAAACCCCAATCAGGTTTTTGGCCGTATCTTCGCCAAAAATGAAGATACAACATCGGGGGTGGATCATTTGAAAACTAGACCCAAAGAAACATACGGTTTACTTAGTGGGTTTTTTCGAAATTCCTCTTTCCTAAAAAGTTATTAGTGATTGGTGCGTTTTAAATGGACCACCCTGTATACAAAATTTGGGCGAACATTGAGTTTTGCTCTAACGAAGTTTCTATCAATCCCATTTCAATTTAAGAGAAATATCACCATTCATTCTGCAAAATTAGAAGCATTCTCGTTGAGTCTAAACATGTTAATCAGCTCAACTTCTTCAAAATTAAATTACATAATCAAAATTATGTTGATCTTGTCGACATACTCGTATTATTATTAACTATATTGATCTTTTACATGACTAGAAACCGTTCAAAGAAAACGTAAATAAAAGGTATTAGGAAATAAAATGTGCAAAAGAGAGAAATAAACCCTGCAGCTTTCAAAGGTTTTTTTAAATCTTTTCTTTACGACAATTCTTTTAAAATTCCCTTCTATCAATTTCAACATTTCTAATAGAGTGATTTCAAGGGAGATGTAGAGCAATCAATGTTCTCAGACCTTTTATTTTAATTTTTTTTACTTGTAATTACGTGGAATTGGATTTTTTTTTCCACTTACATAAAAAATAAATTCAATGACAATACACCGACAGAACAGGGAAAGGATGGGTGTTCCAAACCTTTCCACGCTTGCTCTGGCAATAGGCTCGCGCGGGCCGTCATGAAAAAGTAATTAAGAAAACAAAAATTTAAAAAAATCGCAACAGGGAATTATGGCATGGAGGTTCTGTAAAATATTGAGGTCTCCTCCTAGCATGGAAGTTAGCAAAACCCATATTTTTATTTATGTATTTTTTTTCTTTTATATACCAACCGTATTATATCTTTGCTAATCATTTTGCGTTTTTACTAATTCAAACTTGAATCTAAGCATTTTTAAAAAGTTAGTTTAGGTTAGATCTCATCGGATGACAAAACACTGACGTACCAAATTACTTAACCATCAACTAGACTTAATGTGTTTGTTACTTTACCTGTGTCTTACTTGAACAAAATTGCACATTTCGTTCCAAGAGTGTAATAAGATTGTTTAAAAATTTCTGATTTATTTTATATTTATCTAACTGATTTTATTTTTTACAAAATTGTGGAATTTACAAAACTTATCAAATTCAATAATACTGGACATTAACTTAACTTTGCAAAGCTGGCAAAGCTGTTCATTTTTTCTTAATCGGTACAGTCAATTAACCGAACTGGGCTTATTATCTTCTCTAAAAATCTTTCTTTCCCATATCCCCAAACAAATTTACTATTTCCTTAGACAATACCAATGTCTCACTAGCATAAGTCACTACTGATCTTATTGCAGTCTTGCAGTGCTATTTTATGGTCATACTATAGACTCCTAAAACCCATTACCTTTGTTAGTGCGAAGAGGCACCTGTTGCTCTGCAATTCTAACTTCCCGGACATTTTAACTGCTCCCAGTTGGAAAGCCTTGGTACGTCACAGATATGTTCTTGACACCTGGGAGTGTGGATACCTGGGTCCGCATGTCCGAGGATTAAATAAAATCCTTGTTAACACCATTCTCCTTATTTCAGGATGAGTGATTATGGTTTTCATTTTAACTTGGTGTGTCCATTTTATTGTTGGCTAGCAACAAAACTGTGTTTTGGGCCAAGTTGTGAATCTGGTAATGGAGGCATGCTAAAAATAACAATAGTTCACTCCGCATAATGATAAAAGATAAGTACAATCAATGACAGGATTCATAGAGGTCACCTAATTATAATATCAATCTGACATATGCGACATTATGGGCTAGAGAGTAGAAGCGCCAAGGGAAAACTGGAGTATAATGCCTCATGATTATTGTTATAGTTTTTTACTTTCTTTTGTTAAGGTGGTACTCCGTAGGGCCCCGAAAAGGTTCACCCCTAGATCCCAAAGGTCTCAGCCTGTTAATAACAAGTATTTAATCTTCCTATAATAACAAGGTTTAATAAACTAAACTCAATTATATTAAACTGTCACAAATTTCTTGAAGATTTTTCTAGCAGTGGGGCACTCCGAAATCCAATTTCCGCGTTCATCCATACTTGTGCTAAAAACCCCTTAAAAAGAAGGTGTCTGTTGGTAGACTCAGGTAGTAGTTGTATAAAAGAGAATGTAATGGCTGGAGTACGTCGAGGAAGAACTAAGGTAGCTTAACGGAGGACGAGTGGACATCCAGGGTGAGGGAAGAGAAAGATTACGATGGAAAGGAGAAGAGAAAATTTAATGGATTCAGAAGTCGGAGTCCTGCTTTCGATGGCATTTTTTTCTTCAAAGCAGGCTCAGTACTCATTATTGGAAATCGTCTGTAACGTGGGCTCACTTTTCTTGGTACTCAGGTACCTTCGATATTGACAAGCCTTAATTAAAATAATTCTAAAAAAAAATTAGAGGCGCCAACAACCATAGCAGTCACCAGATAATAATGACAATATTTGGACTTGATGACTCATTGTAATGTTTGTGGACGCGAACTTCTAAGCTGAAATTCTACGCAATTCTGATTCTGATTTCTTTCGTTACCAATTGAGAGAGTATTGTTTACTCGAAACTACAGACTTATCGTACGACAGAGTCAGCCTTGGTAAGTTAATGGGTTTAAAGTAGATATCTGTGTATCAGTTTTTACCCAATAATCCTTTCTAAGTGATGAAAACTAACGACTGCCTCTCATTGCAACAAAACCCAAACCGGAAGCTATAGTACCCTGATCTTAGAGGATTTGGTTTTCGTCCATATTAACATTTATTTAAACAAAGTAAAATTTTCTCCTATCCGATTTTTGTCGGTTGCAGTGACAATCACAGCTTAAGTCCTAAAAAACCTAAGAGGCAAAATACATAGTTTAAATTTCAAATCTGTACAAGGAAGAGGATTGCTGTTGAATAGGACAGGTGGACCTCTTCCTTTTACAGATCTGGTGCGCCACCTTGGGCTCTTTATAGACAAACGACTCACGTGGAACCCACATACTAGACTTAAAAGACAAGCAATGACAAAACGTGCGAAACTCCTTTACAGACTTCTTGGACGACGCTCCAAATTACCCATTGAACTCAAACGCTTAATATACAACACTATCCTCAAACCTATGTGGACTTACGGTCTAGTTCAGCCAAACCTACAAATATACGGAATGTACAGACATTTCAACAATAACTACTTCGACAGATAGCTGACGCTCCTTTCTACGGTGACAAACCTCACTCTTCATAACGACCTCAACATCCCCTTCGTACACCAACTCGCCAAGACTAAATATCAAACATTCCATACTGCTCTCTCCACTTGCTCCAATCCTCTTGTACAGTCTCTCGCCTCCTCTGGCAACTCCAACAATACTCGCCGACTGAATCGCCAGTGGCCTCGTGACTTCCTTGCAGTCTGAAGACCTAAAAATCATTATATCCTGTAGAGAGTGCTACCACTGGGTAGTTTCTCTCCTCCTGCCTTTCACGCATCCATCTATCTTATCTTTCATTCTTCCTATTTACTTATTGTAAATATGTATATACAGATCGTAAAGAACGAAATAGATTTTTTCAAAAAATTCATATTTCCTTATTCGTTCGGTGATGATCGTAGAATAGTAATTTTGATAGAAAGAAAGCCATTTTTTTTACAATATCTTGATTCCAATTCTAGTTGGTAATGGAAGTAATAATCGATTTTGATAGAAGAGACTACTAAACAGCTTTTGATTTTTGAATATTCTGCTTCAACCATAAAATAGGTATGTTTGGAAATTATGAAAAACAAATTTTAAACTGAAATTTGAAACACTTTATATTTGAAAGTACTAAAAATTCTTGCCATTTTAAATTACGTCAGGGAAGTGCTCAAATAAAGGAGCATTAGATGAAAAGAGAATAGTTATTTGATCTGTGTGCTGATGATAAAAGAGAGCGCACGCTAGGGCCGTATCCGCAGATCTGTAGCAGGATGGAGTAATGACTGCCACAGGAAGGAGTTCATAGCCGGAAGCTGGTGATACCCCCACCTCTATTACCGTGGAACCAACTGCCCCGCTAATCATTTTGATATTTATCTTAATTTCTTTATTCTTTCTTATATGTTTTTTGAATTTGGTAACGATTCACTTTAAAAAGTGATTGCTAATAAATGCGAAATAAATAATTTCGCAAATCACTTTCAATAATAAAAAAATTTACTCAACCGAAGGCAAACTGTTGAAAAGGTGAGTAATTATCAATTCATCATAAGTAAAATGGTAGATTTTGCTAAATTTCTCTCCCAACTACAAATATATAATTACTATGAACATAAGTATAAATAAGTAAATATAATAAGGAAGTAGTGGTAATACATATTTATTTTAAACTTATAATAAAATTATCTTCTTTTAGTTGCAGATAAAATCTACCAAATCCAAATAATGTACATAAATAATAATATTTATAGAAACACAAAACACTCACACACACATGTATTAAAACTGTCCGGTAGGTCAGTTGTACAAGGGTTGACCATCAAAAACTGCACGAATAAGTGTAATGTTGAAAAACACCCAACTTTGACAATTATTTTCTCTTTTACTATAAAAGATAAAAATCCCAAATTTTCTTTAAAATATAGAGCAAATCCTCCTTTATAAGTGCTTTTTTTTTTTTTTAACAGCCCAGATCTAATAGTTTTCGAGAAAAAAAGTTGCTGAAAATGTGCAAAATTGGCATTTTCAGAAAATGTTCTTGTTTTGTATATATCTATATATACATATAATTGTATATATTTATATTGTGTGTATGATAGCCTAGCAATGAAGGTACGAGTTGAGGCCCACAAAGCTAAGATATATTGGGACTTGGGTTCGATTCCCGGTCTAGGCTTTGTATTTTATTAATGGATAATTGGAGAAATTTATAGTAAAGTACGTTTGCTAATTGCCTCCGTGCGAAGCACTTAATTTGGTAGTTCATAGTTTACATCGGGCCTTAGCCCACCCTGAAAGTACAGGCATTACTTTAATTATTATATAATTCAAAAGTATAGTATATACTCAATTTTTAAGCTTGATCCGACTGTTTTCCGCCTTCAATCGACTTTCAAATTTAACTCCGTATTTCAAAATAAAAATATGGTCAGGAAGTGACAGTTAACGATACAAATCGTTATCCTTGAATAAAACGAATTTAATGATATAATAAGAATAACGGATAGTTATTTAACTTGTCTATCTCCCCACTACTTGCTGGAGTAAGGATATTGTGAGAGGAGGGTGTCCTTACCCGTACGCAAATCTGCCGAGCTAAACATTACTGAGTAACAGTGTTGCTAGTATGGCATCCATGCCATACGCTAACATCAGTGAGTTGTTTACAATGTAGCCCATCTAGTGCTGTTTCAACAAGTTAGTGCTCTTTTCTGTTTTTCATTTTGTTTATCTTTTAATACTTTGTTTAAATCTTACTGTGGATAGTGCCAGTGGAATCTAATCATATGGAAGTTTACGCTTTGTTAATCTTAATTTTGTGCATATAATGTACAAAGGGCTAACCAACATGTAGACTTCAATACATGTTTTGCTTTTTCAAAAAGTTATTTTTTAATTTTACTTTTTTAATAATGTTAAATGATTCAAGTAAACTAGTTAGACATTCATAATTTTCATGAGTCTCTAAACATTCAATTTTAGCCGAAAACGAACAGCGCTTAAAAAGTCGCTATCTTTTATTTTAATAATCAGCCTGTCCAAAATTATTAATTTTGGTGTCTAAAGCTTATATCTGACAGTTATCACTTACCTAGAAAATGAAGAAATCGTCTAGGCAAATGTGAGGTTAAATATTTTTGTACGATATACTTAAATTTTGAAACTAGAACGTTTTTAAATAATTTTCTTCTATTTAAAATTATGGAATTACTGAGACAGTGCATTAGTACTGTTTAAAGATGAAGTGACTATAATCGACTGCGATAATGGTCGATACTAGTTCAAATTAAACTAGAATTCTAATTGATTACTACAGTACTAACGGATTTTTTTAATGTATTCAACGAATCTTGATGGTTGTATCTTTCGTAGCACACTGATCTTTTTATGTGATTTTCCTGTTCAGAATATGGTTTCACGCGTTTGTGTTGAGAATTTGATTTTCGCATCATATGTTATCTAAATATTCCTATAGTCCATCTTAACAATAAAATAGGTCTGAAGAAGATATAAAGTTTGGTTAAGTTGAAGTGGGAGATATAAATACCTCATAATTTTATTTTCTCTTATCCTAACAATAATATTAAGTTCCCACCGGAAATTACAAGTTTTTTTGGGGTCCCTTAAATCCAGAAAGGGTTTTAGAAAAATGAAATGTGAGTAATCTTATGGCAAACATTAATTGGTACTTTTCCGTTAGCCGGGCGCAAGCGAAAAACAGTATTGGGTAAAACTGTTTTCTTTTCAATTCATTAATATTTGTTTATAGTTGAACTTGTTTTGCTTACTATTAATTAATATTTGTTTATAGTTGAACGTTTTCGACTTTTTTCCGTTGACTTGGCTCGCGTTTGGTTCACAATTGGCGACATTTGCGCCCGGCTAATGGAAAAGTACCCATTAATTTAACATGGAAAATCTCAAAAATTTGAAATTTTTAAATTGATTGTGTTTGAATCATGTTTTTCAAATATAAAAGTTGTATAAGATGCTAATTTGTCTACAAAATCGAAAGTCGAATTGCCCTATATTTTAAAGAAAATTTGGGAATTTCATCTCTTATAGGAAAAGAGGAAAACAATTGTCAAATTTGGGTGTTTTTGACGATCAACCCTTATACAACGGTCCTTCCGGTCAGTTTTAATTTAGATTTTTAACAATAAATATCCGTTTTAGGTTCCCTGAGTTCGTAAAGTGTTTTGTAGAAAACGGTCGGAGACTGTTCGGAAACTGGACTGGTTGAAAACCGACTGTAACTTAGCGATCTTTAAGTCTCAACCGGAAATACTACTTTATTGAAGGGAGTTTTCACTTTTTCAAGATTCCCATGAAAATGGTTTCAACGATTTTCTTAAAACTTCCTGCACAGATTGTATTCTTGGTGGTCTGCAAACATTTGTTTGTAATATTTCTCCTGAAGAGTGTAAATAAAGGTAGTTATGAGAGGGGGTGTGTGGCTTAGCCACTTCTCTTAAGTATCATTGGAGTATAACGAACGGTTTTATGTCTAGCATATCAACTCAATCAATGTAACATTACAAAATAATGCTCGTTTCTGGTCTTATATTCCACCACTTTAAAACCCCTTCAAAGTGTGGAGTTTTCCTTTTTTTTTTTTTTTTTAAATTTTCTCAACAGTAGCCATGATGAGATCCTTTAAACTTTGCAAACACATGGTACTTATGTTATTTAGTACTTTTCGCTTTTCAGGAATTTCCTCCCTAAAAGTATCATTTCGGCGTATTGTTTTCCTTCCTTTTCGGGCTTACTAGGCTATTTAAGAGGATTAACCAGTTAAGCGCGTTTGACGTGTATACGAGTACTCGTTGTGAAAAATATAAAATTGCCATTAACTACAAAAACTCAAAATTTTAATAAAATACAATAAGAATATTATTTGGTGGGATGTTTCCTTTATCTTACCAATAGAAGTGCCAAGTATTTTATACGGAGGGAGTGGAGGAATCAGCCAAATGATAAGTGGTTGGTACATATTTGGTCTCCGCATTAGAGATTGGGAATTACGCCCACAAATAGTAGCTCTCAACCCTTGTGCAATGCCGTTTTTACCTCTTAGATAGAGGTTCAGACCTCAGTTTGTGCATGATTTTATTTTGCACAGAGTTCAAAGCTCTTTTCTTCCTTGTAAAAAAGCTCTTGCGTCTCTAGTTAACTAGGCAATGCATACGTGAAGTGGTACAAGATTTTGAATGAGCAGAGAATGCTCTGGTAATCTCAAGTCCCAGAAATTGCAAAAAAAAAAAAAGTGCTTGCAGTGACTATTATGTCGTTGTAAACTTTTAGTTGTTTTGCCCTGCGTTCGACGTGTATACACGTCATTGTCTGATTTTAATTCCGCACAATGTGGTTTTTTTTTTTAAAAACTAAATTCCACGCCTAACTGGTTAAATATGATACAAAGTTTAAGAAAATGGACTTAGGGAAATGATTTTTTATTTTTTAGGTTTCTTTTTTCGACAATCGTCCGTTTTAGGTGACCAAGGGTATAATTATGAATTCAACTATCTTTTAAGAATAAAAATCAAATTTAAATAAAATTTAATTCCATTAAGATTGGTAGTGGAAAGTCAGAACATGTGAGATGATTGATTGTGCCTGTGACATGAGTACACAGATTTGTGATATTTAGGCGTTAAGTTAGGATTTCTATTTTATTAGGCTAACCACACATCATACCGTTTTTAAAGGGACAGTGTCCTCTAACAACTTCATTCTAGTTTAATAAAATAATTTAATGAAATGTATGTGCTTGTATTCTTTTGCATAATTAGAGGATATTTTTTCTTATGTTTTCTCAATTTTGTGGAGGTAATAGTAATTATAGTCAATGTATGTATGCTAATGAATTGATACAGGTTTACATTTTAATTGGTTAATTAACCAGTTTTAATTGGTTTATGTTAATTATGTTATGTTCGTTATCTTGTCTTTTTTTGTAACGCCCGAAGCTTTTTCCAGTGCATTACCAGCCTCCGAACAGTGTTCTCTCGTTACAGACAGCACTGTCCTTCAAGAGAAAATCTAAGGGCCAGCAGCTGGATTTGAACTCGGGATCTCCGCGTGGAAACCCAATATGCTAATCCATATCTTGTCTAATTTTTTTTTTTTTTTATCCTTGATGTTTATTATAAAAGCTTGTAACATCCCGTTAAGAAAGTGTTCATTTAATGATGATCTACAAAAGGAATTCACGTTTATTAAGTTGGCTCAAACTAATAATAATGAGAACAAAACAAATATGGTATTGTCAATACTGCAAAGTTCATTTTTCTGTGCCACAGCTGGATGAAGCGACATTAATCAGTACCTTAGAAGACAAAAACTTAAAGCTGTTGAAAAAGTTATAAATTCGTCGCAATGCAATATAACCTTAGTTAATGAAATAATAATTGTTCTCCATACTAATAAAAAACACTTTTGGAACAAAAATATTCATGTGTGCGAACCAAAACCGTTGCCATAATTGTAAATGTTAAGTCATATCAGTTTGCCAATCCTTGACAAAGTTTGAACGGATTAAAGACCAACAAAAAGCATATCTACTTGCTAGTTTTAATAAAAAAATAGGATTAAAATTGTTTCCTATAATTGTACCTTATGTTTAATCGGATTCTGGAGTTAAAACTAAAACATTAGATAGAAATTATCTAGTGAATCGTCAGATTTTCAGTTAAAAATGACAGAAAAAGTACTGGCACATTTTTCTTTAAAAGACAAAATTTCAGGTTTGTGTGCAGATAATATAACACCAATTTTGTGCCTGTTAAAGAATATACAGGTCAATCTCTAGAAAAAGTTATAAAGCTTAATAAGTTTGATAATAAAATGCTTGGTATTGGATGTAGTGTACAATAATACATAAACGTTTTCAATTTACAGTTAATAGCTTACCAATCAATATGAAAGTTTTCTTATGAAATTACATAAAATGTTTTCATAATATTTATTCAATGTGAGTAACAGAACTAAAATTTTTCTTTGACTTTACCAATGATGATTAAGAGAAGTTACAACAAGGAACTACAAGACTTTTTTGTCCTTAGGCACATCTCTGGACAACATACGTATTAAATATGTTAGTTGGATTCTGAGCATATTAAGTCCCTAAAAAAATGCCTAGGAAACTTCAAAAAATTATTTGAAGACCCCATGTAACGCTTCAACCCTCCTCCTAGACTTTAGGGGTTTCAATTAGAAAAAAAAGAACACCTGGTCGAAACTTTAAAACTTTATTATCTTACATAAAAACTCTTGACTAATAATTATTAAATTAACTAATAATACACGTAAATTGCAAATATGTAAATTAACCAAAAAGGATAAAAACAACTACTAAAACAGGAGTTCCCCCTTACCGCCCGTCGCCCTGCCAACCGGGACCAGAGAGTGGCACCCCAAAGACCATAGACAGATTTGGCTTACCCGCCGCCAACACCTGCAGCTTGCCCATTCCTCGCCAAAAATCTTCTCTGATATTGTCAGGGTTTTTCGCACTCAGCTCTAGCCACTCCTTTCGGTCACACTCACTGTTCTGTTTTCCTTTTCTTCTTTTCTGTCATACTACCTCTCACACAGACCCACATAGACACACCCTACACACACCTACACCACTCTTTAGGCCCCCACCATTCCGTCGGCAGCGCGAACAATGCTCCTAGAAACTTCCTGACTATGCATTCTAAGACTACATTATAGGTATCGTGTTACGTCCACTATGTGTAACAATTTAATTCTAAAAGAAAATATAATTACAATTCACCAAACCCACAATTCCGTCCCTTACACCCCATTTTAAAATTGACTCCAAGAAAATGTTTCGGACCCATGAATAGCTGTTGGCTTCTTATCACAAGTACAACATTGACGACATTAAACAGTAATTCTGGTTGACGGTCAAATAAACAGTAACAATGTTTTTTGGTTTTTAATATTTCTCAAGATACTGGTTTACAATAATTGAACAACTGAAGAAACAATTCAAGAAATAAGGAAATATTTGGTATAGGTTAAAAAGAATGCCATTTTGGCAAAAAATGCATACAAAGTGCATACAAAAGTGGAGATCAAGTTGATCGCACGCAGACAAATCAAAGTGAACAACTTTATCAGTGGGCGATCTTTAAAATTATATTAGGAAAAAATATGGAAAATGGAACACGGAAATAATGATCGTGGCAGCATGAGGGATTCATAAATTTAAAGACATTAAATATCAAAATCTCGATTACAAAGAATTAAGTAATATTTTTTATACTATTAATTCTTTGTTTGTCGGCGACACAGCCGCAATTCAAGCTATATCTTCTTTAATGAATTATTTCTGTTCCAAGGTGAAATCTAGATTAAGCATAAACCTGATCAAAGCAATGTTGAGTATTTAAGAAATTGCAAGTGAAAATGTGACAAAATTTAATTATTTTATTCGATATTAAAAAAAAGATATATTATCAGAGTACTATTGATGGTTGATTTGGAAATAAAATGAAACGTGTTTATTTTTCTACACATATTCTAACCGGAAAAAATGTGATATTTGATTTAATATTCTATAATTTACGATTATTTTCTTGTCATTCACACATTTATATTTGTTTATATTTTTGAATTTCTGTATCCAAAAAACTTATTCTTGTCCATTTTGACTCGGGAGTTGTTATGGCCAGGCTAAGTTTGATTGGTGAGAATATCGCAATCTGAAAATGAATGATGTTGGAAGGAATTGTTAAAGTAGTTGGGAACGTGACTTGGGCAATTTTAGACCATTCTTAACTAAAATGGGGTGGCAACTACATGTTAGAGAAAACTTAGGGAATGCTGGAGAACTTATATCATACTCATTAGAAAATATATTATAAGGTGTTGGTGGTGACGATCGCGAACTCACGATCCAGTTGTGTTTTATTCTATCTGGAGGAAGTCATGCCTAGATATCCCTGCGTATGTAAAGAACTGCTCATTCCTTATATGAATTAAAAAACCCAATACTATACAAAAGGGCCACTTTAAGCACTAGATACTGAGTTAACTCGAGCTTAAAAGACAAACATTGCAAGGCATTGATTATGAATTTGCATCCAATACAATAGAGTGAATTAATCTTGTCCATAATTAATGCAACAAAATATTATTGTAAGTTTTAGGAATAAATTATGGTAATTAGTTGATATTTGATCAATCAGGTTGATCCAGTATCAATAATAAACAGCCCATTATGGATTGTCAATAATTTGTCATATTCAAATTAATTTCAATGTCAGATCGAGTCACATCTGCATTCGATGCGATTGATGGATATGAATTACTGATAAGTTTAACCTATTAAGCTGCACCAAATATCAGCAATGAGCGCTTAAATAAGATTTAGTTCTTATGATTGGTATACGAGAATAAAGGTGGTAACGAAGATGGTACCCAAATCTCCCGCAAGCAACATCATAAAACTTAAACGCTCTATTTATATGTTCTAGCTACATCGTTTCTGATTACCAAGAAAATTCACTTTCTAAAACCTTCCAAAGTTCAGAATTTTTTTTTAAAAAATGGCTCACAAAATTTCTGTTAAAAATTGAATTCTACAGCACATTTATACAGTACCATTCTTAATTAAAACATAATACTGGAAAATTATGGTTTATGGCTTCTGCAGAATCTATAAGCTTCTCGGGGTTTCTTTTAAGCGCATACTTCTTTAAGTTTATGGTGCTAATTACTTTGCAGTACCAACTCTATCCGGAAGTTTAGGAGGAATAAACTTGCCATCAAGGCGATCTCGTTTCTTCCCATTCTTCACACTTCAGACAATTACTTAGTTTGTAATTAAGCACTCTAGCTTGACTCCTCCCATCCCAACACAGGCACCAACTGCACTTACTACCCTTATGGCCGCCATACATTTAAGAACCAATGCATTTTTTTACCGAGTCATAACAGAATTTTGAAGTCTCGGGAAATTAGTCTTTGTAGCACTATATTTCTAACCTAAACGACTCAGCTAGGGGCGAATGAAATCGCTGGCAAACTACTTTAGTCACATGGTGAAGCATGCGCTTCCGTCAAAGTAGCCTAGCGGAGTTAGATGCATTATGGTACTGGCTTCGATTTCCGCTCTAGGCCTTGGATTTTATTTGGTGGTTAATATGAGAATTTAACAGTAATGTGTGATTGCTGGTCGCCTCGGTCTAAGACACCTTATTGGTAGTTGGACTAAAGCTCGCCTTTACTAGGCATTACTTTCCTTTTTCTTTTTACTTTTTTAGATTGTGGAAGTTCCTCAGAAGAGCTTGCCAACCCCCCCCCCCTTAAATACCAAGGCCAATGAAGCTTTTAGAACTGTTTCAAAGAGGTGGAATATTTGTCTTTAATTTAAAACTTACATAGAAATACTAAAGTGTTTTGATAATGCGATAGCTTACATTAGTGCTCTTTGCGGTGCAGGAAACAATGAATCTTCATTATGCTATGTGCGTCCACAAAGAGTTGAACGCCAAACACATAGGTGTTTGAGCGAATAAAGTGAAAAAAACGCGAGAGCCGCATGAAGCACCTTTCAATTAAAGAAAGGTAAAGAAAAATATTTTGTGCTAAACATTAGTTCTTTATTACGTCCTTTATTTTAAAAGATTTAGCCAACAAGGACTAGGTTGTTTATTGAACCAGTTCAACACTGCCTACCAACTATGCAAAAATAAACTACAAGTCCTGGTAACCTACACTTAATAACTCTAACTAAGAAACCAAGCAAGATAAGAATGTTACATTTTCCTAGCCAATATCCACATCAGATCTGTGGTAGATTGTCTTAAACAAAAAAGAAGAAAAAGTGTACTGTTATAACTGGAAGGGTAGTAATTACTAAGAACACGGTTGCAGTTAGTACAAATGTTACAAACAAATGAAAATACAAATTTTATATAATATAATAAATGAGATTAAATAAAAAATTGTAATATAGGGAATCAAAATTAGCCAGTTAGATAAAAAACACGAAAAAGGATTAAATATCGGGTCAAATTTATTAAAATAATTGGAGTTATTTATTGGAAACAATTAAACTGAGCGTTGAACTTAGTTGAGCTGCTGAAAAAAATATGGCAATCGTCTCAAATTTCTGAATTAGTTTTACTGAAATTAAATAGTTTGATGTAGCTTCCAAGGGGCTAACTTTGGATTTCAGCTGTAAACCTTGTCTGGTTATTTAGCCACTTTCCTTTATATTACCAAGTGACTCGGAATAGGTTTATTAACCGTTCGTATTTGGCTCGCAGGTCACAAACTGTGAAAATATAGTATGAGTTTCGCAAACTGTAAATTTCTATTATAATATTGCCTAATAAAAACAAAGTTAAGTTTCTTGAAGCCTCGGAAGTTTCTATTAAATTTTGATGTCATGAATCGAGACCCAAGTGTTGTGACTGAACTGTATGACTAAAATTGCATTTCGTAGGTAGCGCAAAATAAAAGGATAATTCTGTATCTTTAAAGAAGTTCTTTCAATCATTGAAAAGTCTAAGCCTTTAAGTTGCATTTTATTAAGTTGTTGTGGAAGATGGCTTCTCCGTATTTGTCATAGCTTTTAATCGAAAATGTCAACTATGTCGATAGTTGTTATCCTTGTCGAGTATCCACTTGCTAAATGTGATTCCATTACTGTTTACTTTTTCCTGTCCTTTCGGTTTATTTAATAAAGTGAGTAAAAGATTTTTTTCTTTTTGGTACAGCCTTTTGAGATGCATTTAAACAAAAGGAAGTTTCAGTTTTAAACTTTTTTTAGTTGGGTCCTTATTTTAAATTTATTAAAATTTTAAGAACTTTTTACTGTCCTATTATGGCAGCCAATTAGGTATAAACAAAGTTTAACCGACTACCATGATACAAGCTCAAGGATGTTTGCTCAACCAATTAATTTTTGCCTTTTTCTTGATTGACCTACGCGGATATATCTATCAAGAAAGGTCTGTGAGGCATGAATATTAGATGCAGATTTCGTTCTATTAAAAATCATTTAGAAAATCAATAATTTTTGGAACTATTAAATAACCGTGGACTTTGTGTATAAATGTAGGGGAAAAAATAGTTGTATTTCGAAGTAGTGGTCGATTAATTAATAAATAAAAATGACTCCTCGTAGGGTAGACGGTTGAAGTGGTGAGTGAATACAAGATTTGTGATTTGTGAATACAAAAAGCTAACAACTATTTTTACTAACAAATTACATAGCAGAAGCTCATGTTTGTGACTGGCAGTTTTGCATTAACTGCTGGATATACTCATTTAAAAATAAATTAGTATGCAACGTTAATCCCTGTAAAAGAAATTGTCATGGTAATAGCAATGTAATAGCTACTTATCGTAGGATAATAAGTTAAAAGTATGATTAATTCTTTCAATCACCTTCATGTCCATCTTGGAATTCACTTTAGCGTGAACTAGTAAGTAACTTTTGTGTTGCGCAGTTTAAATTTTTAAGGTTCAAGGCGGAACTTAAGTAAATGGGCACTTCCCAGCATAATTTTTAGCCACTTGGCTTTTGCGGCTCCATTTTTAATTTATAAAGACCACTGCTATCTGACTATGAAGTTAATGGATTAATTAGCGCAAGCAAGTAGGCCCTTACTTGATGATTTCAATGCAACGATAAACGAAATCATGTGAAACAAACAAGCATCATTGCTAAGATCTTATTTGCCAGGTATTGGTAAGCCGCTGTTAGTTTCCTCATTCAAGAAGTGAGTTTTAATATTTCTGGCATTTATATGATTATATTATAAGTATTCTTTTTTGACCTATTGATAATTGATAATTTATATACTAAGTTTTTTTAAACGAAGTATATAAAGATTCATAACAGCGTAAAATTATTTTTTTATTGATACGTCAGATTTTTTTAGCATGTCTATTTAAACCAAGAATTTGCTTGCCTTCCTGAAACTGGCAATAAAGGGGCAAAAACATTGGTTTAATCTAAAATAAAACTACAAGAATTGTCTCCTAGACCTAGATAGCTAAAACATACATAACCTCACTTCAGAACGTTTTAAATAACTTTAACGTGTAAAATTTATTCTAAGTTTAGAAAATGTAGATTAGATGTGAATATTTAGATTAGAATCTAAATATCTGATTACGACATTCATGGGATCCTCTCTTAGGACGTAAATCTTTTATTCAAACTAGATCTAGTGATCACTTAATTTAGAAAAAATGTTTTCCGACAGGCATACACATAGGGTTAGCATACTAATTATTTTTACCATTTTCTGTAATTCATTAATTTGATGTAGTCAATCTTTGCTCCGAGATAATGTCCTGTTCACAAACCTGTCCTGTTAAGTATTTAATTTTAATTTTAATTCTACTTCTCAGAGAAGAAACTAACTTAAAGGTTCAAGGTATAAGTACATCTTCACATTCAGTCGAATAAAAAACTAACATTTTTCTCTGAACGACACCTTCATTTTATGTAGTTAAAATTTATTTTTATTTTCGCTAGTTTTCCTAGTCAACGTTCCCTACCACTTTAAATTATGTTTAATTATATGTCTAAACAAGTGTATGCTATTAAGATGGTTGAATGATGTTCTCAAAATTAGAAATTGTTGAAACAATCATTTGTAACTTCTAGTAAATCTTAAATTTGTTTGTTAGGAAACAGACTAGATTTTAGTTCAACAATCTAGTGTAGAAGTTACGATGGAAAACAAGTTAATCAAATTCGTACAATGGCTATTCGTATGGAGAAAGATGCTGCTGTATTCAATTGCTCTCATTAAAATGGAATTTTTAAATCTACATTTTGGTAATACATTGTTATTCTTTCTACTGTTACATTGTTAAATTCCCAGTTAATTTATTAAAAGGTACTTTTATTGTTACAATTAAAATTACTTTTATATGCAGAGATTAGAATAACTGAAATACTAGTGACTACTGTTTCACAAGGAACAAGGATAAGCAGAACTTTTAAGAATGTATTCATCAAAACAATTTATTCATTGAAGATAAGAAAAAAGAAATTTGGATATCTGTTAAAGGAGCTGTTAATAGGAGGTAAACAATCGTTTTTTTTACATTATTATTTTATTTTTTTTAGCTTGTTTCGTTGCTGCCAAAATTAGACTGGGTATAATAAGAATACTGTTATCTGATCCTCAATTAGGCTATTCGAGATTGCTGGATTCATAATTAATAAAAACTAACTAAATAATACCTTTCCTTAATTTTTATTATTTGAATGTATGTAAATCTGCACTTTTTCATTTTCCTCTAATTTATCTGTCTTTTGTCTGAGAGAGTTTTAATATTCAGTAAACTCATAATTTGCGAGATTAAATATAAATTAATTATAGTGAAATTAGTGTAAAATTAGTATTACAAATTTCGTGTGAGATTCATCATTAAAAGTCGCATAACATAATATGCCTGTAAAAAGTATGCAAAGCAAATGAAACTCAGTTGCATAGAAGGTTAGAATTGTAAGCTCATATATTAAAAACATTGCGCTGCTAATCAAAAGCTAAATACAGCTACTTTCCAATTATGGTCTCCAGTATTTTTTAAACAATTCATCTTTAAAAAATACCACAAATGTTTATTTTAATACTTTTAATTATTTTTCAGAAAATTGCAATTGCAATAATAAGTACATAATTCACAGTCGGAGGGCACTAAGGAAAGTAAGTTTTCTTTAACTATAAAATTAATTATTTCAATTTGCTCGATTTTTTTTTTTTTTTTAAACAATAAATGAAGAAACATTAACTGTACAAAAAAATGTTTAGTTTTAGTTTTGAATCTGCTTTGTAAAGTTTCATATTTGTTAAAAATATTTTTTATACATGATTATAAATAATCTTTTTTTTAAAGAAAATTGACTAAATGAGACCTTCTAAAAGGCAAAACAGCTTGCCTTATTCACCCTCATGAGACATTTTAAAAATAATTCTAATTTAAAAATAATACCGGCAACAAGAGAAAGTAAAAATTTATGAGAAGATTTAAATAGATTTTTACATGAGATGAAATTTTGAAACCATGGTATTTAAACTGGGTTTACGATAACAAAGCAATTGCACTCCCAAAGTTTGTAGTCTTATTTTCTTCCTAAGTAGTTTGATAGATACAAAATTTGCATGTACATCCTAAGGAAGAAATAAATAAATATTGAGGAATTTATTTTAAAAGGAATGGACCAGCCAAACACGACATTCGTTTTGACCTGTAGTGTTGTATTATACCCACATGAACGATAAATATAACGATACATCCCTGGTCTCATTGGCAAACTTGTCAAAGTGCCGTTGAAAGCAGCACCATCTAGGGTTTGATTCAAGTTTTCTTCTCTCACTTTTTTAAATATACTGAAATATTTTTATTTGACTGTTAAGTGCTAGGATACTTTACAACATTATTAGTTAATTGTCAAATTTGTTACATAACCAAGTTCCTTTTGTAACTGAATACTATGACTGACTAAGGGCTATTTTATAAATATTTAGTTTAAATGAAAAATATTTTTATTTGAAATTATTCTAATTAACAAATACAAAAATTTCTGCAGAAAAAAAAACTTATGTATATTGTAATTCGGTTGCATCCACTTAATAGGGATTTTCATGCATATTGTCTACCTGTTAATTGAAATTAATTATTTTTATCCTTCATTTGTTATGTAAATGTGATATATCAGCTTAATCTAATCACTATTTTGGGCACAGAATAAAAAAATTGTATTTGAAATAATTATTTAAAATAAATGAATTCATTGAAAGTAAACGAACGTAAATTATTAAATAATTTAAAAATGAAGGGCAACTTATAATTTTGCATTTCAATGATAAAACTGGTAAAGTAAAAGCTGGGATATTGATATTATTTTAACTTCAACTAGAAAAATGGAACTTTCGTGCAACAAAGGAACGAATGGCTGTATTTATGCAAGGAAATTTTTTTTTTAAATAATCAACTGATACAAGTAATTGGAGCGAATTTAGCTACAAGAAATTGATATACTTCTGAAATTGTGATGCAACATCCTAATTGATAAATACTGACCTTATCATCAGTATTTTATGTTGAAACAAACAAAACAGTTCTTTCTTCTTTCTGTTATGAAACTATCAGAACAAAAACAAAAAACTGAATCAATTTAATTATTTTTCCATAATATATTGTTTAAAGCAGAAAAATTAAAAACAATAAATATGAAATTACTCAGAAGAAATTGTTAATATTCTGCTTCAAAAAGATCCAACTCATGTAATTCTTCTTTGTGTTTTCGGTGTTGATCACAATTTTCAGTCTTCAAACGTTTAATAAATGCAATGTTCAACCAAAAATCAAAATTGAAAATGTCACATTTAATTTTTGTTTTGTTGGCTTTTAAGTGTATGTTTCTTTTATTACTCATTTTGGCATAATTATCATCACAGAAATTATGATCACAAAACACACAATTATTCCAAATTAATGGTAAACCTCTATATTTTAAAAAAAGGTTATTCCATTCGATTGGCACATAAACAAATTGTGAAAATTTGGAACTATCAATTTTTTTCTGTGAAACAAAATCGTAAGTTGAATAATCTAAATTTTCTGACGGCACTAGTACATTACTTTCATATTTTTCTAAAAACGGTTTATTTTTAAATACACAATGAAGTTTTAAAATATTTTTTATATGAATTATTTTGCAATTTCTTTCACTTTCAATTTGTGAAATTGTAGGATAAATAACACCGGTATAAGATTCTACAAAATATTTTATACTTAAGCCTACATCACCAATAAAACTGTGCCAATTTCCTTCACGCCAATTCTTTCTAAATTTATATATAGCTTCTACATCAGCTTCTCGCACATCTTCTACTGTTCTAGCATTTTCATACTTAATATCATGCGCTTTAGCTATTCTATCATCTTCATCAACTGGTTCACCATTGTCTATAGGATTACCTGGCCCTATGTATCTATGAAAAGGTAGAACTGGCATTGTTTACATTATTAGAGTGAAACACATGTTATTGTATTTTTACAAACACAACTCTAGCAAAGAAACATTGTCCACGTTAAAGAAATTCACCACAAACTAGTCGAGTCCATGGCCAACTGCTGTCGGTCAGGTGGGGGTAATCGTCCATTTTTTCCCGTAGATATATTTAATTATAGGGCATTAGCCAAATAATTTTACCTCTCGCTCAAACAAACTATTAAAAATAAATATATGCGTGCTTTCATGTAAACAAACAGTCTAAGGGATTAGACATTATTTTTTAAAAAAGGACATTTTATTGATTATTTTTATTTTATTCATTTATTTATTTTTAATTTAATATCAGGGGTCATTGGCAGCTTTTTTCACTCCACTGCCGGCCTCGGAGCAGTGTTCTCTCGCTATAGACAACACTGTCCATCATCGGTCAGTGAGTTGTAAGAAACAGTAAGAAAAAAATCTAAGGGCCAGAAGCTAGATTCAATAACAGGACTCCACAAAATAGTGACCATATTTTTTATTTTTTTATTTTAATATCTTCAAATTAGAAAATAAGGACACTACCTTTCAAACTGAATGGCACTTCTTTCAACATTTATCTGATTCATTTATTTTTATTTGATATTTGATTATTTGAATTTGTAGGGATGTGCATCAAACCACACACAGAAGTTTTACTATTTATTATTATTATTATTTATTTATTGCTTTTAAATTTTGTACAATTCATAGCAAGAGTTGGTCTCGGTTACCAATTACTATATATATATATTCAACACACAATAGAATGATACATACAATTTTATAATATATTTGCTAATAATTATACACAATTAAATAACTATGAGAGAGAGTATACAAATAAAAAGAAAGAAAAAGTAAACAAATCTGCGTTTAAAAAACAAACAAATAAGAAATATCAACCCACAAGTATAGCTCTTAGCCTTAATGCATTATAAACATAAAAATATATACTTTTTAATTTACTCAAGTTATCAACAAAAAAGAGATCTTCTACTTGGTCTTGAAACTTTACATTCGATCGCACATAACTTCTTAAATAAGTGTCCCTAAATAAAGATAGTACAGTACACTCTAACAAAAAATGTGCAAATTCATCTTTAGAACATTTACATAAAGAACAAACATTGTCAGGATTGAAGCTATGAACAGTTCCATTTAGATAAATTCTAGGTTTGATTTTGCTCATTAGGCGGATTTGTGACAAAGTCCGAATAAATTTAGGATCACATCTGAAGTAGATGTATGGTTCAGGCAAACCAAGAAGGCTTATGCTTCTAAAATAGTTATTAAAGGAAGCATGAGTCACAGAAAGTATATCCTTACTCAACAAATTATTATTAAAACTTTCTATTAAGGAGTTTTTCCTTTTTCTTAATTCCTCCGAACTTTGCGCTAGCCACACATCGTCGCCACCTATAGAAAATAAGAGTCTTCTAAATTCCATTACCCAGTTATAAGGCAATTGAATAGTATCTGACTGTTCAAACAAACCATTATAGCAGACTCTTGGTAGACTATCATGAGGTAGATTTAAGATTTTTGACCAGAATCCCAACATTCGTTTAAAAATTAGAGCTTTAATATGCAGCCGATTACTTTCCAAACGGACAAAAGCGTCAGGCGTATTGCGAGAAAGATGCAGTAACGATTTTAGGAATTTTAAATGCACTCTTTCCAGAAGGTCGAAATAATTAGGGCTCCAAATTTCCGAAGCATAGAGTAAAACACTCGAAACCATACTGTCAAAGATGTACATCTTATCCCTCCAAGAGTTGCACCCGGATCTGGCTATGAGACTCAACACGGAAGCCATAGCGACAGAACTTTTTTTTACAAAGTGCTTGGCCGCTAAGATAAACTTGGCGGAGGCGGAAAAAGGGACCCCTAAGTACGAAGCGCTGTTTACTAAACTTAGCTTACTTCCTTCATATAAAAAATCCCTTACTTTCTTCGTTCTACCTCCTTTGTGACAGTGTAGCACTACCGTTTTTTGTGGGTTCACATTAATTTGATTAATTTCACAGTAATCCGACAGCAATTTCAATTTATTTTGTGCATCATACCAAGAATAAGAGGTTATTGCCACGTCATCTGCATACATTAAGATCGTGACATCCTTACCACCCTTAAGGTGAATACCCTCCACACCTCTTTCCCTAAAAAAACCTGCAAAATCACTCAGGTAAAAATTAAAAAGCAGCGGACTGAGCTTTTCCCCCTGCAGAACCCCCTGCGACACTTCTATTTCATTAGAAAGACGGTAGTCTTCCTCTATTAGCAACGTGGCTTTATCATAAATCTGTTTAATTACCCGGATAAATTTCGGGCTAACCCCTATATTAAATAACTTTTCCCATAAATGATTATGCGGTATAGAGTCAAAAGCTCGTCTAAAGTCAACAAAAATTACAAAAATATTTCTTTTTGTTAGACGTAACTGATAATTAATTGCTGACGATAAAGTAAAAATAGCATCCGTGCAACTTTTATTTTTCCTGAAGCCGAACTGTTCTTCGGGAATGATATTGTTACATTCCGACCAATTAGTTAGTCTCACACTAAGCATTTGTGTGAACAATTTAGTGACAATGCTAAGCAAGGCAATACCCCGGTAATTATGATGATCCATTGGGTCACCTTTCTTGTAAAGCATTTTCATTTTCACTTTGGACCAGGAACGTGGGATAGATTCCTCATGCCAGATCTTATTGAATAGGTTCAACAGATAATGGAGCCAAGAGTCTGGCAATAATTTCATACCCTCGTTTAGAATACAATCTAAACCAGGGGCTTTTCCATTTTTGCTAATCCTAATACCATTTATGATTTCCTCTAAAGTAAAACTGGTATCCAAAATAGGATCATGCACCCCAAAAAAAGAAATATCTGTTAATATACGTTGCGGGTAGACTGTCCTAAAAAATATCTCCCAATTTTCCACATCAATATTGCTATGATGAAAATACGATTTTTGAAATAACCGGATAACACCCCAGAACTCTTTTGTGTCTCTGGCTTCCCCAAGTTTTTCTTTAATAAAATTATAATAAGCCTTCTTTGTTTGCCTAATGAGTAAAGTATGCTCCTTTTTGGCATTGACAAAACTAGTTAAGCAGTCTTGAGTCTTACATTTTCTATACCGCCTATATAAACGGTTTAATTCATTCTTAGATAATTTACATTCTTTAGAGTACCAACTATTAGAAAAATGCACATTGAAATTCCCCCTGCCATGACTATACCAGGTTGTAATAATCCCCGCTCCAGATAATGCTAGAGAAATCGTATTCAAAAAATTATCATATAAATCCTCCACATCTTCACTACAATAATAAATATTTTGAGAACATTCAAGTTCTGCTCTATATTTTATCCATTTCTGCGTGTCATTTCTGGAAATAACTGTTCGTTTACAAACATGATTATTAATAAGAGGACATTTTAATGATAAATAGCAAAGCGCGTGGTCTGATGAGCCAAATAATGGGGAAACCACAAAATCATCACAGGAGTACAGAGTTACTTGATTAATCCAGACCAAATCTATCACACTGCATCCATTAGGGCTGAGAAAGGTGTGCTGAGCAGGATAATCGCATTTCGATCTGCCATTAACTACAAACATACCATAAGATTGCATAACACTTACAAGCAATTGGCCTCTTTTGTCTAGCTTCTTATCCAAAGAGTTTCTCTCATGTTTGAAAGGAGTACCAAGGAACTGATTAACATCCAAGCAGTTAAGTTCAGCGATTCTGGCGTTAAAATCACCTCCCACCACTAAATGATAGGAACTGTAATTAGAAATAATGACATCCATCTGGTCTTGAAATAAATCAATCATTGTCTGGTCGGTTATGCTTGGGTTCCAGTAATTAGCCCATAGAATTAAAGGGGTTGGCTGAACATCAATCAACAATGCAATCCAGAAATGGCAGATGTGTAAAACAGAGACTTTACCCACTAACTTATTACTGCAAAAAACCAACATTCCCCCACTATTTCTCCCTCTCAAACCACTCCTTACAGCTAAACTACAAAAATAGAAATAATTCGATAAAAAAGAGGGTGTATTAAATTTTTCTTTACAAATCCATGTCTCTGATAAACAAATAATATCATTAAGTAGAAGGTCATTAATGTCTTTAGTTTCCATATGAAATAGCGTATTGAACCCTCTAACATTCCAAAAACAAATTCTATTTAAATCAAAGTCAAAAGAAAATTCACTGTTTACCTTATAATTAACAATATTTACGTTATTCTCCTCTGAGACAGTTGTCAGCTTCTCCGCATCCTCTATTTCGGCGCCTCTATCGCGGTAGACTTTTTCCTCAAAAAAGGTTTCAGCGATCCCGCATCTAGGTTCTTAGCAGACTTAATTTTCCTTTTCTTAGAAGTAATGGAAGTAGATGACCTGATGGAGGTATAGTTTGATTATTTGAATTTGTAGGGATGTGCATCAAACCACACACAGAAGTTTTACTATTTGCAAATATCAAACAATACTTAATTCCTTATGTCTCTTAAAACTTAACAGTTCAACTTCTTAATTAATCGATTTTTTCAAAAGAATAATATACACACGGCAAAAAAATTAAAGGGCCACTTTGTATTGTCGTTCTTCCAAGTAAATGAGTGCACTCTGGAACATGTTTTGAAGAGACATAATTATAGTTAGGATTAAGGCAAACTCTCAGACCTGTTTCTAGAGGCTATTGTTTTCTTTAAATATTTTAGACATACAGTGATTGAATGCCCGAAATGTAGAGATAAAAGAAACCAACTTTAGACAAACAGCACGTGTACAACAAACATACAGTCAGGGACAAAATGATAGACACACATACAGTTTCTTTTAGAAAATGTTTATTTGCAATTTTAATTTATTTCTGACTTTTGATAATACTGCATCAGACATTAAAATAAGGAATAAACAGTAAAATCAGATTAATTTATGAATGTGTCAATTTGTAGAAAGCATAAACTTAAAATAATCACTTTGATGTGGGACAAAAAGATAGACACACCTTCAGTTTTGGAGTTTCAGCTTTCGCTTAATATTTTGTTGAGCCTCCTCTGTTGTGTATCACTTCGAACATTCTATTTGGAAGACTTCTATACAAATTTTGAACTTCTTCTTGCCCGGTATCTTCCCAAGATGACAAAATTGCGATTTTCAATTCTTCAACATTGCGGACTGGCGACCATTGTCGTAAACCTTCCTGGATAGGATTCCCCATAGATTTTCAATTATATTGAGGTCTGGAGAAAGAGCAGGCCAAGAAAGAGTTTCAATGTTATGATCTTAGAACCAACTTTTTATTGACCGAGCATTATGAACTGGAGCGTTGTCTTGCTGAAAAATATAATTTTCACCAGCCATCCCGAGAAACTCAATTTTTGCTTCTTCCAATATGTTCTTGTATGCTTAACTCTGCGAGGAAGAAAAGTTATTTCGCCCTTATTTAGGAAGCCTATGGGTGCACACACCATTATGGATCCACCACCCATTTTCCGTTTAGACAAAAATTTCTCTTCTTTCCTTAAATCATGGAAATAATATCGAAATCCATCAGGGCCATCTAAATTAACTTTTTTTTCATCCGAAAAAATCACTTTATTCAATTCTCCGACCCACGACATGTGTTCCCGTGCAAAATCTAGTCGGCCGAATTTGTGCCTTTGTGTTAAGACTGGTTTCGTCCTTAATTTTTTTCTGACCAACGTATCTTGCTTCCTTAAAAACCTCCTTACATTTTTCACATTAGTATGGACAGCAACATTTGCAGCAATTGCCCGAGCTGAGAGCGTAGAGTTTGAGGCAGCTCTTAACATGACCCTTTTTTCACGCTTCGAAAGGCCGAAGGCGTGCCTTTTGACCTCCCAGCGCCATATTGTTCCCCGAATTTCAAAAATTTACACACTGACGAGAAACTCCTCTTTATTTGGCGTCCAATTTCTCTGGCAGACATACCCGATTCCGAAAGAGATTTGATTAACCTCCTTTCTTCGTCGCTAAAACACTTCCTTCTTCCCATTATAAAAAAAAATTATTTTTTTTAACAAAAATGAAATAATAAAATGTGGTATAAAAATTGAAAGACTGTGCACTGTATTAGAAAGCGAATAAAAATTTAACTGAAGCATTAAGTGAACAAAAACACAAGTGTGTCTACCTTTTTGTCCCACGTAAATATTCATTTTTTACAAATATTTGAGAATATAAAAGTAAACTTTCACCTATCCGCAATATGCCAATAAAAGTGTGATACCAAAAGACAATAAATTAAGAAAATAATCATTAAATTTAAAAACAAAAATTCAGGAAAATATAAAAGATGCTTTTGTAGGTGTGTCTATCATTTTGTCCCTGACTGAATGAGAAGGCCCTTTTCCGTTGTGATAGCCTAGTTTTTCGAATAATGCTAATATATTGATCGGGTTTTATGTTTTACTGGTGAATGAATAAGATAGTTCTTCGGTTTGGTTGGAGTTTCGGGTGCAAAACCCATTTTGAATCTACTCTTTTTATATAGTCACTGTTTATGTTCTCTGTTCATAGTGAGGGTGCACCTTGCGTTTATGATCTGGGCTAAGGATGCAAGGAACAGTATGAATGTTGGCATGATAGAAATAATAAGACGCTTATGTGCTTCTTAGCGAGCGAGTGTTTATTGGTATGAATGTGGTAGGTTGGATTCGTGGGTGAATGTGTAAAGAGCTCTATCAACTCGATAACGCACGTACAATATATTTTTTGATTATGGCTGTATGATAAAATGTCATTGCCAACAAAATAAAGAAATACATTATTATCTTTGGCAAAAGAAAATATACTGCATAATTTTTTTCTTATTAATTTCAGCAATTTCAAACAAGAATGAATCAATTTCGCAATAATTGAAAGAAATTTACCAAAGGATTTATGGCTGGAATACAGAAATGAAATAACTCGTTTACCCCTTTATTGTATAAGAACATTGATTTAATTTAATTTATTTAACTTTTTATTTATTCATATTAGTTTAATTTTATTTGTTTATTGCAATTACACAATTTAGAAAATAGGAATAATTTAAATAATTTTAAAAATTATGAAACAATGAAATATAAAAATTATTGATAATTTGAGACCTTAGAAGTGGTAAACATTTATAATTTTACCCACGTATAGTTTTTTATTATAATTAATTTTCTTTTATAATTTTCATTTTAATGAAGTTGTTAAAATACAACTGTAAGTTAATTTGAATATTTATGTCTTACTTATTTCTAAATTCATAAGGTTTTCAAAAGTTAAAATTTTTTTAAGCATATTTAAGAAATTTGGGCAGTACCTTTAATAATTAAAGAAGTTCCAAATATTATTTTAATCAAATTTTAAATTTTATTGTGTACAATTCAGCAATGTTTTATCCATTTTGTCATTTTTTACCTATAATTGTTAAATAAAAATTAATTTTATTGCATGACTCATATTAATTCTATGGATTTAATTTCTTAATAGGAATAAAAAGCGTGCCAATTAGTACATGAGTTATCCAAAATGCTTTCTATTGATATTTAAAAATATTATGAAAAGTATTAAAATATTTAAACTTTTTTTTTTTTGAAAATATCAGTTTTTAGCGAATTGCTATTTTATTTTAATTTCTCTAGGTAATGACATAACTGTTTTTTGTTTGTTAGTTTTTATGCTTTATTCATGTTTTATTGGTTTTAATTAAGCAAACTTTCGTGCACCAAACTTTACTATTTTGCACCAAGTATACACTATAAGTTATTATAATTAAGTTGTTGATTGAAAATTAATATTATATACATTCTAGTTATTAAGAATTTATTTCACACTGACAATATAGTGATAATTTTAATATTAAATTTAAAATGTTTGAGCCCATTATGCGAATTGGTTTTAGTTAATAAATAATATTGTGTATATAATTCTTATATCTGCTCTGCATTAGCTTGTAATTATAATTAACATCTAAACGGTTTTACGTTTTATTTATTACTAATATTTTTATTTGTAGCATTTTATAATGTATTTATGGAATTAATTTTAGTTAAACGTGTTCAACATAAATTTTTAGCATCATTTGATTAGTTACGATGATTTGAAAATTGTAAATTTAATTTATTGTTTTAATTAGTGATCTGTAAGAAAGAAAAAGTACTTTTCTTAGATATTTTTTTTTTTGCAATGAAAACATTAAAAATTTTATGAAGAATCTTCTGTCAGTTTTACTGTTATTGTTCTAGTTAGAAGAGCTAATTTACTTTTCTATATAAATGCAAAATAAACAATTTTCGAGAAAAATTGTAACTTTTTTGTACACACATTTCCGTACTAAACTTTACCATTTTTAGTTCGCAATAAATTAATCAACGTACGCTTAAATGAAGGAATTAAACTATAATTGCGCAGATTTGCGAAAAATTTATTCAAAACAGTCAGCATGTTAAGAAACTTTGTCTTTGTATTTATTCCTCTACTTTACACTGCGAATTCCAACTGTCAGTTTGCAGCCACTCAATAAGTAAAGGGAGCTAAAATCAGAGGTTTTACTTAATTTGCAATTGTTAACCATCCACTTACATACTCCTCATTAAAATCCATAAGCTCTTCTTCTAGAAGGCTGCCAAAAAACTAAAAACTCATTTTTTAACCTTCTGATTAATCCTTCAAGTTTGATAAGTGCAAACTTATTTTATTCCTTGCCTTAAATTATGTTCAGATAAACGAAGAGTACTTTGTAAGTGAAACTTAAAAGTCGTGTAAGGTTTTACCAATACTGTACAATACGGAACTCCATTTAGGGTCAGCAGTCCCAGGAAATCGGTAATCGCTTTAGTCAGCTATCTTCTGTCAATTAGGAAAGTTTCTTTATGTTTTCCTTCGTCCACACATTACTAAATCAATCTTTGTTTCTTTTCGTCGATAATCAGAATCTTCCTTCTTCATAGAAAGCTGCAAGATTTGACAAAGTTCACCAAGCAATTTATCTCCTAAAGAAGTTTAGCTAACAAATCTTTTACTAACATCTTTTCTGGTACCAGGATCACAAAACAACTTTCCGGCAGTAAGTCGATTATGAAACTTTAATTTCAGTTGTACATACGAAGAATAAAAATTACGCATGAAGATGGGTTCAAGAAAAATTTGAAATCAATTTTTTGATTTAATTGTGTACTACCATTGAAGCAACAATACGCCGATAGTTAATTATTTGTAAAAGGACTTATTTATTAAGTTGTAATATTTGAAGGAAAATGAATAATAACAACAGAAATAGAGTAATCTTAAGAATATAATAGTCGATAATATTTCACACACAGTTCTACAAGGATACAAATCACTATTTTTTAGAATAATCTTGAAAAAATAGAGAAAATAATTTAGTAATAACAAATGATATTAAAATAAACAATTATTTATCAGAATTGTTAAGTAAATTCATGTTTAAACTTATTAAACTTTGACTTAGTAATAAAAACATCTAATAACACATATTGGGGATTCTTGTCTACACTGATTTCAGAAACAGCACACTCTTTAAGCAGCCACTTATATTCCACACCACCACTTTTAACTTTTATTCTGATTTTCATCATGTCTTTCGCTTTAATAATAGTTCTTGCAATAATTTCCTTAAGGTCTTCAATGCCGTATTTGGTTTGGCATGACACCAAATGAACACTACCTGCATCTTTCTGCATGGGCGCTTTATCACACTTGTTTCCGACTGTTATAATATTTTCTATGATATTATTTGATAGATTTAATGTTTTTAAAGTTTCAATTACATGAAGTTCTTGTGCAAAATGGTTTGGGTGACTAACATCTTTAACATGAATGATTGCATCAGCCATGAAAGCATCTTCTAAAGTAGCAACAAAAGGTTCCATTAAATTCGTAGGAATATCTGTAATAAAACCTATCGTATCAATTAAAAGAGCTTTTATATTGTATGGTAATAGAACAGCATGAGCAGTGACATCTAATGTTGCGAATAACTTATCCTCAGGCACTAAATTTGTCTCTTCTGTAAGACATTTAATAAGAGAAGTTTTTCCTGCATTTGTGTAACCCATTACAGCAACTGTAGGTAACTGCTGTGACCTACGTTTATTTCTCAACAACTCTCTTCTTTTCCGCAAATCAGCTATTGTTTTTACAATCTTCCTCTTTTGATCATTTAATATATGAAAACGTTTACGAATAAATGTTTCACAACTACTTATTCCTATGTTTTTTGATACAGGACCTTCGTTTTCGTGCACCCCACTTATTCTAGAAGAGATATAAGGGATTTCTGCTAAAGCTACCTGCAATTTTGCTTCTTTAGTGCAAGCATGCTCTTTAAAAATATTAATAATTACAGAATATCTATCAAATACTGGGATATGAAAATACTGTTCAAGAAACAGTACCTGTTCTAGTTTCAATGACTTTATGTTAATAAAAAGAGAGGTAAACATTTCATTTTGCAACCACTCTTTAACAATTTCTAGCTGCCCAGTATTAAAAAACGTTTTTTTCTCATATGACAATAGAGAAATAATTTTACTATCTATAACAGTCCACCCAGGTAATGAGTTTATTAAGGAAATTCCTTCATCTAGTTGCATCTGAGGGGTTGAAATGCGTACCTTTTTCTGGCCCCACTTTATACGAGGTTGTATGATGCCAACTTGATGTGGCGTTCCAGCGAATCTTAAACTTCTAGGAACCAAATCTTTAAGAGTCTCTTCTTTTACAATATCTTCTATATTAATACTTTTCTCATCAACTTCTTCATGATTATTACAATATTTGCAACAAGTGAGGTTCACATTTCTAACCTGTATTTTACAATTAATGTTATAACTTAATTTTAATTTCCTAAACCAAGAATTATTTATAGTTGTTACAAAAAGTCGTATGCTGCAATTAATAGACATTCTAATAAATTAAGTCACTTCTTACGAACTTCAAGGAACCTCCCACGTTGATCCTATTGATGAAGTTGCAGTATCATCGAAACTTTTTATTGCTTAAGCAAACTGGATATAACTAAATGGATATTTCTCTTCAACCTACAATTATTGACAACAACTTATTAAGATGATTTTGATAAGGAAAGGTAAAGTAGTAAAGAACTTTCATGGGCAAGTTTGTTTAATAAAAATGTTAATGACATTACAGTTTTTTTTTTTTAAAGAAGATTTTCTTTAAAATTTTCTTTCTTTCATTAAAAAATGAAACTGAAACACAGATTACTTAACTTACATAAAAATGAAATTTTCTGCTATGAAGGACAACTTGCTTTCCAAGCAGTATATCTTTATAACCTTGCCTTTAACACATTTGCAACCTTCTCATTCTTAGTACAACTTAGAGCTTGCGGTTTTTATTTTAAACATAAGCAAGTAAAAAGTTATTTAGTGGTATTAATAAAGGAATATTTGAAAAATCTGAACTCGAAAGGTGAATTTAGATTTTTTTTTTAGCCGAAATGTAAAGAGAGGTTACATTTTTGGGGTTAAAGAAATAGTCCATGAAATAGTAAATACATAAAAGGTGGATCTGTGAAATTGTTATTTTTATTATTAGAAATTGAATAATTGTTTCATTTATTATTCAGAAATTAGCCATATTATTCATTTCATTGAAGGCATTAGTTATCATCAGCATCTTTATTCACTGTATCAACAGTGAATTTTGATTATTCGATTGTTGTTTATCGGACATTGGACCGTTAAAACTAGTTTGAATTTGTGTGAAGCCAGAATCCAGCTCAGTGGTTTATTGTCAGATCACTACCAACAAACATCTTGGTTTAATTTGTGCGATGATTTAATAGAATTGCTTGTAATGTACATATTATGATTAATTTTGTTTTATCACTATTTTAAATTGTAAAGCAACATGGAGTCACATTTGAATAACGAAGTAAGTTTAACATTTCTTTCTTGTCATAATTATTCAATTCTGTGGACTAAACCAATTTTTTTTTAGTAACATTGTTTATATTATGTAGTGTGTACAATGAACATAACATTTTAAATGTTTGTTTTTTTTGTAAATTTTCAATAGTTGAAAAAGTTAAGAGAGTCAGAATTCATATTCTTTTAAAAAAACGTAAATGTGATTTACCGGTCCGTAAAATAATTCCGTTTAAAATGATTAGGTTTGTATTTAATATACTGTTCGTTTATCTTCACTTTCTATGTTGTTATTTTACCTCTGAATCTGCAAAGAGCCGGTACAGTAGTATGCTTTAGGCGCATTACTGGCCATGACTTTGCCCAGCATCACTTCTATAAAAATGCCATAGCTGATTTGCCCAAGAGCCCGATGTGCGATATGTAGAATATGACGGCAAAACATCTTTATTAATGTTCACCTTCATAATATATTAGTCGTGACGATAGCAGTTCTAATAAAGCTGTACATTATACAGTTTTAAAAGTTAAGTATAAGGGTTGATTAAACGCCAAAAGGTACACAAATCAGCAGTTCCCAACATTTCATTAATACTTCATTGATATAATTTAAGTAATTTTACTGCATTAACTTTTCCTTCACATTTTTTAGAATTTATTAGATGTCACAGACCCTTATGCTGGCCATTTTCGTCTACAAAATATTTACTCAAGTAGCACACCATTTAACTTAGATTGACTGTAATATCTATTTATCTATAATAATCAAACTATTAATCACAGGTGAAAAAGAAAACGTTATAAAAAATATTAAAAAAATAAGAGGCTAAAAAATCATAAACTTTTTTTACATCAATGATTTTATGCATTTATTTTTATTTTTAAATAAAAATCATTGGTTTAAGTTCATTCTTCGATTAAAGTAATTGTTATTTTATGTTGTAGTCAAACGTTTGTAATAATAAGTAATAAATAATCTGGCTTTATCGCAAATAATATAGTTTTCTTCAATTACATTCTCAATCTAGGTGTTCTTCCCACAATGTTATATATATGTAATATAAAATAAAGAAAATAAAGATATGCATATTTTTAGGACAGCTAATTATTCCAGTATTTTACCATAAGTAAAATTAGGGGGACTAAATTAAATTACAATTGAGAAATGAGTAAATATTGTTGAATAATCTACTTGTTATTAAATGTATGTTATTTGTGCTCACGAATATTTCGGTAAGACGAATTTAAGACTGAAATATTGTTTTGAATCCTCCGTGATTGAAATTTAAAAAGTGGCCGACTCTAACTTTGTTTTTTTCTACTTTAACATGCATGTATATGTGACTACTCAGAATAATTCATCACTCATTTTATCATAATTATAATAAAAAAATATTATGAATGAACTGGCCAGCATAAGGGTCTGTGACATCTAATAAATTCTAAAAAATGTGAAGGAAAAGTTAATGCAGTAAAATTACTTAAATTATATCAATGAAGTATTAATGAAATGTTGGGAACTGCTGATTTGTGTACCTTTTGGCGTTTAATCAACCCTTATACTTAACTTTTAAAACTGTAAGTTTTTGTTAAGGAGATTTTTGTACCTTTTGGATAGATTTTCCTTTTTGTCTATTTGCAAAGTTACGTCTGCTTTACAGATTTTTTAAAATTTGGAATAAGCTATTCTATCATTATAACCTGATAAGGTGTTAAATCGGAACCGTAACTACCACTGGAGAGATCTTTTTAAAGAATGATTATAGTTACGGTCCCCAAACCATCCTCAATAACCATTTTTTTGAGAAAGCGTTTTGAATAAAATAGGAAGGTATTTGTACGTAAATAGCAAAATTAAACTGCGATTTCAGTACTTCCTTTTAAGAGGAGCAAGAAAAATAAACTGCGATTACAGTACTTTTCCCTAAAAGGCAAAGATTTTGAATCGAACGACAATTCATTGATGTAAATCGGTTCACTCATTGATAATTTTAACGATTGCAGTACTTCCTCTTAGTAGGTGTAAGAGCATGATGGCACTTCACAGCCACATAGAGGAGCTTTAATCACTTCTTCGTGCTAAATTTTATCAAAATCGGACTAAGCTTTGTAGAAATATTGGTAATAATAGTTTTAGAAAGGGCCTTATTTGGGTGGGGCGAACTCCCCTCCTTATGAGGCATAGCGTCGAGACTTTTAAAGTACAAATCTGTACAAAATTTCGATTCGAATGACACTTCATTCATGAAAATCGGTTCACGTGTCGATAATTTGAAACGATTGCTATACTTCCCCTTAACAAGTGTAAGAGCAGATCGTCGCTTTATTGTTAGGTAGGGGAGCCCTAACCCTATCATCCTACCAAATTTTATCAAAATCGGGCCAAGATTTACAGAGTAATTAGTAATAATAATTTTGGAGGGGGCCTTACATAAAGGGGGCTAACTCCTCTCCCATTCAATGTACAGGGCCGAGACCCCCAAAAGGCACATCTACATAAAATTCCGAATCGAATGACACCTCATACATGAAAATCGGTTCACGCGTTTAGGCGCTACGTTGTTTACAAAAAAGGTAACAACAAGAAGAAGAAGAAGAAGAAGAACAAGAACAAGAACATTTTTTGAAAAAGCCGTTTTTGCTCATTTTCGGCAACTTTTTTCTCGAAACCTATTAGATCTAGGTGGTTGCAAAAAAATTACAGTTATAAAGGAGGATTTGCCCTATATTATAAAGAAAATTTGGGAATTTTATCTTTTATAGAAAAATAGAAAAAAATTGTCAAAGTTGGGTGTTTTTCAACGTTACGCTTTTTCGTGCAGTTTTTGATGGTCAACCCTTATACAACTGTCCTACCGGACAGTTTTAATTAGGCAGTGCGCTAGGAAATGGCAAATACGCATTGTGACAAAAAAAAAATCAAAAAGTGAATTTTGTTGCTTCTTAAACATTCTCCTTCATGGGTCATGGCGGAGGTCCCTATAAGGATCTCATTCTAGTTACTGAACAACCGTTAAGATTATACGTGTTTGTCTATTCGTATGTATAAAAACAGACTTCAAGATGAGGTTGGAATTAATAATAGAGATAAGCTCCCCTCAAGCTGCTCGCGCCGAAACATTCGTTTACTTTACAAAATTTTATCTACTATATTTACTTATGTAATCAAGAGATATCCTTTTTTCATTATATAAAATTATAATTTTTATAAAACATCGAAAGAAACCTATATTTTTTTTCTATTTTAAAATGAAACGAGACTAAATAATCTAAATTTAGTATCTTATTCCAAGGATCCTGTCTGAATACCACTTTCCGTTTATGACACCTAATTCGGCAGTTAGACGTGAAGCCTCGCTGAAAAAATAATATATACTTTTCAACCATTTTCTTATCCTTACCGGAAAGAGGTATAGTCACATATATGTGGTCTTGTGTTCCTTGGTGCATCTGAGGCAAAACACTGATAATGTACCCTTTAGGCGTCAGTATCTCCTTAGAATATGCTCCTGCTGGTATTCCAATAAGTACTAGCTGGTAATAATAATAGTTTTTATTTCACTAAAGACTGCCTCCTGGTCATAGACCATCGGGGGAGTCGGTCATCTCATACATTACATGATTGATTACATTACAGTTAATATAAACGAGTAAATAAAGGAAAGATCTCCTAATAAGTAAAATAAAAAAAAAATAATAATAATAGTTAAATCAAATAATGGCCCATACAAATTATAGCTTCTAAATTTTTAACATGTTTTGTCGCAGTATCGTGGCAATCTTACAGTAACTGACGACAGCAATCCAGCCATAGTCTCCATTTAAATATTTCTTTAAATCATCTTTTGACAGTATCTCTTGATTAAAACATTTTAATCTAATTTCTTTTAATCTGGGACAGACAGCTATGAAATGGAAAGAGTCTTCCGTTTGAGACAAGTTACACAACGTACAGAGTGAGCTATGTTCGCTTTGTTGATACAATTTAAAGTTCAAATTTAACAGACCACTTCTGGCCTTCGTAATCCCTGTTACTATCGCTCTGTACATCATGTTTGAAATTGATCTCTGTGCTTTCAATGAATTCTGCATGAAAAACAATTTCTAAACTGTTACATATTTTAACAAATTCAGATTTCCAATTACTCATATTCTCAAAAGAAATATCCGCAGTTGTATTAAATTTATTTATGAGGTTTTCTAAATCAGAATTCCAAAATAGTTTTTTTGCTATTAATTCTTTTGTTAGAGTTTGTTTCCAGGTACAGCAGATACGTAGGGGGGAACCGCGGAAGATTGAAACATTTTTTAAAAAGAATCTTTGCAGCTTCTCCGCCTCTTCAAACATATTTCCTCCCCATACCTGTGCTCCATAGCACATTACTGTCCTTGAAACTGTATTAAATACATTTCTCTTAGCGGAATATGGGATATCTCGATTGTTCATAAAATAATTCCACACTGAATTTAGTGCTATTTTCGGTTTGTGAAGCTTATCATGAAGGTGAGGTTTAAACGAAAGTGTAGGTGTTAGTATTATTCCCAAGTATTTGTACCTATTGGTAACCTGTATAAGCTCGCTCCCTAATTTCCATTTCTCATTTTCGAGGGCCTTCCCCCATTTCGGTAAACTAATATTTGT
Source organism: Rhodnius prolixus (assembly GCF_049639745.1). NCBI lineage: Eukaryota > Metazoa > Arthropoda > Insecta > Hemiptera > Reduviidae > Rhodnius > Rhodnius prolixus. Next base: position 31,335,374 of record NW_027411581.1, on the reverse strand, counting down.
GACTTTGTTAGGTTAATTTTCAAATTCCAAACATTGCAATACTCGAAGAACACGTTAACATTTGTAAATTGTAAATTGCAATACTCGAAGAACACATTTGTAAATTTTTGGGATCGGTTACTAGAAGAACCAAATCGTCCGCATATGCTAACAATTTTATTTTCTCAACGCCCAACCTGATACCTCCGCAATCATTAGCCTCCTCTAGATCATTGATGAATAAAGAAACAACAATGGGCTTAAGAGGCATCCCTGCTTAACGCCTATGTTTGTTCTAAAGGATTGCGTGATACCTTCTTTACACCATACAGAACAATCAATATCAGTATGTAAATCTTTAATAGCTCGAACGCACTTAGTAGAAAGCCCTTGTTGATACAATTTATATATAAGAGCATATCGATCTATTCGGTCAAAGGCAGCGGACAAATCCAAGAAAAAGGCGTATACCTTACCTCTTTTCACGCTTAATTTCATTTTTATTAATGATATTAAATTATACAAGTTATCTATAGTAGAATATTCCTTATGAAAGCCTGCTTGGAATTCTCTAAGTATATTACAATCGGCAATCCAGTTGGATATCCTGTGTAATAGCAGTCCAGTATAAACTTTACCTATTGTGTTTTCAAAGGAAACTCCTCTATAGTTTTCTGGGACTACTAGCTGGTATTTCATTCATTCATATTTTCACCTAGAACACTTTTCAGAATTAAAAAAAAAATGAGAGATCTTGTGTTTGCGGAAGGTATACCGTACCCAGATCTAGCATTTAATCACTCTTTTGCAGTTTGCATCAAGCTACATTATGAGTGCACTTAGTTTTTAAAATATAAACAAAGAGTTTTAAAAAGTAAGATATAGGTAATCAGAAGTACTTAGTGGTACCATCTTGTTTACTTATTATTTTTATAATTTAAGGCTCTTCAACATCTGAGATTATTTAAAAAGTGAATTCTCAAATGAAATCAGTACTCGTGTAGTTTTGGTTCTCCCATTTTCTGTTTTAATTTAGTGCTAAGAAGAAGTTGCTCTTCTTTCAGGAATTGTGTCAGGAAGTATACGAATTGAAGCGTGCTCTAGATAGGTCAGAATTGATAAGTCGCAATTTGCAACAAGATATTGAAACATTACAGAATCACTTAAGTGACAGTGAAACAAAGTTTGAGGAATATAAAAAAAGAGTTGAGGGAGAACTTACCAACAAATGGTCGGAGAAGGTAATTAATTTATTATGCCCGCAAGGTGGAGAGAGTTGTTACTAATAGGAATAAGACCGGCTTTTAAGGAGACATTGATTCTAATGCCTTGAACAGTTCTAGCTCAATATATCAAATTCAATCAGTATTATAACTGCTGTAGTATTATTTTTTCCCATATTACTTTATCGATTTTTAATTTTTTTTTTTTTTGTGTAAATTATAATTTTCAGGTGAATTTATTAAGAACGGAACTTGATGATGAAAGAGAGAATGCAGCAGCTGTTATTTCTGAATTAACAAAGAAAATTAGTGAACTTGAAAATCGAGATGTTACTATTCTTGATGATAGCATCAATGGTAACAACAAAGATCAACTTCACAAAATTCAAGTAGGTTTAATTTCATTTTTAAAAAATTAGAAAAGTTCAATTTAACAAACTTCTTGTTGTGTTTTTCTTCGGAATATAAAGGATGAATATGAAATGTTAATTCATCAATTGGATGAGATGAACTTACTGCTGCAAAGTTCTGAGCAAGAAAAAATACAATTAAGTACAAAAATAAAAACTTTGGAAGAGGAACACCAAGAAACGCTTCAAATTTTGGAAATTAAGAAGGAAGCTCTCACACAAACTACAGAAGCATTAAAGGTAAATTTTAGTATTATTTATTTTATTCACTGCCACAATACAAAATTGCATAACAATGGAGTTCGACCCACTAAAAATCATACCTTGAGCAATACATTTTAATTAATATGAATTCTTAAAAAAAATTATTAAAACTATTTACTTTAACATTAAAATATTGAAATATTTAAAATAGCCAATAAACAAATCTATAAAGCGGAATGAAAAAACATGCATGCACAAATAGATACAAAACAAACATTTTACAAATATATTATTAATAATCAATGTGTAAAAAACAATAAAATCCCTCAAAAAAAGGGTGGAAAGATAACAAATATACAGGTACCAATACTACAGAGCCAGCCCATCATTTACAACAGCAATTCTAATTTCTTTTCCCTCAGACTGAGAGCCTGAATGGTGAAACAAAACAACTCATTTATTTCCTCAATGGTGTTCACATTTAGGAGTAATAATAATGCATCTGGAATGTTGATAAATCTCTGCAAAAACTTATTTCTCATGGCAGAATACAGAGGGCACACAAGATAGAAGTGCGACAGATCGTCTAACACTTTTAAATTGCATAACTGGCATACATTTTTTAGGGTTAAATATATACTTCTTCCCTAGGACCCAAAGTGTTGGATATTTTTTAGATGCCAGCCGTAATTGGGAGAGCAATTTAATTTTAGCCAGGTGCACCTTCAGTGAGAGATAAGACCAGTCAATTAACAAGGGGGCAAAACATGTCTATAGTGTAAATTATAGGCAGCATTGAGAGCAGAATCAAGATCCCGACTTAAACAGTTATTGGTACATTTCTCAAACATATTTTTCATATTTCGTTTTAAAAGTTCAGCATTTTGAGCCTGCCATATATCTTGAGCCCCCATAGTAACGAGGGAATTGAATAAATACGTGGCCCAATTAAAAGGTATCTTTCTATTACCCATAATCTCAATTAATCTTGTGAAGCAAATATTAGGTAAACTATCTTTTGCCATAGTCAGCAATTTATACCACCACTTTATACTTCTTTTAAAAACTGCGACCCCCAAATGTGCTTGACAAGTCTCCACTCGTACATATGAGTACGGTGTATGTATTGGTAGGCCCAACAATAACTTAAAAAACTTTATCTGTATTTTTTCTACCATATCAAGGGGAGGGCCCACACTTCAGAACAATAGAGTAGAATACTTGAAACCAAAGAATCAAATAAACGATTTCTAGGCTGCCATGTGTCACATTTGGAACTATTTAAAAATTTTAACACCTGAGGAATCGCCAGCTGACTCCTTGCAACGAAATGCTCAGAAGCTTTCCTAAATTTTCCACTAGAGGAAAAAGGGACTCCCAAATAAATAAAATCCGATTTTACTTCAACCACTTCTTTGTTATAATAGAGGGGTTTAATATGTTTTATCGGTCCTGCTTTCTTGAACAGCACTACGACGGTTTTAGCTACATTTACTTCAAGTGAGTTTTCCTCGCAATACTTGTACAGTATATTAAGCTTATGTTGAGCGTCTATCCATGAGGAAGTCAAAAGAACAATATCGTCTGCGTACAACAACATTATTAATTCTTTATCAGCGTAAATTTTAGTATTAAAATACCCATGCAATGGAATAGAAAAAAACCTAAACATTTGGAGTTATCCTTGATGATATTAAAATAGTAGATTGTTCACAGCTTGTGCTCAGTAAACTGTTAAGATTCCTATAAAAACTCTAACATCTGCCAGGTAGAGTCGAACCCGAGTTCGGCGGAACCACTTAACTAAACTCTCATCGACATTTTCTGGCCTTTCGGCTTAGATAAAAGTATATCAGTTATTTATTGTTCTTCATATTCTTGTTATTTACACTCTTTATGTTAGTATTCGGTATTTATGACTTTGGAATCTAGGCTTTCATTGTGAGTGAAATTAGTAACCTTCCGAGGCGCTATTTACCATAGACGCCGATGCGCCGAAAAATAGCCTCTTTTTTTACTTTTTTTCGGTGCATCGACTGCCTTGAACATAAGCCCCTACATTTATATTGATACAAATTTGTTTAAATTATAGTTTGCATGTGTATGTGTGTATGGATGATTTAGAGAGACGGAGATATACTTATTTTCACTTAGATCTAACTATTCATTCTATTTGTAGGACATTCAAGAAGAAAAAGCAATTTTAGCTAATGAACTTGCCACGCTTAAAGCAGGTCCACTGGATGACCAACGAAGAGGAAATTCTTTATTTGCTGAAGTGGAAGACAACAGACAGAAATTGCTGAAGAATATTGCTCTGTTAAAAAACAAGCTTCGCGAGTCTAAAGTTTTGTTATCGAATAAAACTTCAGAAATATCCCAGTTACAGGTAAAAAAAATGTATTTAGAGTTTATTTGTATTGTTACATTTATTTAGTTTATTGTTCTTAGTAACTAATACTTAAATCTTTCTTTCGCTGATATTTATTTAATACAACTTTCAGAATGAAATTGACCTATTACATCGAAGAATCCAAGATGCAAACAGAGTTATACAACCAGGACAAATTAAACTGGTGGAGGGCTTTAAGGAAAGAATAAATGTAAGTTATTATGTTATATCGAAATAAAGTGAAAACTACTTACCATTCTCCTTAAAAACAAAAAACAACACTCGAAAAAGTTGAGCATAAATAGTTAACTAAACGTCAAAACATTACAAAAAAATCACCAATCGTTTCATTTATATTTCATTTTTAGTTAGCAAAAATGCTATGCTTTAATATTTTATTTACTTATTTTTTCTTGTCCTACTTAACTGATCTCACTATAACCCAAAATTCTTTCTAATTACTTTAAAATTCTGTAACTATAGTGTTTTTTCCATTTTTAGCAAACTGTCTCTTCAAAGTCAAGAGTTTAGGATGCTCTATTTTCTAGATTTGTTATTACAGTAGTAGTGTAATAATCTTTTATTTGGAAATACATTAGTATAATTAAAATGAAATATACACTATATAATTGAATAATAAAGACATCATCGTTAGATCGCCTGGGAAGTCAATATGCACAATGTGTAATAAACAAAGAGTAAATAATAAGAATGGAAATGTATAAAAATTAAGGATAATATATTTGAAATATTGTGATAAAGCATTCAGAGATTAACACACACTAACGTATTTTAGAAAATAACGACGTCATATGTAACTTATTACAGATTAGTAAATGAATACAATCTAACACCTTACTTGAATTTGATTCCATCTTGATTCCGTGCATGGGTCTGCCTACGTGTGCTTCTTTAGACGCGGCTATCCACGAGAGAGGACATTTCGAAAAATATTGGAAAAATTTTCATAATCTTTTTGCTGTACTTGCGTTTCGATTAACATAAAAATACCAAATTTTTTGCAAAGATATAAAATTTCTTGGAGAAGAAGCTTTTTTCAATTCAGCCAGATTATATGCCACAATGTCCAGTAGATCATTTGCATGCGTTAATTTCTATTTATCAGAGGGAAGAATATCTGTTGTTTTCGATTCCTAATCTTCACGCTGGCTTGAAGAAGAGTTAGAACAAGATCTAATCGCGAAACCTTCTAAATTGGCCTTACCACTCTTAACATCAGTTTCAGTTCAGTTCTTGCTTAGCGTTTATTACTTCTCACTTCCTCTTGTGGAGCAATGGGTGGTGAATCTAATAGCAGCTACTTCTTGGTTGAAGCGAGCTTAGAATCAAGCTCCTTAATTATTAATTTATGATAGTTTATGATTGAAATTTTACCATCCTTTCGGTCATCTCTAAGATTTAAGCGGTCAGGTTACTTATGCGATTAGGTCTTTATAAAAGTGGTAGATTCCTCTAAGAATTAGGTGTAGGTGAAATGTTTGTGTTGTGATCAGGCGGCGAACTAAGTATTATTTTAGCTCAGGAGTTGTGAAATGCTTTTGAGAAAGAGTGCGATTTTTTTTTTTTTTAAATGATTTAAGGCGCGTCAACACCTAAGGTTATTGGCGCCCGGAGCTTTTTTCTGTGTACTGCCGGCCTCCAGACAGTGCTCTCTCGTTACAGATAACACTGTCCATCACCGGACAGTGAGCCGTAAGAAACTCCTAGGAAGAGAAAATCTAAGGGTCACAGCAGCTGGATTCGAACCCGGGACCTCCGCGTGGGAGTCCAGTACGCTAACCGCATAACTAATCCCTTCCCTTTTTGAATGAATTTATTTTTTATTGTATTATACTTTCAATCTAGGTATGGAATGTAATTGCTTGTAAGTTATGGCACACTAAACACACACCTCGCTCTAAGCTTTTGTTTATATACGAGTACGACCGTAGAAAAAGTTTATTCATATATTATAGTTTTACTTATTTTTAGTTTCATTGTATTTAAAACTTGCATAAGTCATTAAAATCAAAATATTTCAGGATTTAGAGTTGGTTGTGATAAGAAAGTTAGAAAAAATTGATTCAACTCAAAAAATTCCGGCAAATGAATTCCAACGATTGCAATGGGCTTTAAGCTCATTGGAAAAAACAAGGTAAAAATTTAAAATTTTTGAATCAAATTGATTTTTTTATTTTTTATATCTCAATTTTGCTCTGACCCTTCTTATTTTTAGGACTGAACATTGTGATTTACTTCAAGATTTTAATAAACTGTCTCAACAGCGATTATTAGATACAGAAGCGTTAACTGCGGCTCAACAGGAAATAAACTGTCTAAAAACTGAGATATCCTCTCTTAAAAGCAAATATCAGTTAAAATTACAAGAATGCCCAGACAAACATGATTCTGAAAGTAATATTTACTATAATTATTTGTTCGCTTTATCTTTACTTAGATTGTTTTCATAATTTATTACTATTAGGTACTATTATTTTCAAATATTAGAATAATAGGTAAGGAAAATGTGTTAAACTCGATTTTAAATAGCCAAAAAATGCGTGGATCTATAAAATAAAATAAAAAATCATCTGTAGTGGAAAATAACTGCTCTACATAGCCGCGACTGGGTGTTGCTAACCGATCTCAGAAAGAAATAACTATCCACAAAAATGAATTGCAGGAGGAGAGTTACCAGAGTGTCACGAATAAAAAGGAGACCTTACCTAATTAAGGAAAATTGGAAGTAAAGAACAATGTGCTGCTTCAAAGAATAAAGAAAAGACTTCGAGTGGCATAATATGAGAAGGTTTGAGAAGAAGTGGAATACCATAAAGTGGAAATCCTGAATCCATAAATCCTGTATGGATGAAGTTGTGGAGTTTGCACGTTGGAAGTAAGCCAGAGATCAAGGAGTGAAAAATTAAAAAAAGAATTTGGTTAAGGAAATCCTGCTAATACGCTTTTCGTTGATTTTGTTAATCAGCCAGAAATGTATGGACTATTCTTGCCCAATTTCAGTGATTCCACGGTACCTTGACACACCGGATTCTCAATCAAATCTATTTGTACAATGCTTGGGAAGAAATTCTAACAGAAATATAGCTCATTTTTTCCAAATCCCAAATTCTTCTTCTGAGCATTTTACACTCTTTTAATCCCATAATCCTTTGGATGTTTAGCCATGTCTATTTGTGATCTTGCTAATAAAGATTATTCCATTAATCCGTTGAAGTATCAGTTTGCTGAAATTGTTGTGAGAACTTTCATTATGTTGCTTTTATATAAAGTTTATGGTCTGTTCCACATAGTTCAGCAGTCCTACCGGACAGTTTTAACAAAAGAATACCAGCGAATTGATAATCAAAATCAGATAAGAGTCAAGATTGGAGAAGAATAAAACTATAAAAGAAAAAAATTATTAAATTTAATTTACAAAAAATATGTACTTGTTTTATAATCGAAAATGGAAAACAAATAAATGATAAGAGAGGGAAAGAATAAATAGTCCTATTTCAGATCATCTAGTTTACATACATATTAGTTTACTCTCGCAACTTTTCAAAACAAATTATGATTAGTCTTGAAAAATAGAATCATAAAAATTATTAATGACAACGGAGCAGGCAGGTTTTCGAAGTGGCTTCTCAACAATAGATCATCTTCAAATTATTAACCAAGTTCTGGAGAAAGCAAGAGAGTACACCGACGAATGGTACATAGCGCAAGTGGATTTCGCGTAACAAAGTTCGCCATAATTATAATATGTACTGTGCATTATTGAACCAAGTTGTGCAAGTTAGCCATCTTAATGTTATTATTTATTCCTAAGCATAACTATAATTATTTTGGGTAGGGAAGGGCCATTCTTTAAATTAGAACATGGAGTAAGTCAAGGTGATCCCTTATCGCCAAATATTTTGAAAATGCTGTTTGAAAAGCGTTTTTAGAAATAGAATTGGGATCAATAAGATCAACGGAAAGAAATTTAATAATTTTGATATTTTGTTGATTGCTTCTTCAAGAGATTAGTGAGAGTGCTGGATATCAAAGTAGAGATGGCAGAAAGGCTGGCTTGATAATTAATTTGCAAAAAAATGAAATAAAAAATAAATAAATAAACTAAAATTTTTACAAATAATATAATCGAATAAATCTATTTAACGACTATAAAATTGAACAGGTTTAAGAGGCAGTCTATCTTTTTTAAAAACAGAACTTCTGATGAAATTAGAAGAATTTCTTTAGCTTTTAGTAAGGACTGGTCATTTAAAAATATTGGCATAAAAAAGTCTACAGATTTATAAAATTACAATAAAGAAGAAAATTTGCAATAGTTCAATTATTCCTTGTCAAACCTGCGAGGCATAAACGTGATCCAATGACTAAAAAGAATTAAGAGTTGCGCATGGAATACAGTGTGCTTGGTATAAAACAGAAAAATAAAGTGAAAAATTCAGTATTTAAGTAAAATTGCAATGTAGCAGATTTTGTTATATCAGCAAAAATGTTGGTGTTTGCAACATGGAAGACAGATGGACCACCAAGATGGTGGCTGAATGTTGTCCTATAAGGAGAAAAATAAGAAGAAGCAGGCAGTGCCAAGATGGAGTGACGAAATTAAGTTGTTCTATGGTAAAATGTGGACAAAGGAGTGGAAGAAAAGGATTCTTTTTAATTTCCACTTTTTTTCAAAAGTCTTACTCCGGTAGAGCAATTTGTTCCCCAGCCTCCATATTATTGTTGAAATCAGTTAATCAGTAGTTTCTTGCTTCGCCTAATGGAGTACAATGTCTTGTCCTACTTAAGTGTTAACTGTTTTCGAGAGACGCTCTAAAGATGGCATTAGTCTTTAGGGGAGGACACCCTTTAGAGATAATGGAGGAGAGTAATAAGGCAGTCTGTTATAGTTTGATGGTTTCAGATAGGAATAGAACATTTTTGGATACTCAGGTTGTGCTCAAAGTATTTGAGGAAGCCGGGCAGGAGCTAAAAATTAATCGCATCGGGCTAGAATGTGGAGTTAGGGCAGGGTTATCACGAAGCAGTTACTTCGCAGGGTAGTTAAGCATTAGAAGGTGATAGAATTAGAAAGCTCTGAAGAGTCATGAAGGCTATCTTCATGTTAAAAGTTTAGGTTTGGACACTAGAATTTTCTGCTTTCCCAGTCACATATACTGATTATAGCATTCGAACATTCTTGGTTGACAAATTATTCATGCGAGATTAGAGGAACGGATGTCGTAATTGTGATGAGAGAGTTGTGAAGAAGGTGCTTTAGTACCTATGTGCCCTTTCGCGTATACTAAGGGCAGTTGTGTGTTTAAGAGAATAATCCAAAGAAATGCTCGGTAAATTTGGAATTATGGACTATCTTTCGATAGTTTGCAGATCTAAAGGCTGCTTCTGCGAGAGAGATGTTTGGGTTTTTGGGAATGAGGAAATAAGAGCCTATTGAACTCAGGTCCCTGCAATTAAGAAATGTGAATGAAGTGTTTTCTAATTTTGATATGAAGTGTTTTTTTCTTTTTTTTTTTTTCTTTATGTTGCATTTACTTTATTTATTTTTTGTCATTATTTAAACCTTAAATGTCATTATTTTATTTTCAGAGACCAAAAATGTTGAAGACCTTAATTCTTATTTAAGAAACGATGAAGTTGGGTACAGTGACAAACAACAGCTAAAAGTAGTCCGATTTGCTGAAGATCGTTGATACTAACATTGAATTACTTGTGAATCAGAAAAATTTCATTCTAATCTCTCTCTGAATGTTGTAATCAGAAGAATTTCGGATACTTTGCTGATGCTAGAAGAAAGTCTGTATTAAGTGTTGTCTGTATATTATTTTGAAAAAAGGCATTGTCAACATTATTTCAAATGGCAGAAGTTATTTAATAAAAGTATTATATTTTCTAGCAAATAACTTTAAAATATAAATTTTAAGCATGTATTATGTGAATTCAGAGATCATGCTTATGCAAATTTTCTCCATTTAACCCATGCAAAATAATATATAGAGTCTTAGGTTTGTCATAGCATGATAAATTTGCTATATTTTGTTCGCACTCGCATGCGAACATTTAATCACCATTCATTACCATTATTTTTGTCCTTAAGGAAATTTAGACAGACACTTTCAGAGCAAAACCACTATTTTTTATTTTTATGATGCTTACAGAAATTTCGTCTAGCAATGAGAACATTTTCGCACAACTATGACGTAATACATTGTTAAATACAATTAAAACCTTGCTACTTCTTTTTGCACCAAAACTAATTATAAAATTTGAACTTTCTGCAATTTTCCGGTGGATTTTCACAAATTACTATTTGCAAAAACCAATTTTTTGGACTCAGGTGATTTTAAAGGGATATTTATAGTAAAAACACAAAATCGAAAGTTTGCGTGAAAGTAGAGTAAAAAAATATATGATATAATGCAATGGGCCAAGTTTCATATCCCAATTCCTTATATCGTTGAACGAATTATTTTCTTTGTAAGGGAAGGAATTAGCTATGCGGTTAGCGTAATGGATTTCCACGCGGAGATCTCGGGTTCGAATCCAGCTGCTTAGATTTTTCCTTAAATTTTCTCTTCTTAGAAACTTCTTACAGCTCACTGTCCGGTGATGGACAGTGTTGTCTGTAATGAGAGAACACTGTTCGCAGGCAGGCAGTGCACTGAAAAAAGCTCTAGGCGCCAATAACCTCCGATGATGTCGCACCTTAAATCATTTAAAAAAAATTTGCAATATCATTGGAATTTACCAGGCGCTCCTCAGCAAAGTGTTCAAGTTGGTTTAGTGTCACTGTTTACTTCGGATTTAATTTGGAAGTATAAAAAGGTTTACAAAAATATCAGGAGTGTAAGATAAGATAAGATTAGTAGACGGGACGGGACCTAGCCCCATGGCACCGCAGCCACAAAAGACTTATTGTGCCAGCCCCTTCTTAGTTCTAGTAAGCGAGCCCTCCCCTCCTAAAGAGGTTGAGGACCTTCCCTACTAGTTCTTTTTGCGCTACTATCTCCTTCGGCCTCAACGTTCCAAAGGTTTCATAGCGCAAACGTTCGATTGCGTTGCAATCGAACAACAGGTGAGAGGCCGTTTCCTCCTCTTCCTGACATATTCTGCACAACGGCTCCGAGCTGATAAGCCCCACCTTGCTCAGATGCTTCTTAAACCTACCGTACCCCGTGAATAGGCCTGTAATCAGAGTAATCTGATTTCTGCCCAAACACAGGGTCTCTTTGGATCTTTGCTTACACAGCCAAGGCATCAAGGTCTTGCTGTGTTTAACCCCAGGACACATCACCCAGTTCTTTTCGTGCTCCCTCCAGATCCAATCTTTGAGAGCCGCACGAACCGAACCCCTGGTGACCCCCAGGACAGGCTCTGGACCAATGAAAGGAGTGTTAGCTCCATTCCTGGCCAGATAATCAGCTTTTTCATTCCCTTCAATACCCACATGACCCGGCACCCATTCCAACCGAACTTTGTTGTGCCGCGACAGTTCAAGTTGGTTTAGTGTCACTGTTAACTTCGGATTTAATTTGGAAGTATAAAAAGGTTTACAAAAATAGGAGTGTAACAGGAATCATAAAAATGTTTAAAAAAAATAGATTAATTAACATTAAGGAAGGTGACTCATATTAATCACGTAATACTGTAAGTTATCAAAAAACAAAACAAAAGGAATAAGTATACTAATATTTTGAGGAGCTCCAAAGCTTATGAGACCTGGAAATAGTTTAGCAAGACATTTTATGAGTTTTAAATTGATATTGTTTGTATTATATTTCAATAGCGATAGCTATGGTTAATATTGCCTGAGTGTAGGAGTTGTGTGTGATTGCCTCACTGCATATGAGTAGTGATTCATGCAATCAAAGAAAGGAGGAGATGTTATTTTGTGAAAAACCATAAGTAAATTCTGGGCTAAAGTCACCGGTTGTATTTACAAGAGATAAGCTTAGAAATACTCGTATATTAGGAAAAAAGATATTAATTTACTATCTTTAAGCAATAGAGTAACAGAGCTGGTCCGGTCGGTTTTTATCTACCTCATAACTGCTAACTGCCAAGAAACTGAACGATATTTAAACTACTTGTTAAGTGACCGCCTGCTGAGCTACATTTATTCGCGCACACACACTCAGAACTCACTGCAGTATAGGGGTATTTATATTATAAACTACATTAATAATTAAAACAAAAAATAAATAAGATTTTTTATTTTGTTAGTTTAGTCAAGTCAGGATATAAATCACTCAAAGTTCACTCAACAGATGATACGATTTTAAACAAAATTTCATTAAACCCTTTTCACTAAAAATGTGGGTTGGACGCTGATGCAGTTATTTGATAGAACATTTTAACCCCCCTTAAAATGCACAAAACAAATGTTCATTCCCAGAAAAATTGTTTAAATAACTTTTGTTTTAAATTCGAAGTTCAGAGAAAATTTAGAATATATTTTCAATAAAAAAAACTCAGAAAACTAAAAAATTTATTGAGTAAAGTGGTTCTCCCGCTTGTGGAAGTTCCGTCAAACATGGAATTTAAGCAACAAAATTGGCCCTCCTTGAACGTGTTGGACACCAAACTGTTCATTACATTTAAATGCTTCCTTTAGAATTAAAAGAAAATCGTTGGAGCCTTTGTGAGAAGATCTCAAAGGTAATTAAGTGTCGATTTGTGCATTTACAGATTGTCTAGGAAAGAAAACTCACATTAATGTAGGCTATCAGCCGCATCAATTCCGATTCAATTATTTCTATTTTTAAAACTTAAATTTTTCAGTTTAAAAAGACTTTTTATTTTCCTTTTAAATTATTTTATCTTCTGTTTCTTTTTTGAATTGTGTACACTGACTGGGGTTTTGGAGTTGAATAGTTCAGTGAAAATTAATTGAAGTAAGAGTAATTTGTAAATATGGGCGAAAATAGTCAAAGAAAAGTAGTCAGTTTCTGATATTGAAATGTCTGAAGGAAATGAGGAAATTGGAAATATGATACTAACTGAAAGCAGGAAAGAAAGTGTAAACACTGAAATTAAAATGTTATTTAGGATGGACGATTCTGGGTCATTCCAGATAATTGTTGAAAGTTCAAACAATGGCAAGTACGGTATTTGTAGATTGCGTCCTATGCCCTGGGAAAGTTAATTACAGTTAACCATCCTGAAATTTTGAAAAATGTAAAAAACATTAAAAAGTTGGGGAGAAACAGAGTCAAAGTTGATTTTAATAATTATAAATCAGCAAACAAATTGTTGGAAAATATTGTACTGAGAGAATAGGGTTTCAACGCCTACGTCCCAAAGTATCAACTCCTAAGATGCAAGACCACAAAAACAATAAATAAATAACTTCTAAGATGGGGTGTTATTAGAGCAGTAGATGAGAAACTGTCTGATGAGATATTAAGAAGCGTCATGATTTTCTCTCATGGCCTTAATTATGAAATTATGAACATTAAGTGATTGAAAAGGAAAGTTAAGGATGTAGAGATAACGAAATCAAGTGAATGCCGACGAAGTTGGTTCTAGTAGCCTTCAAAAGACAGAGTCTGCCCGATCTTGTAATTGTAATCACAATATCCACAATGTTTGAGATTTGGGCAGTTTAAAGTCCAGTGAAAAGAGAAAAATTATACTAGAAGTTGTTCTGGTCTTCATGAAACAAGTACTTGAGTGAGTTCAGAACAAAATCTGTTGTCTGTGGAAGCGAGTCATATTTACACATTTTAGATTTTTGTCTCCAATTTAATGAAGGGTTTACTATCAATCAAGTTATGGCTGAAAGTAACGTCTTTTATACGAAAAATTACCTGAAGAAATTTTTTTTTCCGCCAAATATTATTGTTGTAATATGTACTAAATTAGACGTCAGGGAATATTTCCTTCACTTGGTACAAGAAATATTCAACAAACTAAAAGTAGTTACAAATTATTTTGAAGCATTGTTATTAGACTTTATTTATTTATATAATGTGACGTCGGTTGAAATAAAGCTGTTTCCCTTCCAGTTTGCTTACTAGAAATTTATTTGTCCAAATTAATTAAACATTCAATTTTGACTAATCCTCTAAAAAAAATTAGCAATAGCATGCGAAATCGATTGTAGTAAGAAAGGAGAATTAGAAGTCTTTATACAAATGAATAATATTAATATTGTTACATTGTCTAAGACTTCGTTTAAATCAGGAGTAAATTACAACTATAGAACAATTTATTCCGATATGACAGGATTGACGGGAGAGCGAGAGCAACATTATTAAGAAATAATAAAAAAATATAAAATTATTAATAATATTCATAATATTAATGGGTTATTTAGCGTGGATGTAGACGTAAGCTGCAAAGTACTAATTTTGTAAATATAGATAGTTGTATAAATAATTTAAACACGAATATACCGATCAAAATAGTACGGGATCAAGTGAAAATGTTAAAGAAGCCAAATGTTGCTAATCGCGATCCTCAAACCATTTCCGGCTGGACCAAAATTTTCTGAAATATTATTTTTAAATCATTTGTATCAATAATTTGAGAGCTCTCGTTTTTTTTTTTTACCCATTCATAAATCTGAGCAGTAATTTTTAACTACCACCATCCACCACCTGTATTTATCTAATAATTTTGACGTTTAGTTAAAAGCAGATTTGTAAATTAGAATTTTAAAGATTGTAAAGAGAGAAAGTTGTGTGACTGACTGACACAAAAGTTTTGGAATATTACTGACTCCCACGTGAGTAAAATGTCTCAAATTTTAATACATTATCTCTTTGTATCGCAAAGAAATTTTCATATTGAAATATTTCTGATTGATTTCCCACAAATTTCGAATATCTTTCTGTGAAAATAATTCATTTAACATATGTTTATTTGTCCGTGAATTACTTTTTAACAAAAAATTATAATTTATCTGTAATATATTACTTCATGTTTGCTTCAATAGAAGAAGGAGTAATTAACGATGATATTTGGACTTGTATGGTAGTGATGTTAACAGAGGCATATTTAGAATATGAATCGGATGTTCAAATTTTTAAAATATTCAACGGTTGTCGCCCGGTAATTGAAGTAATTACCCCTAGAGATGTAGAAATGGCTTTTACGGAATTTAAGAAACGTTGGAACACGAAAAATCAAAGTTCAGGAGTCGAGAGTGGAAGTAAATCGACTTCAAAGAAAGGTACGAATATAAGTAACAACAGTGAAGAAAAGACAGTCAAAAAGAGTGACAGCATGTCAAAAAGGGAACTAAATATCAACAGCAAGGATGATGATAACCCAAAACGCAGTAGGAAAAAAAAAAAGTTGGTTTTGTCTAAAGCAAATTATGGATATGATAGGCTCGATGCGAAAACAAGAATATCTTTAGGCATTAAACAACACATATTGAGTATAAGGGAAAAAGAGTTAAATCAAAAAGAAGTAACAGAGGCTAAGTCGATTGAAAAAAGTTCTAAATCGAAGGGAAGATATAAAGGAAGTAAAGAAAAGATATCGAAATTAAAAATACATGATGAACCAAAGTGTGGACCTAATAAATATTTTGTTCTAATTGGTTTCTACGATAATAACATAATTGCAAAGCTAATCAATTTAAACGTCCCGTTAATAGGTATAATATGTTATGGTGAAGATAATGTAGAAAATATTTTAGATAAATATGAAGAAGAATCGTTTTTACAAGACCATAACAGAATTAGATTGTATCAATTTTGGTTCGATTTACTTGAACTAACAAAAAGTACCAGATTCAGAAACGAATTAAATGATTTTGCTGTAATGGCCTGTATTCAACCAAATTTTTTAAAATCTACAGAAGGAGAATTAAGTTTTCACGAAAAGGGTAGTATGATATATAATTATCTAACACGTGTATTATATGAACTTGCTAAAACATATAGAAAATACATACATTACATTAATACTTCTAATGAAATCAGCAGTCCATTATCGGAGAAACTTTTAGCAAATGAGTTTATATATTATAACCAGATGATGGAATCAGTCCCTTTAGAATATATTACGGTTGAATACATACTTCATTGTTTGGTAGAACATACAGTCAGTGAAGAAGAATTGTTAACAGAAACAGATTTGTTAAGTTACGAGACAGTTTCAACAGAATGCGATCGCAGTAGTGAGCCTCTTATAATAAATAATAAAAATAAAATTAAGAAATCAAGTTTTAATATTGTTCCAGATATGAATGAAATTTCAATGAATCTTTATTCGCATATGCCTTATTCTTACTTAATTAATTATCTTAATGGTGATTTATATCAGTCAACAAAAATAAAATTTCAATTCAATTTTTTAATGAAATATTTAGGTGAAAATACAGGTACAGAAAAATTCCAATTATTTATTCATCAAATACTGTTCTCGCAAATGTATTACGCGATCCACTTGTCAGTCGATGAAATTGCATTAGAAGAAGAACAAGAAAAATTGGATTATACTCTCTTAAATATGGAAAATGTTACTTCGTTTAATGAACAATTAAATAAAGAAAGAACAACTACTATTGCCGATAGACAAAGTCTTTTAGATGAAATTGAAAACCCAAAGGTTAAAAGAGAATTTGATTTATTCAAATTGGAAAGTTTTCTTAATTGTAAAGAAATTACTAACTTGAAACACTTTTTTATTGAAGATAATGAATTTTTGCTTTACATGTTCGTCGAAGATTTAAAAAAATGTGAACTCTTACAATCACTTCAAAGAGCTCTAAATAAGCATACAAATATGTATTTTCTACCTTCTTTAGGGACAGATTCAGTACTGGCATTTTTTCACAATGATTTCAATAAATACGGTTTGTCTAGTAATGATGTAGAGGGTTCACTTAGAACAGCAGTTGGGTTTAGAGACTATTTTTTATATGTTAGAAAAGAAATAAGTGGTTGGCTATTGTCTCAAAAAGAAATTATTGATGCAGTAAATTCAGATAGGAAAAATACTGTGCTTACTGTACGAGAAGATTTCAAAATATCTGAAATAGCTCCATACCCCTGTCCAAATAAAGTACTAGGAATTGATGCTGCTTACTGCAATAATAGTGGGTATAATTTGTATAATGTAAGTGATAGTTATGTAAGCACAAAAGAAAAGAGTACAACATTTTACTCCACAGATGGTGTCATATTAAATGTAAAACACAGTAAATGGGCAAATCTGTATTCTTATTTATCAATTATTTTAAAATCATTCAGTGCTACAATTACGTACCATTATGTTACAAATGATTCAGATAATTTATTTTCAGAAGAAGAATTACATTTTAATGTAAGTTTAAAAAATGGTACTATAATAACATGTATTCAAAAATTAAGGAATGAAAATCCTGATCTACTAGTTCATGAAAAAAACAAAATAAAACCTGAAACAAGTAAACTGTTTCCTAAAATATTTATGAATGAAAAATCAGAAGCAGAATTAACTATAATAAATGATGAATACAATTTCGACATCACACTACCAACAGGATTAAAAATTGAAGTAAGGTATAACAGGGATTATATCAAACAATATTACCTGGAAGGAAGTAAAACAGCAAAGGAAATAGAAGATGAAGAATGCAGAAATTATATTCGAAATGGAACTGTAATAATTTTTTATAAAAATGACATAATACATATTTTGTATTCAAATGGTTCAAAAGTTGAAATTAACCGAGTAGTTAAGAGAACTATTACCATTGAAGAAAAATTGTCTGAACTTGATATGGAAAAGGTAAATCATTTGCCAGTAAAGGCCAAACATCACAATAAAAGATCAGCAAATGAAAAAGGAATAAATAAAGAAGGAGTTAGAATTACTGAAAAGGAGATATATAATCCAGTTGAAATAAAAATATTTGGCTGGGCTGGACAATATGTCCACATTATGTTTGATATAATATTCGACTTTTCTTATCTTCATAAAATGCGAATAGCGCAAGATAAAAATCAAGTGATCATAAAAAAAACGGATGGGACTTCATCATTATACACAGATGAAGGTGCATTAAGTGTAACTTATCCGAATGGTATAATTATTGTTTCTGAAATAATTGAAGAAGATACTACATTTATTACTGCAGACGAAGAAGAAACTGATAAACCTAATGATCAAGATGATTTAGAAGTAAAGGATTTTCAAAAAATATTAACTACTTATATTATTCCATCTTACAAGAAACTTCACAGTGGCGTAACTATGGATGGAATAAATGCTCTCGAAAATTTCTTTTTAACTAGTTTAAATCAATCAACATTTAGTAAGGTCAAAACACCTGATGAGGAAGAAAATAAATTAGAAAATAATAAAGATTTACTAAATAAAACCACTCTGGACAAACTAGAGGAATCGACAAAGACTCAAAAACAGATCTCTAAAAATGTTGAGAAGAAAAAAGGAGGAAACATATCAAAAAACCTCAGTTTATTTGAAAATTTGAAAATTAAATATTGTGTTCATCATCCTCTTTTTGCCAATATAAAATTTAAAGACAATGATGAAAATTGGATAATAGAACTCCCAGATGATACTTCCATTATCACTGGAAAAAGAAGTTCTTCTATAATAACTGATAATACAAGTATCATAGTTAGAAAACAAGAGGTGAAAATTTTTTCTAATAAATCAAAAACTGATCAAAGAATTACACTTTCATCAATAAATTTAAGAAAGAATTTTATTGATCCAACTGATATTTGGATTACAGAGGATAGTAAGGGTAGAAGTTTTTTGGTTAATTCTGAAGGAAAAATGCGGTATTTTGTTAATGAAGAAGATGAACCACAGACATTCTCGCCCATACAAACTAAACTTTATAATAGATTTTATGTTATAAGACCGGATCTGTCAGGGTATGAATTCATTCATTTGCGAGACAATAGAAGTGCATTGAGCAAGTACGATGAAATTAAAGAAAATGAATCGAAAACTCAAAGATATTCATGTTCTAATATATATTCAATTAATTCATATAAAATTTTTAAAAATAAAAGTGAATTATACAAAACAAGATTAGAAAATCCCGTAAAAAATAGTAACATTACATTACAAGATTTTGGTGAATATTTTTCACAACCTAAGAATTGGATATTTGATGTTCCTATTTTACAAAGTACTGGAGAAAAAATGCCCATAGAGTCAATTAAAAAACCTTTAGTCGTAATTTATAGAAAAGTTAAAGATGTTTCAATCGATTATCAGAGTTACTATGAAAAATTGGTGAAAGCTATAGCAAAGATAGGTTCAATAAAACAGTATTTGTATGAAAGGTTTGATAATAATACGATATTTTGTAAACAAAAGAAAACAAGAAAACGCTTGGTGCGAGATTATAAGGAAATATTAGGTTTCATCGGTGCTGTTAACTTCACACCTGAAAATAAAGACAAATAAAAATGTTACCGATAAATATCAAGAAAGTTTGTAAATATACGCCATCTGTTTACATAATATACAATTATTTGTGATTAATAATTTAAAAAAATCTACCCCGTAACTTTTTCTGTCCGCAGTTTATGTAACAAATTTTTGCAATCTTTGAATTCATACCAAACTAATGTATTATGAACAATACCTAGACTTTCTCTTGCTACTATTCTAAGCTTTTCTACCTTAATAATTTTCATCATACTTGTAGATATTATTTAATTTTTATTAACCGAATAGATAAAAAAAAACCCCTACCTTACACTCAAATTCTTACATATGTAGCACTGTTAGTGCAGGAAATAAGTTTCTATTTTAGAGGGCGTTGAAATAACTGTAACCAGATGAAGCCCTTTATAGAGCCTGGTTTTAGAGCCTAACATGTGGTTTTGCATTTTAAAAACAGTGTTTTCAGACTTGTGCGTTTAATTTGCATTTTTGGCTTTGGACTCAGAAAGAGATAAAATGTGGTAAATACCATCATAACTGTTAATATTTGTAAGCATTTATTTAAATATGTACAAATATGTATTGTTTTGCAGAAACGAGTTATGCTTTCAATAAACTCAGTTGAACATTATCTTGAGTATTTGATCTGTATCCACAATAAGAACTGCGCTAATACTAGAACCTAAAAAAAATTATTAAATCGAATAACGTTTCATCTGAGTATGGAAGTGTTACGAGAAATAAGGGAAAATCAAAGTTCTTAAAAATATTTAAAAAGGCGCTAATGACCAAGGCAGTCGATGCGCGAAAAAAAAACTTAAATAGTGAAAAATCCATTAAAGCCTCCTTAACAGTAAAAGTAGGTAAGACCGTACATTATGTAAAAATAACACTTTAGAAGGAATGTTGTCGCCCTCTCCCATTCATTAGGTTGATCAGCTTCTTTTTTGGAATTTCTTCTTATTCGGAATTTTTATAAATGGTTCTTTTTGGGGATTTCGACACCGTAAATTCGAGGAGTTAGCCCTACATATGAGAGGCCTACTTCAAAATTATTAATTCATAATATTCATTTCTCTTTCCGCTTAACACGAAGTAATCGTGGAGTAATTTCTCTTATCCCTCTTTAGGAAGAGTACTGTAATCACACTTACAACTTAATGACAGGCTCGCTAAACTTTTCTCTCAGTCTACATCTTCATCTTACAGTACATAACTGTGTTTACTTAATCTCCATTTTTAATTAGGTCATTATTTGGCAAATAAAAACCAGGTATAAAAATGATTTATAATTATAAAATGTAATTTTGTTAAATATTTGTGTAGTCAAAAAAATGTTTAAGGAAAAATTTATAAATGCATTGCCATGGTAATTAGTTAGCTACAATTCTTTTCATCAAACTACAATACATATATGACAATCAAAATTTGCAGTGAAATAATACACGAAACTTTGACGCATTACAGCAAAATTTTTTGGATTAAGTGAATAATTCACCTTCTACCTTCAAATGTGTAAAGGCATTTCTGAACAACAAGGTAAATAAATGGAATTGTACGATCGAAGTTTTTTATGTGTGTACAAAATTAGTTATTTGAGAAATTATCAGGTAGATTGGTGCAGGAGGTTGCTCTTAAGCCAATTATTTTTACAATATCAGTCATGGCACTCTTAGGTGTCAATATTTTTTTCATTGAACGTAGATATCGCCAAAGTAAGTCGAGATAATGTTGAGGCGAATGTTAACATTTTTCATGTTTGGTTTTTATTACATAATAATTTAATAAAAGGACATCAGGCAAAAGGGCACTGTCCCATCTAATAGTTCTAGACTAAATAACAATAGGACTTCTATGATAGAATAGAAAGATAGCCTACTGGCGAATAACATGAACCCAGCAAAGACACAAGAGTCGCCTAAAGCCATCGGAAAATACATATCTGCGATGGCTTTAGCCGCTGAGATGCCGCGCTATTCAGCTGGAACGCACGCCGCTATGGCCGTAAATGTTATTATTGGAATTAGTAATAAATATTTCTCAATATATAATTAAATATTGTTTTTGTTATTAATCACTATGTTTAAATTATGTTTGATTTGTAGCAATGAGAATACATAATGCAAATCAGGTATTTACATTCCGAATCATAACTGTAGCAAAATTACAGTTATGAAGTAGCCAACAAAATTATTTTTTGGTTTGGGGTTACCGCAACATGAGAAACTGTATTGCGGGGTCACGGCATTAGAAAGGTTGAGAACCACTGTTCTAATGCTACCGTCTCTTATTTTATGTAGAGACTTTCTGACTTTCTAGGTCACTACGCGCTTTCATTTAGGTAGTTTGCGTTCATGATAATTTTCTAAAAATGGTCTGTTCTGTCAAATAACGATGTTGATCTTCGACATGGTCTAAGTCTAGACCTGTAGTATATGAAGGGCCTCTTTCTTAACTGGCCGTCAACAGATCCTTTTCTTGGACCCTCACCCGGCGACATTTTTTTTTCACTCAGCAGACGAACCAGTACGTTCGCGAGGGGCTACTTCGACTTCATAGAGGTTCTATGCAGGGGTGGAAGGGACATCTCAAGGTAGAACACCGTAGTGTCTTTGGTTAATTCATCGCACTTCTCATTGCAAATTATGTCTCATATAACATACTAAGTTACCTCGCTTCCGGTCTTCCTGGAACCGCCTTTTCTTTACGAAAGGAGAATCTCCCGAGATTCTTCGCCTCTTCAGTGTGAAACGCCGACGCTCTACGATCTACCTGTGTTGGGTTTACGATTGTTTCTGGGCAACTGCTCAGATTGTAAGGAGAACATGTCACCTTGGTTTGCTCCGTTCTATCCCAGGCTACATACTCCGGGTCCCAGGTGGAATCTCGCCTACTTCCTTCTGCCAAACTTCCTACTTCCTTATCGTTACGTCAAATGCGTCACTGGAAGGAATATCCCTCACATTCTCCGGCGGAAAAAAGCCTTCTTCTTCCTCTTTGATTAGGTCGCTAGATATCCACCATGAAAACTGGTTTTAAGGCAATCTCGTTTTCGGTACTCGAATCATGTGAGGTTGCCCCTTGTTCTGCCAGGTTGGGTTAGATACTGTGTTTACTGGTTCGAGCCCTAATCCACTTTTTCCGAGAGCAACTTATAGGCCCACGGTGATCATTGAACAGTTGCAGACTGAACATTGTTTATTAAACTTTTCTAAATTATTTTTAACTTAGCTTTTTTAAAAATTAGTGAAGTCCGAACTATTGTTTTTTGTTTAAATGGTTTAAGGCGCGTCAACATCTGAGGCGCCAGGAGCTTTTTTCAATTTACTGCCGGCCTCCAGTGTCTCTCGCTACAGACAACACTGTCCATCACCGGACAGTGAGCAGTAAGAAGCTCTTAGGAGGAGAAAACCTAAGGGTCAACAGCTGGCTTGGAACCTGGGACCTCCGTGTGGGAATCCAATACGCTAACTTCATAGCTAATCCCTTCACTGTGTTGCTTGTTGTATGTAAGATCAGCAAAACTCAAGTACGAAAAATCGCAGAAACTTTAAAGTTAATATTTCATTTAGATTCTACCTGTAACTTCCATTTGAAAAATAATTTTTATGAGGCAATGGTGGGGGAAGGAACTGTTTCCCTCATATATCACTATATGGCATTTAAAATTTCATAAGAGTTCAATATATTTTGAAATTCTAATTTTGAATAAAATGTATAGGTTAGGATTATGGTTAATGCAGTCAGAGAAAGCCAAATTTTACTAAAAAAGCCTTATGAGCTTACGACAGGCTCCTTCTGCATAACTGTTATTGAAGCCACTGATTGCGATAACTTTCTTTTTGGCCTCGGGACAAGTGAAAAGAGATACTTTTTTATTCGTTCTTAGATTGAACATGGAGTCAACGGTGTTCAATTAGAGCAAAATTAGCTTTAGGAGTAACCCCAAAGAAAATGCCGTCTGAGCTTTAAAATATGTTGATTCAGTTAGTCTCATGGTTTTTCAGAATCAAAGGAGTTAAAAACCTTTTGTATGCGAAATTAAAATTTGTATTAGTTCTTTTCTGATTGATGTTTCATGAATTATTTTCAGATACTTACTGACAGTCGAAAAAAATTAAGGCTAAATAACATTCATGAGCATGAACGAAACCAAACGTTTTAGGTGCATTTAAATATCATAGACAGATGAACAAATATCTATTGAATATACCTCCATGGTTAAAAAAAGGAGCAATAAGTGCCCCAAACACTGCATGTTCAGGAATAAAAAAAAGTGATTTAGAAACAATATGTAAAGCTCACAATGACTGTAAGGACAAACAATTTTATAAGAACAAAACGAATAAAAAATGTCTTAATCATTTATCTCATCGGCGAAGGGAAACTATAAAAGACACTCTTTTAATATTCGAATACCCGAATTTAAGCTTGAAGAATTTAAAGAATAATGCTTGCATTGAAAATGTGGCGCTAGGTGAAAATTGTTTCATACAAAATACCGCATCGCATATATGCAAACGATATGACTCACTTTTAGATGCCATCGCCGTATTACTTAACAGTGAAACAAATTACAATTTACACCATAAAGAAGATGATTATCTCGAAGAATTATTATTAGACGTTGGTCTTCTAAACTGTTATTTAGACAATCATAATGAACAAAATTTACAGCCAACGCCAAATATTTCCAGGCCAAATGAAGAACATCATACATCAAGAATTAAAGTGAAAAATAATATGAATTCTAAAAAAACTGATTGCTTATTAGTGAATTTCATTTCATTGAACGGTCAAGAATTTAACATTAAAATAGATTTGGGAAATTTATGGCGTGAACTTTACGATGAGAAGAATCAGAACTTGGAGAGCGCCGCAAATCGTACTCTAAGTTTAAATTGTTATCTTTCTATGTTAGCTAATAAAGCAAAGACAGGTTTAGATAAATATAAAACTGTTTTAAATTTAAGTAAACAACCGAAAGAACGTCATGATTTAGAATTAAATACTGTAGGATTGCACGAAAATGAAAGAAAAATGCACTGTCCAGCAGATTTGAAGATCGCAAGTAAGGACAGTGGTAAAGTAAAAGATAATGCAAAATTAAATACGCATAATTCCTTTACGAGAGCAAGTAATTCTTGCGGTACTATTTCAGAAAACTTCATATTAGATAATGATATAATGAATAATAAATGTTCAAACAAAGAAATCAGAAATAACAATTCTAAAGGTAATAAAATTTCCGAAATAAGTGAGGCGCAAAAAGTAGAAAATACATACTGTGAACTAGAATACGTAAACGATAAGCAACACAAAGAGATAACATCAAATACTCCGCGATGCGACCTTAGAAATCGAATAAAACTAGTCAAAGTAAAAATCTCTGATTTTTTTTCTACATATAGTGAAGCCGAATTAAGTGCGCCTGGTTTAACATCTTCAAACATACAGAAACGTAAACCACAGAAAGTAAATATTGAGGAAACTTTTGTTTTTCCAAATTTACATTCTAATTCAAAATTACAATCACAATCAAACGATTTAGGAGTTGAGCTCAATGAAAATAAATGCGCAGGACTCATTTTAAAAAAAGAAAATTTAAATAGATTTTATGAAACTAATATTACTTCAAAGTGTGTAAAAGTAAGCAATAAAACAGAATGTGTGGCTACAAATGATAAATGTATTGACAGAAAAGGATCGGCATCTGTAAAAATAGAAGACGGAAAAATGCTGTCTAAATCAAATAGAAATTCAAATTTTGCACAGAATATTGAAGAAATAGTCGTTAGATCACCCTACAAAGGCGATCAAGTAGATAGAAGTTTGAGTACAGCTCTTTCGAAAATAACACATGAAGGTTTACATTCTGTATCAAACTTTGATTCAAAAGTTGCAAAGGAAGATGAGAAAGGAATTACCAAAACTAAGATTTCTGAAGAATGGGATTACCAAAGTAAAAATAAAAATATAGATACTTTAAAAACAGCAGGCGAGAAAAATATTCTTTCTGTATCAAGTACGCATTTAACTACGTCACAAAAAATTGAAGAAGAAATGATGAGAAAGGAGAGTTCGAAAAAAAGAAATCAGGGAGATGAAAATAAATGCGTAGCTTTTTTGAAGGTAGATGGCAAAAATAGGCTCCCTGTACCAAATCATTACTCATTACCGAAACTGAAAATTGAAAGAGCCCGAAATGATAAGAGAGCAATAATGGTGGCGAAAATTGATAAAGTAATCAGCAAAATTTATATTCCAGACAAAAGTGGCCACTTCACTGAAAACAAGAGAACAGCGTTAAATGTGGTTGATGGAAAAACTCCTTCTACGTCAAATGCTATTGTAAAAGTGTTACCGAAAGATGAAGTTATCATCAACATAACAGAAATTTCATACAGAAGTGGTCAACTCAAGATAAATAAGAAGGCAGCCGTCGTCAAAGTAGGAAACGAACATACCGATCCTGAAACAAAAGTTACTTTAAAGGTTGCGAAAATTGAAGACGCAATCAACAGAACAGAAATTTTAGACAGAAATGCCCAACTCAAAGAAAATATGCAATTAGCTCTTTTAAAAGAAGATAATACCCTATCTAATTCAAAAGTTAATGCAATGGTAGCATCGGAAGAAGGAGAAGCGATCAACAGAACAGAAATTTTAGACAGAAATGCCCAACTCAAAGAAAATATGCAATTAGCTCTTTTAAAAGAAGATAATACCCTATCTAATTCAAAAGTTAATGCAATGGTAGCATCGGAAGAAGGAGAAGCGATCAACAGAACAGAAATTTTAGACAGAAATGCCCAACTCAAAGAAAATATGCAATTAGCTCTTTTAAAAGAAGATAATACCCTATCTAATTCAAAAGTTAATGCAATGGTAGCATCGGAAGAAGGAGAAGCGATTAACAGAACCGAAATTTCAGACAGAAATGCCCAACTCAAAGAAAATATGCAAATACCCCTTTTAAAAGAAGAAGCCACATATCCTACATCGAATGTTATTGCAAAGGCGGCACCGAAAGTTGAAGAAGTGAACAACAGAACCGAAATTTCAGACAGAAATGCCCAACTCAAAGAAAATATGCAAATACCTCTTTTAAAAGAAGTAGCCACTTATCCTACATCGAATGTTATTGCAAAGGCTTCACCGAAAGTTGAAGAAGTGAACAACAGAACCGAAATTTCAGACAGAAATGCCCAACTCAAAGAAAATATGCAATTAGCTCTTTTAAAAGAAGATACGCTTTCTAAATCAAACTTAAATGTAAAATTGGCGTCGAATGATTTAGCAATTGACAGATCTGAGATTTCAGACAGAAGCCCACTCATGGAAAAGCAAGCAGCAATTTTCAAAGTAGAATACGACGCTAACAGGCATTCAAAAACAAATATTGATTCACAAGTAGTGCCGAAAGTTGAAGGAACTATCAATAGAACTGTGTTTCTTGTCAAAAATGTGCAACTCAATGGTAATAAGAATGGAGGGGTTTTCAAAGTTAAAAATGAAAATACTATTTCTGAATCAAAGGTAAGTGCTGGGGTGGCTTCAAATGCTGGGAATGCATTCAACAGAATTATGGGTTCTACAATAAATAATAATCTGACCAAAAAAAATGATGTGAGCAGTACTTCTGAACTAAATAAAAGTTTTAATGAATCAGAGAATCGTGGAAAATATATCCATCTCACTGATAGAAAACATACTTTTTCCCATGTAGGAGACAGAAATTCTCTTCTAGAATCAAGTATCAGATCAAAAATGGCAATGAGGGTCGAAGAAGGAATCGCCAATATTGAGCTTGTCGGGAAAAGTGATTGTCCCAAAGGAAGTAATTATATAGTTCCTTTAAAAAAAGAAACTGCAATTGCAATTTCTGAATCAAATCGTAATTTAAACATTAGCAAAATGGTTAATAAAGGAATCACCCGATCGAAACAATCCCCATCAATATGTGATAATAAGTCAAATAAGACCAATTCTAAAAGCACCCGATCAAAGCAGAAAAAATTGCCTATCAGAGTGAGTATAGAACCTATAAAGAATAAACCAAAGATACTAAAAAACTATGTGTTGTGCCATACGAAAGACGATGGATTACTAGTTCACAAAAGTGAACATTCAAGAAATGAAAACTTGACAGGTGGCGAGAATTCTCAGACTTATAAAGCTGCGAATGATAAAATTCCTTTTCTGATTGATTCTTTATTTCAAGTGAATGCAACAAAAAACAAAATCAGCAGATTTAATGGGGAATTAATGATTCCTAATCAGATAGAAATCGGTGGCGGGAAAACTAGGAAAATACTCCTAAAAAACATGAGTGATAATGAAAAATTGGTTTATCGAATAAAAAATAATAATAACTACAAAAAGAGTTCGAAGCCTTTGATTTTCAAGAAACGTACAAAGGTTTACAAATTTGACAGGAAGCCAAGAACACCAGTTGTTCAGAAGTTCAAAAAGGGTACTCAGAGTGTATCAAATTTAAATACCCATTGCAAATATTATAATAATAATAATGCAGTTAAATATGACAGTCTAAAGAAGAAATCTCTTTTGAACTGCAAAAATTCAAAGTTGTACATTTGTTCGAATAAAAAAAGAAACGGAAGAAATTCGTCCTCACTAAGTCAATTATACACTTCCGAGAAAGTTAAAGAGAAAGACACTTTTTCCAATGGACATCAGAAGTATTCATCAAATACCTTAGGAGAAAAGTCTGTGAAAACAACTAGTATTCCACCTTCACCTTCTTGCATGGTTACACGAATTGGCTTGCCTGAAAGAAAGCCAATTAAGATTAATTACGATTTAAGAAAGGGAACTAAACGAAATGAGACTGTGGCTCTCAAGAAAACTGCTCTTGATAAGCCAATTTCGTATTCGCCACTCTCACCATCCCCTTCTAGAAGGTCTACTAAACTTGCTGCATTACAATTTATTAAAAATACACCATCTTCCCTAAAGAAGAAAGAAGTAAATAATAAAAAAGAATCTACTCAATGTAATGATAATTTTGATCAATCTAATAAACTAGAGGTGCTAAATAATTGCCCAAAACAAGACAAAGAAAAAGATAATTTAAACCAATCTCTGCTTCATACCCACCATGTAAAGCAAATAACATTTAAATGTCCTAAAACAGATAATGTTGGTGAAAAAGGCTCTAGCTTTATGATTACCAAATTACAGAATACAATAGGTGCTATAGCAAAATTGATTAGTAGTAAAGTAGATAGCAAAGTGGATCAAATGGAAAGTTCAACTGCTACACAAGAAAGAAACAAGCCTACTGTTTGTCCTTCAAACACTGTAATGAAAATGTTGCAAGAAAAAGCACTAACTCACAAGAAAAAACAAGTATCACAGCGGGCAAAAATTCCAAAATTTTGCTCACTTTCTTATGCAGATATATTGATCGCTGAAGTAAACCGTAAGAATCAAACAAAAAAATCAAGTTAATTTGTGTACAGTTCTTCCTTTTGTTAATAGTTTATTGTTTTTATTTGTTAGTTAATAATAAACAAGCTATCAAATTTACCAGATTTTTTTTTTCTTCTAATAATCAACAGTTTATAAATAAGTCATTATTAAACAAAAATTAAAATTAAAAATTAAGGTAATTGGGACTGGCGAGAACCAAATAAAAAGTGAGGGGCCCAAAAAGTATCCATGGTCGGAACTGTGTGCACCTTTCTGCAGTAAACAACGATTTCTGTCTCCCAACCAAAAACTGGATGCAAATTGGTAAGCGAATGTGGAATACCACTTTTTATTAAAAAAATAAACTCCAAGAATTCTTCGAAAAACCTGATGATTAAATATTTATTGGGATAAAGACGATTACAAATAGGAAGATCATTCTGATGACAATTGCAGGAATAGTTGACATTGCTGTGCCACTAGATGAAACTGTGAAAAAAAAAAAAATCAATTTTTTACGAAAATATTAAGCATTGAAAATGTTTATTTTTTATGAATTATGGAACAATAAAAAAAATAATGATATTTAAGAAACAATAATTTGCCTGGTATAAAAATTGTCATTACATTTTCCCACCATATCAACAGTGAAATGGCATTTGTTGCATTAAATTACCTTTTTTACCAATTCACCCTTCCATAAAACATTTTCAATGCTAAAAATAAGGGAGAAGAGGACATAAGTCATGGAAAACCCTTTACAGTTCAAGAAGAGGATAACATTCCGCCGGAAACTCTCAGAACAAATTACACAAACCACCATCATTTTTGATAAAAATGTTGACGATTCAGAATTATGTAAAATCTAACCCAACCTAGCGGACCAATCTCGATTTCTCGCAAGTCCCTCACATTTGACATTAAAATCATTAGTAGCATAACGGGACCTCTGTTAAGTATTTTTAGAATAAAAGTGCGGTCTATCTATCTAAGCTTCTAGTGTATACATATCAGATTTAACTAAAGCAGTTGATCGATTGAAGAGGAAATTGAGGTAAAGTTCTACTTTTCTTCTCTGGTATTTTTACTATATTTTCCACTACATGTATTTATAAAAGTGACAGGAAAAAATTTTAATGAATAATAATTTTATAAATTTATTAACCAATATATTTAGTGTCTCAACGTAAAAATAATTTCTTTTGTTTAAGTAGTTGGTATACATTTATTTTTTTTATTAATTGACGTACAAAATAATGACCAGTAGAAATAGATAGTACTAATAAAATCTAATATATTAATTCAAACAACAGCCGCTACGTAGCAGCATCTACTGGCAGCATCTACATCAGTTATCACAGAACATATCCTTAAATTTAAAATTTTGGTATGAAATGATGTTATTTAACTGACTTAAAACATATTCCGACATATCATTTTTTAAAGATGCATATTCAAGATGTATAAAGAGGCACACGATTACCTCTTACTACTATTCTGAAGGTTTCAATTCACAAATTTGCTTCAAACTCTGAACATAGTAGTCAATTTCATTCTTATCTTACAGTCTGTAAACATATATTACTCTGAAATGTAAAATAAACTCGTTTTTAGCAACATATTTAATCCATTTAAAACTTTACTAGAGAGATTTCAGAAAACTGGCGCTTTATAGAGAAGCCTAAAGATTTGCACTATCCCAAAAGTGCCTTTTTTTGAAAAATGTTTTAAATAAAAATTATTAATCAACATTTTTTATAAAATTAATTTACCAAGTTTAAAGGGAACCGAAAGACTCATGTTTTGAGTAAATATCTTTCGAATTTGAAAATTTAGTTCTACATTTGATTCTTATTATTATTCAGATGGCAAGACACATTGTACTTTATGCACAAATGACCATAGAAAAAAACCTTATCATCACTCGTCTCTCCCCCAGAAATTCACTTATTTGAATTTTAATTGAAAAAAATGTTTAAAAAAATTATAGATCTAAACTATATAATTTGTGCAGCAAGTTTATGGAAAAACGTTTGAGCCATTTTTGAAAAACCACAAAAAAAAGTGAAAATACAATTCAATAAATCTGTAATAAACAGAAAATTACAAACTTCAAGATCTAAATTTGAATATTCTTTAAAGATTTCTAAGATAGGAAATTCGCATGTTATTTGCAAGAATAGGTCCTAATTGATTTTTGACAGGGCGTTGAAAAAAGTTATTTAGATGCCACAGAAAGTTGACTATTATTGGAAGATTAGACTGCATTAGGTTTGTAAAGTTAGCACCCATATGAAATAAGCGCTTTCCACTATTGAGCCGTTTATTTTGAAAGTGGGGCAAATCCATTTTTGAAAAAATGAAGATAATGGTAATATGTAAACATATTGTAAATATGTTTAATTTGAAAATGGTGCAAGTATTATCGGCTATCAAGTAAGTTGTGCTGTTTTGTGCTCGGTGTACGAAAAAAGTTTCATTAGTATTTGAAAATTAATAACGGATTGTGGTTTATTTTATAAAAAGAAAAAATGGCTGAAACTGATTACAACGGTAATTATAACTCTGATGCATCTGAAAGTGAATTTGGTAGGTAACAAAAATAATATAAAAATGCTTTTCTGGGTAATAACGCCATTTCAATAAAATCCTCATTATCAAGTAATTTTATTATTTTTACGTTTGTAGAAATAAGACCCATGACAATCGGTAATAAAAGAAGAATCTTGGAATCAGAATCTGAATACGAAGGCAATTCGGACCAAAATGATTCAAAAATAAAAATAAAAAAAAGAAGAAGAATAGTTGAACTATTGATTAGTATTTTGTTTTTATTGTGTAAAAAAAGACTGATACGACTGAAATATTATCCATTTAAATCAACGATTACAACAATTCATTGATTTTGAAAGTGAGGCAAGTCCATTTAGTTATAATAAAACCTTTATTTTCTTAGCCAGCGCTATAAGCACTATTGGATTATAAACTTACATTATCTAATACCACAAAATACAAAAAATATGTCTATTATTATTTACCAATATTTTTAAATTTGTTGAACCGCAAACCTTAAATTTCTTGAAATAACAAAAATTGGACTTGCCCCAACTGTCATAGTTAGTAATAACTGATAGCCATAAAAGTTAATACGTCAAACGATAGATGGGTTAAGGAGTTTTACATTACATTAAGGAATCCTTTAATTAAGGAAATTTTCTTGTAGATGGGCTATGTATTGCCAATTTCTTATTTTAATCAGGTCACATTTAAGGTCCATTTATTAAATTACAATCTCCCCTTTGCAAACTATAATGCTACGAGTAACCTTCTAGGAAGGATTAATTTTATTTTATAAAACTAGCAGTTTTCACGAAGGAAAAAACCAAGCAATAATCTAAATATAATTGTAGTGGAAATGTGATATTTATTGGAATAACTTCTATGTGGAAAAATTTTTAGACCTCGTCTGAAACGATAAAAAAAAAGAAAAAAAAAAGTTTGCACAAATATGGTGAAGTTGGATGAAATGTGACCGGGTCGAGCTGGACGCATTAAAAAGGGCTATAAACTGCGAATGAGCGATAGGGCAGACCTACCTCGTCCCTACACGACTCCGAAACCAAGGATAGCGTGATAATTCAAACCCATTTATGGGTTTATTTGCTCCAACTCTGAACGGCACTATTCGCCGTCTACCTCTTTCTCAACTTAGTTCCGTTACCTTTCTAGATCAATACCGTTTAGTAAAATTATCTAATAGTTGCCAAATTTTTACTCATTGTTTTTTTGTGTGTGTAAATAGAAAATTGAAACAAAATTAACTTCAGCTTTATAATAATTTTTTTTTACTTACTTATTCTCTTCCTCTTCTACCTTGCAGTGTAGAGGATTGCAAAAAATGTTTCCATCCGTCCCTATCTCTGGCCATTGTCTTGGCTTTGTTGACTGTTATTCCAGTCCTATTAAGGCTCTCTGTCACATTGTCCGACCATGTCGTTCTTCTCCTTCCTCTCGGTCTCTTACCCGAACATCTGGCTTCATAGGCTCGTTTAGGATGTCTTGTGTCCTCCATTCTGTTCATATGTCCAAACCATCTTAGTTGGGTGCGCATAATCCGCTCCACCACTGCTTCGCAACCCAGATTACTCCTAATGGTAGTGTTCCTTACGCGGTCCCTTCTTGTTTTTCCCTCAACTCTCCGGAGGTATCGCATTTCTGTCGCTTGTATGCGGTTTTTGCTATTTTTTGTTAGGGCCCAGGACTCACACCCATATGTAAGGGTTGGGAGGTATATTGAGTTGAATATCCTAAGCTTAGTTTGCTTAGATACCTCTCTTTTGCTGACAAATTTTTTATTGATGGCTTGGAATAACTTCCCCGATGCCGCACATCTTGAGTTAAGCTCGTCTTTAACTCTACCATCCGAGCTAATCAAAACTCCTAAATATTTATAAACACCTACTTGTTCCAGTGTCTTTCCTTTTATTCTTATCTTGTGTCTCTTTTCCGTTCTGCATACTACCATGGTTTTACTTTTTTCTAAATTCACTTCCATATTTTTCTTTTCTAGCTCTTCCACCCACACATTGATGTTATGTTGGAGCTTCGCCTGAGAGTCTGCTATTAAAACCAGGTCATCTGCATATATCAGGGAAGAGAATGTTACCGGTTGTAAATTCCGGTATCCCAACTGGAAATTCTTGGTTTTATTTTGGCAGGCTTTTAGTATGTCGTCCATAAATATTATGAAGAGTAAGGGACTCAAACTGTCTCCCTGTCTAACTCCTGCCGTAGTTGTAAATACTTCGGATGACAGGTTGGATGTCCTTACGTAATTGCGGCAATTCCTGTAGAAACTTTTAATCCTCTCTATTAAGGCCTTATTAACATTCCTCTTCGCCAGAATTTCCCATATCATTGACCGTGGTACTCTATCGAACGCTTTACAAAGGTCTATGAAACACAGATGCACCTCTTTATCATATTCAATATTCTTTTCCATAATCTGCCTTAAGGTGAATATAAGGTCTTGGGTGCTTCTATTTGAGCGAAAGCCACACTGGTCCTCTCCCAGCAGATGGTCAACTTTCCTTCTCAGTCTTGTTTCTAGGATTCGGCCATAGAGTTTGCCCGGAACGCTTAACAAAGAGATTCCTCTATGGTTGTTGCACTCTCGATTGCTTCCTTTTTTGAAAATTGGGACTATTACTGAGAGTTCCCAGTCTTTGGGGATCTTCCGTCTATTCCATGCTGTTTCCATTATTCCATACAACATCTCTTCACCTTCCTCACCCATATGCCTAAGCATCTCCGGTGTAATACCATCATGACCTGCGGATTTCCCAAGCTTCATCCTACTCAGCGCAACAGTCAATTCATCCCTATCAATATACTCATCATCCTCTTCATCCTCCTCCACAGCCTCCTCGTTCTCCATGTTTCTTACCTCCTCTACATATCCTTGAGATGCATTGTCTTTCTCCGTCAATAATTCCTCAAAATATTCCTTCCATCTTGCCATTATTTTCATTTGATCTGTTATGAGCAATCCGTCCTTTGAATTGATATATTTTATTGGACATTCCTTTCCCTTCCTCATATTCTTTAATATTTTATAAAATAATTTCTGGTTCGTCTGCGTGCTTTCCTCCATAAATTTTCCAAACTGTTCCCAGGTTTCCCTTTTTGCATCTCTTATCACTTCTTTCACTTTCCTCCGTTGTTCTTTGTAGAGAGTATATGATTGTTGGTCTTTTATTTGGAGGTATTGTTTCCACAGCACTTTTTTAAGACATACTTCTTTCTTCACCTCATCCGACCACCATCTAGTTTCTTTCTTTACTAAACCGCACTTAGTTCTCCCGCAAACCTCCTCCGCCGCCTCCAGTATTACTTTTTTGAAGTTTGCCCACATCCCTTCCAAGCTATTTGAGCATCTTTCTGCCCCCAATTCTTTAATCTTTTTTGATACTATTTTGCTATATTTCTCCTGTACCGATGCTTCTTTCAATTTAAAATTCTTAATTTTTTCATTTATCTTTTTCTTCTTAAACTTCTTTTCCTTCTCCCATGGTTTCTTGGCTGAATTGATGACCAGTAAATGATGGTCACTGCCCACTTCTGGGCCACGTTTAACCCGGGTATCCCTAACTCTATTTATCATACTTCTCCTTCCTATTATATAATCTATGATTGATTTTTCTTTACGGGCAGGTTCAACTCTTGTGTACTTATGCACGTCTTTATGGGGAAACATGGTGTTAAATATTACCAGTTCATTCGATAGGCAAAATCTCAATAATCTTTTGCCGTTAGAGTTGGTCTCTGGTTCCCCATATCTACCCATAGCTTTCTCAAATCCTTGAGTGTTATTTCCCACCCTACCGTTTAAATCGCCCAAAATGAGAATATCTTCATCCTCCTCATCTAGAACTTTTTGCAACATTTCATAAAATTCATCTTTTGTTTCTGCTAATTCATCTTCATTCGGGCCATAGCAGATGATCATAATTATATTCCTTCTGCTTTCCTTATCATAGACCTTCACTGTCATAATTCTTTCATTTATATATTTCCAATCTTTCACTTCATTTATACTGTTTCTGTGTATTAGTAAAGCCACCCCAGCTTTCGCTCTTACATCTGCTGGGACACCCGAGTAAAGGAGCCAAAATCCGTCGTGAATAGTCTTGCATCCTTGACCCTTTTTCTTCGTTTCGGTTAAAGCTATCATCGGTATCCCTATTTTCTTCATTTCCTCAACTAATTCAGGTTCCTTGCCAACTAAACCTCTTATATTCCAAGTTCCATACTTCAAAGATCCGTTTCCTCGCCAGGTCATAGCCATTTGTTTGGATCCGATATTTGTCTTTCTTTGCTTACTTTTAATCAGAAATTTTCAGGTTTATGGGGGATTGGCCCATATACCCTAGCATAGTGGAGGGGCTGCCTCCTTTAGGCGTCTATACTCACCTTGGTGCTTCAGTGTTGCTTACGATAACAAACACCTACTACCTGAGACAATCCGTTGTTCTGATCCAGTCAGGATGCACCTGTTGTCGGTTGTTTGGCTCATAGCCTAAGCTAATCTCCAGGGGGCACCACGAGGAGGCAACCGACTTCACCCCCCTATAATAATTTTAAAAACCATAAAGACCCACTCTTTTGGATGCAAATTAGGGTCAAATAACATATTAAATGATAAAGAGAAATTATAAATATTACATTGTGAGCTTTCATTTTCTTTGGTACTTTTTAGATAACTTTATCTTTGAGATAGCTCACTAGAACATAGTCTAGAACACAACTGGGAGATTTTCAGGAAAACGGTATCCCATTTCGTTAACGGTATTCCGTTTTAAGCGTGATTTTTTACTATCGATGCAAAAACTTACCATCGCGATCAAAATAACCAGTTTAAAAGTCACTCTACGTTTACAATTAGGCGACCTAATGTTTTGGAAGAGATCTTACTGTAGTTAGAGTAATCCTGCTGCAAGCGATTGTTAATGTGGCCTGTTTAGAAAATGACAATAACTTTTGAACTAAAGCAGTATGTTTCCATTTCTGCAACTACGGCATTAGCTTACGGTCCTTGTCTTAAATAAAAAAGATCCCTTATATCTTATAAAGAAAGTTTTATTTCTTTGGTCAGGAACAAAAAAAAAGTTAAAGAAAAGTTAAGATTACTGTTGACATACTCAAGGTGACATCTAATTTTAACTGGCATCTCTAAATGAAGGAATGAAGGCTAAGAAAGTTAGATTATATTTATTATCAGAGCATCAGAATAACAACTGTAGACTTTAGGAATATACTGACGTCCTTCAGTGCGTTGAGGTTACACTGTCTATCAGCATATTAATGCGGGCGGACAAGTGAAGTCGAATTCGCTACATCAAACTGGTAATGAAATTCCAAAAAGGGTCAGAGATACAATAAACAACCAAAGATACCATCCAGTACGGCATATTTAATCACATTTTCATAATTATTTCGAAATTAATATCCCAAGATATTGATGCTCCGAAACACGTAAAATAAAAATTTACCAGCAAATTAATAGCAATTATCCACTCTTAATTTGGAGGAAATCAGGTCCCAAAATATTGAAAAATCTGTGTAAAGCGCTAAAATTATTTTACATAAAAGTAAAGAAATAGAAATTAAAAGTTTGGACTCTGCATGAGGTTTTGTAAAGTTCTGTGTGAACTCGTAAAGGCTATCCTCTACAAACGAAATGCATTCCACATTCATGAGGTAAAAATGTAATTAATTCATAAAAGAGGAGCATAAACCGAATTTATGAGACAACATTTTGGACAATAATAGAGTCTTGGTAGGCAGGATGTAGAATGAAATTATAGAGCTGGATTTCCGGCAGGTTGAACTCTAAATAACAGCAATAAATGCCGCCATTCCTGAAAAACTTTACTTCATTATTGTAATTTTATTAATTTAGGCGTTACAAGTGAGTGCGGCATTGCCCCATTAGTAGTCAGTAGAAATGTGTCAAACAGGCCTCAGGGGGTATAAACTAGCTGGGGGCTACGCTTTGAAAGGAGCTAAACGAGAATTAACATTGTAAATGTTAACCACGGCCATTTTCCTTTCTAGTTTAAATTGGGGGGGCCCAAGTAACCTAAGCTTAAGTTACAATTCATCTGAATTTGCTGAATCTATAGCTATAAAAAATAATTTAGAAATAAACTTCTCATCCAAGACTAGCTCTGAAATGCAAATATACAATTCTGATGAATAAGTGCCCAGCGAAATCTTGAGATATTCTAACTTGAGCACTCTAAGTCCTTAGCGCTCTTTAAAACTCTCAACTTTAGCCCAGAAGATCAAAATGGTAATTAATATTGGGCGACCACTGCCTCGAAGGCCCAGTCTACTAACACAGATAATACCTAGCAAATCCATTCTTTCATCGAATCCTAAATTAAATCAATACGCTGCGCCCTCTAGTTTGCATATTGAAAATTATTAAATTGTTTTCTCAATTCTCAAAAAAATAGAACTTCTCTTTATTGTTTTTAGAAAACTCATCTAGTTTTTCCTACTTGCCTGTACATTATTACAATTATTATTAACTTCTAGATAACTATGTACCATTTTAGTTAAGCTGTTCCATTAGCTGTTTTCTTATTTTATGTTTTCACTGTTTTCCGAGACTAGGTGATTTTTTTTCCCATTAATTTATTAGATCTCTTAAGTCACTAGCATTTTTTTAAGCAAGTATTTTACAGAGAATTTTATGATAGTTTTTCTACAAAATATTCTTGAAATAGTTGGATGAGCGACTTTTTTTTAAGAACATGGTTGTAAATAACAATAAACTCTAATTATACACACATAGGATGCAACCAGGGTGGTCAAAAACGTCTTAAGAAATAAAGAAGATTTAGGCTGACATAAGGACTTTGGTAAAATCCACTTAACAAGTTCTCCTTTAATTTTGTACTTATTTAAATACATTTTTTTTTTTTAAATGTAGGAGGATCATGATTAAGATCCGTGTATAAAAATCGTCTTCAGAAGGCACGAACTTTTTTTTTATGCAGGCAGTCTTGCAAGATTGGGCAGAGTAAACCACTAATTGGGTTCTTTTAACATTATTAAGAAAATTATATCCTAACATAATCACACATCATAAAACTATATTTACATTATAGTTGGACGAACTAGGTGGGATGTTGAAATATTGCAATGTTGCCAAGTACTAAATGATGAGAATGCTGATTAGTGGTTGGTTTAAAGCCCTCCTGAAAAATTTGAATTACTGTACTTTTTTTAACTCGGTTTTTTTAATAGTATAGGATTGTACAGTGAAATTTCTCACCAAGTTCGGGTATTTTACCATTGACGAGTTTACGCGGAAGGAGGCGTAATAAAATATCCTCAACTAAAGGAAACTATGAACTTGCGCTAGATATGGCGTGATAATGGCTCCCATAACGACAAAATGATTGCAGTAAAATGGACCAGCTGTGACATAGCAATGACTGCCCAATGTGTCTTCGATTTCCACCGTCATGGATGCCACTATTATATAATTCTCTTCCAGCTCTCGGAGTATGTTTTATTAAAAATCTATTGCAATACTTTACTGGATAAATATCAAATAACAATTCGAAATCAAGTAAAATGCTGGAGCTGCATAGTACATGATCTTGGATGTTTGTCAACAACGTAGAAATGAAGTTTCGTTGTAATATTTTCCTTCACTCATTAA
The DNA here is from genome assembly GCF_049639745.1 of Rhodnius prolixus. Taxonomy (NCBI): domain Eukaryota; kingdom Metazoa; phylum Arthropoda; class Insecta; order Hemiptera; family Reduviidae; genus Rhodnius; species Rhodnius prolixus. The sequence goes on along the minus strand of NW_027411581.1, from coordinate 31,296,104 downwards.
TTCAGCTTTCTACAGCACTGTAAAGAAATGTAAAACTTCGGAAGTACTTAAAAAATATATATATTTTAGTTTTAATCCAAATCTGTTGGCAGATTCCTAGAATATCACCCATTTTTTTTTTTTTTTAAAAAAGCTAGACCAATGATCTGATAATAGTGCAGCAATACTTGTATTTCTCAATAATAGAATATTATTGAAAATGATTTTATTGTAATAATAATTTTAAAAAAAACTCCAGTCAAACTTTGACATAGAATAATATTTTAAAACTCTAGTTATCCAAAGTTCAGGGCATTCAATGGAGTGAATAGAGTTAGTCTAATCAAAGAGAAGGGAACGTTTTAGGTCCTTAGATGTTAACAGAGGCAACAATAGTAGTCATAATTTCACTTCAATGTTGGACTTTACTATAGTCATGAAACAGACTTCAGTTTACAGTAGATTCAAACCTTTATTGTCCTGAGGGTTAATCTAAAATTGTGGTTGGTAATAACGTTAAAGTTAAATTTCTATTTTCCTTTAAAGGCTTCTCACTTATTTACTGTGATTCAGATTTTGATCTGTAATAAATTCGTTTTAGGAAATCTTTAAATAACGAATTTCAATAATACAATTTATTTTTCTGATTGCCATAATGAATATTAAATTAATGGAGGGGAAAAAAGAAGTTGAAGGTTACGTGGTCAGTAGGAACAAATAGTGATCACGTTGAGGAAGAAGTTGGAGTAGAAGGAACTAGGGGGTAACTTACTAATAGATTGGCAAAGCTGGGATGGATTCTTGATTTAATTTCACCCGCAGGATGAGAGGGCGCTCGAAGAAGTTTTAGGAGTCTGAGGGGGGATATTAAGAAGGTTGTTTTACAAAATTTGAAACGAAGAGATAATTTAAAAACAAATAAATAATTCAATTAATCAAATTTAAATAGCATTAAAACAAATAGATAATTCGTTTATGGACTCAACAATATAAATCAGTAGTAACTATATTGAAATTGTATAATATATTGTAACTATATTAGCTATATTGAAATAAAGAAACAATTATTTTGTTTTATTTCTTGCACTTCACTGCTAATAAATGGAATGCATTTGTATTAAGAAAGGTACTCGGAAGATTTTCCTAAATATAGAGTTTACTTTATTTGGGTGGTTTATATAGTAAAGTAAATATTGAAACTGGTTTGAACTTGCAAATAGTAAGTAATTCCTGTTTATTAAATTAATTTTAAATTAATCAGGTTTTAATAGAAAATTTTATTTTCAAAAATTAGAGTATTTTATTTTTTATGGAATTATATTTTTATTTATTTTCTCATCGATGTATTTGATAATTACTGATTATTTAAACTTTATTTTATAATAATTTGGACGTCCTTGACTATTCTTAATTTTCACATTGCATTATTTCACTTGTAACTTTTTATTTTAAATGAAATTTGAGTTCATTATTTTCCTGATTTTTATTAATAGAAATTATTATTATTAATTGTTCATTCTCTCGATCCGATACTCGGCCCTAAAGTAATTGGTACCTATGTAATGACGCATAAAGTACTATTATAATATTACTCAGTTCAAAAAGCCTTAGGACACCTTTCAGGAAGGGAAGCCTATCCCAGCCCAACCCTAAGAACTGTTTTAAAACGAATATATCTGGAAAAATTGGGAAAAAGCAGAATTATAGATCTTGGCGACTGATTGTATTTAGTAGTTTACAGGCATCTAAAGAGCCATATGTTCGTGAAAATCTGTAAAAAAATAAGGGAAACTCAAATGAATATTATTTAAATATAGGAGCTGTTTTGAGAAAATTTCACAACTTAAAAAAAAATTCACTAAAGTGTTAATTTCGTCAGTCGATTTTGTACAAATTTGAAAATTTGTATCTTACTTTTTATTCATATTACAGATGGTTTGACAGAACGATTTACAGAAATAGCACGTTGAAGGAAAGCTCAGTTCCACCTATACATAAAAACCACTTGCCTATTCAGAGTGCCTGAAAATGGATATTTCGCTGAAAACTTGATATCTAAAATCTGCTTGATTATAATAGTTTTTATTCTTATTAGAAGTGAGAGAAATTAAAAGTAATTAATTCCAAAATTCTAATTTCTATATTTCTCCGTAGATTCTAATCCAGAAAAAAAAGTATTTTATAAAAAAAAAATCCTGATTTTTTATGCAACTTTTTGGTGTTTGTATGGTTCCAACTCACCCGCAATTCTAATATTTAGGTCTTTTGGCCTAATATTATATTTAATCCCCAAAGTTAAGGGGTTTTGAGTATGAAATTAAATTTATAATTATTCTAATATCACTTGAATCAATATTAATATTAATTAATGCCAGTTATGGTGTTTCTATGCTACGAAACTTTCTTAACTCGATTAAGTGTAGTCATTCAATTAATATACAGATTTCCTAGTATGGCAGCTCAATTCCCAAGAAGAGCACTCCAGGCTTAGCATAAACAGCGGTGCCGCAGTTCAATTAACAAATATCGGTAGTTACAAAAAATGATCTCTTCATCTTGGTTATAATAAGAAAAGTTTCCATATTTCAAATATTTTACGAAGGATATTCATATAGTTTCCTTCTAAGAAAGTTTTTAAAAGAAAAAGAAAATTATGTTGTAGACTTGAAAGGAAAATACGTAAATACTTCAAGAGAGAGAACTTTTTCAGTAAGCTCTATGTTTTGGACGAATTGTTGATTTTTGGTTGTTAGATGAATGAATTTATAGAGCTAAGTGGAACGTTTACTTCATGAGCCAATTGCGTCTGACTTTTATAAAATTTGCATATTGAAACAGTTGTAACTTATACAAATTAAGTTGATTTTTTAGTTTTTTTTTTTAAATTGTAATATTTTTTTTCTTGTCAAACTTATTGTATTACTGTTTGTGTAATTGAATCTGAGATTCAAAAATACATGTTTACTTGTTAGGAAATTAGCGTTATTTATTAATTGTATTTTTGGTCTTGAATTAAATTACAAGTGAATTCTGCACCAATTATATTTTAATACTGTACAAACACTCAGGCTTTGGGTTGAGTGGGCTGTGAAATAGTGATTGGTTTGAAAATGTTCTAATTTAATCACAACCATATTTAATTGTTTTATATTCAAATTAAAATTAGGACAACTCACTGTTTCATAGCATTACTCACAATGAACAAAATTTAAAATTACTTAATTGAATGAATGACCTTCGAGCACGACTTGTAATGATTGTAAAGTAATACGAGTGTACCTGACTTTTCGTTAGCGTGTTACACGGCACAGTAACTGAATATAGTGAAGACTATTTCTTCTTAAGAGTTCTTGTTATTTGGTAACTTAATAACGTTGACTCTTTTTATGGATGTAAGTTTTCATAGGATGGAGAGTATCGCTTCCAAGGCTTACCTAGTTCAAAAATATGGAGCGTGGAAAGAGTTGGGTAATTCTTAGTGGCTATCCGATTGGAGCTCTCCTTCCAAGGGTTAATTCTTAATTAATGTTACACTTGTTTCTAATTCGTTTATGTATATTCGTTTACTAAGTAGTTTTGCAGTAATAATTAAATGTGATAGTGGACATTTGAACTCTACCTTCTCATCGTACCAGTGGTCAACTGTTCCTAGCAGCCAACCAAGTCAGTCAGAAATCTGGAGTAGAATTTGGGGGTTTATGGAGAGTTGCCTTGGCCGTGAGAGAGGAAGCTATCTCAGAGTGCTGCTCCTCTTTCTTATCTCAAAGTCTAAGGCAGCGTTTCCCAACCTTTTTTGGCTCACGTACCACTTGGTAGTACATCATGCTAAATTGTACCACTTCGAAAAAATGATTGTATTTCGTGAAATTTGTTATTCCGTGTGTGCTATTTTATTATTATTATTTTTATTTGATAGAGATGCAATGTATCTGATTCAAAGGAGTTCCAAGTTCATGTTCACTTTATAAACTTTGTAAAGTGTAAGATCTTAGTTTAAAAAACTTTTTTTAAATAATTAAAAATTGCGTACATATTTTTCTCTTCAAAATTATTAATTAACTTACAAAGTTCTTCTTTAGGATTATAATATTTGTGCCCAAATCTTCTAAATTAATTTCTTTTAAGTATTCAACTACCTGTAAATACCAATTAAATTTAATGTTGCTTGGATAGAGCTTACTCATTGTAATCACTCTCTTTAAGCAGATTTTTACATAGTTTTCATTTAAGTTCTGTCACATGATAATTCTATTAAATTTTCTTTATCTTTTATTGATAATGATGTAGCTTTTCCTAAATTTTCTTTATAGTAAGGGTTTGAAATCCAATTATCATTTGTGTTTTCGTGTTTTGGACAATACTCCATGAAAGACAATTTTAATCCTGTTAAATGTGCTATTATATTTTCTCTTGTCTCTCCTTGAGACAGACCAACCTTATTACTGAACATATTAACAACTTCACTGTTATATTGTTCTATACTATAATATATTATTAATGAAAACAATTTTTATGTATTATTAGAAAAAACGTTTTTATGCTTTCATTTTTTAAATTTTTTATGTCTGCCATTATTGATTATTTTTCGCGTACCACCTACCACCAACTCGCGTACCACAGGTTGAGAAACGCTGGACTAAAGCTTCAGGCGACCCTTTAGCCAGAAATCGTCAACGGGTGACAGGGTCGATGGTAGAACCACCGAGGCACCGGGCTGCCCCTCGGAGTAAGTAGCTTGCGAGGGCTTTCTGAAGGTTCCCTAATAGCCTAGATAGTCTCCAGGAGGAACCTGCCTTGGGAATTGAGCGAGGGTCTAGGCACTAAATCTCAAGCTAAATTCGATATGTATTTTATATTTCTAATTTGTACAAATAAAGTCCAAGTTAAAAGTTTAGTGTTAGGAGTAAATTCTGCAACTTACCAACAGTTACAAAGCAACGCATTCCTCCCATTTTACAAACAAATGAAAACAAGATTTCTTTGTACAATATATTAAAAGATTCTTGAATTCATTTATAAATTAAGGCAATTCTTTTGAATTTTTTTTTAGAAGAAACGGCTTCGTTTTCGTGAAATGTTTTCAAGTGACAAGAGTCGGCAGCCGTGGCAGATGCGACGAGAGGTACGTACAAAGTGGAGGAAAGAAAAAGAACACTGTGTATTAGCAATAGCAACGGCGTCTGTGGTGGGTGATCGGTTGTGGGCGCTGTAGGTGGCAGCCAAAGGCGGCGACTGGGGGTGGCACGGGCGAGCGTTGGCCGCCACCGGGCGGAGGCTCAGTACCTCCATAGAACTCGCCGTTCCCATTACTGCTACTGTTTCTAATAATCACGTCTTAAACACGGTCGTTTAGCGGATATGGTGTTTGTTTCGTCTTCTTCATTGTGTGATATGTGATTTTCGGGAAAATGGTTCTGTTGCAGACATGTTTGTTGCTCTTCGTCCATACTCTAGCTCACGGTAAGCTACTATCATTTTAAAGCCAAAATAAACAACATAAATTGGATAGTATGTAAACTTATGTAATAATGAAAAAGTGTTACATTTTTACATATTTGTGAAATACTTCACATATTTGAGACAAATTTCATTAACGAATATTTTAAAACAAATGGAAACTTATTGAAAACGAGTAAAAGTATAATTTTGTTCGTAATGCTAAACCTAATGAACTCGCCGTACGTGTGACACACTTTAAACTTGGCACTTCTATATCCTAGAGAAAAGGAATTCTTTGCTACGAATATCAGTCATTTCTATGAGAAATTCCAAAAACTCTAAGCTAAATTAAATTAGTTTAACTAAAAAACAAAAAATTTATAAAAATGACACAATTTCTTGAGTTGTCTATCCTTATTTGAAAAATTTTCTTCAAATCGTTTTTATAATTGCTAACTCACACACACACTGCTTTCCTACAGGTCGTACTGTCACTCAAAACTGTCCCATAGACAAAGAAATCATAAGTTCTACTGTTGCAATTAGGATCATCATAACCTATAATCAGCCGAGTTTAATCAATATGCAGGATTTTGAAAATAGAAATTTCTTCAAAATAACTTAAAAATCAAGAAAAATAACACGAAAAATTAAATTTGGAAAAAGAGAAACTTGAATTTAATGAAGGCGAGAAAAGACTAAAGAAGGAAACAATAGGAAAGTTTGTTCGGCACCCCCTCAATTTACAGGAACATTTTAGATCTCTGAATTTGTTTTTCCAACTTTAATGAATATTTTAACCCAGCTTCCATATTTTAAATTGTTTTTATTTGTTAATGACTTATAAAGAAGAAAGTAAATAGTATTTAACCGGGTAAATATTTTGCATTAATTATAGTTTTAATTCTTATTAATTTTTTTGTTTAAATAAAGCATTAGATCTGTTCAAAGAAATAAACATTTTCTTAAAAAATATGAGCCATTTTGAATATTAAAGTGGCATTTGTATTTATAAATCATAGTAAAATTTTATTACTGACTTAGTAATTGAAATTGTACATTTAATAATCTAATGTAACTAAATTTAAAGTGTACTTGGTTTACAGAAATAAATATTTTCCTGCTAAATCTTGTTTTTTCTATTATATCCTCACAAACACACATGAACCTTATTTCACAGGTATTAGGCTGACCATTCTATAATAAAAGTTCCCCATCTGCAGACAATGGGCCCGAGGTCTTACAGAATGTATCGGAATATTCTGGGCACGTCCAACAATCGAGATTGTGTACTTTTATAGTTTGTTCCTGTACAAGTAGTTGTTCGGTTTTGTTGCTAACACTGAATCAAGGTTAATTTAATCACATCGTTGCAATAATACTGACAACATACAGACTCAGAGGATATTACGTAATAGTATCTTATATATAATGTGGCTCTGTTCATTTAATCTACTCGGCAAATAAAAACTTTATCCAATGTAGACAGTGTTCCCTTCAAACATGTGGGATTTTACAAGATATTAGGGCAGGATGTACATTTACAGTGTATTTAGTAGAATTGCAAAATGTACCCACTAATTATATTTAAATTTTATTTTAATTCCATTTTTACTCTTAATGCAACTTTCGATGCGTGCCCTATTGAAAATACAAAACTTTATCTGTTCCTGTATACTGAAGTTCTTTCCATTGCCAAATTAGCTTTCACATTACGAATGATAGGTCTCTTGACTGTAGGATGCATTTAGTAGGGATACAAATACACAATCCGTCACATAACCTCAAATGAAGAAATCTAGTAGAGTAGATATGATGGGAATACGATGGCCGCCTTTAAGTGACAGTGGTGCTGACTATTGACCAGGGAAACAATTCTGAATCTGTCAAATACAAACTTTGGAGATTGTGCCTTCCATTTTATCTTTTCTTAGTATAAACTACATCAATTAAAATCTACGAAGGGAAGCCGAATTAAACTAGGCTTTAAAGACTATAGACAGAAAGTCGACTATAATTATTTAAAGATAAATATTGTATTTAAAAAAAAAAAATTGTGATTATTAAAAAGTTCTATTTAAATAAAAGTCTAGTGATTAATTTCAAACTCTCTTATCTGCATGTACATGTTTCACAAAAAAGTTATTCAAAAAGTTTAATTTTTTTTTAAAAAAAATAAGGTGGGTGATGGAGAGACGGTTCAAAAAACAGAGTAATCTTCTTGTAAAATTTAAAATAGTTTCTCTTCTGGCAATAATAAGATTTTTAGACGGAACCACGAATGAAATTTCATTTTTATTTTAAATTTTAAATAGACATTTATTCAAATACAAAAAGTTCAAATGCCGAAAGACTATTTTTTTTTTTTTTTAAAAAAAAACCTTATCTACGATTATTTTGAATTAACCCTCTAATGCATGATTTTTTTATTTCTTTCTAATTTATTTTTTTTAATATTATATTTTGATATAAAACAACGAAAAAATATTTAAAAAAATATTAGTCGCTTGTAATTTTCAGGAAAATGAAATTTATGTTATGTATCATATATGCAACATCATGTTAAAAAATTGATTTTGTTGTAAAATGAGGATGGGATTATCAAATGTAAAATTTATGGGAAAAAAAGTTTATTGGTTATGATAATTATAAAAACAGTTTTTGTCTTTGTTGAAACAAAAATTTAAATTGCACTTTGCATAAAAATAACCCGTGCAACCAATTAATTTACATATATTTCGTTTCAAATCCCATAAGGGCCAATGATCTAATCCATCTTTTCTGACGCTAGCTGGTGGTCTCGCTGATGCAGATTTTTTTCTCCTCAAAGTGTGCAGTGAAGGAGATGGCCTTCCTCTTTTAGGCGCCATGGATCTGCCTATTTTACACAAGGTCTCACTACTTAGTTATTTCCTTTCTGTACTCTTTTTGCGACATACATTGCGTTCGGGCAATTAACTTCCTTGCTTAGCCTGTCAAATCGTCTAATTTTATCTTTCGGTTCTATGCTATAAATTGTGGACAGAAGATGTACTAATATAGTACTAACTTCAAGCAAAATTACGGAATTGATATTATCAGACATCAGTGTACAAAGTTAGAAGAAATATAGATAAAAAGTAATAAATAACAAAAAATTAGAAAAGTCGAATATTTAAATATAGAAAATAAAACTGTTTTTATAAAATGCATGAAAAATTAATTTAGTCTAGAATCTTAATAAATCTAAGAAATAAATATATTTGACTTTGTGTACATTTAAAACTAAATTTAAGTAGACATCTTAAATTAAAAAACGTTAAAAAATTAAAAATCGTTTATTATCAGAAACCAAGAATCACATAGGTATTTTAAAGATAACTGCCTCATATTGGAGAATCAATCACACAACTGTGAAATAGCATTTGAGGTTTCTTATAAAACTGTATTGAAGTACAAAAGTATTATAAAAATTGGCCCGTTCGTTGTTTGCACGTTGAAAATGAAGATAAATTGGTGATGAAGTAAATTTAGATTGTTTAGATAAACCACAGAACAAAGATGAAGATTCCTTCATTCTATTTATTATAAAAGGAAGGAGTGCTATGTTTGCTGTTTGAAAACATATTCTCTACCCAAACTGATAAGTCAACTACCAATGATAGATGAAATTTCAAAACGGGAAAACGCGTGACACGACGGCTAAAATGAGTGGAATGATTTAATTTTTGACATAGCTGCTCTATAGTCTATTACCACTCTGGGCTTGGCAGATCTTGAAGATTATTCGCCACTAACTTTTAACCATAAAATTAGATGTTATTTTCGTGATATTTTCTTATAGGTAGTTTTATTGTGAGTTATTTAAATTGATTAGAACTCGTTTTTTTTTTTTTTTTTTTTTTGTTTGTTGGCTTCCTGTCTGTGCAGATTAGCCAGGGATGTACTAATGTATTATTTAATGGGATGTGTTATGAGTACTATAATTATTTTTGTTTTAGTTGCTGTTATGTTTTATTTTTTTATTTTTATTTTCAAAGTTTGATTTTGTTTTTGGTAATGAATTGGAAAATAGCCAGATACGTTTCGAATATTGGTTCTGTGAGGATGGTATGCAGGTTGGCAGGAAGTGGACATTTCGCTTTGATGACTGCATTCCACAGTTTGTCCCTATCATCCTGGTGACTATTGCAATCGAGGATCAGGTGGTTGGCGTCTATAAGTGTATCAGAAGGGCAAGAGCAAATTGGAGGGACTGAAATTCCTATACGGCTGAGATGGTGGGGCGAGAAGTTATGGTTGAAGCGCAGTCGTATCAAAGTAGTAGTGAACTTTCTACCTTCTGCGAAGTCAGAGTACCACGGTTTTTTAGGTATTGTCGGCTGCAGTGAAGTGTAAAATTTACCTTTGGCATAATTTGATTTTTCGTAATCTATAGACCATGCCCTGTAGTAGGAACGTTTAGAGAAGTTCTTTATATCTGAAGGTAACAGTTTCTCGAGCTTTAGATTCTCCAGGCGTATTGCCTCTTTTGCCTTAGAGTCTGCAATTTCATTGCCAGTTATCCCTGAGTGGCCCCTAATCCATATCAATCGAACTGTCTTTCCGCTAAGACCCGCTCTCTTCAGGAGGTGGACAGTTTCGAGCACCGTGAAATCGGCTTTATGCCCGGGGCATTTAAGCTTGTTGAGCACACTCTTGCTATCAGAAAGTATGACAACTGTTTGTGCCTCTGTCGAGGCCACTAGATTTGCGCATTTATTGATGGCAGTGAGTTCAGCCGAAAAGACTGAGGCATGGCGGTGTAACTTATATAGTCTACTGAGGTTGGTTTGCGGGTCATACACTGAACATCCCACCCCTTCAGGGGATTTAGACCCATCAGTGTAGAGGAAGTACGCACTTGGGAACCTGGCATTTAGTTTTGCCGATAAGTATTCATTATTTGCCGATTCAGGGATGCTTTTATCGTACTGGTAGAAGTTAGTTATGACACATTCTGGAGCTCCCAGTGTACACTCAAGGTCAAAAGAAAATGTTGGGAGATGGGTACTCCGGTGTAGGGACAGCATGAATTGCGACAGAGACCAGAACTGATGTACAAGAATTGGTGTACTTTTTTTATACCAATAACTTTCAGTGAGGATTCGGGGAACTAGTCTGCTTATTTTCTGAATGACGGGTTGATTCGTTGACTCGTTAGAATTTATAAAGCAATCTATAATTAAACTCTTTTTCACAAAACGTTTGACACGCAGAAGTAGGTCTAGATTTGTGGGGAGATTTCTACGGTGTTATCGGCGAACGAAATATTAGGATTTTGAGCAATAACCGGCTATGTAAGCTGCGAAAAATGAAAGTTCCTAAAGGCATTCCCGGCGCTGAAAGGTTTTAATTAAACTAGGTCAATCTGACATAACCTTCTATTGTGTACCTCTTTTTTTCACTGACTGCCCTCACTACTACTGGCTGTCGGTCTCTACGTTTTCATTTTTAAATTAAACTTTATTTTCGTGTATTCTAGGCGGCAGAAGTTCATACATCTAGTAGGATTTGATACTCCATTTTAAATAATAACACACGCAAATTTTACTGACATGAATTCATTCAGTTACTGAATTTCTTGAATGTTTATTGTTTTTTCAACAAAGAAACAAGAAATAACACTGTAGATATTTAATGCACTTAACACAGATCGAATTGTTTGTTGTGGTTACTGTAATGCTATTTCGCTGCTGTCTTTACATACCCGAACTCCTGAATAGTGTGTCCCAGCCGTCTACCCAGATTTTCCTAGATATTTATGCCATCGTTTTGTACGTCAGCATGTTCTTCTTGGCTTACTTTTTTCTCATTCCTCCAGCAAAACTTCCATCTTTCCTGATTGTCAAGTATGTTCTTTTCCAATCCTTTCTTTACCCTTTTCTTCATAATCATTTTATCCTTGATTTTATATTCATTTATCGTTTCTTTTTTTTTTATCAACTTTTTCTGTCAGAACTTAAATTATTTCATATATTTTTTATCTAATTTTTTCTTGATATTTATGAACGACTTTTACAAGTTTTGCGCTATGGCATTTCAAAATAAGATTTTGATCATTTGTTTGCTCTTCATGTTAAGTTTATTTTTTCATCCCAGATGAGGAAAGTATTGCTGTCAGATATTCGAAATCATATCAAATTCTTCTACTTTGATGTTTCAAAGGAGTTATCCTTTTTGAGGATCTTCTGTGATCGAATATTTCAACCTCAACAGAAAAATGTCATTTTATTGTATATTTATTATACAGGGTGTTCATTTTAAGACGGCTCAAATGCATTTCATGCTTAAACGGTTGATCTGAGCGAAAAATGGTAGAGGAAAAATTTGTTGCCCGTCACCTCTAGTTTCAGAATGTGACTTGATTTTAGATTTCTGCCCGCATACGCGGCTGACGCGCGACCAAAAGTAAGGGTTTGCAGTTGACCGCCATTTTCATATACACTGTTTTAAAGAGTATACAAAATTATGAAAGAAACCGGAAACCGCAATTCGATATCTTCAAAATTAAAGGTGCTAGGCCAGGGGTCGGCAACCTATTTTAAGTAGAGAGCCATTTTTCCTTAAATAATTTTAATAAATCTTACCAAGAGCCGCAGAGATGATAGTGTAAACAACTCTGTAGATCATTTGAACTTGCAAATTATTATTTTATGATATTCAACAACCTTTAAATGTTTTAAAACTGTTCGGTAGGACAGTGGTAAAAAGGGTTGATCGTCAACTTTGACAATTTTATATATTTATTTTCACATATTCAAAGTAAATAAACGAATAAATAATAACTAAACCTTTATTTGAATGAAAATGGTGGCAGTCTTTTATAATTACGTACTTTGTTTTAATATAATTCTATTCAATTTCAAACCTATCACATTTAAAATCATTTTTGGAAAAAAATATCTTTACTTTAATAAATGAACTTTTCATTTGTTTCAATAAAATTGAAATATACAATTTATTTTGGACAGGCTGAAGAGCCACACAATTTGGATAAAAGAGCCGTATGCGGCTCGCGAGCCGCGGGTTGCCGACCCCTGTGCTAGGCCATTTCAAAATCTATTAATTTATTATTAATCATATTATTAAAATTTAATAAACATATTTCAATTTTTTAACTTGTTATCAAAGAGAAAGAAGAGCACGCGATAGGCCATTTTAATGTATTTTTTCATCCCCATTCTACTAAAAATATTGCCAAGGCAGTAAAGCTAGTATTTTTCTTAATATCGGGAAATAAGTCGTTTTCCGAGTGATTTTTCTAAGAAAAATCAAATGTTAAGAGCTTTAGATGTTCTCAAGCATACACAAAATGGCTAAAAATTAATTTTACATCTGTTACGAACAAGAAGATTTAATAATTATTTGGTAATTTTGGGAGAGGTGCGTTTAATTACCAAAAAAAGTGGAAACCTCCTGCCACACATTTAAGTGATCAATATCTTTCATGTAAAGGATCAAACTTATTCCTTAATTTATCAAATAATGTACTTCACTCAACTTGTGAAGCATGTACTTTGCCTTCAAAGGTGCCTCCTGTGGCTCGCAAGCCAGGTTAGCCTGGAGGTTATCAACTGCCCTCTGGTCTTCAGCGTTTATTAGAAACATTTTTCCTGAATACTATACTAAAACTAAAAGGACATTCGCGTGTATTGTACGACCTTAATTATTTTAAAAGAGGATTGAATATTACGCTAAAATCTCGGGTTCGTGAAAAAGTTTAACGAGGGTAGTACCTCTTTATGGAATGGATTTGTATTTTTCTGAGATTTTTCAAAGAAAATTTTCTTTGAGCATTTTCAGGTGTAGTTAAAATGTTCTTCTGTCAAAGTCAGCACTTTGAGTAAGAGAGAGTCAAATGAGATAGGCGCCACGGTAGCCGAGCGGTTAGAGGTGAGACCTGCAAAGCTAATATGTATTGTGGTACTGGGTTCGATTCCCGTACTTAGATCTTGGATTTTATTTAATGGTTAATAAATGAAATTTACAGTAAAGTATGTTTGCTAGTCGCCTCCGTCCACGACACCTAATTTGGTAGTTAGACATAAAGCCCGCCTAAAGTCAAGTTGAGATATTTAATTTCTCTTTTTTCTCTCTATAATTTTTATAGCTATTTTTGAGGTTCCAATTATCAATTAATGATAAGACAATTGTGGTTACACATCTCATAGAAATCAACTGTTCTTCTTCTCCATTAAATAGTATGAAAGCTCACCCCAGCGTCCTGGTTTTTCTAATTGTTTCTTCATCAAGAAAGTATAATTATTCTTAATATGTTCTTTTTCACTTTTATCATCCAAAAATTTAACAAAAGTTTGTATCATTTTAACAGAACTTCTAAAATTTGTTTTGTGCCATATGTAATTATAAATTTAGATGTTTTTAATATTATTTAATTGTACTTTGTACTTGCCTAAGTGGCCAAAAAGTGTAGTTTTTACGTATTTGTTCAGGATATATTTCTGTTCATTGTGTAAATTGGCTAATTTGCATATGTGCATTAGTTAAAAAGGCTAATAAAAGAACAAAAAAATATGTGTTGTGGGCATTTCCACCAAATTTGTGATTATCGGTTAGACCAGGGGTCGGCAACCCGCGGCTCGCGAGCCGCATACGGCTCTTTTATCCAAATTGTGTGGCTCTTCAGCCTGTCCAAAATAAATTGTATATTTCAATTTTATTGAAACAAATGAAAAGTTCATTTATTAAAGTAAAGATATTTTTTTCCAAAAATGATTTTAAATGTGATAGGTTTGAAATTGAATAGAATTATATTAAAACAAAGTACGTAATTATAAAAGACTGCCACCATTTTCATTCAAATAAAGGTTTAGTTATTATTTATTCGTTTATTTACTTTGAATATGTGAAAATAAATATATAAAATTGTCAAAGTTGACGATCAACCCTTTTTACCACTGTCCTACCGAACAGTTTTAAAACATTTAAAGGTTGTTGAATATCATAAAATAATAATTTGCAAGTTCAAATGATCTACAGAGTTGTTTACACTATCATCTCTGCGGCTCTTGGTAAGATTTATTAAAATTATTTAAGGAAAAATGGCTCTCTACTTAAAATAGGTTGCCGACCCCTGGGTTAGACAAATAATTCAATTGTAAAAAGCGTACCAATTTACTCGATGTTGAGCGAACAAAGACTAAGAATTACAATAAATTCCATTACGTAAACTGCAGTTTCTGAGTTCAAAACTTTTTTTTTTTTTGTTTAACGTGATTCATATTAAAAACTTGGTTTTAAATCGATGCAGGATTTAAATTAACGCGGAGTACTTCAGTGAACAAAAATATTGTAGGAATTTAAACGGCCACGAGAAAGAACATGTGAAATAATATCTATAATTATTTAAATATAAAAGGAATAGGCTCCAAAAGTACAATGCTATTCATATTTTCTGTTAGAATTCCTGAAAACTTTGTTCAAAATGTACTTAGAACACCAATAATAGTGAGAGAAATATGTTTCGAAGAACGGGAGGAAAATTTTGAAAGAAATTTAAGTAAAATTCGTAAGCTTCTTCTCTATCGTTTCTAGATGGCTAAAATTACGAGCTTAAATATGAACGAAATGTTAGATTCTTGTCTATCTTATGCCGCTTACACTCTTACTCCTAAATTTTTAAACAAAGTTTGAAAATAACAGTAAAAGTTTAAACTAGAAGAAGATGGAAGTTAGTAAACTGTTCTTGCTCAGTAAATTCCTTTGTTTACCTCTGACGTTGCCTTCTTAAGTAGCTGACTTGAAGTATACCAACAAAGTGCAACAATGACTTCTTTAAAGCGTAATTACAATTTTGATTAGAGTACTATAGTTTAATACCGCTGCAATACTAAATAATTTAATAGATTTCAATTTGTTGATTTAAATTCAAAGAAAACGAAATCGAAGAACAAAATTACCTTTAAAGATCTGTTTTATAGCTTAGAACAGCGCAAAATAGAATTTAATTGGCTATTTCAATTGCCATAATGTTTTTATGTACCTTAGAATCCATAAAAGTGGTAAATTCGCGACTGCTTTAAGTGCCTCTAGACACTCACTTTAGACTGATTTCATGCGCCGTCATGTTAATAAAAATTCAAAGGCATGAATCTTCCTTTATTACGTCTATCGACACTGCAGTGTACAACATTAAACTTTAAAGAGTAAATTTTTTGTTTGCTTTATTATTATTATTTTTTTTAATGTTGATAATAAATTTGAATGTAATTGCCATCAAGCAGTTTAGGGCCGCAGAGTGAGAGTGGGAAGGCACCTTGATCGAGGGGCGTCCTTTCAAAAGAATGAAACAAAATACATGAAATACTTATCTATTGCTTACTTCGTTATGAAGAGTGAGCTGGTCGCCTGTGTCAAATTTTGGATTTCTCTTGTCTATTCTTTAACGCGTGTGGCGTCCAAATGAATTGGTGTATTTACACCAAGGGCGTGGAAGCTAATTAAGCTAACTTTTAGTTCAAATGTTTTTTATTTTTAATTTTGTGTACACTAATATTAATATGGGATGTAAATAGCGCCCATTAATTCATTATTAAGATTTTCTATAACAACTAAAAGTTCTGGGGAAGAGTATAACGAAACCCCACCCGCTTAAATAAAGTTTGCAGAAAAATGTTTCAAATATAAGATCCTGTGGGCAAGTAGTGAACTTGTTACCAACAGAATGCGCTAGCTTGGCCTTTTATCTAGTGCTTAGTTACTTTATAAAGTGTTTTACCAAGTTAAAGCAGTGTGCATAAATCCAGATACTATTTTACAAAATGTCTATTGATTAATTCCAATTAAATGGCACACGAATGATTGTATAAGCGCAAAATAAAAATAAAAAAGCCGAAATCGGCTATTGGGGATCTGTACCGAACATGAACTTTATTTCAAATCCAATTAAACCAAAGTGGAACTTGTATTGCCCATTACTACACGCTCTTCAATTTGCGTTCGTGTTGTACTCATTTTACTGCGAAGATTAAACCTTTTTATTTGAAACTTGATTGCGGGAAAAGATATTTTAGGTTTTTAACACCTTTTTTTTAAAGTGCATTTGGGTGTATTGCAATAGTTTCTTGCGCATTGATCTCATATAATTTTAATTGTAAGCCACTAACTTGCTTTAATTTGAAGTACAAAGAAAAATTAAAAATTCTGTAGTGGTTATGTGCACAGACTAGTTCGAGTGAGATGTCCAGTTCGAGTCTCGGGTGAAACTAAATTTTTATGTTAGAACAATTTTACAAATATGAAACCTCTGTTCACGTCATCTAATTTGATAGTTCGACATTAAGCAGCGCCTGAAAAATAGGCGATTACTACATATTTGTTCAATTAATATAGTATTAAACCCTAATGATCTTCTTTAGGTTTAATAATTCTGCGTATTAAGTAAATTCGCCATTATTAAATAATATATTATTAATTTATAACAATACCTAATGAGAGGGCTGTTTGGGTGGTGAGGTTTTAATAGATAAATTGTAGAGGACTAGTTGTTCTGTGATATATTAGACGATTGAACATGGAGGTACCTTTCTGGTCTTTAGTAATTATACTAAAGGGTGCCAGTAGTAAACTATAGGTACCGTAATGAACTCTATCTGAACCTTTCCCTTCACGTCCTCTACCATTCTCACCTTGGTAACGTTGGCTAATCTCTAAAATAAACAGTTTCCTTTAGGGTTAACAAACATCTTTGCTCATTAAACAACTAGCATGTGCGCCATCTTTACTTCTCCGCATGTCTGCCTCATTTTTTGTATACAAATAATAAATCTTTTTTAGTTTTAAGGAACTAGAGACACTTTCTAATAGATACTGAAGTATCTATAAGTGCGCAGTGAGATTGTTATAAACTCTCTTTCTAAAGTATTATTGAACTGTCAGTCACTAGGCATCCGGAAAATTGAAGCCATTTCAGATGAATCTGGGACAATATGGTGATGTGGGATTTTCACAACAGATTATTTCTTTATTCCTGTAATGTTCTGGGTCAGCAGCTTCCTTTATAAATAAAGAAGCGGTGATTTTCGACTTTCCCGTCTACATCGGGTGCTTTTTTGTCTTAGATCCTATAAAAGGTTAACTGTAAGAAGATAAGTGGCTTAGAATTAATAACTAAATTGATTATGTTGTACCATTGGCATATTAATTAGCTGAAGATCCGTCCACGACACCTAACTGGTAGTTGGACGTAAAGCCCCGCCTGAAAAAATAGGCGATTACTTTACTTTACTTTACTTTTTAATGAGCTGAAGAGAGATGAGGATTGAAGGACGGACCTTTGTAAGGGACGACTCAGTAAATCATACCATTCAAAAACATATATAGGAACTACATACGAGGTGTGGCTATTAAATAACGAGACTATTGCTGTAAAACATTTTATTTTAAATTTACAAATATTTAGTTATTACCACCTTCAATATATACCCCTCCCCTATCCCCAAAACGCTCCATGCGAATTTACCATTGTTTGAAACAGTGCTGGAAGTCTTTTTCTGTGAGCTCCTGCATGACGCGTGCCGCTTTTTCTTTCACAACTTCAACGGACTGAAATGGTGTTCCTTTTAATGCAGATTTGACTTTGGAGAACAGATAAAAGTCACATGGGGCCAGGTCAGGCGAATAAGGCGGATGACCTAAAGCTGAGATGTTGTACTCGGTTAGAAACGTCTTGACAGACAATGCAGTGTGAGCCGGCACGTTGTCTTGATGGAGAACCCATGACTTGTTCTTCCACAAATCGGGTCGTTTTTTCCTTACTCTTTCACGGAGTTAAGCAAGCACCTCACGGTAGTAATGTTGATTAATTATAATCGGTACTTTCACCCGTTTTGGACGTGGAAGGGCGGCCCGGGTGGTCATCATCTCCGACGTCTTCTCGGCCATCTTGGAAACGCTTGAACCACTCAAAAACTTGTGTACGTGATAAACATTCATCGCCATAAACTTCTTTTAATAAAAGATAAGTTTCAGTAGCGGTTTTATCAAGTTTTGATGTGAAATTTCACAATTCGTTGCTCTCGGCAAAACGAAACTAACACCTCTTACATAAACGACAGTTCCGGTCAGACAGATTTCTCTACAAACACGTGAGACGCTGCACTGCTGTCTGTTAGGATTTGGCGCATAGTTCTTCTGTAGCAGCGCCAGTCTCGTTATTTATTAGCCACACCTCGTACACTTCATTATTTAGTTTTAGTTACACGATTAATCAAATATTGACAATGAACATTTACAAAAAAATAAATAAATGATTCCCTCGCAGAAATACCGGGTTCGAATCCAGCTGCTGGCCTTAGATTTTCTCTTCCTAGAAGTTTCTTACAGCTCACTGTCCGGTGATGAACATAGTTGATTCTAAAGAGACAACCGGAGGCCAGCAGTCCACTGAAAATCGTCCAAGCGCCAATGAGGCAGATGTTAGGGGTGACTACAATTAAAAAAAAAATAATATAATGAAATAAATAATAATAAATGGTAATTAATTTGCTATTAAAGAATAATTCGTTAAAATAACAGTTACATGATTAGTAGAAAATTTACTTTAAAAAAATGAATACTTATTTTGAGGAAAATGTGTTCTCAATTCTCTGCGGGAAAATACTTCATTATTATGAAGCTCCATCCTGGTGGACAATACATTTCCCAAACGGCTTTCTTTGGATGTAAAAAACAGCAACTCTAGTTTTCATTAAATTTAACTTGTAAATTTAAAATGTAAAAACTCAGATTACACTCTTTCTGAACTAGACAGGGCGCCACGGTAGCCGAGCGGTTAGAGGCGAGAATTGCGAAGCTAATATATATTGTGGTACTGGGTTCGATTCCCGGTCTTTAGGCCTTGGATTTTATTTAATGATTAATACAAAAAAATTACAGTAAACTATGTTTGCTAGTCCACGACACCTAATTTGGTAGTTGGACGTTAAGCCCCGCCTGAAAAAATAGGCGATTACTTTACTTCATAGGTCAAGAAGTCTTGCATACGGGTTACATTAACATGGTTGCTTTTATTTGATGATAAAACAAGTTTATCCTGATTCACCCACAACCATTACATTGAACTACAATTACGAACTGATAAAATTGTAACTTTGATCTTAAATATCTCAACAAATATTAGGGATATCGAAACGAGGTCAACGTCATTTTTCACAATTTTTTATGTAGTTTTTATAATCATTGTCAAGACCAGTGGTCCTTACGAAATTCTAATCAGATTTTTAACTTAACTCCGCCGAAAATGAAGATACAGTATAGAGGGTGAAAAATTTGAAAACTAGACTTCAAAAAACATATAGTTTATTTAATGGGTTTTTCCGGATTTCCGCTTTCCTAAAACGTTATTAGCGATTGGTGCGTTTTAAATGGATCACCCTGGATATGATAAAATTCAGTGAAATTTAGTTAAGATTCGAATGAAAAAGTTTTCAAAGAAATTTTTTCGTTTAAATTAAAATATAATATTTTGCGTCAGGACTCTCTCCAGCACAAATACAAATTGAAAAACCAGGAGTGGACACATCCTTGTTTCTCTTTTATAATACTTAATTAAATGTTCATGAAAAAAAAATTTGTAATAAAAAGTAAATTAGCATCAATATAATAAATGTTCACAATAATAAAGTGGTACTGTTAAAGGAAGCATGACGTCACAGCTTCCCCAAGACCCCAATAAAGTTAATATTCCATGAGGAAAAATTCCCAACAAATTTATTAGTTTAACACAGGTTACGACAATGTGAAAATAACAGTTTCTTAGCGAATGCTTAATAAAATTGCAGAATTGTGAAAAACCTCTCTTATTAGTTGCAGTTTCCCCACTTCTCACAACTTGTGTTAATAAGTAATGAGCAACTTCTGCAATAATTAAAATAATTGCCATTACGTACATTCTTACATTAAGAGAGACTGTTAAAAAGAACGGCGTGCTTGGAGCTGCCTCAGGGCGTTGTCCTACACTGGATGGAATATTACAGACCTACTAAAAAAAAACACTGAGGCCATCAGCCCCCTGGGTATTTTCCCTACATGAAATATCAAAATTTGAAATTTCTGAGACTTTTGTTTCTAACATTCTTTCGGTAACCCATGAGATTAGGTCCTAAAATCCATTTGTTCACTCTCAGAGAAGTTTAAAATAATAACTTAGTTCTGAAAATCCGTAAAACACCACTGTCTTACAGCAGTATGTAGTCATTCATTTTCAGAATGAATTCAACTACTGCTTCAACTGCTTGTCGTACCATTTTTCTGTATTCAAATAAAGAAGACGTTTTTTAACATAAACAATTTGTCTGGAATAAGACATGATAGAATTAACTTGTAAGCGTTGGTTGCACTTACTGAAGATATCTTCAACGGGTCAACATGAAATTTGACTTTGATTGCAAAGCATTAAATTTCGGTAGTTTAGGTCGTAATAAGACGGAAAAAAAATATATAGCATGAAAAACTTTGCTTTTGTGCTTAGAAGACTGATTGAACGAAATTTTCAAAAATCTCGGATTTTAATTTTTGATTGAAAATAAAACTATTGAAATAAAAATGTTTATTATTTTTATTAAGTTTTACTATCAAATTAGCTCAACGTCTTTTACTTTTATAAGAACTAAAAGGTGAGCTACTTTTCTGCGATAATTTTTTTGGTGGCTCAGGTACTGGTCGTGTCAGGTCGTGAGCAATTGGAGCAGAAGAAGATTCGAGGTCAGGATATTCAATAGGTTTTGCATTTTTACCTCTACGTCTTTTACTCGGATTCACCATACAAAAGTAGCAGTCAGTAATATGGTCTTTTGGTTCTCGCCAAATCCTTGGTATTGCAAATTTCATAGACCTTTTCTCACCTCGATACCAACCTAAAAATATAAAAATAAAAATTAATATGTCTATTATTTTGGATTCATCGCTTAATTAAATAAAAATTGCTTACCTTCCAAACACCTTTTACAATAACTACAAGCAACATGTGGAGCCCATGGCTTATCTTGATTCCGTACAGGACAGTCAAAATATGCTTCATAGGCTTCACAGAGAACGTGAGATGTCTTTAGTTCATATTTCACGTCTCGAACTTTAATAAATTGACCACATATAAAACAAAATGCATCAGCATCGTATTTGCACTTTCGTGACGACATTTTAAGTTATTCTGGGCTTGTAAATAACACCTGATGGTTGTTTATCACTCGGGTGCCATCTAGCGGCACAGTGTAAACGTTAATACCCCACTCTCACCGCGCGGTCTTTTTAAAAATATTAAAATCAATTAAAATTTATGAAAAAATTGAAAAATGAGTATTATTATTATAACTATCACAAAAGCAAACTTTATACCGAAAAAAGGTATTTTCTTTTCGTTTTTGTGCATAACTAACTGGAAAATAATAGTATAAACTTTAGGACAAAGAACGAAAATTTTAGGACAAAGATCTTTGACAGATATCTTCTAGTATAAAATTTCACTTGTTAAGTGAAGTTGAAATAAAATTACCACACTTTTATATTATTGAACAAGAACGGAAGAACGGAAGAACGGAAACAAGTTGGCCAACTGCGACAGAACAACGTCCTTCTCACTCTTTGTATACTTGGCAGAGTGGTAAGAATGCCTAACGCTTCACTAGTCCTGACAATTCTGTGACAAACTACCCATATGTTGTAAAAGAATGGTGTGGAGCTGACATTGCCTCCCATTTGTAAACCTGAGATGGAAAATTTCTTCAATTTCACAACTTTTTTGTTCAGCTACTGGCACGGCCACTTGAAAACTTTGGCTCGCAAATAAAAGTACAGAGTATACTCTACATGCTTGGCCATCCTCCATTTTGAAATGTTTTCACTAATTCATCCCTTTACACAATTCTCTTCAGCTTATAAATTTATGTGGAATCCCAAAATTCACGTTAGTGGGAAACTTCAGTAAAGACCGCGAAATATTCGTTTAAATTAGAACATTTTAAAAGTTACCTTAGATGGGGAAAACATTGCAATGGTTTGATAATATTTTGTACGGTTTTCTCGATTTAAATTGATATCCCCTACAAATGAAAAAATGTTTTTTTATAATGGAGTCACTTTTTGGATTTGGAGTTTAGGTCACTTGCCCTTTAGGCATCTCACATTATTAAGCTATTGAAAGAAGTAATTCATTGGTGGTGCATTCAATGGAATCTGGAAACCAAAAGTTTCATCAGGTTTATGTCCAGCAGGTTATCCTCAGATTTCTTCTTTAAGAAGCTTCTTCTAGTTCATTGTCCGGTTTTTAGATAGTGTCGCCTGTGTGAGAGAACACAGTTTGAATGCACGGGAAAAGTTCAAGATGCCAGTACCCTCCATTAAGGGAAAAGAGGCAAGCAATGACGGGAATGGTTTCGCCTTGTTTTCGACCAAGGGAGGAGGTCATCTTTAGGTTATATTTATTAACAATTATAATTTTGTTTTACATTATTATTAAAGGGTGGTGTTTTTTCAGTCCTGATTGTTTAGGTATGATCTAGTCTTAATCTCAAAAGCGTCAGTGTTCTCAGATGTTGTCGCGCCTTAAATGAAAATATAAAATATTGCAATAACAATGAGAAAATTTGTTGAATTTTTGGTAATTCTAGAACTTTAAGTACATAAATTTCATTAAATAATATAGCAAACCTTCTAGCGTAATATTATACAAATATATAAGATTGAATTTAAGTTATAGCATTATTCGTTCTGTCCAATTTTCTTTAACAAGACATCCTGTTGAGAATAATTTATTTCTTTAAAATATGCGCAGACATGGTACGTCTAAAAAGCGAGCAATGAAGTAATTTGCTCGCCTGACATCTCTAGCTTGCTATTGAAAAGAAGATAAAACATTTTGAAATTCCCTACTTATTTAAAAGGTTCCCTTACTTAAAACAAAATCCCTCCTTAAGTAATATAACTTAAGTATTGAATAAAATCAGCAACAACTTAAAAAAAATGTGACCGGTAAATAAAATTAAACTTTTTGAAGAAACAAAATTTTATGCAAACAAAGTGAATTTAAAAATTAAAGCTATCGTAAATTTTAATTTGAGTAATGACATTTATGTTTTTAATTGGAAGAGTTTTCACTTAACTTAGGTTTAAAGACAGATATTTCCATCTCGCCCTACCATTCCTTTCTCACCGATTTAGCTGAAGATGAACAAGTGCTTCGTCAGGATTTGTAAGGACCGACAGAAAGACGGCTACAGTGGAGAGTTGGAGGAATAAGTATTTTAATAAATACAAGCGAGGGAAGGAATTACCTGAGTAATTAGCGAATACTGGATCTCCTAGGTTCGAATCCAGCTGCTAGCCTTTTAAAAATAGATTTTCTCTTCCTAAGAGCTTCTAGCAGCTCACTGTTCTGTGATGGTTCACTGTCTGGAGGCCGACTGTGTACTGAAAAAAGCTCCGGGCGCCAATGACCTTAGAAATTAACGCGCCTTAAATACAAAAACAAGAAAATCCCAGCGCGAGCTCTTAAAAGTTCCATCAGCAAAAAATAAAAGTAAGTAAAGCATTTCTTGATAATGCTCATCCACTCTAAAGTCGTTTCTTGAATTACTTATGAAATGGAAGAATGAACTGGAACCAAAAATAAAATGAACATTCTTGATAACCCATCGTCCACATTTCGTCCATTATAGAGTACATTATCTTAATTGGTAGCTACATTATGGTTAACGCTGAACTTGAGCTAGGAGTGCACGACTTTGTCCAGTCTGAAGGCCAGTGGTTACTATAGAGTAACTATACTCTACTACAGAGTAGATGGGAGACTGCAGAATCCCTGCACAGCCATCCACTGCACTTAATCTAATTACATTTATTTTAATTTACTAATAATCTAATCACTAGAAGTGTTGATTTCTTAAACTTAGATGGTAGAGATTCTAGTCACAAGTTATCTGTGATTGGGTTTTACTGAAAGAAGCGAGAGCCTCTATCTTATTTACTTCTTGAATCTTTACAAACACAATCCCCTTCTAACCAAACTCGAACCGAGTACTCAGATTCTTTAAAACTCCACCAATAATAATTCCTCTTGTGCATATGAAGTAAATGCAGTAAGTAGAAGAAGTTCACAGAAAGCGCTTTTCATTTTAAGCGCCTTTACTTAACCTGCTACTCTTGGATTTAGAAAATGCTGTTATCCTCCCTTGTCTTAATATTGGCATAGAACAGACAATTGTTCCGATAGAGCATTCTACATAAAAGCTTCATTGTTGTTACTATGTGGGGCTCGCTAAATCAATTACGCTGGGAAAGGATTCCAATAAAATTTTGCACCAGAGAGTAATTAGTTAGAAAAGTCGCAGTTTGGTTAAGGATTTCGTCGGAAACCTTAGCCTCGGATTAGCAGTAAGTAACAAAGCGCGGTAGAAACTTTGAACTTAATTTTTCAAATGTTCTGTTCACGCTCATCCGAAGATCTTGCGCTTAAAATCATTCAATTTGTATTCTGAAGGCTTTAAATTCACTAAATACCTGGAATTTTCGGTGAAAGCTCAATTTTGAAATTTTATTACCATTGTAACGCATTTTGTTATTAGGAAAATGGAAAAATAATAATTTATATGTGACATAAAATTATTAAAATTAAGTTTGACGTCAAGCCGCGGAAAATATAGCAGTATACCGCATGGGTCATGCTGTGGGGCCACTTGTGGGCCGCAGGCAGTGCAACACAGTTGATCTGATGAGAAAGCTTATTTATAATCTTTATCGGTCAATTAAAAAAATGTCAATAAACTAATTATACAGGATGAACTAGTAAGTAATGTCCATAGGCCTGCTGTGTGTAGTACATCTAAAGTGGAGTTCAATGACGTATTAGCCTACTTCATATTCTCCACTGTTCTTGAGTGACGTCACTTAATATTTTTTCTCTAAAAACATTAATTTTTTGCAATAAAAATATTATTACACAGAAAGTTTTAGTCCAAATTCGATTCTGATGACACAGTTAGAAAGACAGATAAATTTTCTAAAAATTTATACCATTTCGAAGCATAAGTTATTCTCTAAACAGCCTCAATCTTTCTCCGAATACTGGAAAATAAAAGTAATCGAAATTTTTAAGAAAGCTCATTAGGCCCTTATGTGATCATTATCAGACCTAGTCTGCTGGTATTTTTTATAAAAGTTTCCTTGTCTAATGGGCTTTCAAACGGTATATCATTTTCCAGGATTCCTTTTATCTTCGTATGAGAAATTACGTTTGTTTTGCAAGAAAATGTGTTCACGAGCACTCAACAATGTTAGTTTTTGAAGTTGTTTAATTCATTGAAAACTCTTTTAGATGGGCGAGTAGTCAATTTTAAAGTAGGCTTTCTTAAAATAAGGAAGTCAATGGGTACAAATTGCCTTTTAAACTTTTACTTCTGATCTCAGTGAAATATTTTGGAAAATGTTAGGAAATATTTTAAACAAGTACCTACTTCTTCAACAAAAAATATGTTTTAAACTTTTATTGCAAAAAAAGTAATGTTTTTAGATAAAAAATAAGTGACGTCACTCAAAAACAGTGGAAAATATGAAGTTGGCCAATACGTCATTGAACTCCACTTTATATGTACTACACGCAGTAGGCCTATGGACATTACTTACTTGGTTCACCCTGTATAGCAATCTCCATAAACAGCAGACAAGGAATGACGAAAGAGGCAGATCCATTTTTTAATTAAATATAATGTTTACAACAGTACAGAGAATTATTTTAACAAATCGGACAAAGAGTAAAGAAGTTAAATCACAGGACACAGGCCTATAATATGGATATTATCGGCGCGTTAGCGCCATGTGGATAAGTGTATAATACTGTAAAAAATGTGGATGAAATATACAGATCAGCATGTGGGATAGGGAGCACATTTGGTCCAAAGTTATGAATTAGACCCACCAGCTTGAAAATGAAAGCTTTTTATGCAATTTTCACTCAGATAAAGGAATTTAAAACTTGAATAAAATCTAAAATTCAGTAGGGGTATTTTTAAGAAACCACGAGCAGTTCAAGAAAGTACATTTTTATAAAAAAAATTATTATCGACTGATTTGAATTAAGGAATCCCTTACAAATTGCATTTAATTTTTCTTTTCCCTTCGGGTTTACAGTTAGTCCTCATAAGTTAGCCCTCAAGGGCATAATTTTCAATAAAATAAATATTGACAAAAAAGTTATTTTTGCTTTAATCGTAAACAGAGATAGAACTTTATTGATTAAAAAATAAATTAAGATAAGTAAACTCAATGCCTAATGTATTCCCTGCCCACAGAACTCAATGCCTAATGTATTTCCTGCTCACAGAACTCAATGCCTAATGTAATCCCTGTTCACAGAACTCAATGCCTAATGTATTCCCAGTTCACACAACTCAATGCTCTCTTTCGTACTCAAATATCAACTCACTCAAGTATTCTTAATGACTAAAGATTATTTAAGATTCTCAGTGAGAATCAACTTAACCTCACGCTTGTGAGTGCTCAAGTGTACAGGGTCGTTTGAAAAGTCCGTGCAAAAATAAAAACTACTTAATTTTTTGGGGTAAACCTTTTTTATTTTTCAACATAGTCTCCTTTTAGGCTTATACACTTCGTCCAACGCTGCTCTAGTTTGTTGATCCCTTCCGAATAATAGGATTTGTCCAAGTCTGAAAAATAGCCATTCGTTTCTGCAATCACCTTCTCGTTTGAATAAAATCTTTTTCCCGCCAGCCATTTCTTCATATTGAGGAACAAATAGTAGTCCGAGGGAGCCAAGTCTGGAGAATAGGGGGGATGTGAAACGAGTTGGAACCCTATTTCCATTAATTTTGCGACCACAACTGCTGAGGTGTGAGCTGGTGCGTTGTGGTGATGGAAAAGGACTTTTTTGTGGGCCAATCGTGGGCGTTTTTCTTGCAGCTCGGTTTTCAAACGGTCCAATAACGATGAATAATATGCACCTGTAATAGTTTTACCCTTTTCCAGATAGCCGATGAGGATTATTCCTTGCGAATCCCAAAAGACAGTCGCCATAATCTTTCCGGCCGAAGGAACGGTCTTCGCCTTTTTTGGCGCCGATTCCCCCTTGGTAACCCATTGTTTAGATTGTTCTTTGGTCTCAGGAGTGTAGTGATGTATCCATATTTCATCCACAGTGACGAAACGACGCTTAAAGTCCTACGGATTCTTCTGGAACAGCTGCAAACCGTCCTTGCAACACTTCACACGATTTCGTTTTTGGTCAAGCGTGAGCAATCGCGGCACCCATCTTGCGGATAGCTTTGTCATGTCCAAATGTTCATGCAAAATATTATGTACCCGTTCATTCGAGATGCCCACAGCACTAGCAATCTCACGCACCTTCACTCTTCTGTCATCCATCACCATATCATGGATTTTATCAATGATTTCTGGAGTAGTAACCTCAACAGGGCGTCCAGAACGTTCAGCGTCACTTGTGCCCATATGGCCACTCCGAAAATTTTGAAACCACTTATAAAGTGTTCTAATCGAAGGTGCACAGTCACCATAATGTTTATCAAGCTTCTCTTTAGTCTCCTGAGGCGTTTTGCCATTCATAAAGTGGTGTTTAATCAACACACGAAATTCTTTTTCGTCCATTTTTTGAAAATCACTCGACTTCCTCGATTCAAACGAATGCCAAACACAAAGAAATAGACCGATCTGGTTGAAACTTGGTGTGTGTTCTTCCAAGAGATGCTACTAACTAAACATAACCTCGATACGCGCCAGTGGTGCTATTTCTCTGACTTTGCACGGACTTTTCAAACGACCCTCGTATTTGCTCAAGAGTTTGTTCGGTTCCTTTGTAAATAGTCCTCTCTGCGACAGTTTTCAAAATTTAAATCCAGAAAATATTTATACTATTTACACTAATCCCTACTACTTTGTAGATTGCTCAGATTTTAGAGAAATTAGCATTTTTTTTTGTGTGTAAAAATAGGCAACTCTAAATTTTACGGTAATGAATAAAAAGGTAACTTTATCTTTCATTCATTAATATTGTTTATCGAAGAATATTGTAAGAGTGTTGAGTCAAATATAAATTGTTCTTTTCAACAACTGTACAAGAATATTGTCTTAAACTCTTTATTTTCTTTTAATGCCTTTTCAGACTGAAGCATATCTCTGTGAAAGCAGGGTTCTCATCATTTTTCAAAGCAGTCGGGCGAAAAATGATATATGTCACAAATTCTGAGAAGAATAAGGTATGTTAGACCGTGAGGAAAGATTATTCTTCTTCTCTTATTATCCGTGAACATTTCATGAACAGGAAGAAAATTCTTACCAGAGGTATAATTTTTATTTTTATTTTAGGTCTTATCCATTTACTTCCGGATCAGAGTAAATATTAGATACATTGTTAGTAGGGATTTAGTCTAAACCCCTGTCTAAAACTTTTCGATAGGTAAGAACTGAAGTAGGAAAATAGCTTGCCAGTGCGAATGTTAAATAGCACTAAACATTCACTTATGTAGTTTAAATTTGCTAAATATTCTATGAAAACTTAAATACTAAGTTAAATTAAAATAACTATTTCATAAATAATACACTTTTACTTCTTTTTTTTGTAGATAATATAATTTAAAAACGAATGGAATTTCAAAACTGAATAGCTTATCAAATTAACAAAACTAGTTTTATCATTTATTTATTATTATTATCATTTAAGACGCATCCATAGCTGGGGGTCATTGGCGCCAGGAGCTTTTTTCAGTGCACTGCCAGCTTCCGGATTGTTATCACTCATTATATGCAACAGGACAGTGAACTGTAAGAAGCACCACATAGGACTTCTATTTGCATTCTCGGAACAAGCATTGCATTCTCCGACAATTTAGGCGTCTTAACTATTCGTTTGGTTCATTCCACAGCGCCAATTCTGCTCACCAAAATTGGCCACTGTTCTGCGGCTTCAAATTTTCTAAGAAATAAATAAATAATGACGGAAGAAATAATTAAAAAAAAAAAAACAACTGTGGCTGTGTCATGGACATTGTTATATTTTTTATATAAAATATTTTGTGACAACGTGGGCACTTTGTCCCGAGTCCAGTGATTTTTTACACGTATCGCACAGTTTAAAGTCCGCTACTGGCTCTTCAGGGAAAGTATTATTAAGCAGCGGTAAGTATTTTTCTTTTGTTAGCTTCAATGAGCGCAGAAACCACAGACGATCTCACACATCACACTTATGTCCGAATGGATTGTTGACAAACGTCGTAGTGAAACGTGCACTAGCTGCTGCCCAATGTGTCTTCACAATTGACGATCGAACACAATCTATGCCTATACAGTCCGTTGTCAATGTAGAAGCGATTTCATCATCCACTTGCATAATTTCAACCTCCCCAGCTACAGATGTGCTGACACCGTCGTTGATCCGCATTTACGTTCGCGATACAGCTTCTCAGTCATATGGTGTTTTATTATTAACATCCAATTGTTCTTGAGAAGCCCTTTCCAACCGTACACGATCTCTGTATTTGTTTTTGGCTTTTCGACGCGTTTAGATAATATTTTTTTATTCTAACACCTTATTATATTCACTGTCACTATTTTACACTAATATTTTATATACAATCGATAGATTGTGACGACAGCTGACAATTAAAACTTAAACGAACATCGTTGCTTCTCCGAAGCAAAAGTTATACTAATTGCAAATCTCGATAAGCAGCAAAATGAACTCAAAATTGCGTCACAGTCCTCGCTTATCGTAATTAATTCTTTGATCCTTTAGCTATCCAGTGGTCTAATTTAATTTTGGATGTAGGCGATAGATTCGAAACTATAACGCCAAACTGTATTCCCCGATTTTGTTATCATTAAGTTTTTTGGATTGCCTCCATATGATAACAAATTTAAAGACGTATTCACGTCAAAAAATATCGTTTTACTTCTCCGATATCAAATGCCACCAAATCAATTTTTTACTCCATTTTTAATAGAGGATATGTGGTTTTATAAGGGTTAAGATGGCAAATTATCTGTTTTCGTTTCAGAGCTTATAGCAACGGTGGTTAAAACGGAATGGTTCATTTTCCTTTTATGTGGACAAATTTATTCCCTTAAATTCGTCGCCCTTTACTAAAAAGTACGAGTACGTCTAAAGGAAACAGCCGCTGCACCTTTTTTTTTATTTTAAGGGCTTCCTTTATATTTATTTTTCAAGGGTATCCTGTTTTGTTTTTTTTAAATAAATGAACCTTTCATCTTTCCTAAAGGAGAAGAGTCAAAAAACTTTTCTTCTTGAAACTTTCTTGAATAACTTTAAAATATTTTTGCTTTTTAGGAGTTCTTATTAATTGAGTTCAATCATTTAAGTGATGGGTTTTCATTCTAGTACTTTTTTTTCACAATATCCATGATGATGATCTGATGAGAATCATATTCCATGAGAGAGTAGCCGCACCTAAAAATTTGTAATTTAACTCTTTAAGAGGTGAACATCTGCTCTCTTATGAGAACTTGAAAGTTACAATATTATAGCCTCCAACATAGAGTAAAAAATGATTCCCTCTAGTACAGTTTTTAAATGTTTAATGCAGCTATTTGGTTGCCTCCTCTCTCTGAAATGTTTTCGTCCCAAAAAAGCAACGAAGGAAACTTAATTAATTAAATTGACAATGTTCAATAACTCGATACTTTTAATTTATTTTATGTAAGTGAACGCGACATGGCTTACTAGGGACTCATTAATACACAGAGAACTCGACATTCAAGCCAGTCACACTCACATGACCAAACTAACAGACAACTTCTTCCTGGCCCTTCACACACGGCCATCAACATCTAATGAGATGTTGGTAATGACCAACAACTTCAAGAAGACTGAAACCAAGACTGTTATAAGATCTATGAAAAATTGAACTACATTTGGAATCAATGTGTGTAAAGGTCATAAGTGAGCTGGCCCATATTTAATTTGTAAATAAAAAAGATTTTATTCAATTTTATAGGGCGGATGTTGATCTAGTGGTTAAGAGCGTGGCTTTGTAAGTGGGAGATCCCCAAGTTCGTATGACTACTTTTTATTTGTTAGAAAAAATTGTTTGTAGTAAAGTATGAGCAACCACGACACCTAATTGGTAGTTGGATGTTAAGCCCCGCCTGAAAAAAAAGGCGATTACTTTACTTTTTTATTGTTTACATAACAGTTATTAATTAACTATTTACAAATTATAAATTAAAATATTATTAATTAAAAGGGGATATAATATGTTAACACTGTACTCTATTAGCATCAGCTGATTGGTGGAAATACCGGACTATGTTGTATTATCGATGTAATACGCACCTGATTGGCTGAAATCATTTATAAGGTGCAAATTGTTTGTGATGTTTGTGTTTGAGAGAGAAATTATCATTTAAATTAATGCCACTTCTGACTATTGAAGATACCAGAGCAGTTTCCATTTTTTTTTTTTCAAGTTTGAAACTACTTATATTTAGGATTTGTAGGTTGCTAATAATGTGTAGAGTGGAAAGTTAGCAGGTGGCTGGGTTGGTCTTTGGCCCGATATTAGTTAGTAATATAAGAACTATAAGTAGTGGTGCGGAGTGGTTTATCTCAGGGTAGTGCACTGGTGTTCCGGGTTCGAATCCAGCTGCCAGCTCTTAGCTTTTTCTCTTTTTAGTTTATTCAATACTAATAAACGAAGAAATATTTTATTCAGTTATTTCTTAACCGTTTACATTTGTGCACTCAAGTCCACAAGTTTTTAGAGGAGTTACAAGGCAACTTAACCTTTGTTCCACTCAAATGTAGCTTTTAAAAACTTGGTTTCTGAGAGTTGTGACTCTCTCTACGCACATGAAGAAGCAAATAAGGCTATATTTTGGGGTATTGTGATCATTTTCCAGTTTCATTCTTATAATAAGTGGTTCGTGCTTGTTGAATCCGCAGCGCTAGATTATGTCGCTGATTTCATCCGTATTGAGACAGATTTTTTGTTTTTATTTGATTTGTTTTCTCAACAGCTTGATTTTTCTGTGGTTAGTAGAGTTTACATCAAATTATTAAGCTTGTATTACTCCTACGCTTGACGACCAGTCGCATTACTAATTCTGTAAACTCTAGAATTCCCAGTTTCAACACTGAACGAAAATATGGCCCAACTTGTGTGGCAGTAATCAGCCTTGCCTATGAACATAGCAAATATCATTGTCCATTTTCCAATCAAGTCTCTGGAATTGTCACATTTCACTTACTTTGGCTTCTGATCATTTCTGAAAAGATTGCTCAAAAGAAGGGGGAAAAAATTGATAAGATAATATGAGAATTAAATTAGTTTCGAAAATGGCATGACCGTAACTGCAGCATCCTGAATGGTTCTTCACTTTGCTCGGAAATGATTTAGATAATTGATTTAAACTTAGCATTTTCGTTTTTATCTTCTTTTCCAGAATTTCATTTTTGGACAGTACTTATAGATAGATAAATAAACTTTATTATAAATACATACAATAAATACAAACATGAAGTTTCTTTGTATAATTACTTTTAGTAATTACATCATTACTTAAAGGAAACTTTAGATTTGGAAGGATAGGGAATGCAGAGAAAAAGGTAGGAAAAACCTGCAGTTAGGATTGGCACTTCTTATACAGGGTATTATCTTATATAGGGTACAGGTTTAGGTTTTCCCTCAAAAGGGCAATTTCACAGAAATGTTTCGCTTTACCATCCGTTTCAAACAATAAATATGTCCGAAATAATGAAAAACATGTTGCCGAAAAGTTCAAGGAAGGAAGTCCTTTCATCTCAGTGCAATTAAATCGAAGTCAACTGATATTCAATTAAAGTTTTAAGTTGGAAGAAACATTGAGAAGAGGTTTAGTCGTCTCAATGGTCACATCGATTAAAAGGAGTAATTTAGATGAAAATAAAGTAACAACTCAATTGGAACTACAATGTTATTAATATTTAAATCTGATCAAAATTATAAAGTTGCAATGCTAGAAGTGCACTGTAAATTACGAACGAAAAACAATATTCATAAATGTAGAAATGTCAGTTTAAATTATAATGAGTTTGCTTAGGTTTTGCTATTAATATCAAGTGTTGGGTAGGCGGTGCTACATTATGTATGCACATATGCTTACGGGCCGAACATAGGACCTATAACTAAACAATGAGAATAGTGAACATTATTTGCATAGAAACTAGTAAGTCTTGAAAGACGTGTATTATACGGTATGTGGACAAAATGAATTCTAATGTCGCTACTAATTTTACTGTTAAGCTGAAACGCTAAATTTATTTCCATTTTCAGACTGATCAATGTGTTATTTGTCTAGAAAGTCTCTGACAGTCTTACTTGACTGTATTCACAATGGTTGTAAGTGTTCTCTCTACAAATTAAGTTTTCCTAATACTTTTTTCCTGGCGCTAAGTGCAATGGAACTTGAACTCTTCAAGATGTTTCCGACTGTAGAGGTTATTTTTGGCCTATTTTCCATTGATAGTCACAATTCAGTTCTTGAACTAATTCAATTGTGAGTCACTAACTGTTCCGGCACCATAGTCTAAGAAGAATCTTAAGTATTTATGGTTTAATGATATTACATCAGTAATAGTATTTTATTTAATATTTATTTAAGTTAAAGCGCGTCAACATCTGAGGTTATTGGCGCCCGGAGTTTTTTTCAGTACGCTACCGGCCTCCGAACATTGTTCTCTCGTTACAGACAACACTGTCCATAACTGGGAAGTGAGCTGTAAGAAGCTCTTAGAAAAATCTAAGGGCCAGCAGCTGGATAATTAATAAGTAATCAGGGGGTAGCCCAGGTATACTGGATTCCCAAGCGGATATCTCGAGTTCGAATCCAGTTGCTGGCCCTAAGGTAGCCCTTCAAGGATTTCAAACGGAAGGACAAGGGTACATTGTAAGGTGTCTTACCAACAATAACATATGATCCTCAACCTGTGCTTGTGAGTGACTGTACAGACTCTACCCTACTAGGTGAGGACGGTGCTCACTGAGAAACAGTCCAGTTTAATCGTGCAATCGTTTAATCCTGCTGCGTGATAAGGACCGAAAGAAGGGAAATTAAGAGAGAGAGAATAAAAAAGTTGCGGACTTAAGGAACGAAATAAAGAATCTGTGAAAATAGCGGGCAATGCCAGTAGCACTTTCGGCAACCAGATATAGGTCATTGGAACTGGCCAGCTGCATACAGCAGCCCTGAAATTGGACCAAAATCTTTACAACCACCAGCGAATAGCAGTGATCTTGAACACGCCGTATTTTCCGTCAATTTTTAGATGATCAGCGATAACTGGCTTGGGGTGGTCCCATACATTGTTACTACATACCAGAACTGGTCCTATTGGGATTGGAAATTAAATAATAATAATTATTATTGTTGTTAGTAATCAAATTTATAATACAAAAAATTGTAATATAGTCTCTGTGAACTTCCAAAACTCATTAGGACAAGAACTTTGCAAATTTTTTTTTCATGATGTCAAAGTGAGCAAGATGGGGACTAATTTCTATTTGGGTTCTCATATTGGCTAAGTAGATTTTAGAATTTCCTTTACACGTTGGACAAACCCATGATGTGTCGTTAGCTGCAAAAGTGAAATTTTCAAAATGAAAAAGTGCTCATTGGTTGGCTTTGAAGAAGTGGTTGCTTTATCTCTTATCGGATTTAAGGATATTGGGTTTCTTCGTTCTTCTTTTTTACTACACCATTCCAGAACTAAGAGGAAGTATTGCGATTCTGCCAAATTTCGATTTCCAGAATTTACCAGAAATATCTATTTTAGATTTTCCTTGAGAAAAAATTAGTAGTTTTTAAAATTTGGTTTACTTCAAGTTCCGTCAACGTTGTAAATACATCTTAAGTTTTAGGGTTTCCATACGACCCGGTGCACCAGATCTTGTTTCTAACTTTATATCCCGTTACAAACACCCATTATTAGAGTTATGAACTCTTGTTCGTTGGGCTATACGTAAAAATGTAGCCTTTCTATTTGCCAAACTCTTCGGCACGAATATGTCTTTTTTTTCATTGCCATGAATTTTCGATGCAACTTTTCAGTATTAATTTAATGCACATAATACCAGCAAGAATACTTGTGGTCATCAAGATTCCCTCTAACTAAGATATATTGTTGGTTAGTGGGTTCGATTCCTGTTCTAAGCCTCGGATCTTATTTAATGGTATCTAAGAGAAATTTGTAGTAAAGTATGTTTACTAGTCGCCTACGATATCTGATCGATTGTTGACGTAAAGACCGCGTGAAAAAGTAGGCATTACTTACTTAAAGACATCATACGAAATTTAGGTATATTAACAGCTGTTGGGGGATTGATTTTTATTTAAATTAAAAAGTACATAAAAATTATCATTAAATAAAGTGTATTTATAAATTTTCCTTTAATGAAAAGCAAGAGGTATTGGCTAAGTTGTATTCTCACTATATTTTTCGAAATAATTTATGGAGTTTGGGTCCACATTACAATATTTCAGCTTGGTATATATACTAGTTGTGCTTATAGCAGCGGTTTATTTTTTATCATGAAAAATGTGGAATTGCAAGATATATATCTACAAAAAAGAAAGGATCAGTATTGTATGCGATAAATTGGGAAAAATATCCAGATAAAAGACTTGTCTGCAGTATTTCCACATAACTCCGGGAAATAACAAATTGTATAATCATTTGAGAATAAATATTTGATAATAATTTCTCTCTTTCACCCATCTTTATAGAAATTGTAATATTCACAGTCACTTGGTCTTTAATTTTTCTAACCTGGTCTGTAATTATAATTTCACTTCTATTGATTTTATATCTGAGAGGTTTATGACTACCATAAGTCAGTTATGTGACTATATTATTATTAGCAATTATTAAGACAATGCTTATAGGATGGGCCAAGGGTTTATTCCGAAATGATTATTACAATAAAGGGTTTTTTAGACTGAAAGAGGCTGTAATATAACTTATCTTAACTATGGCTGTGCCTCTGCTCACTTACAGAAGCGAATCTTGGGTTACCAGAACTAGAGAAAAAAGTAAAACCTACAAAGAACAGAGATGCGATTCCTCAGAAGAATTAAGGGCTGCACAAAAAGGAGAGTGGATACAGAATGTTGATATACGGGAGGAATAGAATATTATACAGGGTGTTCATTTTAAGACGGCTCAAATGAATTTCATGTTTAAACGGTTGATCTGAGCAAAAAATGGTTGAGGAAAAATTTGTTGCTCGTCACCTCTAGTTTCAGCATATGTGACTTGATTTTAGATTCCTGATCGCGTACGCGTCAGACGCGCGTCCAAAAATAAGGGTTTGCAGTTGACCCCCATTTTCATATACACAGTTTTAGGGAGCATAAAAAGTTATGAAAGAAACTGGAAACCGCAATTCGATATCTTTAAAATTAAAGGTGCTAGGCCATTTCAAAATCTGATATTTATTAATCATATTTCAATTTTTTAACTTGTTATCAAAGATAAAGAAGACCACATGATAGGTCATTTTTATGTATTTTTTCATCCCCATTCTTCTAAAAATATTGCCAAGACAGTAAAGCTAATATTTTTCTTAATATCGGGAAATAAGTCGTTTTCCAAGTGATTTTTCTAGGAAAAATCAAATGTTAAGAGCTTTTGATGGTCTCAAGCATACACAAAATGGCTAAAAATTAATTTTACATCTTTTACAAACAAGAAGATTAAATAATTATTTGGTAATTTTGGGAGAGATGCGTTTAATTACCAAAAAAATTGGAAACCTCCTGCCACATATTTAAGTGATCAATATCTTTCATGTAAAGGATCAAACTTATTCCTTAATTTATCAAATAATGCACTTTACTCAACTTGTGAAGCATGTACTTTGCCTTTAAAGGTGCCTCCTCAGATACAGAGAGCAGTTGATAACCTCCTGGCTAACCTGGCTTGCGAGGTTCTACATTTACATAAGTACATTATCACATACGAGTACATACTCACTTATTGTCACATCAAAAGTGTAATTAAGGAGCAAGCAACGGGATAATTTAGTAAGTATCTCTGATTACTACATTTGAAGCCCTCCACAGTGGTTTACTGAAGAATACTGAAACACATATCCAATTATTCAACATCTAGAACATGGCTTTTTAAACTATGGGTTGCGACCCTTTGGGGGGTCGGAGAGAATTTTCGGCGGTCGCGGAAATATATTGTGAACTGATAAATTAATTCACTTATTAACATTTTAGTAACAAGTAAATAGAAAAAACAAGTTTCTATTGCAATGAATCATTTCTGCAATACGGGTTTACTTTTAATAATTATCACGATAAACAGGAACCTCTTTGTTGAATCTGCAACGAAACTTTGGCTGATGAAAGCATGAAGCCCACAAAATTATGTGGGTTCAGAAAAAATACTTATAGACATCCTACGAAGAAGCATCGTTTTCAACAGCGAAAGCGATAAAACCTTTTACAATTGGCGAGGAACTTGTTATTGCCCATAGCAGTTAAAGTTACTGAGTTGTAAAAGCATTACAGCAATTGCTGAAGACTTGTTTTAACAATTAATGGAAAGAATTAAACAAAGCCCAAAATTTGCCATACAGCTTGAGAAGTCTACAGACGTTCAAGATTCAGCTCAATTGTCAGTATTTGTACGATATTGTCAAGATAACAGTGTATACTCGTATGAAGACTTGCTATTTTGCTGGGCATTGGAAGGTCATATAACAGTGAAAGACATTCTTAAAAGTGGATGATTTTTTTAAACAAGAGGGATTGAAATAGGGTAACTGCGTTGGTGTTTGTTATACTGATGGTGGTGCACCATGACAAGAAAAAATGTTGGATTTGTAGAGAGACTTGAAGCAGAAGGTAATACCCATATTATTTATGTAATAAACAATCAACTTATACAATAAAATTTTTACTACAAGAATTAATGTTATTTTTAACTTAACTGTTTTATTCCTACCATATTCTTCAATCAAATCAAAATTAGGCACATCATAATTGGAATAAAACATATTCTGCATAAATAAAAACTATGATATACGAGTAAATATTATAAAAAACATTTACATTTAGATATTGAATCTAATCAATTTGATTTGGGTATTGAAACCATTCCTGATAGAAATGGATCAAATGCAACATTAATCCACTAAAGGCACAGGAAGAATTTGCAGAACTTTCTGTTGATGCTCGTCTCCAACTCGAATTTCCCAAGAAAAGATAGGAACGTTTTGGATTGGAGTCAAAAAAGAGTTTTCCAACAGTCTCTGACGAAGCATTAAAAGTTCTTTCTGCCATTTGCCTGCACATACGTCAATAAAAACAAATTATTGTTCCAATATAAAAAATATTGAAAATGCTGTGAGACCTTCAATAACAAATATTTATCCCAGAATTGATTTATTGTGTGAAGGTAAACAAGCACATCCTTCTCATTAAAAATAATTAAACGATTTTAATATGAAACATTTTTTATGGTTCATAAAAGTTTGTTTGTGATAATTTAAAATTAAATTTATATTTAAGTTTTTTATTTTTAAAAAGTGTTGAAATTGATTTGATTTTTTAATTGTTTTTATAATTATCAATATTTTTTTTAAATACACAAGCCTAAAATTAATACACGGTTTTTTATTTTTACAATTTTCAATTTTTTCCTGTTTAAAAAAATGGAGGCTAAATTTAACGGTGTTAAATTAACGGTATATACAATCATATCCAAATATGACCTTAAATCGACTTATAGCCTAATCATTAGGTGTTAGGATATAAAGAGGTCGGCAAGAAATTTTTACTTTAAAAAGAGGTCGCGGTCGCAAAAAGTTTAAGAAGCACTGATCTAGAATGATTACAAAACAGGGCTGAGATACTGTGACCAATTATATGCGCATTATTTTCAAAAGATTAACTACGTAAATTTGTAGTAGCCAAAAATTGGCACACTCCAAACGGCGAAGTATATTTTTAGACAAGAAGGGTGCAAGGAGGTCTGGACAATGGTGGAGTGAATGGACCAACAATCTGTTTGACCAAGTGTATTGTGTCTGGGAAGAATAGTAGAAGAATGTAAGATTTCTTCCAATGTTGGCACACAATCATTTGAACTTGTGACAAGCAGAAAACATCTGGGGGTCTTCACTTATTCATTCGATAGGGAACATTTTGTAGCTATTTTTCGGACCAGAAAACAATTCTAAAGAACATGTTTTATCTCTAAAGAACAAATTTCCCGTATTTGGCTTTCAATAGAACAATTAGTTAATTGTAGAATCATATTTATTACCAAGTTATTGAAATTGCCTGCAATTAATGGTTCTGTTATGACTTAATGAATAATTAGGGCGGCGTTAGCCTCGTGGAGGGGAGGTTAGTAAATGACTTATCGGACAGTTGAACCACAAATGGGAGATTAATTTCTCTCAACTAGCTATCCGATTTGCTTTTTGCAGGCTCAATTTGCAGCTGCAGTTAGTGACAATAAAGCTTGCATTTACCTAAAAAAATGCTTCTAAGGCTATTCTAGGAGAGAAGTAGGGCCTCTAAGGGCCATTTTTGTGCAATAAAATTTCTGCAATAAAGCAGAAATTAAGTACTTATGGGCAGAATATAAAGGGAAGTTCTAAATACGAGGGTCGTTTGAAAAGTCCGTGCAAAAATAAAAACTACTTAATTTTTGGGGGTAAACGTTTTTTATTTTTCAACATAGTCTCCTTTTAGGCTTATACACTTCGTCCAACGCTGCTCTAGTTTGTTGATCCCTTCCGAATAATAGGATTTGTCCAAGTCTGAAAAATAGCCATTCGTTTCTGCAATCACCTTCTCGTTTGAATAAAATCTTTTTCCCGCCAGCCATTTCTTCATATTGAGGAACAAATAGTAGTCCGAGGGAGCCAAGTCTGGAGAATAGGGGGGATGTGAAACGAGTTGGAACCCTATTTCCATTAATTTTGCGACCACAACTGCTGAGGTGTGAGCTGGTGCGTTGTCGAGATGGAAAAGGACTTTTTTGTGGGCCAATCGTGGGCGTTTTTCTTGCAGCTCGGTTTTCAAACGGTCCAATAACGATGAATAATATGCACCTGTAATAGTTTTACCCTTTTCCAGATAGTCGATGAGGATTATTCCTTGCGAATCCCAAAAGACAGTCGCCATAATCTTTCCGGCCGAAGGAACGGTCTTCGCCTTTTTTGGCGCAGATTCCCCCTTGGTAACCCATTGTTTAGATTGTTCTTTGGTCTCAGGAGTGTAGTGATGTATCCATGTTTCATCCACAGTGACGAAACGACGCTTAAAGTCCTGCGGATTCTTCTGGAACATTGCAAACCGTCCTTGCAACACTTCACACGATTTCGTTTTTGGTCAAGCGTGAGCAATCGCGGCATCCATCTTGCGGATAGCTTTGTCATGTCCAAATGTTGATGCAAAATATTATGTACCCGTTCATTCGAGATGCCCACAGCACTAGCAATCTCACGCACCTTCACTCTTCTGTCATCCATCACCATATCATGGATTTTATCAATGATTTCTGGAGTAGTAACCTCAACAGGGCGTCCAGAACGTTCAGCGTCACTTGTGCCCATATGGCCACTCCGAAAATTTTGAAACCACTTTTAAACTGTTCTAATCGAAGGTGCAGAGTCACCATAATGTTTATCAAGCTTCTCTTTAGTCTCCTGAGGCGTTTTGCCTTTCATAAAGTAGTGTTTATTCAACACACAAAATTCTTTTTCGTCCATTTTTTGAAAATCACTCGACTTCCTCGATTCAAACGAATGCCAAACACAAAGAAATAGACCGATCTGGCTGAAACTTGGTGTGTGTTCTTCCAAGAGATGCTACTAACTAAACATAACCTCGATACGCGCCAGTAGTGCTATCTCTCTGACTTTGCACGGACTTTTCAAACGACCCTCGTATAAAGAAAATTAGATAGCGGTTAGATTAGATAGCTAAAATTAGATTTCATAATTAG
This sequence comes from Rhodnius prolixus, assembly GCF_049639745.1. Classification (NCBI taxonomy): domain Eukaryota; kingdom Metazoa; phylum Arthropoda; class Insecta; order Hemiptera; family Reduviidae; genus Rhodnius; species Rhodnius prolixus. The sequence continues at coordinate 31,254,664 of NW_027411581.1, read as the reverse complement.
AAAATGAAATTACGTGAATTTTAACGATAATTGTATAGAAAATGGTCCACCAATATGCATATATGGAGAAAAACATTTTCTCATTTAGTATTAAATAATTTAAAAAATCCGATATTATTAAGAGTTTGTTAATTTCACTAAGCTAATGTTCTGTGTGATCCTTCTACTGTGTATTACAAAGGTTTTGACGTGAATACGTCTTTAAATTTGCTATCATATGGAGGCAATCCAAAAAACCTAATGATAACAAAATCGGGGGATACAGTTTGGCATTATAGTTTCGAATCTATCGTATACATCCAAAATTAAATTATACCACTGGATAGCTAAAGGATCAAAGAATTCATGACGATAAGCGAGGACTGTGACGCATCGCGCGCGGTGGAGGGGGAAGCGCCGCCATTTTGAGATCATTTTGCTGCGTATCGAGATTTGCAATTAGTATAACTTTTGACTCGGAGAAGCTACGATGTTCGTTTAAGTTTTAATCGTCAGCTGTCGTCACAATCTATCGATTGTTTATAAAACATTAGTGTAAAATAGTGACAGTTAATATAATAAGGTGTTAGAATAAGAAAATATTATCAAGAATATATATTGTGGGCCTATACGCGTCGAAAAGCCAAAATTAAATACAGAGATCGTATACGGTTGGAAAGGGCTTCTCAAAAACAATTGAATGGTAATAATAAAACACCAAATGACAGAGTCAAGATGTGCCGGGAACGTAAAAGAATAAATGCGGCCGAGCGGATCAACGACGGTGTCAGTACATCTGCAGCTGGGGCGGTTGAAATTATACAAGTGGATGATGAAATCCCTTCTACATTGACAACGGGCTGTATAGGCATAGATTGTGTTCGATCGTCGATTTGTTTCCTTGATTTCATCCTAAATACATAAATAAAAATATTTTATATAAAAAATATAACCGTTACGTAAACGTATTCACGTGCAACACACGGCCGGGTCCATGACACAGCCTCAGTTTTTTTTTTTTTGGCATTAAGAAAGGATCCCAATATTTCTGCTCGTGGCTTTGTTATAAATCATTATTGTAAAAATGTTCATAATCTAAATTCGTTGAAAGTAATTTAAGTAATTTCAGCCTCCAATATTTTTGCGATAGCTTTCTAGAGAGAGAGAGAGAGAGTTCACGTTAAAAATTGAAGTTGTTAATTTCTGTTTGGGAAATTCAAGAAGTTTTGAAGTTAAGTTTGTAAAGTCCCTACGACATTCATCCCCTCTACTGCTTAATTCATACTTTGCTTTCTCCAAACGAAGAGTTCTTTCCAAAACTATTGATTTGGTTTCTCTCACTTGCTTCTGCTCTTGATTTTATACTAAATAGGCAATAAAGCTTTTGAATAAAGCTTTTTTTTGTGCTTGCCTCACTGTGTAAAAGATGTCTTTTAGTGGATTTGACAACTCACTGAATTTAAGTTGGATTTGAGTTTATATTTCAAAGCTTATTTTGATTACCAGTTTGACTTTTATCGACTCTGTCCCATTAAATAGGAAATTTATGCTTGAAAATAATAAAATTTAACACCAATCCAAGGGCTAAGTTTGCAAAGATTAATAATTGGTTAATTTTGGTAAATTCTCTCGCAAACTCAAAGCTATTCAATGAATTCAACCAATCAGGTGCGTATTATAAGCGATAATGCAGCTTCGTCTGTAATTCCACCAATCAGCTAGTACTAATGTTAGGAGTAATTCTACCGTACCACCATGATTTGCTGTAATAATCAACAGTGATTTGTAATAATTAAATATTTATTCTTAAATATTTCAGATAACCAAAAAATAAATTAAAATATATAATGAAATGAATACTTTCAATTTCGAAAAATATCGATCTGGTAATTACATTACCAACTATTGAATATTCGCTCTTATTACGTCTTGCCACATTTCTATTTCAAAATGGCACTTAATAAACTTCGGCAATTGTATAATTAAAAGCAAGGCAATCAACTGAAAATTACCCAGAAAATTATAATCCTCGTTATCATTAGCAGATTATGCAAACACTTCAAAAAACGGTAAAATCGATCGAAAGAAATTGCTAGAGTAACGTAGTGCGGTAACCACAATCACTGTAAAACCCATTCTTTGTTAATAATAAATTAATTGAAGGTAAAGTAAATTAAAATGTACGTTGAAACAGAATAATTAACTAATTGGAATGGTTTCTATTTTTGTTTTTGTACTTTCAATCAGTGATGCATTTTTGTAAGTACACAAATAACTGGTCAATGGCACTCATCTAAGTACAATGAAGGCTGTGGTTAGAAAAATGATGACGATAAGAACTAGGTAGAAGTGTAATTAATAAATTAGCAAGTAGTGTTTAGTCAATAATTATTTAGGAAACCTAAATAATTCAAATCATGAAAGTGTGTTTAAGAGTTTATTGAGAGAGTATTAATTAATAAACTTAACTTAAGAGATTTGCACAAAGTAAGGATAACTGTACACCAAATAAATGAAAATTGCTGGTTTGAAGACGGCTGAACGTGGGTGTATAATGAAGTGAGACGACTGAGAGTAAATATTATTGTGAAACATAACGGTGATGTGGCTTGTTTGTACATGGAGGTTATCCAGCTGGTATTGTTCAAAGGTTACCTTTGGCTTTTACCCTAACACTTTCAAAGCCTTCTTTTTCTTTCGTTTATGATTTCATAATTCTGTAGAATTTCTCACGGCTAAGAGGGCGAGCTAGCTCATTTTAATAAACAGCAATTAATGCCTTAATATTTGATGTAGGGTATCTTCCTGTATTCATGATTGCATTTATGTAAATTACTTGTTTCACTGTAAAAGAAAAAAAAGATTGCCACTCTTTCTGCAGTGCAAATATTGAACTATGGGAGCTACTGAACGCTAACAAATACTAGAGTTTGCAGCGGAACCAAGTAGACGCGATAATTAAGTGAGTGGCTAAAGTTGAGGCAAGGAGTTAGAGCTAGATGGATGCCTGCGGTCGCTAGCTTGGCCATTGCTTCAACTTACAATATAATGATGTAATTTTGGCAATTTTATTTTACGTCAAGGGTCAGTGTACTTTACTAATTCGTTTAGAGTTTTGTATCTTTTAATGTGATAATTCAAAACTGTAAAGCAGATTATCACTAAATTGGTATAACATTTTTGGCTGATAAAACTGATTGGTTGGCAGTCTAAAAGGCGAAAAGTAGTTGGGATACCACCTTTGAGGGAGACTTTGAGAGATAGGGCAGCAGTTCTCTAAAGTCACTTACGTTTAGATTTGCGATTATTGCGAAACGTTCCCAGTTCAGCGCGATTAAAACATGACTCACCAACCTCCGCTCGAGGCCTCGGGTAACATTGCTTTATCTCCTTAACAAAAACTTACAGTTTTAAAAGTTAAGTATAAGGGTATAAACGTCAAAAGGAACACAAATCAGCAAGTACCCAACATTTCATTCATACTTCATTAATGTCTTTTAGGTAATTTCACTGCATTAACTTTTCATTAATATTTTTTAGAATTTATTAGATGTCACAGTCCCTAAAGCTGGCCATTTTTATTTATAACAATTTTTCTGTTAGAATAATAAAATATGAAAACCATCTTCATAATTAGAAATAAAAAGGCACTTTATTTTAAACTCTTGTGATTTATCTTTATTCTGAATAATCATCATATTCACTCGCATGTTAAAAAGAAAAAGGGAAAGTTGGAGTTGGTCTTTTACTCGTGTAATTTGAAACACAAAGTTGAAACGAAATTCACAGTTAATGACAAATAAACTTCTATATTTCTTTGCTTTCATTCATATTTATCTCACAATCACTATTAGTTCTTAATTTTTAGTTAGCCCAATATATGTATAAATATATTAGAATGTTGTCTAGAGTTGAAAGCTTTATTAGTCATCCCCTTCTTATTCATCTAATCATCACAATTAATCACCCTCCTTACATTCATTCCAGCCGGCGGCTACCTTTCTTATTCACGTGCAATATTGCAGGCTGACTGTACTTACTGATTCAATATTTCTAAATACGATATGCTGACACATATCACAGTATTACTTTGCAGGTACCTATTGTGTTATTGTGAGAGGTGTTATTATTGTTGGGTGTTTGCATTTATTATTCGGTGATACTCACTGATCTGTATAGAATAATTCAGTCATTGTAACATGATTACTCAGAGAATATTGTACTGTAGAGGTAGTATCACTTTTAGATTTTGCTTTGAAAAAAGTTGGTGTTTAATTAACAAAGTATTTATTTAGCCCAGAAATAACCGACTTACTTATATTTTTTTTTTATTGGTACATTTGCAGATATAAATTGAAATGATACTCGTATAATTGAAATGCCTGTTGGATCAGCAAGTTCGCCAGATAAATATTTTAGATTGCTGAGAAATTTAAGCTAGCCTTAGTATGTACTCAGTTGCTCAAGATAAACTCCAGATAAAAGTAATTTTAATGCTAATCTTAAGTCAATCTGTTTGAAATTCAGTCAGTTAATATTTACTTTATTGATTTTTACTCATTAACTGCGAAGTTAAGTTCGTGAAAAACTTCTCTTTTTTCTCTCTCTCTAAATATTATTTATTCAATTTTTTAAATATAAATGAGGGTGTATTAATAAAAATAATAAATAATAAATAAGAAAGTAATAGGTAATAATAAATAATAAACTCATTCAATAAACACGTAGAATTTTTTTTCTTTATTTAGTGGTTTACATTGTGTGTGAAAAAGATAAGTAAAAGATTAGGCGTGTAGAGTTTGGGGAGAAAACTACCCAATGGTATCACTCATTTTGGGTACGATTGCCCATAGTGTGAAGATGTTTTTATTCTGATCGATTTGATCAACACGCTTTTTAGTTTTTAAAAATAGTTCATTTAAACTACATATTTTACCTTCTTTATTTTTTAAAGTTCTACTTTCTTTTTGTACACATAACATTAGTTTGTTACAATAATTTTGCACAAATGCTTGCCACTCAACAGCTTCAAAAGTTGAAAATGTGACACAAGATGCCTGAAAATGAAAAAAATCGCTCATAATACTGAGAACAGGAAACGACAGTAAGGCCCCACCCAAAAGAAAAAGATTTCCAACATAACTGAGACTGACAAAAATATAATGATAATAAGTGCAACAAGTCTGTATGTTATGTATAATTCTTTAATGGAAACTAATGTTCTGTTTGTGGAGCATTTTTTAGTTTTTTTAACCAAATAGTGAACGAGATCGATCTGATTTACAAGAATGATGGAAGTGAAAATCTCAAATATCGATTAATGGTATTTTAAACCTAACAGGAAATTCATTCATTCAATTTAATTACATTTACATCTATAGTGGGAAGTATAGTGGAAACAGTGAAAAACAATTATGAAAAACGGTTAAGTAATTAAAAAAACCTGGTTTCAAAATACTTGGATTTTTTTTTTTTAATGGTTAAATTTATAAGATAAAAATAATGATTAATTTTAGCTGACAATGTCATTAAGTAAATTGTAGTAAAAGACAGAGAGGAGAGTATCTGTATCAGAGATTTACACTGATGAAGACGTAGGCTTCTCATATTTTTCGGATTTTGTGGTTTGAGACTTGATGGAGTGGTTTGAACCAGCTGAACCACATCACAACGACATACGATCCTCTAATAACTTTAGTCTGGATCGTTAAAGCCAACATTATATCATCCTTTGTCAGCTTGTAAAACCGTTTTAGTGTAACAGACTTCCTCTAATGACCTAAAATCTAACATGTGTTGATAAATTTAGGTTAGAGATTTTAATTAATTTTACACACCAGACTAAAGGAAAAAACAAGCTCCTGGAAAATTCTACTGCTATGCTATTAACCATGCAAGATCGAATAATTTTACTTAAAAAATAATTTACGAATACTTTTATATTTAAATTACTTCTTGTCTTGCGATTGTCTGGTATCCAAGTAAACGCTTTTAAAGACGTAAAGTCGATGGAAGCCAGGGGAGGTAGGGTTTTCCTGATTCAGGCTTCCTCTCTTGACCATCTTGACAGAGAAAAATCAGTTTAAAGTAACAAAGTAGCATCCTCAGTCGAGACTTAAGCTAAATATTAAATTTGAAATTTATAAAATTTTTCCTTTTTTTAATTATGGATGATACATACAATCAATATCACAAACACACACACACACTTTCTTGACCACTTCTTCGGACTTTAGGGACATCATAACGGGTCAGTTTTAAACTCAAAATCAAAAGTCGCCGCGATTACAAGACTTCGACTTTCTATAGTATTGTAAGAGGCAGTACAAAGAGAGCCAAGAATGTAAAACAAGATATTGCTACACCTTTAGATTCCTTAAAATATTGGAAAGTTTCAAGACGAAACATACGAGGTCTGTAAATTAAGTAATGAGACTGATTTTTTAAAATTTTTTTATTCAAAAAGAATTACAATTCTATATTGTCACCTTCAAAAAAACTTCCTTCTGAAGTCACACAGCGCTGGAGACGTTTCTTCCACTCCTTATAGCAGTGCTCGAACTCCGATGCTGGAATAGCCTTCAGCTGGTCGGTTACAGCCGTTTGAATGTTTTCGACTGTCCCAAAATGAGTTCCCTTGAGGTGAATTTTCAACTTCGGGAAGAGAAAAAAGTCACAAGGACTCAAGTCAGGCGAATAAGGAGGCTGAGGAGCCAAAGGAATGTTTTTACTGGCCAAAAACTCGTTTATTGAAATTGCTGTGTGACAAGGGGCATTATCGTGATGCAACAACACCCACTTGTTCTTGATGTTTAGTCTCACACGAATGACCCTTTTTCAAAGTTTTTCAAGAACCTCACGGTAAAAGTGTTGATTGGCCGTTTGACCTTGAGGTAGAAACTCTTTGTGGACGATTCCATGGATATCGAAAAAACAAATCAGCATGCATTTGATCTTCGATTTCGCCATCCTTGCTTTTTTTGGGCCTTGGAGAGGTTGAAGTGTGTCACTCTATGCTCCGCTTGGTTTCTGGGTTGTACTAAAACACCCAAGACTCGTCACCAGAAAATGACACCAGAAAAAGACTCATTTTGGGACAGTCGAAAACATTCAAACGGGTGTAACCGACCAGCTGAAGGCTATTCCAGTATCGAAGTTCGAGCACTGCTATGAGGAGTGGAAGAAACGTCTCCAGCGCTTTGTGGCTTCAGAAGGAAGTTATTTTGAAGGTGACAATACAGAATTGTAATTCTTTTTGAATAAAAAAATTTAAAAAAATCAGTCTCATTACTTAATTCAAATACTATAATAAAATGAAGTCCTTGGGAATTTGAGGATTTTTTAAGAACGTATTCCCTATAAATTAGGGTAAAACAATTACAAAACAATTAATTTATAAGAATGTAGACTTGATTTTGGAGTTGGGAATTACGAGTACTTAAGGTTTCTTACTGAATGAAGAAGTTGTGACCCAATAACTTCGGCGTGTTTATAAATTAAAGCACACACTAACACTAATTAACTAATATTTAATAACAATATTAGTACAATGTTGGTAATTTAATTAAGTTGCTGTATTTCCAAAACATAAAGTACAATCAACATTTACGCCATTATGAAATATTAAGGTATTAGTAAATTAGAACATCTTTCTTCAGAAATTGCCTGCAGTAGGCAGTAAACACGGATAACTCGCACTACAACCTCAACACGACCAAAAACAAGGTTAGCTGGAGGACTTCTGTAAGATATCCAACTTGTTTCCTTCAGTACGACTGCAATGCAAAGCTTTCATTGCTGCAGATGGGTTATTGCTAACCCGAAAACCTTTAAGATGAAAGAAATGATGTTTTTCCTCTAGCTACTTGAATATTAATAAGAACACTTCTTCTTGTCCTGATGGATCAACTATGTCTTCCTAGTGCCAACTTGATAAGTTATGGCCCATCATATATTTTCTTTCACTGTTTATTTGTCAGAAGCTTATTTATTCTACTTTTATAAAATAATTTTTTATATTTAAATAAATTATATTACATATTTCGTTTTTTAAGAATAAAACTAGAAATTTATTTGATATTTCCCGTCCGCGTGCGCAATATATAATAGCTAATTTGAACTTTATAAATAATTTGTTAGTGGTGTACTAACGTATTTTATTTCGACATCGGGACAGCTGAAGAAGGCTATTATGTTCTATTTATTGCATTTTTGGTAATCCACGATTTTTTTTAAATTTAATTCACGAGCCTTTTCTTTCATGTCTAGAAGATTGTAATCAAAAGTTTCAAATGAACTACGTGTGCTACTTAAACATCATCCTAATATTAATCAATCACACTAATCTTAATAGTGTAATTACTCAACTAAACTAATTATAACTAAAACTGATATTCTATCGTGCTAACTAAACAAGGCTTTGTTTATCTAATGATCTGCTGCGAACATCTAAACGATTGCATCTTACTCCTATCCTTAAGCTTCTAACTTATTCCCTTCGAAGCTCAAAATTTTTACTGACAGCTGGCTTTAAAGAAAATTTGGAAACTTTAATTTTTTAGACAAAGAGGAAAAAATGGTCAAATTTGGGATCTTTCTTAAAAATAGTCAAGTTGGGTGTTTTTCAACTTTACGCTTTTTGTGCACTTTCTGACGATCATCTCTTATACAACTGTCCTACCGGACAGTTTTAATGTGTTTAAAATTCTCGTTAAATGAAAATTATGATATAAAATTGGACTAATCTGTAACTATTTATAATAAAATGAGTAGATATTTGGCTACGCAGATGATTTCGTTATTGTTCGGTGATCAGTGCAAATAATCAAGGAGTTCTTCCAGAAATTGGGGTCCGAAACATGCTTGATGGGCCTCTACGTGGAGATGAATACCAAGATTCTTGTTCTTAGAAAAAGCGGAAAATATATCTAGCAACAACAATTTCGGAACAGTGGACGCCATAATAAGTGAGATGCTGGGTTAGGTAGACGAGGATATTGGCGGCATCCTTTCTAATCCACTCATCCAAGCCTTCTGACCTTCCATTATACCTATTAACCTGCCAAGCGACTAACAATCCATCTTAGGCGTCACTGGCCGCGCGACTACCGGATGCTTGATGTCGGCTATCCAGTGCAGCAGTTGCATTCCATAGCAACTTAAAGGCCCATTGCGGATCTCATCGCTGTAAGGCCGTTGCTCAAGTGTTCAGATCAAAGTGTGTGCCCTGGTCTTGAGGTAATGCGCCCACTTCTGTAATTCTTACCCTCTGGTTTGCTTGTACTGTAATGTAGTAAAACGTCGGCAGCAGTTTCTTCGCTGCCTTCAGATTCCTTTGCTCTCTATCTTTCGTAATTTTCTTTATCGTGTCCACCAACTTCTCTCTCATCATTAAGCTCATACGTAAATCTAGTTACTTGGTTCCTTTTATTTCCCAACTTTCAATCTCATATTGTCTCCTCCTTCCCTAGTACATGCTTTACACTCTATTCTTATATTCTCTTCTTTGCTTGTTCATCACTGTTTTCTTTACTACACCAACTTGACCAGCCTTCCTCCTAATCCCTAATGTCATCAGTATGAATTTCAGTTTTTACGGACATTGCCCTTACTTTTTCCAGGTTTATGCATAATCTTCCTTCAAAAATTAAAGTTTTTTTTTTCCAACGCTTTATGAAATTGGTCTATTATTATTTTTTGACTGAGGCTTGAACATTTTTTCAAATGTTCTATCGTACTTTAGCCAAATGATTTTCAAATTATAGGAAAATTAAAATGATAACGGTTATTTGTCTCATATAATTTTCTAAATATTAACGTAACTGTTTTGTGTTATGGTGAGATGAAGGCACCCCACGTTCCTATAAGCAGTATCACAATGGCAAAGCGAAAAGGTAGTTCAAGAGATACGTGAGCGGAACACTTATCAGAGTCTGTTCCATGGCTCCAGTCAGTGCTGAAATACCATGCAATAAATGCAAATTTCATTCCTTCATTTCCTTGGTACACATACCAAATCATAAAGTAATTATATCTTTGAAAAACAATATTGTACGCTTTGAGCAATAAGGTTGTATTATAAATTAGGTGAATCGCCAATTTTTACAGGTTTCGTTTTAACTTTTAACTGTGGAAGATTACAGTAATAATAATAATAATAATAATAATAAAAATCCTTTACCAAAATCATAATTATGCAAGATTTAAATGTATTTTTCAGATTGACACCCAGTTTCTTACACCTGGGAAGATTAAGTAGATCAATCAAGACCAATTTTCGAAATTGAATTTTTCCAAGAACTTATGTCGGCTGTCGATAGTCCAAAATATTGATTAGAAGACCGTTTGGAGTCGATGGTTAGGTTCTATAGGACTTACCACGAACTATTGGTTGGTTCTTGCACTAAACATTTTGGTTTAGTGGATCTCATAAGATCCTTTACAAGAAAAAAAAAAAAAAAACGCCATTGCCTGATCCCTTCTACAGATTTTGTGGAACAGTGAAGGCAACACCCATCCATCTGATCCAATTGTTTAGAGTGTCTGCTGGTTTGGTTTAGGTTCTTTGGACGTTTAGGGTTGACGATGGGGGAGCTGAGGTTGTTTACTAAGGTTGTGGGCGGACAGATGTATTCGGCAGCTCAGAGCTGACTGGACTGGACTTTCATTCTAAGCTTGGTTTGTTGCAAGTTCGTTTTTAGGAGATGGATGGGCCGGAGTTGCAGTGTACCAATAATAGTATTCGGGCAAAAAATGTAGGAAAACTTCCGGTGGAATTTCGAGCGGCAGAGTTTGCATCATGTTGGTCCGCAGTTTTTCTTAAATGCCGCACACTCAGAGATCTGCGTAAAACTGGCAAGAAAAACAAAAATATTTTTTTCAATTTAAAAAGACAGTCCAATTTGCGGAAGCATTTTTTTTAGTATTGTATGTGACGCCATTTTCTTATAACAAACAAATAAGAAAGTGATGTAACATATTTCATTAAAATGGTCGCCTTCCGTTTTTACCCGAGTAATTTCTAGGACAAAAACATAGTTTGTGTAACTATGCTTAGTTGACTTGCAAATCTATTTAAATCTTCTGTCGCTATCTGGTTAATTTCATAACTTTTAAATTTATTTGAATTGCCATGCTAAACCCCCTAGAAAATTAAATTCTGTAATGCTGTACACACTATAGGAACAATTTTGTAAAATGCAGTAAATAAAACAGCAAACAAATTAAAAAAGAGAGAACACAAAGACACTATATAAATGTAGTATTATTTTCCTTTGTTTTCTCTTCGCCAACAGTTTGATATTAAAGTTGTATATCATAAAGGAGCAGGAATTTACGGTACAAGTGAAGCGCGGTTAGGAAGGTGGTTGGAATTCTTAGCGAAAGGATCCACCCTGTCCACCGATATTAACTCAGCTCGCCTTTGCTGGCATCCATTGGGAAAACAGGGTTTCTCATGCTAAGAACAAGTGTGCAGATATAGTAGAAGATATATTCTGTGTTTGGTTGGGCAGAATATCTTGTGCGCTACTGCCTGTCAACCGAGACGGCACGTTCTTTTTCTCCTCTGTAGCTACCATTGCAGTCTTGCTTCAATTCTCGTCCTAGGATTTTCATTTTTTTCCCCATTGTCCTAACCTAACCTACAGTATGGATTGGACTTGAGAAGTAGTGCTTGCTCAAAAGAAAAGTTATAATTGTAGAACAATATTACTCGAAATCAAGTTAGCTATTCTACTAGCCAGTGTGACTATAAAGGACCGTAGGTCTTGTATTTCAGCTATAATTTCCACCTTCTCTCACTCTGCTAAAAGTTGGTATTGCAATCGGGTTGATTTTCGATTTCGAGATTTCATCAAAAATATCCTTTTTGAGATCTCCTGATTTTGAAAAAGTGTTTTTCATGGTCTTTGTGTTATGAGAGCATATGCGTGTCGTCCGTAACCACAGCAACTCAAAAATGAAAATATGCGGGTAGTTGTAATGTAATATTTCAGTTAAGTGCTAACCAAGAACCCAACAGTTAGCTTTTGGACTAAGTCGGAATACCGGACGTCCTACTTACCAGAATGAATTATTTAGTATTTGAGGATTTTTTTTTTCAAAAATGGCCTCAACGATTTACTTTAAGCTTGATTTACTTTGCCATTTAGAAGATTTTATTTGAAACCATTATCTAGAAAACTTCGATGTAGGGTACTTCAGAGAAAAGGGGTGGGTGATTAGCTGCTACTTATGATTTTTACCCTTAGAACCCAAGCTACCTAAGGTGACATTATTATTAAATATATGTAGATCACTGAATCAAATCTGTCAAAATAATGTAACGAAGTTGACCTGAGCCGGAGAAGAAAGGCCTATATTGTTCTGGGAGTTGAGCGACCGAAGTCTATAACGGTCCACCACTGTGTAAAAGCCAAGGGAGCGGCCCCAGTTGGGGTGGGGCAGTGTGTGAGTCGCAGGTGGGAGTGAGACAGTCGGAGTTGGACTGGGGCAGTCACAGTTGGAGTTAGTCACAGTTGGAGTCAGTCATAGTTGGAGAGTGTAAATGAGTCGGAGTGCTTCAGAGATGGCCAGTTGAGCAGTTAGCCAGTAAGGCGGTTAGTCAGTTAGTGAGTAGAGTTTCGTTAGCGCGGTTGAGTCTAGTGCAATTCGGTGCAGTGCGGACCAGTGGTCAGTCGTGGAACGGTTTTGTGGCGTTACGTAGTGAGTAAGTAACAGTAAACTGTTGGGACTGTTGTGAATGGTAACTGTAATGAATAGCGTTAGCTGCTAGTAAATGTTAATGTGAGTAATGTTAATGTGTTAATAAATCAGACTACTTATAAGTTTAGCGAGTTTTATTTATCGAATCCACATATTAATAACTAGTTGTAGTTAAAGTTTTTTAGTAAAAGGACGAAAACTTTACAATAATATGCATTCTCTGAATTGAACTTCGCTACATATTTATATTCTACATTGAGTTCTTTTTTGATAATATTCAAAATGATTTTACACCAAGTTTCAAAGTTATAGGCCATCTTGTAGCAAGTTCTCTCATATTACATCTTGATGTAAATTATACTTTGCTGTTTCTTCCTATAAACGTACTGTGACACCTGGGGTCCTGAAAATGAGAATAATAAATGTCCTTGCAGGTTCACACGGATTTTTATTATCTCAAGATTACACAGCTCTTTATAGAATCAAGGTACGTTAAGGAAAATAAATAAATAAATAAGTGGAAACTTACCGCTAAACCTCCACCCGAGGTCAAAAGAAGCATGCCTCTGATGATAGCAAAGAGGTGTTGACACCTACGGTGTAAGTATTAGTCACCAGCTAAATTAGGGGAATGCTAGGAAATTCCGTGGTGAGGAAGTGGAAACAAAGAATCGGGAGAAAGAAGACCGCTTTAAAGAGAGAAATAGGCTCCAGCAATACTATCCGTGGTTAAATCCCAACCAGATATATAAGAATCTCTCCGAGTGGCCTATGTGAAGCTGGAACCGATAGTACCTTCAATCTCTGGCTAAGAGCCGGACATCAGCGGAATGGTAAGGTCCATAACGAAGGAAGTGGGCAATTGAAAAGATAATAGAAGTGGAAAAGATAATGGATTTATACTGAAAAATCTAATGCAAAAAGAAGTCGAATGAAACCCTTTGTGAAAGTGAATCTCATCACGATTCCAGCAGGGGTGGAGGGAGGCTCCAATCTCCTCCAGTCTCGCACCTTCTACAATGGATAATACAGGCCGTGTGGGCGACAGTGCTGCAGAGAAAACGTTCTCAGAGAAATTACCGAGCGCGGTAAAGTTATCGGGACAAGAGAAGAACCCATCAGCAGAAGATGGAATTTTTTAGGGTGGAACTTCATCAAGCTGTGAGTGGATAATGTAAAATATCAGATAGTGGAACGGCTAATGGAGAAGGCGTCCGCGTTAAGCACTTTGTACTGGAGAAGGACTAACTGCATGCCCTGGAGAAGACATTCTGAAACCGGCCACTATCAGGATCTTCCTCGCTAGATTGTGCTCCAGAAGTATGATAAGAAAGATTTCCAATCATGGGGTCTAAGACCAGTAAGACCAGGGCGACAGGTAAGTACCCTAATTGACTATCGCTCGCAATTTTTTGTAACTTACAATTCTCTCAACTCTAATTAAAATTGTTCTTCAAGGACAGAATTACTTACTAACGACCTGTTATGTATTAAGTACCAAACATGGATATTGAAGTAGTTTTTATATTAGCTTCACATGTCTACAGAGGTTTGTATGTTGTACATACTTTGTGAGGTTGTTTTATTACCTTAATTATAACTGTTTCTATAGTAGTTGTTACTTACGGATTTGAGAAACTTATTAAACAATAAGAATAATTTACATGTGTTTTTCTTATACACAACCCATATTTCTTTGTTACTAAGCGAAGTAGAAGTAGCCTGCGATGAAGTGTGATGTTGCTGAAAAGAAATTAAATGAATTATAAAATTTTAAAATGTTTATAAAATGTTTTTTATAAAAATGAATCAAATAAATTATTCCACATATTAAATTCTATCAGTTTCTTAACCTCGGCTTGACCATAAGTTATAATTCTTTAGTTTGGACCTAATATCGGCAACAGCAAAGAAGCCAAAGTAATCAACGCCTGAAATTCTATATAATTTTTTTAATATTTATTTATTTATTTAAATTTGGTTATATTTTATTTAATTTCATGAATTCGACAGGCCCTTTAACGTCGTGCTTTGTAAATTGATGCTATTGCTTCTTACGAAGTTAGACGGTAGAGACAGACTTTACCATACCCAAGGATAAAGGTAGATTAGAGGACAATTAGTGTTGATGATAGCCTTTATAATCTGCTCCCTTTCTTTTTACCGCCTAATACGATTTACTCTTGCGATTCTGTTTGTTTCACACGCAAAATTGTAGTTTGTGCCTAATACAATTCTGGTTCAACTGTATTCTTTTCTGTAATTTTGAAATATTGTGGTATTACACGAGATTGACCAGTGTTAAATTCCGTAATTCATTCTGTAGTGAAATAATCTGAAATAGGCTAGCCTCATTTTGGAAGGTAGAATTTCTTCTCTCTAGTTAACTTATCTGATTGCTCAATTGTTGCTTATTTTGTTCCCAAGAGCACCATACATGACAAGAAATGATATTGTATCATTTTCTATAGGTATTCCTATGCGAGCTGAATATCATAGTCATTCTGTATTCGAATTTCTGATTATTACTTAATCATTATTTTAGGCAATAAACACCTCCATTAGCCACTTTCAGGCTCCTCAGCTTTCCTCCTTTTCGCCAGATGATAGTGTCGCATCATTAGCCGATATTATTCGCTTTCCAGGAAACATCATCCCTGCACTATTAATGAACAGTAAAAAAAGCAAAGGAGCCTATTGGACGTCGCCTCATTTGTTTCAACATGCTCAGAAAAAAAGTAAAATAATGCCTATTTTTTCAGGCGGCCTTTAAGTCCAACCAACAACGGAGAACGGAGGCGATTAACAAACATATTTTACTGTTAAATTCTCATATTAACCATTAAAAGAACGCCAGTTTATTTAAACAGGAATCGAATCCAGTTTCACAACACATCTTAGCGTTGCGGACATTGCCTCTAACCGCTCGGTCACCGAGGCTCCTCCACGCTAAGAATATTGCGTGTAATTACAAACATACTAAGTTCTGTCCAGTAAATATTCTTAAAAAAAAGATCCACCTTATTCCGTTAATACCCTAGTTTTCTAGTTTTTAGAAGCAATAGCCATTACTCGAGATCATCACAAAAGGTAATCACACATTCACATATATACTCGTACATATACAGGGTGTCCCAAGCTATATGGATAACGACTTTTTCTCGGAAACTAAGATAGCTAGAAAAAAACTAAAAAATACGTGTTCCCTTAGTTTTTTGTTAGGAATCCAAATTTACATACTGAGTTCTGTCCAGTAAATATTCTTAAAAAAAAGATCCACCTTATTCCGTTAATACCCTAGTTTTCTAGTTTTTAGAAGCAATAGCCATTACTCGAGATCATCACAAAAGGTAATCACACATTCACATATATACTCGTACATATACAGGGTGTCCCAAGCTATATGGATAACGACTTTTTCTCGGAAACTAAGATAGCTAGAAAAAAACTAAAAAATACGTGTTCCCTTAGTTTTTTGTTAGGAATCCAAATTTACTTTGTAAATTTTTTTCGGTGCTTCCAGAAGCGAGATACAGGCACCAACTTCATTTTTTCAAATAAGAAGGTGCGGTTTTTATTTCAGAAATAGATTCCTCTATTTTTTTAATGAAAAATTTACTTGAACGGTTTTTTTCTGTGAGCGATATTTTAGAAGTTATGAATGAAAACATGATTCTTATAAGAAATGTCAAAATGATAATATTATAACGGTTTTTTGATTGAATAAGAAGAAAAGTACTATTTTATTATAAATTTTACCCTCATTAATATTACAGATCATGCTCGAATTGGCCTCCACCATTAGAGATGCATAGACATGCTCTTTCCTGCCAATTATCCCTTACTGCCAAAGAAATAGATTCAGCTTTAACCGACTTACACGTATCTATTATTCTTTGCTTAATTCATCTACAGATGCCAACCCGGCTTGATTCTGAAAGACCTAGATTTAGAAATGCTTTTAGGTAAGCAGAAATAAGGAAAGAAAGAAAAAAATTATAAATAATCACCTTGTTTTTCAGGTATCCCCAAAGGAAATAGTCCATAGGTGTCAAGTCCGGTGAACGAGGTGGCCACTGAATAGCCCCCCGTGTCGATATAACACGTCCATCAAATTGTCTACCGAGATATCTCTTTACATGCCTGATGGGCGTGTTATATCGACACGGGGGGCTATTCAGTGGCCACCTCGTTCACCGGACTTGACACCTATGGACTATTTCCTTTGGGGATACCTGAAAAACAAGGTGATTATTCATAACTTTTTTCTTTCTTTCCTTATTTCTGCTTACCTAAAAGCATTTCTAAATCTAGGTCTATCAGAATCAAGCCGAGTTGGCATCTGTAGATGAGCTAAAGCGAAGAATAATAGATGCCTGTAACTCGGTTAAAGCCGAATCTATTTCTTTGGCAGTAAGGGGCGATTGGCAGGAAAGTGCATGTCTATGCATCTCTAATGGTGGAGGCCAATTCGAGCATGATCTGTAATATTAATGAGGAGTAAAATTTATAATAAAATAGTACTTTTCTTCTTATTCAATCAAAAAACCGTTATAATATTATCATTTTGACATTTCTTATAAGAATCATGTTTTCATTCATAACTTCTAAAATATCGCTCACAGAAAAAAACCGTTCAAGTAAATTTTTCATTAAAAAAATAGAGGAATCTATTTCTGAAATAAAAACCGCACCTTCTTATTTGAAAAAATGAAGTTGGTGCCTGTATCTCGTTTCTGGAAGCACCGAAAAAAAATTACAAAGTAAATTTGGATTCCTAACAAAAAACTAAGGGAACACGTATTTTTTAGTTTTTTTCTAGCTATCTTAGTTTCCGAGAAAAAGTCGTTATCCATATAGCTTGGGACACCCTGTATAACGACATTATAATCTCTCATTCGCGCTCACATGTATGTACATATAACCTACACGTGGCGAATAAATGAAGACAAATACTACATATGAACATGTGCATATAATGTACGAGTATATATATGTATAATTAAAGCCACATCAAACAGTTTTAATTACTTCTGTTCTTTTGTGTAAATTTTTCTCTTTTATAATTAACCCTTTTATATCTTGTTCTAGAGCCTCAATTAAAATTGTTTGCCTACTAATTTAAAATCAACTAATTATAAAACAAATGTATTCTTTATATCTGCTAAAAATCAATTATTCGCGTTGAATGAACAAAACACAAAGAACCTTCTAAAGTATTAACTTCAGACATCAGTTTTTTAAACAATAATTATTAAATATACAATATATTTTCATAAATACTGTTTGTAACCCACTGTTTAGCTTCTATCTCCATTCTCTAGAATCTTGGTTAAGCAATGGCTCATGAAAGTTTAATACTGATAAATCAATTTTGAGTGTTGCCTGCCTGTATGATATTGTTATACAAGATCCTGGTTGGATCTGTATTGATTTATTCAACTCTTATAGAAGGCGATTCGTTTTAATTTCTATCAAAATGCCACACTAAATATAAATGTAACAATTTAGATAACCTTGAAATAAGTGAGATTCAAAAAAATAAGCGAATTAAACCTTTTATATGTTCGCCAATATAATTTGGAACAAATAGAGCTGGGTTTTTATCTTATTTCCCAGCAGGATACAGTATAGAAAAAATGATTTAAATTTCAGGCAAGATTACGTCACAAAAGCTCTAAATTAACGTTACAGAACAAGAAATGATTATATCTTGTTCTTCTTGGTATAGAGTTATGGGCTCGAACTCTGCGGTATAACTAAACGATCAAACAAAACCAGAATACCAACTTTACAGTTTACAATCCTCCGCCGCATTGTAAACGCTTCCTACTGTGCTATCAACTAAACTATTCATAAAGATCTCAATCATTCCTTTGGTTTCTGAAGTTTGTAGATCTCTTTTTACCGAATTCTGCAAACAACTTGTCTTCACACCCAAATTCTCTGCCAGCACTACTACATATCCATCCAGTTCTCGAAGACCGCTGAAGTTTTGTGACTAACTGTTTCCATAATTCAATTGGATGACGCTTCTTTCTTGTGAAACATAATATTTAATGTAAATTTTATAAAAATGTATTTGTTACGATTTCAGTGCAGTTAAAAATATTTAAACAATTATATAAAACTAATCTGAAACAAATATTGTAATTTGTCAATAATATAAAGTAAATAATTTTTTGTAAACTAATTTTATACAAATTAATGTACATTAGTTAATAAATAATAAATAATTAACCCTCCATCGGGAGCATTTAATCTGTGAGATGAAGAGGACATTTTCTTATTGATAGCAACTCAGGTATTTCTTAGAATGAGCCATGGCCCTCAGTAGCTTCCTCTTTTACCTTCTTCTAACCAAACGTCCTCTCAGTGTTTTGTGGTCTTAACGTCTGCGCAATCTGCCAGATTAGTTGCACCCGATGGTGTTATTTTTTGGGAATTGAAATTTTTCAAGTTTTCTTATCAAAAACTCTTATAAAGTAAGTATTATCATTCATAAGACCGTTTCCCATTCATTGATTTTATTTCTGCAATGAGTGTTTTTGTAGAATAACATTGAATAGAAGAAAGAGAAGGAGATTCAGACTCTGAACAAGAAGCTTTTTTTTCTTATTTTTAGACGAACCTGATGCGGATGAATTAGAGGGGGTATGTACAGATAAAGTAACCAAATTGTCGGATAAGAAAACCTACTTCTAGTGTTAGACGAGGAAACCATATTTTATTGTGTTTGCCAGTTGTAGTTGGTGACAATAGGAATACAGTGTACAGAAACGTTCGGAGATGGCTCATGGTCCGCTGAACAAAGCGGACACCAATACGTACAGAATTTCTTGGATAATGATGCTAATAAACTATCGCATATTTGCAAAATATGTGCACCTCCAAATTAAGGATTTCTGTGATTTTTCTATTCACGTTCACGTTCTTTCTCTACTTAACAAGTTTTTTTTTTTTTTAAGGAAAATTGAAATAAACATATTTTTCATTCGTTTCCAAAACATTTTTGATGAAATTAACAAATATTTGGTCAATAATCTCACAGATTATATTGCACCTGATGAAGGGTTAATAACTATATTGTAAAATATGTTCCACAGCTTTGAAAATGAGGTAGTGCCCAGGGTCGAAAGCTTGGCAAAAATAAAAAATGATGACTGAATTGGAATTATTCTTTCTTCTCTCTAGATTAATGAATCAGAGACCAAAAACAATGAACATTATTTATTAAAATCTAATTTTCATTTTGTGTTAAAAATCGAAATTTAAGGTATTATCTGAAAACGCTATAAACCCTTACATAACCTCCCCTCTTCAGGGTGAAATTTTTTAACAATTTTCTTTTAAAACGAACCGATTTCCCTCTGATTTAGAACCTTGAATTGTCACTTTTCAAAGTTAATCTTTTGTGCACCTGTATGTTTCTTTAGATTTCACGAGAGTGAATGATTGTAGATCATCACTTATTAGTAGATTTTATTTTATCTGAGCTCCCAAATTATGTTCACTTTGGTTCTCGATAATCCAAAATTTGATCTTCACATTACCGTACTTACTTAGATATCAATACCTTCCTCTACTTAGATAACTTCAAAGAACCTTTCTTAGTAAGATAGTGTCGTGCTCTCCAGAAACGTTGTGTAACGTTATATAAGAAATAGAAAGATAAAATTCTCTTCAACAAATATGGTACTCTATCATGCATCCTAAGATGGCCAACATGTTTAGAATGTCTTTCCCTTGTTATTTTTCCTTTTTTTTTTTATTTTCTATCCGTGAATTCTATTGTATTTTTTTTTCTCCCATAAAACAACTAATCCATTAAGCAAATGACCAGTGCCAATAGAATTAAATTAATTCAGCTCCACTCGATACAATAAATATTTCATGTAAATACGTAGTTTTCATTAATTTAAATTTATAAATTTGTCAGTCACCCAATAATAGAACTGCAAAACCATATTGGAAAACAGCTCTGCTTCAGTTGGTGTAGAGGATTCATGGAAACTGCTTTATTAGGGCTGAATGGAAAGCTAGTTTGAGATGTATTTTTGTTTCGGCTTCACTGCGAATAGAAGAAGTTTTTAATAAATGGCGAGTTGGTATTACAAATTCTCATATTATGAAAAAATTAATATAAATATTTGAAATAAATGTGGACTCCAAATTGAACTTTGATCAAGTATAAATGAATTAAAATTCTGGTACGATGAGCATGCTCAAGCAAGATGATATTTCCAGAATATATTTTATTAATTAATTTATTTTTATTAACATCCAGAGAAATTAAAAAAAAATGATGCTTATAATAAATATAATAAATCATTTCTAAATATAATCATTTCTTTTCTCAGATTTTGCCTAAAATTTCGTAATAGGCTGCAAATATGCATAAAAGGGGTTGGATTATAATAGCAACTTTCTGCTCTGTATTGGGACCATTTTCTTAAAAACATTCTGCTTACAAATCTTTGAAAATTTTTTTGACCTTATTAAGAGACTGATTTTTAAAATATTCCAGTAAAAGACTTCTCAATTTGGAGTGGAAGTTTCCTGAACAGAATTCTAATGTCTTTCAGGTAAACACTTATTTTCAACTCTCATTGATGCTTTTAAGGGTAATTATGAAAGATGTCTCATTATAAAAGCATAATGTTATTCTTAAAAAAAGACATGCAATAAAGCGGTGCTTCAGTCTGTCAGTTTTCTTCATAGATTGTTTTCCATTATAAATTTAATAATTATTAGGTGCAATAAGTCTGTACATTACACAAAAATGGAACTTTAGAGGGAGGGCAAGTCATCCTATTCAACAGAAGTAGCCAGAACCAAATTTTTTCGGTAACGTGTAATATAATAAACGTTTCAGAACCACTTGTGCACACGTAAGTATTTCAAATTTAAAGAAAATCGAATCAATCGGTTTTGAGAAAATCTCAAAATACTGAAAAATAGATTTAGCAGCGACGACTTTGGTTGGCTAATTTTGTCCAAAAGCTTATTGCAGGGTTGGACGGTGACACCTTAATCAAGTATCTGATTTGAACTTCTTGCGAATTATGTTGGCTATGCCTTCCGCAGACAAAAACACAATCTGTATTATTGTATAAGTTATTGGTTAAAACTAATTTTTATGGACTCTGGTCATCTCAAAGCGGACGTTTTTAGTGAAAACTAGATATGGGAAATTTGAAACTCCTGATAGCCTTTCTTAGGGCAGTAATGTAGTAAGGTAAAAATAATGTTTAGGCTCTGCGTTGGCGCTGGCCGTTTAATAATATTATATTATAAAACTAATATTATTATATTCTTATAACATTGAGGTACATGTTATGTATTTAATATTCGTATTTGTTTTCAACGTTATATAACATAACATTGAACTTATTCACGTTATTTATGTTCATCTATTTTGCGTGTGTTTATATAATGTGTTGTTGCAAAGTAAATAAAGGTTTTATTTCACTAATGAGATTAATTAATGTTACTCGTTTTAGTAAAATAAAGGGAGTCAAGTTCACCTAAGATAACGCAAACATCATTATAACCCAGTTAGTAAACTCTATATTCTTAGAAGGGTGTTCTGTAATCAAAATTTTTAGAAATTTCAATATACTCATTTTTGATTTTGGTAAATATAGCGAAAAGAAAGCCAGCAAAGAGGGCAGTTTGGTAAGCAGTGATTTCATTTTATTTGAAGTTTCCATCAAGGTGACGTCCACATCAAACTGTTGAATGGATCGTTTCATTTAAATTGCTAAAAAAAACAAACAAAACAATCTCCATCGGACACAGATAAACTAACTAAATCTTGTTGATTTTTCCTTATAGAATTAAAGCAAACCCCGAAAGCTCTAAATCACTTTCATGTTGATAGTCAAGTTACAAATCAACAAAACTTTAGCAAACTGAATCAGTTTGAATCTTACTTCAAACACAAACTTGTGATTTATAGGCAATCCAATGCAATAAACCATCCAAAGGTTCTTACTTGGTCCCTAGTTTTACACCTTAGTGGATTAGAGATGGGCGGTTTTATTTAATTTTTTATCAACTTATTTTTCAAAAGCAGATGGTTATTTAATTTATACATTAATTAAATATATAAATTTGATCAAAGGAAATAGTTGGTATAAAGTTTTGCCATTCTCATGCAATCCAACTACTTTTAATTCAACATCTTCTAGTTTCCCATAATCTGATCCGTCTCTGTTTATTTGTTACAAGTATCATAAAAGCAAACTAGTTTCAGTAATGGTTTCGGTTATAATTGAATATCGGAAGTGCATCCCCACTGATTATGTCTTCAATTTTACTCTACAATTAGTGCAATGTACCATGCTATCATTTATAGAATGTTAACAAAAAAAACAGAATTACAAATTTGAAGAAGATTGTACAAATTTCAGAATTGGTATCTGTGATTCAACCATTTGAATGAAAACGGAAAATTTCGGTCAACTTGGAATAACATCTGTAAACCTTTTACTTACGTGTAGATATTTGTTGCATGTAAAGACAAACCCGTACCGCAAGTGTAAGACTACAAAACATACCTACTACTAGGGAAGGGATTAGCTATGAGGTTAGCATACTGGACTCCCACGCGGAGGTCCCGGGTTCGAATCCAGCAGCTGACCCTTAGATTTTCTCTTCCTAGGAGCTTCTTACAGCTCACTGTCCGGTGATGGACAGTGTTGTCTGTAACGAGAGAACACTGTCCGGAGGCCGGCAGTGCACTGGAAAAAGCTCCGGGCGCCAATAACCTTAGATGTTGACGCGCCTTAAATCATTAAAAAAAAAAAAAAATACCTACTACTATTAATTTAACAGTTTTTATTATATATATTTTATTTTCTACCTGACAAATCTCACACGTTAATTGATATTATTCCAAAAAAAAACTAGAAGAAAACTGTGCTACGCTTATCTAGAATTAAGAAGCGAATTATCTAACTTTTCAGTGAATGAGCATTTCAATTTATAAAGTTTTGGCTTTGGTTCAAACTCGCTGTGTGATTAAAGCATGCCTACTCTCTCCAACAGTTCTGGAAGGTAACCGTTTAGTTAGCCTTTGGAAGCCTCAATATTGTTAAGCAGTAATCAATCGAACGAACACCAACGCAAGTGCAGGATACTGCGTTAATTGACAGACTTTGGTTTTAATTCTTAAATGTTACCACTTTTTTTTTTTGGAAGACATTTTGGGTAGTCTCATTGTTGAAGCACGAAGGGAAACTGCGCCACTGATTCCTAGATCTCAAGAACACTCTGGTCATTTGGAACTTCTTATTGTTTATGGTTTGAAGCGGTGTTTTATTAGAGAATAAATTTTATATTTTATTGTTCAAGAGACTATCTGATTTAGATACTTGACATTATTTCACGTCTTTATCGAATAAAATGAAAGTTCGATTTTAATATTTTTTGCCGATCTCACCGATAGGTTGACTGATAGAGAAGATAACGAGGTACCAATGTTGGGCAAGTGAGTGAGTTCCCGGATGTGGGACTCCAAAGGGAGGAAGAGAATTAAGAAAGGGAAATCGAGAATATAATCAAATTTTCATAGAAGGATGAACTCAAACAAAAAGTTTGCAGATGGATGGATGAATTGTAATCTTTAAACGTGATCTGAATGTGTATAAAAAAGAAGATATTTCTAGAATCAGAAATGTGCTTGAATTGTTAACCGATAAACATCTAATAACCTGATTGTCATATTGTCGCGTTAGGCTACTATTGCAGGCGGGTGACTCAAATCATATTCAGGCACACTAATGTCATCCTATGATATAATCAGGTTAACACTTAAAAAGTACGCCAAAGAAAATTTATATTTTAAAAGACTAATAATCACAAAAAAGTTTCCATATTGAGGCTTTATGGCAGTGATGGCGAACCTCTAACCCGTGCAAGCATTTTCACTGACCCCCAATTGCTAGGCAACCATTTGTTTGTTTACACGGGTTGATTTAGATTTTCTAATTGTGTGGATAATTTATACTCAATCTGTATTTTTTTCAATCACGCATTGACATAAAAGCAATTTAAATGCTATCTATTAAACCTTTAGTTTGATCATTACAGTTCTAAAACGCAAATGACGACAAATGCTTTTGTAGTATTTGAAATAAAGCAAAAGTGTTTACAAAATATCAAATAAAATGTATAATTTTACTCATATTTTGTTTGTTAAAAAAATCCGACAACCCAAAGCAAATAACCATATTTAGATTTTTCTTCAGGTAAAACACACTTTTGTAGGGTTTTGTTCAGTTATGTTTGTTAAAAGAGACTTCCATAGCACTTGTTTCGTCCCGTTTTACCCGTTAAGTCAACTGAATTTTAATGATATTTAGTTTTGAAAATATTCAGTTTAAAATTTTTAAACTTAACTCTTGTGCAAATGTGCATTAGTGACCCAAGAGCTAGTACTAAAAAAAAATGAACAAAATTTGACCCACGTCTCAAAAAGGTTCGCCATCTCTGCCTTATGGAAATCAACACACCTTTACTAACGAACCGCTCAGTGACGGACGCCATGATGACCCAAGCGGAAGTGCTGCCTAATAAAGTACGCCATGTTTAAATTCAGCACAATGAAAAATAGTCTAGTACGAACACTCACACGACTTTTATTTATCGCAATTCAGTATGTTGTCTCTTATGATATTACCAGTAATTCATTTCAATAATTACTGTAGTCTTGCCCACACGGTTTTCATGAGGTTATACTTCATTGAAGAAATAACACATTTATGAACAAATATACACATAATTTAAACAGGAATAAACATAGAACTTTCATCACTTTTGTCAATGAATAATTGTTTTCGCAGCTGATGATCGGTCTTTTTTTGTCAGACTGAAGTGTTACAACATTTTAGAATGCAATGCCGCATTTTACACTCTTAGAAGCATTACTTGCTATTCCACAATACTTACAATCTCAGGCAGCGCAGATCCCAGTCTTTCCATTAGAAGCCTGGCTATTATTCTTTCGAACAATATATCTATTGTTTCTACCTATCAAGGGACCACCACCTGTGGTACCATTATTCTGTCCATTTTAAAGAAATTTCAATCGTTTTAAAGATTTAAATTTAAAATATCATAACCTATTATTAACATTTTTGTACCTAATAAGAGGAAATAATTAATTTAAATAAGTTCAACGAATAAACATATAAATTTTAAACCCATAGGGCCCTTAATTGAATTACTCCCTAGAAAGTGTTGCAAATAAAGTAGTAGAACTACATATTCAAGTATACCAGGTTTAAAGAAAATGGTAAAACTGTTTTTAGGAAAAATCTCAAAAAAGTGATGAATCGATTCTGCAAAGTTTAGCACTTTCTATTGGATGATTTTGACCAGAAACGTTGAGTTCGATAGTGAAATCTCAAATTTGATGTTCCGGCACCATTTTCTTTTTGCTAGTTTTTGAGTTACAGATCCAGACTAATTTGTAAGATCCACTTTTCTGGTGAAAAACTGGATATAAAAACTTTGGCACGATTGCAAACTTCCTCTACAACCTGATAGAGTAAGAGAAAGCAAAAAAACTCATCGAAAAACCATTTTTAGGGCAGTTCTGTAGGAAAGGATGAGATTAACTCCCTTAAAGGTAAGAGTAATGTGCGGCCTAGGGAAGGGATTAGCTGAGTGGTTAGCGAGCTGGACTCCCACGCGGAGGTCCCGGGTTCGAATCCAGCTGCTGACTCCTTAGATTTTCTCTTCCTAGGAGCTTCTTACAGCTCACTGTCCGGTGATGGACAATGTTGTCTGTAACGAGAGAACACTGTCCGGAGGCCGGCAGTGCACTGAAAAAAGCTCCGGGCGCCAATAACCATAGATGTTGACGCGCCTTAAATCATTAAAAAAAAAAAAAAAAAAAAAAAAAATGTGCGGCCTCATTATCTGTCTAATATAATTTTAAAGACAAAAGCTCCTGTTCTTGCGAAGACTCAATAATGCATTTTCTTTTCGAAAGTAAAACTCTCCATCAGCTTAGATCTTATTTCCTTTCAAATTTTTTAGCAACCAATTTTCATGCTCCAAAAGAAATTCAGTTTGAAAAATTATTAACTATAAAATCTAAAGTACAGATAAATGCCATACACAATTATTGTAAACAGCCTCTTAGAATAAGAAGTTTTGTTTTGGGAGAATAGTTTCCTTTAGATTATGTTGATTTCCCTGCACATAAATATATTATTTTGAAATTTATATTTTATTTGCAAGCATATCTGTTTTGGTTCTCTAATTTGAAGATATAATAATCTTTTTTTTTTGTTTAAGAAGTTTTATTACTCTTATTTTATTTTATTATTTTTTTACTTTTGTATTTCTATTTTATTTTTATTTCTAAATTTTGTCGTTAATATTATTATAATTACTTATGTACTTTTATGGTTGACTAACTTGCTCAAAAGCGTATGTAAGCTTAATAGGTACAAATAAATAAATAAATAAAATAAGCAAATAAAATTTCTGCTTTAAAGATAATCGGTTGAGTAGAGGATTTACTTTTTTGAATAAATATTGTGGTTTTTGGCCATTTTTCTGTGTTTTTCTGAACAAATTCTAACATTCTAGAAAACTTCATTACGTAAATAGCGGTGTTACGAAAGCCGTGTGATTTTTCGAATACATTTCGTCTTGTAGTGATACAAATGTGTGCAAATGACTCGTTGCCAGTTAATAACTGATATAATATTTTCTGTTTAAATAATTTGTTCATGAAACTTAAATTAAGTGTGATAGACTTCAATATATTTATCCGATTATTTGACTTTTACTTAACCATCGTTTAGAATTTGTTTTTTTTGTAAGTTTTGTAGCCAGATGGTTGCAGGAGATATGACCTTCCAAGGTCTCGTGTTTAAATAAATAAAAAAAAAAAAATATATCTATTTGGCTTGTGACAACTTGAAATTACATACCGCATATGGTGCAGTTGCTGTGCCACGTTAGTTTTCTAGAGATGAAATATTAAGTTGGGTGTGACATAAAATGTAATTTATATCGCAGCAATATCTTTTTATTACTTCACTGACATCCCTAAAGATGCAGACACTGAGTAGGATTCAATATTGAAATATTCTGAAACTTTATCTCTTAAGTTCTATTTTCTTTTTCTTCTTACAGAAGACATTGCGGCCCTGTTTTTAGGTGCTTCAAAATCGACTTTTCACGGTAATCAAAAAATTTGCAGTCATTGAAATATGTTTTAATTTATTTTATTGATTGGATAGTAGCTCAACTCATGCTGATACCTACTCGATGCTCACCGACATGTTTCTATATCATAGAGTCTAGTGCCGCATAATAATGTGGGAGCGCCAAAATTCCAAATTACGGGAAAGAACAGAGTGTCCAGTAAAATTGTTGGACATTGTTAGACAAATTCTAACTCAAACGATGAGTACAACCATACCCAAGTTTACTAAGTTCTTGATATTCTTAAGGCCGGATATGAGGCCGGTTAAAAACTCTAAAACTACTACAACTCATATTCGGACAAACAATAAATTGCTAACACGCCAAACACGCATTCTGCGTCCCGATTTTATCACCCCATAACATTCATTGAATATGGAGACCAAATACAACTTGAATAAGCAAGTATCGGACGAAGTAGAGAGGCGATATAAGTTTATGAGAGATTATGTATGAATGAAGTTGAGGGAAGTCCGAACATTTTGTATCCGCGTTTAGAAATTGTGTTTATATGGAGCCAGATCTTTAACTAAGGGTGGTCTATTCAACGGAAAGATATTAGTTCAGTAGGTGAACAGCAAGGTATTTCAAAAAATGTTGACTTTTAAAATTTAAAGAGCGCCGGACGGAAAATCTTCAGTGAATTTAAAAACAAAAAGCTTCGTTCGTATCAGAGCAAAATCGATTAATTAATTGATTGATAGTAAATAAATTTCAAATTATAACAATAAATGCAAAATATTCCCTAATTTAGAAGTTTCAGTAACCAAAATTATTTGTTTTTTAAATTCTGTATGAGACACATAAAAAATGAATTGATTTTAACGTTAATTAGGTAATTGAAACTTTTCCAATTAAGTAAAATGGCCATTAAAATGATTACAACTGCATTGTCTTTATAGCAAATTATATTTAAATAAACTTTGTACAATTACATGTTTTGCTAATAATTTTAAAAGATACAAAACATTTAATTTGTTTTGTTATTTACAATCTGTATACATGTATACAATTAGTAAATGAGAAGAGTATGATGAACTGGAGCGGGAGGAGAGCAGGAGGAGAGAAGCTACCCAGTGGTAGCACTCTCTGTAGGAGAGAGGAGAATGTGAGGAGGAGAATATGAGGAGGAGAGTGTAAGGAGGAAATACGAGGAGGATAATTTAGGTCTTCAGCCTACAAGGAAGTCGCGGGGCCATTGGTGATTCAACCGGCGAGGAGTATTAGGGATGTCAGAAGAAGTGAGAGACAGTACAAGAGGATTAGAGATAGTCGAGAGAGTAGTATGGATACAAAACATTTAATTAAGATTTTTTATAAATAAAAGAAAAACAAACATTTTTTGATCAATTGTAGCGACTATTACAGAAAACAGAAGACTTCGATGCGTAAAAAAATAAATAAATAAAAAGTAGCTCTATGCGGGATTCAAACCGGGGATCTCCCACTTACAAAAAGCCACACCTCAGAACCACTAGAGCTTTTTCTAAAGTATGTTACCAAACATTTTTTTCCAAATCAAAATGATCTTATTTTGAAAACACCATTGTTAAACGGAACTAAGAGAATTTTTGTTGGGCGCGAACATCTTCAATATCAATCTTATCAATATTGAATATCTTCAATATTGGAAATTAAAAAAAAAAATCATTTTAGGTGAACAGCAAGGGGTTTTAAGTGATTTTAGGGTAGTTCGAAGGTCATTTATGAATACAGAAATAATATAGGGCCAAGTGGAGTACACCAGAGCTGCCACTAAATGCTGCAGAATGGATTGATCTAAGACGAACTCTTTGCCGACGACTATTCAGGTTAGTAACGCGGAAGTATTGATTGAACCATTACACCATAAGCTTCACGTTTCAGAATCACCAAGTCAAAAGGACGTTGAGAAATAAAAATACACGGCATCTGCCTGAAACTCAAAGTCTTGGAGGGGATTAGTGACTGTAGATCCATTCTTAGACGATACCACGTTGATCAGTTGAAAGTATTGGAGTGACAGAGGCAGAAATAATGTCCTGAGCAAGTCATTCAAATATTTTGCTTATAGAGGACTGCACAGAAATAGGGAGGAAATTTTTAATGTTAATTCGGTTCCAGACTTGTAGACAGAAACAATATTAATTACTTTTAAACCAGATGGTATGATACCGTGAGAAAAGTATTGAACAGATGGTGAAAAGGCGTGACCAGGCAAAAAGCGCTTTGTTTTAGGGTAAAATAATGAATTTTTCAAGCCCAGGACCTTTTTGGGAGTAGATGCCGGTTTGTTTCGAAAGTATTGAGTCTGGAGTAATTTCAATGGAGGGAATATTTGAGTAATTATTAGAATGGAGATCTAACAGAATCATTACGACCTGCAAGGGGGCCAAAAATATTAGCGAATGTTAATTTATTATCTCTTGTTCATTGTCAGGATGCAGCACACCAAGCAGGTTAACTAATTCTCTTAAGAGAGTTCACATAGTTCTAAAAATATTTAATACTCAGTGGATTACTCTAGAAAAGAAAGTGTTTTATAACGGAGAACAGGGAACAAGGTTATATTCTATTTCGTGTAGGTCCGTAGAAAGCAATCAATCTAAATTCAATCTGACGTTCCAACTAATAATGGAGAATGCACTGTTAATTCGATACGACAATGGTTCTCACATAGGTGGTACATTTGTCAGTCCGCAAACTAAATCTAGTGATCTCAGAGGGTGAACACCAGATATTTGTGGGCTGCCCCAATGCGGTCCCAGGCACGTACAACCTCACCAACCCTCCCACGTACACGCGCGCATTCTCAAACACAACTACGGCCGAGATTACTGACACAACTAAACTAGTAACATGATACACGTCATAGCTAGTTTGGAGTAGGCAAAATGTCCGCTCAACTCCCCCGTCTTCGTCAGCAATGATTCAACATTATGTTTCACCATCCTTCTGGGCTGCTGAATTGTGCAGCAAATCTAAATAGGAACAATAGTTCACTGGTATATACTCACACGTTCACCATGCTTGCTCTTCAAACCCATAAACTAACCAAATTATACATTGTTACCCAATCTTTCATAACTAATGTTTCTAAGATATTACAAAAAATTTGTTACATTACTTATTAGAAGTTGCTATTTCATTTTTTCTGCTGCAATATTATTCATTTATTGAATTAATCCATTCAATCGATGTATTCAGTTGATTCAGTATTTTACCATATTTTATTTTTGTAAACTGCTCATTTTATTCTAGTTATTAAATTAAATACTTATTTCAACGTGTTGTTATCTTCAAATTTTCCAATATCACAGCTACTCTACAGTCGCAAATGTCACCATGAACTGGCATGAACTCTGCAACTTGTAATAATTTTGTTTTTACTCCCTCTCTCTCAGATTTTGCTTTTCACCAGCTCTGGGCTAGTCCAGATTCAAATATCGAACGGAAGCAAAAATAAATGAATGAACAGAGCAGTAAATCTGTGCACGATAAAGTAAACACCGTAACTTTTTTTCGGTAGTAATACGAAAACTTTTCTAAGCAAGGTTGGAACAACAAGCGCTTGCTTGTTTGATTGATACTGAAACCTTACATTTTTTGCTTGGTCGCCGGGCCAACAGCCTTCTCTCTTTCAATAAAACTTTATCCACCTTTTTCATAAGTTTTTTTTTTTTAAGATTTATAGTTTAGTTTAAATAGTACTTTATTTATACGAAAGAAAATAAATACAAAAACTGATATATAAAAATAAGTACAATAGGCATGGCTAGACCGTCTGCCGGAGTTTGTCTTAAGTACAATATCATAAGTAGATACAAAAATAAAATTACTATTTGCAATTGAAGCAAAGTAATATGTAAATTTAAGTAAAAAAAAAAAAAAAAGAAAAGATATCTACAATAATGTAATAAGTAAAATATAAATTAGGAAACTTCTACACAAAAAACAAAGAAAATACAGATATAAAAAATATATAGAAAAGGAAATGAATAAGATCACATAAAAATAAAAAGAGACAAAAGAAAGAAAGAAAGAAAAAAAAAAAAAAATTATTAAATTCTCTGAATTATACTGCCTAAAGAAGTGTACATTCCTTATGTGAAGAGTACATACGATATTTAGTTTGACAATCTTAAATTTCTTATGCCCCAAATATGACGAGCAAATTTAAGCAATAACCGATCTGATGTGGAAAACAATTCAACAATAAATCTACCAGAAATGAGATCAGAGCCGAAGAACCTTTTTCGCGAGTCAACAAATGCTGGACATTCCCCAAGAAAGTGATAAAGAGTCTCAGGCTGCCGAAGATTACACACCTGGCAATACTCCTTGTCCGGATCCCTCTCCATCCACGGGACTCTATTTAAATTTAAGAGCTCCCCTTTGAGTTTAAACCACAAACTCAGATCAGATAAATTAAAACAAGTCACTGAGTTCAACCCGCAATGAGTACCGAAATCTTCCTTGTTTTCTATTAAAGCTCGATACAACAGATACTTATCAGAATTTCTAGCACGCTCAAGAGATTCTTTCCTATAAAAACGTGTTAAAGTAGAAATTAATGAGCCTAGTTGCTTTGACCATACGGATTTATCCTGGATTGATGAGTCAAAGTGTACACCATGCAATTGGGATAAACTAATCCACGAAGAAAACCATGATAATTTACGCCTAATTACTTCCATGGCCACTATCTTAGGCAAGCGATAGTCAGGTAATTCAAGCAAATTAAGACAATAACCTATATTAAGTTTCAATGTGAAGAGAAAAACCGGATCTAGGGAAGTTTCGATGTGCAGCATATAGTTGGGAGTGCAGGCAGGAAGAGAGAACAACTTTTTAAGAAAGTATCTTTGAAATTTCTCCAACAATTCATATTGTTCATGCCCCCACACTTGAGCACCATAACATGCTACTGCCCGAGATACAGTCTTATAAATTTGATATTTGACCCGCAATGGCGCATCATTCACCGAAATCACATTGGCCCACGTGGTATTAATACCAAGTTTGGCAACTGAGATTTTCCTCTTAAAATGTTCATAGAAGGAGAGCCGACTGGACAGTGTGATTCCCAAATAATTGTAGGTTTTTACGATCTCAATTTTCTGACCCCCATATCTCCAGCACTCACGAGATCCCAATCGACCACCTCTACGGAAAACTAGGATCTTAGATTTACTAAGGTTAATGTGTAGGTTCCATTGCTTACAGTATGTTTCCAAAATATTTATATTTCTCTGTAAGAGAAGCGGGTTATCCGCCATTAGGACGACATCGTCAGCATACAATAGTACCTTCACCTTAGTGGTTCCTAGTCGGACTCCACCCTCTAACACTGGGGGCAAATCATCTAGAAATATAGAAAACAAAAGAGGACTGAGGACACAACCCTGTCTAACCCCAGTACCAACAGAGAAAAACTCAGACACCCCGTCCTTGCTTCTGACCGCCGATTCCGATCTCGAATACAGAGCTTGGAGAGCCGAGATGAGCTTGGATGAGATCCCAATATTAAAAAGTTTGAGAAACAAGGAGGAGCGATGAACACTGTCAAATGCCGCTCTGAAATCTACAAAAAAGCAATAAAGCTTTTTCCTGGGTTGAGCAAACGTGATGTTAACAGCATTGATTAGGATAAAAAGATTATCCAGGGAAGAATAACCTCGCCTAAACCCAGCCTGGCATTCACTTAATAAGTCATTGTCTTTGACAAAGGGTTCAATGCGACGCAAGAGAAGACTGGAGAAAATATTGGCCATAGAATCAATACAAGAAATGCCCCTATAGTTGCACACCCTGTTCACATCTCCTGATTTGTGCAGCGGAACTATTAGAGATCTTGAAAATGTTAGGGGCACTGTACCAGACTCAAAAATATAGTTATACAATGACAGCAGTTTATGTAGAAAAGATGTAGGGGCATACTTATAAAATTCGTAACTAACTCTGTCGTACCCTGGGGATTTATTATTTTTTAGATTAGACACTACCATATGTAGTTCTTCATAGGAGAAAGGGGCGTCCAAGGTAGGAGACCTAAAACAAGGCTCAGCATACAGAGTCGGGCAAGGATGTGAGGAGGGATTAAGCAGCGATCGGAAATGTGCAACCCACTCACTTAATGAAATTTTATTATTATAGGCAAAATTGGAACCTCTTAGGTGATTAATTAAAGTCCATAATTGCTTGGAATCCCTTACGGATTTCAGCTGCTCATTTATAGAAAGAAAAAACTGCTCCTTCTTTGCTTTACAAAGTAGGTTGAAACTGTTGTTGGCTTCGCAATAAGCTATTTTAACTATACAAGAATTGGTCCTGCGAAACAAATTTAACAACTTAAATGCCCTCTTTCTAGACTGTAGACACTGGTAATCAAACCAAGGCTTGTGCCGGACTATTTTCATTAGGGTTTTAGAGCTCTGTAAATGACAAGATTTCTTAATAAGACCCGTTAGTAAATTCACACTTTCCTGAGGGTCTTCGGGAAGAACATCGATATTTGTTATAAGACTTGTCAACGTTTCTCTATAAACATTAAGTTTGCTATCGCGCCAAGATAGCCTAGGCAACAAGCGCGACTCGCAGGTTTCATCTTTAGATATATCAAGATTTATAAATATTTTAATAATTTTTTTCCTCCATATCTACTGCCAGGGCAATAGCGCTGTTTTAAGAAACTGTATTGCTTGCGATGCGAGCAGTTCTGCTTGAATCTACTCGAGTAGAATTCTTTTTCTTTAACCGAATTCATTTCAAATTTCATACTTAAAATTTTTTCAAAATTACTAAACTCTACTTTTTTAAAATTTCTTCTTTTAGCTTACTAAGTGCAGTTTAGTCCGTTACTTAACCCAATATTTCGCTTTAATAATTAAAACCTTTAGAAATATATTCCTCTAAGTGAAATTGCTAAACTAGGGGACTATTTTTCAGTCTTGGTCCTGTGTGGTTTCTTACCATGAAAGAAATATCACTGTGCCTCTACAAGAACACAGCATAGGGTGGGAAAAGTTGATGGAGGGGACACCATTTCCACCAGGGCGCATCTTCAACGCCCCGCCTAGACTAGTATTACAGTAATTAATATCTGTTGAATAAAATTCTGAATCGAATGGCACCTCTTTAATGAAAATCGATTCACGCGTTTAGGCGCTACTTTTTACCAAAAAAAACAGAACAATTTGAGAAAATGCCGTTTTTTCCCCCAATTTTTGGCAACTTTTTTCTGGCGAAATTTAACTGGTTTGTGTTGTTGCAAAAATTACAGTTATAAATGAGGATTCATCCAATATTATAAAGAAGATTTGGGAATTTTATCTTTTATAGAACAAGAGAAAAAAATGATCGAAGTTCTGAGTTTTTCAACGTTACGCGTCTTCATGCACTTTTTCACGATTAACCACCGGACATTTTTAATACTTATTCATAATTAACATATTAAATTAGAATATAGACTAGCTTTTTTAAAAGTGGTTAGTTTTTATAGATCTAGCTTATACATATTACAATGACACATCATATTATCACCTTTCTATTCACTAAACTTGCTACTCTTTGTGATATACTAATCATTTCAACAAATTCGCAGGAAATATTGACTTTGACGTCGATAGAGCATGAGTTTTAAAAACTTGACTGAACTGGAGCGTGTGAATATGGATAGTATTATTAAGGTGACCAATCGTCCTCCTTTAGGGAGGACAGTCCTCCTTTTGTAGGTTCTGTCCTCCCTCGAAAAATGTCCTCCTACCTGTCCTCCTTTTCGATATTTGTCCTCCTTTTTGATGTGTTAATCTCTGTATTCAGAAATTGTGTTGAGTTTTTATCGAAAGAAATGCCTGATATTAAAATCGATGACAATTGTTTGAAGAAATTAGAAGACTGAATATATATTTAAATTCTGATAAATTAGAACAATGGGAAAATCAACATGTTGAAATTGATAAAAGATGGGTGGAAATATTTAACCATTTCAAAAATGAACACATGAAAATTTAGTAATTCCTGTTGAATTTACGTTGTGCTGCCCTGGAACAAATGCAGCAGTTGAAAGAGTTTTTTCAATGGGTAATGATTTTTGGCTAAGTGAGAAATCAAGATTGAATGTTGATACTCTAGCTGCAGCACTTACTGTAGAGTTCAATATGAAGGATATTTCTTGCTCCGAAATTTCCAATATACTGTTAAAAAATGATATATTGACAAAAAATATCCATTCAATGGAAAAATACTCGTTTAATTAAATAATTATAGTAAGAATAATTTGTAAATTATTACATTTTTTTTTTTTTTAACTTTTATTCAGATTTTTACAACTGCACAGAAATCAATGCAACAAGCAAAACAGATGGTCGATAATAGAGTGTGCTGATAGGCTAGGCCAACAAGCACACATTGACATGACTGACATGAACGACGGCCATCCAGCGATAGCAGTCGTAATATGCCATAATAGCAGGAGAATCACGACTGTCACACTAGACAGCCGACGCTACATTCGCAGATGGTCACGAGGCCACCGACGCCTCAACTGTCGTGGAGGATTAGTTGGGAGGGTGGAGGTTGAGAGGGCTTGGACTAAAGGATTCATGTGAGAGGATAGTTGGGAATGGAATTTTATGTAACGGGATTTGGCGAGGACAGAGACGAAGGGAATTTTAAGGTCATTGTGTATAGTATGGTTAGAGACGTAGAAAGGAGCATTGACAAGGGTACGAAGGATTTTGGATTGAAGGGATTGGATACGATGAAGGTTCGAGTGTTTGGCTGTCCCGTACAGTTCTATTCCATATGTCCAATATAGGGGCTCTAGTAATGTGTAGTACAGCTGTCTTTTGTTACGTAGCGTCAGTTTTGAACGTTTGTCTAGTAATTTTTTTAATAGTTTATATCTGTTATTTAACTCAGTTCGTTTTAGTCGAGTATGGGGATTCCAGGTTAGTCGTTTGTCGAGGTGAAGTCCAAGGTAACGTACTTTTGTAACGGTAGGAAGAGCAATATGGTTGAAATATATGGAAGGGAGGGTTTTCCGGTTTAGTGTGAAAACTATATGTTTGGATTTTTGTTGATTTACCTTAATTCTCCACTTTCGTAGCCCAGGGTTCTAGGATATTAATATGGGATTGAAGATGGCAAGTTGCCATGACAGG
Organism: Rhodnius prolixus; assembly: GCF_049639745.1. NCBI lineage: Eukaryota > Metazoa > Arthropoda > Insecta > Hemiptera > Reduviidae > Rhodnius > Rhodnius prolixus. The sequence goes on along the minus strand of NW_027411581.1, from coordinate 31,217,606 downwards.
ATCATTGTCAGACGATAAAATGGCCGTGTCGTCAGCGAAGGTAAAGGTAGCAGTATTTGGATGCAGTCCTTTTTTTGTCCTTCTTTTCATTGTCAAAAAATTGGTCACCTTAGTATTATCTAATTGTGATTGCGAAAATCGAATACTGTGACAGATCTACATTTAGTTGAGGGGAAGAAACTAAAAAAATAGATTTTTCTGATAAAAAAAAAAGTTCAAATAAAAGTGATAGGTCTCAATGAATGAAATCGTTAGAGCTGTCATTAAAAAGTTATTAAAGTCATGAGGAAGTCATTAATAACTAATTAACCGTTCCAAAAAACCTAACCTTGTTTTGGCTGTAACCATTAACATCGAAAAGATTGACGGATCAGCATCCTACGATTTTAATTCTAGAAATATTTTAATCTCATACATTTATTCCAATACTGATGGAGTGCTCTAAACTAAATTGCAATCAGACAACGTCTATTCTTCAATTTGACCAGATCGCAGCACTTCGACTTAGCCTTATTAAGGTAAAGTAATGATTTAATGTAAAAGTAAACAGTGAGAAATTAAAGGAAGTCTAGAGTTCACAGTAATGAAATAAAAAGCCAAAAACTTACCATTTGAAGTTCAGTTTAGAAAACATTTAATGGTTTCACAAGATAGAACCATTCCTCGCCTCTCCTGAAATGAGGTAGCCTTCTCCCATTAATTCAATTAATGGGTGACGTAGCTGGGGCTCTATTGGGTCACCATCCCACTGAGTTTGAGTGTAACGCTCGGCCAACTTCAAAACAAGTTAACAATGTTCATCAAACCAACGCAGTTTATAAACTGGACAAATCAGTAACAGTTAAATGATTGACCCACAATAACCGACTAAATAGTAAAAGGGTCCTAAAACTACTTTTACGCAAACCAAACTAGAGACTAAACCAAGACCAAGAACTGTATTCGTGTCCGTTATTGAAGGAATACCGATAAAGGGGTGGTTCTCAGAAAGATTTTTTTTTGTGCGCAAGCACTTTCGAACAGGCAAAAAGAACATTTTCACTGTTCATTCTAGTTCCATCAATCCTTGATAAAAATCACAAAAAATAATTACTTAAAGTAAAAGTTATAGTTCTACCTGTAACATTGATACGGTAAAAAACATTCTTAGAAACTATAAAGTGGCACTTGAAAGGGAATACTACTTACCCACTCACTCGGCGTACCCAAAATGCAATAGAATGTCTCGCGTAAAACAAATGGAAGGCCCTACCCAAGTTCGTACAAAATAGTTGCAGCTGTTTTCGAGAAAACAAAAATTCAATGAATTGGTACTTATGGTCGAGATATTTCCCTCAAGTCTCATGATGGAATCCAAACGGAATATAAAGTTTGAACTTCTAACAATTCTTCGTTAGCAAGCTAACACCCGTTCACATGCACAAAGACCATGTTCTAAAAACTTCATTTTCGGACCTGAGCGCCTCAAAACGGATATTGCCGGAGATAGTTTGATACGATTCCTTAACATTGTCTATCAACAGTGGGGATTGAGATGGATGGACAATACGAGGTGTGTTCAAAAAGTAACGGGAATTTTCGTTTTTTGAAAAAAATATTTATTTATTCATCTACATTAATATTGTCGCCTTCAAAGTAGTCCCCTTCGCATACAATACACTTGTGCCAGCGCTTTTTCCAATCCTCGAAACACTTCTGAAACTCGATCTTTGTGATAGCTTTCAGCTCTTTCAGCGATTCGCTTTTAATGTCATCTATGCTTGTAAAACGACGGCCTTTTAATGTTCTCTTTATGTTTGGAAATAGAAAAAAGTCACATGGAGCCATGTCTGGCGAATATGGAGGCTGGGGCATCGTTAAAGTTTTGTTTTTGGCCAAAAATTCACGAACAAGCAATGAAGTGTGAGCAGGTGCATTATCGTGGTGCAAAATCCATGAATTGTTTTGCCACAAATCCGGGCGTTTTTTTCGGATTGCTTCAGGCAAACGGCGTTGAACTTGTAGGTAGTACTCCTTATTGATTGTTTGACCTTGTGGCAAGAATTCATGATGCACTATGCCATTAAAATCGAAGAACACAGTGAGCATAACCTTCACATTCGACCGCACTTGTCGAGCCTTTTTCGTCTTGGCGATCCAGAATGCCTCCACTGGTACGATTGAGCCTTAGTTTCGACATCATATCCGTAAACCCATGTTTCGTCACCTGTTATAACACGTTTCAGTAGATCCGCATCGTTGTCGACTTCATTGAGTGACTCTTGAGCAACTTCCATTCTCCGCTGTTTTTGTTCGAAATTCAACAATTTTGGAACAAATTTTGCTGCCACACGTTTCATACCCAAAACATCCGAAAAAATTTCATGGCATGAGCCAATTGATATGGCAACATCATCAGCGACTTCTCTGATTGTGATTCGGCGATCGTTCATAACCATTTCTTTCACTTTTTTCACGTTTTCATCGGTTGTTGATGTGCTTGGACGTCCAGGTCGTTCGTCATCTTCAACGTTTTCGCGGCCATCTTGGAAACGCTTATACCACTCGTAAATCCTTGTTTTACTCATAGCAGACTCACCATTAGCCTTTATTAACATTTCACACACTTTATTACACTTTATTTCATTTTTTACGCAAAATTTAATACAAATTCTTTGATCCATTTTTTTTAACAAACAAAAATCGCCAAGCTCGAAAAACACGTCCGTCTAACCTTAACGGCTGCCACTTAAGAAGTAAACAATGAATATTACTGAAAATTTTATCGTACTTCAGGGGCATGTGTACCAACATAATAAAAAAAAAAATTTTACAATCAGACTCTCCAAACCCGCGAAATTTAAAAATTCCCGTTACTTTTTGAACACACCTCGTATACTACTGTATTTAGTGTAAATCTACACATTACAGGGGTTCTGTAAATAATCGTACCATTTATCAAATTAGAAAAGACCTTCTAGCGACGGTCTATTAATTATGTTAACTACAGTAAAAAAAAAAAAAACTCGCTTAACGTTACTTTCTGCTCTTTTTTTATTTATATTTCTTCCCTTAGGGCGTAATCAGCACTCTGAAGTTAATCTTAACACAATTAACACAAACTGAAAGCAAATGATCAACAACTTGGAGGGATATCAAGCAGCTTACAGTTCTATTGCACTCAGGGGATTAGAACGGTGGTGTTCGCAAATGTGTAAAAACTTTACGAATTTATCTTTCTTAAAACAAAACAGCTACAAAATTCTTACAAGTAATTCCCTTTACGCCTAGTATTAATAAAAAAAACATTTATTTGTAAATATTTTCACTTTCTAGGTAATGCAATATCAAATTCTTACAATATCATATTTTCCAGTTTGTAAAACATATCATTAAACTGAAATTTAGCTACATAAAACTGGATTTAAAAAAGAATTTTTCTAGCAAGATGATAAATTGAAAAGCAATAAATCTTCTTTACATGTAAATACAATGCTGAACAATTTTTAACCAGCAGAAAGAGAGCTGAAACCTTTTCATATCAAGGTAAGTTTCTCCCTTCTAAGGGAAATCCGAGTTAAAAACATAGTTCTAGATTGTATTCTAGAAATATTGAATTCTATTCTACTTTATTGCACCATATTGGCGATACAATTTACTTTATGAAACCGTTCATTATTATTTAATGCATTTATGTATCTTAATTTAGTTGAAGTTGCTGCACTTATTACTTTTTTACTAGGCAAGGACAATATTGCAATTATGCAAAAGTTTTGAAATTGATTTTTCAACAGTAATAATCTTTTATTAGATCCACTGAGTCAGAAAAGTTAATTTGTAAAGTATCTGAAATAAATAAATTAAATAAAAGATAAAACTAAACCTTTTCATTTGGTTACACTAGGAGACCTGACGGCAATTTAGCGATTGAAATTCCTTGATTTGCATTACCACTTTTCTGAATGGAATTTCATCTTTTTGATTTTGTTTCAAAAGAGGATTTGCTCTTCTTTTCCATGTGGCTCATCCAGTTTTTCGAAGCTGCCAACTACTTTCGCGAATGCCTTCCTATCCTCTGCCATGAGAAAGAGCTCTCCAGACCTCCGTACGCCGGTCCAATCCCTGATGTTGCTCAGCCATGAAAGCTGCTTCCTCACCTCACCACGGCGTCCCTCAATTCGTCCATTCATAATCAACTGGAGAAGACTATATTTTTCTCTATATCCTAGGTATTCGACCTTCCTGCTTTTGATAGTGGTTAACAGTTCCCGTTGGGTATTTTGCTCTTGCGAGAACTTCGCATTTGGATACCCTATCGACCCAAGAGATCCTCCAGATGCGTCTAAGTAGCCACATCTTAAAGGCCTCGGGTTTTCTTATTGTGTTTATCTTGAGAATCCTAACCTCAGCTCCATACAAGAAAACAGTCCAGACATAATATCTGACCATCCTTAGCTTCAAATTGCCATCACGGAAGTAAGATCTCAATTTATTGAAAGCGTCCCCATACAGCTTCTATTCTGCACTTAATTTCTTTATCCAGATCTAAATCCACGGGCAGAATTCATCCAAGATACCTGATCGGGTTAACTCGCTTAATTACCCTGGGCTTTTAAAAATTTCTTTAAATTTAATACCCACATTGTAGGAAAATTCGATTAGATGCCTTCTGGAAGATGGGGTTCATTGTAATTTCTTATAAAGAGCAATAATAATAAATTCCTCTTGTACTATACATTACTATATAATTCACGACGCCCTGCCATATATTTATAAAGAATCGTTGAAAGTGTGGATAAAATACCAAGTTGGAAAAATATTTTACATAGAAAAAGTCCACTTTACCAGATGGAAATTTTACATTATGAAACGTTTTCTAAAATTCCCTTTACGATTATCTCAAATTTTCTTCAGCACATGTAGATAACCAAATTTATTTGGATAATTTATCTTGCTACATTTTTTTTTAGGATATTCTGAGAACGGATGGGTGAAGATTTTAAATGAAATGCCATTTAGAAAGACAGGGGAAGTTTTGTAGTATAATGTATTCTACAATTTCATGACCTGGATAATGTTGGTAATAAATAAATATTTTTAAAATTTAAAGTTTTGATTTTCTTTTTTAACTTGATGATAAAATTGAAGTCAACTATGTTTTTATGAAAATTCTATAGAAAACTTTCATTAAGCAGAAGAACCGTAAGAGAATGGGTTCACAGCAGATATTTCATGGAAGATGTACCAATTGTCTGGGATTAGCTGTCCTGAGTAAAAAACGGTTCTGCTTTCTTTGACTCGAGAGTGATTTATCACTCTAAGAGCCAAAGTATTAAACTGAAAAGATTTGTGACTATCAAGACAGTAATTTAATTTATTGTAAACTCTTTGCAAAGATTATTTCTTTTGAATTATAAATGTTATTGTTTGTTTGGTCGCTTCTTTTTTTCATTACCATAAAATGTATTTAAATAAAAACAATGCAATCCATCCAACTGTAACTACATTTAAAAAAATCTTGTTTTAAAATAAATTTCTCTTATTGTTAGAGTGTGCGTGATTGAATTATCTCGTATCTTAGAATTTGTTCTAAAGAGATAGAAGACCAATATTTTAAGCTTATATGTGATAAGATATTGCTGATACAGAATATTTGATCTCACAGCTTTCCCATAAACCCCCTCTTTTCTCTTGTTTCAAACCAAACTGATAGATACAGACCTAACACCCGTTTATTTCGAATGAATCCCGCTGGCAACTGCCCTGAAAATTAAAAGAATTGCGAAATAAGACTTCATTTGAGTCGCACTTCTGGTGTACTGATATTTTTGCTACCCAGAAATTAGGTTAGACTTACATAATAAAAAATGCCTATGACAGAATCGTGCAATATCAGAAATTGCGATTGAGGAGAGTTTTCTACAACCTCTTTAAAAACCTTACATAAATTACCTTTCTAGGGGTAAATAAATGTAATAGTCCTCCATAGGGAAGGGATTAGTTATGAGGTTCGAATCCAGCTGCTGACCCTTGGATATTCTCTTCCTAGGAGCTTCTTACAGCTCACTCTCCGGTGATGGACAGTGTTGTCTGTAACGAGAGAACACTGTTCGGAGGCCGGCAGTGCACTGAAAAAAATAGCTCCGGGCGCCAATAACCTTAGATGTTGACGCGCCTTAAATCATAAAAAAAAAATAGTCCTCCATGTTGGTAGTGTGTGTACGCAGGTTAGAGAACAGTGATGCAAACATTTTCAAAATAAAACAGAAAAAAAATGGGTTCTTATTGAGGCGGGTCTTTATTTAGTAGAGTGGCACTTCCGTTCATCCAGAAATTCTTCGAATTTTAGATTTCAGTTAATCGTAAACGCTCCATTTTATGTCTCCAACCTGACTATACATATACACACTGACCTTAACATTCCTTTTGTCACCCAAGTTATAAATGTAAATGAGTTGTGAGTTTGAAAGTGACAATATGCTAGTACTTCATAAGATGCTAAAGGAAAGGTATATGGAGGGTTGGTAGACTGAGGACCCGATGGTATGATGGTGTGAAGCAGAATATCTCTCCTTGGCGTTCCTAACCGGAAGACGGCAGCATTTCGATAGAGGACGCCGAGAAACGCGTGAGCAAGTTGTAGCGTTATCGTCATCAAGATATCAAACACAAACTAACAAATAAATTACTAATACTGGCAATGACCAGTAATTTATCTCCTTTTAAATTTAAGTAAATCTAGCGATATAGATTTGTCTTTTCGGGCACAGTCCTTTTAAATTCATTCCAGTGTAATTGAGTTTATAAATAATTACAATACTTCCTCATTTTGTGGCGAGAAAACGCGAGAAATAAATAGGAATTTCTAAGTAAGTTTACTTACAGTAAATTATTTAAAAAGAAGATGTAAATATCTAGCCAGTGACTTTGTGATATTAAAGTTTAGTTTGATGGTAAGTTCGATTTTCTTGCCTGGAAGGGTGGAGTTGGCTAGATGTATGGTTATCCCTTCTCGGTGTAGCAGGACACTTGGTGGCTATGCTTGTGCAAACTGCGTGCTATCCCATTAGGGTCCCCCGCCCAAACATAATAAATGTTCCAAAGCAGTTTTTCTCGCTAAACCTTTGGAATAACAAACTTCACCTTTCTTAGTTCTTTTGCTTTTTATTGATAAATGGGAAAACATCATCCAAATTTCTAGTTCTAATTATTTATAAGAGTTCTAAATTCACAGACTACTTCTTACAACAATAATTAGAAATATATTTGAGGAATTTTATATTGAAATTAATGTTTTTAATGTGTACTTATATTGCCGGACTTAATCATTTATTTAAAGTACGTATTATATATTTCATTTCATAAATTATGTTATAACAAAATATAGTAAGGTCGTTGACCAAAAAATTTGTCTGTCGCTTTTATCTTTATACTTTATGAATGAAACCACAAAAATAATAAAGGCCTATTATTAATATTAGAACAAAATATTTTTATGTCAGTAAAATGATTGAATTTTCTGGAAGTTAAACAAAATGATGGAATCGTGGTGAGGCTCCAATTCCATGGCTATCAGTTACTAAGAGTTTTATTTAAAGCAAGTGAACATCCGTTATTTGAAAGAATATATTGTATAAAGGGCCTAAATTTTCTAAAGAGAGGCATATAAAAGTTACGATAAAGCGGGCTATGCTGCCGAAATGAGATCGTATTTAAGCTTTGTAGAATCGTAATGCTTCTAAGTGAGTTTAATTGCTGACAGTGCTGCGTGAATGCTACTCTTCAGACAGCCAAAATCTCTACTTGCAGCTACGAAATTGACTTAACGTTAAATAAGTCCTCATGTAATAAAATTTTGTACAAAAGTGTTTACTGACAAAGGTGGATGGATGTATTTTATATTATCCGTAGTTCTCAATTCAAATCATGAGTACATATATTCCTACATATGCTTTTTTAATTGTTTCACCTCTCTACAATGAAGTGGTACGCAGACCTCATGGAACCCCTTTGGACAATTATCCAGAAATACAAATAATTAATTATTGAAAATGAATTACCTTAATGTTGCAAGGAACGTCTCCCCAAAATGTATTGTTACAGTTTACTAGTTGATTAATTGTCCTTCACATTAAATATGTGAGGTGGGTTCAAAAGTTTTCCTCTATATTAAACGAAGACGTATTGTCAATAATTTAGGTATTACCCTCCTTTGTCCTTTTAATTTTTTTTAATAAATTGTAAATAAAATATGTTTTACAAAAAAAAAAATATTTGCAGAGGTAAATTGGTTTATTTCAAATGTATGAACGATATTATTTTTATCTACAATTATATAAACCTTTTCGTCCAAAAAGCAAAATTTGATAAATTATTTAATTTTTCTTGCATGCTGTTACGAATTTTCTCAAAACTTGAATAGTAGCCCCAATATCAATAAGCACTAAATACAAATAATTTAAACCAATTATGGAGCTGTCTTTTCTCTACCATTCGGTAAAGTATTCATTGAAATCTGTTGTAAGAGATTTAACCTTCAATATCTAATTATACATATATTCAATAGTCGCTCTCCAGAATTAAGAGTCTGATCAAAAAGGCGGGCCTGGAGGAAGAGTTTTAGAGTGAGGGGAGCCACAATAGATCCAAAGGGGTCGCAGGGCCTTGGGGCCTCCCTAGTCAAATCTAATATAATTACATGTTATCACTAAAACATTGAAAATTAAACCAGTTATGGAGCTAACTTTTTGTATACGATTCGGTAATGAATTCATTGAATTCTAAAAAATACGAAAAGTGATATAAACGTTTGAAATTGAACGAATTTCAAAATCTCCAAAATTTAACCTTCTATATTTTTTTTATTAACTATCTCCTCAACAAAAACTTACAGTTTAAAAGGTTAAGTATAAGGGTTGATTAATCGTTATACCCTTAAATAGAGAAATATTTTAAAAGAATGCTTATAGTTACGTTCCCCAATGTATTTTCAAAAACAATTTTCAAGAGAAAACGTTTTAAAGAAAATAGGAAGGTATTTGTACAGAAATAACAAGAACAAGAATATTTTCTTTAAACGCCGTTTTTGCTCATATTTGGTAACTCTTTTCTCGAAATCTGTTTTATCTAAGTAGTTGCAAAAAAGTTACTCTTGTAAAAGAGGATTTGCCTTATAGTTTAAAGAAAATTTGGGAATTTTATCTTTTATAGAAAAAGAGAAAAAAATTGTCAAAGTTGGGTGTTTTTCAACGTTACGCTTTTTCGTGCAGTTTTTGATGATCAACCCTTATACAACTGTCCTACAGGGCAGTTTTAATTAGAGACAGCCTCTCTCTAAACACAAGCAAATGATATTTTTCTTTATTGTCTTTCTTACTATTGTCCAAAGCGCCACGATAGACGAGCGACTAAAGGCGAGGCATTCAATTAATAAGCTATTTTTGGCACTGAATTCGATTCCTGGTTTAGGCGTTGGATTTTATTTAAAAATTAATATGAGAAATTCACAGTAAAGTCTGTTTGACACCTTCTTCAATAATCGGATTTAATGCTCGCACTAGATGATAGCCATTTTTTTTTACTCCTTTTTTTGCTATTGACCAACTGAAGTTGTCCCAGCAAAAAAATGTCTCTTATGTACAACAGATCTTACGCCTTAAAAAGTTTGTCAAACACTAAGTTCAATAGAAAAATGAATTTTCTTTTAGGTTTTCTAAACAAATGGATCTCTCTTAGTATTTTTTATTGCTCTTTTAGCATTTACCTAACTTTGGGAAATGTATACTGAAAATGAAATAAAAAAATATTACATTTATTCGAAAGAGAAATGAAAGTGAAAACGGTAGAATCTCTGAAAAATAAATAACTTTTTCAACATTCTGAATATTTTTCTTTGCAATAAAAATAATTGAGAAATTCCCTGAAGTGAACAGGCTTGATAAAAGCCAACCTAATGGAATGGCCGTGGAACTGTAACTTCACTGTGACTGTAAATTAACTACTAACTGAAATATTAAAGCTCCACATTATTTATTTATATTATATTTTTAATCACATGTCTAATTGGTTAAAAATGAATAATCACAATTACACTTCTACGCTGCAAGTTTCAAACAAGGCGTCTTGACAATACAGATTAGAATGTTTAAATTATGTTGAGCTTAATGTAATAACGAGAAATTCTTCTAAAAAAAACACCATTGCTTTTGTTTAAATTCGTTTTCTCAGCAGACTAAGCAGGAACTAGATTTAGAAGAAATTTTAGTCAGGGATTCACCTAACATCACCGATTCCATTCTTAAACAGAATCCGTAAATCTTTTGTTTGGAACATGTTTTAATTGTGTGATAGATTTGCAGTGTGCAGTTTAGACTGCAAGTTTAATCAGCGTCGTTGGAAACGTATCTTTGATCATAATTTAATAAAATTAAATATTTTCAGGTAGCTGTAGTTTTATTTATTTTTTTTTTTTTATTTTTTTTTTTATTTATTTTTTTTTTTTTTGGCGCATCGACTGCTGAGGTCATTAGCGCCCCTAATCATTTTAATCTTCTCTCATCTTTTATCCACTCGAGCTGGGTCGGCACGCGTCACCTTCGGGCTTCCACATACTGCACCTTGCTGAGCAAGGTAGGGTGGAGCCCAGGTATATTGGAGTATATATCCCACTCATCCCCTCTTGTCCGTCGATCCAGTCGACGAGGGGGAGAGCGGAATATATTCGTGCCTTCCCCTATTTACATTAACTTAAGATATTAACGCAAGACCAAAAGTGTTTTATTACCGAATATAAATAAACCTAATCTACCATAAGGAGGCTATTTCCTTAGAACTATGGTAATGTGCAGTACTTTAAACAAATTTTCCTGCACATTCTAAAATAAACTTAGTCTAAAATTAACCTAGAGGGGTTGAAATACTTTTATAAAATTTCTTTCAACCCCGTACTGTGATCTATCCTAAACATTCATGTCAATAAATACATTCATGCCAATAAATACATTCACGCCAATAAATACATTCACGCCAATAAATACATTCACGCCAATAAATACAGTCACGCCAATAAATACATTCACGCCAATAAATACATTCACGCTAATAAATACATTCACGCCAATAAATACATTCACGCTAATAAATACATTCACGCCAATAAATACATTCACACCACATTTCACACAAGGGGAAAGTACTCGATATTCCTTTCCCCTTTAAAAGAACTAAACTATAAACTAACCTAAATGCTAACCTAAATTTTACAATATAAATTAATATGTCTTAAATATGTAAATAGCCTCCTTATGTAAGGAGAACCCTCTTCAAGAATAGCGCACTTGTCATGTGGCAGGCCTGCTCTCTCTCTTTGGCTACGCAGTGCCTGACACCCTTCCAACACGTGCGACACTGTCAGCCTTTCTCGACATCGGGGGCACCTCGGCCTTCTTTCGGCAATGAGGAGGTACCCATGTGTCACACGTGTATGTCCAATCCTTAGCCTTGTCAAAATCACAGATTCGTGCCGCGGGTAGTTCTCGACTGTAGCGTTCCAAACACGTGGTTTAATTTCTTTTAATTTTTCGTTTGTGCGATCCCACTGCCCTTGCCATTTATTTCTTATTAGAAGTTTCATATATACTTTTAGGTCAGTGGGACGCACAGGGATGACTTCATCAGTAGTTGTAGAGGCGGCACGTTTGGCCGCCTCGTCCGCTTGTTCATTACCGGACACACCAATGTGGCCCGGGACCCAAGCGAACGTCACCCTTTGTCCACGTGAACGCAATTCCGATAAATAATAAAATATTCTGGAGACCAATGGGTCCGTCGAGAACTTATCCCGGAGAGCCATGACTGCACTTAGTGAGTCGGTTAACACCAACGCTTTATTATAATTTTTGTTTTTTATGAGCGTGATGGCCTGGCTAATAGCAAACAACTCGGCCGTGTACACCGATGCATAATGAGGGAGTGTCCAACTAAGGGTAACTCCCTCTGTGTACACAGCGCTACCCACACCGTTGCCCATCTTCGACCCGTCCGTAAAGACAGGTCGGAAGTCATAGTGAAAATTCATAATTTCTAATAATTTTTGTCTATAGACAACGGGGGGAGTTTCTTCTTTTTTGTGGATTGCCAGGTCCATGCGGACTTTTGCAGAGGGCAATAGCCAGAGAGGGTCAGGAGCAAAACCCCAATTCATAACTTCTCCCAACTCGATGCCCTCCGCTGCTAAAATTTCCTTTGCCCGGACCCCGAGGGGCCTCGTCCGCGTGCGTTGGTGTCGAAATTCCATATCATGTGGGCTCTCAAATATAGCGGGGTACAAGGTATGAGACCGTTTCCCCCATATTCCGGCTGCGTAGGCCAGGGTGAGTTGTTCTCTCCTGAGCTGGGGTGGCAACATCCCTGACTCTACTTTGTAACGGACTGGTTCGGAAGGCGCCTGTAAATAATCTAATTCCTTCATTATAAATTCTATCTAGTAGTTTCAGGCGTGACTTGCGCGCAGAGCTATAAACTGGGGCTCCATATTCTAATTTTGAACGGGTGAGTGTAATGAAAATACGTTTTAAATTTTCCCGCTCCGTCCCCCACTTATAGCTTCCCAAAAATTTTATTATGTCGAGGGTTCTCCTTGATTTTTTGCTAGTGTAGTCGATGTGATCCTGCCAGGATAACTTAGTATCGAAAATGAGGCCCAGGAAACGAACGTTGGGTTTGTACTGAATGGGTGTGCCTCCTAAGTATAACGTTGGAGCATTATGCTCATGTCTTAGTCGACAAAAGTGTAGGCACACCGTTTTAGTTCTAGAGAACTTAAACCCGTTTCTATTGGCCTCATCAGCCACTCTATCTATCGCCTGTTGTAGGAGTACATTAACCTCGGCTAAGTCCTTGCCTGCTAAATAAATGGCGAGGTCATCAACATACAATGATATTTTTAGGGGATCTCCTACAACTTCGGCTAAACAGTTGACCGCTATCGTGAAGAGTGTAACACTTAGAACCGATCCCTGTGGTATTCCGTTTTCCAGATGGTACTGGTCTGAGAGTACTGACCCCAGACGAACTCGAAACTTTCGTGATTCCAAAAATCCACGAAGGAATTTTGGTAATTTCCCTCGCAGACCCCATTCGTGACACTTCCGCAGAATCGCATACCTCCACGTTGTATCATAAGCCTTCTCGAGGTCAAAAAACACGGCCAGCACGTGCTCTCTACGCATAAATGCATTTTGCACATAGACCTCTAGGTGGCTCACTTGATCCAACGTGGAACGATGTCTGCGAAATCCCGCTTGATGCTGGCTATAAAGTCCTCTAGTTTCTAACACATATACTAATCTATAATTGATTATAGATTCGAGGACCTTACTCAAGCAAGTGGTCAACGAAATGGGTCTGTAACTGGAGGGATCGCTGGGATCTTTTCCTTCTTTAGGGATCGGTATAACAATTGCTTCCCGTCAACCATCAGGATATTGGCCGGTCTCCCATATGGTGTTGTATAACCGGAGGAGGCCTTCTTTTGCAGTTGCATTCAAATTTCGAATCATTGCATATGGGATTCCGTCCACACCTGGAGCGGAATCTCTACATTTCTTTAAAGTATTTTCTAATTCATGTATGGTTAGCGGTTCATTGTAAGCTTCACTGATAGCGGTTTCAAAATCGAGTGGCTGTTGCTCCACGTTACCTTTTCGCCGGAGGAATTCTGCCGAGTAATTTTGTGAGCTGGAAACTTCAGCAAAGTAACCAGCCAAGGACTCGGCTACCTCTCGCGGCTCGGTAACGACGACATCATTGACTTTTAATATTGGTACCGACGGGGTTTTTCGTCCGCCAGAGAGGGTTTTTATTTTACTCCACACCTCCTTCAAGGTCGTTGACGTGGAAATTTTCGACACGTAGGAGGTGAGACTTGCCTTTTTTGATTCATTGATTATACGCCTCTCTCTGGCTCTCAGTCTTTTAAAGTTTATTAGATTTTCATCCGTCGGATACCTCTTGAATCTATTTAAGGCCTGCTTTGTAGCTGCTATGGCGCTTTTACATTCTGGGGTCCACCATGGGACGGGGGTTCGTGGGACTCTCCCGCCAGCTCTCGGAATGGAACCACCAGATGCCTCCTCCAGGGCCTTGACAAACAGCTCGCTATCCAGAGTGGTATTTCCTGTAGAGGGTGGTATTACCACTCTGGCGGCATAAGCAGGCCAATTCGCCTTGTTGATGTCGTATCTCCGTGGAGTTACAAAGTCGGATCTGGAGATGGAGCTCGATACTAGGATTGGGAAGTGGTCACTATTATACAAATGGTCTAGTGTGGTCCATTCTAGACGTACTGCTATGGTGGGAGTTGCAACACTCAGGTCAATCGCACTAAAGCCTCCCGAGTGTGCATTGAAGCGTGTTGCTTCACCACTATTGAGGAGCATCAAGTTGCTATTATCTATAATCTCCTCAAGAGCTCTGCCTCGAGCATCAGTCCCAGCTGACCCCCACCAGGTGTTGTGACAGTTGAAGTCCCCCATCAACAACACCGGCGCAGGGAGCTGCGAGAGCAGATTTTCCAGATCACTTCTACGCCAATAGATGTCTGGCAGATATATGCTAGCTAACGTGATCTGTAGTGGTGTAGCTAGACGCACGGCAACAGCTTGTATATTAGTTTGTAGGTTGAGACGCCTGCTAGGGATATTATCCCGTACACAGACGACTACACCACCGTGCGCCCTCCCACCTGGGGCAGGTTGTACCTCATGACTGTATATTTTGTACCCAGGTATGTGAATGATATGACCTGGGCGTATCTTCGTTTCCTGGAGGCACAACCCAAAAGGACGATATTCCGCCACCATTCGGCGTAGTCCTTCTTTATTACTTGTATAGCCCCGCATGTTCCATTGTATAATTGACTCAAACATTATGATTTTTTCTCAATATTAAACCTGGCAGGATCTTTTTAATATCTAATGCATTTAAAATATTGAATAAAGGTAACCTACTATTCATTATGTTATAAAATAAACTCAGTGTATGGAAATAGCTGCTAAAATACATGGATGCTGTGATTTGGTTTAACTCTACAATACATTTACTCAGTGGCACACTTATCCTTGGGCTTGCCTTTAGGCCAATCCTTTTTCCTTCGTCTGGGAGGATTGTCAGAGGCATTTCCCCCCTCCGATTCTGATGCTTCAATGTCCGTCCCCATAAGAAGCCACTGCTTCCTGGGGGAGCGAACATTGGATTTGGAGGACGTTTGTCCTTCCATTAATGATTTTATCCCCCTAGTCCTAGTAGGGTAGGGGGGTGACAGAATCGTCTTTACTTTCCGCCTCAGGGAGCGTTTAGGTGGACTGACCACTTTCCACTCCCCTTTGGAGGCGGTTACATTTTGAGGTGGGTTTAACGCCACCTTTATGGCGCCCCCACTAGTAGTGGGAGCACTTGGTAGTAGCCCTGAGGCTACTGTCTCCCCCTGAGGGGAGCTTAGTTTTGATGGTGGGGCCGAACCCACCTTTGGGACTACTCCCCTTAAAGCAGGGGAGGTGGTTAATGGTGGGATTTCTCCCACTTTTACAATTGTCCCCTTTAAGGCAGGGGAGGGGCCTTTTATTAAGTGCCCTTGAATTTGGGCGGAGCTTGTTAAGTGTGCCACTGGTACGGGTGTCCTCAACTTTTCTGCGAAGGATATGGCACTTGAAACATAAGCATTACTTTCTACTATTGCCCTCGCCTCATGGTAGGGCAACTGCTGCAGTGTCTTTACTTTTTGGATTTCTTTTTCCTTTATTAATGTGGGACACCCAGAGGATCTGGCAGAGTGTTCCCCACCACAGTTTACACAGCTTACTGGGGGTGTGCACTCACCATCATGCATGGGCTTTCCGCATGTGCACACCGCTTCTGGAGCTTTGCAACGCATTGAGGTGTGCCCGAATCTTTGACACTTATAACATCTCATTGGAGATGGTATGTACGGGCGCACCTTCAGTTTATAGAATGCTGCATTTATTGACTGTGGCGGTTTAGGTCGATCGAAGGTGAGAACAAGAGAAGCGGTGTCCACTAAGGACCCATCTTGCCTTCTCTTAATCCTCCTCACCTCTACTACTCCTTCATCTGCCAATCCCTCTTTTATATCTTCTATTGTGCTATTTAAAATGTCCCTGCAAGTAATTACTCCCTGTGAACTATTTAACCGTTTGTGGGGACCAGCTTCAAGTTCAGCATCCATGTACTTTTGCAATTTTAAGATTGCTTCTGCTTGTATACGGTTCTCAGCTTCTATACAGATAGAGCCATCACTGAGTTTTTTTACACTTTTGGTCTTGCCTACAATACTCTTTATAAATTTATTTAACTTAAACGAACACTCGTTTACAAAGGTACCCTCCTTCTTTTTAACCACGAAGAATCTTGCCCAGTTGTCCTCTTCGAGATCTATGAATTTATAACTTACCTGACTCTTGCTTTCCTGCTTGTTGCCGCCCTTGGCTTTCTTCCTTGGCGGGGAAGAGGGGCCAAATGGTTGCAGGGTGAACTGCAAACCTGATTTCGTAAGTCCTGTAGAAATGTCCATGTCCTCGCCATGTCGTTGCCTAGTTTGAACGGTCGTTTGGGGTTCAGTAGGTTGGGGAGTGAGGGAAATAATAGGAGGTTGTGGGTTCGGAATTAGGATAGGTAAAGGGAGAGGGTTATGTGGGGGAGGGAGTGGGATTGGAGGTTTGGATAGGGAAAATGGGTGGGCTGAGCCCTAGGGGGTTGATTTGATTAGCCATAGTAATCAAAAGGGATTCATCAAGGTTCGTGGGCCCGCCTCCACGGACGCTCAAATGGACCCGGTTACTGTGGCCTCATAAATGGTTAACAATTCCGCACCATGAAGCCTTAAAAAACTTCTCTTCTTCTAATTTGAAACCTTGATATAGTCAGGTGCCACGAAAGACAACGTTCCGGTACCAGATACCGACCCGTGCCCCCGTGACCCCCTTCCTACCCCTAGGAACCTGTCTGAGACAGTAGGGGTATCCTCCAGGTGGAGCTCTCGGGTGAAGCCGAGGCCAAAGACATGTGTTGGGATAAGAAGCCCGCAGGTCAACGTCTCCCTCAATGCCCAGGATCCTCTTTTCCACCCTAGCCCCAAAGCCTCGCCACGGCACGCGAGGGAGAGATATTTATACTCTGACTCTCGACGAGTGCGTGTCCTTGTTCGTGCAGTGTGTGTAGTCGTCTGTATAGTGTGAGTGTTAAGGTGTGGGTGAGGTGTGTGGTGGGGAGCTCGAGTTTACCTGTGGGTTCGCTAAACCCAAGTAGCTCCACACAGCAACTACCTCTGCAGGTCCTAAGTGTAGTGTGTGAGTGTTAAGGGGTGTCAGTGTGAGTGTTGAAGTGTTGTTAGACTGGGATACCCGCAGGGACGCCAAGCTCCCTGAAGAAGTGGCTAGTCCACTTCCCCCTACGGGGATAGTTTTATTTGTAATCCGATTTTTATCAAAATTGAAAACTGCTACATTTAATATTTAAGAGAAGGAGTTATCAGCCATTTTACTCAAGGCAATCCAGATATTTCTATTTGCCGAAAAGAGTATGTATAAATTAGATTCATATCTTTTAGCACTTTCATGCGTTATGAGAAATATTATTCCACACGTCATCTAAACTGACGGGCATAATTCTATTTTGATGGCCAACACTTCAAATTGTTTGTATTACATTGAGGAAAAGTAGAATAAAGAAAATCAATTTAATATTTAAAGCATAGAAAACTGAAAAATAGATGAAGAAAAAAGCTCCTTTTAAACCTTAAGAGAGAATAAAAATAACGTATATCCCACGTAGCTTGAGTTGTATTCATGTTGGATGCAACAAGAAGGAACCATTAAGTATTCTACTCGGATCTTTCTATTTCTATGTGTAGTGAGGGATTCATCCGAAGACGTCTGTCATCTTTTTTATAAAAAAGGAAAATTAGAAGAAGAGAAGTTTTTAAGGCTTCATGTTGCGGAATTGTTAACCATTTATGAGTGTTACCTCTCAGCTGACAACATATTTAATAAATCAGACATTTTAACTTAGCAATCCTTGTACTGCATATTTCAAAAATATTGTTCTATAGTCTGTAAAAGTAATTTGAGAAGTTTAAAAAGCAGGCAACGACACGGAAAATTGATCTCGTTCACAAAACTTTTTACCAATATTTCTTTCTAAAACTTGAGTCTTAATAAAATATTGATTTATGGAGAAGTTATGAACTAGGTAAGCGGAAGCAAAAGCGATCCTACCAAATTTTAGATTTCAAGTTTTCGTTTTTAACAAACTAGCGTTATCTGTCGGTCTGTAGAGTGAACGATCTGTATAGCTCATAGACAAAAAAATATAGCAATTTCAGATCGCATCTGATTTAAATGCTACTGTCAGGCCCGATAATAAGCTTTTTGGACAAAATCAGCTATCAAGTAATAACATTTTACTTAACTAAAAAAAAAAGGGAAGGAATTAGCAATGCGGTTAGCGTACTGGACTCCCACGCGGAGGACCCGGGTTCGAATCCAGCTGCTGATCCTTAGATTATCTCTTCTTAGGAGCTTCTTGCCTCACTGTTCGGTGACAGATAGTGGTGTCTGTAACGTGAGAACACTGTCCGGAGGCCGGCAGTGCACTGGAAAAAAGCTCCGGGCGCCAATAACCTTAGATGTTGACGCGCCTTAAATCATAAAAAAAAATAAAATAAATAAATTATTATGTATCCATCGTAATTCTGATTAAATATAGATTCATCCCAATCGTCTGTTGGTGGAAAAACGAGGAGAGATAAAACCTTCCGTTGAGCGTAGATAAGTGAAAAACCAGCAGATTGAAGTAGATACAAGACTGATCAGGAAGTTGGAAAAATACCCTTAAGTCAATTAAAAGAATGTTTAGGGATGTTCTTGATGCTAGTTGCACTAGGTAAAACATGTCATTACACAAATAAATATCAGATGTTAGGAATTGTGGAAGAAAATAATTCATTTCTTATTTCACTTATCTACGCTCATCGGAAGGTTTTACTTCTCCTCGTTTTTCCTCCCACAGACGATTGGGTTGAATCTATATTTAATCAGAATTACGATGGATACATAATAATTTATTTCTGTTTACAGAAAAAAAAAGGTAGGGGATGTCAAAAATAATTTTATTGAAATAAACTAGACTGTCTCTAGAGAAGAACCAACTAGTTTAATACAATATTTAGGTTGCCTTTACGAATTCCGGGCTAGCTCCTTTACAGTTCATAGCCAAAATCCTAAGTTTACAAAGCTTGCCAAAATAGTGAATACTTTCTTGGGCAATCCAACGCAACCACATCAATACTGGAGCTTAATTTTTCTTTCCTATACGATGCATCCTTCTATGCACAATTATGCTCTTAGTCTGTGGCCTATCTTCGCGTACTTAGAATCGTCTTAGATTTCGTAAGTGGCAAGTGGCAAGAGATTCTATATTGAATTTATGGCGTTTAAATTTATTTTCTCTTAGCTAACACTGAGAGTAGTTTCTTCCCACGTTTATTATTAATAGTATAAAGAACAGCTGTATTACTTGTGACAAATCACTGCTATGGTCAAAAAAAGTTGAAAAATTGCCAAGTTAGTGAACAAATCCTTCTACCGATTCCGAAATTTACTTAGAGTTTCAAAATCAATTTCATATCTTACCGGATGTAGCTGTATGGCTTATTCTGTGTCCACAAACAACCCGCCAACACTGCTTGGCCAGTACATGAAAGAAATTATGATGCATGAACTGATTTTAAACTGTAAAGATGAAAATATTTTGGAATATTCGTAATTAATAATAATAATAATAATTATAATAATATTTATTCTTCATATGAAATATAAATTACAAATTAGAAAATATGGTACGGCTTGGAAAATCCGTCAGCCGGAGCGATGTTACTATATGAGGGTCGTTTGAAAAGTCCGTGCAAAGTCAGAGAGATAGCACTACTGGCGTGTATCGAGGTTATGTTTAGTTAGTAGCATCTCTTGGAAGAACACACACCAAGTTTCAGCCAGATCGGTCTATTTCTTTGTGTTTGGCATTCGTTTGAATCGAGGAAGTCGAGTGATTTTCAAAAAATGGACGAAAAAGAATTTCGTGTATTGATTAAACACTACTTTATGAAAGGCAAAACGCCTCAGGAGACTAAAGAGAAGCTTGATAAACATTATGGTGACTCTGCACCTTCGATTAGAACACTTTATAAGTGGTTTCAAAATTTTCGGAGTGGCCATATGGGCACAAGTGACGCTGAACGTTCTGGACGCCCTGTTGAGGTTACTACTCCAGAAACCATTGATAAAATCCATGATAGGGTGATGGATGACAGAAGAGTGAAGGTGCGTGAGATTGCTAGTGCTGTGGGCATCTCGAATGAACGGGTACATAATATTTTGCATCAACATTTGGACATGACAAAGCTATCCGCAAGATGGGTGCCGCGATTGCTCACGCTTGACCAAAAACGAAATCGTGTGAAGTGTTGCAAGGACGGTTTGCAGCTGTTCCAGAAGAATCCACAGGACTTTAACCGTCGTTTCGTCACTGTGGATGAAACATGGATACATCACTACACTCCTGAGACCAAAGAACAATCTAAACAATGGGTTACCAAGGGGGAATCTGCGCCAAAAAAGGCGAAGACCGTTCCTTCGGCCGGAAAGATTATGGCGACTGTCTTTTGGGATTCGCAAGGAATAATCCTTATCGACTATCTGGAAAAGGGTAAAACTATTACAGGTGCATATTATTCATCGTTATTGGACCGTTTGAAAACCGAGCTGCAAGAAAAACGCCCACGATTGGCCCACAAAAAAGTCCTTTTCCATCACGACAACGCACCAGCTCACACCTCAGCAGTTGTGGTCGCAAAATTAATGGAAATAGGGTTCCAACTCGTTTCACATCCCCCCTATTCTCCAGACTTGGCTCCCTCGGACTACTATTTGTTCCCCAATATGAAGAAATGGCTGGCGAGAAAAAGATTTTATTCAAACGAGGAGGTGATTGCAGAAACGAATGGCTATTTTTCAGATTTGGACAAATCCTATTATTCGGAAGGGATCAACAAACTAGAGCAGCGTTGGACGAAGTGTATAAGCCTAAAAGGAGACTATGTTGAAAAATAAAAAAGGTTTACCCCAAAAAATTAAGTAGTTTTTATTTTTGCATGGACTTTTCAAACGACCCTCGTATATAATGATATGTCCATACTTACATAGAGAAGAGAAAAACAAATAAACCAAAAAATAATTATTTTTTATTAAAAATAACCGACCTAGAAATAAAAATAAAACGAAATAACCAATATATAACAAAATTATAAATTAATAATTAAACTCCTGAACCAGCTGATAACGATAAGACCAGACATGGCGAGCATATTAAATTTCGCGTTCCATTTAGGAAAGAAATCAGTTGTTCTCTCGTAAGTACTGAACGTCCGAAGTAGAGTCTCCGGATTTCAGAAGGAATTGAGCAGTCACCAAGAAAGTGAACCACGTCCTCAATGCACCTTGAATTACATAGAGAACAAAGTTCAATCTCCCTAGGCAGCCATGGCGTATGATTCAGGTAGACAAGCTCACATCTTAACTTAAAGATCCAGCGGAGTTCAGTTAGTTAGACCCAAGAAATGATCCTCATTCAAGTGACAAAAGTTAAATGAGTGGTCAAGTTCTCTGTATAAAAGGAAGCGGGACGAAAGAGAGACGCGGTCCAGAAACCCCCGTCGATGGGCTGCTTTCATCTTAATCAACATGAAGGCTAATTGATCCTTCCACGCAGGTATATTTTCCACAGAGGCCACAAAATTATTCGTAATTAATAAACGATGTGTTTCACACCAAAAGAGTCATTATTCAGAGAAGTGAGAAGTGGTCCATTCTCTTTCAGTGGTAAGAGAAAATATCTACCCCCCCAAAAAATCGTATGATAAAAACTTTGTAACTTAACTGGGTAAGCTAATTTAGAATATAATCGAAGGTAGTACTTAGAACTGTAAGATATTTATGTGTCAGTTATAGCGGCTTACTTACACAGGGCGGTAAATCCGTTGTCTGTGAATGTAGTGGTCCATATCTGCTCAGCTTCCTCCCCATAAGTAATCTGTTTAGTGTGGGATAAAAAGCCATTGTGAAGACCTCTTCTTGTTACCCCTACAAGCAGCGTTACAGCTCTCAGCACGACCTTACACCACTCTACATTCTTTCAGCTATTATCTTCTTATCCACTACCACTGGGTGCATATTTTAGCTAACAATGTACCTCTACATGCTTACCATCGATTTAGGGCCCATTCCTTTTAGCTACAAGTATCCTTTATACTTACACTTTAACCCTGTTCTAAATCTTATTTCCAGTATCTAGAGAGTGCGCAAAAATCGAGTCTTAAACTTACTTTTATTTAGCAAAAGATACAAACTAGGATAGGTTATATTTATTTGCAACATACTAAAGCGCCGAACTTAGTAAAACTGTAAACTCTTTCCTTATGTATAATTATTTGCATATATGAGCGCTATTTATTCACAAAAATGTACATAAATCATTTTTCGGTCCAAACTTTATTCAAAACAAACAAATTCAAAAGTAAAAATGTTTTAATGAAAAATAAGAAAACTGACGTTGTTGTTAGTCGACATCGTTTTTAGCTATGAATTGAACAGTGACATTAGTATAAGAATCTATATTTATCGGGTCTCCTTGGTTTCTAAACCCAATATTAAATAAGAACTTTCCGCGCTTTTAGTTATGCCTAAGGCTGGAAACATAGTGGAGCGGCGAGCAAAGCGGCGATGATAGCGAAGAGCAAAGCGGCGAAATCAAACACAAGTTAACATATGGGACCGCGCATAGTGGCGAGCAAAGCGAAGATAGAGCAACGCTATCTATAGAGAGTAGAGCAAAGCGTTATGACATGTTTGATTTCTTCGCTCTCATCGCGCTCAATTTGTAAAGGTTATTGCTCATAGGTTATGGATATTGATATATTTAGTTTAGTTTGTTTAAAGAAACCTCTGTGGAACCACAGTATTTGCGAAGCTACAATAGTTTTTAACAATTAATAATTAATTGTTAAAATTAATTAACAAGTAGTTAATGGAGAATTCAGGTAATATTTGCTACATTTAATTGGTTCTCAATCCCTTAATGCTAACTTTCATCTAAATACTAGGCAAAATTAAATTACATTTTCACGTCCTACTACTTCTGATCAGAACGAATTCTCCAATCCTTCTGTAGCGTCGTACTACTCCAGTTGGGCGCCACGGTAGCCGAGCGGTTAGAGGCAAGGCCTGCGAAGCTAGTATGTATTGTGGTACTGGGTTCGATTCCCGGTCTTTAGGCCTTGGATTTTATTTAATGGTTAATAAAAGAAATTTAAAGTAAAGTATGTTTGCTAGTCGCCTCCGTCCACGACACCTAATTTGGTAGTTGGACGTTAAGCCCCGCCTGAAAAAATAGGCGATTACTTTACTTTACTTTACTACTTACTTTACTACTCCAGTTTTTCAGATGAACAACATTAATTTACGACAAATCATGGTGTAGTGATTTAATAAAATTATTGTTTTTTTTTTAATTGACTAATTTCTTTTTATCTGTATATATTTCTATTTTGTTACCTTAAAGTAACTGCTAGGATTAATGGGGTTACACTGGGCTAGTATGTAATCAAATGTTGCTAAGACATTCGAAAATACGAATGAAACTTGCCAGGATGTTCCCGAAGTTGTTGGTACAAGTGATGAAATTTACCAAGTTCATTTCTAGACTTATTTATGTCATGAACACTGCAGCTCCTACTACTAAGCTGCTGCAAATACCAAAGTTTCAACGAAGAATTTTCATATAAAAATAGTTCCTCCATCTTGTTTTGTCAAAAGGAGAACGCGACTAAGCTCGTCACTATGTGCATGCGAATCTTTGCTCGCTGCTCGTCGCTCTCTTTGATCTGAAGCAGCTATCATCGCCGCTTTGCTCGCCGCTCCACTATGTTTCCAGCCTAAGGGACTCATGCAGCACTCACAAAATCACATATACACTCGCTAAAGTTCCATCAGTAGTTACCACTTTGTCGTGGTCCACAAGCAGTGGATATTCCAGTGAAAGCGTAGCATGTTTGCCATATTTTCTTTTGCCAGTAGTGAAAGAAAATCAAATTAGATACCTGATGAGAAATACGTCTTTATTTCATTGTGATTCCCCGTACCTAGTTATGTTTTACAATTTTTCATTCAAGCGCATTTATTCCAAGTTACATCCTCATCATAGGTTTTCTTCGAATAGTGGTACCTTCCTGATGTTTAACTTCTATTAATATAATACACAAGCAATTAGGCGGCTCATTACACTTGAATAAAGCTTTAAGAGAAGCGTTAACCCGACAGAAGTGACTCAAGAAGCGTTTTCCACAGAATATGGTTCCAAATAAAAGATATCGATCCACAGGTGTGCACAGAGCATTCTAATTTTAAAGATTATAGCTGTTTTGAGATAATTTCCCTTTCCTCAAAATTGAAAAATCGATTAAGTAGAATGCACTTTCGGGTGGCGCATTTGTGAAAAATGCTGCTCACATACAACCCACACAATACTGACGTTGAGAGAGAGGGTGAGTGACCAATTTGTGGAAACCTTTTTTTCTGCCTCAGGGCACCTTAAAATGGATATTCCAATTAAAAATTCAAAATAGCAAATGTGGACGATAGCAGTAAGCCTTCTAGTAGGGTATGGGAATGGAAGATATTTGGTCGATGACACCATTATCTCTATTAGATCTGTGCTACATAGGACGATGACCGGATTAGTTGTAAGGACGGGTAAGATAAGAAAACTGACTTAGTTTAAAGGCCAAAGGTTGAGATACAAAAAAAAAGAGCAAGTATTTGGAGTAAATGTTGAGGTGAGAAGGACTCGCATGGTTACTGGGCGAATGAAGTCCGCACACATGTTGTACCATTTTACCTTGATTTATTTACCCAACAAGCACGATGGCCCAGCACATGATGATGTTGTTGTTGTTGCTATACACGAACTGTATGACTCTATGTACTTTACCCATTCTGCCAGTGGGTTAAAGCTGCCCAGTTCTGGTAACTCACTCTTTATAATAACCGCACGGTGTCAGGCTGAGTGAACGAACAGTATAAATCAGCGGTGGGGCAAAATTTACGATCCGACCTGTGGACATAGGGTAACCATGGAACGGTGATTATGAGGCAAAGACCTGAATGGTGGTTTTACCCTCTACATAGCGTGCGTGATGGTGACTCCAAAGGTGGCGCCCATATTGTTCATAAATTGACCGTAGTGCTTTAGTTTAAATTAAGATATACTACAAAATTGAGAATACATTTTCAAATAGAAAATACTAACTCTGAATTTTTACTAAAAATTAGTTGGTTTCTAAGAAGATTCAAAATAATGAAGCGACTTTTAAGAAAACAATTTCGAACTAAGCCTGAGTAGATGAAAGGAAAACAGAAATCGTTTAGATGATTCCCATTTTCAGTCTAACGATTTAAACTTTAAATTTTAGCAGCTTATACATTTCTCATTAAGTTAGCTGGTGGAAAACCATTTATTTCACTGAAAAGCCAATTTAGAGGGAAGGCTAGACTTTTACCCTCCTAGAACCGCCCTACCAAGAATTTTCTTTATTATTTTGTACGATGTAAGTTGTTAATAAATTAGTTAAATGAAATCGATTACCAATGAATACCTACTCAAAACCAAAGAACCCTACGGGAAATGAGTACTTTCAGGAAGGAAAGGTGACGGAGCTGTGACCCCTAGAACCACCATTATATTCTTTAAGACAACTTTTTTCAAAGCGAACCGATAGGCCCTGTCACAGGTTTTTTTTTTCCAAGTTCCTGCGGCAACTCCTTAGAAAATGACAGAAAACTTAAGAAGGCCTTTTTTATAAAATATAAAGTCGCAGTTTCGGTGTATTGTTATAGTAAATACACGGAATTTCGGACAACTTCTATATTAATCAAATTAATCAAACCAAAGACCCTGCATAATAAAGCTGCAGGAACAATTTTTTAAATAAATGTAACATTCGCATATACAGGGTGACCAAAGTTATATGCTCCACCCACTTTTTTCTTAACGGCGGGAAATTTCGAAAAAATAAAAAACACGTATTTAATCATTTTTAGTCTAGTTTATTTTCAGTGATTGACCCATTTTTTTAAACCCTTGTATCTCGAGATACAGCATCCAACTTTTGTTTTTCAAATGGAACGTTATATTTTTTTTTGCATATTTTTATAGTATTTGAGCTCCTAAAAAAAACAAAAATAAAATTTTTGAAATCGGTTAGGTTTTTCAAAAGTTATGGTAATTTAAAATATGAAAAACAAATTTCAGTTTATTGTCAAAATTACTTATTTTTTTAAAAAAATCCGTTCAAAATGGGCACAATCAACGGATAGGCAAGCCAAAACTCTGGACTCCCACGTTTTGCTTGTAGCAGCACTTGTGGTGGCGAAGTCAAGATCTAGGCAGGCTAGAGTTATTCGACGGTCAGGTTGTTTTTTCTACAAACGTTTGGTGTGGAGTTTTAGGAAATCAACTAATCGGCCCATACTTGAAGATGTCAAAAATTTTTTTTTTTGTTTTTTTTAGGAGTTCAAATACTATAAAAATGTGCAACAAAAAATATAACGTTCTATCAGGAAAACAAAATTTGGATGCTATATCTCGAGATACAAGGGTTTAAAAAATTGGTCAATCACTGAAAATAAACTAGACTAAAAATTATTAAATACGTGTTTTTCATTTTTTCGAAATTTCCCGCCGTTAAAAAAAAAAGTGGGTGGAGCATATAACTTTGGTCACTCTGTATGTATATGTGTGTGTTTTTATAATTTTTATTTTCTATTTTTATGTATTTTATTTTTTATTCTGTAAAAGTTTTAAAGCCATTACAGAAGAGTTCACTACATGCATATTAAAAATGTACAATAAATCACAAAAGGAAGATAAAAATCAAATGAAATAAAACAGTTTACAATTTCTGATCATTGTACAAAATCAATAAATGAATAAAATAAATAAATTATTAATTAAATTTATTAAAATAAATTAATATTAATTAATTGGTGCACAATAATTATAACTGATATCAAAGTTTCATACTGAAATCATATTACTTAAACATGTAGAAGAATTGAAATTAATTATACATTAAGCCAAGGCAAACTAAGAAAAGAAAAATAGAAGTAAAGTAGAAAATATAGTATGGGTGTGTTTTTAAACTTTTTACAAAAATCGCTTGAAATTATTTTGGAAAAAAAAATCGCTAAATATTGCGCACTTCTTTACTAAATATCGCACTGTTTATGTTCAAAACTGAAATCTAACTCAAATATTTAATTCGTGCGAATATATTTGAGGTGGTGTGGCCGTATAATACTCTGACAGGTACATCTAATCCAAGATTCTCGCTGGTAAAACGTTACAGATAAATATTGTGCAGAACTATCTTTGTACACCAAGTTGACTGCATTAGGCAGATAAGTAGGTCTCTTTGGTCAAGTACTCCTCTAACTTCAAACGTCCAAAGTTCGCTGATTAGTGGATTATTTAGTTCACAATTTAAATTCGCTCTTATCACCAGAAAAGAAATTAGATCAGCGGTTAGTTAGTCACTTTGGACGTCCATATAGAAATCCTAATCTTAAATTACAGCGATGAGTCTTAAATTAAACAAACATTTATTTATATTTATGTTTCCGTTGACTACAATGACCAGTAGAGTCTTTTATATCTGATTTTAATCTTGAACTTATTTTCGCTTAAGTTGGACTGACTGATATCTATAAATCATTTAGAGATAAAGTAGTATTATAAACTAAGAACTCAATAAAGACTATAAGAACACTGATTGGCATGAAAACGGGCGAAGTTCAAGATTTAAATCAGGTTGTAGTGTCTGATTTTTTTATTTAATTTTTTTGATTATGAGGACATCTTCTATGTTTTAACTCCAATACCAGCCAAAACCAAAACTCCGTCTAATTTGAGTTTTTGTAATTTTTAAAGTTTTTTAATTCCTCAATTCTGAATCCTTAATTCCAATTCTCAACTTTTCTACTGCTTCTGCTGTTTGGAATTTAATTATTTCATCATTTAAAACAAAATTCGAATGAATGTTTTTCATTGTATTGATCGCTTTCTAACTTTATAATTAAAAGAAAAGAAAAAAAGAAAGCCATCACTTCCGTTGAGAGTTATAGCAAATTCAAATTAAATTATGAAAAATTGGAAACCCTTATTTAGCTAAATATTTTGCCTTTATAATTGGTATAAATTTTTTTTTAAAATAAGAATTCCATTTTAATATTTCCCAAGTAATTCTAGAACAATAGAAAATAATTGTTATTTGAACACTTCCGTCCTAATTGAGTGTTTGAATATTATTTGTGAAAATGGGCAATTAAATAATTCTTCATCAACTGTAAAATTGTCGAGGAATCGAAAATATGCATCGAAATAGAAATCTAGATTGACTTTCAGAAAATTAAACACAATGATGAAGAGAGAGAAAGAGAGCATCGATTTTTCATTGTATTCAATTATATTTATAAAATGGAGCCCTCAAGGGTTTAATTTAACTAGGCCAGAAATTTATGGTCGTTGAAAGCTGTTATATCACCAGAAAATTACACATAGTATTTAATATTAAACTCTAAACTCTAATCATCCAGCTAACTAACCTCCTTAAAACTAAATTTGATTAAAGATTAGTGGGGAAAATTAGAAATAATTATTAGGAATAATTAATATAATAAAAAATAGTAAGTAAAATATTAATGAGAAAGTAAAGCTAGCTAAACTTATTTCTTATTTTCTAAAAACTACATACATTTTTTGGCGACATTAACCCATTGTTTTCTGATCTCTGCTTTTTATTAATTTTTTCTTAACATTTGAAATTACGCGAGTTCTCTAATCCAGATGCGTTCATGGGTTTTTCTAGAGATTCCTCCTCATTAATATGAACATAAAATATACATGATAACTAAGCAATGTTAGTTTATGTTCTTAAGATGGGCGAAAAAGTCGCATTATTAAAATGAGAACTGCAAAATTGGCATGAATCCATTCTTCGTCTTTCTCACTAACAATGCTTACCTCGAGGCAGGTTTAATTTGCTACCTGGGGCTGTTCACTAACAAACTCACGTTATAGACTTTACTATACCTTTACAGACTGCAAATTATCTCGAAAAGAAAAGATAGCTATGGGCACAATAAAAGCTATTTGCTTTTTAGGACAACTCAAAAAGATCCGCTGAACTCCTTAACGTTATAATTAGGTTTTTCAAACAAAAGGTTTTGTGATTAGTTGCGTGGTGGTTCAAGAATACCTTAACACCGAATTCGATCTGGCTTGTGTTGGCCACTATTCTACAAACTACTCCGACACATCGTTGATGCTCCTTCATAAATATAACTAATCTTACTGAATCACCCTTCGTACAGCACTCACAAGTAAGACAAATATCACAAAATATTAATAGTTTTCCGCTAGCTCGGATCCTGATGCACAGATTTTCGACTCTAGTACCATTCCTGGCATCTTACTTCGCCGACTGAATTGCCGGTGACCCTGAGACTTCCGTAGATCTTCTTAAACATCAACCTTTGCAGTATGCTATCTCTGCAGTGTTCCAGTAACATTAGAAAAAATGTATATGGAGATTGGTGTTAATATATATTTTAATTTATATTTTAATAAATGTACTCTCAATGAAAATGAACTTTGCAGTTATTTAAATGGTTTAGATTGGCAAGCATTGTGTAAATATTTAAATGATGCACTCTCCTGTAGATCTATGCTAGTTAGAGAATTTAATTATGATTAATTTTTTAAATACTACATTTTATTTTTTATTTGTATTTTATTTTTTTGCAACTCTGCTGACGGAATGCATTAGTAATATACGAGCAGCTACATTCAGCAGAAAAATCAAAAACTCTTTCCAGCAGCTAAGCTGATCAGATAGAGATGTAACAAGCTACTGCAAGGACTTTGATAGCATTTCGAGCTATTGGTTGACCGCTTTAATTGAATTTCATGAATAATCATAACTTTATGTTTTTCTCTTTTTGCTTTATGTTAATATGACTTTGATTGTATTATATTTTTTTTTTTGTAATTATTATTCAATGTATTGTAATAATGTTCGCTTTCTTTCTGGATTTTTATAAATATAGTTTTATAACATTAATCAATTAAATTTTATCCTTGTGCATTATGGTCCATCGGCCGAGGTGTGCTGTATACTCCTTCTGAGTGAGTAAGCTGTGTTGAAAATAGAGATTCACAGAAAGCTGTAAATGACAAGAAGTTAAGAAGTCCCGGAGGATGTGTACCAAGACATACCGGACCCTGGGGATATTTAACCAAGAAACGATTTGGTTCTCAATATTTGTGCCGCCGCAGTTAACGAGCTTAGGTCCTTCACCCCGTTACTACTGGAAGTTAACATTTAAACGCTGTATGCTCTTATCGCTTCCATCGAGTATAACCCCATCTCAGTAACTCAACAAGCTCCTTCTTTGCTCACAGTTATTGTTGGAGTAAAAATATAAACGTAACGATGCCGTAATGACTTCTTAAACCTGTATGGGAAGAGGAGAGAACTCATCTTTAAAAAATATGCTATTTTATAGTATAAATCGCTCTTAGAACAAAGTTGATAGAGAAATTATTGAATTGAATTGTCAAGATTTAATTGAGCTAAAAATAGTTCAAGTTTTACTCAACATAACCGAAGTATTTGATTAAAAATTATATGAATTGCGTACTTCTTTTTTTTAAAGGTTTAATTGCAAATAGTATAGTCTTACAAGTGCAATTAAAAGAAAATAGCAACAAAAAAGTTCTCTGAAGTGAACAATGTGTAAAATTAAACCAGATTTAATGAATTTTACTTTTTCTTTTTACAAGAGGAGATTTGAAAATTAGCGAAGCAACTTATTTGAATTAATAAATTTTATTTATAAAAATAAAAATAAAATATTTGCCTCATTTTAAATGGTCAGCGAAATTTAGAGGGAGATCACACATTTTTTTTTATTAATAAATTGTACGTAAAGGGATGATTTAGGAAATGCAGATCAGGAGTTAGCTGTGGAAGTAATTTGCCACATTGCGAGAGATATTAAAAAGTCTCTGTGAGTAACCCAAATTTGTAGTCGCCGTTCGGTAGAGCAAGGGAGTTCGACACAGTTGCTCTTTGTCTTCTTTATTCAAGATACCTGAAGTATTACTTTATCAATGGCCTAGACAGAAATTATTTGCAAATGACTAGGTTTTGCTAGCGAATTCCTAGGAACATTTAGAAATGGCCGCCTCATGTGCATCCATTGCGGGTATTGGTACGAATGTGCTGGGTAAGATTCGGGTTTGAATGTAACAATAATTGGTAGTTTCTATAATGTTCATATGGTTGAATGATGAACTATCATTTCAACAATGTAAACATCCAACAATATAAATCGCTTTTTAAAACATAAAATCCACCTCTCGGCTATCCAGGTGCTGTTATTGTTATTTAATTGGTGTTATATACAATATATTTTGCATCCCTTACAAATATTTAAATTTTTGTTTATTTATTTTATTATTATTTTTTTTAAATTTGTTTATTTATTTTGCAACTGTAATAGACACAACAAGCAAAAGGGATGAGAGTAAGGAAATGGCGCAAATACACGTGCACGCACATACAGGGTGACCAAAGTTATATGCTCCACCCACTTTTTTTTTTAACGGCGGGAAATTTCGAAAAAATAAAAAACACGTATTTAATCATTTTTGGTCTAGTTTATTTTCAGTGATTGAGCCATTTTTTAAAATCCCTGTATCTCGAGGTACAGCATCCAACTTTTGTTTCTCAAATGGAACGTTATATTTTTTGTTGCATATTTTTATAGTATTTGAACTCCTAAAAAAACACAAAAAAAAAATTTTTGAAATCGGTTAGGTTTTTCAAAAGTTATGGTAATTTAAAATATGAAAAAAAAAAAAAAATTCAGTTTATTGTCAAAATTACGTTATTTTTTTAAAAGAATCTATTCAAACTGGCCACAATTAACGGATAGGCAAGCCAAAACTCTGGACTCCCACGCTTTGCTTGTAGCAGCACTTATGGTGGTGAAGTCTAGATCTACGTTTGGTGTGAAGTTTTAGGAAATCAACTAATCGGCGCCCATACTTCTACAGAGTGAACTTAACTGGTGCAAGGTATCTAACTTTTTTTAATAACGTTCCATTTGAAAAACAAAAGTTGGATGCTGTATCTCGAGATACAGGAGTTTAAAAAAATTGGCCAATCACTGAAAATAAACTAGACTAAAAATGATTGAATACGTGTTTTTTATTTTTTCGGAATTTCCCGCCGTTTAAAAAAAAAGTGGGTGGAGCATATAACTCTGGTCACCCTGTATATGCACTTACATACATGCATATGCGCCAAGAGGCGTGAGTAGAGTGAACGACGACCATCCAGTGATGGAAGCCGTTAGTTCGCCACGATGGCAAGCTTATACAGCAATCATCCTAGGAGGTCGGCGTTGTGTTGAGATGGTCGCGTGGCCACCGCCGCTATAGTCTGCGCTGTGGATTTGAAGGAAGTGTTGTTGTAGAAAGGTTGTGGATCAGAGGGTTCTAATGATTGTGTAGATTTGAGTGGAGTTTTGTGTAGCGAGATTGGGCTATTTCAGAAACGAGAGGAATATTTAGATCAGAGTGTATTGTAAGATTGGAGACGTAGAAGGGAGCGTTAACTATTGTTCTTAGAATTTTTGATTGTAAGGTCTGAAGTCGGTTGATGTTCGATTTTTTGGCACTTCCTTAGAGCTGTATTCCGTACGTCCATATTGGGGCAAGTAGAGCGGTATATAGTGTTCGTTTGTTCGTCAGGGTCAGTTTTGATCGTTTGTCGAGTAGCCGTCTTTAACATTTTATATCTGAGATTGAGGTCAATTCGTTTGAGTCTCGAGTGTTTTATTTATTTAAAATAGTATCTATAAAAACATATATAATCTTTAGAATATCTGTTTCAGTCAGATTTTAAATATCTATTATTCATGGCCGTTGGTGATAATGATGATTAAATAGAAAAAATAAAATAAGTACCCACATAACACGAATTAAGAGTGTATTCCGGAAAAATTAAAGTATTTAGAACTCAACGAACAAATATTTACTCTAAAGTTTTGCCTCACAAATAGAATCTAAAAACAGACATTATGTTTTAGGAAAAGAAATTTAGTTTTCATTCTGTAGTTGGTACGGAAAAGAGAACAAGTATCCTCTCTGTCACTATAATCCTTTTTCGCTCATGCGTATCTTTTTTCTCTCCGTTAAGAGTTTCCTGAAGTAGGACCATTTCTGACAATGAACTCGGTTCACACAAGAATTCCAAATACTTCTAAACCTTCAGGCACATTACTACAATTGCTTCTTAAACTGTCCTGGCTGAGTTTACTCTAATGAGGTGACTTTTCTCTTTCCTTTATCCTGCTATCCTTTACCATTTCCATCGTTCGGTGGCCCGTGCGCTGTGAACTCCAAGTCCTTCTCATTTTCACTTGCCCATTCTTTATCAATTATTCCCTTCGTGATTTTTTTTTAAATATATGTATATACTTGTTTAAATAACATCAGGTGTTTGAGTTAAAAATTCATTAACTCTCAATTTGAAATTCAATTACAATTGTCCTTTATTTACGTTACCAATAGCATGCGATAGCGTCAAAGGATGTGTTAATGTAAAGTAAGAAGTCATTTATAAAGTAATACTTTTCCAAGTCTTAACCATGGTAATGAGCGCTTTTTTGCATTTCCGTCAGCAAAAGCATTTTTACAATTCATTTTTAATGGCTGTAAACTGTTAAGAAAATTAACCAGTGGTCTAGTACATATTACGAGGGTCGTTTGAAAAGTCCGTGCAAAGTCAGAGAGATAGCACTACTGGCGCGTATCGAGGTTATTTTTAGTTAGTAGCATCTCTTGGAAGAACACACACCAAGTTTCAGCCAGATCGGTCTATTTCTTTGTGTTTAGCATTCGTTTGAATCGAGGAAGTCGAGTGATTTTCAAAAAATGGACGAAAAAGAATTTCGTGTGTTGATTAAACACTACTTTATGAAAGGCAAAACGCCTCAGGAGACTAAAGAGAAGCTTGATAAACAATATGGCGACTCTGCACCTTCGATTAGAACAGTTTATAAGTGGTTTCAAATTTTCGGAGTGGCCATATGGGCACAAGTGACGCTAAACGTTCTGGACGCCCTGTTGAGGTTACTACTCCAGAAATCATTGATAAAATCCATGATATGGTGATGGATGACAGAAGAGTGAAGGTGCGTGAGATTGCTAGTGCTGTGGGCATCTCGAATGAACGGGTACATAATATTTTGCATCAACATTTGGACATGACAAAGCTATCCGCAAGATGGGTGCCGCGATTGCTCACGCTTGACCAAAAACGAAATCGTGTGAAGTGTTGCAAGGACGGTTTGCAGCTGTTCCAGAAGAATCCGCATGACTTTAAGCGTCGTTTCGTCACTGCGGATGAAACATGGATACATCACTACACTGCTGAGACCAAAGAACAATCTAAACAATGGGTTACCAAGGGGGACTCTGCGCCAGAAAAGGAGAAGACCGTTCCTTCGGCCGGAAAGATTATGGCGACTTTCTTTTGTGATTCGCAAGGAATAATCCTCATCGACTATCTGGAAAAGGGTAAAACTATTACAGGTGCATATTATTCATCGTTATTGGACCGTTTGAAAACCGCAAGAAAAACGCCCACGATTGGCCCACAAAAAAGTCCTTTTCCATCACGACAACGCACCAGCTCACACCTCAGCAGTTGGGGTCGCAAAATTAATGGAAATAGGGTTCCAACTCGTTTCACATCCCCCCTATTCTCCAGACTTGGCTCCCTCGGACTACTATTTGTTCCCCAATATGAAGAAATGGCTGGCGGGAAAAAGATTTTATTCAAACGAGGAGGTGATTGCAGAAACGAATGGCTATTTTTCAGACTTGGGCAAATCCTATTATTCGCAAGGGATCAACAAACTAGAGTAGCGTTGGACGAGGTGTATAAGCCTAAAAGGAGACTATGTTGAAAAATAAAAAAGGTTTACCCCAAAAAATTAAGTAGTTTTTATTTTTGCTCGGACTTTTCAAACGACCCTCGTATTATCGGTAATCGGAATAACTTAACATGTAGAAACCAATCCTTATTGGTGAAGAGAACAGTGAAAAAAAACAATAAACTCTGAAAAAACCGAATATATATAAAAAAAAATATCTCAAGCACTGCAATATCTTGGTTATTTCTAGGTACCTCCTTACAAGCAGTCTCAATCTTTATCCTAAACTCTGTATTTTTACTTAATATCTTCTAACAAGCAATTGCTATCACATTTTTGAAACGCTGCATTCTAATGCTCCAACTTGCTACCTCTCAAATAGCTATGAGGTTATAATGTGCTGTTCTTTCATTGATCGATTTCTTCATAGAACCATTATTATTAAACGTTTTAACTTCTATCTGGAAAATTATCTTTCAGCTTTTTCCTTGTAAGAAGGAAAAAGATTCCTTTCAGATTCCGCTTCTTAAGGACCTAGTTCTAGCCAGGGGATGTAAAAATTGGGGCAAACTGTCTCTGTTTCACCTTTATATATACATACATTGTTTTAACTACGCGGTAACCTCAGGTAATTGTTATGTACCTTCACACATGTATTCTCGTATGTGAGAGGGAACGTTGTTAATTGGCACTGCATAAAAAGTTATCTTATAAACTTTAAAATAATGACATTCTCATGGCCATTGACAGAATTAACTGGGTATGTATTGTGTTCTAGTTAAAATTTAAAAACGTAGGATTAATTTTCGCTATTTAATTTTATTTTTATCGCTTATTTTTGGAATATCCCCGCGTGCAAGCCTATAAGAATGAACTGCTAAGTGCAGCTAACACATCAGCTGCTCTGATCCTTCAAGTATTCTCTTTTAGCACTCGTTGACAATACGGCAAATTGGTTAATAGAATTACAATTGAATATCCTAGACAAGGCTCTTGATAAGTTCAATACTGTAATCAATGCAGAGAAAACGGATAAGGATAAGGGGCAATGAAATGTTTGAAAAGGTTTCAAATTACAAATATCTTTGCTCTCACCTGAGGAGATGAAGGCTTTTAGGTCATGAACAGTAGGAAAAAAGAGAAATGGGCAGGAACTAGAATCGTTCCTCGGCGATAGAGAAATGGGCAGGAACTAGAATCGTTCCTCGGCAACAGAGAAATGGGCAGGAACTAGAAACGTTCCTCGGCAATAGAGAAATGGGCAGGAATTAGAAGCGTTCCTCGGCAATAGAGAAATGGGCAGGAACTAGAAGCGTTTCTCGGCAATAAAGAAATGGGCAGGAACTACAATCGTTCCTCGGCAATAAAGAAATGCCCAAGGAAAACCAAACATTCGGTTTTCTAGTTCCTCCTTATTCTCTCATATTTATCTAGCCCTGCACATAAAATGTAAGAAATATATAAGCTAGTTAAAGTCTACAGAAATAAGAATTGATGGAAATACTAGGCCAGACAAAGGAAAAACACAACAATCTGCGAGTTCAACGTGGATGGAAAGATAGATGAAAATTGCCACGAGGTTGGGATATGTGTGGGTCCTGGCCAGCTAGGATGGTTGAAACCTAGTTAATGAGCAGAGAGTTAGAGAGAGGCTTCGGAAAAGATAGGGGGATGTTGTTGAGGAAGCTGCAGATATAGAGGAACTTTAATGCAATTTTAGGAAAGCGATGGGACAGATAAGATAGGGCAGTACGTACGGAAAAGTATAGGAACGGACACTGTTAGGCGGCACGAAGGTCAGGGTGATGATGATGGCCAGGTAAGGATGATGCACGTCCATTTTAGAAGAGTGAAGACACCTTACTCTTACACAAAGCTGTAGATTGATGGCCGTTCCAGGTGTTTATGGATAGGTTTTCAATTTGCCTTCTTTTAATTGTAGTAGACAAATAAGCACAGTTGTTAATCGGAACGGAATAAGTATTTGTTTGGTTGACAATTCTATGAGCCGAAGAGATTGTTTTTGTGGTAAATTGAGGTCACTAAGGGAATTGAATGTTACGAACATTAGCGGCTTCTTTCGGATCAATCCGCCGCTAACAATTTCAATTTACCCACATATGTCCCAAATCACACAAACAAGTGCCCGCACAAAAGAGTTACGGCTAATGTATTATGTTGATAGGCTTGCTTATAAATGAGAATTAGTGCGCGTGCGCCGGCTGCATTGTTTATTTAGTGAGAGAATTCACATAGTACCAAACAACTTGAAAGCGCAGCTTGCATTAACATTGCAACTGGTGCATTTCCCACGATTAGTTTGCACAGTGTGCAGGCACTGAACTTTGTACACATTCACTCAGTTTTGTGGGCCATTCGTAATCACTCAAATAGAGATGCTAGTTTCAACACAATTGAAGCAAATGACATTAAACCGAGCGTTTTCCTGGTCGGAATTACCCACTATTACGAATAGAGACCTCGACTAAAGTGTAATATACTTTGGAATATTTCACAATATAAAAGTCGCTAATTAAAATGAGCAAGTCTATATTTTTATAATTATAATTGATACCTAACTACTTTAATGTAAAAGAAGACACATTTTATTTTATAGGAATGTGTCTCTTATTTCCCTATCCTTTCAAAGTTCCGCTTATCCTGTGTACATCTTGATTATCCTGATATCTTCTACTATTCCTACTTGCAACTTACTCAAGGTTTTAACTGTCCAATTAAATAAGCAGTTGATAAGTGGAATTAAGCTCCTTATTAATGAATTTAATTATTGCAGTTAATTTCTATTTGATTTATTTTATTATTCACTTATTTTTTTTCCAACGAACAATAAACTGGTTAACCTTTTTTTTTTACATCACCTAATTCACGAAAGAAAAAAATTATCAAAAATTTAACTATATTTTGGAATCACCAAACTCTAAACGCGGTTTTCCACGTTGATCTGCACTTTTTCTTTTTATTTTTGTCATAAATTTTCACTTTGAATGTTTTTTATTTTTATTTTTTAGTCCTATACCTTATTA
Organism: Rhodnius prolixus; assembly: GCF_049639745.1. Lineage (NCBI taxonomy): Eukaryota > Metazoa > Arthropoda > Insecta > Hemiptera > Reduviidae > Rhodnius > Rhodnius prolixus. The sequence goes on along the minus strand of NW_027411581.1, from coordinate 31,179,391 downwards.
TAATTGACTTTTGTTTTAAGAATTTCTTTTTATTTCATTTGCTAATGAAATATTACGAAAAATAACATTTTTTACTACTACTATCTAATTAATTTATTAAAAATTGATGTTAACTATAATTATTGCTTTCTATTTTTAACAAAAACTGATGATAAAAATTATTAAATTTGAAGAGGAAAATAGCCTAAACTAATCTGTTCAATGTGCCTAAAGTTATTGTAATCTATGATGCATAATTAAAATCGTTCTGTAAGATTAAATAAATTTTGTTTATTTTGACTAGGTAGGAAATTGTATGTAATTACTTCTTCTTTTCAGTAAATTACGTATAATGTGTCTCCTTTTCAATTTTTACGGTGTCTTACAAAATAGAAATTTCGCAAATTAATAATAACTGTTTATTGAATAAAATGCACAATAAATGAGGTTGCTCGATTTTATTTAGGTGTGCAAAAATGCAGCTTTTCGATCTACGGTACTGAAACGAATAATTAGAAATTTGCCATGTCATAACCCAGTATTAGTCCAACCAATTATACATCCATCCCAATTATATTCACCTACAAGTTGTGGTCGATGATACAAATAACATCTACATTGACGCTAAATGTTAGGTTAGGTAGTACGTACGCTAAGTGAATCAATAATCATGAACTTGGCCCATATTCGTAAATTTCCCTAGGTATTTATTCTTGATTTTTTTTTTTTTTTTTTTTTTTTTGCGGAGAGCTCCGTTAGAACTCTTAGAATTCTGTTGTAATTTTTAGACATTGAACATTTTTCTTCGATAGATTCCAAACTACATGCCTGGGTGCTCTGAACTCTACTCCCACAAACGCGCTGTTAACGGAGGCGAAAGAGCTCCATTGAAAGTTAGAAGGAATTTGTTAGCCTCCCGATTTCTAGCTGATAGATTGTCTTTGATAAAACAACCCGTCATCGAAAGGATAAGTAGACTCGCTCCCAGAATACTTATTGGCAAAGAAAGAGAACACCAATCCTAGTAGATCGATTCTGTACACTGTCGCAATTCATGGTATCCCTCCACAGGACGGAAAACCTTCCTACCTTTTGTTTCGAGTTGGAATGTACTCTGGGTATACCGGAATATGTTTTAACTAATTTTTACCGTTACAACAAAGAAATTCCTGAGTCGGCCAATACTGAAAGCTTAATGTTAAAATTGCAGCTATGTTTCCCTGGTGCTTACTATTTGTATACTATGATCCGCAAAGCAATTCCAGCATGTTGTATAAGCTCCACTGTAATGCTTCAGTCTTTACTGCAGAACTCACTGCCATAAACAAATGCCTACACTCACTTCTGTCAATAGCAGCTCAGTCTATAATAATACTCTCTGACAGCAAAAGTGTACTGACCAAATTAAAAAACTCCGGCCTCAACTCCGCGTTCATTCTGCTCGAAACCGCACACCTAGTAAATATGTCGATCCGTGATGGTAAAATGGTTCGGTTGATCTGGATAAAGGGTCATTCAGGAATTCCCGGCAATGAGATTGCAGATTCTAGAGCAAAGGAGGCGATAAACCTGCAGTGCCTCCAATCTGAAAATCTGTTACCCTCAGACATAAAATTTTTTGCAAAGATCTCCCATTATAAGGAATGGTCCTTAGAATACGAAAAGTCTAAAATCCTCAAAGGAAAGTTTTACACCTCCCTCCATCCAACAATTCCAAAAATACCATGGTTTAAAGAATACTGCGAAAGTAGAAGATTTTTTACAACAATGTTTAGACTCCGATTTAATCACAACTTCTCCCCCCATCACTTGTCACGTATTGGTATTTCTGCACAGAGTAACTGTTCATGTCCTTCTGAATCAGTGGTTGATGCCAACCATCTGATCCTGGATTGTAAGAGCTACCAAAAAGATAGAAATAAATTATGGAATGCTATAATTAGAACAAAATGTCCACTTCCCGCCAACCTGCACACTATCCTCACTAAACCAAATCATGAACTGTATCTGGCTATTTATGACTTCATAATCAAAAATGACATCCCTGTTTAAGAGCACAATAGTGGCAACCCCAACAATAATTAATATTGTAATTAATAAATAATTAACCCCAATAATAATAATTACAGTGATAATAATAATGACATCAGAATAGTATGAATAAATATTATCCATCAGAACATAGGCAATCTCTGGCTAATCTGTCTCAGCAGGAAGCCATAAAAAAAAAAAAAAAAAAAAAAAAGATTCCAAACTTGGGCGCTATATATGTCAGTGACATGAACTTTTAGAGTGTTACCTAATACACATATTAAATATTTTTGCATAGTCAGATACGAATGACTCTAACTTACTACTATAAGTTATAACTTAAAATTTTTGTTTTAATTTTTCCTAATTTTACTTTTGCCCCTTTAAAGTGGCGCTACTGCTCTCTCTTAAATCCTAACCTAGCTAATGTACTGGTTAAGTAAGCACCTAGGGTCTATCCTGAATTACATTTCAGCTGTAGACATTCCTACTCATTCTCGTACTATTCTCGTCACTCACTACTGGTGCGCATGATTCAGCTGTTCTATCTTCAAATCCTAACTCTCTAAAGTTATTTTGTTTTTTAGCAAAAAAATACGCAGAAAATTAGAGCTGAGCCCAACACGCCCCTTATTTTCACTGTTAGTAGACTACATACTAGTACGCTGGTCTCCAGGTCTTCATATCGAGCTGCGTCTGGATTATCCATCAGATCCCTGTGGGAACTGTTATTGTTAACACCATACACCAACACTCGCACATGATGTCATGTATCCCATCTTTGTAAATTAACATACCTGTCCAATGTGTATTGTCCATTTAATGATACATTACTACCTCTGTTCAATAGATTAATGCCATAAAATATAATTTATGTCCTACACTAGCGGTTACATTAAACACTCAGACTTTCTGGTGTACCGTAAAGTTCATGTTTTCTCGTATTTTCCAATCAATAGACCCAATGTTTGGGTTCCAAATTAAATTTAAATACATGGTTTTCCTTTATTAATTCCCAGTATTAAATCTATGTAGGAACTTGAACTTAAAATATCAACCACTCAGAAATAATATCAATTTGAGGGGATGTAAAGTAATTAAAATAATAAAATGCATCAACAAATAGATTTTTAATTGAAATTTTGTTTCAATGATTTAGTAAATAGAACTAGTTTTTGAAGAATTCGAAGCCGCAGCAAGGAAGATGGGTCTGCATATAAATGACGACAAGACTTTTTATTTAAAAACTTCTAGGTGACCAGGTCGGATGGAATCCAGCGTGAGCCTTTGAAATCATGTGTTTTAATCCTCATGCCAGTTTAAATATCTGGAACCACTCGTGGCTGAAAAATACGAAACTTCAGAAGAAATAAAAGCAAGAGTTGCGGCAGGCATCAGATGTTTCTTCGCTCTCCAGAAGCCGTTCAAATTCAGGAGTTTGCCAAGCGGAGCTAAGGTCCTTATATACAAAACAATCATTCGTCCTTTGGTTACGTATGATTGTAAAAGTTGGGTACTTTTCAAAAGCTACCGAAAAACTTCTCAATATATGGGAGAGAAAAGTACTTCGACGAATATTTGGGCCTATCTGCGAAAAATGGGCGCTGGAGAATTAGAAAAAATGAAGAGCTTCGGCAGAGTTTCTGGTAAGATAGATCTGGTATCTTTTGTAAGAAAGAGAACCAGTTAAGATGGCTTGGACATGACGAAAGAATGCCAGAAAATAGGATTCCAAAGAAACTTATGGAGGGAAAGCCAGGAGGAAGCTGTAGCAGAGGGAGGCCTCGTATGAGATGGTTAGACGATTTGGTGGAAGTGGGTGTTAGAAGATGGCGGAGGTACGCCTATGACAAAGCCGAATGGCAAGAAATAGTGGAGGAGGTCCTTGTAGGGCCGTAGCGCCATTGGGTAGGTAGGTAGTAAATACGTAGAACTACCAGGAACTAAATGTAGAGGTATATAAATGATTTAAACTTATAAAGAAGAGTAGGAATTCTCAATTTAATGGTTGGTTGGATAAAATGGAAAGATATTGATGTAACGTATTCTAAACCTGAATAAAATTTAATGAATTTATTTTAGTACTGCCTGTGTCGTCGAATATGTGATTTTGCTTTGAAATTAAAGCATTTACTGCCCTTGTAGATTCGAAATCAGTACAATATTTCCGATAAAAGTGACCACACAAAGTTTGCTTGTGGGTGTAGCCAACAGAAGTACTGGTTAATATTGTCATTTCAAGAATTGTGATAATTTGATGAGGTTCCGCAAGCTTCTTGCCAAGATTTCCGTTCGCCAATTAAGAGTAATAAAGATAGGAATTAGGTGAGTGAATACCAACAATAGACAATAAATGGATCCTAATCTATCCAATTATTAATTAATAATAGGTAAGGACCAGCCAAAGAAGAGAATTCACAGAGAGTGGATAAACAAAGTGCTAAAAGGATCGCGAACAGTGCTCGCCAACACACAGACATATGCTGCATAGTTATGGTAGAAGGATTCCGTCTCCTTTGAATAATTTAGGCAGCTTTCTCCTTACAGCTTGAAGCCTACTTGCTAGGAACACTTTCACCATATTCTCTGCCTCTTATTCGTAACCTATCTTCTTGCTGTCACTTTGCTTTTCCATTTCTCTAATAAAACAATATTTATATTGAAACTATACAAATATAAAAATGCACACTCAGTATTTATGCAAGAAGAAATTCTGGCACCATGCCACAGTTTAAGCGCGTATTGAAAGAATTTTACATATACAGGGTGAACCAGTAAGTATTGTCCATAGGCCTACTGTGTGTAGTACATCTAAAGTGGAGTTCAATGGCGTATTGGCCAACTTCATATTCTCCAAAGTTCTTGAGTGACGTCACTTTAATTTTTTTTTCTAAAATAATTACTTTTTTCCAATAAAAATGTTATAACTCAGAAAGTTTTAGTCCGAATTCGATTCTGATGACACGGTTAAAAAGACAGATAAATTTTCCAAAAATTATTACCATTTCAAAGCATAAGTTATTCTCCAAACAGCCTCAATCTTCCTCCGAATGCTGGAAAAATAAAAGTAATCGAAATTTTTAAGAAAACTCATTAGGCCTGTACGTGATCATTATCAGACCTAGGTGCTGGCCACTTTGTATAAAAGTTTCCTTGTCTAAATGGGCTTTCAAACGGTATATCATTTTCCAGGATTCCTTTTATCTTCGTATGAGAAATTACGTTTGTTTTGCAAGAAAACGTGTTCACGAGCACTCAAGAGTGTTAGTTATCAAGTTGTTTAATTCATTGAAAACTCTTTTAGATGGACCAGTAGTCAACTTTTAAAGTAGATTGTCTTAAAATAAGAAAGTCAAAGGTTACAAATTGCCTTAAAAAAAAAAAAAAAATTACTTCTGATCTATCTGAAATATTTGAGAAAATGTTATGAAATAATTTACAAGTACTATTTTTATAAACAAAAATTCATATAGTTTGTATTTACTCCAAGTTACAATTTCACACACAACTTTAGTGTTGAAAAAGAGAAAAATGTGAATATACCTTAACAACCTTTTTTTTTGTGCAATTTGTAACCTTTGACTTTGACTTGAAAATTTCGGTTACTTTTATTTAATATGAATAACTTATGCTTCGAAATGGTATCAATTTTTAGGAAATTTATCTGTCTTTCTAACCGTGTCATCAGAATCGAATTCGGACTAAAACTTTCTGAGTTATAACATTTTTATTGGGAAAAAGTAATGATTTTAGATAAAAATTTAAAGTGACGTCGCTCAAGAACAGTGGAAAATGTGTAGTTGGCCAATACGCCATTGAACTCCAGTTTAGATGTACTATACACATTAGGCCTATGGACAATACTTACTGGTTCACCCTGCATAAACAATGAAACATAATAAAGTAAAGTAATCGCCAATTTTTTCAGGCGGGGCTTTACGTCAAACTTCCAATTAGGTGTCTTGGACTGAGGCGACTAGCAAACATTCTTAACTATAAAGTTCTTATATTAAACATTAATATAATATCCAAGGCCTAAGAGCGGACCTAAGACCACAAATACATTATTAGCTTTGCAGGTCTCGCCTCTAACCGTTCGGCTATCGTGGCGCCTAAAAGAAATATAATATTTGATAATAAAAACGGCCACAGAATAGCGCACTAATTGCAAAATTAACAAAAAAATAAATAAAAAATTGTTGTTTACAAAATTATATTAATGTCAGGCAACACTTTTATAAATACTTCTTTTTAGCAGATTTACAGTTATTAAATTTAGAAAACAATTTTCCTCCTTTAACAGATTCAACACTTCAAAGAGTGGATACAGTTTAGTTCTGAAAACATTTCAACCAGAATTCTGCCAACGCTGGCCACTCTACAAGAATGATCGCGATTACAGAGGACCCTCATACACTACATTTGGGGCGGAGGGATTTAATTCAGTTTTATTTGACTATTTGACTCTCAGTTTGATAACCCATCTCAAATGTTCAAAAATTCATTTCACTTCTCAAATAATGTTTAGCTCCTAAATTAAGATCTCCGTTATGACAATTATACTGCCAATTAAACACTTCCAACTTAAAAAAAATTATAATTTACACTTAATTTATTTCTGATGTCTGTCTGGGTGCCTTCCTGGACGTAACTCAGGCTTTAGACAGGGTGTGGCACCCAGGACTGATATACAAGCTGAAGCAGTTCCTTCCCACTCCTTATTACCAAATGTGCATCCAAGCCGGCGTCCCGCAAGGAAGCATCCTTGGACCAGTCCTATATCTAGTGTACACTGCTGACATCGCCACGCACCTACATACCTTAATTACAACTTATCAGACGATATCGCAATATTATCCTCAAATTCCAACCCTTCTGAAGCCTCCTCATTCCAGGAACACCTTGATCTCATTTCCTCTTTGGTGCAAAAAATGGAAAATTAGACTAAACGAAGACAAATGGCAACAGATTACATTCACCTTATGTAGACAAACTTGCCCCCGACTACACACATACCGACTACATACATACACAACAGAGAAATACCGACCTCCACACAAGTACGCTACCTTGGACCAGTATTTAGACAGTCGACTAACCTGGAACCCACAAGCTAGACTGAAAAGACAAGAACTCAATAGACGATACGGATAACTACTCGTACGAAGACTGCTAGGGCGGAGATCAGCCATGAACGTACGGAACGAACTGACTCTATACAAGACACTACTTAGACCCATCTGGACTTATGGAACTGAGCTGTGGGGCTCTGCGAAACCATTCTACATCCAAAGAATCCAATCCTTTCAATCTAAAGTCCTTCGGCATATCGACAACGCTCCTTATTATGTAGCCAATTTAACTCTTTTGTCAATGACCTAACACATTCTCGCTTCCTTAATTTCCATAATAGCCTAACCATACATCCTAATCCCACAGCACAAGCCTTATCCACAACAACCCATCTGGGCAGTCCTCCACGAAGCCTGAAACACGTTGGCCTCGCGACCTTTTACCAATTTCCTAAACTTCCTTCCAACCTCTAGAGAGTTCCAGCATTGGCTGGCCCCTCTCAGCATGCCTTCCCGATTGTGGTTCTGGATCCACCAGGATTCAGCCTACAATCTGTGCCTAACTCAATTAAGAACACATTTACTTGATGTATATGTAACATACATATATGTGCAGGTTGTAAATAAATAAATAAAAATTATTTCTAATGCTAACTAAAAAATGAATTTCAGGTGTCCATATTATGTCCTGACAGGACTTAATTATCTAGTCTCTAAGCTTAAGTTTTATTATTATCATTATTATTATTAAACTAACATAATTTATTTTTGATAACTTTAATTGCAAGGCAAAAATTCGGTAGACGCAATATCTTCAAAATTGTGATGATCCAAAGTGTGCAGGCACAGCGGAGTAGTCCACTTCTTAAATAGAAAACGAAGTTGAGATGTTGTTGTCTTCTGAATATTTTATTATTAGTAAAAACCTGAAAAGCTTTCGTTCTAATACATGCTTTACACCTTCCACACTAAGACACCGTAGCGTATACTCGTAAATGATCTGCTAACAGCGTTAAATATCAGCAATTTAGTCGTAAAAATGAGACCAAGGTACTGGTAATTATCTCAATTTCAAGTTTCTTTATTCTCGAATAACCATTTTTAGTTTTTAACCTCTGATAAACTTTAAATCGGTTGTGAAAACTAACACGACTTTTTCTTATTACTATCCCAAAATTCCAACTTGCGAATTTTCATAAAATTCCAACTTTTAGATACATTTAGTTATTAGAAACACGGTACAGATTGTAAAACATGTAAATTACACTGAAATTTAAACTTACAGAGATGCCTACCCTAGCCCAGGGGTCGGCAACCCGCGGCTCGCGAGCCGCATGCGGCTCTTTTATCCAAATTTTGTGGCTCTTCAGCCTGCCCAAAATATATTGTATATTTCAATTTTATTGAAACAAATGAAAATTTCATTTATTAAAGTAGAGATATTTTTCCAAAAAGAATTTTAAATGCGATAGGTTTGAAATTGAATAGAATTATAATAAAATACAGTACGTTATTGTAAAAGACTGCCGCCATTTTCATTCAAATACAGGTTTAGTTATTATTTATTCGTTTATTTACTTTGCAATATGTGAAAATAGATATATAAAATAGTCAAAGTTGGGTGTTTTTCAACGTTACGCTTTTTCGTGCAATTTTTGGACGATCAACCCTTATACAGCTCTCCTACCGGAAACAGTTTTAAAACATTTAAATGTTATTGAATATCATAAAATAATAAATTGTGAATACAAATGATCTACAGAGTCTGTTTACACTAACATCCTTGTGGCTCTTGGTAAGATTTATTAAAATTATTTAAGGAGAAATGGCTCTCTACTTGAAATAGGTTGCCGACCCCTGCCCTAGCCCATCCTCAGGAACTACTCTAAAACGAATTTTTATAGAAAAATGATAACTGAACGTGTACAAACGAATTCCCAGTAGTCACTTCAGGGACTATCACAAAAGTGAAAAACTTTAAATTTATTTTACAAATCGGTTGTATCACAAGGTTTGTTCTTAGCTCCCATTAGAGGTCCTTTAATCTTCTCTAGAGTTTCATAGGGTTCTTCATTAACTAGTTACGCAGTCTTTAGCAAACCGTTTGGAGAATATTGGTGGCTCATAAGATACAAATTCCAAAAGTGCAGCAATAATTTTGCGGAATAAATTCTCGAGAAACTAAAGACCCGTAAATATTTGTTAAGTGAAAGGGAAAAGGGTGCGGTTCATCCGGGGGTTAGTGCCAATATGCGGTGGCCAATCAAGCTGCATGGCCAATTAGTGAAAAGATCATCTCCGAGTTTATCATCGATCTTACAATAGTAAATTAAATTCCTCGTCGACTAGATCGATGAGATAAGAGGGGATGAGCGGAAACACTTCAGCTGACCAAGGCTCCACCCTACCTAGCTCAGCCTGGAGGTCGGATGGTTTCGCGTGCCGTCCCAGCTTAGTGGCCACGAGAAGAGAGAAGCATGATTAGGGACGCTAACGGCCTTAATAGTCGATGCGTCGAGGATAAAAAGAACAACAGGTAAAAAAACCAAACAACAACAGAACAGCTGTGAATAAAAATTAAATCAAGATCGCCTTTGTGCGAAAGAGCTGGAATCAAAACTATGGCCAAATATATGAATCAATAATTCTGACGTATGCCAGAAATGATCAAAGAATGTATGGTGAATGGGATATTGGAATGTACCGCATTGGTCGTGAAAATTGTTGGAATATTAAATCAAATACTGATTTCTTTTTTGCCGTCAAGAATTTACGTAACTATTACTCTGACATTTTACTTTTTGTTTAACTTTCTTGAAGGGTGCTCTTCTTCGAAGCAAGAAGTTGACGGCGGGGCCAATCAGGTTCGTATTATGTTCTTCCGCTCGTTCTGTTCCACACCAGTTCTGAGCGTGACGCTAATGTAAATAGATCTTGTGTAAATAAACTGGTTTACTTATTTGTAAAAAGAATTAAATTAATGTAGATTAATCAAATGATTCAAATGATGGTAAATAAAAAACGCGCTGCAAACGCGTATTTATTAACGTCAGCTTTAATTTTACTCACACTCTTTATATATACATATATATGGGTTCGGCTGTAACAACGTAATTAGCAATGCCATTTGCAGTTAATACAGTTCATTACACGCTTTTTTTTCCGGCAAAAATAGAACAAATTAAGGAAACTGCATTAAGTAACAAAAACATGTATTTTAATCTGTTTAAAAAAAAAAAAACCCTATAATTAAAAAATAATAATTTCATGTGCTCAGATGTACTTCATATGGTTTGCTAAAATAGTGAAGTTACAAAATTAATTTTCTTTTAAGTTAATTAATTTTATTCCTCTTCATTGGCACATATTTAGTGTTCCTACCAATTGTATGTACTTTGAACTGTTGACTGTTACAACTTTGTGCTACATTGCGAGAGTCTCTTTTCTTTGCCCAAACTTATCTTATTTTAATTTCGTCAGCTCGTTTATTGCAATTCTTGAATATTGTTGGTTTAATAAGCAAAGATGCCACTTAGTGGCATTTCACCAGCAATTATTGCGGCTGACCAAGTTGATGAAAAGGAGAAACGACAAGCAGTGAAAATGAAGAAACGGAAAACCGATGCTAGTCCTTTCGAAATTACTGTAAGTACTGCTAATAATTTCGAACCACTTTCTGATATGGAGAGCATGGACGAGGATAGTATTCCTCAGCCCAGTGTTAGTAATAAGACGCCTATGGCTAAAAATATTGTCAAAATACCACCTATTGTGGTCTATAGTTATATTAAAAATCATTCGGAAACTCTTAAAAATCTAAGAGCCGTATGTAAACAAGAGTTCGATGTTAAATGCAGAGGCAATAGACTTATATTTTTGACAAAATGCAAAGAAGATTATAACAGAATTCTTAGCGAAGTAGCCTCAGCTAAACTCGAATATCACACCTACACACCTAAAGATGAAATCAATCATACTTTAGTACTTAGGAACTTGCCACCCAATATAACGTGCGAGGAAATAATCCAGGATTTAGCTGATAAAAGTACCCCAGCAACTAAAGTATCTCAAATGACGAAAAAAGATTTAATGGGGACAATCATAAAATATCCGCTCTTTATAGCTACTTTCGACAAAAACGTAACTATTAAAGATGTTGTGGCCAACAACAAGATATGTGGATGTATTATTTCATGGGAGCGATATAAAAACTTATCTGGAGTAACGCAATGTTATAGATGTCAGTCGTTCAACCACATAGCAAAAAATTGCTATCGCAAACCAAAATGTCTCAAGTGCGCTGGTGACCACCTAACGGAAGTATGTACAACCCCAGTAGATAATCCACCAGTATGTGTGAACTGTGGAGGTTCCCACACTGCAAACCACAAGAGTTGTTACGTTTTGCAAAAGCCCATGAAGTCGCATCCTAAACGAGCTCAACAGAGTAAATCACTTTCTAAGCCTGCATTTCAGATGGATTCTTCTGACTTCCCGTCACTTCCAAAGTCCAGCTCTAATCTTGCATGGGGCGCAGCCGCGCAACATCAACCTATCGGCAAAGTGCCCCCCTCTGCATGGGGCACGAGAGCTTCTGATGAATCTTCTACTAACTCTTCTGACTTTTCTTTGCTTAGCTTATTGCATGATGTTAAGTCTCTATTATCTTCTTTTAATTTAAAGAACTTACTTTTACAGATAAGGAACTGCGTAGAGAAACTAAGGTTAGCTCCTGATGCAATAAGTAAAGTTAGTGTTATCGCTGATCTTGTTTTTAATTTAATATGATCCCAATAACAAAAGTAATGTGTTGGAACTCAAGATCCATCATTAATAAAATTTTAGAATTTTCACATTATGTCAACAAATATAATATAAACATAATTGCACTTAGTGAAACTCTGTTAAACAACAAACATAAACTAAAATCTAATGGTTATGTAGCTTACAGAAATGATTCTGGCAGAGGGGTTGCTATCCTAATTAGGAATAATATTAAACACTATCCTATTGTAATGCCTTCCTTAAATTCTTTAATAGCCGTAGGTATTGTAGTTCAATTTGATAGCTTTGATGTACTGATTATCTCTGCTTACCTTTCTCCTTCCTGCAAACTAGATGACAAGGATTTACGCGCTATGTTAGACTTGCATAGGCATGTAATTATTTTAGGAGATTTTAATGCAAAGCATATTGCTTGGAATTGCTTTTGTAACAACAGAAATGGAAAATCTTTGATTGAATTATCATTCAAATACAATTTTGCGATTGTAACACCAGACAAACCTACCTTCTATCCGGATCGTCCTAATGCACGGCCGAGTGTCCTTGATCTAGCATTAATCAAGAATTTTCCATATCTTATAGAATCTCACACCCACTGTGCCCTTTCTTCTGATCACAATCCAGTTATTCTCAATTTAGGTGGAAAAATGAGTCTGCACCAGCCCAGACAGGTGTTTAACTATAGGGACGCTGACTGGAGGAATTTTAGGTCGTTACTTGATGAACAGCTATCGATTAATCCCCCTATATCTAATTGCAAAGACATTGACCAACTAGTTGGAACACTTCAACAAGTAATAATAGACGCAGCTAACAAATCCATCCCTACATGTACTGTAACAAACAAATCGCAGCAGTTGCCACTATCCATCTTGTTCCTAATAAAAGTAAAGAACCTTGTCAAGAAGGCCTTCTCTAAACATCGTCTTCCCTGGATGAAGAACTTACTAAACAAGCTCATAAAGTATAATTCCCAGATTTTACTTATTCATAGAAATTCTTCATGGAACAAAATGCTCTCTAAACTCTCTCCTCACGACCCTAAGCTGTACAAACTTATCAAAGCCATGCGCACCAAATCTACTGTCATCCCTCCACTTTCATTAAATAACAATCTACACAATATTAACCAGACTCTTATTCCTAATAATTATGCACACAGTCCTCAACACAAGGCCGACACACTAGCAGATTTCTTTGAGAAAGTGCACATTATGAATTCTAGCTTAGGTGTTCCTACCTTTACCCGTAAAGTAATCTCAGTCGCTAAAAATTATTTCACTCCACATCTAAAACCTGATGAATGTATCTTAACAACACCAAAAGAATTAGGAAGAGAAATAAGAAGACTAAAAAATAGCAAAGCCCCCGGCATAGACGGAATAAATTCCAAAATTGTGAAAAACATTTCCAAAAAGTGTCTAATCCACCTTACTAAAATAATTAATCACATTATTATGTTCGGCTACTTTCCAGATATATGGAAAATGGCAAAAATTATTGTCATTGCTAAACCTGGTAAAGACCCCTCTTTAACAAGCAGTTATCGGCCAATCTCCTTACTTCCTTGTCTTAGTAAGCTGACTGAGAAAATTATTTTAAGAAGACTCACTTCATTCATTGACAGTAATAGCCTATTATCATCCTGCCAGTTTGGTTTCCGTCCAAGGCATTCGACTACTGCTCAGTTAGCCAGAGTAACAGACTTGGTAGAGCACAACTTTAATCTAAACAAGCATACGGGGATGGCTTTGATTGATGTGGAAAAAGCCTTTGATTGTGTTTGGCACAATGGCCTTATCTATAAATTAATTGAGAATGGCTTTCCGAGATATTTAATTTACTTTGTTCAAAGCTATTTAACTAAAAGAAAATTTAGCGTTGCACTCGGTACCACAGTTTCAGGTGTGAGGTTAATTAAAGCTGGTGTTCCCCAAGGCTCAGTCCTGGGGCCTACACTTTTCAACATTTTTATTAATGACGTCACCAAGCTGAAACTCAAATCCAGTTGCTCCCTGTTTGCTGATGATACTGCCTTCTTTATTTCTTCCTTCAGAGTTGACACAATAGCCAGACAATTATCGATAGCCCTTGAAAAATGTTTCAAATACTTTGCAAAATGGAAAATAAGGCCAAACCATGCCAAGACACAAATTATTTTGTTTACACGCCGCAGACCGGCTGTGAATAGATTTGTCCAAATTAACGGCGACTCCCTTCCGTGGAGCAAGGAAGTTAAATACCTCGGGTTGGTGTTAGACTCCAAATTAACTTTCACCAAACACATAAACTCAGTGTGCGATAAAGCGGTAGGAATTATGTGCAGTCTCTTTCCTCTTTTGAACCGCAACTCTAACTTAGATTTTCTTAATAAAAAACTTATCTACTATCTCTATATCCGCTCCGTACTACTATATGCAGCCCCTGTGTGGTCCAATACTTGTTGCACCAATTACGGGAAGTTACAAAGAGTCCAAAACAAATGCTTAAGGTTAGTTGGGTCATATCCCCGGTGGACACCCATAGATTACATGCATGCAGCACTTGATGTTGCCAGCGTGTCCACATTTATCTACAACGCTACGGAAAACTTTGTAACTTCCTGTACACATAGTCCCTACCCGCATATAAAAAGTATTATGGACTACAACTTAAGTTCTCTTAATTATAGAAAATACAAACACAAAAGGCTAAAGCATATCTTGCTTTAATTAATCTTATGTAGTAAGGTTTTTTTTAAATTTTTTGCCTTAGCATTAAGTTGGACTTGTACCCAATGTAAATGTTGATATGTTGTGGAGAGGATATAGGCATGCAGCCTGAAACCTCCTTTTATATATTGTAACGAAGTTGACCTGGGCGGAGAAGAAAGGCCTAGATTATTCTAGAGGTTGAACGACCAAAGTCAGTAACAGGCCGCCACTGCAGAAACAAAAGGGGCGGTATCTACTTGTGGCAGAAAAGAAAGGCCTAGATTGTTCTAGGGGTTAAGCGACTAAAGCCGGTAACAGGCCACCACTGTGTAGACAAAAGGGCCGGTTTTTACTTGAACTAGATAGGAAAGGGCTAGATTGTTCAAGGAGTTAGTGACCTGTGTAAAAGCCAGCTAAGAGAAAGGCCTCAGTTGGGGTGGTGGCATATGTGTTTCCCAGCCAGTGATTGACAGGTGAGAGTGAGACAGACGGAGTTGGAGAGAGACAGAGAATGGGAGGAGGCGGCTCACAGCTGAGGTGGTGGCAGTATGTTTTCTCCAGCCAATGAACGTCAGGAGGGCGTGGAAACTTATGCTCAGAGAGTTGGAGGAGGGCAGTCCCAGTTGGAGGGAGGCACGCAGTTAAAAGGAGGCCGACACAGCTGGAGAGGTCAGTTTCTAATCAAGTGTTAATCAAGTTTCAAACCAGTTTTCAATTGAGTGTTAATCGAGTTTCAAGCAAGTTTTAAGGAGTTATTAGAGTTTAGAGTTATTAGTCAAGTTTATGAGTTAGTCTTGGAGAGTCAGTGTTGCGGAGTGCTTCAGTGGTAGCTAGTTGGGCAATTAGTCAGTTGACGAGTAGAGCTGTGTTAGTGCAGCTGAGACTAGTGCAATTCGGTGCAGTGCGGACCAGTGGTCAGTCGGGGAACAGTTTTGTGGCGTTACGAAGTGAGTAAGTAACAGTAAACTGTTGTGACTGTTGTAAATGGTGATTGTAATGAATAGCGTTAGTTGCTTGTAAATGTTAATGTGAGTAATGTTAACGTGTTAATAAATCAGGTTATTACTTACAACTTTAGCGAGTTTTATTAGTTAATCAAACCCACATATTTAATAACTAGTGGCAGGCATTAGTTGTGTAAGTAAAGTTTTTATTTGGAGAAAAACTTTACAATATATTTGTATAAAAAATTTTAAATTGTAAATAAACATTTTCAAATTCAAATTCAGATGTACTTTTGACATTAATTAATTTGTTAAGGCTTTTCAAAATTAGGTTTATCAAAACTATAAAAAAAACTGGCTTTAAAAATGAAATTCTCTTCAATGTTGCGGGTATGAGAGAGTAATTTTAAGCTTTATATAAATTTGTAAAAAAAAAATTTAATTTTTCTTTGTCAGTAAAATTGGTGGTTATCTACTTAGGAGAATCAGGGCTAATTCTTCTTCTATTATAGGCGCCACGGTAGCCGAGCGGTTAGAGGCGATACCTGCAAAGCTAATATGCGTTGTGGTACTGGGTTCGATTCCCGGTCCTTAGGACTTGGATTTTATTTAATGGTTAATAAAAGAAATTTACAGTGAAGTATGTTTGCTGGTCGCCTCCGTCCACGACACCTAATTGGTAGATGGACGTTAAGCCCCGCCTGAAAAAATAGGCGATTACTTTACTTTACTTTTCTTCTATTACATCCAAAAGTCTTGCCAACTCATCCTTTACGTTGATAAAGGTTATTATATACAGCGATTGGTCTTCAAGAGATTGGTCCTGACTTTGATTTAATTTCGAGTATTTCCCCAAGTCGAGACTCTTTAACGATTCCGCCATGCAGGAAGAGATCCTACAAAGACGAAAAGAGTTATAAATGTGGTCAGGTCTGGATAACTGCTTTAATTTTATCCGTAGTAGAATGCATGTTTACGCACTACTCAACAAAACTTACAGCTTAAAAAATTAAGTATAAGGGTTAATTATACGAAAGGTACGCAAATCAACAAGTACCCAGCATTTCATTCATAGTTCAACCAACATTATTAATAAATTACTAAGTACAAACAAACATTGCCCAAACCAAAAGCAAAACAATAACCCACCCAACATATTCGCCAATTTAGCTTACTTACATCGGATGAGACCTAACCTTTCCAAGAAACTACGCCTCAAAATCACGCTTAGGGGACAAACTGGAAAAATGAACAAAAATCTAAACTAACAGCCTTTATGATAACTGTGAATATAGAAGTAAACGAGCGGAGTAGTAACCTGTGTGTTACACTCCAAAACACTGAACTATTATCTCTTTACTGGAGAGGAGATCACGAGACTTTGGTCTGTTAACCCTTAATTGGTATCCTCAAAATCTCAACTTCAACTGGTATAGTCGGGTCAGCTTTGACCCGAAACATTAAATGCACATTACTTTTAAAAGGTCATTGATATGATTAAAGTCGATTTAGTTTTTCTTAGAAAATTTATTTAGCAAACGAAAATGATGAATATTTTGTTAAATTTGTTCCATAAGATTAAGAAAAACAAAAAAAAGTTAAAAAATGCAAAAGTTATAATTTTTTTACATTTTTTTTTTAAGTTACAAAAAAAGAAGAACAAAAAATAATATTTACTGAAAAACGTTAGATGTTCATTCCAAGAAAAGAAAAGTCCTAATGAAAAAAAAATGTTTTTCCCTAATTCTGCAAGCACTGAATTATCATGATGCGAGTATAACATACTGTTGCTAGTAAAAACAAACAATGAAGTTCCGACGGTAGTTTTTCTTTATTTGGAATTGTATAAGAGGGGTTTTCTTTTTTATTTTCTTCGTAATGTCCCCGAGTAAGACAAATTTAGCTTTCCTAGTTCATGGACCAGCTTAACTGAACAGAACCAGTTATCAGCAATAATATTAAATATTATGTAATATTTACTAAATAACATTTAATATTATAGAATTATATTAAAAAATAGAACAGAAAACAAACTCCAAAACATAAAAATAAAAAATATTAAGAAAAAAAGTTATAACGTAAATGGTATTGTCGGGTCAAATTTGACCCAAAACCTATATTTTATTTACTTGCACTGCTCAAGAACGACTGATTTGTATGGTCGATTGTTGGTGAGGTTGAAAGAGGAGAATTCAGAGAAGGGGAGATGTTTATAGTTAATTCCTACAAAATGCCACACAAAAGTAAAAAGCGCGAATCAAATTTGACCGGACGATACCAGTTGAGGGTTAATATGTCTTGTTGGGTTATCAGGAAGAGTTCTAGAAGAAAGATTTTGAGCTAGAGGATTTGCGTGAGATTGCAGGTTGAAATGAAGTGTTTCCTGTATATAGTGTTTTGGCGACTTCTGTGATAAAAGGAATGTTATGATTTGTTTGTATAGTTCGGTTAGAGACGTAAAAAGAAACGTTTACTATGGATGGAAGTATTTCAAAGTGTAGAGATTGAATTCTTTGGATATTGGTGCGTCTGGTTGAACCCCACAGCTCTATTCCATACACCCAGTTGGGTTTTAAAATAGTGGTATAAATCAGTTTTTTGTTGCCTAGAAAGAGTTTTGATCTATCGTCTAAGTCTTTTAAGTTGTCAATAGCGTTTATTTAGTTCTGTTCTTTTAAGTCTAGAGTGGGGATTCCAAGAAAGTCTGTGGTCTAAGTAAAGCCCAAGGTAGCGGGCGAAGTTCACAGCTGGAAGAGGTATTAGGTTACAGAAGACTGGTGGAAGAGTAATGCGACGAAGAGTGAAGGTGATGTTTTGGGCCATAGTTTTATGTAGCTTAAGATAATACCAGAAGAGGCTGAAATAAGGTTTTTATCAACAAAACCACCGACCAGAATCACCACTTTACTACTAATCGATTTATACCTTTTTCTTATATAATTTTTTTTGTAGAAAATTTGTTTTAAGACAGTTCTCGGAGTTTGAAGAAATTAGTAAGGTAAAACCTTGAGAATTGTAAGAAGTTTAGACTTGCTGCTACGCGGTATCTTATTATTGTTGGATTGTTTGTAGAGTGTACTCCTGCACATTCTTGCCTGTCCTTCAAGACTCGTTATAGACAATTTCTTTACTGCGGATTACTAAGTTTTCATCCCTAACAATGTCAGGAAAGCAGGTTCCTAGTTGATCGATTTCTTGTGGATTACTCTCAGACTAAGAACATCACTTATAGATTATAGCGAGAGTGAGATTGGTTTTTCAAAGCTTTTTGAGCTTTAAAAAGACGAAATGGAAGTCATTTGTCGGACTGCTTAAGCTGCTTTTCCTCGTCAAGAAGTAAGTGGATTGGTTATGAAAATAGATCTTCGGTTTAGTCTTGGCTTAATAATGTTCTTGTATTTCTTTGGGGTAGATTTGTGAGAGAATGCGATAGTATAAGGATTATTTCTTTTTTTCCAATAATTTTAAGAGTTTATATTTCAGTTATCGCTGGGTATTTAATATCTAAAGTTCTTATAGAGGAAAACAATCTGGTATGAACACTTTCGACTTTCTCTAACTAATATTCTCGAAGTTCTAACTTATTAACGTTCATCAGACTTCGAATATTCGGTCCAAATTGATGCTAACCAACATTATAGTTTAATGAAAGCCGTACATTACGCTGTAATACCACCCTACAGAGCCGCCTACCAGCAGTAAGTAGTTTACTGTACGAAGTTCACTCTACCAGTTCGAAGTTTACTGTTAAGCCTAGATACCATTTTTGAGAAAGTCAATATCCATTGAATAAAAGAATAATTCTAGTGTAGGGATGTTCTTCAAACTCTCTTTTATTTGACCCTTCAAAAGTACACAAGAGATAGGACCTTACCTTACAGTAATAAGTCCCTTTAGAGGGAATGTATCAAACTTTGATTTGCTTTAAATTTGGAAGTTTAGTTTCGTATTTGATTTGATCATTGGTTTTATTTTTTTTAATTTAAGGCGTCAACTGAGGTTATTTCTCGCCCAGAGATTTTTTTACAGTTCACAGCCGGCCTCTGGACTGTGTTATCTCTTAAAAGACATCACTATCCATCACCGAACAGTGAGCGGTGTTTTAATTTTTTTCTCATTATTATTTTTATATAGCTAGCAAGATAATTCTTTATACAGAAATGGCACGTTAGAGTAAGGATTAATCATCTCCCATTTTAGAAGTTCCCTTTTTAGAATGTCCTGTAAAAGTGTTTTAAATAAAATTAATTAGTCTACATATGTGCAATTATTACATTTACATAATTAAAAAACCCATAAAGGCGTTTTTGTTAAAATTATTTTTTAAAAAACTGAAAAAATCGATCAAAAAAATAATATTTTCGGTTGACTGAATTTCAATGAACCTTTGCTACGGCTTTCTCTGTTAGCTTTTGAACGAAATTTCAAATTTTTTACTTTCTGCGATTTTTCTCAATTTTTTATTTAGTTTCGGTTGATGCAGACACAAGACCATTTGGCTGAGTCAGGGGAACCTCAGATATCACCCAAAATAAAAAATTTGCTAATACCCTCTGAAAATACCATAGAGTGAGTGAAGAAAAATGTATATTATGATAATAATGTAACAGAAACCGTAGCTATATTGTCGAATGACTATCTAAAAAACAAATTAAATAAAAAAATCCAGGGGGCATTTTAGTATTTACACAAAGAAACAAAACGTACAAAAGGTACGGACAACTATAACGCATGATCGGACCGAAATCTAAACTAAGCACACCCAACAAACTAACCCTCTACTAGACATCACTTAAACCCATCTGGACTTACGGAACAGAGCTGTGGGGCTCAACTAAACCCACCAATATCGGCCGCATCTAATCCTTTCAATCAAAAGTTAATGCTGTCTGTTATGACTCTAACCTCACACTTCGCAAATATCCCCTTCATTACCGAATCTATCGCTTCACGATTCCTCAATTCCAACACAATCCTATTCTCCCATCCTAATTCGAACTAAATATTTCCACTTTAATCCATCTCGACGTCTAAAACGACATTGACCTCCTCATCTCCTATCCTAAACTATTCTGTTCACTAAAATTCACTAAATTATTTACGTAAATTGTGCCTACCATTTCTTAAATTCGAAAGTTTCAGCATTGGCTGACTTCTTCCTGTGTACCAACGGTTGCGTAATGCATTTATAGAATTGTAACTCTCTGACACCCATTGCCTGAATTATATATGTTTATACAGGTAACAATAAATAAATAATGAAATTAAAAAATAAAGAAGGATTTACACGACAGTACATTAATGCGGTGTTTCGAATTTTCAGAATAAAAACAGAGAGAATGGTTGGTAAAAATGTTTGCAGGTTTTCATCAAGGAGGGGGTAGAATGAGCGGAAGTGTAGGTGGCACAATTCATAATCCCTGTCAGGATGCCATTTCGGATTAACAGAGGACATCTCCCTTTCCGGCTCCCTGACAAGCTGCCAAAGCAAAGCCTATTTCCAATTTTTGTGACAATCACTTCAACTACATATCACATTGAAGGTATACCAAAATGCCATTAACTTACCTCGGCCCAACGTCATGTTTCAAAACACATTAGTGTCATCAATTTATTAAATATAAATCTCTTCTTTAAATTTTCAAGAATTTTTTTTTTTTCTACTTAACACTCCACATCACTCTAAAAACAAGCCTCTTTCATTAAGAAATCAAGTTAGGAAAGAGCATTTATTTTAATAGTTTTATGTGATCAATACATTATTACAACTCCTTAACAAAAACTTACAGTTTAAAATGTTAAGTATAAGGGTTGATTAAACGCCAAAAGGTACACAAATCAGCGAGTACCCAACATTCATTAATATTTAAGTAATTCTACTGCATTAATTTTCATTAATAAGTTATTTTTTAGAATTTATTAGATGTCACAGACCCTTATGCTGGCCACTTCATTCATAATATTTTTTTGTTATAATTATGATAAATCACATATACGTACATGCATGTTAAAGTAGAAAAAGACAAAGTTAGAGTAGGCTACTGTCTTGAATTCGTTTTACCGAAATATTCGTGAGCACAAATAACACACAGTTATAACAAGTAGATTATTCAACAACAATTATTGTAAACGTTTGCTTACCTATTATTATAAACGTTTGACTACTTCATAAAATAAAAATTACTTTAATCGAAGAAAGAACTTAAACCGAAGATTTTTCTTTAAAAATAAAAATAAATAAATAAAATAAACAAAATCATTGATGTATGTTGGTGTAAGCATTTTCTAAAAAAGGTTTTGAATTTTTTAGCCTCATATTTTTTTTTAATATTTTTTATAACGTTTTTCTTTTAAACCTGTAATTAGTAGTTTGATTATTATAAATAACTAGATATTACAGTCAATCTACAGTGCTACTTGAACATATATTTTGTAGACGAAAATGGCCAGCATAAGGGTCTGTGACATCTAATAAATTCTAAAAAATAACTTATTAATGAAAATTAATGCAGTAGAATTACTTAAATATTAATGAATGTTGGGTACTCGCTGATTTGTGTACCTTTTGGCGTTTAATCAACCCTTATACTTAACATTTTAAACTGTAAGTTTTTGTTAAGGAGATTTTTGAACCTTTTGGATAGATTTTCCTTTTTGTCTATTTGGAATGTTACATATCTGCTTTACAGATTTTTTTAAAATTTGGAATAAGCAATTCTATCATTATAACCTGATAAGGTGGTAAGTCGGAACCATAACTACCACTGGAGAGATCTTTTTAAAGATTGATTATAGTTGCGGTGCCCCAAACCATCCTCAATAACAATTTTTTTGAAAAAGCGTTCTGAATAATATAGGAAGGTATTTGTACGTAAATAGCAAAATTAAACTGCGATTTCAGTACTTCCTTTTAAGAGGAGTAAGAAAAATAAATTACGATTGCAGTACTTCTCCCTAAAAGGCAAAGAGGCAAAGATTTTTTAATCGACAATTCATTGATTTAAATCGGTTCACTCATTGATAATTTAAACGATTGCAGTACTTCCTCTTAGTAGATGCAAGAGCATGATAGCACTTCACAGCAACGTAGAGGAGCTTTAACCACTTATTCGAGCTGAATTTTATCAAAATCGGGCTAACCGTTATAGAAATATTGGTAATAATAGTTTTAGAAAGGGCCTTATTTGGGTGGGGCGAACTCCCCTCCTTATGAGACACTGCGTCGAGACTTTTAAAGTGTAAATCTGTACAAAATTTCAATTCGAATGACACTTCATTCATGAAAATCGTTTCACGTGTCGATAATTTGAAACGATTGCTATACTTCCCCTTAACAAGTGTAAGAGCTGATCGCCGCTTTAATGTTACGTAGGGCAGCTCTAACCCTATCATCCTACCAAATTTTGTCAAAATCGGGCCAAGATTTACAGAGTAATTAGTAATAATAATTTTGGAGGGGGCCTTACATTAAGGGGGCTAACTCCTCTCCCATTCGATGTACAGGGTCGAGACCCCCAAAAGGCACATCTACATAAAATTCCGAATCGAATGACACTTCATTCATGAAAATCGGTTCACGCGTTTAGGCGCTACGTTGTTTACAAAAAAGGTAACAAGAACAAGAACAAGAACAAGAACAAGAACAAGAACAAGAACAAGAACAAGAACAAGAACAAGAACAAGAACAAGAACAAGAACAAGAACAAGAACAAGAACAAGAACAAGAACATTATTTGAAAAAGCCGTTTTTGCTCATTTTCGGCAACTTTTTTCTCGAAAACTATTAGATCTGGGTTGTTGCAAAAAAATTACATCTATAAAGGAGGGTTTGCCCTTTATTTTAAAGAAAATTTGGGAATTTTATCTTTTGTAGAAAAAGAGAAAAAAATTGTCAAAGTTGGGTGTTTTTCAACGTTACGCTTTTTCGTGCACTTTTTGTCGATCAACCCTTATACAACTGTCCTACCGGACAGTTTTAATAAAACGCTACGGTTTGGCGTCACGTCATTTCATTGTATGTATGTATACTATACAATATATGTATAATTATGTGTGCAGTACACTTACGTTGTGCTGGTAACTTATCTAATAAGATACGTTTTTTTTTAAGTATAAGTTTTCAAATTATTTACAAAACTTGTGACTACTACTTCTATTAAACGTAGAAAATCAATTCTAGGGGTAAATGGAAATGTTGATTGTTATGGAATGCCATTTCAGGATAGACATGAAGGAATGAGAACAAATCTAAAATAATAAGATAAGATGAAAAATTAATGCCAGTTTCAGTCATTATAAACATTATTCTGCCGAGCTTTCGATCTAGGGACTAGGTCATATTCAGGGCTAATTTACAATATACTGTGTTGCAGTCCATGAACAGACAAGACAGAAGACACACCAACCGTCTAATGATGTAAAACAGTATATTGTAAATTAGCCCTGAAGATGACCTAGTCTCTAGGTCGAAAGCTCGTCAGAATAAAGTTTATAATGACTGAAACTGGCATTAATTTTTCATCCTATTGAAACTATGATTCAGCCACCAAAAATAATGAACAGTAACTAAAATAATAATATATAAGTATAATAAAAAATAATTTTTTGTCCGCATCAATTTTGATTACATTTGCATTTGCACGTCAATATGCATAAACTAAAAATTGCGAAAATTTTTGTTTTCTTTCTATAAATCTGGATAGCATGTAAACTTTATTTAAAAATAAAAGAAAATTTGGGCATCCCCAGTTCAGGTTAGCCAAGGGTCTTCAAACTTTTGGCTATCTTGGCTACCTTTTCCCTTGGCAACGCCTTCTCTGATCAAAGAGAAAACAAAGTAACAGCAGCGGAACGTTAGGAGATTCCTAGATAAGAGTATGCGTCACTTGACAAAGGCAGCCATAAACAACTTGTTTCTTATTTACCTAATTACTTACCACTGGCACACATACAAGTAGATACAATTACATTGTTACTGCTTTTATTTGGAGTAAAATTAATCAGAGAATTTCTATGAATCAATAACAAAGGATCAATTTGTTCAAAGTTCAGCAAAGTCAGTGGGCCTATATGAGCTATTAAAATGTGGTATAGGTCTGAATTGGCCGGATAATACCGCAGACTTCATCCTTCGTAACACGTAGGATTTAATCACTGTTACGTAGAGTGAGACATACGAGGGTCGTTTGAAAAGTCCGTGCAAAGACAGAGAGATAGCACTACTGGCGCGTATCGAGGTTATGTTTAGTTAGTAGCATCTCTTGGAAGAACACACACCAAGTTTCAGCCAGATCGGTCTATTTCTTTGTGTTTGGCATTCGTTTGAATCGAGGAAGTCGAGTGATTATCAAAAAATGGACGAAAAAATTTCGTGTGTTGATTAAACACTACTTTATGAAAGGCAAAACGCCTCAGGAGACTAAAGAGAAGCTTGATAAACATTATGGTGACTCTGCACCTTCGATTAGAACAGTTTATAAGTGGTTTCAAAATTTTCGGAGTGGCCATATGGGCCCAAGTGACGCTGAACGTTCTGGACGTCCTGTTGAGGTTACTACTCCAGAAATCATTGATAAAATCCATGATATGGTGATGGATGACAGAAGAGTGAAGGTGCGTGAGATTGCGAGTGCTGTGGGCATCTCGAATGAACGGGTACATAATATTTTGCATCAACATTTGGACATGACAAAGCTATCCGCAAGATGGGTGCCGCGATTGCTCACGCTTGGCCAAAAACGAAAACGTGTGAATTGTTGCAAGGACGGTTTGCAGCTGTTCCAGAAGAATCCGCAGGACTTTAAGCGTCGTTTCGTCACTGTGGATGAAACATGGATACATCACTACACTCCTGAGACCAAAGAACAATCTAAACAATGGTTACCAAGGGGGAATCTGCGCCAAAAAAGGCGAAGACCGTTCCTTCGGCCGGAAAGATTATGGCGACTGTCTTTTGGGATTCGCAAGGAATAATCCTCATCGACTATCTGGAAAAGGGTGAAACTATTACAGGTGCATATTATTCATCGTTATTGGACCGTTTGAAAACCGAGCTGCAAGAAAAACGCCCACGATTGGCCCACAAAAAAGTGCTTTTCCATCACGACAACGCACCAGCTCACACCTCAGCAGTTGTGGTCGCAAAATTAATGGAAATAGGGTTCCAACTCGTTTCACATCCCCCCTATTCTCCAGACTTGGCTCCCTCGGACTACTATTTGTTCCCCAATATGAAGAAATGACTGGCGGGAAAAAGATTTTATTCAAACGAGGAGGTGATTGCAGAAACGAATGGCTATTTTTCAGACTTGGACAAATCCTATTATTCGGAAGGGATCAACAAACTAGAGCAGCGTTGGACGAAGTGTATAAGCCTAAAAGGAGACTATGTTGAAAAATAAAAAAGGTTTACCCCAAAAAATTAAGTAGTTTTTATTTTTGCACGGACTTTTCAAACGACCCTCGTAGTTGAACTCGAACTCTCTGCACCAAACTGATTATCAACCCACTGATGGAGGGTGGAATTCCGAAACCAGTCGGCGATACAAAAAAAACATGCATCATACTACGATGGATAAGATCGGCGATGTATGATGTGGTACAGATTTAATTATCTACTTAACCAATCTAATGATGCCATTTAACAACCCTGATGACATGAAGAGGTAGTCTTTAATGGATTAATAACAAAGAATGGATAAAAGTAGAATGTTCTGAACAGCTGGCAGTTTCATATTAAAAAATTAAACATTTCAAAAATTGTGGTTAAGTTACCACCTTACATAGCTGATAGTTAGTTTTGATAGAGAACCTGTTAAAGTTGGAGATGGCCTGTTGAAACATTTACTCGCCGTCAAAGGATCTGCTTTGAAGTAAAAAAGATTTACTGTTATTTGCAAGTGTTATTGAAAGCAAATGTTTTTGCTCATTTTCTTTTTCAGCAAATCCTTCTGTTGATGAGTACTACCCATCATTTAAGTTATTCCCTGCTTTGCTCTTGTGTTATTGAGCTGGTATAGTCATGAACGAACACCATTTCAACCAGTTTCCTTCTATTCTTAAACATTAAGAACGTCAGATGTTGGTTTTACAAGAAGTTTCCCTTTACAGGTACAGATTAGTGCAGTAGTATATTACTACCGTGAGGTACTTGCTTAACTCCGTGAAAGAGTGAGGAAAAACGACCCGATTTGTGAAAGAACAAGTCATGGGTTCTCCATTCAGACAACGCCCCGGCTAACACTGCATTGTCTGTCAAGACGTTTCTAGCCAAGTACAACATCCCAATTTTAGGTCACCCGCCTTATTCGCCTGACCTGGCCCCATGTGACTTTAGATCTGTTCCCCAAAGTCAAATCTGCATTAAAAGCGACACGATTTCAGTCCGTTGAAGCTGTGAAAGCAAAAGCGGCACGCGTCATGCAGGAGCTCACAGAAAAAGACTTCCAGCACTGTTTCAATCAATGGTAAATCCGCATGGAGCGTTGTAGGGATAGGGGAGAGGTGTATATTGAAGGTGATAATAACTAAATATGTATAAATGTAAAATAAAATGTTTTATAGCAATAGTCTCGTTATTTAATAGCCACTCCTTACATACTTTTTTTTCATAACACATTAACTAAAATCCAACATCAATAGACTGCAAACACTCCAATCCAAAATACATTCTACGATATGTTTGCAACCACACAATACATACAGGTCTCCAAATTCCACTCATCTCCGAACTTGCCAAAATAAAAAAAAATAAATAAAAATATATAAAAATTTTCATCAAAAACTCTCACTTCATCCCAACCCTTTAGCTGCAAACTTGTCTTCAATTACGCTACCCTCCAATCCTCGAAGATGGCTGAGGCGCCGTTGGCCCCGTGACCAACTGGGTGACTAATGGCGGCCATCACTGGATGACCGTCATTCACGTGTATACATACATTTCTCTCATTTACTTATTGTGCCCTGTGAGTACAGGTGTAAATCTCAATAAAAGGATAAATAAATAAAAAACACATTCACTAAAGAAAATCTCGTGTCTCCTCTAAGAAGCTTTGATACCTTTCAGTTCGGAAACTTCTGGTTTTGATATAAATTTAACTTTAACGTAAACTGTGTCAGTATTTATATGTTAATGGATTGTTTATATTTTCATTAAAAATAACAAAGTTCTCAAAAAAAATGTTTCAAAGTTAGAAATAAATTAAAGAAAAAGTGAGTGAAAAATAAATAAATCAGAAAGTTTTTTTTAATTAAATCGTAATTAGTTTTTGGATAAAAAAAGCACTTTGCAAACAAACCAAAACGAACGAAAACTAAAGTTATTAGACTTAGCTCCCCCAAAGAAGAGCAAAGAGCAAAGATATTACAAAAGAAAAATAAACTACTACTTATTATAAATAAGATATTATAAAGAAAAATAAAGCAGTAAAAACAAGTAAAATGTAGAAGTCAATAAAAAGTTATCTCTGCAAATGAATTGATATTGTTTGTAATTTGAAATAATTGTTTTAATTAAATTATTACTCAACAGTGATCGGTTTGGATATAAGCCATTAAAATGTTCTAACATAATCGATTGACCTTGATTTCCGATTGTAATAACAGCTAAATTGGTGGTTTCATTCAATGTGATAATATACTTCTGAACGGTTATAAATCCTTTGGATAGTAAATAGAATTTCTCTTCTTCTGAGACAAACATAGGCATTTTATTTTATACCTTTTTGCTAACTAAAATAATTATTCTATCTTTGAAGCTAAATTTCATTAATGAATCATATTCCATTCGGATATAAGATTTATTCAATCGATAACTGGTATTTGTTCCAAGTAAACAGTAAAAGAGGTTTTTACATTAAACACATCTGTTCAGTAGAACTATTTATTTGTAAAAGCGATGGAAGTCGGAAATTAATAGCAGAATTTAGCACTTCCTGTAGTAAATTCAACAAATAAAAACTCAAAGTTGCAAAATTTACAAAATATAAATTTCAAAAATACTTCTTATAATTGTAATTTACATTTGCAAAGGTAAAATTTGGGTCTTTGGTGTAGCAATTCGTGCGCCTTGATAGAAATTCAAAATATTCGAAAAATTTATACTCATTGGTCACTTTCATTACAGAACTTGAAATAAAATTTGCTAACAACCAAGTTACTGGTACAATAGTAGAGTAGATTAGATTGACACCACATATTTAACAGAAATATACTAGCCTAGACACCACACCTAACATCGAAACTAAGACAGGTTACCTCTCATAATCCGACGGACACCACTGAAACCACAATGTTCCTCTATACATCTAAACTTAGTCCCTTACTAACATATTCTTACTCTGTGTGGCTACAGAATTTTGACAGTATTCAGTAACTAAACTACTAACAAAGTGAAGGAGCTGGAAATTCACGGACACAGGAAATTGACAACGTGGACTAAATTCAAAACTGCCCCATACTCTCGAACAGAGAAGTCACTTTTTATCCCAGGAACAATGCTAGTTGGAGGGTCAGATTTGGAAATAGTAAGTGCCTATTTTTCAGGCGGGCTTTACGCCCAACTACCAATTAGGTGTCGCGGACGGGGGCGACTAGCAAACATACTTTACTGTAAATTTCCTTTATTAACCATTAAATAGAATCCAAGGCCTAAGACCGGGAATCGAACCCAGTACCACAATGCATATTAGCTTTGCCGGTCTTGTCTCTAACCGCTCGGCTATCGTGGCGCCTAGTCCAGTCTAATCCAGGGGTCTCAAACTCATTTTACCCGGAGGCCGCTGGAGGTGGAGTCTGGGTGAGGCTGGGCTGCATCAGGTTTTCCACAAGAAAAGCTCTTACAAAAACATTCCAATGTTATCATATGCTTTATTTTTTCATCTTATTTATGTTAAAAAATAAAAATAACAAATTCATGAGTAAAAAATAAATAAATCAGCAATAAATAAATGCGATGCATTGCAATCACTGTGAGCAACTCCTCTATGACTTCAAAATTGTCATCAACACCACGTACATAGATTGCGAGATGGGCAGTGACGGTGATGTCTGTGGTCCCATCAAGAGCGACTGAGTATACACTGAAACATTTTACTTTCTCACACAGTTGATCATAAATGTCACTTGACAGGTGAGAAATGCGCTCTGTTAGGGTGTCGGCAGATTGGCTGATGTTGCTAAACTGACCTTTCTTTTCTGGACAGACAATACTTGCAGCTTGTAATATGCACTTTTTTTACAAATTCACTTTCATTGAATGCCTTTCCTGCTTTAGCAATCATCTGACTAAGCACGTAGCTAGAGCTTCGACTGCTGCATCATTCTCTTTGGTTGCTTTCTTAAAAAAAATCTTGTTGCCCCAGTAGATATGTTTTAAGATTAGCAACCCGGTCTGCTCTCTCATCTCCCTGGTATTTTGCATACTCCTCAGCATGTCTAGTTGTGTAATGACGTTTCAAATTGTATTCTTTGTGTACCACAACTTTCTCTGCGCAAATAAAAAAACGTCGGGATGCCCCTGTGCTCAACAAAGAAATATTGCGTTTCCCACTTTTCCTGAAATTGTCTATGCTCATCACCAACCTTTCTCTTCACTGCAGGGGCTTTGAAAAAGACATGTTTGGGGCTGTGAAATATATAATTCCACTTGGAGTCACTGTTTCAGTGTTTATCCGATGCTTATTTTCGGCTTTTTTTTTCTTAATGGCGCAAGTTTGCAGTAAGCCCGGCTCATGTCCCGCTTCCGAGAACAATACGTATACCCCACCGTGATTGGTAGGTTCATTCAGCTCCGCACACAACACTGAAAAGTGCAATTCGTATCAAACTCGGGCCGCACTAACATTAAACTTTGATATTGAGGTGGGGGGCCGCAGTTGGCCCGCGGGCCGCGAGTTTGAGACCCCTGGACTAGTCAGTAATGAATTAAAAAAAACAGATTCCAAAAGTCGCTAATTAAAATTGCGATCTTACTCAGCAGCATAATGCTTTGTTTCCATGGCAACTGTACGACTGACAGAATGCTATTAGATAATACAATAAAACAGGATTAAGTAGCGGATATTCCAAGTTTCCTGCCCTAAAATTTACGTATTAATAGTTTTTAAATGAATTAATTAATAAATTTACCTAAAATAACAGATGAGGTACACTTCAGGAAACTTCTGTACAGTAATTAGTTTGAACTCAATGTTATATTCATGTTCAATGTTCTATTTCCTTTTAAGTCAATTTTTGATTTGTATCAAGAGTCCTATTGAAAAACAATTGCTAAATTTTGAAATAAAGAATTTCGCACGTTGCAGGACGTTATTATAACGGAAAGTACGGATTACGATCAACAACGTTAAAACGACTTGCATACATTGCCATTTTGTAACCTTCCTGGACGTACGGGCGTACCTTTAGGGTTCAACCAAACGTTCCAACCTCTTGAGATTACATTTCCTTCAATCCGAAATGCTTCGTATAACTTAGGTTTTACTTTATCTTGGACGGAGGTGACAAGCATACTTTACTACAAATTCCTTTTATTGATCAATGCATCTAAACTTGATCAACATCATCATCGTCATCCTGAGCTCAACAATCCATTACTGGATCCTGGCCTTCTCAAGGATCCCGCCTCCACACATCTCTCGCCACCACTTCCTGATACCCAGCGATCTGGCATCGCCTCCCACGCTGTTTAGCCATCTCAGTTTGGGTCTTCCCACTTCTCTTTTACCGGCTGGTTCTACACTAAAAAGTTTCTTTAGGGGTAAGCCTTAGAGTAATTACTGTTAGTGACTTGGTTTGTAGGTTGTGCGCGTTGTAAATGGTATTGATCTGGAGAGGGTACATGGTGTACTGAGCGATTGTGGCATCCCCAGGGGACGCTGCTCCCCAAGTACCTGCTTGGAACAGGCTCCCCTTGCGGATCATTTAAACTTGATAAGTTTGAAAATTTCATAGAAATATTAATATTACAAATCTTTGCGAATCTATCATTAAAAGTAATGTTTTTTTGTTTTGGTTTCAGGTGCGTATAAAACTGTGGTCATAAAACATCCCTGTATGAAAAGGAACGTAAGAATACCATCAATTGGTTAAACTACTTTAGAGTTATACTAGATAGTAGTACAGGTAAAAGTAGAACTAGAAATAGAATGTGGAACTCTCGAAAATTCTGCGTACCATGAAAACGGAACTATGCGAGAAGCAAAAGGAGTGGAAGTTAGCGAAGACATGGCAACAGGATATTGGCAAGCAGATGGCAGAATTTAAGAGAGGGAGAGAGAGAGATGGGTGGGTTAGAGAGTGCTTGGGACAGGAAGTGACCGAGAAATGGAGAAGCCGATTAAGTAAGAATTATACTTTCTGCTATCACCTGGTTCATGGCACCTGGGGTCGGAAGGTGGACTTAGGGCCTGAAAATATCAACACTATATTTCTAAAATATCGTTTATATAATTAACTCTTATCATACCAAACGAATAACGTAATCTTTCCGCTCGCTGAGTAAACCTGATAAGAATTCTATTCACATAAAATGAGCCAACAGACTTTTCAGAAACGTAAAGAGAAAATTAATCAATTCAGTGTGAACACCACTTTCTCTGGCTACTTTTCTCACAGCAGACAGTACAGAAGACATACCAACCTTACAAATAATAAAGTAAAAAATAGTATAATTGTCATTAACATAAGCCCCGAATGTGACTTAGTCCCTAGCTAAAAAAAAAAGCTTAGTAAAAATGAAAAATAATGACTGAAATTGGTAAATTTCTTTCCTCCTTCGGTATATATCTTTCTTTTACATGAGTTCATTTTGCCTCCTTTTTTTAAAAGTCAAACAAGCCGTTGACATATACATATTATGTACAAACACTACTTTGTTTACAATCGAGGAAAAAAAAAGTGAATTAATATTTTCAATTAAAGAGTTATGATTAATCGGTTGTCGGACTACGTTACGTGTCCAACAAAACACGCTAGCAGAAAACTGTTTTCCATGTTATTTGTTTACTTAACGCCTTCTGTGATGCTCATTTAAATGCAGGCGAAAAAGTCACAAACAGAATTCATGACAAATAAATAAAAGATTAGATAGGTTATTTATAAACATCAGTTTAAAAAAAATATTTATTTAAGCTCAAGTTTTTTTGGTTTTTTTAATTTATATAAATGCTTTAAGGTGGACATTTGTTTGCTTACAATAATAAAATTAAAAAAAAAACAAAAAAAAAAACGTTAAAACTGTGACAGAAATTTATTTTGTCTTCTCTTTGGCGAACTTCGCATCTTAAAAAAACATCAATTTGTGTTGGGCCGAAAAGTAGACCACTTACATTATGTTATAGTGAGGGAAGTGAGGCGTTTCCTACGGCATTGCATCACGTGTTAACGACAGACCAGGCTACCGAAGCGTCACGTAAGTTTTTTCATCTCGTGCCATCCATTTTTGGATGATGAGTTGCATAAAAAGACCTACAGAGGTCGGAAATAGACTGGTTTGCTTGTAAAACACCTTTTCTCTTAAAACAGATTTCGTACGAGGGTCGTTTGAAAAGTCCGTGCAAAAATAAAAACTACTTAATTTTTTGGGGTAAAACTTTTTTATTTTTCAACATAGTCTCCTTTTAGGCTTATACACTTCGTCCAACGCTGCTCTAGTTTGTTGATCCCTTCCGAATAATAGGATTTGTCCAAGTCTGAAAAATAGCCATTCGTTTCTGCAATCACCACGTTTGAAGAAAATCTTTTTCCCGCCAGCCATTTCTTCATATTGGGGAACAAATAGTAGTCTGAGGGAGCCAAGTCTGGAGAATAGGGGGGATGTGAAACGAGTTGGAACCCTATTTCCATTAATTTTGCGACCACAACTGCTGAGGTGTGAGCTGGTGCGTTGTCGTGATGGAAAAGGACTTTTTTGTGGGCCAATCGTGGGCGTTTTTCTTGCAGCTCGGTTTTCAAACGGTCCAATAACGATGAATAATATGCACCTGTAATAGTTTTACCCTTTTCCAGATAGTCGATGAGGATTATTCCTTGCGAATCCCAAAAGACAGTCGCCATAATCTTTCCGGCCGAAGGAACGGTCTTCGCCTTTTTTGGCGCAGATTCCCCCTTGGTAACCCATTGTTTAGATTGTTCTTTGGTCTCAGGAGTGCAGTGATGTATCCATGTTTCATCCACAGTGACAAAACGACGCTTCAAGTCCTGCGGATTCTTCTGGAACAGCTGCAAACCGTCCTTGCAACACTTCACACGATTTCGTTTTTGGTCAAGCGTGAGCAATCGCGGCACCCATCTTGCGGATAGCTTTGTCATGTCCAAATGTTGATGCAAAATATTATGTACCCGTTCATTCGAGATGCCCACAGCACTAGCAATCTCACGCACCTTCACTCTTCTGTCATCCATCACCATATCATGGATTTTATCAATGATTTCTGTAGTAGTAACCTCAACAGGGCGTCCAGAACGTTCAGCGTCACTTGTGCCCATATGGCCACTCCGAAAATTTGGAAACCACTTATAAACTGTTCTAATCGAAGGTGCAGAGTCACCATAATGTTTATCAAGCTTCTCTTTAGTCTCCTGAGGCGTTTTGCCTTTCATAAAGTAGTGTTTAATCAACGCACGAAATTCTTTTTCGTCCATTTTTTTGAAAATCACTCGACTTCCTCGATTCAAACGAATGCCAAACACAAAGAAATAGACCGATCTGGCTGAAACTTTGTATGTGTTCTTCCAAGAGATGCTACTAACTAAACGTAATCTCGATACGCGCCAGTGGTGCTATCTCTCTGACTTTGCACGGACTTTTCAAACGACCCTCGTATATTCATTAGTTCGTTTCATTGATTGTTCATTTATTCTTACTTTATTATTATTTTACTTTGAATTATAAGTTTAACTGCGATAAAAACTATGTAACATTACTCTCTAACAAACTCTTACCTGTACTCTGTTCTGTACTAATAAATGGGTTGTTACGAACCACGCGGTGTGCGGATCATATCTTCACAGGATCAACAAAAGGTCCTCTCTCCTCTTTGCGTAGATTGCAATGAGGAGGAGGATTTCAAACATGTAATAATGATATGTCCACGTATGTGGTAGAAAGGAAACGAATGTTTGAGGATATATACAGGTATTTAGATGCACCTTTTCGTTACGAAGACGTAATATTCTCCACCAACATCGATGTGCTTAAGTCTATAGCAGAGCTAGCAATGAAATATGAATGTATTTAAAAGTTATAGAATGAATGGAAGAAAATGATTAGAGAAGGATTACGTGATTTTAATTTCGGTTAAGCCATAAGGATGGCAGGAATACAGAGTGCTGCTCCATCCATTAGCAGTAGTTTATGTAAATAGTTGTATATAGTAGAATGATGAATGTGTGAAGCGAATGTATTTGTAGGTAAGAATGGAGAGTGAGTGATATTCTAGAGATAAGCACCAAGACGATGCTGGCTGTATGGCGGAAGCCAATGCCAAAAAAAAAAAAAAACTGTACTATGTTGTACTGAAATTCTATTTTAGGTTTTCACTCCGAACCTAAATACTTTCCTTCTTGTACCAACAATTTGAGGCCTTTTGAAAGACCTGTAAAAAGATTCATAGCCCAAGTAGAGGTTATCAATAGACAGAAGAGTGCCAAAAAGGAGTCTGTGGTTAACGATTGGGACCGTAGCTGGAGTGTATGGGGGTTAAACCTGAGAACTCACTGAGAGAGCTCTTGGGAGATACTATGCCACTGTCTTTCAGGCCGAGGTCTCTGCTGTTAAAGCTTGCGCTGAGAAAAATCTGCGAATGGATCTTAGAAATGGGGAAATTTGCATCTTTTCGGACAGCCAAGCTGCACTGAAGGCCCTTACTTCATCAGAACTACCTCTTCCCTGGTTTGGGAATGTAAAAAGGCACTAGGACAACTGGCTCGGCACAATAAAGTTCGAGTGGAATGGATGCCGCGCCATGTGGTCGTTAAGGGGAATGATGTAGCTGATCAACTGGCCAGGAATGGAGCTAGTACTCCTTTCATTGGCTCGGAACCAGTCCTGGGGATCACTAGGGGTGCTGTTCGTGAGGCTCTCAGAGCTTGGATCTGGAGAGAACAGGAGTGATGCTTCCTGGAGTCAATCACGGCAAGAGTGTTATGCCTTTGTAGTGTAAACAAAGAACCATAGTGGCTCTGGGCTTGGGCAGAAATCAGATTACTCTGATTACAGGCCTATTCACAGGAACCGGCAGGTTCAGAAAGCACCTGCACAAGGTAGGGCTTATCAGCTCAGAACCGTTGTGGAGATTGTGTCAGGAAAAGGAGGAAACGGCCTCTCTGCTGCGCTACGATATCTTAGGGAACTTTGAGGCCAAAGGAGAGAATAGCGCAGAAGGAACTGGTAGGGAAACTTCTCAACCTTTCTAGAAGGGATGTTTCATCTACTAGACTTAAAGGGGAAGGCACTTCTTGTGGCAGCGGTGCCGTGGGGCATAGGTCCCGCTTTTTCTAATCTTCTAGAGGTTATCAAGGACAAACGTCGCGTTAGAGTTTGTCCAGTGGCAACGCACAGGAAACGCACGCTTGAGGTCCCGGTTTAGAAATCAGAGGCGATGGTGTCCTTATATTTCTTGCTCTAGGATCTTCCAATTCTGTGATGGTGTCTTCTACTGGTCTAAGTTGACTGGTAGTCTATAACTAGAGTACATGGTCTAGTGGCTCGCAGAAGAAGTCTACTGTGAAGTTGAAAGACCTCAGCAATTTTCTTTAACGATTGAGAAATTTTTGTGTCTTTTCCATTTTCATTTCACGCTTCTAGACACTTCTGTTGCTTGTACAGAAGATTTTAGAGCTCATGAATTGCCACAGAGAACGTATATTCAAAAACTGTCTCATATCAAAATACTATGCGCCATTCTGCGGGAAGAGAGAGCAGCAACTTACCACTTAAACCACACTTGTTTTTGCACTTCATTCAACAAGAACGCGTAGTGACAACTTGTTTCAATAAACTAGACCGCGGGTGTGCCCACAGGAGGTTTGTTCAGAAAGAGAGAGACTGCTGCAAACAGTCGAGTGGGCTTCAGTGCCACTCCACTCAAATTAATAACTATTGCTATTAGGGCTTCAAATTGATTGTGATTAATGCGCTACTTGTTGCTAATTTTACTTATAAATGAGGCGAACTGGCTTTCTCACCATTTGGTTGATTACTTTTTGTCTGTTAGGAAATAGCGTTCATGTAACGTAATTGTTGGCCAAATATAATTTTCATTTCTCTGCCAACACATGATATACAGGGTGACCAGAATTATATGCTCCACCCACTTTTTTTTTAAAACATCGGGAAATTTCGAAAAAATAAAAAACACGTATTTAATCATTTTTAGTCTAGTTTATTTTCAGTGATTGACCCATTTTTTTAAACCCTTGTATCTCGAAATGCAGCATCCAACTTTTTTTCCAAATAGAACGCTTTATTTTTTTTTTTGCATATTTTTATAGTATTTGAGCTCCTAAAAAGGAAATAATTTTTTTTTTTTAATTAGTTAGGTTTTTCAGAAGTTATGGTAAATTAAAATATGAAAGACAAAAAAGTTTAATGTCAAAATTACCTTATTTTTTTAAAAAGGTGTTCAAACTGGGCACCGTCAACGTATAGGCAAGTCAAAGCTCTGGACTCACACGCAGCACTTATGGTGGCAAAGTCAAGATCTAGACAGGCTAGAGTTACGAGGGTCGTTTGAAAAGTCCGTGCAAAAATAAAAACTACTTAATTTTTTGGGGTAAACCTTTATTATTTTTCAACATAGGCTTATACACTTCGTCCAACGCTGCTCTAGTTTGTTGATCCCTTCCGAATAATAGAATTTGTCCAAGTCTGAAAAATAGCCATTCGTTTCTGCAATCACCTCCTCGTTTGAATAAAATCTTTTTCCCGCCAGCCATTTCTTCATATTGGGGAACAAATAGTAGTCCGAGGGAGCCAAGTCTTGAGAATAGGGGGGATGTGAAACGAGTTGGAACCCTATTTCCATTAATTTTGCGACCACAACTGCTGAGGTGTGAGCTGGTGCGTTGTCGTGATGGAAAAGGACTTTTTTGTGGGCCAATCGTGGGCGTTTTTCTTGCAGCTCGGTTTTCAAACGGTCCAATAACGATGAATAATATGCACCTGTAATAGTTTTACCCTTTTCCAGATAATCGATGAGGATTATTCCTTGCGAATCCCAAAAGACAGTCGCCATAATCTTTCCGGCCGAAGGAACGGTCTTCGCCTTTTTTGGCGCAGATTCCCCCTTGGTAACCCATTGTTTAGATTGTTCTTTGGTCTCAGGAGTGTAGTGATGTATCCATGTTTCATCCATAGTGACGAAACGACGCTTAAAGTCCTGCGGATTCTTCTGGAACAGCTGCAAACCGTCCTTGCAACACTTCACAGGATTTGAAAATCACTCGACTTCCTCGATTCAAACGAATGCCAAACACAAAGAAATAGACCGATCTGGCTGAAACTTGGTGTGTGATCTTCCAAGAGATGCTACTAACTAAACATAACCTCGATACGCGCCAGTAGTGCTATCTCTCTGACTTTGCACGGACTTTTCAAACGACCCTCGTATTCGACGTTCCAGATCTTGGACTGAATCCACGGGATTAAGAATACTTTACACTTTATTTTTTAGATATCCCCACAAAAAATAGGCCATTGGGGTTAAGTCCAGAGATCGAGGTAGCCATTGGATCGGACAATGAGTCCCTAAGCACTTTTCATGGAAATGCCTGTCCAGGTAACCTCGAACCACTCTCGCATTATGTGCCGGGCAACCATCTTAATGAAACTACATATCTAGCCGACTTGTAAAGGAACATCTTCATGCAGAACTGGCAAAATGTCTCTTAAAAAAAGTTATATACCTTGCACCAGTTAAGTTCTCTCTGTAGAAGTATGGGCCGATTAGTTGATTTCCTAAAACTCCACACCAAACGTTTTGTAGAAAAAACAACCTGAACGTCGAATAACTCTAGCCTGCGTAGATCTTGACTTCGCCACCGTAAGTGCTGCTACAAGCAAAGCATGGGAGTCCAGAGTTTTGGCTTGCCTATCCGTTGATTGTGCCCAGTTTGAACAATTTCTTTTAAAAAAAACAAGGTAATTTTGACATTAAACTGAAATTTGTTTTTCATGTTTTAAATTACCATAACTTTTGAAAAACCTAACCGATTTCAAAAAAAAAATGTATTTTTTTTTTAGGAGCTATAAAAATATGCAAAATAAATATAACGTTCCATTTGAAAAAAAAGTTGGATGCTGCATCTCGAGATATTGGGGTTTAAAAAAATGGGTCAAACATGAAAATAAACTAGACTAAAAATGATTAAATACGTGTTTTTTATTTTTTCGAAATTTCGCGCCGTTTAAAAAAAAAGTGGGTGGAGCATATAACTCTGGTCACCCTGGATATAATAATAATAATAATAATAATAATAATATACTTTATTAAAAAACGCAAAATAAACATTTCTACAACAAAACTGAAATTACAAGTATATACGGCTAGGGAAACCCGTCAGCCGGAGGTTGATGTAAAACAAAACCAATTTAAATTTTAATACAAATGAACCAAGAACTTCATATTACAAAAACAATAAGTAACATCAATCAAAATGAAATAAATGCCAAAAGTAAATAAATTACAAATTTCACTTAAGAAATTAATGCCGTTAATCAAAAAGAAAAATAAACTTTTATCAACCTTACATAATCCAAAGAATAGTATAAAAGCAACAAAAACTTATGATACATAAATAAATTATAATATTTCCAAATTAGGTTACATAATGAAAATTAACAACAATCAAAAATTAAATTCCTGCACCAACTGAAAACGGTAGCGCCAAGCAGACCTGGCGAAATTTATGAGACCATGACAGTCCAGAGCATTTAAATAATCTCTCATTGAACTCACATCGAGGGTACGAACACCCAAGTAACGTAATCGAAATTCCGTAAGTATAGGACAGACTGCAAGAAAGTGAACAATATCTTCTCTTGCATTTAAATTGCATAAAGAACACGTCTGGACATCCCTCTCCAGCCAAGGAGTGTGATTCAGATATAAAAGTTCACCTCTTAGCTTAAAAAGCCATCGCAAATGCTGAAGCGTGTATGTCATATTATCATCGTGCCGTTCAAAAGAAAATAGCTTTTTGTTCAAATCCAGCTGTCCATAATGTGAAAACCTAACGGATGCTCTAGCCAACGCAATAACTTCGTCCCGATGAACCGTTCCAATCCTGACTATCAGAGCTGCCAGCTGATCTCTCCAACACTCCCAGTCCTCAATAGAGGGGCTAAACACGCAGTCATATTTCTCCGCCAACCTTATCCAACTACCAAACCAATATGCTTTCTGTTTAATTACTTCCACCGCCAAAATTCTGGGGAGCCTAGATTGAGGCAGGTTCAACACCTTCAGACAGTAATTAAAATGCAACCTCAAAGTAAACAACAACAATAAATCCGCACCCGTCTCCACGTAGAGCATATAATTGGGGGTAATATTAGGCAGTGAATACAGTTTTTTAATAAAAAATCTTAACAACTGTTCTAACAACTCATAGCGTTGATAGCCCCATATCTGAGCTGCATAACAGGCAATAGACCTGGACACTGAATTAAACACTAAGAACTTTTTGGAAGAGGGAACCACATTTTGAGAGATTAGGCCCGACCAAACGCTATTAACAGCAACCTTAGCTGAAGCCACTTTCTCCTTAATATGATTCTTAAAACAGAGACGAGGTGTGAGAAGTACCCCTAAATACCTGTATTTATTCACCACCTCGATTGCATGCTCACCATATACCCATCTCTCCCTAGAAGACAACCTACCCCCTCTGCGGAAAACCATGATCTTCGATTTGCTAAGATTAACGGATAATCCCCATTGTTCGCAGTATCTGTAAAGGGCGTTAATGTTTCTTTGAAGCTGTAACGGATTATCCCCCAACAAAACAATATCATCCGCATACATCAACACGTTGAAAACTTTATTCGCCACACGTACACCCCCTTCCAGACACTCAGGCAAATCATCTAAAAAGAGGGAGAAGAGGAGGGGCGAAAGCAGGCATCCTTGCCTGACACCACTATTTACATAAAAAAACTGCGAAATCCCCTTCCTTCCTCTAACTGCCGCAAAAGTTTCCTGGTATAGTGATTTAATAATAGACAAGAATTTGTAGGAGACACCTAAATTAAACAGTTTCAAAATTAGAGCCCTACGATTAATTCTGTCAAAAGCCGCCGAGAAATCGACGAAGAAGCAATAAACTTTTTGTTTCCTCTTTAAGAATCTTAATTTAATAATGTTCGTTAATATAAATAGATTGTCTAAAGTGGAGAATCCCCGCCGAAACCCAGCCTGGTAGTCACTCAGTAAATTATTTTCCTCCACGTAACATTCTAATCTCGACAGAAGTAGACCGGTGAAAATTTTGGCAACCGTATCAATACATGATATCCCTCGATAATTGGATACATCGTTAATTTCACCCCGTTTAAACATTGGAAAAACAATAGACTTACTGAATGAACCCGGGGTGCATCCTACATCATAAATATAATTAAACAAAGATAGAAGTCGTTCATAGAAAATATCCGGGGCGTTTTTATAAAATTCCGAGGGGATGCGGTCGAAACCAGGGGCCTTATTGCTCTTCAACTTAACCACAGCCGATTTTAATTCATCTAATGAAAATGGCGAATCCAGATAGGAGCTAACTGTAAAAGGTTCAGCATATTGAACTAATAGGAGATTATGAGTAGGATTCAATAAATTCTCAAAATGCGTAACCCAAGTTGACATGGTAATATCGTTTCCACATATAAAGTTTTTTCTTTTGAAATGATTAAAAATACGCCATAATTCAGCAGAATCTTTCGCCGACCCACAGCATTTTACCAAAGAACTAAAATACTCTTTCTTTTTACTAATACATAGGGATTTATATTCCCTATTCGCATCGAGGTAAGCATTTCTTACAATTACAGAATTGCTGCTACGAAAAACCTGTAACAGTTTGAAGGATTTTTTACGGGCACGAATACAAGACCCGTCAAACCACTGGTTCTTCCTATAAAGTCTAACAAATGAAGGAGACGAGCTGGGGACTACGCTTGCTTCTTTGACCGCATCAGTAAATATATCCAACCATTTCTGTATATCCGAAGGGAAGGAATGGATATTATTCAAGATATACTCCAATTTCTTTTTATATTTCTCTGCCCTTTCAGATGACCAGAATAATTGGGGCATTAGAGGCATCACCGTATCCTCAGCAGAGGATTGAAACTTGAGAGTAATACTTAGAGGCAAATGTTCCGAATAGCTCACGGGTAACACATGAAAGTCCTCTACTAATGAGATGAGATCAAGAGACACCGAACATATGTCGTTCACTGAACAACCATGATTACTTATATATGTGAACTCACCGTCGACATCACCAGGGAATCGCCCATTCAAAACTATTAAACTATGATCATCGCAGAATTCCAAGAATGCAGAACCCCTATTATTGAGAATCTGGTCTTTAGAATTCCTGAGAAGTTGACAATCAGGATTATTAATATAAAGGTCATCAGGAAGAGCCTGCAAGTCGGCTATTCGAACATTACAATCTCCAACTATCATATATTTAAAAGAATTATGAGTCGATAGAAAAGTGCTTAATTTAAAAAAATCAGTATCCCAGGAATTGCAGTTAATATAAACCGGATAAATGAAATATTCTAATGAAAACAATTTAACAGAAATTAAATCAATATTCTCAATTTGCACAAACCGCAGCACTTCGTTGGAAACCGAAGATCTAATACCATAAAGCTCGCCACCTATGGGTCTGCCAAATCTTGAACGCCTAGATGCAGGAATGAAACATAGATAATAATCATTTAAAATATTTTTAACATAACTAAAATTACATTCTTCCAAAAAAGTTTCAAAAAAAACAAAAATTTCAAATTCTTTAACAAAATTCACAAAGTATTGATCTTTAATTTTATTCTTCAGACCGCACACATTATACGAAAGCAAACTTAACTTATTCAAACCACATCGCACACTTTTTTCGGAATGCCGGCTGACAACATTACCTCAGGATTTAGGTGACGAAGAAGGCTCCGCAGATGAGGACTGACGAAGAACTGGAAGTGCTCCACCCACAGTAGAATTAATAGCTCCCCCAAAATAATTATTAGGCACAGAATTGTTGTATACATCCGTAACAAACTTGGTTATGTCCGCTCCAATGACGTCACAAAGCTTACAAGTTCCAGGGTCACCGCTGAACTTCAAACCATCTGCCAAAGTCCATCGGAACTCGACTGATCCCACAAACATGCGATCACCTCGAACAAATACCTTAATGTCAGGCTTAAGCTTCAGAATTTCCTTTCTTATTAACAATAGCTTAGATTGCTTCTTCCTAACATTTTCAGGGTAATCATTATGGACCGAAAAGCCAGTGCCCTTGAGCCTTTTGATTGACCTCAGTACCAGCAATTTGTCCGCATACAAAGCAAAAGAAACCAAAAGGGGTCTATTTGCGTTATCTCTCCTGCCCAACGGCGACACCAACAAAAAAGTTGAGTTCAACCTCATATTGAGGACCTGTTGACAGAAATCAGTCACTAACTTAAGAATGTCATCATTCTGATTATATTTAAAACCACGGAAAATTAGATTATTTCGTCGAGATTTCATTTCCAACGCTTCCATCGCCAACTCGATTTTCTCATGACTGGCTTTCATATTAGCAACTTCACTCTTAAGCATACAAATTTCCTCTTTTACAGCTTGATTTTCCTCATGAAGAAGCTTAAACTCCTCCTTTGTTGCGAGAGCGGATAGTTTAGTGTCTAGCAGGTTAGCCATAATGTGCGTAATAGATGTCATTAATTCAGTTTTTAACGCATTAAGATCGCCAACAGACACTGTAGTACTTTCTGAACTCATTATTACTTTTTTAATATTTTTTCCAGTTAATTCTGGTGAGCTTCTAGAACGTTTTTGATTATTATTTGAACGTGGTCCAGGAGAAAAATACTTATCGTTCTTTGGTGGCATTCAACTTAGATATTTAGAAAAAATTCTATAACAATTGATAAAGCAAGCTCAAATACGCTAGCAATAAAATACAATAATAAAGTAGAATAAAATAAAATTGGTTAACGATTTAAATTTATTTATAATCAATGATTTATTTTATTTATGATCAGTCAGCTGGCAACCAAACAAAAGTAAATTACACCAGTGTGTCTGTATGCAAGTGTGC
Source organism: Rhodnius prolixus (assembly GCF_049639745.1). NCBI lineage: Eukaryota > Metazoa > Arthropoda > Insecta > Hemiptera > Reduviidae > Rhodnius > Rhodnius prolixus. The sequence continues at coordinate 31,135,558 of NW_027411581.1, read as the reverse complement.
AGCATAAACAATAACTATACAACAGTCTGAATACTCACAGTGAAGCTCCCCTCCACTAAGTACCAAAGTCTATATCACTATCTTCAAAAAAACTTGTTTTATTAAACAATATTCACCACTATTTTATATTTTCCTTGAAAAACGACTCGATAATTTTTTATTTCATTTTGATAGAATTAACAAGCACACGAAGAGAAAAGTTTTGCACCAAAACACAAATAAAAAATCCGCCAACAAACCACCTAAAAACAGAAAAAAGAACAGAGCAGCTTACACACGTCTGTTTAGTATGGCAGCCAAACATCAACTCCCCGTCACCCTGGATATATTCTTGTTATTAAAAGCAAACATTTTTTTTTGTTCTCTTTATTAATTTTTGTATTTATTAAATAGGCATTTTAAATTGTTGATTTTTCGGCTATTTAATTTCTGAATATTCAAAATTCAACAACTCCAATCTTTCTTTATTACATCAATTTTTCTATTTTCCTCAATAATTTTGCATATTTTTCGGCGTCACGATATCCAAGCGTTTATGTATATTGTGGGCGTGCGAAGGCGCTTACACTCATATACAGAGAAGCGTAAATAACTTTGACCCTAAATCGCGAAACTTTTACGCGTAAATGCGACGAAATTCGTGGATCAAAGAAGACAGCTGCAGAGAATACGGAATTTTGGAGAGGGTTAGCCCCTATTGTCCTTAGTTCGCAAGCCCCACCACCTAGACACAAGTGTGGGGGGGGGTCAAAGCCGGAAGGGCCAGGGCCGTAAAGAGAACGAAAATAAGAACACCGGACTAACCCTAAAACTGAAGATGTGGAAAACACTTTAATGCAGATGAAAAAAAAAACAATGAGGATGAACATTTAAAGGATACAGAAGGTGCTGTTTCTTCTTGTCAGCAGATAAGATGCACTGTCTTGAAGCCGAGCGAAATACTTCTAACGAAGGTTGTAGAAGCAAAGCTACAGATGTTTGGCGGGAACAAGAAGCCCGAGAAAAAGAGATGGCAGGAAAGGTGAAATTAATTGCTAACAGAATGTTGAGTATAGTTATGTATTTATTACTGTGAAGGAAGTTGGAGAATTTCGACTTTCTTCGGTGAATCGTTATTCAAGTCAAATTCTAAGCACTAATAAAATCCGCTAGATTTATTGCTGCTAGATAGAGACAATTGAATTAAGAAAAATTAAAACCAATTTCAATTACGTTCTAATAATAGTCCAGATTGGCAACAATAAATATTTCAAGTTGCAAAATACTATTAGTTTAAGTACAAAAAAATATAAACCATTTCTAAAAGTATAGCAGTTTTAATAAAAATTCTTTTGTGGAAAATGTTAAATATGTGACGTCTGACATATATTGTGCCTTTTACTCCTGACTTGCACTCACTGTAATAGAAAAGTCTTGGTTCCAATTTCTTTTTGCCCAACAATCGAGCAAGGGGATATCCGGTGAAAAATAACTGTTGTCCCAGTAATGGATATAGACTGGTATAGATCAAGCGTCACTAGTAACTCACTCACTACTAACTTCCCATTCTTATTTTTTATTCTCTCTTCGCCAATTTTAGATTGAAAATGAGCTATTTGTACTTGTAAGCGTTTAATCTGGAACGCTCCAGTAATCTGCTCCTTTAGGAGACAACGTACATTGTTGTATTTGAAATTCCTACCATTTTTACGTTTTGTGGCGCAACTTTATTGCCGAATCACACTTTATAACTGATCTGCCGTGCGGCTGTAGTTCCGTCCGAAGTTGCTTTTCTTCCTGTAATTCATCAACTGAGATTACTCTTGCCATCAACAATTCACATTATTTCACTGAACCTCCGCCAAGGTTATAGTTTCGCTGTTGTCCAGTAATTGGCAAACCTAGGAAGTTAATTACTTTTTTGTTGAGTTTGCCAAGTTTTCAAGTCCATTCTAATTGCTTCCTTGGCACTCATTCCTAATGCTAGCTTTAATAATTCTATTAAATTATATTTTGATCTAATTATTACTGAAACTTGGCGTTAAAGTTCACTACTAAAGACTGCAAGGAAGTAAAACTTACTTCTACTTTTCTTTAATTTTCTTTAAAAAAAACAACTTTATTCCAATTAAGGAATTTTTAATTCATTGGAAAATTTTGTAATTTAAACTTTTTAGCAATAGATCATCTGCAGCAGGCAGGCTAACGGGAACTTCAGAGCAAATTGCGCAGTCGGAGCCAGATCGCAGTCTTCAACAAATTGCTTCATTCTGTGAGAGGAATTATTCTCCGAATTATTCTGCTTTTTATTGCGGTAAAGTTTTAATTTATTTTTAAATTGAATCTGTTGATGTAGGTTGTCCAGGTTATTTTAATCGTCAACTATATGTAAGACGGTTTTTGAAACAGATTTTATTATTCTTTAAAGAAAGTAAAGTCACCGTCGTTAAACACTATGAAAACTCTCTTAGGTAACGTAAACACTCTAAAGTGACGCTAAACCTTCCCAGACTGCAACCTAACATTCAGGTTGTGACGCGTTCTCATCAGCCCCCTTTGATGGCACCTTTACATCTCCCACTCTATGGTTGGTTTGTACCGGAGCATAAAGAGACAACTTACTAATATGGAAATAGTTCGAATTCGCAGTTAATTTCAAAAAATATTGGGGAAATTCTTCGAGTTATTTTAAATGGACCAATTCTTACTTTATCCATTTTCCGCCTGTTGAGTTTATTTCCATTTTCTGTGTATTCTTGATCTTCAACTTTAAATCCATATTCTCGACGATTTTTATCAAATCTCTTTTTTTAGTAATTCATCAATTCTAACACCCACTTTACGATAACCATTAATTGGTTTTATAGCTGCTATTGCACACTTTATTGTTGACTTAACAGATAGTACCTTATGAAATTTTAAATTCTAGAACTCACATGGAAGTCCGAACCATAAAGACTTGTCTTCTGAAATTCCTGCTAACTTGAAATCGTCCTTTCCTTCTTTTACAATGTGCACAAAAAGTTTACCTTCTACTTTGTCCATTATCTTCATCGTCAAAATATTACCACTAGTAATTTAATTTGTTAGACGGTTTTGGAAACAGATTTTATTATTCTGTAAAGAATAATTAAATTACTAGTTTATATATCACCGTCGTTAAACACTATGAAAACACTATGTAACGTAAACACTCTAAAGTGACGCTAAACCTTTCCAGCCTGCAACCTAACATTCAGGTTGTGTCGCGTTGTCGTCAGCCCCCTTTGATGGCACTTTTATATATACTTATTTTGTTTAACTGTCCGGGATCGAAACTACGTTCTGGTTTGTTGAATGGACAGAAGCTTATGTAATCCGTAATATCGAATCATCGTCTTCTAGCAGAGAAATTATTGATAGAATGAGCTTAAAGTACCTAAAGAAAAATAAGTAAAAGTTAAGTAATATGGGAAAATAACCTACATTGAATAACAAGAAGGCGACTGTATTCTCTATTTAATACCGCGGCCTAGGCTGGAACAAATAATTACAACAGTAAATACGTTCAGAAAATTTGTGACGGGCAAAGTGATAAATAATTATTTGCGTCAGAATTTCTGGAAATTCTAATAGGAATCCCTAAAGAGTCCTAGCGTATTTTTTTTTTTTTTACAAAAATGCCAAAATAATTGCACTATATATAAACATAATAAGTATAATAAATAAATGCAAATGGCGCCGTGGAAGCCGAGCGGTTAGAGGCGAGGTCCGCAAAGCTAAGAAATATTGTAGTACTGAGTTATATTACCGGTCTACTCCTTGGGCTTTATTTATTGGTTAATATGAGTAATATGCAGTGAAGTATATTTGGCTCCTGCCCCGACACCTGATTGGTGGAGCCTGTCTAGTAATATAAAGCGAGTCCCACTCATATTACTTTCTTTTTCTTATTTTGAATTCTTTATTATAAAGTAGTTTCACTTTCTGATATTGTAAAGTTAAGTAATCGCCTATTTTTTCAGGTGGGGCTTAACGTCCAACTACCAATTAGGTGTCGTGGGCGGAGGCGACTACCAAACTGTTACTTTACTGTAAATTTCTTTTATTAACCATTAAATAAAATCCAAGGCCTAAGACCGGGAATCGAACCCAGTATCACAATACATATTAGCTTTACTGTTCTCGCCTCTAACCGCTCGGCTAGCCGTGGCGCTTACTTTCTGATATTGTTTGATAAACTTCATTAATTAAATGAACAAAAATTAAGTGGTTCGTTCAGAATAAATTCGTAAATTGTATGCATAAAGTAGGCTGTAATTTTGTTACTGTATTTCTTGTAATCACAACCTGTATGCAATGTTTGCAATTTTAATCTTCTATAGATGCATTTTAAACGATAGGAGTTACAATCAGCCCACAATGTCGCATAGCATTCTTCTCAAGCGCAAATCTATAAAGAAGTGCTAGAAAAATAATGTAAGTCCTTGTGAAAAAAAAAAATGTTTAGATTAAAAAAAATAAAATTCTGTTGCCTAAGCAAATAAGTAGCGTACACACATCAAATGTAGAAGATAAGAAGATTAAATTTTTAACAGTGAACGTTGATTTTTTTTTCATAATATTTTATTTTCGTTTTAAGGGTTTGGTGATTTCAAATAAAATAACTGAATATATGAAAAATATTCTTAGCGAGAAATGAAACACACTAACTAATATTTCAAATACATTTATTTGAAAAGGCTTAATTTCTGCGCAGAAACGTTCAGGGACTATTGTTCAATGTTCGCTAATAATGTTTCCACAAATGGAATAAACAATAGAAATTGAACTAGTGTAAAGAAAGCAAAGCACTTGCTATCAATAATTAAGACATTTCAACAAAGTTGAATTAAAAAAGTGTGAGAAAGTGAGGGGCAAATTATGTTCGATAAAAAACTTTATTAATTTTGCTATAACCAGATTTGATAACTTTTTATGAAAACTAAAGCAAGCAAAAAAGAAAAAGTTCTTTATTAAGAAAGAGCATGTCGTGCCTTGTTCCCTTCCAACTTCCGCTTCAATGCAGCAAGAAGAATTTATTTTTTGTTTTTATACATCCGGTATGGATCGATCGATATAACCAATCACCAGCGAGCGATATGTTTAAAAGCACGCGAACTTTTACCTATTGGGACCTGATAATTTTATTTTATTTTTTTGATAGATTTAAAAAAGTAAAATAAATTTTTGATTCATTTAATTCTCATACTATTTTGTTTCGTTTTGATTTGTCTTTATTAAATTTTATTATAATGTATTTATAATTTAAAATCGTCAGTTGGAGTACGAAAGATTGGTCTACACTTAATCTTACAGCTAACTAGTAGCTACAATAAGTTCAGAGTGGAACTTGGAGAGTAACCGGGAATTACAGGAGTAATAATGGAGTGTTCCGAGTATACGGGAGTGTTCCCAAGAATGAGTGACATCAAGAACGTCAAGTCTTACATAAGACAAGATCTTGAAATCTCGTACATAATGTTAAGAGATCGGCTTGATAATTCTTAGTGAAGGTGCTTCTCACGGCTGCGATGCTGCGAAACACAATAATAAAAACACTAGTTTGATATCACCAGTGTTGGAGTACGAAAAGTATCTTAAAGACGAAAAATAAAAATATAACCTCAGGTAGATGAAATATTATACAGGGTGTTCAGCATAAGACTACGGCAATTCTGGGCATCATTTGCAACAAAAAATTTCATATAAACTATGGCTCGATTCGGCTCCGTTTTATAGATATTTTTAATTTTATGTTTTTTCAAGGTGTTACTACTTTTTAGCAAAAAGTTGTCTATATTTCTCAAACTATTAAAGCTACAGCTATTTTAATAAGCTCATTAGAAAGAAGGTTAAATTTCCGTTTAAATAAGCTAATTTGTATTCCAAAATAATAATATTAAGTATTTTACTTTGTGCCCCAAACATAAGAAATAGCAAGTTTCTAATTTTTTTCAAAAACTTTGACTTCATTTTGCTCAAAAACATTTCATATGAAAAAACCGTGCACTATTCAGGAAAAACATCTACATACGATCACCTTTCGAACGGTATACAATAATTGGGGTTATGTTAAAAATTGACGCAGAAATCTGTGATTAATTGCAAAAAAGTAGACCTCAAAACAGCGTCGGCATTAAGAAAGCAATTCACCTACCATAAGAATATAAGAATCATCAAATCCAGTACGATTTTTTGCAAATGTGTAATTTAATAATTAATTAATTTAAGGACTATATTCAAAAATATAAAATTGTCATTATAAATAATAAAATGAAATAAAAAGAAGAAAAATGAATATGATGTTAAATGAGTGTTAGGTACCAATTTCGAAAGAAAGGATTTTCGTTTAACGAGTTTAGATCTGTGTGTTATTCTTTAGTTAATTAAAGAAATATGCCAAATAATGTGAATAAATCACAAATTTTCTTGAACTACTCAATAAACTTTTGGAATTTACAGGTTGTGAAGAGCTAATGAATAAGCCGAGAACTTACTTATCGCTCTAATCTCCAAGTTAAAAACTGACATGTTTTATCCTAATACGGCTTACAAAAACAAGTAAATACACAAGAAGAAAAGATAGTTTAAAGTCTACATTTTCATTAGAGATTTAGTAGTCATTTTGCTATCATTATGCCAACGAATTCGAATATTGAATATCGCGATATGTTATACATCTACGGTTTCGTAGATTGGAATAGTGGAGAAGCTAGGCGGGAGTATTCTAGATGTATTCCTGATAGGGTGTTCCGAACGCTAAGACGATCGTGGAGGTGTACTGGCGGTCCGGTGAAGTATTCCATCCACTATTATTTAATTTTGGGATCAGAGCGAGTAATAAGTTCTTGGCTTATTCATTAGCTCTCCACAATCTCCTGTGTTCAGCTTATTCATTAGCTCTTCACAACCTGTTAATTTCAAAAGTTTATTGAGTAGTTCAAAATGATGATTTATTCTCATTATTTGGCATATTTCTTTAATTAACTACAGAATAACACACAGATCTAAACTCGTTAAACGAAAATCCTTTCTTTCGAAATTGGTACCAAACACTCATTTAACAAATTATTCATTTTTCTTCTTTCTAAAACGGAGCCGAATCGAGCCATAGTTTGTATGGAATTTTTTGTTGCAAATGATGCCCAGAATCGCCTCCCGAGGTTACCGTAGTCTTATGCTGAACACCCTGTATATCGATTAAGCCCCATAAGGATAAGCGACTGTTAACTTAACAATCAACCGTTAGTACAAGTTTATAAAAATAATTTTTATTTTTTGAGGGTTTGGCTGAACCCCACAGCTCTAGTCTGTGAGTCCACATAGATTTGAGGATAGTGTTGTATATTAAGCGTGTGAGTTCTACGGGCAATTTGGAGCGTCGTCAAAGAAGTCTGTAAAGCAGTTTCGCACGTTTTGTCATTGCTTGTCTTTTAAGTCTAGTGTGTGGGTTCCACGTGAGTCTTTTGTCTATGTAGAGCCCAGACCTATGTTCTCAAACCTATGTGGACTTACGGACTAGAGCTGTGGGGTTCAGCCAAACCTACAAACATATGGACTGTACAAACATTTCAGTCAAAACTCCTCCGACAGATAGCTGACGCACCTTTCTACGTGACTAACCTCACCCTTCCCAACGACCTCAACATTCCCTTCATAGACCAACTCGTTAAGACTAAATATCAAACATTTCATACTGCTCTCTCTACTAACTCAAATCCTCTTGTACAGTCTCTCGCCTCCTCTGACATCCCTAATACTCCTCGCCGACTGAATCGCCAGTGGCCCCGCGACTTCCTTACAGTCTGAAGAAATAAATCTCTACTCTCTCCCACTCATATTTTCCTCCTCACACTCCCCTATCTGATCTATAGAGTGCTGCCGCTGGGTAGCTTCTCTCCTTCTGCTCTCCTCCCGCTCCAGTTCATCTCATTCACCTCCTATTTACTTATTGTACATGTTTATACAGATTATTAAGAAAAAAAAAAAATTGAGGGTTTTCTCAAAAAAGTCTGTAACGATTTTACAAATTCGATCTCAAGATTTTCTAAACTCTAAACGTTTATTTGAAAACATTATTTCAGGTAAAATTAATTTGGAAAAATGAGTGAGTGGGACTACCACTTCAGTAAAATCAACGTCCCGATAACTATTTATTATTAAAAAAAGGGATAAATTTGTGATTAAATTCTGTTTTTAAAAAATATTAAGCATCTTTCTTAAGCGGATTATCACTTTCTGAATTGATTTTTAACCTTTAAAATGCCATTTCGGTGTAATTAGTGGTTTTATAATCAACATTTGGTTATTAATAGATAAGCAGATAGATAGTAAAATTTGAGTTAAAGAGTATTATTTATAAAAATTCATCTATAAGACTTGTGGTACTAACTGCGATTATATTTGTCTGTTTTAATGATAATGATCCATGATGACGTCTAATCTGACGCAATCACGTTTCATTTATTCTATTATTACACGTTGATGACACGTCACAGATTGGAGAAATGATGACAAAGTGTGGCATCATTCAAGGACTCAATGAATGACTCGGGAATGTGACAATTAGCCACATGGATTCAGCGATCTTGGCCACATAAATGCAGATGCACCGTATAGATAAGAAAATTGCTTTCATTTTCTTTTGAATTTAATTCTAACACAGTTTCAGAAACTTTCGTAGATTAATCTTTAAAATTATCGTACTGATCTCAGTGTGTAGATCCATAACTTAGGATAATATTTCCAATAAAATGCGATTAAAGGACATTTTGGAGAGAGTGGTGCTGGTTAAATTAAATAAATGTTCCGTTAAAGTGACATTTTTTTTACATTCTCTGTCTTGTCATCTCAATCATTGCAGGCCCCAAATATGGATTTAAATTGAAGAAAATTGAAATGGCTAATCGAGAACGCCGATTTCTTTTATCAGTAGATTTTTCAGTATTTTTAAGATTTTCCTGGAAAAATCGTCCTTTTTTAATTAAACATTTTATAGTGATACTCAAAAATATAACTTTACCAACTTTTATTTGGAATATTTTTGTTTTTTTTAATCGGTTGAGGTTCTTTTTTTATAGAAGGGTGAGCATCATATCACTGTAATATGATATTTTGTGTAATGTACGGAGCTATATCTTGAGGAGGGCGAAAGATGTTTCTATCTTTAAAATACCCCTCCAAATAGTAAACTTTTTATGTTTGTTGGACTTTTGACTTTTATAAATGTAAACACTTATTCATCCTCTTTCAAACAAAAATGTTTATTTACCTCTGTAACATTTTGATACTTGGAAATAAATCAGCCTTCACTAAGATCTCAAAGCGTAATTTTCGCATAATTTTGTTTTACGAGTTCGAACTCGGCCGAAACAGGGCCCAAAAGGACAGAAGTATCAACGATGTCTGGGGCGAAGGCAGTATAAGTGAGTGCACTGTTCAACGGTGGCTTCAGAGATTTCGAGAGGGAGACTTGAGCCTTGGAGACAAAGAAGGCCGTGGAAGAAGTTCTGCCCTGGATGACGATGTTCTCCGATGTTCTATGGTGGAAGAAAATCCCAGAACAACTGTTCCGAGAACTGGCAGGAAAACTCGAAGTCAGCAAATCAACCGTCGATGACCATCTCAAGGCGGTTGGGAAGGTGTTAAAGCTTGAAAGTTGGGTTCCTCACACATTAACATTAAACGACCACCAAAGAGATCAGCGGGATGAAATTTGTGCTACACTTCTTTGCCGAAACTACAGCGATCCTTTTCTGTCCAGAATTGTGACTTGCGATGAAAAGTGGATCCTCTGCGACAACAGCAGACGCTCTGGACAGTGGCTTAACAAAGGAGAAGCTGTACGACATTTTCCAAAGCCCCCAAATCATCAAACCAAGGTGTTGGTTACTATTTGGTGGGCTTCATTTGGTCTGATTCATTACAGCTTCTTGAATCCTGGCGAAACCATCAACGCCGAATCGTATTGTAACCAAATTGGCAATAATGAAGCCATCTTTAGTCAATCGAAAGGGGCCCATTCTGATATAGAAAGTAATGGAGACTATTTTGATTAATAAAAACAGTTATAAATAATTAATTTTTATTTTTTCCTTTTAACACCATAATCCTGCATTATTTTCTAGACAACCCAATAAAATCGACTTTGAAGAAAATTCACCAACCAGAGGGAACTACCTCTACTCAATGGGTTTCCGATTTTGAAGTTATCTTGAATATTGTTCCTATGATTTCCCGTAACCTTGCTATATACTTACAACACATAGATTTATGGCTTTTATGTCCCTCGGAGTAATATTCCTTAATATGTAATCGTGTAATGCTCGATTTTCAAAAAAGGTACAATGTTGGTAAGAATTAAGACCCAAACGTTCGGAGTTCGAAGTACATTTGTGAGTGAAAATATTGAGAATATTATTGTGAGTCTCGAAGTAGAATCTGAACTCTAACGGAAGTTTTATAAGAACATTCAAAATCCTTAAGAAAGGATTAAGGATCCTTTATAAGTAATGAATTTATAACAAAAAATAAGAACAAAAATTTTCTATAGATAAAATTTAGATGCGTCAGTTGCAGAACTTCTGCAGTTGAAGGCTTTCTTATGAGCTTATTTGGAGTATGTCGTTCATTAAGGAACTTTTCCTATAGAATATGTACAAGTTTGTAAAAGTTTCTAAGCTTACTCAATTTACACGTCTTGTGTATGGAATAAAATAAAAGGCAGTAGTTGGTTATTGTTTTTGATACTTCATGCTTTCTGTAACATTAGATGAAAATTATAATTAGTGATTGCAGCAGTTTCTCACTAATCAATATCCGCAATATGTGGTGGGGAGAGACACTAATTTGAATAATAAATTATAAAATCAATCATAAATTAACTAATAATATGCTTTTTAATTAAATTTTGATCCATAGTTATGGACTTCTAGGAAGCGAGTCCAGAAAATGGAATTAAAAATGAACAATGTCTTTATGATTCGGCTAAAGTTAACGTCATTAATGTTAATAGCATTTATTAGTAGTTAAAAACTTTATTTTTAAAGATACTGTGAAGTAATTTCTGTGAAGTACCAAATTAAAACTTTTCATCAATAATTTAGTGAATATTTAGCTAGTACAGTTTTTATTAGAGTTTTTTTTAATAAACCTTTTTTATACGTATATTTTTGTAATTAACAGTAGACAAAACTGATTCGAATTTGTGTTAATTGACTTTTGTCAATTATGTTTGTAATTATCAGTTTAAAATAAATGTATAAATTTTTAAAAGGAATTTGTTAACATAGAAGAGAATTGGAGGTTACAAACACGAATTAAACAGACTAATCTCTAATGGAATTAAATGTATCAATATACGCTCGTGCTTAACAAAATAAATGAAAGATAACCTTTACTGATCTGACCATTAATTTAAGATTTCTTAGCATATAGATCCAACATTTTCTTTTAACTCCTTAGACCCACCAAACGCTAATCACCTTAACTTGAAATACTTTTCCGTGAAAAAATGATTTTTTTTTTTTTGTGTTGAACTCAAGGATTTTGAAGTGAAGAGCTGTATTCTAAACAGCCTCTCCGTGTCAATTATTGATAACCCACCTGTACAGTGTTACGCCCAAAAAAAAAAACATGCAAAGTAAAATGGATTATGAGAAAGTGTTGCGGCTGAGAAACAAGATTTGAGCAGTCAGAAATAGTCAAGAGAAAGAATTAGTGGACAAAAAAGGTGAGCGCCATTTTTCAACGCAAAGGACTGAAATTCCTTTAATTCCCTAAGAGACTAAACGGATTTTGCCAATATTAGATTCATTCTCAATCAGTATTTTTTCTATTTCTGACTAAAAAGTATCCGACCTTTTTTTTTCCTTCGCAAAATAAAGACGATAGCGCGGCGCCACTGTACTCAGTAAAGGAAGACACCTTCATGCGCATGTGTGAATTTTGTCACCGCCTTCCAGCGCGTCAGTCGCTGCCCGTGGGTCGCTGAGTGAGGTACCACACAACGTGTTCGTCGGATTACCGATTCTCTCAAGATGACTGGAACATCAAATTTTGTCAAAAGTTTGGTGATTCTCAAAGCGAAACAATTCATAAGATTCAACAGGTGTTTGGAGACGAAGCGATGGGTGTAACACAAATTAAGGAGTGGTTCAACCGTTTCAAAAATGGCCGCACATCAGCGGAGAGTGACTAGCGTTCTGGCAGGCCCCAGACTGCTCGGAGTGCAGCCGTTGTTGAGACTGTGCGAAATTTGATGATGGCAGATCGTCGCTTGACCGTGCGGGAGATTGCCCAAGAGGTTGGAGTTAGTAAAGATTCCGCACATGCAATTTTGCGTGTTGATTTGAACATGCACAGAGTGGCTGCGAAATTTGTGCCCAAGTTTTGTTGTCGCCGGAACAAAAGGACCTCCGTTTTGAAGTTGCACTAACTCCAACCTCTTGGGCAATCTCCCGCACGGTCAAGCGACGATCTGCCATCACCAAATTTTGCACAGTCTCAACAACGGCTGCACTCCGAGCAGCCTGGGGCCTGCCAGAACGCTGGCCACTCTCCGCTGATGTGCGGCCATTTTTAAAACGGTTGAACCACTCCTTAATTTGTGTTACACCCGTCGCTTTGTCACCTGCTGTATCTTACTAATTGTTTCGCTTTGAGAATCACCAAGCTTTTGACAAAATTTGATGCAGTGCCTTTGCTCAACACGTTCAGTCATCTTGAGAGAATCGGTAATCCGACGAGCACCTCACTCAGCGACCCACGGGCAACGACTGACGCGCTGGAAGGCGGTGACAAAATTCACACATGGGCATGAAGGTGTCTTCCTTTACTGAGTGCAGTGGCGCCGCGCTATCGTCTTTATTTTGCGAGGGAAAAATAAAGGTCGGTTACTTTTTAGACCCTCGTATTTTACACGTTTAAAGCTAATAATATTTTTTTACCTTGATACTTTACTATGGTTAGAGAAGGTATAGTAATTTTAAAGATTTTCGTTCAAAAATATTGTGTGACCCTCACAGTTCGAAAATTTTTATGAATTGCTTCGATTAGCCGCTAGAGTTATGTTTGCGCTCAGTTTGATATTTTGCTAAGGTGTCTACAGAAGGCACCACAGTGCTTTACGTTTCCATCAGTCAACTGAAATTATCATTTTAGCAGTTTGTTTTGAAAAATATTTTCTTGTAAACGGGTTCTTTGAGTTTAAACAAAACTTTATAATGGTGATCACTAGGGAACGGATTCTTATGTATTTACATATTTTTTTCTAGGCAATTTACAGACGTTTTTCAACTAGAAGTATTCATACTGACACTCTTTAAGCCGTTTGAGCCTACTTTTATTTCACATATTTCCACATATTTGGATGTTATCGCATATTTATACGTATTTGATTAAAATAAATAAATATTTCTACATATTTAATCAAAATATGCACATATTTTTCATTTTGGGCATATTTTCATAATTGGGAGGTGGTTGACAGGAACTGTGAACCACAGACTGTGAATCACAGTGATTAAAAAAGTGTTTTTAAAAGCACCAAGTCGCATTAAAATGCTAAAAGATCTCTATCCAGACTTGTGCCTTCCACCAGAACCAATATTGGCAAGATGGGGTACTTGGCTGGAAACAGCTCAGTATTACTATGAAAACTACAATAAAATCAAGAATGTCCTTTCACATCTCGAAGACGAAGCAGTAGCGATAAATACAGCCAAGTCTTTATTCGACCTTGCATTCATTTCTGACAATTGCGTATTTCTTGCACAAGCCATTACCCAACTTGAGTCCCAAAATGTTCGACTGACAGAAAACGTGTCCAACGTTAAAAAAGTCATCGAAAAGGTGGAAGGAATACCTGGGAGTAAGGGAGATCTGATCAGATCAAAACTGGTAGAAGTACTGAGCAAGAACAAAGGGTGGAAGACCATCTGCAAGATTTCTGATATTATCAGTGGAACAGAAGTCACCTCAGAACATCGTGTACCCTTTACAACCAACGAGATAACTTCTTTCAGCAAGGCAACTATAACATCTGTAGATGTTGAACGATCTTTTAGTCGTTAGAAGTCCATCTTACGCCCAGATCGTCGTCACTTTACGTTCCAACATTTGAAATTTCATTTGGTTGCAAACAATTTCGAAGAGTGAAGTTTTCAAAATTGAAAATTTAACACATCTTTTTATAAATAGTAAAAATGTTCTTTGTTGTATAAATCATTATAACTTGTAAAAACAAATTATTTTGTTCCTAATAAATTATTATAAATTGTAAAAATATTCTTTTTTTGTATAAATAATTATAACTTGCCCCCCCCAAAAAAAATTCCATTTTCATAAACAAAATGTCCATTTTACTTAAATATTCCAGAAAATATTTTAAGAAAATCACATATTTTCCACATAATTGACGAAAATAAATGCATATTTTAGTTAAATATTTGGCATTTTTAAATACATAAAAATCCGTCCCTTAGTGAACACAAAAAAGAGAAAAGATTACTGTGACGAACATGATTCCTAGGAATACCCGTTATTTTTTCTCAGTAAATGTATTTTCAGTGAAAGATATGGTTTTTCTAATAATATAATGTTTATAAGAAGTAAGAACTAAATATTTTATTCAAATACCTCGGAGTTTGTAGAATATTACTGAGTTAAAGGGTTGAAAACAGTAGGGAGGATAAATTGTGAGATGTTTTCTTTCTAATAAAGCATTTCATTAGGTTCACTGGAATAATTGGGTTGTCGAATAACATTCATCTTATCTGCAGATTTTCAGATATTCATTTTACGAGAATAAGTTTTCTCATTATACTTGTTTTGCCAGAATTTAAGATAAAAGAAAATCAGATACAACTTGACGTTAACAAGGTGAATTCAAGGAAAAGGGAAGAAAAATATGCTCATATTAGATGAAAAAATGAGGAGTGTCTCAATGAGAAATAAGTAAAACCTTTTTTCAATGATGAGGATTTTTAGCTTTTTCACAGAATCCTCCGTAAAATCTCAGCGAGATGAAGGCCTGATTAACAATTTTTCTTGAAAACAAAAACGGAATGAGCACATTATTTAGAAATACGTACGATCTTGTGAAACCGGAATTCCTCAGCTAGGAATCCAACTTAGAATCTGAGAGAGACCCAACAACTTTCTAAATATCGAAACACCACATCGATTGAATCGTCAACCCTACGAACTTAGCCACAAGGCTTATACGATTTTCGGTGAAATCTTATTGTCGAAAATTTGACGCGATGGTAGTACTTGTTTGGCCTAGGAAGATATAATATATAAAAATTTATATAATTATGATTGAACTGTAATTTAATTATGCGTTGAAAATATCCAGTCATGGGCAGTAGCAGCGGGCCGCAGAGAGCATATGGCAGATCGCCGAAGGTTGAAACAGCTTGTCTAACCATTTTATATTTACACATTGGACATCTGAGTTCTATTTTCCACCAATTCCTTTGAAATTTCTTTGATATTCTATATTTGAGTTTTGCATACCATCGTACACAATATCGAATAAAGCAGCCTGTATAATTTTTGAAATCATCCTTCTATGCAAGGACATAAATTGAATTCAGACAATTTTCTCACTAAAAAAGGTCCTGTCTCCAAAAAATGTGGGTCTTCCTATTGACAAAACATTATTGTCGCATCCGTCCACCTACAATTGTCGCTGTTACAAAGCAAGAGGTTGTAAACAGTTTCTTTATAGTGCATTTTTATTGACGTTAAAAGGTAGACAATAAATCACATTTACAAATATCTCAATTTAGTCTGTTAACTTACTTTACCAGTTGCACCAGTTAACTGCATTCAGTGCTCCTCTCCTGTTATTTTTGTTTGTACTCTTAAACGAATTAAAAAACACCATTCCATTATAATAGCTCTGGTAGCTGACTAGTTTAATCCGACTAAAAAGTGCCAACTACATGAAATTGAGTTTCCTTTTTAAACTAAATTCTTATTTCATTATTTGGAACATCCAATTCTAAAAAAACCTGTATCATCAAAGTGATTTGATGTCACGGTAAGTGTCTTTCTATCTTTTAATTTCTAAATAACTCTATTAAGAAATTAAAAGATAAAAAAGACATTTTTGTAAAACATTTTCCAGAAAGCGCTTTCTTTGATCAAACGTTTTTTTTTATACGGATTGTTAATAATTTAACCATGTTAAAGCATAAAAAAGAATGAGACCGAGCTATTCAAAAGTTTTAATCCAATGACTCAATCATTCCAATAATAAATTAATGCGAGTAGTTGTTCGGAAATAATTGCGGAAAATCAAAAACTGTGGTGTGAACACTCACATTACTTTGTCTTACAGCTCATCGCTGAGGCTGTACATTATTCAATAAGTCACTGTTGACACCGCCTGCCGAATCACTTTAATTTAAACATCTTGCCAGCCAAGAGAATCCTCACCTTTAATATTCTGTATAAATATCTTCGATTTGGAACAAGAGTTAAGTTGGTTGTATCTCATTTCCATTGCTTTGAAGTATACCCTTTCTTTGATTCTTCCGACCAATGATTGGCCACATGAACACTGGCTCTTTAAAAAGAACCTATTTCTTCTAACTCGTCACACTTTTTCGTTATCCTGGAAATCCATTTTATTTTAAATAGAAAAAATAAAATTTAACTGTAAAGATATTTTGGTAGAATCATCACTGACTCCCTCAAGTTAGAAAGAAAAACTGAAAATAAAACCAAAATGGCCATATCTTATTTTTCTTTGAGTAGAACTTGGTACAGTTTTCCTCGTACTTCAGCCAGGAAATTAAGAAAAAAGTTATTTAGATTTGTCAGGAGTCTATGATGATACAACCTATGTAAAATAACCGCGCTTCGCTACCAATCGCCATGTCGAATAATTTCCTTTTTCTTTTAGAGATCTTCCAGTTACGTGTCCCAGACTACATTAAAAAATACATTAAATATAATGCTATTAAGTTTTTCACCTTGAAGATTCTGTTACTTTTTCTCACTCAACTAGGTACCGTAGTCATGCACTTGCGAAGAAAGTTGTTATCATGCAGATTCTACTCTTGTGTATAACTAAGTATAGCTAGCTAGTACGAGATCTATTTTTACTTCTAATTTTGGCCATAGCAATTTTTCTTTTTTCGTGCCTTCGCGCGCAAAATTCCTTTATATAATCGCCTGATTTTTTGCCCTTCTGGCTACTACCTCTTCTATCTTTAGCTTATACAAAACTCCATTTCGCAAGAAGTGATCTTTTACGTCGCCATAAACTTAATCTTCTCCATCTTCTTCATTTAACATCTTTTAGGGAATTGATTGTGCCAATATAATCTTGCGCCTTTCGAATTCCCAAAAGTGTATGGTCAATTAAATTGATGAAAGGGTAACGGACTAAGCGCATCCTAGTGCCTGCTTCTATAGTGTAGCCCGTATAGCTATAGTTGTAATCTTCAAGCCGCATCATCCATTTAGCTACTCTAGGTGAAAAGTTCTTCTTGCTGACCACTTCAGCAAATGAGTCATTATCTTGACGGTCTTGGCCCAGTAAATGCACACTGTTTTGGAGTAGTTATCTCCTAAAATACTTCTAACTCGCTGATTGAGTATTTTTGCTCAGTGGGATTACAGATTAGATATCTATCAGACTTTTGCTTGAGGATTCCTCCATAACTGTTCTTGGATGCATTAGTATGAACTTCAGTTTTCAAGCAATGTTTAAATATACTCAACACAGGACTTTTTTGTGTGCATGCTTCAACTTCAGAAAAAAAAAGCACTCTTCTTAGAATCTTCAGTCTTTAAAACTTGATCATTCTTCAATAAGTCAGTCGTCGGCTTTGCATAATTTCCAAAAGGTGGGCTATCTTATGAAACTTAGCAGTTGTTTTATATTAGTAGGCGCAGAGAATTTCATCACGGCGTAAAAGTTAGAAGATAGATTTTATCTCTTTAAACAATGCGTCCTAATTCGGTGTCCCAAAAAATGATATTTATTTTTGTTTATTTCAAGATCATTGTTTATGGCAGTATTACATGGGTAATCCTTTCAAAAGCATTTTCATCATCAAATGCCGGTATTATTAAATCATCCATGTTTGGTAGACAAATTTCTTTCCTTGTCAAATCAGCAAAAATGATGTTAATGAAGCGTTGAAAATAACTTGGGAAAAGGCAAAAAGCGTAAACTCCAGGGATTGGTAATGCCCAGCATGCGGAACGAAAGACATGTATTTTTGCTCTTTCTTTTTTCAGCATTCAAAAGGAAAAATCCATTTTTTAAGTCCACGTGAATAAACACCCTGAACTCGATGAAAATACGTCTTCGATTAAGAGTAAAGGGGGCTATTTCCTGCACAATATTTTTATTTATACTTCTGTAATCTAAGCACATTCTAGCAGCTCCATCTTTCTTCCGTATTTCTAAAACCTGACTGGCTTATTCACATGTAGTAGTTCAATAACACCATTTGATATCCATTTCTCAACTTGGTTAGCTAATATCTCCTTTCCAGTAAACGCAGGTGTCTTGAGGCTTTTGTAATGTTCGGTTAGTCTTGATTTATTGTGTTTACTGTCTTCAATTCAATTACTGTTGTTTCTTTCACATCTGGCACATACTTTTCAACAAGTTCTTGCACTCATTGTCTTATTTACATTTTCGCGTATTCTTCTTTTACGTCCCTTCTTGGTCTTCAATTCTTAATGTTTAAGCTGCTTTTGCAACAGTTCCTTTTGAATGGTGGAAACAAATCACTTCTGATATGGCTAGAGACAGTTGTAAGATAGTTGTTACTCAGTAAATACAATCTAATGGAAAACTTCTGATCATCAATTAAAATCATAGCATTAAAATAATCCAAAGAGGAAATACTGCCGTTTCCAAAAGCAGTAAGTAGAATGTTCGAATCCATTCACTTTAGTGAACTTTTAAGCACGTAAATGCATTTAGCAAAGCGTTTTACACATGTAAAAGTTCTTTAATTTTCACTGCTTCCACGATCACCGATATCATAAATTATTAATTATCAATATCAATTTAATGCAAAATGTTTCTTCAAATTTGAAGTAAAACAGACTTAATTAAAATCCACTTTCGGAGCCCCCAAAATTTGTAGAAGAAAACTATTAAGTATAAAACACATTTCAAAAATAAATACAAAGTGTTATTACAAGTTAGATTGGACAAATTTTCAAAATTACGCTAAATATTATGTAAAACGTCATTCAAAAAGCGTTGCTTGTTACGTATCATAAACTACTCTCATAACCTGCTAACCTTATAACCTGCTGGCTGGACCAACTAACGCCCTCTTACAATATCCAAACACAATTCAGTTAACACCAGTACAGAATTAACGGACAAAGAACAGTTGAAAAACTATTCAAGTTTATTGCCCACGAAATTAACATCTCAGCATGTTTCATTTATATTATTCTCATTTTGAATTTCTTGGAGATGATGGGTATTAAAAATTTAGTAATTAGGTAGTTAATGTTATAGTGACATACGAGGTGTGTTCAAAAAATAAGGTGAATTTTCATTTTTCTTAAAAAATATTTATTTATTCATCGATTTTTATTTTGTCTCCTTCAAAGTAGTCCCCCTCAGATATAATACATATGTGCCAGCGTTTTTTCCAATCCTCGGAACAGTTCTGATATGCACTTTTTGGTATGTCCTTGAGCTCTCTCAGCGATTCGGTTTTTATCTCCTCAATCGTCGCAAATCGCCGTCCTTTCATGGGTCTCTTCAATCATGGGAACAGGAAAAAGTCGCAGGGCGCCAAATCTGGTGAATACGGTGGCTGAGACATGATAATGTCATTCAACAATTCCTGAGCGATGCTCATGCGACGGTTTTTTTGATCAAAATTCAGCAATTTTGGAACGAACTTCGCTGTCACACGCTTCATGCCCAAAATTTCCGAAAAAATTGCAGGACATGTGCCAATCGATATGCCGACAACCTCAGCAACTTCTCTAATTGTGATTCGACGATTCTTCTCAACATTTTCATCGGTTGTTGATGTGCTGGGGCGTCCAGGGCGAGCGTCGTCATTCACATCTTCTCGACCTTCTGTGAAAAGCTTGTACCACTTGTAAACATTTTTTTGACACAGAGTACTCTCACCGTACGCCACTCTCAACATTTCAAGTGTTTTTGAGCACTTAATTCCATTTTTTACACAAAATTTGATTCAAATTCGTTGATCCATTTTTTTCGACAGAAGAAAATCGCCGAACTCGCAAAACACTTGTCTTATTTATGCCTCTAACATACAAACTAAACATGCTATATAGCTACAACTTTGAAAATATGTTCGAGACAAGTGTACCAACATAAAAAAAAAAGACAATCGAAATTCGAATGTACGTAGCCCGCGAAATTTGAAAATTCACCTTATTTTTTGAACATACCTCGTACATACAGGGTGTTCATTTAAGACGGCTCAAATGCATTTCATGTTTAAACGGTTGATCTGAGCAAAAAATGGTAGAGGAAAAATTTGTTGCCCGTCACCTCTAGTTTCAGAATATGTGACTTGATTTTAGATTCCTGATCGAGTACGCGACTGACGCACGTCCAAACGTAAGGGTTCGCAGTTGACCCCAATCAACATACACACAGTATTAAAGAGTATAAAAAGTTATGAAAGAAACCGGAAACCGCAATTCGATATCTTTAAAATTAAAGGTGCTAGGCCATTTCAAAATCTTATGTTTTTAATCATATTTCAATTTTTTAATTTGTTATCAAAGAGAAAGAAGAGCACGCGATAGGTCATTTTTATGTATTTTTTCATCCTCTTTCTTCTGAAAATATTGCCAAGGCAGTAAAGCTAGTATTTTTCTTAATATTCGGAAATAAGTAGTTTTCCGAGTGATATTCTAAGAAAAATCAAATTTGGTTCGCAAGCCAGGTTAGCCAGGAGGTTATCAACTGCTCTCTGTATCTGAGGAGGCACCTTTGAAGGCACAGTACATGCTGCACAAGTTGAGTAAAGTGCATTATTTGTTAAATTATGGAATAAGTTTGATCCTTTACATGAAAGTTATTGATCACGTAAATAAGTGACAGGAGGTTTCCAATTTTTTTGGTAATTAAACGCAACTCTCCCAAAATTACCAAAAAAGTATTCAACCTTCTTGTTTGTAACAGATGTAAAATGAATTTTTAGCAATTATGTGTATGCTTGAGAACATCTAAAGCTCTTAACATTTGATTATTGCTTATAAAATCAGTCGGAAAACGTCTTATTTCCGGATATTAAGAAAAATACAAGCTTTACTGCCTTGGAAATATTTTTATTAGAAAGGGGATGAAAAAATACCTAAAAATGACCTATCGCGTGCTCTTCTTTCTCTTTGATAACAAGTTAAAAAATTGAAATATGATTAAGAATACCAGATTTTGAAATGGCCTAGCGCCTTTAATTTTGAAGATATCGAATTGCGGTTTCCGGTTTCTTTCATAACTTTTAATACTCTTTATGAAAATAGGGGTCAATTGCGAACCCTCACTTTTGGTCGCGCGCCAACCGCGTATGCGGACAGGAATCTAAAATCAAGTCACATATTCTGAAACTAGAGGTGACAGGCAGCAAATTTTTCTTCTACCATTTTTTGCTCAGATTAACCGTTTAAGAATGAAATGCCTTTGAGCCGTCTTAAAATGAACACCCTGTATAAATTTATTTTTCTTCTTTATGCAGTTCTTAAACTGCCCTCATCCTGAATGATTATACTGCGGGATTATGACCGCTATCACATTGATCATACTCACCTGCACAAACTGGTTCATCTTAACCTTCACATTTGAAAAGTTTTTCTTAGTTATTTTAAAAACCACTCGATTTTCCTACTTACACAGCATTAAACCAAGTACCATTTACTACAACTCTGCTAATTTTGGTCAATTAATTCATTTTCCGAAACACGGGTGAGACACGATCTTCACTCTATGAACGCTAGACGACAACTCCAGACGGACACACGGACCAGTGAGGTTTGTCTGAAATAAAGGATGTATTTTGTTATTCGTTTTGTGAGAGTATTCGAGAAAGACGAATTTTTTTGTTTTATTCACTGCCCTCGACAAGAATTTTTCTTTTAATTTCCTTTGAGTGACTCTCCTTGCTTCTGTTTCACACCCCATCTCTGCTACACCCAGCGCTTAGCTTGGTATTAGAAGCTATTACTTTCCTACAAAGCTTACCAATTTATTTACAGGTTTCTTAGCATGGCTGCCACCAACAGCCATCTATTCACTTTTAGTAAAGTTGTGAAGTTACGAAAAACTTTATTAGTTACATTTATTAATTAGCGAACAAAAAAAGTCATGCAAATGATGAAAGAAGATTTATTATTTTGTATTTTCGTTGACTAATATAGAAATGGCTGCCTTATTTATTACTTCATCTTATTGGCCAGATTCGACGGCAATCGTTTTGTAAAAATCTCACAATTAATCATCCTCTGCTTTAAACAGAGAATCTAAGAGTAATCAAACAAAAGAAATCAAACTCAAAAAAAAAAAGGACACAAGATATCGCCCTTCCTGTTATATTTCAGAGAAAACTAGGCATGTTGTTTCGTACAAACATATTTTCCGTTAAATCTGATTGGATGTTTGCCAACAGTCTAAAGAAAGAGAACTGAAACCTAAAGAGGCAAGTAACAACTCGAACTTTATTGCTGGTGAATAGAGGGGATATTTTTTTTCAGTTCGTAGTCAAGAAATACAGGTTTACATTTCTATCCTTGGCTCTCGTGTATTATCTAGTGTGATAAATATTTATTACAATACTATATTCTTTGGCAGGTGCCGTTATTGAATATGATTGAGGTAATTTACTGCAAAACTTTCAATCTTCAAATTTACCTCCATCAATTCTCTCATCACCAGGATCAGTTGCTGATGCTGTTGCCACTTCTATCGGTACCATTCATTTTCAAAGATAGAGTGTCTATTAATCAAACTGAATTTGAGCACGATGTAAACAAAAAAATTATTACAATAAAGATGACTACAAAAAAAAAAAAAAAATGCTTTATATTGTATTGAAAATGATTTACAGTGTACATCTCCATCACAAAAAATAAAATTATAATTTTTCTTGATTTAATTATACTTCATATTGTTTATTCATTTTCAAATTAAATCTATATATATAAAAATGAATGTGTGTCTGTTTGTTTGTTTGTACTCGATAGATTCAAAAACCATACATCCAATCGCCGTGAAAATTTGGGAAATTATTAGGTATATCCCCGGGAAGGTTTTTGCAAATTTTTTTTAAAATCAGAGTTGGGGTTCTAAGTGCACTCGAATAAATATCCCAAAAATATCAAAATAACATTTAATTAGTAATATTTGTTGAAAGTGTAACCATGAAAACCATGAAAAACAGTTTTTTGCAATTATTAATACGAGAATAAATTATACCGAAGATGGTGGAAAATCCATTAAACCAAAAGTACTCAACAATACTATTGACGTTGATAATCGTTGGGTAGTACTGTTCGGTCGTGACCGAGACCATTAGGCTAGTTTGGCTAGCGTCCGTCTCTCGCGAGTCAGCCTCGCGCCCGCGCGCGTACTAATGTACACATCCGCCTTAATTTCCTTCTTTCTACATATTTCTTATCGCTCATTATTATGTTATTATTTTACACCTTTTTTATCCTCTCAAACTTTCTATATTAACTTGTTGTTTCCGCTTCTATTTCCTTTATTTGTTTTTCTATATTCTAAACCCTTTGCCCCACTACTTCCTTTGGACCATGTGGTCACCTTCCCAGTATGTGCAGTTCCCTGCTAGTCCTTGCTTAAGACGCCTCTCTGCTCACGCTTTAGCAACTTTTAACGCATCTCAGCCCGCTTCACTTCCGCTGACACCTAACAGTACGCATCATCCGCATCTAAACGCCTCTCCAGAATATCGCGTCACGCATATTCCACCGCTTATAGTGCACTTATTGCACTATTCCCCTTTTACTCTTCCGCTTACCTCATTTCCACTTCCGCTACGCTTCTCTGAGCCTGAGCCCAAATATTGCCTCCCTTTCTCAAGCTCAACACACACACACACACACACACACTTACATAAACATATACACACGCTTCCGCTCCACAGCTTCCTTTCCTCTCATCGCTTCTCAGGCAGCTTATCAACATACCTCACGCACATCGCTCCTTGCAAAGGGTAAGTACCTTCCCCTTTTTCTTTTATTCTTCTATTCTTCTTGGTCTACTATTATTTCGTACAGCGCCCACTTGGGCACCTTAGCATTTGGGTGTAGGCGGCCACGCGCGCCTACAAGTACCATATTCTCCATTACTACTAAAAACGTATTACGCACACATAAATGTTGGGTACTGCAATTCAGTGAAAGCTATAAAATATATTTGCAAATATGTGAACAAAGGAAGCGATATGGGAGTGTTTAGAGTGGAAAATATAACTGCATCTAACGATGAAGTCACCCAATATCAACTGGGACGCTTCATAAGTAGCAATGAGGCTGTATGGCGTATTACCTGAATATCATTTTCCATTCATGAACGATATTCAACGGTTGTTCATTTAGCTGTACATCTTGAAAATGGACAGCGTGTGTATTTTACATCAGAAAATGTACGTGCAAGAGCAATGTCACCACCTCCAACAACATTAACTGAATTTTTTACATTATGTAGAAATGCTACCTTTGCAAGGACACTACTGTACTCTGAAGTAGGGATAATTTTATTGTTAATTTTCATTTCGATGTATTGTACACATTTGGTCATTAATAAATTATGTTTGAGGTATCAAAACTGCCTTTTTGTTCAAACACAGCAACGTGTGAACGGGTACAGCTAGTTATTAATATTTTAAAATTTTTCTTGTCCTTTTACTAAGAAAGAACTTTACTTACACAACTAATGCCTGCCACTAGTTACGTTAAATATGTGGGTTTGATTAAATAATAAAACTCGCTAAATTTGTAAGTAATAACCTGATTTATTAACACATTACCTTTACTCACATTAACATTTACTAGCAACTAACGCTATTCATTACAGTTACCATTTACAACAGTCACAACAGTTTTCTGTTACTTACTCACTACGTAACGCCACAAAACTGTTCCCCGACTGACCACTGGTCCGCACTGCACCGAATTGCACTAGTCTCTGCTACACAAACAAAGCTCTACTCACTAACTGACTAACCGCCTGACTAGCTACCACTGAAGCACTCCGCAACACTGACTCTCTCAAACTGTCACTTCCAAAGTGTCTCTCCAAACTAACGTCTCTCCAAGACTCACTCAAAACTAACTGATTAAAACTGATTAACAACTCATTAAGAACTCCTTAAAAACTGACTTCTCCAGCTGTGTCTGCCTCCTTTTAATTGCGTGCCTCCCTCCAACTGGGTATGCCCTCCTCCAACTCTCTGAGCATAAGTTTCCACGCCCTCCTGACGTTCATTGGCTGGAGAAAACATACTGCCACCACCTCAGCTGTAAGCCGCCTCCTCCCATTCTCTGTCTCTCTCCAACTCCGACTGTCTCACTTTCACCTGTCAATCACTGGCTGGGAAACACATATGCCACCACCCCAACTGAGGCCTTTCTCTTGGCTGGCTTTTACACAGGTCACTAACTCCTTGAACAATCTAGCCCTTTCCTTTCTAGTTCAGGTAGAGACCGGCCCTTTTGTCTACACAGTGGTGGCCTGTTACCGGCTTTGGTCGCTTAACCCCTAGAACAATCTAGGCCTTTCTTTTCTCCTCAGGTAGAGACCGCCCTTTTGTTCACACAGTGGTGGCCTGTTACCGACTTTGGTCGCTCAATTCCTAGAACAATCTAGGCCTTTCTTCTCTGCCCAGGTCAACTTCGTTACAATATAATTTATAGTTCAAAGAACAAGAATTATTTTCTCTAAAATATAATACGCGATAAAGGCAATTTATATAAAGAAAAATAAAAACAAAATTGAGTTTGATTGAAGTTAATTTTTTAAAAGAAGACTATGTTGGAAAATGGAGTTGGAAATGAGTCAATGAAGATTTCAACACAGTTTCCAAAATGAAAATAATGATATATTCTTTCATACTATAAGTAAACTAAGAAAACATGTTAACGTTAATTTTGTGTTTTGTTTTTTAGCTTTTATAAGTTTTTTTTTCCACAAAAGTATTATACACTAATCTTGTAATACACTGAAAATGTCAGACAAAACTTGTCGAAACGCCGGAACAAAAAAGACATTGTAAAGGAATATTTATTTATTTTCAGTTTTTCAGTAATTCGTTCTTTATTTAACGAATGACTTTTATTATATAAAAAAAGTATTCTTTATATTTGACCGCCATTTAATCAGTAGATCTCTAAATTGTATTCTGTTAAAAGTGACGGAACAAGTTGTTTTTAATGAAAAAAGATTTAAGATAATATTAATAATAAATAATTTATTACTTGATTACTTTTAATAAAGTTACTTAATAACAGTTATTCATTCAGAATAAAGTAAGAATTTTCTTAAATTCCATCTACCCAAATTCTGTGGGTATCTTGCTCAAATATTATTTATATTATCATGATCCTTGGATTTAATTTCATTTAGTTGCTTTGATGGTAAGTTTAGATAATGTTTTCTGTGCATGTTGTCTTTTACATCTTCATCAATTTCCTCTTACATCTGTGTTTTTGTAGAGCTACCGTATCAGAGCGTAATGATGTCATCGTCTTGTTATTTTAACTCGATTTATTTTTTAGGTAAACATTCTAATAGAACTTCTCTAAATTTTAGGAATAATTGAGCGGTTAGAAGTACCTGCCTACAATTCAAGCCATTAGCCATTGGGAACAATCCTACTATGTTAGCTAGTCTAGCTAGTTCAGATGTACTTCCTTTTCAACTTCCTAAGTAGATATCTTGAGATAGCTGTGAATTTTTTTAATTTTTTTGGTGCATCAACTTTCAGGATCTTTAGCGTCACTACGACTGTTCTTGGTAAAACAAGCCAAAACATTTTCTGGCCCATAATGCGAAAATTGCACTCAACTTTTTGAAACATTCACGCACATAAATACTCCCATCTAGCAAATTATTGCACATCAATAAAAACTTCTACCTCTCTTGTTAAAAATGTAAACCATATTTACTTATTTATAGATGTCTAAATACATGTTCTAAATTCGCGAATACATAATGAAGAAACTTGCAACTGCTGGCTGGATTACTCTACACTCTTCACACACTGTTACTCTTTAATATAAATAAATTTTTTAATATAAATCTAACCGTCTTAATAGTTCAACTAATTGTTTCTTATAATTTAGGTCCTGTTCTGACTAATTCTTCACATTCCAGGGTTATCCTAATCTGTTTCGATCGATGCTTTTGCAGATTTGCATGTTGCACTGAAAAATAAAGTGAGATTTGAACGGCATTAAGGGCATAGATTCGGATTGTTTCCGACTCCTTATTAGTGTATTTTAATCCTAAAATTTTTATCGATTTATAACATTCAATTGATTGCCCTTGTTATTGCTGCCAGAAGAATAGTGGCCTCCTCAATCTGCATAAGTGCACTTAACACTGTTTTAGTTGAGAAAATATAAAGCCTTACTCATTCGTTTCTGCAACGGAGTTATTAATAGCTCTCTCCAGTACTTCCCCAATTCGAAAGAGATAATTTTCTAAATCATCCACTTTAAGAGATTTCATCCTAGGTGCTTACATCTCTTCAGCGAGATGGTCGACCATAACAAGAAATAAAGCAACGCTCCAAATAGACTCTAGGAGAATTCCGTTTTTTTAAAGATATTGGTCATATTTGATCGTCCCGTGCACACGGGAAAATAATGTAGCGATGAAAAAGTTTTGATGAATTTAGGTACTTTTTATCTGACCCCCCTACCCATGTATGTAATTTGAGCAAAATCCCAAATTTCCGAGTAAAATCTTCTGTTTAATCTTCCAGAACACTTGATTGATCTAAAGTAGAACGATTTCCGCTGAACCCTGCTTACCACTGGTTTAACAAACTCCGCCATTCTAGAATGTAATTTAATCTCAAATTGAGAATGCGGTGAAAGTCTTTATTTAAACACGATGTGAGAGAATTAGGGCGATAACTCTCCAAACAGGTTTTTTGCTTCCTTTAACATGGGAATAATAAGTGCTTCGTGCCTTTTGTTCGACTAAAAATGATAACAGTGAACAGTAGAAGTAAACGAGTGGAGAAGTTACCTAGTAGTAACGCTACAGAACATTAGACTGTTAGTTACTTTCTTCACTTGAGAGGAGATCACGAGGCCACTACTGTCTTTTAAGACGTCTTGACGGGTTATCAGGAAGAGTTCTAGAAGAAAGATTTGAAGCTAGAGGTTTTAAAACTGTCCGGTAGGACAGTTGTATAAGGGTTGATAATAATAAGAGTTAAATAATTAAAAAACATATTCCTCGTTTCTGTAGGTAGGTTGCTAGATACCATGTAAGGAATACAATCTATTCCTGGGCAAATATCCTTAGTTATTCAAGTGAATCTTCCAATTCATCCAGGGTAAGAGGGTTATTGCATTCATGTATACTAGCTGTTGATTTAATTACTGGGGGATGTTGTTTCCAAGAGAGCCAACAGTTTTTAGGGATGGCTCTTACACTTTTATTCAGGCTGTATCCTGAGATTGGTCTTGGATCGGTAATCAGGAACGCTAAATAGTGTAAAGCATGAAATGTTATCTTTTTTGTTTGTGTTAAATTATTAAAACTTTCCGGTAGGACAGTTGTATAAGGGTTGATCATCCAAAACTGCACTGAAAAAGCGTAACGTTGAAAAACACCCAACTTTGACAAATTTTTTTTAAATATTATTTTTGACATGGGCTAGTGTCCCGGCAAAATGAATTTATGAATAAGTTATCAAGGATGAAACATGTACTACTGCAATATTAATGGAACTATAATTTAACAAGAGAAGAGAATGATTGATGGCCGTTGGCTACAGTTAACAAAAAACTTTGAATGGAGCGAGTTTCCAAACTAGCTACGTAGTCTTCAAGTGGAGCCGCCTGTCGAAATGAAGAATCAGCCACGAATATCTTGATTAAACTTTTATTCATATTTAGAAAATTTGGAGAATTCTTTGTTACTATTTGTTAGGCTATAATACGATTTATCCAAATTCGTTTAATGAAAACACAGAAACACTTGTATTTAACACAATTTATAAATAAATTTGCGGACGATAATAGAAACGTTTTTGAATGGTATATAAATGTCAAAGGATGTCCATCCTCTGGCCATAGAAAGATAAAACCGTAAATTAGGACGAAAACAATTTATGGTCGAGTTACCCCCCGCCCCACAGCAGGTTTTGTTTACAGTTGATTGATCATTGGGATGCGCTCAAACTCCGCTACCGGATCTCTACTACCCTCCTCCTCTGACGCTAGTTTAGTGTGTTACACATTTATGTTCTGCAGGATATATCCCTCATGCGCAATGGAGGAATTCCTCTCTCTCTCTCTCTCTCTCTCTCAGTTGGCCAATTTATAGTTCGAGAGAGATTAACGGCATTCGACTGGACTTTTATAACACAGATGTATGGTCAATAGAGATTTTACTCTGAGAGATGTCTCAGTTTCCATTTTTATTTGTATTTTTGAAGCGATGTGGTCCACGCCTTCCCCCAGTTTGTTAAATTGTCAACCATTTCCTCGGATGTTTTAGAATTATTTTTTTTTATTTTGGATAAAATATAGGCCATCGACAAGCATGACGATTGCCACCTAAACTGATGATTACATATCGAGTGAAGATCCTGTGACAAATGCACATGTGTAAGTTGATGGATCGCAGTAGAACGCATACACATTGCCACAATCCGTCCAATAATTCACCATAAATCCCAGAGAACAGTTGCCCCCCTATCCTAATTCTCGGTACGCTATTGTAACCATGTTGAGCACTGGTTACTTGAACTGCTTGGTTTTTCTTTACGAATAAAACATTTATCTTGTCCAACTTTACCTAATAAATCTTTTATACTAGGATAACTTCTTCCTTTTTTTTTCTCTTTTTGTGGACAAGAAAGAAATATAAGTGGTATTTTGTTGAGTTAACGGGAGCAGAAAGAGGAGACTTCTAAGACATCAGAGTAAAAGCAAGCTCCTCAGTGAGTAAGTGAGAAGTATGGGCTAGTGCCAAAAATAGCGCGAAGATGGTGATTTATAATGTGAAACTCAAGATCTCAACCCTTCTGGTCTTGGTTAAGTTTCGAGCCTGCCAATGGGTGTATGAATAACCGCAATACTAACCTCATTTTATCCACAGGAAATAAGAAATAGTCGATTTTTTTTCATTTCATTATAAATAAGTTTTAACTTCCACTCAAAGATAAAAAACGAATGAGAATTGGCGGAAGGAAACGATTAAATAGCAGACCAAGTGGGAGTTTTTTTTTATCTGCATTTTTTAATAATATAAATTATGAATAGTTCTCTAAACGCTTAACCCCAGCATGCTCAGTCAATTTATTATGCATATTATGTACTCTGGTTGAAAAATACCCGCTTTATTTTGGTTCATTAAATTCAAAGAACTTTTTCAACCGAACAACTTCTGAAAATAGAGCTTTTTCCTATTTATAATTAGAAATATAAATAGAAATTAGAAAAGAGGCACCAATTTTAAAAATGTAGGTATAGTTATTTTAAAATAGTGTAAACACGAGAGTTTAAGATTAAAAGTTAGTTATGCATTCATTGCTTAAGTGCGGGAAGTTAAGTTGACATTCAGTCCATGAACAGACAAGACAGAAGACACACCAACTCTCTAATGATGTAAAACAATATATTGTAAATTAGCCCTGAATATGACCTAGTGCCTAGGTCGAAAGTTTATAATTACTGAAACTGGCATTAATTTTTCATCCTATTGAAACTATGATTCAGCCACTAAAAAATAATGAACATTAATTAAATTTTTAACAAATTATTTTTTATATACAGGGCGACCAGAGTTATATGCTCCACCCACTTTTTTTTTAAACGGCGGGAAATTTCGAAAAAATAAAAAACACGAATTTAATAATTTTTAGTCTAGTTTATTTTCAGTGATTGGCCCATTTTTTTAAACCCCTGTATCTCGAGATACAGTATCAAACTTTTGTTTTTCAAATGGAACGTTATATTTTTTGTTGCATATTTTTGTAGTATTTGAGCTCCTAAAAACAACAAAAATTTTTTTTTTGAAATCGGTTAGGTTTTTCAAAAGTTATGGTAATTTAAAATATGAAAAACAAATTTCAGTTTTTTGTTAAAATTACGTTATTTTTTTTAAATAATCTGTTCAAACTGGGCACAATCAACGGATAGGCAAGCCAAAACTCTAGACGCCCACGCTTTGCTTGTAGCAGCACTTCCGGTGGCGAAGTCAAGATCTAGGGAGGCTAGAGTTATTCGACGTTCAGGTTGTTTTTTCTACAAACGTTTGGTGTGGAGTTTTAGGAAATCAACTAATCGGCCTATACTTCTATAGAGGGAACTTAACTGGTGAAAGATATCTAACTTTCTTTTAAGAGACATTTTGCCAGTTCTGCTTGAAGATGTTCATCTACAACGTCGGCTAGATATGTATTTTCAACAAAATGGTTGCCCGGCACATAATGCGAGAGTGGTTCGAGGTTACCTGGACAGAAATTTCCATGAAAAGTGACTAGGGACTCATTGTCCCATCCAATGGCCACCTCGATCTCCGGACTTAACCCAAATGAACTATTTTTTGTGGTGGTACCTAGAAAAATAAAGTGTAAAGTATCCTTAATCCCGTGGCTTCAGTCGATGATCTGAAACTTCGAATAACTCTAGCCTGCCTAGATCTTGACTTCGCCACCGGAAGTGCTGCTACAAGCAAAGCGTGGGAGTCCAGAGTTTTGGCTTGCCTATCCGTTGATTGTGCCCAGTTTGAACAGATTCTTTAAAAAAAAATAACATAATTTAGACAATAAACTGAAATTTGTTTTTCATATTTTAAATTACTATAACTTTTGAAAAACCTAACCGATTTCAAAAAAAATTTTTTTTGTTGTTTTTAGGAGCTCAAATACTACAAAAATATGCAACAAAAAATATAACGTTCCATTTGAAAAACAAAAGTTGGATGTTGTATCTCGAAATACAAGGATTTAAAAAAATGGGTCAATCACTGAAAATAAACTAGACTAAAAATGATTAAATACGTGTTTTTTATTTTTTTGAAATTTCCCGCCGTTAAAAAAAAAAGTGGGTGGAGCATATAACTCTGGTCACCCTGTATTTTTATGTACTTTTAATATTGCTGTTGATTAGCTGCTATTGCTACTATATTATATTAGTAAGTTTGATGCAAATCTATTAATTTTCAGCAATTGATTTTATTTTTATTATCAGCAAAAATATTCATGACAACCGCGTGAAATTACTCACAGCATTGCGATGTAAGGTATCCAGTATGTAAGGTTTCTGTTTCATGCAGAACAGAGGAATCTAAATTTTTTTTAACATTTTTAAAAGATATTAATAACTTATAATTTTTCTATTTTAATTCTATTTATTAATACTGAATTTAACTATTTTTTAAATTTAGAATATTACATAATTTGGTCTGCTTGTTTGAAATTGTAATATTGATTACTTATTTAGGAACTTAACTAAACTAAACTCTTAGCTCAGTAGCGCACAAAATAGTGATTAGAAATGTTCTTAATAGTATTGTAATAATAGTAATCATGAAAATTTAATAAGAATTTATAATTCATTGAAGTAAACAAATATGTGGTCAGGTCAAAGTACAAAACTCGCTGTCTGAGAGCTTCTCCATTGAAAGAGGATTGAGATAAGGCGACCCGCTTTCTCCCTTGATATTCAAGATATGCCTGGAAATGGCCATAAGAGCCATAAGGACGGACCAGGGGAGCACCATATACAATAGGATGATCCAAGAGGATGACTTGGCATATGCGGATCATGTGCTAATTATTGCTAGGTCAAGGGCAGCATTAGGAGGAGAGCAGTTGAAGAGTTTGATCAAGCGGCAAAAAAAACGAGGCCTGGAGATAAACCAAGAAGAAAACAAAGCTTACGATGTGCACCTCAAAGCTCCTCAAAGCAAGTTCTGATTCTCAATTTTATTCAAATACCTTGGCTCCGTACTGACAGCAAATTGTGACAATAAAAGGAAGAGTAACTGCAGGAAACAGGTGTTTGGATGCGTTACAAAAAGTTTTGCGGTTTAAGAATCTGCCACATCCGGCGAAAATTATTATTTATAAAACAACAATAAGGCCAGTAGCGATGTACGGTAGCGATTCTTGGACAATGACATAAGAATGCGAAAATAAGCTTGGGACATGGGAGCAAAAAGTGTTGCAAAAAATCTATGGCCCGGTTTACATTGACGGTGAATGGAGGCTCCGAAAGAACGAAGAACTCAAGAGACTATACAGAGAACCCGACACAGTTTCTTGTATCAAAAAAGGCAGGCTGAGGTGACTCGGCCATGTTGAACGGATGTCCCATCATCGAGTTCCTAGAAAAGTACTATATGGATACCCGGGGGGCGCAGAGGTCGTCCCAGGACAAGATGGTTAGATGACGTAGAAAGAGACCTGCGAAAGGTAGTTATTAAAAGATGGCGCCTAAAAGCCGAAGACAGGGAAGTGTGGCACTCTCTCTTGAATCAGGTCTAGGTCCACAGGATATACATTTCACTAGGTAAGAAAAATTGTATAAAAATTAAATTTTATGTGAAAAAACAAAACCGTGTTGCTTGTTTCTTTTGGAATCTCGCAGGTGATACTTGTGCAGAAAGTCTCTTTAGAGTAGAAAGTTCATTAGACTTAGTTTATAAACTATTTACATAAAAAGTCCGTTATCTTTATGCCAAACATCCACTTAGAATCATTCATTTTAAAGCAGTTCTGGGGCAGAGATGTAGTTAAGCTTCCTCTGAAGTACCATTGCCGAGGAATGCAAGGCCTCAGTAATCCCAATATTAAGAGAGATGCGGTCGACCGGAAGTATGTAAACAAAAAAAATCCGTAAATTGACACTTCTGCCCAACCGAGTTCCTTAAATTCGGAACTTTACTTACTTCTTCCTGTTGCAATTATACAATTTAATGAGGCTGCACTTTACGAGTACATTTAAATGACGCATTAAAAGAAAGCTTAACTAACCAAGGCTGCCTTAAGAAGCATATTCCGGTGTATATTTATAAATTTATATATATTATAAATAATATAATAATATTAATAAATTATGATTATTTTTGAAAAATTTCACTCTGCCACAAGAAAAATAAAGTAAAAAAATTGTACTCCCTCTTGACCGAAGAAGGTATTGTTACCAAATCACATGATGGACTGATTTAAAATATTAAATCTGAATTTACTGCGTTTACCTTTACTTACATTTAAAACCTATTTGTGAAACGATTTTATCTGTAGTACCTCTTTGACGAATATGCCGATAAAAACTATAAATTAATAGTCTGAACGATCGCAAATGCTGCTTTCTAGAAGTAAGAGAAAATAAAGAAAACTTTAGAATCAGCGGCATACAAGAAAGAGCTCTATACAAAGAAATGGACTGAATAGAAGAAGACCCTAGCTCTGCCAAGATAATTTAAAAAAAGTAAAGCTTCTAGTGCCAGAAAAAAAGAAGCTGATAAATTTGGATTGTGAACAGGATTTACTCTGAAGAGAGGGGGAGGCAATTTGCCTTGGTGTAGAAAACGTGGGAGATAATGGAAGACAAGTTTCACTCCGAAGGAGGATGGTACTATTTCTCACTAAATGTTCAGAGGGGAACCTACTGAGAAATTATTTTCAGCATTTTTGTTAGTTTGTTAGCCATTCCTTGAGAGGACTAAGTAGTTAAAGAAATGGATGTCGTTATGTCAGCTGTGAGGGGAATGGGCTCTAAACGTTTCTGCTACTCTAGGAATAATAATTCATTATTTAATCCTAACATTAGCATCTAATTCGCTACTCAAATAAAGACAAGATCAATGCTGCGGATAAGGTTTACAAGAAAACAAAGGGGTAGAAAATGAAAGGAAATTACTGGATGAATAGTATCGAGGCGCCACGGTAACCGAGCGGTTAGAGGCGAGACCTGCGAAGCTAATATGTATTGTAGTACTGGGTTCGATTCCCGGTCTCAAGACTTCGGATTTTATTTAATGGTTAATAAAAGAAATTTACAGTAAAGTATGTTTGTTAGTCGCCTCCGTCCACGTCAGCTAATTGGTAGTTAGACGTAAAGCCCGCCTGAAAAAATAGGCAATTACTTTACTTACTGGATTAATAAACGGTTTACACATCTAGATTGATTAACCCGATTACAAAATAGTAAAAATTACTGCAAAAGGAATGAAAAATATAATTCTAGTCACCATTTAAAGAAAAAAAACCATGTAAATGTCCAAATTAATCCAAGCTCTTAGTAAACAGTAATTCCTCAAGTAGATTTTGACTTTAATATAAAATTAATAAAATAAAATTTATTAAATTATTCCGCAATATTTCTCTACTTTCAAACATGAAATACTTTAAGAAAATAATATTTTAAAAGTTAATAGTAATAAAAGATAATTAATAAGAAAATAATAATAAAAAACCTGCTATGC
This sequence comes from Rhodnius prolixus, assembly GCF_049639745.1. NCBI lineage: Eukaryota > Metazoa > Arthropoda > Insecta > Hemiptera > Reduviidae > Rhodnius > Rhodnius prolixus. The sequence goes on along the minus strand of NW_027411581.1, from coordinate 31,099,878 downwards.
AAAGATCTCTTAGATTGAGCACAAGTAGAAAGCAAATCTACGAGTATTTCTCGCTCCATTATTTCAGCGTTTCTCCGCAATAGCTAACACCTGATCCTCAGCCAATGAATGGCTTGAATCTCTTCTACTTTTTCACTATCCGGAATTCTCTGATGTCCAGGAAGGCAAAAGAGATTCGTTGTACTCTTGTCCTACTCGCACTTCGAAAAGTCTTCTTTTTTTCCATTCTCTTATAAGCTTGTTAAACCTCCGGTGAGATGGTACTGGCGAACTGGAAATTTCCATGCCAAATGTCCGCAAAATTCTTAGGGTTGACAATGGACAAAGTACTTAATTGGAAAAAACACATCGAAACCGTGGAACTAAAAATAGAAAAGTACTTCAACGCACTACGAGCCTTTTCCCATAGGAAGTGGGGGGCGGACCCGGAGGTGTCCCTAATGTTCTACAGGGCCACAATAAGAGCGGTACTGGATTACGGGTGTTTTCTGTACGGTCAGGCCTGCAAGTATGTTATGCGACCCCTTCACGTATTACAAAATAAATGTATCAGATTGTGTCTCGGATTCTTGAACAGCACACCTGTGGACGTAATGTACGCAGAGGCTGGCGAATTACCGCTCGCTTATAGAATAGAATTACTGTCCGATCGATATGTCTTAAAAAAATTAGCCACGAACCGAATAATTTATAACAAAATAAGCCAATTAAATACCGAAGTCCTCACTCACAAATATTGGACAAAAAAGAAAGGTCCCATTTACACAGAAAGTTTTATTAGAATCTCTACCTTTAGAGATAAGGTATATTCGAATAATAAGTTAGATGTGTGCAACTTAAAATACGAACATTTATTGAGCGAATTAAGTGTTAACACTTCCTTCGACTTGATAAAGGTACCGGAAAAGATGAGAACTGCGGCCTTCGAAGATTACATTTCTTCCCATTATCCGGGCTCATATCGTTTATTTACAGATGGGTCCAAAATCAATAATAAAGTCGGAAGTGCTGTGTATGATCCGGTTTGGAACTATTTTACGATAATTAAATTAGAAGATGAGGCGTCCATCTATACAGCGGAGCTAATTGCTATTTTAACGGCTTTAAAATATATTTATTCGTTGTCGGAGAAAAAATATACCATTATTAGTGACAGCCAGAGTGCGTTGTGTAAATTATCACATATACACAACCAGTCTGCAGGAATGAATCACATTATCGCAGAGATTGTAGAAACTATTGCCATTTTTAAAGAGAAGGGAGTCTGCATTAATTTTTTGTGGGTAAGAGGTCATTGTGGTATAAAAGAGAATGAAATTGTTGATACACTTGCAAAGGAAGCCACCAATAATGGGGAAATGGCTAATTATAAATTACCACACACCGATATCAAGGGTATAATTGCAAAAGCAGCACTACAAAAATGGCAGACAGATTACAATAATGGTGATAAAGGTAGATTCTATAAAACTATGGCAGATCAGTTACCTAGACAACCATGGTTTAAGGGAACTGGCACTAATAAATGGGTTGTTACGACAATAAGCAGGCTGAGAGCGAACCACGCGGTGTGCGGATCGTATCTACACAGGATCAACAAAAGGTCCTCTCCTCTTTGCGTAGATTGCAATGAGGAGGAAGATTTCAAACATGTAATAATGATATGTCCACGTTATGTGGTAGAAAGGAAACGAATGTTTGACGATATATACAGGTATTTAGATGCACCATTTCGCTACGAAGACATTATATTCTCCACCAACAGTTATGTGCTTAAGTCGATAGCAGAGCTAGCAATGAAATATGAATGTATTTAGAAGCTATAGCCGAATTAGAATGAATGGAACAAAATGCTTAGAGAAGGATTACGTGATTTTAATTTTGGTTAAGCGAGAAGGATGGCAGGAGCACAGAGTGCTGCTCCATCCATTAGCAGTAGTTTATGTAAATAGCGGTATATAGTAGAATGATGAATGTGTGAAGCGAATGTATTTGTAGGTAAGAACGGAGAGTGAGTGATATTCTAGTGATAAGCACCTAGACGATGCTGGCTGTATGGCGGAAGCCAATGCCAAAAAAAGAAAACAAAAAAAAAAACCTCCCGGACTTTTAATGACCACATCTCACGGTGCCATATTTAGCAACCGTATATGGAAGAGGTAGCCCTTACAGCTTCTGCATTTTACTAACAATCTTGGCATTCTTTTAATGGATCTTGTATGTTTTAATGGAACAAGATGTGGACACCGTTTACAGAAAAATTATCTGAAAAAGGCGGTCAACAGTGATTTGAACTAGGAAACAGTGATTGAAGTTCAGAATTTTGAGTGTAGCAGTAGTGGTGGTGAACTTGATTAGGTTATATTCAAAAATACAAAAGCAAGTGAAGATTTAGCTACGAGCGAAATTTATTTAAAGAAATAAACTACAAATTAAAGACTTCGGAATATAGAGTTTAAGTACACTTTTAATAAGCTAATTTAATGTCAAGAATATTATGAGTAACTAACAAATATAAAATATAGAATTGATGAACTAAACTAACGGGCAGCGAAACAGTTTGCTATCAGTTGAATTTAGGCTCTTGGGGTTTAAACGGTGTGGGTTTTTTTTGGCGTCTTTGTCTTGAGTCTTTGTATGATTGATCTAGTGGAATAACCCATGGTTCGTGGCTAATCTCTTAGTTACTGGCTTTAATTTATCTGCTAACCCACCAAAACTACGATATAACTAGATTTTTTTAAAATAATTTTTATATATTTTTCAATTTCTAAGTTCTTATTTCAAATTCTCACCTTTTTGGATGGTTCTGCTGCTTTAAAAATCATTCAATGGCGTGTAAATCGACCTAAACTAACCTAATAGCCACTCTGTTTTGCTGGCTTTGTGCCGCAGTAAATTTGGGCGTACATCTGCTCTTTTTCGCCTGCCTCTGGCCTTGCACTTCGTTCCACCACTCTTGCGACTTGCTATGCATTCGCATGTCCGCAATGACAAGGCATTTTATAGGACTGCCTAAGGACAAGGTAATCCCTGTCGATGGGATTGCTGTGGCGTTAGTAGCTTCCAATCATTGAAGAACTGACATTACCTCCAGCGTGGGGCTGACATTTGGGTTAGAGCCAGAGGTACGTAATACTTAAGAGTAGGGGTGACATTGTTACAAGAATTATTTATTTGGCTGTTTGCAAAGTGAAAGAAAATCAAGGAAGAAAAATATTAATTAAATTTTTAAACATTACTGTAGTAAGAAAAGAACAAAATCCAAGGTGAAATTGTTTGGCTTATTTTCTAGGATTAACGGAATTTAGGAAAACTGGTTTAATATGAATGCTAACTTAGATCAACCCTACCGGACAGTTTTAATAAGAATCTCATTTTCAAAGTCTTGATTTTTTTGCCTTTTTTTTTTTGGCATTAGCTTCCGCCATACAGCCAGCATCGTCTAGCTGCTTATCACTAGAATATCACTCACTCTCCATTCTTACTTATAAATACATTCGCTTCACACATTCATCCCTCTACTATATCCAACTATTTACATATACTACAGCTAATGGATGGATCAGTACCCTATATTCCTGCCATCCTTATAGCTTAACCGAAATTAAAATCACGTAATCCTTCTCTAATCATTTTCTTGCATTCAATCTATAACTTTTAAATACATTCATATTTCATTGCTAGCTCTGCTATAGATTTAAGCACATAGATGTTGGTGGAGAATATTATGTCTTCGTAGCAAAATGGTGCATCTAAATACCTGTATATGTCGTCAAACATTCGTTTCCTTTTTACTACATAACGTGGACATTTAAAATCCTCCTCCTCATTGCAATCTACGCAAAGAGGAGAGGACCTTTTGTTGATCCTGTGAAGATACGATCCACACACCGCGAGGTTCGCTCTCAGCCTGCTTATTGTCGTAACAACCCATTTATTAGTGACAGTTCCCTTAAAATTTATAAATTTATAATGAAATTATTCATTGGACCTTTTATCTTTCTTAATTACTAATTTTAGTTTTCATGTTTTTTGATTCTTTTTAAATATTAAATTATTCTTTCCATTCTGTATCTTACCCCAGATAGTATTGATCTAAAAAAGGAGTTAGTCGTAGTCTTGATTTGCTGCCACGCATGATTCTTTTTTTACCTGAATATAATAGAATTGACAGCATGATCTACCTGACCCAGCAGATGATCGTACAACCCTTATTCACAAAATTTAAAGTTAAACAGAAGTACTAAGGAGTAAAAATAAAATGCGCAGTTGTACTGAATGAATGTCGGTTGCACAGAAATTACTGCAACTAAGTTTACCATCAGTAACTTTCTCCTGTTGACAGTATGTGTACTGAACTGATGAAAAAACTGATGGTAGGAATGATGATGCTAAGATACTAAGATAGGATTGAAGTTGGTGGCATCAGTCAAGGAATCTCAATCCGACTGACAGTGAATTGGCCTGTTAGATGGAGAACAATGATCTTTGAACTTTCCACATTAACTACAATTCTGTTTTCCACCATGTTTTAAAGAATATTTTATAAATTTTTAATAAAATTATTCATTAAACCTTTTATCTTTCTTAATTACTAATTTTGGTTTTCATATTTTTTGTTTTTTTTTAAATATTAAATTATTCTTGCCATTCTGTATCTTACCACAGATAGTATTGTTCTAAGAAAAAGAGTTAGTCGAAGTACATTAGAAGAGAGGGTTTTTGTAAAGTTACCTTCCTCTGAAGGGCAAGATTGGAGATAAAAAGTTTTTTGTGAGGAAATGTTTCTCTGAAAAAAATATTTCGCGTTTAATGAATACTCTTTTACTTTCAACAAATCTGGAGCACAACCACACTTCTACTCCTGAATTAAACTACACTTTTATTTCTTTAAATATTTCTAGAAAATGTTGGTTTTATGAAAGTTGCCTTCAATTATTTTACATATTATTATTATTTATGCATTACTGTAATAATTGTATTGCGGTAAGAAATAGAATTGTAGTGGGTCAAATTTTTTGACTTGGAATTTTTAAAAAATTAACTGATGGCTGATGATATATGTATAAGAGAGTAAGTAAAATACAACATACACTTCGCACTCTTGCAGGAAGCTAAAGAATTGATATTCCAGTTGGAATCCATTGTTGCTATAAATCTATTGTCAAAATCCGCCTAACCTACTGATCCAAAAGTTAGTGAGAGTTCCATCTTCATTAGCGATCACCTGCGAGTTGCTCTCGTCGTTGCAGCAAAAGAAGCAACCAGGATGAACCAATGAAAAGAAAGTGACCAACTGAATTAATTCGCACGGTAAAGGGTGTTATAAATCAAAGGTCCTAGCTGGAATGGACAACTGTTCCAAATAGTAAGTTGAGAGCAATCAAAAACTCTGTGCAACATTGAGACTCATTTTTTAGATCGGTAAGGGGAGAGGGAAGGTAGTGATGGCCGCTTGAAGATTGGCTACATACGAAGAAACCATGGTTACCTTATTTCCCTCCTGTAATGCATGAACGTACAATTAACAATACAATGTAATGTTCTTCTTACTAATGTAGTAGACATCGAAAAAGTATTCCCAACCTTTTAAAGGATGCTTTGAAGTAATCAAGTTTTTAAAAGACATTGAGTTGTACAACAAAATTTAGATCGTACCAAATAAATGGGATTTATTAAAACTGACAGGTAGGACAGTTGTATAAAGCTTTATCGTCAAGTACACGAAAAGTGCAACGTTCAAAAACACCCAACTTCTACCTTTTTTTTTTTTTCTATAAGATAAAATTCCCAAATCTTCTTTATAATCTCCTTAACAAAAACTTACAGTTTAAAAAGTTAAGTATAAGGGTTGATTAAACGCCAAAAGGTACACAAATCAGCATGTACCCAATATTTCATTCAAGCTTAGTTGATATAATTTAAGTAATTTTGCTGCATTAACTTTTCCTTCACATTTTTTAGAATTTATTAGATGTCACAGACCCTTATGCTGGCCAGTTCGTTCATAATATTATTTGGTTATAATTATGATAAAATGTATATTATATCTTCGTTTTTAAATAGGTACTTTATTTTAACTCTATTCCAAATTATTCTTCTGATTTATCTTTAATATGCCCTTTATTCTGAAGTTGTCACATCTTATACATGCATGTTAAAGTAGAAAAAGACAAAGTTAGAGTCGGCTACTGTTTAAATTTGAATCACGGAGGATTTAAAACAATATTTCAGACTTGAATTCGTCTTACCGAAATATTCGTGAGCACAAATAACACACAGTTAATAACAAGTAGATTATTCAACAACAATTATTCATTTCTCAATTGTAATTTAATTTTACTTATAGTAAAATACTGGAATAATTAGCTGTCCTAAAAGTATGCAATACTTATTTATTTTATATTACATAACATATATATAACATTGTGAGAAGAACAGCTACATTGAGAGTGTGATTGAAGAAAACTATATTATTTGCGATAGAGCCAGATAATTATTACCTATTATTATAAACGTTTGACTACTACATAAAATAACAATTACTTTAATCGAAGAATGAATTTAAACCGACGATTTTTATTAAAAATAAAATAATCGAAATCATTGATGTATGTTGGTGTAAGCATTTTTTTAAAAAAGTTTTTAAATTTTGTAGCCTCGTAATTTTTTTTATTTTTTATAACGTTTTCTTTTTAACCTGTAATTAATAGTTTGATTATTATAGATTAATAGATATTAAAGTCAATCTACAGTGCTATTTGAACAAATATTTTGTAGATGAAAATGGCCAGCATAAGGGTCTGTGACATCTAATAAATTCTAAAAAATGTGAAGGAAAAGTTAATGCAGCAAAATTACTTAAATTATATCAACTAAGCTTGAATGAAATATTGGGTACATGCTGATTTGTGTACCTTTTGGCGTTTAATCAACCCTTATACTTAACTTTTTAAACTGTAAGTTTTTGTTTAGGAGATTTTTGTACCTTTTGGATAGATTTTCATTTTTGTCTATTTTGCTAAGTTACATATCTGCTTTACTGTTTTTTTTAAATTTGGAATAAGCAATTCTATCATTATAACCTGATAAGGTGTTAAGTAGGAACCGTAACTACCACTGGAGAGATCTTTTTAAAAAACGATTATAGTTGGTCCCCAAACCATCCTCAACAACAATTTTTTTGAGAAAGCCTTTTTATATAAAATAGGAAGGTATTTGTACGTAAAAAGCAAATTTAAACTGCGATTTCAGACCTTCCTTTTAAGAGGAGTAAGAAAAATAAACGGGCGATTACAGTACTTCTCCCTAAAAGGCAAAGATTTTGAATCGAACGACAATTCATTAATGTAAATAGGTTCACCCATTGATAATTTTAACGATTGCAGTACTTCCTCTTAGTAGGTGTAAGAGCATGATGGCACTTCACAGCCATGTAGAGGAGCTTTAATCACTTCTTCGTGCTAAATTTTATCAAAATCGGACAAAGCGTTATAGAAATATTGGTAATAATAGTTTTAGAAACGGCCTTACTTGGGTGGGGCAAACTCCCCTCAATATGAGGCATAGCGACGAGACTTTTAAAGTGCAAATCTGTACAAAATTTCGATTCGAATGACACTTCATTCATGAAAATCAGTTCACGTGTCGATAATTTGAAACGATTGCTATACTTCCCCTTAACAAGTGTAAGAGCAGATCGTCGCTTTATTGTTACGTAGGGGAGCCCTAACTCTATCATCCTACCAAATTCTATCAAAATCGGGCCAAGATTTACAGAGTTATTAGTAATAATAATTTTGGAGGGGGCCTTACATAAAGGGGGCTAACTCCTCTCCCATTCGATGTACAGCGTCGAGACCCCCAAAAGGCACATCTACATAAAATTCCGAATCGAATGACACCTCATTCATGAAAATCGGTTCACGCGTTTAGGCGCTACGTAGTTTACAAAAAAGGTAACAACAACAACAACAACAACAACAACAACAACAACAAGAAGAAGAAGAAGAAGAAGAACAAGAACAACAACAATTTCTGAAAATGCCGTTTTTGCTCATTTTCGGCAACTTTTTTCTCGAAATCTATTAGGTCTGGGTGGTTGCAAAAAAATTTCAGTTATAAAGGAGGGTTTGCTCTATATTTTAAAGAAAATTTGGGAATTTTATTTTTTATAGAAAAAGAGAAAAAAATTGTCAAAGTTGGGTGTTTTTTAACGTTACGCTTTTTCGTGCACTTTTTGACGATCAACCCTTATACAACTGTCCTACCGGACAGTTTTAATATAGGACAAATCATCGTTTACAAGAGTGATTTTTTTTTTTTTTTTGAATCTACAACGTAGATTTAATAAATATCGTGAAGAAATTTGTAAAAATAAGCAAAACCAGCATTTTCAAAAATTCTTTTTCTTCTTGTTACCTTTTTTGTAAACAACGTAGCGCCTATACGCGTGATCCGATTTTCATTAATAAGGTGTCATTCGATTTAGAATTTCATGTACATCTGTCTTTTGGGGACCTGGGTAATGTACTCACTATGAGAGAGGAGTTATGGCCGTCTCTTCAACATTTATTATTGATTACTCTGAACATTTTATCCCTTTGCGTACCTTTTGTCGTTAAACCAACCCTTATACTTAACTTTTTGAACTGTGTTTTTGATAAGCAGATTTACTACGAATCAATGTCCCAAATCGAATCTTTCTTCAATATAAAATACAAGTCATTAAAATACGAAGATATTCGGATTCAAAATGTAGTCTAAAATTCCGATTTTCTAATAGTACGTTTAGTAATAGTTGTATTAATTGAAAACCTCAATTTCTTAAATCCCACTAAGTCCCAACCCCAACTTTAGCTCACTTTACTCCAGTGAGGGAAAACTGGTTCTTAATGCTTCAAAAATTCAGCTTATAGAATTCAATTCCAGTGACATTTTGCGTTGTTCTCAAACTTATTCTCCCTTCAATATTTCTTACATGCCGGCAAGTTTTAATATATCAAGATTAAACGTAAAGCCTCTGTGACCTACGTAAATGTCCTCGCAGATGAAAACGTAGCAAGACTTCAGAACATAAACTAAACATTGTACATATATGTAGTATAACGGGGAAGTTTACTTATAAACAATATGGTTATAAAAGGTTATTTAGGCAAACTTTGTTCAGCAAAGAGATGAATTTATTTAATTAAGAAATGTTTGGGAAGTAAATGGGTTTAATCAGTGGAAAATTATTTAAAGTTTGTCAATTATGTCAATTGTTATTTTAGTGAAGTTATTAACAGATCCTCAATTGCAGGTTCACAGCGTATTGTTGATAGGTATCCGAAATTTTCTTCTTGAATGTTTGCAACTTAAAATGAGAAAAATTTGGTTTTCGTAATGTATGTGCAGTACAAAATACTTCAATGCTCTAAATTGTTATTCGTTTCAGATTTAATACTGAATAATTTAGATTCACACCCATTTGCTGTACTAAATAAGAACGTCCTAAAAAAACAACTATCTCCAGAATGTGACTGTTCTTCCAAACGTAATTTCAATCCATTCCAGTTCCACTATTGCTCGGTAACTTTTAATTATCTTACATCCTCTCACTGTTTATTATTTTTTTTATCTGATGCTCCGATACTCCTTTTTCAGAAGAAAGGCAAACAAGAAAAGGAGTAGTGTTTGCGCGGGGTTCATCCTTTAATGGGCGCCAAGCTTTTTGGCAAATAATCAGTTATGATCATTCCAGATTCTTACCCTAAACAAAGAGGCAGAGCGGTTCTAACTTTTATTCAAACACCGTTACCTTTTTTTTGTACATAGAAATAGTTAAAAACCCACGGAAATATGCATTTTTTAAAAATAAATTTCTTTAAAAACTGCGGAAGAGTGAGAAATTCATAGTATTAATATTACCAGTGGGTTCGAATCCAGCAGCTGACCCTTAGATTTTCTCTTCCTAGGAGCTTCTTACAGCTCACTGTCCGGTGATGGACAGTGTTGTCTGTAACGAGAGAACACTGTCCGGAGGCCGGCAGTGCACTGGAAAAAGCTCCGGGCGCTAATGACCTCAGCTGTTGATGCGCCAAAAAAAAAAAAAAAAAAAAAAAAAAAAAAAAAAAAAAAAAAAAAAAATTACCAGTGCTTTTTATGAATTTTATTTTTCTTTAAATTTATACTTTTAAACAAACTTTTAAGATACATATATTCCGAGATCTTTTACAAATAAAAAAAATCTTACCAGATTCCATAAACTTTACTAAATTTATTTATTAAAAATAAATATAATCAACAGAACTAATGAATTTCAATATTTACTTATTTCGAAAGAAAAAGTTCATTTACTTTTAATTATAAGGCTTTACAAGATCACTGAAGAAATAAACTCAAAATAAAAAGTCAATCGAACAGAAAGGAGTGAGACGAAATAAGAGGCGATAAGAGAGCCAGGAGGAAGCTAACCAGCACAACCAAGAGGGAGTCAAATATTACCTTTCGTCTAGAGTATACTATTTTCGGAGGACTTATATTAGGTAAATTGAAGTTAAAATAGAAAGCAAATATCCAAATATTTTCTTTATTTATTAAATGTATACATTCATACATTTTGCATATGTTTCTCCAAATAAGGAAATAATTTATTTATTAAAAATGAAATATAAATATATGCATTCAAGTTTTGTCACAAAGTTACAAGCTAAATTTTAGGAAAATTGAAAATATATACTACTCAAAAGTTGCTAAGGAATTGCAATAAAAAGATCAAAAAAAGACAGAAAGAGTTATATTATTTTTTAAATAAAAGTTGCTTCATTTGTCTTTTACTATCACATTATCTTTAACAAATAAAATTTTTAATAACAAAGATAAAACACGATTTAACAAAAGCCGTGAGTGTCGCCTAACAAATTGTGGAAAACATCTCCACTGGTTTTTCCACAATTTTTATTTTGTTAATCCAATTAATAGCTTTTCAGTACCTGGTGTAGCCTCCTCTTACTCTCTGAACAGCTGAACAACGGTTTGCCATACTCAAAATAACGGCAGCTATTTCTTCTTGCGGAATTTCTTCCCATAGTAACGTTAAAACGTTAGCAAGCTCTCCGTTGTTCCTGGGTTGGGGCTGATGGTTATTTAGTCGTCTCTGTTAATTGTCCCAAATGTGCTCTATTGGGTTTAGGTCTGGTGATAGTGCTGGCAGTGGTAAGTGGGTAATGCCGAGACGACGAATTTCTTCAAGAACACATCTGGCGCGGTGAGGGCGGGCATTGTCGTCGAGAAAAACAAATTATGGTCCAATGTTGTCTCGGAAGTCTGAGACAAATCCCCGAATAATGTCATCTCTGTATCTGATCCCATTTAAAGTGCCCTGAATGATGTGTAGTTCAGTAAGATTGTTGAGAGTAATTCCACCCCACACCATGACACCGCCACCGCGGTGTGCTGTTACAGGTTGGATGAATTGTGGCTCAAAACGAGTGTTTGGCCTTCTCCACACTCGCAAACGTCTGCTATCACTCGATAAACAGAATCTTGACTCGTCACTAAACAATACAAATTCCCAGTTTTGGTTCTCCCTCAACCAAGAGTTTACCCATTCCAATCTTGCTCTTCTGTGCCGAGTATCCAAAGAGGGCCTTCTAACTGGGCGATACGAACGCAAACCAACCTCTCTCAATCGATTTCTAATCGTTTGATCAGATACTTGAGTCCCAGAGGATTCAAAAAGACGATTTTGTAACTGTCGGGCGGTCAAAAAAGGGTTTCTGCGGGCATTCATCCTCACTAGGCGGTCTTCTCTTTCAGTGGTTCTTAGAAAATTCCCACCGCCATGGCGTCTTTGTGCAGTTCCAAACTCGCGGTATCTTTGCAATGCTCGGCAAACAACACTTGGCGCAATGTTCAAAGCATTAGCAATTTTAAGCTGAGAAAGGCCCTGTAAATGAAACTGGACAATTAAATTTGCCCTTTCATCACTTAGAGGTCTTCTTTCCATGATAAAAAATTAGAATTGAGAAGCAAAAAAAAGGTTAATTCACTTTCAAATGCATTAGAATACTGAATCATTTTAAAGGACAAAATTAGCAATGTTTGTTTTTGTGGTTTACCAAAATGAATTAACCTTTGTACGACTAAAAAGTGCATTAATTCCTTAATATAAACAAATATTGAATGCCAAAATAACGAGATAAACATCAAAACATTGTGCAAGTTAATTATATTTGATGTTATTTATAAATTCCTTAGCAACTTTTGAGTAGTTTACTTACGGAACCTTTTCACTAACGAATTTTAAGTTAATGAGACCAGATCTACAAAGATGGACATAAATTTCAGCCAGCGGTTTTTCAAGTTATGTAAGTCTACTATTAGCCAGGAAGAACTTACAAGTGATTACGAAATTACATGCAAAGTGAACTGTAATACGACTATGAGGTATTAACAACAAATTTACTTAATTGAAATAATTAACAAAAAGGAATTCTAGAGGGAATTCATTGGTCTGTGTTTAATTTAACCAGTAACTACAATTCATAAAAATACCACTTCAGAGGTCAGCCTAACTGCTATGTCTTACTGAAGTGCCCTAAATCGACTTTTGATATTAAGTTCTTAAGATCTGTATTCGATCGGTTCATCAAAATAACAAATTTAACAAAAATTATTAAATCTGTTTTTGAGACAAACCTCAAAAAACTGAAAAATTTATTCTAAAAGAGTGGAAATTTTGGGCAACCGACTTTGATCAAAACCTTCGGTTCCGCTGATTGCACTCTTTGCGACATATCAAATTGAAACTTCGTTATTCTTCTTGGTAAAAACCACTTTTTCGAACTCCTCAACACCGATATATCTGGCGAAAATTCTAAATCGAAAATGTGTCATGACATGTCATGATCTTTTCGTACCACAGGAACGAAAAGGAAAACAATAAGACTAATTTTTTTTATTTATTTATTTGAAAAGATGTTTTCCTGTAAGAATGCAATTAAAGAAAACAGTAGTAAATAAAAGAAGAAGAAAGACTAAAGGGTGAGGTAGTTGGCCGAACAGATTGGATGCTGAGAGATGGTTTGGAGGTCGGTCAGTGGTGAAATCTTATCCATACTCCCAAGAGTGAATGGAGCACACCCTAGAAATGTAATTTGACTCCTACTCTACTTTTTCATCCCGCACTTCAGTCATCTGTCTGTGTCATGTATGTACCAGAGAAAAATAAGACACCTTAGTCGTATGTTTGGCTGTACGCAGGAGCAGCCACGTCCACAGCCTCCAGGGAGGTGATCTGACCTATTCTGTTCACACTATGAAAAGATCACGCATTTTAGTCACAATATTTTCTCTGCTTACATCTATTTCTATATCCAATTTCGGACCTCTTTCTTCACTGTCTGAATTTGGTATAAAGTTACACGTATTTAACTGTTAGTATACTTATTTTAACCGTTTTAATGAGTAAATAATAAAATGTTAATCACAATAATATAAATATTTTCCTTGAATAGTCAGTACATGTAAACAAATTTTTTTTTATGCTTTCATGACTTTTACAAAATAAAATTACTACCAAAACAATATGAGCAAAAAAATTAGCCTGAGTTTTCCTAATAGCTAAAGCCGGAAGTAATCTCGCGTTTATGTCACTCGGCAATAGTAAAGTAAAAAGTAAAATAAAGTAATCGCCTATTTTTTCAGGCGGGGCTTAACGTCCAACTACCATTTACTAGCAAACGTACTTTACTATTTCTCATTTAACCATTAAATAAAATCCGAGGCCAAGACCGGGAATCGAACCCAGTACCACAATGCTTAGTTTTGCAGCAATATCTCACCCGGAAGTATATGGATTGGAAGGGTCAGGCATGGTAAGAGGCGCAAAAGATTTTGTAAGTCGCAGAGCATCCTTATTCTTAAAAAAAAGAATAAGATGTTACACATTTAACACATTGCCGACCACTCGGGGAAATCTCACCGTTTTGTAAAATGTCAGTGCACGACCGATCGGGGAAATCTCCCCGTTTACAATGCAATGCAATGGAGTACTGAATATACATGGTTTTAAGTATAATAAGTACTTATATATTTTGATGCCCGCTTCTCTTCGTTGATCGCTATATATTATCACTATATTTTTTAAATAATAGAGAGTAAAAGAATTAGGAGATGATAAAGAAAGAGATATTGCTAAAAATAATGCTGATAAACGGTTCATGAAATTTTCAAAAATATATACGCCATATTGGAATACAGTTGATAGCATTGTCATCTACAATTCAGTCTTACAATTTTTGTATTGAGCATAACAACTCCTTATCTATTTTGTAATTTATCTTTGTAATATAATAAAAGATCTTAATAAAATGTCCCAGGAAATTGAAGATGCTTTTAATGAATTTCATCTTGATACAGCATCAGAATGTTTAGAAGACAATTTTGTTATCCATGATGGGGACATTATCAAACCAGGAAACAGATCTACTCGTAGAATAATTTCAAGCGATTCAGAGAGTAATTTGGAAGATTCAGACAGTGATTCAACTATATTCAATTGCAACTCGTGCGGTCGGCAATGTGTTGATAATGATGCGTCGGAGCCAACTCAAGAAGTTAAAAAAATTGATACATTAAAGAGAAATCTTCAGGCGACCGATATTGTTTAAGACCTTACTTCCGGATCACATGAGGGCACCTAAACGAAATATAGAGTTGGAATTTTTTGTGTTTTGGCCCACAGAGGGCCAGTTATACCGACAGACAATAGTCCACAATGTTGAAATCAATTTTTCGTTCCCAGGGGAAGTCAAAATGAGGGAATTTCTTCAGTAAATTCAAGAAAAGAAAACTTTGATGTAAAATTCTTATGAGGGATAAGAAGAAGAAAAAAGGAAGACATAAATTTATTTAAAGCAGATGATAATCTGCTGAGAACTCTTAAGAGGTCTTTGTTGGAGTCCAGGATGCTTAGTGGATTAAGTGAACACAGGGCAGGAGGAAAGTTTAACACAAGATAGTTGGGGGCCATCATAGTTGCAGCAATGGAGAAAGAAGGAAAGAGCCAACGCTGCTGCACTGTACAGGATTAGAAACTATACTCCAGACGGAAATTAAGCTGCTCGTAACGAACAAAGTAGAATAAAGGGACGTTGTAACAAGCTGGCAAAATGTTTTATTTAAAATCGTTGTGTTTTACTCACAAGTTAATAAAATAAAAGAGACCATGTTGTGGGTTTTTTGTGGTAAAAGAAACTGAATAGTGGGTTGAACGCGGTTAGTGTTAAATTAAGGTAGCTGTCTCGTTGTCACTTTGTACAAGAGAGGACTTTCATTGTTGAATTGTTTCCAGCTAGTGTGATGGTGGAGTTGCTGAAGCAATAAAGAAGTTGATGGCTCAACTTGAGCGTTTTTATTATTACATTAAGTGGTATTAGTCAAAAAGTGTTGGAAAGCTAACAATTAACTTTCTTTTGCTGTTTTTTCAAAGGAGTTTGTCATGAAAAATGGATTAACCTAATTCCAAAGCGGATTAATGGATTGCTTAAATGTTTTCGCAATTATCTTTCAGAACTATTCATTTGAAGCGCTTTTGAGACTATAAAGATAATTAATTAAACAAAAACTTGGTGTCAATTGCTCTCACGTTTCTTCTATTCAGTTTGTCTAACATTTCTCATTGACAAATTCTAAATTTGATTCTTCAAACTAATTTAGAGTCACTTAAAATTAGCACACAATTTGTTAATAACTGTACGGAATGAAATTAAAATGATTTATTTGTTCTTTAGAGAGAAGAAAAAGTTGCAGCTCAGACTTGCATACATTTTTTCGGACAACCAATTTATAAATACTTTTATAGATATACTGGTTTAGTCAGTAATCTAAAACTATTTCAGTCAGTAATCTAAAATACATAGTTTATGAGTAATCGTAAACAACTGGATTCTATAGATTGCACCTTCACACAAATTTTAGTTATCATAGGGAAATTATTGAGGTGCGTTCAATAAAATTGTAAACAAATTTATTTTTTTACACCCGACGTTTCGGTAAATATATTACCTTCTTCAGGGCATTATAAAATTTGTGAAGTTTAATTTTGAGCTACATAATCATAACGATGAGACTTTTGTTGATGTCTGCGATCATTGAAATATGAACTGAATTTATTTCAAATATTAACTGGGAAATCCTGTAATTCCATTATGTTTTTTTTTTTAATTCCGCATTTTATGTTTTGTTTTGTTTTTGAAATCTCTGGTTTATAATCTATGTAAATAGGCTGAAGATTGTGAGAATCAGTGGTTTTACGAAACCAAATCTACCGCAAAATTATGACCCCTATAGGTGTCAGTATTTTTCAAAGAATGTCAACTATTGTAAAGTGAATGGCAACTAAAGTGAATGAGGGTGTAAAGATGAGCTTAAGTTTGCTAAACACCAGTAGATTTGCACATCAACTATCTCTGCAAGCTGTGAGCGGAGGAAGTGCCAGTGTAAATGTGGTTCGTAGTTTTAGACTGGGTCTCCCGCAAGGAAGAAGTGGGTACTTCACTGCCACTTACAGGAATATACATCCGTTACACATTTATTTAGATGGGAAGAAAATTAATTTTACTGCAAGCTGATGAAGCTGAAAGATATAATATTGAAGATTGAGAAGTGTTCTACAAATAATTGGCTAGCGCAAATTGCGTGTAAAATATTGTACGATACTTAGGACTGTACATTGACAAGAGACTCACGTGGAACCCACATACTCGACTGAAACGACAAGACGTGAACAGACGCTACAAGCTACTTACTAGACTACTTGACCGCAGATCCAAACTCGACTTGAATCCCAAACTGACAATTTACAAGACACTTTTAAGACCCATATGGACATACTCGTATGGAGCTGAAGTGTGGGGCTGAACCAAACCCTCTAACTCCAAACGCCTGCAGACACTATAGTCTAAAATCCTACGGAAAATCCTGAACGCTCCATACTACATTTCTAACCTTACCATTCACACTGACCTTTACATCCCCTTTGTCTCTGACCTAATAAAGTCTCGCTACCGCAACTTTCACAGCCTCCTAGCTCTCCATCCTAATCCTCTTGTCAAACAACTCTCCTCTCCTCACCTTCCTGACAATCCTCTTCGTCGTTTGAAGCGGAAGTGGCCTAGAGATCTGTTGTGATTAAATCATTGTGAAAGAGTTTCACCATTGGGTGATTGCTCTGAACTGAACCAGTAAGATCAAATTTACTTGATGCAACAATTGTTGCAGTTGTAAATATACAAATAAAATGAAAAAAAAAAAAAAAATTATTATAAATTTAATTAAACTGCATACATTTTTTTAAAAGTCAACTTGAATCATTTCTAAATTCCAAGTGAAGATTTAAACCTCACCCTGTCATCTCTGATCCTGACATTTCAAAGAAAATATCAAATGATCCCTCAGTAAGCCTCTTTCTCCCCTCCCTAATGCAATTACTACATTCGACATTTCGTACTTCATTAAACATCAGTCATAAAGGAAACCACCTGATTACAATCTAATAACATCAAAAGGATTGCTCATCTTCCTAAAAGACATCTTACTCCAATTTGCAACTCTCTACTCCATGCAGCATGGTTCCTCATCTGTAGAAATCCTCCGTAATAAAGGTGACCCCAAACATTTCCCAAAAAGCGTCAATGTTCTCGAACTTCTTATCACCCCTATTACAAAGGAAAATATTGAAAACTTTTACTTCCATTTTCCATTCTATTCTTGACCTTCAGAAAATCATTTTGTTACAAAAAATTTATTCTCCGTACCAATTAATCATAGGCTCTTATCTTTAATTCTTTCTGGAAACGTTTAAGAGGCGCTGGCCGCGCGATTTCCTGGGCAAGTAAATAGGAGAATCATACTGATTACTCCTTCTTGGTCTGAGTAGTCAGCTTCTTTACTTAAATCTCTTTACCAAAAACTTAGTTAATAAAATTAAGTATAAACCTTCAAAATTTAACTTTCTACATCTCATTAACTATTATAACTAGAACATTGCAATTTATACCTCTTAAACAGCTAACTCTTCTCTTCAATTCGGTTAAGAATTCATCGAAATCTAAACAATACTGGAATGAATTTTAAAACCAACAAAACTCAGTGTCCTTTAACTCACTAACTATAATCACTAGAACGTTGCAATTTATATCAGTTATGCAGCTAACCTATCTCTACAATTAGGTAAAGAATTCATTGAATTCTGATAAATGCGGAAAGAGAAATAAACGTTTGAATTTCGAAGGAATTTGAAAACCTCCAAAATTTAGTCTTCTATATTTTCTTAACCTGAACATTGCAGTTTATATTAGTTACAGGTTTTTCCTACCTTTTTCCCTGTATTCTTGTCCTACTCCTTAGCCTTTCTTGTTATCCTCAATTGTTACGAAGGTTGACATGTTTTGTACGTTGATACTTCGAATATTTATTTATTTTTGTACATATTTATTTGTAATAAAGATTTATTCTGCAGTTTATATTATTTCTACAGCTAACTTTTCTCTACAATTCGGTAAAGATTTCATTGAATTCTAAACAATACGAAGAGAGATACAAAGGTTTGAAATTTGAAACAAATTTGAATACCTCCAAAATTTATCCTTTTATATCTCCTTAACAAAGCAAGCAGTTTAAAAAGTTAAGTATAAGGGTTGGCTAACCCTTATAACTTTATTTATCTGGAGAGTTCTTTTTTAATAATGCTTATAGTTGCGGTTCCCAACGAATCCCCAAAACTATTATTTTTTTGGAAAAAAAAACTTTTGAATAAAATAGGAAGGTATTTGTTCGTAAATAGCAAAATTAAATTGCGATTACAGTATTTGTCCTTAAAAGGCAAAGAGAAATTAAACTTCGAATAGGCACGATTTCTATACCTCTTTTTTGTAGGTAAAAGAGCATTATGGCACTTTAGAGTACGGAAGCTTTGACCAATTCTTCGTGCTAAATTTTATCAAAATCGGACCAAGCGTTATAGAAATATTAGTTATAATAGTTTTAGAGAGGACCTTACTAGCGTGGTGCAAACTACCCTCCTTAAGAAGCACAGCGTCGAGACTTCTAAAGTGCAAATCTATACAAAATTTGTATTTGAATGACACTTGATACATGAAAATAGGTACACGCGTCGATAATTTGAAACAATTGCCATACTTTCCCTTAATAGTTGTAGGAGCAGAACGTCGTTTTAATATTACCTAGGGGAGCCTTAACCCATTCTCCCTGTCAAATTTTATCAATATCGGGCTAAGATTTACAGGGTTATTAGCAGTAATAATTTTGGCAGGGTCTTACAGTCCATTTATGGGGCAAACTCTCCTCCTAATTTACATACAGTCCCTAAAAAACTCATCTACTTAATATTCTGAATCGAACGACACCTCATTCATTAAAATCGGTTCACTCGTTTAGGCACTGCGTTGTTTACAATAAAGGTAACAACAACAACAATAAGAACATCAACAATTTTTGAAAATGACGTTTTTTTCTCATTTTCAGCTACTTTTTTTTCCGAAATCTATTAGATCTGGGTTGTCGCAAAAAAGTTACAGTTATAAAGGAGGATTTGCCCTATATTATAAAGAAAATTTGGGAATTTTATCTTTTATAGAAAAATAGAAAAAAATTGTCAAAGTTAGGTGTTTTTCAACGTTACGCTTTTTCGTGCAGTTTTTGACGATCAACCCTTATACAACTGTCCTACCGGACAGTTTCAATAAACTCGTTACAATTTATTGTACTGTAAATTTCAAATTCAAATAAATAAATAAAAAAATGCAAGGTTAACTGCTTGTAATACAAAGTGAAAGAGTTTGTACTTATAGATGTGTGTGAAAGTAAAGTACCTTGAAGGGAATAATTTAAGTGACATGTTTGTTTTTCGGGCTTGTAGAGGAAGTTGAATAAATGTAGAGATGTGACGACATTACTGCCTGTAATGGAGATACTGGTGGCTGTGGAAACAGGAGATAGGAGTGTCTAGGGGCTCATGAAGCCCCTTTAGAAGGTTTTCCCACTTTTATGGGTTTCCTTCCATTCCACATGTCATAACACATCTACAATATTACGAATTATAGCTGGTGAAAAATACATGCATTCATTTCGGTTTTCATAGTAAAGTTTGATATTGTACTTAGAAACTGGTAACTTGGGGTAGAGATTCACTCCGTCTCTCAGTGTTCATGTCTTCAGTGAGCTGAATGTAGAGAGCACACACCTAGCTTGTTCGTCGGAGAGATCGCTAAGCCAGGAATACAGATATTCGTCCCAACTCGTTACGGTATTCACCCACTCACACAGCCTGCAACATAACCTAGACAACTTTGCTTCTATTAAAGGCTCAAGTTTTAGAGATTTGGAAAATAACCAAGAAGCAGTTTTCTTTGTAAGTAAATCTTAATTAGTTAGATTCGTGCAAATATTTCCCACCACTTCTCAAATCAAATTCATGCCAAAATTCCACATCAGATAGTTCAAGGATGCTAACCTTTAACTGAGCAAACTAAATAATTAAATAATTTGAAAGACAATTATTTATCTCAAAACATCGGTGTTTTTTTGATGGGATTTGCTTGGCTAACTAGATGTGCCGGATGTGGAGTGAAACTGAACGCTGAGGGAATTTAAACGCATTTAGACAAAGAAGGGCGGAATCTTTGGTGCAGAAGCGTATGCTGCCTGTTCCTCAGTTTTTACTTCAACTCCTGGTGCAACATTCTCACTTGTTTCCATAGTTGTAAAATTAATTTCAAATCTAAATCTAGCAATACTAACTAAGAACAAAAAAACGAGAAAATAAACAAGATTAAAACTAAGTCTAACACTAATTATAAAAATGAAATGAATTAAAAAAATGAAGGAATAGAACAATACCTTAAAAAATAATAACCTTAAAATTAAAACTAATAATAAAACAATACAAAAATACTTTTATAATTATAAAAATACGTAAATTTTTAAGATCAAAAAATATATCACGTCGGTTTCACCACTGTTAATCTGTGGGGGAGAACAGAAGGCGTGGTGCTCAAATACGAGGGGGTACCCAAAAAAAACCGGAATTATTTTTAAAAAGCTATTTATTTACAAATTTTTTACAGAACAACCTTATCCCCTTCAAAATACTCTCCATTACAACTAATACATTTGTCCCACCGGTGCTTCCACTGTTCGAAACATTTTTTGTAGTCATCTTTAGAAATGGCTGACAGCTCCTTCTTCGTTTTTTTCTTGACCTCTTCAATGTTGTCAAATCGGTGACCTTTCATGCCCTTTTTCATGCGTGGAAATAAGAAAAAGTCGCACGGAGCCAGGTCAGGCGAGTAAGGTGCGTGGGGCAGCGGAACCATGCCATTTTTAGCCAAAAACTGTGTAACAGAGATGGCTGTGTGTGCAGGTGCATTGTCGTGGTGGAAGAACCAGTCTCCTGTTTGCCACAAATCGGGTCTTTTTTGGCGAACACTATTGCGCAATCTTTTCAAAACTTCCAAATACAAGGTTTGATTGACGGTCTGACCTGGGGGGACAAACTCTGAATGGACTACGCCTTTGGCATCAAAAAAGCAAATCAGCATTGTTTTGATGTTTGACTTGACTTGACGACATTTTTTTGGTCGGGGTGAAGATGACGTCTTCCATTGGCTCGACTGTTGCTTTGTTTCTGGGTCATAACCATAGCACCATGACTCATCACCAATGACCTTTGACAGAAAGTCTGGATCAGTTTCAAGCTGTTGTTTCAAAGCACGACATGTTTCTACTCGATGTTCTTTTTGATTTTCAGTCAGAACTCGAGGAACAAACTTGGCAGCAACCCTTTTCATCCCCAAATCTTCCGTTAAAATTCGCTGAACCGAGCTCCAAGATAACCCACTATTCTCTGACAGTTGATCAATTGTCTGTCGACGGTCTGTGAACACCAGCTCTCGAATTTTTTCAACATTTTCGTCGATTCGGGCAGTTGATGGACGTCCAGAACGAGGTTTGTCATCAATCGACATGTCGCCATTTTTAAACCGAGTAAACCACTCGTATACTTGAGTTTTTCCCATAGCGTCATCTTTGTAAGCTGTTTTCAACAATAAAACACTTTCATTTTTGCCGAGTAGAAAACAAAATTTCAGAGCTGCACGTTGTTCACTTAAACTTGCCATCATAAAAAACGAAAAAAGAACAAAACAGCGCTGGTAAAAACAATCACTGCAGATGAACAGAACAAGCCAGGCAGACAACACAGGCAGGACTGAACTGGCAAGGAATTGCGCTATACACGTCTAGCGGCAGAAATGCGTACTACATAAGCTCCATGCGCGGCAACGCAATTCCGGTTATTTTTGGGTACCCCCTCGTATATAACAATTAACAGTGTAAAAAAACTATAATTAATTATTTAAATAAAAGTTACATTCGTACATTTAAAAAAACAATATCTTATACCTTGGTTGCAACCTTGACAATTTACTCACTTACTTTTGGGCCATTACTAATAAACAACACATAATCAAACAGACCTCACTAACTGGCAGCACGCAAGTGCATCCATAATCTTAAGAAGAGGTAAGAAAGAAATCTCAAAACAGGTTGGTACCTTCTGGCGGGCGCTTGGGCTAGTCGGTTATAGATACCTGTGCGCCCTGTCGATTAAAATTTATTTCTAATGGGGCGACTCGACGTCGTTATTTTCTTCAACACCCTTAAAAGTTCCTTAGAAATAATGAAGGAATATACACATTCTATAATTACGTTAAGATCTACATTTTTTTTTGGATTCAAGGCGCGTCAACATCTAAAGCTATTGGCGTCAGGAAATTTTTCCAGTTAACTGCCGGCCTCCGGACAGTGTTCACTCTTTACAGACTGCACTGTCTATCACCGGACAGTGAGCCGTAAGGAACTTCCTAGGAGGAGTAAATCTGACGGCCAGCTGTTTGATTCGAATCCGGTATCTCCGTGATGGAATCCAGTATACGCTAACCACAGAGCTAATACCTTCCATTAGACCTACATATTATGCATTATTTTTTATCTACGTTTATACTCGTATTTATTTAATCAATGTAAGGAAGTTGATTATAATTGATTCCTATCGATTATGTAAGACAGAATGTTGAGAGTTTAATGGTGATAAAAAAGCAATGCATGTGTGAACTTATTTAGAATATATGATGAATACATTAACAAATGAAATACAAAATGCCTATAATTCCTGTGTAATATTAGATATTAGAGAGTAAAAGGGCGAGCGAGAGAAGTATCTATCATTGGACTGAATACCTGCCGTTTATTTGTTGAACTGCCGAATGATTTACGATAATCTTCTTTAATCAACTTGCGAATTAATAATGAAGTTCCGACGTTAAAGTGAAGTTACAACTAAAAGCTTTGCTAAGGAACAGCTCTTAATGAATTCCTTTGTATTTCTAGCGAATTACCATTTCTACAGTCACAGAATACTTCAGAATTAATTTCTGATCCACATTTTCAGATTAAAAAAAAAAGACAAAAGTGGGTACTTGATTAATTTCTATTTTCCTGGTTTGGGAAAACTTGGGAAAATATTTTCTATGTATTTACCGCTGTTTTCTTTTTTCGTTTTATCCAATTTATCGTCTTAAACATTTTCTGTTAACGGCCTAGTGCAATTTAATATAAATGATGTTGAACGTATCCGGACAAATAGTGCACTTTAGAAGGTCATGGCCAGCATTCAGGACCAAACTAAATGCAGCACTGACGCAGGACTTCTAGTATTCCTAGCAAGTAGTTATCCCATAACTACCTCCTCTTCTAGCCCAAGTGGAAGAAGCTTTGGTTCTTCCAGTTCCTCAATGAAACTGGCAGGCAAAGATTATTTCTTTCTAGAGCATTCTACACCAGCCAGTTTACCTGCTCATTACCGTAACCCCAAGGGCCTCATACCAACCTCTTCAATTTCAGGCGAGGAATACGTTTCTGTGACTGTCTGAAAGTTACCAGCAATACTTCATTTTTCTCTGATCTTGAGGTAAGGTATTAGAGAGCTGGAGTACTTTTCACCGTCAAAGTTATCACATCAAGTTGGAAGAAAGGTTGCTAGAGGGCTGTAGGCGACAATTAGAGACCACTTTAGAAACTTTACCAACGAACGATGTGAAAGCTGTGTCCTTATTCCGTTTTAAAATTAATGAAAATTGAAAAACTATGAATTTGAAACCATTTAAAGTATGACTAATTTCTTTCAAATTATAATTCATATACGTATCGTATTTTGGCATTCTCTCTCCTGGTGGATGATAGAAATACATAATATGATAACTATTGTAATACATAACTTTACTAGTTATGGAATTTCTAATTTTTTAAATTAATTTCTTATTTTTAATTTTTTACAGGTATGTAAAACCAAGATGCTGCAAAAAAAAGCGTGGCTTTAAGATGTTCAGTCATATCTGGTTACGTTTATCTTCTCATTCGCTCCCTTGGAGGTCGTGAGTAAAGAGAAATGATTACTCATTCATTGCCAATTCTACTCAAATAGCCAACTGTATTATCAGAGTTCAAAGCAACTTCTTATTGAATTATGTTACGTAAATTTTGTGTTATAATAATTTTAGGTGAAATACAGGGTGTATACGGAGGAGTGGTCGAAACTTCGGGAGGTGATTCAGCAGCTCAAATGCAACAAAAAATATTCTCTTCACTTTGGTCCGATTCTCAATAGTGTCCAAGATATTTGCATTTTTAACTTTTCCGTCAATATTCGCGTTTTCCGCCATAAAAACTGTCCTAACTTTTCTATCCTTTATCCTACATCAAATCTGCTTATTCCAAACGAGAGAGCATTAAATTTCCTATAAATTTGCTCAGTAAAGAGCCTCAAAACGTTTCTTATAACATAATATTTTTACTTTAATATCTAAAAAATTCGTTTTCGATGATTTCTATTAAAATTTTCAACTGTATTTTTTCCATGATTAATGAATCTAGGAGTCACATAATTTCAGAAAAAGTTTCGCATTTATTGAGCTTCAAGACCATATGGATATTTTTGGTTTTTAACAAAACCCTAACCCGAACAGAGGGGTGTAAATGCAGAAAACTGGGATTTTGCGTAACCGACTTTTCACTACTAATTTACTTAAAAAATGTCAATTTTTGGAGAAGGAACAAAAGAAAAGTAACCATTTTAGTTTTTAACAATTATTATTTAATAAAACGGAAGTAAAAAATACAGTAGCAATAAAATGCAGTAGTTGACTGCAGTTGTTTGTGCAACTTATTTGAATGACATAATGGTGGTTTTTCTATCAAAGTTAATTAATTAATAATTATTGAAAAATAAAATGGTTATATTCTTTTTGTTCCTTCTCCAAAAATTGATTAGTATTGAATTAACTTTAATGAAAAAAAACCCTCCATTTTGTCGTTAAAATATGTTGCACAAACAATTGTAGTCAAGAAACTAAAAATTTGCCACAATTCTTTCCCTCTTCCTTGTTTGAATAGTTAGAACGATTTTTGTAGCAATTTTAACTAGGTACCTGCCTATTGTACTTTTTCACTTCTGTGTTTTATTGCTACTTTATTTTTTACTTCCGTTTTATAAAATAATAACTGTTCTAAACTAAAATGGTTACTAAAATGGTAAAAATTGACATTTGAGTAAATTAATAGTGAAAAGTCAGTTACGCAAAATCTCAGTTTTCTGCATTTACACCCCTCTGTTCGGGGTAGGGTTTTATTAAAAACCAAAAATATCCATATGGTCTTGAAGCTCAAAAAATGCGCAACATTTTCTGAAATTATGTGACTTCTAGATTCATTAATCATGAAAAAAATACAGTTGAAAATTTTAACAGAAATCATCGAAAACGAATTTTTTAGATATTAAAGTAAAAATTCCATTGTTATAAGAAACGTTTTGAGGCTTTGAATTGAACAAATTTATAGAAAATTTAATGCTCTTTCGTTTGGAATAAGCAGATTTGTTTTAGGATAAAGGATAGAAAAGTTACGGCCGTTTTTATGGTGGAAAAAGCGAATATCGACGGAAAAGTTAAAAATGCAAATATCTTGGACACTATTGAGAATCGGGCCAAAGTGAAGAGAATATTTTTTGTTGCATTTGAGCTGCTGAATCACCTCCCCAAGTTTCGACCACACCCTGTATAAATTAATCCAGGTTTAACTTTCCTAAATAGGCTTCAAATGTTATTTATGTGGCGTGAAGAAAAGTAAAACAAATCAAATTGAAGTTCTTTTTGAAGAAAACTTATTCTTTTTTAAGTTATAAGTTAACGGTAAACATCATTCCCAATGATGATTTGAATTCATGACATAAATTGCTTTCATTGCAGTACGATAGCAGTCACATCAGTCACCATTGTTTGGAATGATTAAAAGATTAATTAGTTATTCATAGAGTGCTCCATTAATCAGTTGAGCCAAGATTAATAGTTAGCACCTTCCTGCACGCCAAATAAACAATGGCATGCAGATTCGTCTTTGAATTACAAATAAATTAAATGGACTTAACTATTTTAACAGGCTCATGGATTACGCGAGTTTATTACTAGAACTTCAAAAATCAGAAAGTTTTATTTTTGTTAAAACTTTTTCAGGATTTAACTTCGTTATTTCTTCAAGAAATTGATCTTCTCGTACGGCATCAATAACATTCGAGTCTCGATTTTAGTTTCTTCTCAAACATTTTCTTCCGACATTAACTCAAAGATTTTGTTTTTTTACTCGAGTTTGCCCTAGTATTTCTAGTTACAACAGTTTTCTGATAGTTTTTGATTCATAAAACCATCTCTCTGATGCCAAACAGTCAGTGCTGTTTACTCTCCAGTTCTCCTACCGTGACATCCTTTTCAATTTCCTTCCTCAGAGCTTGGTTATGTGAATTGGTTGAGTTGACAATAAATTTGTTAAAATGTTGGCGTAATGACTGACTTGTTTTTTTTTATTTTGACTGAATCCTCGCTAGTATAATCCTAAATATTAATAGTTTACGGTCACTAAAAGATAATACAAATGCAATTGTTAATTCTAAACGTAAATAATCCGCTAAAAGTAGATAGGTAATCGAATGGATTAACTTGAACTTTAGAAATTAAAATAATTAAAAAAAATATTGCTTATTCAAATTAATGTTTCACAGTTTTTTTTTTATATTAATGTTTATTTTATTTTTATTTAATTAGAGTTGGCCATTAGCGCTAATTGCTGTTTATTGCACTTAACATAGCTTCCTTAATTAGCAGGGAATTTGTCGTAGTTACTGCTATCATAAAAGGTATCCATTAGTTTTCTGCAATTTATTTAATTTTAATAGGGGTAATATTTAAAAGGAACTTATAATTTTAAATTTAAAATTAACTCTGAATTCAATAATCTAATAAATTTATATTATTTTGTTTGCATGATTCATGTAGAAATGAAAACTTGGATATTAAGCAAACATATCAAGAGTGCAAAATCAGAGATTGAAATTTGAAATTCCTTCGCTAATTTAGAATAATAATTTCCATTTCTTGTATGATATATATACACATCTTTTACTTGATTTTGCCAGCTGTAGTGTTTTTATGGAAATGTTGGTACAATATCTCTCGATCATAAAGAGAAAGTCGTAAAGCAATGGCTATTTTATCAGGCTTTCCACCAAACTAGGTAGTCACAATCCTGGACGGAGGGAGCGATCAGCGAACTACTTTACTATAAATTCCTTTTGTTAACCATTAAATCCAAGGCGTAGGCCGCCACAATCGTACATCTTGCGGTAATCGCCTCTAAACTGCTCGGCTATCGTGGCGCCTTGAACATAAAATATGAATGTACCAATTTTATTGACAAACTTACAATTCGAAACATTTGTCAATTAAATTTTCATTGTTCAATTGTCAGCCCTACGGATTGTAAAAAGAAAAATCCAACACATAATTTACCTAAATTAAACCCCCCCCCCCAAAAAAAAGACTTCTTCTCTTTTTAAATGCATTTATCACTTTCTTAACAAAAAGTATCCTTAATTAGTGCTACAGATGAGTCGCACTCTCAACTATGCCCTGAATATTAACACAGTAATTTTACTTTTAAATTTTGGAAGTTTTATAGTCGATTGTGGTGGCGTGTCTAAAATTGAAAAGTATACCTCTGTTTGGTAGAAGCCTTAGTTTGCAAGTTGGACCACGCAACAATATGCACACAACTTGCCGGTTATTTATTATTATACTATCCAACAATACTTATCACTATAAATATTGTCTAGTGTTATTTATATAATTTATTAGCGTACACCTGTGCATATTTCATTAATAGCAGCGACTAGTAATTATTTTGTTTCATACCTCAGTGTGAATTAGTTAGTGGTGGAATTTATTGTTTAAATGAGTGGTTCTTAAACCTAGGGCTCCGTGGCCCCCTAAATTTAGGGGCTGCTAAGCTTTACCGTATTGCCTTCGTTTTTTTGGTGGTAAAAATACATTGAAGTAAAATTTAGCGGTGATCACCTAGTCGATGTGTTTTTGTAATTTAATAAATTATATAATAAATAAGTAATTTGTAATTTAATGTAATAGTGATGCCCAGAATCGCTTCCCGAAGTAACGGTATCTTATGCTGAACACCGTGTATGTGTAGAATATAAGAAAAACATTTTTAATGGTGGATTGGGGTTTAAGAATTTGAAAATGATCGACGCGTACGTTGAAGCATTATTTATAATTTTTTTTTTTGGAAATTTTAAGGTGCGTCAACATCAGAGGTAATTGGATGCCAGAGCATTTTTCATTGCACTTCCGGCCTCTGGGCTGTGAACTGTAAGAAGCTCTTAGCAAGAATAAATCTAAGGGTCAAAAGCTGGATTCGAATCCGGGATTTAAAAGTGGGAATCCAGTTTGATGATCACTTCGAAGCGTTACTATTTTAATAACAATAAATGCAGAAATAAAGTTTTTGTGGCTATATAATGTTATTGGAAATGAAAATTGTATATTTGAAGTAAATATTTGAATCTCAGAAAGTAATTCTCCAATATTAATTGGCAAAATACAATCTAGTATTGACCAGTTACGTTCCGCGTTGGCGGAAAGTGGACTGTTTATGTAGGTCAACTTCATTATTGCGCCAATCTCTTGTAAAGTACGAGTATATTGTTTCGGAAACTAACGAACTTTCACCTATCCTTGGAACCATTGTGTCGATCCGAAAATGGCTGTCATGCAACAGAATAGTGGCTCGTTCTCCTGTTTTGATGTACAGTGTAAAAGGTTTCAGGAAAAAAAGAAACAACTGATTTTGTTATTCTTCTGACTTGGAAGTTTAAAGAAAAAATATTGAAGTAAAGAGTAGATATGAAGTAGCCAATACTATCTCAAATAGGAAGGTCCAGAGGGAACACGCATTGTTGACTTTTCTCCCTGTGCGCCCAGTAAGCCCCATGGAGTTTGTTATATTTGATCGCTTACACACAAAAATAGCAAAGGGATTTATTGTAGCAGTCCATATTCTCCAAGCTCCAAATGTTTACAAAATGCTTAACTCCATCCGACATATTGTTAATAGAACATTGTAATTTAAAATGGTGTTTTCAATAACAAGAAAACTGTTCCGTCGTCAGTCAGAAAATAAATATTTATTAACATTGTCAAAATAAAAGTAAAAATAATCTATGTTCTTGTAAATGGCCCATTGGTGACCAGAATAACTTTCGTAAATTGATTACTAAAAATACTTCGACATACTTTTTGCTTAAAATGAATTCCTATGACCTTATTAAAGTCATAAAAATTCGCATAAGCATTATTGAAGATGGACAGAGAACTTATGAAGAAATTGTACACTAACTTAACTCAAATACCATCGAAAGATGACTTATTAACTGTACAAGAACAGCCACAATTTAAGTTTAAAGTGGAAGCTCCAAGCATGGAGAACATCTATTTACTTTACAAGTGCGGCAAATGTTTATTATTAATTTTTTTCTGCAGTTATTTTAATAATAAAGAACGATTAACAACTCGTATTGGCGAAATGTATGGGGAAAAGTCCATGAAAGTATACAGAAACATAATAATTAATTATAAATAAATTTAAAAAATCGAAAAATTATTTTACATCACAAGTTTTTGTCTTCAAATTTTAATCTTACAAACATGCATGTATGCGTGTGTGTATGTACATATATACACGTGCATGTGCATTTGCGCTATCCTTATCACTCACATCTTTTGCTTATTGTACTGCATACAGTTGCAAAATAAATAAACAAATTCAAAAATAAACTTTAATCTTAGACGAAAAGGTTATCCACTGAAGGTGAGGTGGTTATGGAATTAAGAATATTGGTTAAT
Source organism: Rhodnius prolixus (assembly GCF_049639745.1). Lineage (NCBI taxonomy): Eukaryota > Metazoa > Arthropoda > Insecta > Hemiptera > Reduviidae > Rhodnius > Rhodnius prolixus. The sequence goes on along the minus strand of NW_027411581.1, from coordinate 31,069,510 downwards.
TTGAGCTTTTAAAAGCTTTAAAAGAAATAAGAAACAAATTAAGAATGCTCAGATATATTGTACTTTTCTACAAACTAATTCTGTTTATAATGTATTTTACATAACAATTGTTTATGAGTTTGCAATTATTTCTATAGTACATGGTTGGCAATATTACTGTTGATTAGTTGTGAATATTACGAAAGTCGTTTGAAAAGTCCGTGCAAAAATAAAAACTACTTAATTTTTTGGGGTAAACCTTTTTTATTTTTCAACAAAGTCTCCTTTTAGGCTTATACACTTCGTCCAACGCTGCTCTAGTTTGTTGATTCCTTCCGAATAATAGGATTTGTCCAAGTCTGAAAAATAGCCATTCGTTTCTGCAATCACCTCCTCGTTTGAATAAAATCTTTTTCCCGCCAGCCATTTCTTCATATTGGGGAACAAATAGCAGTCCGAGGGAGCCAAGTCTGGAGAATAGGGGGGATGTGAAACGAGTTGGAACCCTATTTCCATTAATTTTGCGACCACAACTGCTGAGGTGTGAGCTGGTGCGTTGTCGTGATGGAAAAGGACTTTTTTGTGGGCCAATCGTGGGCGTTTTTCTTGCAGCTCGGTTTTCAAACGGTCCAATAACGATGAATAATATGCACCTGTAATAGTTTTACCCTTTTCCAGATAGTCGATGAGGATTATTCCTTGCGAATCCCAAAAGACAGTCGCCATAATCTTTCCGGCCGAAGGAACGGTCTTCGCCTTTTTTGGCGCAGATTCTCCCTTGGTAACCCATTGTTTAGATTGTTCTTTGGTCTCAGGAGTTTAGTGCTGTATCCATGTTTCATCCACAGTGACGAAACGACGCTTAAAGTCCTGCTGATTCTTCTGGAACAGCTGCAAACCGTCCTTGCAACACTTCACACGATTTCGTTTTTGGTCAAGCGTGAGCAATCGCGGCACCCATCTTGCGGATAGCTTTGTCATGTCCAAATGTTGATGCAAAATATTATGTACCCGTTCATTCGAGATGCCCACAGCACTAGCAATCTCACGCACCTTCACTCTTCTGTCATCCATCAGCCTATCATGGATTTTATCAATGGTTTCTGGAGTAGTAACCTCAACAGGGCGTCCAGAACGTTCAGCGTCACTTGTGCCCATATGGCCACTCCGAAAATTTTGAAACCACTTATAAACTGTTCTAATCGAAGGTGCAGAGTCACCATAATGTTTATCAAGCTTCTCTTTAGTCTCCTGAGGCGTTTTGCCTTTCATAAAGTAGTGTTTAATCATCACACGAAATTCTTTTTCGTCCATTTTTTGAAAATCACTCGACTTCCTCGATTCAAACGAATGCCAAACACAAAGAAATAGACCGATCTGGCTGAAACTTGGTGTGTGTTCTTCCAAGAGATGCTACTAACTAAACATAACCTCGATACGCGCCAGTGGTTGCACGGACTTTTCAAACGACCCTCGTACAATAGTAAATTCAAAGTCAGTTACTGATTGGTTTTCTGCAATTGATTTAATTTTTGACGGAATATTTTCATAAATATATCAATCATTAGCGCGTGAAATTCCTAACAGTATCTTAAAAAGTACAATGTTAAATGAAGAAATGGTATTTTTCCATGTGGACTTTACCACCAACTACCAAATTAGGTGTAGTGGACGGAGGCGACTAGACTAGCATTCTTTGCTATTAAATTCTCATATTAAACACAATGCATCTTAGCAGGGCGAGCTTCGCCTCTATCCTCTCGCTACTGAGGCGTCTACTTTCCATTACTCTACTACAGTTAGGAATGTTATTGCCTTTATAATTTTGAAGGTACACCACCTACTTATTATTTTAAGTATAAAATGGTTTTTGTTAATACTGAAAGTAGAAAAATATTAAATTTATGATATTACTTATTTTGTTTGTTTCTTTAATGTACAAATAAGTACTTAATAATTCTGCAAAAGTGTTCGAAACAATAAGTCGTCACTTTTTTCACTGGTAATTCAAATTTGAACCTTTCTTCACTAAATTTAATATAATAAGGAAACCATTATTTAGCGATTGCAAAAATAAAAAAAATAATAACAATAATGAGAAGTTTTAATCGGAAGCAAGAGTACAAGAGTTTGTGATAATATCAAAGGAAAAAGCAGAAATCAAACAACGATTTGCTTCCATTCTGTGGACAGTTGTTTAAATAGGGATCTAGACTTGCATTTATTAGGCTACTATTACTATTACATGCATCGCATGGGCCTGGCAGATGATAGCCTTAGTAGGTTCTGTCAGAAAGAGAAGGAAACGGCACAGCACGTGTTATGTCAGTGTGAGGGGCTCGTGTGGCTAAGGATGTTACTTCTCGGGGAGGAAAAACCAAGGCCTGTGAGCTTTACCCAAGAGTCGCTCTCCAGCATTAAGAGTCTGATCAAAAGGACAGGTCTGGAGGGTGAGCTTTAGAGTGAGGGGGAGCCACTATAGATCTAAAGTGGTCGCAGTGGCGTAGGCCTTGAAGCCGCCCCAGTCTAATCTATCTATCAATGTATTAGGCTAAAGAAATGTTTCCCATGTATGCAGAACTCTTCAAATCAAAATATTCGAGGGTAAGGTACGCTCTTAAACGACAGAGTCATTGGATTTCTATATTTGTAAACGTCAGTGTAGCTGACCGTGTAAATTGAAACTCAGCTAACTAAAAAATCATGAATAACCAATAAAAAGAAATTTTTGAAAAATAATTCAATTTCATATAAATTTAGTAATGTAAGTTTTTCAAATTTCATTATTATTCATTTGATTATTTCATTATTAGTGAAATTCTCCCCCACCCCAGATTTCATCTAAACAAATGTAAATCTAACTTTAGGTACTAACTTACACTGTGAGTACAATATTAAACATTTCCAAGTCACTGTTGACTGTAAATTAACTTGGATGCTACAAATGTTGGATTTAAAACAGAGATGTCTCGAAACATTGAAAGCATTTAAGTATGTCAAAGTAAAACAACAGTTGCTGATCAAACAAGTACATTAAACTTTTATAAAGCACTCGTACATTCTAAATATTAAGGCTTATCAGTTACTAACTTTGATGAAATCTTGCTGAAGCTTGAGATTCTACTTTATATGGAAAGCAAAGAACTATCATTAAATGTTAGAAGGAATATTCTTACGCACGCGCAATTATGCTTGACGAAAAAAGCAGCTAAGAATGAGTTTCTGTTAGCAACGTTGATTACTCCAAATTTGAAGACCGCAATTATAAAACCAGGTGCATATTAGTTATAAGATTCTACAACCAAACCGTCCATGGCGTGCACGGTAATGACAAAATTGATCCTTGACGCTGGAAGCATAATAAATGAATTTCATTCTCAGCCAAGGCTTGAATATGACGAATTAGCGCAATAGACAAGTTAAAAATTGATATTAAAACAGACCAGATGAAAAATAAGTAATAAATAATCGTACAGGTACTTACAGATGGTTCCAAGATGTAGCATTTACAATTGCTAGTTAACATAATGCTACTTACTACCTATTGTGATGTAAATTGCGTAAGCATTCCAATAGGTTAATTTTTACCTTCAAGTTACAATTTATTACTTGCCTTCAGCTGTGTCACAATTTTTCACACTCAAAAGAACACAATTTGTGTTCACAATACAGGTCACAGTTGTTAAAATACGAAAAAGTTTAAAAATTCTTTTTGAGCCAATTATCATCGTACGCAACGTCATTCGCATTCATAAAAAGTTATTTTGTACAAAGAAAAATGAAGCTGTGGTCTAACAGTTTCCACTTATAAATATTAATATAGAAAACTGAGGTAATATTTTTATTCTCCATTTTTATATCCTTGACCCCTTTTTTATTCTCTTTTGCGAACTGTTTGTTTAAGATTTTGTCTTAATACCCTTCACTAAAATGGAAATAAATTACTAAAATGGAATATTATATACCTTATAAATAGAGTAATAAAATTTCACTTACTTTTTAATTAATTTAAATAGCTTATTTTAGTTCATTACTCAACTTAGGTATGACAGTCAGGCGTATTTATATTGATTTTAGCAGCCTACCTCGGTATGAAATTCACAATATTTGATTTTCAATTGACAATCAGACCCTTGTAATTAAAAATAATAACAGATGCATTATTCCCTCCGACGGTCATGGACCAGTGAGGTATGTCTCCAGGAATGTACTTTGTTTTTCATTTATTTTGTATTTTATTTTTGAATAAAGACGAATTATTATTATTAACAGATATATTATTTGGCAGTTAGTTAGAAACTACATCGCTTTCTCCATTAAAAGCGGACTGAGCTCTCACAATGGAAAAAGATCGCAGACTTAGTTTTGTTGATTCAGAAGTTTGTTCTGCCATATTCAGAACAGGGGAAGATTTTAACTTGTAAACTGGTGAATCATTTGTATTTGCTAATAAAGGCAGAATTTCGTTTTTTCTATTTCAGTAAGCATAACCTTAGAAGGCAAGAAGTTATTGTTTTTTTGACAGGACAGGTAAAATCTTCGTCAATTGATCAGCTATACTTGATATGCCTGGTTAGCTAGGTACAATTGAATTACAGTGATATCTTAGAAAATTTATGTTTAGGCTTATAACTATTATCTGCACATTTACTTGCTTTCTCTTCTATATGTATTTATTCAATACTATAGTTGGTAATGCACCGTACACATTCCTGGCTAGAGGATCGTGGTAAGGAAGTCCTCCTCGTTACGAGATGGCACATAGACACCAGAATCCATATGCAAGTGGGAGAGGTTGCAATGGGAACCAAGAGTGCGTTGAAATATCGGGGGGTATTCCTAGATACAGAACTAAATTTTAGGGAACATTTAAAACATGTAAGGCTGAAAAAACAACATCTGCAGTAAGCAGACTAATGGTAAACGTTGGAGGTCTTTTGTCCAGCAACAGGCGGCTGCTGAGATTTGGGCGGAAGCTCTAAATAAAGGGAAATACAAGAAGTGGCTGCCGGCAGTCCAAAGAAAAGGGGCACTGAGGACAGAACGGTTTCAGGGTCGGCGGCTCTGGTAATAGCAGGGGTTCCACCCATTGACTTGATGGCAATGGCCAGAAGACGGACCTAACTGCTGAGGGAGTCTCTGGGTAGTATTGACGCTAAAAAGAGAGCGACTGCTCGGCTGGCACAAGAATGGAGAGACTGCTGGGCGAATGACGACCATGGGCGATGGACTGCAAGATTGATGGTTGCCTCGGTGACCTGGGCAGATAGAAAACATGGAGAGGTGGATTATTACTTCACACAATTCCTTAATGGCTACGAGTATTTCGCAGGCTTCCTTAATAAAATCTGGAAAAGATCGTCTGAGGCATGCATTTAAGGGGACTCGGACTTGGATGACGTTCTCCACACATTTTTGGATTGTACATGTTGGGTACAAGATAGAAGAAGCTTGCAGGAAGTCACCGGTCCATTAACTTCGGATAGCATCTTCGGATGAATACTGGTAGACGAGGAAGCTTGGGTAAAGGTCTCTTCCATTGTAAAAAAGATACTAACAAGAAAAATAAAGGACCTGGAATAATTGCAGGTACGGTGTAAGAGTAAACAAGAAGGGAAGGCAAGTATCCGAGACGCCATCACGATGTAATGCTATTTGGCGGTCCCGGTATGGACATTTTTACGCCTAAAGGGTTTTTTGAAGGTTTGAAGGGTGTCTTCCCACACACCCGACAGATCGTCGGAAGGTGCCTTTGGCATTTTTCCCCCTCACAAAAAAAAAACGTTACATTTATATTTGTATTATTACACATTTCTACAAAGTCCTTTTTTCCTCATTCATCACACTATTTTATGTTTACTTTAATTAGATAAGGTATTATTACAATATTATTGCTATTTAATTATTGAAAAGAGGCTAGGATTTCCACGCTTTGGGGGAAGATTCAACTGTTGTAGAGATTTTCAACTGTAAGAATGTTTCTTTACAGCTTAGAACAGCGGTTCTCAACCTGGGGTACGCGTACCCCGAGGGTTAGGCGAAAGATTGTTTAGGGGTACGCAAAAAAAAGTTATTATGACGGAAAATATAAAAATTATACATATAATGAGAAAAAAATTATATAATAAATGATTCCTACAACTTAATTACAAAATTATTATAATAAAACTGAATAAATATAAATTGACAAGAATTAAGTACTCATTCGATACTGCAGTATTTTTTCGATACCAATATAATATCGAATGATTCGATACCGATATTCAGATTGTTTTGCTGTTAATTTAAAGTTACAATACAATACAATATAAACTGCTCCACAAAAAAAGTGGCGCACTTTGAAAAAAGCGTTTATTTTTTGTTTTATCACATTTTGGGGAAAGATTATTATTTTTAATTCTTTTCATAAACTGCCAGGGAACAATTAATCGAAACAAGGCCCAAAGTTTCTTGTAAATAGAGAAGCAATTCCTTGTTTAATCCCTTTCGGTCTTTTTGTGTAAACAACAACATGAACTTCACCTCAACAGTAAATAAATTTATTGACCTCTACAGTTGCGTTTCGACTTTTTTCAAGCTGAAAGCATTGCAAACTCTCAATTACAGCAGAGCAAGTGGCCCGTATTATTGCATTAGTTGAGGATGGACGGAGTCAGCGGTACGCAGCACGAACGTTAGGGTTGCCTGAGACCACCGTCCGTAGAGCCATCCATCGTTAACGGGAGACAGGCCTCTGCACTCGCAGATAAGGTTCGGGGCGACCAAGAGCCACAGAAGCACTTGATGACCGATTTATTAGAATTCACTCTCTGAGAAATCGTACATCAACTGCTTCTGAAACAGCTCAAACACTGCTTACTGTTCGTGGAGTTTCAGTCAGTGCCGAAAATGTACGAAGAAGGCTCGCTGAAATGAATTTACGCTCTAGGCAGCAAGCCACAGGACCATTGCTCACCGTTTACCATCGGAGAGGCCGTCTAGAGTTCGCTAGGGAACACTGCAACTGGTCTGAGAACGATTGGAGTAACGTTCTCTTTTCAGATGAGTCCCGTTTTGCTCTCTACGCACCTGATGGGTGGCGACGAGTTTACCGAAGGCCTGGGGAGCGCTACGCTCCGTGCAATATTTCTGGTAGACTACCATTCGGAGGTGGTTCAGTGATGGTGTGGGCTGGGATTTCTATGGGGGCTTATACTGAGCTCCACGTGTTCAACAGGGCAATCTTGAATGCAGATTTGTATGTGAGGGAAATTTTGCAGCAATATGTGATACCCTATGCACCATTTATTGTGGAAAATTTTATTTTTATGCAAGATAATGCCCGACCACACACTGCCGCCTGTGTTGTTCAATATCTCCACGATACTGGCATTCGTATTCTGAGATGACCAGCACGCAGCCCGGATTTAAATCCAATTGAACATCTTTGGGATGAGCTGGGTAGGCGATTAAGATGGAGAAATAATCCTCCTAGGAGCTTAGAAAAGTTGCGAGGTGCTCTGGTGGAAATATGGGAGGAATTTACACAAGATTTCGTGAGAACTTTAATAAGGAGTATGCCGAAGAGATTGGATGCAGTAATGCGAGCAATACACGTCACTAAAATTCTTTTTCTCTTTTTTTAATCGGAAGAAATACTTTTTTTTCAAATTCATTTTTTGCCGAGAAGTACTTTTTTGTTAAATTAAAGGTTTTTATTTCTTTTAGATCATTTTCTATTTAATTTTAGCCCTTCCGTAACTTTATACTTCTTAGATTTACTAACTAAAATAAAATGTAGAACAAAAAAGTTACAGAGAAAAACAAAATAACGCATTTTTAAAGTGCGCCACTTTTTTTGTGGAGCAGTGTATATATATATGTTAGGGGTACACACTAAGGAAACAATCAGGTAAAGGGGTACACTAATGAAAAAAGATTGGGAACCGCTGGCTTAGAACATGTCCCAGCCAGAGAAATATTTTATTACCAAAATTCTCAACCTAGCTTGCCAATCAGTAGAGACAAAAATATAGAAACAATAAAATTAAAATAAATAATAAATTATAATGGGGCATGATTATCTTAGAATTAGAATTAAAGGGACGGATTACTTGGGTCAGTATAAAAATAAATCCAGCAATTGTGTCCTGAAACGGTCCGTTGTTAAATCTAAACGCGAAGAAACTTCAAGTACAAGTTATCAACTAAAAGTAAATGGAAAAATGTACTGAAATAAATGTTGTAGAAAAAAGTATCAGCGAATCAATTTTTATCAGAAAATTGTCGCCAAAAATAAGAAAGAATGCTGTAACAAGAGATACATGTGTTTAGAAATTTTAATTCTCCATTACATTTAGTTTGTCTTCAATATTATCTATTAATGTTTAGAAAGTAAATCATAAAATATGGCGGCTATAAAGTGCAAACTGTACCATACAATATTAATTCATATAACTTTCGCTTTTAAGAGCAGATGTGGCTCATATTACAATATTACTTTTAAACGAATACTTTATTGAAATAGAAATGAATATATCGTCTAACGTAATTATACATCGTGGATAAATTTATATTTAAATTAACGAGAGAGTTTTCGCTCGCCTCATTTTCTTTGTTATTACTTCTCTTATAAACTTTTAAAACTTGATAAGCTCATCTCAAAGTAAGTTTTAAGTTCTGCATTATTGTTATTATTATGGCGATTGTAAAACTTTTAACTGTCATTAATGAAGGAGAAAGTCGTTATTGAAAGTAATGTACCAATCCCAGCTGGGTTGGCTTGCCATTCATCACGGCTTGCCAACTTTATAATTATTACCGTATATATTTTGGAAATCACATTCTAATATTTTCCTTGATATAGAAAGAGTGTAATTCAGGCACAACTCGTTATTCTCAACTTGATAGAAATTTGGTTTTCATGGTAATATCTTCCACTGATAATTTACTCACTTAACTCGTACATAGTTTCCTTTCTTTGTTATAGGTTCCTTCATTTTAGTTTATTCTGTTGGGGAGAAGTTGAGGGAACATCAATGGCCGTCATCCCCACCTTCAGAATACGATATAACTTTTAAAAATAATTCATCAATAATCATTACCAATCATCAAATCAGCGCGACAGCAGTTTAACTGCGTGGGTACCTACAGGATCCGCTCGAAAATCACTCCACTTCTACCTGTTTCTTTATAATCATTTATTTATATTTATTCTTACATTTATGATAAATTAAGGTTACTCAGCAGTTGTATTTATGTACTAGAATACAGTCTAGTCCTTTTGCCATATAATTGTTTATAATTTATCTCGTTTCAGTCCCATGACTACAATTATACCGACATTATAGATAATACTGACATGCTAAAGGATAACTAAGGGACTTTAATCTTCAATAGCAAAAGTTAGATACGTTTCAAGCACTTTGATTTCCTGAATTTCCTGTATTCCAAATATAAAATAACATTTGGTTAAAAAATAAAACTTGCAGTGAATAGAATAGTGAATATTCTTCAAATTTTTATGGTTGGTTTTCTTAAGCATCGCTGACCGACCATAAGGTTATAGGCACAAACCCACGTAAGTTTTTGGTACTTATTACTTTCTTTAATTTAGTTTGATTTTTACAACTGTAAAAACAACAAGTAAATTCGATCAAAGAATTATTTAATTATTATTTTTCAGGCTCTTTTGGTGGTCGAAGGGTTAACACACATTTTTTATTCTCTCAAATTTTATATTCACTGTGTTGAATAAAATAATTTTTTTATTAAGTTCCAATTTTCCTACATTCAAATTTTGACTTTATTATACTTTCCCAAATGAATTTATTTATGCAATAAACATTCTTTTACTTTAAGCATTGTAATATCTAATAAATTTTTCATTACTTTGTGATTGTAATGTAAGCTATACCATAAATATTTTAGAATTTATGCTCAGTGATAATGATATTGGCCCTAATGAAAGCTGGTGTGCTTGAAATTGAAGTATTACTTACGGACATCTGATGTCATTGGTGTCTGGATTTTCTCATTGCACTGCCGGCATCCTGACAGATTTCTGTTATTACAGCTCTTATTACATGCAACATCGTCCAAATCCGGACAGTCAGCTCTAAGAAGAAAGAGAAAATCTAAGCGCTAGTTGCTGGATTTAAAACGTGCTCTCCGCGTGGAATCCAGTTACCACTAACCTAATTCTTTCTCTTATTATTATTACTTATTGAATAAAATGTATGAAATTTGTGCCATAGCCATTCAATATATATTTTCCTTTGATAATCAGAAGATATTTTATCCCAACTTTTATCCTACATGTGTCTTTATCGAGATGACAGTTGCTTACAAGATAGTTGACTTACAAATCTCCAATCAAAACACACCAAGCATTAGAGGTCTCTGTAAAAATATTTGGTTTAGGACTAAGAATGAGAAACATGAAGAAGAGCACCGGACCTCAGTGTCTGCAAGTTAATAAACAGAGAAGAGTACAGAAGATACTAGATTACCCTACCTACTGTATTGTTCAGCATCATTGGTAGAGGCTACCAAAGCAGCCCAATATCGGCTACATTGCCGGACTATAATTGTGTTAATGGTATGATACAATTGTTACTGTTAATGTTATAATTATGTAATAATTAATTCAATCCGTACGTATTAATTATGTCAAATGAATGAAATCAGCTATTACGCAATATTATAATCATTCATAATTGAACCAAATTGCTTCGTACAAATTATATTTCCGCATAACTGAACTATCATTAACCTAATAACGCCATTATAATTTAATTATTTAAATCACTTCTCCAATATTCATCAACGCGTTCTACGTCTAGATATCTCTAATCTATGGCTAAATCCAGTCTAGACAATTTAGGCTAGTTTACATAAACTAGTTTGATCGTAAAATTGGTTATAATCTAATTTCAACTATCGTATAATATATGTTATATTTTATTGTATTTAAATTACATATTAATAATATTAAAAGTTATTCGATTGGGATCCAAACCCCATTTCCGCATTTGCTGTCATAAAACGTTATGATTAGCCTAATAAATAAGAAAACATTTGTTTTGGAACTGAAGGTGACAGTACATTTTATTTTTTTATTTGTCCTTCACAATCTACAAAAAACAATTAATAATTTGAGAATTTTGTGGAATGCAACGTTGAAATCCGTTAGTCGATCGGTTTTTGAATGATGTTTATTAGTCGCGTCTGTTCTGCTGGTTGGTTACTTCGATCGTCTATCTGCCTATCAGATGCAGTAGTAATTTGATCCATCTGTTCAGTTCAAGTCATTCCAGTCTGATTCGTTTGCTGATGTACATCCCAAGATATCGAACCAAGTTAGCAGGAGGATGAGCTATTGAGTTTAGTCTGACTAAAGACAAGATGCTTTGCAAAGTGTTAGTAATTTATCTTTGTGACAATTTGATTCAGCACTTTTGGGGGCCGAGATTCTAATTGGTTTAAGTGTGTCTGAGAAGAAGAGGAAGCTGTATTAAGATCAGCAGAAAGGATTGGCAGTTCCTTCAGCGGATGGCAGAGCAGAGTGATTAAGACAGTTGATAAATCAGATGTGAACATAGCAAAGAGGACGGGCCGAGAAGTGGTTAATCCACAACTGATGTGAAAGATCCATTTAATTAGAAAAAAGTTTATTATTAAGTCGTTAGAAATCTTCTTTTCTAATCTTACAGTAAGTGATCTTGGTTCAGACTCGATCAAAGACCTGAGACGGAAGCTATGGCGTCCAGAGTAGTCTGTGACTCTAGTAAAAAGTGCTAAAAAGTAGTTATTTTGAGTTAGGATGTCTATCATTAGCCACATTTGTAACTTTAAAATTGTGGCGTTTGTGGTCCTTTTTTATTACCACGGTACTTACGGTATAGGGGTCGAAGAGCATAATAATATGTTTATTATAGGTTTTGGATCACATAAGAAAGAAAGAATGTATACTCAGCAGAAGAAGTATTAAAAGAGAATATTTTTTTTTTTTTTTTTTTTTTTTTTTTTTTTTTTTTTGGCGCATCAACAGCTGAGGTCATTAGCGCCCGGAGCTTTTTCCAGTGCACTGCCGGCCTCCGGACAGTGTTCTCTCGTTACAGACAACACTGTCCATCACCGAACAGTGAGCTGTAAGAAGCTCCTAGGAAGAGAAAATCTAAGGGTCAGCTGCTGGATTCGAACCCGGGACCTCCGCGTGGGAGTCCAGTATGCTAACCTCATAGCTAATCCCTTCCCTTAGAAGAGAATAGGCTATGCTGGTTCAGGCACGTTCTACGGATGGATTCCGACAGAATGGTTAGAGTGGCATATGAAACAAACACAGTGTTGTGATGGAGAAGAAGAGGTAGATCGCGAGTAAGGAGGGAAGAGAGAGCTTGCAGAATAGAGGAATCGTGTGGAAAGACAGAAGAGCATTGGCAGAGGACAGAGATGAATGGAGGAGTACAAGAATACAAGAAGACGGCAGCCTGACACCGCTAAGTTAGTAGAAGATGCGTACGATTATGAAGGTAAAAAGAAAAAAAAAGTGCATTGGCGAATTGTCCGTCTGCAAATTTTCCCCATATTATGCTAACATTAAATGAATAATAATACCCACCATTTTCAACACTTTTACAACTTCATTAAGAACTCTATATAATTAGGAAGTAAAACTGTCTCAAAGCGAATCTCTATATTTAACGGCTGCGAAACTAACGATGCAATTCATATCTTTGTAACATCTTCTTTCGGACTCACTCTAAGCTTGCGACAATTGAATTATCGTCACGAAATGGTTAAAGCAAAACTATTAAATATGTGGTTTATAGCGTCTTCTCCCTCAGCCCTGTTGCACATGGAGCGATAGGCCCTAAAATTAAAAAAAATAAAATATTATACTAAATACTAAAATTAAAATGTTATATTGGTCCCCTTATTTTAAAAAAAAAATCTCAATAGCAATAACTATTTCTATAGTTTCTTTATATTTACTGAGATAGAGTGATGAATTCCACAATATGCTTCTAATTGGCCTCTAATGGTAGACAGATAATGAAAGGACTAACTCCGAACTTCAGATTTTCACAATATTTGGTGCCCAAAAATACTGTTAAGTACGTAACACCATTTTTTTAAATTATTTTTTGTCTTTTTGCTAATATTTCCTGAGCTAAGACTTAATTTGGTCTGTTACCTGGTAACGACAAAACTATTTAAATATAATTAAAGCGCAACGAATACATGTAAAAAGGGAAGTCCCTGTTTCCAAATATTTGATCTAATCTGGTGATTTGCTCTGGAATACTTTTTTTTTAAATTCAAAATGTATTGAATATGCTCGAAACGCATAAAGCCCGTGAGACACATGACATCTGCGCGAAGTACCATTAATTTACATGAGAACGACACGTTATTAATCTACATGAGTTTCTGAGCTTAAAATTCGAACCAAACTCAGTAGAATTTGATAGAAACAGGACAGTTTCGGAGTTAAATAAACTCCTAAATGCTTATATGAATGAATGAATGAATGAATAAAGACGTTTATTGATTTTTACATATTCAAGTACATACAGACATAAATAAACAAAAAAACATCACTAGACAATGATCTTTCGACCGTCTGTCAAGCTGTTATCCAACTAGAAATTATAAAAAACAAAGAAAAATAGGACAAAATAACAAATTATAAGAAATAAATACTATAAACAAAAAGACATACTCGTTACACTAATAATAATATTCCCCTTCTAAGTAAAAATTAAATTCTTTAACTAAAAAATTTCTGTAGGAGGACGCCGCTGCAATAAACTTAACCAGACCCATCCAGTCTCCGCCATTTAAATAAAATAAACATTGTTCATTGTCTAATTGGCTCCTGTTAAAACAGGTTAATCTAAATTCAGTTAAAATTGGGCACACTGCTAGAAAATGAAACGTGTCTTCAACAGCATTTAGATTGCACAAGGAACAAACAAGATTACTGTCTTTAAACCAAGGTTTATAATTTAATGGCAATGACTCAGTTCTGATTTTAATGCAAAATTTGATATGTTCAAAATTATTTAACTTTAAATAACTATTGTTTAAATTATAAGTGAGTTGGGAGTACAATGTATGGTAGATAGCGGATTGAGCTTTAATTAAAAATTGCTGTTTAAATTCATATTCAATTTGGTTAAGGATAAAATTTAAATTTTCTCGGACATTACTACTTGTTAAATTTTCTAAATTGATTGACCAGTTGTGTTTGTTTGATGTATGTATCCATTCTTTAACCAATAAATTTTCCTGCTAATTATTTCTTTTGCCATCATCAATGGTAGTCTGTCAGGTGGGGTAGTTCGAGCACTCTAATGATATAATTAATGTGCAGCTTCAATGTAAACAAATACAATGGGGATAATCCCGTCTCTAAATACAAGGCATAATTCGGCACATTTCTTGGAAGTCCAAACAATCTTTTTAGAAAATACCTTTGAAGCTTTTCTACTTCATCAAAGGCTTGGAACCCCCAAATCTGACAGGCATAACACATTACTGATCTAGTGGTGGCATTAAAAATTTCATATTTATTATCTAAACTAATTTTATTATTAAAAACAATTTCAGACCATGAGCTATTAATGCTAAATTTAGAGAGAGCCAGTTTTTCCTTTAAATGAACATTCAGTGCAAGACTCGGGGTTAAATTCATTCCTAAATACTTATAATTGCGTACAACCTCTATAGTGCTATTTCTAAATTTCCAAATTTCATTTTTTGCTCTTTTCCCACCTCCAGGCTTACAAATCATTATTTTAGACTTGGACAAATTTACTTCAAAATTAAAGGTATCACAATAATTTTCCAGATCTTTTATCATTCTTTGCAAAGAGACAGGATCCTCAGCCAAAAACACTACATCGTCCGCAAAGAGAAGCATTTTTACTTTCTGCCGACCCGACCCACCCTGACTCCAACCCAATCAATGAAGTCATTAAGATCGTTAAGGAAAAGCGAAAAAAGGAGTGGGGATAAAACACAATCTTGCTTTACTCCCATATTGGTTTCAAAACTCATTGAGAGACCTTCCTTAGTCCATACTGATGCTCTTGTTTTCTCGTAAAGCTTTCGAATAACATTAACAAACTTACTAGATACTCCATAATTCAAAAGTTTATACATAAGTACACGCCGATCAATACAGTCAAATGCTGCGCGAAAATTTATAAAAAATAAATAAACTTTCTTTTTTTCCTGGAATTTACAATGGATCATGCTGCAAAGATTAAAAAGATTATCGTTTGTGGAATACCCTTTTCGAAAGCCCGCTTGATATTCATTTAATATATTATTCTTTCCTACCCACATTTCAAGTCTGCGCTGTAATATAGAAGCAAATAATTTGGCGATACTATCGATGAGTGAAATGCCGCGATAATTATTTACGATAATTATGTCGCCCTTTTTGTGGAGAGGAAAAATAATAGCCTCCTTAAAAGTATCAGGAATTTCACATGAATTCCACATTTTATTGAAAATATATCTCAGTCTCTTAATGCACTCCGGTGGAGCGTACTTATAAAATTCATTAGGGACTCTATCTTGGCCCGGAGCCTTATTATCCTTACAATTTTTAACCACTTCCAAAATTTCCGCGCTCGAAAACTCTTTGTCCAAATCTAAATCTACAGTAAATACTTCAGCATATGAAAAAGCACTAGCATTCATATGAGGGTTTAGTAAGTTTTCAAAATAGTTGACCCAATTTTCTATTTTTATGGAAGAACTCGAAATAAATTTCTTTTTTTTTAATTTTATTTATAATGCTCTAAAATCCCTTATTACTATTAACCAGTTTCAAATTGAAAATTAAATCATTATAATAATCCCGCCTTTTGGTTAAACGTACTTGTTTGTATAATCTGTTGGCTGAAAGATACAATAGTTTTATTACCTGTGAGTTGGATTTCCTAAAAATATTTAAAAGTACAAATGATCTTTTCCGCAACTTAAGACATTCAAAATCCATCCAGGGTTCTCGAGCTACTAATTCAAATTTCTTACCACCCCTCCGGTCCTTCGCTGCTCGCTTGATGCAAGATAGAAGGTGCTCCACTTCCTCTTTTACACTTCCGTTGCAGACTGTCATATTGAGATTTTGTTCAAGACGACTCTGGTATACTTCTTCATTCTTCTGAACCCGTAATAGGCATGTGATCAGAGAATGTATCACCCAGTACTTTAAAATCGTGAACAAATGGCAAACACGGAGTAGTAATGCTTATAGTTAATATTTACTACCACTATCCTGTCGCCATTGTAAAACCATTTCTTATTGCGCGCTTAAAGATTTAAGAAATACTAATTTCTATTAAAAAAAAAGAAAAAAAAAGACAGCTACTACGTTCAATATTCCGAATCTGTGATATCATATGCTGCAAAACAGAGGGCAGGTCGGTCTACAAAACTTCACCAACCACATAAAGTAAACATTTAATATTTACACCAGACATGCGTATAACTCCCTCTGACATCAATGAATATTATTTAAAAACAGCGAAAATAACAGTGGTGACATGCAAACATTGCTGTTTTAATCTTATTCGGATAGAAAAAACTGTTGTTTAAACCATCATGGGTTCAGTTGTTTGACTAAATATGTTCATTATAAACTCTGTATTACGTTTATAAAACTAACCCAACTTTCTAATCTTTGTAATAAGTGACCCGTAAATAATTTCAATATGGCCTCAGAAAAGGATATTCTGTAATTAGTTACCGGTTTAATTAAATAATATCTCCTTTCTTAAAAAGAGAAAAATATGACTTTGAAAACTTGAAGAGATTTTCGCTGACTCAAATATATAATTAAACAAATTTATTAGTTTTAAAAGAAAATTTTTAGAGACATCGCTCTGCAACTTTCACTTCCTTTTAAACCAATTACTTACTAAGTTGTCATGAAAACAATATTAACTGTCTTTCCAAAAAGAAAAGCTCAGACTTCGACCTGTTTAGTGTTAAATCACCCTTTTACAGCACTTCAGAAAAGTCCATAGTCTTTACAACTTTTCATAATTCTCTTCTACAAACCACTTACTTCTCTGTCCTATTGGAAATTCTCTTCAACAATGTTGTCAAACAAAATGGACCTTCTCATCTCCTAAGTTCATACCAACCCATCAACCTTCTAGCCATTTAGGAGAAAGTACTTGTAAAGCTTCTACTCTGCCTGCGAACTGAAAGAGCCTCTTTAAATGTTATTCCACAGCATCAGTACGGTTTTTCGGAGTTTTCACTATTATTATTCTTATAGCGAGCCAAGTGCGATATCTCGGCCTGCAAATGCATGAAAGACTAACCTCGAATTCAAGATTAAAACGAACTGACATCAAAGAAAGTTATAAAATACTAAAAAGTAAGGCTCGACAAACAGTCCTTTCTGGCTAATGTGGACACAATAGCAAGTTCTCGGTGATTGGAAGAAGGATCTATTTCTGAAACGAAAGAGATATAGAAAAAAGCTGAAATGGGCAATCAACTGGTGAGGAATCACTATTTTATCAGGAAATATTTAAACGTCTTTCTGAGATTGCTCTAAACTCTTGAAAGACCAAAAGGATGAGCTGAATGGTGGGAACTCTGCAGTTACGTTGATCTTTCTGATATGCCACAAAAAATCTTCGAACGGAACTCAGAATTCTTGACCAATTTGTATTTAACCTCGTATTTCTTCTTTTTTTTTCGGCATAAAGATTAATCACTAGAATTATTTTTAGCCTGGTACAACATTATTCTTAAAATGATTATTAAAAAGTTCTCATGGAGGCGATTATAATTTGATGAAATGTAGACTGTCCGGGTATAATTCTAGCAGGGAATTTTGGAAAGCAGGAATCTTTAATTTCACGTTAGAATGATTGACTAGCTGAGTATATAAGTTTGCCCCAAGAAGTCATTAATTGCTTATTAAACAGTTTCCTTTAAAATGAATACTAATGATCAAAATTGAAATCAAAATGATAAAATAAGTTTTGGAGAACAGGTATTAATGTTGTAGCGTGTAAAGGAAGTATTAATTATTTTTATTGCCGGAAACACATGTAATCCAGACGTAACTCACAAGTCTTCTTGTTGCAGTTGATTGTTATTGCTTTCAAGCAGACAATATGCGTGTAAAATAGTAATTAGAGAATTAGCCAGCAAAATCATGGTACTCTAATGATAGACCGCGTTATTATGTAACATAACTGGCAGAGAAATCACAATGAATGTTACTTGCGAGTGAAAAGCTGAAAATCTCTTTTGACGACATGTCGTCATCACTTTATAGGGAGAAAAGATCGATAAAAGTAGGTTGTATGGCGCCCATTAAATCTCTAGCGATTATTAGCTCCGACCGCAGTATCTGCATGTGACGCGAACTTTCTTAAACGTTCAACTATTTTGTACATATTTCACAGTTGAAACATAATGTGCTCAATGCGGCATTCCTTAATGGGCTTATCATCTTTCAGATAGATCGTTCCCTGGAGTGACCTTTAATTGTTTCTTGGTCAATTACTTGGTATAATGATTTGGTTTTTAATAAAAGGTATTTCTTCTAAATATGCGCTTATTAGGGATTTTTTCTTTAAAGGAATCATACACTACGCAAACAAAAAAATGTAGTTGGGTTATTGATTCGCTAATCATAATGATTTTACAAATTACTTTGCGCTTAGTGCAGCTTATAGCTAAGTGCTGAATTTATTTTTTGCGAGGAAATTACAACGAGGATATTCCTGTTAACAGGCATAGTTTCATTGTGGGTAATTCCTTCAAAGGTAACATCATTTCATTAGGGCGATTTGGAAGAATCACCACTAGCAAATCATCGACACAGTGGAGGTAAATTATCGCTTACGCCTTCTAAGTTGAAGGACTAATCCTCTTTAAAATTCAAATAATATTATTGGAATTGCTTGTAAAAATAAAAAATACAAGTATTAAAGTAGAAGTGTTGGAATAAATAATGAGATAGCTATTGTCCTACATCTATAATCCAGTGGCTGGAGGTAGAAGATAAGCCCCCTTAATTGACTCGCCTCCGGAAGGTAATCAGTGCACGTGTAGGTGAGAACAGTAGCGCCGTATTAATTATTCATGCAGTAAGCTCCATATTTCTGTCATTGTTATCGGTAAAAACCCGTAATTTAGTTATAATAATATTTCATTGTTTCTTTTAAGGCATTTATTAAATATCAACTATTTTAATGTAACCTATCATACAGCCAGCCATACATAAAACCTTTTCAAAACGAACACTTATTATTATTTCTTCGTAACGGAAGGAAGTTTACAAGTATAGAAAACTCATAAATAAATTGGAATAAAACGCTAAATAATTCTTTTATAATAATAATAATAATAATAATAATAATAATAATTCATACAGAGATTGAAACCTCTCTCATCATTACATCTAAAAAGGTTACTATTTTACTATGAAAACATGCTTCACAAACTAGGTGATTTATTGTCTCTTATCTAGGCGCCCAACTTAGTTTGATACTCAGTCGCTTGGGGCAAAAGAGTCCCAAAATAACAAATTTACATTTACAAATTATAGAAATTAATTAAACTTCTAAAATATTATTATTAAACTAGGTACGGGAATGAAAATAATCCAGTTAGCATACAAAGTATATTTCTAAATACAAATATATGTATTTTAATATTAAAAAAAGGTAACACTTCATCACATTAAAAGTTAACATTTTGATAGGATTTTGTTATTCGTTTTTCTCATTACACTCAGCTGGGCGTTTATTTAACCCTGTTGTGCTAAATGTATTTTAATTTCTATAAAAGCTGTTCATAACAGAGCAAAAATAAAAACGAGTAAATAGTGGCGATTATTATCTATTATCTAATAGAGTATCCAGTTATTGTGGTTTCTAAAGCACTGTAACTTACTGGGTTCCCACAGTATCTAAGTCGGTTATTATCTGGTGACGAATACATTTTTTCGAGCACATAGTCTGCAACTTTCTCTGCCACTGCAGCGAGCGACTGGTTCTTCTGCGTCAAGAAGAAATCTTACCATCTTAAAGAATGTTAAACTCATGTAACATACGAGGGTCGTTTGAAAAGTCCGTGCAAAAATAAAAACTACTTAATTTTTTGGGGTAAACCTTTTTTTATTTTTCAACATAGTCTCCTTTTAGGCTTATACACTTCGTCCAACGCTGCTCTAGTTTGTTGATCCCTTCCGAATAATAGGATTTGTCCAAGTCTGAAAAATAGCCATTCGTTTCTGCAATCACCTCCTCGTTTGAATAAAATCTTTTTCCCGCCAGCCATTTCTTCATATTGGGGAACAAATAGTAGTCCGAGGGAGCCAAGTCTGGAGACTAGGGGGGATGTGAAACGAGTTGGAACCCTATTTCCATTAATTTTGCGACCACAACTGCTGAGGTGTGAGCTGGTGCGTTGTCGTGATGGAAAAGGACTTTTTTGTGGGCCAATCGTGGGCGTTTTTCTTGCAGCTCGGTTTTCAAACAGTCCAATAACGATGAATAATATGCACCTGTAATAGTTTTACCCTTTTCCAGATAGTCGATGAGGATTATTCCTTGCGAATCCCAAAAGACAGTCGCCATAATCTTTCCGGCCGAAGGAACGGTCTTCGCTTTTTTTGGCGCAGATTCCCCCTTGGTAACCCATTGTTTAGATTGTTCTTTGGTCTCAGGAGTGTAGTGATGTATCCATGTTTCATTCACAGTGACGAAACGACGCTTAAAGTCCTGCGGATTCTTCTGGAACAGCTGCAAACCGTCCTTGCAACACTTCACACGATTTCGTTTTTGGTCAAGCGTGAGCAATCGCGGCACCCATCTTGCGGATAGCTTTGTCATGTCCAAATGTTGATGCAAAATATTATGTACCCGTTCATTCGAGATGCCCACAGCACTAGCAAACTCACGCACCTTCACTCTTCTGTCATCCATCACCATATCATGGATTTTATCAATGATTTCTGGAGTAGTAACCTCAACAGGGCGTCCAGAACGTTCAGCGTCACTTATGCCCATATGGCCACTCCGAAAATTTTGAAACCA
This sequence comes from Rhodnius prolixus, assembly GCF_049639745.1. Taxonomy (NCBI): domain Eukaryota; kingdom Metazoa; phylum Arthropoda; class Insecta; order Hemiptera; family Reduviidae; genus Rhodnius; species Rhodnius prolixus. Next base: position 31,048,460 of record NW_027411581.1, on the reverse strand, counting down.
CTTATAAACTGTTCTAATCGAAGGTGCAGAGTCACCATAATGTTTATCAAGCATCTCTTTAGTCTCCTGAGGCGTTTTGCCTTTCATAAAGTAGTGTTTAATCAACACACGAAATTCTTTTTAGTCCATTTTTTGAAAATCACTCGACTTCCTCGATTTAAACGAATGCCAAACACAAAGAAATAGACCGATCTGGCTGAAACTTGGTGTGTGTTCTTCCAAGAGATGCTACTAACTAAACATAACCTCGATACGCGCCAGTGGTGATATCTCTCTGACTTTGCAAGGACTTTTCAAACGACCCTCGTAGGCTACACTATCTGTGGTTATTATATCAACTGCTGGCAAAGTGTCTAAGTTGCCTTCTTGTTACGGGTTAACTTCTACCGCAATTAAAAGGTACCGTGGAATCGATCTAACTAGTTTTTATAAAATTAAAAAAAAAATATACAGGGTGACCAGAGTTATATGCTCCACCCACTTTTTTTTAAACGGCGGGAAATTTCGAAAAAATAAAAAACACGTATTTAATCATTTTTAGTCTAGTTTATTTTCAGTGATTGACCCATTTTTTGAAACCCCTGTATCTCGAGGTACAGCATCCAACTTTGTTTTTTCAAAGAGAACGTTATAATTTTTTTTGCATATTCTTATAGTATTTGAGCTCCTAAAAAAAAACAAAAAAATTTTTTTTGAAATCGGTAAAGTTTTTCAAAAGTTATGATAATTTAAAACATGAAAAACAAATTTCAGTTTAATGTCAAAATTACCTTGTTTTTTTTAAAAGAAGTTGTTCAAACTGGGCACAATTGACGGATAGGCAAGCCAAAACTCTGGAATCTCACGCTTTGCTTGTAGCAGCACTTATGGTGGCGAAGCCAAGATCTAGGCAGGCTAGAGTTATTCGACGTTCAGGAGTCACAGTTACTCACTACATTGGTAGTACCAGAACGACAATGATAATGATAAAAACAATTCACAAAAGCGTAATGTTCTCTGTAATTGATGATATTTAGATACTCAGTTCCAAAAAATCTTGAAATGAAATGAGCGCATATCGAGAAATTCGTTAGATGATTGGACGTTGGAAGCGATAAGGATAACGGTTTCTTATTCTTTCGATGGCTGGCCCTACAGGCAATAATCGTCAACTATAACTACACACATTCAACAAACCACTGCCGTTTCTTTCTACGAGTTAGAATTATGTTTCGTTTGCATCGCCTCCTGTGGGCTGAGCTCGATCAGAATCTCCTTCACGATCGATGTCTGATCACTGTTTGGTCTATATCACAACTATACCTACTTACAGCTTCTGCTTAATTAATAAATGCCCAAATTCTGTTGTGTGAATTACTTTTGATTATCATTTACTTTTAAAAGGTGCGCTAAATTTAAAATAGCCGGAATAATTTTGAAGACACCAAGGACACATGTACCAAAGGTTTACACCAATAACGTTTACACGGTTCTACAGTACCTGTAGGTAGAGCTCGTTCAGCTCTACTAATTGATCTCGTGGTCTTCTGCCTATATGTTGACTCATCATATTCACAGATGGCCATGTGGTCCATGAAGCATTTCAAGAAAAATCCGTCATGTTTGTGGACTTTTTGTCCATTCCTCACTTCAAACTAGTGGCACGATTGGCTAATAAATTTCTCTGGTCAAAGAATCACCAAGGTTGAACCGGTACGCGGTACAAAATCGTCCCCGGTTTTATGAAAACTAAATCGTTTGTTGGATTGTGTAAATAATCATAGTTGGAAACCTTTGAGAAAAACATAATTTTCTTCAATTTAACACAAGTTTAGGCTAGTCCCATGTAGTGACAGAATTCGAAGCAGTTTAACCCAGTAAAATAAAATTATCGCCAGAAGTTGAGCTAACATATTCCGGTTTGTAACTTGCAGTTGTGAGTTTCTAAGCTGAGCCAATCAGTTTAAACTGCTGATTTCTATACTAACTTGCTCATCCATAAACTTTCTTGCGTTTCAATTGGTCTGAAGGCATTATTTTATTCAAAAATGTTCTGCATTTATTTCGCTTTCAATTACGTCCTGTATTTTTATTATTATTATTTTTTAATGATTTAAGGCGCGTGAACGTCTCAGGTTATTGGCGCCCGGAGCTTTTTTCAGTGCACTGCCGGCCTTCGGACAGTGTTCTCTCGTTATAGACAACACTGTCCATCACCGGACAGTGAGCTGTAAGAAGCTCCTAGAAAGAGAAAATCTAAGGGTCAGCAGCTGGATTCGAACCCAGGACCTCCGCGTGGGAGTCCAGTACGCTAACCGCATAGCTAATCCCTTCCCTTATTATTATTATTATTAATATTTTTTTGTAGTATCGAGGAAAATTGAATTTTTTCTTTTAAATAAACTTCATTTCCAACGACGTTTCGGCGAATTCATTGCCTTCTTCAAGGAATGCACCGAAGAATTTTACAAATCAACTGTTTAATGAGGCAATGAATAAAAATAATATTAATATAGAAATACATGTGAAAATATGTTGCGTATTTTTTTTTGTAAGAATATAGAAAATTAAGATGTAAAATGTAAAAATGAGAAAAAATACGTTTATTTAGTGTCCTTGTCTGTTAAATTACAGCAGAGTTTGAGATTTATGTAGTAATGGGATATATAATTAAGTTTAGAAAAAAAAAACAAAATAATGTGAACTAGCTTGATGGATATTAGTAGTAAAAATTGGAGAGCTTGTTAGTGTTTGTCTTGAAATGTGAGGGAGTTTTTATTGATTTTATTTTCATGCGTTCTGTTGGAGTTAGAGGCAAGTGTAGATGTGTAGAGTAGATCGCGAGTGGGAATATTGGATATGGATAGGTGGGGTGTGGTAAAGTTGATTAGTTACTTGGTTGTGTTTTTTCTATTATGCAAAAAAAAAAAAAAGAAAAAAAAAAGAAAAAAGATAGAAATAACAGTGTTTTGGAACATTTAAAAAGTAAATTTTTGTTTTAGTTGTGAAAAGAAGAAGGAAGAGGCAAACCCGTTTTTTGAGATGGAGCGAATGAAATTAATGTTCTGCTTGTAAAGGTGCTGAGAAAGATCCGGTAGAAATCTGTCGAAATGAACTGGTTTTTTCCTTTTATAGCAATTAAAGTGAAAACTCGTTTTGTCTGATTGTTTTACTGTTGCTGAAACTAACACACACTCGCGGTTGAGCGCTTTGAAACACAACTTTCTGCGTTTTTTTTTTATGTTGCTGACACCTGAACTAAAAACAGTTCTCAAATCAATAAAATTGCACATTTTCGTTAAATTTATTTTACTTATTATATAATGAAACTGTAATTTCTCAAAAATCACCGCAAATTAATTGGTGTATTGACATTATTTAAATATAAATTAACAAATACTATTATTCAAATTTGAGGTTATGCTGTGAACCTTCTAAAGATTACGCAAAACTAACTGTTAGTATATTTATTTACTATTTTGTGGCCTCATCCGTATGGCGGTATAACTGGGAGTTGGGAATGAATTTTAACCCCTCAGCCTTTATTTAATGTCTAACTCCCACACTTTACCAACCATTCCTTGTATTCCATTCGCTTTTGTGTGCTGAGGGCATTGTGCATCTCCCGTTCATCATTATCCTAGTACAGGAATTAATCTAAAGTTCGCTATCCATTGCCAAAACATCAACTTGTCTTAAGAAGGTTTTTCCATATTACTCATTTAACACACTATGCAGTTGAATTATATCTAAATTCAATTGCATTCTACGTGAAAGTTTTTTGTTTTTTTTTTTTTTGTATTGTTACACCAGTATTTTTGAATATGCACCGTTGAACCTGCACACCGGTGCACACGTTCACTCCGATGGGAAAAGCTACCCAGCAGTTACACTCCCAGCTCTCTTCACTCGATGAGGAAATCGCGAGGTCACTGGCGTTTTAACCTTAATCAGAAAGGGTTATCTGAAATAGTGCAAGATGATAGAAGGCAGACCAAGGAATTAGATTGGGATTAGAGGAATTTTTTAGAACTGGATCGGGCTCCAAATTGTCAAAAGGAATTTCAAGGTATCTGTGAATGGTTGAATTCGAAACGTAAAAAGGAGGAATTGGATTGAAGAGATTGTATTCTCTGGAGGTTACTTGGGTGAACTCAAATATTCAATTGCGTACGTCAAAGTAGATTTTAAAAAAGTATTGTGTTAAAAGACGTTTGTTCTTCGTTGAGAGACTGGACAGATCCAGTCCAGGTCTTCTGACCTCAGAAGGTCAGATAGTTCTCTCAATAGTTAGTTTAAATGTTTTAAAGTTTTAATGGGCAAAGAAGATCTCCAGGAATATTTAACTTTTGGTTAGTTAGGAGAGTTCACAAAATTCCCTTCATTGCAGCAGCCCCTTTAATATGCAATTATTGTTCTATTAACTAGTAAAATAGTTACCTACTATGAAATTGATATGTATAGAAAAAAATAAGGTTGAGAAAAATTTCTCATTAGTTTTTTTGTAAATTAAATTTTCTGTTATAATTTTCCTAATGGAATGAAAACTGCAGCATTAAATTGTAGTTTTAATGGTCATATAATAATAAAAGACCACTCCTAACTTAGTCTAAGAGAAAACTTGAGTTGCAAAGAGAATTGAGAGTTGATTTTTCAAAGATACCAAACGCTGGTGATCTACTTCTTAAGGTACATTGGAATGAAGTAGAATTAGCTATAATTTAAGAGCCACATTCCGTCGTATCCACCTCAACTTGGAAATCAGTTAGGTTTTCCTTCATTTTTCTTCCTAGGTCCCATTCCTCTACTGGAAATCATTACTCATACAGCCTTAAACTGTACTACCGCTTACATCAACTTTTTACTGACTTTATAAGGTTACAGGCGCAAGGCTAGGAGGTGGGTGATATAAAGATTAAACTAACTGTTATTTATTATGATTTAAGATTTTTCTAAAAAAAAAAAGTGATGATTTAGCAAAAGAGTTGATACTTTCTTGAGGTAAAGTTGTTAGCATGTTCCCAGTTAGTCGAATTACAGTAGTTTATAGCTTAATTGTTTAGGATGTCAAAAGTTACTTTAGTAAGAGGTTGTTGGGTTTGCGGACCTCTCAGAGCCTTGCTAGAGGCTTTTGACGTTATAATACTTACGCTTTTTAAAACTTTTCTTCATTCTGTCTTAACCAATTCTTAATGTCTTAACCAATAAAATTAATGATACAAATTTGTACAACTTTTGGAAGGGAACTTCCCTACGAAGAATTGATTACTACAACAACAACAAAAAAAGTGATCATCCTACCCATTTATCTTAAATAAGTTGGAGATACTTCACTAAACTCGCCAGTAATAGAGTAAAATGGGAATGAAAGATGTGGAAGATTCAAAGAAGAGTTAGTACTCAATTTTCAAAGATAACCTTTGTTGTCGAAATGAGAGTAATGGCCATTAAGTTCCTATAACATCAGCTCCCGTCTGAAAATATTTATATCTGCCTTGTGTTAAACATTTAGGAGTTTCCAAACATCGCTTAACATGATATTTTGATTTATTTTGTTATCTTAAATATTTTTAAATAAATTAATGATCTGACTTATCATTAAAATTTTAATATTTGGTTTTATAAGCAGTAATTCTTTACGTTAAGCTTTCCCTAAAGTGACATTTCTGCTATTAATATGAAATCTTTGATAAAATTCCAATTTCGAAAAACATCGTTTGGTCGTGATACTTTACGATTTTGTCCAGGTGTGGCAGTGATACAGAATGAAGTAAAGCAAATATGTGGCTACCTGTAAAGCAGTTTCAAACTGTGATTTTCTTCAAAACCATTTAAGACATCTCATTTTTGTATTGATTGTTCAGTTTTGTCGATTTTCACTTTGTTGGCTCAAACGATTTTTCCTTAAAATTTGTGCATAACTACTTGGAAGTTGGTTTTCTTTTGTTTTTCAGAGAATATTTCTTTCAGAGGATCTGAGCGAACGGATCTAAAGTGGACAATGAACCTCTTCTCCTCAGTTTTAGCTTGCGATTTTATTCCAATGAAAAGTTTTACGCCAAATAGGTTTGTTTAAATTTAATGTTATAAATAGACGTTTGAAGCGTAATTAATTTTCTTAGCGAATTTTTCAGGAAACAAAAATGTTACTTCTGTTCCAGGGAAGCTGGCAATGATGAAAGTTTCTCCAAATTCGTTTAACTTAATTTCGTTAATTGCAATAATTAAAAGTCGGCTGTGAAGCGAGAGTGACTTTCAAGATTTGGGTTCACCTTCTTTCCTGACTGAAAATAATCTACACTCTCAGATCGATTCATTCAACGTGGTGGGGCGCCACAGTAGCCGAGCGGTTAAGAGGCGAGACCTGCGACGCTAATATGAATTGAGGTACTGGGTTCGATTCCCCGTCTTAGGCCTTGGATTTTATTTAGTGGCTAATATGAGAAATTTAAGAGTAAAGTATGTTTGCTAATTGCCTCCGTCCACGACACCTGATTGGTTGTTGGACGTTAAGCCCCGCCTGAAAAAATAGGCGATTACTTTACTACTTTACTTTACTCATTCAACGTGGTTTCCTTATTTTTAGCTCTTCTCAATTTTGCTAATTTTACATAACTAATTAACTGCAGCAATGATTTATCGCAGATCAGAAAACGAATTGAATTTACCTTTCAATTTTATCTGTTTGCATTGTATAAAAGTGATTGACATATCAGTAATGGGTATTTGTATGTCAAGATTATTATTCGTCGATTATTACAATCAAATTGAACTGTTAAAAGCAAAGCTTTATTGAATGTTACAAAATCGAAATGCAATCCCGTAACTTCAATCAAAATCATAATTATTTGTTCTGTACTGGTCACTAATATTGCATGCTAGATAATAACGCAAATATTGGCTTTTCTTAGTTGGCATTGATTTGGTTTTACAGTTAGTTTTATAAAAATAAAATTTTCTAACCACCTCAATATAAAATATTCATACATTAATAATAATTATAGTTATTATTTTTGTTGTAGTTATTGTTGTTAATAATAAATGCGAAATATGTAATTAGGTAGCTTTTGAGTTTCAAAAAGCATTGAGAGCGATCGTCTTTGTTTTATACGGTCCACTTAATGTCACTTAATAAGCGATATTTCAGCACGAGTATTTCATAATTAACTTCTACTACATTAGTTAGAACCAATAGTTGGTAAGGAACGAATTGCTGAGGAAACAACTGAAGCGCCTACTCCTTACAATAGGGATAAATGTGTTGTGTTTGGTAAGATCCAAATAGCGGTTTCAGGCATTAATTTCCGCTATTTGACCACTATTATGCCGTGGGTGCCAGACAGTAAATGCATCAAGAACAACCGGGTGAAAATAAAAAATTCTTAAAGAAAATAATCAGAATTCCTTTTAAATCTGAAAACGGGACAAAGTTTAATTTCATTATGTTCACATTATACTCACATTTGTAAACTCTTTAAGTACAAAGACGGACGCTCTATTGATGCTGAAATGTGGAAGCACAACAAACCAATGGAAATGATGTACTATTAGTCTCGTTGGTTGTTCAAGGTGCATTCAACGCCGCTTGGCGGCCAGCTATACTATACCAGTTTCAAAAATGTGGATGTACTAGAAACCTTTTTGAGCTTTCAGGGGATTATTTCACAGGAAGAAAAGCAGTCTTGTCGTGTACATCCTTGACAACAGAAAGAACTTTAGATAGTTAGAGGATGTCCTCAGGGATCATGTTGTGGACCAGGATTTTGGTCAATACGATACCCTACCAAAGATATACTATCCTGCAGGTGTAACGGTCATAGCTTTTGCCGACGATCTTCTTTCTTTTTATGATTTCTGGTAAAGAAGAGTATGAATTGTAGATGATGACTAATTTAATTTTTCTGCTTATAGAAAATTGGGTCCATCGGAACAAAATTAGCTTCAAAATAGAAAATCTCAACTAATGAGGATTTCACAGCTCAGGAAGTTCTTACCGGTGAAGGTACTTTTATAAGGAAAACTACTGAAAGAAAGACAAGAGATGAAATATCAGGGTGCTATTATGGACAAAATATTTTCATTGTCCAAAAGTAATTCAGGGTAATAGGAACAGATGCCATTGAAATGATATACATAGGAGCTATATTGCCTGTATTGTCATGCTGTACCAATATGGTATAACGCAATTGACAATAAATTTATTCTGCAAAAGTTGAAGAGAGTCCAACGATTTGATTAAATTGTTTAACGTTAAACACGCAAAAAACTGTCATAGTTCCTTTTAAAAAAACTGTTTCTGTAAATTCAATTAGAAAATGTCACCATGAAGGCACCGAAATAAGGATGGAAACTGGTTGTATCTACTTAGGTGTACCATTTGCATCTTCTGGAAAATTTAGAAAAGCAGCTAATTTTTTTTTAACAAATGTTTCGGGGCAAATTCGGCTGTTATGAGCATTTTAAAACAATGTAAGTCGGATAGTTGGAAAACCAAAAATTTCTTATTCGATTCTCTTTCAGAATCAACACTTCTATATATGTCGGAAATTTGGGGCCCTAGCTATACCGTTATCATTGAGAAAGGTCAAACCAAATTCTTAAAATATCTGTTACACTTGCCCTTAAATACCCCGAATGTTCTAATTCGGCTTGAGACAGGGCGACCTCATTTAAAATTAAAAGTGTTCTCCAGAATGATTGGTTGGTGGTTACAAATTTTGAAATTACCCCGAAACAGGTTGCCTTATATAGCCTTTCGAAGATTGAAAGCTCTTACCGACTGCCCTTCCATACCGTATAACTGGGCTCTACAACTGAAAAGTTATCTAGCTACTATCGGTAAAGAACATCTGTGGGACTGTGAGGACCATAATACCATTATAAAATGTAAAAAAGACTGTATTAGCGCATTTAGTAACCACTTGTTGAGCAAAGATATAGATTTAGCTATAAATTCAACTTTTAATTTGTTCTACAGAAATGTTAGTTTATTGGGCGGCCAAGAAACGTACCTCGATTCAATTCCGCAAATCAGTCGAATCAGAATTATTTCTCAGATTAGACTAGCTTCTAAAAAATCTGTTCGATTGTTTATTAATGGACTGAAATACACATTTTTTCCTGAAAGACAATGTAAATTGTGTAATGAGGCTAGTTCTAAGGACGATCTTTGTCATTTCTTTACAGAATGTAAAATTTTAGATTGGCTGAGAAATAAATTCTTACTAGTTCATTTTCAAGAAGAGCAGGTTTCTAACTTGGTCCAATTTGAAAAATTATTGTGCTTAGATGATATCAAAGCAAACAGTATTTGTCAATTTACTATCGAGGGATTAAGAGTAAGATCAATATTATTGTAGGGCTTAAACATGTACTATTGTTGTCTCTCTTTTGTGCTTCTGTGTTTGAATTATTCTCTGACATAACATTCATTTCTTCAAAATATCATTGTCATTTGTCTATATGTAAGATGCTGAAGATTTCTGTCATATTGTCTAAATAAGATTTCTTATACCCATATGTATTTTTTGTGTAAAGTTCACTATTTTTACAGGATTTCAAAGAACCCAGTTCTAGTGTCAGATTAATATTTTGTAATGTTGTTTCAGCTTTGTATGCTCACCCCCTTGCTATGGTGAAAAACTTGAAAGCAATAAAAATGTATTGTATTGTATTGTATTGTCATGCTGTACCAATATGGTATAACGCAATTGACAAGAAATTTATTCTGCAAAAGTTGAAGAGAGTCCAACGATTGATTGCGTTAAGAACAATTAGAGGATATAGAACCAATCTCTTATGCTGCTTGCATACTTGCTAAAATGGTTTCGATAGAGATTAAACTAAAGGAATTAGTGGAAGATATTATGCCATTAAAATCAGCAAGCATGGGCCCCAGAATTTCTTGTAGAGAGAAGCCTGTGACTGTATCCATGTGGCCGCATCCTGTCGAATTCATAGAGGTTGAGGAAGAAGTGGAAGATTATAATTTAGATTTATATACAAACGGAAATAGATTGGATGGCCCGGTAGGCAGAGGAGTGGTTGGATACCATCGAGACGGACAATAGGTATGCTGTATTAAGGTAAAACTAGCTGACTGTGATTCTAATAATCAAGCAGAGCAATATCGCAAGCATTAAAATGGTTGTCAAAAGAAGGGAATAACTGGTGTGCTAGAAAAAGGGCCATAATTAAAACTGACGGTCAGTGCTCTTTAGATTAGTTGCGGCCTCCGAATAAACGGAATGCTGATACCGAAGATATTACAGAGCAGTTGAGTACCTTAAACAAAAAAGGTTGGAAAGTAAGTATTTGGGTGAAAGCGCACGAGGGTACTAAAGGAAATGAGGCTGCAGATCAAGTAGCAAAAGCGGCAGCAAGAGGCAAATTGCAGATTGAATACTCTTTGGTCCCTCGAAGCTACAATTGGTCAATGAATTTAAGGGAAAGCATGGAAGGCTGGAAAAACTAGCGGCAGCTGCGAAATACTTTATAACAGTTGCGGCTAGAATGAAGTCAAACTACAAGACCACGTATAAAATGACACAAATAATGTCTGGACATGGAAAATGTAGAGAATATTTTTGTCGGTTTGAAATAATAAGTGACTCTGCTTGCCCATGTGATCGGGTTACCGTCCTATCTTGGGATCATCTGCTATTCGACTGTCCACTGCTCGAAAGGTCTAGATTTGTCTACTTAAGGAGGTGACCACTAAAATTAGAAGCTGACCTGTGAAACATCATGAAATTATAAAAGACAATTTATTTAAATTTGGAATATCTGTATATGGGTTGGATTATTCTTTTTGCAATTATTGATTGTCTTGTTCCTAAAAGTATTGACATACATGTAGTCATTAAGGGAGCTCTTATTAAAAAAATAAAAATAAAAAGTACAAAGACAATGATTCCCAAGATCAACTGCTGATTTAACGAATGAAAATAAAATATCCTGGTTTCGTCAGATTCAATAGGCTTAAATTGGCTTATTTGCGATTTAGACGACTCTTTTCATTCGGTTAGCCGTTGGAAATTTCAGATTGGCTGTAGAATACTTAAAAACAATGAGTACCTAAAAAAAAGAGTTTATTTTAAGGACAGAAACTTCGCAGTTCACAAGTACTTAATGTTTGTATCCATTAAATTATCACATTGCTAAAAATATTTAGCAACAATATTGAATGCATTATCAAAATTAAAGGCGAACTAGTGGATTTGAGTTACAAACCCTGGTTATATCTGATAAATGAACTCATGCTTATTGTCTAACTTCAAAGAGATGGCTGATGATAATGGGTTTCCGCTGTCACATTTTGTTAAGAAAATCATTAAAGAGGGACGCTCTTAATATTAAAGAGTAAATTGTATTGTGTTCATTTTAATGCTAAAGAGCTTAAGGCAGTATTTAGTAACAATTTTTAATTTTAATTATTATAATATCAATGTTTCCATATAAGACTAATGATTAGACACATTCAAAGCAGAAGATTATTCAGAACATGTAATGTAATATTTTAGGGACAGTCTTTTACATTATTAAAATAACTAATTAATTATTTACTAGAGACTCGAAGTTGGTGTCACCATTGGAGAGAGGTAAAGAAATTAAAAAGAGAACAAATATACAATAACCTACATATTTGCTATTATTCATCGTAGCACGCATGTTTACTGCATCAGTAAGATCAGAGGGAGATTAATCAATTTGATGAAGAGATTTCGACTTCTCAAAGTTTCCGAATCGCACCAGACTAACTGACTGCAACACCTACCTGAAGGATGAAGGTTATTGCTGTCCTCGGGATTACTTGCTGAGGAGCGCAGTGCACAGACTAATTCACTCCTCACAGATGTATCACTTGTTGAACAACACTCGGACAACATTGCTGGCTTTTCCTATGGCGAATTTTAATCTCGATTCGGGCATCTTCGCTTCCTCTATATCTGGATTTTTGCATACTACAATATCTTATGTGACTTAGTCAATTGTACAGATCTGTATCTATAGATTTTTATGGGACATGAAATGTTTGCAGAAGTTCAGTAAGTTCAATATTAAACGTTCATGAGTTTTTTTTTTAATTTATTTAAATTATATTTAAATAAACTTTGTACAATTACATGTTTTGCTAATAATTTGAAAAGATACAAAACATTTAATAAGGTTTATAAAAAAAAAAAGCAAAACAAAAATTGTTTGATCGATGGTAGCGACCTCTAAATATTAATCGATTTTGCTCTACTACGGACGAAACTTTTTGTTTTTAAATGAACTTTGGTTTTCCGCCCGGCGCTCTTTAAAATTTAAAAGTCATCATTTTTTGAAACACCCTACTGTTTACTTTACCGAATTGCCAGGATTACCAGCTATTTTGTCAATCAAATTCGGAACATAATTTCTAAATTCGAAAAAAATTAGTTGATAAAAAGTTTCACAACACAATATTTTGAGGTTTTATCGAATAAATCTTAGAATTTCATCTTAAAATTGAATGATGATAACGAGCACATAAATTTACAGCTTTTACTTCAAAATTCGATTAAAGGTACTCATAAAAGAGGGGAGTGGACAGATTCCTTCTAAAGTGGTATGAATTAATTTTGTGTGAAACGTACGGGGGTTCGAAGCAAATTTTTGCTTTAGAACTTTGAGAATATTAATATGAGACACTCTAGGGAGTGTTCGCAACAGTTGTTTTGTTGCTGTAATGAAAATAATGATTTTGGTCGGTGCTAAGAATAACATGAGCGCCGTAAAGCAAAAAAAAAAAAAATTAAGTAAATCTAAACTGGTCTTAAAAAGCAGTTCTTTATCAATTATATACCAGATAATCTCCAATAAATAAATGCTACGATATACAGGGTGACCAGAGTTATAGGCTCCACCCACTTTTTCTTTTAACGGCGGGAAATTCCGAAAAAATAAAAAACACGTAGGTATTTAATCATTTTTAGTCTTGTTTATTTTCAGTGATTGACCCATTTTTTGAAATTCTTGTATCTCGAGATACAGCATCCAACTTTTGTTTTTCAAATGGAACGTTATATTTTTTTTGCATATTTTTATATTATTTGAGCTCCTAAAAAAAACACAAAAAAAAATTTTGAAATCGGTTAGGTTTTTCAAAAGTTATGGTAATTTAAAATATGAAAAACAAATTTCAGTTTATTTTTTTTTAAAGAATCTGTTCAAACTGGGCACAATCAACGGATAGGCAAGTTAAAACTCTGGACTCCCACGCTCTGCTTGTAGCAGCACTTATGGTGGCTAAGTCAAGATCTAGGCAGGCTAAAGTTATTCTACGTTTCAGCTCATCGACTGAAGCCACGGGATTAAGGATACTGTACACTATATTTTTTAGATATCCCCACAAAAAATAGTCCATTTGGGTTAAGTCCGGAGATTGAGGTGGCCATTGGATGGGGCAATGAGTCCCTAAGCAATTTTATGGGAATTTCTGTCCAGATAACCTCGAACCACTCTCGCATTATGTGTTGGGCAACCATCTTGTTGAAAATACATATCTAGCCGACGTTGTAGATGAACATTTTCAAGCAGAACTGGCAAAATGTCTCTTAAAAAAAAGTTGGATACCTTTCACCTGTTAAGTTCCCTCTGTAGAAGTATGGGCCGATTAGTTGATTTCCTCCACACCAAACGTTTGTAGAAAAAACAACCTGAACGTCGAATAACTTTAGCCTGCCAAGATCTTGACTTCGCCTCCACAAGTGCTGCTAAAAGCAAAGCGTGGGAGTCCAGAGTTTTGGCTTGCCTATCCGTTGAGTGTGACCAGTTTGAACAGATTCTTTAAATAAAATAACGTAATTTTGTAATTCATTTTGTAAAATTAATAACGTAATAAGCGTAATTTTGGCAGCAGTTGGATGCTGCATCTCGAGATATAAGGGTTAAAAAAAATGGGTCAATCACTGAAAATAAACTGGACTCAAAATGATTAAATACGTTTTTTATTTTTTCGAAATTTCCCGCTGTTAAAAAAAAAAGTGGGTGGAGCATATAACTCCCTGTTTACAATGAATGGATGTATGCTATAAACTCAATCCAAGGGTGTCGTTCAACATAGACATTAGTACCGCTTTCTTCTCTGATCACAGTTAATGCAATGTGCAGATGTTATGCGGTTTACATTTATTACTTATACTCTACTTTGAAAGCAAGAGGAAATCAATAAAAGCTATGGATACCGCCTTGAGGAGTGACATCCGCGTCGTTAAGATGCTGTCTTGCTTCCCTTAGGCAGTAAATCTCACGCACAATTACAACGTTCATCTGGTGTCTAACATTTTCGTTTTATTTTAATGCTGCTCATTATTTATTTATTTTTCAAATACGTTTGTTTCCATTATTTTTGAATAAAAAATGTAAATTTTCATGCAATGGTTACTTAATGATCAATTATAAGTTTGTTGCAAACTACAATTAATTAGAAAACTTAAATTTAGTTTATCTTTTTAATGGTAGAGACAGAATAAGCAGGAAAAGTTAAATAAATCCAAATGTCTTTGTATTAATAAAATATGCGAAATAGTCCAAGAGCTTCTACTTCAAAACTATGTGTTTTATTGGAGAAACATTCTCTCCTGATAGTAATATTTATGACGGTAAGAGACTAGTACTGCGATGCTGTATTGTGCACTGTGTAATATGTATTATGGTACTTGGATCGATTGTTGCCTTGGACTTTAATGATTATTATATGAAATTTCATAGTAAAGTACGCTTGCTGGCCGTCTCCGTCCACAACAGGTAATTTGCAAGTTGGACAAAAAGCCGGCCTAAAAAATAGGCATATTTAAGAGCTTCGTTTCATTTAAACTCTGTATAAAAGGAGTAAAATATTTATTGATAAAAAAACACGTTTATTGGAACACATAAATCAAAAGCTCGGTAGCCAAGCGGTTAGAGGCGAGACCTGCGAAGCTAATATGAACTGTGATACTGGGTTCGATTCCCGATCTTAGGCCTTCGGTTTTTATTTAAAGGTTTATAAAAGAAATTTACAGTAAAGTATGTTTGCTAGTCGCCTCCGGCCACGACACCTAATTGTTAGTTGGACGTTAAGCCCCGCCTGAAAAAATAGGCGATTACTTTACATAAATCAAAAGAAATAAAATGAATGGGAATAAAGAAGAAAAGCTAAGTGATTAGTTATGCGCTTAGCAAATGCTACATTCACACACGAGAATCTCAGGTTCGAATCTAGCAGCTGGCCTTTAGTTTTTCTCTTCCTAGGAGCATCTTACAGCTCATTGTCCAGGTGATAGACAGTGCTGACTTTAATTCTGGGCGCCAATCACTTGAAATGATGAAGCGGCTTAAATTAAAAAATAAAGGTCAATAAATAAAGAATTAAAAATAAAAATAATTGTTTCTGCGCCGAATTTTCTTACAAGAGAATATTGCCTTGCTTTCCACTGTAAATTTCTGTTTTATTTAATTAAATATTTGCTCTGTGATTTAGTTTTGGTAATTACCGAGGGGAGAAAGTTTTCAGCTGTAACATCATCTAGAAAAGATTCAGTTGATAACAAAAAGGAATATTGTTGGGTTCAGAAGTTTGGAAATAAATTAGGTTGGCCTCCCGTTTAGAGTTTATGTTTGAAGAAACTAATTCTGTGATGGCTCTACGTTTTACTAAGTACGTTAAGAGACTCTTTTTAAATTAATATTGTATAGATACAAACAAAATATAACCTTTTATTTACTAAAAATAAGGATTACATTAGTTTTTTTAACTTCATTATATCGAAATGTTCTTTTTATTTATTTTATTTTTTTAAACACATAGAACATAGCTATTATTTATTTACTATCAATAAACTGGAAGAAATGACGTAACTGATCTGGTCCTTGCGGACCTTGGGTATCGTACATCAGATATTTGATATATTTAGAAACTTACTGACTTTTTTACTCACTGGTTTTACACATTTTTACAAATTTTCCAGATATTAATTGCTAAAAGATCCGGTGTACCTTGGATGAAACAGTATTAAGATGTTTGATGTTTTTGTCCGAAGATAATTCCTCGCTCTTTTCATAAAACCTCTTCTTTTTTAAGTGGAAAACCAACTCGTTCTTGTTCTGTATTTTCTAACGTTCGTTGATTCAGTCACAGATTAATATTCAATCTGTTGATTGATTCATTCTGACACTATTCAAACTGATTACGGCAAAATAAAGCCAAAATCATTGTTAAACAGTAGACATTCATTTCAATTTTCTGCTCAAAAGATTAAAATACTAAAGGGCGATTGGTAAAATGACAGGTAGAAAAAAAGGTCTAGTAGCTTTACCCAACAATCTTGGGCTCTTCCCTAATGTTAAGGATCTAAACAAAGAAAACAATAAAGGCAGCTAGTACGAGGAATTCTCTTCCAGTCGCAAGAGTCTAATTTCAACGTTCAACATGCGGTAATGCGGCCAGTTTGTCTGGCTAATTTAACTGCCTATCTCAGTTCTATGTTTCAAATCAGTCGTGTTGTTCTAGTCTTTAAATTGGTTATTTCAGAATGTTTCAGTATTTATAACTAAATTTTGATTTAATCATACTACTTTTACTCTTTAACAAAAACTTACAGTTTAAAATGTTAAGTATAAGGGTTGATTAAACGCCAAAAGGTACACAAATCAACAAGCACCCAACATTTCATTAATTCTTCATTAATATTTAAGTAATTTTACTGCATTAATATTTTTTAGAATTTATTAGATGTCACAGACCCTTATGCTGGCCATTTTCGTCTACAAAATATATGTTCAAGTAGAACTGTAGATTGACTGTAATATCTAGTTATTTATAATAATCAAACTGTTGATTACAGGTTAAAAAGAAAAACGTTATAAAAAATAAAAAAAATTATGAGGCTAAAGAATTCAAAACCTTTTTTAAAAATCCTTACACCAAATACATCAATGATTTTGTTTATTTTATTTATTTATTTTTAAATAAAAATTGTTGGTTTAAGTTCATTCTTCGATTAAAGTAATTGTTACTTTAAGTAGTGGTCAAGCATTTGTGATAATAGGTAATAATTATCTGGCTTTATCGCAAATAATATAGTTTTCTTCAATTACATTCTCAATCTAGGTATTCATCCCACAATGTTGTATACATGTAATGTAAAATGAATAAGATATGCATATTTTTAGGGCAGCTAATTATACCAGTATTTTACTATAAGTAAAATTAGGGGGACTAAATTAAATTACAATTGAGAAATCAATAATTGTTGAATAATCTACTTGTTATTACCTGTGTGTTATTTGTGCTCACGAATATTTCGGTAAGACGAATTCAAGACAGTAGCCGACTCTAACTTTGTTTTTTTCTACTTTAACATGCATGTACGTATATGTGATTTATCATAATTATAACAAAAAAATATTATAAATGAAGTGGCCAGCATAAGGATCTGTGACATCTAATAAATTCTAAAAAATATTAATGAATATTAATGCAGTAAAATTACTTAAATATTAATGAAGAATTAATGAAATGTTGGGTGCTTGCTGATTTGTGTACCTTTTGGCGTTTAATCAACCCTTATACTTAACATTTTAAACTGTAAGTTTTTGTTAAAGAGATTTTTGTACCTTTTGGATGGATTTTCCTTTTTGTCTATTTTGCAAAGTTACATATCTGCTTTACAGATTTTTTTTTAATTTGGAATAAGCATTTCTATCATTATAACCTGATAAGGTGTTAAGTCGGAACCGTAACTACCACTGGAGAGATCTTTTTAAAGAATGATTATTAGTTGCGGTCCCCCAAACCATCCTCAATAACAATATTTGTACGTAAATAACAAAATTAAACTGCGATTTCAGTACTTCCCTTTAAGAGGAGTAAGAAAAATAAACTGCGATTGCAGTACTTCTAGGCAAAGAGACAAAGATTTTTTAATCAAACGACAATTCATTGATTTAAATCGGTTCACTCATTGATAATTTAAACGATTGCAGTACTTCCTCTTAGTAGGTGCAAGAGCATGATAGCACTTCACAGCCACGCAGAGGAGCTTTAACCACTTATTCGAGCTGAATTTTATCAAAATCGGACTAAGCGTTATAAAAATATTGGTAATAATAGTTTTAGAAAGGGCCTTATTTGGGTGGGGCGAACTCCCCTCCTTATGACGCACAGCGTCCAGGCTTTTAAAGTGCAAATTTGTACAAAATTTCGATTCGAATGACACATCATTCATGAAAATCGGTTCACGTGTAGATAATTAGAAACGATTGCTATACTTTCCCTTAACAAGTGTAAGAGCTGATCGCCGCTTTAATGTTACTTAGGGGAGCCCTAACTCTATCATCCTACCAAATTTTATCAAAATCGGGCCAAGATTTACAGAGTAATTAGTAATAACAATTTTGAAGGGGGCCTTACATAAAGGGGGCTAACTCCTCCCCCATTTGATGTACAGCGTCGAGACCCCCAAAAGGCACATTTACATAACATTCCGAATCGAATGACACTTCATTCATGAAAATCGGTTCGCGCGTTTAGGCGCTGCGTTGTTTACAAAAAAGGTAACAACAACAAGAACAAGAACATTTTCTGAAAATGCCGTTTTGGCCTATTTTCAGCAACGTATTTCTCGAAATCTATTAGATCTGGGTGGTTGCAAAAAAATTACAGGCATAAAGGAGGGTTTGCCCTTTATTTTAAAGAAAATTTGGGAATTTTATCTTTTATAGAAAAAGAGAAAAAAATTGTCAAAGTTGGGTGTTTTTCAACGTTACGCTTTTTCGTGCAGTTTTTGACGATCAACCCTTATACAACTGTCCTACCGGACAGTTTTAATAAAAATTCCACTCGTTCCTCTTTGGAGCTAGATTGATCAGTTTGGGGTAGGGATTTCGACTTTATTTGCGTTACCGTCTCGCACTACACTCACTAACTGGATAGTATTCTTTGAGAGAATTGCTAATATTTCAAGTCGAAGACGATTAGGTGTTTAAACCGATTTGTAGGTCCGTAGATCTAGAGAGAGGATATCTACCTAACTAACCGGATATCCGTAAGGCTTCTTCAACTTTCCGTCAGTGAAACTAAGAAATCTGACCTTTCGGTGAAGGCTGTTGATTTCTCACGTTGTTTTGAAATGCTTGGCCGTCCTAATACCTAATTGGAGGCAGTGAAAATAGATTTAATCAACCTTCAAATTCAACCACCCTTTTTAGCAGCGCCAAAAAACTATTTCATTCAATAACTTTCATAATACTTTTTTTTTTTTAATGCGTTGTTAACTTAATGGAGGTGGTGGATAAAGGAAAGTTATTAGGTAGATGTTATTTGTAACAATTTAGAAACAAAGTTATTAGTGGATTAGTTTACAACAATGAAAAAGGGGAGGTTGTTTATCAGACACATGTTTGATAGGGGGAAAATGTTCGCCCCGATTTTATGTTAGAGACATTTCCATTGCAAACTGAATCCCCGCCTGACCATATTTCATTATTTAGATCATAACAGATTCCGGCCAAACCCACTGGGGCTGAAGTTCTCTCTGAGGTCACAAATCCAAATCAGAGCACTCCCACCATTCTCGTTTTCCCTTCCATCAAGTACTCCCTCCTCATCCTTTCATTGAATAGCCGTTTATGCTCTCTAAATTGTCCCAAACCAGATTTCCATTGATTATTTTTTGATTGCGGGTGGAATATTAATGACAGGAAATGAATCTACATCTGTTAAAAATTTAGGCTTTTCTGAGAAATGTGCTAGTTAATGACAACGGAAGTAACTGCACAATTTATGACACTCTGGATCTATAAAAGTGTAGTTAGACCCATGGTGTCACACGGGGCGGTGGCGTGGTGGGCGAAAACCTTGCAGGTGGGGGGAGTCCGAACACTCAGTGGTATTCAAAGGCTGGCTTGCCTGAGTGTCACTGGGGCCATGAGGACTTCCCCTACTGCGGCCTTGGAGGTTTTATTAAATTTACCCCCATTGTACATATATATTCAAGGCGTTGTAAGGGCCGTTGTCACTAGGCTTATGAAAGGACAAGCTCCTATTACCGTTAGGCACGGAGGAGCGTATCAAGAGTTATACGAGGAGCTGGAGGCGGACCCTATCTTGGGCCTGCCTTCAGATTTTATGACTCCCAAATATAACTTCGACAAGCCTTTCAAAGTCTGTATCGGAGACCGGGAGGCTTGGAGACGTGGACCCCCAGTTATGGGAGACTCGATGTGGTACACGGATGGCTCCAAGATGGGAGAGGGTGTAGGGGCAGGAGTGTACGGGGTGAAGCCGAAATGTAGCTTTTCGGTTAGCCTAGGAAAGCTAGCTACAGTTTTTCAAGCTGAGCTAGCTGCAATTAGGTTCTGCACTACCGAGATTAAAGGGCGAGGAATTATTAATTCCAAGGTCGTAATTTTCTCGGATAGTCAGGCTGCTCTACGGGCAATTAGTTCCTACCAGGTCAACTCAAGGCTGGTCTGGGACTGTCTGGGTGCCCTGAAGGAAATTAGTGACCAGAATATGATCTTTCTAGTTTGGGTACCTGGTCATTCAGGATATAAAGGAAACGAAGTGGCAGATTTATTGGCCCGGGAAGGCTCTGCGGGACACTTCGTTGGCCCGGAGCCCTGTTTTGGGGTTTCGAAGTGTGTCAAGACTGCGGCCATTAATTTGTGGGTGCAGAGTAGGTCTCAGGAGTGGTGGCTCGCCACCACTGGACAGAGACAGGCGAAGGAGTTTATTAAAGGCTATTCGCCGAGGCTGACTGCAGAATTAATCCGTCAAGGCCGTGGGGCTATTAGGATGATTGTAGGCCTATTAACTGGCCACTGCAGACTCAGAAAACACATGCATCGCATGGGCCTGGCAGATGACAGCCTTTGTAGGTTCTGCCAGGAAGAAGAGGAAACTGCACTGCACGTGTTGTGTCAGTGTGAGGGGCTTGTATGGCTAAGGATGTTACTTCTCGGGGAGGAAAAACCAAGGCCTGAGAGCTTTACCCAGGAGTCACTCTCCAGAATTAAGAGTCTAATTAAACGGACGGGACTGGAGGGTGAGCTCTAAAAGTCGGGGAGCCACAATAGATCCAAAGGGGTCGCAGTGGCGTAGGCCTTGTGGCCGCCCTTATTTAATCTTATCTTATTTTAACTGCACAATTTTCTCTTATACCTTCGCCCTGTGAAGCAGAATCACTGCCTCAATTAATCGACAGCAATAATTGTAACATTCTCCTTGAACTGGGCATTTCCAATGAAAACCCAGGATTGACAATCTGCTTCTTTCTCCAATATTTTCTTTTACAATTCTTCAGAAAAAGTAAAAATAGAAGATAAATACTCATTTATTTATCAGGTTAGCAGAAACTATTGAAAACAAATAACCATTGGATAAAAGAACTGATGAGCAAAGGTGAAGTAGAAAGGTGACCTCAAATTTGCCAAAAGCACTATAACAGTAGGTTTGAATAAGTCGTGGCAGCCAGCTGCACTTGTCCGAGGATTCCCTTTTTGTTCACCTTAGTGAAGAGTGGTACCTGTATAAATTGGGTCTCCTCAGTACCAACCCCAGGTAAATTAAAAGATACGTTCTGTTCAAAACAAATTTTGTCGAGTACTTTCTTTAATAATCATAAATTTCCGTTCACAATTAATTTTAATAAAACCATTCTGCGTAAAAATAATAATCTTTTTGTTTTCGTTTTTAAGCCGAGATATTCTACTAAATCTAAATTATCACAACCTTAATTGTGTCATTACATCGCCTCCATTGTCTCAATTAATTTTAGACCCATTATAACGAGTGGCGCTGAAATTCTACTAAAACAGTTCTCGTTAATGAATCACGTTCTCCATGTCATCATCAAAAGAACCAAATCTCTCTTGAGAGACTTGCCTTTTGTTTTCCTTTAACAAGTAGAAGGACAAGAAACAGGCGGTAATTAGGGAAGGAATTGGCTCAGAGGTAGAACGAGTTCTCTTAAGCAAGAGTGCCTAAGTATGAATCGTTAGTTGACAATAATCTTTTCTTGCCGGCAACTTACTGTCCTACATGAACTTACATGTCAGTGACGATAGAACACTGTTTCCCATGTTTTTCATATAAACTAAAAGATTTGTTTTATTAAATTATACTAAGCGATCAGAGATTCTTTCAAAGTCTGTGACTGAACAGAGCCTACATGCATACTCTCCGCATTCTTATGCTACTTGGTGCAATGCTTACAAAAGGCAACTAACTACGAGGTGTGGCTATTAAATAACGAGACTAGCTGTAAAACATTTTATTTTAAATTTTTACATATTTAGTTATTATCACCTTCAATATACACCCCTCCCCTATCCCTACAACGCTCCATACGAATTTACCATTGTTCGAAACACTACTGGAAATCTTTTTCTGTGAGCTCCTGCATGGCGCGTGCCGCTTTTTCTTTCACAGCTTCAACGGACTGAAATCGTGTTCATTTTAATGGAGATTTGACTTTGGGGAGCAGATAAAAGTCACATGGGGCCAGGTCAGGCGAATAAGGCGGATGGTCTAAAACTGGGATGTTGTACTTGGCTAGAAACGTCTTGACAGATAATGCAGTGTGAGCCGGCGCGTTGTCTTGATGGAGAACCCGTGACTTGTTCTTCCACAAACCGGGTCGTTTTTTCCTTACTCTTTCACGGAAATGCACAAGCACCTCACGGTAGTAATGTTGATTAATTATAATCGATATTTTCATCCGTTTTGGACGTGTGGATGACGTGGGAGATCATCATCTCCGACGTCTTCTCGGCTATCATGGAAAAGCTTGAACCTCTCAAAAAAAACGATGATTAACATTCATCGCCATAAACTTCTTTTAATAAAAGATAAGTTTCAGTAACGGTTTCACCAAGTTTTGATGTGAAATTTCACGACAATTCGTTGCTCTATCTACTACATGTGTAGTATCATGTTTTCGGCAAAACGAAACTAACACCTCTTACACAAAAGACGGTTCCAGTCAGACAGATTTCTCTACAAACACGTGAGACGCTGCAATCGATAGAGAAGGCTTTACGCTGCACAGCTGTCGGTCGTTAGGATTTGGCGCATGCATAGTTCTTCTGTAGCAGCATCAGTCTCGTTATTTAATAGCCACACCTCGTATTGTTAAAGCTGAAGAAATGTAAAGTGGCACCTTTTACTCTCTGTCACGATTGTCCCATCTACAACTATCCTTTACACAGCCCACCCTTGACGACTAACTTCTGTTAAGGATCAATTGCACAACAAACTCTCCAAACTTTTACACTGCACTCTGACGATTAACGAAGGAAACAAACTTTGTGGCTTTGTTTAGAGGAAATCCAAAACATTTAACAATCTTCAGGTGATAGTTGTTTTTTAAAATGTCCTGGAACATCCTGTTTTAGAATATTGACTTACATCGTGATACTAACATTGTAACTAGGTATACAAAACCGTTTGTATACATATACTGCACTAAAAGTATATAGGGTGTCCCAAGCTATATGGATAACGACTTTTTCTCGGAAACTAAGATAGCTAGAAAAAAACTAAAAAATACGTGTTCCCTTAGTTTTTTGTTAGGAATCCAAATTTACTTCGTAATTTTTTTTCGGTGCTTCCAGAAGCGAGGTACAGGCACCAACTTCATTTTTTCAAATAGAAAGGTGCGGTTTTTATTTCAGAAATAGATTCCTCTATTTTTTTAAAGAAAAATTTACTAGAACGGTTTTTTTCTGTGAGCGATATTTTAGAAGTTATGAATGAAAACATGATTCTTATAAGAAATTTCAAAATGATAATATTATAACGGTTTTTTGATTGAATAAGAAGAAAAGTACTATTTTATCATAAATTTTACTCCTCATTAATATTGCAGATCATGCTCGAAATGGCCTCCACAATTAGAGATGCATAGACATGCACTTTCCTGCCAATTGCCCCTTACTGCCAAAGAAGTACATTCGGCTTTAACCGAGTTACAGGCATCTATTATTCTCTGCTTTAGTTCATCTACAGATGCAATCCCTGCTTGATTCTGATACCTAGATTTAGAAATGCTTTTAGATAAGCAGAAATAAGGAAAGAAAGAAAAAAGTTATGAATAATCACCTTGTTTTTCAGGTATCCCCAAAGGAAATAGTCCGTAGGTGTCAAATCCGGTGAACGAGATGGCCACTGAATCGTCCCCCATGTCGATATAATACCATGAGGCATGTAAAGAGATATCTCGATAGGCAATTTGATGGGCATGTTATATCGACACGGGGGCTATTCAGTAGCCACCTCTCTCACAGGACTTGACACCTATGGACTATTTCCTTTGGGGATACCTGAAAAACAAGGTGATTATTCATAACTTTTTTCTTTCTTTTCTTATTTCTGCTTACCTAAAAGCATTTCTAAATCTAGGTGTATCAGAATCAAGCCGGAATTGCATCTGTAGATGAACTAAAGCAGAGAATAATAGATGCCTGTAAGTCGGTTAAAGCTGAATCTATTTCTTTGGCAGTAAGGGGCAGGAAAGTGCATGTCTATGGTGGAGGCCATTTCGAGCATGATCTGTAATATTAATGAGGAGTAAAATTTATGATAAAATAGTACTTTTCTTCTTATTCAATCAAAAAACCGTTATAATATTATCATTTTGACATTTCTTATAAGAATCATGTTTTCATTCATAACTTCTAAAATATCGCTCACAGAAAAAAACCTTTCGAGTAAAAGTTTCTTTAAAAAAATAGAGGAATCAATTTCTGAAATAAAAACCCCACCTTCTCATTTGAAAAAATGAAGTTGGTGCCTGTATCTCGCTTCTGGAAGCACCGAAAAAAATTTACAAAGTTTTTGATTCCTAACAAAAAACTAAGGGAACACGTATTTTTTAGTTTTTTTCTAGCTATCTTAGTTTCCGAGAAAAAGTCGTTATCCATATAGCTTGGGACACCCTGTATAATGAATATAATTTTGGGAATTTATACTTCAAATGTAATTTATCAATAAAACAATATATCCACCATCTGCCACAATGTACAAGTTTATTATTTTAATTTAATTCTTTTAAACTCGAAAACCAGCTTCCAAATAATTACTGATTTCTAACATCTTATCTGCATTAAAAATAAAAAAATGTTCCATTTCATTTCAAGATAGAATAGCTATTAGCCTGTGGCCCAACTCACATTAAATGTATGAACAATGCAATATTTTGATGCAAACGACTTCATTTCCTCTCTGGGCATTACCATTATTTATACGTAGATTAAACAGTGTGTGACAAGCTAAACTACCACCTGCTTTTACATTCCATTCAAACTAAAAATGGCGTTATAGGGGAAGTTGAGTTAAAGCTGAGGTTGGCAAACAAGCTTTTAAAGTGTTGAACACTTCGTACTGTGCCGTTATATGTTTATTTATTTAACTTAATTCAAGCGAATCTTGCAGACTGCCGGTTGCTTAGTGAGTCACCCTGCAAAATACAAGAAAGCTCCTTAATAAGTTAGGTAGGAGTTAGTTAACTAATTCCTTTAGTGCTATTTGGCTCTGTGGTTATTCATTACGTGTCTGACAAAGGAAAGATTAAACTGCAAAAAGCAGTCTGTATACATAAAGTACACTTTGATTAATAATGCCTTCTATGTTAGCTGGAGAGAAGTAGCAAGAAGCAACATACTTTACAATGCCCAAATCCGTCCGAGCAGAAAAGCATACATCAGTAAGTGTATTGTAGTAAAACATACAACATTCCCTCTCGGCCAAGTTTGATACTAATTGTTTTGGAATCATCAGAGGAGATGGTAAAATCTAAATCAAAACAGGGGGAAAAAATAATAATAATTCAGTGAAATTGGGACGTGAGTAAATTTTTTTCATTATGCCTCCGAATAATTCTCAAAAATGGCCCCATACGAGACTTAAACGTACCGAACTAAACAAACGATACAAACTTCTAGCCAGGCTACTCGACAAACGCTCAAAACTCTCACTACAGAACAAACGACGACTCTATACAGCTATTCTCACACCAATATGGACTTACGGACTCGAACTTTACGGAGCAGCTAAAAAATCCAACATCAATAGACTGCAAACACTCCAATCCAAAATACTCCGCCGCATAGTAGACGCTCCATTCTATGTTAGCAACCACACAATCCATACAGATCTCCAAATTCCACTCATCTCCGAACTTGCCAAAATCCGATATAAAAATTTTCACCAAAAACTCTCACTTCATCCCAACCCTTTAGCTGCAAACTTGTCTTCAACTACACTACCCTCCAATCCTCGAAGACGGCTGAGGCGCCGTTGGCCCCGTGACCAACTGGATGACTAATGGCGGCCATCACTGGATGACCGTCATTCACGCCTGCCACGCTCTTCATATACACTTATCGCATTTACTTATTGTACCCTGTAGGTACAGGTGTGAATTTCATTAAAAGGATAAATAAAATAAAAAAAATGGTTCATAAGATTTCGAAAGACTCGTTTTTTTTAATCGAAAATAATATCGCATTGATTATTCAAGTTTCCGAAAGTACGCGTGTGAAGAATCTACTATTTTTCTACCAAATTAAGCATGTTCTGTCCAAGCTATCAGAGTAATGCAACAATCAGAAGTATTGTATCATGCAATACAAGATACAAGAAAGTACATAAACCACAGTGCATCTTAAAGCTTTGGTTGGAGGATTATGCAAAAATTGGTATCATTTTATGATTAAGAAACATTTTAGAAAACTATTTAAACTAAAAATGTGGGGAAAATTTGAATATTGAATTACACGCGGCCCTATTTATTAAATTTGGAATTTCTAGGCACACTTTGTAACATGAAACTCTACTTAGTCCGGAAAATTAGTTTTATAATAGTGTGTGTGAGGTAGAGAGAAGAGAGTTGAGTGTCTGAATCATCTGTCGGTCCGAATCATCGCAACTCAAACTCGAAAAAGTCGCAGGTAGGGGAAATTAGATACTTTGATTAAGTGGACACTGAGGACTCATCAGTGAGGTTTTGGTCAAAATCCTCAAACGGAAGTAATAAATTTACGAATAAAATTTTTCAATTCTTAAAAGTTTCTCAAAAACGGTTCCGACAATTTCCTTTACACATGGTATCCTAATCACTTGTATATCTCGATAATTGACTTTTATTTGAAAGATTTTTTTTCCAGAAAAGTTGCTGTTTATGGTACTTCCTTGATGGCTATTAAGAATTAATTGAGAAAATATTCCAAATTTAAAGAAATGGGGGGGGAAGACCAGATTTGCCACCTTACTGAGATTTTTCAGAATTTATAATTTTCACAAAACCGGCTCCTACCGAATTCGTGTAATATTTATATTTTATCACAATCAAACAAATCTACAACTTATAATTAAAATATTTTTACCTGAAAATTTTATTAACGATATCTCTGAAAGCGTAGTTGGGTAAATTCCCTTTAATGGGTCATTTTTCTGAAAGGGACGTTCCTATATCATATGTACTTGGTTTAAAATAGTAAGTATTCGGTGTAATATACAATTTTACAAACTACGTGTTATTGAGAATTAAGACATATCCAATGCTTCTAGTTCAAAGAATATTATTCAATTAGAACCTTGTTGACGTAACAGTATCAGTAAGTCGTGCGAGTGTTCATAAAAGATTATTTAAATTTTGATTTTTTTTAAATTTAATTTATAACTAAAAATGTGATTAATAACTGCGTTATTTGAATTCCATTTGGAATAGACTCGTCTTGGACTGGAAAATTAAAGAAAAATATATTGCTTTTGGGTTTAAGAAAAATGGAACTGATATTTGCATTAACTTTACGAGACACCCTAGTTTGTTACACTACTGGCATTCGTCACAGTCTAAGAAACTGGAACATAAGACTGTAACGAATGTAGTATGTCTTCAGTTCTTGAAATACAGATTTCTTATCTGCTACTGATCAACATTATAGTCATCAGTCACTCGGTACTAGAATAAATATCAGCTCTGTAGGGTGCTGTGCAGACTGCTTGATGTTTAGAAGCTTAACTTAGTTAGGTTCGAACGGATTTTGTTTAAAAAAAAAAATAGAATTAGAAGCTGAAAATGTACAAAAATAAATTATATTTAAGAATACATAGAAATCTTCAAGAATTTACCACAGCGATGATATTTATGATGATTTTAGAGCCATCTTCAATGATTTCAGAACCCCATCTTTAATTAAATAAAAAGTGTTTAGAAAAGTAATGAATCTTTGTCGCTAATTGTTATGGCTCGTCCAGAGTAATTGAATTAATGAGAGATCTACATTAATGTCTGGCTCGCTTTGAAGACAGGAGATGTAGAAACTGACTTTTTTTTTACTGGTTTTTCCTCTCCAATTTTCTACAATCAGATTGCAAAGTAATGGAAAACAGAAAAATTAACTTATACAAATCTGAAGCCTTTTTTAAATGAAGGTACACATTCTTTCCATAAAAAAAAATTTCATCTCCATCTTGGCTAAATAAAAATAAAACATCTTTTAAATAAATAAAGTTAACCCTAAAACCATTTCTCCGATATATTTTTAGGTTTAAGATAAAAATTAGTATTTCCAAATTTATTAAATTATAAAAGGTTACTTTTCTTAGAAAAGTAAAGTTCAATATTATTTTTCAAAAATATTAGGATAATAGATACTGGGATATGTTACGTGGAAGTGTGAAATATACGTAGGTGTTTTGTTCGGCCAATAGAAAGTGAGGATTGTTAATTGGCCACACCTTTTTCAAATAGGTAGGTCATGTACTGACCAATGAAAACTTAGACTAGTTAATGAAAGTGTATACATAGAAAAATGGTGGTATAAAGTATGCTTTCACTTTCCTTTACTTTCTTCAAATGCTAGAAAGTTGAATGATCCTATTTTAGAAAATATTATCCGCAGACAAATTTATTAGATGTTCTCATTGAAAATTTTAAAAATTAAATGGACATTATAATTATTGGTGAAGTATTATGAATGTACTCGTATTTCATAGCATCGCCAGTTTTATTCTTTCCTTAGTTAGTAAATTGGGAGTGGAAATTTAAACTAAATTCTAACTCACAAGTTCTCCTGGACCATTTAAACTACAATCTGATGTACAATCTAAGAAGGAAAATTTCATCATTGTGTGGAGAAATTGCGGTACCACTGGATGTGCGTGTTTTGTGCATAGTCTGTGTGAGTGGGGAGTACACTCTACTTTCAGCTGGAGAATATTTAAAATTGGATAAGGTCCACCTTTGTATTTGGTTTAGCTACGCCCGTGGGACCCGATGTTAACTAGCAATCAAAACCACCCAGCCGTTAATAACTCTTTACACAACAAGTAGTTCACTTTTTTTTATGATTTCCACGAAAAACGTTCCTCAATATTCTGCAAACTTTACTTATTGAACTCAAATTAAATTGCAGGTTTTATTTTATTCCCCCCCCCTCCAAATCTAGAGAATAGGGTTAGGCAGGTAGGCTTCCCTCAATTAAAAACCTTTGTCAGTTCATATGTTTTTAAAAAATAAAAGTTTGGGGCTTCTTTTCGAGCCATCCCTCAGTCTGCGAATATATTCTTTGTATTATTTCATAGAATTGAATTTATAAAACATGGCAAAGAGACATTTACATCATTGTGTACTTTAAATTAGTTGTTACACATTTAGTTGTATATTACATTTATAAACAATGCATGTTTGTTCAAGTATAATTTATTAAAATAAAAACACAGTTTATAATTTATTATTTACATAACTTAAAATAAGCAAATAATGTATAATATAGCTAAATAAATAAACTATATAGCTAATAAATAATTTGTAAATATTTATTTTTGATTCAAAATACTATTGTTAATATCGTTAATTCTGCGTTAGAATACACAAATTATGCTTTAATATTTTATAAATAAACATAATTCTGGAGAGTATTGAACATCCTTAGTATATTGTTCGGTAGCTAACATTAATCTCGTTGAAAACACAAATATCTGTCCTACATGTCAGGATAAATCTTAGAGCCTCTTACTTCTCGATGCCTAACAACCCCAGTTTCACTCCCTACCAAACTCTTTGCCAACTTCTTAATCTATTCAGCCGAATTTCAGAACCTCCTTTTGCATTTCTCTTCAGCTAATACGATCTACATACTCTTATACCATAGTGACATGTAAACTTCTCGAGTAAAATTAGAATTGCTATAAGTTTATCATTTTTTAAAAACGTTAGTAATGACAGAAAAAAAAATTTTGATTCTATGAGGAACAGTACCTAACTTCTACTGTGTTGAAAAGGATGTTGCAAAGATTTTTATCTTCGGTTATTTCTCAAGTTGCCGCTACGAACTGCCCATGAATTCAAGAACTCAGAATACTGATTGTTTGAAAATAATGTTTTGATTTTAGCATCCTATTTTCTAGACCTGAGATCGGCAACCTTTTTGGGACGTCAGGCTTTTTAAAAAAATAAAATAAAACTAGTGTAGGGAAATTGGAATGTTGGGACTGTGAGTGGCCACTGGTTGAGGGTATCTGAGAAGGGATGACCGCTAGGGGTGGCAATAAAGTTGCGGTAGCAAGGACAGTCCTTTTTTCCATTCCATTACTGTGTGTGATGTGTGTTGGGCTTTGTGTTGGCGTTAGAATCTTATGTCTTATGTGAATAAACTATACTTATGATAGATTGGTGTTTATTTCAACCCTTACATATTTAAAGTATTAATTTGTGGTTTGTTTTCTTTAGTTTTCCTTTAATTCATATTATATTCTACAACTTCAGGTGTGGGGTAAAGAACTGTTAAAGTGTGAGGTCAAGAACGGTGAAAAATAGGTAAAGAACTGGTAAAGTGCGGTAAATAGTGAAAGAACTGGTAAAAATAGTCAATTTGTGAGAAACCAAAATGCAGCTTGGCAACATTAAGAGGATTGAGTCCGCAATTATGTTAGCACCAGTAAAGGAAGCTAAAAGATTTTATGAAGTTATTTTTGGGCTGGATGAAGGGCGTCTAAGCAGAAAAAAGATAAAGGAATTTGAAGGTTTCAAGTTAAATGATGTGGACTTGTGTAAGAAAGTAGAAGAGTTGAAGGATACATTTTCATTGCGTGAGTTAAAAAGTGTTATAAACCTATTGGGTGTTAAGTTAAGCCCTAGGCAGTTGTGTAAGTTTCTAAATAATATTAGCTTATTATTTGAGGCAACAAATGAAGAACAACTAGACGAAGAAGAAGATGAACACGTTGAGGAAGTGAGTGAAAATTCTTCATGTTCAAAATACATTCAGCAAAGCCGACCTTTTCAGTTTTCCTCTAGCGATACTGAAGAAAGTTTGAGGCCATTTACCGGCGAAGATAACTACACCATTAACTTGTGGTTAACTGATTTTGAAGAATTGGCACAAGTTATGAGGTGGCAAGAGTTAGAAAAATTGGTGTTCGCTAAAAAATCACTGAAGGGACTGGCAAAACTTTTTGTTAGTGTTGAACGTGGTTTAACCAGTTATAGTGCATTGAAGGAAGCACTTGTTGAGGAATTTTCTAGGAAAATAAACAGTGCTGAACTTCATCGAACTTTAAGCAAGCGCACCATGCAAGAGGGTGAGTCTCTTCATCAGTATGTACTAATCATGAAGGAATTAGCTGCTAGAGGCGACATTTAGGAATTAATAAAGGTGCTGAATTAATTTTAAGGTCCTGTCGGTTCCCAAAATTACAGGACAAAATTAAAGATTACATTCCTAACAGTAATTGTATTGCTTGCAATCCAATCTTAGGAAAGAAAGAAATGTGGTGGATAAAGTTTTGCTCCATGCTAGGTACCTGTTTAGGGGTATATCAGGTAACTCAGATTCCTTTTGATGGAATTTCTGGGTCTGGAAGGATAAGACTTCCTTGACAAAGTATTAGTAATTCCTGTGTTAAGTTATAGAGGTTTTATTTGTTTGAAGAGTATAAGTGCTCAACCCTTAAATTTTGTATATATTAGTTATGTTATGATGTTTGTTAATTATGATTGTAATAGTTTTTTAGGTTTTTTTTTTATCATTTATGTAACATATTATTAATTTCTTGTGCATTCATTATCATTTATTTAACTTTATTTTTTTAAGTATTGCTTGTATTATGTTTATTCGTATGATTAATTAGTACTTTTTATTAAATTATAATTACCAATTAACACTCTTGTGATCGAGGGCGATCACGGGTCAGATTTGGCCGAGTTGTAGGGAAATTGGAATGTTGGGACTGTGAGTGGCCACTGGTTGAGGGTATCTGAGAAGGGATGACCGCTAGGGGTGGCAATAAAGTTGCGGTAGCAAGGACAGTCCTTTTTCCATTCCATTACTGTGTGTGATGTGTGTTGGGCCTTGTGTTGGCGTTAGAATCTTATGTCTTATGTGAATAAACTATACTTATGATAGATTGGTGTTTATTTCAACCCTTAGATATTTAAAGTATTAATTTGTGTTTTGTTTTCTTTAGTTTTCCTCTAACTCATTTTATATTCTACACTAGTAAAAATTTTTTTGAACATCTTATAATAACATCGGAGAACAGAAAGTAAAAGAAAATAATTTAATTTATTCAAATAAAAATAACATTAAAATTTAGAGCGATTTTTCTCAATGAATGTTTTTCGATAATTTATTTATGTCGAGTTGGGTTTGGGAAACTGAAATCCTCAAAATATTTGGCTTTTCATCGGTCAATATCGTACTATATTTTGATTTTATTAAATTCATTTTTGTAGAAGTTTGTTTGAATAAATAAGTAATAATAATATGATAAAAAATAAAAAAAAGCCTTCCTAATTTTTACTTTACCACATAAAAGTCATATTGCTAGGTGGGCCGCACAAAAACTTTTAACTCCTGGTTTAGACCATTTTTAAGGAAGAAGTACCAAAAAAAGAGAAATGAAATCTTATTTAGAAAGGATTCCTAATGCATTCTCGAATTAATCAGAAAAGTTATGTAGCCATGGAAAAAGGCGAGGCAAATGAAGTGAATAGAGTGAAGCAAGTAGAATTACAGTTGCAAACTCGAGATGAACATGCCATCTAAATCTCTTATGAATTAATTATTACGCCCCGAATATTCCATTCGCTCAGTACCTACCCATGCTCTCTCAAAAATTGTTATACGTATTTATTAATTTTCATTTTATATTGTAAGAATTAGTTTTCTTTTATAAACATTGAGTGTTATTTTATTAGTTACCGTAAGAACAGATTTGCTTCGCCATTAAATTTTGCATTCTAAACTCATAACTTTCCTTTGATATTAAAAGGTTAGTATTACGATCTTCTTAAATTTTCTACCGGAAGTATACATTTTTATGCAAAAAGTAGTTTTTAGTTGTAAAAATTTTCTATTGTGTTTACGAGATAATCCGAATGTAACTTGATAATTCCTTCAACAGGAATTTACTGCAAGGATTTTTCACTTTTTGGAGGTTTGATCGAAAATGGCACCCTCTATTTTCTTTAATTCACTTATTGTACTCATGTTAAGCTACATTTTGCAGCAACGATTCCATGAAGGGTATTCTTGAAGGCTATTCAGTACGAATAAACTGGGAATGATTCAGTTTCACTGCTTACGTTTTCGCAATTTCAAAAATTACAATTCTAAAACATTACCTACGCACAGAACATGCATATCCCTTAAATACCTACTAGGATTCTTCTTAAAGGGGCAAAAAGAGATCAAACTGCGCATACGGCACCATTGCAAAAATTTTCCTGCCACTTCCTCCTGCTAAATTTCATTAGAATATAACGAAGATTTACAGAGCTATTATTTAATAATAGTTTAAGAGGGGGTTTTCTTACGTGGAGGCAAACTCTCTTCCTAAAGTATATACGAGGTCTGTAAATTAAGTAATGAGACTGATTTTTTAAAATTTTTTTATTCAAAAAGAATTACACTTCTATATTGTCACCTTCAAAATAACTTCCTTCTGAAGCCACACAGCGCTGGAGATGTTTCTTCCACTCCTCATAGCAGTGCTCGAAATCCGATACTGGAATAGCCTTCAGCTGGTCGGTTACAGCCGTTTGAATGTTTTCGACTGTCGCAAAATGAGTTCCCTTGAGGTGATTATTCCTGTGGCTCCTCAGCCTCCTTATTCGCCTTACTTGAGTCCTTGTGACTTTTTTCTCTTCCCGAAGTTGAAAAATCACCTCAAGGGAACTCATTTTGGGACAGTCGACTCAAACGGCTGTAACCGACCAGCTGAAGGTTATTCCAATATCGGAGTTCGAGCATTGCTATGAGGAGTAGAACAAACGTCTCCAGCGTTGTGTGGCTTCAGAAGGAAGTTATTTTGAAGGTGACAATATAGAATAGTAATTCTTTTTGAATAAAAAATTTAAAAAAATCAGTCTCATGACTTAATTTACAGACCTCGTACCATCGAGACTTTAAAAAGCCAACATAAAATTTCGAATTGAATAACAATACAATCATGAAAATCCGTTCATACGTCTATAATTTGAATAGTGGGTACGCAGGACCCCAACAACTACCAATCCAACTACGTACTGTTGAAGGCCATGTTTATGTTGTGTGAATGTCAGGCAAGGCATGCTAGTCTAAGAGTTGTTTGGGTTGTTAGGCTCAGATAGCCCACACGGTCACCCAGAGCCCAGAGTAAAAAAGGCTAATCTATTTTCTTTACGAGTTGCGCCTTCTAACTAAATTAGTATAATCCACTAATTTGTTACATTAAAACAAATGTTTTAGCGCTGTGGTTTGGTTAAAACCCTTGTAATTGGACCAGGTTTATTTTTATCAGGACACTAGTTCTCTTGCTAACAAAATTAACATGGTCCGCTGCTTTGCCTCCATCTCAACGGTAATACTTTAGCTAGATAGAATCTTAATTATTTAGCAATCTGCACTTGTTCAAGAGCTTTATTGAATTTCTTTTCATTGTATATTTCTCATAGTGTCACGATCGCTTCTTTCGAGTTCTTTTCGGCACAGTTCGATGACTATTGTGCGTCGTCACTCTGCTAATCCGTTTTATGGTGAAAGATGGGACATGATTTTAAAGTCGGTCATTTATTTGAGAAAAATCATTTTAATTTCCAAGGTACTTTATACATGTTGACTATTCAAGAAGTATTCTCTCTGGGTGATTGAGGGGCTAAGTTAACATCAGGTTCTGGTTGTCCTCAACTACCAGCTCTTCGCCTTTCCTGGAGAGAAAACTGGATTTTAACTAACATCGGACCAGAATAGAATATGTTATGTTGGAAGAGACTGGAGATGGTATTAGTACATCTAGCGGGGATCCCTGATTGCCAACTCCCTTCTTCCAGAACATCCGTGATGAGGTGATTCCCTTCATTTGATGGAACTATCCTTCATCAGAAAGAGGTACTTAGCTTCAGGAAACGGTTATTTTAAATTGTCGTCTTCTTTCCTTAGAGCAGTGATTCTCAACCTTTTTTTTGTCGCGGCACACTTTTAACAATTTCAAAAATTTGGCGGTACACCAGCAATAAGATAAGTTTAAAAGTATTTTACTTATCCCATAATACACTGTGTAAAATAGTTTATGTTCAGTTTCAGTACTACAAAAACAACAGTATATGTTTATTAAGGATTAATTACAAGTTAATAATAAGAATACTTTTAATGAGAAATTTGAGCTTGATGTTTTTTTTTATAATTTCGTTTATATTTGGTCATATAAATGATAATGCTACTTTCACAACGTCTTCTACATATAATTATTAATATATAATTTTTATTGTATGCATTTCTAAAATTTGGTGGCGGCACACTTCAAAACTTTCGCGGCACACAAAAGTGCCGCGGCACAGTGGTTGAGAATCACTGCCTTAGAGAGTCCGTTTATTACTCAATGTTGGAGGAGTATGTACCTTCTTGATCTTTTTTAATTGTAAGAGGGTCTTGGAGGGTGTTGAAGTGTATGTTGGCTGAGCTAGTTGATGATCCCTAACTGCTATCGCCCATAACTCATCCTAGAACGTCTTTTGAGAACCTGATCAAAAAAAGAAATCAATGAACCGTTTATGACTTGAATTCCGAAACGCGTTTGTACTACACCTCTGTTTTAATAAAATAAAATTCCATACCGCTTAAAAATAAGTCTATAAATGATTGAAAATCCATGTTCTGTAATAAAATGAAAACTTTGTGGTAAGCCAGACGAATGAAATCCAAAATTGGGTTTACCACAGGTGGCCAAAGGTTGCGGAATACTGCTGTAAGGTAGAGTTTCATTAGAGAAAAAAAAATGGATGCTGTTATTCAGAGGAATCAAAATTCATTTAATCTTAACGCTACCCGAAAATATATTTCATACAAATAATCGTTCCTTTTCTTCCCAGTGAAACTTTTTATGTTTTGTAACGCCTAAGAAAAGCTTTATTATACTGACCCAGATATTAAAAGAAACAAAAAAATCGCAGACAGTTGGAGAAGATTTTTAGTGAGTATTGAGACCACGTGACACATATGAACCAGAAAATATTGTTTTAGTGGCAACACTGGGAAGAAATGTTTGCAGATGTGTGGATGTTGTACAGCTGTTACCAAATGATAACAATGGAATTAAAAATGAATTGTGGAAAGACTAAAAGAAGATTTTTCTATCCGCAGTTTCTTTAATCGGATTATTTTCAATACTCAATTTATCAATAAAAACAATTCAAAATATAATTTTCGTTTTTTGCCTAAATTTTTTTAAAATGTGGTTTTGGTTGCAGATGTTGATAAAAAAAAACGCCTGATTTTATCGACGGATCCATGGATACCGCTTTTTTGGACCAGTTTAGTTTTCATGAATTAAATAATTTTAACGGTTTGTTCAACTCATTTTTCTAATACTCATCCATTTTGGCGAAAACGTATTTTCAAAGTAAATGATTCTTTCCAATCTTTCGATGATCCATTTCTTAACAATAAAAATACTGATAAGCAATTATAATTCTGCGTCTGACGTCACTTCTCAAAAATTATTGTCTATAAATTCATTACCATTGATTTCTATATTTTCTAATTCCTCCCTCACTTATAAATGATTAGGTTCTAATTACGGAAGCGATTCAAATTTAATTAAAAAATCATTTGTTTCCAGTCAACTATAAAGCTTTCAATTTTACAGTGTTCTTTGATTTATTATAAAAGAACCTTTCTTCTTTCAATTTATAGATTTCACAATTAAAAAAAGGCAATTAAAAAAGAATTTCTTTAATCAAATTAAAACATATTTTTAATCTTTATCATTTTGCTTGTTTCCACAGTCTTGATTCTGTTAATAACAAATAGAAAAATCTGCAAATATTTTTCAGTATGCATCTTTACGAAATACTCTCACTTAGTTTACGATCAAGTTATACTGATAACAAAATAGCATTATGGATCAGGCTGGGCAATTTTATTCAGCTGTTGGCCGAATAATTAACTGACGTCTGAGGTGAACAACAGTAAAAGTTTAAGGCAGCTAGCGAGCTCTTTAACGCAGCGGGGCTTTATGCTCGTCTAGCTACTCAATTAATAATTTCTTACAGAATTGTAAATAACATTCATGAAGGTATAGATGTGTAATTAATATTTCATGCGTTTAGTTTTTTAGTTTTCATCTATTAATTCTGAAAAACAGAAAAACAACCGCTGAATTTATTATTTATTTATTTTTTCTTTTAGTGAAGTAGATAACTGGAAGATCAATATGAAATATGCGTCTAGAGGAGCACTGAGTCCTAAAAAGTGATTTTCCCAATTGTTTTAAATGTTTGGTCTGTCTAAACTGGTACATTATGCAATATCTCATCCCTCGCGAAGCAGGACGAATCCAAAATTCAGTTTAACTAAAAAGTATCATCATCACAGAAAGTTCCAAAACCCGACAGAAAGCTTTTGGACAATATGAGTCATCCGAGAGTGCCACTTTCACCAATCGATACTCTGTTTCTTGAGAGTTTCTTTAATCTTGTGCCATTTGTTGCGCATCACTGGTTCGATAACTTATACTTGAAATATTCTGATAAAGGAAATCTGAAAAGGATACATCAGGGGGTTGGAACTGATTCAGTTTTGTGTAGTGCAAGACGGAAACATACATAAGTGAAGACGACATCTCTGCATCAAACTGATTAATCGATCTGATAATCGATGGGTGTCCGGTCAGGGATACAATAAGTATGCGTACTATAATGAATAAAATCAAATATAACTAATTTTTAGAAGAAATTTTAAGATTCAAAAAAGTAAAGTGCGGTAGTAGTAATTGGAGGGGTGTCTACCAGTTTGTTTTGGTATCGGAAAAATCAGCAAAGTATCTTTAATATTTAATCATTAATATTTATTTTATTAATTGCTAAAAATGCAAACGAGAGAATGTATCAAATAATTCGTAAAAAACTGAAAAAACTATTCGTAACTGCTTCATAAACATGGTAATTACAAAGTTCCTTTTGTGGTTTCAAAGTACAATGCAACCTCGATTAACCGGCCCTCGGTTAACCGGGATTCCGATTAACCGGGATCATGTTGAGTCATCAAAAGAACACCTGGATCGGCGCCGAAACAAAAGTTAATTTTCGGCAACGATAGGAAAATTTTTTGTCTTCCGATGTAAACATAATTGTAGGCGTGGTAGCAACTCTTTTATACCTGATTTTCTTGAAAGGTCATTATGTATGTATGTAAAAACACAAAATATGGTGTAATTAGTACTGAATTTCTTGACATTTACCACGGTCTTACAAAAGATTCAGTTGCTGAATTGATTGAATTTTTTCACGATAAGGACATTCCAACCAGTGACAAAGTTGTGCTTTTTAAATTGCGTGCACTCATCAGAGAGTGGTCGTTTGATAAAAAAAAAAAAACAACACTTGAAAAGTATTTTTCAAAAAGTTGAACGGCAAAAAAAGAAAGAAAAGAGAAAAAAATTATGCATGTAAAAAATAAAAAAAGGATTGCCGTCTAAGATAGGAGTCGATCTCTGGG
Organism: Rhodnius prolixus; assembly: GCF_049639745.1. Taxonomy (NCBI): domain Eukaryota; kingdom Metazoa; phylum Arthropoda; class Insecta; order Hemiptera; family Reduviidae; genus Rhodnius; species Rhodnius prolixus. The sequence goes on along the minus strand of NW_027411581.1, from coordinate 31,009,493 downwards.
ACGAAGCAGTAATGTATTACTATGTAATACTGTAAATTCGGTTTAACCTGGATTTAAGTTTTCCAGGTCAGCCCGGTTAATCGAGGTTGTGAAGAACATATGAAAATATCGTTTAATGTTAATAAGTAACATTTTTAAAGTTGATAAGTAAGCCTTTCATTGAATGGGTGATGGAAGGCTTCATTTTCAAATGGTAGCCACTTTTAGCCTAACTCAATGTATACCAGCGGTTTTGTACAATATTTTGACCATTAGCTTGAATCCTTTCATCAGAAAATATATTTCTCATTTAAAAAAAACTCTAAAAATCTAAATTTTTTCTGTGTTGTTCTTGATTTCGTATTTTTTAGGTATCGAGAATTTTCGTAACGAGTTATTTTAACATCACCCAATACTTTTAATGGTCCCGGGCCACATTGGTGTGTCCGATAATGAACAAGCGGACGAGGCGGCCAAACGCGCCGCCTCTACAACTACTGATAAAGTCATCCCTGTGCGTCCCACTGACCTAAAACTATATATATGAAACTTATAATGAGAAGTAAATGGCAAGGGCAGTGGGACCGCACTAACGAAAAACTGAAAGAAATCAAACCACGTGTTCTGAATGCTACAGTCGAGAAGTACCCGCGGCACGAATATGTGATTTTGACAAGGCTATGGATTGGACATACACTTCTGACACATGGGTACCTCCTCATTGCCGAAAGAAGGCCGAGGTGCCCCCAATGCCGAGAAAGGTTGTCAGTGTCGCACGTGTTGGAAGGGTGTCAGGCACTGCGTAGCCAAAGAGAAAGAGCAGGCCTGCCACATGACAAGCGCGCGATTCTTGAAGAGGGTTCTCCTTACATAAGGAGGCTATTTACATATTTAAAACATATTAATTTATATTGTAAAATCTAGGTTAAGAATTAGGTTAGTTTATAGTTTAGTTCTTTTAAAGGGGAAAGGAATATCGAGTACTTTCCCCTAGTGTGAAATGTGGTGCGATTGTATTTATTAGCGTGAATGTATTTATTAGCGTGAATGTATTTATTGGCGTGAATGTATTTATTAGCGTGAATGTATTTATTGGCATGAATGTATTTATTGGCAAGAATGTTGTATGAATGTTTAGGATAGATCACAGTCAGGGGTTAAAAGAAATTTTATAAAAGTATTTCAACCCCCCTGGGTTAATTTTTAGACTAAGTTTATTTTAGAATGTGCAGGAAAATTTGTTAAAAGTACTGCACATTATCATAGTTCTAAGGAAATAGCCTCCTTATGGTAACATAGATTAGGTTTAGTTATAGTCAACAATAAAACACTTTTGGTCTTGCGTTAACATCTTAAGTTAATGTAGATAGGGGAAGGCACAAATATATCCCACTCTCCCCCTCGTCGACTGGATCGATGAGATAAGAGGGGATGAGTGGGATATATACTCCAACATACCTGGGCTCCACCCTACCTTGCTCGGCAAGGTGCAGTATGTGGAAGCCCGAAGGAACCGCGTGCCGACCCAGCTCGAGTGGTTAAAAGAAGAGAGAAGCTCAAAATGATGAGGGGCGCTAATGACCACAGCAGTCGATGCGCCGAAAAAAAAAAAAAATACTTTTAATGTCTTGGAATTATCAAATTTTGGATTTGAAGCCGAAGTGTATGCGGCCAACAGGATATGCTTAATCTAGTGACACCATTTGCAGCTGTATGATGTAGTTAATGGTTTGACGAATCGTCACCCTCTATAGCCCTTAAAATACATAGTAATTGCAACAGTTTAAAAATAAAAAATACTGGAATACCAGGGTATTAAATTTTATTTTACATCGTTTTATTTAAAAATAAATTCACTGTTTTAACAGCTTCTATCCCTCAACTATCCTGGCATGGTTTCCCTCTTCCAACAAACACAGGGAATTTAAAATAAATGTTTTTTGGTACGAAAGGAAATTAAAGTACAATAAAATTGCAACACTCACTACCTTTTATAGCTATAAGGAAAATTTAAAAAATAAATGGCAACTAACCTATTTTGCTGCTTCTAGTTCTAGTTCTACCAAAATATTTCTTTGATCAAAAATTGTATTGTTCTTTTTGTTCAAATTGGACACATCCATACAGTCAGCATTGGGTGGCAATTGAATATTCAACCTTTTATTCATTCATGCATTTGGTTTTTTCAGTTATTGGAATTTCAATTACTTTTTGTTCCATTGTAAACACTTATTTTATGACCAACTGAGACTAGTGGTGGATGGTATTGTTAAGCAAATAAACAATAAAATTCCTATGGTGACAGAATATTTATGGCTCCTCCATTACTTCTAGTCTCATTACCTATTATTGGTTTAAAACTAAAAAATGATATTGAAAAGCAATAGCCATTGGAAGATTAGCCTCCTTTTCAATAAGAATATTTCTTTTTGCCCATTTTTCCAGATTATTGCCACATTTACCACCATACTAAGACCAAAAGTGCCACTTTACTGAATAGAGTTTCAGTACAAAGTTTGAGATTTTCTTGAAAACCGGTCTCACAAATTTTTTCTTAAAAAATTATTAACATTTATTTTATTTTTGTTATTTTGGCGCATAGACAACTGTGGTAATTAATGCTTATAAATTTTATTAAACCGCATTTAGTGATGATTACATTTTAAAGTTCAACGTATATTCCAAATATTTTCCAGGAAAATCTGATAAACTTTCAGATAAAGAAGGTTGGTAATTTTCCTATGAGGGGCCACTTTTCTGTCTTATCTCTTGTGTACTGTTAAGAGGCTTCAAAACTACTATTTAATTCCGAGTTTGAAGGGAATTACTGCTCAGGAACTACTCCTAAAATCAATGGATTTTTCATTATCTACAAAATGGTTCCAAGCCCTTTCTGTCAGCAGTTCTTAGTTCAAGCACATTGATTGATTACTTTCTCTTTTATAATTAAGAAAAAAATAGTTAAGACAGTTCTTGAGAGGGGTTAGTTAAAGCTGTATATCGGTATAAAATGAATAGTTTTGTAAACTTTAATTTTACTGAGATTAATCAAATAAGTCTCAAATATTGCGAGTTTGGGGAATACTTATAAGTTAGAATCTTGAGTAGATGATAAAGTCCATGATCCAGATAACATAAGAGGAAGTACAGTCGAACCTCTCTATAACGGTCACTAGCGGGGGAAAGCAAAGTGGCCGCTGTTTGGAGGTGGTCGTTAGAAGGAGGTAGGCAAGTTTCATAATGAAAAAATATAGGTTTTTTCCAAACATCTATTTAAAAATTGTTTATTAATAATAGAATTAAAAACGTACATAATTGCATAATTATTTAGCTATATGATATGCATCAAAGTTTTCTTAATTATCCAAAAAATTTATCAAAAAACTACATATTGTTGACTTATTTAATAATTTTTACAACAATTTTTATAATAATCATCACATTTATTCATTACAATAATAATTTATGGTAAAATTGAATTTCTTAGAAAAATAGAACAAACCTTTCGGCAAATTGAAGATGGCTCGATTTGGTTTCTACAAAATCTTCCAACACATTTATTTTCTCTTCTAGAGTTAACCACTTTCGTTTGAGAGACATATCGGAAAAACTAATATTGTTTGTCCAAAGTAATATTGAAAAATGATTAAAATGGTACAAGATGTATGGAGCTTATAAAGGAAACTTTAGAAAAAAAACAGAAAAAAAACGAAAACTTAAGAGGGGATAATTATTTTGATCACCGCGTCAAATGAACTTTTAATAATAAGGTGGTCGTTGGTGGGAGGTGAAAGATATAAGCCGTTCCCCAAAATCAATGTCCGCGGTCGCTATGTAGAGTGTCCGTTAGACGGAGATTCTTTTATAAAGAAAGTGTATAGGGGTAAAACGGAGAAATCCAAAAACTGCCCGTAATTGGAGGTGGCCGCTAGTGAGAGTGTTCTTTATGGGAGACTCGACTGTACTGCGATCGTGGAAAATTTGCGATATTTTACTGGTAATGTCCGCCTTGAGCTTCCGTGAGTCCAAAAAATTGGTTTTTGCAAAAAGGACTACGTGTGTGGACGTTGTAAACAGCCCATAGAAGTTTAAATTACTTATTTATTTATTCTGCATCATGACCCATCATGCCGTGTTCTAATAAAGTTCTGTGCAATTCCTTATAATTACGAAAATTGATAAAATCAAATTAACCAAATCCCAAAAAATTATTTAAACAAAAAAAGTGAAAAAATAAAATTATTTCAGTCAAAAAAATTCTATTAGAAAATCAATTTACAATAAAACAAAGGTCTCTGCCGGAGATTCCTTTGTACCGTTAGCATTCTATATTTTGAATAACTCGACGAACAAATGAGAGAGTAATCTTGGACGACACGCTCAATGATTCCAACCTTGTACAGCCTCCATTGTCCTGGACCTCCAAACACTAGCTCCAACAGTCTCCCACAGGTACCAATAAACACCATAAGCCTTTCTATACAACTTTCAATACAAATTGTTTGGCTATACAAATGTTCATAAAAGGGGATAATTTCAGCGATAATGATAACTCTCTTGGCATGCAAAAATAATCACCCGCTAAGGCCACTATAAACAAGTTTGTACCCTTAGCACTAGTCTCTATTGTCAGGTAAAGCCCCTTTACATAAGAAGGGCAACACTAATTGTGTAGAAAATTACCGGGGGATCTCTTTTGAGAACACCGTTGGGAAAATATTTTCCGGGTTAGTTTTGCAAAGATTAAACCAGTGGTTCACAGAAAATGATATTTTAAAAGAATTTCAGGCGGGTTTCCGCCGTAATTACTCAACAATAGACAATGTGTTTACATTAATTTCCCATAAGAATTTACAACTTGGAAAATGGGTATGATAAAATATTAGAAAAGGACGGAAAATCATCAGAAACATTATCTCTCTCTTAAACATTTAAAATAAGTATTATTTAAAAGACAAGCAATGACGAAACGTGCGAAACTGCTTTACAGACTTCTTGGACGACGCTCCAATTACCCATTGAACTCAAACGCTTAATATACAACACTATGCTCAAACCTATGTGGACTTACGGACTAGAGCTGTAGGGTTCAGCCAAACCTACAAACATACGGACTGTGCAGACATTTCAATCAAAACTACTCCGACATATAGCTGACGCTCCTTTCTACGTGACTAACCTCACTCTTCACAACGACCTCAACATTCCCTTCGTACACCAACTCGCCAAGTCCAAATATCAAAAATTCCATACTGCTCTCTCCACTGGTCCAATCCTTTTGTACAGTCTCTCGCCTCCTCTGACATTCCTAACAATACTCGTCGACTGAATCGCCAGTGGCCCCGCGACTTCCTCGCAGTCTGAAGGTCTAAAAATCATATCCTGTAGAAATCCTTCCTCCTGCCTGTCTCGCATCCATTTATCCTTCATTCTCCCTATTTACTTATTGCATATTATAATATACAGATTGTAAATAACGAAATAAATTAAAAAATAAATAAATAAGTACTCCAGCACGTCTAGTTCAAACATTCCACTCTGCACGCCAAATACGGCACATTCTTCACGCCTAATACGAAAATTCTACTCTTGTACGTTACATCATTTAAAAGTCAGATCGTTTAGCCAAATGTTCGGCATTTAGAGCTCTGGGCCGAAATCACATTATGTCAACACTCGCGGGTGGCATCGCCATGCTTTGTTTTACGTAGACAGTGGATTCCCTGGACTGTACCAGTTCTCAGTTTACTGTTGATTGTTGACCAGCTAGCAGAAGCCAAGGGTAACCAGACAGCTAACGTTTTCGCGACAAGAAAGATCCGTTGTCGGCCAAGGCAACAAATCTAAATTGTAACTAAGTAGCTAAATTGTATTAGTTAATTCGCTTATTTGATTATTGTCATTATCTCTCGTAAGTTAGTGTTAAGCCAAACATTTACCTGTATAAAACTCAAACTACCGTTATTTGCATAATCACTGGTTCTATTGATTGGGCACAAAATAATCGAAGCTTTGTTTGCTTATTACAGAATCAAAAGTTTTAGGTCTCATGAGACCAAAAAAAGTGATTATTACATATAGTATGTCTGTGTTTGTTACAAATTCTATATTAGGTTTAGGTGCGCCCCTATCGGACCTGACAGGAAACATTTGGGCCATTCGGCACACCAGAAATGCTACTTTCGAGCTTGCCAAATTTCTCAATCTGAAATGCCTTTCTTTACTCAATGGATTACTCCTTTTTTTAAAAAGATTTCCTGTAATTGTTCCTAGAATTGCTTGTGCAAACTTCGCGTATAATTACACTCATGCATTATACCGGACAGTTACAATGTGGAGTAGTATCGTTTCAGTGTATTGTTTTAATATTTGAATGTTATTGTCTAAAGAAAATTTTTCTATGAAACCTTGAGACCAAGAGGAAGTCGTGTGAGTGGTCAGTCTTTCTTTTAAAAATACCAGCCGCACAGATTCATTACATGAAAGTTAAGCCCTGCTAAGCCTTGTAACCTATGAAAAGCAAACATGTCTACAGAAAATTATTTTAATAATTTGATTAATAATTTTACCACTAATTAATAATGCACGCAACTTAATATTCATTCTACTGTTATTATATAATATTATGTTTACCTCGTGGTTTAGTAGATTATTCCGCAGATGAACTTGTGGGTTAAAATAATCTAATTAACAGAGTCAACTTCCTCCATTTCCTTTGACCGTTTAAAGTCAAAATACATATTATGTTAAATTAATTGAAATAGATACGGCATTTCGAAAGCTAAATCCACAATGCTAACAATATTTTGTTTAAAAGTAAAATAATTGTTTAATTTTAATTAAAATAAAATTTTCTATATTCTTCCGCTTGCTTAGCATATTTGTATAAATAAACCTCTTTTGAGGTTACATTTTCACCCAAGTATAATTTTCTAATAAAACCTTAAAGCAGGGCATCTTGTTATGAAATGTAATGTATCCTCTTTCTCCCTAATATTACAAAGAGCACAATAATGAATTCGATTGGGTATCCAGGGCTTTTAATTCAAATCTAATAATTCTTCCCTTTTTTTAAGCACTGTCCTAATGAAATCCATTTTATGGTCATCATTAATATAGTTTTAATTAAGCGATAACAGTTCTTTGTTCAACCTATGAAACTATGATTCTTGAGCTTTACTTTTTAACTCATTTTTATGATAGTTTTTCATTATGTCTATTAAATTTTCTATCTGTTCAGTGCACGTATCTGATAAATCAAATGTGCTGATAGTTTCACAGTTATATGTGCTTGCCAATCTCTGCCACTCTCTAAATTAAGCAATTTTATTTTCAATTACATTTTATTTTTGCAAGCATTTTTGGAAATCTATTGTCGTCATAATTACAAATTGGTCTTATAGATGGATATTACAAATCAAAAATACGAACAATTTAGAGAATGAGTAAATATAGAAAATCAGTTAACAAAATTAACTATTAACAAAAACGTTAAACACAAAACATCGGAAAAACCAAACTTTTGTAGCAGTATCTGTGTGTATTGGTTGCACTGGTCAACTCACCCAACCCAGTGGGGATAGTTGGCCAACTGTTACTTTTTTTATTTGTAAGAATAAAAAACTGTTTCCCTTAGCATTTTTTCTGAAATTTTTACCTTATCTTATGTTTGTGAGCGTATGAGGTTTCCAAAAATAATAATAAAGTAAGCCTAGCCCTTACCAAAAATTTGCAGGCACCCTCCAAATAAAATGGTGGACATCTCACCCTACTTTACCCTATAATTACAATGTAACATCAAATTCCTGTAAAATGTCAGACCCTGCTCAGTTTCCAAGCACAGTATGTAATTTGGCATCACTTTTAGGTTACAGAACATCTTTTAACTGACGTTTCCTACCTGTTCATACAGCTTACATCCCAAAATTTCAAAGCCATAACACAAAGACGTCAGTACGATTAGTATTACAGTTTTGACCTTAGATGAGATAGGTATTTGCTCATTCATAAATACTTTGGACCAAATACTACTTATACTTTTCTTAGTAACCCTGTAACTATGATCTAGGTGAGTGACGCACTGCGAGAATGCGGTTTCCGTTTCTCCCAGATATTTGTAATTACTAACACATCCTACTTCCGTTCAGATTTCTTACCGATGTTATTTTATCCTTTCTAAAAAAAAAGAAGCAAAATTTCAGTGCGGAAATTCTCAGACGGTACTCTTTTAAGTTGAATAAAAGCGAGACAATATTTGATTTCATGGGCGATGGGGTCATTTTTAAGGACTGCTCGCCTCCGGTAAGTTGTTTGCTGGCAAATCATTTTTCGCTCCAGTGATAGCCTCCTAGCAAGAAAAAGAAAGACTGAACGATAAAGTGGGCATTTCGTTGACATGGTGCGAACCAATAACAAAGTGTTATTGCAAAAATAATATCAAAAGCTAACTTAATCATGTGTATTATTAAATTTGTAACAGGGTTATTTATTACTCTCTTAGCAATAAATGAGTTTGATAACCGCTGCAGCGCTGTACGGGAAATTTTTAATGATTATAATCTTTAATATTATAATAATTATTAATGCGTCCATCTTCTTTTATTTCTATTTACTTGAAGGTGGGGAGACGGCTTCATCATGTCTCTTCTTCTTCTTCCCACTATTTACTTGTCTTACAGGGAAAGAACAGTCATATTTGCTTTCAATATTAGCCGTAAAACTATGTTTTGAAGGTTATATTAGTTAAGAGAATAAATAATGAACTATAGCAGTCAGTAAAATTAAGAAACAAAACATTTAGAAATATCTCAATGTTGACTTTCCGTTTTCAAAGATAAGTTAATTTGCATGACACTCTAAAAATTCTTTCTAATATTAGTGTAACTGAGCTTGTTACAAAGTCCAAATTTGGTTGAGTTCGATGCTGATAAAGGACAATAGTTATTTGTGTGACTAGCTCGAAAAAATGATTCATTTCACTACCTGACTGCTGCTTAAGCGGTGGGGATTCGCAGAGCGTTACCACCTCATTTCGGAATGATTTGAAGTTAATGAATGAAAATAATCACTTTACTCACTGGCATAATTATCTCTATCTGGAACTGACTCTGCTAATTACAAAATATTGTATAACAAGTTATTGCCACTAATTTACGTTTTGCCAAAGGATGACAATGTAATGTGCCGAAATTTCACAATTACGCTGATTGCAACTTTTAATCTAACAGCACAACTTTTCTCAAAAAAATATGCACTACAATTTTATAAATAAATAACGCAGAGGGTTGCTTTTACTTGTAAGACCGTACAAATTATAAACAATAGATTATATTTCTAATCCATAAATACACGCAAAACAGATTCCTTAAAATGAAGGTAACAATCTTTGTCAAAAATTGGTTTTATTTGGAGTGAGATATTGATTATTCAGTTGTATTTATAGCGAATGTAGTTAGAAGCGCATAAACAGCTGACTCCATAATGTAAACTAGTGATGTACCCTTTAAAGTTTAAAGTTTCCTATCTCAAACTTCTCAAACTATCTAAATGTGTGTGAATAATGGTGAGTGACAAAGTCTACTCGCACTTCTTTGTCCAAACAAAAAAGCTCCTCAGTCGCTACGAACTTCTCTATTTTGTAAAGTGAAATATCACATGTGAAATAAACATTCGAGTTTCACATTATATAATTAATAAAATAATAGGGAAGCGATTAGCTGTGAGGTTAGCGAACTGGACTCCCACGCAGAGGTCCCGGGTTCGAATCCAGCTGCTGACCCTTAGATTTTCTCTTCCTAGGAGCTTCTTACAGCTCACTGTCCGGTGATGGACAGTGTTGTCTGTAACGAGAGAACACTGTCCGGAGGCCGGCAGTGCACTGAAAAAAGCTCCGGGCGCCAATAACCTTAGATGTTGACGCGCCTTAAATCATTAAAAAAAAAAAATAATAATTAATAAAATAGTCCTATAGGTTATAAGTTCACTAAACATCCTACCTCTGTTAGAGAATGGATTAGATCAGTTGTTAGTGCGGTGGACTAGTGAGCCGGAGATCCCGGGTTCAAATACCAGCGTGTCGTCTTTAGTTTTTCTCTTACTGCGATGGACAGAATTGAACACACTGTTTGGAGACCGGAAGTGACTTTAGAAGCTCCGCGTGATAATGATCTTAGACATTAACGTGTCTTCTTGGTAAATTGGCTCTAAGTGATTTGGATCTTATAAATTAAACAGACTTAGAGAACTCAGTAAGGTTTTGGGAAGCAAAACCCACATCTCGCAACGTGCCGCTATATGCAAGGCTGTCCTCTTATTTAAAAATATTCGCATACAATTTTCTCTTGCCTAGTGTACAGGGTCTACAAACTAAAAGTACTCATTTACAATCATTTCTAGGGAGGTAAAGCCTCGCCAATGAATTTTTCGGATTTTCTGCCAATTCGTAGCCCATATCGAAGTTTCTGAACATTCGACTCAAAGAGTTGAGGGACAGATAAAACCTAAGATTGTCTAAGACTAAGATTGTCGCCCAGGAAAATTTTTACTTCTTTTTCAGTGTCTTTGTGTGAGTTGCTCTTACCCTTAATTGTTCTAACGACATTGGGCCTCCGTAAAACCTTTATTCTGTTTGGAATAACTTTATCTAGCTCTAAACTGCTATGCGGCAGGCTGTCGGATTTCCAGAATAAAGAGCTGATACCATTGAAAGGGTACTTCTTTGATAATTCAATGAACACGTATGGGAGAGTCAATCTAACAGGTAGAATCGTTGCGACCATGAACGTGATACTCCCCCTTATCAACGTACGTGATACCACTTCAACTCAAGATCTAGGATTAAATGGACTCTTGAGAGCGATGACCTTCTAAGAGACTATATAGTAGCTACTTAAAGTAGGATTCGTACCTTGGAAACAAATTTAACTTCAGTATTTCCTTTCTTATAAATAGTCCCAGTTAAAGCTTATCATTTCATTTTTCCTGTTACGAGCTCATGCTAGGATCATCAGGATACTAGGATGATGGAAGGATCATCCGGTACACGGATAGCAGATGAAAACATTAAAAATTCATTCATTTAAGTAAAACTATTAGATTTATGTATAGTTTAATTCGGTGTGTTCTCTGAAATAATAATCTGAACATAAAACAGAAACAAAAATTGATTATGTTAAATAATAATAAAACAATAATCATTATAATTATAATTATAAAAACAAAAAATTATGATCTCACGTTTGAAATACGTTCTACGAGGGTCGTTTGAAAAGTCCGTGCAAAGTCAGAGAAATAGCACTACTGGCGCGTATCGAGGTTATGTTTAGTTAGTAGCATCTCTTGGAAGAACACACACCAAGTTTCAGCCAGATCGGTCTATTTCTTTGTGTTTGGCATTCGTTTGAATCGAGGAAGTCGAGTGATTTTCAAAAAATGGACGAAAAAGAATTTCGTGTGTTGATTAAACACTACTTTATGAAAGGCAAAACGCCTCAGGAGACTAAAGAGAAGCTTGATAAACATTATGGTGACTCTGCACCTTCGATTAGAACAGTTTATAAGTGGTTTCAAAATTTTCGGAGTGGCCATATGGGCACAAGTGACGCTGAACGTTCTGGACGCCCTGTTGAGGTTACTACTCCAGAAATCATTGATAAAATCCATGATATGGTGATGGATGACAGAAGAGTGCGTGAGATTGCTAGTGCTGTGGGCATCTCGAATGAACGGGTACATAATATTTTGCATCAACATTTGGACATGACAAAGCTATCCGCAAGATGGGTGCCGCGATTGACCAAAAACGAAATCGTGTGAAGTGTTGCAAGGATGGTTTACAGCTGTTCCAGAAGAATCCGCAGGACTTTAAGCGTCGTTTCGTCACTGTGGATGAAACATGGATACATCACTACACTCCTGAGACCAAAGAACAATCTAAACAATGGGTTACCAAGGGGGAATCTGCGCCAAAAAAGGCGAAGACCGTTCCTTCGGCCGGAAAGATTATGGCGACTGTCTTTTGGGATTCGCAAGGAATAATCCTCATCGACTATCTGGAAAAGGGTAAAACTATTACAGGTGTATATTATTCATCGTTATTGGACCGTTTGAAAACCGAGCTGCAAGAAAAACGCCCACGATTGGCCCACAAAAAAGTCCTTTTCCATCACGACAACGCACCAGCTCACACCTCAGCAGTTGTGGTCGCAAAATTAATGGAAATAGGGTTCCAACTCGTTTCACATCCCCCCTATTCTCCAGACTTGGCTCCCTCGGACTACTATTTGTTGCCCAATATGAAGAAATGGCTGGCGGGAAAAAGATTTTATTCAAACGAGGAGGTGATTGCAGAAACGAATGGCTATTTTTCAGACTTGGATAAATCCTATTATTCGGAAGGGATCAACAAACTAGAGCAGCGTTGGACGAAGTGTATAAGCCTAAAAGGAGACTATGTTGAAAAATAAAAAAGGTTTATCCCAAAAAATTAAGTAGTTTTTATTTTTGCACGGACTTTTCAAACGACCCTCGTATAGCACTAATTGACGCGTCAATTTTCAAAAGAAGCGGATTTTTTTGAAGAAGTTTCAGTTCTATTACGGAAATACGTAATAACGAAAAATTTAGCTTTTTATTTGGATAAGGATACTTTGGATAAGGAGCTGATCAATGGGGAAGACCGATATGGTACTGGAACGACAGGAGTAGGTGTTTGGAAATGTGCGAGATTACGCTAGAATGAATAGGTTTGAGAAAGGGACATAGTCAACAAAAGAATATGTTATGGTTTCTTTCTGTTCAGTGGCTTCAAGCGCTATTTTCAAGGAATCTGCGTTGTTTTGGACCTATCTTAGTCGTTTTGGTCCTATCTGGGTCATTTTGGACCTGTAAAATCTAGTCGAATCAGTAGAGAAGAATATTTTGAAACCAGTATTCCTAATTTCGAACTCTAAAATCTCATCAGCATCTACCAGTTCGTGTACAACGGTAAACATCTGTACATAACACAGGGAGGACAACAATAATAATTCTTATTTACAAAAACAGTCAGTAATAATAAATGGATCAATGGAATTATTTTAGAATTTTACAGACAATGATTTAGCTATAATTGGCTAATAAATAGGACATAATAGAGCGCATTAGTTAACTAATTTGTCTAACCAACCAGTCCCTTTAGCCCAAGTTCGGCTACTACTGAAAAAAGGGCACTGACACTGTTGCTAATAACAAGGCCTTCCCTAGAAATTTAGATTAGCCTTAAATTATTTGTAATAATAACGTCCCTGGAAACAAAGGAGTTGTTAAAGGAAAGAAAAGTGTAATGAAAAATAGCGCTGACATTTTTAAATAATGAAATAGCAACTAATATTAACCCTCCATCGGGAGCATTTTATCTGTGAGATGAAGAGGGCATTTTCTTATTGATAGAAACTCGGGTATTTCTTTGAATGAGCCAAGGCCCTCAGTAGCTTCCTCTTTTACCTTCTTCTAACCAAACGTCCTCTCAGTGTTATGTGGTCTTAACGTCCGCGTAATCTGCCAGATTAGTTGCACCCGATGGTGTTATTTTTTGGGAATTGAAATTTTTCAAGTTTTCTTATCAAAAACTCTTACAAAGTAAGTATTATCATTTATGAGACCGTTTCCCATTCATTGATTTTATTTCTGCAATGAGTGTTTTTGTAGAATACCATTGAATAGAAGAATAAGAAGGAGATTCAGACTCTGAACAAAAAGCTTTTTTTTTCCTTTTTTTTTTTTTAGACGAACCTGATGCGGATGAATTAGAGGGGGTATGTACAGATAAAGTAACCAAATTGTCGGATAAGAAAACCTACTTCTAGTGTTAGACGAGGAAACCATAATATTTTATTGTGTTTGCCAGTTGTAGTTGGCGACAATAGGAATACAGTGTACAGAAACGTTCGGAGATGGCTCATGGTCCGCCGAACAAAGCGGACACCAATACGTACAGAATTTCTTGGATAATGATGCTAATAAACTATCGCATATTTACAAAATATGTACACCTCCAAATTAGGGATTTCTGTGATTTTTCTATTCACGTCCACGTTCTTTCTCTACTTAACAAGTTTTTTTTTTTTAAGAAAAATTGAAATAAACTGACAATTTTTCATACGTTTTCAAAACATTTTTGATGAAATTAACAGCTATTGGGTCATTAATCTCACAGATTAGCTGCGCCCTATGGTGTTACAAACCTATTGCGCCCGATGAAAGGTTAATTTATAAATATTTCTATAATGCCTCTCAGTTTGCCTCCTCTTATCCAAATGGTACGCCAATTTTTCTCCACTTAAATCACCAAAAATTCTTTGCTTTGAGAAAGCTTTTTATAATGTGCTAATTGATTTTTTTTTTAAATATGTGGAAGAAATAGAATAAGTCTTAAAAGAAATAGTACAAAATAAAAACTAATTTTAAAGCTTAAATAATTAGTTTTACAAATTAATAGTTTTTTCTGCTTTCAAAGTGAGTAATAAATTTTAATCGGCGCGAAATATTTGGAAGAATTAAAGAATAGTCAAATCGTTGGTAGTAGTAAGCGTATTATATCATCGTTACACAGTACTGGGACGTAAATATATAAATATGTGAATTTATAATACAGTCAGTTGCTCTTTCAGATTTTGGTTTGAGAAATGGAATGGAAATGCTATGGTTTCGTTCAGGATATAACACAATAAGATCGTTAACAAGAAGATTCTTAAAAAATCATTTTGACAACATGATCACTTTAAGCCATAACTTAATCATTGACAGTAATTTCGTTAAGCCCTCATTTCTAATTATAAATAATTGCATTAAACCTACGATACAGATAGATTCTTAGGTAAGGCAGAAAAATACGTTAGTCCGAGATAAAATATTTTGGTAGGCCTAAGAGAAAACTGGGCTCAATCATTCAGTAACATTTATGCTAAATGTTTTATGAGAAAAAGATTGATACGAAAGACTGGAAGGGTTGGTGTTTTGGTAGATTCAGAGTTAAAGGGAAAAATCGTCCAACATAACGAACAGTGGAAACGGCGAAATAGTGATAAGTAAATTTTAATAAATAATTAAATACATTGCTTCAATATTTATCAATTAGTAAATTTTGCTAACTGGAGTCGTTCTGAGTGTGGAGGTAATAACTCTATATGCTCATGTACTATACTTTTGTTTCAGACTGTTCGCTAAATCTTCATTATAGTTGTGGTTTTATGGACATGTTTCTGGTAAAAACACTATTTTTAAAAAGTTATAGTTGCTCGTAGTATTCTCGTTCTGAGTGAGGAGATAATAACTCTATATGCTCATGCATTATACTTTTGTTTCAGACCGTTCGCTAAATCTTCATTATAGTTGTGGTTTTATGGACATGTTTCTGGTAAAAACACTATTTTTAAAAAGTTATAGTTGCTCGTAGTATTCTCGTTCTGAGTGAGGAGGTAATAACTCTATATGCTCATGTACTATACTTTTGTTTCAGACTGTTCGCTAAATCTTCATTATAGTTGTGGTTTTTATGGACATGTTTCTGGTAAAAACACTATTTTTAAAAAGTTATAGTTGCTCGTAGTATTCTCGTTCTGAGTGAGGAGATAATAACTCTATATGCTCATGCATTATACTTTTGTTTCAGACTGTTCGCTAAATCTTCAATATAGTTGTGGTTTTTATGGACATGTTTCTGGTAAAAACACTATTTTTAAAAAGTTATAGTTGCTCGTAGTATTCTCGCTTATGCCTGAAAACGAATGTATAAAACGGACGAATACAATATCAAAATTTAAGTTAGTTAAAGGTAGAGGTAAAGGGAAACTAGCTATTTATTTAGGGAGGTTTATTTAGCGCGCTCTTCAAACCCTCTAAGATTCTATCTGCGTTCATTATAAAACAACCTTCGGCCATTTATCTTCATAACTAAAACTTTATTTAACCAATGCATAATTTGGCTGATTTATACATAGTTTTACTCTAATATAATTATTTAATTATATTAAGTATGACTTCTGAAATTCCCTTAGATTTCTATAATATTAATGCCGTTCTTACTCGTTGAACGAGTTGCGCACAGTGTCCAATGTTTGAACTATTATTAACAAATGACTGCATCACAGATATTGAGTACTTCGCCGTTTGCTGCGTTTACACATCGCAACTGGCAGAGAAACTTAATAATGTGTATAATATATAGAACTGACAAGGCAATTCTGATTCCTGAGCATTCTCAAAAACTATATAGTTCAAATCGTTTTGATCCAAGCAATATCCTACTGTCCTGATCACATGTTTTTATTCTATTTAAATTGGGGATAAATATGAATGAATAGGCGCTACGGTAGCCGAGCGGTTTGAGGCGACGCCCACAAAGCTAATTTGTAATGTGGTACTGGGTTCGATTCCCGGTCTCTTTGTGTACAGTTTGTAGTAAAGTATGTTTGCTAATCGCCTCCGTCCATGACACGTAATTGGTAGTTGGACGTAAAGCCCGCCTGAAAAACAAATAATTAAAAATAACGTATGAATGATTTGTAATGATTTCACTCTGGATATTACATCTTCAACGCGATTCTATTTCCTGTTTCACCAAGTTATTGATTTGTTACAAGCTCAGATTGCGAAGAAATTTTTAGGATTTTTTTTTTTTTTTTTTTTTTTCCAACGTAGATAGCACTTTTATCTTTCTATTGATACACTTCTCATCAACTTAGAGCTTTGGCAAATAAGAGCTATGCTGGTAGAAGTTCTATAAAGTAGCACTGACTCTGGTTCTCTTTAGGATTGCAAACCCCTGCCAATCTCAGGTCTTAGTGACTAAGTGTGGAGTATCTCTTCAGGAATTTCTTTCTTACTTCTTTCTTTTAAGCACTTCCTTTACATGAATCTTTGTTCTCTATGATCTAAGCTGTGGTACATCCAATGAGCATTCAGCTCTTTCTAGACTATTACAACTGCCCTATAACATAACGCGAAAGATATTTTTGGTAAAGTATTTCTATTCTTGTTACACTTTACACTCATATCGGTTATGTAAAATGAAATAATTTATAATAAACTCTTTTTTTAGAAAAAAAAAAAAAAATCTAATGCAGGTGATAGTAAATATTTTTTAATCTTTAAATCGGCTACCTTGGGCTTTACCTCGACGAAAGACACATGGAATCCTCATACACGACTTAAGAGAACAGACGCTTCCGTCAACTGAAAAGACTAGTCGACAACAGATCAAAACTCACTCTGAACAACAAAAGACTTACATATGTAAGTATATTAAAGCCAGTCTGGGCTTATGGCATCGAACTGTGGGGTTCAGGGCCAATGGCATCTAACTGTGGGGTTCAAACAAACGCTCAAACCTCCAGACCTTACTATCTAAAATTCTTCGCTCTGTAGTAAACGCTCTTTTCTACGTCACCAATCAAACCATTCACATAGACTTAAAATTCCTTGAGTCACACAAATGACTAAAACACGATATAGAAAATTCCATCTTAACATTCAATCTCATCACATTACACTGGTACATCTATTTTCCAGGAAATTTGCAGACAACACTTCTAGATGTCTTAAAAGACTGGCCTCGCGATCTCCTCTTTAGTGACGAGAGTCAATAGAAAGCAAAATGTTATTGGAGTGTTACCGCTGGGTAACTTCTCCACTCTGAGTGTTATATGTTGTTTATTGTTATCATTGTTGCTTATAAGGCAATAACTGTAACTGTTGTTGATTGTAACTAAATAAACGATCAAAAATATTAAATAAATCTTTAAAAACTATGTAATTATTATAATTATTTTTTAAAGTTGTGCGTTTTGTAGATCATTATTCTAAATTATTTTCTCTAATTATTGTTGCATTTCAACGTTCTTTTCTAAAAATAAATGCATTTTATTTCATGAAATACACATTAAACACGTTTTGAGTAAGATCTCACCTGGTTTTAAATTATAATAATTTCGATTTAGAAACTTCCCAGACAGTGCTTTACTAATGTGGACACTTTATTAAGTTTTCAATTTATTTTAAAGTTATTTTCGCGCACAGCTGGACTTCAAAGTTGCCATCTTTGAGTTGCCAACCTTTCTCAATTGTTTATGCATCCCGTCTGCAGAGTGACTGCTTTAAAATGTATTCCTGACTCAAGGCCTCTCAATGCAAACCAATTCACATTAGTCAATCAGCATTCTGAGCAGTTCTCTTCTAGACATTTCCAACTCATCAGTATGCATGCCTTCTCTTTATTTACCAAATATTTTGATTATATTTCTTAAAATCCCTTTAAACTGAGCATCTGCGGATTTCTGGATGAGTATCTGCATCTTCTTCTTCTTCTTGTTCTTCTTCAATGAACCAATGTGCTTACTAGACTCTGGACTCAAGGCTTCTTAAATTTCTGAAGGCAGGACTATTACCGTCTTGAAAGAATACAGTGAAATCTTAGTTTTAAACTAGCCATTTCTTTATTTCTCTTAAATTTCCAAAATCATTACTTATTACCACCTTTTTGAAATCACATGCGTGCGTATATCCGAACGTAAATTTTTATTTAAATAAGTTATTATGTAAATGTCCAACATTATGGATGCAGAGTGCCATTTGCTCAAATACTGCCCCTATTCTAAATCCTCATACGTAAATAAATACAAAATATTAGTATGCATGCTAGAGAGGATCAAGGCGCCACGGTAGCCGAGCGGTTAGAGGCGAGACCTGCGAAGTTAATATGTTTTGCGGTACTGGGTTTGATTCCCGGTCTTAGGCCTTGGATTTTATTTAATGGTTAATAAAAGAAATTTACAGTAAAGTATGTTTGCTAGTCGCCTCCGTCCACGACACTTATTACGTTAAGCCCCGCCTGAAAAAATCGGCGATTACTTTACTTTTACTTTACTTACTTACTAGAGAGGATTAGTGGTAGATTAGTCTACTTGGAAGTACAACTTTTGTTTAATAACTGAGGTAGGATTTATTGTGACATCATCAGGTTATATCTCTACAAATAATCATCCCTTTTTTTTGCATCGTCAATACATACGAGTACATTATAATTAAAAACTACCGTCACTTGTCGCTTCCTCTTCTACTTCTAACCAGGAACCACTTATGCTAACCAGGAACCACTTAGGCTAACCAGGAACCACTTAGGCTAACTTAGAAATTTTCTCTTCCCTCCGCTCATAACGGGTTGAACCTTTGTGGTTTCCATAAGCTAATTCCGTGTGTTCCTGATGACGAAAAAAAAATCATTCAATAAGAATATTATAGCTGGCCGATCACCACTGATGAAGAAGGTTAACTTTTTGCTTTGTCCTTTTTTTTTATATGATGATCTCCCTACCACTTTTTCCATTTCTTCAATTTTAATTATCATCGGTTAGAGTACTGTCCAAGTTGTTTCTTCGAAGGAGGAAGGTACCTTCTTCAGAGATCTTGGAGTTCCTGCGGGTATTTCAGACTAACTCTTACTACACAACAATACCCACAGAGCCTGCATAGATGTTGAGTGCTTGCAAAAGGCTTCATGCATTGATCTTTTTAAAGATCAATCGATTGGGAGTGATCCCAATAGCAGAATACAAACACAACTAACGAGTGCTTGTATTTCCAACACTCCTTGTTACAAAAGTTCAAACTTTGTAGCCTGTAGTAGTAATTCTGCATCATTTTAGTGTTTTATTGAGTTTGAATAAATGGTTGGCTGCTGTTTTTAATTAAACTGTGAGATATAAGGGAGGGAAAAGCCGTAGGATCATCCACATTCAGACTCAGACCTTCCTAATCAACGTCACAGACGCCTCGGATATGCACAAAGCGCAAACACTATGATATAAGAAAGCCACATTAGACCTTTGGCTTACCATCCTCTGCCTTTGTAACGTACAATTTACTGTCCACTTTTGTGGTGTCTAGAATACCTAGAAATGTATGAAGTCTTTGAGAGTGGTCATATTCTCAGTTCCCTGTATATTTGATCATATGGTATGGACCAAGGGGCTCCAAAGATGATACGCAGTACTTTGTACTGAAATAGCTGGAACTTATTCATAACTAGTGGTCTACTCGTTGTCCACACCATTCAGTAAAGCTCTGAGACAAGCCTGAAACCTGTTTCAGTGCTGACCGTCAGTTAATTAGAGAAAGTAGAGCAGTCTAAGAGTTTGGTGGACCCGTTTATGTGTGAAGTCCAGGTAATTCCAGTGCCAAGTGGGAAGCCAATGTTACGTCCGTAATATTCCATTGTACTTCTCTGTTAATTTGTAAAGAGTTATAACTAGAGGCATTATAAGAAGAGAAAACATTTTGGCCTATGAGTTTTGTCTAATTTCTATTTGTGAAACCAGTCAGTTTGTATAATAGATGTTACAGTATTAGATGAAAAAGCAAACGTTTGATTGAATTCTAAGCTCTTTGTAGTTGAGAGTTCTGTTAGCCTGAGAGGGTAGCAGTACGAAAATCGAGTGTGGAGGTCAGCAACTAGTGGAAATCTGTTGACAGTATTTGTTTATTGTATTGTCCCTTATTTTGTTCAGTCCAGGAAAGAGTATTTGTGAGTAAAATTCCTAGATTACGTGACGAATTCACATAAGCGAAGGTACTCCATTTCCTTCCAGATCGGGTAAGTCACGGAGGTCAATTCTATTAATAAATCTGAAATTCTCTGCCACCAACACCTTCATTTTTTTTATCTATTAATATTTATGGAGTTTATCTCGGTCTAGGGATACGTAGAGCAGTTATTTTCTTTGTAACTTGAGAATAACTTCATATATTGTAGAAGCGGCACAATAATGATAAATCTTAAGATCATCTGTTATGTATCATGTGTTTGCGATTCTTGATGTAATTACCAGTGTCACTGTTGTGTATTGAAGACATTAGAGGTCCAAAAACAGATTCTACTCAACTTGCATACTAAACTATACTCAACCACTTACAGTAACTCACTGCAGACCACCTTCTGAATATTATTGAAAATCAAAGGATATAAGAACTCAAGAAATTTGCGTCAACCACATTCCTGGAAGTGCTTCTGACATTATTTATTAGATTTATCGATGAAAGATTGACCAATCTACAATCTTTAATGAGGTTGTTTTCATTCTCTGCTCAAAATTAGTGACATTAATTTAGTTAAAAATTACAGATTGCAGATTACAGATTACATTGTTTTCTAGGATGACTAGTGGGTAACAATGTTTTTTGTTCACACAATAATAAGAAATATTTTAAACTAAATACATCTTAGAGGTGATTTCAAATTTGTCCCCCCCCAAAAAAAAGATTTTGTTTTCTTTATTAGAAAAGGAAAAGAAACAAAATTTCAAATTTGTGATTTCAAAAAAGTAAAGGCATGGCTTTAAAAGGTTTTAGACTATTAAAAAATAGGCAAAATACATTCCTATATTTAGGGGCGGGTGTTGGTCTAATGGCCAAGAGCGTGGCTTTATAAGTTGGAGATGCCCAGTTCGAATCCTGCGTATGCCTACTTTTTATTTATTAGAAAAAATGGTTAATAGTAACGTATGAGCTTCCGTCCACGACACCTAATTGGTCTGTTGGATGTTAAGCCCGGCCTAAAGAATTAGGCGATTACATTACTTTTTTACCCTACAATTTTATCTCTAATGCCTTTAATCAATCATTTTTTACACTATATGACCTTCGTTAGTCATACATTCTACTCACTTTTTAGTATAAAGTAATACTTAACAAGCTCAGAGGCTTTGCATTGTATATATGCCGTGTAATATTTTAATAGAGCGATATTAATTACGGAAGTTTGTTTATTATAATAGAAGTTCGCTTCTATTAATATATTCTGTAGTGGTAATACGAGTAGTTTATAGTTAAGTTAACATTAATAGAAGTTTGGTTATTAAA
Organism: Rhodnius prolixus; assembly: GCF_049639745.1. Taxonomy (NCBI): domain Eukaryota; kingdom Metazoa; phylum Arthropoda; class Insecta; order Hemiptera; family Reduviidae; genus Rhodnius; species Rhodnius prolixus. Next base: position 30,987,623 of record NW_027411581.1, on the reverse strand, counting down.
TCAATAAAGTAATCTAGCACTGAGGGTACGCCCACCTTAGCTTACAAACTACAATCTGCTCTAAATTTGCAGCTCTCTACTGATTTTTCTCTTGGCGTAATTTCAAAAAATTAAAATATATTTCCATTTGCCGCTTTTTTATAAACCGTTTTTTTATAGTAAGCTTGTATCGGCTTCTGGTAATCAAACGACATCTAAAAAAGTTTTCAAACAATTATAGTGCTTTAACAAATTGTGTAAAGGTATTTTTACAATGCTTGCTTCTTTCCATCTATTTCATCTCATAACTTTTTTAGAATTGTTAAAAAATAATTTTTCCTCAAATTTACTGAAATTTAACTCCCATTCCTTTCACCAGAGCGGTTTGATACTTTGGTTCAAGGGCAAAATACAAATTTATAAATTATAACTAAACAGACTATTTGACAATATATCCAGGTTTTTCACTAAATAACTAACGATTTATTTTAATTATGACTTTAAAACCTAGCAGGATTTAAGGAATAGAATAATGGGGTTTAATCAAATGTTGCAACTCCCAAATCCTCCTAAAAATCGTTAATGCTTCCCTCTTCGTTGTCAATTTAGTCATCCATAGAGACTTGAAGATTCTTTCACCTATCTAGTCACCAGATTTCGCTATAAAAACAAAGTCTATTGATTTCTAAATCTCATTCTAACGTTTCTTCGTCCGCTAATTTTCACCACAATATCTCTGTTGTGCGTGTGTAGATATATATTAGTGTTACTTATAGCATAATATTAAATGTTGGTAAAACAATATAAAAAAACCACTTCTTTCCAGAAATTATTGTAAATTTTGCCATTCATCCAGTCCTGGTTAAATGAAATAATCTAATGCTTCCTGAATTTCTAGGAATTCACGTGACCAAACCACAAAACTTACTACAAATCGAATAACTGTAAAACCCTCTCAACAGACTGAATGGAATAGAAACCAACAGACGATTTGCTTTCAAGACTTCTCAACAAACGATCTAAACTTACTTTACCAAAACAAACTTACTTTGTACAAAACTTTGATACGACCAATGTGGACCTCTGGACTAGATGTATAGGGGTTCTCATTTAACCAGTCTCGTTCCTTTTAGTTGAAAACCCAGCACGAAATCATTGTCTACAACAAATCTCTAGATAATGGCCTAACCAAACCATTTGTGTCTGATCAGAGAGAATTCCTTTTCCGAAGATTATAAACTGTTTTTCTCTTCCAATCTTTTGGTTTACCGCTTTTCCAGTCTAAACTAACACCAATGGTCTCTAAACTTTCTTTGTCGACTTCTTGTTCACAATACTTCGTCGTGTTCCATTTTTTTATCGTTCAATTTTACAAATATACCTGTAAATTCCAAAAGCTCTAAACCATTGATTTTCTTGGAACTCGGAATGACAAAACTCATTAAAAACTTTCTTGCTGGTTACACAGGGTGTGTACGGAGGAGTGGTCGATACTTCGGGAGGTGATTCAGCAGCTCAAATACAACAAAAAATATTCTATTCACTTTGGCTCGATTCTCAATAGTGTCCAAGGTATTTGCATTTTTAACTTTTCCGTCGGTGTTCGCGTTTTTCACCATAAAAACGGCCGTAACTTTTCTATCCTTTATCCTACAACAAATCTACTTATTCCAAACGAAAGAGCATTTAATTTCCTATAAATTTGCTTGGTACACAGCCTCAAAACGATTCTTATAACAATGAAATGTTTACTTGAATGTCTAAAAATTTCGTTCTCGATGATTTTTGTTAAAATTTTCAACTGCATTTTTTCAATGGTTAATGAATCAAGGAATCACATAATTTCACAAAAAGTTGCGCATTTCAGGAGTACACCCTGTATATAAAACATAAATTAATCAATTACAGATTAATGGGAAAGGCTGCCTCTATTCTCTCCCAGATTTCTATAAATCGAATTCTATCAAAAATTTATTCAAGTGAAAGGTATTTATAAGGTCTACGACATGAAATTAAATAGTTTAGCGAAAATCGTTATAGTAGTTTTCGAGAAAATGAAAAAACAGAGTTAGTACAATAAAGTAGTACTTCAGGTTTACGGACTTCTGTCGGTGATAGCTATTCAGGATCCTTGACTGGGCTAAAACCAAATATAAAATTATGTAAACGTAAAGAGTCAGCAAGTGTAGTTCTAGAAGGTAAAGTAAAGTAAATGTTTACACCAAACTCATTAATCTATCTCTGACGAAAGTCTTTTGTTAAAAAATCACTTTTTCGAGCTCAGGGTTACCAAAATGAATATTTTCGGTTAAATACCAGTTTCTAAAAAGGGCATGATTATGCCCTCCTTTGAGGGTTTAGTTACCACCTCCTCACTCATCTCCGTAAAGATTTCAATTTGTACATCCTATGATTTTATTGACTACTTTATTCGCCTGCTAACTGCACTTACTTATTGTTTTCATTCTACTGTTGCAGCTAAATAAAATAAAAAAACTTTGCAAATTACTGTATTTTTTTTTTTTCCAAGTCTCATGGCTTTAGGTATTAAAATTGTTCAGAATAAAAAAGTTAAGTAATGCCTAAAGTAGGCATCATTATCTCAAAAATGGCGAAGAGGAAAGATACCATTGTTATAATTTTACGAAACTCAAAACATAAAAACATTTGTTACTTAATTAACAACCATATATCTGAAAATATGTTTTAACGTTGTTAGAGATAATTCAATTACCTTAACTTGGCTAAAAAAAGTTTATTATTCGTTTCATAGTCTAATTCGTACATAATTAATGCATCGTTGATTCCCCGAGTTTTAATTATCGAACGAATGAAGACTTTCCATTAATGTTTGCAGAAATGTTAGGTAATAATGAATACCGAACCGCTTTTAAATAATTTCATTTGTGTTTAAATAAACTATTTACAGAGCACTTTTCTCTTCATATTAATCTTGTAAACTCAAATAAAAATTAAAAGAAAATAAGGCTTGGTATTTTATCATAAATGTTTCTAATTGATAAAGAAGAGAGATTGTGAATGTTTCATAACAGTTTTTCTTTGTTATTATCTAAAACTAGATTTTCATGAATACTCTTAGACTGAATGTAATGGCAGCTAGATCGCAGCATTAGATCTAATGGATTTACCCTAAATAACCTTTGGGTTTAGCCAATCAGAATGTTTTTTTTTAATTTATTTTAACCAGTTAAGCGTGTTTGACGCGTTTATACGTCAAACCAAATCTCTTTTACGTTGCGTTCGACGTGTATGCTCGTTGTGAAAAATATAAAATTGCCATTAACCATAAAAACTCGAAATTTTAATAAAATACAATAAGAATATTATTTGGTGGGATGTTTCCTTTATCTTACCAATAGAACTGCCAAGTATTTTTTTTTACGGAGGGGGTGGAGGGAGTCAGCCAAATGATAAGTGGTTGGTACATGTTTGGCCTCCACATTAGAGATTGGGAATTAGGCACACAAATAGAAGCTCTCAACACTTGTGCAATGCCGTTTTTACCAGATATTCAGACCTCAGTACGAGCATGATTTCATTTTGCACAGAATTCAAAACTCTTTTTGCGTCCCTAGTTAACTAAAGCAATGCATACGTGAAGCGGTGCAAGATTTTAAAATGCACAGAATGCTCTGTAAACTCAAGCCCCAGAAGATTGCAGAAAAAGAGTTTGCAGTGACTATTACGAGGGTCGTTTGAAAAGTCCGTGCAAAGTCAGAGAGATAGCACTACTGGCGCGTATCGAGGTTATGTTTAGTTAGTAGCATCTCTTGGAAGGACACACACCAAGTTTCAGCCAGATCGGTCTATTATTTCTTTGTGTTTGGCATTCGTTTGAATCGAGGAAGTCGAGTGATTTTCAAAAAATGGACGAAAAAGAATTTCGTGTGTTGATTAAACACTACTTTATGAAAGGCAAAACGCCTCAGGAGACTAAAGAGAAGATTGATAAACATTATGGTGACTCTGCACCTTCGATTAGAACAGTTTATAAGTGGTTTCAAAATTTTCGGAGTGGCCATATGGGCACAAGTGACCAAAAACGAAATGGTGTGAAGTGTTGCAAGGACGGTTTGCACCTGTTCCAGAAGAATCCGCAGGACTTTAAGCGTCGTTTCGTCACTGTGGATGAAACATAGATACATCACCACACTCTTGAGACCAAAGAACAATCTAAACAATGGGTTACCAAGGGGGAATCTGCGCCAAAAAAGGCAAAGACCGTTTCTTCGGCCGGAAAGATTATGGCGACTGTCTTTTGGGATTCGCAAGGAATAATCCTTATCGACTATCTGGAAAAGGGTAAAACTATTCCAGGTGCATATTATTCATCGTTATTGGACCGTTTGAAAACCGAGCTGCAAGAAAAACGCCTACGATTAGCCCACAAAAAAGTCCTTTTCCATCACGACAACGCACCAGCTCACACCTCAGCAGTTGTGGTCGCAAAATTAATGGAAATAGGGTTCCAACTCGTTTCACATCCCCCCTATTCTCCAGACTTGGCTCCCTCGGACTACTATTTGTTCCCCAATATGAAGAAATGGCTGGCGGGAAAAAGATTTTATTGAAACGAGGAGGTGATTGCAGAAACGAATGGCTATTTTTCAGACTTGGACAAATCCTATTATTCGGAAGGGATCAACAAACTAGAGCAGCGTTGGACGAAGTGTATAAGCCTAAAAGGAGACTATGTTAAAAATTAACAAAGGTTTACCCCCAAAAATTAAGTAGTTTTTATTTTTGCACGGACTTTTGAAACGACCCTCGTACGACATTGTAAACTTTTGGTTGTTTTGCCCAGCGTTCGATGTGTATACACGTCATTGTCTGATTTTAATTCCGCACACTGTGAGGGGTTTTTTAAACTAAATTCCACGTTTAACTGGTTAATATTTTATATTAGTAAGTCGCTCATAATATTATAGTCATTTTTTTACAATAGTTATTTCAAAGTGGTCTATACTGTCCTTAAATAAAAATCCCGCTCGGTCCTACTAAGCATCTCTAAGTATCTCTACACTGATAAAGGTAATCACCTAATTCATTTTTTGATTTCTAATAAAAGATTTTCCTAATACTAAAGGTTTTCTGATAAATCTGCTTGTACAACGTTCACTAAATTGTTTAGGTCAAAGATAGCAGGGAATGTTATGTTAGTTACCGAAATAACTGAATGTGACTCTAAATATTTTCGCATTGAGTTGCCCATCAGTTTTAAGTACTGACAGACGACATAAATTATAATACATTTTGGTGAGCGCGCTGAATATGAATGCTAATGAAAGACAGTTATGCAAACATTGTCATATTTGCCCACAAACCGCATGACTGAAATCCTGTTAGTAAATACAAGAGGACACAGTTTGAACTTGAACTAAAATATTTATAAGCTTCTGGAACGGTTCTTTCCAAGTTCTCTTATTTATAACAGAGAAACAAAATAATGATGTAAATTATAAATAAATTACTTTTTCTTTTTTCTCTTTTTTTTTTTTTGCTACAATCAGTGCATTAGCGCTATAAGTAACAGTAGAAGTAAACAAGTGGAGAAGATACCCAGTGGTAACACTCCAAAACATTATATGGTTAGTCACTCTCTTCACTTGAGAGGAGATCACGAGGCCACTGTCTTTTAAGACGTCTTGTCGAGATGTAAGGAAGAGTTCTAGAAGAAAGATTTTGAGCTAGAGGATTCGTATGATATTGCAGGCTGAAGTGGAGTTTTCTGTATCGTGTTTTGGCGACTTGGGTGATAAAAGGAATGTTAAGGTCAGTGTGGATAGTCAGGTTGGAGGCATAAAATGGAGCGTTTACAATAGTTCGAAGTATTTTAGATTGAAGGGGCTGAATCCTTCGGAGATTTGTGCGTTTGGTTGAACCCCACAGCTCTATTCCACACGCTCAGATGGGTTTCAAAATAGAAATATCATTTTTTTTTGTCGTGCAGAGAGAGTTTTAATCTAACGCCTAAGAGTCTTTTAAGTAGTCGATACCGTCTGTAATAAATTGCTTAAAATTTTTATACCCTTAACGCAAAAGTTTTATTTTGAAACGTAAAGTTTTAGATTTCCAAAATTGTTATTTGAATTTGAGAAGCAAAAAAAAATTTTATATTTTGATATTTAGAAATATTAAAATTTATTTTAACTTTCCAATTAATCATAAACTGATAATACGCGCAGATAAGTTGCGATCTTGGATGGAAAGGTTTTCAGATGAACAATGGGGTGCTGAGTAGCATTAAATAGGCAGATACAAAATTAAAGAACTTCTCGATTTCACTCCTAACAAAATTTAAAACTCGTAGCTTAGACAAAATAAACAATTAATCTTAGCTAAAAAGTGTTAATTTATCTTTTCGAAACTGCCCATAATTAGCTTCTTCATTATTCTGTTTTACCCTAATAATAACAATAATCCTTTCTGAATCCCTGTTCTGAATTTTATTGCGCTTCTTTTATAATTATTTGCCAGGAAAAACGCCTAAAGAAAGAAATAAACAAAAACTCCGGAGTGAAGACCCGACTCTCTTCCCACTATTCTGACTCCTAATTGGACGTTCGGGTCGCACCTAATTCTTACTAACATTAACCTACGTCACACTGATAACTTTACATGGAAGCCTAACTAACTAACGTACATAAAAACAATTTTTACAGAAAAAGGTGAAAGAATTTTCTCCAAACTCAATATGGCTACAAATTTATCCCTCTCTTAAAAGTGCACTAGAAACCAATTCAGAAAAACAAGGGAAATCTTCCCAATTTCTCTCCCATAATTGCATTTTCCAGGAAAAGTGTTTCAAATACAGGGTTTTAAAATACATAATGAATGTAATTAGTATTCGCTTTTAGTGATTATACCATAGACAGTGCTGAAAGCAATAAATGTGCCGATACGACGGTAAAAAAGAAAAATTCCATAAATTTATGAGCGTCACTCAATATTTTGAAAAATATATCATAGATTTATAAAGTTTTCTTTTATAATTTTCCGAAAAAAAAAATCATAAAGCCGTTAAGGGGAGGGGGAAGGGAGAGGCTTCTCTGTAAGGTTATTTTTCTGTTGATTTAGTGCAACGCACGGTTTTACGAACTGTAAGCTATAATAAGAATTGAACCAGCTTTATATTTCGAGTATTAATAATACTTTATGCATTATAACCTTGAGAATAATAACAAGAAACTATCTGAGAGGGTCCTCACTTTAGTTACGGTGGCTATATGCAGACAGATGCACAGAATCACCATTTTGTAAAAACTATTTTTGCGGTAAAACCATTTTTTTAAAATTTAATTTATTTAGTAATTCATAATTTGCAAATAAGTACATTAAATACATAAAATGGTGATGATGATATCTGTGTTCATGATGATCTACAGACCTCAAGAAAGTCTCGGAACCAATGACAGTTCAGTTGGCGAGGTGGATTGCGAGGAATTTGGAGGCGAGAGACTGTCCAGAGGAATGGAGGAAGCAGAGATAGCAGTATGGAAGTTGTGATATTTCGTCTTGGCAAGTTGTACGAATGAGATGTTAAGGTCGTTATGAAGAGTTAAGTCAGTCACGTAAAAAGGAGCATCAGCTATCTGTTTCAGTTTTGATTGGAATCTTCTGTACAGTCCGTATGTTTGAAGTTTTGGCTGAACCCCACAGCTCTAGCCCGTAACTTCACGTAAGTTTGAGAACAGTGTTGCATATTAAGCGTTTGAGTTCTATGGGCAATTTGGAGCGTCGTCCAAGTAGTCTGTAAAGAAGTTTTGCACGTTTTGTCATTGCTTGTCTTTTAAGTCTATTGTGTGGGTTCTACGTGAGACGTTCGTCTATAAAGAGTCCAAGGTTGCGCACTAGATCTGCGCAAGGAAGAGGATTTCTGTTGAAGAAGATAGGAGGACAAGAGTAAACTGGCTGGCTGGCTTTTCTGTGATTCCATGTTATGTTTAAAGCTGATGCGGTGTCACCTTAAATCGAAAATCTGCATAATTACAACTCGTTCTCTTACAGTATAGTAAGAAAACCATATGGAACGAAATGGCCTGTAGTGAAGAAATGTTTTTCAAAACATAAAATTACTTATGATTCAGAGATTCTGCAGTATTATATTAACTCAAGCAGGTTTGCAATTTTATTAACTAATTATACAGCTTGATTGCTTACGCAACCAGCAGCGTTTAAACTTTACATTTTTTTGTGTAAAAGTTTAATTAAAAGGAAGGAAGAAATAGTTAAAGCTTATCTTTGCTAGAAGTGAATAGCAAGTAAAGATCTGTCAAGAAGAGAGAAACAGTCTGTTAATATGATCAAGCGAAACTGCCTCAGATTGAAGAAAATAAGTCTGGGACAACTTTTCGTGAGTGGAATAATGAACGCTAACGACCTACTTCAAGTGCGACGTGCCAAATAACACCATTGAATGCAGGAGTTGTGCCTAAAAGTTAGTTGGGTATTGCAAATGTGATGCTTGGTACAAACACCAGTACTCTACAGTATTGAGAATTTACTGAAATTCTAGCACGACTTGTGTACTGAATTAGTGGCGCAAAACTTAACTTCAACTATGCTAGAATTTTCTCTTTTTAAATCCTCTTAAGTATTCTTGAATATTTCTTAGTCACATTCTGCATCTGGATACTTAATTTTGTTGATTTTTGGTGAACAATTAAACTGGTGCAAAGACTACCGCCAAAAGTTGTTGTACAAAAATTAAACTCTTTAGCATATGGAAGGAGATGTGGCTTGATTAGTCTTGGAGCGGTTCGGTTGCGAATCGCTGTCTTTTCTAGAATCACTACTCTGCAGTCATGTAAACAACCCACACCCGGCCTTCCACTCAGGTACTAACCTTACAAGTACTTCGAGACAACTGGTACCAGCACCTGAGCATTTACAGCACAACCCTTTCCTAGCGACTGCTTCTCAAACTAGCTGTTTTATAAAAACTGGCTGGTGATTTTATTAATTTTTCAAGCTTCAAGATGCTGCTAATGTCTGCGATGATACAGGTATTAAAACCCTTATGATGTTAGAGGAATTTGAAAGTTAATTCTGCAAAAATACTCTTTCTGAGCCATGTACTGTGTATGTTCATGTACCATGTACTTCAAATACTTAAAAAGATAATCTTTATGGTAAATTGTGAAGATCAGGTTAGTGGAATGATCATGATACAAAAATGGCCTTTTGGATATGAGGCTAAAGAATTATAGGGCTTAGGCTCATAGGTAAGGGTTCAGGAGCCAAACTAACGGAGGGTTATTCAGGCAATAGAGAAATCGCTTGAATAGGGCCTAAAAAGAAGAACTAGAAGAAGCTGGTCGTCCAGCCTCGCATCAAAGGAGATATTAGAAGCAGTGAAGAACTAGAATATCTAAGGTCTAATATCCTGAGGAATTTAAAAACAAATAAATAAAAATCGGTAACGTATAGAATCTTATCAGCTACATTTAATAGTTTGGACTATTTTTTTAATAGTTTCTTCTTTAATAACTAAGGCCACGGTAGCCGAGCGGTAAGAGCCCGCTAGGCTAATATGTATTGGTGGTACCGGGTTCGATTCCTGGTCTAGGCTTTGGATTTTATTTAATGTTTAATATGAGAACTTGACAGTAAAGTATGTTAGCTAGTCACCTCCGTCCACGACACCTAATTTGGTAGTTGGACATAAAGCCCGCCTGATTATTTGTTCAAAAGATAATGTCAAATTGAATGACCCAATATCTGGTAAAATTCAAATGATGATAACATTGTAAGTGGGAAGATTATGTCCAAAAGTTTGGTACTTAAACTTTACTTTAGTACCTTTGTTAGTTGGTCACGCCTCTTTAAGTAAATCAAGACCAATCGAAAAGACCATACCTGAAAATAATTTATTAGCAATAACCGTTCAAGAAATATCGATTCGTTATTTCGCTAAAGATTCGCTAAAATAATCAGATTTCTGACTCATCGGTAATAAAGAAATCCAGGGCAATGAAAATTAAGTTCAAACCAACCTTATATAGCTCCAGATCTAGTTTTACCCATTTCTAATAAATTCTAGGCTATTAAAACCAAAGAATGTTGATGAAATCAATAAAAGTTGAAGCAAACTTGTGCTCAATCTCTAAAAAATGTATCGAAAAAATTCCTTGGTGATAAAGTGGAAAAGAATCGATAAAAGAAATAATAAAGTACACATTTTTGGCTGAACAAATGGTTCGTGGTGGGTTCAGGACGACACACCTGACTCAAATTACAATTATACTTCGTGGTTAAGAGTGGCACCTCTTAGGACCGACAGGATAACCATTCACATCCTCTTATTGGCCGAAAGCAGTTCTTGCAGCCTCGAAATCTGACCAGTTAAAAGCACATGCATTTTAGATAATCTCTGACAGAGAGAAAACCATATGGCAGTTTTCAGCAGTTTTTTGAAGTATTAAATGTTAATTCCAAACATTCACTTCGGAAATTCTAGTGCTAAAATTGAATTTATTTCATTTAATTAGAGCATTTTCACATAATTGCCTAAACAAAAGTTTATGTTAAGTACAATTGAATATAAACTTCTTTTTGACGTCAAAATGAAAAAAAAGAGTTGTTTTAGTGGTGGTTATCCCACATAGAAGGGTGAAATGAAAACAGTGGGAGCCAAGGAAAGTTAGGGACGTAAAGAAGGATTATGTCAATGGCGGCACTGGAGCAGGCATTTTCTTTTTGGCATCGTTTCAAAAGAAGAACGGGTTAATTGAAGGAGGCCTTTACAATTTATTCCACTCTTTGCTGGGAATTTCGCTGTCAATTGGGAACTAAAATGGGAATATATGACAGAAACTTGCGCACGTTTCCAACTTCACACTAATCGACTTTTCTAAACACAATTTTCCTGTCAGGGAATATTACTCTTTTGTTCTAATTTTCTTTACGTAAATTTGTTTTTACTTTCAATTATATACTTGTAAGATTCTGATTTGAAGTTCCCTAAATTGGAAAAGTGATTTTCAGATTATGGACTTTCATTTAGTATTAAACGTTAAATCGCTGTGTTCTCAACTTTATATAACTTTTGGGGCATAATAAGAGATCCATCAGCAATTTAATGATCAAAAGTTTTTCAAAACCGAATTCACTCAATAGATTTGTTTTTTAAATTTTCTGTAAGCAAATTCCTTCATTGATTTTTTGTTAGCATTCGAACATCGCCTTGTAACTTTTGTTCTATTTCCTTTCATGCAAATGTATATCGAGGATAGTTTTAGAACAAGTTTTTTTTTTTTTAAACTATAGTAAAGACGTTAAATATTTAGGAAAAAGTTGAAGTTTAAAGAAAATGTCTACATTAGATGCTCGGAAACTCACCTAACAGAAGGGCGTGAGTGTCTTTCCCCAAATATTATTATCATAATGTAACTATAATGACATTAACTCTGATTCTGTATGACTTTTTGTATATTTTAAGACTTTAATTGCGGGTGTCACTTAAATAAGATAAAGAAATTAAAAATAAAATTCTAAACTTCACATCAGATAATTTGAGATCTATAAATAATTTATTTTTAAATATTATTAGGCATTTCCGTTTTAGACTTATTCGTGGGTTTCTGTGCTTACAAGTTCTAAGAGTAGTTCCTTTTAGATTAGATTGTATTATAGGGCGGTTCCACCAAGAAGAGGAAGGAACGCAGGCAATCCAATATGCCCATTGTTCTCCGCCCACCCATCATCGCATGAGGGACACCGGGACTTTAAGACCAACAAATCTGGCTAAAAATTGCCGGATTCAGTACAATAAACTAATAAAGTAGTGGCAGGACACTAGGGAGCATGGCGACTCAATCGCCCAGTGCACTGAATAAACCTAGAGAGTTTTGGTAAAGATTACCAGGTGCCACAATTTTCCGGGAGGGAAACATTTAACCTCCCGAAGACGAGGAATCTAGTTTATATTTCCTTACTAACGTACGTCTGGCAACGCCCATTATCAAGTTCCATCACAGTATATCTGTTCTTTTTAAACTGTAAATACGATTCAAGAAAGATGAAAGAACATCTTCAGAAAGATGTATAAAGAATTTACGTTGAATTCTATTCTACAAAAGTAGTGGTACTGACGTAAATATTTAGTTACTAGGTAGGTAACAAGAAATGAGAAAAAATTCAGTTGAGTTAGTTTATATAGAGTTATACAAGAATGTGAAGTTGTTTTTATTATTCACTTGTAAAGAATATCTTTCACAATAGGAACATCTAGCCTTGCCATAAATACTGTCATTCATTTTCTCCTCAGGATTCGACTGGCTGCATTGGGCATAGCTGATGATTTGCGTAGCTGTTTCTTTTTTTTTTCATTTTCAAAAAATAATAATACACAGGTTGTTACGAATAATTGTGCTCCTTTCATTAAACTAGTTTGTGAGCCGAAATATAGTTCAACAACTATTCAGAAGCTGCAATCAGCTTCTCATAATATTGAAACGATTCAATTTCTGGATAACAGCTACAGAAGTGTTGTAAATATGGTACGGCCTGAGTGTGGAATATTGCTCACGAGTTACCGCACGAGGAAGAAGGTACTTGAGCACTATTCTTCCTGCGGCCAAAAAAATGAATGAAATTAGAGGATGGTTAAAACTATGTAGGTATGCATATACAAAATTAAATAAAATACAAACATAAAGTCGGACTGCTAGAGTGATTCTGGCAAACAATCGCTATAAAAAACGATACTTTCAAATTGAAAGATCTTATTCACATGAAATATTTTATCGAAAACAAAATATATTATAATAAAACCTCAATTATACATAAAAGTGACTAATCAGTCCTTATTTTTGGAAGTATTTCTGTACAAATAATTATGCTGGATTGAGTTTAAAATTAATGTGAACTATATCTTATTACTAATCTAATTGTGTACATAATAAGAATCAGTTCTTGAAGCAAGTCTTTCTACACTCGTATCTTGGAGGCAAACACCGTAAGAAAAAGTTGTAAAATAATACTGCCACCAGCAGGTATAACGAGACCCTATCTTCCTGCAAGCTTACCTCTTAAAATTGCCCGGTCAGAAAACAATATTAAAACTGTTGTATCAAGATTAGAAAAGAATCCTTCAAGGATACAATTAATATTCCTCGATGGACTGACTGGAGGTAGTTCTTAAACTAAAATACAGACATATCCTGTACACTTTCCTTCTTCCCTATTAACATTAAAATTACCAAATCAATTTTTTTTATCATTTCTAAATTTACGTAATTTTTACCCTAATTTTGTCTATCATCTTCCCAGATACATTGAGCAGAGAATGTCCCCTTTGAAAATAAAAAATTGGGGAAGAAGTAGTTTTCTTCCAAAGCCTGCGATACCCGCATTTCAGTCTTTCTATCCTGCAGCACTGTAGAGGTCCTCCGTGAAAAGAAGCCTCATTCACTGGCTAGTGGGGTTTTTGATTTTAATGAACTTCATTTTAAAGGAAAAACTACTAAATTGCTTTAAAAGAAAAATTAATTTTGTATTTATTAAACCAAAATATATATTATTACTTCTTCTTAGAAACGTTTTATAATCCTTTCTTATAATAATATATGTTATAAGAAAGTTTCTCGGTTCCATTAATGGAATCTAAGAGAGAAGTTCAATTATGTAGGTATTTCTACCATTTGCCTTTGGGCAAATTCTCTTTCTGGGTAATGTAATCTTCTAAGAAGGGATGTGGAGTATAGCATCTTATGATTAACCCTGTTTCTTTTGATGTTTTCTGTTCAGTAATTTTATGAACATACATTTTTTCGAGGCTCATTCGTTGAACATCACTTCAATTGCTTGGTCAACTATGAGGCTCATCTAACAGCAGTATAATCTGACTAAAAAGCAGAAAATTCGAAATTGGAATTCAGAAATTGAAAATAATAAAAACTCGTAAGATTGACGTTTAGAAGGTAGAAAAATAGTGTAGGGGATTTACTTAGTTACTTACCTTAAGTTTACTTATCCTTAAGTTTGTCTAGCAAGTAAGCTAACAAAGAATAGTACAGATGCAAGTTGTATAAAAGACAGTTTTCCTTCAGAATATTAAGTTTCTGATTTCAACCGTATACCTAATTTCATTGTCTGCTTGTTTGGCCATTTACAGTCCGCAGCGAAGCAGCAGCAGATAGATTCGGCGATGGCATTCCCAACTGATTGAGAACTTTGTTCGCGATTTCTAAGCACAAATCTTTAATCAATAACAACGCTTCGCTGTAGATTTTCTGCTGTGAAATCCATGATCATATTGGAATTTTCCTTGCACATTCGAAGGAAAATATGTTCAGCCATGTGCGATTCATATTTCTCCCATAACTCTGTTGGAGATGAAGGAGAGCAGGCGGTCAATATTATTGCAAAACAATGCTCGAATTTGATTTTGGTGTGAGTTGTTGCGCGCGTCATTAATGCATACATACCAGTGTCGGTCGTTCTCCAATAAATTCAGAACTTGACATGCACTATAAATGGCATGTATAACGCCGTTGACAATCCTCAATTGCTGGAAGACGTTGGACCGGGCACAATTACCAACAGCATGCGAAGAAAGAAGCATTCATCTTGATTGGAATGCACGGTGTACAGTCTGCCTATTGTAGTTTCTTTAAACATGCCAGAAATGTCCGACGACACGCTATCCTCGTTTACGTCGTTCAAATGATTTTCTACTCGCGCTCCATGTGTAATACGTAGGGGCATTTTCGGAAGTACTCGAATACAGCAGTGTTTTCTTAAACGCGTCATTTTGATGTAACGTAAATAAAGCAGTAGGATTCAGGGCTATTTATTGCACAATGAATCAATGAACATTCATTTTAACGATGGAAACGGTAACATTAAAATGCAATCATAAAATATTTAGAATAGCGTGTGTTGCTTTTATATGGAGATGTTTTTTTTAAAAACATATTTTTGCCACAGAGGTGACATCTATATAATAGGTATATAAAAACCGCCCGTATTCAAATGCAGCGTTGTGTCAAAATTTCAAAGCAATCGGTGAAGAACTTTCGGAAATTTAAGAATTTGAACAAATGAACATTTAAATTTTATTTATGTAGATTTTTGAATTACTCGCTTTATTCTAACCATTAAATTAGTTACTTAAAAGTGTTTTTAAAGTCTACATCCTGTCCTTAGTTTCTAATTCTATTTCTTTAAATAAGGTATCCGCTGTACATAATAACTGACTGTTCTAAAATACGAGGGTCGTTTGAAAAGTCCGTGCAAAGTCAGAGAGATTGCACCACTGGCGCGTATCGCGGTTATGTTTAGTTAGTAGCATCTCTTGGAAGAACACACACCAAGTTTCAGCCAGATCGGTCTATTTCTTTGTGTTTGGCATTCGTTTGAATCGAGGAAGTCGAGTGATTTTCAAAAAATGGACGAAAAAGAATTTCGTGTGTTGATTAAACACTACTTTATGAAAGGCAAAACGCCTCAGGAGACTAAAGAGAAGCTTGATAAACATTATGGTGACTCTGCACCTTCGATTAGAACAGTTTATAAGTGGTTTCAAAATTTTCGGAGTGGCCATATGGGCACAAGTGACGCTGAACGTTCTGGACGCCCTGTTGAGGTTACTACTCCAGAAATCATTGATAAAATCCATGATATGGTGATGGATGACAGAAGAGTGAAGGTGCGTGAGATTGCTAGTGCTGTGGGCATCTCGAATGAACGGGTACATAATATTTTGCATCAACATTTGGACATGACCAAGCTATCCGCAAGATGGGTGCCGCGATTGCTCACGCTTGACCAAAAACGAAATCGTGTAAAGTGTTGCAAGGACGGTTTGCAGCTGTTCCAGAAGAATCCGCAGGACTTTAAGCGTCGTTTCGTCACTGTGGATGAAACATGGATACATCACTACCCTCCTGAGACCAAAGAACAATCTAAACAATGGGTTACCAAGGGGAATCTGCGCCAAAAAAGGCGAAGACCGTTCCTTCGGCCGGAAAGATTATGGCGACTGTCTTTTGGGATTCGCAAGGAATAATCCTCATCGACTATCTGGAAAAGGGTAAAACTATTACAGGTGCATATTATTCATCGTTATTGGACCGTTTGAAAACCGAGCTACAAGAAAAACGCCCACGATTGGCCCACAAAAAAGTCCTTTTCTATCACGACAACGCACCAGCTCACACCTCAGCAGTTGTGGTCGCAAAATTAATGGAAATAGGGTTCCAGCTCGTTTCACATCCCCCCTATTCTCCAGACTTGGCTCCCTCGGACTACTATTTGTTGCCCAATATGAAGAAATGGCTGGCGGGAAAAAGATTTTATTCAAACGAGGAGGTGATTGCAGAAACGAATGGCTATTTTTCAGACTTGGACAAATCCTATTATTCGGAAGGGATCAACAAACTAGAGCAGCGTTGGACGAAGTGTATAAGCCTAAAAGGAGACTATGTTGAAAAATAAAAAAGGTTTACCCCAAAAAATTAAGTAGTTTTTATTTTTGCACGGACTTTTCAAACGACCCTCGTACTTCAATCAAGTATGCACTTACATTACAACTCATATGGTTGTCAAATTATCTTTAAGCTTCAACAAATTTTATGTCTGAGTTGCTGAGCAGTTCATGTCTATTCATCTTCCTTTAGGATGATATCCTAAAAGACTGACATAATGTTTTATGTCCAGGTCCGGATTTGAGACCATACTTCCAAAAATGTTTTACTCAGCTCTTAAATGCGAGGCCAATGTTGTTCTATTTAAAAAAAACAGCTGCAGCTTCTTGCAAAAACATTCTGAAAAGCTAATTTATTAAGTGTCAGGTTTTTTTTTAATTTATCGTTTAAATGTATCTTTATTTGCGTCCATTTTTCCGGAATTATGCTCATTCTTCTGTACCTTGGTGTTCATAATATTTAATTTGGCCTTTCTGTTCTACGTTTGAGCCCTAAATTGTAAAAATTATCACATGGTATTACTTTTTTAGCAGCTTTTAACAACTAAATTGGTTTCTCAATTTTATCTAAACTAACCGTCTCTAATAAAAAATACTTTTTGATTAACTCAACTTACAAGTAAAACAACGCATGGATGAGAATACTCGTACACTTCTAATCTATGTACTTAAGACATCATACAATTTTAAAGATGTTTGACCTAAATTTAGAAAGAAGTTACCTATGGAGTAAACAAACTTCTTTTAAACAAAAACCCTTTATGTATGTGTAAGCAAGCAAAGGCGCCTAAATCCAGATGTAGAAAAGCGGGAATAACTTTGACCCTGAATCGCTAGACTTTTACGCGCAATGCAACGAAATTCGTGGGTCAAAGGAGACAGCTGTAGAGAAGTAGTGTTCTTAGTTTGCAAGTCTCACTACTTCGTCAAGGTTAGACACAAGTGGGGTCAAAGTCGGAAGGGCCAGGGCCGTAATGAGGATAAAAATAACAACACCAAAGAGGCAAAACCCAACACTGATCCAGAGAGAACACTGGTGATGAATATTTAAGTGTACAGCTACTCACCATAGCAGCAAAATGCGTACAAGAAGCACTGTCTGGTAACCTGGAAGCGAATGGAAAGATGACAAACACATCGAAGGTTATAGATGTTTGGCGGGAAGAAGAAATGAGGTGAAGGCGCGGGAAACTGCGTAACGCGATGGCGGGAAAAATTAAAAAAAACGCCAAGAGAAAGCTGTGTACGACTGAACAGAATGGTTAACGTTATGCCATCTACATTAGATGGCACATGGTTCATTGTTTAAAGTATTCATTATTTTCATATATGTATATATATATATAAAAAAAAGGAAGAAATATATATATGTTTCTTCAGACGTGGAGGACAGTTTCCCGCGCCTTCACCTCATTTCTTCTTCCCGCCAAACATCTGTTACCTTCGATGTGTTTGTCATCTTTCCATTCGCTTCCAGGTTACCAGACAGTGCTTCTTGTACGCATCTATATATATATATAGTATGTTATGTTTAAGGGTGAAATATTATTTCAATGTTAAGTATTAAACAGTTAACTAAATGAGATAGTTCAAATTTTATCGTCTTATTTAAAATGTATTAACAACTACTCGACCATACCCACTAGCAGTTCTGCAGGAGCACCCAACAGGGCAGTAGAACCAGTGGGGTACAAAGTCTAAATTAAGAGAAAGAACTACTATTTAACTGCGGGCCCACATTTTCAACTGTAGATATATGGTTTATGTAGTTTAAAAACCAATTCAACCAACAAGTTAAGGAAACAAAATCTAATACAGTCGAACCTCTCAATAACGGTCACTAGCGGGGGAAAGCAAAGTGGCCGCTGTTTGGAGGTGGCCGTTAGAAGGAGTGTAGGCTAGTTTCATAATGAAAATATGGGTTTTTTCCAAACATCTATTTAAAAATTGTTTATTATTAATAGATTTAAAAAATTACATAATGGCATAATTATTCAGCTATATGATATGCTATATAATTTTTCTTAATTATCCAAAAAATTTGTCAAAAAACTACATATTATTGACATAATTAATAATTTTTATAACAATTTTTATAATAATCATCACATTTTTTCAAAACAATAATAATTTATAGTAAAATTATCATCATACTATCATGTACGAGGTGTGTTCAAAAAGTAACGGGAATTTTTAAATTTCGCGGGTTTGGAGAGTCTGATTGTAAAATTTTTTTTTTTATTATGTTGGTACACATGCCCCTGAAGTATGATAAAATTTTCAGTAATATTCATTGTTTACTTCTTAAGTGGCAGCCGTTAAGGTTAGACGTGTTTTTCGAGCTTGGCGATTTTTGTTTGTTAAAAAAAATGGATCAAAGAATTTGTATTAATTTTGCGTAAAAAATGAAATAAAGTGTAATAAAGTGTGTGAAATGTTAATAAAGGCATATGGTGAGTCTGCTATGAGTAAAACAAGGATTTACGAGTGGTATAAGCGTTTCCAAGATGGCCGCGAAAACGTTGAAGATGACGAACGACCTGGACGTCCAAGCACATCAACAACCGATGAAAACGTGAAAAAAGTGAAAGAAATGGTTATGAACGATCGCCGAATCACAATCAGAGAAGTCGCTGATGATGTTGCCATATCAATTGGCTCATGCCATGAAATTTTTTCGGATGTTTTGGGTATGAAACGTGTGGCAGCAAAATTTGTTCCAAAATTGTTGAATTTCGAACAAAAACAGCGGAGAATGGAAGTTGCTCAAGAGTCACTCAATGAAGTCGACAACGATGCGGATCTACTGAAACGAGTTATAACAGGTGACGAAACATGGGTTTACGGATATGATGTCGAAACTAAGGCTCAATCGTCCCAGTGGAGGCATTCTGGATCGCCAAGACCGAAAAAGGCTCGACAAGTGCGGTCGAATGTGAAGGTTATGCTCACTGTGTTCTTCGATTTTAATGGCATAGTGCATCATGAATTCTTGCCACAAGGTCAAACAATCAATAAGGAGTACTACCTACAAGTTCAACGCCGTTTGCGTGAAGCAATCCGAAAAAAACGCCCGGATTTGTGGCAAAACAATTCATGGATTTTGCACCACGATAATGCACCTGCTCACACTTCATTGCTTGTTCGTGAATTTTTGGCCAAAAACAAAACTTTAACGATGCCCCAGCCTCCATATTCGCCAGACATGGCTCCATGTGACTTTTTTCTATTTCCAAACATAAAGAGAACATTAAAAGGCCGTCGTTTTACAAGCATAGATGACATTAAAAGCGAATCGCTGAAAGAGCTGAAAGCTATCACAAAGATGGAGTTTCAGAAGTGTTTCGAGGATTGGAAAAAGCGCTGGCACAAGTGTATTGTATGCGAAGGGGACTACTTTGAAGGCGACAATATTAATGTAGATGAATAAATAAATATTTTTTTCAAAAAACGAAAATTCCCGTTACTTTTTGAACACACCTCGTATTAGAAAAATAGAACAAACCTTTCGGGAAGTTGACGATGTCTCGATTTGGTTTTTGCGAAATCTAACACATTTATTTTTTCTTCTAGAGTTAACCACTTTCGTTTGGGAGACGTATTGGAAAAAATAATATTCGTCCAGTAATATTGAAAAATTATTAAAATGTATGGAGCTTATATAGGAAACTTTAGGAAAAAAACAGAAAAAAAAACAAAAACTTGAAAGGGGATAATTATTTTTATCACCGCGTCAAATGAACTTTTAATAAAAAGGTGGTCGTTGGTGGGATGTGAAACATTTAATCCGTTCCCCAAAATCAATGTCTGCGGTCGTTATATACAGAGTCCGTTAGACGGAGGTTCTTTTATACAGAAAGTGTATAGGGGTAAAACGGAGGAATCCAAAAACTGCCTGTAAATGGAGGTGGTCGCTAGTGAGAGTGTCCTTTATGGGAGACTCGACTGTATTTACAATTCTTAAGAGGGTTAATTTATGTTCTATGATTCAATGTACACACTCTCGTTGCACTTTTTGGTACAGAAATTCACGTATGATAAATGAGTATAACTCACTTATCAAATCTCCTTAACAAAAACTTACAGTTTAAAATGTTAAGTATAAGGGTTGATTAAACGCCAAAATGCACACAAATCAGCAGGTAACCAACATTTCATTCATACTTCATTGATATTATTTAAGTAATTTTACTGCATTAACTTTTCCTTCACATTTTTAGAATTTATTAGATGTCACAGATTATGAATGAAATGGCCAGCATAAGGGTCTGTGACATCTAATAAATTCTAAAAAATTTAAAAAAAAGTTAATGTAGTAAAATTACTTAAATAATATCAATGAAGTATGAATGAAATGTTGGTTACCTGCTGATTTGTGTGCATTTTGGCGTTTAATCAACCCTTATACTTAACATTTTAAACTGTAAGTTTTTGTTAAGGAGATTTTTGTACCTTTTGGATAGATTTTTCTTTTTGTCTATTATTTGGGTGGGGCAAACTCCCCTCCTTATGAGGCATAGCGTCGAGACTTTTAAAATACAAGTCTGAACAAAATTTCGATTCGAATGACACTTTAATTTGATACGATTGCTATGCTTCCTCTTAACAAGTGTAAGAGCAGAATGTCGTTTTAATGTTACGTAGGGAAGCCATAACCCTATGATCCTACCAAATTTTATCAAAATCGGGCCAAGATTTACAGAGAAATTAGAAATAATAATTTTGGAGGGGGCCTTACATAAAGGGGGCTAACTCCTCTCACATTTGATGTACAGCGTCGAGACCCCCAAAAGGCACATCTACATAAAATTCCGAATCGAATGACACCTCATTCATGAAAATCGGTTCGTGCGTTTAGGCGCTACGCAGTTTACAAAAAAGGTAACAAGAAGAAGAAGAAGAAGAAGAACAAGAACAACAACAATTTTTGAAAATGTAGTTTTTGTGCATTTTTCGCATCGTTTTTCTCGAAAACTAATTAATCTACGTTATTACGAAAAAATTACAGTTATAAAGGAGGATTTGCCCTATATTATAAAGAAAATTTGGGAATTTTATCTTTTATAGAAAAAGAGAAAAAAATTGTCAAAGTTGGGTGTTTTTCAACGTTACGTTTTTTCGTGCAGTTTTTGACGATCAACCCTTATACAACTGTCCTACCGGACAGTTTTAATAGATACTGCTATTTCAAAATCTAAAATAACAATTATCATTTGCCATTATTACATAAGGCACAACGGCTAAGGTCATTAGTGCCCTGCCACCGAACAATGTTCTCTCGTTACATACCACACTGTATCACAGTAATGATGCTATTTAAATCCTTTTATGAATCTAGCAACAAAGAATATTTTTGTTTTAAATTATTTTTTGGGTGAAATGAAAACAAATTTAAATTCTAACAAAATAATTATTGTAGGTCATTAAAAAATCCATCAAAAAACTTGGATGGGACATTTTCTGGTTTAACATAAATTAATGAAATAGAAAGTTTCATTAGACTGAATATTTTCAAACAGCGGTAAAAAGTAAGGTGGGGCAAATTGAAGAATAATTTATGGAAATTGCTTTATTCCAAGTCGTAAAAAGTTCCAAGACAATGAAAGAAGTTGAAAAGTGCCAATTTGTCGGTTCCAGTGTGGGAGCGAATAAACATAAAAGTCTGCGATATTAAGCAAGTTAAAGCAACTGAACAGTTCTATATAACTTACGTGATTTCATTTATCATAATCTGGAATAATAAATGCACCTGGTCCAGCAGGAATTTCATTTTATTGAAAATAAATTTTTATTAGTTTGAAACAAAGTTAAAAATTTTGGATTGCTATTATTCTAATAAAAAACAGGAATCGGAAAATACATTTAATTTCATCGCATTTCTTGCACTCAACACTTTATTTGCTTTTCTATATTTAATTATTGTAGTATACACAGTTTTGTTAGACAATCCTACAGATTTTTGACTGGAATCTTTCGAACGAAAATTTCCGTTTTCCACTTTTTATGCCTTCTGTCTCAAATGAAAGCTAGAGATATATCTTAGTTTCCCCAAAAGCAAGTATTTGGGATCATCCCAGGCTTTCTTTGTTCTATCTTTTTTAATATAACAATTTTTACTTGATGTATCCCAAAAAACTTGGAGTTATATTTCTAAACTTATTACATTATTGCTCTAATTGTCAGACTTTTCAACTCTTGAGTTCACCTTCATCACTGAATATTGCAAACAAAATAATTACTTGTACGTAGTTTTAGTTAGGCCAAAGCTTATATGCGCAACGCCATCCTGGATTAGAAGAAGTTGCAGGAACAGTAAGGATAAAAAGAGAGAGAGACAGGACGACAGAATAACGGAAAAAGCGATTGAGTAACTAGATTACATGACATCAAAGTGAATAGTAACAGAGCCATAGAACAGAATGAAAGGAGCACAAAGCAAAGATTAAACAGAATTCCAGCTTCCTTTTGTTTGGTTGAGGTGGACTTTGCTTGCACTGGACAGTTGCAGGAACCTGTTGGAACCAGAGACGAAAAGAGGATCTCCTTTTTTTAGTCGCCTTTATTGAGGAAGTAGTTTGCAACTAACCGACTTGACAGGAATAGGATTGCTCAGAAATGTAGGCTTTGAAGGTTTGCAATAAGATGAGCACGGACTCATGGGATAAGTTCGTATGTTTTTATCATGTTTAACGTGTATCAGTGAGATCAGTTAGACACCTCACCGAGACTAGGTGTATCCACCATCCTTCGGCCTTTTCAGTAAAGAAATAACTTCCAACGATGAAACAACTCATCCAGGTTTTCTATGGACCTTGGAGTCAGAGTGAACGCCGGTAGTTTGGGATAAACCAGTTACTCACCTTCCTCTTTCCAAATCTTAGCGATAGATTCTGAGGAAAATTCCCCAAGATGATTCTAAAACAGAGTTATTCCCCTCCAACATCTGATAAGTAACACCAAAGTAAGAGCGACATTCCATTACTTTTTATGCACCGCATACAGGGTATAAAGCTGTTTAAAAAATCGTTGAAGAGACCGCAGTTGGTAAATAGAAAATCTTGGGCTGACTGAGTCACCTGTCGGAGGCCTCTGTTAGAGTGCACTCATAGCACTAAGAAACACTTAGAACATATACGTATGCACTTTCCACAATCAAATTATATAAATAGATGAAATTTTGTGTGTATTCATACATTTTTAGTAAATTTGATATTTGCTAACTAATTTAATTTTATTTAATTATCCTCTATTTAAATAGGTAGATAATGTTCAAATATTATTAAGAATAGAAAAAGATAGTAAATTAAAGTTATCTACTATTACACCATAAATTCTCTAAAATCAGATCTTTTACTATAAATGAATAAAGTCAGCTTCAAGTATAAATTAAATTCTGTTTAAAAATGTGTTTCACATTTTCTTGTATCTAAAATAATTCAAATTTCACTTTTACGTTTTGAGAATTGGATATATTTTATTATCATGCGATTCAAGCAAGTTAAATTTAAGATATTTTTCGTTAATCAATCATTTATTTTATAATTATGATTTTATTTTATTTATTTATTGTGTCAAAAGATATAAAATTACATAAAACATTTGGGGGGTATAAATTTAAAGGTCTAATAACTAATAGTTTTATTGGTGTTTTTAAGTTAAAATCCTCTATTTTATTTCATATTTCACTTTTTTTCGGTTTTCCTTTTAAATTTCTTCTTTAAATTACATGATCTTTCGTAATGTTGGGAACTCATTTTACGTTTTACATAAATAACTAATGGCCTACAGTAATGCAGGTGTACATAAGGATCGGCCAGCAATAAAGTAGCTTACAATTTAATAAAATGGATGGTGAGCAATTTGATTATGTAAATTAAATACATAAGCAATGTCTTGTTAATTGAATTAAATTGACGCTAAAGTATATAGTATAAAGATTTATTAATTGGCTTCGTAGAAAGAAAACCGACCCATAAAACGCTAAGAGAATTCATTCTCCGCAAGTGGGAAATAGATCGCCCTGTTTTTCTTTCCGTACAAACTTTTATCTATCTTGGGAAATTCTTATTAAAAAAAAAGAAGACTTAGAAAATTCCTTTTTATCCTTTTTCCTATCTCTACTTTATTCTTTTTCTTGGTTCTGATTAAATTCTCTCCCTTATTTTCAAAGTTAGCTTCCAATTTTTATTTTTATGTTTTTTCAAACAAAAAAATTTATAAAAAAACCAAAACTTACAATACTCAGAAATATCCTCTTTAATGATTGTTTAAAATTGTGCAATATGTATGTGATATTAAAATAATAATCGTAACAGTTAAAGAGTAGGGGTTGATTCAATTGAATCCAGATAACGTTAATTTTTCGTTCTAGGCGCCACTTTAGCTGACGGTCTTCCTGATGGCAGTGACATTGAAACTAACAATAGGGCAAAGAACTTAGTATGACCATTGATATTAAAGAACTTAGTATGGCCCAGATACCAAAGAACTTAGTATGGCTCAGATACCAAAGAACTTAGTATGGCTCAGATACCAAAGAACTTAGTATGGCTCAGATACCAAAGAACTAGTATGACCAAGATATTAAAGAACTTAGTACGGCTCAGATACCAAAGAACTTAGTATGGCTCAGATAACAAAGAACTTAGTATGGCTCAGATACCAAAGAACTTAGTATGGCTGAGATACAAAAGAACTTAGTATGGCTCAGATACCAAAGAACTAGTATGACCAATATATTAAAGAACTTAGTACGGCTCAGATACCAAAGAACTTAGTATGGCTCAGATACCAAAGAACTAGTATGACCAAGATACCAAAGAACTTAGTATGGCTCAGATACCAAAGAACTAGTATGGCCAAGATATTAAAGAACTAAGTACACTTAAAAGTACACATATATAATAATAAAAGAAATAAACAAAGACCTCAATAATTGCCTAACTATTTTAAGAAAGATATATCACAAGATATTAACAAGTGTTGAGTGCGAAAATGTGTCAGTATCAGTGAGGTCGGGCCTAAGATTTTTGTAGAAGTGGCTAATCCAGTTCTCCGTTGTCAGGAAATTGGAACGTTTGGAAGTGGCGAGTTTGGTTAAAATGAACTCGATTATTTATTAATGTATAGCCAGCAATGCTTTCTTACTCTGTTGCCATCATCGATAACTGCAGACGAAGTTTATTAAATGCTTAATTGTAAAAGCTGAAAACTCGCGCTAAACCTCCTAATCATTTCCGACTTGATTAATTAACTCACTGAAAAGCGGCCTAACTAGTTACCAACTACATTATTTCACTTCAAGACGCACAAAAACTTCATCATTGTAGAATATTGCTATTTTATATACATCTATTTTGTTAATTATATTTTAAAATCATCCAATTAGTGCTTACCTTATCATCTTAATTAAAGTCGTGCAAAAATAAAACTGAAAAGGCTTTACTTTGTGGTTTTGTTTGCACATTAACCATTATTATTTAGGAGTGCTGGCAAAAACCAACATATTGGTATTCACAGCTACTCGTGGCTTCTAATGCCTCCATTTACCAATATATGGTGGAAAAAACCAGCCCCATCTTTTTCAATATTCAATTAGTTTAAAGAATAGTTGCTCTGCAGCCTCTTTCAATTCTCTCTTCACCATGACTGCCACGAGGTAACAGTGACTCTCTTCCATTGCATTCTTCTTCGTGGTTTCCATGAGATAAGGATAACTTGAGCGCAGCATACAGTGCTGCATTCCTTCTTATAACAATACAATCGTAACTATGGTATCTAATAAATTCTAAATGTAAAATAAAAATGAAAAATAAATAGGAGAGAGAACACAAACTAGAACTCATAAAACATAGTAATAATTTATACTTAATACTCTTAAGGGTTTGAAGAAACACAAATTAACCTAAATATAGTTTATTCTCTTAATTCATAAGGCATAACACACATAAAGCATAACTTCCATAAAGAGTGACAAAACTAAACTCAACTAAGGAATGTCTCCAACTACGTGCAACCCTCTAGCAACCCCTAACGGTCAGCCCTTCTCTTACACCCTCAACAGGGTTGCCAAATATCAAACATTTCAATTTACTACATAAACAATATTTTTTTTTTGTTGTAATCTTTTATTGGAATTTACAACTGCAACGGTTGTTGCAACAAGCAAATGTGGTACCTGATAAAAAAATACGTGAAAATCACGAGTGGAGAAGGCACCCGTGGTGTCACTCCAGTAACGTGCTCAGCTACACTGCTCTCACGATAAGAGTAGATCACGAGGCCATCTTCTCTTCAATCTCCTTAGAGGATTACCTGGTAATGTGGAAGAAGATAGGTGTTCTATGAGAGGGTTAGAGAGAGCTGCTGTAGAGGAATGAAATTTGAAGAAACGAGTGTTAGCAAGATCTGTAATGAAAGAGATTTTGAGATCATTATGTATAGTGAGGTTAGATACGAGAGTACATAGAACGGAGCGTTAAGAAGTTTTCGAAGTATTTTTGACTGTAATGCCTCAAGGCGTAGAGAGTTGGAACGCTTAGTCGATCCCCATACTTCAATGCTGTATGACCAAATAGGTCGCAGTAAGAGTAGATATAAGAGTCTTTTGTTCTGTAGGTTAAGTTTCGAACGTTTGTCAAGTAGTCTGGCGAGAAGTTTGTAGCGTTGGTTAGTTTCTTGTCTTTTCAGTCTAGTATGGGGATTCCATGTCAACCGTTTGTCTAGGTGCAGTCCAAGGTAGCCAACATAGAAATGAAAACTTAACAATTTTGTTGAGAAAAATAAATTTATAATTCGCTTGTTTGTCAGAAGCTAACAAGGCTTTTAAATCTTTTTTTTTTTTTAATCTTCTATTGGAATTTACCAATGCAACAGTTGTTGCAACAAGCAAATATGGTGAAAGAAAAAAGAAATCAAAGGAAATCATGAGTGGAGAAGGCACCGAGTGGATTGACTCCAGTAACGTGCTTTAACACGATAAGAGATCACGAGGCCATCTTCTCTTCAATTGCCTTAGAGGATTACCTGGTAATGTGGAGGAAGATAGGTGTTCTATGAGAGGGTTAGGATGAGCGGCTGTAGAGGAATGAAATTTGAAGAAACGAGTGTTAGCAAGATCTGTAATGAAAGGAATTTTGAGGTCATTATGGATAGTGAGGTTAGATACATAGAACGGAGCGTTAAGAAGTTTTCGAAGTATTTTTGACTGTAATGTCTGGAGGCGTAGTGAGTTGGAACGCTTAGTCGATCCCCATACTTCGATGCCGTATGACCAAATGGGTCGCAGTAACATTAGATATAAGAGTCTTTTGTTATGTAGGTTAAGTTTCGAACGTTTGTATAAACAATATTAATGACAATTTTGTGCAGTAAAATTACTTAAATGATACTCTTGTTTTAAAATTTGAATAAAACACATAAGCTTTTTCGAACATTTCTAAATGACTGAAATTACGAGCTGAAGTATGAACGAAATACTGTTTACTCGCCGATTTTTGTACCTTTAGTGGTTTAATCAACCTTAAGTAATATTAATTAAGTAATAGTCAAATTTAAAGGAAATCTTTCGGAAATGATTTAGATTTTCAGGAGCAGATTCTGTGTCGGAATGCATCAGGGGAAAGTTCATTTCAGCTTTAGATTGGTTTTGGGTTTGATGAATGCAGCTAATGTATATATAACTAAAAAGTAAAGTAATCGTCTATTTTTTCAGGCGGGGCTTAACGTTCAAACTACCAATTAGATGGTCGGGGACGAAATCACTAGCTTTACTATTACAATTTTTTTAACAAATACAAAGTAACTATTCTTGGGATTCGAACTGGGGATCTTCTAAAGCCAGGAGTTATATATAGCTATCAAAGGGATTAATTATAATAATATAAATGTCGCACAGGCGGTAATTGCGTGGCAAACGCTGACACTGGCTCTCCTGTTTCGTACAACCTCATTTTTTGTAAATGTGCCATGGTAGTGCAGCGACTCATTTTTATTTTTCACTTAAACATTTTTTAGGAGTGACGCTAGCTTTAGATATTCTGGTTAGCTTTTGTTAATTTGAAAGCGGGAGTTATATCGCCAATGTCACTGATAAGAATACTACCCACACACTTCCTGATCACAAACTATATAAATCCTAGGCTCCCCACCTTAGTTAGTTAGTTGCTACCCTGACATTGTTCTGTACACATTTATAACTGTAAACCAGTCTGTTAAGTGATTTAATGTGTTGTGTAATTTTGCTCTCTTTGTAAATTCATGCTTGTAAGTTGGAAATAAAGAATTGTATTTTTAAAAAGGCAATTCTCACTTGCAAACATATAACTGGCGCCCGATTGCAGGAACCTCGAACATACCTAGTAACAGTGAGTGATTATAAAAACGCCACCTTCAGTGAAACGTTTTTATTTTAGGAAAAGTGAACAAGTGCACAAGTGAGCAGTACAACACCACTCGTCCATATAGTGGGTACATCGAATCACCGCACCACTCTTCCATCCAGAGCTGTTAAAGGCAACATCATCCAGCATCTCTACAGTAAAACACATCACAGGCTGCGACAGGACTCAGGTAGCACTACTCACCTTGACCTTTTTTACAGCTAGACCTTTATCTTTGAAAAACACCTCAAGGTCCAACCAACATCTAAGGTCCAAAAAATTACAACCAATCCAACCAGAGTAACTAGGAGGCAAAAGAAAACAACCACCAGTTCCTTCAATTTAATTTTCAATTTAAATTTTCAATTCACTTTAATTCAATTTTCAATTCAATTTAATTCAAATTACTAACATTGTATACAACTATATGTAATAACTTTGGCATCCTTTTGGGAAAACTCTTAATTTTATCATATATTTACCAGTCAAGTACCCCCCTATAGAATAAACATTCCTTTCAAAAAGAAATCCGCCAAAAGACTCCCCCCTCAAACAAATATGGTAATACCTGGGAACGAGGCACAAATACCTCCCAATACGGGAAATACCAACCCACCGGAAACAATTAGACAGCCCCTTATACCCTCCATATTCGGAGGAAATCCCCCATCACACAGACCAGAAATGCGTAATTATATTATGCAAAGGGATGACTATGACCACATTCCTACCTTCGACGGCAATCCCATAACTCTTTTAAAATTCACTCAATCCGTAACAAAGGTATACAATTTCGTTTGTCAATACAACATAATAGAAAGAGAATTAAATCATGAGAAATTACTAGAAAAAATCAAATATAGACTCACGGGCTCAGCCGAATCTTTAATACTAATAAAGAAATAAATACCATTCCCGACCTGCTAGCAATTCTTAAACGAAATTTCTCAGACGTAAGAACAGTCGAGATATTAAAACAAGAAATTTACAACACCAAACCCGCATACAAAGAAAACCCGGAAGAATACTTAAACCGGTTAGAGAACCTAAGACACCAAATATACACCAAATATCAATCGGACGATATGACCCCTGATTTCATCAATAATTCAATACATTATTTAGAAAACGAAATTATACACCATATGTACCATAACCTACCAACCCAACTCACTAACCACATCATGACTTTTAACCCCAACTCCCTAGAAGAATTCCGCACCATTTTAAACACAAAATGTACCTTCATTATTAACCAAATTTATCAGAAAACCAAATCCGCAAATATACCCCCAACCTTCCAGAAAAATCCTTATAAAACTCCGATAAAAACTTTCAACCCAACACCCCGATATTATTCAACACCACCCCCTAGGCTTTACCAACAACCAAGCCAAACCCCGTACAAATCCTACACCCATCGATACAACTATCAATCCAACCCTAGAGATTCCTATTACCAACCATCAACTTCCAAAACTCCCAATCACTACCAACAACGTCCCACTTACCAAAATTATCAGCGATCACCCCCTCATAACGCACCCCCTTATAACACCTCTTATACAACCCCTCAAAAATCATATCCATCTAGGTATAACTCTCCTAAACCTTTATTCAAACCCCATGACTTAGCTCATATACAAGAACATAAGGATAATAAGGATAATAAAGACGCCCAAATTCAAGCCCTTACTGAACGACTAGAGCAAATGGAAACTTTTTTATCTTAAGGCAACAGCTCTTGTGTAAGCCCAATCAACAACTCTCCCTCGATCTTAATAATAATCTTAAAACCTTACCCCATTGCTATGACAATCTCGGACAAACCTGGCTCATAGATACGGGATCCGAAAAGAATTACATAAACCCTAGTGCAGTCCCACCAGGAAGCACTCTTTTAGAAGAAGATTTTACAGTAGTAACCCCTGCAGGCTCCAAGCATGGACAAAAATTTATCATCCTTAACCTACAATCGCGTCTTGGAATTCTAGCACCCATCAAACTATATGTCTTTCCCTTCTCCAACAAATACGATATCCTCATAGGGAATGAAACAATGAGAACACTAAACTTTACTATTGATTTTAAGAATAATCTAATGAGGAACGAAAAAAACCAATTACCCTTATACTATGATAACCCCCAGGAAGAGTCAAAACAAACGGAAACCACTTCAAGGAAAAAAGATTATGATAAAAACCCCCATAAGGAAGAAGTAACAAACAAAACAATAAGGAAGAACCGACACTATAACGGAAGCAATAAAATCAGAACCGAGGACAAACATGTCACTCTGACCGAGGACAATAATAAATATTTGATAACAAACAAAGGACATTTGCCAATGAATGAAGATAAT
Source organism: Rhodnius prolixus (assembly GCF_049639745.1). Classification (NCBI taxonomy): domain Eukaryota; kingdom Metazoa; phylum Arthropoda; class Insecta; order Hemiptera; family Reduviidae; genus Rhodnius; species Rhodnius prolixus. Next base: position 30,956,452 of record NW_027411581.1, on the reverse strand, counting down.
CAGCATCTACAAGGTGAACTTAAAAACTCAAGGAAAAAGGATAACCACATCCATTACAATAACAAACTCTTATCAACCAATCCTTCAAAAGAAGAGATACAAAAGGAAATACATACCCTCGTACGCACTAGCCACATGAATAAGGAAGAAGCAAATAGAATCATCAATTTACTGTACAAATATCCAGAAATCATAAAAAGAGAAAAAGATAAACTAAACTCAACCAATGTACTACGGCATACTATTCGTACTATCGATGAAACTCCAATATTTACGAAAAATTATAGATACCCCCAAATTTATAAAGAACAAATAAAGGAAGAAATAAAAAGGTTACTTGAAGAAGACATAATACAACCATCCGAATCCCCCTACAACTCACCCATTTGGGTAGTCGAAAAAAAACCCGATGCGTCCGGAAAGAAAAAAATCCGTATGGTCATTGACTATCGTAAGCTTAACGAAAAAACTATTGATGACAAATACCCCTTACCCAACATAGAAGACCTTCTTATTAGTATTGGTAAATCCACATATTTCAGTGCCATAGACTTAGCATCTGGCTTCCATCAAATCCCTATGGACCCCCAATCGATTCCTAAAACGGCTTTCAGCACAGAAGACGGCCACTGGGAATTTAAAAGACTCCCCTTCGGTTTAAAGAATGCTCCCCCGGCCTTTCAAAGAGCCATGAATATTATCTTCTCCGAACTCCCTAACGTACTCGTCTACATGGATGATCTAATAATCTTCTCACACACCCTAGAAGATCACCTTCAACATTTAGCATCGGTATTTAAAAAACTAAAAACCCATAATCTACAAACACAACTAGATAAAACAGAAATTTTCAAAAAAGAAATATCATTTCTAGGCCACATAATTTCGAAAGAAGGTATAAGACCTAACCCCCTTAAGCTCATTGCTATAAAAAATTTCCCCATTCCTAAGACCACCAAACAAATAAAGCAATTCCTTGGCCTAACTGGCTACTATCGTAAAATGATAAAAAATTATGCTAAAATAGCAAAACCCGTCACGAAACTACTAAGAAATAATTCCAAAATAGACCCCACTAACCAGGAATACCTACAAGCTATAAATCAATTAAAAGAGATTCTACGAAACAATCCTATTCTCCAATACCCAGATTTCGATAAAACCTTCACCGTAACCACCGACGCCTCGAACTGTGCCATAGGTGCAGTACTATCCCAACAAACAAATGGTAAAGACTTGCCCATATCATATGCTTCGAGAACGCTTACCGCTCAAGAAGAAAAATCCAGTACCATTGAAAAGGAATTATTAGCCATTATTTGGGCATGCAGATATTTCAGACCCTATATTTACGGCAGGAAATTTATAATTCAAACAGATCATAAACCTTTACAATATCTACACAATATGAAAGAACCAAACGCAAAAATGCTACGTTGGAAATGCCAACTCTCCGATTATGACTTCAAAATCAATTACGTCCAAGGAAAAACTAATCAAGTCGCTGACGCTTTATCTAGAAACCCACCGCAAGAAGTAACAGCCATTGAAAACATTAACGGCGAAGACGTCAACACCGATGACATAATCGATCAATTTCTAAGAGAAGACCCAGATGAACCAGATACAGATCAAATCCTAAGGCAACCAACCTCATCCACCCAACTAGATGAAATTATCAGGGAACTCACACTCAACGAAAATGACACCCAGATCCAAGAACCAGAAGAAAGTAGTCCCGAAGAAACAGAACGAATAACAGATATAGAAGACCCATACAAATGTGTAAACGCAGAAAAACACCAAATCATTATCAACAGAGGAAATTCCCATCTCAGTAAGCGAACAACGTTATTCGGAACAAAGAAACGCCTAACCTGGCTTACAGCCTGGCCATATACAGAAGATCTAGACACCCTATGTACAGAATTCCTGGAACCAAATACCACATATGGAGTCTACTGTTCAAATCAAGCCCCCACAGAAAACGAAGTCCTAAATCAAATATACGATAAATTCAAAAACATCATACAAGAAAAGTACCCTAACATCCGAATTAAGAGATATTACAAACTATGTATCGACGTTGAAAACGAAGAGGATCAGAAAGAACTCATTAACAATCAACACACAGGAAAAACAGCCCATCGAGGAATAAACACCCTATTAGAATATCTTAAAAAGAAGTACTATTGGCCCAATATGACAAAAACCATTTCCAAAATCATAAATAATTGCGATGTATGCAAGAAAGTAAAATATGAAAGAAACCCACCAAGGCAGAAATATCTCGTAACCCCTACACCCAATAAACCCTTCGAAAAATTACAAGCCGATACCTTATTCCATAATAATAAACTAATTCTCACTTTTATAGATTGCTTCTCCAAACGACTATTTGCCTACCCTATACAAACCCCTAATAGTGTAGAAGTCATTAATAGACTAAAAGACTATCTAAGCAATTATCCTACCCCCATAACCCTGCAAACAGACAACGGAAAAGAATTCGCTAATAAAAACCTCGAAAACTTCCTCAAATACCACAACATTGAACTATATTTTACCACACCTCATCATCACGACTCTCACAAGGTCTCATTAACAAAGCCCACTCCACCTTTATTGAAATTTTAAATCTCATCAATAACCAACACCACATAACCGACCAAAACGATCTTATTAGAATGGCACTAATTGCATATAATAACACTCCCAATAAAGAATTAAAATTAACTCCTAACGAGATAACATTTGGAATAACCTATCCTACCGAAATAAACCAAACCACCCTGTTAGAACAAAAAACCCAACAATATCACGAAGAACAACAAACCATCCACAAAACCATTAAAGACATGATACAAAAAGAAAAAGAAAAAAGAACTTCTAGCTTAAATGAAAACCGCGAAGAATTAAGAATCCCATCCGGAATAATACATATAAAAACCAACTCCCGAAACAAAGCCAAGCCCCGATATAAAAAGGTAACATTCAATCCTGAAACCAGGAAAATCCGAACAACCACCAACAAACAATTAAAAATACACCCTAATCAACTCAAAAGACCTCGCAAGTATGAAATTAATGAAAATATATGTCCACAGAATGATCAAGTGGATAACGATCCTCCTAATCACGATCACGCACAACCGGGAAGCAGCAACGTACAAGATAATGAACCTAGATAAAGGACCCGGCATAATCCCAGTAAAAATTCAAAATTCCTTCATCATTAAAGACTATTTTACTTATGTCCACTCAATTAACCTAACCATCCTGCAAAGAGAATTAGATGACCTATACCTCTCCATCTCCCAACACAAACCCAGAAGAATATCCCAAAATTATTCAGAATCCCTAAAGTCAAACACTAATGAAGTAATTAAAGAAACTCTTAAAAACCACATTCAATACGCCCAGAACAAATTAGATCACATTTATGTTAACACCAACCCTCAAAGATCAAAACGAGGTTTAATTAATGCTTTAGGTACCGCCATCTCATGGATAACAGGAAACATGGATGCGAATGATAAAGAACGTTATGATCAAATTATTCACAAAATTGAAGCTAACGATTACCACCTAGAACACAATATTGAACAACAAATTGCCATTAATAAAAAACTCATAAATGAATTCAACCAAGACATTAAGATAATCTCACAAAATAATGCCAAAGTTAAGAAATTACTAACCCTAGATAGTAGCTTTGTAGAGCTTAATCAATATTATATAATCTTGTACTCAAATATAATGTTATTGATAAACAAAATAAACGACATCTCCTTATCATTAGAATTTTGTAAACTAAATACTATACACAATAGCATAATAACGAAAGAAGAATTGGCGAAGCTAAAACAACTCAATCCTGTTCGTCTAATTTCCGATTCCCCTGAAATATTATGGAAAACCAGCCAATTACACTGTTCCATAACATCTACCCACCTACACTATCTCCTCAAATTACCCCTTGAAATCCCTGCTATGGAAACATTCTTCCTATTATCATATCCTTATGACAAAGATGGAAAAACTCTAACTATATACGCCAATCCCCCTTTCATTATTAAAACCTTCGATCACCTCACAGGAGACTGCGAACTCCTTTTAGAATATTATTATTGTAGAAAAACCACTAAGGTAAATAACAAATGTATAGAAAATATTATTAATAACAACAATAACAACGAATGTAAACAAATAGAGATAAATGCATCAAAACCCTTTATAAATTATATTAGTAATATTAATCAATACTTAAGTTATAAAAATGAAATTATTTCTATCAAAACAAATAATCTAAGTAAAAATATTAAAATAAAATCACCCTCTTTGGTACAACTAGCTCCCCTAGAATCCCTAAACAATTTCAAAACCCCCTATCACTATACTGAATCCGAGTCCATTCCCATCGAATCTATAACAGCTGAAAAATACAAACTTAACATAACCTTTAAGGATCTACATAACATGAATATCCAAATGAAACCATTAGAACCTCTAGAAGAAATATCTTACCCTCACCATACTCTTATTCTTTATATAACTATATTGACTATTAGTCTTATACTCCTTATTCACCTCCTCAACTCATATAAAGCCACCATCCGCAACTTATGTGTACAACATCTCCTTCCAAGAGAAGAAACTTCCAATAACGATGAACCACAAGCAGAAGAAGAAATTCCCATCGAACCTCTTCCAAGACATCAGTATCTTCAGCTTCATCCTGTGTCGACGTGAGGACACGCCGAAACTTAAGGAGGGAGGAGTTATATCGCCAATGTCACTGATAAGAATACTACCCACACACTTCCTGATCACAAACTATATAAATCCTAGGCTCCCCACCTTAGTTAGTTAGTTGCTACCCTGACATTGTTCTGTACACATTTATAACTGTAAACCAGTCTGTTAAGTGATTTAATGTGTTGTGTAATTTTGCTCTCTTTGTAAATTCATGCTTGTAAGTTGGAAATAAAGAATTGTATTTTTAAAAAGGCAATTCTCACTTGCAAACATATAACTCGGGTTATTGACGCCAGTGTAACGTTCATGTTTGAGCATGGCAAACTATATTCTTGTTTACATTCTGCCTTAGTTTAGTGCAATGTAAAGTGTAACTTAAACCAGCCAACATTCCACTGAAATATATGTACAGTAACAGCAATGCATATTATAAATTTGCAACCAAATGTACATTAAAGTAAACTCTTCAGTGCAGTTTAGTTTATATAAGGACCTAAGATCTAGCGTATTGTGCTTATTGGAAAATCAAAATTGTTGGACCTTTAAAAACTAGAAACTACTTAGTGAGATAGTTTCTTTAGTTAGTTAAACTAAGAACTGAACAGAATCTTTACCCAAGCGAATTCTTTTACCTTTCTTTTAATTAAAAGTAACAGGAGAATGTATTGGACTCCCACTTATCAGCTTGAAGCACTCAGCATATTCTTTTTAGCTCACCTAATAAATCACAAGTCTTGCAATTATGATCTCAAAAAGAATAACCAATAATTTAATTTTCAAATTGATTAAAAACTGTTCGGTAGGGCAGTTGCATAAGGGTTGATCATCAAAAACTGCGCGGAAAAGTGTAATGTTGAAAAACACCCAACTTTGGCCATTTTTTCTTCTGTTTCTATAAAAGACAAAATTACCGAACTTTTCTTTTAATCTAAAGGACATGTCTTATTCTTTAAAAGTAGATCAGAAACCTCTTTAGCTTATTTATTTATTATTTTGCTAAGCGTCGTTTTGCAACTTCTTTATGTTCGCTGTAATTTCGCATCCGAGATTTGGCAGAAGCTTGTTTCTCAGGAACCCAGTCCAGGATTCTTTGCATCTCAGATAAATCCATGCAGAGCTTCTTCTAGGAGCTTTTCTTTTCAAATAGAGGTTAGAAATTACATGAAACGATAGTTAAAAGTAGAAAACAGGAGATCCGTTTCGCATGATATTAGCATTTCTTTGCAAGCTCTTGATGTACTAAGTGGCGACCTCGTATTGTTATTAATAAAGACATGCTCTCATCAATGGGAGCTTCTCCAGTCGATCTGCCTCATGTACCTATCTCTTGGCCCTTCATCAACTTGAATACTTTGTTCTTTTCCAAATTTCATGCAAGGTTTTACTCAATGGATACACATTGTCCAGCTGTAAGAGGTTCAAATACTCTCTTAGATGCTCATTGAATTAACCCGCTTACATCACTTCCGTGCCTTGCCTATCGCCAGTGCTTCAAGCTGATCATGTGAGTGCTTATAAGTGGGAGTCCAATATATTCTCTTGTTACTTTTAATAGATTTCTTAATTTCTCATGTTATATCTTTATTCTATTTTAACACTAGTCGTCTCGCTTGCTTCATCCTAGAGCGATGAGCTTGTGTTCAGTTGAATTGGTTTGCGAGAAATGAAACAAAATGTGCTATATAGTAGGTACAGATAAATACTTTATCTTGTGCATATAAAGTTATTTATAAAATCTGCTCCAAGCGCATCTATCTATTTTCCTCTGAAGTGTTTATCGCAACTTTCTGTAAAGCAGCACCATCTTGTAAAAGAGAAATTTACATTTGCGGTCAAAAATTAGGAGTTACTTGAATCATGTCATTAAGGATGAGCTCGAAAAATATAGCAGTTGTGGTGCCACACATGAGGAGACCTTGCAGTACCCTCTATGGATCACTGCACAATCTTTATCTACAGTAATACTACCAATGGCCACTTAGTACATCAAAAGCGCGCTATGAAATTATCTATTCAGGCAGAACTAGTCTCTTATTATAACACTTATTTCATCACTCATGAAATATTTTAAAGAAAAGTATCTTGTAAGGTTCGAAATGAAAAATGAATCAAAATCTCAAAAAATAGAAAATTCTTCTCATTTAATTGGCAACTTCGATCGCAAAGATCACAGTGGAGTCCCCTGATCTGACCAAATTGAAATACAAAGTTTCATCTCCCTGAGAAATTAGTGTAATCGTGCTGATATTCGATTTTAACACCCAGAATCCTGAGGTCTCTCAAAAAAAAAGTGTTATTTTAACAAATCGGGCCGTGAGTACTTATCAATGTATACTCAGAAATAACTACTTACTGGTTTAAGTTTGATATTTCAGTCAAACGCTAACAAAGGTATCCAGAATCATTCCAATCAATCAAAGGTCCTCGATTTTTTGGTCAAAATCATTCATCTCAAATTACCCCTTGTTCCATTTTTCAGTATTTTAGACATGATTTGGTACGATCGCAATATTTCTGGTTACCTAGTTCGAGTAAGAGAATGTAAAAAACAAAACAAAAACAAAAAACTGTCGTTTTCTTGCTTCAGTTGTGGTAGTGGCTTATAGTGATATCGATTTTCATCAATATGAAACAGATTAGTAAATGTATCTTTAAATCGATTTTAGTTTTGTTATTATTAAAGTGTCATACATATTAAATATAGAGTACATAGAATAACCTAGAATTACTTCATATTTCCTTAGATCACACAATATAGGTGAACTAACAAACACCAACCTTAGAATTCCCCCACACTCTCTCCAAAAGCTTTGATCTTCCAAGAAGAGTTTGATAAAAGGAATATTTGCTTGAAGCCAAGACTATCCAACCAAGCGAAGGAATTGCATTGATATTTCATTATACCGCAAGGGAATTGTTGGTATCTACGTTAATAACGCTAAGTGACGTGGAGTCTGCAGGTCTTAAAATTACTTGTTTTTTTTTTACCAAAGAAGACACAATGTTTGCCATATCGCCTTAGTAGTTTTAGACAAATAAATTGCTTTTGTATTCAAACGAATAAATCATTTAAATAAATGATAGAAATTTATGCTATACTCGAGTACAATATAAATTATATTCTCAGCACTTTATCAAACATTAGAAGTAACAATAAATATTCCTTAGTTTATACAATCGGGAGCCATATTTCTAAAGGGAACTGTTTGTTGGAATTGGTTTTATTGATTTAATATTATTCAATTTTTGAAATATTTAAACTTTAGTTTTAATAGTGGTTCGAATTTTAAGAGAAAATAATCTTTTTATAGTCTCCCGCAGAAATGTTAAGAGGGAAAGGTTCAGTTCAGTAGTTAGCTTACTGGATTCTCACGCGGAGAACCCGGGTTCGAATTTAGCTACTTCCCTTTTTCTAAGAGTTTTTCTCTTCCTAAGAGCTTTTTCCTGGTAACTGAAAGTTTTGTCTGTAAAGAGAGAACACTGTCCTGAGGCTTGCAGTGTACTGAAAAAAAGCTCGTAAGCCGATGTTCTCAGATGTTGATGCTCCTTACATAAAAATACTTTAGATTGGAACGCTATTGGTTTTATTATTTTTTAAAAAATACTAAAATGGAAAAGGAAGATAAAATTGATATCAATATTTATTTAAACAATATCCCAAAAAGAAATCTCTTGTCAGCAATAACACAGCTTTCTTCCTCAAAGATTCTGACCCAAATTTTTTTCATCTTCTTAAATTCGGAACATTTGAGTCATATCAAGTTATTACTAAAATTTCAGGGTGTAAAACCGTTCTTCTTCCACTATCTTCTTTGTGCCGAGGGCGTGGAGAAGCAGCCCCAATCCAACCCTTCCATTGATCCCTATCCCGTGCCATCATTCTCATCCCCGCAAGTGATTCTCCTCTAGCTCTGCCGAGACTTTCAATGTACTCCTTGAACATAGTACGAGGTCTGCCTCTTGCTCTCTTGCCAATAGGTCTGGCATCCAGCATTTGTTTGGCCTTCTGTCCATCTTCCACTCTCAAAACATGTAAAACCGTTCATCAAACTAAAATGTAAACTTACAAAAAATCATACTCATAGAGCAGCGTTTCCCAACCTTTTCTGGCTCCCGTACCACTCGGTAGTACAACATGCTACATTGTACCACTTCGTAAAAATGATTGTATTTCATGAAATTTGTTATTCGGAGTGTGTTATTCTATTATTATTTCTTTATTTGTGTAGAGATATGATGTATCTGTTACAAAGGAGTTCAAATTTATGTTCACTTTATAAACTTAAGAGTGTAAGATCTTAGTTTTTAAACTTTTTTAAATAATTAAAAATTGCTTACGTATTTTTCTCTTAAAAATTATAAATTAATTTACAAGTTCTTTTTTAGGATTATTATATTTGTGCCCAAATCTTCTAAATTAATTTCTTTTAAGCATTCAATTTTGAGTAACAATTAAATTTATTCTTGCTTGGATAGAGCTTACTCATTACAATCAGTCTCTTTAAGCAGATTTTTACATAGTTATCATTTAACTTCTGTCACACGATAATTTTATTAAATTTTCTTTATCTCTTATCATGTAGCTTTTCCTAAATTTTCTTTATAGAAGGGGTTTGAAATCCACTTATCATTTATGTTTTCGGTTTTTGGAAAATACTCCATGAAAGACAATTTTAATCCTGTTAAATGTGCTATTATATTTTCTCGTATATCTTGAGACAGACCAACCTTATTACTGTACATATTAATAATTTTACTGTATAATATTAATTAAAATAATTTTTATGTATTATAGGAAAATATGTTTCTACGGTATTTTTATGATTAAATTTTTTATTTTGTTTATGTCCGCCATTATTGATTATTTTTCGCGTACCACCGACCAGCAACTTGCGTACCACCAGTGTTGGGAAACGCTGTCATAGAGAAGTACGTATACAGGGTGTCCCAAGCTATATGGATAACGACTTTTTCTCGGAAACTAAGATAGCTAGAAAAAAATTAAAAAATACGTGTTCCCTTAGTTTTTTGTTAGGAATCCAAATTTACTTTGTAAATTTTTTTCGGTGCTTCCAGAAGCGAGATACAGACATCAACTTCATTTTTCAAATAGGGAGGTGTGGTTTTTATTTCAGAAATAGATTCCTCTATTTTTTTAAAGAAAAATTTACCTGAACGGTATTTTTCTGTGAGCGATATTTTAGAAGTTATGAATGAAAACATGATTCTTATAGGAAATGTAAAAATGATAATATTATAAAGGTTTTTTGATTGAATAAGAGAAAAGTACTATTTTATTATAAATTTTACTCCTCATTAATATTACAGATCATGCTCGAAATGGCCTCCACCATTAGAGATGCATAGACATGCACTTTCCTGCCAATTGCTCCTTACTGCCAAAGAAATAGATTCGGCTTTAACCGACTTACACGTATCTATTATTCTCTGCTTTAGTTCATCTACAGATGTAATTCCGGCTTGATTTAGATACACCTAGATTTAGAAATGCTTTTAGGTAAGCAGAAATAAGGAAAGAAAGAAAAAAGTTATGAATAATCGCCTTGTTTTTCAGGTATCCCCAAAGGAAATAGTCCATAGGTGTCAAGTCCTGTGAGAGAGGTGGCTACTGAATCGCCCCCCGTGTCGATATAACAAGCCCATCAAATTGCCTACCGAGATATCTCTTTACTTGCCTGGTGGTGTTATATCGACACGGGGGGCGATTCAGTGGCCACCTCGTATCTCGCTTCTGGAAGCACCGAAAAAAATTTTCAAAGTTAGATTCCTAACAAAAAACTAAGGGAACACGTATTTTTTTAGTTTTTTTCTAGCTATCTTAGTTTCCGAGAAAAAGTCGTTATCCATATATCTTGGGACACCCTGTATATTGAGTCTCCAGATAATCCGAGGAGCCACTTTCGATAAAGAAAGAGCTACTTCCGGGGAAGAAATGTGCTTCAAACTCGATTTTAGCGACAATCCCAAACCTTCAACCGTACAAAAGAGATAGGATCGTACATTACAGGAAAATGGTTCTTTAGAAGGAATCTATCCCGACATATCCTTAGGTAGGGGTTTTTTTTTAAAGAAACATGTTTAAAGTTTGTTGTTCTTGAGGCTTTTGATTTGATAGCATAGTTGTGTTTGAGAGGGCAGTTGGTTTAGTTGGTGTATATTTTTAGAATTAGATACTAGAGTATCTAGATACTAGGAATTATAGTGATCGCACCAAATTTTGGTATAGAGTTATACCGGAAACATTAGTTTTGGGGCGTCCAAAACTGTCGATTCTGTGGAGTGTGTGGTTAGCGTAACTCCTAAACGGAAAGTCGCTTCCAGTTTGGTATTTATCGGACCCTCTAATGAGGTTTTAGAGAAAAATCAATCAACCAAAAGGTTTGTTAGCTTTAACAGAATCTTTAAGATTAAGTGCAGTGTTGGGCAAGGGGTGAGTTGGCGTTCCTTTAGTCAGCATTTCAGTCTAATCCATAGACTTTATAACTTACTAAATATTAATATTTATATATGTAATTAAAATTCTCCATTCGAGGAAAATCGGCTGCCTCGAAGTGCCACAATTACTAAATACATTTTTTACTTTTTAGTAAATTTTTCGAAATGGGTTCTTTAAAATGAACAGGTGCATTATATTACCTTTTTAGTAAAAATTGTTTAATTTAGTTACAAAAAAATTTTAATTACCTCAACAGCGGTGACAAGAGATAGTCATCCACATCACAGATTTTTTCTTTTGCTCGAATTCTATAAAAACAAAGTTAGGAATAAGATTTTAATGGCCAAATGGTTATTTAGATTTTAGAAGGTGGGTGGTAACTGGGTGACTGTATTCTTTCTACTTTTCTAAGATTTAGCGTAATTTCGAAGACATTAAATAAATTAATGCGTACAGTATTATCTTTATATGTATTATCACTGGCTGTTTGTCAGGTTTAAAAATTGACCTTGAACGTTTTATGAATTAAGGGGCAAGAAGAGGGTTTGGTCTCAATTAAAGTGGTATTGACATTTTCTACCAAAACAAAAAAAAACAAAAAAAAATGTCAGTTTGACCTTTGTCTTAATGGCTGCTTGTTTGCTGGGAAGATATTGATTAGATAAGCACGTTGATGAAAAGGTTTATTCATTTGGTATATTTTTCATAATAATTAAATCAAAACTAGAAAGTAGATTTGAAAAAAGTAAAATGAAATAATATTAATAAGATACCATTTTCACTTTCTGGGTTTTAAAAAGCAACCAACATACATGAAAATTGAACCCATTAAAAAAGGCGAAGGCAGTTTGAGAACTTCATATCCGTGTATAACGTGGACGAAGAATAGTCCAACTAAAGCAGGATGTGGTAATACTTGTAGAACATCTCAATTAAAAACTGAGGATAAAGAAGTAAGAGAAGTGAGGTAGTTGGAGGAAGTTGGTGTTGAGTCGGGATTTGTAATACCGCATACGAGAGGAGGAGCGGAAAGATTATAAGAAGTTCTGGGAGGTATCCGAGTATTGTTCTCTAACCGCACATTGCGCTGCTCTCTACGCCTCTCTCTCTGTACACGAGCTTTACACCTACTTTCCGCCACCATCAGAAGATTTCTGCTCAACTTTTTTTCCTATGTATTCCCTGAGCTTTAGCAGATCTCTGACTTTATTAGAGAACTAGTCAAGTATGTGTAATGCAATCTATAGCTTTCTTCCGTTCACAAATATTTGTTCTTGTTATGTTTCTATTATGAGAAGTTTGTTAGTAAATACTTTTGGAATCTTTAGCAGAGGTAAGAACGTTAGCACACAGCATTTACCCTTAGCAAATAACAAGCTTTCAGAGTAGGATGGAACTTTTAAAAATAATCTATTTGTGCTTTAAACTTACTTAGTTTTACTGGCCAACTATCCAAATATTTTAAAGGGTTTAGTCAAATTATAATTTAAATAGAGAATTATTTAAAATGAGCCTCTTTTAATATGCATAAATACTGATCATTATTTTAAATAATAACCCTTCGACCACCAAACTATTTTGTATCTTCTTTTTATAACATAGTGCGCTTTCCTCGAAACCCCAAAATGAAATAAATATACCTAAAAAACGTTAACCAACGTTTTCATGGACTAATACTTTAAATGCATTGTGGTACTGGGTTCGATTCCCGGTCTTAGGCCTTTGATTTTATTTAAAGGTTAATAAAAGAAATTTACAGTTAAATATGTTTGCTAGTCGCCTCCGTCCACGACACCTAATAGTAAAAAAAGTGTAATAATAACAGTGCAAATCATTATAATTGCTTCATTGCAGCCATATAAATTTGCTTCTTTATTAAAACTCTAGTTCTGTTTTCTGCTAACCAATTCTGGATATACAGAAATATTACAGCCATGAAATTTGCATGGTATTGTGTCTAGGCTAGAATTTCGTGCACATCCTAAACAATAACATTTAAAAAAACACTGGTACTGGGTTCTATTCCCGGTTTTAGGCCTAGGATTTTATTTAATGGTTAATACAAGAAATTTACAGTAAAGCATGTTTGCTAGTAGCCTCCGACCAGGACGCCTAATTGGTAGTTGGACGTAAAGCCCGCTTGAAAAAAATAGGCAATTACTTACTTACTTACTTATCGTATAATTTTAGATGGTCTACTTCGATGGTCTAACTAAAAGGTTTTTTAAGCTAATTGTTATTAGGATTTAATGAAGATTTATAAGCAGAGTAAAGTAAGCTGTACTGAGCAAAAGTTAAGGGGATGTAGAATACTGGTGAGATAATAAGCAGAGCAAATGATTATCTACTTTGTCAGCAAGGTAACTCTAGTTAATCCGGCAAAGATGCTAATGTTTGCTATTAGTTAAAGTTAATATGCTCGCTGTTAACCGAATGAAGTTATACTTTATGTACCTAAATTCAGAAACAAAATTAGGGGATTACTTAAAACTTGCCATCTACTGTAAGTAACTGTTCAGTTTCACTGGGTAAGAAATATCTGCTAATCAGTCACATAAGACATGCATGATTAAACGAGAAATCTATTTATTTAATTACAGTAAGTATAAAATCAAAGATCAACAGAGAAGAGAACGCCAGTTTTACCAATTGACCATAGCAGACTGGTACTATTCAGTTACAGATACTTCCCCATTGAGACAATACTTGCTCACTCTGGAGGATTGTCGGGAGGCTCAAAGCCTGTTGAGTCAAAGAAATCCTGGATCTTTTTTGGCATTGTTTTTCTCGATACATACCATAAGCCAACATCTCGAACTATCTACTCCCAGATTCTACTCTAAATTTTTCTTGACCAAAGCTGGATGCACTTACTATTACAACATACGAGTATGTTGTAATAAAAGTGTAATAAAAAGTAGTAAAGAAGTAAAGTAATCGCCTATTTTTTCAGGCGGGCTTTACGGCCAACTACCAATTAGGTGTCGTGGACGGAGGCGACTAGCAAACATACTTTACTGTAAATTTCTTTTATTACCCATTAAATAAAATTCAAGCCTTAAGACCGGGAATCGAACCCAGTACCACAATACATATTTGCTTCGCAGGTCTCGCCTCTAACAGCTCGGCTACCGTGGCGCCTTACTGCTGTATTATACACGTATTCCTTTTATTTCAGCGCAGGAAGTAATGGAAAAGATACTTTTTTTTGGTGCTGGAAAGAGTTTTAGGTTTATGCAGAAAATATGATGCGAACAAAATCACATTACTATATAGTACCTCGGAGGGTCGGAGATACACAACACTATGTCACATTTTTAATTTTTTACAGGAGAGCAAATGAAAGATTTTGAAATGAAAGGAGTAATTTTGCGTAAATCTTTGGTGGATGATAAGTAACATAGATGCGCGTTAACAGATGGTTTTGGAATAAAAAAAAGAAATATTATATTAGAAACATTAAAAAAATAAATTTTGAAAAAATGTACTGAGTGTTGTGTACCTACAAGGTACTGTTTAAGTAATGAAATAAGTCAAAATTACCTAACAGTGCGTTAATTTCCAAAGTCAAGTTAGAGTATAAAAATAATCTGTTCTATCAATCTATTATACAATAATATTTTTAGGAATCCACTTTAAAGGAATTCTTTTAACACTAAAAAACAAAATAAATTCCTATTTAATTATTTCTCGCTTCAAGTGCCAATCGTTTGAATGAAATTGATTCCCAATGCCTTATTAAACAAATATTATTATTTAAACAAATAATATAATAAATATGTATATCTGTGCTAACAAAGATTGAATTTAATTAGTAGTTAGAAGCAGTGAGTTAGTTTTGTTAAAGAGGACGACAGGCCTAGTGCTTCTCTCCAGGCTTAAACTGAACCTTCCATTGGGTAAGCCTAAACTTACTGGTCATAATCTCAGCGATGGTTTAGAGGTCATGATACTGGATTAATATCAAAGTTACTGAAGGATAACCAAGGTTGAAATTAAAGGATAATCTAAACATCATAATTTTTTTATTTTATTTTTCAGAAAAAAAAAATGAATAACGAGATGATTTTAATTAAAAAACCAAAACAAGAAGCGAACTCTTTGTTTTTCTCTGGAATTTAATTTTAATCTTTTTCAGCGCTGAGAAAGAGCCATTTCAGCTCGGCTACTTTATTATTTAATAGTATCTGCTGTGTGCTGCATCGTTCTCTGGAACTCTAATTAATTAATGATGACGTACTTGGGATTTTCTGGATCTTCTGCTGAAAAGATTTTTTAAAAAATCAAATTGCTTTGAAGGTGATAACTAGGGAACGGATTCGTATGTATTTACATATTTTTTTCTAGGCAATTTACAGACGTTTTTCAACTAGAAGTATTCATACTGACACTTTTTAAGCCGTTTGAGTCTACTTTTATTCCACACAAAATTGACGAAAATAAATAATACAGTATTTAAAAATGCCAAATATTTAATTAAAATATGCATTTATTTTCGTCAATTATGTGGAAAATATGTGATTTTCTTAAAATATTTTCTGGAATATTTAAGTAAAATGGACATTTTTTTTTATGAAAATGGATTTTTTTTTGGGGGGGGGGACAAGTTATAATTATTTATACAAGAAAAGAACAGTTTTACAATTTATAATAATTTATTAGGAACAAAATAATTTGTTAAATTATATAATGTGTTAAATTTTCAATTTTGAAAACTTCACTCTTCGAAATTGTTTGCAACCACATGAAATTTCAAATGTTGGAACGTAAAGTGACGACGATCTGGGCGTAAGATGGACTTGTAACGACTAAAAGATCGTTCAACATCTACAGATGTTATAGGTGCCTTGCTGAAAGAAGTTATCTCGTTGGTTGTAAAGGGTACACGATGTTCTGAGGTGACTTCTGTTCCACTGATAATATCAGAAATCTGGCAGATGGTCTCCCACCCTTTGTTCTTGCTCAGTACTTCTACCAGTTTTGATCTGATCAGATCTCCCTTACTCCCAGGTATTCCTTCCACCTTTTCGATGACTTTTTTAACGTTGGACACGTTTTCTGCCAGTCGAGCATTTTGGGACTCAAGTTGGGTAATGGCTTGTGCAAGAAATACGCAATTGTCAGAAATGAATGCAAGGTCGTTCCTTAAATTAGGTTTCTCGAATAAAGACTTGGCTGTATTTATCGCTACTGCTTCGTCTTCGAGATGTGAAAGGACATTCTTGATTTTATTGTAGTTTTCATAGTAATACTGAGCTGCATCCAGCCAAGTACCCCATCTGGTCAATATTGGTTCTGGTGGAAGGCACAAGTCTGGATAGAGATCTTTTAGCATTTTAATGCGACTTGGTGCTTTTAAGAACACTTTTTTAACCGAGGAGATTAAGGAATCTACGTCACTGAACAAAGATCGGACAGTTTCTGCTACTCGATGCAAGGCATGAGCAATACACGTCACATGAATTATCTTAGGATAAAATACCTGAATAGATTGCCCAGCCTTGACCATGTTGGGGCAGCATCAGAGAGAAACAAAAGAACTTTTTCGTTCAAAACTCCACTGGGCCATAGGATATGCATTGAGGCATCGAAGAATCGTGAAATGGTGGAATGATTGCATTTTTCGAGAACCTCTCAGTTCAAAAGGAATGGCTTTGAATCCACATCAGCATCACTGTCAAGTTTTCCAATAACTGCATTGGCAATATACCTGCCCTCAACGTCAGTGGTTTCATCAATTGACACCCAAATCGGTCCATCTTTGATATGTTCTCGAATTTTGGTTAGTGTATCTTTATAGATATCTTCCAGGTAGTTTTTCCGCAGAGTGCTCTCGTTAGGCATTTTTTTCCCAATATCGTCTCTAAGAATCCTTTGAAATGAGGATTTTTAAGTTTGTGGAAAGGGATATCTGCTCTAACCAAATCCCGACACAGATCTGTACTCAGAGTAGACTTACTTGATGATGGAGATGTAAGGAAGGCTTGATAGGACGTCCTCTCTTTCTTTCTGTTTTTATTCTCTATGTGCGATCCGGTGGCAATATGTTGGGTGACTTGGGAACGTTGAGAGCAAGAAACGCGCTTGTCACAAGCTGTGCAGTACTAAATGTCTCCATCACTTCGAAAGCAGCATTCTGTGTAAATTACAATAACCATTGTACCCACTGTGATTCACAGCCCTACAGTCTGTGGTTCACAGTTCCTGTCAACCACCTCCCAATTATGAAAATATGCCCAAAATGAAAAATATGAAAAAATATGTACATATTTTGATTAAATAAGTAGAAATATTTATTTATTTTTATCAAATAT
Source organism: Rhodnius prolixus (assembly GCF_049639745.1). Taxonomy (NCBI): domain Eukaryota; kingdom Metazoa; phylum Arthropoda; class Insecta; order Hemiptera; family Reduviidae; genus Rhodnius; species Rhodnius prolixus. Next base: position 30,938,923 of record NW_027411581.1, on the reverse strand, counting down.
GTATAAATGTGCGATTACATCCAAATATGTGGAAATATGTGAAATAAAAGTAGACTCAAACGGCTTAAAAAGTGTCAGTATGAATACTTCTAGTTGAAAAACGTCTGTAAATTGCCTAGAAGAAAATATGTAAATACATACGAATCCGTTCCCTAGTGATAACTAATATTCTGTTTAGATAATACCAAGCATTCGATTATAAATTTATAATTCGATGTTCACTAATTTTGTCTAAAGAAAGCTTTATTAACATATTTCTTTAAATAATACGCGATAAACACCGAGAGCTTTTATCTTATTCTTTAATTTATTCTCTTTTTTCTGTTTTTTTTTTTTGCGAAATTTAGGTACGAAAACGTTTTGTGAATTCCATTAGCTTAGAGTTTGCAAATTCGACATTAATGTTAATAGTTAATAAACGCTCTGTGAAAGTTATAATATAAAGGAAGTTTTCCAATTAGATTTGGTAGTGTTATAACGAGAGTGTTAATTGTGTTGTAAGGTCGACTAGATGTTGGTGAAAATGACCAATATAAAGGCTATTACATTTTTGCATTTCACTGCAGTTTGCGAAATGGCCACGCTTTTAAAGTTCAAAGGAAAAAAGGATGTTCATTTGGAAGAGTATGTTAGGTAGACGGATCGACCGTGGCGTACCTTCCAAAGGATGCGATATATCCTTTGGTTTTATTTTTCTATAATAAATTAAGTTTTACATTTTCATTTTTTAAAAAATATTATTACGTAGTTCACATTTTGTGAAAAGTAAAATGACATATGAATATTAATATGTTATTAATATATTATTAATATAATATCGTTTTTCTGCAACCATGTAGGGAAGTTCTCATTACTCAATTAAAATCAGCTGTGTAATGCCCAACTTCCCACACAAGTGGGGAAAAATTCCCATTAGTGTCACTTTCCGTACTAGTGTGTGGAAAAACTTTATTGTGCTTCCTTGATATAAGAAGTTTTGTTATTAACATAAATATTTTCTGTAAAACTTTAATAAGCTTATTTAACGTAACTAAATAATTAAAAAACGAAAATTAAAAAATAAAATAAAAATTGAAAGGAATATAGAAATGAAAATGATATTTTAATAAATAATTAGATATTTTTAATTATAACAGTTAAAAAGGTTATAGTGTTACCTTATAGAAATTTAAAATGGATTCTAGTGATTCCTGTTTAGAAAACACTCCTCCATCAATAAAAGAAACAGCAGAAAATGTAATAAGTAATGTAAATACGTAAGTAATGTAAATAATTGTAATATAACAATAAATGTTTATAATAAATAAATTACTTTTTGTAGACTGTAAAAATGAAATTTTTAATTTTTTTAGTTAATAAATCTAATGGTTGCAGAAAAAATATAATATTTAACTCGAGTGTAAAGTATTTTCCTCACACTCGGCAATTTGCACTTGCACTCGCCTCGCTTCGCTCGCTCGTGCGTGCAAACCCTGCCAGGCGTGAGGAAAAGTACTACTTTCCACACTTGTTAAATAAATACCTAATTAAAACAGGGTGATCCATTTAAAACGCACCAATCGCTAATAACGTTTTAGGAAAGCGGAATCCCGAAAAAACCCACGAACTAAACTATATGTTTTTCTTGTCTAGTTTTCAAATTTTCCACTCCCGATGCTCTATCTGCATTTTTGGCGGAGTTACGGACCACTGGTTTTGACAATGATTATGAAAACTACATAGAAAAATTACGTTCACCTCGTTTCGATATCCCTAATATTTGTAGTGATATTTAAGATCAAAGTTACAATTTTATCTATTCGTGATCGGTTTTCAATATTAATTTTCCACCAGAAATACACGTTTTGGGAGGTCCTCTGACTGCAAAAAAAATGTTATTTGTGCAATAACAAGGCCACGCTCTTGCCCACTAGACCAACACCCGCCTCTCCCTGGCAAGATATTCTTACCATAATTATAGGTATAATTATAGGTCAAGAAGTCTTGCTTCCGGGGTACATTAAACTGATGTGATGATTTGCTTTTATTTGATGATGAAACAAATTTATCCTGATTCACCCACAACCATTACATTACATTATACACATTTTTTAAAATCTTCCATTATTATTATTTTCGTTCTTATTCGTGGGATTAGGCGAACTTCTGGAATATGGGAATCGGTATTCTACCCACTTCCGTCTTATACGTTATAAAAATACTATGAGTTGATAAAATTCTGAGGCCGAATGTATCACTGAAATGAATTTAAAATGAATTTTTCCCAACTCTTTGAGCTTTTTTCTCAATGCTTCCTAGATTATCCCTAAACTTCGTGTACCCACATATACGTGTGTTTCTGGGAAACTTGGTTTCGTAGCAAGAAAACGTTGTGCGAATGTGACCTCAGATCTTTCAGGAGTTCCACTTCTTCATGTCGTCTCTGCCATTTAATAGTTAATCTTTGGCGCAGTACATACTCGTATACCATTTTGCAAGTTGAAGAAATTTGTTCAACTAAAACAATAAAATTTTTAAAAAATTAATAAAAAAAATATAAAATAACTTTTTTGCTTTCCGTCAATTATTTTGAATAGAAGTTTATTCTTCGTAACAATATTTCACGTTAATCTCTACAACGCAAAAAAGAATTCTTTTCTGACGGAACTGTAGCGGGGATATAATTAAATTTAGTTTCAATTTATTTCGGGGAATGTAGGCCTGCCGCGCAGAATACTCTCGTTTTTTAGATTGTTCCTTTAAATTACTACCAGCAATTAGACCCACCTTTTGCCCCTTTCTATTATGTGTGCTTCCGGCATCTCAGTTCATTTTGTTCATATTCCTAAAATAAAGCAACTAAACAACTAGAATCCAGTTATTTTTATTTATTTATTTACTTGCAAAGAGTGTATAATATTGTAGGATTAGATTTTAATTCTTCAAGTCACGAGATTGTATTACAGCTATGCAGCATTTTTTTTATAGGACAAAAATGTGTAATTATCTTCATTAATTAGGGAAAAAATAATTGTAACAGGGCCAGTTGTCGCTTTAAATATTTTTCTCATTCAAGCTTCTTGCACTCGTCAAATTTAAATGTACTCATTTAAATAATAGAAATACAAAAAACTGTTGCACGATAAAAGCAAAATTATTGTTTTACAGAATTTCTCCTTTGTTTAACAAATTTGGCTATCAATGAGGTTTGTAATAAAATACATAATTTAAAATAGCACCAGTAAACAAAATGATAATCAACGAATAATTCAGTTATTTATAAGGTATTGAATTTGTAATGCAAATGAATGGGTTAAAATAATCATACAAACTAGGCTACAGTTTGGACATCAACTGATTAGATTTATAGGCCTCAATAGAAGTAAGAGAGTCTATTGATGAAAGTCTGATCATCATCAAGGGAAAACAGAATTCTGTCACCAGTACAATCTATTCCATCCAAATAGAAAAAAGTCTTCTAACGTACTTGAATTCTAAATGAAAATTACACTGATTTCAACCAATGGCACAGCCTTTTTTGTGTTGCTGATTTTTTATCCAGATAATTTCACTCAGTAACCCAATCGCCAATCAGCTTGGACCATTTGAATGATTTCAAGCAATCGATTGTGTATTACAACGATAGTACTCCTACATCTTTTTCCAATATTTCCACAAATCAGCTGATTCTATTAATGTGAACCTGTCATTTAACACTGCATTGCCAATTCGAAGTCAATTTGACTCCAAAAAAAAATAGGAACGGCTCTGTTTCCCCACATCTCACAGCTATCCCGAAATGCTCTTAGAAATGCTATCCCCACTCTCTCACCATTCGATAGCCACGTGCTTAAGACCGTGGAATTCTTAGTTTCTTTTTGCAGATTAGTTTACTTGAACCATAAGAGTCATTTTGACTCCAGATTGGCATTACACGTAAATATATCGGAGTCATTTCGACTCCTGATTGGCAATTTATGTAAGTAGTTTTTCTGATATTAACTTGACTCCAGATTATTGCCTAAATGCTTATTTGATAAAACTTAATTTTCATAGAAAGTATTATGAACAAATAAAAGCCTCTTTCTAGAATCGATTTTCTGTCCGAATTGCAGCAAAAACTTGCAGAGAATTGGGTAATTTCCGATTCGTGTCAACAGCGCACAGTAATTGAAAAGATAGTTTTAATTTAAAATTAATTAAAAAAATGAAAATGTCTCTGATCAGAAGGCAGTCAATCAGGATTATAGAAAAAACTGAAATTACTGCGATCCAAAGTTGAAGTTAATTCTTTGTGCGTGAAATGTTAAAGCCGTTTTGTGGACAAAATTTGTTTTTTCGTCCTTAATTCCTATTATTGTTTATTATTAAAATTTGCATTAAAGGATGAGAAAGAAAATTAAAATTGAAATCAATATAAAAAAAGATAAAAATAAATTATGGAGTCAATATGACCCCACATTGGCAATAACTGACTTGCGTTCGAACATTGGCATTGCAGTGTTGAAATAATAGCTACACGTTTAATTGCAATTGTAAATATTCTAACTACTGAAAATAAATAAAATAAAGGTACTAAATACGTTCTTTCTAATTCTAAAAGTATCGATTTCTTTAAAAAATGACTAGTTTAATAAAGCCAATCCAATTATTTGAATGTTCGTGAAATGACCATTATACGAGGTGTGTTCAAAAAGTAACGGGAATTTTTAAATTTCGCGGGTTTGGAGAGTCTGATTGTAAAATTTTTTTTTTATTATGTTGGTACACATGCCCCTGAAGTACGATAAAATTTTCAGTAATATTCATTGTTTACTTCTTAAGTGGCAGCCGTTAAGGTTAGACGTGTTTTTCGAGCTTGGCGATTTTTGTTTGTTAAAAAAAATGGATCAAAGAATTTGTATTAAATTTTGCGTAAAAAATGAAATAAAGTGTGTGAAATGTTAATAAAGGCATATGGTGAGTCTGCTATGAGTAAAACAAGGATTTACGAGTGGTATAAGCGTTTCCAAGATGGCCGCGAAAACGTTGAAGATGACGAACGACCTGGACGTCCAAGCACATCAACAACCGATGAAAACGTGAAAAAAGTGAAAGAAATGGTTATGAACGATCGCCGAATCACAATCAGAGAAGTCGCTGATGATGTTGCCATATCAATTGGCTCATGCCATGAAATTTTTTCGGATGTTTTGGGTATGAAACGTGTGGCAGCAAAATTTGTTCCAAAATTGTTGAATTTCGAACAAAAACAGCGGAGAATGGAAGTTGCTCAAGAGTCACTCAATGAAGTCGACAACGATGCGGATCTACTGAAACGTGTTATAACAGGTGACGAAACATGGGTTTACGGATATGATGTCGAAACTAAGGCTCAATCGTCCCAGTGGAGGCATTCTGGATCGCCAAGACCGAAAAAGGCTCGACAAGTGCGGTCGAATGTGAAGGTTATGCTCACTGTGTTCTTCGATTTTAATGGCATAGTGCATCATGAATTCTTGCCACAAGGTCAAACAATCAATAAGGAGTACTACCTACAAGTTCAACGCCGTTTGCGTGAAGCAATCCGAAAAAAACGCCCGGATTTGTGGCAAAACAATTCATGGATTTTGCACCACGATAATGCACCTGCTCACACTTCATTGCTTGTTCGTGAATTTTTGGCCAAAAACAAAACTTTAGCGATGCCCCAGCCTCCATATTCGCCAGACATGGCTCCATGTGACTTTTTTCTATTTCCAAACATAAAGAGAACATTAAAAGGCCGTCGTTTTACAAGCATAGATGACATTAAAAGCGAATCGCTGAAAGAGCTGAAAGCTATCACAAAGATCGAGTTTCAGAAGTGTTTCGAGGATTGGAAAAAGCGCTGGCACAAGTGTATTGTATGCGAAGGGGACTACTTTGAAGGCGACAATATTAATGTAGATGAATAAATAAATATTTTTTTCAAAAAACGAAAATTCCCGTTACTTTTTGAACACACCTCGTAAGTGCCAAGTGTTTCTTCGGTCATGTTGAGTAGATTATTTGGGCCTAGTTTTTTATTAGACTATTGCAATCGTTTAGATATCAAGGAAACGAGAAATCGTTTAATCTACTCGACATATCTGGAAAACTTATCGACCGAAACTAACGTTGAATATGAAATTATCGCTTCTGATCTTAATATCCGTGCGCACTATCATTATAAAGATATGTAATATAGTTTTAACGCACTTTAAAGTATAATCAAAATGAATTTAACCAGTTAAGCGTGGAATTTAGTTTAAAAAGAAAAAAAAAACCCACAGTTTGCGGAATTAAAATCAGACAATGACGTGTATACACGTCGAACGCAGGGAAAAACAACCAAAAGTTTACAACGTCGAAATAGTCACTGCAGGCACTTTTGCTGCTATCTCTGGGGCTTGAGATTACAGAGCATTCTATGCATTTTAAAATCTTGTACCGCTCCACGTATGCATATTGCCTAGTTAACTAGGGACGCAAGAACTTTTACAAGGAAGAAAAAAGCTTTGAACTCTGTGCAAAATGAAATGCTCGTACTGAGGTCTGAACCTCTATCTAAGGTAAAAACGGCAGTGCACAAGGGTTGAAAGCTTCTATTTGTGTGCGTAATTCTCAATCTCTAATGCGGAGACCAAACATGTACCAACCACTTATCATTTGGCTGACTCCCTCCACCCCCCTCCATATAAAATAGCAGTTCTATTGGTAAGGTAAAGGAAACATCCCACAAAATAATATTCTTATAGTTAATGGCAATTTTATATTTTTCAAAACGAGTATAGGTCGAACGCACCGTAATAGAGATTTGGTTTGACGTCAAACGCGCTTAACAGGTTGAAAAAGTTATGAATAAAATCTTTTGATAATAAATTAGAGCTTTCCACCAACAAGTAATGTAATCTAATATCACTGAGAAATTTAAATCTAATTACTAATTAGGTATCGTAAAGGAAAGCGGGTATTCAAAATACTTTACTTAAATTTGTCATTAAACATTATTTTACAATAAAATGCAAGGCTAAGACCACGAATCGAACTCAATACCTCAATACTTCTTGGTTTTCCTAGCAATGGTGTCTATTATGGCACGCTATTCGCTACCTAGATACCATGAAAAAAACTAAAATACAAACTGTTACAAAATTGAATCTGTCCTACATCTAGTACAGAAGGAAAAGTTAAAATTTGATTATCAACTAAAATTGTCAGATACAAATCCTCCAAAAAGTACTGCTCTTTTTCTAGCAATCACAAAATAAATCCAACCACAATCCCCAAAAAAGAGGCAGTTTTTATTTTGTGCAGCATAAAAAAATCTGTTAGGAAGAGCATACTCCTTTTTGTAACTGCAAAAGATTTCAAGAGCATAATCAAATTATTGCCGCGAGTATTCATTTGATGCTAAAAATCAACGATTTCGCATCAAAACAAAAACCTATAATGATCAAAATCTTCATTTATTCTTAAGGAGTGACTAATCTCGGAATTAAAATGACAAAATTAGCCGTTTACAATGAAAGTAGAGAGATCTTGAATTATGTTTAAGTTAAGTTTGCCCTATCTTATTCAGGAGTACTCTAAAAGTTATGAATAAGTTAATGTGGATTAAGTAAGATTGGTTAACTCATTTTGTCATCGCTCCTCCGACAGCCTACTTGCTACTGACCCCACTGCCTAGAGGTTTTGATATGACTTACAAAAGAGATGCTAAAATATTAAGAGCAGGGACTTTTTTTTTTTTTATTTAAATCTGCTCACCGCCCGAACGATGAGAGGTTTTATACTCTGAGAATGATTTAATTTAGAATTAATTTGAATTTAATTATTATTTCATTTAAGAAGCTTCTCAACACCCACAAGTAGTTATTATTTTCGGCCAATTATATCCCCTCTAATTTTATTTTATATTAATTCTGACCCTAAATAACAGCTGCTGGAAGTTTTGCCCTAATTTGAAATTTAATTTATTTTTCATTAAGTTGAAGATTACTAGAAAATTGATTTTACAAATGGAAGTTTAAGAGTATTACGGGTTCAGTTTAAGCTTATTGGAAGCTAATTCATTTTATTTATTAATTCCTTCAGAATACATAAGAACGAGGTAGTCACTGATACAAAATGTGGGTAATAAACTACGAAGTTTATGACAAAGAAGTTTGTCTATCCGGCCAGTCGGTTTGGAACTATTTTGGCGGAAGGAAACTATTTGGGTTTCAAAAATAGTTAGATGTTAAAGAAAAAAAAATAAATAAATAAAAATGAAAATAGAAACTCCTTTTACTGGTAATAAAGTTTTCGGAACTTAATTCTTTTTTATCCTTTGTTAAAATGATTGTAAATTTTACAAGCCGAGATAATTGGTCTGTAATATAAATTTTACTTATCTACAGTCGGAATTTCTGACGTCCTTATTCCTCTGGTTTGCGTTTCATCATTTATTCTTTACGTACAGCAAGAAGTTCTGTATGAACTGAGGAGTCTCATTATTTTATTCTCTATGGCCTGCAGTGTTGTCTTGGTAGTTTACTTAAATATAATTTTTGTTGCTTGCTTCTGCAGCTTGAAAGGAGTGAACAACACAATAACTACCATATTCATCTTGAAACACTAAAAAACACCAACCACAATGTTACTTCATCTTTTTTGTGGCGCGGCGCATCCACAGCTACGGTCATACGAGGGTCGTTTGAAAAGTCCGTGCAAAAATAAAAACTACTTAATTTTTTGGGGTAAACTTTTTTTATTTTTCAACATAGTCTCCTTTTAGGCTTATACACTTCGTCCAACGCTGCTCTAGTTTGTTGATCCCTTCCGAATAATAGGATTTGTCCAAGTCTGAAAAATAGCCATTCGTTTCTGCAATCACCTCCTCGTTTGAATAAAATCTTTTTCCCGCCAGCCATTTCTTCATATTGGAGAACAAATAGTAGTCCGAAGGAGCCAAGTTTGGAGAATAGGGGGGATGTGAAACGAGTTGGAACCCTATTTCCATTAATTATGCGACCACAACTGCTGAGGTGTGAGCTGGTACATTGTCGTGATGGAAAAGGACTTTTTTGTGGGCCAATCGTGGGCGTTTTTCTTGCAGCTCGGTTTTCAAACGGTCCAATAACGATGAATAATATGCACCTGTAATAGTTTTACCCTTTTCCAGATAGTCGATGAGGATTATTCCTTGCGAATCCCAAAAGACAGTCGTCATAATCTTTCCGGCCGAAGGAACGGTCTTTGCCTTTTTTGGCGTAGATTCCCCCTTGGTAACCCATTGTTTAGATTGTTCTTTGGTCTCAGGAGTGTAGTGATGTATCCATGTTTCATCCACAGTGACGAAACGACGCTTAAAGTCCTGCGGATTCTTCTGGAACAGCTGCAAACCGTCCTTGCAACACTTCACACGATTTCGTTTTTGGTCAAGCGTGAGCAATCGCGGCACCCATCTTGCGAATAGCTTTGTCATGTCCAAATGTTGATGCAAAATATTATGTACCCGTTCATTCGAGATGCCCACAGCACTAGCAATCTCACGCACCTTCACTCTTCTGTCATCCATCACCATATCATGGATTTTATCAATGATTTCTGGAGTAGTAACCTCAACAAGGCGTCCAGAACGTTCAGCGTCACTTGTGCCCATATGGCCACTCCGAAAATTTTGAAACCACTTATAAACTGTTCTAATCGAAGGTGCAGAGTCACCATAATGTTTATCAAGCTTCTCTTTAGTCTCCTGAGGCGTTTTGCCTTTCATAAAGTATGTTTAATCAACACACGAAATTTTTTTTCGTCCTTTTTTTGAAAATCACTCGACTTCCTCGATTAAAACGAATGCCAAACACAAAGAAATAGACCGATCTGGCTGAAACTTGGTGTGTGTTCTTCCAAGAGATGCTACTAACTAAACATAACCTCGATACGCGCCAGTGGTGCTATCTCTCTGACTTTGCACGGACTTTTCAAACGACCCTCGTATTAGAGCCTTCAATCTTGTTTCTTTTCTCTTTTCGGTTGCCACTATAGCTAGGATGAAGAACGGGCAGCCAATCAAAACTCCTTGCTCAACAAGGTGGGGTGGAGCCTAGGTTTTCTCAAGGGTGTCTTCACACATCCCGCTTAATGTCATCGAGCTAATCGACAAGGAAGATTATTAGATGCCCTCAGATGCCAAAACTTGTCTTGTTGTAAGCAAAACCAAAAGTATTTCTTTGACCTTAAATTTTGGCTTTTCAACTGGCCCAACGCATTAAGTTGGTTTAACATATCTTACTCCAAGTAATTGGCCAAGTCTTTATTTCTAATTATTTCTACTAAAAGTTTTTTAATTTTTACCATTTTTTTCCCTAAAGGTACTTAATGAATTGTCTAATATTCCAATAACAATATTTAATCTCAAAATTCCAAAACTAGATTTGTTTCTGAATTATATTTTGCGAAAAATATGTTTAACAAATACGTACTCCTGCAGAACCGATTTTGTTCAATTTTGGAATTCAAAGAGTGCTTTGAGCAAATTAATACTCGTTCTCCTTGATGCAAGGCAACGACTGAGAACCTCCTTGGTATGTCCTACGAGTATGAAAGAGCGTCTCCTTGCCACCGTTAAGTTCTAAATAAATTCGATATGGAGTAAGTAAATACTTCCAATAAATAGGTGAATAACTGGTGTGGAGGCAGTACTTTTCCAATAAGATGAGTAGTTGACTTTAGTTATTTCTTCTCTTGGTAACTCATGTGCCGATCACACGTGAATTCGACATGATCTGTAAACGAACAGCTTCTAAGCGCTCCAGCAATTAAAAACGCCATCAAAGAAAGATCTTTGTGGTCAAGTTCACCTATTGCTTCCGAATATCGGGATATTTCATGGCACAGAATCGTATACTCCTCTTTAAATGCACTCAATTTTACTTATATAATTTAATTTTAAATTGTATTAACTTTACTACTAATCCAGCGTAACACTTTGATAGGTTTCTGTAAAGATTAGTACCAAATTGGGAGTTTTTTTTTTTACGAATATTCTTCATTTTCCTCAGTTTTATCCTGTCTAAAAACAAGAAAATATTACCCTTATATGTTTATATGCAGCAGTTATTACTCGATATCATGAAAAGTTATCTTAATGAAATCTTGAGTTTTTATGAGAGGTATTAAATAAATGTGCACTCGTGACTGAACCTCATCATTTGAAATTCCCAGTAAATACATCATTTCGTGAAGTTGCAGTAAAACAATGAAGGAGCTTGTTAAATTCTAAATTATTTCTGAAATTCTTATATATGTTTATGTATATGCAGGGGCACATCCAGATTTTTTTTTGTCTGAGAATATGTTTTAACAGTATAATTCAGTCAACATAATCTAAGTAATAAAATAAACAATTATTGATTATCACCAATAATTACTTAGTTATTAAGTCATTTCATAACAATTTTAAATTTAGGACTCTGGGTAATTCTGTGTTAGCTCCGAGACAGAAAACTGGTCTTCCAGACCGAGCAACTGTAATACATTCTGTTGATGAGATTCTAAGCGAAGGATAATAATGGATAACTGATTTGGTAATTTTCTCAGATATCCTGGCGGCTCTACTGGCTGTAATTTCCTAAGAAGTTAATTCTAGGAATATGGGATTACCTGATTATTCTTCTGAGTATGTCGGACTGCTTGGGTATTTAAAACAAAAGCATAATGAGAAGAGAGTTTGCCTATTGTAGAAATATTCTCCTCATGATGTCCTCAAATTACCTTTGGCTTTTTAGGCGAAGTATAATGCTTCAGTTGGACAGCACAGAAAGCGTTGGATTAAGACATAGTGCTAGCTATTCGTGGTAGAAATCCTAACTTTACGGGACATAGATACTCAGGGGATATTTCTTGTGAAATTTCAAAATTTGCCCGATTAGAGTACTTTCTCTTGCTGGTAGATTGAAAGAAGTTAATCAATTACGAAATATTATTTGCAGAAAATAGAATAAAAATATAATATTTGTAACCTCTTTGATAGAGGTTTCATTTATAATTAGAGGTTTCACAAATTATATTATCATTTATTTATCCCATAAACATTCTTTTAATTTTACTTAATTTTAATTTTACAGTCAGGGGCGTGTACCATGTTGCTTTAGAAAGTCACTTAAAAAGCATGGTTAAGAAACCTTCCACAAAGTGCAAAGATACGTGAAAATGAAACATTGACCAACTCTTCTAACTCAACTCCGCAACACTTGCAGAACTTCAGCCACCGGAATAATTGACAGTAGTCGTTAATGAATTGTTTGCTCTTCATTAGGTGAACAATTCTTTGGAAAGTCATCAAATTTTTTAGATCCTTCTATTGGTTACCAATTTATGAAGAATGGTTCCAACAAAAAAAAAAAAGGAAAGAGCGTGTGAAAATAAAGAAATAGTAGGTGTCAGTAGTTTTACGGTAGAAAAGCATTAGTGGAAAGGAACGAAAAAGGCAGAAATATAGTTGAACATCGAGATACGTGCGCGATGTAGAATTGTAGCTTTAGGAAGGCAGCAAATACCCTGAAGAACACTTTGTTCCTGAAGGAGTGTGGTGTGACTTTAGCAGAACTCTTTTATCATCTCCAACCCACCTGGCCGACCGTCTGTTATATTACCCTCGAGTGTATTTTCAACATCAGCCTTAAACGAACTTTCATCACCAGAAAAAATAGCTAAATTTGATTTATTTTACAACTATTTAATTACCCAGAGTGCAGCGGTGTAAGTTTACCTACATGGCTTTGTTGGTTTAAGTTAATTTATGATAAAAGTAAGCGTTTTGCGCAAGTTTTTAAGTTAACTTTCTTTGAATGAAAGCACAATTAATGCTTAAAGGAATGAATTTTGTTCATTTTGAGCTTGCAAACAGATAAATTGCAAACTTTTGATTTTAGTTGAGTAGAAGACATTTCATTCTATACTTTAATATTAATCTTACAAACGAGGTGTGAACAAAAAACAACTGTGATCAATATGGCATGATCAACTGAATAAAACTGCTAAAAGATCTCGAAATTTGCAATTTTTTCTCCAAAAATATAATATAGATAAAGGAAAGTCTTTACAACTTATAAAGTCTCAATCATTGCAATCACTTACTGAAAATGAATTATTTTAACTTACCAAAAACGTGAATAATATTGAAGTGTCATTATGAAGAGAGATCAATTTTATATTGTATAAGCTCAGTATAAGCTTTGTAATCTGGATAGCTTTTTTGTATTAGCACTTATTATGGCAGTTTTTCGTTACTGAATATCGAATTTATTAGTAGTTTCTTAACTATTTTCAGTTTCTAAACGCTTGGCTTGTTCTGGTAGACTGAAACTGACTAATAGTATGTTCTGACTGATAGTGACTAGTTTCCACAAGTTTCCTGGTTTGACTAACTGTTGGTTTAGACTTTGGGGATAATCTCCTTCTAATATGTACACGTAAAAAGGTCATTTGAAGAGAAGTCATTCGACTTTTGCTGGCCTTCAGGGCGCCTCAATAGGCTCATCAAAAGCTTGTACCATTACAGTACAGAGTACATTTAATTTTACAATCAAAATATACAACTTTCTGTTATTATACTTAAATTATTAGAAATCTTGAATACAATTAAATATTTATAAAACAACATGCTCTCAGATTTTAATATGTCCATATTAAAAGACATTGCTATTTTATTGTTTACAGTTAGTTTTATAGTACTTCTGGCTTTTTGTTAAAAAGAAAAACTCAACCTCCTTTTGTCTCGAAATTTCAGAAATTCAGAATTTACGGTTACTTCTCATTTTTATGTTGCACTACAGTTTGCAATGTTACTTTCATTGGCATTTACCAAATTTGGTTCTTAAAAGTCTAAATAAATAATTGATAATTTAAATCATTTTATTAGCACTCGAGGAAGCTCCCCCATTGCTACAAATACACGGCTTGCTGGTGTTGATGTGTTTGTGCCTATATTGCAGCTTCAGGTAAATGAAAATGAATGAAGTTCGGCCAGTCTTCTTCTTTTTTTAATATTTTACAGTAAACTGTTAATCTCCTTGATTGTCTTCATTAATCTCTTTATCCATTTACCTATTTAACTTAATATGGATTTTACCTCCTTTCATTCTTGCACAATGAACTTACCACAGCCTGTCGTCTTAAGCAAGATATATTTAGATTAACTTCCCAAAGTTTATTCCTTTGAACTTTTATTATTCATCTGCTTTCATTTTTTTTTTTTTCCTGCAATGGAGCAGCAGCTTTAAGATTTAATCAGAAGAAAATTTTAGCTACCAATAGCGAGAATCAATTCCAAGGCAATTATACTTGAGAACCATATCTTGCAATGAATTAGACGGGCATGCGTTCTACATTTGCTTGTACCTTGATTTTGTAATTTTTTCTATTCCTTATTTTACAAAATATCCCTATTGATTTAATTATGCAATAAATCAAATTAGGACAGCTGACAAATATTATATGAAGTTAACAATTACCTCTTATTGTTCATTATTTATCCGCGGAAAATCTATATTTATGTCTCTATGATTTATTTGCCAATGATAATTACCGCTTTTATCCTGTCTGAAACTGATTGCTGTAGAAATAATTAATTCCATACATAATGTAAAGCCCCGATAATATAACCTTTTATTCTACTTTGTACTCAACAAATCAGAATTCTTCTATTGTATTAAAAATATCCCCAGTGAATGACGTTCAGAGACGGAATCTAAATACCTTTTTGCTATATTAGGTTTAATTTTGTACAATGATATTTACTGTGCTATTGAAAATTAAAATTAATTGAATTATCGCCAATAATTATAAATTTGCCTCTTAGTAATTATAATAGCCTGTACGCCCATCTTGCAGCATTTCTTGGTCCACTCCCTCAAGCTCTCATCCACCTAGATCTTAAATAGGACCACCGTCATACAGTACCCTTGCAGAAGGCCTTTACTAGCTAGAAATTCCTCAGTGAGTCTTCACCTTGTACTCATTTCCAATATAAATTCTAGCCAGCTAATCGCAAAGCACACCATAGCAGTTGTCTGGTTACACTATCGTCTTTTTTACGCCTTTTTTAGAACGACAAAAAAACCACCTCTGTCAGCTCTGTGTTTTTCTAAAACTAGCGGAAGAGGGAAAATTTGATCAATGCATGATTTTCTAGGGCAAAACCGAATTGGATGTCCGTAGAGTTATATTATAATTCTCTTTAATTATCTTTCCAGCTACTTTCATAGTCGGATTAGTGACGCAGATACCCTTACAGTAGTCTGGTGGTTGCTCCTCCATAAAACAGAAATTAACATTCTTATATCCTCCCTTACGCTTGTAATTCTCCTTTCCCCATACATTTTCGATGTTCCTTCTATTTGGAGGTAGGAACCCGGGTATTTTTAAAGTTGCTGACTTTGTTTAATTTTTGGCCATCAATTTCACATTCATCTTAAATGGACGTCGAAATATATGCTGCTTTTTCAATATTTATTTCTAGTCTCCACTTTCTAAATTCTTCTGGTATATTTCTTACCATACAATTGATGCCCTCTTCATCATCTGCAGTTAGGACTCGGTCGTCTGCGAATAGTCTATTATAATAGCCTGTACGCCCATCTTGCAGCATTTCTTGGTCCACTCCCTCAAGCTCACATCCTCCTAGATCTTAAATAGGACCACCGACATACAGTACCCTTGCAGAAGGCCTTTACTAGCTAGAAATTCCTCAGTGAGTCTTCACCCTGTACTCATTTCCAATATAAATTCTAGCCAGCTAATCGCAAAGCACACCATTGCAGTTGCCTGGTTACACTATCGTACGCCTTTTTTAGAACGACAAAAAAACCACCTCTGCCAGCTCTATGTTTTTCTAAAACTAGCGGAAGAGGGAAAATTTGATCAATGCATGATTTTCTAGGGGCAAAACCGCATTGGATGTCAGTAGAGTTATATTATAATTCTCTTTAATTATCTTTCCAGCTACTTTCATAGTCGGATTAGTGACGCAGATACCATTACAATTGATGCAATCCCTTGCAACCCTTTATATCCTTCATTTCCACAGGAATATTTCCTCCACCTAGTGCAACATTTATAAGCAGTACCAATAACGCTAACACTTATTTCCTTCAAATTTCAAAAATTCCGTATTTACATCACCAGGTCTAGGAGTTATGCCACTTGTGCCATCCATCAATGCTACCATCAGTTCTTCCTAGGTCATTTAAAGAGGAGTACTTCCATTGTGTTCGGTAATGTCATCATTCCTGAATTAAAAGAAGTTCATTCAGGTCTGTAAAAGTAAAGAATACTCGATAAATAACACTAGAAAATTAAGGAAAACCTTTTTCTAACCCAAAAGAAAATTATTTCTTACACTTCCTCGAGATTTCCATTTTGCTATCTTTAATGCATTTGTTATTTATGAATTCAAATCCTTTAAAGATCGAATGTTATCGGAAACCAAAAAGATTACTCCTTACAGAGGGATCGCTATTGAGAAAGATTAATAACTTCAGAAATATATGTGACTACGTAATCGAGATTACGTTTAAAAAGATGCTGCGGATGGCTGGACGTAACCAAGTGCAGCCCTAATCTTGCTTATCTAAAAAACCCAGTTATATCTTAACTAGGACAAAGAGTGAGAAAAAAGGTCAACATTGTAATTACTCTTTTTTACAATGTGGGCAGCCTCTTTATGTGATGGAGAGCCACCTTGTTTCTGGTTCTTTAATGTAAAAAAATGTTTTGTTCAGTACAGAGACCAACTTTTAACTATTTAATATTTTATTGTGTGTTCTTCAATTCAGTGCTTTTTCATAATGTTTTTTTGTATCGTCTGTGCTAAATTTGTTTTTTCATTTAAAAACAGGAAATTAATCTTTCTCTTTACTCTCATGTTCTATTAATTAAAAACGCAGAAGTATTCGGGGCGTAAGATCGAAGCTTTTTTAAAAAAAATGAACCAAAAAATGAGGAATAAGAGACTATGAAAGGTTCATTCCCAAAATAATTCATCAAAGAGCAAAAAAATAAAGTCTGTGTTTATCATCTTGGATGATTAATTCAGGTCGTTCACCTAGAAATTGATAATTGTAATTGCAAACAACTATATGAGTAATGAACTCGTTAGTAATGCTATAAACCTTTACCAAGCAAATGTTCAAGAAAACTTACTAAAGGAAGCATAAGTGTGCGTAGCAAAAAGCAGTCAGACGCAGGACTCGGACTGGAGATCGCTTTATTGGGCATTAAATTGTTTCTGGGGAAGTTACTTTTGGAAATACGAGGCTTGGCATAAGCTGCCTCGTTTATAGCAGGGGAATCAAACTCAATTAAATCACGGGCCACTTGAAGCAACAGGCAAGATTCTCACGGGCCATAACATAATATGTACAATTTTTCCCTTTTTCTCCAATATCTGGATTCGAAGTCTGAGAACAGACTTCATCAAGGTAGATAGATGTTTATCAGTCAATCATGATACATATGTATGCCGTTTTATGGACGTAAATGGTTGCCGACATAAGTACTTACTCCAAAAATAACACAACATTTTTACAGCAAACTTTTTTAATATTTCTCACATAAATAAGAATATACTTTGGGGATTCCTACTTCGTTTTTTAAAACTGAATCATTGTGGAATTCCACTGAGAGTGGCCGACATATGGGCTCCCAAACGTCGCTGGAACTAAGTCAGCGCGTTTATACAAGCCCACAGGCCCCCCAGGAAAGGCCCTGGGGCCACTTGTATACTCGTCTTCAGGACTTAACGGAAACTGGGTATTGTGTGTACGATAATATTACCTCGATCTCCCCTAAGCGCTATTTCTTTCATAAAAACTCTTTCTATTTTCATTTTATTTCAGTAACATCGTAGGTCACAAGAAATTACCTCGGAGGCCGCTAGTTTGACACCACTGGTTTATAGTATTGCTAATAACTTGCAAAACTATTCCTTGTTAAAATATTAAATAATAATAATAATATCCTAGAGCTGTGCATATATAACTATTGAGAGAGTTTACCTGAGTTGACGAAGGAAACACTTAGACAGACTCCTTAACTAAATTACATTACCTAAGTATTTAAATGCTATTTATGGCAATGACTTGGCGAACTGTGCATACAAAATGATGTAGTCAAGTGATATGGTAGAGAAAATGTTGATTGGTGAATAGAGAGCTGAAAATGTGGCTTTATCGAGTGGTTGTTGATTTTAGTTCCTAATCTGGTGATTTTAGAATGAATAGATTGATTTAAGACGCCACAACCTCTTCTCATTTCCCCATTTACAAGCTTTTCTTGTTACCTTACTCACAAAGTGTTGTAACTTTCCTCATCTTGCCAAAAACAATTGTAATTGATTTATTTAATTTAAAAAAAAAAAAGTTGTGGAAAAGCGTTTACAACCATTACTTCGAAGCATTTACTTCGGTTTAAATAATGGGGGGAAAAAAATTCTACAAAATACAGACATTTCATTGTTAGTTAGTAAATTACCTTCTTAACCAAGACAATCCGTACATTTCCAACACTCTAAAGATAAGGGCAAAAAACAAAGTTACCAACTGTATAAATAACTCAATAAATAACTGAGAACGCTTGATTAAATTAGAATGAACGAGTGCATCAATTCAGCCGGCAGTTTGTAACAGTCTGTCTAAAAAAAAAAGAAGCTACTGCAGTCTACCTGTATTTTTACACCATTTGCTCCCTTTGGTTGTTAAATTGATTTCCCTTTAAATTAACAAGCGCACAGAATGCTGTAGAGATTTTGTGTTTTTTTTTTTATTATGATTTTTTATTAATTTGGCCGATAATTTTTTATTTATTTATTTATTTAGGATATACTCAGTACTGAGGTTGTTCTCTACTAAATATTTCTTTTAACTTCCAACTGGCTCTATCCCGAATATTCTTTTCCATCAGTCCGTAACCGTGGAGGCTTTCTCGGACGCCATCTAGACATCTTTCCTTGGACCTGCCCTTTCCTCTTCTTCCTTCGGCTTCTGAGTCTAGGCATTCCTGAGCCATTCTTCCGTCTTCCATTCTTCTTAGTCCCTGTGGGTGGGGACTAAGAATTCACCCACAGGACACCCTGCTTGCTGTAAGAGGCGACTAAAAGAGTACCCCGGGTGCCACTGTCCATGGATTTAGGGTACCCTAATCTCTTCCCCTCTTCCTATTCCCTTTTAACACTAAACCTACCACGACCGGTCAATTGACTGTTTTTTAAATTTGATTTAAATTTTCTAATTACAGCGTTATCATACCGCCATTAAACTTCACGACTTTTCCTAAAATATGTATACAATTGTTTTTATAATATTCACTTCTTTTCCTAATATTTGATTTTTGAGAAAAATATGTAGTCCGTCTTAACTACCGCGACCGGTCATTTGACCGGCTGAATATTTTCATTTTATTTACTTATTATTTAATTATTTAATATTTTATTTTATTTATTTATTTATTTTTGTAACAGAATTCTCTCAAAAACTCAATTTGATAATGCATTTATCGGATTATTGTTTGCATGTGGAGCATATGAGGCGAAAAATGTACGATATTGCCCTTTTCACTGGAACAAAAATAGGGACAAGCATTCTTCTCAAACACTGTGAGCAGTAATGTATAGACGGAAGTTTTGAGGTTTATTCGAGTGGATCAAAGAAATCATCGTTTACAAACCGATAAATTTGCTTTGATTTCTAAATTTTGGAACAAATTCGTAGAGAACAGTCAAAACTGTTATATTAAAAAGTATGTATCTCTTCGAAGGGCAATTGTTCCCAAAAAGTCAAGATGCAGATTTACTCTGTACATGCCAAATAATCCGGACAAATTTGGTATCAAATTTTGACTAGCGTTCGAAGTAATAAAAGGCTTTCCACATTTGGGGAAAACGTGAAAGCAGAGAACCTCCAGTTCCGCTTGGGGAGTTGGTCGCTCTGAAATTAGCTGAAATTTATACAGCTCGTGGAAGAAATGTAACCGTGGAAAATCCCGGAGATGGTCTCAACAAATGGTTTTCAATATCCTAGGCTTAGCAGGGATAAATGTATGGATTTTGTATTAAAAAAAACTACCGGAAGTGAAATTTCAAGGCAAAATTTGTGTTACCATTGCAAAAGCATGATAAATATTAGTACACGAACAAATGGTCGGAAAATAGCCAAATAAGATACTGCAAAGGCAATAGGACTAAAAAATGCTGTCTAAAATGTAAAAAGTAAGTATGCAGGAAATTAGCAATTGAGTAGCCTATAATTATAACAAATGATGCAATAAAGAGTAAAATCTACGAGATTTATTTTTAAACAAAAGAAACTCTGCTTTTTCATTGATAATTAATTATTATCTTCATTCTAAAATAAGAAATTTAAGTGATTTTAAAGTGCGGTCATTTGACCGGTCATGGTAGGAATAGTTATGTATAAATGTCGGTAGGTTTAGTGTTAAATCCATCCCGGGTATAGTAAAAAACTGCACCCTGAGAAGATGGGTCTTGATGAAGATAGCCGAGATGAAGGCAAACCATCTAAGGAAAATTCTGGTATTCCTATTAACACCATTGCTACGAAATCAAAAATTATTTTATTTACTTATTTAAAATTTACAACTGTTTCTCCGCTAGAGGAGCCAGCAACAAGCAGAAGATAATCTGACACGCAATTGAGGACAGAAGAGAAATCACCTAGCGGTGTCACTCTACATTATACTATTACAGTGAACACTGGCCAAACTCAATACTAAATTACTGCAAACACTTTGTAAATAGATCGCGAGGGCACTGTCGTCGGTGTGATTATCTTGAACGGAAGTAACGAAAAAGCAATTATTCTGTGATTCTAAAGTAGCAAGAATCAACTTTAGTTTCACACTAAATAGAATAGAATAGAATAGTTAATAGTTTGGCCTGTGATTAAACAGAAAATAAATAAATAAATATTTACAAAAAGTGAAAATAAAAATAACAGCAGAAATTAAGGAAATAAATTAAAACAATTAGAATTTCGGAGGAAGCTGAATAGAAAGTAGATAACTGAATAGACGGGATTTAAAGATGGATAGGGTAGGAGCATGGCGGACAGATGAAGGCAAGGAGTTCCAGAGAGAGGTAGCACGTATTAGGAAGGACTTGTCAAGTCCTTATTATTACCTGAAGCGCCAATTGCAACTAACACTGCGGTGTGGATTTCTCAGTTTGACGAACACTATTGCACTATTGTCTGCTACTGCCATCAGTATCATATTTCACACTTAAAGCTCATTGATTTGCTAGTCCAGAATAATCCAAACTTTTCGGAAGGGGGTTTCAAGGATAAATTTCTTAAAATTTCTTTCGAATTTATTTTCTTTAACAGTTATACGAAATTTACAGACTATGTTGTTCTTGAAGAAAGAACTTTAAATTTTGAAATTAATTCTTTAGTGAACACTCGAAAAAGAAAGCGGCCATTAGTCGCTGAATGATATTTGTGATCATTGCGGATTCATGAAACAATCGTTTCAAATTTATTAGATTCAAGCGCCTGTTTCATTTGAAGGTTATTTGAAAGTGAAATTAATCTGAAATTCTGAAGCCCTCTGTCACTCACACTTACCTACTGCCAATACCTGTCTGAATACTTAGTTACTATTTCAATATTATTACTTAATCATCATTTTTTCTTGTCATTTTTGTTGATTAAAAGTATTTGTTGGGAATTGGCTCGCTTGTTTTCTACCATTAACCAATAAACCTTACTGTACGTCACGTTATAATAACTTGAGTACACCACTTTTGTAATGGTAAACTTCTTTTGAAGCTACATGACGGGAAATGTACGTCACTGTCGATGTAGTTTGCCTACTGAGATAATCTCGACAGTATCCGCCATGTTAATAACCCTATACATATTTAAACGCAAGAGTGTTTTTTTGAAGCCTTGGACTGTTGAATGTGGCAAGTTGAACAATAATACTTCAGAATTCAAAACTACTCTAAAGTTTACATTTAGATAACACTTTGTTCCACTCGTATTCTCTGTTCCTACTTATTCATTGATTGTTGTCAGTGTTCGTGGCTGGCCTTGACACGTGAATTACAAATTAGGGTTTTTACATAACTATGATGAATGGAAGTTTTTTTGATCCTCCACCAAAAATGCATGTTCTCAAATAGATCTTTTAACGGAATGTTGATGCAATTATGGAAACTATATTTCCTTTTTCCCAATCTCTAGCTGATGTACAGCTTTTGAAAAAATACAGAACAGTTTCGCTGAACCAATCAGCAAGTCTCAATTTAACTTTACGCCTGTCAAATTGATCGCATTAATTACTTTGATAGAAAGACGATAAAATTGCAATAAGATTTAAATCCTAAGAAAATTTTATTCGCTGGGTAACAATAATTAAAAAAAAAAACGTGTCTTTCAAGTGTAATTTTAATTAGAGTTCTACGAGCATAATAATAAAAGAGAAAATAATTTTCTTAAAATAAATAAATTACATTAAGGTAGATTGATCATTCATTTTTCTTGTTATAAAATAAAGCCATCTTGCAATTAGATTAGGCCAGTCTCCTTTAATCGAAGTTTAATATGATTTTCATGAGATTGTCTGACGTTAACTTCCTGCAGTTATCTTTCTTGTCAATCTTATTTTATTTTCGTGCAGCCTGTTGCGGTATAGTCCCTCTTGAAGCTCTGAGTGAAGCAATGGTGCAGCCTGTATCGGTATAGTCCCTCTTGAAGCTCTGGGTGAAGCAATGGTGCAGCCTGTATCGGTATAGTCCCTCTTGAAGCTCTGGGTGAAGCAATGGTGCAGCCTGTATCGGTTTAGTCCCTCTTGAAGCTTTAGGTGAAGCAATGGTGCAGCCAGTATCGGTTTAATCCCTCTTGAAGCTCTGGTTGAAGCAATGATGCAGCCAGTATCGGTTTAGTCCCTCTTGAAGCTCTATATATGTTATAATTTTAGATAGTCAAATAGAAGTAACATATGTATATAAATCTAACTGAAACAGACGCTGAGCATCAGATCAAATTATCTTCACACTGTAAGCACCTACGTACAAAATAAACTTATCATGCTACAAAGGAAGCTAATGTAAGATCGAGGTGACTGCGGCTCGATGCTTGCGTATCACCGTGTGTCGCTGAGATCAGCCGCAAGGAAGGTTATAGTGCAGCTGTGATTTTCCATTTATCTGCCATCGTGTAAACAATAAAGGTTGGGCATCTAAGATATTTCAATCTGCGGCCAGTGCATAGAGAAGGGATGGGCTAATTCTATCTGAATGTATGAGCACACGTTTATCTTTCATCACTCAAAAATGGATGTGTGGTAATAGTTCAAATTTGGTATTTCGTTACGGGCCACAAGTAAGATTTTGGTCATAATCTGCTTACCAACTGAGACAAATTCTCAACTTTGGCGTCTGAAAAATGTTGAACAGTGTTTTCTCTAACTAAGTTCATACATTAATAGTAAATTCACCAAAATAGCGCATAGTGCAAGGAATAAATGCTCCTATGTGTCGTAAAATGAGGTTTGGTGGAAACATTTTCCAAATAAAAGTTGTACGTGATTACGTTCAAAATTTCAAGCAAAGCCTTAGGGGCCTAAGAAAATACTACCTAAATATGTGGGGGTGTAAGAAAATGTTAAAAGATAATTAGTAAAAGAATCGAGAAGTCGTACACCATATGGGGAGAGTGGTTGAGCCACCTCCTTCTTTTTCTTTTGGATTTCCTGACTTGAAAACATAAAGAAGACACTAACATCCGCAATAAAACAGCCAGGATCTGCAGTGGTGGTTGATCCATACAACTATCCCGGTTCAGCATTCCCTCGAGAGCCTTCAGTTCACTTCCTGCCACAGTCATTCCCAGTTACTATAACACCAACCCAGACGACTTCATTCGGTGCACATTTCTCTAGCAACAAAGATAGTTGGCCATAAATATTTTTATTTCACAGTAGATTTACCTGATTCTCCAATACAGGTAACTACTCTTGGGGAGGTTGGACCTGATAGGATATGGAGATTGTGTTTCGTGGGAATTTTAGTTCTGGCGAGACTTTTAACATCCATACAGACGTACAATCAATTGCGCGCACAGTAATTCAGAGAGTATTAGCGTCCACGCTTTAGCTCCACATGTAAGAACAGGGCACTTTGTACAAAGTGCATTTTATGGTCCTGGATAAATATCTGCTTTTCCTATAACATATGTAACTGAGGAGTGCATAATAAGTATTCATTGGCAGCCATAAATCCCTGGCTTATCTCCTGTTTTACATCATTATCCTCCGTTAAAACCCAAGGGCTCAAATATGCGAACCCTTTCAAAGTTATTTTCGTTTACCTGAGCTACATTCTCTCGTATCCGCTATAATGTACTTGATGATCTTATTCTCATTAATCTGCTAATCCCATGTTTATTTTCTTGTACATATCTTTTACATCTGTTGAAGACTGCCTATTATGCAAATTTGATTGGCTAGGGTTTACACGCTCTTATAGAAGATTGTACTCGTGGCTTCAAATCTGGCTAACTATTCTTCCTAATATTGAAAAATCAGTTCATTTACCTGTATTTATCTGTAAATTGACGTAATGCCTGCCTAGAAAAATCGGTGTTACATTATTTTAAAATAAATAAAAAAAATCACCTTCTAAGGAAAAATGTTCCAAATAAATCCCGGAATGTGTGAGCAAGAAGATCAAGTGGTTCGAAAATCATTTTCAAGTCTAAAAATTAAAATCTACATCAATATTATATGCTTATTTATTGTACTCGATTGTAAAAAAATGTTCATTTTTAAAATTATTTGTTTCTATTTTGCGATACAAAAATCTTCATTGTTATGTTTTATTATTCACAGGAAGTGTTTTCAATAAACTTAAAAATATCTAAAGATCTGCAAAAGCTGGATGGTTATGCAGAAAAGGTATTGATAAGATGGAAAAGTGAATGATAGAGTATCAAAAGAAGCGTGAGTTGAGAGTAAGTGTGCGGAAGGCAAATGTCTCCCTCACTCTCGCTTTCGATCTATAAAGGAAAATATATATATACATTACTCAGAGAGATAAGCTCGGTCGGTGTGGATGTTAGTAAAGAAAGCGAAAAGTTTGTTACAAAGTCTGTATAGGAAGATGAAATTGGACATTGGGTTTACAGCGTTTGACGGCATAGAAGAACACAGGTGGGAGAACCTGAGTGTGTTTGGTCTCGAACAGCTTGCCAAAAAATGCTCTCCAAGTTATTTTAGACACAATATTTCTCCTGTCTCTGAGAAAATAAACAGTTTTTATTATTATCTTTAAACAAATCAAGGCATTTTAACAATCTCGCAATAAATCTTAATTCAACAAAATTAATGTAATGCCTATATTTTCTGAAGGTAGCTTAAATCAGGTAACATGATCAGAGCCTGATAACTAATTTTACTATTAATTCCTTTTATTAACCATTAAATACGAAGTGTGGTTATTAAATAACGAGACTACTGCTGTAAAACATTTTATTTTAAATTTAAACATATTTAGTTATTATCACCTTCAATATACACCCCTCCCCAATCCCTAAAACGCTCCATGCGAATTTACCATTGTTCGAAACAGTGCTGGAAGTCTTTTTCTGTGAACTCCTGCATGACGCTTGCTGCTTTTTCTTTCACAACTTCTACGGACTGAAATCGTGTTCCTTTTAATGCAGATTTAACTTTGGGTATCAGACAAAAGTCATATGGGATCAGTTCAGGCGATTAAGGCGGATGGCCTAAAACTGGGATGTTGTACTTGGCTAGAAACGTCTTGACAGACAATGCAGTGTGAGCCGGCGCGTAGTCTTGGTGGAGGAACCCAAGACTTGTTCTTTCACAAATCGGGTCGTTTTTTCCTTACTCATTCACGAAGTTAAGCAAGCACTTCACCGTAGTAATGTTGATTAATTATAATCGATATTTTCATCTTTTTTGGAAGTGGAAGGACGACCCGGGCGGTCATCATCTCCGACGTCTTCTCGACGATCTTGGAAACGCTTGAACCACTCAAAAACTCGCGTACGTGATTAACATTCATCGCCATAAACTTCTTTTATTAAAAGATAAGTTTCAGTAACAGTTTTACCAAGTTTTGTTGTGAAATTTCACGACAAATCGTTGCTCTACTACATGTTTTCGGCAAAACGAAACTAACACCTCTTACACAAACGACGGTTCCGGTCAGACAGATTTCTCTACAAACACGTGAGACGCTGCAATCGAAAGAGAAGGCTTTACGCTGCACAGCTGTCGGTCGTTAGGATTTGGCACATGCATAGTTCTTCTGTAGCAGCATCAGTCTTGTTATTTAATAGCCACACCTCGTAAAGTCCATGGCCCAGTACTACGTTAGAAATTAGCTTTACGCTCTACTAAAAAAAAAGATATACTGAACTTTAAATTTAAAACACCTTTTACATCAAACTGATTAACACAGCTTAGCGTTATTTAATTAAACGTTTTACATTATAAAAGCCTTTAACTATATTTAAAATGTTAAAAGTTCGACATTTCTATTAACCGTAAATACTGTGGTGCGATGAACGGGAAAATTGATGTTCGCTCTTTTAAGTTCCACGCTTTCCTCAGAAGTACGCTATTAATTCATGGGAGCCCAATTTGAACAAATTAATAAGCCAGCTAGTAACTACAGAAAGCTAGGAGACATTTTAGAGATCAAGATAAGGCAAGCACAAAAGAATTTAATCCGAGGTTGATTTATAATTGCAAATGTCTACAAAGAAGATAAACTTACTTTGTAAGCAAGGGCTGAAATACTAAACTTAAATTATAGACCTTTTAATTTAGACGTCTGGCATTGTACAACTGAAAATTAACGTAACATATTGTTCCCTTCTCGACAGAAATATCGATGGTCCACATTAGACCACCATGGGTTAGATAAATACTAACAATTTGCAACTAGAACAAGAGAAACTGCACTCAGAGATTACTATTACATACGTACATTAAATTTTATCAAATTACTACTTAACATATCTTCATAATCGAGTAAACTTTTCAAAATTAATTATTCAAGTAGAATGAGCCTGGTGACATGTACTTAGCTCATTGTACTTTAATTTTTTTTATTATTCGTAACTCAAACCCAAATTTATGTTACTTTATTACTCAGAAGATGAAGTGCAACAACATTTAAATTGTCTCAATTTTTCTGATTCAGTAAGAATAATGATATTTTTATTATCTTCAATTTGGATTTTAAATAGAAAATATTATTCGCTTTATACCCGGAGTAGACATAGTTTATCTTTTTCTATTCTGTTTTCCAAGTTTGTTCGAATTCACTCGCAACTAAATGTTGGAAATATTGTTTTCTCTATTGTAAATTCATTTTTGTATTATTTGTACCATTGTAATTATAACCATGTTCAACTCCGTTCCTATATCTTTTTTGATATAATAAAATAAATAAACTTATTGTTTGAACTAGCGTTTTCTAATTTTGAGAGATTTTATCACGTACCTTTTAGGATAAAGAACTTGCCAAGCATGTGTTAAAGTGCTGTGAAGCATGCAGTAACTATATTCACAGCCAAATCAATTTCGAAAGTTTGACAACGACGCAAGTTTAATAGAAAATAAACATTAATTACAGTTTTCTATTTTCCAATTATCTTTTCTAACTCCCAATAATAAAAAAAAAACTTTTTTCAAAATCAAACATACAAAATTGTAACACCTTTAATTCAGATAAAAAGCAGCATTCAAAAATATCATTCAATTTCATTCATCATGTCATTCAGACCTGCAAAGCTAATATGTATTGTGGTACTTGGTTCGATTCCCGGTCTTAGGCCTTGGATTTTATTTAATGGTTAAGAAAAGAAATTTACAATAAAGTATGTTTGCTAGTCGCCTCCGTCCACGACACCTAATTGGTAGTTGGACGTTAAGCCCCGCCTGAAAAAATAGGCAATTACTTTACTTTACTACTTTTTTCATCATGTCATTCATCTCTAAATCGATACTTTAAAAACTTCTGTACATGATTTGAACGCTATTCTACGGTATTATGGGGCGGAATCATTAAATGGGAATTTGCTTGATGGAATTTGTTTAATGGAATTTTGTAAAATTTAAACGTTTATGAATGGTTGAACAAACATAATTAAGTTTTGTTCTTAAATATTCTTTTAAATTACTGGTGTAAGCCGAGGTTGCTGTTCAATAATTCCTCAGTTTGCTCATTGCAACCTCCGTCAACCTTATTACGGCAGTGCATGCGCTATTAATTTTTTCATAAGGTCTTCCTTTAGAATATTCTACTAAGCACTTCTTGTCGTCTTTCCATTCCTCGGTCCCCATAACCAGTGCCTCTTAGATTTAAGAACTCTGCTCTATGAGTTGCTGAGCGCTGTGTGAGTTAGTTAGGAAGTGTCCTCACTACTCCACTTCTTATGCACAAAACATCCCTAGCTAAGCAGACCTCCACATCTTATCCAAGGCCTTAATAATAATAAAAAAAAAGTCCCTTCTGTTTTTACTGCGTAAAACATTTGTAGTCTGTCTCATTGTCATCTTACAAATTCTTACCATGTTGATTTGAACATTTGGTATTAGTTCATGAGGTTATTAACTAAGGATTAGGCTTTATCTAAAATCAGCTTGTTCGTTTTTCCTCTCGTAAGACAATGAATGACGTATATCCTAGGCACTAAATATTTTGGATGGTGACACGAGAAGGGGTCGAAACTTTGCTCACAATCTATTTATCTTGATGTAAATTCAATATTGCATCATCATGAAATTTGAGCGAATAATAGTTAGGGAGTTACAATAGATTGTGGTGATGAATCTGGGCTTGGTAAACTACCAGCCACTTCTTCAGATATCTAGACGTTCCATGGGTCTCCTAATCTAGCAACACGAACATTTAAACTGACCCACAGGTCCTGCAGAGTTAGTTGCAGAATGCATTTGGATTTTGCAAACTCACAGAAAAATTCTAGATTATTATCAAAGAGATAACCACTTCATGTACACAAATCACTATTCAGTTACCCACCCACTTGCTATGCATAACTGTATATTAGGGCATCCATAAAAGTTGCTTTGGTTGCAAAAGGTTTGGTTTTGTAGTCACTCCTTTTCACAGACGTCTCAAAGATTTCATCAGTAATCATTCACATCAATTAATTGATTTATTAATGTTTTTTTCAACCAACACTTACAGAAACATAAATAAAGCAAGGTCAATTAGAATTTATCACGACATTAAAGGTGATCTTAATTCTGTAGTTCTAATAACGGAAATCAATATGTAGTTTGTCGCTGTTGTCGGTATCAGTTTAGTTTTGTGATTTTGACCTCCCTTATGTTCGCGTCTCACACTCAGTTAGTGGCTGACTCACTAAGTTCGAGATACTAACTAAGTAAAGTCAAAATCTCTGCCCAAAACTGGGTAATCTATCCGCTCTATGACGGATAAAAGCGAAGATATTAACTAGTACCAGAAGATATCTAAACACATTTTCAACATTTTCATTTTTAATTGGTAGAGCACCGTCAGTGGAGTGACAAAGCCAAATATTCTTTAGAAATCATTTTAGAAACCAATATATCATTACTAGGAACAAATGATATTCTAAATCCAGCCTAAAGTGTTCAAGACTTCCAAATCTTGTAGATGATAGGATAAGAAAGTACGGACAAGACTATGGCGTATTGAAGGAATGCAACTTCTAAAACCATGAGTAAAGAATGAAGACTGTAATGAGCCGCAATTCTTGAGTAAAATGGAAAATCTAGAGCTACTAAGAATCTATTTAAAACGCCTGAATTATGTTTTGCTCGCCATTACATTGGAAGTATGGGACTCTGATGTCAATTTAACATTAAAATGCAACATGTTGGTTGCATCCAATCCTTAATAGCTAATGCAATAGTTAATGAGCAAATCGAACCAAGAAATAACTAAATCATTAATACCATCCATAAATTTGTTTTTACATTTTGAAATTATTTTTTTGACCGAACGGAGAAGCAGGGAGATCCTTAATTCTTCTTCATAAGTGTCCAATGATTTGTTGGTCTTTGGGGACCAATATTTACGGTGTGTTAGTGCTTCCATTTTCCTTTCTGAATTTACTCATTTTGAGCACATCACGGGGTTTTATCTGTTTCATTATCTTTCTTTCTTGCTATCGTTTTTTAATCCAGACTAGCGTTAAAAAAAAAAAGGTTGTTAAAGCATTTGAGCCCAACTCTTGATAGACATGAAGATAAAAAAACAATTAAAAAGTAGAATAAATTCTCAAGGGGAAGCGCCTCGTAAATTGTCATCATTCCTAGAAAAACAAAATAGCTAGCCATGGAAATAGCGTTCAGTTCTGAGGATTGCCTAGGCAATTCTTCTAGAAAGTATTAAGATTAGATAATTTATATTTAATAAAAGATTTTGTGCAATGTTTAGAAAGCTTTCTTAATGCAGAATTCTATGCAGATGACTTTGAATCAAGAGTTTGAGTGAAATGAAGGTAGAAATCAAACAAAATGCAGATAATTCGAGTAAAAATTTGAAATTCGAATTTTAAAATAAAAAAAACAAAAAAACAACAAATTTAGCGTAGTCTTGGTAAATTGGGTAGGTAAAAATAGGTTAAGAAACAAAAAGGGTTTTAATCCAGCATTGAGAGGGTTGTATGCTTCACATTGATTTACGTCCAAGTAATTCCTCAACAGGTGAGCTGTCTTTCTCCAAGCCCAATTACTTAACGATTTATTTTTTAATTCTTAGCTCCATCTACAAGCTAGAAATTGAATGACCTGCAGTTATTAAATTAAATACCCTAAAAGTGTTAATAAATTTTAAATTCCTAAGACTAGTTTAAATCTATTCTAAACTTAAATAATCTGCTGGTGCCTAGGTAAATTGCTTTTCTAGATCTATTAATCAGCATAGAACCACACGCTACAATCGAAATTTCTTAATCATCTCTTCCCACTGTTTGGTGGCAAGATTTCTGCCTGAGCAGTTAAATTAGTAAATCTGTTAAAATACAATTTAATGAAACCAAAAATTTCAAAAAGTTACAAATACAGTCACATCACTTGTACCCAAACAAATTAAATGGAGATAAAAAAAGAAAAAAGATACCGACTGTATTCCACTCATGTACCATTCTCTTCTTGAATCATTAAAGCCTGCAATGGCGTTCCGATTGTCTCTCTAGGATGAGAGGAGTAATTTGAAGTGTCAGTATTATTTGGCGTGACAGTAGTGCAAATAGATTCGATCGGTGAAACAATAAGTTAGAACAAATGAACCTCACTTTAACAAGTTGTTGGATATTTTGAGATGCTATCAAGGAATTACTTTAGACGTACAATGAAAATTTTATAAACTAATATAATCATGTCAATTTGACATCACTTTGTTTCTCCATATTGCTCTCTTCGCGGTAGATCTTCCAAGAAAAACGAAAGTGGCGAATTTCGGAATGGTGACAGATCATGATTTCCTATAGACCCCACTTTTTCAAGATCAGGGTCGACATCAGCTCCTCATGCTCCAAGGGATGCGTAGACGGCAAGTACCTTGACAAATGTACCTCCCTAGAGGATATATATCGGAAAATGAGAACGATTAGGCCTTAAAGGATACCAGATACTGGCCTATTCGCCTCTAAACGGGTTTGATCCCACGTGCAGGTGTTGGCTGAATATAAAGCATACTCTATACATGGACCACAGCCATCCGACTTCACCACCAAAGTCAATAACTACGATGATAATGAGTAACAAAAATAGAAAGCTGAGATTCATGAATGTGTTTTGAGTTCTTCGAATATTTGCAATTTCCTGTTAATCCAAATTATTCATATTTAACCAAATAATGGCTAATAATGATTGTAGACCACCATTACCGCAGCACAAACCTACGCACTAAAACATCATAAATTACTGTTCGCATTTGTTCGGCTTGGTTCTCACCACAATTCTTCAAACCACTTTACTTTGGTTAATGTATTTCAAATCATGATTTTAATAACATTAGTGTTATTTATTAGTAGATTGAATTAATTGCGTTCGGCAAATCTACAATTACCGATTCACAGAACATTTTTAATTTCTTTATGTAGGAAGTGATTGATATAAATTCCTTTCCATTCTCATGAGCAGATTTAAATTTCCTGCTTGAAATTTGTTTACGATTGAAGTTCCCCTTGATTGGTCTCCTCTTTGGAATTTTGAGCGTTCGTCGGAATAAATATTCCGACATTCTATAAGATGTGACAAAGTGATGTTTAAAAGGTTACGGAACTTGTCTGTTGATTTCATTAGAATCTAAAAGAAAAGAGGTTACAAAAATGGTACCCAAGTGCTGTTAAAAGAAAACTTTAAAGGCACAAAATAGGATGTGTAGAAGACCTCTGATAATCTTAGGGCGTGTATGGTTGTAAACGCACGAGAGTGGAAACAAATGGGGATGTATAAAAGCTGTAAAAGATGAATTAGGCTGTAAAGTGTGAACGTACATTAGCATTGTACTATAAGGGAAGACTGGAATAAATATTTTATGTGAAGTTTAAGTTTTATGTGCAATGTGAGATTAGGGATATTGTAATATAAAATTTATCGAAGGTAAGTTTAAATTTAAAAGATTTATGACATATTTATATATATATTTTTTCGGTCTGTTACAATGGCGATAACCTACTTCCTTCCACGACGCTTGATTGGTAGTAAGACGCAACGCCGACTTTAAAATAATAATTTTTTTTTTATTTAATTATTTATTCTTATTAATGTTCTTATTATTATTAATAATCATATTAATAATGTAATTAGAATTAAATTATGTAAATAGCAGGATTTTTATTGCATAAATTTTTGAATTATTACTAATTTATTTTTCAACTTTTTAAACAAAATAGATTTTATGTTAAATTAGTTGATATTTATTATAAAGTGGCATTAATCGAGAAGCACATTTTCCATTGCCACTAAAATGCAATAAAGATAAAATATAATATTGTCCGCACTTAAAGCAAACATAAAGGAATACTTGCAGCGCTAGTGGAAGGGTGCTGTATGTACTGGTGGCGAGTTCTAGAATCTGTGCGTTGTTAAATGAAGAAATTATTCGTCATTTTAGTTGTAGAATATTATCATTTATATTTAGTATTTGTGTCTATCTGGTGGAGGCTTACAGGAAATGTAAGGCATCATGAGCACAGATATCCCTAGAAGGAGTGTGACACCTTACGGCAATATAGGGCACGGATTTATAGAAAGAGGACCATTTCAGCTACTGGTGGAAAGCCTTAATAAAGACAAAGACAGCTTTACTTAAATACACTCATTGTCCTTTTGGAAGGTAACCAATTATAGTCTGTGATCCGGTTATTAAACAAAATTGGTTGTAATCAAAAAGTTATGGAGAATCAGAATTAGTGCAAGACGTAAAGCCGCGGTGAGGGCAAATAAAAGATGGAGTCAAGTAAAGTATGGTCAAAGTCAATATAAACAAAAAAAATCTAAGTGTATAATCTACTTTTTGCTTTAAATAAGGAATGTAGCTACAAGAATGTTACTTCAGTTGGCGAGTTGGATGTCTAAAGTTCCAAGACCTGAGTAAAGAATTCCGCTGATACTACGAGATAAGCTTTCCCTATTGCCCGATTCTAGTTTAGTTAAGTTATGATTTTAGGGTTATTAATGGACTATGTAAACATGCATAAATTAAAAATTTTGTGATAAAACGAAAGTTTTATATTATATTTTATTAATATAATAATTTTATTAAAATTTTAATATAATTATTATTATGTTTCTATTTGTTTACTCATTTTGCAACTGTAATTAATTGCAATAAACAAAAGAGATTAGGGTAAGGAAATGGTGCAATATGTGTGCATACATATGCACGCATGTATATGCACATATACATACCCTCACGCGCAAATGCATGTGACCCAGAGATATGAGTGGAATGAACGACGACTATCCAAGCAAGCTTTCTCAGTAACCATACTAGGAGATCGCCGTTATGTGTCGCGTGGCCACCGCTGCTTTAGTTTGCGCTGTGGATTTGAAGAAAGTGTTGTACTCGTAGTAGACATTTTTATTTTTTAAAGAGGCAGATAGACGGGATATCGGCGTGGAAAACCAGCGCACTAACCTCGGGTCAGTGATCTCTTGTTACAGACAACACTGTCTATCACAGGACAATAAGCTGAAAGAGACTGTTGGAAAAGAAAAATCGAAGGGCTGGCAGCTGGATTCGAACCCGGGATCTCCTCGTCAGACCCCTTCCCATTGCTACAACTCTAGTGTGTCCCAGCTTGCATCTTTATAATGTAATTAGATACTGCCAAGCATTAGGTACATCTGAACTTTATATTCAACTAAACATCATGCCGAGTACCTACTTTCAATCACAATCACGAAAACCGTGATCATGCCAGAAAAATACATAATATTAACTAGTGGTTTTATTGTAAAAATGAGGTATTTTAGAAAGGTGAATGCAATAAAGATTCTGAGATCTAAAGATTGGGTAAAAAAAAACTAGGAACGCGAGGAAACAGAGAAAAGTCTTATATGTGTGTTACCTTTCTTTTATGTCACGAATCGACTGTAGTAAACAGCGTGCAATCCGAGCATCGTATTGTGCTTGTAATAAAAGTTGTGCTCTCTACATTGCCAATAGAACTAACCATTCCAGGTTACCATAGTAGCTTTTCTTCAGTTTAACTTTCCACTAGGTTAGTCATTGGTACAGCCTATCACAAAATAGCCTGTAATAAGCCGATAAAAGGTAAAAAATGCTACTGTCGTATGAGATCAGATTTCTTTAGGTAAATTTCACTATAGGCTCAATCTCTTATAAATAAAAAAAAATCCTTATTTCAATTATTCTGTTTTAAAATTAACAATCTCTCAAAGACTAAAATATTTTAGCGATTTTCTTTGATCTAGGTAATATTTTCAAATAAATTTCTACTATATTGGCCACATCCATTGTTTGCTTTAGTAACTGATGTTCTAGGCGCAGATCGTCCTAATTGTAACATGATTGCTGATAAGATGCAAAGTTCTCAATCAAACACAACGAAAGATCTCTAGGTATGTCACTTTGATGTGGTACAACTGTAAGAAATAGTACAACTGTCAGAGACAAGTTTAGAATAACTAAGTGTTTGGATTGGGGAGAAGTTAGGAGACACTCTTCCCACAAAGATGTTCAAGACGGTTGGGAAGAGGTTGTAACCATACTTTGTGCAGCCTAGACCAAAAATCAAATCTAAATGAAATTCTGAATCGTATGACACCTCATTCACTCATTTAGGCGCTACGTGTTTTACGAGTTAACAAAAAGAACGAGAAAAAAAGAACAATTGTTGAAAACTGCGTTTTTACCCACTATTTGAATACGTTTTTCTCGAAATCTACACGATTTTTGTTGTTGTAGAATATTGCACTTGTAAACGAGGATCTGCCCTTTAATTTAAAGAAAATTTGGGAATTTTATCTTTTATGTTAAAAAAAGAGGAAAATTTTCAAAGTTGGGTGTATTTCCGATGTACTCTTTTTTAACAGTTTTCGAGGATTAGCCGAACAGTTCTAATTACACATTACGAATAGAGCGAGATAACTTTCATTAATTCAACCACCACTTCAGCCACTCAACCACTTTTGTTTGATATTCAAAATTAAGACATAAATTAAGAAAGCTCGGTATTCTTGTTAATGTCGCAGAATATAGTCCAGTGGAGTTATCTTGTAAATGTTCAATATTTAACTTGCATTCAACCGTTCGTCACCATTCAACAACTCGTTACATTTCTCATGTCATCTCCTTATTACCGCTCACTACAAATGTTTAAGATGCCAGTGCTGTTCTCGATGAGGAGGCTAGATACGATTCTCCCTATGGGAACAAATGCCGCTAAAAATTAATGAACTACTTGCGGAAGGCTTTGTACTACAAGAGAAGTTCAGGCCTGCTTCAATATTAAGAGCATGAGGGTAAGGATAGACCGGGTACGTCACTTCAATTCAACACTTTTAAGGGTGATTAGATCAAGAAGCAGCACACCATTTAAAGGTGTTACAATCACCCTTGTTCGAAACACGGTCATTTACCTTAAAAATGAAAAATAAAATAGGAAGAAAAAATAACGCCAATTCACCCATGACCTTCGACCTAGAGACTAGAGGTAATCTTCAGGGCGATGGAACATATTTTACACAGCAGTGACAGGAAGTGCATTATAATGGATTCTATTTTGCCATACTTACTTCCAACTGTGTCCCCTTCAGGGGGTTTATAACCAATACCTATATCTAGCTCTCCTGGGAATTCTCAGCAAGAGAGGGGAGCTCGCAGATTGGCCCAATCATTTGCTGGAGCCTAAGCACCGCTTCCTTCAAAAGATAGGCTACACCCTCTTCCAACGTATTACGCCACGTTTTCTGGGAAAGTCACAAAAAATACTCCGAGAGGAT
This sequence comes from Rhodnius prolixus, assembly GCF_049639745.1. Classification (NCBI taxonomy): domain Eukaryota; kingdom Metazoa; phylum Arthropoda; class Insecta; order Hemiptera; family Reduviidae; genus Rhodnius; species Rhodnius prolixus. The sequence goes on along the minus strand of NW_027411581.1, from coordinate 30,902,416 downwards.
ACCTATGCCACGAAAGCTCTCTTTTCGAAAAAAGTGACCACTGCATCCTTGCATATTGCCTTGAAGTGAGACAAAGAAGATTTAAAAAGAGAAGGAAGAGGATGGACCACCCCTTGTGCTAAATGCTCACCGCCCTAGATGGTCTTTCGATTACTCCATTTAGCCACCACTTAGGCACATTACTCAATGCCAGCGATCAGACAAGTCCTAATACCGTCTTTGTAGGCGGAATTGGAGGATCATTCAAACATTGTCGATAATACATTCTAGAAACATTGTATTAAAATTTAATTTAACCATTTAAAAAATAATTGATGCCTAAGATCTATAAATGACATGACCCGAACCACCTCACATTAGCGAATCGGTTTAGTGGCCTTTCTTAGCGAAAAAAATTTCTAAATGATTTGATCAATCTGAACTTTCAGTTTCCATTTGATCGCTTACGGAAGTATAGAGTTTTAGTAATAATCTCTATCAGAATAATTACTTAACTGTAGTTGTTTTTTGTAGTATTTCTAATTTGGTTTATTTTTCACAGGTAAGTGAAATTACGAGTGTAAATGAGGACCCCGCCTCAAGGTAATGTGGTCTTCATTTTTTATATATAATACAATACTGCGCTATTTCTATCAAATTAAAATATTAAAAAGATATATTTTAGGGATTTTATACATGTCTATTGTTTCAATCTAATATCTCTTTAGCCTTTTTACACATATCAGTAACAATAATTTATGTATTTGTTCTTGTAATGTTCAACTATCCACAGCTCTGTGGAGCCTTAATTACCCTTCTTAATAAATTTGCATTCTAAATGACTATGGTGAACCGTTAACTGTTTCTTTTTTCTGAACTGTAGTTAGTCAGATAATTCAAGAAACCATAAACAGTTTTGTGCTGATAAATACAGGCACAACATTAAAATATAATCATTATTTAGCATCCATTGTCTGGAATTACGTACACCTTTTTTATATCCGTGTATATTTATTTAATAGGGCCATAAAATGTTTTATATGTTATGAACCAACACCGTTCCCTTGACCGTTTGAACGGTTTCCTTTAACCGTTCCCTTGAAATCTAAAAGAACTCTTCAGTTAGAGCGGTAATTTTTAATAGCAGCTTCCGATCCTCTCTGTACGGTACGCTCAGTTATATGTTTTAGTTTACTTTACTTTGAAGACCCACTGTCCAGTTATACAGGGTGATCCATTTAAAACGCACCAATCGCTAATAACTTTTTAGGAAAGCAGAGTTTCGAAAAAATTCACGAAGTAAACTATGTTTTTTTTTGTCTAGTTTTCAAATTTTCCACCTCCGATGCTGTATCTTCATTTTTGGCGGAGTTACGGCCCAAAACCCGATAGGGGTTTCACAAAGACCATTGGTTTTGACAATGATTATGAAAACTACATAAAACACTGTGAAAAATGACGTTAACCCCGTTCCGATATCCTTAATATTAGTCGAGATATTTAAGATCAAAGTTACAATTTTATCCATTCGTGAACGGTTTTCGATATTAATTTTCCACCAGAAATACTCGTTTTGGGAGACCCTCTGACTGCAAAAATGTTATTGGTGACGCAAAGTAAAAAAATAATAATAATTGAAGATTTTAAACACGTAGTATAGTGCAATGGTTGTGGGTGAATTAGTATAAATTTGTTTTATCATCAAATAAAAGCAATCATCACATCATTTTAATGCACCCAGTATGCAAGACTTCTTGACCTATGATTACGGTAAGAAAATCTTGCCAAGGATGGGCGGGTGTTGGTCTAGTGGTCAAGAGCGTGGCTTTGTAAGTGGGAGATCCCCAGTTCGAATCCCGCACATGCAGTTATTCTTATTACTTCATAATACTTAATCATAATACTTTTTTTAATAAAGTGTAGTCATATTCTGGCTGCTCTTTACATTGTACTCGTACCTATATAATTTCTCTGTAACCGAGCGGTTAGAGGCGAGACCTGCGAAGCTAATATCTATTGTGGTACTCGGTTCGATTCCCGGTCTTAGGCCTTGGATTTTATTTAATGGTTAATAAAAGAAATTTACAGTATAGTACTCATATGTTTGCTGGTCGTCTCCGTCCACGACACCTAATTGGTAGTTGGACGTTAAGTCCCGCCTGAAAAAAAAAAAATTCTCTGACTTGGGTTTGCTACATTTAAGGGTTTCGAGCCCCAAGGTCTACTCTCTTCTCATCTATCTCTCATGTATCTACTCTCTTCTCATTGTAACACCTTCAGCTACAGAGAATTACACCCTCAGTTTCAGGTGCTCTCTCGTTACAGACAACACTGTCCACGGCCAGACAGTGGGCTGTAAGAAGCTCCTAGGAGGAGAAAATCTAAAGGCCTGCAGCTGGAATTCAGGCCCATCATTACAGAAATGGGTTGGATGGCAAATATTCCGAAAAGGGTTCTCTCCGGGGGCGGCCACATTATGGAAGATCACCTAAGGATCTTTCGATCCTTATTAAAATATCAATGACCAGCTCTCAGCCCGAGTAAATTTACATTGAGCTGCAAGGCGTCTAATACTGAACCCAATGAAGCGGGGCATTGGGAGGTAAAAATCACCAGTACAGATTGATCAAGAAACGTTCAAAAATAGTTAAAATAAAATGAAATCACTAACAATCACATTAATATTGCATTTTTTAATTGTCTGTGAGTAAATTGTGGCTTAATAGTTTCATGAATATATTTTTTTTTTTTTTTAAATATTTCTAAGCTTAATTTTAACATAATTTTTCAAGGCTAATTGAAGCCCCATCGTCTGCGAGATAAGCAAATAATCAAAGTGCGGTTTAAAATTTGTAACCTAAAAAGGTTAGGTTAGGTTAGGTTAGGTTAGTAAAAACTTACAATATTGTCTCCGGAAGGGAGTTAAATATTTCTCTTCAATACGTTTAACACGAGCTCACGATAATTATTGATCTCTTCAACATCAATCTAGAGCACCTTATTAGGGAGAACTTTTCTAATGTTACCGAATTAGATAAAATTGTAAGCGAACAAAATCACGTGAAATAAATAATTTTAAAATTCAGGCTCTCCGTTAAAAGTAGAAAAAAATTGATGACCATTGAATTATTAGTCAGCAGGGAGTAGCGAAGCAAGATTGGGTCCAAACGTTGCAATTTATTTCCCGCCACTATTTTATGCTTCTAGTATTATTATTATTTTTTTACTCACTGCTCTGGCTATGTTTCAGTAATGGAAGTTTTTCTATAGATTGGAAAACCATAAATATAGAAGTTGTTAGATTTATTTCTTTATTCAACTGTATTTATTAATGGCAGTTAGTTCTTTTTAAAATATAAAATGGCTACCTCTTTTTTGTGAAATCGTATGGATGCCAACATTACCATCATTGTCTGTCTTTTATATTTGCTGACTAAAATTCTCTCTTTGTCCGAAGAACTCCGTGGTGCACAGTTTTAATGATTCCCTTCATACAGTTATAATGATGCTCATTTAGACTGTACAAAATGTCAGACGAACTCAAATGGGTGTTGGATTCCCATCCAAATCATGCCAATATGTCTGCGAACATTTAACTCCAATGTATACCATCTACAGATAATACACAGTTATCTGGGCTGGTTTATTTACTATGTTATGATCAAATACGCCCCTAATTATTTGATTGGTAATGGGATTGATAATTTTTAAGTAGCTTATTGTTGCTGGCGAGAACTTATCCAAAAGGACAAATCGGCCCTTCATTATTTGGGAATCGGATAGTCTTAGAAGTCTTGCTCATGAGAATGGCCCTTAAAGATCTTATTTATATTCCTTTAAGAGACTAAATGGTTTCAATTATTAGCTTATTGAGGGCTTAGAAGGCTTAATTAATAATCATTTATTTATTTATAATAAATACAAAATGCCATACAGTGGAGTTTAGGTTATCCGTCATGACCGGGACCGGACACGTGACGGATAGTCGAAGAGACGGATAATGGAAAAAAACAGGAAAATTTCCAGATTCTTTTGTTTAACGTGTATAAAACTTTGTATTAACTGGTATACATATTTTATACGTTTATACGCTTAAGCCTTAAAGGTCAGGTATCTTTCATTATTCAATTAATTCTGTTGTGTATTAAAATTAATGAATACAATGTCTGCGACATCTAATCGGTTTTGTGGGTGGTTTTGTTCGTGGTTGATCTTTTTAGGAAAAAAACCCACAAACTATCGAATGATGGACACGAGTATGTACCTAAAAGACAAAGGGAAAAATCTCAAAAGAAAATATTCACACTCTGCGTTGAACGGTTTTCTTTTTAAAATATTTTTTGGTTTGTTTTTTTTTAATTTTTAAATACTGAGGACAGTGACGGTTAATTGGAATAGACCAGAGGTCGGCAATCTATTTTAAGTAGAGAGCCATTTCTCCTTAAATAATTTTAATAAATCTTTCCAAGGATGATAGTATAAACAAACTCTGTAGATCATTTGTATTCACAAATTATTATTTTATGCTATTCAATAACATTTAAATGTTTTAAAACTGTCCGGCAGGACAGTTGTACAAGGGTTGATCGTCTGAATCTACTCGAAAAAGCGTAACGGTGAAAAACACTCAACTTTGACTATTTTATACACTTATTTTCACATATTGCAAAGTAAATAAACAAATAAATAATAACAACCTGTGTTTGAATGAAAATGGCGGCAGTCCTATATACGTATTAGATACTGTATTTTAATATAATTCTATTCAATTTCAGACCTATCACATTTAAAATTCTTTTTGAAAAAATATCTTTACTTTAATAAATGAAATTTTAATTTGTTTCAACAAAATTTTCAATTGATTTTGGACAGGCTGAAGAGCCACACAATTTGGATAAAAGAGCCGCATGCGGGTTGCCGACCTCTGGAATAGACGGATAAAAGGGTGACGGATAACCGAGACTCCACTGTATTTATACAATAATAAGAAGTAAATGGCTTATAGCCGTCTGCAGGAGTTGACTTCAAAAAAAAAGATGAGAGTTGAAGTACAATGGACAAGATGGATTCTTGAATTGTAAGTGAAAGTAATAACTTTACATTTAAATATTAATTGTGGAGCAGTAAACCAAATTCTAAGACTTTTTACAAAAGAACAAAATAAATCATGAAATTAAACCTAAAAGATTAAGTTTTATGCTCACCGTTTGTGATTTCATGTGTCCAGGCATTCCCGGTAAAAGTAATCAGCGAAAGATAATCCGAGGCGGATAGCAAATTCACAATAGAAAAGTTTAGAGGGCTTTAAAACGAGGATACCTTTCATTTTTTTTTTTCTGAGAATTTGAAAATAACTGAATTGTGACTGAAAAGAAAACGGTTGCTTTGCACGATTGGCGTTTTAAGAGAACGTTTTGTTTTATCCACAGCCCAATGATTTTGATCTAACTAAATGAATAAGTTCTTAGGCGAAATATATTGGGACAAATCTTGGCGATATCTGTGGGAAAAGGTTACTTTTCACCTATTTGCTGGGGTATTGCAAAGCATTTTGGCTGTGAAAGTAGTCATCAGGTTCGGTTTTGCCCTTACCAGAGTAAGCTTGAGAAATGACGTGTAAAATTTGACTTTTAAATGTTTCGCAGCCTTCCAAACGTTTTAGAGCAGTTGCAGTTTCTTCTAGCATTTCGCCATAATTTCATCTCCTTTTGAATGCATCTTAAGGCGGATTTAACTGTGTTTTTAACTTCTACTTTTGATTAATTGTTTGATACGGTTCTTGAAAAAGTTATAGTTCAATTCAACGAGGCTTATTTCAATTTTTAATATACGCGCTGTTATAATTTATGAGTCTCGCATCTTTCACTAGATTTGCGAATTTTCCGCTCTTATTTCCTACACTTTTGAGTTGTCGATGGAGGTCAATATTGTTGTTTAGATTTTCCTTAAATTTATGCTAGCTTCAATTAAAAAAAAAATTAAATAAATAAATAAAATAAGGGTAGTGAAACTGGGCAAGATGTACTCAACGGCAGCAGAATCAAAAGTACAGCAGAAATAGGAATAAAAAGGTTAGGCCGAGTTTTGGTATGGTAGACATACATTAAAACCGTCCGGAGGAACAGTTGTACAATAAGGGTTGATTGTCTAGAGCTGCACAAAGTAGTGTAATGTTGAAAAATACCCAACTTGAACTACTTTTTCATTTTTATTTCTAAAAAAATAGGTAAAAATTTCCAATTTTCCTTGACATAAAAAGCATTGGGTCAAAGAAGAATATTTTCATTGTAAGTTCTTGGCATACATTTACAATACAAATGCTCGCGAGAGTAAACCTCTGAGAAAAAGGAGATGGAATGTGGAGAAAAGAGAATTGCGGAGAAGTAGAACAGAAAAAAAATAGGTAAGAAGAAATGGTTGCATTTCAGCCATATTACAAGAATGCTGAAGTTAGGGTGCCTAGAAATCTTTAAGCAATGGATACCGAACAGCGCGAAGAGAAAAGGCTGACGTAGAAGTAACTGGCAAAACGGCGTAGAAGAGATTATAGAAAGTCGATGGTTATGCAACAGGATACTCTAGATGGGTTTCCAAGAAAATAAGATGCACACTGAGCCGAATGTGAATATTTTGGGTAATCTCTTTGATAGCGATGTTACAAGATTGGTATAACTAGAGTAAAAAACCTCCATTTTGAGAAAAGGCTACTTTTGAAACAGCCAGGTTATTCATTTAAATAAAAGTGATGAATTTTATTCAACCATTATCTTAAATAAATGCAATATAGTTTCTTTTATCTTTTGTTCCAGGGATTTTAAGCGCAAATAAAATATAAAGATGTTTTTTCATTTTTCCACTTTCTGCTGAGCATGTTTTGCCTTAAATTGAAGTTATTGTTTATGATGGCGTTTCCCAACCTTTTCTGGCTCGCGTACCACTCGGTAGTACATCATGTTAAATTGTACCACTTCGTAAAAATGATTGTATTTCGTGAAATTTGTTATTCCGACTGTGTTATTTCACTATTATTAACTTTATTTGTATACAGGGTGAACCAGTAAGTATTGTCCATAGGCCTACTGTGTGTAGTACATCTAAAGTGGAGTTCAATGAGGTATTGGCCAACTTCATATTTTTCTCTGTTCTTAAGTTTTTTTCTAAAATCATTACTTTTTTTCCAATAAAAATGTTATTACTCAGAAAGTTTTAGTTCGAATTCGATTCTAATGACACGGTTAGAAAGACAGATAAATTTTCTAAAAATTGATACCATTTCGAAGCATAAGTTATTCTCCAAACACCCTCAATCTTCCTCCGGATGCTGGAAAAATAATAGTAATCGAAATTTTCAAGAAAACTCATTCGGCCCTTACGTGATCATTATCAGACCTAGGTGCTGGCACTTTTTATAAAAGTTTCCTTGTTTAATGGGCTTTCAAACGGTATATCATTTTCCAGGATTCCTTTTATGTTCGCATGAGAAATTACGTTTGTTTTACAAGAAAACGTGTTCACGAGCACTCAACAGTGTTAGTTTTTGAAGTTGTTTAATTCATTGAAAACTCTTTTAGATGGACCAGTAGTCAATTTTAATGTAGACTGTCCTTAAATTAGGAAGTCAAAAGTTACAAATTGCACTAAAAAAAAAAAAAAATCTAAATTCTGAAATATTTGAGAAAATGTTAGGAAATACTTTAAACAAGTACTAGGTACTTTTATAAAAAAAAAATATCATATAGTTTGTATTTACTCCAAATTACAATTTCACACACAATACACTGTTGAAAAAGAAAAAAATGTAAATAAGCCTTAACCACCCTTTGAACCCTTTAACAGATAATCGTTGTACCTGAATTAGGTATTAACCAGTACAACTAGGTGCCTTACAAATAAACTTCACTTATCTGTTACCTTGGGTTCAAAATTTTCTATCGTACCATAACACTGTTGAGTGCTCGTGAACACGTTTTCTGATAACACAAACGTAATTTATCATACGAAGATAAAAGGAATCATGGAAAATAATACATCGTTTGAAAACCCATTAAACGAGGAAACTTTTTTAAAAAGTGCCAGCACCTAGGTCTGATAATGATCACGTAAGGGCTGAATGAGTTTTCTTAAAAATTTCGATTACTATTATTTTTCCAGCATTCGGAGGAAGATTGAGGCTGTTTGGAGAATAACATATGCTTCAAAATGGAATCAATTTTTAGAAAATTTATCTGTCTTTCTAACCGTGTCATCAGAATCGAATTCGGACTAAGACTTTCTGAGTAATAACATTTTTATTGGAAAAAAGTAATGATTTTAGAAAAAAACTTTAAAGTGACGTCACTCAAGAACAGAGGAAAATATGAAGTTGGCCAATACGTCATTGAACTCCACTTTAGATGTACTACACACAGTATGCCTATGGACAATACTTACTGGTTCACCCTGTAGAGATACAATGTATCTGTTAGAATGGAGTTCAAGTTTTTGTTCACTTTATAAAGTTTAAGATATTAGTTCTCAAACATTTTTTAAATAATTAAAAAATGCGACCATATTAATTTCTTTTAAGCATTCAACTACCAGTAAGTACCAATTAAGTTTAATGTTGCTTGGATAGAAATTACTCATTACAATCAGTCTCTTTAACCAGATATTTACATAATTAGCATTTAAGTTCTGTTACATGATAATTCTATTATCTTTTATAGATAATGATGTAGCTTTTCCTAAATTTTTTTTATATAAAGGGTTTGAAATTCAATTACCAATTGTGTTTTCGGGTTTTGGAAAATACTCTATGAAAGACAATTTTAATCCTGTTAAATGTGCTATTATTTTTTCTCGGATATCTTGAGACAGACCAACCTTATTACTGTACATAATAACAACTTTACTGAATAATATTATTAATTAAAATAATTTTTATGAATTATAGGAAAAACGTTCCTATGATATTGTAAAGTTTTTCTTGTCCTTTTACTAAGAAAACTTCACTTATACAACTAGTGCCTGCCACTAGTTATTTTAATAATATGTGGGTTTGATAAATAATAAAACTCGCTAAAGTTGTAAGTAATAACCTGATTTATTAACACATTACCTTTACTCACATTAACATTTACTAGCAACTAACGCTATTCATTACAGTTACCATTTACAACAGTCACAACAGTTTTCTGTTACTCACTACGTAACGCCACAAAACTGTTCCCCGTCTGACCACTGGTCCGCACTGCACCGAATTGCACTAGTCTCTGCTACACAAACAAAGCTCTACTCACTAACTGACTAACCGCCTGACTAGCTAACTTTGAAGCACTCCGTAACACTGACTCTCTCAAAACTAACTCATAAACTTGGCTAATAACTCTAAACTCTAATAACTCGTTAAGAACTCTAAAAACTGACTTCTCCAGCTGTGTCTGCCTCCTTTTAACTGCGTGCCTCCCTCCAACTGGGACTGCCCTCCTCCAACTCGCTGAGCATAAGTTTCCACGCCCTTCTGACGTTCATTGGCTGGAGAAAACATACTGCCACCACCTCAGCTGGGGCCGCCCTCCTCCTACTCTCTGTCTCGCTCCTACCTGTCAATCACTGGCTGGGAAAACACATATGCCACCACCCCAACTGAGGCCTTTCTCTTAGCTGGCTTTTACACAGGTCACTAACTCCTTGAACAATCTAGCCCTTTCCTTTCTAGTTCAGATAGAGACCGGCCCTTTTGTCTACACAGTGGTGGCCTGATACCGACTTTGGTCGCTTAACCCCTAGAACAATCTAGGCCTTTCTTCTCTGCCACCGGTAGATACCGCCCTTTTGTTAATGCAGTGGCGGCCTGTTACTGACTTTGGTCGTTCAACCTCTAGAACAATCTAGGCCTTTCTTCTCCGCCCAGGTCAACTTCGTTACAATATTTTATGATTTAATTTTTTATGTCCTCCATTATTGATTATTTTTCATGTACCACCAACCAGCAACTCGCGTACCACAGGTTAAAAGACTCTGGTTTGTAATACTAAGAGTTTTTTAAAAAAAATCTTCCTTACATTTAACATCACTGATCAGCGATTTTCCGTTCATCGTTTTAAACGAAAGAGATAGTATACAAATTGGTCTAATGAATGATATATACTAACCGAGTTTGTCATACCACGCGACGTTCCTAATGAACGGTCGTTTATAATTATTTCCGGCTATCTAGGATGTATCATTGCTAATTAGGCCTCATGGATTTAATGGTGCCTCTCCGCCAGCAGTGTAATAGCCTGCCTCATTTCTCTTGCTAACCATCCGTTCGACGTTATCCTCTCCAATACAAACTTGCAATAGATATGGCCAACAAAACCATAGTGCTCATTACGTCCTATTATATCATCTTGATGGAATCATTAAACTCTCACTGAGATATTGCTTGATTAATTTCCTATTAATTCTACAATTTCAATATCATTCAATTGTATAACTCCGTAATACTATTCAGCTCGGCACGATCTATTCGCAGCCTTGTATCTCTGCTAATCAGGTTCTCCTTTTCTACCGTTTAACACCTCTTACTGCTACTGCTTAAGATACTACTATGAAATGCATTCATTCCTTTTGTACTTTGTAAAGATGTCTAAAAAGAAGGATCCAGATACAAATCTGAGGGTTGCGTCTAAAATCCGAATTCAGTTTTTACACGCCTTACGCAGAAATGAGTTTCTAAAGTTCTGATTAAAATCTGGTTTATTCAAGATGAGATTTCGTTGAAGAGAAAAGCGCAAAACGGAAAGTTAGCCAAACTTTATTTTAAAAAATACAAAGGAATACAAAATTACGGCTAGATCACTAGTGAAGGCTACAATTAATGGACTTTTCGACTCCTGTCATTGTAATGAATGTAAGGGTAATTGTTGATAAAAGTGTAACAGGGCTTGTTGAGTTCTAAATGTTACTAAAAAGTAAAGTAAAGTAATGCCTATTTTTTCAGGCGGGCTTTACGTCCAACTACCAGTTAGGTGTCGTGGACGGAGGCGACTAGCAAACATACTTTAGTTTAAATTTCTTTTATTAACCATTAAATAAAATCCAAGTCCTAGAGACCGGAAATCGAACCCAGTACATATTACAGTTATAAAGGAGGGTTTACCCTACATTATAAAGAAAATTTGGGAATTTTATCTTTTATAGAAAAAGAGAAAAAAATTGTCAAAGTTGGGTGTTTTTCAACGTTACGCTTTTTCCTGCAGTTTTTGATGATCAACCCTTATACAACTGTCCTACCGGACAGTTTTAATTAGCTCTACAAGTCTCGTCTCTAACCTCTCGGCTACCGTGGCGCCTAAATGTTACTATTCCCTGGATATATAGTCAAGTCAGTCGCCTGGTATGCTTGGACTAGATGGATGAAAGGTCGCAGAAGCAATAAAATATTTAGTTCAACATTTTACCCTGGTAACAGAAGTTTTTCTTATTACTTTTCGGGGTCTTTGTTAAAATGCACTTTACATTATTAGAGTTAGCAAGTTCTAAGGTTTTTGGCTGATTAGGATTGAAGGCCAGAGGATGTAGAGAAGTATTTAGGGGTAGGTTTTCTGGTAGTTAGTGATTAAGAGAATCTAAGTTGTTGTTCCCGTTTTAAGTGTTAGGTTTCTACATTCTTTGAACTTATTCCTTAGTCAGTTTTTTCTTTTGTGAGTTTATATTCTATCTCAAGATCCCATTGGCATTGTTTATCTTTTTCTTCCATAAGCACTCGCTTCAACACTCGTTGAAAATTTCCGTGAGTTACTGGAACCACTAGGGTTGAATTTGTTATGATTTAGTTATTCTATACCATAACTACTTATTCCATATTTCTTTCCAATCTATTAATTGTACATATTTGGTGAATGAATGGCTATAAAAGTGTGAGTCACTCAAAGGATGGTTCTGTCACTAGAGAGTGGATACCCTAATATTTCGGCCCCCAGTTCCCAGGGAGGCACTCTTGAGAGTATGGGCGGTTATCAGGTTTTTAAATCAGAAAAATGGATCACAAACTTGCTATGGATAAAATCGTAGATGTTACTTGTCGTTGTGGAGACAATTACCTTTGCAACTAATCTGTTTTATTCTTATCTCTATTTTAAATATACAACATACTGACTGACTAATGCAGGAAAATCTTGTAATAAAAGAAAAGCGGGCTTTAAAAAGAAAGGCGTACCAACATAACGTGTTTTAGAAGGAAATAAAGTTGCAAATTTCCCAGGGGAAGTATCTCAGGATGTTCTTCAGGTAAATGAACTCACCAATAGTGTCTCTTTCGTCTTATATATAAAACACAATATTTGCAATAGAATTTGGGGGCTGAAATTGAACATCTTTAAAATCTTATCTAGTAAAATATATATGTGTGAAATAATCAAATATAATTAATGTAATATATATTAAAGGAATCACCAATTTTTTCAGTCGGGGCGTAACGTCCATTTACTAATTAGGTGCAAAAGAAAATATGTACTTTACCATATACATTTTTTGTAACCAACAAACAGTAGCTTTACGCCGGTTTCGAACTAGGGATCTCCCAATTACAAAACCCTGCTTTAACATATTATAACCATTTGTCCAACACCCGCCATAATGAATAAGCACCTAAGAATAAAAATAGAATAAAAGAATTGATTCATGTTTAAGTGTATCTATTTTTATTTTATACATGTTGTATTAAAGTTCTACTTTGGAAAAAGCTGCAAAGTTTTGTGGTAATAGCCTGCGGCTAACCGGAGCTGTCAATATCTTTCATCTGAGTACAGTCGGTGAAAGCTTCCCAGCAAAACTAAGTTAAACAGAAAGTTTTGAAAGCTTCTACTACAATAAAACCAGCCATCTTTTGTAAATGTTCAATACCATTGGTAAAATATATTCTTGAATTCGAATATATATTTCTCTGATTATATTATTGTAAAATCTAATCTGAAATTTTCTTTCAAATCTTAAACTTAGCGAATTTAGCCTCCTTTACATTTGGTTTAGTATGAATAAATAATAGAAGGCGTTCAGAAAGGTGAATAAGTTGGTCCGTTTATTGAAAAATCTCCTTCGAAATTTTTAGAGAAAACATTGATTGGTTTTTAAAAAGGTAACCTCTAACTTAGGGCTACTCTGCTTTTCTTGGGGATTCCTTGTTGAGTTTAAGTAGAGCCAGAGTTAAACTGGGATATTCGATCTCTGAATGCCCTGATTTTTTTAGTCTGAGAGAATCTTCTTCAAGATTTTTAGAGATAGTATCAGAGGATGACTCTCTGAGAATGGTTATCATTATGTCGATTTAACTCAATTGATAACCAATTATTGATTTAAATCAATGATTAATAGATTGGTTGAACAAATAAACGATTGATTTATTGAACAAATGAAAGCTTTGCAAGTGATCGTTACTACTTTGCTTTTACTATTTTTTAAAGCATTTACAGAAGGCGACAATCTGTTTTTCAATTTGAAAATTACTCACACAAGTTGCCACGAAAAAATGTATCTATTTTTATTTTATTTTTTAAAAAGCTTTTTGGTTCTTACTTATGTGATATTGATTTTTCAAGCATGGCATTGAAGAAAATGAAATAAATAAAATCAATCTGACAGATACTCTACAATATAAATCTTATTTCGTCGGATATATAAAACTAAGGTTATAGTATATTGAAGAAAATGGAATGTCCGTTAGTAAGCTGTGTACTGGAGGATATTGAAGAAATATGTAGGCATTCTCTGTGACAGGAGGGAGAAGATTTCAGCCCAGCTTTCAGATCTCCGTTCTATCGTACCGTCTGTCAGGACACTTCATAAAGATACTGTATTCCGAAGATATATTGGAAAGTTACCCATCGGTTTACGAACTCGTCCTTTCCAGGTGTGCTGAGTGCATCTCATTTTCATGATATCACTTGTAAAGTTGAGCCACACATCGGGAAAGCTTTAAGTAAATGTAACAGAAAAGAATGGATGAAAATGTAAGCAAACTTCTTTGCAGTGTTTGTTAACAGCACATCTCCCATCAAATAAAAAATTATTAGTTTACTTATTTATTTTAAGAGGCGCCAATATCTAATGGGATTGGCACCCGAAACCTTTTTTAATGCACCACCACGTTCCGGACAGTCTTCTCACGTTATAAACTACATTGTCCATTTCCGGACAATAAATCTTTAAGAAGCTTCTAAATTGAGAAAATTTTCTTTAAAAGCGTTTATTTAGACCGGTGGTTCCCAAACTTTTTTTGAGCTGGCCTTACAAAACTATTTGTAGAATCTAGCTCCTTATGGTGAATATAATTGTTAACATTCACAAAAAATGAGCTGCTACTCAAATTTAGAATCCCGAAAAGTCGTAATTTTTTTTTTAACAAGTTTACAGAGAACTTGGGATCTATTTTTAGAGAAAAATCAATGAACTAATTGGCTGTTAAAGTTCTAAGAAAGAAACTATTGAGGAAGTGTAAAGAATAAATTTTGTAGAATGAGAGAAAATATAATATTAAAATATATTTGGGCTGTTTATACGAGGTATCGAAATATTATAAAACATTTAAAGGAATAGAAATCTGTGTAATCTGTGTAATTACTTCGAATTTGAAATTTGGTTCATTTGATGAAGGATGATAATTAGTTACATATATTAAACCATTTGATGGCTGAGATAACATATAACACCAAAATTGCCAGAAGTCACAACTGGATTCGTTCGAGCATTTACCGTAAGTCAGTAGACAGGTGAAGCATTTTATTAAAAAATTTCATCACAATCGGGCTAAGATTTACAGAGTTATTAGTAATAATTATTTTGGAGGGAGCCTCACATACATGGAGCTAACTTCTCCTCTATTCAAGTCCCCCAAAAGTCACATCTACAAAAAGTTCCAAATCGAATGACACCTCATTCATGAAAATCGGTTCACGCGTTTAGGCGCTACGTTGTTTACAAAAAAAAAACGTAACAAGAAGAACAACAAAAGACCAATTTTTGGAAAAGCCGTTTTTGCTCATTTTCGGCAACTTTTTTTCTCAAAATCTATCAGATGTGGATTGTTGCAAAAAAAAAAAATTACAGTTATAAAGGACGGTCTGCCCTATATTGTAAAGAAAATTGGAGAATTTTATCTTTTTTGAAAAAGAGAAAAAAATTGTCAAAGTTGGGTGTTTTTCAACGTAACGCTTTTTAATGCAGTTTTTGACGTTCTACCCTTATACGTACGTACAACTATCCTACCGGACTGTTTTATTTCAAAAATTACAAAAATATAAATCACCAAATGATCAAAGTACTCATATTAAATAAATATTTGCAAAATAAAGTTAAAGTAAAATTTTCCTCTTATATAAATTTGCGTAATAAATATTTAAAAAAATATGAATAAATGAAACTCTGAAGATCAAAGACCATCAGCGGCGGTTGATGCTGCGTCTCCTTTATTCATATTTATATTAAAAAATTAAGAAATACTTTTGCATTTTTATAGTAAACATAGCTTATTCATAAAATAAGGAAAATAAATAATAAAAATATAATCAATAAAATCTTCCAAAAGGCAATTTTTAAAAAAATATACTATTATAATTTCCTTGTATGTCGGACAGCAAGCCATGAAATATTTACCTTTTCTGATTTTACCATATCGCATAAAGTACAGAACTGTGCGGCTAAGACGTTAATATATTCTTTTATAATTTAAATTAACTATATCCTCTCTTAGCTGGATCTAACTGATATTATCGATTAAAAACTTGTCGCTAACATACGAGTATACTACGTTAGAAACTAAACTAAAGCTTTGTGCATATAACTGCAGATTGCGCATTTGGAGCTTTATTTATGCACTGGACTTTATACGAGTCGTATTTACCACAGTTTTATAATTGGTGCAGTTTTCATATTTAATATTAGCTACTGCGCCATGCTTTTTTTTTCGAGTATATACCGTAGAACGGTTTATGAGCTTTAAGCATGCATGTTGTACACACAAAATTCGTGTTAACTCCCACACATTCTCATAAATACATTCACGCAAAAACAAAAATCATTATAAAAGAACTCATTCTTGAATGCGCCATTATTGAAAAATCTAAAAGTTTCCTGACGTGTGTGCGACACACATTATAAATCACTAATTTATAGACAATAACACAATCTGCATTGCAGACCAAGTAATGTACTGACAGTTGGACGTAAAGCCTGTCTGAAACTGTTGACTTTAAAATATTTTAACAATGGCTAGAATGAAAGAATTATTTGAAATTAATTTTCGATTCAACTCATTTAAACATCAAATAAATGAGAATGCAAGAGAAAGAACTTGTATACAGATTTAATGAACTGCACTGATCCATGACAGTAATGGCACACCGATTAGTATAACTTTCTGATATTTCGACTGACACTACTGGAGCCATGATTATCAAGAGGAAATTAAACCAGTTGCAGGACATTTCAAGAGTAACCAATCAACTGGTGTTATCATCCATTAGCATCATTTATCAGTAGATTTATTCGATATGTATAACATTATTAGGTGGGTGATAAAATTATTATAATTGAATTTTGAATGTTTAAAAAGTTTTTTTTTAGGTAAGGAAACAATCGCAATCGTGTCAAATTTGAAATTTCGATTTTCCCCCGAAAATATCCGTTTTGAGGTACTTTGAGTCCAAAAAAGAGGAGTTTTTATAAAATTTGCTCCCTCTCGCTGGGAACAAAACATCTCAAAAATAATAATCACCGGTATTTAAATCTTTATATTTAAATTATGACCTGGCTGCATCGTAGGAATTACTGTACACCAACGACTTTCCTTAAACTTTGTGCACATATTGTACTTATGATGTTACATAAATTTGATTTAATCATGAAAATACGATTAGAGTTACTTGTAGGAGAAGGCTGGTGCGCTTTGAACCGCAGGGTGCCATAGTTTAATTCTGAGAGACCCGAGAATAATTTTGCGATTTATGGGGCCTTAATCCTTATAAAGAGTGCCACAGAACTTGAAAATTTTTTCATTTAATATTTAATGGTAATTCCTACTCGATGAAAAGAGATATTTTAGATTTTATACTGCTTTTCCTAATGAATTGTTGCAGTTAAAAGAATATCATCGCACATAAAGTAATTTTTTACTGCAGTATTCCTTCTTCTGTGCTTATGATGGCTAGACTTAGTCGAACGTTTTTTTGTCATCTTTGACTTACTAGGTATAACTTGTAACTCATTTATTCTGTGACTAAATACCAAGATACCATTGGAAATTTCGCCAGAAATATTTTGATGTACCCTGCGTCCGAAAATATGTCCCATCAATTTGGTTTCCGCCTTCATGACTTTACTATGGGAGCAATGCCATCGCGTTGTGGATGTAATCTCAACCTCTTTTAAGAATGGACAGTATTGACCGGGAGTTTTTTCTCGATGTTGCTCCTAGCTTTCGATCGCGTCTAGTACCGGGGATTGCTTGCTAAAATCAAGAGCATCCTACCAACTACATTTTCCCTAATTCTCCAATCTTATCTTACTGGACGATTTTTTAGTGTCGATGAGATGTGGTTTGTTAGTGTGTTTGTTTCCTACTCTCCTTCTTTCCCAATTCTTGCAGGTATTCCCCGAGTAGTGTCCTTGGTACTCTAAACCATATATCCTTACCAAAGTCATACTTTTCCTTTTAATTATGCCAATGATACGGCAATCCTCTCTCCTCATAAAGACCCTTCGCTCCCTTCAATCCCGTATAGAATCTTTTGAGCCTTGCCTAAAGAAATGGAGAGTTAAAATTAATGAAGAAATTAATTACGTTACATTCTCCTTAAGGCGAACTACTCTTCCACCCGTTTACCTAAACCTCACTCCACTTCCCACAACAGATTGTGTCTAGTACTCTTCATAGACAAACGCCAAACCTGGAATCCACATACTAGATTTAAACGTAAAAAACTAAACGATTCAAACATCTCTAGACTTCTCGACACAACGATCGAAACTTTGATTAAACAACAAACGACTTAAACCATGGTACTCAAACCTGTCAAAACATGCAGATTGGAACTTTGGGGCTCAGCAAAAGCTTCCAATATCTACAGAATCAAGTCCTTCAGATCAAAAATGTCGAATCGCTAATACCCCTAACATAGTTTCTGACTTCCTTGCATTTAGATCTCCTTATTCTCAATGTTCTTGAAGCTGATAGATACCGCCATGTTTAATTCTACGCCTGAATATCCTACTATCCTAACCCTATAGTTACCTAACTTACTGCGTTGGCTGGAAATATACCAAGACGGTTAAAGCGCCGGTGGCCACATTATCTTCCTAATGAAGTAATTGCCAATGTACAATAGTGAAATGCTCTTCTTTGAGGGTTTCACCAATGGATAAATTCTCGCATCAGCTTCACTTGTTAATATACTGCAATGTTGAAAATAAATTAAGTTAAAAAAAAAAAGATTAAGAAAGTTTTTGTCTAAATAAAATTTTAATTACATTTGGTTAGATATTTTAAAACTGTAATTTTCAAGTTTTCATTTATCTGCACATTATATAAATTGTTCAGGAAAAAGTGTTGACCTTTTTAAGCCCCGAGGAGGGCCACCCAAATAGTCATCAATCAAAAAGGGGACAGAAAGGAAAGGTGAGAACCGCAGGTTTTAGTGACTTTTTTTGTTAAAGTTTGTCTTCAACTTATATTTTGTTCCGAGGAAAGCCTTTAATATATATATACTCGTATATATATAATATAAATAATTTTTAAAAAAAACTTGTTTAATAAAAACGGGAATTTTCATCACTTTGTTGTATTTATACGAATACTTAAAAAGCGAAAACTTTTGGGAGGTTTTCGCTTATTGGATTGTTTTTTATAACGTTTATGTGAAAATTAATAATGAGATACAAAATTCGATAATTCTTAACGTTTTCTTTTAAATCTTTTACTATCGCTAAAATAAAAAATACTAAACCTCACAAAATAAAAAGAAAAAATAAAAAAACGTTGAACTATTTGTTGATATCATCTGTTAAGTGCAATCTTTGATAAAGAAGAGCAACTCTATGCTGATGCGCAGTACATGAGGGATTTTGAGTAATTTCATTGATATATTTGCTATCAAAAGCAAATAGAATAACACGGGATTTCTATATCCCTGTATTCATTTGAAATTCTGATCAAGTTAGTAATAGTGTATGCCCTTATTCAGCGCTTTCTAGTATTCTTTTCTTCACGATCACGAATATATTTCCATTTTCGTGTTCATACATTTTTACATCCATCAATATGCCAATATTATTGTCACAACTACTGCAGCATCGGATTTCATGGTAGCTGTTTTAGTTTAATACGAGGTAGCCTTCTTTTCCTACGTAACAGTCTACTTCTCGAACATTCTTGCAAATTATTTCTGTGTTCCTAACATTGTTAAAATTATTGACGTTTAAATACAATAGAAGTCTTCAATTAATATCTAATAAAATGAACGAGATCCATCTTATCGCTGGCACTAAAAAAACTGCTTCTAAACTCTAATAAATGAGGAGGCTAAGGTGCTTACAATTTGTAAAACAATTTTCAGAACAATTCAGTTATGTATTTTTTCTTTTATTTATTAATATATATACCAGCTGAAGCATTTAGCATGGGAAATAACTGCAATAAACATCTCGAAAACTAGAATAAATTATAAGAATATAATATTGACTAGATGAATTTAGACTAAATTCTCTAATTGGCTGACATATTTTTCATTAATTTCTAATACAAATTAGACTGTTATGGAAGGAAATATAATTCTATCTTCATGAATATATAGGTTTCGTGACCGTATTGTTAAACTTAGGATGGAAAATTTGCGAGGAATCGGTCAAATAAAACAACTCGTCTCTTTGCCAACGTTTTGACATTAAGAGTGACTCAAGAGTTTCTGTAACTCAACCAACCCGCATAGCCACGTCCAGAAGAGGACAATATATTTGTCGAAACGTTGGCAAAGAGACGAGTTGTTTTGACCGATTCCTTGCAAATCTTCCATCCTAAGTTTATTCTATCTTCAGTTGAACTTTTAATGAGTCTAAGTAGATTGAAGTCTATGTATTTTTCTCCTAAATATTTTTATTTTTTTTATTTATCCTTTTATGAAATCTACACCTGTACCTACAGGGTACAATAAGTAAATGCGATAAGTGTAAATAAATAGCGTGTCAGACGTGAATGACGGTCATCCAGTGATGGCCGCCATTAGTCACCCAGTTGGTCACGGGGCCAACGGCGCCTCAGCCGACTTCGAGGATTGATGGGTAGCGTAATTGAAGATAAGTTTGCAGCTAAAGAGTTGGGATGAAGTGAGAGTTTTTGGTGAAAATTTTTATATCGAATATCCTAAGTATAAAATAAAAAAGTCACATAAATTAACTGAAGTTAAGGAAAAGTGACATCACATACACTGCTCCACAAAAAAAGTGGCGCACTTTAAAAATGCGTTATTTTTTTTCTCTGTAACTTTTTTGTTCTACATTTTATTTTAGTTAGCAAATATAAGAAGTATAAAGTTACGGGAGGGCTAAAATAAAATAAAAAATGATCTAAAAGAAATGAAAACCTTTAATTTAACAAAAAAGTACTTCTCGGCAAAAAATGAGTTTAGAAAAAAAAAGTATTTCTTCCGATTAAAAAAGAGAAAAAGAATTTTAGTAACGAGTATTGCTCGGCTTACTGCATCCAATCTCCTCGGCATACTCCTTATTAAATTTCTCACGAAATCTTGTGTTAATTCCTGCCATATCTCCACCAGAGCACCTCGCAACTCTTCTAAGCTCCTGGGAGGATTATTTCTCCATCTTAATCGCCTACCCAGCTCATCCCAAAGATGTTCGATTGGATTTAAATCCGGGCTGCGTGCTGGCCACCTCAAAACACGAATGCTAGTGTCCTGTAGATATTGAACAACACAGGCGGCAGTTTGTGGTCGGGCATTATCTCGCATAAAAATAAAATTCTCCCCAATAAATGGTGCATAGGGTATCACATATTGCTGCAAAATTTCCCTCACATACAAATCTGCATTCAAGATTGCCCTGTTGAACACGTGGAGCTCAGTCTTAGCCTCCATAGAAATCCCAGCCATCACCAGCACTGAACCACCTCCGAATGGTAGTCTACCAGAAATATTGCACGGAGCGTAGCGCTCCCCAGGCCTTCGGTAAACTGGGTAAACCCATCAGGTGCATAGAGAGCAAAACGGGACTCGTCTGAAGTGAGAACGTTTCTCCAATCGTTCTCAGACCTGTTGCGGTGTTCCCTAGCGAACTCTAGACGGGCTCTCCGATGGTCTACGGTGAGCAATGGTCCCGTGGCTTGCTTCCTAGAGCGTAAATTCATTTCAGCAAACCTTCTTCATACGGTTTCGGCACTGAGTGAAACTCCACGAACAGTAAGCAGTGTTTGAGCTGTTTCAGAAGCAGTTGATGTACGATTTCTAAGAGTGTGAATTCTGATAAATCGGTCATCAAGTGCTTCTGTGGCTCTTGGTCGACCCGAACCTTGTCTGCGAGTGCAGAGGCCTGTCTCCTGGTAACAATGGATGGCTCTACGGACGGTGGTCTCAGGCAACCCTAACGTTCGAGCTGCGTACCGCTGACTCCGTCCATCCTCAACTAATGCAAAAATACGGGCCACTTGCTCTGCTGTAATTCAGAGTTTGCAATGCTTTCAGCTTGAAAAAAGTCGAAACGCAACTGTAGATGTCAATAAATTTATTTACTGTTGAGGTAAAGTTCACGTTGTTGTTTACACAAAAAGACTGAAGGGGATTAAACGAGGAATTGCTTCTCTATTTACGTGAAACTTAGGACCTTGATTCGATTAATTGTTCCCTGACAGTTTATGAAAATAATTAAAACTAATAATCTTTCCCCAAAATGTGATAAAACAAAAAATAAACGCTTTTTTTAAAGTGCGCCACTTTTTTTGTGGAGCAGTTTATTTTAAAATAAACCTGTTAATAACAATGCAATAGCGTTAATGACCTTAGCTGTCGATGTACCAAAAAATAAATTGATAAAGCTGTTAATACCTATCCAAAGTTGACTGAGAATTTACCTAATTCAAGGAAATAATGTAATAAAAACTTTAGAACAACCAAAAAAAAGTGTTAAACGAAAATGAAAAATATAAACCACAGAAAAGTGACAATGCCATCAGATTTTGTCGGTCCAATCAGCAGAAAAAAAAAAATCTTCATAATCAACAAGGAGTGAATATCATAGCAATGCGTCGAACATTATAGCCACTCAAGAACTTAGGTCTTCAGTCTTAGATTTTAAGTGGTATTCTTGGTATATATTTCTTCTGAAAAGTCAAAATCGAAATAATAAGTAGTAGTATAATAATAAAGAAAAGTTGCCATACATCAGAGGTCTGCCGAAAATTAGCAATAAACAAGAGATGTTAAATAAATGATGGAATAATAATATCAATGGCAGAAAAAAATAAGTTTATCCATATAAATGAATTTAAAGTTTAGTCTGAAAAGCGGTGATCCGAATGCTGTCAGAGGAAGTAAGAGATGGCTATACTCCTGAATTTGATCCGAACTCTTTTTATTATTTTAACATTTTACCGTTGAAACTCGCTATAGAACCACACTGATACCAGTGATGGAATTAAAATATAAGGTATTTTTTCTATTTCTTTTAGGAAAGCTGGGCAACTTAGAGAGCATCTAGCGGATTAATTTCGATAAATGGATTTATAAAGGTGAAAACAGTCTTTCTAAAGACATTTCGAATAAAACCGCTTATAGAGGGGAGGGGTTAATATTATAACCTAGTCCTCGAAGCGAATTATTTATGAAACTATAATTGCTATAAGAAATCCTTCCTTTACGTACTCAGAAAGGATTAACCAGATGAATGAGAAATTGTAAAAGTGGAACTGAAAGCAATATTAGAGTCCTTAACATTGATAGATTATTCAGGTCTGAAAACTTATGTCTTGACTTCCAGCTAAGAATATCCAAATCTAAAATGTATTTACTATTTTCTTGTAGAAGAGATTTGAAAGCTATTCAGAATATACGAGCTATGAAACTCCAAGAATATCGAATTTCTAAAGCTAGTAAAGAGATTGACGGCAGCAATAGGGTGATTGACTGGTTCAAATCCTGACCATGCTATTCTGGTATTTTTTAGGCTGCAACAATGATGTAGGGCTGAGAAGATTTTGCTCTTGATTCTTCTCAATAATAATAATTAAAAGAATAATAATGTAAATAATAATAAAAGACAGGGAAGGGATTTGCCATGCGGTTAGCGTACTGGACTCTCACGTGGAGGTCCCGGGTTCGAATCCTGCTGCTGGCCCTTAGATTTTCTCTTCATAGGAGCTTCTTACAGCTTACTGACCGGTAATGTACAGTGCTGTCTGTAACGAGAGAACACTATCCGGAGGCCGGCAGTGCACTGAAAACAGCTCAGGGTGGCAATAACCTTAGATGTTGACGCGCCTTAAATCACTAAAAAAAAAAAATAATAAAAAAAGACGGGAGCTTTTGGAAATAAGAAATTGCACGAATAATATTCTATGTTCTCCCTAGTCGATTTGGTCGATGGTGAAAAGAGGATGTGTTGATTTATGACTCCCTCTTCCTCGCTGGAAAAGGTAGTAGTGGTAGACGCTACTTCAACGTAGCCATCTCAGCTCGGTAGCCACGGACCTGAAAGATAAAATGATATTTGGGGCGCTGATAACCCTGAAGTCAGTGCGTCCAAAAAATAAAAATAAAATAAGAAGAGATTAGCTATGTGGTTAGCGTATTGGTTTCTCAGGTGGAGATCTCGAATTCGGTTCTTGCTGTTGGCCTTTAGATTTTCTCATTCTAGGAGCTCATGGCCCGATGATGGTAGCAAGAGAACACTGTTAGGAGACCAGAAGTGCATTGAAAAAGCAATGGGCGCCAATGACGCGCCTTAAATACAATAAATAAAATAAAATGACTATAATAATGAGTAGATCGATACTACTTGTAAAAAGAGCTGCAATTATCTGAAATGCTGTATAATAACGATTTCTAGACCAATTTTTTTTTATTTTTGTTTAAGTACTCAAGAAATATTCCACTGAATAATGAGGTCTACAAATGAGTCTCTGGTAGACATTACACTAGTCATTTACTCGGATAATGAGTTTTTTGCCTACTTTTAAAAATAGAAAAAAAAAATACTGACACTTCTATGAAGAAACATATCGCCTTTTTTTAATATTTCTTAAATTTATATAATTCTCAAAAGTTCGCTACATCCCAGAGAACTGAAATCCGCAGGGGACTCTCTCAATACTTATTCTTAATGTAATTGTAATTTAAATATCTTTAGAACGGCTGCTGCCATCTGTATAATTCCATTTAAAAATTAATTGGCGTTCTAACTTCAACTTTTTTTTCATTTTGCGAATTTTGAAACATATTTAATTTTTACTGGAATTATACATTTTTTAAAACCGTAAATTTCCTTGAAATAAAAATTTAGAGATAAGGAAAACTCTCCTCCTATCTTCCAGAAAATGCCGGAATAAATTTTTCATTAAAAAATAATATTAAAATAAAAGTTATGGGTCTATTTTTAGGTATCTTTGGAAACGAAGTTGATAGAAAATTGTCGGAGCCCGTTCTTAGAAAAATTTGAATAATGTGGAAAACCCAATAGTGCTATTAGCTGTGGAATTTTCTTCGACCTTAGCATTGTTTGTACCTATATAATTCTCCTTCATAATTTTTATTACGTAGCACCGTTCATTAAAATTAAATGATACTTTTAGAGTTTTGAATTAGAAAAGAGTTCGAAGAAAATTTGTAGGGGGAGACGGTATGAACAGGAGTCTAAAACAGAGATGGCGAACCTTTTTGAGACGTGGGTCAAATTTTGTTCATTTTTTTTTTTTTTTAGTACTAGCTCTTGGGTCACTAATGCCCATTTGCACAAGGGTTAAATTTAAAAATTTTAAACTGAATATTTTCAAAACTAAACAGTTGGCTTAACGCATAAAACGAAACGAAACAAGTGTTACGGAAGTCTCAAAATGAACAAAACCTAACAAAAGTTTGTTTTATCTGAAGAAAAATCTAAATATGGTTATTTGTTTTGGGTTGTCGATTTTTTTTTAACAAACGAAATATGAGTAAAATTATATATTTTATTTGATATTTTGTTAACACTTTTGCTTTATTTCAAATACTACAAAAGCATTTGTCGTCATTTGCGTTTTAGATCAAACTAAATGTTATAGATAGCATTTAAATTGCTTTTGTGTCAATGCGTGATTGAAAAAAAAAAATACAGATAGAATATAAATTATCCACACAATTAGAAAATCTAAATCAACCCGCGTATACAAAGAAATGGTTGCCTAGCAATTGTGGGGCAGTAAAAAAGCTTGCGCGGGTCAGTGTCTGACCCGCGGGTCATAGGTTCGCCATCACTGGTCTAAAAGCAAGGTTAAGTAAGACTTTGGCACGATTAAGGATAGTCGAGGATGATGATTGAATATTAGAAAACATAGTTCAAATTAAATTTCAACTAAAATAAAATTCGGATATTTTTAAGGAGGAAAGGAAGGAATCGGTGGTACTGCAGGTACAGCACTGCGCTTAGAAACTTAGCAAAGAGACCGCCAATATTCATCCCTTGATACTCCTTCGCATACGCTGCTTATAGTGATTGTGAACCGCGCTGTCGCATCTGATTGTGGTGTCTGCAACTACTTAGAAGCGATCCGCAGTTTAATTACACAAATTTGGAAGACAGACGTGTTCACGTTCACATAGTATGTAGTCTATAACTGCTAGAATTCCACACGTGGTCACCCTTAATGCTCATCCCGTGGGATGTTCAAACCATCAACATCATTTCAAAATGATCGTGCGGTGTTGAATAATAAATAGGCGAATATATGCTTTAGCCGATTTTGTTTCCGAACTGGGTTGATGCGAACGCGTTCCAATATCTTCTTCAACCCGAACTACCTCCTACAGTATTGGAAAATGTTCCATTGGCGCTGTCGATGAATAATGGTTTCAGATGAATGGCTGTACAGCAGCAGTGCTGTCAGTTAGTGGATGGAACAAAATTATGAGCATAGTTGGCCAGGTAGGTCTCGTAAAGTGGACGCCCTGGAGTTCGTATTTGACTCGACTAGATTTATTTCTCTAGGAAATATAAAACTAGGAATCTATTCAGTGAAAATCGAGATCTGCCCTTTCAGTAAATGTAAGACACTTTTGAAAGTCAGAAATAATCAGGAAAAATAACTGTACAATTCTGAAAGCAAGTCAGCTTTGCATTCGAGAAGAGGGAACACTCTTTTAATAAGTTCCTCTTAAAACATTAAACTTGTTTCTTTTTTTATCTTCAGATGAATTGATTAAAAAGAAAAAAATTAAAACGAAACATTTTGTCTTTCAATTAGAACCTTTCTAATTTGTCCATAAACTAACTCGTCTGTCCTTGACATGTTTCTATTAAACTACGGATCTCTACCAAGTTATTGCACGTGGCATTGACAGAAGCGACTGCACTGTTCGTAATCACTATAAGTAGCTAGCGCTAAAGAAGTTGGATGATTATCCACCATCTTTTTGGCAGGTTCAACGCACAATGCTTTGGGACTTTTAATCAAAGAGTGAATCTTTTATGTGAACTTTTCTGATTTTTGGGTTTCGTAGTCCTTGTTTTATTGAAAAAAACTTTTGACTCATAACTTCACTCCCAAAAAATTTTTAACTTGTACTATGCTTACTTAACATTATATTCTAACTGTACTACGAATTCTCCACGATTTCAATTTTGGAATTTTTTAAATCTTTGAACTGATATTTGGCCAATTTTTTACGGGACAATGGGGATTAAACAAGATTTACTAACAACAAATCTCAAGCTCTTTCGAATCGTGATACCAGATTTTTTGTAGCCTCATCCCATCTGAAATTATTGGCGATTTTAGTAAAAATTTAGAAAGGCACGAAATGTGTAATGTCTTCCAAACGAAAAATTTCCAGAAAAATGTTTACTTTTTTTTTAACTGGACTATTAATTCCCAGAGATTGGACGTGAAAAATTGAATCCTGTTTATAGAAGAAAACTACAATTTTCATTTATATTTTATGTATTACCTTTACAAATGTGGATGATGAACAGAGGGGCAACTCTGGTCGCATTAGTCGTCTTTTTGTACAGTTTTTCTCTTAAAGCGGAAGGCTCTGAGACAGGATAAGCTGCCCTGATATGGAAGTGACTATCGGATAAAAAATATGTTGGAGATTGGATGAAATCATTCATTTTGTGTATGCAATTTTTATGAGATCGTTAATAATTAGTACTATTTAATAATTAGTTGAGAAATGGCCAGAACTGTAGCGACGCTGAGGCTTAAGTCGGTGGATTGCTTGCATTAGATATTAAAATAATATTGTGGATATAATCAAGTAGTCAGCGTCTACAGACGTGGGCAGTCTAATACCAAAATATATACGTATGTTCGTACTGACGTCAATAAATCCCAGGAGTGTTTCTGCCTGACAAAGTAATTTCATACTGTGTGATATTTTTCAATTAATATATATGAGAATAAGCACAATTCAATCTTACAACCGGTTGGTAACACTGATTTATAAAAGTATTTATAACCTGCTGATTCTATGGTAGACATGAAAAAGTAGACGATTACTTTGCTTCAATGAAGCTCTACACTTCCAGTGTCGCTTTCTTTCCTAATTTAGGACTTGCGGCGCTCAAATTCCATGATCTTCTTCAATTGTACAAAGAACGATAAAAGATAGAATTCATTGAAAGATTTAAAGTCGCTGTTAATATAGAACTTGTAAACCACATTTAATATAAACAATTTTTTTTTTATATTTACACCTATACAATTTGTAGGGACGCAGTTTTTATCTTACGATCAGAACGTAAGTATTAATCAGCGAATAAACCCCACGGAAATCTATCTAAAAAAAGTTTTGTTTACAATTCTAACAGATTTGTGCCTGGTAAATGGTTTAATTTATGATATAGTGATATACACAGGGTGTCCATTTAAAACGCACCAATCACTAACTTTTTAGGAAAGCGGAATTTCGATAAAACCCACGAAGTAAACTATATGCTTTTTTGGTCTAGTTTACATGTATTGACATTTTTAAATTGCACTGTAATACTTTTATTTTTAATGTGGTTAGTTAAAAAATTTGAATCTCACAGTTAAAGGTAAACAGTTGATTGAATGTTTTATTATTAAAGCAAATCGTGTGTAACATTAGAACTCTTGTTCAAAAATGAATGAAACGTTTTACAGATTCATAACTTAGCACACAAATTTATAATTTTAACAAAAATACAGTAAATTTGGATATTGTTGGGAACCAGAGAAAGTGTTATTCGCGGATACAGTTATATAAATAAATATATATCTAAATATCGCATATAATATATATAAGTATACACATATTATATACATAAATATGTGTGTGCTGTTCTGTAACTGCTCTATATAGTAGTGGTACACCTTTATGTAACCAACTGATAGGATGAGAAATAAGAGAAGTTATTGCCAAGGGAGGAATATTCTGTTACTAGCCCACCTATTGGAACACCGTAATAGTCTGGAGTTATCGCCGAGTGCAATTAAAGTTTTAATTGAACCTGATCGATTCGGATTTATGGCAATAACTGTGTGAAGTTGTTAACTTTTATTTTAGTTATTATTATAAGAAAAATAAATTCTTACTTTAATCTTTATCTGAGATATGTGTCTGTGAGTGTAAGTGTTCGTAACTGTTATTCTGGAATAGGAACGAACAGGATTTTATGTTATGTGTGAAATGTAGACTGGCTGTCTATGTATTGTGGTTTAATTAGATTATGAGATGAAAAATGTTAATGATGAAATAAGAAAAACCGCATGAAGGTGGTA
The DNA here is from genome assembly GCF_049639745.1 of Rhodnius prolixus. Classification (NCBI taxonomy): domain Eukaryota; kingdom Metazoa; phylum Arthropoda; class Insecta; order Hemiptera; family Reduviidae; genus Rhodnius; species Rhodnius prolixus. The sequence continues at coordinate 30,873,480 of NW_027411581.1, read as the reverse complement.
TGAAGATGAAAGCTAACGAATGCAAACTCTCAACTGTTAACACTCGAACTACATTCAAACTAAACTTAACCATAACTAACTCATCTTAACCTTAACTAACTCAAATTACTGCAATATTAATTATAAGATACGGTAAGTGTAAGAAATGATGGTCGGATGGAGTAAATGTTTGTTGATGAACTTTACGGTGAGCGAGCAGTCTGTGACTTATACGAGTGGTTGGAGATTGTTGACGAATGAAGGTAGAATTTTGACTTCTGATCATGACTTTTATAGTCTAACTTTAAATATGATCTGTTATATCCTACTTTTTCAGTTTAAATTCTTTTTTTTTCTCTTATTTATAAAGATGTTCTGTTCATCGGCTTAGAGGCGATGGGTATTGAGTAGCGGATTGTACGATTTAAATTATTATTATTTTCTATTTTCTAATGATTTAAAAATGTTATAAAACAATGGAAAACAGTCGCATAAACCACCTGGCCTCTAAAAACAGTTGATTACATTGATAAAGTAGCAATGGAGTAGGCTAACTACTAAAACTGTAGTTTTGGGACAACAAATCATTTGTCAAAATCGATTGAACGTCCTTTTATTTTTAAATCAACGATATTAACCAGCACTGTGGGTCCAACCACAATCTCGCAATAAAACTGCTAGAAGGATACCTAAATCCAATTAGTATAACGTGCAAGATGAGACGAGTGATGCTACGTATCAGCGATGTGGTCAAAGATATGACGCAATACTGCAATTGGAGAAACTGCGTGTGATTCATGACGGAAGGTGCGGTATCGCTAATTACGGCAATGTCCTTTTAAAATTTAAGGAGAAATATAAGAAATTTAAGTGCTTCATTCATTTAAAATATTACTAGATTACAATCTTAATTGGGAATTACTGGAGATAGTGTCTTAATTGTGAATTATTAGCTATCTATTGCTTTGAAATAAGATTTCCACTTAATTTGATCTTTTGTTTCTCGTTAGCACCATTTATAACAAAGTTCTCATGCAGTTATTGAGAAATAACTAGTTATGTGAGAAGCCATCTCTCTCAGCTTTCTGCACTAATTGAAATCAGTAACATGTGCAGGGAGATACCATTGAATATAATTCAACCGGAAGAGACATAATCTAAAATACAAAATAATGAACCAGTAAGATTGAAATAGTAAAGGAAAAGGCAGATAAAAGGAAGCTATTTCTTCCTAACTCCGCAGGAAGAAGGGAAAATGAAGAAAACTCTGCGATAGGAGGAAAAAAAAGTGACTTTTCTTTCTACTATCTATTAGCGGCTTTCCACTAGCACGTTCATTTCACTTCACAGAAAAACTACGATAAAGTTGTGATTTGAGGCGCAAAGTTACAAAAGTACGGACTCCTCCTGATAATTAAAGTAGTATGTTTTTGACGCTTGAAATCCCTTAAATTTTATAAATTAAATTTAGTAGAACATAAATAATTATTATACTTGTGTTTTATTAAAAGTAATTTTTACAAACACTTTCCCAGTTTATTAGATCTTAGTTGACTTAATTAGATTAAAGATGAGATTAGATTTTTTATTTGATTTTTGTAAAATCAGTACAAGGAATGAGTCTAATATTATAAAGATGAAATATAGTACAGGAGAAATGTTACTAGATGCCTTCCGTTGGATGGAATAATTTTATTTTGAAGTGTTGCTTAAACTAAATGGTCGCAAAGCGGGTGGCTGTCACGACTGTTATTCTTCTAGAAGTATTGCACAGGACAGTAAGGGTAGGAGAGTCGTTGGATGGTTGGGAGGTGGTGTCTTGGTTATTTTTTCAATTTGTGACACTACCAATGTTAGGGTCGTCTAGTAGACGCGGTTCCGCTGATGTGGTCAGATTAGGGCAAGGAACTTCCGAGAACACCGAATAATCACAATAACAATAATTACAATGAGGGGAATAAATAACAAGTCTAGGATGTGTACAACCTTATTTTTACTTGACAAGACAAAGATTAGAATAATATTAAACAAAAATAAAAGGATCCTTCACCTAATTTACCTATAATATATACATTGATCTGTTTTGTTAATAACTGAAATAAAATATTTATCCTTTATATATAATATAAACGAAACACAAAATAATCTAGTGCACGGGGAAGTTGAAATTTGGAAGACCACCTGAACAGTTTGAAAGTTTGAATTAAGAGAACGTGCCTATTTTCTGGATACAATAGTACAATCATAACAGGAATTGAAAGGCAAATCAAGCATTAGAAAGTAAAAATGACGCTTTACGAGTATAACAGAGTGAAGAAATATTTTATTTTCAATGAAAACTTTCCTGCATCCGCCAAGTGATTGTAATGGCAGAAAAAAGCGAAGCGACGTCTGGAAAGCAAGCAAGCTTCGCAAAGTGGCCCTACGACTATGAATGGAGGGCTCGGCCACATTATTCAATTGGTACATTTTATACCGATTGACCTCATTTGGCTTTTCTACAAAACGTTACCATTCATAACTCTTTCAACATCCACTCTTATTAAGTTCTCCAATATTCGCTAGCGACAATTCTCTTTACTTCGTATTTTAATGCATGTCTTATTTATATTTATTTTATTGAGCTAATTATGGTTCCAGTATTGATAAACCAGTTACATCAATTAATAAAAAAAGTTAAGTTATCTGTCTATTACAGATTAGCCGACATACTTTACTAAAAATTCGTTTCATTAACCATTAAATAAAATCAAAGGCCTAGACCGGGAATCGATCGCGGTACCACAATATATCTTAGCTTTGAGGACCTCGCGTCTCACCTAGGCAATTGTGGCACCTCACATCAATTAATCTTCACCTTGCACTAACATTCTCTCTCTACGGTACCCAATAAATTACAGATCTGCTGCAGAACTACTTACTATCACAAACTCTGCAAGGAATTTTTTGTGGCAATTTATGTTCCAAATGTTTAATCTTGTGTGTGAAATCATACAATCATATAAGCGACAAGCAAAACTTCAAACAAACTTGAATATTGGCCCATGGATGAAACGTAACATGGGCTAAGAAAAATGGCGAATCAAAATGAACTCACAGAACTGGCAACTTGCTAAGTTTCCTCTCGCTTCCTCCTGTCTTCTTTAGTAACATTCATCTTCGTTGTTGCCATCTTGGACTCTACATCGATTAGTGGTACTAAACGTGCCAAACGTCCTCACCGACCTTTGCGAAAGGTAATGTAAATTACGAACTGAATTAAAGACTACAATACAATACAATTGCCAAAGCTATGTGCGTTACAGATATTTAAAACTGTCCGGTAGGACAGTTGTTTAAGGCATTGATCTTCGAAAACTGTACGAAAAAGCGTAACGTTGAAAAACTCCAAACTTTGAACCTTTTTTTCCTATTAAAAGCTAAAATTTACAAAATTTTCTTTAAAATAAATAGCAAATTCTCGCTGATAAGTGTAATTTTAAACAATCTGCGGATTAAATCGTCTTCCACAAAAGCGTTGAAAATGAATAAAATTGGTATTTACAGAAATTGTCCTTGTTTACATATTATAAACAGCGTAGCGTCTAAATGTGTGAACCTTTCTTTCACAAAAGAGGTGACCTTTTTTTGTAAATATAGGATCCATTCATAGGCCTAGGCACTGTGCCTTAGGGCACCCGCATCGAGCACTGCATGGACTTAAAGACATGATCAGTCAATGTGACAGACAGACTAACTTACTGCGATAAACAGTTGATGCTCCTCTCTACGCGACAAATCTTGCTCTTCATAACGATCTCACATACACACCACACAGTCCTTTCATTTTGTGCACCAAACTCCCCTGCTATTATTTCTGACAATCCAACTCCTAGTGAACTCAGGATTCCTTTCAGGGCTAACCACAGTCACAAGTAGAGGCTGCTACAATTGGGTAATTCCTCCTCTATTCTCCATCTTACTCACACATATTCTCCCTTTTGTACAGTTTGTAATTTTTTTTAAAAAAAAAGGAGTGATTCCTTTAGCATACCTTTTTGAATTTAAGTCCTAAATATTGATCTCAAATTTACAATGAAATAAGGATTAACATTTCTTTACATTGTAAAGTACACAACGTTTTCATTTGAGTTATTTAATTTTTTTTTTTTTTGCGCATCAACAGCTGAGGTCATTAGCGCCCGGAGCTTTTTCCAGTGCACTGCCGGCCTCCGGACAGTGTTCTCTCGTTACAGACAACACTGTCCATCACCGGACAGTGAGCTCTAAGAAGCTCCTAGGAAGAGAAAATCTAAGGGTCAGCTGCTGGATTCGAACCCGGGACCTCCGCGTGGGAGTCCAGTATGCTAACCTCATAGCTAATCCCTTCCCTAGTTAGTTATTTAATTAAATTATTGCTTCACTAATAAAGATGCTTTCCATTAAAGTATTAAAAATTTTAGATTAAAAACAAAAGATATCGCCCCAATCCTTTATAAATATATAATGATGTAAATTTTGGTTTAATAAAATCCTTGGAATTGCTATTCATTTCTGCTAGATGGTAGATACAAAAACTTCTGCTTTCATTGTTTAAACCCTTCATCCGGATTTAATTAAGCAATCACCTATTTCATGTCTTGAATGCCAATGGAAGGAAAATATTTCTATATGGTTAAAATAATATTCATTGTACAAGTGGAGAAAGTGTACTTTTCCACTTCGAGATCAAATAATGGATCTTGTACAAGGCTGTGAAAACACTTCCATATTCATTATTAGATTATGTAAGTAATTGAATTTAAAATTTGGAATAACTGTAGCTTTAGAAGTATCCAAATTTTAAAAATATACATACTTTAATTTTGGTACCATTTTTGTTGTTGTTTGCCTAGTACTTACAAGTTTACATAACTGGCGTGGTAGGCAATCTGTTGGTTAGTTCTATTAGTGAGTTTTCTCATTTGACGAAGAATATTTTTAAAGAAATATTCATCACTATAGCGTGAAATTATTGACTGTAACTTGAAGTTGGCCAAGTATATTATTTAAATTTGAACTTTCTTCGTTCCATTTTAGCTTAATGCTGGGTTGGCCCATTATTTAGCGATTGTGGAACAGAACATTTATTTATATTCACTCATCACAAAAAACTGTACAAAGAACAAAGGTCCTTGAAAATCGAACAGTTACAAACCATGCAATAATTGTTGGTGAACGTATCGCAAACCACGGATATAATCTAATGTTGATATACGAAAAAAAGTACTTATAACAAAAAGTCAATTGGATGTCATATGACTAAAGAAAACCGTGTTCCAATCATGTGATTGCGCAATGCATCAATCACTCACTACGTTAAAAACATCACAGCATCAATGCAAATAAAGATTGGCCAGCTAAAGAGACAGCGGTTGACACTTGTCGCCCATGCGACCTCTAATTGGGTAAATAGCTGATTTAGTAATAGCATATCTTTAGATTGCTCTTAGAAATCAGTCTACGATTTACATGTCTAAAGTGGAAACAAAACTTGCTTTATTAGTAATATTAAAAGACAAGAAGATGTGTATGAGAACGGAAGACTGAAATCTGTCGAAATTGCTCTTAGAGACATGGCGTAACATAATAACTTAGAAATGAGACAAAATGGAATATAAGATATCAAACCATTTGTAATGATTCTATTTCGGTTAAATGTGGTAGATTTACTTTGTGATACAAGAGCTGTAACACATTTCCACATTACCACATTATCTGAGTTGTCATGCACAGGTGTCTGTGTTAGTCCAACAGTATAATTGTAGCACTTCATATCTGGCTGTCAGCATGCTAATATATTTAATCTTTCCTCATAACAGCGCTGTCGCTATCATGGAATACTTCTTATGATGTCATCACAGCCGTTTTGTATGTTCAGATTAAATTTATATTATAATAACGTAGACATTATTATTCAAAATGTCAAGTCAATTGCGAAACCCAATGTAGAACGATATTAGCTGTTTTTCCTTTCCTTTACTGCACTAGGAAAATTCTTCTAGTTGTCGAAAACTCTAATCTGCATTGTTCACATCTTTTAATTTACATTCGGAGCTAAATCGTTCGGGTAGGGCTAATAATTTTGCATGCTTATTCATTGGCAAATTCCAAAGACAAATTGTACATGATTACTTAAATCCAAAAACTTTTGCAACACTGCATTGCCAATGCTCGAATTTAGTTAGTTATTGCCAATGTGGAGTCATATTGAATCCATAAATTATTTTTATCTTTTTTTATATTGATTTCAATTTTAATAACAAAATTTGCATTAAAGGATGAGAGGGAATAGGAATTAGGAACGAAAAAACAAATTTTGTCCACAAATCGGCTTTAACATTTCACGTAGAACGAATTAACTTCAACTTAGGATCGCAGTAATTTCAGTATTTTCTAGAATCATGATTGGCTGCCTTCTGATCAGAGACTTTTTCATTTTTTTAATTACATTTTCAATTACTGTGCGCTGTTTACACGGATCGGAAATGACCCAATTCGCTACAAGTTTTTGCTCCAATTCGGACAGAAAATCAATTCTAGAAAGAGGCTTTTTTTGTGCCTTGATACTTTCTATGAAAATTATGTAAATTTAACAAATAAGCATTTAGGCAATAACCTGGAGTAAAGATAATAACAGAAAATCTACTTATATTACCAATCAGGAGTCGAAATGACTTGGATATATTTACGTGTAATGCCAATCTGGAGTCAAAATGACTCTTATAATTCAAATAAACTAATCTGCTAAAAGAGCTAAGAACTGGCAGTCAGCTCTTGACTATCAAATGGTGAGAGAGTGGGGATAGCATAACTAAGAGCATTTCGGGATAGCTATGAGATGTGGGGAAACAGAGACCATTCTTATTTTTTTGGAGTCAAATTGACTCCGGATTGGCAATGCAGTGTTAATTTATGGTGACTTCTGGATATTTGGATATTTTTTTTTATATTCAACAGTTTTCATCATTTCAGCCTAACGTCATAGGTGGTGAGAAAAAATGTGGCGTATGTTCGTCATTTCAGGTACTTTGCATGGTTTGAGGTCTACCATTGTTCAATGGGCTCACCCTGGCGCCCAGGCCTTTAGATGGTGCTATTGTTTGGAACCTAGTATTTACTCTTTGTAGAAATCTGTACAGCTCGCCATCCGGTGTTTGCCCGTGAAAGTAACGAGAGCTAAATTTCTGGAGGCTGGTAAATTACTTAGAAGTTCTCAGTGCCCATGGTCTCAATATTCAGGCTATTAATTATATGATAATAATTTGTTGTAAACATTACTGCCTTTTGTTTGTTTTTTTTCCATTTTTGTAGATACTCCATTTTGTGCGATACTTTATTAAATTGTACAAAAATATAAAGCTGTGTATTTCAGGTTATCGCTTATTATTTCTGGCGGTTTTACATTCTCCTACCAATCAGGTGTCTCAGGATAGAGACGGAAAGATTGCACATATTTTACAGTAAATTCCTTTTATTAACCATTAGACAAAATCCTAGACCGGGAATCGAAGCCAGTATCTCAATATATACTCGTATTAGATAAAGGCTCGTCTCTTACCCCTCGGCTACCTTGGCGCCTTTATTTGTTATTCATTACCTTGGAATATGAATTTTGAAACTTGATGTCTCTCATCAAATAAGAAAGTTTTCGTCATTTTCATTTTTCCTTGTTTTGAGCTTGCTGGAAACAAATGAAGAATGTTATCCACAGAATCTTGAATACATCAAGATATTTAGCCCAGCATCTTTATTAAATTAAATTCTTTCCATTAAAACATAAATATTCCCTTCTTTTTATTTAGAACAAAAAAAGACCAACGTTGTATCATTAGAGAAAGGAGGTATTGCAGGGCAGAAAAAAAGATTAAAAAATAGCAACACTGCGATGCTGTTTCTTTTGCTGAATTAAATCGTCAGTCTTAATTGGAATTAATACAGTCATGAGGTAAATTAGGCCTTCTTTTGTCATTACCTACTCTTTATTAGTTAATTACAGAAAGAGAGCTTCTAATTAAGAATGATATTAAAAGTAACTCCCAACCAGGCGCCTTATAACTGTGGTAGCAATTTTATTGTGCGCCCAATCCAAGAACGAATTAAAAATTAAATTAATCATTCAATTTTTACAGTTATTGTAACTTTTTTATTTTTCAGTAATTACTCAAATCTCTCTTGATGATTCAAATTAATTTTTTATTTTCAACGCATTTCCCTTCAAAGATAAAAATCCATTTCTCCGCTGTTCAGGTGATAAATTAATTATTTGATATGCTAATAATCTCCTAATTAAATAAATTGAAATATAAGAATAAATATCTATGCAATGCCGCTTCAAATCTGTTGGCCTCAATACTTTTCCACCTCGAACGAGATCGAGTCGATGAGGTGCTTGTTGTATCCATGTTTCCATTGGAGCCCAGGAGGCAGTTGCCCGTCAGGGTAAAATTGAGCTTAAAAAAGTAGGCCATTGGGTAATCATGTTCCCTTAACATTCTGAAATTGGTCAAAGCGGTTTTATTCTGTGGCCGACTTGACTCATTTCTGCCGCATCTGTGTGCTCAATTAGTTCAGCGGCAAATCCATAAGGGTGATAGGAGAAGGATGAACCAGCGAAACTTCTTTTTTTTACCATATTCCAGATGAGTTGGAAACTATTGTTTAGCTGGTTCTGTTGATGGCGAGACAAGTGCCAAAATTTCTAATAGGTCATTCACTACATTTCAAATTTATATAGTTTTACAAAATAGTAAGGCACCGACGTTAAACTCAAGCAAACGATTTCTTTATATTTAATAAATATTAAATCTTTTTTTTTTTTAACTTGTAAACTGTGAGTCCACCAGTTCGACTGAACGGTGTAACGATTCCTCCAGCTGACGTAGTACGATACTTAGGACTGTACATTGACAAGAGACTCACGTGGAACCCACATACTCGACTGAAACGACAAGACGTGAACAGACGCTACAAGCTACTTACTAGACTACTTGACCGGAAATCCAAACTCGACATAAATCGCAAACTGACAAGACACTGTTAAGACCCATATGGACACATGGAGCTGAAGTGTGGGGCTCAACCAAACCCTCTAACTCCAAACGCCTGCAGACACTACAGTCTAAAATCCTACGGAAAATCCTGAATGCTCCATACTACATTTCTAACCTTACAATACACACTGACCTTCACATCCCTTTCGTCACTGACATAATAAAGTCTCGCTACCGCATTTCATAGCCTCCTAGCTCTTCATCCTAATTCTCTTGTGCAACAACTCTCCTCTCCTAACCTTCCAGACAATCCTCCTCGTCGCTTGAAGCGGAAATGGCATATGGACCTACTGATGTGAGTGCAAAGAATTTCATCAATGGGTGTATTACTCTTACATGACATTCATGAGTAATTAACCAGTTTCATCAAATTTTCTTATTGCAACATTTGTTGCAGTTGTAAATATACTAATAAAGTGAAAAAAAAAAAAGAAAACTTTTAAAAACCAGGACATATTTAACAACCTGCTGGGACGCTGGGACAAGTGCTTAAAATCGGAAAAATCCTGGCCAAACTGGGACGTATGGTCACCCTAAATATAATAAAAACTATAGAATACATTCTCGGGAGTCTAGTACAATTCTTGAACTGTAATATCTCCAACTTGGCTTTCTTTGTTTTTGTTAAGATTTTTAAATATTTAGGATCGATTACTGCATACAATATTAGGGTCTACCACATTCCTAAATTAAGGGAAAATAGTGCGTCCAACTGTCAGGGGTTTATACGTGCTGACTAATTATGGTTCAATCCGTGGAGCAGCCATCACACTGAAGTGAAGTGAGGGTGAGAAATCTCTAAAGGTTTCCAGCTCTGCTTAACTAGCAACTATTTAATTTATTTTCGTATTTGCTAATATATTTTTTCTGAATAAGCAGATATTATGGTTTTGACTTGCAATAAACATTTGAGCATTGTCTGATTTTCCGTTTAGTACCTTGAATCTCGCTAATGAATATTCTAGTAGAGGTAGGGTTAGTTACAGCATTCCGGTCGACAAGTAACGTCCAGCAAGCCCTCGCCGAGCTCTAGTCTCTCAGCTTACAGGTAAATATGAGGCAAATGGCTCGCAGCAAGGAGGACATAATTCCAAACTGTCACCAACAGGCTCATCTGGATGCTACCTACACCCCACTAGGCCTATCTTCTCAACCTGAACAAAGGAGAGCTTGCGGCTGTCTGCAACTGCTGGGACCAGATCAAAAGTTGTGTCCCACTCCTTAAACAAGCACAACAAAGACAGGTTACATTCATTGATGAACGGTGATGTTAATTTGGCTCTGGGGAGAAATGAGAAACAGTTCATGTTAATAATTAGCCCACACTGGAATATTGGTCTTCTCTTATCACACTCCTCAAGTTAGATCTTATCAAAATCCCCTGATAACTCTTGTCGCCCTCCTCAATGAATCCCTTTTACACTTCCAAGGTATCACGTGACACACTCCTCAAGTTATCTCTGATCGACCGCCAAAAAATACCTTGTGTTACACTTATCAAGGTTACTCTTGTCAAACTCCATTGTAACTCTAGCCATACACCCTAAATAAAAAATAAGGAATAACGAAAAAATTTAAATTATAATAAAATAATAATTATGAGTTTGGGAAGGGATTACCTGAGTGGTTAGCGAATACTGCATCCAACGCGGAGATTCCGGGTTCGAGTTTAGTGCTAGCCCTAGGAATTCTTACCGGCCACTAACAGGTGATGATGGGCAGTAGATTGTAATGAGAAAACATTGTCCGGGATTCGGTAGTGCGTTAAAAAGAGCTCCGGACGCCAATTAAAAAAAAAATTATATAAAAAATAAATATAAGGATTATTTAATCAATAATCAAATACATAAATAATATGGATAAAATATAAATATAAATAAAATGGAATTTCATATTTAAGGGTAGGACAAAATTATAAAATAAAGTTGAACAACAAAATAAATAAAGTAGAAATGAAAATAAATAAGGTTAGGATCAAATTGAAAACCACCTGCCTGACTAAATTACACTATTACTCCATTACTCTATTGATCAGACTGTTGCCTAGAAATGAGATGATTGTAGTAGATAACAAAATACTGACGTACACCAAGATTGCCCATTGATATGATAAACTGTTGCTCAAATTATTAGTGTTAATAGTACTTTCAGTTGCAAAGAAACGCAATTAGGCGCGTTGGTACCGCATGCGGGAAATAGAGGAGAAATTTGCACGTACTTATAAGAAGTTCAGCGCGTTATAGTAAACTCTTAGATAGCTTTATGAAACATGCATTAAACTGAGTTAATTCAGAAAGATAACTTCATGCATAGCTCAGAGAGCAAGTGTATCTTGTAAATATTGCCTCACAACACAAAATTTAGGAATTAATGTCTCTTATTTTTGCATTGCTATCTAAAACTACATCAACTTCGTAGATCTTTGGCATTTACTCGGCCTCTGATTATTGTTCTATCGTATTAGACAAAACTGATAGAACCGGTAGTGATAGATAAAGGCTCGAACCGCAAAGTTAAGATGTAATTTTTCTTTCTGAGTCCTACTCCCGATTATGCTTTTACATTTAATTTAAACTATCAGTAAATTAGTTCAGCTATTTTTCTGCTACGACGTCACCTGATGGCCAATTGGATGTATGGGCAGTTGGATAGACAATAAAGCCTTCACAACTTCAAGTAAAACTGTGAAAGAACATTAATTATGCCCCTTTTGAAACAATCCAAGTACATGTTATTCATTTATAATAATTAATAACAGGAAATAGTACTCTTTGAAACAGTTATTTGTTACCTGTTACTTTGAAGTAAGTGCAGAAAAACAATAGACGGTACACTCACCAATAATATACAGTCGAGCCTCCCATAAAGGACACTCTCACTAGCGACCACCTCCATTTACGGACAGTTTTTGGATTTCCCCGTTTTACCCCTATACACTTTTTATATAAAAGAACCTCCGTCTAACGGACACTCTACATAGCGACTGCGGGCATTGATTTTGGGGAACGGATTATATGATTCACCTCCCACCAACGCGGTGATAAAAATAATTATTTTTTAAAATTTGATAATTTTTTTGGATAATTAAGAGAAATTCGATGCATATCATATAGCTAAATAATTATGCAATTATGTTATGTACTTTTTTAAATCTATTAATAATAAACAATTTTTAAATAGATGTTTGGAAAAAACCCCATATTTTCATTATGAAACTAGCCCACCTCCTTCTAACGGCCACCTCCAAACAGCGGCCACTTTGCTTTCCCCCGCCAGTGTCCGTTATTGAGAGGTTCGACTGTATGCCATGTCTAACCTCGCCAAGCATATTTACGTAGACCTGACTTGAGGCCATTCAGTATCTCCAAAGTTATTTTCATAAAAATCAAAATCAAAACCTATTCTTATGTTCTGTGAATAAATCTATGCAGATGTGTAGTTCAAGTTGTCAAGGTGATATAGGGCTTGACAGGTACAAGAAGGGCGTTAGCAGCAACTGTAGTAAAACATTTAGTATAACATTGCCCTACAGAAATATGTTTAATAATTATGTTTAAACATCATAAAATAGAATATGTTGGCTAAAATATTTTCTATAGAAATTCCGTTTAGAACTTTTGACATGAACACAATATGTTACTTATTAGAGTAGATAGGGTAAAACAAAAGTGGCTATTGAACAGATTCTGAATTTTAATGACTTCTATCACTTAGCTCATGGCACCGCAACCTTTTTCCACTCGTCCACAAAATTCTACATGGTCTGGTATGCCATAAAGTTTTCTTTTTTTTTGCTAAACATCTACTTTCAAAATTTTAATTTTATGACATTTATGCAGTTGTTTTTTGTTATAGAATTGTATCGTTTTACCAAAGCAGAAGAGATGATGCACCCCTATTTCAGAATTCTCTCCATCAGTTTTATATGCACAATTAACACTGCATTGCCAATCCGGAGTCAATTTGACTCCAAAAAAAATGGGAATGGCTCTGTTTCCCCACATCTATCCCAAAATGCTCTTAGATATGCTATCCCCACTCTCTCACCATTTGATAGTCACGAGCTGAAGACCATGGAATTCTTAGTTTCTTTTTGCAGATTAGTTTACTTGAATCATAAGAGTCATTTTGACTCCAGATTGGCATTACACGTAAATATATCGGGGTCAGTTCGACTCCTGATTGGTAATATAAGTAGATTTTCTGTCATTATCTTGACTCCAGATTACCAATTTGGTCTGCCCTTACAGGCAAATTTACTTCTACTTCAAACCCTCTGTTGTCTTCCTCGCGAAGAATTTTGAGATTTTCCTCTCGATATTTTTGAGTGTCATAAAATTTATGTTTCCATAGATTATGATAATCGAAAGTAAGATTCATTCATGTTTATTCTTTTTTGAGCTAAATGTTACAGCTAAATTATGGAATCAATATGTCTCTACATTGGCAATAACTGACTAAGTTCGAGCATTGGCAATGCAGTGTTAACCAACTATACCACACTAAATCCAAAATATAACCATATACGCACCCATATGGATTAATTAATCCATATACTCATTGAGGCCCTCAGGTGATGAACTCATTCACTCTGGTTGCCTGAAGTTCTAGGAAGAGCAGGTTAGCCACCTGCTCAGGGCAAACACCCTGCACCTACATTTCTCCTCCAATGCCCTTAAAGGTATTCTAATGAAGATTCGCCTAAAAAAAAAAGCAAATTGGCTGGATGTTAATTCCAATCAAGCTTATTCTTCAAGAAATGCCGAGTAGCCGCAGAATAACCTTTCCCTGATGCTGACATATGTACAGTCTAAATAATGAGCTGTACGAAATGTCGCTCTCTTAGACAACTTTAAAAGAGACAAGGATTGGAAGTCAAATCGAAGTATGCTATTTCCGTTCCTTCAAAATAAAAATATTTTCATAGAAAATTGGAATTCCGGAGTGCAGTAGCGCGTGTCCTCAATAGACCCAAGCCAAATAAAAGATATTTGATATCATTAACAATGTTGATAAACCTGAGGTCTATTTAAACTGTCAATCATTAATTGGAGAAATTTCGATCCTTATTTTTCGAAAAAGTTCAAACTTTAGAGACAGGTATGCTTAAAAAACAGTTATGAAACTTGTATAAAAGTACAACAGTAAACGAAATTATTGTTTTATTTTGGTAAATTAAAATCAAATCTTTTAACAGAAATTATTAAAAAAAAATAATCAAAACATTGGTAGGGTGGGTTTACTCAAAAGTGAATTGACGAAGGAAATAGGCCCCCTCCACTCAAACCCACAACAAAAACGGAAAGAGTACTCAGTTCTCTTGTACTCATGCTTTTTTGTAATCCTGCTCAAAGAGAAGGAGAACTGAAAGAGAAAAAGAAAAACTGCAGGAACTTTCCTCCTCTTCAGTAATAACAGACATTTAGTTCCTTATCAGAGTTCTGATTTCAATCAAGATATGGACAAAAATCAGGTAAAAACTTTTTCAATTCTGTTTTTAGTAAACAAACGAAAATAGAACACAACTGTTACTTCTAACACCAGCCTCCAATATTTATGTAAAGATTTTTTAGTGGCATTGGCTATGGCCACTAAAACTAGCGCAGCCTTTGATAACTCCAAAATGTTTTTGATTGTAATAACAGCGGTCTCTTGTTGTCGTGTTCTTTGTGCAAATAAACACACCCAAGAAATAGAAGATTATAAAATAACATTATCAACCTACATCAGTTCCGGCCAAAGACGGACAAACCAGACAAATTGTATTTGTACAAACTTCATGTATTGTAGTATGATTGTTTGGTGCATTTGGTAATAGCCACGAGTGGTTGATTTAAATTAAAATATTCACTAAGGATTTTCAATTAGGAATTAAGAACATTCTATAATAACATTGATTAGAATAATAAAAGAATTAATAAACATAAAATATAGAACTAGAGAGTAATCAGTTATTACAGCTTTACTAACAAACGTAGATACATTATGGTTAATGGTAGAATTTATATTTAGTGTTTCCTAGAGAAGCCCTCGTATTTATACAAGATGTTTTCTTTACTTGATTGAACTCTTGGAAATAACTCGGTGTTATTGGTAAATCCACTGGACACTTTTGACGTGAATACGTCTTTAAATTTGCTATCATATGGAGGCAATCCAGATAACCTAATGATAACGAAATCGGGGGATACAGTTTGGTATTATAGTTTCGAATCTATCGTCTACATCCAAAATTGAATTAGACCACTGGATAGCTAAAGGATCAAAGAATTCATTACGATAAGCGAGGACTGTGACGCATCGCGCGCGGTGGAGGGGGAAGCGCCGCCATTTTGAGATCATTTTGCTGCTTATCGAGATTTGCAACTAGTATAACTTTTGACTCGGAGTAGTTACGATGTTAGTTTAAGTTTTAATCGTCAGCTGTCGTCACAATCTATCGATTGTATATAAAACATTAGTGAATGTAATAAGGTGTTAGAATAAAAAAATATTATCAAAAATATATAATGTCGGCCTGTACGCGTCGAAAAACCAAAACCAAATACAGAGATCGTATACGGTTGGAAAGGGCTTCTCAAAAACAATCGAATGGTAATAATAAAACACCATATGACCGAGTCAAGCTGTGCCGGGAACGTAGAAGAATGAATGCGACCGAGCGGATCAACGACGGTGTCAGTATATCTGCAGCTGGGGCGGTTGAAATGATGCAAGTGGATTTTGAAATCGCTTCTACATCGACTACGGACTGTATCGCACCACTGTTGGGTTCTAAATCGCGATTCAATAAGTTTAATTTCATCGAGGTTGATAAATAATGATAAATTTGATTTCATTCTAAATACATGAAGAAAAATATTTTATATAAAAAATATAACCCGTTACGTAAACGTATTCACGTCAACACACGGCCGTGTACATTTTTTTTATCTATGGTGTAACAATTATCTACAGTTTTAATAGCAATAAGTTAGTGTTTAAAATAAATAGAAATTAAAATGAAATTACTTTTTTTTGTATTAATTTGTTTATATAAAATAGGTAAACTGTTTATATTTAATAATAATAATGTGTTTATTTATAAATATTTGTACAAAATAATATATCATTATTACCTATATTAGTTTTATTATAAATAAAACTTAATCATATGTTGGTTATAAAACTATTATAGAGATAAGGAAAATGATGTTATGAATCATGCATGTTACAACATGTTATTTCTGTTATTGTTATAGTTCGCAAGAAAAAGAAAAAAAAAAATCTTAATTTTACCGTTCTTTGTTACTGCCACACAGAAACACAGTGACCAAGTAATTACTGCTTAATTAAATAATTATTGAGGGAATAATCTTTTATTTAATTTTAATTAGGCAAAAGTTAATTATTTTTAAAATAGCCATAAAAAATTGTATTCAATAAAGGGAACATTTAGCATCCCAAATGTATTGGTTATTATTACTATTCGGAATTACTTGCAGAATTACTTCGAACAAATAATATTTTATAGTTAGATTTTAACAGAGAATAGTAACATACGTACTCTAAAGTTTCCACCAGTGTCCCAAACTTGAGGAAAGCCCTGACCAGTACTAGGTACGCATGTAATACGGATTTTTGTAAGTTCACACCTCATTTATTATCAAAATTAGTTTATGGAGGATAACCAAGCTCTAAGCTAGCCTAGACTTCTGTGCTGCTTACGCATTGAGACAGAGATGTTAGTTAGATTATTGGTAGTGAAGCTCCTTTTGGGCTAGCCACATCTAAACAGTTTCACTCAATCCCACAGAGTGAGTGTTCTTCGTATTAGGTTGGCATATCCTCAGGGCAGCCAGTATCCCTATAAATAGGCTACCTCTCCAGCTCAGGATACGATTTTTTTTTTTCTGAATACACGTCGTACAGTTCAGTTCGTACAGGTACAGTTCAGTTCTTTCTGAATAAGCATTCCCTAAACTTGCATCGAACTGAACTCGTTATTTTTTTTTATATAATTTAAGGCGCGTCAACATCTAAGGTTATTGGCGCACGGAGCTTTTTTCAGTGCACTGCCGGCCTCCGGGCATTGTTCTCTCGTTACAGACAACACTGTCCATCACCGGAGAGTGAGCTGTAAGAAGCTCCTAGGAAGAGAAAATCTAAGGGTCAGCAGCTGGATTCGAATCCGGGACTTCCGTGTGGGAGTCCAGTACGCTATCCGCATAGCTAATCCCTTCCCTATTTTGTTATTATTATTACTATTTTATATTAGTTTAGTGACCGTAAATTATTAAATTAAGGATTTCTCGCCAATTTTGAATCCTTAATTATAACTATTATTTTATTTTTTTGTTACAGTTATATCAATGTTGTAAAGTTTTTGAATTTTGAAATTTACTCTCGGTAACGAATTTAATTAGTCGGCAGAGTGGCAGTAACAGTTGGCCATCGTCACGTATTGTAACATACATTCGTTAATGTTCCTCTCTTAAATAAAACACGTCGAGTCCAGAACCTAAAACTAGCCTTAACAAATTATCTGATTATTCCCAACTGTAACCAACAAATTAGTAAAGCATTCAGCCATAACTGTTTCATCTTTGTGAGGTGAAAACCTAATTCTATCCGGAATTATAAAATATAAAGTGATTTAAAATACTTTATTATAACTTTAACTTTTTTCTCTATTTTTTTTATTTCATTTAACTCGCTTAATAATTAAGTGGAAAATATTTTTAATTAGCTTTGCTTTATACGGAAAAAGGTAAAGGCTAATCTCATATTCATCATTAATTAAAATCCAAGACTAGACCTAATATGTCGGGAAGTATTGCTAAGACGTCTCTTAGCTTTGCGCGCTGCGCTTCAAAGCGTGCGGAAACCGGGGCAGTGTTATTAATATGATTTATTTCAAATCTGGTGTATGCACCGGTCGGAGAAATAGAAATCAGAAAGAATGATTAATATCTATCTATAATTCAGCCTTTTGGTGCCTAAAATAATAATAATAATTCGCGAACAAAGACACAGTTGGCACAAAGAGCGGCGACAAGAAAGTAGAGATCATTGGCCAAACAGAACACTATGAAACGGTAAAAAGCCACCAATGAATGTTCAGCTACAAAAAATGAACATTATGTGTGCAGTTTTACGAAGCAAAGGTCTAAGGAGCAATTTGGGGAGAGACATCATAAGGTGCAAGGCTTTATGATTTGATTCGAGAGGAATCATGCCCCCAGGTAACTTCCTCGAACGATTCGGAGTCGATCTGTGCAACGTGTTACTTTTTGCTGAGAAAGTTATAGTCGATTCGTTAGGAATAATTAATCACAACATATATGGAGAGTTAAGTAAAAGTAAAAAAAAAAAATTATACAGGGTGACCAGAGTTATTGCTCCACCCACTTTTTTTTAACGGCGGGAAATTTCGAAAAAATAAAAAACACGTAATTAATCATTTTTAGTCTAGTTTATTTTCAGTGATTGACCCATTTTTTTAAACCCCTGTATCTCGAGATACAGCATCCAACTTTTATTTTTCAAATGGAACGTTATATTTTTATAGTATTTAACAAATTTTGTCCACAAATCGGCTTTAACATTTCACGTAGAACGAATTAACTTCAACTTAGGATCGCAGTAATTTCAGTATTTTCTAGAATCCTGATTGGCTGCCTTCTGATCAGGGACTTTTTCATTTTTTTAATTACATTTTCAATTACTGTGCGCTGTTGAAACGGATCGGAAATTACCTAATTTGCTACAAGTTTTTGCTGCAATTCGGACAGAAAATCAATTCTAGAAAGAGGCCTTTTTTTTGTGCCTTGATACTTTCTGTGAAAATTATGTAAATTTATCAAATAAGCATTTAGGCAATGATCTGGAGTCAAGTTAATAATAGAAAATCTTCTTATATTACCAATCCAATATATTTACGTGTAATGCCAATCTGGAGTCAAAATGACTCTTATGTTTCAAGTAAACTAATTTGCAAAAAGAAACTAAGAATTCCACGTTCTTCAGCTCGTGGCTATCAAATGGTGAGAGAGTGGGGATAGCATAACTAAGAGCATTTTGGGATAGCTATGAGATGTGGGGAAACAGAGCCGTTCCTATTTTTTTTGGAGTCAAATTGACTCCGGATTGGCAATGCAGTGTTAATTTATGATTTTTATAGTATTTGAGCTCCTAAAAAAAAAAACAAAAAAATATTTTTGAAATCGGTTAGGATTTTCAAAAGTTATGGTAATTTAAAATATGAAAAACAAATTTCAGTTTATTGCCAAAATTACGTTATTTTTTTTAATGAATCTGTTTAAACTGGGCACAATCAACGGATAGGCAAGCCAAAACTCTGGACTCCCACGCTCTGCTTGTAGCAGCACTTATGGAGGCGAAGTCATGATCTAGGCAGGCTAGAAGTATTCGACGTTCAGGTTGTTTTTTCTACAAATGTTTGGTGTGCGTATTTATAACTATAAAGTTTCAGAAATATTGCTCCACTCATTTTGGGTGGGTAAGGATTAAGCTGTTTCTTTTCTATTATCTGTGTTAGTTGGTTTACAAGTATGCTAACGCCAACGTTAAGCTTTTACTGAATCTTCTGTATTTTGCTTCCATTACTTCGAGGAGGCAAACAGAAAAACTTGAGCAAAATAAAAATATTTACTTACTTCACATTTAGCAACAGTGAAGGCCAGCCTGTACTATCACTGGTGTTTTTATTTACCTGGTTTGATCAAGTTCATACATTGTTCAACCAATTATAGAGTATTGGCAGTACATACTAGTACTTTGGTTCTTTATATTGAGACTACCATAACAGGTGTCACATTTAGGCCACTGATTTTTTTTTTTTTTTTTTGGCGCATCAACAGCTGAGGTTATTAGCGCCCGGAGCTTTTTCCAGTGCACTGCCGGCCTCCGGACAGTGTTCTCTCGTTACAGACAACACTGTCCATCACCGGACAGTGAGCTGTAAGAAGCTCCTAGGAAGAGAAAATCTAAGGGTCAGCTGCTGGATTCGAACCCGGGACCTCCGCGTGGGAGTCCAGCATGCTAACCTCATAGCTAATCCCTTCCCTATTAGGCCACTGATATTATCAATTTACATCTAGAACCTTGTCGCCAAGTCAGAGTGTGCGAACCTGCTAAAGTAAGGCCCAGCAGTCGAAGTTAGCACATTGTAGTATCACTAAAAATGAAAACAGATAACCAAGTTCACTATAATTTTTTCAAAATATTTTCGGTGGAATATTAAAACTTTCTTTATTTAAAAAGCTTTTTGGGCCGTCTGGCTGAATTTTTAACTGAATCCTTGTTAGAAAATCACAAGATTGTCAACTCTTTGCAATGATTTCAGCGATTCAACTAAGTTATTACCAACTCTTTTCGAGGGAAAGTGTATTATGGTAAAAATGCAATGGGTTTTAGTTAAATATGGCCGTTAGTAGAGATTCGATTCCTTCGGTGGTCGTAAAATTAGGAAACCTCCATTAATAACTGTGCTGGTGAGGCCGAACTGATCTTCCCATGTGCTGGAGTATAACCACTACGATACCTATAACTTATTGTATATGATAAAGAATCATATTATAATTTATATATTGAATATTATTATTGTAGAAGTGAGCGGGTATTATAAATAAATCAAGAAAACATTAATTATTCTTATCTAAATGGCAAAATATATGCAAAATAAATTCATGAATGAGAATAAATAATACGTTTAATAATGGCAATAATAATCACGCTATAAACGAATTTATATTATTCCACATTACATCCTTTTCCAGATGGGTGACATCTTTAATAGATTATAAAACACGATTACATGAAGAGAAGTGTTGCAAGGGTTACTTTATTGATTGTAAAAATAATTGTTAAAGAAGGTGTTTACATCGAACTTATTGCTGCAATAGTTAAGAATGTTATTTACTTTTTTTAATAATTTGAACATCATAAATGAAATAATTATTTTAAATTATTATTCACTGCACTGTATAATTGATAATTATAATCGGTTGTGTTTCTATATAAACCTGACCTAGAACTTTATTCTCATCTTGTTTGCAGCAGCCGCGATGATCCATTTACACTGGATCCTTGAGGAAACAGGAAATATTAACTTTAAATGGTTTTCAATTTCTTTTTTCAAAGAAATTCTCAATTTGAGTATTTCCTTACTTTGTGTACAATGAAGGGACAATAAGAGCAATCGTAGAACTGATCATTGGCGCCAGCTAGCGCCTCCTACAGATCCAGTAATGGAGACGCGAGTCAAAGTAAAGGCTTGATATTAAGAGAGAGAGAGATTGTGTCCAGTTCCCCATCATTCGGCAAACATCAAAAGTTCTGCTGGCCAAACAGTCAATAAGCGGTCATACGCTTTAACGAAATCTTTCTAAATCCAAGTTGGACCCTTATCAACTATCTCCTGAAGTCTCTTCAGGTTTTGTGTGAGTGATGGAGTTGTCAGTATGAGTGGATCATCTTCTGTAACACTGGCAACGAGTCATTGTGCTGTGGCAACCTTTCTACAATCGCTACTTCTTAACATCTTTGATCCTCATTCTCTAATACACATCTCTTGGTTCTTATTACCTAACATATAATCAATCAATACAGTGTTTACTGGTTATTAATCAATACTTACGGCATTCTTTTTTTTTTAATTCTTCGTCACATCTTTTCAAAGTCGAGTCTGTTATATAACTTTTAGAGCAGGGTCGCTCCATGATTTATCTGACAGACTGGTAACCTGTTATAAAACCACAATAGCATTTTATTAACTAGTCACTACTCAATTTATACATCAATTTAAGCAACATGTGAATACTGTAAGGAAAGAACACATTCTGGAGATGGCAGAGTACAAGAAAATCTCTTGCTGCTGATGCCTCTTTTTTACGATTATTTTGCATTGCATTACATAGATCTATTGCACCCCACAGGAATCTCTCCAGGTGAGTTCTCTGGTCTCAATTCACCCCGATACTCTGGAGATATTTGAGAAAAAGAAGAAGACGAATTGGCAGCAAAGGATAAACTGGTCCCCACAGCCAATTCACTCCTTCTCATTGTATTCCCTAATACTCTGAAGGACTAATATTCTGTCCACTCCCTCTCTCTAGACCCTTTCTCAAATTCTCCCAGTGAGGGCCAATCCTACCCCTTACTTGACGACTTATCCGCGCCTTGCCAATTGCCTCAGACAAAATTAAATCACTACTAGAAGCAATTCTTTGAATAGTTTTGAAGTAAGTAGGAAAAAACATTATCATTATTAAAGTGCGATAACATCTGAGATACAAAGGATCAGGGAGCCAGAAGATTGGGATAAACCTTTCTATCCTTCAGCCAAAACTTCCCCCAATCGCCCAGAAACCACCCATGCACTCTGGGAAACTCTCAGTAAAATTAAGAAGCTAGTAGGTTTTGTTGTACACTTTCTAAACTTTAACATCCCTTTTAAAGCGAGATAAGTTCCTCTCGAGTGCTCTATATACACAAAGGCAATTACCCTCCTAAGCCCTCTAGGAAATGCCAGTCCCGTGAGGACTGCGTTTCCAATACTGTCATCCATTTACCATTTATCCTTCTGTGAGTATCACAGGCCACCTTGGGTTGGGCAGAAAGTGCTGCGAAGAGAGGGGAACAGCAGTCTGAGACTGTCATACTCTCTAGCGCTATGTACTTCGCTTGCTCTCCCAAACTACTTCTCCAGATGTTTTGGGCATGACTCTCTTCATCCATTTCCCAGCAAGATAGATAGTTGTGGGTTGGCCACATTTGTTAACCTCTATTCTGGTAAACGAATCGTCTCATACCGTCTCTATTAGCTGCACTCTGTTGGTTGAGATGGCCCACGGCGAGATAGAGATCGCAAATATACCCCTTCATCTATAAAGCCATCCAATTTTCTTTTTTTCAGTTCTTTTTGATATTAAATCCAGTTGTATGACAGAAATCTCTTACCTAATTGGATGATTTGTTTATTTTCTAATGGAAGGAGCCATAACAAGCCATCTTCCTCAGCACTGGCATTTTTACATTTAGGCTGCATTGGGCAATACATTTCTCCTAGTTTCTTATTAAAAATCTACATATCCGCAGATAAGTCAGAAAAATACTATATTTTTTAGGCAGCCAATTTCTAAGAATTATTTAATTGCACCCTAAAAGAAATAGTGAGACTGAAGTTAGCGTAGGCTTGGAATCAGATGAATCATATATAAGTGACGATTATAACGTGCCCTTGTTAAAACATCTTTCTTCGTTCGTTCGTTAATCTGCATCTTAATTCCTCTAAAGAGTATTGACTCAGCGTTAGATTCTAGTAGGGCGGCCTTACAGGCATACGCCACCACGATCCAATGGATCTATTAAGGCACATGGACTGCGTTAGTAAGGGGAGAAATGAATCTTTATGGCCGTCGTATCCAAAAACTCGCTACTTCAGAAGAAGTTGAATTTAGATGGCGAACATGAAGCAAAATAGTCGCCACACAGCTGTTAGTGGTAAGCTAATGGAAGTTAAATTTCAATCCGACTACTGTAGAATGCAGTCTATAAAATTTAGAAATTTTAGTTTTTATCGCAATTCTCGTAAATCTAGAAAAATAGGCTACGAAAATAGGCTTAAATAAAATGTTAAAATGTTTCATAAATACGATTAAAAATAAATTAAAAAAATTGGTAGACCAAAATATTCGCTGGAAGAGAGCAAAAGGATCATATTAAGGTACTTTTTAGCCTCACACTAACATTTATCATAAAATCACCGCTAAAGATGAATCTCCATTGAATGGAAAATAAGCACAATTCATTTACAATTGAGCATAATTTATTTGAAAAGTCGCATAATGGAATGAAAGGGTTGGTTGAAATGTGAAGGAAATGAAACAGCTGAATAAAAATGTAAATCATTTCCACGATCAGTAATTTGCTCCCTTAAATTTAATATCCTTGTCTTGTGCTTAATCAATTGAATTACTACAGACTTATTTCTGCAACAAGATATCTCTCCACTTACCTTAATTCGCCATTTCTTGTTATGAACATTTCAATATTATTTATAACGAAATTTTAAGTTGTAATTTTTATACATATAGGTACCTACATACATATTTTTTAAGGGAAGATACCTTTTTAACTAACTTTTTACTTAAACAGAGTTAGTAAACTGAATACATTTCTATTATTCATGCGTTATTTTAATTTAACACCAGATTTTGGTGTAATTCTGTCTGTTCTTAGATACCGAGCGATAAAAAAATCCAATCAGATCGCACTTTTTTCAAAATAAGTCAATTTTAAATTTAATATTCAACCTTGAATTTTAGAATTAAAAGATATTTCCACAATTTAGAACATTATTTCCAATTTCAGTCGTAATTTTTTTATTATTTTTATTTTTTTCGAACTAGGCACTAGGTCATCTTTAGAGCTTGTAGACAACTATAGTACTTTTTACGTTTTTAACATCACAGGTTGGTGCGCCTTCTGTTTAAACTGTTTAGGTACTCACTCTAGGTTTAAGAGTACCTAAAATTCAGAACAGAACAAAAACTAAGTATTTTGGGAATAAACATAATCACTTTCATCTAACTTAGTATTGGTGTAGAATAGGATAATTTTTTTGAGGAAAATAAAGAAATTTTAAAAAAGCGTTGTTTTGTTGTTTGGGCGGCTGATGCCCCAAAAAATGTGGGGATGACAGCCTATAAAACCGAACTATTTTTATTGCTAAAACATTGAGGCTATATTATAAGGATGAGGCTTTGAGAATCATCGAAATTCACCAACATTCCATTATATCCATTCCTCTTTCTTTTTCGAAATGAGGTCTCCTTTGAAAGCTTTTCTTTGACATTTTAATAATGTTAACTTTTAAAGGAAAACAAAATAAGGTACGAATATTATTTGTAACTTCAACTTTTGCCCCACCCAAGCCAAAGAGACCCTTAATGGCTGGCGTTACCTAGGTAACCGGAAGTAAAAAGCTCCTCAGCCTCTTTATTCGCCTGATTTGAGTCGTTGTGACTTTTTTCTCTTCCCGAAGTTGAAAAATCACCTCAAGGGAACTCATTTTGGAACAGTCGAAACATTCAAACGGCTGTAACCGACCAGCTGAAGGCTATTCCAGTATCGGTGCGGTGACCATTCGTACTGTTTTTGGCAGGACAGTACTGTTTTTTAAGACGCTGTCCTTTTTTTTAAAAAAAAGCATAAATGTCCTGTTTTTTTTTTTATTTGTACTGTTTTCAATGAAATTTAAATTATACTCAAATTTAATTTTTGAATGTAAAAATATAGTATAAATGTATAATAATTAAGTTCGCAAATAATCGTTTAGAAAAAAATTTTCTGTGTCATTAACTTTGGACGAACCTTTAGATTAAAACACAGCCTGCTTTACCGATAGAGTAGACTAGTCGACTAGTGTAAACAACGATCGCTAAACGTTACAAGAGTTACTATATTTACGATTTGTTACTAATTAACAAGTGTATAGTTCAAGTAGTCGCTCAGTTTCGGCTGAATACGGGCCATATTATATGGCCATTGTTTTGTAATAACCAATCACGAGTTAATAAACGTATTAATATTTTTTATAGGTTTTTTTTTTCTCCTTGTCCTGTTTTTTGATACAAAAATAATGGTCACTGTAAGTATCGGAGTTCGAGCACTGCTAAGAGGAGTGGAAGAAACGTCTCCAGCGCTGTGTGGCTTCAGAAGGAAGTTATTTTGAAGGTGACAATATAGAATTGTAATTCTTTTTGAATAAAAAAAATTAAAAAAATTAGTCTTATTACTTAATTTACAGACCTCGTATCGCTCAATTCAAAATTCACATTTTCTCTACGTGTTTAGTTTATTAAGCTTCTCAAACGAGTTGTGGTCAACAATTATCCTGGCATTGTTTTCCTATCTAGATCGCCTAAAATCTCCATTATGTCCTACCATTCTACTCTATTCATTTAAGCAGAGAAGATTTTCTTCAAAGGCAAGTCAATACACAAATTCTTTCACCTTATGTCTTTATTCCACAATGTACTTCTCTAATTCTTCGATATTCACGGTGGTCTAGTGGTATCATTTCTTAAAGATGACCATCGCAGTTTAAGAGTTCATTTCAGAGAAACATATTTAAGTGAATGTTCATTTTAATTTCGCAGTTTCTCCTCGTTTGGATTGTATTGACTCGAGATAACGTGTTCCTAGTCAAGACTTGGTAGCTATGGCTTAACGCTGGTGGCCGATTTGTAAATGATACTCATATTTGACGAATGATAATTACTTATTTTGCATTAATAAATTCTATTTATAGTAATACCGAGTATAAAGCGAGCGACTAGATGAAGTAAACATAATTTATAATTCAGAAAGATAATTAGTACAAAAAATATTAAATATGAGCTAAGTGGCTAGTGGAAACTGACTGGAGAGCTTGTAGAATAATGGCTTAGGCAAGTCTATTATTATTGTTGGCTCCACGAGGCACGCAATTCTCTTGTTTATCTCCTTAAATCCCTTTAAATTATTGCACCATCCTCTTGAAAGGTCTGATAAAACCTCCCATCTTTACGAGGTGCAGGATGTTACCCACTGGTCTTTTTTGCGACATGAACTTCTCTGGTCTCATATACCAGAATCTCATACTACGGCCATTATTGCATTTCCACCCCTCACTGGCAAAGTCTACACAGCGGTTCTTGGTCGATCTGCCTTATCCAGTAAAGGCTTACTGTAACGACTACTTATAGCTCTAGAAGGAAAAACCCCTCTCCTTTTTACAAGGTCCAGGGACTCTCTCACTACTAGTCTTCAATTGTCGGAGGCCTCAAAATAGCGATTGCTGCGCAATCTGATAAGCTTAAGAAACTTTTCCTCATCTCCCTTCAAAGCCTTTACATGCGCTGAACCCATCAACAGTGTAACACATGAAGAGATTTTTCTGACCTACCGTGTCTCATAAGAATGCCTAAGGCCAGATTAGTTGGTATGGAGAATACCCGGCGAATAGCCCTAGGGCCTGGTAAGAACCGCAACCATTGGGGCTACCAAGAGGTGTGCCGTTTGTTTTGAATAGCAGAGGCCAATGTAGATCTGGGCAACCAACATCCACGATTATTTTCCACTCTTCTCATACTTAATGTGTTCTGTTGTCGAACATTTATTACAAGTTGATCAAGGCATAGTTAGGCCCTAGCTGAATGGTTTACCTGTTGGTTTAGTAACTGATTTACGAGGGTCGTAACATTAACCACTATTTCAGCTGTAAAATCTGACTTCGGCTGTTTAGTATCAATGGTTTGTTGCATTGCTTCGAAAGATTGTTATGTTCAGCTCGAGGGTAGAAGATTAGATGATTGTTTTTTTAATATTTAAAAAAACAATATTATAATTATTAAAAATGTGAAGGAAAAGTTAATGCAGCAAAATTACTTAAATTATATCAACTAAGCTTGAATGAAATGTTGGGTACATGCTGATTTGTGTACCTTTTGGCGTTTAATCAACCCTTATACTTAACTTTTTAAACTGTAAGTTTTTGTTAAGGAGATAATTATTATACAATTGATTTTATGAAATTAAAGGAGAGAATAAGCAAAGGATAAAACATTTATTTTGAATTAATTAATTATAATATTTTGAATTAATTGTATGAATTTTGTGTATTAAATAAAATAGAACTAAATAAATGATAACATTAACAATTCCTTTCTATTAAATGTAGAAATAACACGAAGTAATTAACGAAGTTGCATTTGTATTAGCTTCTAACTATTAATAATGATTGTTCAGCCATTATGTTTACACTGCTTTATAATTAATAAATTTGTTTCTATCCGACAGCCATTTCCATTTATATTTTTCACAGACATGTATCAGAGCCTGTAGGCCTGCGAAACTTCAATAAATTTTTCACTTTTAGATAAATTAAAAAATATTTTAAAATTATTTTTTCTGGATGAATTGGATCAATGTCTAGATTTGATTCAAGTTTGATGAGGAATACGGATCGCATTTTGATAAACAAATGGTTTGATTCTATGGACTCATTTAGTGAAACAGTTCATCCGAGGAAAATCAATTAGATTAAGTAGGTACTCTCAGAGAGAAAACAGGAACAGAATATTCCATTTGAAGGTTTAGGGGATCTGTTGATTTAAAAAGTACGGTAGAAAAGCCTGCTCTCCAGAGATTTTGTGCAGGGTGAACTAGTGAACTGAGACCTTAAGATCTATTGGGTCTTCGAACTGGGTCTTCTGGTCCCAAATAAGCATGTAAATCACATTATTAGGCTCCAGATATCGAAAAGAATCGTGGGATCCACTAGGTTTCCAGAAAGGAATACATAGTAATCTGAATCTTCCTTGAATAATTAAGTCGCAGTTTGTTAGAAGGTGTCTAGGGTTTCTTCCAACACCAAACAGAACTAGCGCCATCACATTCTAGCCCAAGTTTCTTCAGGTACCATCTGCTCGAGAATACCCTGGCAGGAAAAACGGTTGAATCGCGGATTGCATCTTTACTTCAAACCAAAGACGACTCAGATCTGTTCTGATTATAAAACTACCTAGATAGAAAACCTCAGACCAGGAAAATACATCCGGCGATAGGTATAGGCTCAATCCAGAGATTTTATTTTGAACAATTCTGAATTTGTTGAAACATGTCTTAGGGAGATTCCACATACGTGAACTGTGCGGTTTAATCGAATGACTGTATCCAATTTAGTTCGAATGAGATAAGAAGAGAGTGGCGAGGAAATGAGTGCAGATAGGTAAATCTGTAAGCACAAAGGAGATCAAGAAGATAACAGTGCAATAATAATACAGGGTTAGGGATTAGCCGAGTGGTTAGCGAGTACTGGACTCCCACGCGGAGGTCCCGGGTTCGAATCCAGCTGCTGGCCCTTAGATTTTCTCTTTCTGGGAGCTTCTTACATCTCACTGTCTGGTGATAGTTGGCTGTAACAACAAGGTACGGACGCCGACAATGCACTGGAAAAAGCTACCGGTGCCAATGACTCAAAAGTTGCCTGGCCTTAAAATTAAAAAAATAAATAAATAAGTAAACTGGAAACAGTACATGTGGAGTGCGTGCATTCGCGTCGCAAATAATAATGATTTTTAAAAGGTGTTGGCTTTATTTAAATAAATTTTGTATTTGGTAATTAAAAACTCTAAGTTCTTCATATCTTTAATGATAAATTATAACCAAATTATATCTTCCACATTTTACTGAATTTGTTATGCTTCCGTTTTTATTGTACGATGTATGTACCATGATTTCTAATTAGGTACTACTTAAACTCAAAAAATGAAAAAATTTGCTAAATACAAAAATGTAAGAAATATAATTTTCGTTCGAAAATTCGAGTTCATTTCAGTTCAACAGTTCGAGAGAACTTATTTAAAAAAGTTACGCCACAAAAAAAGGCTAAAAAAAATGGTACCTAATTGATTAAGTGGGGTGAACATCTGAGTTCATTGGCGGTCAGAAACATACATTGCCGGCTTTCCGACAGTGTTCTCTCGCAGTAGAGAACTCCATATAGGATTAAAAGTTCAAGAGTTGCCAAGACTAACTATTTCGCCATAATCCCTTTCATATTAAAACTGTCCGGTAGGACAGTTGTATAAGGGTTGACCATCAAAAACTGCACGAAAAAGCGTAACGTTGAAAAACACCCAACTTTGACAATTTTTTTCTCTTTTTCTATAAAAGATAAAATTCCCAAATTTTCTTTAAATCTTACTCCAAACCCTCCTTCATAACTGTAATTTTTTTGCAACCACCCAGATCTAATAGGTTTCGAGAAAAAAGTTGCCGAAAATGAGCAAAAACCGCTTTTTCAAAAAATGTTCTTGTTCTTGTTCTTCTTCTTCTTGTTCTTGTTCTTGTTGTTACCTTTTTTGTAAACAACGTAGCGCCTAAACGCGTGAACCGATTTTCATGAATGAGGTGTCATTCGATTCGGAATTTTATGTAGATGTGCCTTTTGGGGGTCTCGACCATGTACATCGTATGGGAGAGGAGTTAGCCCCCTTTATGTAAGGCCCCCTCCAAAATTATTATTACTAATTACTCTGTAAATCTTGGCCCGATTTTGATAAAATTTGGTAGGATGATAGGGTTAGGGCTCCCCTACGTAACATTAAAGCGGCGATCAGCTCTTACACTTGTTAAGGGGAAGTATAGGAATCGTTTCAAATTATCGACACGTGAACCGATTTTCATGAATGAAATGTCATTCGAATCGAAATTTTGTACAGATTTGCACTTTAAAAGTCTCGACGCCGTGCCTCATAAGGAGGGGAGTTTGCCCCACCCAAATAAGGCCCTTTCTAAAACTATTATTACCAATATTTCTATAACGCTTAGTCCGATTTTGATAAAATTCAGCTCGAATAAGTGGTTAAAGCTCCTCTACATTGCTGATGCTCTTGCACCTACTAAGAGGAAGTACTGCAATCGTTTAAATTATCAATGAGTGAACCGATTTAAATCAATGAATTGTCGTTCGATTAAAAAATCTTTGCCTCTTTGCCTAGAAGTTCTGCAATCGCAGTTTATTTTTCTTACTCCTCTTAAAAGGAAGTAATGAAATCGCAGTTTAATTTTGCTATTCACGCACAAATACCTTCCTATGTTATTCAAAACGCTTTTTCAAGAAAAGTTGTTACTGCGGATGGTTTGGGGGACCTTAACGATAATCATTCTTTAAAAAGATCTCTCTAGTGGTAGTTACGGTTCCGACTTACCATCTTATCAGGTTATAATGATAGAATTGCTTATTCCAAATTTAAAAAATCTGTAAAGCAGATATGTAACTTTGTAAAATAGACAAAAAGGAAAATCTATCCAAAAGGTACAAAAATCTCTTTAACAAAAACTTACAGTTTAAAATGTTAAGTATAAGGGTTGATTAAACGCCAAAAGGTACACAAATCAGCAAGCACTCAAAATTTCATTAATTCTTCATTAATATTTAAGTAATTTTACTGCATTAATATTCATTAATATTTTTTAGAATTTATTAGATGTCACAGACCCTTATGCTGGCCACTTCATTTATAATATTTTTTTGTTATAATTATGATAAATCACACATATGTACATGCATGTTAAAGTAGAAAAAGACAAAGTTAGAGTAGGCTACTGTCTTGAATTCGTCTTACCGAAATATTCGAGAGCACAAATAACACACAGTTATAACAAGTAGATTATTCAACAACAATTATTGATTTCTCTATTTTAATTTAATTTTACTTATAGTAAAATACTGGAATAATTAGCTGTCCTAAAAATATACATATCTTATTTACTTTATTTTACATATTACATTTTTTTTTTATAAAAAAAAGTTTTGAATTTTTTAGCCTCATAATTTTTTTTTATTTTTTATAACGTTTTTCTTTTTAACCTGTATTTAATAGTTTGATTATTATAAATAACTAGATATTACAGTCAATCTACAGTGCTACTTGAACAAATATTTTGTAGACGAAAATGGCCAGCATAAGGGTCTGTGACATCTAATAAATTCTAAAAAATATTAATGAATATTAATGCAGTAAAATTACTTAAATATTAATGAAGAATTAATGAAATTTTGAGTGCTTGCTGATTTGTGTACCTTTTGGCGTTTAATCAACCCTTATACTTAACATTTTAAACTGTAAGTTTTTGTTAAAGAGATACGTATGTATATTTTTTTAATTAAATTAATTAAAACGTATTGGCACA
This sequence comes from Rhodnius prolixus, assembly GCF_049639745.1. Classification (NCBI taxonomy): domain Eukaryota; kingdom Metazoa; phylum Arthropoda; class Insecta; order Hemiptera; family Reduviidae; genus Rhodnius; species Rhodnius prolixus. Next base: position 30,841,684 of record NW_027411581.1, on the reverse strand, counting down.
AATTTGTATTGACTAATGACTGAATATTGACTTATAAACGCTTAGTTTAAAAGAATAGAGGTTATTTGAAGTTGGTGGCACTGCCATTCAAGTTGGCACAGCGGACTAGCTGGCACTGTGCCCCACTTCAAGCGAATTAATATTCTCAGCTGGTCAGAAACTTTTAATTTATAATAAATCACTTCCTGTCATTACCCAATTTGAAAGGTTGTGGCTGCAGTAAAAACACATTTAAGGAATACAATACACTGGCTGTTAAAATTTGTATGCACTTTCATATACTCGTATGAACCTGTATAAAAGAAGCGGCCATTCATAGGCCTTTTTCTTTCAGCGATTAGCGATGAAATTTTCCTAAAATTTTGGATCTGTACAAAAAACAATTCTAAAAACTATAAAATTTAACTATAAAACTATAAATTACTTTTTCTGTAATTTGGAATTTTACTTTCTCAATGAATTCCTATTTGTGTAATTAAGCCATGAGGCTAATCCTTAATTAAACTTTAAAGAGCAGCTTAACGCCACCTCTGCTAATCACTGAGCTAAGAAGCATTTTCCGTGCCAATCTAAATACTATGTATATTTAAATTGTGCAATGAGCTGAAGAAAGTTTAAGAAAATCGTAGCCAATTTTGTTTTTGGAAGAAAACCAGGAAAAACTGAAAAAATTGTTTCTAATAAAGTGAGGCTTCTGTTTGGCAAATTGAGTCAAGAAGCGAGAATGCCTTGTCCCATTCTTGACTTCAGTGTTTGACGTCTGCAGACCATTGTGTATAAACCACTTTTTCGGAATTTGAAAGCCTCCAAAGGGATATTTTAGTGAAAACTAAAATATCAAAAATGTTCCCTAAGAGAAAAATCTAGTCTGCAAGGCACTCACACCTTTGCCCGTAATTCAGATGAAGAAATTTTTGTGAAAAAGTAAAAAATTGTTCAGTAAAAATTCACTTCTGTCCAAACTTTTCCTTCAAATTTTGAATTATACTTTCATATTGAATTTCTATTTAATACGGGGAGCTTCTACACCCCTTCACAGAGGATGACACTCTGGATCTATAAAAGTGTGGTTAGACCCATGGTGTCACATGGGGCGGTGGCGTGGTGGGCGAAAACCTTGCAGGTGGGGGGAATCCGAACACTCAGTGGTATTCAAAGGCTGGTTTGCCTGAGTGTCACTGGGGCCATGAGGACTTCCCCTACTGCGGCCTTGGAGGATTTATTGAATTTACCCCCATTGCACATATTTATTCAAGGCGTTGTAAGGGCCGTTGTCACTAGGCTTATGACAGGACAAGCCCCCATTACCGTTAAGCATGGAGGAGCGTATCAAGAGTTATATGAGGAGCTGGAGGCCGACCCAATTCTGGGCCTGCCCTCGGACTTTATGACTCCCAAATATAACTTCTACAAGCCTTTCAAAGTCTGTATTGGGGACCGGGAGGCTTGGAAAAGTGGACCCCCAGTTGTGGGAGATTCAATGTGGTACACAGATGGCTCCAAGTTGGAGGAGGGAGTAGGAGCGGGAGTGTACGGGGCGAAACCGAAATGTAGCTTTTCGGTTAGCCTAGGAAAACTAGCTACAGTTTTTCAGGCTGAGCTAGCTGCAATTAGGTTCTGTGCTACCGAGATTAAAGGGCGAAGAATTATTAACTCTAAGGTCGTAATTTTCTCGGATAGTCAGGCTGCTCTACGGGCAATTAGTTCCTACCAGGTCAATTCAAGGCTGGTTTGGGACTGTCTGGGTGCCCTGAAGGAAATTAGTGACCAGAATATGATCTTTCTAGTTTGGGTACCTGGACATTCAGGACACAAGGGGAACGAAGTGGCAGATTTATTGGCCCGGGAAGGCTCTGCGGGACACTTCGTTGGCCCGGAGCCCTGCTTTGGGGTTTCGAAATGTGTTAAGTCTGCGGCCATCAATGCATGGGTGCAGAGTAAGGCTCAGGAGTGGTGGCTTGCTACCACTGGGCTGCGACAGGCGAAGGAGTTCATCAGAGGCTACTCGCCGAGGCTGACCGCAGAATTAATCCGTCAAGGCCGTGGGGCTATAAGGATAATTGTAGGCCTATTAACGGGCCACTGCAGGCTCAGAAAGCACATGCATCGCATGGGCCTGGCAGATGATAGCCTTTGTAGGTTCTGTCAGGAAGAGGAAGAAACGGCACTACACGTGTTGTGTCAGTGTGAGGGGCTCGTATGGCTAAGGATGTTACCTCTCGGGGAGGAAAAACCAAGGCCTGAGAGCTTTACCCAGGAGCCACTCTCCAGAATTAAGAGTCTGATTAAACGGACGGGTCTGGAGGGTGAGCTCTAAAGTCGGGGAGCCACAATAGATCCATAGGGGTCGCGGTGGCGCAGGCCTTGAGGCCACCCAAATTTAATCTAATCTAATCTACACCCCATCACTTCCCCTGAGCTTGCCCTAGGAACGGAAATATTTCTGATAAAAGGTTTCAAATAGAAGTTATAAACCAATATGGTTGCTCCGAGCTTACCGAGTTTGAACTAAATTGTTGATGACGTAAACAAAAAAAAAACAAATTGGATGTAGTAAAGCTGCTGAAATCACCTCCTGCTGATTTTTTCAGCTACCTTATAACAGGGTCCCACCAGGGTCCATACTAAATAAGAGAAAAAAAAAAATTGTAAAAGTTGGGTGTTTTTCAACGTTACGCTTTTTCCTGCAGTTTTTGACGTTCAACCCTTCATACAACTGTCCTACCGTTGACAGTTTTAATCAAATTTGAATTGTCTGCGATTATGCTGAACACATTCATGCACCCATACAAACAGACATAGCTGACCAATTTGATAATTAGGAGCATTCAAAACAGAAATTCAATTGAAGTCTCAAAAATGAAAATTTGCGCCATTACAATAACTTATGTTATTAGTAGGATAAGGGAAAGTAAATGGGTTATTGTTTTCAATTCATTTCATCATATTTTATTCCAATCCTCACATTTAATTATGAACGATGCCAAGTCAATAAAATATCAAATTAGTAACTTTTACAACAAAATAGAACTTTATTGCCATCATCAAATAAATAGAATTGGGCAATCTGTTCATTAAAACTTTCTGCTTTTAAAATATGCGTTTTTATAGTTTATCTGAAATTTTCTTTGATAACGAACCTCAGTTTTTCACAATTTTGGAAAATTATTATTACTAGAACGTTATTGATATATTTCTCAGTATCTATTCAAAGAAGTTTCTCGTTTAAGGAATCATTATTTATCGATATTTCTTTAAATTCTCACGAATTTAATCTTTAAATTAATTTGCCTAGTTTGGACTCCTAAATGTTTGGAAATTAATTATCTGATGAATGACGCCACTTACTTTTAATAAAATTTTTAACATTCAATAAATAATTATTCAACAAGCGAAATCCCTGCGACATAATTCAGCGGGAAAAGTGAAATATGGCCACAAGCGTTGGGAACACCAAGTGGTTATTTCCAGATCAAAATATGGTGGTATTACTTAAAATATACTGGAATATAAAAATTGTTACATAATATTGAATTAATATGTGATTCTAATAATTTAATAAATTCGTAAATTTGTATTTGTTTCCCGATACTAATGAAAATAATTATAATTAGGTGTTTTCCGCTTGAATTTGCGCATAAAATACGCAATTTCAACTTTACTTTTGTAAAACATTAAAAATGCTCTAAACCGTTAAATAACCATTCAACACTCTAGGCTGCATTAATTTTTATTTCATTACTTTTTACAAAAGGTTCCACGATTCATTACCATTTTGAATAACACACCTTACTGTTGTGGCTTTCTAAACAGGGACATTTTCATTTTTTTTAAATTACATTCACTATTTTTTCAATTACTGTGCGTTGTTGACACGGATCGGAAATTACGTAATTTGCTACAAGTTTTTGCTGCAATTCGGACAGAAAATCAATTCTAGAAAGAGGCCATTTTTTTTGTGCCTTGATACTTTCTATGAAAATTATGTAAATTTATCAAATATAAGCATTTAGGCAATAATCTGGAGTCAAGTTAATAATAGAAAATCTTCTTATATTACCAATCCAATATATTTACGTGTAATGCCAATCTGGAGTCAAAATGACTCTTATGGTTCAAGTAAACTAATATGCAAAAAGAAACTAAGAATTCCATGGTCTTCAGCTCGTGACTATCAAATGGTGAGAGAGTGGGGATAGTATATCTAAGAGCATTTCGAGATAGCTATGTAATTTGGGGAAACAGAGGCCATTCATATTTTTTTTTTTTTTTTTGGAGTCAAATTGATTCCGGATTGGCAATGCAGTGTTAAGTGAAATTAGCCTGGTATTATTTAAGATTTAATTCCAGCAAAGAGAATTTCTCGACTAGATAGATGGCTTACATCAAGATTAGATCGCTCAAGTACAGCACGGTTTCGCTGCAGTTACAGTAATGAGAAGAGAACAAAAACATTTTTAGAAAATTCCATTTTCAAGAAAAGGTTCGTCAATCAGACTTTGCAGAAAGATAGAACACTTTTTTACACTAAATTTCCTAACTAGAGATTTATAACTGAAATAATGAAAACTGCTCTAATTAAAGGGCGCACATGAATTAAGTTAAACCGAGTTTAATTATTTGAGCTAACTGATTCTATGTAGTCGCCATAGCAGTAGGATTGTGGCATTGCGGAACAAGCCTCTAAGTAAAATATATTACTACAAGGCAGCTTGCTAAGTAATTTTAAAAACCTGAGTCAGGTGAAAGGGTAGGAATTAAATTTCATTTATATGTATTACGGTTTTTTTTGCCCTTTGTTTCACCATAATTAATGCAATTTTAATTAAAAATTCTTTTTAAAGCCCGGGTTAACATTTTTATAATAAATAACGTACATGTAACTACAGCATCTTCTGAAATTCCTTGAATCTTGTTGATACCTAAATTAGGTGAGTTACGTTATACTTTGATACTTACCAATTGCACTGTTAACTAAAATATCCAATTTATCTCTCTCAAACAGTTGCGTGGGCTTCATAGAGATTACAATATAAAAAAAAAAGTTATAGGTATTTTTAGATGAGGAAAATTACTCAATGTTTTAAAATATTCCATTTACTCTGGTTAGAATATAAATTATGAATTCTACAATAAAATTGCACAAAATGGAAAATAAAAATAAAAAATTAAGATGGCATTGTACCACATTTGTAATTAGAATATTAAACAGGACGTTACAAACTTCTCGCCAGACTACTTGACAAACGTTCGAAACTTAACCCTACATAACAAAAGACTCTTATATCTACTGTTACTGCGACCTATTTGGTCGTACCAGTGTTGTCCATAGGAATGTTATTTCCATGGGAATCCCATGGGAAACGTCCCATGGGATGGGATGGGATGGGACAGCACACATTCGTATTTCCCATGGTAGTCGATACTTGATATTGTAAAATAAATTTAGGCTGAAATTTGCAGTTGCGTAAGTGCAACAAAACAGAATTCATTCATCATCTATGTAACTGCATGGTGCTGTGAGAAGGATTTCGAGTCTAAAGAATCGATCTAAAGGTCGATGAGCAGGAAATTGATAGTGTGCTGAATGAGCAGAGTGACTCAGAAATAGAATGAGAGTGTCAGAATGATACTGAATTGTCATACTTAGATTATACTTTTGAGTGTTAAAGTTAATAAATTTTGTCGTTTTGCATGTCCCTTTGTACATGTAGTCCTATTTAGTAGACACTAAACGTAAACTTTCATAAATTTAATAATTTTATTTGAACTGTATTCCATATTAATATTATAATGGGAATCCCGTGGGATGAGATGGGATGGGACAGGCATAAATTGCCATGGGATGGGACAGAAAAATATGTCCCATGGACAAGCCTGGGTCATACGGCATCGAAGTATGGGGATCGACTAAGCGTTCCAACTCACTACGCCTCCAGACATTACAATCAAAAATACTTCGAAAACTTCTTAACGCTCCGTTCTATGTATCTAACCTCACTATCCATAATGACCTCAAAATCCCTTTCATTACAGATCTTGCTAACACTCGTTTTCTCAAATTTCATTCCTCTACAGCAGCTCATCCTAACCCTCTCATAGTACACCTATCTTCCTCCACATCACCAGGTAATCCTCTAAGAAGATTGAAGAGAAGATGGCCTCGTGATCTTCTCTTATCGTGAGAGCAAAGCACTTTACTGGAGTGGCACCACTGGGTGCCTTCTCCACTCATGATTTTCTTTTATTTCTTTTTTCTTTCACCATATTTGCTTGTTGCAGTGGTAAATTCCAATAAAAGATTTAAAAAGAAAAAAAGAACAGGATTTATTATACTATTGGTTCTCCTGCTTACACTTAGTACTGAATAAAACAATATGTGTTACCGCAGTACAACATCGTACAACTTTTCTTTTTTTATAAGTACATAGTCTGCAGCTTCCTCAAACTGGCTCCCCCTGCAGCGAACCACTTCTTTGCCAAGATGTGTGGGAATAGGATTTATACACCGTGAATTTTATTTTAGTTTATTTGCAAGCAAAATTGCCGAAGAAATTGTATTTGTAAAGTTTAACAATTATAAACTACAAAGCATTAAATTTCTCACTAGCATTTATAACATTAAAAGAAAACAATTTTATCTTTAAAAGTATAAACTAATACACCCTAAAGACTTGTCAAAAGAAATAAAGAAATTCACTTTCTGTAAAGAACAAAATGCAGGCGCTAATGAGAGCAATTGTTGGTGCACATGAAATGAAACAAAACGCAGACATCTGCAAAGTAAACAGTATTTAAAGTGTTTTTTAGAGTGTGTATATGTGGTGATGAATTAGATTTTCTCCTGGAGGCTCGCTAAATCCCACCAGTTACGTGCATCAACTTACTTCTAGGGTTCTGGGTGTATTGTGAATTTTAAAGGTGTCCTATTTGTGCTGTTAGGCTGGGATGTCCGCAGAGTTTTCCTAGATTTATGCTGAAATCAAGGATGTGATGCGATGTTAGGGAATTTAGATTTTTTAAAATTTATTTTGTAATTTACAATCTGTATACATGTGTACAATAAGTAAATATGATGAGTATGATGAATAGGTGCGGGAGGAGCGCAACTACCCAGCGGTAGCACTCTAAAACAGTGTGTGAGGAGAAGAGAGGAGAGATAGGAGAATAATGATTTAGGTCTGCAGCCTACAAGGAAGTCGCGGGGCCACTGGCGATTCAGTCGGCGAGGAGAATTGTTAGGGATGTCAGAGGAAGCGAGAGACAGTACGAGGATTAGTGCTAGTCGAGAGAGCAGTATGGAACTTTTGGTATTTAGACTTGGCGAGTTGGTGTACGAATAGGATTTTGGGGTCGTTGTGAAGAGTGAGGTTAGTTATGTAGAAAGGAGCATCAACTATCTGTCGGAGGAATTTTGACTGAAATGTTTGTACAGTCCGTATGTTTGTAGGTTTGGCTGAACCCCACAGCTCTAGTCCGTAAGTCCGCATAGGTATGAGAATAGTGTTGTATATTAAGCATTTGAGTTCAATAGGTAATTTAGAGCGTCGCCCAAGAAGTCTGTAAAGCAGTTTCGCACGTTTTGTCATTGCTTGTCTTTTAAGTCTAGTGTGTGGGTTCCACGTGAGTCGTTATGGAATTTAGAGTTCTTTTAAACAATAATTTATCAGATCGAAGACAGATGGGTATCTATTTCAAGACAGACATAGTTAGGAGCATTAATAATTAGGGTAGAATAGTCCAATTAAGCAGAGTGTAAACTGTAATAATTAAGTAGATGTCTAACAGTGGTGTGCAATTATAGCAACAACTTACAAATTACGTACATAAACATTGTTTAAGTGGTAATATTGCAAGTTTTAACTCTAAACTTAATGGCCATATTTAGAGTGGTGTGAAATCAAGGTTAATGAAATTAGTTTTAACATCCTGTCATCAGAGTGTCATTTTATATACAAAACTGTTAATAATTTTACTGCATTCAGTCGTAAAATCTAATAACTTGGCGGATCAAACTGCTAACATTTACTACTTTCCGGGAATAACAATTTTTAATGAATCGCCCAGCTTAATATCCGCCAACACCATAAAATGAATAATTCAGTTCTAAGTAAATAACGTTCTATATGTTATCACTTCAGTTGATAATAACTTAGTAAGAGATAAAAATAAATCTGGAAACTTTATAAAAGTTGAGATTTTTAGTACTTGAGAATTTCATAATTTTAATCTGGAGGTATAAAATTAAGAAGTTCGTTGTTATTTTCCAATTATGCTGTCTACAAATTATTAAGATATTGATCAAAATTGAATATTACATTAAAATTTTGGTGCAAATAACACTTTCATAGAGAGGCAAATATTTTACATTTTATTGTTTGCAGTAAAGCCTGCAGAATCAGCACAATATCACAATATCTCGTAATTAGTAATTAAATACTTGAAAATAATTTTAAAAAATCTAAAAACTCAAATTAGATGCGATTGGCAGGTATAGAGGTCAAAAGATAAAAGACAAAAGATCCAATTACGTTAAGGATTTTTTTCCAGAGGTTATACCACGCAATGAAAACAATAAAAGCACCTTGTATAAACAAAACGACTTCTTTACGAGTCTATCCTCGATGTATCTGCACCAGTTCCTCAACCGAGATTAAAGGGCGAGGAATTATTAATTCTAAGGTCGTAATTTTCTCGGATAGTCAGGCCGCTCTACGGGCAATTAGTTCCTACCAGGTTAACTCAAAACTGGTTTGGGACTGTCTGGGTGCCCTGAAGGAAATTAGTGACCACAATAAGTTCTTTCTGGTCTGGGTACCTGGTCATTCAGGACATAAGGGAAACGAAGCGGCAGATTTATTTGGCCCGGGAAGGCTCTGCGGTACACTTCGTTGGCCCGGAGCCCTGTTTTGGGGTTCCGAAGTGTGTTAAGACTGCGACCATTAACTTATGGGTGCAGAGTAGGTCTCAGGAGTGGTGGCTTGCCACCACTGGGCAGTGACAGGCGAAGGAGTTTATTAAAGGCTATTCGCCAAGGCTGACTGCAGAACTAATCCGTCAAGGCCGTGGGGCTATAAGGATAATTGTAGGCCTATTAACTGACCACTGCAGACTCAGAAAACACATGCATCGCATGGGCCTGGCAGATGATAGCCTCTGCAGATGATGATGTCAGGAAGAGGAGGAAACGGCACTGCACGTGTTGTGTCAGTGTGAGGGGCTCATATGGCTAAGGATGTTACTTCTCGGGGAGGAAAAACCAAGGCCTGTGAGCTTTACCCAAGAGCCGCTCTCCAGCATCAAGAGTCTGATTAAAAGGACAGGTATGGAGGGTGAGCTTTAAAGTGAGGGGAGCCACAATAGATCCAAAGGGGCCGCAGTGGCGTAGGCCTTGAGGCTGCCCTAGTCTAATCTAATCTAATCAGTTCCTCAAACGGTTACAATTTTATCTAAGTATATCTACATTTTTTTAATCACTTGTCCCACCAGACATTAAATCAGTTATTTCAAAGAGCTCTTAAAATGTAAATTATAAATCCAAAATTTCTATTTATACAGCCAAACTAAGTGGATGTTCTAAAATACATCAAGCAACACACATTATGAAACAAAACATAACAAAAAATCACTAACAGTGGAGCAATTGCGTATCTGATTTACTCATGAGAAAAACAACATACCTATGTCTTCAAGTATTAACATGAATGTATCGTAAACAGAATAGTTAGTTATAATAGTTAACAGTTATTACTGAAAGTAGTTGATGTAGTTACGAGATACTATAACTGTCTGTGAAATGGTGGATTTATTACAGTGTTATGGAGCCTCTATTTTCTTTTAAGAATAGCGTAGCTTTTCTCGCCATTAACTCCATAAGTTTGTGTTTCATATCATCGTGGTTTCATCAAGTTATATATATTTTTTTAAAACAACCTGAGTACATTGTGCTAGCGCCTCATTCGCTCTGCCACATTTAATTTAGATAGATCTTTATCGCCAATGAACTGACAAACCGTTATTGTTACACAAGCAAAAGAATGCGGCTTGGCACCAATGCACTCAGGATCATCATTTTTAAAATACGTAAGATCTTATTTACAAGTTTTATAGCATTATTATTTGTTTTATAGAGATACCTTATTTTCACCTTCTTTCCAATGAAGTACATTCTATAAATGGATGGTGTAATCATTTGGCCTGTTGTGAATCAAATAATCCAAAACCAAATTGCTCGCCACATTTCTCTTTACTTACAGGATATTCTTTGGGCACTGCTTCATTTTTATGAAAGATGAATTATGTATGCACTCCATGATGTCGTCAACTTCCAATAGCATCTAGTGTCTGTCGTCTCTGACCACGTTAGAATTTCTGCATTTTTATTATTTAAATAAAAGAATCTATCTTAGTGATTTCTAGCTTTAGGGTTAAGAAATAAATGAAAACAATAAAATTTAGTTATAGAAAACAGTGTGAAAAGGCAAAGCCCAGGTAGATACGGACAAAAACCGCTCACCACGCTCTCTCTTGTCAGCATATAAGGGTTCCGGACATCCGCTCTAGAGTTCATTACGATTCAGTACTCATCATGTAACCGCCTATATTCATTACGAGCTTCCTTTATCTTATTAGCCAGATCTGCTGTTAGATAGTTTTTCCAAGTTTAATTTATGTAAATCTCTCGTTTAGTTGGTTAGTCATCAAATGACGTAATAGTACTTTTATTGTCAATTCTCTTTACTCTTTACATTTAATTATCTTATTTAATACAAATACCCTCTAGTTGCTTAAATAACAGTTACCTAATTCTACGGCTACGTGTGACTAGACCAGCGTTTCCCAACCTGTGGTACGCGATATCATAGAAATGTTTTTTCATATATTTCATAGAAATTATTTCAATTAATAATATTATACAGTAAAGTTGTTAATATGTACAGTAATAAGATTGGTCTGTCTCAAGATATCCGAGAAAATATAGGAGCACATTTAACGGGATTAAAATTTTCTTTCATGGAGTATTTTCCAAAACCCGAAAACACATATGATAACTGGATTCCAAATCCCTTCTATAAAGAAAATTTAGGATAAGCAACATCATTATCAATAAAAGATAAAGAAAATTTAATAGCATTATCCTGCGACAGAACTTAAATGATAACTATTTAAAAATCTGTTTAAATAAACAGATTGTAATGAGTAAGCTCTATCCAAGCAACATTAAATTTAATTGGTAATTACAGGTAGTTGAATGCTTACAAGAAATTAATTTAGAAAATTTGGATTCTTAAGAATGCTTATACACAAACCTAATATTTCTATAATAAAACAGGGAACATTTGCACTTAACTGATTTAAATAAAGCATAACATTTTATTTAATATACGTATTTTGGAATTCACAAAACTTATTACAAAATTTTGTCAACCATTTTTAGATAAATTCATTTCTTTTCATGTTATAAGAATTCTTCTGAAATAAGGTTGGGTGGCACTTATGATATTGAATTTAAAATCAATAAAGTAATTTATTTAATCAAACCCAAAGATCATCATTTAATGTGTAATCAGAACGAGCCGGAAACCTTAGCTGCCCAGTCTATAAAAGTTTTAGAATCCCACTCTGTATAAAGAAATATAATAATGCTAAAGAAGAACTTTGTAAATTAATTAATAACTTTGAAGAGAAAAATATGTACGAAATTTTTAATTATTTAAAAAAAGTTTTAAAATTAAGATCTTACACTTTACAAAGTTTATAAAGTAAACATGAACTTGGAACTCCTTTGTAACAGATATGGTACATTCTATCTCTATACAAATAAAGATAATAATAAAATAACACTCTCGGAATAACAAATTTCACGAAATACAATATTTTTTATGAAGTACGTACCAAGTGGTACACGAGTCAAAAAAGGTTGGAAAACGCTGAACTAGACAGCTACAATCAGCCAATAGTTGGATATAGTCTTCCATTTCAAGGATAAAGAAACGCATTTGATTGCTGAATTTTATCAAATTCAGACCACATCCTGGTTCAAGATTATAAGTGACTAAAATGCACCCACTAACGGTGTAATGTGAAGAAAATTTGCAATAAATTAGAAGCTAAAACACTTGGTGAAGGATAAAAGTGATTCCTCCCAAAACATTCTTTGATAGGAGGCACTTACTGTATTCACAGGAAGGTTGCTTAAGATATAACCTGTACTCTTAGAATTGTATTTTTAAAAACATTAAACTCTGATATATTTTTATTAGCGATATTTCAGAATTGAGCACTTAAAAATTTCACAAAGTTACGCCGTACGCGCAAACTCTACATTCACAAACTGTACAGTAAGTAACTACGAGGGTCGTTTGAAAAGTCCGTGCAAAGTCAGAGAGATAGCACCACTGGCGCGTATCGAGGTTATGTTTAGTTAGTAGCATCTCTTGGAAGAACACACACCAAGTTTCAGCCAGATCGGTCTATTTCTTTGTGTTTGGCATTCGTTTGAATCGAGGAAGTCGAGTGATTTTCAAAAAATGGACGAAAAAGAATTTCGTGTGTTGATTAAACACTATTTTATGAAAGGCAAAACGCCTCAGGAGACTAAAGAGAAGCTTGATAAACATTATGGTGACTCTGCACCTTCGATTAGAACAGTTTATAAGTGGTTTCAAAATTTTCGGAGTGGCCATATGGGCACAAGTGACGCTGAACGTTCTGGACGCCCTGTTGAGGTTACTACTCCAGAAATCATTGATAAAATCCATGATATGGTGATGGATGACAGAAGAGTGAAGGTGCGTGAGATTGCTAGTGCTGTGGGCATCTCGAATGAACGGGTACATAATATTTTGCATCAACATTTGGACATGACAAAGCTATCCGCAAGATGGGTGCCGCGATTGCTCACGCTTGACCAAAAACGAAATCGAGTGAAGTGTTGCAAGGACGGTTTGCAGCTGTTCCAGAAGAATCCGCAGGACTTTAAGCGTCGTTTCGTCACTGTGGATGAAACATGGATACATCACTACACTCCTGAGACAAAAGAACAATCTAAACAATGGGTTACCAAGGGGGAATCTGCGCCAAAAAAGGCGAAGACCGTTCCTTCGGCCGGAAAGATAATGCTGACTGTCTTTTGGGATTCGCAAGGAATAATCCTCATCGACTATCTGGAAAAGGAGAAAACTATTACAGGTGCATATTATTCATCGTTATTGGACCGTTTGAAAACCGAGCTGCAAGAAAAACGCCCACGATTGGCCCACAAAAAAGTCCTTTTCCATCACGACAACGCACCAGCTCACACCTCAGCAGTTGTGGTCGCAAAATTAATGGAAATAGGGTTCCAACTCGTTTCACGTCCCCCCTATTCTCCAGATTTGGCTCCCTCGGACTACTATTTGTTCCCCAATATGAAGAAATGGCTGGCGGGAAAAAGATTTTATTCAAACGAGGAGGTGATTGCAGAAACGAATGACTATTTTTCAGACTTGGACAAATCCTATTATTCGGAAGGGATCAACAAACTAGAGCAGCGTTGGACGAAGTGTATAAGCCTAAAAGGAGACTATGTTTAAAAAATAAAAAAGGTTTACCCCAAAAATTAAGTAGTTTTTATTTTTGCACGGACTTTTCAAACGACCCTCGTATTTCCGAATAACTAAGCCCCCGATTGTCTAGATTTCGATCAAAACTTTACTAAGCTACCCCCATATAAATGTTTTATCACAGGAAGGCATTCTTGATCGATTGGGAGTCATCTTTCTTTACGTATCTCACTAGCTATAATTTATTCTGACGTATCATATTCACATTTCTCTTGGGCGTGGCTGTGAATATATAATAATATTTAATGCATTACCACTTCCTTGCTAGTGAATCAGCCTTTTCAGTACATATTATAAATCTCAGAAATTTATACTGCAAAACCTGGGTAAAGAAGTAACTCCATTCGAAAATAAGGTTTCCAATCATTTTTAGTTAACTGCATACGTTGGCAGAAATTCATTTTAGCTACTGTGTAGTTGGGAATCAGATTAAAATTCATTAAATTAAAATACCAATTGATGCTCGCTGGTGCCCATTTTTACGATGATCAACTAGCTATTCCACTTTTTTCTCCAAGCAAACCGTAGCAATATCTCAAATCTACAATTCCGATTTACTAACACTGCCCTCCATATTATTCAGGGAGACCCTCCATTGTTGACGTATATCCTAAGGCTTTGTTCAAACTTTCTTCTTTAACCTCACAACTCAACTTCTTGTAGTCCAAAATACTAGGTCGTCAGCCGTCAATGCGATGTGATGACACTAGGCCTTGCTTCTGTTATCGTCAACACATCATTAATCATTAAGTTTCTCAATACTCTGCCTTGAGAGACTCCTTGTTGGTCGGCTTGAATGGCGGGAACTGCATCATTCTACCCCCTACTCTTATCAGTTGTTGTGCAAGTAAAAGAGTTAATGCCTCTGTGAATGTTAATAATAATTTTTCCAATACAAATAAGCCGCAGTCTATTTGTATATTAATTTGTTTAATTACTTTTTGAGAGAGTGATAATGCATTGACTCACTAATCTGTCGGACCCCCAGCTGAGACACATCTGATCATCTTCCTGGAACCTTTTAGTACATTTCTTCCCACGTAATTCTTTCCAAATCATTAATTTTCTCAACAATTCCTCACAACTCGAACGAAATTTCGAGACGAGACTAGTCTGAATTAATAATTGTTGAAAATTACAATATATTTCTCCCTTGCCATTGCTTGCAGCCTTCTTCTACAATTTCTCTCTAAATAGTAATTAGCGCTGATATCAAATTTTTGAAATGAGCTCTTACCAGCACTTATATTTTGTAGTATCATATCTATCGTAGCATTAGAGTTTATTTATTTAGGAACTTATAGTTCTATACTTGAAATCTGTCAACCGAAAGTGGAACGATACTAAGTCATTTTCTTCAGTTTCTCACCATTTTTTTATTTGAATGAAAATCCGAAACTGATCCGAAGTTAAAACCACATGAGGACTGTGGTAGACGAACGTGACCTATGATAGGCGATAAAGAAAACGCTATCCGAATAATTTTTTGTTTCATTTATTCAACTAATAGATATACAGGGTGAACCAGTAAGTATTGTCCATAGGCCTACTGTGTGTAGTACATCTAAAGTGGAGTTCAATGACGTATTGGCCAACTTCATATTGTCCACTGTTCTTTAGTGACGTCAATTTAATTTTTTTTTTTAAATCTTTACTTTTTTCCAATAAAAATGTTATTACTCAGAAAGTTTTAGTCCGAATTCGATTCTGATGACACGGTTAGAAAGGCAGATAAATTTTCTAAAAATTGATACCATTTTGAAGCATAAGTTATGCTCCTAACAGCCTCAATCTTCCTCCGGATGCTGGAAAAATAAAAGTAATCGACATTTTTAAGAAAACTCATTAGGCCCTCATGTGATCATTATCAGACCTAGGTCCTGGCACTTTTTATAAAAGCTTCTTTGTTTAATGTTTAATGGGCTTTCAAACGGTATATCATTTTCCAGGATTCCTTTTATCTTCGTATGAGAAATTACGTTTGTTTTACAAGAAAACGTGTTCACGAGCACTCAACAGTGTTAGTTTATCAAGTTCATTGAAAACTCTTTTAGATGGACCAATAGTCAATTTTAAAGTAGGCTGTCTTAAAATAAGGAAGTCAAATGTTACAAATTGCAAAAAAAGTTACAAAAAATCTAATCTCTGAAATATTTAAGAAAATGTTAAGAAATATTTTAAACAAGTACTATTTTTAGAAAATCTATCTGTCTTTCTAACCGTGTCATCAGAATCGAATTCGGACTAAAACTTTCTGAGTTATAATATTTTTATTGGAAAACTCCACTTTAGTTAAACTCCTCACAGTAGGCCTATGGACAATACTTACTGGTTCACTCTGAATATAAATTTCTCCCGAATACGTACAGAAACCATCTAAAATTGCTTACTTAATGTTATATACAATCCAGATTGTTTGAAATTCTCAAACGCTTAAAACTGTTCTTTTATAAAGTGATTTTTTCTTTTTAAATAGTTTCTTTAAGGAAATAAAAAGTAAAAGTATAAATTAAAATGTTCTCTTACATTTTCTCTTTAGGTAAGAGAAATTTTTGCGGTTGTCGAACTTTTTAAATTTTTGATATAGAGGGGTTCACCGGGAATTCATCCGTTTTGAATTTCTCTGAGTAAAAAAAAAAAAAATTAAGTGCCTTAGTGGTGTGTGGTCAGCATAAGTAAAAAACGAAAAAATGCAGAATGTTCTAATTTGATAATTAGTTTAACCCGCGCCCATCTTGCCGCCAAAAACAATTTTGGAAAAAATCAGCCAACCAGATTCGCTGATTTTTTTTTTTTTTTACCTAATACTTGAAAAAGGAAATTTAGTTTTTAATCTTTGCAGCATCTTGAGGATCTTGTTCTTTGTGCAATTTGATGAAAGGTTTAAGGTAGGCTCACTGTCATTTCAGAGTGATGGACGAGAATATTTCTAGATAATTCTAAAAAGAAATTGATTTCAAAGCAAAATTCTAAAGATGAACGAAATTGACTGACATTCTGGGCAACTCCGCTGAATATCGTAGTTGATTGAAAATAGTCCATTTAATGTGAACAAGTACAATATTGAGGTCAACTACTTTTTGGTAAAATTTCAAGAAAACCTGATTACGTAAGCAGTGGTATGAGTGAGTCGTGTGGGTGTTCTCAGCAGATTTGTTTTTATTAGCAACAGCGTTAAGCGAGCTCGGCTTAGCCTGCCTCAGGCTGACAGCCACAATCTCCTGCTGCGCTGCTTCTATATAAAAAATAGAAAAAAGCGAAAGAAGATTATACGGTTGGAAGGCCGCTTATCTGACAGGTGTCAATTTGTTGAAATTTGTTATAGCCGTAGAGGCAGGGTTTTTGTGTGTGTTTATGTGTGGGGGTTTTTCTACAATAATGGTGGACTAACAATACCAAGGCTGGTCCAGGCTCTTGTGCAGGCTATGACGAGAAGTGGGGAAACGTCTCTTAACACCTTGTCGGAAGTCGTTGCAATCGCTAGTTAGCATTATGAGGCCTCTGGTGAGCATCTTCGGGGACATTGTAACAAAGGCGAGGATTTCCCTAATTAATTACTAGGAGTCCAGTTAATAAAGCCCTTATAATAGGAAGACGAGAAAAGGGTCATCATGTTTCGTCGATGGCAGTGGAATGGCGTACGTGTAATTTGAAAAGATGAGCATTTCATTGATACAACCGCCCTGAGGATAAAGAAGCGTTGCTCTCTCGTTCGCGGTAGAACACTGAGTGGGCAGGGGTTTTTATACATCAATTTAATCAAGTTATCATTTAGTTTTTTTAATATTTGTGCACAAAGCAATTTGTCTTATCAATAATAAATAAAGAATTTGACTTTGATTAGACTTTGAGATCATTAACTGTATTTATCGTATCCTTTTGTTTTTGTTTTTTGTTTTTTTGATGATTTAAGGGCGCGTCAACATCTAAGGTTATTGGCGCCCGGAGCTTTTTTCAGTACACTGCCGACCCCCGGACAGTGTTCTCTCGTTACAGACAACACTGTCCATCACCGGAGTTGTAAGAAGCTCCTAGAAAGACAAAATCTAAGGGTCAGCAGCTGGATTCGAACCCGGGATCTCCGCGTGGGAGTCCAGTACGCTATCCGCAGAGCTAATCCCTTCCCTCGTATCGTTTTGTTGATTTGTAGACCGTTGAAGACCGACGGTTTGAAGACCGAACCAACCAATGCCCTGAATCTCTCTTATGATGGAGATTATAAAATATCACCTTAAAGAACAACAGTGAACAATTAGTTTTGGAATCAAATAAAAGTCTTTTCAATGTACTCTTATGAGAACATTAAAATTCAAAGCGATTGTGACAAAACTTTACTCTAAAATGCCCACCATGTTTGGCAGTTAATAATGGGCTAGTCACCTTGCTAGCAAAGAAGCTTTGGCACAGTGTGTATTTTTCTGAGAGGCAAGGACAACATTGTGCAAGTGGTGTTAACAATGGCTGGCCATGACGTACATCTTTCATCAAGTATTAGAAGATTTCTGTCTGGCTCGTTTGTCTTCCATGTCATTGTTATACACTCCACGATCTACTTACTATCCTTTCTTCTACTGGGGCAGTTTCTTGGATAAAAGGATCACAATACACATATATATATTTTTTGTCTCTCTGCTACAAAAGGAATATGGCGTCTGCAGGCAGATTATCGAAGCTGATTTAGAAGGGTGTTTAAAAAAAGTAGTATAGTCGATGGCTACCTTCTCTAAAATGGTTATACCTAATCTATAAGATTTACTAGTGATAGGGGTGTAGTACTTTGACTGCATTACCTTCGCCCCAGATAAAATCCTATCCTAAATACACAATCACAAACTGTCACTCCTTGCATTCATTGCAATGAGGAGGAGCTTCATATTAACCACTTCCCACTTAAATAAAGCTTAATCTTTCATAACCTAAATGTAAATACTAGAATACCCTAAAAATTTTGTGGACAAACAGAAAAAAAAGCAAATTGGCCCTCAGTATGCACAGAATCCTCTTTTAAAATTGCGCGCAAGTTCCGTGGTAGGCCTGCACAATGCCTCTTTGTTGCAAGAGCCAGGCACTCTTCAAGAATCTGGTCCACAGTTAGCCTCTCCCTGCAAATTAAGCATCTTGGACCTCTTTCACCAGCCATAAGATGCTCATGTGTTACACGCGTGTGTCCGCCTTGTCAGTACTACCGATTTCCACCGCAGCAGGTTCTCAACTGGTCTAGTTCGTACGAAAGGCTTCTTTCTATTTATCATTTGAGAGGTTCCATAGATTCTGCCATTTGCTTACCATCATTTTATTCATGAACATTTTCAGATCATTAGGACACACTGGTGATGATCATATCTATGTTTCAGAGGCAGCACTTTTTGCCGCTCTAGCTTGTTGCTGGACATGCCTACGTGGCCTGGCACCCCTACAAAAACCTTATTTTTTTCCCCTCACAGCGAATAACTTAAACGATAATTTAA
Source organism: Rhodnius prolixus (assembly GCF_049639745.1). Taxonomy (NCBI): domain Eukaryota; kingdom Metazoa; phylum Arthropoda; class Insecta; order Hemiptera; family Reduviidae; genus Rhodnius; species Rhodnius prolixus. Next base: position 30,822,612 of record NW_027411581.1, on the reverse strand, counting down.
AACTTTTAATGAGCATTGGATCAGATGAGAACTTGTCTCGGAGAGCCTGTAATGCATTTAAAGAATCGGTTAGCACTAGTGCCAGGGCCGGATTTTCCTATAGGCTAACTAGGCTTCAGCCCAGGGCCTCAAGATCAAGAGCCTACATTCAAATTGTTATTCAAATTACGCTATTCTAAAAACAGTGAACACTAAAACTCTTTTTTAGTGATGTAACAATGCAGTGATGTATTTTATTATCTCTCAAGTAAGTTACAAACTTAAAAATGGGAGGTGAAAGGGCCTCATAAGTGGAATAGCCTAGGGTCTCTTTTCATCTAAATTCGGCCCTGCCTAGTACCCTTTGTTTGTTTTTTTTTTTTTTTCTGAGATCAGTTTTAAGGCCTACTAGATAGCGTACATTTCTGCAGTTTAGTTTTGGAGTGCCCAAATCTTGATGATTGCCTCCGTTTACTCAGTACATCCTACACCGCTGCCTAATTGGTCCCATTTGTAAAGATGCTCAGTATTAGTATTGCGTCCAGATTTACTTATGGATTCACCAACATGAACTTTAGGAGAGAAAGTACCAATTTTAGGAAGCTCAATTTGCTTTGTAGGACTAAGTAGAAAAGAAGAAGTAAGTATCAGCTTCTAATCTCCTCCTCATAAAACAAATTTATGCAGAATGTAATAAAGTAATTTATAAATAATTCGCCGCATTTCAAAATTAAAAGTATAGGTACTTACTTCTTGCTAACAGTTAATTTATTCATTAGATTTTAATATCTTTTTGCTGCTTTGTAGCTAGCGTACTACAACCGAAACTTTTTTTAAGGCGCGTTTTTTCTCTTTTCAGACAACACTGTCCATCATCGGAAAGTAAGCTGTAAGAAGCTCCTCAGAGGCGAAAATCTGAAGGACTGCAGCTTGATTCGAACCCGAGATCTCTGCGTTTGAATGCAATATACATTAATCACTGAGCTAACCTTACGATCAAAACTAGAATTCATATCAGAATATCTAAGATTAATATATCTGTTTTCCCTGATTAAATATTTTTTGTTTAGTTTGATTCATTTCAAAATTGATTTCAAGTTTATAACGTAAGGGGGGTAGGAGTCAAACTTAATATTACTAAGTAAACAATATTGGCCGGAACACAAAGAGAAGTTAAGTTCAACTTAAATTGCTTCACATAAGCGACAGATGTTATCTCATTTGATGAGGGTAAAGTGGATAAAGCTGATAATTGGAAATTAACAAAATATCTGGATTCCATTGTTATATCTATGGTAATCACTGAGAGACAACTTCGAATTAATTTCTATTTTGTGATCAAATGTAACGATTTTTCCACAATTTGTAAATAGGAGATAAGCGCATTGATATCAAAATAAGCTTCTCGAACTCTCCTCTGAAAGGAAAATTGGAGGGTGTCACTTTCCCTTCTTCCTGTTCTTGTTGATGGTAAGCGTGTTCGCGAGTTGATGACAAAAAAAAAATCATAAAAAATCTTAAGTTTTAATTTTCAAAAAGGTCGCGTATTAAAAGTTCAAAATAAAGATTTTAATATTATAAAAATCAGCAACAAATCAGGTGGTTAGTTCATTTACAAACTTAGGCATAATGCTCTCAAATTCTGGGATTTTTTCATTTGTCATGTAAAGAATAGTCTCACAAAGATAAACAAGCATCCGGTGCGATAAAATCTTTGTTAGTAAGCACTAAGTTATTTCTAGAAGTGCCAATTAAAGTTAAAGTCGATAACATCATCTGCCCAACTTACAGAAGCAAGAGTTTGGGCGCTAAGATTACATAGCAGATTGTAGTAATAAATTCAAAATATTTTAATCTTTATTTTGTTGATTTATGGAGACAGCTCGGATATATGGTTAGATCGGAGATGAGTAGAGTTAAGTTAATTTACTGTAAAAAGCTAGTAACTACTATTTTTACCTTAGGTTTATGCATCTATGTAACAATCAACGTAAAGTTACCGAATGGATCCTAGTTGTTCAGTTCAAACCCTTTAAACAGCTGTAGTCCTTTTTCCAGCTTGCCTTCAAGGTACCTCGACGTTATTACAAGTCAGTACAACTTGGGTTATGAAAAATACATAATTCATAATTTTATTTATCGCTTATAGTATTTGTGATAAATTAGAATGATTTTCTGCAAAAGTATTTATACAAATGTAAGTAGTTAAAAAATATTACGGTGTATTGGGTTCATATTGAAAGAGAAGGATCACATTTAAGATAAATACTTTAGCAGAATTACGTCTTTTTTAAATTCTATTTTTATAAATAAAATAAAGTAATATTACTTCATGCATCCTTCTGAAAAATAATCTATGCGCTGTGGATCCGTAAGGCTTTCTTATATAGGACAATTTTATCCTGCATTTATCATTTTATCATTAATTAGGATTGATTTCGGATTGTCCTACACCATTAAATTACGTTTCAGGAATGTTGGAATTGTTCATTTAAGAATTCAGCTTGTTAAAGTGGGGAATAAACAATTCTAGATGAAAATCAAGAAACTAGTCCTCGTGTTGGAATCCACATTGTGTCAGATTTAAAGAAGAAGGGTGCTGGTTAAATTTCAGTTAACCAGTTAACTGTTTATGACGAAGATATTCGTCATGAAAAAAGGGTAAAATTTTGTGTTATGATGAGTATCGTATATTCGTCATACGTTTTCTGTAGTGACCATCGGCAGTTAATTTTGCAATTTTAGTTAAAACTAAAATATATTCGTAAACTGCAAGAAGTTTGGAATATTTTGAGGCCATGTCGAAATAGAAAGAACTAATAGAAGATATAGTATGAATTAGTCTTCGTAAATGTATCCTTGTCTTTCATCACTGAATCAATAACGAATTCATATATTGTGTTAGGCTAGACTATGCAGTAAGTGGCGCGCCTGGTAATAAAAAACGGGATGAGGATCCTTTTGTTCCCTATTTACCTGTATTCAAGAGGCGGAGCTTTTTTTTTGGCTCATATTTTGGCGGAGATTTAGGGATCATCCAAATTGCATCGCGGGCTACTAACCTGCCAAGATAGTTCCCTGCATAATTATTTGTATTTTATCATCTGGTCAGGGATTCATTTCCATAAATACCAGTCTGTAATGTTGCGACCTACTCGGTATAATTGCAGCAGTGTGCATTCTTTGTGATTTGGTATTTATGCAAGGAGAGTATTGAGTGAGCTGTTTAGTGGCACCAGGTTTTTCCATGTTTTATGATTATTTGTCGGATTTCCTCAAAACTCTTTATCATTTGAATGCGTATTTGAGATAATAAGGTAATTTAGAAAATATTTTTGTCCGATCGAAGAAAGTAAATCAGTGTGTAGCAAGCTGTTACCAGAGTGCAACGAAATTTATTTTTGATGTTTTTGGTTCCTATTTATGTTAATATAAATAAATGAATAAATGTACATGAAATAAATAACGAAAACAAAATATAAAAGTCATTTCATTGCACCCTAATTTCATATCAAACAACTCTGGGTTTGACGAATATATTCGTCATCGCTTAATTTGTAGGACGCACGTAGAGGACACATTTTCCAACAAGGTCGAAACAGTTAACTGGTTAAAAGTATTATTTCTTTAAAAACTGAAGAAATTTAAATTACCCAGAAATATAATATTTTCACGATGAATTTTAAGCTACATGAAAGCGTAGGTGTTGTCAAGGATTCGGGAAAACAGGAGTTTTACCGAAGTTTGTTGTAACTTCAGCTAGAATGTACTTCTAATTTCGTAAAAGCCTCAAAAGTTTTCCAACTAGCAAACTACAAACCACCAGTTAACTGTAGCCTCTTAGTGACTACCAATACTGAACTCCACCTAGCTATACTTACTTGCCTAGGCTATGTCATGTTGGCATTTTAGACCTACACTAAACTGCAGAGACATATATGCACATACTCACTTACAGGTATGTACAACGAACGTTTATTTAGTTGCTCATCCAAGCTCGTTTTAACATTCTGCAACTCTAAACACTTGCTCTACTTAGTTTTGGCTGGACAACTTTCACAATGACTTTGTTAAATTAGACTTAAATTATGCACGCGGAAAGTTCAAGGAATTTTTGCTAACGTTTAGTAAATTTAAATATGGTATTAATGAAGAGACTTTAATCTTTACCTTGTAATTAACTTCTTATAAATGAGCAATTTAGGTTTATGGAACTTTATGAAACTGTTAAATTTTTTAATGTTCAATTTGTAGTTTGTGTAATTTTAATTCTACAGAGTATCAACTGGGTTAAAACAAAAAGTTAAAAGTAAACCTGTTATTCCAGGCGGCTTTACATCCAATTATCTGTTGGGTGTCGTGGTTTCTTTACTATAAATCCTCTTTTTTTTAAATAAAAAAAAGTGCGAATTTGTACCTTTATAGTCTAAAATAATTGTTTAATCTTCTTTTCTTTTATTTATTTGATTTAAAAAGAAAAATATTTTAGTTATTACTATAGCTAGCTCAATCAGTGACGCAAGTAAATTTGGTCAAAGAATAAGCCTGCCTAAATCGACTTAAGAGAAACCAGCCAGTCCTGTATTGCTGTCACTCCCTTGCATCCTCTCACTGTTTCTGTCAATCTGTCCATCCGTTTCTCAGCTCTTGTCCATCTGTGCAAAGCGCGAATTTTATATTTGAATTTAGAACTTGGGATTTAATATTAACGACTGCGCTATGTGCGCAGCTAGTAAAAGAGATGATGTGCACAAATATAGGACCGTGAATGATGGTCATCCAGTTATGGCCACCCTGTGTCCAACAGAACTGGATGGATGATGTGTAGTAATGCTGGCAGAGAATTTGGGTGTGAAGACAAGTTGTTTGCTGAATTCGGTAAAAAGAGATCTAGAAACTTCAGAAACCAAAGGAATGATTGAGATCTTTATGAATAGTTAGGTAGATAGTCTAATGAGGAGCGTTTACGATATGAGGCAGAGGAACTTAGATTGTAGTCCCTGTATTCTGTTTATGTTTGATCGTTCAGCTGTACCATAGAGTACGAGTCCATATGGGGGCGAGCCTTTTATTAGCAATTTGATAATAAAATAATTGTAAATAATAATAAATTTTAAAGCAATTTGCTTTCGTTAAGTTAGTTTTGCAAGAATTTGAATCCTTGTTGAGTTCAATTTGTTTTAAGTTCCTATACTCGTATACTCAAATGAGTCTCTTATCAAAGAAACCTCAAATAGCCGGCTGATGAAACAAGACTATTGTTGAAAAAGGTAGAGTAGTTTAAGCGAAACTGTGATAAACTTGAATTTAGCCTCTGCTGTAGTTACGCTGTATTAACGCTGCAGTAACAATGTAGTAACGCTGTGGTAAGAGATTAGAGATAATATTGATGAACTCAAAAACAGAACAAAAAAGCACAGAAACTGTAAATTTGATATTCAGTTTAAATTCGTTTAACACACCGGTTAACTTTGGAATAAAATCAGTCACCCGAAATTGCCATTATCGAAAACACCGCCCACGATAACCAGTAATTGTATGAACATCTGTAACATTTATTCGAATCTTTTTCAAACAAAAATTCATATTAGGGGATTTTCGAGTGCGGTCTCTTCAATTTGCCATTTCAGTGTAGTGTATTGCCTGCCTCACCGCCTACGAAATATTAGTATTTTATTTATTTATTTCTGTATTGTAATACAAAGTAGCACGTTACAGAAAGAGTTAGCATTTTACTGTACTATAAGAATTAAGATACAAAAGTAGTTGAACTAAACAAACTTATACTGAAATTAAACATAATAAAACTGTAGGTGAATTTAAAACGAAAAAGGGAAATGTCACTCAATAATACTTATACTGTTCTTTTCTTTTGCTCATAGTCAAAAGGAAACTAAATAAGTGGTAGCTCTGGGAAACAACATCAACTTATAATAAGCAGGAATCTAGGCAGTACAAAATCACAAATTATTCGTTCGCATTACCGACTAAAGTAACATTATAGTTCTAGTGAGCACAGACTGGACATTACTCTTGTAGCAAAGCACTACGTAGTCTCATTGCATTAGTAAAAAAGTTATACACATTAAATACTTGAGTTTACGAAATATTAGTAGAAATTAAACGTGTAAGAGAACTTCCAAATTTGGAGTAAATTAGCTTATTTGAAGTGCTATTTTATTGAAGAGGTTTGCAGCTTTTTTGACGATTTATTTCCGAAAACAGTGCAACGCTTTTATTTACACAAACATTCGAAACACTTTTGCTGGCAAATTTTTTTCTTGCATTCTTAGGGATGGATGAAGTAAGGCTTACATCTAAAATGTCTAGGCATTATCGGCTCTAATACTTGTATATTTGACAATGAAATATCTAACCAAAATTTGGAATAGAAAAAAGTCGACCAGAAATGCGGTTTTTCAGAGTCTTTTTTTTTTCTTTTTTTTTTTTTTTTGCATCTTCTGCCATTTTCTAAGGAGTTGCCGCAGGAACTTGGGTAAAAAAACCTGTGATAGGGCCTGTCGGTCAGCTTTGAAAAAAGTTTTGGCAACTTTACAGCCCTGTAACTCAGGATCCAGTTGACATATCACAGTAAAATTAGTAAAATTATATAGTGGTGGTTCTAGGGGAGTCACAGCTCCGTCACCTTTCCTTCAAAAGAAATACGAGGTGTGGCTATTAAATAACGAGACTTTTGCTGTAAAACATTTAATTTTAAATTTATACATATTTAGTTATTATCACCTTCAATATACACCCCTCCCCTATCTCTACAACGCTCCAAGCGAATTTACCATTGTTCGAAACAGTGCTGGAAGTCTTTTTCTGCATGACGCGTACCGCTTTTTCTTTCACAGCTTCAACGGACTGAAATCTTGTTCCTTTCCATGCAGATTTGACTTTGGAGAACAAATAAAAGTCACATGGGGCCAGGTCAGGTGAATAACGGTTGGCCTAAAACTGGGATGTTGTATTTGGCTAGGAACGTATTGACAGACAATGCAGTGTGAGCCGACGCGTTGTCTTAATGGAGAACCCATGACTTGTTCTTCCACAAATCGGATCGTTTTTTTCCTTACTCTTTCACGGAGTTGAGCAAGCACCTAACGGTAGTAATGTTGATCAATTATAATCGATATTTTCATCCGTTTTGGACGTGGATGGGCGACCCGGGTGGTCATCATCTCCGACGTCTTCTCAGCCATCTTGGAAACGCTTGAACATCTCAAAAACTTGCGCACGTGATTAACATTCATCGCCATAAACTTCTTTTGATAAAAGATAAGTTACAGTAGCGGTTTTACCCAGTTTCATGTGAAATTTCACGATAATTCGTTGCTCTACTACATGTTTTCGGCAAAACGAAACTAACACCTCTTACCCAAACGACGGTTCCGGTCAGACAGATTTCTCTACAAACACGTGAGACGCTGCAATCGAAAGAGAAGGCTTTACGCTGCACAGCTGTCGGTCGTTAGGATTTGGCGCATGCATAGTTCTTCTGTAGCAGCTTCAGTCTCGTTATTTAATAGCCACACCTCGTATTGTACACAGTGAACATGTCTAATATTGATGGCATCTATCTTATTCGAGAAAATTCCAAGTTTTGGTAGAAGAAGTAGTGTGGATGTTCTCAACGGGATTTTTTTGGATTGTTACCCCGCCTAGAATCGAGTATCTCCCTAGTTATCTAAAGTAATCATGACGGAGGCAGGTAAATTCTCAATTTTCGAGTGAAATAATTGTTTTGAATAAACTTAATAAACAATTTATTCCAAATCATTGTTAATAATGAATGGGTAGATGAGACATGTTGAACGCAATAGATCTAATTAATTGAAACATGTTTCACATTACATATGAATGACTGCGTCACACATTCTCAGTTTATTAAAACAACGTGCCTTTCGGTATTAATTAATAACCGCTGTAATGTTCCAATTTTCTGACAGCGTAAATTCTCACCATGATTCAAGGAAATTATCCCACTTTGGGATATCATTGGGGCACCAATATTTGTGCCATTATACTTAAAGACCATCGGGAGCACGAGATATGTTTGTTGCTCAGTTCGAGGTTTTATGATTATTGAAGGAGTTTGTGGTTAACACTTTGGCTTTTTACCAATGGACTACCATTTTCATATTGTATAGTTAACATTTGAACTAGTTAGTTATGAGATTGAAAAGGTTGGGGACACGTAGAGAGGATGCCTGCAGGGAGTTTACTTAAAAAATTATTAATCGGAGAAATCAGGAGGCGCGAGAAGTTGAGGGCTTAGATTTTTGATGACGTAGAGGAAGATCTCCATCGGGTTAGAGTAAGAAGATGGCGCTTTAAGGCTACCGAACGGAACGAATAGAATACGAAACCGTACCATACAGATTTTTTGATGAGTATGTGACTTTTTAATGCTGGTCACCTGTACCAGATTACAGAATGATTTCCAGAACAGCAAATCACTGTCAGGCTTTATAGGTGCATGTCCATCATTACTACCTCCAATGAGGTACCTAGTAGTGGAGGAGTACGGCACAAAGGGCGACCCGTCACGTTTTAGTGTAAGGGTTTAGTTTCACTTAGAACATTTACTTTATTAGAATGTTCCAGTAATGTTACGAGTATTCAGTAATTGATTACATTGAGAGATCTTGGGAATGTAAATTTACAGTAACATTAGGTAGTCTATCGTAGTCTACCGCTAAAACTGGTTACTTTGTGAGAGGACCATTGTGTCTTTTAGAACAGGGGCTGCCAAAATTTTTTAATCATCGACCCCTCAATTCTTTGCTAATTCATTTATCGACTCCATCTATAGAAAGATGTTAAAAAAGTAAAAAAATTATGCGTTTCTTAAATGATTAACATTATTTTGACAAAATTAAATTTTTACATAAATCAATGATTGCTTTGCTTGATGACAGAATTACAGATTGATTGATTTATTGCTTTTTAAGTTATACACTTTACTAGCAAGAAGTTGTATTTGTGATGCAATAATGTTGAACTCCAAGTAATCCAAATAAATAATTAAATGCAAAAAGCGCATTTATTATAATAAAATTATTAAATTAATGTAATAAATTGCTTAAAAAGTACATTCTATTACCTCATTCACTATCTATCGCCTGCATATTTCTCCTTTCTCACTGCTTGACAATATCTCGGAGGGTTGTCAGAGGACAAATTGCTCCTCTCTTGTGCTCATCTTTTGCACTTATCATATTTACTAGATGCATGCTTGTGCAGTTGTAAATATGTCAATAAATAAATTTAAATTAAAAAAATAAATAATTTTTTTATTTTATTTTTAATCTTTTATTGTAAATTACCACTGCAACCGTTGTTGCATAAGCAAATATGGTAAAAGAAAAAAGAAATAGATGAAAATCATGAGTGGAGAAGGCACCCAGTGGTGTCACTCCAGTAACGTGCTTTGCTCTCACGATAAGAGAAGATCACGAGGCCATCTTCTCTTCAATCTCCTTAGAGGATTACTTGGTAATGTGGAGGAAGATAGGTGTTCTATGAGAGGGTTAGAGAGAGCTGCTGTAGAGGAATGAAATTTGAAGAAACGAGTGTTAGCAAGATCTATAATGAAAGGAATTTTGAGGTCATTATGGATAGTGAGGTTAGATACATAGAACGGAGCGTTAAGGAGTTTTCGAAGTATTTTTGACTGTATGCCTGGAGGCGAAGTGAGTTGGAACGTTTAGTCGATCTTCATACTTCGATGCCGTATGACCAAATAGGTCGCAGTAACAGTAGATGTAAGAGTCTTTTGTTATGTAGGGTTAAGTTTCGAACATTTGTCAAGTAATGAAATAGATAAAATAAATAAAAAATAAAAAGTACAGAAAATACAATAAAAAAAGCAGAACACATAATTATCAAAGAAAATTTGATTAATTTGCTTTGTTTGATGACGCTTGGTAAGATTAGCAATGTTTGGATTGAAATTTGTTGGTTTCAGTCTTAAATCGCCTCAGATCTCCACGTTCAGTTTATTTCACTGCTTTGTTAAAGTAGAATTAACATGATTGAAGCATTTCCTAACGAAAGTCGGATGTACTGTAATCGTATTATATCGTATTCGCACTTGCTGTCCATAAAGTTGCGATTGAATAGCATTAGTATTTACTAGATCTGATCGACCCCTAATTATATCGACCACTTTGATCATTCCTGCTTTAGAGGCTACAGTTTTAATTTATCTCTAAAAAAGTGGAATACAAAAAAAAAAAGTTTACTTTACTTTAAAGGTAATCTTGGACAATGAAGGAAGTGAAGAGGATAAACTAATGTGGAAGCGGCGAAGATTCGCTCGTCACCTGATAGTAACTGGGTTTATATTCTATTTGCATATTGACATTCCCTGATTCTGCCTTTATTTTTGAAAAATATATATTTGTGTGGCACTTAGTAAATTGAGAAATATATCCATTTCAGAAATATAGTCATTGAAGTAAAAAAAAAAAAAATGTCTGCTGTATAGTGAAACCAGGAATAACATACGGCTGAAAAACTAACAAAGGACAAAACAAAAAAACATTTAAAGATGCTGAAAATAAGAAAAGGAGAAAAGAGTATAACGAATAGGGCAGGAATTGAAGGCACTTCAAAAGGAAACTTTTTGATAGAGTTAGGTTGTACGCTCGGAAGATGATGGTAAATGGATCTAGGAAATCTTGAATTGATGGGCTTTTAAAGAATGTCGGTGACGAAAAAATGGGACCAGGATTTGTGCTGGTGGGGAACTCTTTGGTCGCCTTTGACGGAGCAGAATGAAGGAGGCAAGCAGAAAGTCTGGAAGAAAAATAAATACTGAAGATCTATGATCAATGTGAACTTAATACTATTTATGACAGTGAATCAATAAAAAACTCAATTTGAAAAGAATAATTTTATTAAATTGAATTAAAAGGAAATATAAAAAAAAAATGGAAATTACTTTAAATAAAAATAAATAAATGAATGAATTCCAAAAGGAAATGGAAATTACTAAAACTTGAATAATAAAAGGAAATACAAACAAATAAATGTTCTCTAATATTTCTTTTTTTTTCCCGCTAAATTAAATGTAGTGGAATTAGAACTAACTTATCTATTTTGCTTGAAAATATATACAATTTGCTCATTTCATCTATAATTTCCTTTTGAAGTAATATGTACAGCGATTTCAGATTAAAGACATGTCAATTTTAGTTTTTTTTATAAATGGACACTCCTTTTGAAAATCCGCATTGAACACACATTTTCTTCTTGTCATGGCCAAAAAATAAATATATTTAATGAAAAAATATTCAGCCAATAATAATTTCATAATCAAAATAAAGATTTTGAAAAATAAAATAGCTTCTTACCTGTTAGAACGTGCCGTGTTTTGTGCTATGCTATTATAGTATAGTTTAGGTTAGTTTAGTTATTAGTTTTTACATGACGTTTAGCGATCGATGTTTACACTAGTCGACTAGTCTACTCTATCGGTAAAACATGTTGTATTTTACACAGGGCCGGATTTTCCTATAGGCTAACTAGGCTTCAGCCTAGGGCCTCAAGATCAAGAGGGGCCTATATTAACCCATTAACTGCCATTTTTTTTTTTGAGAAATTTTACTATTTTTTTCAAAAAATATAGTTTTTTAATAACTCCAGTATTAAATAAATAGTTTTTAAACATTTCGTTTTATTAAAAAAATTAATTTTTTTGAAAAGTCCCATTTGGGTATTATGGCAACTACAGGTACAAAAAATCATTTTTTAAAAAACATTTGATCTTTGTAAAAACTAAGTATATACATCAACAGAGATCATTTTATTATTAAAAGGAAGTACCTAAGGGTTTAAAATATTAGGTTTAAAAAAAATTATTAAGAATTGTCAAATTTTTGAAAATAGGAGTGCCATTTTTCCGTACATTCTACATGTATCCCTACATTGCATTTCCTAAGTTTTCCACATCTTCATCCTCGTACCAATATATCTGCTCTTGCGGAAGAGAAAGGTATCCAGTAAGCAGGAGGAATAGAGTAAACTTACAAAGGCAATCTATAGAAAACTGGATTTTATGACTATTATTTTGGCAGCGTCAGATACACACTCACTTTCACGATATACAGCATTATGTCTTCTGATATCAGGGTTTCGAGCATCCGTACAGGTGATTTTCCTTGAAGAACCTTTTCTTTTTTCCTCTCTTTTTAAAGTTACCTTATTACCTTCAAAGAGTTTGAAGAAATCACTTCATTTTCTTCCAAGATGACCTCACAGGCCTATTTTTTTTTTGTGACATTTTTTAGCTTTTTAGGCGGGCAGGGTAATTCTTCATTGATACCTTCTTTAGGAAGATTGTTATGAATTTCGATACGTCCTGGTAGGTTCTTTGGGACTGTAGATTCTAAGACATTCTCATCACTCTCCTCGTCATCAGTCAGAGCAGCTACTTTATCTGGTGGTAACTATATGACGTCCATAACATCACTGCCCTCAATTCCATCATCAAATTATTCTAGAAAATAGGGATCATTTTCTATTGACTCTAAGTTCACCCAAAGTGAATTGTTTTGAACCCATAGCTGGAGAAACCAAAAAACTGATTTCACAAAAAATGTACCTCTATCAGCCATAATCCCCAAATGGGGATCACTAAATATAAGGTCAATACTCGAAACTAAAGGCTTCATTTGGGAAGAAAGCTATATGTTTCAAAAGTTAAAGATATATGGCACATATTAAACGCAGAAGAAGTTTTTAACTCCAATTCGTTGATATTTTTTTTAAATTGTGAACTCGGTCATAATTATTCTTACCGCTCACCTTGCGTGATGACAACTTCAAAACGTTATTGTTTAGTTAAAAAAAACTCTGGTTATTCCAAATTCACTTAAAATGATTACACACTGTTTCATTAACGTTATAGAAGGGTACAGTATCAAAACTTCCAATTCTGCCGACAGAAAAACCTAAATAAAGCCATGATCCCCAAATGGGGCTTATGGCAGGTAATGGGTTAAAGTCACCACATTTTCATTGAGACAAAGCGGGACAAAATGAGAGTTACAATTTAGTTATATATATTTTATTGTATACATTCATATACCTGCACAAAAATGTATTTATTATTAATTATTGGTAACTATAAAAATATTTGTAGCAATATTTGAACATCGTGATTTTTAATCAAATTAAATTTTTTATTTCAAAAAAATTATGATTTTCTTTCAAGGTCGTATTTTTGATCCGAGTGAATACTTTGCAATAGATTCGGATCATTTATTAAAATGTCGTGAAATATTTCACATGAATTGGTCAAATTATATTTTACACTTAATAATATAGATTTTAAAGTTTTAATGTTCAACTGCGTTTTTTCAGTTTGTCCATATTTTATTGATACTAGAAAAAACACGTTCTGTTGCTGCATTTGTTCCTGGAAGGGAGAGCGCGAATTCTACAATTTTCAAAATATTCACCTCATCAAAAAGATCATTTTCGCAAATATTATTTTTCGGAAAATGGTTAATAATAAATTCAAAAGATTTTTCCACATATTCCCATAAAATCTCCTTTTTTAATGTCACCCAATTAGACGACCCCAATGTACGAGACCTAACGACAATGATCGAACACCACCGAGTAAATCTAACTCGGTACATAGCCTAATTTAGTTTACTCTGCATGCATTTTATGTGTTTTTTAATGTATTTTTTATTTCTTTATATTCACCATAATACCTAATAAATAATAGGTAATATATTTTTACAGTACTTTTTAAATAAGAAATGCAGATATTTGCTAAAAAGCGGGACATTTTTAAAAATCGGCGGGACGTGGGACAGTCCACTAAAAAGCGGGACTGTCCCGCCAAAATCGGGACGTGTGGTCACTTTAGCCTACATTCAAATTGTAAGCAAAATTAAAATTACAGTACCTATTCTAAAAACAGTACCAATAACAACATGTTTCATTTAACATATTGATATATTATCACAGTAGTGATGTATTTTATTATCTCTTATGTAATTAACAAACTTAAAAATGGGAGGTGAAAGGGCCTCATAAGCAGTGTTCCCTCTAAAGGCCCTCTAAGCTGTGCGCGTGTGCGCTCGCACATAAATTTTAAACATAGCGCACATGAAAAATATTTGCGCGCACAAAAATGGTTTGATTAAAACAAAACAAAGAAATCGATTGCAGGAACATATGGATATGCTGATGAGAGTAAAATCATATATGAATGACGGAAACAATGTAAATTTAAGTTAAGTTTATGCAGAATGGTTAAAACCAAAAGGCTGGAGAGAGAAGTTATAAAATAAATGCCATTCATAAAAAATGTAATCCTTAATTGTAAAATTGTTCAATAATAAGCAATTGTGAATTGTCGTTCTTGTTTGTTTGTTTTGACGAATGTGTTAATTTAAAAAATTAGAAGCAGACAACGTTTTTACATTTTAAGTATTTAAATTTTCTTATTTTCCATTTGAATGGAAAAGGGAAGTCACAGTAATCAGCTAAATTCTGTTTTCACGACCTAATGATTTGACTTGACTTTAGGGTAGCTTTTTCATTGTGTTCCGTTGTATTGTATGTAGTACAAGTGGTATGCTGTAAGATCGAGTCAATGCATTTAAGTAGGAACAAAATTTGGCTGAATATTCACACTATTATTGTATTGTCTTTTATTATTATTATTATATGCACTTTTTTAAATTGCCGCAAAAAATTTGTTTATTTTAGAAAAAACTGCACACACCTAAAAAAGTGCGCACACAGGTCACAAAAAATTAGAGGGAACACTGCTCATAAGTGGAATAGCCTAGGGCCTCTTTTCATCTAAATCCGGCCCTGATTTTACTCTAAAGGTTCGTCCAAAGTTAATGTACACAGAAAAAATTTTTCTAAACGATTATTTGCGAACTTAATTATTATACATTTATACTATATTTTTACATTCAAAAATTAAATTTGAGTATAATTTAAATTTCATTGAAAACAGTACAAATAAATAAAAAACAGGACATTTATGCTAAAAAAAAAAAAAAAAAAAAGGACAGCGTCTTAAAAAACAGAACTGTCCTGCCAAAAACAGTACGAATGGTCACCGTAGGTATAGACGACTTCCCGAGTCTCAGCCTTCCCAATTTCGATATTTTTGAACTTACTGTTTTCTCGCTGGTTTAGAAACATCTTTCTAGTTGTAAATATTTTATTTCTTTGGTTACATATCCCAATGGTAACGCTACAAAAAGGTTTTGTAACTTTAGAATTTATAATTATTTGGATTTAATGTGCTCAGATTATAATTCTAGTTAGTAACTATGATGGCTATTTTCGCCCTAACCTACATACGATATCATTACATCTTTTCTTCTCCGTTTACATGTGTTGTTGGCCATTTCGCTCGTTGTAATTTTAATGTCAAATTGTTTTTCAGTGGTAGTGGTGCGAATTAATGGCGTATACCCATTTTCTGGTATTTTTGCCCATTATGGAATGTTATAGGTTTGCCCCTTTTGTAGGTTTGATTTGGTTTTTATAATCAGATTGTTGATACATTCGCATTCTCATGCAGAATGTTTTAATCCGTTCTGCTTAAAAATGTATACAACTTTAAACCCCTAATTTATTAACCAATAAATTCTGGCGAGTACTGAGAATTTTGTGAGTTACACTTTAATTTAAATTTCAAATACACTTGGAGTGAGAAATAAGGAATGAGAGGTTAAACCATGTACCCCATATTTAATGGCGAATAATGCGAGTTTAAACTAATATATGTATTTCTATATTATCCGTAATCCCACTGGCTTGGAAGTCTGCTGCTGAACTATGTATGTATATTTCTAATATTGTTGCAAACTGCTTTATAAACAAACCCTAAGCTGTAGTTTTTGCATATTTAATAAAAATGATGTGGCAAATTTGTCTATTATTCCAATAGATAATAATTTTGTTTGTTGTTTCTCAGAAATACGTGGATGAATTTAATTGACCAATTTATTGCTGCCCTTATTGCTGAAAAAATAGTATCTAGCCTTAATTGTTTGGTAGTATTTATAGTTTCAGAATTTGTTTCGTATTATTGTAACATTGCCGAATTGAATTTAATTATAATTCTAGTAGATTACTGTTTTGGAGGGTTTTAATTATTTATTAAAATAGTAATTTCTATTTGGTTTAGGCGTTTCCCACAATAGGCAAATTATTACGATTTTTTTGAGAAAAATTGAATTTTGAAATTAAGAGAATGGTTTGGAATGTATATTTTATTGTATTTGAATACATTTGGAATGTATTTGAAAGAGATATTTTCAGGGGATAATTTTTTCGTTTTTTAAATACTGGATAATTTTTCAACCCGTCCACAACTTAATTCCTTATATCTCAAGCGTTCTAATTTTTAAACACATGTAACACTGGAACTTTTATTTAGCTGGCTTTTTTTTTTTAATTTTGCATTCTTCAAATACACTGAACGGGGTGTAAACTGGCTTTAATTGTTATAAATAGCGCCATTAAGAATTAACGAATTATGTACATATTTAAAATTATCGGCTACAAACAAAACAGTAGTAGGATCATTCTTGAAGGTTGGCCAATGAATATCAAATTCTTTCCCTAAGTAGTTTACAGGGCTGCAATTTCAGAAAGATATGTTTAAGTTGAAGATTAAAAAAGAAAAAAAATTGTTGATAATATAAGGGATTAATTGAGCCGTTTATTTTGAAAGTGGCCTAACTCCATTTATCTTCAAATCGAGATATTTAAGGGTTTGCGTTTCAATGAATTTAAAAATATACGTATAGGATACTAATGATTCATACTGCTTAAGTGTATCTAAGGGTGTTAAATTTATAGTTCCTATTAAAATAGTGGCAATTATTAAGTGAATAATATGCGTTTTCTTATCAAAAATGGAGTTAGGCCACTTTCAAAATTAACATCCAGATTCATTATAAAATTTGAAGGTGCCCAAGTCCATTCAACATAATTTAAGATGCTTCAAATTGAAAAAACCATACTTAATTTATTTTACATAACTTTAAAACTATTTCTCCTTCACTATCTGAACTAAATGGTCTTGTTCTGTTCTTCCCCATGGGTGAAATAATTTCTACAATTTAATATTAAATTTTAAGTTTTATATTAATTAAACGTACTGGTTATTCAACTAACGCAATTGTCCAAAAACTGAGGTTAACTTGTTAAATACTAATTAATTAAAATTACTGCCTTCAGACATTATCAATAATATAATTATTATCTTGATTTAAGTATAAATGGAGTTAGGCCACTTTCAAACTACACGGTTCAATTATTGAACTCTGAAAACTTATGTGTCAAGAATTTATCGTATTTGCTCGGAATATGAGCAACCTGAAATGCTTTACTGATAAATAACAGGAAGTTGTACAAGTAACCATGGCAACCGGAAAAAATTGACAAATGGAGTTAGGCCACTTTCAAAATAAACCGCTCAATTATAAACTTGCCTTATGAATGACTTATAAATTTTCATTATAAAAATATTTAAATAAAACGTTTTCACGAAGGAACCAATTTTTCTTATTAATATGGTTTCAAAAATTCTGTATTTGTTTATTTGAAATAACTGTAACATATTTCTCATTGTCAATTCTTATATTTTAGACCTGAATTTTACGTGACCAATCCTTAAGAACGACCTTATTGCTATAACAATTCAAGTTTAACACGCGTATTAAACTATAAAGAGAAATTTAGGATTCAAACTAAATTGAGAATATCGTACTTAATGACTGGAATATTATTAAATACAAGTCTGAAAGAGCGTTATTAAACTTAACGCAAAAATCTTTATAAAATGCTGAGAAATTAGTCAGAACCACGGTAATACTGATGCTGAATGAGTAGAATAGTTTTGAAGCACTAGTATACTGCTAGTGACAAAATGGTTTTACTGAATTCCATAGTATTTATTCAAGTTGCTTATTTTAATTTTTTAGTTTTTTTTGGATATTTATTTGTATTTTCAATTTTGTGTTCTTTCTTTTGAATTTTCTATCTAAAAACGATGAATTAAACAATTATTTATTGTCTCATCTGATGCAGCCAATCACAAATTCGTTAATTTGATTTCCAATTTTTATGAGATGAGCACTAGATACTCTTCCAGTATCCTGGACGAATCTTTTATTTTAAATAAATTCCTGGTCCGAAAATTTCTGGATATAAACTATTCTTTATAACCTTTATTGGATTTTTGGCCATTAGCGTAAAAATAATAGAGTACATTTTTTTTTAAATTAATTTTTTAACCTTTGCCAATTTTTGTAGATTGTATTCTTTATTAACAATATTATTTTGTACTCTAAAAATATCTGAAAAACTGTATCGACGTGAACTTTCTTTTCTGTCTCTTTTTTTAAATACGTGAGGTTCTATTTTTTTGTGTTAGACATTTTTTAATCATCTATATTCACAAAATTTTACATATTGATGAATTCAGAAAAAGAATGGAGAGAAAATTCAGATAAACTCCACAATAGAAAAGCAGTGTGTTCATCGAAGAACGAGAAAATAAACTTAGATCCCGTCAGAGCTGAGGCTAAGAGCTAATCGGGAATAATAGAGTATCAAAAACAGTCCAAATTTTGATTATTATATTTTTTTTCCAGTGCAATACTAGCCTCCGGGCAGTGTTCTCTCATTACATACAACTCTGTCTATCACCATTTACTGAACTGTAAGGAGCTCCTAAGAGAATATCTGTTATATTAGAATAATAGGGTTAGCAGATGGATTCGAACCTGAGATATCCACGCGCTTACCCCTGAACTAATTACTTCCTTTCATTGTTGTTATATTTATTTATTTATTTATTCGTTTTGTGAATCACGTACAAAGAGTTGAGCAAATGAATACTCAAGAAAACTAATTCTACCAAAAACAGAATAAGTTAAAAAAGAAACTTTCATTAAATAAATACTAATAAAAAAGATAAATGAAACTTAATAAACTGTAAGATTACATCAAATTGGGATTAAATAAGCAAATTACAATTAAATCAATGAAGTCAATAAAGTTCGGCTCTTCTTCTCAGACATTCTTTTAAATAAATAAAAACATAATTCATGATAAATTCATCATTTGAACCTAACAGAGAGTATTATACAAAAATAACATCTTTTTAAATATTTCTGTCTAATTGAAAAATACGCTGGACAATATACGATATATGTGGCAAATCTTCATACACTTTCAAATCACATAACTGACAGAAAGTTTTTGGATTGATTATATACTTATTGGCACTGATTTTTAATGAAATACAGTATTGACCTGAAGCTCTTAATTGTGCAAATAGTCTTAATTACTGCTAACGGTACTTTTTGCAGAAGGTATTTTTTAGTTTGCAAACTCTAGTCATACAGACCATAATAGTAGAACTAAAATTGGAGCTATTAAGAGATTCTTTAAATAAAGTTCATATTTGGACAGTACTATAGGGATTATTTTCTTAAAAACAACGGGATCTTCTGCAGACAAGACAAGTGCTTGATCTACACACTGGAACAAAACAGAAAGCTGAGAGAACCAATTATATTTGGGTAAATTATGAACTTTGGAATAGTCCCTGAGTGGCTCAAGGCAAGCTTTTGGACATCTATTTCCATTCATGCTTAACAATTTTAAAAGCCAGTTGAGAGCCCTTTTCAATATGTTCATTATTATATATTATATCTCCTTAACAAAAACTTAAGAGTTTAAAATGTTAAGTATAAGGGTTGATTAAACGCCAAAAGGTACACAAATCAGCAAGTACCCATCATTTCATTTACACTTCATTGATATTAACTTTTCCTTCACATTTTTAGAATTTATTAGATGTCACAGACCCTTATGCTGGCCATTTTCATGCATAAAATATCACAAATCTGTACAAAATTTCGATTCGAATGACATTTCATTCATGAAAATCGGTTCACGCCTCGATAATTTGAAATGATTGCTATACTTCCTCTTATCAAGTGTAAGAGCAGATCGTCGCTTTAATGTTACGTAGGGAAGCCCTAACCCTATCAAATTTTATTAAAATCGGGCCAAGATTTACAGAGAAATTAGAAATAATAATTTTAGAGGGGGCCTTACATAAAGGGGGATAACCCCTCTCCCATTCCATGTACAGCGTCGAGACACCCAAAAGGCACATCTACGTAAAATTCCAAATCGAATGACAACTCATTCATGAAAATCGGTTCGCCCGTTTAGGCGCTACGTTGTTTACAAAAAAGGTAACAACAACAACAAGAAGAAGAAGAAGAAGAAGAAGAAGAAGAAGAAGAAGAACAAGAACCACAAGAACAATTTCTGAAAATGCCGTTTTTGCTCATTTTCAGCAACTTTTTTCTCGAAATCTGTTATATCTATGTTGTTGCAAAATAATTACGGGCGTAAAGGAGGATTTGCCCTATATTTTAAAGAAAATTTGGGAATTTTGTCTTTCATAGAAAAAGAGAAAAAAATTGTCAAAGTTAGGTGTTTTTCAACGTTACGCTTTTTCGTGCAGTTTTTGACGATCAACCTTATACAACTGTCCTACCGGACAGTTTTAATGTACCAGTCTCCAGCCTTGTTACATAATTAGGTACAGTTTTCGCCAACTAAAGGAGTCTCTTATAATAATTAATGAGGGCTTTTTCTAAACTATCCGCATACCTCAGTCCCCAAACTTCTGAACCATACAGCAGAGAGGGGACAACTACTGAATTGAACAGACGCTCCCTAGGGTTCCAGGTGATCATCTTAGCTTTAGAGCAAGTACTCAAAACCGCAACAGAAGCGGAGTTCGCCCTAGATATTGCTCGTTCGGCTGTTTTATTAAATAGGCCAGAAGATGAAAAAGAAACTCCTAGATAATTGTAATTTGACGTCATCTCTATTAGCCTAATTTTAAAATATAAATTATTATCTCTCTTTGGCCTTCCTCTATGCAATTTTACTATTTTGGTATTAATAATATTGACTTCAAGTTGAGCAGTAGTCATTAAGAATTTTTAATCTATACAGTATTATCAATAATTATCTCTTTAATGAATAATAGCTGATTCATTGTTGTTATATCTTTAAATTAATAGTTTCAAGATGAATCCTTGACGTAACCCATCCGATACGCCGGATTCAGGTATTTATTTTACAACTGATTTCATTAATATTTACCAAACTGTTTCATAGCCAGGGTAGAATTGATATTGAATGCCTGTGTTTATTTTGGTGATTAGTTATCGGTACATTTTTATCTAATTTTGCGGTACTGCAGGTTTAATTAAAAAGAAAAATCCAGTTCGGAGTTTCCCTTGATGTAATCTTCGATCAAGTCTGTCCTTCTTTGGATTTAAGAGCTTCAATAATTCACTCATTTCCCGCATCCTGAAACTATTTTCGATGACAAGACTGTGGCGATGACTAGACTGTAGCCATACGGTTTACAAAGCGGAGACCGGTGCTTATTAAATCTGTCAAAATTAAAAATCCAATAATTCCCTGGAAGGCAGAGATCAAATATCTAGGTCTAATAATGGATAGGAGGCTGACATTCACAGCTCACATTAATGACCGTGTGAACAAAGGCAAAGCAGCTATCAGGAAATTATTTCCTCTGTTATCAAGGGACTCAAATGTTGATACCCCAAACAAGCTGTTAATGTACCGTGTAATGGTTAGACCAATGTTGCTATATGCCTGCCCTGCATGGAACTTGACCTGTAACACCAACTTCAAAAAGCTCCAAATAATGGGTTGGCAACTAAGTCATTGCGGATTTTGTCGATAGATGGTTTTAGCACATTCTTTTGCTTTGTTTACGTGATCAAAGCATCTAAGCTGGATTGTTTTCTTGTTCTTAGGACTTTCGCCTTTAATTTAGTAAAAAAAATTTTATCGATAAGTCATTTAGTTTCCTTTTTATCCAATTTAAAAATGGAAGAACAAGACGCGCATTTCAGACAAATTTTATTATATTATTTCCGAAAAGGCCAGAACGCATCGCAAGCACATAAGACGTTATGTGCCGTATATGGGCATGAAGCCTTGAAAGAAAGACAGTGTCAAAATTGGTTTGCCTAATTTCTTTCTGGTGATTTTTCACTGAAAAATGCGCAACGATCTGGCTGTCCAGTTGAAGTTGATGAGACCCATATCAAGACTATTTTTGATTCAGATCGTCACAGCACAACTCGTGAGATTGCAGAGAAGCTCAATGTATCGCGTACATGCATTAAAAAAAAAAAAAAAAAAAAAAAAAAAAAAAAAAAAAAAAAAAATTAAAACCACTTGGCTACGTCAAGAAACACGATTTATGGATCCCTCATCAGCTTGAGGAAATTCATTTGACGCAACGCATTAGCGTCTGCGATTCGCTTCTGAAACACAACGAAATTGATCCATTTCCGAAACGACTGATTACTAGCGACGAAAAGAGATTAGTTTACAAGAAGGTTAATCCGAAAAGGTCGTACATGATGCAAAATGAACCAGCCCAGACGTCACCAAAAGCTGAGATTCAACAAAAAAAGATTATGCTGTCAGTTTGTTGAGATTATAAAGGAATTCAGCACTTTGAACTTTTACCAAGAAACCAAACGATTAATTCAAGCGTCTACGTTGAACAACTCGCCAAACTGAGCGATGAAGTTCAAGAAAAGCGGCCAGAATTGGCAAACCGTAAGGGTGTTGTTTTCCAGCATGATAACGCAAAGCCCCACACATCTTTGGTCACCCACCAAAGATTATTGGAACTAGGTTGGGATAGCCCAGACCTTGAGCCTTCAGATTACCATTTATTTTGTTCCATGCAGATCTCCTTAAATCGTAAAATTTTTAATGATGCTGATGATGTAAAATCACAATTAATTCGTTTTTTGCTGGCAAAAATCAAAAGTTTTCTGAACATGGAATTATGACACTGCCTGAAATATGGCAAAAGGTCATCGACAAAAACAGAAAATGCTTAATTGAATAAAGTTATATTTTTAAGCGAAAATTTTTAATTTTCATTCTTATTTAAAATCCGCAATCACTTAGTTGCCAACCCAATAATTCAAAACAAGTTCTTAAGGCTGGCCACCGATTCACCCAGGTACACTTACATCGAGACTGTTCACACCAATCCGACTCTACTTACATCAAGGAATTAGTTCGAAATAGCACACACAGATTTTTCACCAAACTACATGACAGCGACATACCTATTTACAGCCAAACAGGAACATATGACAGCAACTCACAATACAAACATAAAAGAGTCATGCATATACTTAGCCTATAATTTAGGATCATAATTAGGCTTCAACATTTTATTTTTACCTTTTAGAGGTTTTTATTCATTTTTCCCTCTAATTAAATTTGTACTTTCTTACTATCCTGTGTACATATCCGAAAACTGTTAGGAGTTAGAATACACAAAATTGGTACTCCTGTAAATATTTTGTACTTACTTTGTAAATAAATAAATAAAAATAAAAAAATATATTTTATCTGATGTAAGTAGAGAGGATTTGGCGGTTCTGGCGCACCTAAAATACAAAATGGCGGCCATCCCCCCTCCCCCCTCCCCCCTCCCCCCACCCCTCCTTATTGACCAATCATCGATTTCGACGAGGGTTTAAGCCACGCCCCCTACCCCCACCCCTACCCTTTTTGACCAATCATCGAACTCGACGACCACTTAGGCCACGCCCCCTACCCCCACCCATCCTTTTTTTGACCAATCATCGAACTCGACGAGGGCTTTAGACCACGCCCCTACCCCCACTCCACCCTTTTAATCGACCAATCAGCGAATTCGACGACACCCCTCTTACCCCCACTCCTTCCCCCACCCTTATTAATTGACCAATCAGCGAATTCGACGACACCTCATTACCCCCACCCTAGCCCTACTCATATTACATGACACCTACCTTTACCCCCACCACCTCTAGGTCGTCGTATTCGTTGGCCTCTTAAGCTCCTCCTACAAGATGGCGGCTCTCCTAACAGCTGTAGTACACAAGATGGCCGACCTCGTACCAGCTGATGACCACAAGATGGCGGACCTCATACCTCCACCCCCCTCGCCCATTGATAGACAGGAGGGGGATTTTTTTTTTAATTATTTTTACTTACCTGGGATTCGATCCTACAACCTTCGTACTGGTAGACACGTCATCTGCACCAGTCGGCCACAGTGGTAGTCTCGCTTACTCTAGTTTTGAATGTTCTCTTATGTTTTAACTTGGAATTATTTTTTAAAAAATCTAACCCCCCTCACCAAGAATTTTTTTTTTATTTAAATTACCCCCACTATCACAAAAATATTGAAAAATAAAAATGGATAACCTCACTTTAGGTAATAGAAAAAACTATTTACTTACCCCCTCCACCTGGACTGCTTCCGCTGCTGATGACGCGACCTACACTCACTGAAAACTAAACCCGAACTGGCATTTGGACTGCGATACTAGCATTAACCCCCCACCACAATTACGTCACACTCTAACTAGCCAATAGAATTGCATTATTTTTTCCAAATGATTACCTCTCTGGACAGGTCTCTGTAGCAAGCCACCCCCTTTCCCTTCCACATCTTTTATCATACCTGTTAATTTATATATATGCCAACATAGCTGAACATGCTCCAACAAGTCTGGACATGTAGCCAGCTGCCTCTTTCGCTTTAACCGTTTTATTATTTCCGTTTACCAACTATACAAACCTGTATGAACATATCGTTATAGTCTCAATAGGGTGACACGTATGATTACCTGAACATGCTCCAACAAGTCTGGACATGTAGCCAGCTGCCTCTTTCGCTTTAACCGTTTTTTTTGTTATTATGAAGTTAAAAGTAAATTGAACTTTGAATTTTCATATATCTTATTATTTCAGTTTACCAACTATACAAACCTGTATGAACATATCATCGGTGTAGTCTCAATATGTGTGATTACCTGAACATGCTCCAACAAGTCTGGACATGTAGCCAGCTGCCTCTTTCGCTGTAACCGTTTTTTTTTTTTTTTTGTTATTATGAAGTTAAAAGTAAATTGAACTTTGAACTTATTAATAAAATATAAATAAGTTTTAATTAACCTTTCTTTATTTATCTCTTTATTTGTATATGGCTTAATATTGCTCAACTTGCATGTCTGAGCATGCCCTGTTTGTATTGGTCAGTAACTAACTGGTATCTCCCACCCTTGGGTATGACGTCACTTATAGTTAACCAATAGCATTTCATGTTTTTACTAATAATCGATTATCATAATCGATCCTTCTGAGGAAGCATTTATAAAGGAAAAAATTAAATTTATGAAAAAAAGTTTTCAAAGTATAAATTTTATTTAAATTCTGTCATATGCGCTGCATTTTTTTTTAATATTTTTGAATAAATATAGAAAAAAAATAATAAGAACTTATTATGACGCAACTTGTTGCAACCTTATCTAATTACCATGTCTTCCGTTTACATACAAACCTGTATGAACATATCGTTGTAGTATTAATATGATGAGTCATATTATTTCCGTTTTATTTATATTTTTGAATAATTATAGAAAAAAATTAAAACATTATGACACAACTTGTTACAACCATTTTTTTAATATTTTTGAATAAATATAGAAAAAATAATTTACACTGCTAACTTAATCAACTGCGCATGCGTAAACTACAGTCAATTGTACCAGCTGTTTTAAATAAGAAAATAATTTACACTGCTAACTTAATCAACTGCGCATGCGTAAACTACAGTCAATTGTGTGATACCTTAATACAGCAGGCAGTTGCAATATCGATTATTCCTATCGATTATCACATTGACTATATGTATTGATTAATATCGATTTATTTCTTAATTCAAGTAATATATATAACCACTGCTATTTAAATAAGAATATGTTTTACACTGTTAACTTAATCATCTGCGCATGCGCAAACTCCAGTAAATTGTGTAAGACCTTAATACAGAAGGCAATTGCACCCAAATACATATGCGCTGCATTTATTAATATTTTTTTTGAAAAATTAAATAAAAATTGAACTTATTATGACGCAACTTGTTGCAACCTTAACTAATTACCATATCTTCCGTTTACCAACTATACAAACCTGTATGAGCATGTCCTTTTTGCCCTGCTTTCTTGCCCTAATAGAATGATTCATATTATTTCCGGTTATATTTAATAATTTATTTACCTTAACCCCATAAAACTTTCCTGTAATTTTAAGTGTAAAAAGGAAAAATACGAATGAACAAACATTAATTAAAACATTTTATTTTTATTTAAAGGAAAAAATTAAATTAAAATAAATTATAAATTAAATTTATGAAAAAAAAATGCTTAAAAAATTCTTGCTCTGCCTGTAAGCATGCCTGTATGAGAATTTCTTCCTCATCTTTTGAGGAGGATAATAACTTGCGCTGTTCTGCCCTTTGCAGCGCCTGAAAGAAATAATAACAAATATTTTGTTATAATTTATATTAAGATTAATATAAGACAAAAATGCATTTTTATTATATTGATATTTAATTACTTTTGTCCAAAATTCATCTTCATCATCACTACTACTACCGCAGTTGGGCCAAAGGGCCTCTACAGGGTTGGGGGTTGAATTCCAATCCCAATTGGATATGTCCTGGGCATAGGTCTGAGAAATATCAATAATAATTATTATTTTATTACTATTTGCCTATTTATTAATTAAAATTACCTATTGAGAGAAAGTATTAATTATCACTTACTTGCATTAAATAGGAGTCTGTTGCTTGATCCATATTTGTTTTAAAAATGAACCGGAGTCAAGATTAAAAATGAACTATATTGTGCCTAGCAAGAGATTAACATGCCTGCACATGCCAGGCAAAACATGCAAGCGCAGGTCTGAAAAGTTTTGTGTCTGTGCTCCACTAAAAAAAGGGCCTGCTCTGACATGCCGTTTTCAGACTTTTCTTTTTAAATATCATTATTTTTTTTTAATAATTTATTTTATTTCATTATAATGTATTTATTCAAATATTTTATTATTTTATTTTCATGTTAGTCATTTTTTTTTTTTCAATGTATATTTTTTTATATAAATTATTTTATTTTATTATTTATTATTTTATTATCATTAGCAAGAAAACAGGGGAAGAAAAAATGAAATAAAAATTTTCTAAATGCAATTTTTTTTTATTATTAAAAAAAGAAATTAGAGATATTCACATTTTTTTTTTTAATATAATCATTTACATTATCAGTTTAACCATTACTTATATACAAACATCTTTTATACAAATACAATACATATATTAAAATTAAATTTTTCTTAATACATTTGAAATTAATATCCAATGTGAAAGAGCATATACATGAAAATGGGTACACATCGTCGGAGTCTTGTTATGAAGAAGACACTGAGTACCATCGTTAAATGGTCTTAATTGGGAAATTTGAGGGCAATCGAATTCTTCTAGGTTGATTACGTTTCCACAATAATGATTTAAAAATTGTTTTTTCTGGAGTCCTTTTACAAAGATTTTGTTGTAATGGGTAAGATGTTTGTGTAGAATAGCATCTAATTCCACATAGTCCACCTCTCCTTCTTCCCATTTAATTTGATGAAAATTTCTAGTTAACCATGAATTTACTCGATAACTGAATGCATTTAATGACAGATTTTCTGGCGGTTTAAACAACCAGTGTCCACTTGAAAGATTCTCCATGTCTAAAATAGACAATTCTTTCACGATATACAGTTTTGAGTTGTCTATGAAGCACTGCATGTCTACGACACACGCACCCGACGAGGTCATGATTGCAATTGATACAACTGAATGAAATTTTTAATCGAACTGGCTTGTCTTAACATGTCCCAACGTGCACAAACATGGTATTGCAATTGATACTTCTGAATGAAATTTATAAGTAACTGGCTTGTCTTAACATGTCCCAACGTGCACAAACATGGTATTGCAATTGATACTTCTGAATGAAATTTATAAGTAACTGGCTTGTCTTAACATGTCCCAACGTGCACAGACATGGAATTTATTACATTTTCCTCTAAATAATTAAAATTTTTTTTTTTTTATAAACTTAATTTTTCTTTAATTTTTTTTTTTTTTAACTAAATTATTTTTTTAATAATTTTATAACAGAAATCTTGCACTAAAAGTATTATTTAAAAAAAAATATATATCTTCCAGTTTTACATAAATTAATTTCTTCCATTTTTTTTTAAACTAAATTATTTTCTCTTTTTTAATTTTATAACAGAAATCTTGCTCTAAGAGTATTATTTAAAAAAAAAATATATCTTCCAATTTTACATAATTTCTTTCATTTTTTTTTTTTTTTTTTTATATATATATATCACATAAAAATAAAAATAACTTAAATAAAAATAAAATTAAAATAACACTTAAAAGAATTCCAAATCATATCGGCGATTTTTTATTCCTTTATAGAGCAAAGCTATTTTTCTGTTTGTAACATCATACTCGTCGATAATTTCTTTCGTAAACATGTCGGTGAATCTATTTGGCAGGAAAACTATATTTGGTTCGTCCTCAAACTGTGTAGGTCCAACATACGATCTGATGTGTGCTATTATGGCTTTTCCATATTTAGTGTTAATCTTATCAAATTTAACTATTTCATAGCTAACTCCTACGCGAAGGTCGGCAAGCCTACCAATCTGTGAGGAGCTTTGGTTAGCATCGTTGAGGTACGCTGCCAAAGTCGACATCTGAAGGGAATTTTGAAAAAAGTACATATGTAATTAGAAAAATAATATTTTAATTCAATCACTGTGAAGTGTATAAAGATTTATGTAAGTATAAAATAGTAGTATAAATACTTACTTTTAAGTATTGATAAAATTTAATTTAATCCGCCTGGGTCGAGTTCTAGAGAAGAAATGATGTTGAATCCTTTATCCTATACCCCCACTACCAGTCACAAAGCCGACATGTCAGTGCAAGTCTAATAACTAGTTCAAAATTCAATTGCTAATACAGTTGTGCATAAACATGTTTACACCTGCATAGACCTGATTAGCTTCAGTAATCATTTAATGCATGGATTTTGTAAATTGTACGGAATACAAAAGTAATGATAGTAGTTTTAAGCACTCATTGTACATAATTTATTTTGTCTCTCAATTAAGATTACAAAGTAGAATATAAATATAATTACCATTAAAACTTGAAGTTGCTCAAAGAATAAAATAATGTTATTATCCAGAATATGGTCAAATATTATGGAATTTTGTACAGATTCTTAAGATTTAGCAATAAATGCAAGTGCTTATCATCGTCGTTGAAGGTTAATACTACTTTTTTCATGTCTCACCAGATTTTATTATAGGTGCTTGGAAAAAATTATGATTATGAGTTTTTTAAAAGAGGGTAGGCATGAATGAATACATAACTCAAAAGGTAGCGTACTATTTTTTCATATCTTAGGAAAAAACTGTCACTAAATATTTTCTTATTCTTTTTTCTGGTGTTCGTGTCGTTTATGGCGAATGAAGAAGGATGGATGGATGAGATCTAGCAGTTGTTGCCTAAAGGTTGGAAATGATTCACTCTTAAGAGGACTCCATCGAACTTTTTGATTGTCCATCCACTTTCCTTAAGTGAGGATTAGGTTGGGTTAGGTTAGGTTAGGGTTAGGTTAAGTTATCGAATTTAGCCTATTTAATTGTAAATTGTATTAAATTCGATAACTTAGCCTAACCCTAACCTAACCTAACCCAACCTAATCGAATTTAACAGTACTAAATTGTATTTAATTGTAAATTCGATAACGTAGCCTAACCTAACCTAACCTAACCTAACCTAACCTAACCCAACCTAATCAAACGCAACTTACACTATCATAACCTAACCTAAGTTAGTGGTTGGGGGGGGGGGCTATAACATGCATGTTACGACCAGTTCAGATCTTAGATTTATTTATTATTTTTTGCCGACAGAAACGCTAATATCGATTTTAATCCCTTGCACGATAAAAGTGTTGCGAAGTATGCATTTTTTTTTTTTATTAGTTCTATGACTGTGCGCAAGCTGTTAATTCGTTAGACACTTGTACACTTAAACCCTTTGATTTCAAGAACCGCAATTATATCTACTAAGCTACAGCATTCATACATTCTTAAGTTGAGCATACAATTTGTTACAGATTTGTTTCTTAATTTTTAAACTTTGTTCAAATAATTCTATCATTATGTCTTTTGAATGCAGCCATTGCAATAAAATATTTTCAAGAGCATTTTCCAAAAAAAAAAAAAAAAAAAAAAAAACGCCATGAAAAAACATATCTGAAGCGTCAGACTCGTTTCCAATGTGTGGCATGCGGCGAGTTTTATTCTACTAAGAAAACTTTAAACTGTCACATTCGTAGCTGTGGACAGAAAGCGCCGGCCAACTTAACCAAAAAAGCACGATTGGACGCCGCACAAGGACAATTATACGAAGTGGAATCGTCGTTTGGTGGAACTCTGAGAACCTTCTTCATACCGTGCTCTGGAGAAGTTGATGTAATGGAGTTTCTAGCAGGTAAGCAAGAAACATTGCATCGACTGATTGAAAGTGCCATGGATGGCGATAAAACCGCAATAAAATATAATTTGGTTTTGGAGGCTACATTTGAAAATATGAAAGAGGAAACAACTAATTGCGCATTCAAGACAAAAAAACAAGATAATTTGCAAAGACTCCTCTATTGAAAAGTCTCTAAGAGAAGGCTTTGATAAGATGATTTCCGAAATGGAGGAATCCTCACTTAAGGAAAGTGGATGGACAATCAAAAAGTTCGATGGAGTCCTCTTAAGAGTGAATCATTTCCAACCTTTAGGCAACAACTGCTAGATCTCATCCATCCATCCTTCTTCATTCGCCATAAACGACACGAACACCAGAAAAAAGAATAAGAAAATATTTAGTGACAGTTTTTTCCTAAGATATGAAAAAATAGTACGCTACCTTTTGAGTTATGTATTCATTCATGCCTACCCTCTTTTAAAAAACTCATAATCATAATTTTTTCCAAGCACCTATAATAAAATCTGGTGAGACATGAAAAAAGTAGTATTAACCTTCAACGACGATGATAAGCACTTGCATTTATTGCTAAATCTTAAGAATCTGTACAAAATTCCATAATATTTGACCATATTCTGGATAATAACATTATTTTATTCTTTGAGCAACTTCAAGTTTTAATGGTAATTATATTTATATTCTACTTTGTAATCTTAATTGAGAGACAAAATAAATTATGTACAATGAGTGCTTAAAACTACTATCATTACTTTTGTATTCCGTACAATTTACAAAATCCATGCATTAAATGATTACTGAAGCTAATCAGGTCTATGCAGGTGTAAACATGTTTATGCACAACTGTATTAGCAATTGAATTTTGAACTAGTTATTAGACTTGCACTGACATGTCGGCTTTGTGACTGGTAGTGGGGGTATAGGATAAAGGATTCAACATCATTTCTTCTCTAGAACTCGACCCAGGCGGATTAAATTAAATTTTATCAATACTTAAAAGTAAGTATTTATACTACTATTTTATACTTACATAAATCTTTATACACTTCACAGTGATTGAATTAAAATATTATTTTTCTAATTACATATGTACTTTTTTCAAAATTCCCTTCAGATGTCGACTTTGGCAGCGTACCTCAACGATGCTAACCAAAGCTCCTCACAGATTGGTAGGCTTGCCGACCTTCGCGTAGGAGTTAGCTATGAAATAGTTAAATTTGATAAGATTAACACTAAATATGGAAAAGCCATAATAGCACACATCAGATCGTATGTTGGACCTACACAGTTTGAGGACGAACCAAATATAGTTTTCCTGCCAAATAGATTCACCGACATGTTTACGAAAGAAATTATCGACGAGTATGATGTTACAAACAGAAAAATAGCTTTGCTCTATAAAGGAATAAAAAATCGCCGATATGATTTGGAATTCTTTTAAGTGTTATTTTAATTTTATTTTTATTTAAGTTATTTTTATTTTTATGTGATATATATATATAAAAAAAAAAAAAAAAAAATGAAAGAAATTATGTAAAATTGGAAGATATATTTTTTTTTTAAATAATACTCTTAGAGCAAGATTTCTGTTATAAAATTAAAAAAGAGAAAATAATTTAGTTTAAAAAAAAATGGAAGAAATTAATTTATGTAAAACTGGAAGATATATATTTTTTTTTAAATAATACTTTTAGTGCAAGATTTCTGTTATAAAATTATTAAAAAAATAATTTAGTTAAAAAAAAAAAAAATTAAAGAAAAATTAAGTTTATAAAAAAAAAAAAATTTTAATTATTTAGAGGAAAATGTAATAAATTCCATGTCTGTGCACGTTGGGACATGTTAAGACAAGCCAGTTACTTATAAATTTCATTCAGAAGTATCAATTGCAATACCATGTTTGTGCACGTTGGGACATGTTAAGACAAGCCAGTTACTTATAAATTTCATTCAGAAGTATCAATTGCAATACCATGTTTGTGCACGTTGGGACATGTTAAGACAAGCCAGTTCGATTAAAAATTTCATTCAGTTGTATCAATTGCAATCATGACCTCGTCGGGTGCGTGTGTCGTAGACATGCAGTGCTTCATAGACAACTCAAAACTGTATATCGTGAAAGAATTGTCTATTTTAGACATGGAGAATCTTTCAAGTGGACACTGGTTGTTTAAACCGCCAGAAAATCTGTCATTAAATGCATTCAGTTATCGAGTAAATTCATGGTTAACTAGAAATTTTCATCAAATTAAATGGGAAGAAGGAGAGGTGGACTATGTGGAATTAGATGCTATTCTACACAAACATCTTACCCATTACAACAAAATCTTTGTAAAAGGACTCCAGAAAAAACAATTTTTAAATCATTATTGTGGAAACGTAATCAACCTAGAAGAATTCGATTGCCCTCAAATTTCCCAATTAAGACCATTTAACGATGGTACTCAGTGTCTTCTTCATAACAAGACTCCGACGATGTGTACCCATTTTCATGTATATGCTCTTTCACATTGGATATTAATTTCAAATGTATTAAGAAAAATTTAATTTTAATATATGTATTGTATTTGTATAAAAGATGTTTGTATATAAGTAATGGTTAAACTGATAATGTAAATGATTATATTAAAAAAAAAAATGTGAATATCTCTAATTTCTTTTTTTAATAATAAAAAAAAATTGCATTTAGAAAATTTTTATTTCATTTTTTCTTCCCCTGTTTTCTTGCTAATGATAATAAAATAATAAATAATAAAATAAAATAATTTATATAAAAAAATATACATTGAAAAAAAAAAAATGACTAACATGAAAATAAAATAATAAAATATTTGAATAAATACATTATAATGAAATAAAATAAATTATTAAAAAAAAATAATGATATTTAAAAAGAAAAGTCTGAAAACGGCATGTCAGAGCAGGCCCTTTTTTTAGTGGAGCACAGAAACAAAACTTTTCAGACCTGCGCTTGCATGTTTTGCCTGGCATGTGCAGGCATGTTAATCTCTTGCTAGGCACAATATAGTTCATTTTTAATCTTGACTCCGGTTCATTTTTAAAACAAATATGGATCAAGCAACAGACTCCTATTTAATGCAAGTAAGTGATAATTAATACTTTCTCTCAATAGGTAATTTTAATTAATAAATAGGCAAATAGTAATAAAATAATAATTATTATTGATATTTCTCAGACCTATGCCCAGGACATATCCAATTGGGATTGGAATTCAACCCCCAACCCTGTAGAGGCCCTTTGGCCCAACTGCGGTAGTAGTAGTGATGATGAAGATGAATTTTGGACAAAAGTAATTAAATATCAATATAATAAAAATGCATTTTTGTCTTATATTAATCTTAATATAAATTATAACAAAATATTTGTTATTATTTCTTTCAGGCGCTGCAAAGGGCAGAACAGCGCAAGTTATTATCCTCCTCAAAAGATGAGGAAGAAATTCTCATACAGGCATGCTTACAGGCAGAGCAAGAATTTTTTAAGCATTTTTTTTTCATAAATTTAATTTATAATTTATTTTAATTTAATTTTTTCCTTTAAATAAAAATAAAATGTTTTAATTAATGTTTGTTCATTCGTATTTTTCCTTTTTACACTTAAAATTACAGGAAAGTTTTATGGGGTTAAGGTAAATAAATTATTAAATATAACCGGAAATAATATGAATCATTCTATTAGGGCAAGAAAGCAGGGCAAAAAGGACATGCTCATACAGGTTTGTATAGTTGGTAAACGGAAGATATGGTAATTAGTTAAGGTTGCAACAAGTTGCGTCATAATAAGTTCAATTTTTATTTAATTTTTCAAAAAAAATATTAATAAATGCAGCGCATATGTATTTGGGTGCAATTGCCTTCTGTATTAAGGTCTTACACAATTTACTGGAGTTTGCGCATGCGCAGATGATTAAGTTAACAGTGTAAAACATATTCTTATTTAAATAGCAGTGGTTATATATATTACTTGAATTAAGAAATAAATCGATATTAATCAATACATATAGTCAATGTGATAATCGATAGGAATAATCGATATTGCAACTGCCTGCTGTATTAAGGTATCACACAATTGACTGTAGTTTACGCATGCGCAGTTGATTAAGTTAGCAGTGTAAATTATTTTCTTATTTAAAACAGCTGGTACAATTGACTGTAGTTTACGCATGCGCAGTTGATTAAGTTAGCAGTGTAAATTATTTTTTCTATATTTATTCAAAAATATTAAAAAAATGGTTGTAACAAGTTGTGTCATAATGTTTTAATTTTTTTCTATAATTATTCAAAAATATAAATAAAACGGAAATAATATGACTCATCATATTAATACTACAACGATATGTTCATACAGGTTTGTATGTAAACGGAAGACATGGTAATTAGATAAGGTTGCAACAAGTTGCGTCATAATAAGTTCTTATTATTTTTTTTCTATATTTATTCAAAAATATTAAAAAAAAATGCAGCGCATATGACAGAATTTAAATAAAATTTATACTTTGAAAACTTTTTTTCATAAATTTAATTTTTTCCTTTATAAATGCTTCCTCAGAAGGATCGATTATGATAATCGATTATTAGTAAAAACATGAAATGCTATTGGTTAACTATAAGTGACGTCATACCCAAGGGTGGGAGATACCAGTTAGTTACTGACCAATACAAACAGGGCATGCTCAGACATGCAAGTTGAGCAATATTAAGCCATATACAAATAAAGAGATAAATAAAGAAAGGTTAATTAAAACTTATTTATATTTTATTAATAAGTTCAAAGTTCAATTTACTTTTAACTTCATAATAACAAAAAAAAAAAAAAACGGTTACAGCGAAAGAGGCAGCTGGCTACATGTCCAGACTTGTTGGAGCATGTTCAGGTAATCACACATATTGAGACTACACCGATGATATGTTCATACAGGTTTGTATAGTTGGTAAACTGAAATAATAAGATATATGAAAATTCAAAGTTCAATTTACTTTTAACTTCATAATAACAAAAAAAACGGTTAAAGCGAAAGAGGCAGCTGGCTACATGTCCAGACTTGTTGGAGCATGTTCAGGTAATCATACGTGTCACCCTATTGAGACTATAACGATATGTTCATACAGGTTTGTATAGTTGGTAAACGGAAATAATAAAACGGTTAAAGCGAAAGAGGCAGCTGGCTACATGTCCAGACTTGTTGGAGCATGTTCAGCTATGTTGGCATATATATAAATTAACAGGTATGATAAAAGATGTGGAAGGGAAAGGGGGTGGCTTGCTACAGAGACCTGTCCAGAGAGGTAATCATTTGGAAAAAATAATGCAATTCTATTGGCTAGTTAGAGTGTGACGTAATTGTGGTGGGGGGTTAATGCTAGTATCGCAGTCCAAATGCCAGTTCGGGTTTAGTTTTCAGTGAGTGTAGGTCGCGTCATCAGCAGCGGAAGCAGTCCAGGTGGAGGGGGTAAGTAAATAGTTTTTTCTATTACCTAAAGTGAGGTTATCCATTTTTATTTTTCAATATTTTTGTGATAGTGGGGGTAATTTAAATAAAAAAAAAATTCTTGGTGAGGGGGGTTAGATTTTTTAAAAAATAATTCCAAGTTAAAACATAAGAGAACATTCAAAACTAGAGTAAGCGAGACTACCACTGTGGCCGACTGGTGCAGATGACGTGTCTACCAGTACGAAGGTTGTAGGATCGAATCCCAGGTAAGTAAAAATAATTAAAAAAAAAATCCCCCTCCTGTCTATCAATGGGCGAGGGGGGTGGAGGTATGAGGTCCGCCATCTTGTGGTCATCAGCTGGTACGAGGTCGGCCATCTTGTGTACTACAGCTGTTAGGAGAGCCGCCATCTTGTAGGAGGAGCTTAAGAGGCCAACGAATACGACGACCTAGAGGTGGTGGGGGTAAAGGTAGGTGTCATGTAATATGAGTAGGGCTAGGGTGGGGGTAATGAGGTGTCGTCGAATTCGCTGATTGGTCAATTAATAAGGGTGGGGGAAGGAGTGGGGGTAAGAGGGGTGTCGTCGAATTCGCTGATTGGTCGATTAAAAGGGTGGAGTGGGGGTAGGGGCGTGGTCTAAAGCCCTCGTCGAGTTCGATGATTGGTCAAAAAAAGGATGGGTGGGGGTAGGGGGCGTGGCCTAAGTGGTCGTCGAGTTCGATGATTGGTCAAAAAGGGTAGGGGTGGGGGTAGGGGGCGTGGCTTAAACCCTCGTCGAAATCGATGATTGGTCAATAAGGAGGGGTGGGGGGAGGGGGGAGGGGGGATGGCCGCCATTTTGTATTTTAGGTGCGCCAGAACCGCCAAATCCTCTCTACTGATGTAGCGTTCATACACGGGTCCATTAGATTCCGAATTATCTATTTTAATAGTTTACTAGAGGAAATCTGAGGAAAAAAGTTTTTCCCCAAAATGACTTCGTGATTGTAATTGTTTTACTTCTTTTATTATTATATTATAATTTATTTATTTGTTTATTTCTTGACGTAAAACTTCTCTATATCTATGACGGGTGTGACCATAAGGAGCCTGCCACCACACCATAAAGTTTAATAAGATACTATTTTGCTTTATACAATCCTTGGTGCAGATTTAGGCAACATAAACGTAATTTTTTTAAAGCAATAAATTTATCATTTCTTAATTTAATTGTATTCTCGTGATATTTGGAGAGAATTAATTTGCACCGCAAGGGTCGCTAAGGTGGGTTTAATAAATGAAAACTCTGGGGTCTCTCGCGTGCTCATATTTATAATGCTTCAAGGTAGGAAAATTATGAATAAGTCAGTTTGTTCGGTGACAAGATTATGAAGTTATGCCGGCGTGTGGTAATTAAATATAAAGCGTTGGTCCTGGAGGCGAGAAGAAGTCTGTTTCACATTTACACTACAGAATTTCACACTAACAATTAACCTAACAAAGGGCTGAACGTAGCGGGGGAAATTTAGATGCTCTTACTTTTTACTACTTTGGCTACCGCCGCCGCTTTTTCTTCAGCTTAAATGCATTAAGGAAGATTCCTTACGCTTTGCTCAATTTTAGGTTACTTTAACAAGAAAGTGCTTTTGTCTTAACTCAATTTTTATAATTCTGTACAAAAATTGTACATAAATTTATAAGACACTTTAAAAATTAATTTGCTTAATTTTTTTTCTTAGGTTTAATCCCACAAAAAATCTCTACATTAGGATTGCCTGGAAAAGTGATCAAAGAATACGTTTTCCCTTAATCTCTTGCGCTATTAATTAATCAGCAAAAATGTGTGCCCATCCTACTGGAAAAAAAAGCAAAATATGCTATCAATATAGCATTGGACTACTTGGTAACGGTGTAACATTTTGTCCCATAACTTCAAGCGTTGATTTCTCTATTCCGGAAATGCTCGAGAAATGCCACACTTTATTATTATTCGGTTCATTTTTCCACACCCAAAAAATTCCATCTTCTTCGTCTGAAATTCTAGATTTTTTTTCCGAAATGAACAAACAATATCGCTAGATTTACTACCCAGTCTCCTCCATCCTCGCTTTCTTTTTGAGAGTGCTGGAATAATATCCACTACCTTCACTATCATTATCCCATTTTAGGGATTTGAATAAGGATAGTACTTACTAAAAATAACAATGCAACTATTATTATACTGACCAGGTTTTAATTTATTATACCGTTTTAAATCTAATATGTACGACTAAATAAAAAATGTAGTTCTGTGTAATTGCACTAATTTTACATTTGAATAACGGTGTTTAGTTAAGAGTTAAGTACAGTATTACCAACACGAAAAATAATAAAATGTAGCAAGTAGTACAGTATCTCAGAAAATTTAGTAGATGTGCAATGCACTTTATTTTCAGTATAGGAGAAAATTATCAAAGACGTACATTGCACGCCAAAATTGTGCAAAAAGTTAAAATCACTCTTTGTTGGTATCAGTCATGTGCAGTCAAGTAGAACTGTTAAGAACGAGTATTCTATGATTAAGAAATCGAATGCAACCTCTTATTCATAGTTACCCTTGTACGCTCAGTTCTAAGTCTTGTGAGTATTACTTAGCCTCTACGCGGAAAGCCCTTTACCAGTACTTGTGGTTTTATTTTTTCAGTTTTTCATTTAGGAGATCCTATAGGTACTGCCATTTTCTTAACAAAGCGTGTATCATAAAAGTTTCAAGTCTGACAGGAATGGCTAGATCTGCATTTGAGCGAGCAGCCTACTTCGCCACTGCGACAGCACTTTCGTTTCCAGCCTCTCCTATATGACCTGGTACCCATACCAAAAATAACCTTTTTCCAACCTTTAAGAACTTGTCCTGAAGAACCATTTCTGCGCTAAGAGATTCTGTCATCATTAGGACTTTAAAGTAATTCTTTTCGGTTATCATTCATAATGCTTGCCAGATGCGTACATTTTTTTTCTCTCATGCAGAGCCATCGATGCTCCAGCGTCTCCTTCGGGAAGGATTCGAAGAAAGGGAAGTTTGGAACTGGTTGCGTATGATCGGGAGGTTTGTAATATTAGCACAGTTGGGAATGAAATACCTGTGCAATAGGGACCAATGTGCATCCTCGCCATTTCAGCCGGCGAACCACAAGCGACGATTCTCTGTTCTCGAAATAGGCATGACCTGGGCTGGAAATACATTTTCGCAGGCTCATAAAAAATTATAGTTACACAATAATTCAAAATCTTTTATTCAACTGGAATGATAAAATTTGATTTGGTAATAAATTAATTAAAAATCTCTCGTTATATACAAGAAAATTAATTAGCAAAAATTAAGAATAGCATAGCTCAAAACTAATTAGTAAGCGTAAAATTTATTTGGCCAAAACTCAAGATAGAATCAGTAATTACGGTTTTTATTTTAAGAGTGACGGTTTGCCAATGAAATATTTAATGAAGTAATCACGAAGTAATTAGTAGAACCCGAGGAAATACTGAAAGACAAAAGGATGATTCTAGTTAATCAGTTATTAAGTCTACTTCAAAGCTTCTTTACATTCAACAAAGAGAAGTAAATAATTATTTAAACAAGATTCCCTATCATTCCCTTTTTTTATGACGGCTTATTTTCATTTTAACTAGGCTAAATATTTTATGGTTACAATTTTAATAATAGTTATTTGTTTTTATTTTAATTATAACTAAATAAAGGACAGCTACCGTCATTAGGATCCCAAACTGCATCCTTTCTTTCTGTGGTTCCATGGCGCATGGTAAAGAAATGAATGCTTACATGAACATGAATCTATCTGATAAGACAAAACATATCCCTAGGTTTGCGAGATCGGACTCATTTTCTCTCTTTTAATCATCTAAAATAGTTGAAATTTTGGTCATTAATACTGCAGCCTCAATATTGCAACACAATGCTAAGAAAAACTGTGTCTAGCAAACTAAGCACTTCAGATTCAGCATTCAATTCTTTCCAAATCAGCACCTTGGCGTTTTTAAATAAAGATCAATACTACCCAGTGGTAACACTCCAAAATACATTCAACTACTAATCACTTTCTTCAACCGGGAGATGGTAATGTTGGGTTGTCAGGAAGAAAAACTGCAAGATTGGTGTTTGAGGGCAAGATGAATTGGAGATTCTTGTTCCGGGTTTTGGCAGTTCAGTTAGTTAATAAAAGCAAAGTTAAGATCCGCAAGTATAGTCCTGTTACAGACTCATAAAAGGAGCTTTGAATCGAAATATTTTAAATTGTTAGAATTGAATACTTTTGGGGGTTGGCACTTTTTGTTGAATCCCACAGCTCAGTTTCCATATGTCCAGATGTTTTTTTTTTTTAAAAAAAAATAAGTGTGTAAAGTGATCTTTTGCTTTTAAGAGATCTATTGGCTTTTAAGTTGCCGGAAGCGTCTGTTTAGTTCCATTCTTTTATATTTAGTGTGGAGATTGCAAGAAAGTCTGTGGTCTAAGTAAAGCCCAAGGTAGTCGGCAAAGTTCACTACTGGAAGAGGTATTAGGTTTATTAGAAGACAGGAGGAAGAGTAATGCGACGAAGAAAGAAGGTGAAGATTTAAGACTTATATTAATTTTAATAGCCCATCTCTTGAACCACTGTTCCAATAAGGAGAGATGTGATTGCAGATATCTGTGAACTATTACAGGATCATGATTAGAGAGCAGTAAGGCGGTGCCATCTGGTGAGAAGTGTAGTGTTAGGATCAGTTGGTATGTCTGAAATGCAAATCGAATAAAGAGTAGGACCTTGTAGAATCAAATTAGACGATCCTATTCGGAATTACTTACAGAATTACTTCGAACAAATAATATTTTATAGTTATATTTTAACGGAGAATAGTAACATACTCTAAAGCTTCCACCAGTGTCCCAAACTTGAGGAAAGCCCTGGACCAGTACTAGGTACGGATTTATGTTCACACCTCATTAATTTTCAAAATTAGTTTATGGAGGGTAACCAAGCTCTAAGCTAGCCTAGACTTCTGTGCTGCTTACGCAATGAGGCAGAGATGTTAGATTATTGGTAGTGAAGCTCCTTTTGGGCTAGCCACATCTAAACAGTTTCACTCAATCCCACAGAGTGAGTGTTCTTCGTATTAGGTTGGCATATCCTCAGGGCAGCCAGTATCCCTATAAATAGGCTACCTCTCCAGCTCAGGATACGATTTTTTTTTCTGAATACTCGTCGCTCTCCGCCATTTAACTGCTGTAGGTTCCATTCTTGGAGAACATCATCAGTTGCAATTTCTACTTCGATTTCTTGTTCTCTTTGACGAATTTAGATTTTCATTTTCAGAGTTATTTATAGTAATTTTGTAATTAAAGTTAACTAATTTAGTAATTTATAGTTATTTATTCAAATTTAAAATAATAAAAATTTAATGTGCGACTACTACATGTCAGGTTAAGACAGTAGATTGACTAATCTGTTCTTGTCATGTTGAGAGAGAATTCAGAGAACAAAATAGATTGTTAAAATATATTATGTACTATTGGAGCGCCATTTGTCTTGGCTGTTTAGGTACAGTTCTTTCTGAATAAGCATTCCCTAAACTTGCATCGAACTGAACTCATTGTTATTTTTTTTATCTTTATTTTATTTCATTTTATTTTATGGCTGCATCAACTACTGAGGTCATTCCTGCTCCAATCATTTCACTTATTTCTTTTCCATTGCCTCTCGAGCTATAAGTCACATGCAACCTTCTGGCCTCCCACATAACATCTTGACCAGCAAGATAGTGTAGAGCCTTGTGGAATGCAAAGAAGTAATGGGAACTATTCATAAGAATTTCGAACTGCGTAACTGCTAGTCCTAGTCCAGACTATGAAGGTATTATACTCCGCCTTCATAACGACCTTTCGGTCGAAAAAGTTGCGACTTATTCAGTCGTTAAAACTTCAAAGAGCGGTAATGATATCTACTATAATCGATTTTTCAGTCGTTGGCTTATTCATCCAAGAAGTTAAGTGACATTTCTGTCATCAGAACTTCTGTACGAAATGACGCGCTATTTGCTTTACCTTAATTCTATAAATCATGTCCCAATTTCATGCTTGTTCGCTAAATGGATCTTATTAAGAAAATTATTTTCCTATTTATTACGTAGAAGAAGTCGTTCTGCAACTATTTTATCAGCAACACATTGAAGTTCTTTATTTTCACTTCCGGTTTCCTGGATATTTGGTACTCTGAAATCAAATCTACAGTATCATCATTTAAAACATTATCTATAATTAATTCGTCAACATTCTTCATTGCAAACTTCTACATTTTGTCAATGTTTATTAATCGGTTGCAGCTTTTTTTTTATTTTAATTTTATTTATTTATTTTTAAACAAGTAGCGAATGCAGTATGAGTTAGTTAAATAGTCTAGAATGTATCTAATGTTTTTTTCAAGACATTCGCAGAACCTGACACAGAATTTGGCTTTGCTGGATAATAACGGTGCAAAAACTGATGTTTCACATACAGTTATTTAAAACTGTGTACCCAAGTATAATTCAGACCTGCCGAAATAATCAAAAAGTAGCTTTTTAGGACTTTGCCGAGTGAAGTACATTGTATAGCCTCAACTGGGCAGTATTCGGATTTAGTATAAGTCAGATGCCTCTGGCTAAAGCTAGAGCTCATTCCTATATACATGTTTGACTTTTCAGTCACTTTGACGGGAGTCGCTTTTTGTTAGTGAATTTATGGGACATTTCTTTTTCATCTGAAAGAAATGGTTTGCTTGTGCCCTAAAGTTTCTTAGAACAGCCCCCCCCCATTATTGCACTACTGTAGATCAAGTGTTCTAGTCTAGATAAAAATAAGCACCTAAATAGAATTATCGTGAACAAAAACATTATTAAAAAATTCTGCTACTTTTCAACTTTTCAACTATGAGGAGGAAAAAATGTAGTTGAAACGCCTTGGCCGAGGTAATATGATGACAAAGTTTTTAAAATCAGAATTTAATAATCTAGAGAACTTTAACATAACTCTTGGTCTTCTTTGAGATGTTTTTCCTTTCTTAATTCTTTTAATTAAGTTTGGCTAGGTGGTACATCCTATTGCCATAGCAATACAGCAACCACGAAATTTTCTTGTGAAAAAATTAAGAACAAATTTTGTTAAGTGATAAGTAATTATATCTCGTCTGACTAAGTTAATGATAGATTGCTTTGCTCTGGCTCTGGATAGATTCCATCCTATCCTCCAGGTCTTTCGCTGCGTTCCACCAATTCCGGATATTAGTTGCCTTTCATTATTAGGGACGCTGTCTAATACAACTAATTTTGGGCTTCCCGATGTATCTCTTTTCTCTTGGTACCCTGAACAGTTGGGAATTTCTCTTTGATTCATTTATAGTTGAGTCGTCGAATACTGCGTATACTTACTAACGAAATAGCCATTAATAATTCCCTCAACTGCGACACTCTGGCTTGAAACCGATTACTTAAGAAAAACCCCAATGACTCCATAAGTTCAACAAGTAGCTTCCCTCGTCTGTTAATATATATGAATCCATGACCATTCTAAAGCCGTAAAGCTGGTATTTTCGAAAACATCATCCTCCAAAGTATTTAAATTCCCAACTCTACAATTGAAGTCACCATAAAGTACAATATAACCTCCTGGGAATCTGTTATGAATATTAACTAAAATAAAATGTAATTGCTCTAAACAAGTTTCAATATCACATAATAGTGGTAAATATGTACCACCTACCTATTTATTAGGAATAGATTATAACCCCAGTGTTTAAGAAGGGGCAAAGGAAAGACTGCTCCAACTACAGGGGAATCACAGTAACAAGCTCTCTTAGCAGGGTATACGGGCGCATCCTTAACAGCAGACTTGAGGAAGAAGTTAAGGATGTTATTAGCGAAGAGCAGGCAGGTTTTCGAGCTGGTAGATCATGTATCGATCATA
Source organism: Rhodnius prolixus (assembly GCF_049639745.1). Taxonomy (NCBI): domain Eukaryota; kingdom Metazoa; phylum Arthropoda; class Insecta; order Hemiptera; family Reduviidae; genus Rhodnius; species Rhodnius prolixus. The sequence continues at coordinate 30,778,660 of NW_027411581.1, read as the reverse complement.
TCTTCAGCCTCAAAATGCTCATCGAAAAAAGATTAGCCTGTGATCGGGAACTCCACATGATCTTCGTGGATTTGCAGAAGGCCTATGATACTGTGCCACTAGCCAAATTGTGGGATGCTCTTCATAATGTAGGAGTCAAAAGTTACCTCATTAGAGCAATTCAAGGGCTATATAAGAATGCAAGTGGAGCAGTAAAAGTAGGTGGGCGGATCTCCGCAAGTTTCCCGGTAAATAAGGGACTGAAGCAGGGTTGCTGTTTATCCCCTCTTCTTTTCAACATATATGTAGAACAAGCGCTCAAACACTGGAAAAGATCCTGCTGCAAAATGGGTGTACCTGTTCGTGATAAGTTTATCCACTCCCTCCAATACGCCGATGACCAGGTAATAATAGCGTCAGAGGCAGAGGATGTGAGCTACATGTTTAGGAAGTTAATAGCCGAGTATTCCAGATGGGGACTAAGCGTTAGCAAAAAGAAAACTGAATACATGGTGTTCAATGCTCCTCCCGTTCCGGTAGAGATAGACGGCTGGATGCTATATCCAAGTAAGGAATTTAAATATCTTGGGTACTGGCTGTCATCTACAGGAACAAGTGAGACAGACATTGAACACAAAGTAAATAATGGCAAGAAAATTATGAATGCATTAAACGCGACCCTCTGGAGCAAGGAAATAGGAATAAAAACAAAAAGGAAAATTTACCACTCATTTGTGGAAAGTGTAGCCACATACGCAGCAGAAAACTGGACGTTGTCCAGAAGAGCTGAAGGTAGCCTGTTAGCCCTGGAAATGGACTTTTGGAGGAGGAGTTGTGGTGTATCCAGGCTCCAGCGAGTTCCCAACTCCGAAATTAGGGAGAAAGCCAAAGTCGAAAAGACCATTCTCTATACAATAGAGACCAAAAGACTGAAATGGTATGGCCACCTAATGCGGATGGATGAAGATCGCTGGCCCAGGAGAATCCACAGCTTCACTCCACAGGAAAGGAGGAAACGGGGCCGACCTAGGAGGCGGTGGATGGAGGGTGTGGAACAGGCGATGGCAGCGAGGGGATTGAGAGAGGGAGACTGGGAAGATAGAGAGCGCTGGCTATTGGGTATCGGGAATATGACCGCATAGGTTGTAAACTACCTGGAAAAAAAAAAAAAAAAAAATTATTAATTTTAATACCAACAAACAACCAGTAGCAGGGAATCTCTATCAATACAGATTCAGATAAATTTTTATGAATTAGAATTATTAGGCCTCCGCTGGCTCGACCTCTAGTATGAGTCTTAATTGCCTCGGATACATACATTTCTTAATCATTAAATAAATTTGGTAATTTGAAAGCTTTATCACTTATCCAAGCTTCAAAAAATCACATGACATGACAATCTTTCAAAAATCTAACTCATTATTATTTAAGTTATAAAAAGTGTTAAATCCATTGATATTTAAACATGAAATATTAAACTTATATGTGTTCTGTTTTAATACAGACTTACAGACATAGCTATCAGCTGATGAAGATTTATGTGTTGGTTCTTCCTGTAAAATGGGTTGGGTCAACGGTTGTCAGATATCTGCCGCTGAAGGGACTGGGGAACTCCTTTGACGAAACATGAAGCTTCCCAACTTACATCTGGTCCTTTTATCAATTTTCACTTTTTTCTTGGTCCGTTCAGCGTTAGTTTCGCTTTCAGTAGTTTCATCAGTTTCTGTAAAATTATCTAGCAAATCCTCAATTTCTTTTAAGGTAAGGAAAGAGCCTCTAAACTTAAATAAGTTACGTCTGTAACTTATATTAGGGTACAAAGATTATAATTTAATTAAAAAAATTTATGAAATCTAAATACATAGTATTCACCTTAAACGAGAAAACTCTCCCTCCTCTCTCCTTCCACAATACTTCTATACCAATTTCTAACCAAGTACAATATCTCGGACTACATCTTGACAAACGACTAACATGGAACCCACACACGAGACTCAAACGAATTGACCTCAATCTCAGATATAAAATGTTAAAAAGGCTACTCGACAAACGATCAAAACTGACCCTGACAAACAAACGAACACTCTACTTGCCCCAATATGGACGTACGGAATACAGCTCTAAGGAAGTGCAAAAAAATCGAACATCAACCTTGATCTAAATATTCCCCTCGACTCTGAAATAACCCAATCTCGATACACAAAACTCCATTCAAATTTACACAATCATTACAACCCTCTGATCCACAACATGTCTACTTTAACACTTCCTTCAATTCCACAGCGCAGACTGAAGGGGCGGTGGCCACGCGACCATCTCAACATATAACGCCGACCTCCTAGGATGATTGCTGCGTAAGCTTGCCAATCTGGCGAACTAACGGTTTCCATCACTGGATGGTCGACGTTCACTCTACTCACGCCCTTGGCGCACATGCATGTGCGCGTGTATGTATGTATATACATATATATATATACAGGGTGTCCCAAGCTATATGTGTTCCCTTAGTTTTTTGTTAGAAATACAAACTTAATTTGTAAATTTTTTCGGTGCTTCCAGAAGCGAGATACAGGCACCAACTTCATTCTTTCAAATGGGAAGTCCATAAAGATCTTTTGTAAAAAGCCACATTATTTTGCAAGCGTGGCATGGCTAAACATTTCTGTAAATCAAAAGTTATAAAAGTTATATTCTTGTCTTTCTTACTGAGTTTCTTATCTGTTCTTTTTTCCAAATAAGCATCTTCAGCTATTCTTAAATGATATTCATGCTGTTGCTTTATTTCTTCTTTAACGACATCATCGGCTGCACTGTTACTCATTAAGTGGTATTTGTCGCATTTAGAGCAAGTGTCCACTGCTGGACGATGGAAACTGAGGTTAAAATTTTCATTAAATACTTTACGATAAAATGATTCACATGTAGGTTGTATTTGTTTCTCCTCACAGTATTCTTTATACATTCTATACATTTTTGAAATACTTAAATCAGAAGTTAAGTATTTCTTATCGGAATGGGAACGGGAATAGTTTTATATGCTGTGATTCTTAATAGAATCAATTTGATTTGTGCTTGTTTTCTTCTGGTGGCCATGACGGCCTCGTTTGTCGTCAAGACATATTCCACAATCTGACAGCCTTTTCTTTTCAGTTATTTTCCTTATCTTCCCTGTATAATACTACTAATTTTCGGCTTCCCGATATTTCTCTTTTCTCTTGGTACCCTGAACATTTGGGAATTACTGTTTGATTCATTTGTAGTTGTGTCGTCGATTATTGAATACTGAAGCTGTTTTTTTCTAGTATATTGACGAAATAGCCATTAATCATCCGCTTAACTGCGACACTCTGACCTTAAACCGATTATCATATTACTGAGTCTTACAGGTCCTCAATAGCTTTCTCTTCTCATCTCCCTGGCCTGATTCAGTTTATGCTTCTTTAACCGAAGAATTTTGTAGAAGTGTTTCAGATATCCTTCTTAACTAGCTTCTCGATGATACTAGATCTGACAAGGTACGCCCAACTATTCCACACCAAAAATGTATGACCCACATCATCCAATACACAGATGGAACCTCCTTCCCTACCTGTTGAAGCTATGATATAAAATACCCATTAAACTTAGTAATATCTATCTGATGGTCGCTCGAATAATCGATTTGATAGATGAGTCTCGCCGCCCAGTGTCCTTTAGTAGTTATTGCCAATATTTTAAAGTACGGCACTTTCTTCCCGTTAAGTTGCTAGCATCTGCTTACCGTGTACACACTGTCTTCCTTTCCCCTATCGGGAGATCCCCTGGAATCATCCCAGCACTGGAAATTTGGAAGCTCACCTTTGTAGCTTAGCATCACCTAAAAAAATAAAAATTAAATAAGAATTAGAGATAAGTCTGGCAATACGAGCAACAATAACCAATCATATTTAATATTTCGTTTTTGAATAGAATCTATGGTGGATTAGCATGACTAATTGCTTGTTCGGCAATATCCCTGAAATGAATTATTTATCCTTTTGTTAACAGTTTGATTGATAACGCTACCTTTCTCCTCTAAAATCTTTATGGTATTCAAAAGAAATACTTATTTATAGAATAGCTATTTTTCCTACCGGTCGAACCACCGTCCATTAATTTATCTTTCCCAATCATTCTATTCAAAATGATCCCAACAATTGCGTTATTTTAGTTAAATAGAAACACCAATTTGTTGAAAGAAAACCAATTCCATTCATTGAGCTATCTTGATGATTCACGCGAAAATTGAGATAAATTGGACTCTGGCTGTTCGTTTCTAATTAGCGCTACGCCATCGTTTGCTGCTCGCTGCAATGCCATTTGTTGCAGAGATTTCTATTTTGTCTTTTCTTCCTTAGATTATTTCTACTCCCTCAAATTCTTATTCAAGGGTAACAACTTTTGATCACTTTTTTTTTTTGCTTTTAAATATTTTTTACATCCACAAAGGGTTTCGTTCCCTAATCTCGCCCACATTAAAATCAATTATTACAGCTCACATTCTACTAATTTTGACGCTTAAGCTTCGATTTTTTATTTGTTTGAGCCACACTGTATTCGGAATCTTTAGGAATCTAATATAAGTAGCTAGAGTTGCTCTAGTTACTCCTGTTCGATATGATTACATCCAGAATTGAGCAAAAATTTTTAATCAAGATTAATTTATTACTCAATCACAAATCGTTGGTCGCAAATGCAATGATAACTTCTTTCTCCTACCTCTTTATGATTGCATTCAGCAAATTTGGTACGCCATCTTAGATAACTAAGGCCAAACTTTGCCAACTTGATTCCTCATCAAGTATGATTATGTAATTTTTATTTTATTTGTGCATTAGTCCATTCTATTTTACAAGCGTCTTCAAATTAATTAACATAAATTCAGTGATTTATTATTTATTTAATTTTTTTATTGGGGCGTAGACTATCTAAATGCTCCTTATGAAGCATTTTTTATTTATTTTTACAGCTGTCATAACTAAAGTTATGCAAGGGGAGTTCGATGCTGTCGTCTGTAGGTTCGTAGGTCTAGATTAGACTAGATTAGTCTATTAATTGTGGCTCATATAAGGTATAATATACGAGTATACACTGCATATTTTTTTTTTTCATTTCTAAATATGTCTCAATTTTTAAAAATATCCAAAAATATGAAAATTCAAATTTAAAATTTTTTTCCTTAATGTACATTATTAATCCACCACTTGGCCATCCTTGAGACGTTTCCTTTTTGCCTTGGGTATAATCCGATTGTAATTTTTAAAACAGATTGGAGTTCTAGGGGGATTGATTAACCAGGTTTCAGTCAAACAAACAATATCAACTGACTGAAATTCCATACATTCTTTTTAATTTTTTCCCCAAATTTATTTAGTAATTTACAATCTGTATAAATATATACAATAGGTAAATGGGAAGTAAATAAGATAAACTGGTGCGGGAAGAGCAGGAGGAGAGAAACAGGATATTAGTGATGATTACGGTCCGCAGGCTGCATGGAAATCGCGGTACCATTGACGATTTAGTCGGCGAGGAGGATTGTTAGGGATGTCAGAGCAGGTGAGAGACTGTAGTAGAGGGTTGGAGCAAGTAGAGAGAGCGGTATGGAACTTTGATATTTAGTCTTGGCGAGTAGGTGTATGAAGGGAATGTTGAGGTCGTTGTGAAGAGTAAAGTTAGTGACGTAGAAAGGAGCGTCAGCTATCTGCCGGAGGGGTTTTGATTGAAATATTTGTACTGTCCGTAAGTTTGTTGGTTTGGCTGAACCACAAAGCTCTAGCCCGTAAGTCCACATACGGTCGAGGATAGTAGGTACTGTATATTAAACGTTCTATGGGCAATTTGGAGCGTCGTCCAAGTAGTCTATAAAGCAGTTTCGCACGTTTTGTCATTGCTTGTCTTTTAAGTCTAGCGTGTGTGTTTTACGTGAGACGTTCGTCTATGAAGAAAGAACCCAAGGTAGCGCACCAGATCTGTATAAGGAAGAGGATTGCTGTTGAAGAGGACAGGTGGACAGGAGCCCCGCCGGAGAGTAAGCTTTCGCGCTGCCATTTCTCTGGGTTCATTTTAATCCGCCACTTCTTTGCCCAGGATTCTATTTTATGTAAGTGTGGCTGTAATTTGTATGAAGCTGATGAAGGATGTGTACTTGTGGCTAGTATGGCTGTGTCGTCTGCATATGTACAGAGTAGTGTAGAGGGTTGTCTGATGTGTATACTGTGTAGAGAACGGGGCCAAGTATGCTCCCTGCTCTTTTTTATCTAAATTAAACGCCATTAATGTTTAAAAGTGCAATAAAAAGAAAATTTTTTCAAAGAAAATCAATATTATTAATCAGTTTATTACTTTATTAGTTTTCATTATTAAAATAATGATTAATTGCTAATTAGGACTGCCAGAGGTTTTCTTACATGTGGTTTATATTTTTCAATACTTTCTGCTATTTATTTCGTTCCGGGGTGTACAGCCACTGGTTCAATTGAGGAATTCGAGGCGTACAGGGGTGACTGGTGTTTTCTGCCTGTACAGTTTCCTGATCACTACTTCTGCTTGTGAAACATTTTTGAGGTGTTTCCTTTATCTTCTGTATTTGTAGAATATCGACGGCACTTATAGAATAATCTTCATAGAATAATTTTCTTGAGTTTATAGTATGAAAATTATAACGTAATTTGACGTTCTTGCCTTTTTCTTGAGCCTGTTGATGGTATTTATGGAAAACTTTTTTCTTTCTTCTCATATCTCTTGCTGGAAATCTTCGATTAACACATTACTAGCTCCATTTAATTGGAATCTTTTTTGTATAAAATCTCATTTTTTTTTTTTATTCGAATTTTACTAGATAAATAGGTTTATTAGGGTTGTTTCCAAGTTTTCAAATAAAAGAAATATCTGATTCCAAGCAGTTTACTCCCAGTTTAATATTAAATACTTCTAATATTTCTGATGATAAAACATCATTGGTGTCATCTGTAAACCACGCAATACCAGATCTTTACCTCGTATTTTCTTCTGCAATATTTTCATTTTCATATTCTGCTCCTCTAGTTCCACTAGTTCTTTACAATCCTACCTTACAATCCTATCTTTTTACCTCCTGTTCAATTTCTTCAAATTTTTCATTGTTAACAAACATTTGAAACATATCCTTGATTTCCTCAGTTTTCTTTATGTTACCTTCAAAATCAATTTTTAACGCATTAATTGCACTAAGAATTTTCTCTATTTCTGACATTGTGTAGTGAATTATCTTAACCAGTTACTATATTTATTTTATTATTTTTTTTAACGAAAGAACTGGAGGCTTATACTGGGGTTCCATATTCCAATTTGGAACAGGTAAGTCTGCTGGAGCTGCCGCATGATTAAATTAAATAATAGCACTTTTAAATAAATAAAATAAAATAATAATAAAAAATAAATAAATAAAACAAACTAAAATAAAAATAAATAAATAAATATACAAGTAAAATAAAATTACACAATATTATTAATCATATTCTAATACAAAATAATCTAATACAAGTAATAATTATGGTTGATATAATAAATTATATCTAATAATTTGTTTATATCTATAACATCAAGCTTTTTTAGCAAAATAAAGTAACTTTTTGTGAGTTTTCCGAATAGAGAAGATGTGCAATTTAGTGTGGTATTATATTAGAACCAAAATATTCTGTACGGAAATTGGATAATGTTGGACAGGTAATAAGAAAATGAAAAAGATCCTCAAGACCCTGAGAGCACAAAGGACAAATCTCAGTCTCTGGATCCTTCATAAGCCAAGGGCCCTTGTTCAACGCCAATAATTCCCCTCTGAGTCTAAAAGTCGTCTACAGACGATTCTAGGTCCCGACATCGAACTCCCCGAAGGGTTCAACCATGTTACGCTAAAAAAAACAATTAAATATCTAGAATTTACTATATATTTAATTACACAATGGAATTTTTATCCACTAGGCTCAGGCGACAGCCGTTTAAACCGGCCGTCTATTAAAGTCACATTGTTTTGAGCCTTAGAGGCGTTCAGGCATAATCCCGCGGAAGGTGGCATCGCACCACCGGCCTCTCGACCGAGTGCGTGTACCAAATGCCCGAACCTGCGGTTCCTCTCTTACTAAGCAGGATTACTACGGCAACGTCCTGTTATCAGTAGGGTAAAACTAACCTGTCTCACAACGGTCTAAATCCAGCTCACGTTCCCTATTGGCGGGTGAACAATCCGACGCTTGGCGAATTCTGCTTCGCAATGATAGGAAGAGCCGACATCGAAGGATCAAATCGTCAAACTTTAGGTTTACGTAATCATCACTAATAATTTGACTGAATTGGGGTTTAATATCCATCAGCGCTCTGAATAATAAAAACCGTTCCAGTATCTCTTGCTCGTTCACGAAAAAAAACTTTCATTTTTATTATTATATCCGAGTGCTGTTTAGGCCAAGTTTCCATTTTGTCTAACGAAAAATCAATTTCAACCGAGTACCTTGCAGCAATCGAATTCCAGTGATTGAGGAACGCAGCATTCTTGTTAATGATTTCAAGTGCGACTGTACGAGGGTAGCGGAAGTCTGGCAGAGATAAGATCTTAGTGATGTAACTGAAGTGGAGTTTTAATGTAGATAAGTGTAAGAGTAATAAAGATGCCTCTTAAGATCTCCCTTTCGGTACCTCATTTTTATAGTCAAAGAAATTACATAATATCGAGGGTCCTCCTCCTTGCTTTTGTACAAGTATAATTTATGTGATATTGCCAGGACTAGCATACTTGATATTGAATAGGCCCAGGAAACGAACTTTTTCTTTACATTGGATAAGAGTGTAGTCTGTAAGCAATGTAGGAGTTGTGTGTTCCCATCTTAATCTGCAAAAATGTGAGCCCGCTTCTTGGTTGTTGAAAATTTAAATCCATTCCTAGTAGCCTCTTCAGTCACTCTGTCAACTGCTAGTTGTAGGGTTTCTCTAACATCGACAAGATTGCTGCCTGATAAATAAATGGCTAACTCATCAACGTACCAAGAAGTCTGTTTTCAAAGAAGTCTCTGTTTGTTTTCGATCCATCTGTAAATATAGTCGATAATCTTCATGTTTAATTAGAATTTTCTAATAATTTTTGTCTGTATCAAGTGGGAGGGGTTTCTTCTTTTCAGTGAGCTGTCAGTTTCATGTGGATGTTACCGGGCGTTGTTTCCCATGGAGGAAAAATCATGTTGCATTCCTTCAAAGGTCCAGCTTGCATGCTCTCCGATTCTAGTCATTCTTTTGCTCTGGTCCTTAGCGGTCCCCTCCGAGTGCCTCGCTGACCGAATCATCATGGTTTGTGTTGTCGAATAATTTCATAAATAAAGGGTGACGTTAGTTTCCTCCAAATTCCGGCAGCATTAGTTAGCTTTAATTGTTCTCTCTTTTTTAAGCGAGGACATTCCAGGCTCTACTGGACTTTTTCGTAACACGCCAGTGACTAGCCTATGTCCTTCGTTACTGACTTTCGCGCAGAGTTGTAGATCGGAGCCACTTATACCAATTTTGAGCGAGTTATTGTCTTTTCAATATTTCTATTACTAGGCAGTCACCGCCGCTACTTTGAATATTGATTACTGACAGGACTGATCCCTAAGCGATTCCAATTTCTGAAGAGTGCAGTTTGGATAGGTCGGTCGGCCAGTAGAACATGTTATTTATCATTTGTAACCAAAGCATTTTCATGAAAAATGTACCAAATGAAAGTGACAAACATTTAACAGTGCTCGAATTTAAGAAAAATCTTTGCCATCTTTCGTGCAAATCGCGAAAAACTTGAAAATAGACGTAAGACTTCAGCCGAAGCCTTTTAACAGAAACGACAACTCCATCTAAACAGTACCAGGTTAAGGTTTCTTCAATTTCTATTTTTGAGATATATGTACTTATCTTACACTCACTTTCACGCATAAATTTGGCTAGTGAACAACTAAAAGCTGAATCAACTAGCACTGGTGAATAGCTGAATTCAAACTCAGGTACTGTCCGACATCTCTTACCAGCGGGTTTATCGAAATAATATTGACTCTAAAAGTGAACCAGTAGGGGTTAAATTAGTTTCTAGAGGAATAAGTGCAGAAGGGGTATGTAAGAGAGCTCTAAATAATTTTTTACCAAAAAATATAAGTCCCTCTACCTCGTCAAATTTTTGCCCCTCCCAGATCTGAGCACCTTAGAGTTACCTAAGACGTTAGCCTGGCTTGCTTACTGAATTAAAGATTCCTACTTTTGAGGAAAAAGGAATATATCTCTAAAATTTTATTCCAAATGGCATTTAGACTGTCTCCAGGCCTGGACCGTTAAACACTCATGCACTTCTTTTTAAAATTTCTTTTATATTTTAAATACATACGTACGGCACATGTATAGGAACACAATAGAAGGAATTAGCATTTTTGGTTTAATTAATTATACCCAGAGAATATTTCAGTTTTTCAATTTTTGTCAAAATAAATCAGAGAATATCCCCTCCATTAATCTAGGAACTTCTCCTTGACTTGCACAACTTCCAATAAAAACAAAATCACCAATCATGAGTAGATAAATAACCAAATATATTCTGAACACATTAGTATTAGCTAGTACATGATTTGAAGCATTTCAAGATGTATAACTTGTGCACGGCCTAATTCCACACAGGTCTTATAATTATCCATTTATTTGCATATATATGAACAGGATGATGTTACATATGAAGCTTCTATATTATTTATCAAGGAGATCCTCTGGAATATATCTAGATTCGCTTGAGCTGATGACACAGCATGCGCTCTGTTCATTACTTGTTTGCATTAGCCAAGCCAGCTTGGAATGAGACAAACATAGCTGTGTGTTCCGCATCCCAGGCTGAAAATATTAGATTTCTACCCCTTCCGACAGTCAAAACAACCAGGTAATGTATATCATTTAAATTCTACAAGTGGAAGAGAACTGAGTGCATGTTACTACATAGTTAGAAATCCTATCACGCCGGACATGATAGGTTTATCACCTCCATCTTGTCTGTAAACCAACTGTTAATGACTCAAAGAAGGAACATCATATGCCTGTAAACATGAACAAGCAAGCGTACTATCATGGTATTCCAGTTTGAGATTTGATAATATTCCATAATAATTTTTGTCTGAAATCGCCTAATAATAGGCCCATTATTACACTTGAAAAAATTAAATTAAAATATAATTTAGAAGTAATTGAAATCACCTCCAGGAAACCTTCACACCCCATTCTTCTTAGCAACCCCTCAGTAATAACATACAAGAATTCTTAGAGGTCCCAGCAGCCCGGCACCCATTCCAGCCGAACTTTATTGTGCCCAGCCAGTTGTTCTAAGGGCCTTTTTAAATTACCTAACTAGGGAAGAGGTAGTTCTGAAGGAAGTAAGGCTTCAGTGCAGTTTGGCTGTCCAAAAAAATGCAAATCTCCCTGTTTCTAAGATCCATTCGCAGGTTTTTCTCAGCACAAGTTTTAATGGCAAAGACTTCGACCTGAAAGACGGTGGCATATCTTCCAAGAGCACTCTTAATGAGTATCTCAGATTTAACCCCCATACACTCTTGCTCCGGTACATCACTGGCCATCTTGGAGCCATTCGTGAACTACATGACTCCCTTCCGGCACTGTTCTGTCTAGTTCACCCTCCATTCAGTCCTCGATCTGAGGAACACCTGAAATGGAGCCTCGAAACTATCTCTAGAACAGATACTGTACGCCAACCATGCGTACAACCGGAAAAGGGTCAGCAAAGGAAAAATACCATCAGGTCCAGGGGATTTGAAGGGCTTGAAGTAGTTCACCGCCCAAACTACCTTGTTAAAAGTGATACAGACTTTGGTAACAGTCCAGTTCTCTCTAGTACCCCGACTCCCATCAGGCACCATGGTTTCCTCACCGTGCTGCTCAGTCATAACCACCTTCGATTCGGGAAAGTGAACCCTCGTGAGATACTCCAACGTGTCTCTCCCCGGTTTTGTGAAATCCCCTTCCTCATTCTTGATGGTTCCCAGAGAACTCCCTGGGTTTTTGGAAATAATACGATAGTGCCTAGCCCCCTCCGAGATCATCTCGGTCTCTTCACAGAGCTTCCTCCATGAATCTCTTTTAGCCTTCCGAATGGCTAAATTGAAAGAAGTAAGGGCCTTACGGTACTCCTCCCATGTACTCCTTCTTTTAGCTGCATTAGTGTCTTGTCTTTTCTGCGGAGCTCAATCGACTGGTTGTTCCACCAGCTTTCCTTCCTTTTCGAGTGTATAGTCGTCTCCACACAATTAGCCCGAAAAGCTACCATGATGACGCCATGAAGCCTCTGTCGTAAATGTCCATCCGGGTCCTAAAGTTATTCCTAACTGTATTAATATTTTGATTGAGATCCCGTCTATATGAGTCCCAGTCCGTTCAGCTAGGGTTTCTGTAAGTAACCAGTTCCTTACAGTTAAACCCAACGTCGAACCTAATATACATGTGATCCGAGAGTGAGGGGAGATACATGCCAATTCCTAACCAAGGTTGATACAAAGTTCGTTCCCAGAGTTAGGTCAATAACCTCCCTAAGTATAGAGTTATGGAAGGTAGGTTCTTCTCCTACATTTATGACATACAAATTGTTAGCAAGAATGAAGTCAAGAATTCTTTGATTGGTCCCTGAACTGCCCCACACCACATTGTGAGAGTTATCATCACACCCAATCAATAGTTGCAGACCTCTCTCCCTACACTCTCTACTGCTGAGATGTTGCATCTCCTCTGAGGGAGGGAGGGCTGTTGAATCGCATTGAAGATAGGTCAAGGCCACGACAATCTCCCTGACCTCCTCTTCCGTACGTAGTTTCACCTTCACTGCAGTCTGGGTTCTGAAACAAAATTCCATCAGCAGTAAAGACGTAATATCTTCCCTAACATAAATGCAAGTTCTGTGATTATCCAGGCTACGATCATACACAATCTTACCTTTAGCTTAGCTAAGTCCTGCAACACGCCTCCGTAGTAGCCAGGGTTTCTGAATGACGACTATGGCGATGTTTTCTTTACTGATGATGGAGCGTATTAGCGCTGCAGATGACGCCTTATTGTAGTGGAGGTACACCAGAAGCAACCTCCAGCAGTTTGGGAGAGTCTTTGTCCGCAGCTCCACCCTAAGTTTGACAACTTGAGGTCCAAAAATAGTTTAAAATTAGACCTTTTCCAGGACCCAGGATCTGTTCCGAGAGGTCGAACACGAGGGTTTGCCTCTTGGGATCGACCATCCTATTGATCACTCTCCAGTCTGCCATATCAAGTCCCTCGTTTTGAACTTTGAAACTTTCCAGGGAGGCGTCTTTGAGGGCGCTCGAAACCCACATCGCTACCTTGGCCGCCCTCATAACATCCCTGGCCAAACGCACACTCAGCTTAACTCCCTCTCCCACCTGTAGCTCTGGCACTACCCTCTTCAACCAGAGTCGTGTCATTTCGCATACGACAATGAGAGCACCTCTGGAGAGGAAGCAGCTCCAAAATTGAGGCCCGATTCCGCGAGGATTTCTGAATACTTGATCGACCAACTTCCGCTGTAGCAAATCCGCTTGTTCCGTGCCAAGAAGGTCGTTAGAGTAAGAGTCAAAAAATAAGGCCATGTTGTGAGCAGAGAGTGCATGTTTGCTTATTTTCTGGGAACTTCATCCTCTTGCTCCCCTGTGCTATCGCCTTCTCAGAGCCGTACTAGGAGAAGCTTACCTCCGATCTAAGCCTCTTAGGTGTCTGGTGAGTATTGGGGGGAGAGAGTTTTGACAACTCCCATCTCTCTCTCCTTACATACCCCATCCGAAGTGACTGGAGAAGCCACACCCAGCCCTTCAGACTGTTGAGCAATGCTGGAGGACATCTACGCTCTCCTCCTTTCCTTCCAGACGGTTTTAGGAAGCCACTCCCTGCCATCCTCAGCGGCCTTAAGCCTAGCAAGCTTCTTCTGCTGAGCACCACTCTGCTTCCTGTTAGCCCTTGAGCTTACGCGAGACCTTAACGAGAGCGGGGGTCAGCGTTACCGCTCCCTCCAGAAACACTCTCCTGAGGTCTCGTCGCATTAGTCTTAGGGTCTGGCACAATACCGCTCTTAAGTGCAGAACCAGCCGGTGTACCTCCCTCAGTAACCTGAAGAACTCCAGCCGCTGGAGGTTTTAATTTTTTATTTCACAAATTGTTGTCTTCCATCTAGTTCCCACGAGAAGCGGGGGATCAACAGTCAGTCACCTGTGGCAGAACTCCAGTGCCTCAGGAAGGCTACAATATAATGGGGTTTTGCCCGGTGCCCCAAGGTGATCGTTATCGCACATATGTTTTACTACCCTGTGTGAATGTGTTATAGTGTAACGGTTAATGTGAGCATATTCATGTTGTTAGGCTGGGAGACCCGTAGGGACGCCAGGATCCCTGAAGAATTTACTGATGAAGCGAGGAAGTGAGGGTTGTCTTGCCGTCTAAACTCCGGAATCGCATAAAGCTTTCAACCGGAGTCCCAGCGACCTTGTGGACCACTTTTTTTTACTAAATCATCCATCCTTCCATAAAATATTTTCAATGTTTAAATTTTTTTTAAAAAGTATTTATTTTAAAAATGTTTTCTTTCATTGGAACCGAGATATGCTTTTTGGAGATCTGAAAAGTCTTTCATGTTCTTGTTAGGAAAATCTAAAGGAAGTAGTGAAACTGCGACCAGGCTTTTGCTGACTGTGCCTGCAAACGTTAATTTCGGATCCAGTCTAAAATTATGTGTGCAATTCGTTGAAATTAGATTTTAAAAATTACAATAAAATATACATTTTTTTTAATGAGTAAGTCAGTGCGGCATGATAAAGTCTATGTGGAAGGGTTTCAACATTTAAGTCTTGCCAAAAATGGTACTTTATTTCAATAGAACTTTAGACTAAGCACTGGCCAGTATCCAACTTTTTCACCATACATTGAATGAGTTAAATAAAACTAATCGTTTGCTCAAATATCATCTGTATAAACAAATGTGTTGATCATTTAATGGAATCTGCGTTGAGAATTAATTGTGCAGTGAAATAGTTATTGTTTTCTTCCTTTTAAGAAACATTGTTTTGGCTGTAAAATAATTTTATAAAATAGAGTACTTTAGGATTATTTATATGAAATATAGAGCAGTATTCGTTTTCTGCAACATGGTCTATATTACTTATAAGATAAACATATTACTTCACTGCATTATCAAATAATTAACAAAAGTCTTCGTCAGAGACTAACCTAACTTATGTTATTACAGTGAAAGTACACCTTGTTTAGAAAGTATCTCATGCAAATATAAAGGTGAAAACTGCCAATGTCATGTTTATTTAACCAGAATTAATGGAAATGGTACGTTACATGGAAAGCCACTCAAAAAATAGAAGATATTTTCGTGTCATTTGGAAATATGTTTGTTTGCACTGGAAACTGTAGCATCGATTGCAATGGATTAATGGGCGTGGAAAGAGAATCTAATCCTTCCATTTCAGTTTCAACAGTTGCAGCTGTGTTATTGGGGGGGGGGGGTGTCTGTTACTTTCGGAAATCTATTCTGGATTTATTAAAGGATTTTAGGTTGTAAATTATATCGTACTGATGCTTTCTCTTTTTGATGCTAAGGGGAAATTTTATAAGATTTTTTTTTTCAATTTTAAAACTTGCAAGAGTAAAGATATTTGGCAAAAAACTGAAAACTAAAAACGATATAGATTCACTTTAACCCTCTGCCCACAAGGTAAATCATCGTTCACTTTCTCACAAGGTGCGGTCGGATCCGACCCTGTACATTTTTTTATTTCGCCTGCTTCTCATTTTGCTTTTTTAAAGTAAATATCAGCTAATAATGATTAATGTTAGTTTGTGGTTCCTATATCCACTGTTTAGTCTTCTATTTTTCACAAATCATTTCTATTTTTTTATTTGTACAACAAACTAAGGAGCCAATCATTTCGTCTGCTACAAACAACGAGAATAATTTCTCTCCTTCAAAAAGCTCTCTCGGTTCACCCTTTGGCCCTGGGAGATGTGTAACAATGTTGCTTTTAGGAGTTTTGGAGAATTTTGATTTAAGAGGTTTGTCAAATCATGTAATTTCCAAATTCTTTCCTAAAATAAAATTTCTTTCCTCTCTATCTTTGTCGTCACAGCTATAACTTACGTCCTCACCAACTGCATCGAAAACATCGTCCTGATTATCATCATTTGATAAAAGGTCATCATGTTCCACAGAACATGTTTCTTCTACAGATTCACCATCAGATTCAGTCTTATGTCTTAAAAACTCCGCCATTATTTCATCCTCCGTGATAAAAATATTTTTTTTTACTCATTTTAATGGACTAAAAACAATTTAGTTGTCTTGGGAAACTTGTATTTAAAAAAAAGTTCGCACTTTACAAACAAGGTGGGGTCTTATCCGACCCCAAGAGACAAAATTTTGTCAAAATGATATTAGAACTCAGTTAAAAGAATACTTAAATCATAACCTACCTTCTGAACGTGTTTATCGATATTGGGAGAAAGGATACCTGAGTACATTTTGGCGCCAAAACGGTATCACGTGCGCAGTTCACAGAAATGTAAGAGCTGGGTCGGATCCGACCCCAAGAGACAAAATTTTGTCAAAATGATATTAGAACTCAGTTAAAAGAATACTTAAATCATAACCTACCTACTGAACGTGTTTATCGATATTGGGAGAAAGGATACCTGAGTACATTTTGGCGCCAAAACGGTATCACGTGCGCAGTTCACAGAAATGTAAGAGCTGGGTCGGATCCGACCCCAAGAGACAAAATTTTGTCAAAATGATATTAGAACTCAGTTAAAAGAATACTTAAATCATAACCTACCTTCTGAACGTGTTTATCGATATTGGGAGAAAGGATACCTGAGTACATTTTGGCGCCAAAACGGTATCACGTGCGCAGTTCACAGAAATGTAAGAGCTGGGTCGGATCCGACCCCAAGAGACAAAATTTTGTCAAAATGATATTAGAACTCAGTTAAAAGAATACTTAAATCATAACCTACCTACTGAACGTGTTTATCGATATTGGGAGAAAGGATACCTGAGTACATTTTGGCGCCAAAACGGTATCACGTGCGCAGTTCACAGAAATGTAAGAGCTGGGTCGGATCCGACCCCAAGAGACAAAATTTTGTCAAAATGATATTAGAACTCAGTTAAAAGAATACTTAAATCATAACCTACCTTCTGAACGTGTTTATCGATATTGGGAGAAAGGATACCTGAGTACATTTTGGCGCCAAAACGGTATCACGTGCGCAGTTCACAGAAATGTAAGAGCTGGGTCGGATCCGACCCCAAGAGACAAAATTTTGTCAAAATGATATTAGAACTCAGTTAAAAGAATACTTAAATCATAACCTACCTACTGAACGTGTTTATCGATATTGGGAGAAAGGATACCTGAGTACATTTTGGTGCCAAAACGGTATCACGTGCGCAGTTCACAGAAATGTAAGAGCTGGGTCGGATCCGACCGCACCTTGTGAGAAAGTGAACGATGATTTACCTTGTGGGCAGAGGGTTAAACACAAAACTGTCATTTTTGTTGTTATAATGTCTATTTCAATTTTGTCGTGTTACTTTATTCGTAAAACTGTCGTGGTACATTCAAGTTTGTGCATGTGTTTTCTCAGTGAATTCCATTTGGTGTCTTATAGTTTTGGAATAATATTTGTAAGTTAGATGAAGGAGAGAATCCTGTAAGTAAATTTAGAAGGAAAGTATAGAATACTTTCATTGGTCATTCTGAATATCTTTCCTCTTGTAATTTAAGGCCTGCACCAATCACGAACGAAATTCTTGATATAAGATTTACACATAGAAACTCTTCAAAAACCTTCGAGTTCTTGAGTGGAGATAATATAGTTTTTTAGCGACTGACCTCTTTACGTTCAGGCCTTATGTCGTTTAGTTTTGCCTTCTTATATGAATAATCTAACATTATATAAAAAAATCTATAAAGTAAAAGTAAAGTAAAGTAATCGCCTATTTTTTCAGGCGGGGCTTAACGTCCAACTACCAATTAGGTGTCGTGGATGTAAAAAAATCTATATAAAATATAGATTTTATATTACAAATTAATTCTAATTTGTAAAATTTGCCAGTATCAACAAGAAAAGATATTGGTTACACGGATTTTAACTTTTATCTTGCTCTTTTTTTTTTTTTTTTTCAAACTTTTATTTCTGCATGCTCCATACAATGTATAATAATACATGCTGGTATACAACATTTAACATCAATAATCAAATAATAATTTAGAATATAATAGTAGGTACCTAATATTTGATAATACTAACAGAATAATAATATTAAATTAAATGATATAAGAAGATAATACTTAATGATAATAAAATAAAGAATATTGTTCAAGCTCATTCCTACTCCTTTTTGCCGTCAAATGTATGCTAACCGCATCGCACGCATCGACTTCGGCTGTTGTCGTGTTTACGACAGTTCTCGGCTGCTCGTTGCTCTGTGCAGTCGTCCCTCTGTATGTGTATGAGTAGGTGAGTGAATCTCTCTTCGTCGTTTACCGCAGTCTGTTCGTAACGCTTGTTCTCTGGCGCTCGTACGGAAGTGTTTTCCGTTTTCCGCTATTCTCGCTACACCGCACGTTCACCGCACCTGTACGAGTGTTCAGTTTACTACTCTCTCTGTTACACCGCAATTTCAAGTGTTATCCCGTGTTCACTTCCATTCGTTACACCGCATGTTCACGGGTACGCAGTTTTCCGCTATTCTCGCTACACCGCATGTTTTCCGCTATTCTCGCTACACCGCATGTTCACCGCTATAAAAGAATATTACGCCTATTTGGCCTTCAATCAGCTCGCCTTTAGTCAAGAGGACATAATCTACGCTCATAAAGGTATCTGGTGCCGGGGGGTGGGGGAGTCGACTCTCTTTTCCCTTTGGGGTTGCCATTTCCTTAGAGCTGTGTCACGCCAGTGTCCACATCTTGCAAGGTAAGCCTTATAATTTAATTATATTTGTATAATTTCATTTGATTGCCCGCTTAACGAACTACACCCTATTCTATACAGTCCACTTACCGCGTTTGTTTGCAAAGATCAAACAAATATTAAAATCATAATAATCAAAATAGAGAAAAGAAAGATAAATAATGAAATTAGAAAACTATACTTAAAAAAATCAAATGATAAAAGTAGCTAAATTAAATTGAAATAATACAAAAATATATAGAAACTTGAAACAATTACAGAATGAACCGAAATACAATTGAAATTTTTTTTTTCCTGGCGCATCGACGTCTGTGGCCATTAGCGCCAATTGAAATTAATATAATTAAATAAAATAATTAAATTAGTAAAATTAATTAAATAATAAAATGAAAATGTTAATTCACTTTTGGGTCGATTGACTTAATTTACAATTTATCAAAATTGATGTTTCTTACTAATTTCACAAATAACGGTAGAATTTCGGTATGCAGCAGTGACAAGTGATTCAATTCCAAGTTATTTACCAAAATAGCCAGAATTAAATGAAGGCGAAAATTTTCAAGCAGCCTGCAATCAAAAATAATATGGGTGACCGTCTGACTCGATAAATCTCCACACTGGCAGCTGGGGTCACTAATAATGCGGAAGCGATGAAGTTATTACCGGAACTTGCCATGGCCACTCAGCAGCACCTGCTTTAACTTAAAGCCGAGCGGTAGCTGGCTCACTTTCAGTCGGTCATAGATGGTAGGGAAGAAGAGTTTAGTGGTGCTTCCCTTCTCGCTCGCTTGCCACTCACTAACACTTTCAGCACTTAAATTCGAGATTATAGTTGAGCGCGGAATTTTAATATATGTACAATCCAAATCCATGTTCCTGGAGGCAGCCTTCGCTAATTTGTCGGCCATCTCATTTCCAACTGTGCCTTTATGTGCAGCAACCCAGCAAAAGTGAATAATCCATCCCCGAAGAAGAAGCGCTGATAAGACCTTTCGCGCACTTTCATAGAGTATATGATGGTTACCTGCATTCTTTAAACAATCCAATGTCACCATACTGTCAGTTTTAATTGCCACAGTTCTGGCGGCCTGGTCATTAGGCAAGTCATTGCTTGCTGATTTGTGTACCTTTTGGCGTTTAATCAACCCTTATACTTAACATTTTAAACTGTAAGTTTTTGTTAAAGAGTAGTGGTACTATCGTTGCTTGCAACATCATTGCCCATAACCGGGATGTGAACTGCAGGGCTTCGTACAGTGCGCTCTCGTTACGAACAACACTTTCCATCTCCAGAAATAGTAGATGCACCTTGGAAAAGGAAAATTGAAGGGCAACTTTCCCTGCACACTCCTGCGCATGAGTTTAGTACGCTACTACTGGAGCAATCTATTCATAATTTTAGATCAATTTTAAAAGTAATTCTGCAAAAAAAGTTTTGAAGAGGAAATCTAATGAATGAAGCTACAATCAATGAACGAAGTTTAATTTTAGAGAGATACCAAGAGTATCTTGATTTCTTCCCTCCCTTCAGCGTTGGGTTTGGATTTGGTTACTATCCCTTACAGACTAATCCAAATGAGTAATCGTTGTCCTTGGCGTTATCATTTAATGATTAATTGTCTTTCTCAGAAAGTAGACCATAATGAAGTAGTATTGCATGAGATTTTTGCAGGGCAAAAAACTATTCTCAACTGCGTTATTAAAAAGTATTAAATCTTAGAAATTAATTGCGATGTAAAAGGGTAAAAAAAGTCCCGCAATATGAAGCAGTTTTTAAAGCGACTGCAGAAGGTAAATGTTAGTTTAGTAAGAACTCTCAGTATAAATATAGAAAGCGAACTTTATTCAAATGAGCTTACCTAGTAGAGGAGGTTAGTATGATGAGCATGTTTTAAGTTAGACTGAGAAACGCTGATGTATTACACCACCTCTTATCGCTCTGGTCCCCTTGCTTGTTGCTCTTTATACGCTAACTTTTCCACATCGAAGGTAATTACGTTAACATTAGCACAGTGGATTTCCTTCGATTAACTTCTGGTTTATTTACAGAAAATTCATTTACGCTTTTATGACTTGTTTATAAAGAGATAAATATCGCATAATGTATGATGATACAATCTCTATCCAATTTTCCATCTTCAGTAAATTTTGGATTAAACAAATTAATGATCTAAAAAGTCAACAAACAGGTGGACGAATCAATCAAAATACAAAAAAATAAAAAAAAATTTGTTGATGTTCCCAAATTAATTATCACCTTTCCTCCCTCCTTTTTCGAACTCATTTTTTTTAAATAAATGAACTTGCTTTTCTGATGTAAAGTTTAATTTTTTTTTAAATTTTGCTAGTTTATCTAACCAGCGCCCAGCAAAACTACAGAAACAGTTTTAATGGATTAGTTGATTGAGCCCATATTCATACTTAAAATACAGAAGAGACTTATTTTGATTTCATTCGAGAATATTTTTTTTTTTTTTTGTTTTCTTTTTTTGGCATTGGCTTCCGCCATACAGCCAGCATCGTCTAGGTGCTTATCACTAGAATATCACTTACTCTCCGTTCTTACCTACAATTACATTCGCTTCACACATTCATCATTCTACTATATACCGCTATTTACATAAACTACTGCTAATGGATGGAGCAGCACTCTGTGCTCCTGCCATCCTTCTCGCTTAACCAAAATTAAAATCACGTAATCCTTCTCTAAGCATTTTGTTCCATTCATTCTAATTCGGCTATAGCTTCTAAATACATTCATATTTCATTGCTAGCTCTGCTATCGACTTAAGCACATAACTGTTGGTGGAGAATATAATGTCTTCGTAGCGAAATGGTGCATCTAAATACCTGTATATATCGTCAAACATTCGTTTCCTTTCTACCACACAACGTGGACATATCATTATTACATGTTTGAAATCTTCCTCCTCATTGCAATCCACGCAAAGAGGAGAGGACCTTTTGTTGATCCTGTGTAGATACGATCCGCACACCGCGTGGTTCGCTCTCAGCCTGCTTATTGTCGTAACAACCCATTTATTAGTGCCAGTTCCCTTAAACCATGGTTGTCTAGGTAACTGATCTGCCATAGTTTTATAGAATCTACCTTTATCACCATTATTGTAATCTGTCTGCCATTTTTGTAGTGCTGCTTTTGCAATTATACGCTTGATATCGGTGTGTGGTAATTTATAATTAGCCATTTCCCCACTATTGGTGGCTTCCTTTGCAAGTGTATCAACAATTTCATTCTCTTTTATACCACAATGACCTCTTACCCACAAAAAATTAATGCAGACTCCCTTCTCTTTAAGAATGGCAATAGTTTCTACAATCTCTGCGATAATGTGATTCATTCCTGTAGACTGGTTGTGTATATGTGATAATTTACACAACGCACTCTGGCTGTCACTAATAATGCTATATTTTTTCTCCGACAACGAATAAATATATTTTAAAGCCGTTAAAATAGCAATTAGCTCCGCTGTATAGATGGACGCCTCATCTTCTAATTTAATTATCGTAAAATAGTTCCGAACCGGATCATACACAGCACTTCCGACTTTATTATTGATTTTGGACCCATCTGTAAATAAACGATATGAGCCCGGATAATGGGAAGAAATGTAATCTTCGAAGGCCGCAGTTCTCATCTTTTCCGGTACCTTTATCAAGTCGAAGGAAGTGTTAACACTTAATTCGCTCAATAAATGTTCGTATTTTAAGTTGTACACATCTAACTTATTATTCGAATATACCTTATCTCTAAAGGTAGAGATTCTAATAAAACTTTCTGTGTAAATGGGGCCTTTCTTTTTTGTCCAATATTTGTGAGTGAGGACTTCGGTATTTAATTGGCTTATTTTGTTATAAATTATTCGGTTCGTGGCTAATTTTTTTAAGACATATCGATCGGACAGTACTTCTATTCTATAAGCAAGCGGTAATTCGCCAGCCTCTGCGTACATTACGTCCACAGGTGTGCTGTTCAAGAATCCGAGACACAATCTGATACATTTATTTTGTAATACGTGAAGGGGTTGCATAACATACTTGCAGGCCTGACCGTACAGAAAACACCCGTAATCCAGTACCGCTCTTATTGTGGCCCTGTAGAACATTAGGGACACCTCCGGGTCCGCCCCCCACTTCCTATGGGACAACACACTACGAGCCTTTTCCCATATTTGCCCTAATATTTGATTAACCCTCAACTAGTAACGTCGGGTCAATTTTGACCCGCGCGTTTTTCTTTTGTGTGGCATTTTGTAATCACAGTTTAATTTTGCTATTTACGTACAAATACCTTCCTATGTTATTCAAAACGCTTTTTCAAAAAAATTGTTATTAAGGATGGTTTGGGGGACCGCAACTATAATCATTCTTTAAAAAGATCTCTCCAGTGGTAGTTACGGTTCCGACTTAACACCTTATCAAGTTATAATGATAGAATTGCTTATTCCAAATTTAAAAAAATCTGTAAAGCAGATATGTAACTTTGCAAAAAGGAAAGTCTATCCAAAAGGTACAAAAATCTCCTTAACAAAAACTTACAGTTTAAAATGTTAAGTATAAGGGTTGATTAAACGCCAAAAGGTACACAAATCAGCAAGTACCCTACATTTCATTAATTCTTCATTAATATTTAAGTAATTTTACTGCATTAATATTCATTAATATTTTTTAGAATTTATTAGATGTCACAGACCCTTATGCTGGCCACTTCATTTATAATATTTTTTTGTTATAATTATGATAAATCACATATATCATACGTTCATGCATGTTAAAGTAGAAAAAGACAAAGTTAGAGTCGGCTACTGTCTTGAATTCGTCTTACCGAAATATTCGTGAGCACAAATAACTCACAGTTAATAACAAGTAGATTATTCAACAACAATTATTCATTTCTCAATTGTGATTTAATTTAATCCCCCTAATTTTATTTATAGTAAAATACTGGAATAATTAGCTGTCCTAAAAGTATGTATATCTTATTTACTTTATATTACATATATACAACATTGTGGGATGAATACCTAGATTGAGAATGTAATTGAAGAAAACTATATTATTTGCGATAAAGCCAGATAATTATTACCTATTATTATAAACGTTTGACTACTACATAAAATAACAATTACTTTAATCGAAGAATGAACTTAAACCGACGATTTTTATTTAAAAATAAATAAATAAAATAAACAAAATCATTAATGTATGTTGGTGTAAGCATTTTTTAAAAAAAGTTTTGAATTTTTTAGCCTCATATTTTTTATTTTTTATAACGTTTTTCTTTTTAACCTGTAATTAACAGTTTGATTATTATATATACTTAACTAGATATTACAGTCAATCTACAGTGCTACTTGAACATATGTTTTGTAGACGAAAATGGCCAGCATGAGGGTCTGTGACATCTAATAAATTCTAAAAAATATTAATGAAAATTAATGCAGTAAAATTACTTAAATATTAATGAAGAATTAATGAAATGTTGGGTACTTGCTGATTTGTGTACCTTTTGGCGTTTAATCAACCCTTATACTTAACATTTTAAACTGTAAGTTTCTGTTAAGGATTAAATAATGAGCCTGAATCGGAGTCAGAGCAAGATGACAACTTTTTAATGCTATAGATGGTATACCATCAACTAATGTAAGGTAAAAGTGATGTTTTAGTTTATTTAAGATTATTGACTCTATAAAGGTTTTTAATAAATGACTGATATTCTTATATAGCAGCCTGGCTCTAAATTATACTGTAGATCAACCGTTGGTGGTTTGAAACTCTTTGAAAAGAGTCTTCAGTCTGAATGGCTCATATATTTAAGAAGTAGTTTATGGAAATATATATCCATATCTTCATAAGTCTACTTAAACGTTTAAGTAGATACTTGAGGTTTCTTTATCGCAAAATTAGGTTGCGCATCATCTTGAAATTCGTCTCGAGTAAAACAAAAAGTTTTGTCATATAGCTTTTTAAAGTAAGTCAACTTTGTGTCATTACAGGCCACACATGGATGAAGGTAAAGAGGTAGATTGTTGCCAAGTATAAAGTAAGCTGTAGCTACTAACTCCGTTTTTAAAAAAAATAATTTTCTTTTTTCCCCACAACGACAAGAGAAGAAGAGGTAGATAATGAAAGTTCAAAGAAAGTATTTGTGCAACAAAAGAACCAGAGTGGGGATGAGTTACGTACCTGCAGGCTATACACGACCATCACCGTAACGATATCAAACGGAAAACCTGTTTCCACAAAAAAATTCCATGTACACATTTTTTGTATTCGAGTTTTTTTCTTTTTTTGTAAATATATTTTCTTACTTTAGCAAAATAATGATGCTGAGTAATGGGATATTTTTTTCATGATCATGGTCCTTATTGGCAAGTCAGCATTACTTTCTTTTATTGATTTTTTTAAATTAAATTTATGAATAGCATTGCAATTTTTCGCCAATGTTAACGCTATTTCCATTTTGTATAAAGGACGTCACCTTTTTTTCACAGAAAGCAAACTAAATTTCGTTACTCATAAGAACGATGATACAAAGTTAGAAGAGTTATGGTATTGGCCAGGCAGAGAAACAGTATACCAATCATATTTCATTATTGACTGTATTCATTTGATGGAGTATGGCCGGCCATTGGCCAGTTAGTTAGAGACCCGTCTAGTTTAATGTAATAAAATACAGCCTGTGCCATCGAGCGGAAATTTCGGTGGCAGGCTCTTACTAAACTTGTCAGACAGATGCGATACAGATAAAAAAGGAAAAAGTACTGTTCGATTGTTAAGGGACATCTCTTAGGGTTCGATGTAACATTTCTAGTAGAAAAAAAAGGACGAAATAATATTGATGCGAGCCATGTGACATATGATGTTGTTCGTTAGAATAGTTAAAGTAATGTCACTGTCAGCAATATATTATCGGCCATACCAGCTGAGGGAATTCAGAAAACACAATATTCAGACAGAAAAACGTCTTAAGGGGCTCGACTCCATTTGTATTGTAACTGCAGAAAAACTAAATTCCCAACAAACCCTTTGGGAAGTGAAATCACCCTTTCTTCACCTATAGAGACTTGATAAAGTTGAGGGTGCTGTAAAAAAGAGAGGTCTTTTGTGGCAGTTAATATTCTCGTATAACCAGCCAGAGATCGGCGCAAATCTGATCTTCACCGCCTGTGCAAAATCCTTATTTTTATAGCGCACCAATATCTGCAAACCACACAGAGTCCTCTCAGTCAACTGTGGTGTATCTTCTTCAGAAAATAGTGGACATAGTGAAAATGTTAAACCTTAAATTATGTCTTATTTCTTAAAATACTGGTAAGTGCATCTGTAATTAGGCGACCAAGAACTATTTTTACAGAATAGTATAACCTAATAATTTATTTGTTACCTTCACAAGTATACATATGAGCCGTTTATTTTGAAAGTGGGGCAAGTCCATTTTTGAAAAAAATGAAGATAACGGTAATTATAGATAAAACTTAGTATGATCTTTTTATCTGTAAACAATTTAGAGTCAAAAAAAAATTCAGAATCCTAATATTTGGGAGATGGAAGTTTTAGCTCTTAACAATATTGTAAATATGTTTAATTTGAAAATGGTGCAAGTCCATCTTAGGTTGAAATTTAACTCCGGTTGCTGTATGGTGAAGCAAATGTGATGGTCATTTATGATGACATAAACATCATGTCTTATCTATCTATCTTTGATATTGGTATTCGGTGATTGTACAATATTCCATAAAATTTATTATTATTTAATAATAATAAGTACATCTTAATTTTGTGTTTCGATAATAACACCAACATCAGGAAATTTTAGTACTATTGGCTCTGAAAAACTGTAAATTGTATAACATTCGACTTATATTATTGGCTATCAAGTAAGTTGTGTTATTTTGTGCTCGGTGTACGAAAAAAAGTTTCATTATTTGAAAATTAATACCGGATTGTGGTTTATTTTATAAAAAGAAAAAAAATGGCTGAAACCGATTACAACGGTAATTATAACTCTGATGCATCTGAAAGTGAATTTGGTAGGTAACAAATATAAAATAGAAATACTT
This sequence comes from Rhodnius prolixus, assembly GCF_049639745.1. NCBI lineage: Eukaryota > Metazoa > Arthropoda > Insecta > Hemiptera > Reduviidae > Rhodnius > Rhodnius prolixus. The sequence continues at coordinate 30,751,562 of NW_027411581.1, read as the reverse complement.
TTCTGGGTAATAACGCCATTTCAATAAAATCCTCATTTGCAAGTAATTTTATTATTCTTACGTTTGTAGAAATAAGACCCATGACAATCGGTAATAAAAGAAGAATCTTGGAATCAGAATCTGAATACGAAGGCAATTCGGACCAAAATGATTAAAAAAAAAAATCAAAAAAAGAAGAAGAATAGTTGAACTATTGATTAGTATTTTGTTTTTATTGTTAAAAAAAGACTGATACGACTGAAATATTATCATTTAAATCAACGATTACAATAATTCATTAATTTTGAAAGTGAGGCAAGTCCATTTAGTTATAATAAAACCTTTATTTTCTTAGCCAGCACTATAAACACAATTGATTATATACTTACATTATCTAATACCACAAAATACAAAAAATATGTCTATTAATATTTACCAATATTTTTAAATTTATTGAAACGCTAAATCTTAAATATCTCGAAATAACAAAAAATGGACTTGCCCCCACTTTCAAAATAAACAGCACATATCTAACTATAAGGAAACCCTTAATGGCAGAGGATGTAGCGACGTTATTAAATAGAAACAATTAAGTTCCTGATAGAAATACAATTTGTTCGATTCCCTAGAGAAAGCATGTGCAACCCTTTTTGGTGGAAATGTAGTTAATTGATTTAAGTCAATTCTAAAAGAAATAGGTTATCCGGTAGGTGATTTAGGATTTTCACAAACAAACGTAAACCCGGTGGAATGATTAAGTAATAGCGATTGGTTTCTCCATAACAGATGTAGGCATACAGCGTGCATATGCGCCAAATGCTGACCGCAGCACTTACTTAAAAAACACGCCTCGTATGGTATATTTATATTACTTAAATTGTTGTATTTCACCTCTCTTTCTTCACTGTAGTTAAGTAGACCTCAAGAAACCTCTTTGGAAAAGAGGTCTCTCTCTAACTCTCACACAATTTAGCAAAAACCTTTTTAAAAAAAGTAAAGTAAATCGCAGACTGCTTTAAGCAATTGAACTTCTGTTCTAAAAGAAAGCTAGCTTGCACTTTACTCTTGAATTTCAGTACAAGTTTTCAGAAGTCGTTGCTGTTACTTCTTTGATTTCTAATAAAAATTATCTCTTCGTTATATTAATAAAAACTACTTGTACACATTAGACCCTTATAAAAAAGAAAAATATATACGATATTATTTGGAATATAATATTAAGGTTGGTTACGGTATTGGATCGTCAGTTTTACGATTTGTGTCACGCAAGGAAACTCTGTTAGCCCACTTGGGGGTGTTTACTATCTAACAACCACACATGCTCTCTCCAAACTACCATACAAGTTTTCTCGTATCACTTTTTATGACCAAACTATTTTATAGTTTCTGTTTTAGATACATTTTTACTGAAGGGCCTACTATGCTACCACTGGTTCGTAGGCAATTTTTATTTTTCCAGAAGCCTAACGCTAACGCTAGGGAGTGCATAGATACAGTTCCATAATGTAATGCTACATTTTTTTCTGAAATTATTCCAATTTTTAAATTAAATAACAACTAATTGTTGTTTAAATATAACACAACTGTCATAACTAAACTTAACGATAATAACATAATTATAATGTGGCCTAATATTAACTAAATATAATATAACTTATTAAAGGAACAATTTAAATTCATTAATAGTTTATTTCAATATTTTTGTTTTTCAGAGTACAGTTTTCTTTCAACTGTTTTTACACCGCAAACAGAATATTATTATTTATTTATTTGCACTGAAGAATAATCTTCATGGCAAAGGAGTTGGAACATTGGCAATGATAACGTACAATGTGTCATAAAATACAGATTACAAAAAGTAAATTTAGCAAAGACAATAGTGAAAAACTGAGTTAACAATCAGAAAAATTCATAATACTAGTTTTACAATATATAAACAGGAAATGATTTTTATTTATTTATTTTTTTAATTTAATGGCATTAAGAAAAAATAAAAATATGTCTTTGATTTGGCTTGAAGAATTAGTGGCTAACAGGTTTGTTAAATTATCAAGTGCAGAATCATCATGTGATTTTAAATACTTATTGATAAATTTTAATCTGTGGGTCCTCAACTCGGGGCATATAAATAAAAAGTGATACAAATCGTTTTGACCAAAGTTACAAAAGTCGCACAATTCATTTGGAAAAAACTGTAATCTCACATCACGAACTAAAATTCTAGGATGTTTTTTAGAGATCATGCGCAACTGCGCTAAAATCCTTATCTTTTCAATATTTCCCTCTATCTGAAGATAAGACATTTCATTAGAGCCAAGAGGACTGACAAATCTATAGTGATCATTAAATCTGGAATTTATAACAAATTCAACGTCTTTGCTCAACAGGTGATTTTTAAATGCGATTAACACATCAATTTTACAGGCTGAAATCTCACTAATGTTCTGGTTAATTAACCCCGCAAACAGAATATATGTACAGGGTGATCCATTTAAAACACAACAATCGCTAATAACTTTTTAGGAAAGCGGAATTTCGAAAAAACCCACAAAATATACAATAACTACACTTTATTTAAAAAAGATTTTTTAAGTAATAAGAATGACTGCATACGCGGGATTCGAACTGGGAATCTCTCACTTACAAAGTCCCGCTCTTGACCACTAGACCAACACCCGCCCATCTCTGGCAAGACATTCTTACCGCAGTCATAGGCCAAGAAGTCTTGCATTCTGGGTGCATTAAAATGATGTGTTGGTTGCTTTTATTTGACCCCAATCAGTTTTTTGGCAATAACTCCGCCAAAAATGAAGTTACAGCATCGGGAGTGAGTAATTTGAAAACTAGACCAAAAAAAACATATTGTTTACTTCGTAGGTTTTTCCCGGCATTCCGCTTTCCTAAAAAGTTATTAGCGATTGGTGCGTTTTAAATGGATCACCCTGTTATGCTCAACAAACTTTACAATTTCAATTGCGTCCCACAAGGGAATATAATTTAGACGTTACTTAACAGTATTCTTTTATTTATAGATGAAACACTGATATTTTTTTTTTCTTAGGTTCAACTTCCTTGTGCAGAACGTGGGACAAAAGAAACGGGAATATTCGCTTAAGAATTTTTATTCGTTTTTATTTATTTGGGAAAAGGGAAGCTCCGAGTTCAGGAAAAGAGGCTTTAAAATGTCCCTTTAGAGAATTGGGGCAACATTCTGACCCCTTCATCACAGAATCTTAAGCCTATTACCCTTTAGCATTGGGAAATACAAAATAAGAGCATTACTTACCTCTTTCTTTCACCTTTTCCCTCATATTTTTTAAGAAAACGTGTTTTTGTTGTTTTTTTTTGAACGTCTTTTATTTACCAGTTCCTTTGTATTCAAATCAGATAACAGATTTTTTTAAATGTTTTGGATACTGTTTCAAAAACGGTTTCAACAATCTGCTTTAAATTTCGTTCGCTCATTGCACAGATGTACACCCATAACTTTTCAGGAAGATTTTCCTGGAGAAGTGATCTAGCTTAAGGCAGGTTGAGAGGTGGCGCTCCAGCTTCTTTCAGCCATTCACGTGCAATGTACATTTATATTACTAATAGGAATTTAACGTGTTAGTAAAATTCAAATTTTATATAAATTTGTTCGTTACGTAAATGATGTTACTGATGGAATTTTTTTTTTTATAAATTTATTAAGGTATCTACAATCTGCATATACATATATGCAGATATACATATATACAATAAGTAAATCTGGAAATACAAGATTAATTGGTAAGTGAAGAGCAGGAGAAGAGAAACTACCCAGTGGTAGCACTCTCTACGGGATATAATGATTTTTAGGTCTTCAGACCTCAAGGAAGTCGTGGGGCCACTGGCGATTCAGTCTGCGAGGTGGATTGTTAGGAGGATTGTCAGAGGAGGCGAGAGACAGTACAAGAGGATGGGAGCAAGTGGAGAGAGCAGTATGGAATTTTTGATATTTAATCTTGGCGAGTTGGTGTACGAAGGGGATGTTGAGGTCGGTGTGAAGAGTGAGGTTAGTCACCGTAGAGATCAACGTCAACTATCTGTCGAAGTAGTTTTGATTGAAATGTCTGCACAGTTCGTATGTTTGTAGGTTTAGCTGAACCCCACAGCTCTAGTCCGTAAGTCCACATAGGTTTGAGGATGTCCTTATCTAAGCAACAGAGGAAGGGATAAAATAACAGGATGTCGTCCGCTTGCAGAATCTTTAACTTCCGGAAGGAGTCAATACTTTCTACAACGGTAGTTAGCAGATATTTATAAAACATTTGGAGTTGGAAGTTCGCTTTCTTTTGAGAGGAGTATAATCTAATACTGTCTTAAGATATTTATTTGCCAATCTCCGCTTTTCATTATATGTAGAGTTGGGCAAGTTCCATGCCTGAGAATAGTTGGCCTCCTCTATGCCAATTCCCTTAATTAAAGTGAGGACTGGACCTTTAAGGCAGGAAACTAGGAACAGAAACTTCTCGATTCCGGATAATGAGGCATCTGTATGAATATTAGAGCAGTAAAAGTGCCACGAAAGAGCGGCTATTCTGCCTGATTTCCCTTTAAAGCTGGGAAGATTTATTTTAGGATGCTGAGCTCTGTTTAAGCCGGACTCACTTAACGCTGAAACCTGGTGATGCCGACATCTTCAGTTTTAAAGATTGGTATTGCTGAGTTCTGCGGCCAATCAAAGAATGATTCTTTATTTTGATTGATAGCGCGTGTTTCCCAGCGTAACATCTAGCGACCGGTAGGACGTTGAGATCAGTGTAGTAGGAGACCAGATGTCTTCATTCCTTCCAACATAAATTGGTCCACACACATATTTTCAAACTCTGGAAGAAATCTTTTTTTTTATTTATCTCGTAGCCAGTTCGCATCTAAACACGTCTCGATGTTATAGGTTTCCTTGCCATAACATTTAGTTTGCGATTTCTGGATTTTTGTATTCCAGTTGTTCCTCACTCCTTGCCGTTCTATTTCCCTCTCTCTAGACATTTCCCTTGAAGAATCTCCGAATGTGCAGCAGTGTAACGGAATGGTGACCAAGAGGGCGAATTAAACTGTGTAAGTAAGCCCAAAAACTTCTAACCTTGAGACTACAAAACTGCAATAACTAACAGCGATGTCCAACCGGGTCAGCTGTCTGGGATCTACCTGGGTTACTAGAAACTCATACCCTCGACTGAAAAGTCTTCTAAGAGGGGGGAATGTTGGTCTAACGGTTAAGGATCAATGGCTTTGTTAGTGGTAGATCTCCAGTTCGAATCTCCCGTACAGTTACTTTTTATTAGTTGATATCATTTGAATTATAACCATCTACCTAACTTTGTGATTAATACCCATTCTTATATAATGTACCATCCGCATGTTCTCAGTGTATTCATTTTTATCTTTGACGAAAGAATCTTCAAAACAAATAAAAAAGAAACTATTAATAATAAACATGGCGATTAAACACAATTTTTAACTATTCAGGTAATGAATAACTTATTTACCTGAACTACTAAAGATCAAGTAATTATTTATCACCAACTCTAGTTACATCCAAGTGACATATAAGCAGCCATTTATATGTGCTGATGGTTTGACCATTAATTTGTGAATGGTATCACGGTAATGTGCTCAGTTGGTTAACTACTTAACCTCTGTATTGACTGTCGGTACTTAGACCACCACGGGATTGTTTGCCATCCTTCCTACTATACGGAAACGTAGACAGCCGATTTCTCTGAAAGTAGTTAGTATTTAAATTGGATTTAATTTTGTTTAACTTTAATAATCTGCAAAAGTTGATTTTAGGGTTATCGTAAACGCTAATGGAGCAATCAAAATTATTGCTAAGTATTAACCAGAGATTAAAAATTCGCTTTCATGTGGTTATTGCTTAGTAAATTGAGATTAGTTAGTTATTATTGATTAGTACTTGGCCATCTTTTCTCCACCGATTCACATTCTCTAATTGGAGTTTAATATTGTCTCTATTTAGACTATTGATCAGTTCGTGTGGCGTTATCGTATTGATAACATTTATAAGCAATAATTTATAGATTTAGTCGCTGATATTATCACATTCTTAGTGAAGCTTACTAATTATCCGCTAAATCGACGTTGTTGCAAAGAAAATTACACATGTAAATGAGGATATACAATTTATTTTAAAGAAAATTGAGGAATTTTATCTTATATGGAAAAAAGAAAAAAAAAATCAAAGTTAGGTGTTTGTTTTTCAAGGTAACGTTTTTTCGGGCTCTGTAGCATTTTTATCGCTGATTTTGTAGCATTTACAGCTAAGCACTGCTAAAAAATAGAAAAAAAAAAAAAACTAGAAAGTTGAGGGAAAGAATTAGTTCAATGGTAAGAGTAGGTACTTGATTCCCACCCAGTCCGAGTTCGAATCTAGCTGTCAACCCTTAGATTTTTTCTTCATGAGAAATGAGTAATGAATAAGGGAAAATATATAGGCTATTTAACTGCGAGGGGTTTAAGTTTTTAGGGCTCACTGTCCGGTGATAGTGTCGTCTGAAATCAGGGAACACACCGACAGAGCACTGGAAGAAGCTTCAAGCTCCAAAGGCACTTCATTATTGAGATTTTGTGGGGGGGGGGAGAAGGTGTTGGTGTAGTGGTCACGAAGGTGGCTTTGTAAATGGGAGGTCCACAGTTCGAATCCTGTTTGTAGCTACTTTTTATTAGATAATAAATTTATTAGTAAAGTATGTGCTTTGACCTCCGACAGTAGTAGATAGGATTTGGGGGTTCTGGCACACCTAAAATACAAAATGGCGGTCATCCCCTCAACAGCTGTTGGCATATATATATAAACTAACAGGTACGATAAAAGCTGTGGAAGGGAAAGGGGGGCTTGCTACAGAGACCTGTCCAGTGAGGTAATCATTTGGAAAAAAAGATGCAATTCTATTGGCTAGTTAGAGTGTGACGTAATTGTGGTGGGGGGTTAATGCTAGTAATAGCTAGTATCGCAGTCCAAATGTCAGTTCGGGTTTAGTTTTCAGTGAGTGTAGGTCGCGTCATCAGCAGCAGAAGCAGTCCAGGTGGAGGGGGGTAAGTAAATAATTTTTCTATTACCTAATGTGAGGTTATCCATTTTTATTTAAGTTCAATATTTTTGTGATAGTGGGGGTAATTTAAATTTTAAAAAAATTCTTGGTGAGGGGGGTTAGATTTTTTAAAAAATAATTCCAAGTTAAAACATAAGAGAACATTCAAAACTAGAGTAAGCAAGACTACCACTGTGGCCGACTGGTGCAGATGACGTGTCTACCAGCACGAAGGTTGTAGGATCGAATCCCAGGTAAGTAAAAATAATTAAAATAAAAAAATTCACCCTCCTGTCTATCATTGGCGAGGGGGGTGAAGGTATGTTTCATCGGCTGGTACGAGGTCCGCCATCTTGTGGTCAACAGCTGGTACGAGGTCCGCCATCTTGTGGTCATCAGCTGGTACGAGATCCGCCATCTTCTGTACTACAGCTGTTGGAAGAGACGCCATCTTGTAGGAGGAGCTTAGGAGGCCAACGAATACGACGACCTAGAGGTGGTGGGAGTGGAGGGGGTAAAGGTAGGTGTCATGTGATAAAAGTAGGGCTAGGGTGGGGGTAAAGGGATGTCGTCGAGTACGCTGATTGGTCGATTAAGAAGGGTGGGGGTAGGAGTGGGGGTAAAGGTGGTGTCATCGAATTCGCTGATTGGTCGATTAAAAAGGGTGGGGTGGGGAAGGGGCGTGGCCTAAAGCCCTCGTCGAGTTCGATGATTGGTCAATAAGGTGGGGTGGGGGTAGGGGCGTGGCTTAAACCCTCGTCGAAGTCGATGATTGGTCAATAAGGGGGAGGGGAGGGGAGGGGAGGGGATGGCCGCCATTTTGTATTTTAGGTGTGCCAGAACCCCCAAATCCTATCTACTGACAGCAATACCCAATCGGTAGTTGGTTCCACCTGAAACAAAATTCAATTGATTTTGTAAATTTTATGTTTGAGTAGTTGCCTTATACTTTGTGTAAGACGTTACAGTTGTAGCATCTTTCAAATAGAATAGTTAATGCGATTAATTTTTATCGCTGCTTCTCAGTGATGCTAATATCCGCTGCGCCCAAAGGAAGTTTAAAATAATTAATAGAAATATTTACTATAAAAAGGAGATATGAATTGCTAGAGTAGACTCTAAGGATGAAGTACAGGTTAGTTGGGGAAAGCAACAGTAATATTGTTCGCCTCGGGCGTGTAAATAGGTGGTGGTTCGCTGTTCCCTCACTCAGTAGATAAAAATCACTAACCAAAGAACAAAGTTTCCTATACATTATGTATATAAGAGCACACACAGCTACATAGTCTACTTCGCAGGACACCTTCAACTCCGGCCAATTTCTCCAAACATAATATATTCTCTGTCGTGTCTCCGTAAATGTTTGTCCCGCTTCTTTCTTCATCGTCTTCAACCTTTCTGCACTTCCAGCTCTTCTTAACTGTTTCTTATTACAAAAGATTTATTTCTTTTCTTACTATACATACATGTATTTCTTACTCCATTTTCATTATGTTGGTATAAGTAACAATATATTTGTATATATTGTTATATATGTATTAAATATATGTAAACAAATTTATATAAGATGATAATTTTCAGTTTATGCAAATTATTGTATTTTTGTATTGTAATAAACATAATTTCTATGTACATGCCTCTATCGTTTTCTCCCACTTTCATTATGTAACAATGTAACTTATATTTAGAAGAAAATAAATAAATAATAAGTAGCAATATATACAGGGTGTTTACGGAGGAGTGGTCGAAACTTCGGTAGGTGATTCAGCAGCTCAAATGCAACAAAAAATATTCTATTCTCTATGGCTCGATTCTCAATAGTGTCCAAGATATTTGCATTTTTAACTTTTCCGTCGATATTCATGTTTTTCGCCATAAAAACGGTCGTAACTTTTCTATCCTTTATCCTAAAACAAATCTACTAATTCTAAACGAAAGAGCATTAAATTACCCATAAATCTGCTTAGCCCAGAGCCTCAAAACGTTTCTAATAACAATGCAATTTTTACTTTATTGTCTAAAAAATTCGTTCTCGATGATTTTTGTTAAAATTTTCAACTGTTTTTAATTAATGATTAATGAATCACCCAATTTCAGAAAAAGTTGTGCATTTATTGAGCTTCAAGATCATATAGATTTTTTTGGTTTTTAATAAAACCCTGCCCCGAACAGAGGGGTGTAAATGCAGAAAACTGGGAAGTTTCTTAACCAACTTTTCACTATCAAATTGTTATTTTACTCGTATGTCAATTTTTGGAGAAGGAACAAAAAGAAAATAACCATTTTATTTTTGAACAATTATTATATAATAAAACGGAAGTAAAAAATACAGTATCAATAAAATACAATAGTTAGGCGATTACCTAAAATCTACAAAAATTGTTCGAATAGCCTCCCTTCTTCTTTAATTAATAACCTGTTCCGTTTTACAACTGACGATGTTGCACTTCTTATTTCTTGTCCATTCCGCCTCAATTCATCGCTCGCAACTGTGATTCTTTCACTCAGTTGTTACCTACTCTCGATGATAGTTGAATAAACCTTTTAGATAAGCATTCTGGTCATCAGACATACAATGCTAGTCTAAACTTAATTTCACCTCTTTATACAGAGAGTGGAAAGTTGAGTGGAAAAGCTTTTTTAAGAGATTCTTCTTTAAACTCTTTGATATATTTTCCCAAACAATTCATTCAACGAATCGACCCCTTCTTTCCCAGTAATAAATTTTTCAAAATCATAATTAAGTTTAGCAAGACTCTTCTCTAAAAGCATCATTCCAATAGATTTTCTTCTTGACGATTTAGACAGCCTTTAGTCCGGCAATGACAGGACGCTCTTAATCTACTTCAAAAACATTTTCAACGTAAACAAAAACATAGGTTCAGCTTCTGTTTTCTAAATAAATGGTGTAGTGGGGTGTATTTTTAGGAAGGAAATTTTTTTTTGTTTACAAAGAAAATATATAACTTCTCTACCCAATCGTATCGCTGGAAACCCTAAATTTGTGCGCCGTAGCATATAATCGCCCGGGCAACAGCTCGAAATACCTCATGTTTAGTGGAAAATGAGATATCATAACTTTTCAGCAAACGGCCATAACTTACATTCAAAGCAAATTTAGCTACTGATAATTTTTCCCGAAAATGGTGGTCAAATAGATAATTTTGGGCTCATATACATATATAGTAAGTATATATATGTAAGTATATAAACCAGTAAGTATTGTCCATAGGCCTAATATGTGTAGTACATCTAAATTGGACTTCAAAGACGTATTGGCCAACTTCATATTTTCCACTGTTCTTGAGTGACGTCACTTAATTTTTTTTTTTTCTAAAATCCTTACTTTTTCCAATAAAAATGTTATTACTCAGAAAGTTTTAGTCCGAATTCGATTATGATGACACGGTTAGAAAGACAGATGAATTTTCTAAAAATTGATACCATTTCGAAGCATAAGTTATACTCCAAACAGCCTCAATCTTCCTCCGAATGCTGGAAAAATAAAAGTAATCGAAATTTTTAAGAAAACTCATTAGGCCCTTACGTGATCATTATCAGATCTAGGTGCTGGCACTTTTTATAAAAGTTTCCTTGTTTAATGGGCTTTCAAACGGTATATCATTTTCCAGGATTCCTTTATCTTCGGATGAGAAATTACGTTTGTTTTACAAGAAAACGAGTGCACGATCACTCAACAGTGTTAGTTTATCAAGTTGTTTAATTCATTGAAAACTCAGAGTTCTCAAATTTTTCAGAGTTTAGATTTTTTTTTTTTAGTGCAATTTTTAACCTTTGACTTCCTTATTTTAAGACAGTCTACTTTAAAATTGACTATTGGTCCATCTAAAAGAGTTTTCAATGAATTAAACAACTTTATAAACTAACACTGTTGAGTGCTCGTGCACTCGTTTCTTGTAAAACAAACGTAATTTCTCGTACGAAGATAAAAGGAATCCTGGAAAATGATGTACCGTTTGAAAGCCCATTAACCAAGGAAACTTTTATAAAAAGTGCCAGCATCTAGGTCAGATAATGATCACATAAGAGCCGAATGATTTTTCTTAAAAATTTCGATTACATTTATTTTTTCAGCATTCGGAGAAAGATTGAGGCTGTTTGGAGAATAACTTATGCTTCGAAATGGTGTCAATTTTTAGAAAATGCATCTGTCTATCTAACCGTGTCATCAGAATTGAATTCGGACTAAAACTTTCTGAGTAATAACATTTTTATTGGTAAAAAGTAATGATTTTAGAAAAAAAAATTAAAGTGACTTCATTCAAAAACAGTGGAAAATAAGAAGTTGGTTAATACGTCATTGAACTCCACTTTAGATGTACTACACACAGTAGGCCTATGGACAATACTTACTTGTTCACCCTGTATATGCCTAAATATTTATAAGGGTAATTTGTCAATATCTGCCTTGAAAGATCACCTAGAAGAGGAATACTATATTGGAATAGTTGGAGATACTAAAAAGCTGCAACAAAAAATATACATTATTCGATTTGCCAGTTCAATGAATAAATCAAATATTCATTTATTTGGAAAAAGTCCTAAATCTGTTGTTCGAGATATCAGACAGCACTTGAATTAAAGATGCCTAGATTTATCCTGTATCATGTTTTTAATTTGGTAATGGTATCTGTTTTGGTTTGTCTCGTTTTTTTTTTTACGTGACGAACAATTTCTATTAAAATGTTGGATGACTTATACCCGATCACTTAACATGTGTCATATACCATTTTCGATACTTCAAATTTGGATCTTTTGTTAGGTATTTTATATTTAATAATAATAATATATTTATTTGCCTAAAGAAAAATACATCTTGTGGCAAGGAGACTGTCCTGCACATGTACAACTTTTTACAAAAATTAAGTAATCTTAAATTAAATCCAATACATCCTGAATTACTTGAAAATAATTAAAATATAGAATAATGATAAAAAAGAACAGATACTTAAAATTTAAACTATAGAGAACAACTTTGAACTTAGATACTGCTACTCTGATAAAATAAATTATACTCGTACATTTTCGAATACCTACAATTAACACTGCTGGCAAAGAGCACACGTTTTCACCTACTATTCTAGCCTTAGCTGGAGCGCTTGGATGGTGTACAAAAAAATATTATTTATTTTTTCTCTACAGCTTACAACCAAAAAGTTTTCAAATTTGTCGGAATGAGTCAAATATTTAGAGAAAAACTTATCGCGTAAAGATTCCAGCGGGAGCCAGTTCAGATAGAAATGCTCAAGACTATCACCATCTGATTTACACATTATACAGTTTCTATCTGGGTTAAATTTGTATTTATTACCATTCACGTATAATGCTGGAAATTTTTTAGACGCCACGCGAATCTGAGTAATTGCCGATATTTTATTTATGTTTAATTTAAAGCTAACATAAAGACTATTTAAGTGCAGCTCAGATACAATATTACGGTAATGCAGATTATATCTGGATTCTAAAGCCTTGTTAATGTCCAGACTTTGACAATTATTCCTAAATTTTTCCATGAGATTTCCAAAATTATTCTGCAATGCCTCAAACCTTTGAAACTGCCAAACATCATTTGCTCCTATTTCTATTAATAGCCCTCTTAAAAGTTTAGCCCAATTAAATGGTAGCCTTAAATCATCCAAAAATTCACACATTCTCATATAGCATATCTTTGGTAGAGAGTCTGCGGGCATTTTTAATAATTTGCACAACCATTTCAAAATTCATTTAAATATTTGCGTTTTTAAATGATGCTGTCCAGTTTCCAATCTTACATATTCGTCAGGAGTATGTAAAGGTAGACGCAGTAAAAGCTTAAAAAACTTAATTTGTACTTTCTCCAACATGTCAAAATAAGTAGGGGCCCAAATTTCTGAGCAGTAGCATAAAACAGAAGTACATAATGAGTTAAAGAGACATATTTTTGGGGCCCACGTATCTGATTTACAATTCTTTAATATCTGTAAAATTTGAGGAATGGCTGATTGATAGGTATTTTATATTTATTAATAATTAAAAGCGGATAAGTTGGAAACTATCCGATAGCATGGTTGTATTAATTTACAAAAAAAAAAAAAAAAGAAGAGAAACTGCAAGAAAAAGCATGTTGTTAAAAAAACACATAACTTAGAAAATGTATTCCTCTAGTCCCCATAAAAGATAAAATTCACAAATTTTCTTTAAAAATAACGGAATAAAATCCAAGTTTATAGGGGTGAATTTTTGAAATAACCCTGATCAAAAAGATTTCGAGGAGAAAAAAACTTTACTAAAAATGGGCAAAAACGTAGTTTTCAGAAATGGTTGTTGTCCTTCTTCTTCTTCTTCTTGTCTGTTTTTCGTAAACAACGAAGCGTTTAAACGCATGAACAGATTTTCATGAATGACGTGTCATTCGATCTTAGAGGAAATCCTGACAAACCCCGCCTACTAGTTCCCACAATTCAAATTTCCCAGAAGTTGCAGCCCTAATTTTAGCCCCGTCCCCCCCAAAAAAGAAAAAAGTATAATAAATTCCGAGAAAATTGTAGGAAACATCTATAGTATTCCATTTGCAATTGTAGGGAAAATTGATTTAGCAAAATGGCAATCATCCGAGAGTCTGATTTTGCCTATTATGTTATTGCGAACATCAAATTTAAACTTACCTACTTTTTTTGTTTTTTTTGTTTTCGAGTTATCTAAACGTCCATATTAAAATAAATATAATATTAATATTATTAAAAAATAACTAAGAAACAAACTATTTTTAAAAAAAAACTACTTTTTATTTACAACCTGCGCTTGCGGTCAACTAATTTTCTTCAAATATTGATGGTTGGTTGCCGGTTTAATCTGACTATTATTTAATAGTTGATGACCATATAGTATATACTAGTCTCAAGAGGAAAGCTCCAACCTCCTTCCCTAGCCCAGAAGTACACTCAATAGAATTTTTCCCGGAAATGTTTTTAAAAAAAACCCGTTCATTGGATGGCTTTTCTACAGAAACCAATCAAGTTTTCTGCTTTATTTACCGAATAGCTATTGCTGTGCCATGTTTTTACAGGTATTGCTTTAAAGCACACATACAAATCTAAAAAAAAAAGATAATCTCTGGTGATGTAGGTTAAGTGCTGACTGGCTTTGTTTAAAATTCGCCTTTAATCTCGTGTATTTACCAAAGTAACATTGTCTGTAGCGTGCGTATTTACTACAATTAAATTCCTAATAAAATAGTACTCCAATTTTCCCTCTGAATGGCCTCTTTGATTGGAAATTGTACAATACGATAATCGTATGTCTCCTTTTTCAAGGGGCCTTAAGCAAAAATTTAGGTTAAATAAATTGTTTAAAAAATTACTCAGTTTACAAAATTCAAAGAAAAACGTTAATAAACGGAAAAAAAAAAAATCAAGTAACGTGTAGTTCCTGTTGAACTTTGGTCGACCAAAAGGTCGTAGGTTGTTTACCTGCCCAGGACGCTAACTACGAGTTATCTCGCAGCTTCTTTACAGATCTGTTTTTTACAGCTACGGCAAAGGTCGTAGAATAACAGTGTTGGCCTTTGGGAAGAAAAAAATCAGGGTTGGCCTAAATGAACAGAAAATTTACTAAGGCTTGAACAAAGCTTGTAATTGAACAAAGTGCATTCAAAAAGCGAAAGTTTATTCAAGTGTTATTCAAGCAGAATAATATTTTTATTGTTTGTGATATTTTTTAAACAAAAATTCCACGCAAAGTGCAGCTTGGCAGATTGGGCAAAAGCATTTCATGGCGTTTTTTTATCTTTAGTAAAAACTCGACGCGGCTTTGTAGGATGCAATTTTTTTCCCAGTAGATGGAATCCTCTCTAAATAATGAAGCTCTTGCGATTTGTGTTTTTTTTTTTTTAAATTGGTTCAATCATTTCTCCAACTAAAGCGTCGACAAATGTCTCACTAAACTTGATCAGCTTTATTTGAGAAGAAGTAGCTTTTTGGAAATATATATCTTCATGATATGTAAGGCAACCTTTTTAGGCCACCTAAAATAGTCTTTCTTAGAGACGTGTAATACGACAGCATTTGAACTGATCGATCAATGTCAGACATGTTGAGATTGTAATCCTGAATAGTATTCGGCTTCATCGAAAGTTTTCCATTGCGATTGGACACTTCTACCATTCAACAACATGCTTAGTGGACATGGTAAGCACATCTCCCTTTTCTTTCCATTTGCACACAGTAACCAGGACCATTTTGCTGCCAAATAAACTCTCCTTCTTTCAGTTTCCGTTGAATGGCATCTTTGGGATTCCCTTTTCGATTACTTCTCAGAGTTCCGCACACATAAGTTTCCCTGGTTGTTAGTAGTTTCTTAAAAATCAACAGAATTATAAAAATTGTCTATGTATACTGAACATCCCTTCTCAAGATAGTCCTCAAGTAAGTGAGAACAACATTAGTAAGTAGTGAGAGAAAAATTAGTGTCCATTATCCGCTGTAAACTTTTATGTTCACACCACCACCATCAGATTCACATAGTAGCTCATAGTAGTCTGACACCATATTTGTATTTTTTTCTTTTTTATGTACTGGTGGAAGTGCAGTCTTCTACGCCACAACATTGTTGATTCGTCGTTACAAATATTTTCATTTGGTACATTGTTTTGCCGCGTAATATTATTGAAATGCTCTATTATAGGTCGGACCTTGCACAATCTGTCGGACGATTGAATTATCTATTATTATATTAATATTTTTTTTTTTTTTTTTAATGATTTAAGGCGCGTCAACATCTAAGGTTATTGGCGTCCGGAGCTTTTTTCTGTGCGTTGCCGGCCTCCGGACAACACTGTCCATCACCGGACAGTGAGCTGTAAGAAGCTCCTAGGAAGAGAAAATCTAAGGGTCAGCTGCTGGATTCGAACCCGGGACCTCCGCGTGGGAGTCCAGTATGCTAACCTCATAGCTAATCCCTTCCCTTATTATTATTATTATTAGGGAAGGAATTAGCTATGAGGTTAGCATACTGGACTCCCACGCGGAGGTCCCGGGTTCGAATCCAGCAGCTGACCCTTAGATTTTCTCTTCCTAGGAGCTTCTTACAGCTCACTGTCCGGTGATGGACAGTGTTGTCTGTAACTGCAGTACACTGGAAAAAGCTCCGGGCGCTAATAACCTCAGCTGTTGATGCAAAAAAAAAAAATTATTATTATTATTATCTATTGAATTATCAACAAAGTGAAAATAGCGCAATCAAAATTGGAATCTATTGCTACTCGTAAGCGATCGCCAAAACATTACATACATTTTGTTTCCACTCCAGTAATGTTCTATCGAAGGAAAAGAACAAGGACCCATTTGTATAAGATGTCCAATGAAAATTCTAATTTCTGCAGCGGTAACTTCCTTCCATTTTAATAACCTCTTAAATTTTTCATTTCTTTATGTCGTGCAATTTCTTGTGCAGCCTATAAAATTTTTTTGTTCAACCAGTAATGCATTAAATTCTTGAGGAAAAAATAAGTCCACCAGCGTTTGAACCGTAAGATTTGTTGCATCCCATTTCAAACTAATAATTTCTTGAAAAAATAAATAGTTCAGGATTTTTTTGCGAATTTCTGTCCACAAATTATCATTCGTATTTAGAATGGTTTCTTGGGAAGCATCGTGATTGTCTTCAGGATCGTCAATCGTCTCATCTTCATGATTGGAGACGACTCCATCATCACTCTGTCTTCACCTGAATTCTCTGAAAGTACATAGTCGCTACTCTCGTTATCATCCTTGCTGAAAATCTTGTTAGATTCTGAATCACTTAGATTAGCATATCATTCTCAGTAAATCGTCTTTTCTTATCCAAATTAGGGTATTTATAATTTGATTATAAAATAACACCCTCAAGAAAGAGGTAAATATGTTGTGCTCGGCACGATATCTGAAGTATTACTAAAGAATTTATACATACCACATATCCGACTCGCTCGAGTGAAGCGACATGTCGATGCGCGTTGTGGACATCATGGACGCATTATCTCGTAGTTGGCTTCTGCGAGGAGATTTCTGTTACATAAGCCAACTACGAGGTAACTCGTAACATGTTCATTTTTTAAAAAACAGAACATTTTATAAGCTTTTTATGATTAACATGATCTATAATTAACGTTTTAATATCTAATATAACATGATTAAATTGGCTTCTGGGACCGGAATCCGTGAAAGTGCCGCGGCAGTCAACGTGTCAATGAATAATAAGTTTGAAAGGTCTATTTCTGTTGTTAAAAAGTTGGAAACCTAAATAAAACATGTAAATCTTCATTAAATCTAGGGAAAGGCCCCTTAAGGATGCTTATTATTAGCATTTTCAACGTTTCATACCTTAAAAAAAAAGAATTAAAAAATTAATTTCTCTCCTCATTACGTTTTGTCATAGTCTTTAGAAAATTTGTAATTTGCCCTCTTTTTTAGAATAAACTGTTCAGTGATCTAAGCCCAGGTCATTGCACAAAATATTTGAAAAACATACTTTTTGGTAAAATTCAAAAAGTGTATGGTTGTCCCATAATGTTCCTTAGGAGAATCTTTCTCGTGCAATGCCAGCTATATTTCGGCTGGTAGTATCCAACATGAGCTTATCCCTGTCGCCCTGGTCTAACTTATACCAACTTTAACACCATCATCTTTGTACCATTCCACCACATTTATAGTAGTAATTCTCTCACTGATAACTGTAAGCGTAAGTAAAAACATTATCTGAGTTTTCTTTTCGTAATGAGATCGTCAACAGTTGTCTATTTTAAAATGATCTTGGGTTATTGCGGTCTATTCTTCACTCTCTTGTAATTCCATCTTCATCTGTAATCAGGAATCCGATGTTTAACATTTCCTGTGATGAGTGTGATTAGTTAATGAACTATCTATTCAGATTTCCACATTACTGCTTTATTTCCAGCTTTCATCTTTTTTTATTTATTTAAGTAGAGGTCATATTTTCTTTCACTTTCAGGGCAATGACCATTGTTTGACAAAAGTAGTCTTGAAATTTTGTATTCATTATCCTCAACTTGACTCTTTTCTACTTATCTATTCAAGCGAACAAATTGACGAAGAATAATAACTAATATTTTCATTTGCCGTTCATTGGGTACTGAAAACAAGTTCTGAAAGGTCGCGAACTGACATTCTGTTAGGTTCGTACTTAATGTACCAATTTTTTTCGTGAAGTATTTGTCAATATACTTCATTATTTAGAATCAGTGTCATCTTATAAAGACGACATCGCGTTTAGGGAACACCCCAAAATTTATAGAGGTTACTCATCTTTTAGTGTCGAGTAAAAAATATTCACTTGTTTTATATATTAACCTAAATCTTATTATTTATTGATTATATTTGTCGCGTTAATGTCATGAAATTACATATATTTCTTTTAAGAGGAAATAAATATTATGTACGCAAATAAATTCCCATTACAGGCTTTCCCAAACGGCCACCAAGACTTCTTGAGATCTTGAAGTTGGGGGAAGGGTTTACTTGAATAGGAAATACAGTATGATATAAACAGTTCTAAAAATCGCCCGGAAGTTAGATATTGGTTCTATTTCCACCTGTAACTGAAAAAGTGCTGGATGCTTGTAGTAAAACAGGGAAACTACACTCTACACTAAGGAATTCTGAGACGTTTTGTAAAATATTATCATGAAGTTTGTGTGGAGGACCCCCTAGATCAAATAAATTGTGCTACAGACTTGTGGCATGCTATTTATGTAGAATTTAGAAATTATTTTCATGTCATAAAATGGGTCATTGAAGTCACTGATCAGTATTCAATAAACCATACAATGTTTGATATAATATTCAAATTATTTATTGCCACTTTTGATTCGTTCATCTAATTGAAATAATTTCAATAACTAAAGTCGCCACGGTAGCCGAGCGGTTAGAAGCGAGACCTGTAAAGCTAACATGTATTGTGTGGTACTGGGTTCGATTCCCGGTCTGAGGCCTTGGATTTTATTTAATGGTTAATAAAATAAATTTACTGTAAAGTATGTTTGCTAGTCGCCTCCGTCCGCGACACCTAATTGGTAGTTGGTCGTAAAGCCCACCTGAAAAAAAGGCAATTAGTTTGCTACTTACTACAATAACTAATTCCCTCCAATCAATCTACCTTTCAATCAATACCTAGTTTTACAACGTTTACTTTTGTAAAAAACATTTTATTTTTTATAAACAAAGGTTTGCTGGATATTTTAGATTTTATTATTTTTTACAACAAAGTAGTTTTGTTTTAATGAATTATTAATAGTTTCAGTCCAGCGTTAGTAAGCGTATTAACTATTATGTATCTTTAAGAACGAATCATAGCAATTTCAAGGTTTGTACTATTTTATTATTTATGACCATGAAAAGATTTGTGAAGTATTACTTATCTTATTTCCTTGGCTCGAGTCTGTGTGCCACTTCAACAGGATTGTTCTTAAACTGCCTATTTGCTTCTATATTTAGTTATTATTTGACACAATTTATGTTAAAATTACTATTGTCACTTAAATTATTTTCAATTAATGTTTTTACTTTACGCCGGGCTGTTTTAAATTCAAATGATTTAAGATTACTTGACTCAAAGAGAAAAACTGTAAAGTTCACAGTATGTGTCCAGGTCCATAGCTTGTTCTGGACTGTTCCTACCTTACCCCCACCGCACTTTATTGTGACGTAGTTCACTTCCTGCTTGCTATTCTGTAGATAGCTAACTATGGTCAAAGAGTGGATTTGATTCATTTAAACAAATGGCGGCTGCTGCAAAAAGCCATAAAATCATGAAAATTCTCATATTTGTTGCCCAGTTCAAATAGAAACGTTCGAAAAGCATTCTCAAATGGTGAAAGTTTTTTAGATTCAGAGTTAAAAAGAAACGTTGAAAATTATTCACAACAAACTGATAAACCAACCTCTGATGATGGATAAAAATCCATTCGTGCTACGACGATGTTAAAAAGAATATAATAGCCAAACATAACGAACAAGTCGAGGAAAACTGTTAAATTATGAAAATCAATTTGTATTAATTAAAAATTAAATTTGTAATAAATACGAGTACATACCTAATTATACATTCTAATATACAGCGCATGCATAATTGTAAAGTTTATTGACTAACAGAAGTAAATTTTCTTAATTGTTTGTACATGCCTGACTTATGAAAAAGTATTTTGCCATTGTTTGTTGTAGAAATAGATGTATTATAGCTTTTTCTTTATAATGGTGTACATAAGTGATCCAGTCCTTTAGCTCATGTCTATTTTTTAGCAATAGCTTTAATGTTTCAAACTAAGGATTCAAGATTAGCGAGAAATCGGTCAAATAAAAAAAACAAACTCGTCTTTTTCGCCAACGTTTCGACAAATATATTGTCTTCTTCAGAGCCTGGATATTACAAATACAAAACATTCCTCGCCAATGTTGAATCCTTAGTTTAACAATTTACGGTCACGAAACCTAGATATTCATATTTTAATGAGTCATTTTATTTTTACTTTCAATGTCTGTTTGATAAGTTGAAAAAAATTATATGCCTGAGTACACTATACAGCTACTAGATCTGTGAGATTAGTGTCATTTAAATATAATATCCTAATTAATAAATTAAGCAAAGAAATTGATCATGGCACAATATAATGGTAAAAAATTGATGAATTTGCTTTCTGTAGTATACTCTTAGCAATAAACTTATTGTGTTTGTTTATTATAACTGATTTCTATAATGGAGACAACAATTTAAGCTTTAGATAATTAATAATTATAATAATACTTATGCTTTAGGTTTTATTTATAATTTTAACTCCCATATATTCATTGTTAGTATTAATTTCAATCTAGAACATAGTTGTACTTTCGAGAACATAGTTGTGCAGTATTTTTAATAAAATATTCGTAGACTTGTTTTTCCAGTTGTACCAGGAATATTCAGTTAATGTTTGTTTAGATTTTTAGTTAAGCTCATTACTTCTAAGGAACTGTGTAAACATTTCTCTTAAGAATGGTCTCATTATTTTTCTTAATATCATGTTTTCTTTACTTAAATTATTTTATTATTTATGTAATTTTAGTAATCCCAACTACTTGCTTACAAGATTTTCTTTAAGGAGGAAGTAAATGAAATTGACGCACGTAATCATTGTGGTAAGTATTAGAAAAGATATGAACTACACTTTCACCGTAAAATTTTGGTTTTACCTTTTTTAATGATTTGAACTCTTAAGTTTATTAATTGTAGGTGTGGGCAAAGTTGCATTTATCTTTTTGTCAAACGTTTTGGGCAAAATGTGTGTCCTCATCGATAGCTCAGACAATGTGTGATGATAGATAACTACGAGAGAAGACAATCAAGCTCCTACAAGTCATTAAAAAGAGGGTAGCATAATATTATCTACTCTCCTAACATCGACGGGAAAGAAGTCTTAAATGATTGTTGAGATAGAGTGACTATAGTTAGTGCATTCACCTGCACAACCATTCTATTTGAGTGGGCAGTAAGCTCCTTCGTGCCTCCTGCTGATTATCCAGGGAACAGGACGTTAGCAGAAAATGCAAGAGGTATTGATATAAATCTAGTAATTAGAATAAGAGAAAATCGTGTGTGGGCACCAAGTTCAGTTACCGATGGACGGGTGTCGCCACAATAGTTTGCTAAAAATTATCATTACTACACATTCAATTAAATCCACGGCTAATATCACAAGCTCTAAGCTCTAAGGATAGATTAAGGAAACCCATTGGTCACCAGCCTTTTTAAAAGTGTTAATTCATGCTCCTTTAAAATCATCAAGAGGAAGAGTCTAGATTACTGAGCCAAAATACCCCTTTGTGAGCCGAACTTTAACAAACTCGTATTTGAAATTAATTCGACTAAAAAAATGGGCAACCACATTAACCTTTAGTTTTTTTTTTTTATGATTTGAAAGGTGCACCACATCGAAGGTCCTTTTGCACCTGAACTATACCGGAGAATAGACACTTTACTATATTACTTGATTTACCTTAACATCTAATCTTGTCGAAACTAACCTATCTAACCTAACTAAGGGTCCGAAAGTGTCCGTGTGTTATGTTTTAGCGAATAGTCACCTAAACATTCTGAATACCAAAAACTTTAGTTTCACCTACAAGTAAACAACATATAAATACATTTAATAAATTAAATAAAAATCTAAATAATTTACTCGCCCCATTGTATATATCCGAGAGTACGGACACAATTTTGTTCAGAACTAATTGAATTAACTAAATCTAGAGCTATATAAATCTTTGTTTAAAAAAAAGAAAAAACTGCGATTAAACAAAATAATTTTGGCAAAATTTAATCTCTTAAAAACTTATACGCACAATTATTAATAAGTAAATTAACTAATCAAGGATGAAGCAAGGTGTTTTTCTGTTGTTAGGTGCATTAATAATAATAATAATAAGGGAAGGGATTAGCTATGAGGTTAGCATACTGGACTCCCACGCGGAGGTCCCGGGTTCGAATCCAGCAGCTGACCCTTAGATTTTCTCTTCCTAGGAGCTTCTTACAGTTCACTGTCCGGTGATGGACAGTGTTGTCTGTAACGAGAGAACACTGTCCGGAGGCAAATAAATTCTAAAACCTATTGCCTTGAATTGAACAGGATTAAAATAACTAAATAACTAACTAAAAATCTAAACACTACTGTAACACACGATACCTTTAGAATATTAGATAGAAAAATTAAATAAAACATTGACAACTTGAAAAAATGAAAAAGAAATAGAAACAAAACAATAGAACCTTCTAAACTAAAGAATATAAAAGGAAATTACACATGCTCTGAAAAAAGAAAAATTAAAAATAAGAAAACTGAAAAGTACCTTATTAAATGGCAAAATGAAAAATTTAAGAATTTAATATACCTAATTAAAATATTTTAAAGAAATACCCACAAGCCCTGAAAGCAATAAGAGTGTGATGGTCAAATCATACGTCAGCGATAATGCCAAGCATGTCGCGCAAAGTCGAAACTAGGTGCATTAGCTTATTGAATTCATTGGTTACGCAACCCCAGATGGATTTTGTTATATGTACTTCTTTGTTTGAGTTACTGATTATTGAAAGTACTGAAAAGCCTAACTGAAGAGTGGTAATAGTTTGTACCAATTGTTTAGTTCGTTCAAGTCTGGATATATGCATTATATTTATATTTTTTGCTTTAGTAAACAATTGTAGCACGTCCACAGAAACACTAAAAGTGGAAGTGGAATTCTCTGCAACCCCAACTATTGAAACCTTTGATGGCTGAAATAATGGTTTAAAATATTATTATAAACAGTAGGCATGGAATTGTCCACAGTTTTTTCGAGTAAAGACACCGTCTGTACTGCAGATTCCTGGCAAAGATTAATGTTCATTAGCAAACATACTGTATGCACACTGTTCGTATTAAATCTCTCGGTGTAAATAACTCAATTCCCTCCTTACAGATAAAAAATGTGCTCCAGTTGGGAATTGGTATTGTTTCTGTAGAATGGCAGAGGAGGAGATCTCCAGCGTGTAGCTACTTGGTATTTAATTGGTAAAATGTAATACCTAGTAAAGTAGAGTAGAGTAATAATTCTACCCACGGTCAGGTTGCCTAATCTGACAGTTGGATGTGAAGTCCTGCCAGAAAAATTAGCGATTACTTTACATATTTTGGCAGGTTTGGGAATTCTTTCTACCACCTAGGCCAGGGGTCGGCAACCTATTTCAAGTAGAGAGCCATTTCTCCTTAAATAATTTTAATAAATCTTACCAAGAGCCGCAAGGATGATAGTGTAAACAACTCTGAAGATCATTTGTATTCATAAATTATTATTTTATGATATTCAATAACATTTAAATGTTTTATATATTTATTTCCACATATTGCAAAGTAAATTAACAAATAAATAATAACTAAACCTGTGTTTGAATGAAAATGGCGGAAGTACTATATAATTACGTACTTTATTTTAATATAATTCTATTCAATTTCAAACCTATCACATTTAAAATTCTTGTTGAAAAAATATTTTTTTTCTGCAACCATGTAAGGAAGTTCTCATTACTCAATTAAAATCAGCTGTGTAATGCCCAACTTCCCACACAAGTTGGTTACGGAAATTCCCATTAGTGTCACTTTCCCACTAGTGAGTGGAAAAACTTTATTGTGCTTCCTTGATATAAGAAGTTTTGTTATTAACATAAATATTTTCTGTAAAACTCTAATAAGCTTATTTAAATTTATTTTATTTAAATAATTAAAAAACGAATATTAAAAAATAAAATAAAAATTGAAAGGAATATAGAAATCAAAATAATACTTTAATAAATAATTAGATATTTTTAATTATAACAGTTAAAAAAGTTATAGTGTTACCTTATAGAAATTTAAAATGGATTCTAGTGATGCCTGTTTAGAAAACACTCCTCCATCAATAAAAGAAACAGCAGAAAATGTAATAAGTAATGTAAATACGTAAGTAATGTAAATAATTGTAATATAACAATAAATGTTTATAATAAATAAATTACTTTTTGTAGACTGTAAAAATGAAATTTTTAATTTTTTTTAGTTAATAAATCTAATGGTTGCAGAAAAAATATAATATTTAACTCGAGTGTAAAGTATTTTCCTCACACGCGGTAATTTGCACTTGCACGAGCCTCGCTTCGCACGCTCTTACGTGCAAACCCTGCTTCGCGTGAGGAAAAGTACTACTTTCCACACTTGTTAAATAAATAACTATTACTTCAATAAATGAAATTTTCATTTGTTTAAATAAAATTGAAATATACAATTTATTTTGGACAGGCTGAAGAGCCACAAAATTTGGATAAAAGAGCCGCATTTTGCCGACCCCTAGACCTAGGCTAACATAAATTTAAAATATTTTTTGCTATAATTTACAAAATTAAATAATTCATTTAAATAGAAAATTAAATCCTGTTAGGTGTGAATTACAACTTATGTAATATAATTAAACAACCAACCGTAGGTTGGACATTACCTGTCTGGTACAAAACAATTACAGTTTGGATGGACGTTTTAAATAAACTTTTCGTTTTATTGTTATATTTTAATGAAATGTCTGCATTTCAAAAATTAACTTCATATTATGTTGAAATTATGTTTGAGGTCCTGCATTATTAAATGCGCCTCTATTGATATGCATTCAATGTTTTGTTTTCTTCTATCGATGCAGAAACTAGAGGAGAGAGAAACGTTTTTAATATTTCGCCGCAGCTTTTGTTCTCTCTTTTGCAAAACCAATAAATTCTAAAACCAATTGCGTTCAATTGAACAGGATTAAAATGGTTTCTAGTAACAGAAATAATGTAATTTTAATTGTTTACGTCTTTTCCAACGCTGGATTTATAATTAATTTCAGAATTTATATTGCAACCTATGCAAGTTTATCACTGCATAAAACATCTCTTTTTCATGGAATTTATTTCAGGACTATTTTGAACGAGCACCAACTTGTACTTTATTGTCATCTCTATTCGTTTAGAAATACATGGTATGGTAGGTAGGCTTTATACAAGTATTATCGTACTATGAAGGCAGGGGTTGTGCAAGTCAAATCCGCCTCGACATAAAAATCTAATGGGTCAGCAGTATTGTTGCATAAAATTGGACCGCTTTAAAGTGTTGATAATTTGCTGCACTAATTTTGCACTGCTGTGTGATTGAAGTCCTGGATTCGGATCCAGCATTAGGATTGTTGGTATGTTAGGGCTTGGATAGCTGCTTGGACCCGTGAATAAATAACTAGTCCACTTCCTCATATATGGGGCTCATACGTGGTCGAAGTACCTATCTAAAAGAAATTTAGATAAAAATTAGTGAAAATTATGAAAACCTAGGTATCAAATTTAGCTGACATTTTGTAATGGTTGTTAGCTACAAAGAAATCGTTCTTGAGATTTCACATACTATAGTCAAGCTACAAATCTTCATGGCCCAAATTTCCGCAACATTAGTTCCCTCCAAACTACTACTGCAAAGGTGGTAATGCGTATTTTAGAAGAGAAAGCTTCAACCATTACTACTCTCACAAAAACAGCTCTAAAACGAATTATCCTTCTCTTCAGACAGTCTAATATGAAAATAAAATGGCTTGACAGTCTCGTAAGTTTTTGAAATGCAGTTGTCATGGCAGGGCATCATCACAAGCATGAGAAATCCATCACCTCTTGGCATAATAGGTTCCTATAAAATAATAGTCATGCCCCTCGTTGAGATCTGAAAAAATTCACTATTTTTATTAACCAATATTGGCTCTTTTAGGAACGATTCCCTCTGCCTTTCTTCGTCTAACATCGCTTCAGTTCCTTGACTTTTTCCAAACAGCTGCGAGAATTGAATTAAATTTTTATATTTTTAAATTTTGCTTGACCCTGTTCTCTTTTATCTGATCAAGCGCCAAGGATATGGCCGCGAAGTTGGTACGCCTTGGAATGAACTGAAATGTACTGAAAGAGAAAACTAGCCACTATACTCAAAAGCACCAGCATTTCTACTGGCTGGAGTCAACAGATCCATTTGTACAAATGTTGATCCAACCACATTTTGGTTTTCCAGTTGTGATGGTCTCGCTTTAAAAAAGTTGTATTGACGCATTCATTACAAGTTTTAACAGGAGTCGTTTTCCGTAGAATTGCTAAGTAAAACAATCCTGGAACGACGCAAAATTTCTGGCGCTGGATTTTGATCGCGACCGTTTGGCGTTCGGTTTCCTGACCATGTAAAGCTTGAGATTCCTGGCTTCGGATGTATATATCTTACTGTAAGGTATTTGTATTATTTGACAAAATCTTTAATCTCATTGTTATCTACCTCCTCTAAGATCTTGAATTACCTCTCTCTTGTCTTACGGAACTGAAGAGAATCGCTTATATTTTTTCCTTTAAAGGAAACAAATATCTGAAAAACAATAAACAAGATTCTACATTTTTCGCCTTTATAGCCTTTATATATCATTTTCTTTAAGTAAAAAAATATATATTTGTAAGTTATGTTTTCTGATAAGAAGTTCAGTCAATCGAATTTCCTTTTTTCTATTTAGAGAAATAAGCGGCTAAGTTGATTTATATGCGGCAGAACAGAGCAGAGCGGTATCTTGCTATTTTGTCTTTGCGCTTTCACTTCTCTAACTTCAATTTTCACAGTGTATTCTCTTTATATTTTTTCTATTCAGCTCAAAATATTTCCTCGCTTTCACATTATTGTATATATTTTCTCTTATTCTTTCTTCTGTTAATAACAATTCTGTTTCAACTACACCATTTTTCTGAAAGTGAAATAGAATTCAAACTTCATGCGCTAAGAGTGGAAGCTCTTTGAAAGAAATTTTTATAAATATTATCCAACTTTTATAACACATTGTCCAACTGCAGCTAGTGGAAGGTCTAAGAAAATTTAAACTTAGTACAACAAATCACAAGCTGGAAAGTGATGAGTAAAACATATCCATCTTTGGATTCATTCACTTTACATCAAGCCCACGAACGGAACCAAATCAAAATTTCATCCAGTCATGGGTTTTTTATTTTTTAATTGTAGGATCGACATTCTTATACGTACTTCAGTGGTTCCAACCTTTTTGTACCTGCGCCCCTTTTTTTTTTTTTTTTTTTTTTTTTTAAAAAAAGCCCCCTTAATTTTTCTAACAATCTAATTTCATAAATACTCAACTGATATTATAATTTATTTAATGGGCTACAAAATAATATACAATATTATGTAAAAATATACAAATCTTACAAAAATACAAAAAAAGAATATATAATTAATACAACATTATAAAAATTTAATGCGACGGTTGAGCTTGTTTTTCAGCACAAATTTTCTCAAACCGTGGTATCATTGAAGAAATCGCAGTTCTCAGTTGCTTTTCAATCACTAAGCGAGATCGATACTTTGTTTTTAAGACAGCTACTGTAGAAAAACTAGTTTCACATAGGTAAGATGTTACAAATGGCAATAAAATTTCTAAAGCTTTGTTTGTCAAAGTAGGAAAATCGTCCTTTACTCGTAGCTAAAACGTAACAATATTATTTTCGTCTTGAAACATCTGCTTTAAAGTGCCATCACTAGGTAAGTCAATTATCATTTCCTGCTCTGCTGTCGTATGGCCAAAATCATCATATTTTTCAATCACAAATGGGTTTCTAATCGCCCCGCCGGCGCTCGGCTCCAAACGCGAAAGCGAGATGTTTTCGTTCCAGCAAGAGTATGGATGGATGTTTTAGCATTTGTACCTGAAAAATTCGCGGCGAGGATTGGGGATTACGTATACCTATTTTGCTAATTCATTTTTTTGACACCTATTCGACTTTTTTGGTTTGTATTCGAAAATGATATTTTGGAAACAGCTGCATGCCCCCCTTGCAACAGTCTCGCGCCCCACAGGTTGGAAACCACTGACGTACATTGTTAGTTGATTTCCAATTTTTTTAAAAATATGTATAATTCACCTCTTTTATACTACATCCTATGAAAGAACTATTTCTTCTTCTTTCTAAAACTATTTCTGTAAGAAAATCTAAGAGCCCGCGAACTGATAAAGAAGACTTACTGAGTAGTAATGCAATTTTCGAGTTATTTATTTAAGATTTTTTCTTATTTTTTAGTTTAGAGGACTTGTTACTCTTGGGTTACGTCACTATAAAAAAAAAAAAAACAATCTGTGACAAGGAGATTAAAGAGTGGAATATATAGGTTTCAAGAAGCAATCTTGCAGACGTGTGGTTGGCTGCAGGTGGCTATGAGGTATGTAGATAGGTTTTGGCAGAGAAATATGAAGTTAATTTCTCTCCAAAAGTTTGGGTAGGTAAGATGACTGGTCAGTTATCATGAGTAGGTATTGACTCTGATAAAATACCAAGTGCAAGCATTGTGACGAAGGATTTGGCGAAACACGGTATATCACTTTGTCGATCAATATTCCTGTTTCTCTGTGCTACTACAGATATACATATATGTTCAGAAGAGACATACTCCTCTAGGGCAGTTATGGCGAACCTTCTGAGCTCGGCGTGTCAAAATTTTAGTAAAGTGCCCAAGGTAATGGATTTTTTGACGCAAGATTGCAGTCAGATCAGAGGGTCCAATCTTTAATCTAAAGTTTAAGGTTTCCACACGTAAACACTCTCATTACTTTTTAAAAACAACTTTTTCGGTCACAGGGGACTTCAAAACGGATATTTGAGGAGGAAACTCGAAACAGAAAATCTTACACGATCGCATTGCTTTCCTTAATTAGCTAGTAAGAGAAGTAACAAGTGTTTTCCTATCTTGTTTGTTTCATATCTTGTGACTTTTACCTATTATCTTCTATTCTGATATCAAACATTTTTTAATAAAAATTATTTTGAATTTATTGAGTAAAAATCGAAACATTTTTAGGAAATAGTCTCCTCGGAAGGAGGTCTGAATGAGAGTTTCAGTTTATTTTTTATAATAATATTTACCCAGTTATTTCGCTTAAGGTTCTCTTGGGTTTTGAATTTATCTCTGCTTAAGCTCTCTGAAATGTTGTTGATGATAATGTATTTGTTTCAGGTTTCTCAAGTCCATCCTGCGACGAGGTTGAAGAACGTGTGGCAGAGACAGATCAAATGACGGAGATATTATTTCCTCCTCCTGTAATTGGAAAATGGGTCTCAGAAAAGTGAGTTATACTTAAGATGTTCATGAAAGCGCTGGCTTTCATGAGCTTTCTGCCCATTGAATTCAATTTAATAAGGAATTAGTTTCTGTGTTCTTAGAAATACTAATAGCTAGCAAAATGCTATGTACCGTTATTGTTGAAATTCTATCTTAAAATTGTATTTCATACTATTTGTTTTCATACTGTAATGTTTGATGTACTTTTTAGGTGAATTAGGTTTTTTCCCATTAAATAAATAATTTGGATATATTATGCTTTTATTGAAAAATCACCGACATAAAATCAGCAATTCTTTTAAAACACTAAAGCCGTTCGAATAATGAAAGATATTCCTTTATTAAATTGGGATATTTCTCAAAATATTTAGATGAATAATGAATTATAATGTTATAATTAATTATTTAGGTAACATTGGTCACTTAATCATAGGTTATTTAAAGCCCTAGCTTCTAAAAGCGTGCTTAATAACTAATACTAAATTTGCTGTTCATTTTGGAGTTGAATAGGGTTGTTTTATTCAGTTCTTATTTGTTTTCATTACCCATAATTAATCTGACAATAGAATACAACAAGTCGCAAACCTTCATCTAATTTGCAGATATACGAGGTTGTTTGAAAAGTCCGTGCAAAGTCAGAGAGATAGCACCACTGGCGCGTATCGAGGTTATGTTTAGTTAGTAGCATCTCTTGGAAGAACACACACCAAGTTTCAGCCAGATCGGTCTATTTCTTTGTGTTTGGCATTCGTTTGAATCGAGGAAGTCGAGTGATTTTCAAAAAATGGACGAAAAAGAATTTCGTGTGTTGATTAAACACTACTTAATGAAAGGCAAAACGCCTCAGGAGACTAAAGAGAAGCTTGATAAACATTATGGTGACTCTGCACCTTCGATTAGAACAGTTTATAAGTGGTTTCAAAATTTTCGGAGTGGCCATATGGGCACAAGTGACGCTGAACGTTCTGGAGGCCCTGTTAAGGTTACTACTCCAGAAATCATTGATAAAATCCATGATATGGTGATGGATGACATAAGAGTGAAGGTGCGTGAGATTGCTAGTGCTGTGGGCCTCTCGAATGAACGGGTACATAATATTTTGCATCAATATTTGGACATGACAAAGCTATCCGCAAGATGGGTGCCGCGATTGCTCACGCTTGACCAAAAACGAAATCGTGTGAAGTGTTGCAAGGACGGTTTGCAACTGTTCCAGAAGAATCCGCAGGACTTTAAGCGTCGTTTCGTCACTGTGGATGAAACATGGATACATCACTACACTCCTGAGACCAAAGAACAATCTAAACAATGGGTTACCAAAGGGGAATCTGCGCCAAAAAAGGCGAAGACCGTTCCTTCGGCCGGAAAGATTATGGCGACTGTCTTTTGGGATTCGCAAGGAATAATCCTCATCGACTATCTGGAAAAGGGTAAAACTATTCATCGTTATTGGATCGTTTGAAAACCGAGCTGCATGAAAAACGCCCACGATTGGCCCACAAAAAAGTCCTTTTCCATCACGACAACGCACCAGCTCACACCTCAGCAGTTGTGGTCGCAAAATTAATGGAAATAGGGTTCCAACTCGTTTCACATCCCCCCCCCTATTCTCCAGTCTTGGCTCCCTCGGACTACTATTTGTTCCCCAATATGAAGAAATGGTTGGCGGGAAAAAGATTTTATTCAAACGAGGAGGTGATTGCAGAAACGAATGGCTATTTTTCAGACTTGGACAAATCCTATTATTCGGAAGGGATCAACAAACTAGAGCAGCGTTGGACGAAGTGTATAAGCCTAAAAGGAGACTATGTTGAAAAATAAAAAAGGTTTACCCCAAAAAATTAAGTAGTTTTTATTTTTGCACGGACTTTTCAAACGACCCTCGTACTTAATTTTGATTGAACTATCTTGAGCCTTGAAATAGAAATTGAATTTCAAACATTTCTGCTGTCTGCTAAAGAGAAACGAATTTAAAACGATGAAATTGTCTTTACGCAATAAATTGAAGTATTTGAATCAATTCACATTTTTTTTTATAAGAAATTACTAAATAATCTTGTTAAGTGGAATTAAACAGTTTAAAATTAGAGATTGTTGAAACTGATTCGTTATTTGTGCATATTGTTTTTTAACGATTTGTTAAAATATATAGAGATCTGGGTCGGGATAACCGTATTCTTTACTGATGTTCCCTGTAGGCAAGTCTATCAGCATAATATAAAGTTAAAATGCAAAAATCCAAAATATGCAACCATTAAAAGTCTTGAAATTTCATTACCACTGATGCTGATAATAGATTCGGTGCCACATCGACCGAAAGGTGAAAGTGGGAAGTGTGCAAACCTCTCAAGTCGTTATTCGGCGATGTACAATCCAGCGATTCTTTGCCAGGGAAGGATCCACCAGGATCATGTAAATAGAAATTGAAAAACGAGGAAAACCTGTTAACTGCAGGAGAATGAGGGCGAGGAAGAAGAAGGCCATATAATACTCCAGATCTGTTATAATGAATTCACCATCCAGTTCCAGACAGATATTATAATAGAGGAGAGTTGATTTATCGTCGTTCATCATAATTCAATCCTTAGGTTTTATTTTATTTTTTTTTTGTTCTGGTGTTTATTCAGAGTACTTTCTGTTACATTATTTATGTAAGAGAGTTCTTTCAAAGTTTTCCATTCGTTCCATTATTTTCTTTTTTTTCTGATAAAATCAATATTGAAGAATGGCACCCACTTCCCAAAGGTGAATTTTAAAGTGTATCTTTAGATTACAGCTTCCAATAAAGAAATTAAACCAAGTTACCTAGAGATATTAAATTTACATTTTTGTTTGGTCGAGTCCAGGGCGTCGTGAGTGTGGAGAGTAAGCTGGAAAAAATGTATAATTATAATTTTCTCTTTATTTTCTTGCAATGAACTTCATAAATTAAATTCGCATTCAATTTTTTGAATGTTAAAATTATAAATTTGTAAAGGGTCGGAGTTTAAATTACAGTTAACACATCTTAACGCCCTATGTTTCATGCGTAATAATTAAGGAACGGATTTTTATGTATTTAAAAATGCCAAATATTTAATTAAAATATGCATTTATTTTCGTCAATTATGTGGAAAATATGTGATTTTCTTAAAATATTTTCTGGAATATTTAAGTAAAATGGACATTTTTTTTATGAAAATGGATTTTTTTTTGGGGGGGGCAAGTTATAATTATTTATACAAGAAAAGAATATTTTTACAATTATAAATAAGTTTGTGGAAAGGGATATCTGCTCTAACCAAAGCCCGACACAGATCTGTACTCAGAGTAGACTTATTTAATGATGGAGATGTAAGGAAGGCTTGATAGGACGTCCTCTCTTTCTTTCTGTTTTTATTCTCTATGTGCGATCCGGTGGCAATATGTTGGGTGACTTGGAAACGTTTTTTTTTTTTTTGCGTTTATTTTTGCTACAATCAGCGCGTTAGCGCTATAAGTAACAGTGATAACAGGGTAACAACAAATAACAGAAGAATACGAGTGGAGAAGTTACCCAGTGGTAACACTCCAAAACAGGCTATTAGTCGCTCTCTTCACTTGAGAGGAGATCACGAGGCCACTGTCTCTTAAGGCGTCTTGTCGGGTTGTCAGGAAGAGTTCTAGAAAGATTTTTAGCTAGAGGATTTATATGAGATTGCAGGTTGAAGTGGAGTTTTCGGTATCTTGTTTTAGCGACTTGTGTGACAAAAGGAATGTTAAGGTCAGTGTGTATAGTCAAGTTGGAGACATAAAAAGGAGCGTTTACAATGGTTCGAAGAATTTTAGATTGTAGAGATTGAATCCTTTGAAGATTGGAGCGTTTAGTTGAACCCCACAGCTCTATTCCATACGCCCAGATGGGTTTTAAAATAGCTGTATAAATTAGTCTTTTGTTGTCCAGAGAGAGTTTTGATCTGTTGTCTAAGAGTCTTTTAAGTAGTCGATAGCGTCTGTTCAGTTCTGTTCTTTTAAGTCTAGTGTGGGGGTTCCAAGAAAGTCTTCGGTCTAAGTAAAGCCCAAGGTAGCGGGCAACGTTTACTACTGGTAGAGGTGTTAGGTTATAGATGACTGGAGGAAGAATAATGCGACGAAGAGTAAAGGTGATATTTTGAGACTTGGTTTCATTAAGTTTAATAGCCCATCTCTTGAACCACTGTTCTGAGGAGGAGAGATGTGACTGCAGATTTCTGTGAGCAAGTACAGGATCATGATTAGTGGACAGTAAGGCGGTGTCATCTGCGTATGTGAGAAGTGTAGTGTTAGTATCTGTTGGTATGTCTGAAGTGTAAATGGAGTAGAGAATAGGACCCAGAATGCTGCCCTGTGGAACTCCAGCGTCGATATGCTTAAGTGGGGAGAAAGAAGATCCTATTTGCACTCTGAAGTACCTGTCGGACAAGTAAGATTTTATGATTAAATAAAACGTGGCAGGTAAAATATTTTTAAGCTTCCACAAGAGGCCAGTGTGCCATACTCTATCGAAGGCCTGCTGCACATCAAGGAAAGCCCCTGAACAACATTCTTTCTTTTCAAGAGAGGATGCAATTATGTCCACTACTCGATGACATTGCTGAATAGTAGAGTGGTTACGTCTAAATCCAAACTGATGATCTGGGATCACATGAGAGTTTTCGAGGATAGGAAGGATTTGTTTGAGAAGAAGTTTTTCGAAAAATTTTCCTAGTACAGGTAATAAACTAATTGGACGGTAAGACGAAGGATGTTGATGAGGTTTTTTAGGTTTTGGGATAGGACGGATTACGGAATACTTCCACAAGACGGGGAAGTAGGTTGTTCGGAGAATTGCGTTGTATATGGAAGTCAGAAATACCATGGCTTTTTTGGGAAGATTGCAGAGAATGGTTGGAGTAATGAGATCAAATCCAGGCGCTTTCTTACGTGAAAGATGATTTATGACGTACTGAACCTCAGAAGGTGAAAATGGTTTGGGTGGGAGTGAGAGAGGAAGAGGTGTGTCCAGATCTTGTAGGAGAGATTTTTGGAATTGTGAGTCGATAATGTCAGAATGTGGAGTGAATGCATTTAAAAAATGAGAAGAAAAGAGAGCAGCTTTATCACCATCGGAAGTAGCCCATGATCCATCGCTACGTCGAAGTGAGGAGGGTACTGGTTTGTAGCGGAGGATTCTTTTTGAAGCGGTCCAGAGAGATTTGTCTTCGGTAGTCAGTGATAGTGTATAGTTTTCAAAACGTTCATTTTTTAAGAGCTGTAGTTCAGTCTTGAGTAGATGAGTAAGTTTGTTAAAGATTTGTTTGTCTGAGGGATAGCGGGAGCGCTGCCATACGGCTCGTGCTCGTCTCTTATCTGTGATGAGTTGTCTTATGTATAGTGGTAAATTAGTAGTGTGATTATGTTGTTTTCTGGTATGTGATGCAGATTGATAAATGGAATCTTGTATTGATGTTGTGAAGTGTTGTACAGCGTTGTCTATGTCTTCACTTGTTTTAAGTACAGTTTGTAGATTTAATGAGTCCTCTAATTTAGATTGAAATTTCTTCCAGTCGACCGGGCCACATATCAGAGATGGTTTAGGAGTACTAAGAAAAGGATTTATGTTGAGAGTAATCAGTACGGGGCTATGATCTGAGGAAGGTTCAGTTAGAGTGGAGATTTCATAGTATTGAGACATCCGATAAGTGACAAAAATATCTAGGATATCAGGGAGCTTAGATAGAGATGTAGGCCAGTACGTAGGATGATCCGGTGATATTACGCTGTAATTTCGGGCGTGAAGAACATTTAGTAGAGTATGGCCACGTGGATTTGTTGTGCGGCATCCCCATTGTTGGTGCTTGGCATTGTAGTCTCCACCGGACAGGAATCTGGGACCAAGTGTTTTGAAAAATGAAACAAACTGTTGTTGAGATATGGATTTGTTTGGAGGGCAATAGACAGCTGCGAGATTAAAGTTATGAGGATGAGCGGATAAGAAGATACTGCATGATTGGAGATAGTCAGTAGATGATGGAGGAAGGTTATGATGTGAGAGAGTATTGCGAATTAGGATTGCCGCACCACCGTGGGCCGTGTCATCGGGATGGTCAGTCCTGTATGTTTTGTAGTCAGTGATGTAAAAGTTTGATCTACTAGTAAAGTGGGTTTCAGTAAGTAAAGCTATGTCAATACGTTTGTAGTGTAAGAATGCGTCAAGTTCGTCTCTGTGGGAGTTCAACCCATTGGCGTTCCAAAGTAGGATGGTTAAGGATTGTTGAGTTGGAGAAGTCAAGGGTTGAGACGAGGAAGTAGTTGACTAACTAAAGTGTTTAGAAGATTAACGAGTGGAGTAAGGAGGGATTCGAACCTTTGGAAAAATGAGTTGAGAACTGTCGTTATGTCGGGTTGTGTAGATGGAGGTTGAGGAGGAAGAGGTGAGTACGGAGAATAAGACCTCGTGATCTCCGAATAAGAGAGTCCTCTGGTAGCTGGTTGGTTGAAGGGCTGCTGCTGTGGTTGTGATTGCTGCCGAAGGTGTGACTGCTGTTGCAATTGAGGCCGATTCTGTGGTTGCTGAGGTCGTTGGCGCACTGTTTGCGGGAGAGCCGGGAAATCCTTGAAAGCAGACGTTTGAGGAGGCTGAGGGTGATGGCCTCTAGAAGGTAGGTGACCTCGGGCAATCTCTCTTTCCCGACGAACTCTTTGAAGCTCTTTGTGAACTTCACAGCCTCGGAAGGCAGATGAGTGAGCTCCAGAGCA
Organism: Rhodnius prolixus; assembly: GCF_049639745.1. Taxonomy (NCBI): domain Eukaryota; kingdom Metazoa; phylum Arthropoda; class Insecta; order Hemiptera; family Reduviidae; genus Rhodnius; species Rhodnius prolixus. The sequence continues at coordinate 30,715,079 of NW_027411581.1, read as the reverse complement.
TAGGGCGCATGTGGGAGGTGTATCAGGAGATTTGCTGCAGTTTTCCCATTGATGAGGACCAGCGCATTTAACGCATCTCGGGGCTACGTGACAGTAAGCCCGCGTGTGTCCGTATTGCTGACATCTCTTGCACTGCGCTATTTCTTTAGTTTTGTAGGGTTCTTCTACCTTGATTATTGTATTGAGTAGCCCAGTGACGTTGAATATATTTTTATTGTGGGTATCTGGCTCTAAGTCAACATAAAATAGAGGCAGCGGATTTTTGTGGACAGGGTGTCGGATGTTTGTTACGTTTCTTACGTTGAACCCTATTTGTTGAAGTTCTTCTTTAATCATCTCTGGAGGAACTGTGTAGTGCAGGTGTCGCAGAACCACTCGGAATGCTTTATCTTTCTTGAGCTGATAAGTGTGATACTCAATTTTTTGGTCATTGAGATAGTGGACAACTTTCCTGTAGGCCTCAATATTTTGGGTAGTTACAAGTATATTGTCCAAACGAGATTTGCACGAATAATTATTGGCTCCTATTAAGTTCTTCAGATGGTCATTCAACATCACAAAATTATTGATTTTGTACACGTGTATAGGGGGTGGCTTATTATCACTGGTGGATGGATCGCTAATCTCTGGCAAGACGCTAAATTTATTGTGGGTGGCAAAATCGGATACATACTGTACATTTTGTTGCTGCTGCTGTTGAGGAAATGAAATTTGTTGTAGGGAGGTTGACTGAGACAATACGCCTCTCTGACGAGTTAGTGGCGGCGAGGAGACCGGAACAGTCTTCTTGCTTTGCTTCTTTAGTTTTCCTTTCCCAGGTGAGAGCTTGGCCATCTCTGAAGAGCGTTTTGGTTTGTTCACTGAGGAGGTAGTAGATTCGTCCCCCGAGGTAAAAACTCCCCCCATATCGGTGTCACTTAGAGCCATTGTCTAAGCTGGCCGAATATGGGATTTCTACACTTTATTTTATTGTTTATATTATTTTGTAAAAAAACTGTATAATTACCTAACCTTTCTAAAGAATCACTTCTCTCTTCACTGAGCAAATTGTTTGCAAAGATCTAGGCGAAAGATAATTATAACGAAGAATAAAGTCTCTGTTTAAGTTTATTGAAAAGAAGGAAAGAGAAGAGAAGTCAGAGGAAAGAAAAGAAAAGTCATGTAAAGTTAATGGAAGAAGTAAACTGGCAATAACACTAATAAACTAAATATATAAACACAGAAGTAAAAAAAACTAAAGTTAACAAATGTTTTAGAACACAAGATATATACTAAAATCCAATCAAAATTACTTTAATTAAGTATTTAACGAGGAGCAAAAATATTCGCTTGGAAACGTTGAGAGCAAGAAACGCGCTTGTCACAAGCTGTGCAGTACAAAATATCTCCATCACTTCGAAAAAGTCGAAAAACTCGCGAAGATATTTAGCAACCAGTTGTTTGTTTGAGGCCGATGTTCGTGGCATTTCACCCAAAAAAGAATACACTAAGTGACCGAACGAAATGAATTGGACACTTCAACGAACGAGCTGAAAGAACAGACAACGTCAGACAACTTCAAAGAACTAACAAGTGCCCGTCACTGTTTAGCAGCATTCTGTGTAAATTACAATAACCATTGTACGCAGTGTGATTCACAGCCCTGCAGTCTGTGGTTCACATTTCCTGTCTACCACCTCCCAATTATGAAAATATGCCCAAAATGAAAAATATGTACATATTTTGATTAAATATGTAGAAATATTTATTTATTTTAATCAAATATGTATAAATATGCGATAACATCCAAATATGTGGAAATATGTGAAATAAAAGTAGACTCAAACGGCTTAAAAGTGTCAGAATAAAAAGTGTCTAGAATACTTCTAGTTGAAAAACGTCTGTAAATTGTCTAGAAAAAAATATGTAAATACATACGAATCCGTTCCCTAGTAATAATATTTTTAACGCGTTAATGTTCAGTGTCTAATTACTATTGTAAAAACTTGAACCGACTTTAAAATTGAACTGTAAATCCATCCATAAGTTTGTATCTTTTTCCATTAATCAGAAAATTCATACCTATACTAAATCAACCAATGACACATAAATTTCACATACATTTAGATTACAAATTTAACAGATTTGAGAAAAAGATTTTGCTGTTAGATTTTTTTTAAAAAAAGTGGTTGGCTGTTAGTGAAAGAATTTTCTTTATTTAAAACACGAAAGAATATTTTACATAAAAATGATTCGGAAAATAAATCACAAGTTGTAATTGCGTTTTAGTCTGTTCTCCTATTTGGTGTAACTAGTAGAGACAAAAAATTATCTTGACAGAATATCAGTTTACATAATCAATTTTAGTCGGTTACATTATAATCCCCAAGCTCCAGTTTCGAAGAGCAAAAAGAAGGAAAAAAAAAGCTTAATTACAGTAGTGTCTTCTAAACCAGATAAAAAAAACAGAAAAAGTAGACTGAACTAATGGGCGACGTCACATTAGGCCCACTAGATCGGAAGCAAGCCAACGGACTTACTGTTCGATAGATAATAGTTTTAATGGATTAGAAGCCAAAAAGGTTAATGATCCCGTAAACTGTAAGGCGTTAATTTAACATGATTTGAAATAATTGAATGATCTATTTTTTATCCCCGTTAGAAGCTTTGTTTAAGATAATTCGCAGGGGTATTGATTGAACCGTCATTTTCTTTACCCTTTCATTAAGGAACAACTTAGGGCCATTGTTTATTATAGAAGTGAGCGCATTTCTGCTATACCTTTAGGGTGATTTGCAGCGGGTGAAAAAGAATTTGAAAACATTTTAGTGACGCATTGTAAGTAAATTGTAGGAACAGACAATTACAGGGCTACAGAATATCCAAGTTTATTTTTTTACGAATACACCTACAACGTAACATGATGTAACATCAAGCTTCATCATAATATTATGTTTTTATTAACTTCAGGCCAATCAACACTTACACCTACTCATGTTTATGTGCTTACATAACTTTTCGTATGTAATTTGAACTCTACCTCCAGCAGATGGCTTTTAATTCATGTTGTACAATTCTTAAGTGTAATATAATATATTGAATTTTTAACTAATTTTGTAAATAAAGTACATATTATTATCATCACATACTTGTTCAACACACCAGTGTGCAGCTATTTGGGTGTGTTGAATGCTGAATGTTTGTTGAATGCCTGCTAGATTCAGCCAACTCGGGGGAGAGGGTAGTATTGCCAAATTGTGTATTTTTTTTTTAATTTTTGCCAAACTTTTATTGTGCATTCTGTTCACGGATCCTGATATAGTAAAAATAATAAAGCTTGGTAGACTGCGATGGGCAGGACAAGTAGCTAGGATGAGATTCCTAAGAAGGTGCTGGAAGGACACATGCAAGGATCCAGAAGGGTAGGCAGACCAAAGCAGCGCTGGGAGGATAGTGTGGCAAAGGATGCTGCATGTATGTTGGGAATTCGAAATTGGAAGGAGGCTGCGCAGGTAAGAGACGCCTGGCGGGCACGTCTTGGAGGAGGCCACGACTCTACATCATGATTTGTAGCGCCACTAAAGAAGTTGAAGAAGAAACTTTTATCCTGAGGAATAGTTCTTCCCTTTCTCCGTGGTAAAGTCGACCTATTCCTGGCAAGAAAGAAAACACTCTTCCTGTTGTTTATTTTTAGACAGGAATTCCATGAGATCCTAAACCTTAAAAAAAAGGGCCATTAAACCTTTTCACAGATGAATAAAAGACAGACAAAAGCGTAGGAAGGGCTTTGGATTCTTGTTCAATCAGAAACCTGACATTTCCAAACTATGTAGACGGCTGAAATTAACACAGTCTAGCAGGCACAAAAATGGCGATTGATAGAAATTCCCAAAGATATTATGTTTTATGAAGTTGAAAAAAAGTGATTACTTGCTAATCTAACAAGGCTCAAGATCTGGACATACGGCATTCTCTGATAAGATAGAATTTGGCTCCCCAGATGTCAGTATACGCCATTCCCTATTATTGTTCCATTTCTTTTTCTAGAACATTGTCCCTCCTTCTGTTGAGCCTTGTTTTACCAAATTCTTCAGTCAATTTTCTAGACACTTAGCATAATTTTGAGCTAAAATATGCTGGTCATCGGCAAATTATAGTGAATCAGTCGTAACTCTTTTTCTAACGCTATTCATATTTACTACACTTACTTTTCCAAATGTCTAGAACCTTCTTAATGGACATAATGTGGGTGACAAACATTACATTTTGTCGCAGGTTGTTTAGCCGTATGGAACCAATAAGCAAGTTTTATTTACCAAGAGTCGTATGTACCCATTAGATTAGATTTCCATATATTACTATGAGTGTCAGAGTGCCCTGTTCTTGTTCTGCAAGTGTGCATCACTTTCTCTAATCTTGGTAACTTTATCTTTATTATCGCCCTACAGAATCCGATACTGTGTACAACTTCTCCCTCTACTAGTTCCCAAGCACGATCCATGTCTACAACGGCAAATCCCTATTGCTTTATTACCTTCCTGCAATGTGCCCTTACTGTTATATCTGGATCCTCCTATATGTACTCGTTGGAAGATATATCTTCCTTGACAAGGTAGCTACTACCCCATCAGTTCATCCTATTTAAATTTGGCTTCATTTCTGCAATAACTTTTACCTACTTCATCCTCTCCTTCTACCCAATGGAAGTCATTTATTTTTTTGAAAGACTTCACTACCTGTGATGCCTGTGACCATCTGAAGCGCATTACTACTCTTGCTCTTAAAAGATTATGGTTATTTTACACCAGAAATCCTTGTGCAAATTTTGAGTTATTTTGAGTTACTTTGATCGGATATCTATCTGGATGTTTTTAGGTTGTTTAAATTAGTGATTAATTTAGAAAATTTATAAAATATAAAATTTTTATCTGTTGTAGTTCTATAATTGAGTTCTTTATTTAAACTTTTTACACGTCATAAATAACTCTGTACGTATATAAACAAAATATGATTTTTGATAAACCAAAAAATTTAGTTCAGGGATAAATCTTGTAAAAAGTAGTACTTCATAGTTCTACAGAATTGCGCCTAGAAAAGCATTATAGTTTTCACCTTCTGAATTCAAAGTATGGCAGAACATTAAGAACTGCATAAACTATGAAATGTAGCAAGTTCTCTGAATGCAAAAATGTAAATAAAAAAACAAAACCCTGCTATTTGCTACAAGCGTACATAAATGATTCCGGTCGTAAGATGTGAGATTTAAAAAAAGGCAAACCCAAGATAGAACTGAGAACGTAGAGATAAAACGAAACTACAAACAATATGGCCGGGTTTGTCAGGAAAGCGTCATTCTACTTTTGCATTTTTTATTCTTATTGTAGGTGAATATCCAGCCGAAATCAAATTTTCTAAAATAAAGGCAAATTTTTTTGCACGAACACCGCTGAGTTAGTAAATTACAGAACCCTACTATTTTTATCAAATTCATGTGAGTTTCTTAAGTGTTGAGGAAATACTGAAGCAAAAATTAAACGTATTTCGATATTTTCATTGTAATTCTCGATTATTATTATTATTATTATTTTTTCTCTATCCAGGGTGTTCAGCAAAAGACTACCGTTATTTCGGGAGGCGATTCTGGGCATCATTTGTAACCAAAAATTCCATATACGAGGGTCGTTTAAAAAGTCCGTGCAAAAATAAAAACTACTTAATTTTTTGGAGTAAACCTTTTTTATTTTTCAACATAGTCTCCTTTTAGGCTTATACACTTCGTCCAACGCTGCTCTAGTTTGTTGATCCCTTCCGAATAATAGGATTTGTCCAAGTCTGAAAAATAGCCATTCGTTTCTGCAATCACCTCCTCGTTTGAATAAAATCTTTTTCCCGCCAGCCATTTCTTCATATTGGGGAACAAATAGTAGTCCGAGGGAGCCAAGTCTGGAGAATAGGGGGGATGTGAAACGAGTTGGAACCCTATTTCCATTAATTTTGCGACCACAACTGTTGAGGTGTGAGCTGGTGCGTTGTCGTGATGGAAAAGAACTTTTTTGTGGGCCAATCGTGGGCGTTTTTCTTGCAGCTCGGTTTTCAAACGGTCCAATAACGATGAATAATATGCACCTGTAATAGTTTTACCCTTTTCCAGATAGTCGATGAGGATTATTCCTTGCGAATCCCAAAAGACAGTCGCCATAATCTTTCCGGCCGAAGGAACGGTTTTATAGATATTTTTAATTTTATGTTTTTTCAAGGTGTTACTACTTTTTTAGTTTGACGATATATACAGGTATTTAGATGCACCATTTCGCTACGAAGACATTATATTCTCCACCAACATTTATGTGCTTAAGTCGATAGCAGAGCTAGCAATGAAATATGAATGTATTTAAAAGCTATAGCCGAATTAGAATGAATGGAAGAAAATGCTTAGAGAAGGATTACGTGATTTTAATTTTGGTTAAGCTCGTAGAAGGATGGCAGGAGCACAGAGTGCTGCTCCATCCATTAGCAGTAGTTTATGTAAATATCGGTATATAGTAGAATGATGAATGTGTGAAGCGAATGTATTTGTAGGTAAGAATGGAGAGTGAGTGATAAGCACCTAGACGTGCTGGCTGTATGGCGGAAGCCAATGCCAAAAAATAAAAATAAAAAAAAAATAAAAAAAATTCCTTTTACATAAGCTAATTTATATTTCAAAATAATAATATTAAGTATTTCACTTTGAGGCCCAAACATAAGAAATAGCAAGTTTCTAATTTTTTCCAAAAACATTTATTTCATTTTTCTCAAAAATATTATATTAGTTTAAAAAGTATACTACTCATGAAAAACATCTTGTACGATACATACAAACACCTTTTGAAAGGTATATCATGAATAGTGGTTACTTTAAAAATTGATGCAGAAATCTCTGATTAATTGCAAAAAAAGTTGCAAAATTTTGTTGGAGTACCTGTTAAGTTTTGACTCGGCACATAAAATAAAAATAATTTTTTGTGATTAATTCTATAAAAATACGAAATTTGTTTTCATTAATTTAATAGGTTTTTTTGTTTTATTTGTAAAAGTGAATTTATTTTTGTCTTTGTTCTCTCTTTTTCCTTTTTCCATGTATTATATCTGTAAATACACGGGCCAACCCCTTGCTACAATTGTACATTATAAGCAAGTAACAATAAATAAATAAATAAATAAAATACTAATGTCCAATAACAGACTCTATTTAGAAAATTGAACTTCGGGAGTTTCGTTAATCCCCTAATTAAAGATATATCATTCAAGAATGAGCCAAAGAATAAAGCTGTAGGGATCAAACCTAAAGCAACGTCAGTTTTCTGTCCGCAAAAACAGCAGTTAAAATATGAAAAAAAAAAATCTGCTATTTCAGAAGTTATGTATAATGACTGTGCTTCCTCTGTTCTTTTCAGCTGGCTCTAAGGCAGAAGCAGGAAGTAGATATTTAGCGACTAGTTTAAAGAGAACAGAAATGTTTCCTGACCTCTCTTCCCTAAGACAGATGGACATTTATTTACAGTTTCAATGTCTTATTACTTAAGTATTACTTTCCGTTACGTGTATATGCATTGTGAGGCAATCGAAACAATAAAATAAAAAAAGCTGTGTTTTAGGCCTAGAGCTATGATACTTAAAGCGTTCATCACTCTTTTATGTCCGTAAAAGTCATTCCCTACACTCAGTGATGGCATCCTACCGGTTAGCGCGAACCGTTTTTTAAATTTTGAAACCTTAGTGAACCAGTTATTAAAAATAAATGAATTACTCTAACTTCAGTTATGAATCGTGCGCCGTGCCCTGCAGTGTTGCAACTGTAGACTGCCTAAGTTGGAAGACGTACAAAGTTGCAACCGCGCCGTACTCTGTGTCGTAATAGTGTTGACTGCAAAGGTAGTAGTTTAGGGCGAAAGTTCAACAGATGGAAAAAAAAAAAACATCCCTAGGTTACAAATACATTTTGTAAATACAATAGAATACATAAATAAGCTTGATGAAAAAATATGTATCATCTTAACCTTGCAATATCAATAACATTATGCCTACGATAATTTAATAAAATTTTGTAAAAATCTAGGGATATTTCTTTTTTTTTCGATCCGTTGACCATTTGCCGCAGTTGGTAGAGTAGAAGTTTTTTTTGTACTAGATACATACACTCCCATTCAAAAAAATCGCAGCACCCAGAAATTTTAGAATTTCTCGGGAAAAGCAGGAGTTATATTTCATAAATATGTTCGTAAATTCACAATAAACAAAGCCTATCAAGAATAATCAAGTTTATTAAACAAAAAATTAAAATTGAACTCATGTTTAATTAAAACTAAAAATTGTTTAAAACAACGCAAAAAATTATTTATTTATTTTTTAAATTGTACATTTTTTAGGTTAAGAACAGAATTTAATAAGAGGTATTGCCTCCTCTGGCTTTAATAACGACTTCCATCCTTTTTGGCCTACCTCTAAAAAGATTTTCAATAAAATCTTGGGGGATGTTGTCCCACTCATCCAATACAGCTGTCTTCAGCATTTCAAGTGTGGTAGGAGGAGGAACCCGCGACCGAACCTTCCTTTTAGGATTGTCCCACACACATGCTCGATTGGGTTAAGGTCGGGACTTCTTGCTGGCCACTCTAAGTTACGGATACCGGTTGGTTGAAGTACTTATAAACACATATTGCCTTATGTGGCAGGGCATTATCATGCATAAGCAGTGCTTCACGACCAATGAAGGCATGCAGGGCATTACATGATCTTGTAAAATCATCTCCACATACCTTAAAGCATTCAAGGCCCCTCCTTGAATTGGTACCAACTCGGTACGTGCCTCTCAAGAAATGCCACCCCAGAGCATGATCGAGCACTCTCCAAATGCCACAGTTTGTGACACGCAGCACTGACTGTACCGTTCTCCAGGTCTTCTCTATACTCTCCCACGGCCATCTTGACTGTTTAGAGCCACCCTCGTCTCATCAGTGAATAGGACATTTTCCATTCCTCTTCAGTCCATGTTTGGTGTTCTCTTGCAAATTTTAGTCTCTGTCTACGGTGTTCTGCAGTAAGAAGAGGCCCTTTTACAGGCATTCTGGATGAAAGGTTTGACACTCTCAGTCTTCTTCTAACAGTAGACTCTGAGATCGTTATCTCCCGAACACTAGCAACCATGTTTTTAATGCTTGAAGCTGTTGAACTGCGTTTCCTGAGCGCATGCATTTTAATAAAAAGATCATCAATGGGATCTGTTACTTTTGGCCGTCCTGAATTTGGTCGTCTTGAGTGACTCGCTGTTTCTCTGGCCCTTAAGGGCCCTTGAAACAGTGGAGAAGTGAAAACCAAGGCGATTAGCGTTGCTTCGCAAAGATTTTCCTTCTTCGTGAAGAGTAATTACTCTTACTGAATCATCACGGCTTAAACGACTCATTATCACTTGAATAAAGAAATTAAGAAAGTAAGTGATGTACGGGACTTAGGATGTAGGATGCCATCAATGCCTATACTCATACTGAATAGATTACTGCTCAGTCCACACCTTGTAAAAAGAATTAGGCTTTGGTGATTTTAATGTATTGTTCAGCGTTGCTTGGTCCAAGGCTAACGTGCAGATCTACAACACCGGTATGCCGAAGAGAAGAAATCACTTATCTATGGTTTATGCATTCACCTGCATCAAATATTGCTAATTTAGGGTGAGGACAACATCATGTTATCTATCCGAGGTTGGATTTCGATAAATGGGAATACCTCTGTAATTATAGTGTCGAAGATGCCCGCCTAATAATAAAAGCCAGATCAGAGTCATTCAATTTAAATTTTAGGCCCTTTGATCCAGAAGCTGACCAAAACTGCACTTTGTGTAACCTAAATGACATAGAAACCGTTATTCATTTTATAGGAGTTTGTCCCATACTGGCGCCATATAGGCTTCATTATTTAAATAAAACAGTTCTCTCGATTGAGGAGGTATGTAGTTTTTTGAATGGTACAGAAAACTGGAGTGACTTATGCAAATATTTAAAATCAGCTATCTCTTATAGAAGATTGATTATTAATGAATTTTACTTCTGATGATAAGTCGTTTTCATTTCTATTTTTGTTCTGTTTTAATATTATTTTTATTTTTTACTTTATCCGATGTTTATATGTTCCTCATTTAGTTGCAGTTTTAAACCATAATAATTTGTAATCGCAACTCGGCAGACGGATGTAATCCATTGCCTTCAAAGAGTTATTATTTATTTTTCTATTGAATTTAGGGTGAGCCTATTGGTTAATCAGATTTTCTATTCGCTCTTACACTTTGAACTTAAACGCGACACTACTTAGAATAAATCGTCCGCTCCTTCGATGTGATGAATTTCGGTCGTTCGCCTTGCCAAAATTCTGTACAGATTCATAATCTAGTAAAGATAATATTTTGTATCTAATTATTTTAATTTAAGGCGCGGCAATTTCTGAAGTAATTGGCGCCTGGAGTTTTTTCCCCCCGGTGTGTTGCCGTCTCTCGTTACAGAAAACACTTTCCTTCACCAGAGACATTGAGCTGTAGAAGCTTCTATGAAGAGGAAATCTTGTAGAACATCTTAATTATTCACAGATTATTACTGAAGGGCTGTTATTAGCAGCTAGACTGCTGTATTCTCTATCTCCTTTCTGCAAGAATTCAGTTTTATAATAACTGAACTGAAGGGGGCAATGAGAGGTGGTAGCTATCCTTCGACAAATGAATGATGGCGCTGTTTGCAGTGGTTCTTTATCAATTAATCAAGACTTGACTTTTAAAAAGAAGCCAAAATTTGGATGATTTTTAGAGAAAACTTTCTGTTATTTGTAGAAAAACTACTTGAAGCCTATTTGCTTCTGCTGTGCTTTAGCTCACAAGGACGCTTGCACCAGTCGTGAAATGTAGTTTTAGTAAATAAATTATGTTACCTTATTATTTGGTTCAGAGTAACAGGGCACTAAACTGCAAAATGATTTGTCTCTTTTTGAATATAAATAAAAAAATGTACTGTACCGGGCAAATTGAAAGCTATGATAGTGAGTAATGAAATTTTCTCTCGCAAAATTTGTTGCTTGGTAACGGAAAAAGCCTGATGTGTGTTTTCCCCTTATTTTTTCTCTGTTTGCTGTAGCTTCTACGAATTTTTTTCTCTGACAGAAACTGAAAATTGTAACAAAACTAAACACTTTCAATTTACAAAGATAATTTACTTGAATAATTATGTACTTAAAAATTAAAGCATTCCATGGAAAAAATTGAAAAACGGGATCATTATTAGCGTCCATTACGTATATCATTAAGGCTTTTTTTATTTTGTATTTTTGACCGCACCTAATATTTTACAAGCGGAGAAGACCTTTGTATCAATTTGTGTATAAGGGGACTCTTGGATTTAGTTTTGTATGAAGAAATTTCTGGTTATTGTAAGTCAGTGGATCTTCGTCTGCGTCATAGGAAGCCGCATGAAAATCCACTGGCTACTGCTTCTAATAATTTCTCCAGAAAGGCTGCTGAGAAAACTTCATGGATCTGAAATTTGAACAATTCCTTCCTCAAGGGGAAATGGTAATTAACTTTTAGAACTAGTATCAACGGATTTCTGCGTCTGTTTACCTATCTCGCATCTTCTTCAGTGTCGTTGATGTAGATATCTTGAAGAAGGAGGTGAGGGTTGTTGTTTTCCTATACTTGAATATTCGTCTCTTTACCTTGTAGATTTATCGCTGCATTTACCTAAGCGCAATATACTGTTTGTTTGTGAATAATTTTTAGATATGATTATTTTTAAAACAATTCTTTTAATTAATGCACTCGCTTAGTAATGGGCCTATTAGTGTTAGTATGCTAAAATTTAGTGAAGAAGTTCAAATTCCAGTCACTCTGATTGAAGAAAGAGATTCAATTTATACTTACTCTTATTTTTGTAATTCTTTGTTTTTGAGTACTTTTGCTGAATGGGCTTGATTAGATAGTCCTCATTTTTACCTTGATCATACAGTCAAAAGAAAGCAACAGTATGAATTTAATAGATTTTAAAATATGATAAATAATAACAATTTCAAAAATAAATAGGTCTGAAAGGAGAATTTTATAAGTGTTGATCATCAAAAGCTGCACGAAAGTGCTGAAAACCTACATCTACAAAATTTAAAAAAAAATATACAATTGCAATGTTGAAAAACGCCTAACTTTGACAATTTTTTTCCTGTAAAAGATAAAGTTCCCAAATTTTAATTACTAATAACTACTAATAATGCCTATTCCAGAAAATAGTTGAAAAGCAATTAATAACTACATCTTTCAGCTCGATTATGGAAAATTCATGGGCCTCTAAAATCTGGTAATTTTCTTTTCCGGTCCCATCATTTTCCTCAAACTTGAAATTTTAGCCATTTATTTAATATTTATTATTACAAATTATTTTATGCAACTTCGCGGTGTGTATTATGTTATGCGGAACAAGTGTGGGGGCTATAAAAAATACAAACATGCAGAAAGGCTTCAGAGATTTTTTGTCAAAAAGTTATTTCACCTCCTTCCTAATACTCTGCTAATTATGTCTTAAATTTAGTTTGTTTTTTTTTGCGTTTATTTTTGCTACAATCAGCGCTTTGGCGCTATAAGTAACAGTGGTAACAGTAACAATGAATAACAGAAGTATACGAGTGGAGAAGTTACCCAGTGGTAACACTCCAAAACAAAAATTAGAATTAAATCTTTATAGTTTGTATGCTTATACTCTGCAATTACATTTTAGATATATAAAAAAGATAATGAAATTACCAGAGGGAAGGTTGCCTAAAATGATAGCTGAGATAGTTATTACGAGAAATACGTTATGGTATGAAACATGGAAAAAATTTTGTTCTCGTTTTGACATTCCTACTATAGAACTAATTAATAATTCTGTGAATGCTTGGGGAAAAAAATTAAATACAATAATAAGTAAATTACAGACAGAGGAGATGATAACTGCATAGTCAAAAGCAATAAATGGTATTCATCATAAAGTCTATCCTAAATTAACTTATAATCCAGATTATTTTTCAAACAGGCCATTCAGAGACTTAGAATTAATGTTAAAAGCCAGAATAGAATCATTGTGTTTAAATTACCGACCTTTTAAATCTGATACTAGCCACTTATGTATACTATATAATCTGAATCAAGTAGAGGATATAGTGTACTTCGTTTGAGTATGCCCTATTTTAACTCCATATCATTTGAAGTATTTCAATAAAAAAAAACTTGCTGATAATGATTTATATGCAATATTAAACGGTAGAAATTGGAATAATTTAGGTAATTATTTAAAAGTGGCCTTAAATTACAGAAAATGAATGAATTTAACTGTGATTAAAAAGTTTCTATTCATTGTGTTTATTTTATAATGCTTTTATATTAATAAAGAATTTTATTATTAATGTTAAAATTTATCGTAATCCTTTAGGGGGGGGGGGCGCCAAATTATTGGTTTTCTGCTCGGCGCCAACTTTACTTCGACCGATTTTAGTTTGCCAAACAATGGGTTTTGATACATAAGATCAGCTTATGACTGACCACGGAGTGCTATCTTTGGCCGCTTGATGCTTATCAAACTGGGCAAAGTAAAAAACTTAGCGCATGTAAGTTAGTGAATAATAAGTTCGGGAATAAATCTACCCCGAATTTGTTTTTTGGTTTTTCGAGACATTAGAAAAGAATTGAAGGGATGCAGTAAATAGTTATTTATTTAACAAGTGTGGAAAGTAGTACTTTTCCTCACGCGAGGCAGGGTTTGCGCGCACGAGCGAGCGAAGCGAGGCGAGTGCAAGTGCAAATTGCCGAGTGTGAGGAAAATACTTAACACTCGAGTTAAATATTATATTTTTTCTGCAACCATTTATTAACTAAAAAAATTAAAAATTTAATTTTTACAGTCTACAAAAAGTAATTTATTTATTATAAACATTTATTGTTATATTACAATTATTAACATTACTTACGTATTTACATTACTTATTACATTTTCTGCTGTTTCTTTTATCGATGGAGGAGTGTTTTCTAAACAGGCATCACTAGAATCAATTTTAAATTTCTATAAGGTAACACTATAACCTTTTTAACTATTATAATTAAAAATATCTAATTATTTATTAAAGTATTATTTTTATTTCTATATTCCTTTCAATTTTTATTTTATTTTTTAATATTCGTTTTTTAATTATTTAGTTACGTTAAAAAAGCTTATTAAAGTTTTACAGAAAATATTTATGTTAATAACAAAACTTCTTGTATCAAAGAAGCACAATAAAGTTTTTCCACTCACTAGTGAGGAAAGTGACACTAATGGGAATTTTTCCCCACTAGTGAAGTAAAGTTAGGCATTACACAGCTGATTTTAATTGAGTAATGAGAACATTCCTACATGGTTGCAGAAAAAAGATTTTTTTTTTTTTTTAAAAATTCAAAGCTTTGTAAATCATGCACAGTAATAAACATTTATTACTGGAAATAGTTATTAATTATCTTGTAAAATGATTGAGATAGTAAGATGAAAAGCAGATAGTGAATCACATCTCGTTCATAATATTAGGGAAGTTTGCAGTAATGAAGGAAAATTTGTGCTAATAAACAGTGCAGAAGCTATTCATTAGTAGATGCCAATAAATCAGATGGAGAATTATGGAAAGCTAGAGAAGATGAAGTTTGCGGAATCAATATTATATATGTACGGCAGACAGCAAGGGAGACAAAATGGTATTGTGCTTTTCCTTTATATCATCTGCCCTGACGTCATCTCTGATCCATTAATGAAATAATTACAGGATTTATTGCTCTGGTCTTATTATTAAACGCTATAACATGGATTTGGGCTTATTGCAGTATTTAATTGATTAAAGTTTGAGGTATTGTTTCATAACAAAACTGCCCTCGTAAAGTAAGAGATTTTAGTTTTATTGGACATTAACTTTCCATAGTTTGGTAGTGGAAAACTATTCTGCCTTTGACACAATTTATTCCTCATTAAGTTGCTGTAATTAGATACTACTTTTTAAAATTGGTTTTAAATCCTCGCAACTGCATAAAAAAAAAAAACTAACCCCGGTTTCTAAGCTCAGGAAACCGAAGTATAATTGCCAATAACCTTCATGAATTACAATTTTAGAACAAAAGTGCAGTATGCATAATAATCTGCTGAAAATTGCAGTGGTACGACAAAGGCAATCATTTTTTTTGAAATACTAATGTAGATTTACACACCTGTAACGAAGTTTAACTGTAAGTTGCAATGCTTATATTTTCAGATCCCATTTATTGTCTGTTTATTCAACAAAGCAACTGGGCAAGTTGTGGGAAATAAGGCTTTAAAGAAGGAACTTTGTAACTCGGCTGTAGATTTCGGTAGGTAGACAAAGAAAGTTTTGAAGAGTAAACCATTTTGCAGCTGACATGCACCCAAAACGTTTTTTTTTTTTTTGAAGTCTAAATTTCCCATGAAATTACCTTGCTTACCAAAACTGATTGTCTTATAATTGTGTTCAATGAAAAAGGGAGCTTTAAGGAAAGTATATCAAGCAAAAGTGGGGAGAGCAATTTTACTTTTGCAAAAGAACGAAATGTTACAGTTTTATCAGCCTTTAGTTAATTAGTGCAAATTAATCTGGAATTAAATTTAATCTAATCTCGCGGTAATTTAAAGCTCAGCAATTTTAGGACTAGTCAGTCAATCAAAAAATTAAGCAGCCATGAGAAGTTTGGAAATCCCAACCAAGTTGGTAGCCCTGCAGAGATGACTATGAAAGAAACGAAGTGCCGGGTGAAAGTACTAAACGTCCTCTCCGATAGTTTTTTTTTGTCACAAATGGTTTGAGACTAGCGCCGGCATTATATAATCTGGCATTGGAATGGGCAATAAGAGCAATAAGGACCAACCCTAAAGGTACCATTTATAATAGACTGACCCAACATCTTGCGTATGCAGACATTTGTACTCATTACGGGGCGCACTAAAGCAGCATTGGAAAGGGCCCTGGAGGAATTGGAAAGAAAGGCAATGACTCTTGGCCTGAGAGTCAACGAAGAAAAAACTCTTTCTATATGAGTTCATCCAGGAACCAAGCTGCGATACTTGAGAAGGTAGAAATTAATAATCATGAGTTCGAAACTGGAGATCGTTTTAAGTACCTGGGAGCGGTTGTGACGAACAAAACTTCAATGGAAGACGAAATTAAAGCACGAATAGCTGATGGCAACAGATACTAATTTGCATTAGCGAAGGCTGTCCGCTTTAGAGGTTTGTCACGTGACGCCAAGGTAATAATATACAGAACCATAATAAGACCAGTTGCAACGTATGCTAGTGAGACGTGGGTACTGAATAAAGAGAACAAAAGGTTACTTGGGGTGTGGTAGAGAAAGGTCCTGAGAAAAATATTTGGCCCATGCTTTGTGAACGGCCTGTGGAGGATTAGGAAAAACGAAGAATTGTACCAGATATACAAAGAAGAAGATATCGTGACCTTTATAAAGAAAGGGGTCGTCTCCTCTGGTTAGGTCATGTAGAGAGAATGGAGGAAGATAGACTGCCTAAAAGGCTCCTCTATGGTCGACCCGGTGGAGCTCGCCGGAGTGGAAGACTTCGCTTGCGCTGGCTAGACGATCTCCAGGATACCTCACCTCAATTGGTGTTAGGCGTTGGAGAGTGAAAGCTTAAGACAAGAGTGTTTGGCAGAAGCTTGTGGACGAGGCCTGGGTCCTTTAGGACTGTTGCGCCATGTATACTCGTAGATAAATAGATAACAAATTAAGCAAACGTGGATAGAAACTAATTCTTTTCTAATAATATTATTTCAATAAACGATGTTTAGCAATTCACAAAATTAGACTGCAATAGTTATGTAATTGAACTAACTCGGTAGTTCGAGAGTAAGATTTCCAGGCTCTACCCTTCTAGCAAATGCTCGCAATAGTTTAAATGTAGTTATTGATTCTAAAACGTAATTTTATCTGTGAGGTATCGAGCAGCTAACTTCTTCTAGTTTTTAAAACAATATCCGTGATTTGCAGCACGTCAAAACCAGTGATTTGCAAGCAAAGCCTGAATTGCTAGCGGTTGTTCGGCATCCTAGAACTTTCCTTATAATTCTTCTCTACGTTCTGTAACACCGAAACAGCAGACAAATATCAATTCGCCGATTATATAGAAACTGACATTTCATATAACATGTTGTATTTATTTTATCAGCTGCTGGACCTAATCGGTCTCTGGAAAGTTATCCCTGTTCATCTTTCCATTCAATTATCATTATTATTCCGATTCGCTAAGACTTATAATTTGATATTTACACGATTTGTGGTACGATATATGTCAAAACGTAAAGTGAGTTTTTTCTTCTTGTAAACCTTAAATAATAATATAATAAGTTTACTAAATACCACTTAAACATAAAGAAAGCTTGACTTACACTTACACAAACATGCTAGCCCTAGCTAATTCCATGACAACAAGCCTTTCCGCAACCTCTCATTAGATCTTATCTATGTTGTTGTGGGGTAAAAAGAAACAAAGACGAAGATTATCCCAGAATGAGAGACAATTCAGTTTCAAGACAAGGAACAAACAAGACAAATAAGACTCAAAAAACCGAGGAGAAGTAAGATATGGCCAACTCTCTCTCCGAGAACAATGCTACAAAATACAGACAATACATTTGATTTTGTTAATGGAAAGATACTGAGTATTATAAGAAATGTTGATAAAATGGAAAATTTACTTTATTCCGATTTTCTTAGATAATCAAGCGTTCTACTTTTGTTTGTATTTTCTGTACTTTTTAAGCAATTTATTACATTAACCCTCCATCGGGCGCATTTAATCTGAGATGAAGAGGGCATTTTCTTATTGATAGCAACTCAGGTATTTCTTTGAATGAGCCAAGGCCCTCAGTAGCTTCCTCTTTTACCTTCTTCTAACCGAACGTCCTGTCGGTATTATGTGGTCTTACTTAACGTCAGCGTAATCTGTCAGACTAGTTGCGCTCGATGGTCTTATTCTTTGGGTATTGAAATTTTTCAAGTTTTCTTATCAAAAACTGTTACGAAGTACATATTATCGTTTAAAAGACAGTTTTCTACTTATTGACTATTTTTGCAACGAGTGTCTTTTGTTGAATAATATTAAATAGAAGGAAGAGAAGGGGATTTGGACACTAAACTTAGCTTTTTTTTAATTTTTAGAAGATCATGATGGCGGATGATTTTGAGTGCGTATCTACAGATAAAGTAAGCAAATTGTCGGATAAAAAAACCTACTTCTAGTGTTAGGCGAGGGAGCTATTATATTTTATGGTGGTGTAGTTGGTGACAACGTCGACAGAAACGTTCGGAGATGGTTCATGATCATTCTTTCGCTCTTCTGAACATAGCGGGCATCAATGCGTAAAAAATTTCTTGGTGTGCACCTCAAAATTAGGGCTGACTGATTTTTCTATTCACATTAATGTTCTGTTCTACTTTACGAGTTTTTTTGTTTTTTAAAGAAAAACTTGAAATGAATTTTTTCATACGTTCCCAAAACATTTTTGATGAAATTAACAGCTATTGGGTCATTAATCTCACAGATTAGTTGCGCCCTATAGTGTTACAAAAATATTGCGCCCGATGGAGGGTTAATTTTATATGTTTTATTATTAACCATTTAATTATTAATTTAGATTGCTTTGAGTTAACATTATTATATCACTTATGCATACAACTCCTTGCTTGTAAAGTGTATAACTTAAAAAGCAATAAAGAAATAATCATTCATTCGATCACTTTTCACTCTTACATCATTGAATATTTAATTTATTCTATTCCATCTTAATTTTAATTAGCAAAGAATAGGCGGAAAGGACTATTGATTATATTTGTTACTCTGTAACAATTTGATTATGCAACATCAATCCAAACCGAAATTAGTATTAATAAATAATACTAAAAAGTATGTTCCTTATTCTCAAAATAAATATTTACTACGGAAGTCGAGCTGTAAAAGGCGCATCCTGTAAAGCTAATGAGCGTTTTTTCATCTTTTTCAGAGTTCTAATTTGGGGGTTGAGGAGATCAATCCACCATAACTAGAGTTTATCTCAACTTCATCTGGGGTTTCAAAATACATTCGAACTGTAAATATTTCTTTCTCTAACCACACATGCAAAACGTTAAAACAATTATTAGACAAACGCTCTAGTTAATAAGAAGATCTAAATCGTTGACTACGCCTGGGGTAGCGCCAATTCTGACTTATGGAATAGGACTGCCAATCGATCTAACCTCAATTGATTCCAAAATTACCATTAACAGTGCTCCTTTTTATGTACCCGTATCATACAATCCACTCTCTCCTTAAATATTCATTCATCCCTAATCTAGAGTAATCTCCTTAACAAAAACTTACAGTTTAAAATGTTAAGTATACGTGGGTTGGTTAAACACAAATCAGCGAGTTACCCATCATTTCATTCATACTTCATTGATATCATTTAAGTCATTTTACTCCATTAACTTTTCATTAAATTTTTTTTAGAATTGATTAGATGCTGGCCACTTCATTTATTTATTTATTATTATTTTTTTTTGTGAAAATAATAATAAAATGAGGTTATACTTTATCTTCATAATTTAAATAGAAGCTTTATTTTAACTCTATTCTAAATTATTCTTCTGATTGATCTTTATTATACCCTTTATTCTGTGTAATCACATACACAGGCACATTAAAATAGAAAAAAGACTAAGGTGGTGCTGGTTACTATTTAAATTTGAATCACGAAGTTAGAACAAAATTTGAATCTTCAATTCGTCTAACAGAAGTATTCGAGAGCACAAATAACACACAGTTAATAATTCAACAATTATTCATTTCCCAGTTTAATGTAGTCGCTTTAATTGAGTACTTGCAGTAAAATACTTTAATAATTATCTGTCCTAAAAATGTGCATATCTTGTCTATTTTATATTCCATATTTACAACATTATGGTTAGAACACCTAGATTGAGAATGTAATTGAAGAAAACTATATTATTTGCGATAAAGCCAGATAATTATTACCTATTATTATAAACGTTTGACTACTACATAAAATAACAATTACTTTAATCGAAGAATGAACTTAAACCGACGATTTTTATTTAAAAAAACAAAATCATTAGTGGAAGTATGTTAGTGTAAGCAGTTTTTTTTAAAGATTTTGAAATCTTTAGCCTCATTATTGCTTTTATATTTTATAAAGTCTTTCTTTTTATCCTGTGATAAATAGTTTGGTTATTATAGATTAATAGATATTACAGTCAACCCTTATACTTATCATTTTTGTACCTTTTGGATAGATTTCCCTTTTTGCTTTACAGATTTTCTTAACATTGTTTCATTATAACTTGATATGGTGTCAAGTCAGACCCGTAACTACCTCTTAAGAGATCTTTTAAAAGGATGCTTAGAGTTGCGGTTCCCAAAGATCCACAAATACCTCGAATAAAATCGGAAGGTTTTTGTATGTAAATAACAAAATTAAACTGCGATTTCAAACTTCCTTTTAAAAAGAGTAAAAAAAAAATTAAAGTGCGTTTACAGTAGTTCTCCCTAAAAGACAGAGAGAAATGGAGAGAGAGGGGATTGCGCCATCGTTTGCCTAATTAATTATTGAAGTCTAGAAATACAGAGAAAAGTATTTTCTTTTTGAATTTTTCAGTAAGAGATTTTCCTTCTTGCGCATTTTATTAAGATTTTTCGATTTCGAAAGAATGATTTTTATATTTATTCTACAATATGAAAAACAGATTTCTGGTAACCAGGAAATTATAGAATGCCTAACTCGCGAAATTAAGGATTAATTTCGTTTTAATCACATTATCCAATTAAATGATCAAGCTAACAAATACGAGTAGTTTATTTAATTAAAAGTATTAACTGTGATCCAGATTTGTTTAATCAATGCAGTCCCAGCAGTTCTATTCTTAATTAGACACTTACTCGTAATTATGAACTTTAATTCGCTGACATTAATCTAATAACTTATAAAACTGATTTACTATTATTATTATTATCATCTAGCGAATAATTTCGAAAGTTTTAATCATGATTTCGCGGTATCCTCCAACTAATTTTATCATTTCACCAATTATACGAGGGTCGTTTGAAAAGTCCGTGCAAAGTCAGAGAGATAGCACCACTGGTGCGTATCGAGGTTATGTTTAGTTAGTAGCATCTCTTGGAAGAACACACACCAAGTTTCAGCCAGATCGGTCTATTTCTTTGTGTTTGGCATTTGTTTGAATCGAGGAAGTCGAGTGATTTTCAAAAAATTGACGAAAAAGAATTTCGTGTGTTGATTAAACACTACTTTATGAAAGGCAAAACGCCTCAGGAGACTAAAGAGAAGCTTGATAAACATTATGGTGACTCTGCACCTTCGATTAGAACAGTTTATAAGTGGTTTCAAAATTTTCGGAGTGGCCATATGGGCACAAGTGACGCTGAACATTCTGGACGCCCTGTTGAGGTTACCAGAAATCATTGATAAAATCCATGATATGGTGATGGATGACAGAAGAGTGAAGGTGCGTGAGATTGCTAGTGTTTTGGGCATCTCGAATGAACGGGTACATAATATTTTGCATCAACATTTGGACATGACAAAGCTATCCGCAAGATGGGTGCCGCGATTGCTCACGCTTGACCAAAAACGAAATCGTGTGAAGTGTTGCAAGGACGGTTTGCAGCTGTTCCAGAAGAATCCGCAGGACTTTAAGCGTCGTTTCGTCGTTTGAAACATGGATACATCACTACACTCCTGAGACCAAAGAACAATCTAAACAATTGGTTGCCAAGGGGGAATCTGCGCCAAAAAAGGCGAATACCGTTCCTTCGGCCGGAAAGATTATGGCGACTGTCTTTTGGGATTCGCAAGGAATAATTCCTCATCGACTATCTGGAAAAGGGTAAAACTATTACAGGTGCATATTATTCATCGTTATTGGACCGTTTGAAAACCGAGCTGCAAGAAAAACGCCCACGATTGGCCCACAAAAAAGTCCTTTTCCATCACGACAACGCACCAGTTCACACCTCAGCAGTTGTGGTCGCAAAATTAATGGAAATAGGGTTCCAACTCGTTTCACATCCCCCCTATTCTCCAGACTTGGCTCCCTCGGACTACTATTTGTTCCCCAATATGAAGAAATGGCTGGCGGGAAAAAGATTTTATTCAAACGAGGAGGTGATTGCAGAAACGAATGGCTATTTTTCAGTCTTGGACAAATCCTATTATTCGGAAGGGATCAACAAACTAGAGCAGCGTTGGACGAAGTGTATAAGCCTAAAAGGAGACTATGTTGAAAAATAAAAAAGGTTTACCCCAAAAAATTAAGTAGTTTTTATTTTTGCACGGACTTTTCAAACGACCCTCGTACTTCACTAGAACGGCACATCATCATATTAAGAGAGGTATTTTTATAAAGTTTATTTTTATTAATTTTTTATTTTAATGAAACCATTTTTTTGTCTGCCCCTTCTAAACAGTTCATTTCCATTCCACCTGATTCTTACAATAAATTGGAAATTTTATGCCATTATCAGAAAACGATGTTGTTACAATAAATACAACTTTTTTTATCGTTCACTTTGCATAAAATTTGCTTTTAATGAAGGAAAGTATTTTAATGAAGGAAAATCTGAGAGAAGAACGTCTAAAGTTATACCAAAAGTGATTAGAACTGTCTAAAGCAGCGAAAAACAACCGTCTTTGTAATAATTTCCAAGCGAACTGAATGCCCAAATATTTATTGTTGTGCTTTAAAGAATAATCAATGAATATTGACATTGTGGAAGAAGCAGGTAGAGTTGGGATCCCGTCAGTTCTGGGAGCAAGACAGAGTCCCTAAAACCAGCGAAATGTTACTAACATTACAGTCATTACATTCATAACCTAGGCTCTCGACTCTGATATGTGGTTATGCCGACACAATCTGGTCTCTTGCGTTCTTAAATGTCACATTTAAGGGTTTGACTAGCCATCTTAGAGCTTCAGTGTAGATTAAGGCAGGAGTAGGATAAATTCTCTAATCCTGTTTGTTGTAATCTCCAGCGAAATGTTACTAACATTACAGTCATTACATTCATAATATTCTTACATCTTCACTCAGTTCTAACTTTGACCCTTGTGATCTAATGCTGAAGCCATTCCGATATTCCTGATAGATGTTTGAACGAGCAGTCTCCATAAAGCGACCATAGTGAGTCGAAAATCCGAGAGTTCAATACAGAAATTCAGAAACTGAAAATCATTTCAAAATTATAAAAACTCAACTCAGACGACGGACATTGGTATGGTTAGCAGATTAATTGAGATCTAGATACAGAAGACTCATCAACCTTAGCGTTTTTTTCAGCGAGTACGCCACACAAAGCAGACAACAACAAAACCTGCTTGATAAATACCAGAACTTGGTCTACAAAGAGTCATAATTCAACTACGCGTTTTAAACGTCGTTTCATTTTTTTTATTTTTATTTTTAACGTCATTAATTTTTTTTTAAAACGTATTTAATAGTAGGTATTCATTAAAAAGCGGTGAATTTAATGTTTTGTTCGGATTTCTTCCACTATGCAAAAGTGTTTTATAAATTAAAACGGGTCGATAAGAAAGATCTGCAACGTTTAAGATATTCTAAAAGAATCTAGAGTGGACACTTTCACGACTATTACTACTAATCGTAAAGGTAAAAATTTTCTCCAAACTATTACCTAGGCAAATGCCTAGAATGCTTTACATTAGATATATCGTGACTCTACAGATGCAGAAACAGAAGTGAGGCTACCCGCAATACAGAAGAGATCGCTGACCTCCCTAACCTAGGCTCTCGACTCTGATATGTGGTTATGCCAACACAATCTGGTCTCTTGCGTTCTTAGGGTACGTTCACAACGGAACTGTGAGCATAGATGATAGCGGAGATGATAGCAGTGATGCATCAGCGCTTATAGAATAACCTAGTGCATTCTTATGTGAGCGTGCACCACGAAGCTTCGACTAGTGACTCATACTCGCTGCTATAAATGAGCATAGATGATAGAATTGAATTTTTCATTTTTCTGCTAGCTGAACTCCAGTATCGGAGCTTCAAAATGGACGTCGAAAAATTATTTAGTGCTGTCTTTACTCATTATTTTTGGTTATTATTTTATTATTTACTTCTAAACGATATTTTGTTTTTTAAATCGTGCTTACATTTATTTTCATGTGTATTTATTTGTTTGTTTTTTTTCAATAAAATCATTACTTACCTAAGAGTAATCACTAGTTTTTCTTCTATGGCTATAGGATTTCCATGACAATTTTTCCAAAGTTTTCTTAATTTTGACCTTATTTTTTCTAAAATATAGTCGAATGTGAGTGGACCCATCCTCACATATTCAAAAAAACGATCCGGATAATTTCTAAGTTCCTTATATAAATAGTGAAATTCACCCAAAGTACTTCGTTTTTTATTTATGGGATGTACATGATATTTTCTAAAGCGTTTTTTCTTTAAAATATTCCATTTTGTCGCTGGTGAACATAAAAACTCTTCTTCACTACTCGACATGTTGCATGTATCACAGCTTCGTTGTGCACACTAATCAGCGATTATATTTTACTCTATCAGTTATCATCTCTGCTATCATCTATACTCACAGCTCCGTTGTAAACGTACCCTTAAATGTCACCCTTACATTTAAGGGTTTGACTAGCCATCTTAGAGCTTCAGTGTAGATTAAGGCAGGAGTAGGATAAATTCTCTAATCCTGTTTGTTGTAATCTCCAGCGAAATGTTACTAACATTACAGTCATTACATTCATAATATTCTTACATCTTCACTCAGTTCTAACTTTGACCCTTGTGATCTAATGCTGAAGCCATTCCGATATTCCTGATAGATGTTTGAACGAGCAGTCTCCATAAAGCGACCATAGTGAGTCGAAAATCCGAGAGTTCAATACAGAAATTCAGAAACTGAAAATCATTTCAAAATTATAAAAACTCAACTCAGACGACGGACATTGGTATGGTTAGCAGATTAATTGAGATCTAGATACAGAAGACTCAACAACCTTAGCACATACAGTATAGGGTGAGAAGCCCAATGTTGTAGCCCCCTCAAGCTACTCTCGAAGTTTCCTGAAAAGTGTTTGAACTAAAATTAGTTTGAGATTGGTATGTGAAGAATTATGCGGAAATTTAAACAAAACCTTTGGAACACTTCACTAGCAAAGTAAATACAAATAAAAGCCAAGGCCTAGGCCACTACTCCAAAATCCGTGCCTATAAACAAAGGCTGACGCTCGTAGCTATTAACTCTATCGCCATCTCTCTCCTCTCTTCATGAATGTGTAAACTTGTGGTAGAAATCCCTGTGGATTTCCAAACTTGTTTTACTAAAATATTTAGATCAACAATTTTTACGTATTTCGGGCTACCATAGTTGAAATGTGGGCAACAAATCTCCTCTCTACTAGTTTGTTTTTTGCCTGCAGAGTGACCTCCATCAGGTTTAGGAAAACAAATTCATCCATTCGCTTAATGGAACTACCATTAGTTACTCGTACTCTGATTTGAGTATTTGCTAACCCATTTCAAATTCCAGAAAACATCATGATAATTGAAATTTTACAATTATTAACTTATTTTCCAGCGCTCTTGAAGCATCTTTCTTGGTATAATGGAATGTGGGAATCCATTATTTTAACGCTTTCTATGATCAGATGTAGCCAATTTATCGAATTATTCCTGACAAAACCGATTCCGGATGAATGTCAATTCTTTTAGTTCAATACTTGGAAAATGTCCAAAGAATGAGCCACAAAACAAAAATAAAACTTGTTTAAACTTTTAATGCTAGAGTAAA
Source organism: Rhodnius prolixus (assembly GCF_049639745.1). NCBI lineage: Eukaryota > Metazoa > Arthropoda > Insecta > Hemiptera > Reduviidae > Rhodnius > Rhodnius prolixus. The sequence continues at coordinate 30,689,169 of NW_027411581.1, read as the reverse complement.
ACAAACAAAATTTCAGACTTTAAATTTTTTACTTGAAACTGAGAACAAGTTTACTCTTAACAAATAACCTAAAAGACAAACAAGAATATTTTTTCTCAAAATAAACAGTGGCAACTTATTTGCAAATTAGCGCGCATCAAATAAAAATTAATTACTAGATAGTTAAAACGTGAGCTAACATAATTTATTTTCAAGAGAATATTTAGGTTGTTATTATTATTAAAGAAATTTCGTTTTACAAACAAGGGCTTCATTAATGAGGGCCAAGAGGTATGGTCGTTATTGATCTTTCCTTTTACGCCGAATTCTTGAATTAAAGAAAAATGTATTTAATTTTATCTCTTGGAAGTTAGTTGAAATGCGAAAGCAGTCGATACGGAGAACATTTCTCGCTTAATCTCTTGTCATACTCTTTTCCAAGATTGCCAAAGCATGGCCTTGAAGGTTTAGCGATCCAGTTGCACTTTATTCGGTGCATTTCCTTGAGGATTTGTGACCATATGTTGTATTATGGTCTTGTTCACTGGCAGTCGCAGTCTGTAGAAAGCCTCACCATGACACTAAAACTTATCGCGTAGTTGTCAATATCATCCGTGTAGCCTAATATATGCACTGTCTAGTTAATGATAGTTAAACTCCTGATTCCCTCACTGCACCCTTCGGAGGTTAAAACAAAAGTAGGCAAGGCGTTTTAATGGAACAGCCGACAAACAAACTGTTTTGAATCGAAAATAGGTTTTAAAACAGAGTTTCTGATGGAACAAACTAATATATATCAGTTTTAATTTATAATCAGAATTAATTAGCATTTAATAATTCAAAAAATAATTTAAAATGCTTAAACACTTTCTACTTGAAAAATTATCGATTGGTTAAATATACATAAGAGCTTCTTTCTTACAACTCAGTCTCCGATGCTGGACAGAGTTGACTGTAACAACAAAGCACTTCCGGCACTGGCAAAGGCTCTGGACGCCAATGATCTCAGATCTGAAGAGCCTTAAAGGCAATTTTGTAAATAATCCCCTTTTCCAATCAGTTAAGTGTTCGTGAAATTATCTGATTAAATTCCATTCTTGTAATAGTTTTTTTTGTACGATAATTTTGATTAGATTATTGATTCGCCTTGTTTCTATTAGACAAATGCGCTCATGCAATTATCGTGGCAGTGTTCTTTTCTCCCATAAAGGATCTTTATATTAACTTTGTTTAATCAACTTCAATTTCTTTAAAAACAATTTCATTTTCATTAAAAATTAAAGTGAAAAATGGCCTAGAATAATAATTAATTGTACTTTAACCAGTTAAGCGTGGAATTTAGTTTTAAAAAACACCACACAGTGTGCGGAATTAAAATCAGACAATGACGTGTATACACGTCGAACGCAGGGCAAAACAACCAAAAGTTTACAAGGTCGTAATAGTCACTGCAAGCGCTTTTTCTGCAATTTCTGGGGCTTTAGATTACAGAGCATTCTGTGCATTTCAAAATCTTGCATCGCTTCACTTATGCATTGCCTAGTTAACTAGGGACGCAAGAGCTTTTACAAGGAAGAAAAGAGCTTTGAATTCTGTGCAAAATGAAATCATGCTCATACTGAGGTCTGAAGCTCTATCTAAGGTAAAAACGCCATTGCACAAGGGTTGAGAGCTTCTATTTGTGTGCATAATTCCCCAATCTCTAATGCGGAGACCAAACATGTACTAACCACTTATAATTTGGCTGACTCCCACCACCCCCTCCGTATAAAATACTTGGCAGTTCTATTGGTAAGATAAAGGAAACATCTCACCAAATAATATTCTTATTGTATTTTATTAAAATTTCGAGTTTTTATAGTTAATGGCAATTTTATATTTTTCACGAGTATACAAGGAACGCACCGTAATAGAGATTTGGTTAGACGTGTATACACGTCAAACACGCTTAACTGGTTAAGAGCTTGGTGGTTAAGAGCGCGAACTCTTGTGTGAGGTCCTCAGTAAGAGAGCTGAAGATAATTAAATACGTACATCCTTTGGAGAAATAGTATTACGAGTAGTAAAGTAGGTATGCGACTCCAAAACTCCCCGACTGCAGCTTTCTGTTTGGAAGTTGGACGTTATGCTCAGGTGAAAACAAGACGATTACTTTACTTTGTGTAGGCCAGCCGCTACCTCGTACGAACTACACTTCTATAGAGAGCAACTTACACACACTCAAGCACACACTCACACACACGTACATACACTCACAGATAGATAGGACAACTAAACTACTTGAACAAAGCTATGATAACAATAAGTCTGATGAATTTACTTAACGGATTTACTTAACAAAATATTTGGTACATGAATAAACATACATACGCCGCATGGGCCGCAGACAAGAAAAGTCGCAGGTCAGCAAGAGGGAAACTTGGCTTTTCTACAAACTCTCAATCCTCGTCTGTATTCCAGCAAGTCCCAACTCAGAATGCCCGAAAGTCAATAATATACTTTTTCTTCCAATAAAAACCCAGCTGTGTTCATAAACCTAGCAACTAATTCTAGTGCCCAGTTACATTATCCCCCCCTTTGAAGAAAAGTGGACTCCACTTTTCAAGCTCAGGGGAGGTAGTTGACTCCGCAGCTTCTGGTTCACTCCTAGTGCCCCTCCACATGGGCCGCTGAACCTGGAATCTTCCTGGTAGCTCTCTTCGCAGTTGATGCGATGTAGGTGTATCCCATTGGCGAGGATATTGCCACTTCTCGAACTCTAACATCTGGAAAGCTATCGCTCCGAGGGCTCCTCTTGCCCTACCATTTTTCCCGCACAGCTTCCAACGCTACTCCTCCCTTCGGGTCAGGTTTTCAGGGTGAGTTTCTTTCTTCCTAGGTGCCTCGACGATCTCATTGCCTATGTTTGTGGCTTACGTAAGGCAATCTTCAGCCCTATGATCTCCCCTGCTCAAAGATACTCCGCTCTTAGATGGCTGACTGGATTTCTGAGTTGGCCTACCAAAATCTCTCTTTGCTGGTATTCAGCTTGTGGAACATCCATTTTGAGCTTACTCTGTAGATCCTCTCATTTTCCCACGGCCATTTCTCCGTCCACATCCCCACCGCCGCACATGCCCATCCATATACTGCTCATCTGAGCCCGAGTTATCAATACTAATACTTTGGTTTTGTTTCATAAGCTTATATTCAAATAGTTTTGCCGTCAATCATTAGGTATGAGAACCGAATCTGGTAGTTCGCCGTTATTCATCCTCCATGCACTCTCGACGATGCCTCGGCCGCAGATTGATCCTAACCTCCCTAGGAATGGAGTTAGATTCCTGCTCGCTCTCCTGCCCACGTAACAAATAAGGAGACCTTGGGTTTTCTGTTGGATCCCACTCCCCGGAGGTGGGATGCCACGATGAATCTCCCTCTGCCAACGTAGATTCGGAACTTTCGGGGCCGTCTTCTTCCCCCTCTTCCACCGCCTCACCCGGTGTGGATGGTGCTAGGGAGACTCTGGGAGGGGTTTCACTCAAGTCTTCCCACCACCCTTGTTCATTATCCGCCGGGGAATTACTACCTGAGGTGGTTGGTTCCTCTGCAACCCTTGAGGGGTGAGCCTCTACATTTGCTTGCCCACTACCATGGTCCTCTCTGGCCTGATAGGCAGGTTTGAGGCGGTTGGCATGTACCACATATCGACCCCCTGTATTCAGAGCCAATTCATAGTCACAGGGAGGAAGTTGTGCACTTATCTCATGTGGCCCGGTCCACGGTTTATAAAATTTTTTCGCCTGACCTTGTGGTACGGCCGGTTCCAATAAATACACTTTGTCGCCTACGCGAAATACCCGGTCCTTCTTCCCCGCGTCATAGAAACGGGTCCACGACTCTCGGGCTTTAGCCTCACTCCCTTTGGCCTGGGCATACGCCGCAGAGAGCCTCTCTTTTAACTGCATCACATAGTCCTCCACTGACGCCGCCCGTTGCTGCCAAGTATACGGAAAATCAAATGGCATTTCAAAGTCTCGCCCATATAACAAATAATGAGGAGTAAACCCTGTTGACGAATGCACAGTAGAGCGGTACGCCATCACAACAAATGGCACCCATCGATCCCAATTCCGGCCGTCCTTTCGAACAAAGTGGGAAAGAGAGTCAATTAGTGTCCGATGCATACGCTCCACTATCCCATTGCTCTGGGGATGGTAGGCGGTGGTCTGCAGTTTCTTGATGTGCAGCAAGTGGCAGACAGCTTTAAACAAATTGGACAGGAAATTCGTACCTCTATCGGTCAGAACCTGACGAGGGGCCCCATGTCTTAAAATAATATTATGAACAAATGCCCGAGCAGTCTCTTCAGCCGTTTGCGTTCTCATGGGGATAACCTCTGCATACCTTGTGAAATGGTCAACCATAGTAAGGAGGTAGCGGTTTCCCCTACTACTTAGCGGGCACTCCACCACGTCGAGGGAGACCAGCTCGAAAGGATAAGTGGCTTCATTTACCCGGCCCAATGGTACTGCTAATCCACTCGGTGTTTTACGTTCGTTACACGACTGGCAGCTCTTGACGTACAGTTCCACATCTCTGGCCATCTCGGGCCAAAAAAAGTTTTCTTTAATACGAGTTAACGTCCTCTCTATACCGGGATGGCCGGACCAGGGGGTGTCATGATGGGCTTTGATTAAACGAATTCTCTGTTTAGCTGGTACCATTATTCGCCACTGGTCTTCCTGGGCTTTACCATCCGTCCAGTACAAGAGCCCGGATTCGTGAACATAGGTTTTCTCCGGCCAGGACTTCCTGGTTTGGCTACACCAGCGATCTTTAGACTGCTCTTGCCCGAACTGGTCGCTTTTCCCCGTGGCCCACTGCACTTCACCGAACAACTCTGGCTTGGAAGCTGAAGCGACCCTTCGACTTAACCCGTCAGCGTTAAGGTGTTTAATCCCTGGTCTATGTTCCACATCATACACGAATTCGGACAATCTTAGGGACCAACGTGTCAATTTCGCGGAGGGGTCTTTCAGGCTTAGCATCCATTTCAAAGCAGCATGGTCTGTGACGAGTTTAAATTTCCGACCTAAAAGATAGCAACGGAACTGGGTTGTGGCCCAGACCACTGCTAGCAATTCTCTTTCAGTGGTGGAATACTTTTGCTCAGCCGGTGTTAGTTGACGGCTAGCATAAGCCACTGGTCTTTCTTGCCCCGCACACATTTGGGAGAGTACTGCTCCTAGCGCTATCCCCGAAGCGTCGGTCGCTAATATAAAACTGTCCCGAAAATCTGGGTATACTAACACTGATGATGAACACAGTGCACCCTTCAAAGACTCGAACGCAGACTGTTCCTCCTTGCCCCAAGTGAATGCCACATCTTTCTTTAGTAACGAGGTAAGTGGTTGCGCAAGGTCAGCAAACCCCTTTATGAAGCGGCGGTAATACCCCGCAAGACCCAAGAAACTCTTTACTTCTTTCGCAGAGTTTGGGGCGGGATACGAGTTGATGGCGACCAATTTGTTCGGATCTGGCTTTACGCCTTCCGAAGATACAATATGCCCCAAGTACTGCACCTCTCGCTGTGCAAAAGCACACTTCCCAAGATTTGCTTTCAACCCCGCACGCTCCAAGCGATGTAGTACATTACTTAATCGTCGGCAATGTTCTTCGAGAGTAGGACTGTAGATAATTATATCATCCATGTAAACCAGGCACTCCTCCCCTTTGATTTCCGACAATAATTGGTCCATTAATCGTTGAAACGTAGCCGGCGCATTAACCAGACCAAAAGCCATCCGTTTGTACTCAAAATGGCCCCCTATAGTTGAAAAAGCGGTTTTTTCGCAATCCTCTGGGTGGATGGGGATTTGGTGGTAACCACTGGCCAAATCGATAGTGGAAAAGTACCGACTTCTACCCAAGTTCTCCAACGTTTCCGTTATCAGTGGTAAAGGATAGGGGTCTACTTTCGTGATTTTATTAAGCCCTCTAAAATCAGTACAGAAACGGTACTTACACGTGCCATCCCTGCTCTTCTTTGGAACTAATACGATCGGGGCGGACCATGGGCTGCTTGATGGTGCAATTACCCCCTTATCTAGCATTTCGCGGAGATGTTCTTCTACAATTGGTCTCTGATTATAGGGTACCCGGTAGGGACGCTTGATAACGGGGCCTTCCTCTGTTGTCTTAATTCTATGATACACAGGTAACTTGCACCCTTCTGGCCCTGGCTCCACAAAGACTTGTAGATACATTCGTAGCACTTTCATCAATTTACCGCGATCACCCTCGGCCAAGTGGCTTAACTTCCCAATACATTCGACTTCCACTTCTCCCTCTGGGACCACTTCCTGACCCACGGCACCTACCACCTTCGAGTGAGACGATTCGCCTCCTAAGTCCACCCTCTCCGCTGTTGCTACCCACTGACCCTTCCCAACATTCACTTCTGACTCCGTTAGGTTTATCACTTTCACCCAAACCCGGCGGCCTTCAGCCCGGTTTAAACTCCTCGCTATCCTCAAGCCCCCTTCAATCGGCATCAGGGGTTCTAAAAGAATGTCCCCTTCCAGGTCACGGGCTATCTTCCCCTCCACTAAGCATTCGCTGTGACCTGGTATCTTCTGACAGCGTGCTACCTTCACGCCGATCTCGCTTGCACTGCCTTCCCGAGACCTGTTAGGGTGCCTTTCCCTGTTCTCCTGATTGTCCGTCCCATAGGACACTGCTTTCTCCTTGCAGCCATTCTCCACCAGTGCTACTGACGGGTTTCTGGGTTTAATTGTGACCTGACCTCGGCCAGCGTCTACAACCAACCCTAGTTTCCTCATTAGGTCCCAACCCATGAGACCATCCCCGCGAGTGGCTACCGCAGCGATCACAAAGGTGTGGTTCGCCCGGCTCCCCTCTACAAAGAACTCCAGTTCCTGTTCACCTCTAATGGGTACCGAACTCCCCGTAACTCCTGTTGCTTTAATACGGGACTGCTTGACTACCACTCCAGGAATTGCTTGTTTTAAAATGGAAATTTCTGACCCGCTGTCAACAAGTAATTCCAACCGACTCTTTCCTGTAAACACAGGTATTGTTAAACCCTTAGACTTCCCCGTTGCTACACTTGGCACCAGGGCAGGGGCCCTCGGTTTTAACGGGCATTCGACGTCGGGCCATCGGTCGAGCCCTCCGCTTTTGGGTGCGGGCCTGTTCCCTCATAACAAGTCCTGACTTTTGCTAAGGTAGCTCGTCGAGCGCACTCTCGCGCATAGTGTCCTATTTGGCCACAAACAAAACAGGCTGTCTCCCTTTTTGAGGGAGCAGCCTCACTGCGTTGGTTACCCCACCCAAGGCTCTTCCTCCTTCTCAGATCACATGACTTTGCAAAATGTCCCGGTCTCCCACAACGAAAGCACATGCTCCCTGATCGTTGGGGCTCCACTGTTGTCTTCCCTTCTAGACCGGAACTTCCTTGCACAGCCCATATTTCCCGTGGAGAGGTTGACTTCACCCTCACTTGCTCAATACGCGAAGCCCGTGCCACCGCTTCGTGAAACGTTTTCGGGGGATCGTATTGTAGTTGTCGGCTTGGTTCTCCTTTGAGCCCTTTTATATAGGCAGCCATAAGAATTCTTTCAAGCTGAGCCCTAGCCCACCCCGCTTCAGCTACTGATGCCGAGATAGGCAATGTTTCCTCCCCGACTTGCCGACACCGATCTGCAAACTGACGCGCATCTTCCCCCGACAGTTGTTCAAGAGAGTTAAGCTCCAACAGCTTTTGCTCAGGCGTAGCCTCCCCCACAAAGCGAGTTCTAATCACATCAACCATATCCGCAAAGGTCGCCGTGGGTAGCAATAGCTCCGGTCGACAAGCCACACAATCTGCTGCAGCCCCTTTTAGTTTAAGACGACATATCATAATTTTATCCGCCTCTGACCACCCGCCTCTTTCGGCCACTAAGGAAAAATTTTGCAGAAATTGGTCAATAGGCCTATCTGATATGTCCCCACTCCAAGGCATGATTAAAGATTGAAGGGAAAGATCTCGCTTAACCCCCCCTTCATTAGAGGATACGCCTGCTGCTTCCCTTTGGGAGTTCATCCAGCGCACCTCCTCTTTCAACCTGTCTACCTCCTCCTTTAGTGCCTTCACCTCTTCCATAATTCCAGAGCACTAATACTAAGGACGGGGAAACGTTACGGGTTTCCGACTATACCCCACACCTGACACCAATGTAGGCCAGCCGCTACCTCGTACGAACTACACTTCTATAGAGAGCAACTTACACACACTCAAGCACACACTCACACACACGTACATACACTCACAGATAGATAGGACAACTAAACTACTTGAACAAAGCTATGATAACAATAAGTCTGATGAATTTACTTAACGGATTTACTTAACAAAATATTTGGTACATGAATAAACATACATACGCCGCATGGGCCGCAGACAAGAAAAGTCGCAGGTCAGCAAGAGGGAAACTTGGCTTTTCTACAAACTCTCAATCCTCGTCTGTATTCCAGCAAGTCCCAACTCAGAATGCCCGAAAGTCAATAATATACTTTTTCTTCCAATAAAAACCCAGCTGTGTTCATAAACCTAGCAACTAATTCTAGTGCCCAGTTACACTCGGTCGAATATTATTTTGAAATCAGTTAAAGGACAACGCTGACGCTTAATTTCCCCTTGAGGAGTCCTTTACAGGGGTATATCTTGCCGCTATTAATATTTCATCTTAATTAAAACTAATTATTGTAGTTAAACGAATAACTCTGATTAAATGGATTTAGAATGAAATTTTCGACAAAGTAATAGCTATTTTTACAATCTATTTCCTGTAGCACTGCTTTCTTTGAATTACCGCTCATAACGTCATCGAGCGCAATATTTTTTGGTTCACTAACACGTTAGTTAGCGTAAACTTCCTGAGATTCAGTTTTTATTAGAATAATTTGCGGTCTTAATTAAACTCTTACCTATGCTTTTATCGCGTGTTTGGCTCAAAGATTAGCTCGAACCCTATCTTCTACCAATTCTTCGCTTTGTAGACTGTTAAAAATTGTACTTCCAACTCTTTCTGAATAAGGCTGTGATTGATTAAAGTCAAATATGATATTGTAAAGTTTTTCTTGTCCTTTTACTAAGAAAGAACTTTACTTACACAACTAGTGCCTGCCACTAGTTATTTTAAATAATATGTGGGTTTGATAAAAATAAAACTCGCTAAATTTGTAAGTAATAACCTGATTTATTAACACATTACCTTTACTCACATTAACATTTACTAGCAACTAACGCTATTCATTACAGTCACCATTTACAACAGTCACAACAGTTTACTGTTACTTACTCACTACGTAACGCTACAAAACTGTTCCCCGACTGACCACTGGTCCGCACTGCACCGAATTGCACTAGTCTCTGCTACACAAACAAAGCTCTACTCACTAACTGACTAACCGCCTGACTAGCTATCTCTGAAGCACTCCGCAACACTGACTCTCTCGAACTGTCACTTCCAAAGTGTCTCTCCAAACTAACGTCTCTCCAAGACTCACTCAAGACTAACTGATTAAAACTGATTAACAACTCTAATAACTCCTTAAAACTGGTTAACAACTCTAATAACTCCTTAAAACTCGATTAAAACTGACTTCTCCAGCTGTGTCTGCCTCCTTTTAACTGCGTGCCTCCCTCCAACTGGGACTGCCCTCCTCCAACTCTCTGAGCATAAGTTTCCACGCCCTCCTGACGTTCATTGGCTGGGGAAAACATACTGCCACCACCTCAGCTGGGGCCGCCCTCCTCCTACTCTTTGTCTCGCTCCTACCTGTCAATCACTGGCTGGGAAACACATATGCCACCACCCCAACTGAGACCTTTTTCTTAGCTGGCTTTTACACAGATCACTAACCCCTTGAACAATCTAGCCCTTTCCTTTCTAGTTCAGGTAGAGACCGGCCCTTTTGTCTACACAGTGGTGGCCTGTTACCGGCTTTGGTCGCTTAACCCCTAGAACAATCTAGGCCTTTCTTTTCTCCTCAGGTAGAGACCGCCCTTTTGTTCACACAGTGGTGGCCTGTTACCGACTTTGGTCGCTCAACCCCTAGAACAATCTAGGCCTTTCTTTTCTGCCCAGGTCAACTTCGTTACAATATGTTTCAACTAAATGCCAGATCGTGAACTTATTCAGAAAGTTTAATAACTGCTTTTTGAATTATTTATTCAATGTGGATTATGTTCAATATTCAAAGGTCTTTGTCAAACATCATTTTCAATGATCTTATACATACTTACGCTGGTAAGGAGAAAATCCAGTGTATGTGCAGAAGTATAATTTATAAAATATATTTTGAAGTGTTTTTGAAGTTTGTGTGCAGTATTTGGCCTTGTTTGGTTCATTGTTTTCCATGAGAGTGTTGATTGTGTCGACAAAGAACAAAGGAAGAATTGAAAGTGGGAAATATTAAGGCCACCACCATTGCCATTGAAATATACGAAGAATTTCTGATTAAATAATGTGTAAATTCAATTTGTTGTTTTTCAATCAACTTGATAGACAATACCCTCATGATGAAGTCTCAGATTTTAATCGTTCAGGTTTATTAGCTCTTCATTTTGCGGCAGAATAACCGCACTTCATATTTCTGGTCGCCAGCCAAGTTGGTTCTCTCATCTTCTATTATAATGCTCTTAATTTATGTATCTATTATATGGCCTTCCTCTCAATTACGATCATTAACCTAAATTCCCAACGCTTATCCTTTGTGCTTACTGCATTTATTTGTCAAAATTTCCTTTTTTTGTTTTTTTAATCACCTTTTATTTTAACTTAATTCTTCAGTTTTCTTTTTTAATTTGTTGAGCACTTTTATCATGTTCTTTTTCATTATATTTGCAATTCCTGTTTCTAATTAAAATTAACTTTATTACTATCTCACATTCGTTTCCCTTATTCCATAATTATGCAATTAGTTTTTCGATTGGCAAATTACGATTCAGCGACATACAGGGTGTCCCAAAGATTACGACTTTTTCACGGAAACTAAGATAGCTAGAACAAAAACCGTAGTTTTTTATTGGAAATCCAAATTTAATTTGTAAATTTGTATCAGTGCTTCCAGAAGTGAGATACAGGCACCAACTTCATTTTTTTCAAATGGGGAGGTGTGGTTTTTATTTAAGAAATAGATTCCTCTATTTTTGGTAAGACAAATTTACTTGAACGGTTATTATTTTTTTTCTGTGAAAGAAAACAGTTATGAATAATCACCTTGTTTTTCAGGTATCCCCAAAGGAAAAAGTCCATAGGTGTCAAATCCTGTGAGGTGGCCACTGAATCGTCTCCCGTGCCGATATAACCCGCCCATCAAATTGCCTATCGAGATATCTTTTTACATGTCTTGCATTATGAGCAGGGCAGCCGTCATGCTGGTACCACATTCTTCGCTCCGCTCAAGCGGTTCATTCTCCAAGTGTAAAGGAAGAATGTTGGTGAGGAATTGAAGATAAAAATCTCCATTCATATTTCCTTCATAAAAGTATGGTTCCTATAAGTTGATTCCCAACAAGGCCACACCATACATTTATTCCAAGGACAGTCTGATGTGACTCGGTGATTTTCTTCGGCCCATACTCTGAAATTCCATCAGTTTATGTTGCCGTTATTGGTGAATTTAGATTCATCCGTCCAAAGAATATTCATTAAAAATTCTGGATCTTCTGACAATTGCACATCGATCATTGCAATAAATTCTATACGGCGTTCATGATCTGTGAGGCGTAATCCTTGTATGATATGGGCTCTATAAGGTCATAAGTCTTAGCTTTTATAATCCTCCAAACAGTGCTTTTAGAGATTCTTAACTCGTGACTGATTCCACGTACGGATGAAGAAGGGTTTTTTGGATCCAGAGAAGTACATCAAGTTCATTATCAAACGAATGGACAGGTCTTGGAAAATTCTTATTTTTAACATTTGGCCCAACAGAAAAGTATGTGCTACACGTAAAATTGTGCGATAATCTGGGTATCTTTCGCGGTCAGGGAACCTCTCCGAAAACAACTGAGCAGCTTTCAAAGCAACCCTGCCACAATCTAAAAAAACATACATATCACGACGTTCAAAAGGTTGAAACACTATTCTTGGCTTGTTGAAAGTAGCAATTAGTAACGATAACTATCATTATTGTAGGTACACGTTGAATAAGTAAATACTAGTAACTAAACATTTATTACTAATCGTTCAAAGTGCAAAATATTGGATTTCTTATATGAATCATGTTTTCATTTATAACTTGTAAAATATCGCTCACAGAAAAAAAGTTGAAGTTTCACATAAATTGTTTTAAAAACTACCAGTTTTCTGATAACATTTCTTAAGATGGACGCCCTAAGATAAACAAGTTAGTTAACTGGATCTTCTAAGGATCAAAGAGTAAGATGTTCTTTGATTAATGTGCGGCCAACTGTTAAGTATTAATATTAAAACTATCTGCAGGGATAGTTGAATAAATAGTTTGATCGACAAAAACTGCAAGAAAAAGCGTAATGTTGAAAAAATACCGAACTTTACAATTTTTTTTGTTTCACTTTTTCTATTAAAAATAAAATCCCTAAATTTTCATTAATATCTTCGTTTATAATGGTAGACAATATAGGTATTAATGGCGATTTAATGGCAGCAGAATCAGAGAAGAAGCTGAAAATTCGTAGTATGGAGTCAGAAGAGATTTCCCCAACAACTTCAGGGTTTTTTCCCTGGGAGTAGACCACATAATGGCAAGAACCAGCTCTTATGATAGATTAGAGGATTGTGCTAACAGACAGAAAAGTCTGAATTCAACCGTTAACTAGAGCTGTGGTAGTTTGTCTAGTTCTGTATTTTTATATATTTGTAAATTACTGCATTATTCTAGTCAATAAATTGGTTATTTCAAAGAGGTCTAGCCTTCTAATACTTGAGTCCTTAGTTAATGATTCTAATTTTAAAAAAAAAAAAAAAATTCGCTTGGGTCTGACTACGTGGCTGTTCCAATTACATTAAGCAGTCACCCAGCCACAGCATAATTTTTTCTACTCAGCTCTATGATATAACTTGGGCTAGTTAAAAATTCCGTCAGCATTTTGAAAAAGCTTTCTCCTTGTTTTTCCTAGTTCAATAAATAATTTGTATCTTCTAAGATACGAGTATCTAAATAAATATTAAATAAGTCGGTTTAAAGTTAACAATGTGTATGAAATTTGTGTGCTGTAACCGCTGTACATATTTTACGTAGTATGAATAGAATTTATGAAGTGAAGTAAATTCATTTTACATCAGTAAAGATTAGACTGAAGTTATTGTTATTGTGTGAAATAATAACAGCAAGAAAATAACTATAGATTGCCATTTTTATACTTAGAGTGAAAGAATGTCTCTATCGCATAAAACAAACAACGCATTAAACCGGGACAATATTGGGACGATCTTTTTAAACAAATTTATGTGATTGTTTTTAAAAAGTATGAACATTTATATAAAAGATCATGAACAGTTAGTTGCTGCTATAAAGAGCAACATAGTAAAGAAGATCGGTTTTCTAAGTCCAATTTAGTGTTCTATAAACTAGCGGAAATGCTTGCTTCTTTCGGCCGGACCCTTCGCCATCGTAGCCCACCTAATCCTGTGGTGCCCAAACTCTTCCTTAGGAAATTTACTGCCACATAAATATTGGCGGTAGGAAAGCGGGTCTACCAACAGCCAGTTCGCGCCAGTTGAACACCCTGCACCAGACACACGATACTTACAAATACACATACATTTTTATATTTCTCACTTAACAATACTTTTCAGTTCATCCATTATTGCATTTTAAATTGTAAATAGTTTTCTTAAATATTATTCACCAATATCATTTGATTCGAATAAGCGCACACGGGAGGCATTGATGTATGAACTAAATTTTGTTTCATTTATGTTGGTACGCAATGAGTTACGTTAATAGTCTGCAGGTTTTAGTAGTTTAATGCAGACATGTTGTTCGCATTTCTTTGGAATGGATAAACTGGGTCGGTCTAAAAGTTTTTCTTTTAACGCTGAAGGAAATTCATCCCTAAGTTTATGATAAAAGCAAGAAAGAGAAGAAAGGGCACAGGATCAATAATTCCTTATCTGAGCGCTGTCATCGAGCAACCGGACTATAATGGCGCGCAGAACAACTTGGTAATGGAAGTAGAGCTTTTACTCATTTTCCAGACATTATCACTACTGTAACGACTGGATCCAACCAAGTATCTCTTAGTCCGCGCGGAGGATCCTTGACTTCTTATTACGTTACATAAAGTTTCAAGTTCTGCCGCCTGGCTAACAATCCTTCTTAAGCAAACATTCTTATGGTAAGCTTTCAGCCTATTCATGGGTACTCCAAACATTCTTCATCCAAATTCTAGTAGGTATGATGGTTTACAATAACTCCTCAACTTGTTCAAGGTATGGACAAGTACAGCGATTGGAAAAAGACATCTGGACTACACTGAAAGGTTTTCAGCTACACTTTGCCACCAAGAGTGAACTGCAGTTAGCAACAAATTAAATACAGCAAATATATTTAGATTATACTCGAGATAAAATTCTTAAATTTCGAATAAGATTAGAGAAATTAATAAGAAATTTAAAATAACTTTTTCAGCCAAACTGTAATTGGTTCAATAAAGTACAATATAGTTGTATTATAATTGGAATAGAGTGAATTCCTATTTATGGAACATCTGCTAGTGAAGATAGAGCACTTGGTTTATGTACGTAAGGGGAACATTAAACGTTAATAGCATAACTAAATCTGCTATTATTGTGAATAGCACAACAGAGCGTGCTAGCAGCAATAATATCGCAGTTATGCAAGCACATTACGGCCATGGATACTAGTAAACACCACACTATCAATATATTTTGATTATATATGTAAAATTGACTCTGCAGATGGATTAATATGATTTAGTATCATTTAATATTTAAATCATTTTTTGACGTGATGGAATATAATTCACATGGTAGTTACATCATGCTAAATTGTACTACCAACAGCCAGTTCGCGCCAGTTGAACACCCTGCACCAGACACACGATACTTACAAATACACATACATTTTTATATTTCTCACTTAAGAATACTTTTCAGATCATCCATTATTGCATTTTAAATTGTAAATAGTTTTCTTAAATATTATTCACCAATTGTTACATCATGCACTTTGTAAAAAAGATCGTATTTCGTGAAATTTGTTATTCCGAGCGTGTTATGTTACTATTTATTATCTTTATTTGTATAGAGTTACAATATATCTGTAACAAAGGAGTTCAAGTTCATGTTCACTTTGTAAAGTGTAAGATCTTAGTTTTAAAACTTTTTTTAAACAATTAAAAATTGCGTACATATTTTTCTCTTCAAAATTATTAATTGATTTACAAAGTTCTTCCTTAGGATTATTATATTTGTTTATATGGAGTGGGATTCTAAAACTTTCATAGACTGGACAGCTGATAAACAATTAATGTTTCCGGCTCGTTCTTATTACACATTAAACAATGATCTTTGGGGTTTGATTGTATAAATTACATTATTGATTTTAAATTTAGTATCATAAGTGCCACCCAATCTTATTTCAGATAGAATTCTTATAACGAAAAGAAATGAATTTATCTAAATATTGTTGACCAACATTTTGTAATAAATTTTGTGAATTCCAAAATATATTAAACAAAATGTTATTTACTTTATTTAAATCAGTTAAGTGCAAATGTTCCCTGTTTTATTATAGAAATATTAGGTTTGTGATATAAGGCATGCTCATTAGCAATTCTGATTCTAGTATTGGGTTTTGGAAAATACTCTATGAAAGACAATTTTAATCCTGTTAAATGTGCTCCTATATTTTCTCGTATGTCTGGAGACAGATCAACCTTATTACTGTACATACTAACAACATTACTAAAATTATTATTAATTAAAATAATTTTTATGAATTATAGGAAAAAAAGGTTTCTATGAAATTTTATGATTTAATTTTTTACGTCCGCCATTATTGATTATTTTTCATGAACCACCAGTGGTAGTACCTACCACAAGTTCGGAAACGCTGGAATAAAGGAATTTCAATAGAACAAAATATGGAAGTTCTTACTAAGGGATATCTCGCAAAACATTTATACATATGAAAACATAGAATTTTTGGCAGGCATTGTTATGTAAAACATTAAATCCCCGCTACAGACCAATCTCAACTTTCCATAGGCAATACACACTTGCAGCAAGGAGATATTGCATTCGTAACATCAATTTTTTCCAAGATGTCCTTGCATAAAGAATTCAAATATCAAATTTGAACATTTCTCGATTTACCATTTTCCAGTTATGTTTCTAAGTTTATATATTATACAGACCCACTCAGAGTATTTGTGAAAACTATTTTTTGGACTCAAGGGACTTCAAATCGATATTTAAGATGAAAATTTAAAACAAAAAAGAGTTAAGGCAAATCAAAATGAATTCGTTAAAAAGTTTTCACTCGAACTCTTCATCAAATAGTTAAATGGAAAATACCCAAGTTTTAAGATCATTCTCAACCAACTACGAAGAAAATCTAATTTATATAATTTAACAAGCATCTTTTAACATTTGCATCCATTAAAAAGTATTCTAAAATAATTTAGGAAAATGGATGGTTTGCCAAGTATAATCCCTAAACTTTTAGTAAAGTTTCAACTTTTCTTAAGGCGAATCGTATTTAATGTCACCAAATCCGCCGTGTTGGCTACTGCTTTCATTAGTGAAGAGGAAAGGATATTTCCTGGGAATACTGCATTAAGTCTCTTATAGTTACCCCTCCTCGCCTCTTGCCGTTGTGGTGTGTGTTTGCTAAAGCTTGTGTTAGGGTTGTTACTTTCTTGAAAAGTTTATTACTGCGCATTTTATCTGACTTTTTCGTGGTCGAAGTAAACTTATTATTGTCAAAATTGTGTTAATTACTACACGAATCAGCGTCACAACTAGTCAGAAAAAGCTTAAATGCCTGGATTTTTTTTTTTTAATCATTTATTTAGTTACAATCAACGCATTTTGCGTTATAAGCAACAATGATAACAATAAATAACAGAGTGGAGAAGTTACCCAGTGGTAATACAAAACCATTTAAATCCAAAAACATTTTACTTTCTACTGACTCTCTTCATCAGAGAGGAGATCGCGAGGCCACTGTCTTTTAAAACGTCTGGAAATGTTCTTGAAGATAGATGTTGTACCAGTGGATTGTGATGTGCTTGAATGCTAAGATGGAAATTTCTGTAACGTGTTTTTGCAACTTGTGTGACGAAAGGCATGTTCAAGTCTGTGTGAATAGTTTGATTGGTGACGTAGAAAGGAGCGTTTACTATAGAGCGAAGAATTTTAGATTGCAAGGACTGGATCCTTTGCAGATTTGAGCGTTTGGTTGAACCCCACAGTTCGATGCCATAAGCCCAGACTGGCTTTAGTATACTTACATATATAAGTCTTTTGTTGTCCAGGGTGAGTTTTGATCTGTTGTCGAGTAGTCTTTTCAGTTGTCGGAAGCGTCTGTTGAGTTCTGTTCTCTTAAGTCGAGTATGAGGGTTCCATGTGAGTCTTCTGTCAAGGTAAAGCCCAAGGTAGCGGACTACGTTGACAGCTGGTAAAGGAATAAGATTGTAAAAGACAGGAGGAAGAGTGATGCGTCGAAGAGTGAAGGTAATATTTTGAGATTTAGTTTCGTTCAGTTTGATAGCCCATTTTTTGAACCAATTTTCTAAGAAGGTGATGTGAGACTGAAGGTTCCTGTGAGCTATTATTGGGTCTTTGTTAGTAGATAAGATGGCAGTATCGTCAGCATAGGTGAGAAGAGTAGTTTGAGGATGAGTAGGTATGTCTGAGGAGTAGATTGTGTACAGAATGGGGCCTAGTATGCTGCCTTGCGGAACTCCAGCGTCAGCATGGCTGAATGGAGCCTAGATTTAAATTCAATTCTTGGGCAGGAATCTCCGATAAGTTCTTCAACGCCTGCCAGGCCGCAGTTTTTTCTGGATTTCTTCATTGTGCGAAGTTATAATAAAGAACTTGGAAGACGATAATGGAAGACAATCATCTCTCATTGAATTATGCATTTAGTGTTTTTGTTTTATTTCTATCTCATGACTTCAAATGTGCTTATTTATTTAAGGCTTGCAGGATTAACGGACTGTAACAATCGAGTAGGCTATTTTTAACTTGAAATATATACTAAATAATAATATAAATTTTAGGGAAAAGTTTAGCTCAGTGACAAAACTAACAAGAGAATAGTTATTGTAAAAATAAATGTTTTCTCATATAAAAATTAAGGACAGATGATTGTACCATAGAATTTAACCCTTGAGCCGACACCTTTCATAAAGTGCTATAATCCGTCACCTCGGGTCATATTGACCCAGCATTAAAAACTATTAAATAAAAAGGAAAAACTAACTAATATCATGTTATAGGGAATAGAAATCGAAGTCAAAACATTTATTTATACTTTAATAAAACAGAAATACAAATTTAAAAAAAAATCTATAACATAAAGATGTAATTTCTAAATGAGGTGCTGCTTAGCATGTAATGAAAAACAGAGAAAATAATTACAGTTTACAATTGAAATTAAAATAGTTAATTATTTACAATTATTTCTACAGTTAGTGCAAACAGTTACTGAGTGTATCTTACATATGTAATTTTTACCGTTACTGCAAAAAGTTTTTTTTTTTTTTTTTAATATATTTGTTAAGTTACACCAGCGCTAGATGCACTATTAGTAACAATGTCAATAGCTGATACCACTACAAACTCCACTAATTGAGGGGAGAAGTTACCCAGTGATAACACTCCCTAAGACATCTCTAGGATTAGCTACTCTCCTCAGAAGAGAGAAAATCGCGAGGCCACTGGCGTTTTAGTCGCCTAGGAGGATGATCTGGATGGTGATGAGATGATAAGTGGCGGATAAGAGGATTGGAATGAGAGTGCATGTTCTGATGAAAACTTTTATAGCGAGTTCGAGCAACCTGACCTACAAACGGAATTTCCAGGTCTGTGTGGATGGTTAGATTAGAAACATAAAATGGAGCGTTAACGATAGTGCGGAGAATTTTAGACTGAAGAGATTGAATTCGTTGAAGATTGGAGCGTTTCGTTGAACCCCACAGTTCAATACCGTACGTCCAGGCGGGTTTTAGTATGGAATTGTAAATCAGTCGTTTGTTATTAAGTGAAAGTTTTGAACGTTGGTCTAGAAGTCTTTTAAGTAGTCGATAACGCCTGTTAACTTCAGTTCGTTTAAGTCGTGTGCGCGGGTTCCAAGTCAGTCTTTTGTCTAAATAAAGCCCAAGATAACGGACAACATTGGCAGGAGGAATTGGAATTGAGTCATAGAAGATCGGAGGAAGAGTGATGCGGCGGAGAGTAAAAGTAATATTTTGAGATTTGGTTTCATTTAACTGCAAAAAGTAGGATATTTATTGTCTCTTGTACTAGGGCATATTGGCATCTTCTTCGTTTTTTAGGGTTAGGAATGTCTTCTCCATTTGTTGCAATCGGAATAATTGTTGCGCCTTCTTCTTGCAGATACATATTTACCCTCACCTTCAAATTCCGTGGGATCACGGTGCTCAGCGACCTTCTGATAATGAGGTTTCGCAATAATTGATGCCCCAAACTTTTGAGGAAGGTGCGTCGGTCAAAATGGCTGGTTCGCGCCCGTACAGCAGGCAGCGGGAAAAAATCCTATGCCATCTCAATCAAAATACGTCAAAAAGAGATAAATAATAATTTCGCGAGCCCAGCTGATATTAGAATAGAAGACTTGAAAGTATGAGCTGGGTCAATATGACCCGACGTGACGGCTGAAGGGTTAACATTTTATTTCTATTTTTAAGCAGTCTTAATGTAGTAACAGAATCCAGAGGTTCATAAGTAATCAACAGTCGACGTTTGCATCGTAGAAAGACTTCAGGCTCTAATGGGAAGGCTAACCCAACAAATTGTAGATCGGCTAACTATCATGGGTAAACCCCCTACATCTGCACACAGACCATGATAATGTCATAACAAATATAGTTTTTATCGTCATAGATTGCTGGAAGATTCTCTAGAAATGGACGAGAACTAATACCGTTCCAACTAACCGTTGTCTCTGCATCAATCACTGACTGAACTAGTAGATACTGGCGCTGCATTAGAATATTGTTTGTGCACCCAGAAAAGAAGTAATTTCTGGAATACTGCCTTTATGGAGGAAATATGTCGTACAGATAGAAACTTTTAACTAGGTCATCTAGATTGCTTTGTGCTTACAACCTATATGAGGAACAATTTACAAGACCCAAGATAGGGCAAGTGAATCCCAATAGGCGGGCGCTTATTTGAAGCATCTTGGAAATCCAGATAAATTCATGGATCCGCTTTGGATCAGGATGTCAAAAATGGCATTGGTCTCGCTAGTGCATCGATAGAATAGTTCTTATTCCTCTGAGTAATAATTACGGCTATGAGAAAAAGTATACAGTCTAGATGAGGAAGAGCTGGAGAGATACTATTGGCCATCAACCCCAACCCCGTCAAGGGAATAGTCTTGGATGCAGTCGGATTCAGCAATAATCATTATTAATTACCAATACAGCGTGACAGCGGTTCTCCAATGCACCAAACACATCTTGATAATAAGCAGTTGTAAAGTAACAACATTATGCATATTTTAATATATGTAAAGTATAACTACCAAACTACTTCTATCTTTAAATTAATGAACGTAAAGGAAAAGGTAGCCGTGGCGTGATTGTGGGGTGCTGAAAGTACTGCTAAGTGATGATTATGTTGTGTAAAAGAAGTGTTTTCGCGCTGAATTGGTATTCGTAATTGATGTGCCCGTCGGCCTCCAAATCTATTTATTTGACGGCCAATAGGTGCCTCTATCGCACTGAATCTTTTAGCAATTCATTGATAGGATTGATGCCATTATTAATCATGTTCTCTTCACTTTTGGGTCGCAGACATACCCTAAATAAATCAAGTCTAAGTCTACACTTCATTCTTTAGAGAAAATATGATCGACTATCGGTCAATTCTGTTATTTGTACATGCTAATTTAGCAAGAACACACCGGAATGTTTACTGAACCCATCATTAACCACTATTCTTTTATAACGCCTCTTAATTAATATATCCTTTCGCATTAAAAGTACCACTTTTAAGCACATGTTAAAACATGGAATTAGGCAGAGATATTTATTAAAGCGTATGTACCTGGAATGTATGCTTGGCAGGTCACCAAGTTTGCATTATTCATTATGGCATCGATTTAGAAGGCACCATGTGCCTCTAACTTCCATCTCCCCTCTCATCTCTTAATAGCATTTCTACTCTAATTTAGTATGTTGTCTTGTTTAAACAAGACCACAGCACTGTTCTGTTCTCTGCTGACATGATTTACTCTTCATCCTACTCCTTCTTCTTCGCCAAACATACGGCCTTATATATAGTATACGGCAGGATGTTCTTTTTAGCCTTTAAAATGTTTACTCCGTGAGTAAGAATTTTATTAATTATTTAGGCCAGCACTAATTTTTGCTTATGAATTAAAAATGAGCTCACAAAAGAAAAACGTAGAATTTTTTTTTTTAAGTTTTGTTATAATTCATCATTTTTATAACGGAATAAAATTGATATCTTGAGTTTATGTTGTAAAAATATAAGCACTCTCATCAGTAGAATATTTTTAAATTATATTGAACTTCCCTTTATCTTTTTAGGGAAATTCCATCATCCACAGCTAGTCTTAAAGATGATTTGAATGCTGTAACCCCAAGCTCAGAAATCAGTTTGCATTTCCTGCTTTCCCTGTCTCGCTGAGCGTTTTATTATTCGCCCCTGACATGCAGCCACTAAGCATGATCAATACAAACGCGTCTACATGAAAGTTCCTGAAAAGTAATTAAAATAAAGGCAATAAAAGTTAAAGTGGAACTAAAAGAAGTTATTTCATTATAGATTAACTTATTCCAAATTTAGTTATCCATGAATGTTAAATTTTAATTGGGTAGAGCTGCAAGTAGAACCTATTAATTTTTATGAAACTGAAATCTATTCATTTTGGTATGACACTTTACAGGTATGAATAATTTATTCATTTAATAGGTATTGGAAAGAGATAAAGCCCTAAGCGTCCCGAAGCCCGGTGGCTTCCTCTGGGTAACAGCGTTCGTAGGTTTGTGGGTTTTTTGTAGGATGCGTATATACATATACATATGTAAGAGTGAAAGAGGTTATGAAGCTAAAGATCGCCTGTGGGTTCGCATAACCCAAACGGTTACACACGTAATCTATCGCTGCTATCTTGGCAGCCTTAATGTGAAAATTGAGTGTGTTGGGGCTGACAATATAAGTGTAGTTAGTGATGTTTGGCAGGGATACACGCCTGGGACACCAAGATCTCTGAAGAAGTCGATAGCCCAGTTCCTCCTGCGGGTGTCTAAAGTCTCTTTTAACTAAGGACTCATATCTTCCCAGTTTCCTGGATAAAACTTTAAAATTGATATTTTAAGATTTTACAAAAAAAAAAAAAAAAAATGCTCAGACACTTTAGATCGAAATTGAATTTGTTGGCGGATGTCTGAAGAGAACATGGAGAACGGACGTGGCGATTGTGTAAGTGCCTCTGCTTTTACACTTTAACACTACTGGCATCCCAGAACCCGGGTAATGTATACCCAGACTGTACACAGCCACACATTTACCACGAGTACATTCTCAAGAGAGGCAACGGTGAAAAAGGCCTTGGGCCTTCTATAATAGCGTTATTGGTACGCGTACCATTGGTGGAAAGCGAGTTGCTGGTCGGTGGTACGCGAAAAATAAAAAATAATGGCGGACATAAAAAATTTAAAAAACTTCAATCATAAAAAATATCATAGAAACGTTTTTTCTTATAATTCATAAAAATTATTTTAATTAATACTATTTGTATTGGATCCAGATCAAAACAACAGGATTCTGTGCAACGGAGTTTATTCAACCAAACAATTCTCAACTCAGAACTCGCAACTCGTAACTCGTAACTCGTAACTCGTTTCTATGAACAATAAATATAGTGTACTTATATGAATATAAGAGAATAGAACTAATGCTAACAAATTAACAATGAATATGGCATTACCACATTTGTCTCCTTCTCCGGATCCAAAACCCAAAACTAGATACAAAATATACTGCAAAACTGAATACTAATAAAGTTAACAAACTAATCATATGATAGTTATTCCAGTTCTCTAATTAGAAACATATGTTATTCAATAATATAAACCCATATGTGGTGCACTAACACTATTACCCATTTGACTCAAACGTTTAATGTACAGTACTATTCTCTAACCTATCCGTGGACTTACTGACTAGAGCTATGGGGTTCAGCAAAACCTACAAACATATGGACTGTGCAGACATTTCAATCAAAACTACTTCGACAGATAGTTGACGCTCCTTTCTACGTGACTAACCTCACTCTACACAACATCCTCAAA
Source organism: Rhodnius prolixus (assembly GCF_049639745.1). Taxonomy (NCBI): domain Eukaryota; kingdom Metazoa; phylum Arthropoda; class Insecta; order Hemiptera; family Reduviidae; genus Rhodnius; species Rhodnius prolixus. Next base: position 30,665,612 of record NW_027411581.1, on the reverse strand, counting down.
ATCCTCTTCGTACACCAACTCGCCTAGACTAAATATCAATTCCATACTGCTCTCTCCACTTGCTCCAATCCTCTAGTACAGTCTCTCGCCTCCTCTGACATTCCTAACAATACTCGTTGACTGAATCGCCAGTGGCCCCGCGACTTCCTCGCAGTCGGAAGGACTAAAAATCTTATCCTGTAGAAAGAGCTACCGCTGGGCCTTCCTCCTGCCTTTCACGCATACATTTATTCTTCATTCTCCCTATTTACTTATTGTATATTATATTATACAAATTGTAAATAACGAAATAAATTAAAATAATAACAATAATAATAATAAAACCCTTATACAACTGTTCTACCGAACAGTTTTAATATTTATTATACAGTAAAGTTTTAATATGTATAGGAATAAAGTAAAGATATCCGAGATATCTGTAAAGATATCTGTCTCAAGATATCCGAGAAAATATAATAGCACATTTAACAGGAGTAAAATTATCTTTCATGGAGTATTTTCCAAAACCCGAAAACACAAATGATAACTGGATTTCAAACCCCTTCTATAAAGAATATTTAGGAAAAGCTACATCATTATCAATAAAAGTTAAAGAAAATTTAATAGAATTATCATGTGACAGAACTTAAATGCTAATTATGTAAATATCTGCTTAAAGAAACAGTTTGTAATGAGTAAGCTCTATCCAAGCAACATTAAATTTAATTGGGACTTACAGGTAGTTGAATGCTTAAAAGATATTAATAAAGAAAATTTGGGTGCATTTGAATGTTTATATCACAAACCTAATATTTCTATAATTTTGGACAGGTTCAGGGAACTTTTACACTTAACTGATTTAAATAAAGTAAATCAAAGTATGTTTAATATACGATATTTTGGAATTCTCAAAATTTTTGACAAAATGTTGGTCAACAATATTTAGATAAATTCATTTCTTTTCGTTATAAGAATTCTATCTGAAATAAGATTGGGTGGCCCTTATGTTATTAAATTTAAGATCAATAATGTAATTTATACAATCAAACCAAAAGATCATTGTTTAATGTGTAATCAGAATGAGCTGGAAACATTAATTCACCTGTTTATCAGCTGCCCAGTCTATGAAAGTTTTTAGAATCCCACTCTGTATAAAGAAATATAATAATCCTAAAGAAGAACTTTGTAAATTAATTAATAATTTTGAAGAGAAAAATATGTACGAAATTTTTAATTATTTAAAAAAAGTTTTAAAATTAAGATCTTACACTTTACAAAGTTTATAAAGTGTACATGAACTTGAACTCCTTTGTAACAGATACATTGTATCTCTATACAAATAAAGATAATAGTAAAATAACACCCTCGGAATAACAAATTTCACGACATACAATCTTTTTTAGGAAGTGGTACAAATTAGCATAATGTACAACCAAGTGGTACGCGAGATAAAAAAGGTTGGGAAACGCTGTTGTACTATAATAATAATAATAATGATGTAATGAATGAACTTAGCCTTTTTTAATAGATTGGGTAAGTAATTATGTATACCAAAACATACGAGGTCTGTAAATTAAGTAATGAGACTGATTTTAAAAAAAAAAATTATTCAAAAAGAATTACAATTCTATATTTTCACCTTCAAAATAACTTCCTTTCGAAGCCACACAGCGCTGGAGATGTTTCTTCCACTCCTCATAGCAATGCTCGAACTCCGAAACTGGAATAGCCTTCAGCTGGTCGGTTACAGCCGTTTGAATGTTTTCGTCTGTCTCAAAATGAGTTCACTTGAGGTAATTTTTCAACTTCGGGAAGAGAAAAAAGTCACAAGGACTCAAGTCAGGCGAATAAGGAGGCTGAGGAGCCACAGTAATGTTTTTACTAGCCAAAAACTCGTTTATTGAAACATCAAGAACAAGTGGGTGTTGCATCACGATAATGCTCCTTGTCACATAGCAATATAATGCCAGGTAATTTGAGCTTGGTGAATTAGGGAAAGCCTTCGACGAGTTTTTACTTGAAACTGTTTCGATGACCTGGTCGACTTTCTGAACCACAAGTGTAAGTATGACTAATGAACTCAGTCTAGTTCAGAATTCGCTAAATAAATTGCAGTTAGAAAGGGGAAGGTTCTGCCATTGTCATTGACATGCTCTTATTCTAGCAGATCACAGCACCAAGTATTGGATAAGTGTATTAATTATTTACTTTGCTTTAGCTCAGCTGTATATTTTACTAATACGTGTTGGTAAATAACAATAAATAAGTAGAAAGTCTGTTACAGGATGCTCAATGTAAGATGTATATATTACCAGAAGTAGAAGTGTACATTTTCGTGGTATAGATGGTAAATGAGAACGATATTCAGGTTTAACAATGTGGCAGACGGCAGTATTAACCCCTTCCAGTTTGCTTTAAGTCCTTTAGGGATAATAAGTGCCTGTAATCGGATTAAATGAAACCTACTCTCCATTATTGTACAAAATATCTTTATTAAGTCATCAGTTAGAAATATGGAGGTACGCTTTTCTCTTGCACTTCAGACAGCCTAGATGTGCAGTCCTAACATAGATGTGCAATTCTATTCTCAGCATGTTGTTCTGTGTAATGCTTATCAATGGAGTAAAACTTATTTATTGCTGTACCGATATGTTGGCTGCTTCAAGAGCTAGACAAATGACCATTTCGCCTATAACCTCCATATTGCTATGCGCCTATAACATCATCGATAACATCCACAGTGCTATGCGCTTATAACAAACCACATATATCTTCTCCAGTTAAATGCAATTCAGGTACAACAGGAACTTGTCAAACACCATGAACCATATTTTAACTGGAATAGTCGCGTATTTATAGTTACCTATTGAGAGTCTATATGAGATAAGTAATATGGTAGCTATGCAAAATTTATTTATTTATTTGAACTTGATTTATGAATTTCTATTCATTTGGAACTATTTTATGTTATCTGCCTTATTTTCAAGATTTATTTTTATTTTTTAATCAAATACATCAATCTTTGTAAGTAAGCCAAACATTCTTCATTGTCAAATGATAATTAAACTTGTAATTATCTGTTATCAAATAATGGTCGATTAAATATATAAATCATGTTCACAAAATGTGTTATTCGTTTGAAATGTTTGGTAGTAGCCATTTTCAAAAAAATCACGTAACCTTTTTTAACCCCAAGTTACAGGCGAGGTCCACTACTAGAGCCCGATATAGAGTTTAGCTTCCTGCAACTTTTAGTTTCTTGCGATAATTTGTTTAGCACTCATAAGGTGGCCATTACTTCTGCGATGTAATCCGGTACATTAAATTGGAGGGAATTACAAAAAAAAAACTTAGCGGTAGCATTTTATTTTGTTGATCGTTGGGTTTTCATAAATACAATGCTTCTTTAGAAAAATATACTTTGCAATTAAAAGTACAATTTAATTAATTTATAAAACAATTACCAAAAGAATGAAAAACAGTTTCACGAGGTTAGTATTGATGGTAAAATTATAAAGAAAGAGGCCGCACTTTGCAGCTATATTTGGGATTATGCCTAATCCGGTGAACGCAAGGATTTGCAAATATTGCGATTTGCACCGAAATCTATTACTATAGGAACTAAATTTGTGTAGATAATTAGTGAATTTTATAAATGATTGAGGAAATAAAGTTTAACAGAGTCTATAGGATGAAAAAATAATTGCCTTTTCAGTCTTGATATATTTATTCTGCCGAGCTTTCGACCTAGGGACTAGGTCATCTCCAGGGCTGTGGAACATGTTTACAGATTGTTAACAATGATTCTATTAAAATGAATATGTATAATATAACGAAATTTACAAAAATTATTTGCCTAGTTTACAAAGTAATATTTTTACATTACAGGCTTGCATTACAGGGTATCTAAGATAGAAAACAGTTTAAATTTCAAAACAGACAGGAACAATTTAAACAACATATACGCAAACTTACTACAAAATACTTGACAATTGGCAACACTGACTTCCACACAACCTAACACATATCACACACAGACCGATCACACTCATTCCATGAACAGACAAGACAGAAGACACACCAACCCTGAAATGTAAAATATTACTTTGTAAACTAGGTAAATAATTTTTGTAAATTTCGTTACATTATACATATTCATTACAATAGAACCATTGTTAACAATCTGTAAACATGTTCCACAGCCCTGAAGATGACCTAGTCCCTAGATCGAAAGCTCGGCAAAATAAATTTACTCGACTGAAATTGCAATTATTTTTTCATCCTATTGAAACTATGAATCAGTCACCAAAAAGAATGAAAACAATTTAGCAGAGTCTATTTCCGTTTTAGCAGATTTTTATCTGAAGCTTGATTTAGACTTATGAAGTGAAGATCAAGTTTACAGGGACTTTTAGTTTTTTCCCAATTTTTTTCCGCCAACACTTACCACGCATGGAAAGAGAACATTCTATAAAAACCATTTTTTGAATGTTAGTGGTCTCAAAAGGTGTATTTTCTGTAAAACTCTCACAGATTTGAGCCGGTTATACTCCTTACCTGTGCTGAAAGTAGAAAGAATAAATGAACAGAGACTCTGGAGACTTAATAAGATCGGAATCTAGGTTATTTCCCTTCTTTTCTGACACTAGCCGATATCTTCCTAATGACATAGAATGCAATAAGAATTTGCATAGGAATTGAAAATTACCTTCCTATGAATATTTGTGCATAGCAAATGTAGATTCCGACCAAGAGTTTGCATGATATCTTCAATTTTTATTTAAGTTATAAGAGTTGCAATCTTTTAACAATAATCTTAACTTTATTATATAAAAGTATATTATTTTTAGATGCTGGAAGAGGCAAAACTGGCAAGCAATTGCTAATGGTCTAGTGACCTCTTCAAAAAAGCAGAAGATCTATTAAAAAGCAGCAATGAAAAGTGCCTTTTTATTCAAAAACCAAAATTTAGTCTTTAAAAACTTAATTTGCTAGGTATTAACCACCAAAACCTGGTCAATTTCGAAGTCAAGTGGGCGGAAATTCTATAGTTTTGAAACAAAGATCCTCCAGCAAATTTATGGCCCAGTAGTGACGTAGAGGAAAGGTGACGCCCAAATTTAGGAGCTTTATGAACTATTTAGAGATCTGGTAAACTGGAAAGTCTTCCGGTTATTACAAAATGGCACTTACCTCCTATAAGTTATTTTAAATGAATAAAGTTATTTTAAAAAATAAATTTAATTTTTGCAATTGAGGTCCAAGGCTAAAGAAAATCGCTGAAGAAGTTTTCGTGAGTAACCTCAAAATACTGAAAGAATGTCTGACATTTCCAGCTGTCTAGACGTGTGAAATCGCAGGTGTCCAAGTCCATTATTAGACCATTAATACACGTAAGCAATTGGACGTGGCTGTTGCATAGGGAGGTTGTGTAAACTTTGAATGTTTGGAAAAGAAAAAAAATCTGATGAATTTACCGACTAGTGAAGGTGGTCAAATGCATAGCTAAAGAACCAGGAACTAGAGCTCATGATCTTCATAAAAAGACGCATAGATGGTAAGGTCACGTTGAAAGGATGGAGGCGAATCGATTGTCTGATAGGATTGTCTAATAGGTGTCATCGAGGGAGGCCTCGTTTGAGGGGGCTCGATGACATAGAAGCGGACTTAAGGAGATGGGAGTAAGTGGTGCTCTAAGACCGGCGATCGGGATGAAGGCTCAGGTCTTTACGGGAGTGTAGCCCCCAGAGAAGGAGACAGACAGTCAGCTAGTATGCCAAAACCACTTTTTAGTTCTCTGGAGATCTCAATACATGACTTCACTGTAAACCTCAAAAACCTCAAGTAATCAATGATTGTAGGAAAATCGAAAATCTGCAGTTACGAGGGGTAATAGAAACAGATAAGAGCAATCTTAAAGTCCTGGTCATTTCTCTGAAATATCTGTTACAAAGCGATTACAATTTAGTGCATAGATCTATTATTTCTTTTGGTTGAATTAATGAAGGACAGCATCTGAGATCATTAGTGCCTTCGCCTTTGGTGAAGTGTCTAGACAGAGGAAATCAAAGGGCCAGCAGCTCGATTTGAACCCAAGACCTCCGCGAGGGGATCTAGTTGGCCAACTACTGAATCAAACCCTTCTCTAATGTACATAGAACTATTACATAGATTTCTACCGCTTTTAAAGCAACTTAAAATATTAGACAAAAAGTTTTCTTCGATAATTAGAAAAAATCACTAAAGAATTGTTACAACTGAAATGCTTTAAACTTGAACAATAGCGTAAAGATATTTATCCAGAGCGATTGGACGGATCTTCACAACGTTATTTACTGTGGTAGAAGCAGTTTCAAAGTCTTCCATCTATTGTACCAAAGAATCGTTAGAAGTTCTAAGACAAATCGACCAAGGAGATATAGAAGGGTGATGGTAATTGACTGTTGGCATCCCTAAGGCACTATTTCTTACCTGTGTGATTGAAGTAGGTACCATTGATAGAGCGATTCAAGAAGTAATAGAGTGAACAAACCAGCGATTTATGTCTTGTAGAATTCTTTTTTATTCACTTTTAAATCAAAGATTCTAAATTTGTACTTTTATATTTCACATAATGGATAAATTAGTAAATATTTTTATTGATGTTTGTTTATTGCTACCTGAGATTCAGCCTCAGCTACTAAAAATATCTTAGAGTGAATATTTTAATAATATACTCTCTCTATTCAATAAAACTAGGGTGCATTAAACATTAAATTTCATTATTTATGTATTTAAGTATAACCTTTTACAGCGAGTTTAGTAGAGTAACATACTCGTACATGAATTTACAAATGACTAAAGTCTCCTTTAAAATGACACGTTTTTGAAGAAGAACCCCTCTTGCAACAACCAAAATTAAATATTTACCTTTATTTAATGTTTGCCTCGTTTGAAAGAAAATGCACTTTATTCTTTATTTAAATATTAATTTATTTCATTTTCCAAATTATAGTTGGGGAGAGGGGGGCACATTTGAACAGAATTTACATTTTCTGTTACAGAGTGCACAGAATCGTATTATTGAACCTTTTTACTGTGTTTACTACAACTTTCAAGTCTTTTTAACAGATCTATGTCAATAAACAGTTATTAATTTACATGCATATTGGTGGGGTAGCTTTGAACACAATATAAAATAGAAAGAAATGATATTACTTTACTCTGAATCTACCTTCTATCAGTTATTTCTCTCACTACTACATTACTTTCTCTTTTAAACCACTGAAATCTAGTTTAAAAATCAAGAATGACTCAGTTTCGGGTTGTTGTACCGGATATGATGGGTTTGGAAGTTTGAACAAAATGTTCGGGTTTTTGCGCTTTCTACTGTAGGTTCGACCACTTTCCCCTTCTCTGCGATTAAACAAAGTCACAGACATGAAGGTCGGTAGGGCACATTTTAACTGTGATGTTGAAATGTCCCCCCTCTCCTTCCATAAAAGAAAATATAATTTCCAATACTTTTTGCAAGCAAATAGACTTTTCTAAATACTAGATTTGAAAATTCGAATTCCGAATGTTAATATGGACTAACAATACTTAAATACAATCTTCACAATGCACTTCCAAAGCTGCAAAATTTGACTTCCACCTTACAGAACATAACTAACATTCCTCAATTCTGACTTTACAGACAATGAAAACGAAGGGAAACTCTGTCAATTATACAACAGGTCTACCACAACATATGGAGAAAATTGCCAATCATAAATGTTTTAAATATTTGGCGAGAATTTCAAATGTGCCCCCTCTTCCCTATTTATGAACTTTAAATTTAATGTAGTAAAATAATTGGAATATTTGAATATTGGGACAAAATAATAGAATAGTAAGGAGGTGTCAGAATTCTGTGGCCTTCCACTATACAGAAACAATAAATGTATAAAATAAGAAAAGCCTTGAGTTTTCATGCAGGACAGATCACAGTTTAGAAGCTGAGAGTGAGCTGGCCGAGTGTAGTTCAATAAGTCATAAATCCGAGAGGAGTGAATAAGTCTGTATAGTGCTACTCTGCAACTTGATCAATAGCTTAACCTTCAGCTGCGAAACTGTGTTTATGGTAAAAATAAAGTATCAAGTTCTTTCATAAATTTAATAAATAAATAAAAAAAATTAGAATTTTATATAATTTCTAATTTTGAATTACCTAAATTTACATATTCTCAAAAATTGTAATTATAATCATTTCATATTTCTTCAATTAAGAACAACAACGCTCGAAACCTGTTTGAAGGTATTCAGTAATCCAATAATCAATTGTTTAAATTAATAATAATTTAAATATTTTAAGAGATACCCAAAAAATTACTTTAAAGTACACAAGAAGGATGGTTGCTGTGACTATAAAAACTAGTGAAGAAGAATTAATAATGCACCTAATATTTATAATGATACTTTAAATTGGTTTTAGAAAATCTTTTACTTTTAATGCAAATAAGATTCTAATAATAAGTTCATGTAAAATTTTATAACCTACTTCATTTTTTGATGTAATAGAATATTTGCAGAAGTCAATAGTAATTATTTTTCAAAAAGATGGCAGGTTCGCTTTCTTGGAAAAACAGGCATTTAAAAGCGAACGAATTGGAGTTGATAGTAGGTGTAAATTAGTCGTAGTTCTGACTGCTCGAGTTTTATTTCCACCTAGATGAAGAATACTTCAAGGAAAACTAGGCATTGAGATTGGCAGAACTTCATTTTGAACAGAAATATTCCTTTAAGTTGTAAATAACGGATCTTTAATAGTGTTCCGCGTGCAGTCGGGTGCTGTCGGGGATTTCAGCCCTACGACTCGCTGAGATTTATCATCAGAAAATTATTCTCCCTACCATTATCCTTTCCTAAATCCATTTTGAAAGTAGAAACAGCAGCGGAGCCACTCGAGTGCTGTACACATTATCACAACAACTGAAGTGATGTCTGAAGATAAGATCTCTCGCAGAATGCAGGTTGCCTGGGAAGGTTGCACTCGAGGTAATTAAGGAAAGAGTTTATTGGTTCAAACACTGGCTCACCCTGTCTCGAACTTATGGACCAGGTTACGGCCTCCATATAACATGATCTTAACGTTTACTGAAATCGCCGGTTACTCAAGCTGAGAGGAGGAACTTTGTCAACTGTGCAATTCTCGCACCAAGCAGATTTGTACCATTTCGTGGGAGAATGCTCACTTTTGGAATAAAAATTTCGCTGACTTTATTTTAATAAACGTGTTCTCTCCAAGGCCGACATAATTTCTTGTTTATCAGGCCAAGAACACATCCTTGCGCTTTGATCAAACATGCCCGCTTTGCCTGTCATGTAATGTATATTTGGTTTATTGACTTTTACTTTCATTTTTGAATTTTTTTTTAACTGCTTTGTTATTACTTGCATTGTGCTTCATTCATATTTACGAGTGTCTAGTAAACTTATTCTACAGTTTGCGGATTTTTTAATTAAAAAAAATCAGAAACTCTTTTAATCTACCATCGCAAACGATTCTAAAGTAGAGAAGCTGACTCATCTGTAATTGGCTAACATTTCCAAGCTTGGAAATTGGCGTTTTTTCTTGTAAATATTCCTCCTTCTCCTTCTATCGTGAAACTATTAACTCTTTTAAAGTGAGATACTTTTAGAATTGAAGTGAGAATTTATGACTGAATATCAAGGGATAGTTTTATTGTTATTGGCCCTTTCTAATTACTCCAAATTCATATTTTAATGCGTACAAACTTTATTTTTCCCAATATTTAAGATTTATTTTTTGAAATTATTATTTTTCAGAACCCAATAATGTACGTCTCACTGTTCCGTCTACAAATTAAATATCTCTAGTTCAAATAAACATAAAATTCTGAATTAGGAATCCTGAAGTTCTATTAAGCATGCAAATAATTTAGAAATATATATTTTTTTTTAAACCACACACAAAAGAAAACTACCGGCTCAGTGCACTAAATAAAGCTCCAAGTGCTAATCACCTCAAATGTTGAAGCGTTTTGACTAGATAAAGGAAATTTTAATTTATTGAATGTGGCAAGATAAGTTCCTAAAGAACTTCTTCAATAGAATGGTTAGCCACAAAGAGTGTTTAGGTTATCTCCGAAGGATAAAGCTCCTCTTTGGGATTTAGCACATAATTAGTGGTTACAGTACCTTCTAGCTGCAGTATTGGCTTCCAATAAGGAAAGTTGGTAGGCTAAATAGATCAATGAACTGAAAGGAGATTGTGGACAAATGTTGCATGATCTATGTAGAATTCAAACTATTTTCCCGTACGGTCAAAGAAAAGAAGGCTGAACAGTGAATATTCAAGCGACAAAGACTTTTTTTGAATTAGAAACTGTGTCTTAATGCGAAAGGAGCTGTACCTTGGTATGGATAGAATAGCTCTGGAAATTATCTAAAGGGTTGGTTAATTTGCCCTGTCGTCCGGATAAGCACGATTTGTCCCTCCCAAACCTGAACGTTAAGAATCGTGCTCAATACCATTCAAGTGATTAGTAGCAACAAGCATTGGCATTGAGTGAAACGGAAGTAAGGTTACTGAGTCCACATTCTCAGCGCATGTCGATGTACGTTTTTTGTTGCTTGGGTGCGTAACATTTTATATTTTTCAAAACTAATTTCTACTTTTTCTTTAAACAGAAATAAGTTTTAAAACTTGAAGATATGCTAAAGGATTACTAATTGTTCAGTCTAATGTGGGCTTTGCCCTCCAAGCCGTCTACACCAAATCCATACAATGCCGGGAAGCTCCGCCCTCTGGTTTCTTTAGGACACGTACTAGGTTTTCACTCTACCAAAATCTAACAATTATTTTAACAGATACAACTAAAATAATCCAACATTCACAGGATTTTTTCCGGAACCATATTTTTTACGAATAGATAGATTATTTCTTCTATTTTATTAGGTTTTTTATTTAATATTTCTTCCAGGAGGAAGAAAGATGAAGGATCATCTTTTATTATCCTTTTTCGGCTCTTTGGGTTCTGACTAATGATTAGTAAGGTTTGGTTTAATTTTGTTCATAAACCAGGTTTTTGATTGAATTCAGTTTTATTAAAGAAACCTTTTTTTGTTCATTCTTCTCTTATTATTAATCTAATATAATAATAATTCACTTTATTGATAATAATAATTTATTGATATTAAGTATTTTACTAATACAGTTGCAAAGTAGGAAGGAAACCAAAATGCCTCTCAAAACCATGGTTTAAGGGAACTGCCACTAATAAATGGGTTGTTACGACAATAAGCAGGCTGAGAGCGAACCACACTGTGTGCGAATCGTATCTTCATAGGATCAACAAAATGTCCTCTCCCTGTTTGTGTAGATTGCAATGAGGAGGAGGATTTCAAATATATAATAATGATATGTCCACGTTATGTAGTAGAAAGGAAACGAATGTTTGACGACATATACAGGTATTTAGATGCACCATTTCGCTACGAAGACATAATATTCTCCACCAACATCTATGTGGTTAAATCTATAGCAGAGCTAGCAATGAAATATGAATGTAACCTTAACAAAAACTTACAGTTTAAAATGTTAAGTATAAGGGTTGATTAAACGCCAAAAGGTACACAAATCAGCAAGTACCCAACATTTCATTAATACTTCATTAATATTTAAGTAATTCTACTGCATTAATTTTCATTAATAAGTTATTTTTTAGAATTTATTAGATGTCACAGACCCTTATGCTGGCCATTTTCGTCTACAAAATATATGTTCAAGTAGCACTGTAGATTGACTGTAATATCTAGTTATCTATAATAATGAAACTATTAATTACAGGTTAAAAAGAAAAACGTTACAAAAAATAAAAAAAAAATTATGAGGCTAAAAAATTCAAAACTTTCTTTTAAAAGAAACTTCACCAACATACATCAATGATTTTCAAAAATCGTCGGTTTAAGTTCATTCTTCGATTAAAGTAATTGTTATTTTATGAAGTAGTCAAACGTTTATAATAATTATCTTGCTTTATCGCAAGTAACATAGTTTTCTTCAATTACATTCTCAATGTAGGTATTCATCCCACAATCTTGTATATATGTAATATAAAGTAAATAAGATATGCATATTTTTAGGACAGCTAATTATTCCAGTATTTTACTATAAGTAAAATTAGGGGGACTAAATTAAATTACAATCGAGAAATCAATAATTGTTGTTGAATAATCTACTTGTTATAACTGTGTGTTATTTGTGCTCACGAATATTTCGGTAAGACGAATTCAAGACAGTAGCCGACTCTAACTTTGTATTTTTCTACTTTAACATGCATGTACATATTTATGTGATTTATCATAATTATAACAAAAAAATATTATAAATGAAGTGGCCAGCATAAGGGTCTGTGACATCTAATAAATTCTAAAAAATAACTTATTAATGAAAATTAATGCAGTAGAATTACTTAAATATTAATGAAGTATTAATGAAATGTTGGATACTTGCTGATTTGTGTACCTTTTGGCGTTTAATCAACCCTTATACTTAACATTTTAAACTGTAAGTTTTTGTTAAGGAGATTTTTGTACCTTTTGGATAGATTTTCCTTTTTGTCTATTTTACAAAGTTACATATCTGCTTTACAGATTTTTTTAAAATTTGGAATAAGCAATTCTATAATTATAACCTGATAAGGTGTTAAGTCGGAACCGTAACTACCACTGGAGAGATCTTTTTAAAGAATGATTATAGTTGCGGTCCCCCAAACCATCCCCAATAACAATGTTTTTGAAAAAGCGTAGGAAGGTAATTTGTACGTGAATATCAAAATTAAACTGCGATTTCAGTACTTCCTTTTAAGAGGAGTAAGAAAAATAAACTACGATTGCAGTACTTCTCCCTAAAAGGCAAAGATTTTTTAATCGAACGACAATTCATTGATTTAAATCGGTTCACTCATTGATTATTTAAACGATTGCAGTACTTCCTCTTAGTAGGTGCAAGAGCATCAGCAACGTAGAGGAGCTTTAACCACTTATTCGAGCTGAATTTTATCAAAATCTTACTAAGCGTTATAGAAATATTGGTAATAATAGTTTTAGAAAGGGCCTTATTTGGGTGGGGCGAACTCCCCTCCTTATGAGGCACGGCGTCGAGACTTTTAAAGTGCAAATCTGTACAAAATTTCGATTCGAATGACACTTCGGTCGGTTCACGTGTCGATAATTTGAAACGATTGCTATACTTCCCCTTAACAAGTGTAAGAGCTGATCGCCGCTTTAATGTTCCGTAGGGGAGCCCTAACCCTATCATCCTACCAAATTTTATCAAAATCGGGCCAAGATTTACAGAGTAATTAGTAATAATAATTTTGGAGGGGGCCTTACATTAAGGGGGCTAACTCCTCTCCCATTCGATGTACAGGATCGAGACCCCCAAAAGGCACATCTACATAAAATTCCGAATCCAATGACACCTCATTCATGAAAATCGGTTCACGCGTTTAGGCGCTACGTTGTTTACAAAAAAGGTAACAACAAGAACAAGAACAACAAGAAGAAGAAGAACAAGAACATTTTTTGAAAAAGCGGTTTTTGCTCATTTTCGGCAACTTTTTTCTCGAAACCTATTAGATCTGGGTGGTTGCAAAAAAATTACAGTTATGAAGGAGGGTTTGGAGTAAGATTTAAAGAAAATTTGGGAATTTTATCTTTTATAGAAAAAGAGAAAAAAATTGTCAAAGTTGGGTGTTTTTCAACGTTACGCTTTTTCGTGCAGTTTTTGATGGTCAACCCTTATACAACTGTCCTACCGGACAGTTTTAATATGTGTACACCAAGGTGTCGCACTCCAATTTTTGCTAGGATAGGACAAATAGCAAAAAATGATCGCTCACTACCATATCTGTTAGACAGTTTTATCCAGCTGTCAAACCAAAAAGTCTTGTATTTCACAATCTCTAATGCAACTACTCTAGGAGGTCTGTAAGCCGGGAATTCAAGGAATTTCATTACATATCTGAAGTGGAGCCTCAAAGTGAAGGTAATTAGCAGATTAACATCAGTTTCAAGGTACAGCATGATGTTAGAGTTAATTGAAGACAGGGAATTTAATTACTTTATGAAAAAGCGCAGTAATTTCTCCAATACATCGTACTGTTCAAACCCCCAAATTGGAGCGACGTAACACGCGATGGATCTAAAGACTGTATTATGAAGTTGAATCTTATTTGACAATGGAACCATACCTTGAATATCAAGGTTTGACCGGACTGCATTTTAGCCATAGATACTCTTACTTCAGTATGCGCTTGGAATGAAAGGCGAGGCGTCAGAGTAACTTCCAAGTACTTGTAGGAGGTAACATCAATCGGCCTGTTTCCTCGGAGAAAGCCTACCGCCTCTTCTAAAAACAACAATCTTTGGTTTCGCCGGATTAACCTCCAAACCCCTCTGTGCTCAGTAATTTTTCAGGATATTAATACTACTATGAAGCTGGATACTCGCTCAGGAGCGCAACATCGTCAGCGTGTTCTTTGATTGTGGCATTGGCTCTCCGTATTCCGCCCTCCAAACAACCTATTATTATAGAAAAATCATTGTATTATAAAGCCCCTTCACATGATCACTCTCAATGTTCTAGTAGAATTCTAATAATAAAATAAATACAATTTTTTTTCTCATTCGATATTTTATTTTTCTTTAATTTCCGTTTCTTCCAGAAATTGTTTAGAAAACCCAATCAGCTTTTTGCCGAAGCTTTAAGTTTAGAGCTGCCGATCCTTCTCAAGGGGTTATACTTGCCAGGCCTTTTCCATTAAGTCTGTTAACTCTCTCATCCTCCGGGAACACTTGTGGCTGCTCTATCTTATTTCTACCCTACTAAGAATGGCGGCTCGATAAAGCAAACACTCCATCTTATTGCAAATCCACAAATTAAAAATTCGATCCGAAGCCATTAGAATTTCCACTCACGGAAATAAACATGTTAAAATGCTTTATTCAATATTTTTCATTAAAATTATTTTGTATTCTTTTATCAATCAATATTGATTATTTAACTCTGCCAAATATAGGAGTTGAGTTTAAATCCAGGTAATAAAGATAGTGGAAACTGGCTCTCGATAAAGAAAAGTGAATCATTCTTAAAACTCTGTTGTGAAAACGCACACCACGACTTTCTCTCTCTACCTTCTCACCATTCAAACTAATTTTTTTTAACTCCAAAAAATTTGGCCCATATTTAATTTTTACCAAAATTATACAATTCATAACTAACTAGAAAACACACTGAAATTTAACTTTACAGGGAAAGCTACAAACCCTCGCCCAGAAGTGCTCTAAAAAAAATTATCTCGAAAAATTATTAATATAATGTAAAAGTTCTAAATCTATGTGCACATTTGAAGATATACGAAGGTCTATGTGTATACAGGGTGAACCAGTAAGTATTGTCCATAGGCCTAATATGTGTAGTACATCTAAATTGGACTTCAAAGACGTATTGGCCAACTACATACTTTCCACTGTTCTTGAGTGACGTCACTTAATATTTTTTCGCTAAAAACATTACTTTCTTGCAATAAAAATGTTATTACTCAGAAAGTTTTAGTCCGAATTCGATTCTGATGACACTGTTAGAAAGACAGATAAATTTTCTAAAGATTGATACCATTTCAAAGCATAAGTTATTCTCCAAACAGCCTCAATCTTCCTCCGAATACTGGAATAATAAAAGTAATCGAAATTTTTAAGAAAACTCATTAGGACCTTATGTGATCATTATCTGACCTAGGTGCTGGCACTTTTTATAAAAGTTTTCTTGTCTAATGGGCTTTCAAACGGTATATCATTTTCTAGAATTCCTTCTATCTTCGTATGAGAAATTACGTTTGTTTTGCAAGAAAACGTGTTCACGAGCACTCAACAGTGTTAGTTTATCAAGTTGTTTAATTCATTGAAAACTCTTTTAGATGGACCAGTAGTTAATTTTTAAAGTAGATTGTCTTAAAATAAGAAAGTCAAAGATTACTAATTGCCTTTTAAACTTCTCCTTCTGATCTCTCTGAAATATTTGAGAAAATGTTAGGAAATATTTCAAACAAGTGCTATTTTTTTTGTAACATATAAGTGAAATTAAATTCCCATTCGTGTCTATTGCATCCTATTCGGGTGGATGTGTGTTTTAATATGGATCATAAATGGTGTAATGCAGAGATATGATATCAGCCATATAATGTTCTCTGCACATGGTATACCAAATTCTAATGAGAGTACATGTTTTGCATTTATATTACAGAAAAATGGCGCTTTATTGGGAACTGGGAATTTAACCTCCTAGAAGTCCTCATAATCAAATTCTCCAGCATGAACATTTCAAGTAAAACTTGTATATTTACATTTTTACACTTATTCCTCGAAGTTTATATTAAATGGAAGGAGCTGTTGTCGAGAAAGTCTCAAAATATTGGAATCTATTCAATGGAGTGGAACCTTCGGTCAGCATGTTCCAGCCTCACATAATGATCCTTATTGTTAAAAGAAATATTTAAATTCTTGAAGGACCTGTAACAAAAGCTACTGCGGACAAAAAAAGAAATGCTTGACGGAGAAAAAAAAACAAGTTATTGTGTCTCGGAAAAGTGGAAAGAGACAACGGCTGGATTTATTTTGGTTAAACTTCATTGGCGTTGGCGTATTTAAAGAGAAGAACTTTTCTGGCCTTGAGTAGACTGGTTGGTATCTGAGTAGCAAGTCTGATAGCTGATAACCTTAATGGTGCCATAGGATTTTATGTTGCACTTTATGTGCAACATATGCGTGCTGATATGGAAAACATGGCAGATGCGTAAACAACTCAAAATTATTGGAAAAAAAAATACTACATGGACAGTTTTAAATTGCATGATTTCAAGAACACTATAATAGTTGGATTATATAACTTCTTTATTAAATTGGTAATTATTAACAAAGCGATACTATTACTACTTGTCGGCACTATCCAAAAATAGAAAGAACAATATATGCAACTCTTTGTTTAGGTATTAATTAGAATAGTTGCATTTTCTGTTAAATGTTTAGTTTTATTATAAAGCACATCTGGAAAGAATCGTACCCGTTGATTAGTTGAAATATTGAACGAAGTTGTATCATCGCTGTGTTACGCAACTGATTGGTGACATCATTAAAGTGTTTGAATGATGCAAATTGATTGGCAGTTAAGTTTTGTGAATGACAAAATCAAAATCTATCTTGAATTGCAAGTTTCATTCGTATCAAACCACTGCTTGATCGAATTTACAGACTTTTAGGATTTTCTTCAAAACTTATTATGTAACTGCTGACATTCAAATCGAATACTTTTATTGGAGTTACCAACTTGCAAATGAAAATTTTCTTACGAGAAAATTTGTTAATGAGGATCAAAATTTGCATTCCAGATGCTATGCGAGAGTATATCTGTAAAAGTTCAGTTACTGCATTTTGTTTGCGACTTAATTTTATTTTAAGCTTTACAAACATTTCCTGAAAAGGAACTGAATATCTGCCTTAATATCTGCCTGACACTGATAGCCTTAATATCTGCCTGACACTGAAAGCCGTAATATCTGCCTGGCAGAAGTGATTCACCATAAGAATGTATGTTAGATTAGATTAGATTAAATTAGGGTGGCCTCAAGGCCTGCGCCACCGCGACCCCTATGGATCTATTGTGGCTCCCTGGCTTTAGAGCTCACCCTCCAGACCCGTCCGTTTAATCAGACTCTTAATTCTGGAGAGTGGCTCCTGGGTAAAGCTCTCAGGCCTTGGTTTTTCCTCCCCGAGAAGTAACATCCTTAGCCATACGAGCCCCTCACACTGACACAACACGTGCAGTGCCGTTTCTTCCTCTTCCTGACAGAACCTACAAAGGCTATCATCTGCCAGGCCCATGCGATGCATGTGCTTTCTGAGCCTGCAGTGGCCCGTTAATAGGCCTACAATTATCCTTATAGCCCCACGGCCTTGACGGATTAATTCTGCGGTCAGCCTCGGCGAATAGCCTCTGATGAACTCCTTCGCCTGTCAAGAATGTATGTTAATGACCTATTTAGCATTTATGAATTGACGTAGAACGAGCCTTTAGGAAAAATTTGTAGAACGACAAAGTAGAAGGGCAAATTTTTCTCAATGTTGAGCATAATTAATACTTACTTTCCAACAAGTGAGTATGTGGATTTACATCGAAAAACATAGCTCGTCTACTGATATTATCAGTAAAATAATTTGTCAAATCACTCGTTATTAAGGTGAAAAATAAGTTGGTATCTTAAATTGGAATAATGCTAATCTGTTTGAATTAATGACGTAGAGTACTGAATTTCTAATGGTAACAATATATCTAGGCAACCAGCTAAATATTCTACCTGAGGTCATAATCCATTAGCTAAATGGTGAGCCCAAATCCATAGAGAATTATCTTCATGCTGGTGACAGTCCTATTAAATTAGTGATGATAGCTCAGTACACAAGTGTGTCCGACTAGTTACACTGTACATGTGTGTAACATTCGTTTTATAACTGTATATAATGTCGCATATATTGCCGTATTTGTAACTAAGTTCATGTCATGTTCAGACAGAATTAAACAAGGAAATTTGCAAATATTTGTTAACGTTTCTTTTCAAATTATAGTGGTTTGATTATGTAAAAAGACTTAATTTCTTTTTTAACATTATTACTACCAACATTACTGTAGGCTGTGTTTTTCTGTAGCCTTTTATTTAATATAAAATTGTATAGGGTAATGTAGGGTGAGATGGCCACCATTTTATTTGGAGGGTGCCTGCAAATTTTTGGTAAGGGCTAGGCTTGCTTTATTATTATTTTTGGAAACCTCATACGCTCACAAACATAAGATAAGGTAAAAATTTCAGAAAAAATGCTAAGGGAAACATTTTTTTATTCTTACAAAAAAAAAAAAAAAAAATAGCATTTGGCCATCTATCCCCACTGGGTTGGGTGAGTTGGCCAATGTAACTTGGGAGAGATGGCCACATATTGTAAATGAAATTGCCCTAGTAAAACTTAAAAATAACAGAAAAAATGAATGGTTACTTACTTATTATTCTTCTTTTTAAATGCGCTTTTACTACAATTTTGGCAAGCGTATGCAAAAGAAGAGCAATTTTCGTGGATCCACTTCCGGCATATTATGCATTCCTACCAATCTTTTTTTTCTGGTCTTGTTGTAGCTTCTCCTATATTCTGTACATTCAGTTTCATCGATTTCTAAAATGGCATCAGTTTCCTCTTCAAATTCGATTCCTGTTTCGTCCTCTTCATCGGAACTTGGGGAAGGAGAGCGTTTTCTTTTTCGGACAATCCTTTCTTTCAGAATTGTCTCTTTGGGGATGGTATTTCTTGTTGGTTTGGATTTCTTTGCAACTCTGCTTTTCACAACAGCAATGTTACTGTACATTAAGTCGAGGAGTTGTAAGAAAATGGAAAAGGTTGGAAAAACAAACCTTGGTAAATGGAATGTGAGAGGATAAATAATTGAGGAGGAAATTTATTCTGTGTGGAGCTTGTGTTGCATGCTGGGAAACAGTTATGTTAGATTATTGATTTTTATTTTTTGTTGGTGAGGATGGCTTGTCAACTGTCTTTTGGACAGCACAATTAATGCTACAGACGATTAATAATATTAAATATTAATACATAATTATTTTGTTATAGTTAATGACATCAACTTTCTTATTGCAATTATTGGGTTATTTGTGATGCATTTTTCTTTAAAACTTAATTTTTATTTATTGCTTGAAAACGTCAACTAAATAAAAAATAATTTGACCAATCCCCAGTACCAAGGTCTCGTTATAGTTTCCCTGATGTAGTATGGATCAGTGAGTATAGTGTGACAGATAGTTGAAGACATTCTCTTGACCAAAATGATTAATGAATCTCTATGAAACCAGCAGTAATCAATATCTACAGTAAACTCATGTAAGTTTAGTTAAAAATCCTCAGCTTATTCAAGAGAATGTGATTAATAAATCCTTTTCGAAGGCTTAGAAATCCAATTTTAAATCCAGAGTTGAAGACCCATATATGAAAGCTGGAAAATGAACGAATGCGTAAAATTTAAAGATCGCAGAAAATGAAACGTTTCAGTAAAAGATTGCTAAAAAGAGAGACAATCCGTAACGCAGTTCGTTCATTTTCAGTTGAGAGATCTTCCATCTAAGTAACATCAGTTAATAAAACTAAAAATTACAATAAATAATACTTTTGCGAGAGAAAAAAAAAATGTTTATCTTTTTGCGTAAGTGAAAAATATTTCTTTGTCATAAAGAGTTCTATTATAGTTGAATCAATTTGCATATTAAGTAGTTTCAATTATGCCCTTCTAAAGAAATTCATCCCCCACTTGGGAAAAGTTCATCCTGAAGCTAAATTTTCCAAGAGGGACAGCTACTCCTTAATAAGAAAAAGAAAATCTCTTTCCTTAATGTTAGAAACAGATTATATTGTGAGTATTTTTAGAGCAATCAGGTTGTATACCATGGCACTTATCTACAACCGACCTCTTTCGCCAGCTTATCTTGATGAATTTTTAAATAAGCCTACAATGCCTTCAACAGTTTGGGATAATAAATTAGATTTTTAAAACTGATAAGAATTTTTTTCTTTTTAATTTTTCTTTTCACAATCGTTCGACCTTCCGTGAGGCGACTGTAACCTTATTCTGTGTTGCTAATGAATATACTTACTTAATGCCTACGTTATTAATTTTTGAATATTTAGAAAGGTTCAAAATGTTTATTTCTAAGGCAGAAATTGGGCAATTGGGATATTTTTAATACCGTACCACCTGCAAGGACAAGTTTGCCTATGGCCAAAAATTTAACAATGGCCTCCGGATCTCTGATGACTAGATAGTAAAGCAAAGTTGGATCACTGGTTTACTTCTCCACTCCGAGTTGTGCATGTTCCATGCTATTACTTATAGCGCAATGTTGCACTGATTGTAGCTGAATAAAGTATACTTACTTTGCTTTATTCATGCTTCTTCTAAAGCTTGGCTATACGGCTCAATTGCTTCCAGCTTCCTTTCCACAGGCAGTCCACTGTCTTGCAATTCCCAGCTGGCCATAACCTCTTGGAATGTATTGTTACCAGTCTGGCTTTGGTCTATCCACTGTTGCTGTTGAATAGTGGTTGTTATCTCAAGCACTACTTAGGCCATCTATCATCAACCATACGAAGAGATATGGTATCACATGAGTTCCTTTTGTTGGACTCGGTTCACTATGTTGCTCCTTACTTCCACACCAGTTGCCTTATATTTTATTTTAGCCTTTATAACGAATAATAAAGAAATTAAAGGATTTTTTTTAACCCAATAAATAATCTGATTATTTATCTGAGTTAAATACTTCTATTTTAATTTTGGTCGGTAAACTGCCCAAAAAGTTGTGAAGCGTTGCAGTTTTAATTTATAAACTAGAATAACGTAAATAGGATGATTATAATTAATATAATTAAAGAGAATTAAATGTGTTCTGATAATTCCCGTTTCAAAAACAAACTCCTCAACTGTAGTACAATTTTGCTGATAGGACTTTTTATTGAGATTTCCTTAAAAATAGTGAATATGAGTTCCTCCAAACTTGATTTGGTACCCATTAAAGGCACTTCTGTGAGAAGGGGATAGATGAGAGCCGCTATTTAATAACATTTCAAAGTTATGTATAGTGCTGCACGAGACCGAGACGAGGCGAGACTTTATGCAGTCTCGATCTCGGTCTCGGTCTCGGTCGCTCAAATCTCGGTCTCGGTCTCGGTCTCGTCGAGATATCTCGGTCTCAGTTTTTTTGAATTTTTTGTTTAAGTATTAAAAGTGGTTTGCTATTAATAATCTTTTCAAAAAATGTTATTATTTTCTAATAATTATTTTAATTTATATATTGGTAATGAAAATGTGTGTAAAAGAAGACAACTACTTACACTTCAATGCATCATATATTACTATTACTGTTATATATCTTTATATAATTTCAAAAAGATGTTAAAAACGCGCCAAATGAAAGACCCAAATAACATATCTGCCTGCTATAACAAGTCGATTCGTGAATACACCTTCCAACAAACTTCCCGCTCCATTAGTTACGGCTGTTGGTGAAGATAAAGAATCTGATGATTCACCTTTTGACGACGACGACGACGACGACTGCATCAATATTTTTGCACATTTGTTCAAAAATCAGCAAATATCACCGAAGCATGAAGACAGAAATAATTAATTATACCAAATTAGACCAAGCACCAGTAGACGTTGACATTTTAGAATGGTGGAAAACACTTGAGAATTCCTTCAAAAATTTGTCTAGAATGGCGAAAGATATTTTTAGTATCTGTGCAACTTCAGTGCCTTAATCCATCTTAACTTCGGTAAGATTATTTTCGCAAGCTGCGATGATAATGACCAATAGAAGATCTTCTCTAACTTCTGACTCAGTAAAAGCTCTTTTATGAATCAATGTTTGGGCAAAGTGTATCTTAAAAACGAAAATTTGTGGCAATATTTTTTAGGTGCATAGATAGTCTTTTTTTTCAAATTCACTAATTCTAAAATTCTAAAATATTCAAATAATATCTAAGTTCAAAGTATTAGATTATTAATAGTGAAATTTATGAAATTAAATGAATGAATGATATGAATAGTAAATTTAGTGAATTTATGTAAAAATTAGGTAATTCAAAGGGGGCGCTACGGTAGCCGAGCGGTGTGAGACCTACGAAGCTAATGTGTATTGTGGTACTGGGTTCGATTCCCGGTCTTAGGCCTTGGATTTTATTTAATGGTTAGTAGAAGAAATTTACAGTAAAGTATGTCCGTCCGCGACACCTAATTGGTAGTTGGACGTAAAGCCCCGCCTGAAAAAATAGGCGATTACTTTACTTTGCTTACTTTACTTATGTAATTCGAAGTCAAATAGATGTAGTAATATTGAACATATATAATAAAATCGTATCTTTTAATAATTAATTCAATACCCGTAATGATTATTTATTAATAAAGAACACTATTTTATAATTTAGTAGCTAAAAATTAATATTTGAAAAACCAAGACGAGACCGAGATTTCTCGACGAGATATATATCATGTCTCGATCTCAGTCTCGGTCTAGGTATTTGCAGCCATCAGTGGAGAGCAAAAATTTCAAGATTTACGAAATACCTCTTCAGTGGAGAACAATTTATTGTTGTAAAATTCGTTTTTTGGTAGTACTGAGTAGAGATGATAGCGGGCTCCACTTCCGCGAACAATTATTCAAACTAGTTGCGAATTTTCAAAATCCCATTTAAAAAAAAAAAAAAAGCACAGAAATAATTAATTTATGATGCCAGTTTTCTCTTGAAAAATATAGGGAGAAAATAAAATAAATGAATGGCCCAGTTAGCTGAGAAATTGACAAAACGTGCCCAGGAGGCCTTAGTGGATGAACTTCTCAGAGAATGAAAAAAGCCTAAATTTGTTTGTTTTTTTTTATTTTTATGCCGTCACTTTATTGTTCTCCCAGAGGGAAAAACAGCTGATTCTAGCAGCCTTGATTTGTATTTAATTGCACTTAGTTAATGACAGATTCGCTCACTTTCTATGACGCCAGTCGTATCTTCAAGTGTAAAAGACGAAAAAGTAATAACTGAATGACCCTTGATATAAGATTATGTTTTAATCATTTAACTGATTTTTTTGTTTTTCAACTTTTCTGGAATTAGCTTAGGACGGTTGCGTTGCAATAAGTCGCCGGAGGCTCCTCTGCTGAGTGGTCACGGTTAAAATGGTGACAGAATTATTTGAGATCTCTTCTGGTGTCTCAGAATAAGATATTCGTTAATTTCCTTTGCCTATTTGACTGGGTGATGTTAATCCTGGAATGGATGGAAATCTAATCCATCTTTTACAATAATATTTAACTAATATTTCTTTGCCATAAAAATACAGTTAATTGAATTATCTTTAATAACTCAACTTACGTTGGAGCCGGCTGTTTTCACTGTTAGATTATGGACAAACTAGCATAACGTAAATAGGATGATTATAATTAATATAATTAAAGTTCTGATAATTCCCGTTTCAAAAACAAACTCCTCAACTGTAGTACAATTTTGCTGATGGGACTTTTTATTGAGATTTCCTTAAAAATAGTGAATATGAGTTCCTCCAAACTTCAGAAAGAGTCCATCCGAAAGCTGGTATTGCACTGAGTTGGCGCCAAAAACCTTTTTGGATGTGGACACTCCTTAAATTAGTAAAATAACAAAAACTAAAAAAAAAAAAAATGCAATTCTCAAAGTTAAAATATTCCTCGGAGATTTGTTAATAAGCTACAGTTATTCTCTGCCCAAAATAAAAAGTCCGTATACTTTAATTTTTCTCCACAATTAAAATAAAATTTCTTCTCTGTGACCATGGGGTGACAAGGGTCATGACATGGGGTTCGTTGCCCAGACGATTTAACAAGTCCACCACTTATTCTACTTTTTCTTGGATAAATCTCATTTTAATAAATTATTATTATTTATTTCTTAATATTTTAAACTTAAATCAATGTGATTTTCATAAGCATTTATTTAAAAGAAACTAACTTGTTTTTTAATATACATATGTAGGATAACAGATATCAGATTAAGGATACCATTATCCTTTCCTAAATCCATTTTGAAAATAGAAACCTCAGCTGTTGATGCGCCAAAAAAATAAAAAAAAAAAAAAAAAAAAAATAGAAACAGCAGCGGAGCCACTCGAGTGTTGTACACATCATCACAACAACTGAATTGATGTCTGAAGATAAGATCTCTTCCAGAATGCAGGTTGCCTGGGAAGGTTGCACTCGAGGTATTTAAGGAAAGAGTTGAGGATTAAGATTTTGAGGATGTTCCTATTCTTCAAAAATGTATAATTAAATTCAATGATTAGTGAATCATTCAGGAATGGTATTTGTTTGAATTAAACCGAGTATTTTCATTTACTTTTGGTAGATAATTTTTTGTTTTTTGTTTCTTTTTTGTATTGATTTTTTAAAAAAACTTTGATTCAAGCTTAAATGTGGTTGACAATTGTAGCGAGCTTGACATGATTGTCGACTTTAAGCTTAAATTTGACTGCCTTATTGATTCCATATCTAAGAATTCACACTCTCTACTGGGATTACTTGTTACTATCTCTAAAGACTTCAAAACGTAGACCGCCTGAGAAACCATTTACTGTGAGTAGAAGTCGCTTAAGAATATGGTTTGTGTTTTTGGTCTCCTCACTATAAACTTTCTTCAGATCTGGAAGACATCCAAAATAAGTTTCCTAAATTTATGGGACTTAAAGTTGGCCTCTCTAGGGATGATTGCAGTACTGTTAGGCGCTACGTCTAACTTCCCAAATTATCCTTTAGATGACAGCAATCCGATGCTATCTTCATTTTCAGTCTCCTTCACAACAATATGGTACAGAACGCTTCATTTCTTTAGATATCTACTTAACCCATTACCGCAACTGTAGTATTCTATCCTTCAATTTACAGCATCAAAAAACTTAATTTACTTAAAATATGCCGCATTATCAAGAATTATTTGTGATTTGTTTCCTACAACTTTACCATCAAGCGGCACTGCTCTATTTTGAGCTTATAAATAAAACTGTTTATAGCATTATTATTACTTTTCAGCGAAGGGGTTAGCTAAGAGTATACTAACTCGGGTTCGAATCCAGCTGCTGGTCCTCTTCCTAGGAGCTTCTTACAGATCACTGTCCGGTGATGGACCGTGTAAAGAGAGAACTTTGGAAAAAAAAACTCCGAGCGTCAATAGCCGCAGATGATGACTCGCCTCACTTTTTAAAAATATTAACACACCCACAGACACACACAAATATGCAAAACATTTGCAACGTTCCATTTGAAAAAATAGATGGATGCTGTATCTCGGGATAGTGGGGTTTAAAAAATGGGTCAATCAATGAAAATAAACTAGACTAAAAATGATTAAATACGTGTTTTCTATTTTTCGAAATTTCCCGCGGTTTAAAAAAAAAAAAAGTGGGTGGAGCATATAACTCTGGTCACCCTGAATATATTGTGTTTGATATTTTATTCAGGCGCAATCATATTCATAATTTATTAATTGTCAAAATTGAATATTTTACTTACTGTTTAATTTGTAATTATATTTAAGTGACAATCTAATAATACTTAACATTATGCAACGCAAAGTGGTTTCTGGTCTGTATACTCGTAAAGTTACGAGTGTACATAAACTAACTAATTAAGTTTAAACGTAGGAAACGCTTTGCATTAAAGAAAATAAGTTGGATTCGTTTATATCACTTGTGAATTAAAATAGCTTGTAGTATTCATATCCGTAGGAGAGGAACGGTTAGAAATGAGGACAATAGTTGCTCTCCAGTGCTGTTACCTACCGCGCCACCCGTGATAAATTCGCAGCCGCCTACTGATGCCTCAGGCTGGATCTTGTCCAAAGCCTTCTCACTTCACTCACTCCAAACTTAGTGAGGCTTTCAGTGTTCTCAACCAAGATAGCACCTGCCCGAGGCAAACTCCGTGTCCCTTTATCTCTTCTACCTAAACTCTATATCTATCTTCTTCAGTTTGCGCCACAAATACTGAATTAAATCAACTTCTTTCTTTCTTTATTTTTTTTAACATGAAATAATTTATTTATTACTTCTTCCTTGGAGGCAATTTATTATTTTTAATTAAAGCGACTTGTACAATTTGAAAGGAGTAAATGTTATTCCTTTAATTATGATTTTTCAATGGTTGAATTGATTGCGTCATAAAACATGAAGTTAAACAAAGTAATACCAAGTTTTACTTGCCCTCACTAAGTACAGGAAAGTATTGCGTCATAAAACATGGCGAATGTTTCATTTCCAGTTTTCAGCGAAAAATATCCATTTTGAGTTTTCCAGAATCCAAAAAAGTAATAGTTTCAAAATGGAGTGTGTGAGACACAATATCTTCCAACTAAACATCGCGGCAAGATATTTAGCCTTTACACATACTTTATATTTAGATTGAACCCTACCACAGCCTGTCTGCAATTTAGCGATCCAAATCTCTAATCTGGACGTACCACTTTCCTGAGCGGATCTTTGGTATTTTTTTTTTTTTTCAAAATGGGCTTCAACAATGTTTTTAACAATGTACACACTCGCTGTTACTCATGGCGATCCATAATTTTTATCTGGATTTTTTTCAAGGAAATTCCATTAAGGACACTTTCGTGGATTATGGTGAGTAGATTGATGATCCTCAAGGACCATTTAAGAATGATGTACAGTTTTGTGTCCTATCTAAAGGAGTGTTAAATGTGTTGCTGAAATTCTGAGATAGGATGAAAATTTCACCACCGAAGGTACCAGTTTAATGGATTATTTACTTTTGCTGGCATTTTCTCAAAGATCTAGCAATTTTTTGTAAACTTTTTTACCCTCACATTGTTACTAGAGTTGGTCTGCAACATTTATTTGAGAAATTGTACCAGGGTAATTTAATTAAACGAATTTTGGGTGAGGGGGTACCATTCCATCTAAAATATATTTTCAAAATAATGTGCGGCTGGCTATACGTACGTGTCTTATACTTTAAACAGGGGTTCAATTTCCATATATCCGGATCCGTAGAAAATTCCAAAAATACCGAAAGTACCACATTAATGGATGGATTTTGGATTTTTTTAATTTTATCAAAACTAAGTTTAATCTTTATAAATTTTTATCTAAATTCGTATTTAAATAAAATGTTTTCATTTGAACAATTTGTCTATTTTTTTTTTTTTTTTTTTTTTTTTTTTTGGCGCATAAACAGCTGAGGTCATTAGCGCCCGGAGCTTTTTCCAGTGCACTGCCGGCCTCCGGACAGTGTTCTCTCGTTACAGACAACACTGTCCATCACCGGACAGTGAGCTGTAAGAAGCTCCTAGGAAGAGAAAATCTAAGGGTCAGCTGCTGGATTCGAACCCGGGACCTCCGCGTGGGAGTCCAGTATGCTAACCTCATAGCTAATCCCTTCCCTAACAATTTGTCTATTAAAATACGTTTTGGAGCATTTGGAGGTGTATTGATTGTAAGTTAATACAACAACTCGAAAATTGAAGTTTGGAAAAATAGTATGAGTTCTCTCTTCAGTTGTTTTTAATTAACTGCAATAAGCCAATTGCAAGTTCATATTGCAATCATTTATTGGTTTAAAAGTGATTTCTGTTGCATCTAGATAACTTTCCGATATTAGTAGTGGGTAGCCTAGTGGGGCGCGTTTAGCGAAGCAGGGCGTAAAACGTTCTTACTATAATATTATATTGGGTTTTGTCAGAAAATATTAAATTAATTGTGATTTTTAATTAAAAACTAGACATTAGCCAGATTTATAAACTTTGTTTAGACAAAAACTTTAATTTAAATAATGTTTTTCCATTGTAAATGAAATTTTTAATAAGGAAAAAAAAATATTAAAAAAACACGCGCATTCGCATAAATGTAAGTAAAGGTTTTCTTTTCAAAACTTTTATTTAATCTTTCACAATGGCTGGCATAATTAATTAATGAAATGGCAACACGAATAAGATGCTTTTTTCTTCCAGAATCAAATGGTTACGCATTTGTATCCATTTTTCTTGGGGATGAGTATATCCTGCATAACTTTCTTTATAAAACTGGTCCTTCTCTTCTGCTACTCTGAGGGTATTTCAGAGCATCTTTATGCGCCTCGACGCCACGGTCTTATTAATCTCATTGTTGGCTGGTTCCTTTTCTGCAGCCTACCCAATACTAAAATCTTGCTAATATTGATTGTTTCCGAACCCATAAACAAATTACCTTACTTTCTCTTTTTCTTAACAAGATACTTCAATACGACGTATTTTTGATTTTGAGATTCCACCGAGAATATTCGAGAATATTCGTTTTGAGTCCCCAGAATAAGAAAAAGTTTTTTTTGTTCTAAAATTGTGGGTGCATAACTACAAAGAAAAAACTCATAAGATGTTAAATTTGATATTTCTATGGCGTTACTTCAGATAACAAGGCCTTTAATAAAAGTTTTAGTCTAAATCAGTCTTCCCTAAGGATCACAGAGCTCTTCTAGGAGACGGATGGGTTTTATGTTGCTCTAAAGAGCAATTTCAGTATACAGAGTGTTCATTTTAAGACGGCTCAAATGCTTTTCATCCTTAAACGGTTGTTCTGAGCGAAAAGTGGTAGAGGAAAAATTTGTTGCCCGTCACCTCTAGTTTCAGAATATGTGACTTGATTTTAGATTCCTGCCCGCATACGCGACTGACGCGTTTGATCATGTAAAGGATCAAACTTATTTCTTAATTTATCAAAAAATGCACTTTACTCAACTTGTGAAGCATGTACTGTGCCTTCAAAGGTGCCTCCTCTGGCTCGCAAGACAGGTTTAGCCAGGAAGTTATCAACTGCTCTCTGTGTCTGAGGAGGCACCTTTGAAGGCACAGTACGTGCTTCACATGTTGAGTAAAGCGCATTTTTTGATAAATTAAGAAATAAGTTTGATCCTTTACATGAAAGGTATTGATCACTTAAATATGTGGCAGGAGGTTTCCAATTTCTTTAGTAAATAAACGCAACTCTCCCAAAATTATCAAATAATTATTAAACCTTCTTGTTTGTAACAGATGTGAAATTAATTTTTAGTCATTTTGTGTATGCTTGAGAACATCTAAAGCTCTTAACATTTGATTTTTCTTAGAAAAATCATTCGGAAAACGACTTATTTCCCGATATTAAGAAAAATACTTGCTTTACTGCCTTCGCAATATTTTTAGTAGAAAGGGGATGAAAAAATACATAAAAATGACCTATCGCGTGCTCTTCTTTCTCTTCGATAACAAGTTAAAAAATTGAAATATGATTAATAAATACCAGATTTTGAAATGGCCTAGCACCTTGAATTTTGAAGATATCAAATTGCGGTTTCCGGTTTCTTTCATAACTTTTGATACTCTTTAAAACGGTGTATATGAAAATGGAGGTCAACTGCAAACCCTCACTTTTGGTCGCTCGTCAGCCGCGTATGCGGGCAGGAATCTAAAATCAAGTCACATATTCTGAAACTAGAGGTGACGGGCAACAAATTTTTCCTCTACCATTTTTTGCTCAGATTAAGCGTTTAAACATGAAATGCATTTGAGCCGTCTTAAAATGAATACCCTGTATAGTATCGTTCTGTTACCTCTAGATAATTCATCTGTGATTAAATGCATAGGTGGTAGAATTGGGAGTTAGTTGGTTGTGTAAGGTCATTTCTTTAAGGTTTATGCATTCGTTTTGATTACATCATGTTTAAAATACACTTTGCAATTTGTTAATTTTTTCATTTGTCCAAAAAATATACTTTTGGTGACCCTTGCCTTTGTGGGGAGTGTCAATTTAGGTTTGATCCTTGATTCTATCTACTATTCAATTTGAAATGAAATTAATGATCACAAACAGTTAATCAAAGTAGATTTGAAAAAGAAAACATATTCGAACAATTGTATCCCATTCTTGAAGGAAAAATTTTGGAAGCAATATTCAGACTACATAGTTTTCTGTTTACGGTCGATTATTGGGGTCGGGACGGACGATACCAAAGAGTATTAATCTAACTAGATTGATATTGACCCAGCGGAATCGAAAGGTATAGGTATTTTAATGAGTCTATCATTAATTCGCATAGTATAATACATAAATAAGCTGTTGATATAGTTAAAGTTTATATCATTGACCACGCCTCGATCTGATTGGGCCAATCTAACATCATCTTCTTATGATATTGTCTTATGCTGCGTTTTTGGGCGCCTAAGTTAAATTAAACGTCCCACTTATTATTATTTTGTATGCAATAAAGTATTTCTTTCTTCTATGCTGTCTACTGTTTGGCTGAAGGAAAGACTGGAGAGGGTTTTTCTCTGCCCAATTTAATGACTATTCTCGCGAGAATAAAATGTTTTGGTCTCTAGTAAAGCGTAAAGCCACTGGCATGCCTGTATGTGACAAGAGTATGAATAGCATTGTCGGGGCGTGATAGGGTTCCGTGCTGAACCTTACTATTTCCGCACCCTGTGTAGAGAAGGTATGCCCAATGGGGATTGGAGGGTCCTTAAACGCGGAGAAAATAACCACAATTGCCACTTAGCATGTATAATTATAATTAAATTATGAAATTGGAATGGATGCCCAACTACAAAATGTAAAAATAATTATTTTATAGAATAAAAAAGTAAAAATAAAAAGGCTAAATACCGATTTGATGCTGGTGAGGATCGAACCTGCGGTGCGTAATGTTGGTGTCAGCAGTCGCTCACGCTACCACTGAGCTAAGCCGCTGGCTTTGTAGTTGTGCTTCTCGACTGATGATAATCGTAAGTGTGCGCCTGCTGGACACCGGAACTGCTCCCGTACATGTACGAAGCGTTATCGTAGGCGGAAACGTTCGAGATTTTCACTACCGCACTTATACTCACTATTTTTATTCTTGATTTGCAAATTATTAACAAAAACGTTGTGCTTGCAGTAAATGTACTTATAAACGTTGTACTTGTACAAATATAATTATGAACGTTGTAATTGTACAAATATAATTATAAAACAATGTAGAGAAATTGAGCAAGGGATAGGCGAGGTGAATAATACGCCGACTAAGCCCTGATGTCTGCTCGCATGTGACTAGTACTGTACTACTACTAGCTGAGTACTGACTCTTGTTGCTGGGCACAGCAACAAGGTGCAAAGTTTAACTTTTATTGTTTGCTGTTAGGCAGCAAACAGCATTGACTGTAGCCCTTATAGAATTTATTTTAACATTTTAAGTTATAATTTAACTTTGGGTACAGTCCACTCCAAAACTCATAATGTGGCCTGAACATACCGCCCACCAAAATTATATTAAATTTTCCAAGATCTATAGTTCATTGTGAAGCAGCGAGATCCGCGGAAGATTGTCTATTCTGGTTCAAGGGGTAGCAAGGCTAGGAGAAGGAGTTTACCAAGGGTTGCAAAGCTGCAGTTCGGTCGCTATGGAATGACTTGATAAATTTAAATGAAAATTAAATAAAGGGGAATGATATGGATGCTTGGCATCAGTAAACCAAGCTGGTGCATTGCGCACAGCTTGAATGTATTAAATTTTGATGGTTAAGATTGCTGGTTAAGAGGCGCCAAAGGAACCAATTTGGCTACAGGCCTCTTGTAGGTGCCGGATTTCGTCAGGATCGTGACTACCCGGACGATACCGTCGCTGCCGGGATGTGTTTCTGTGACTCTCGCTAATGGCCAAGATTTCTGTGGGGAATTGGGCTCTTTGAGGATAACCAAATCTCCCACCAGAATATTAGGGGTGCTCTTTAGCCACTTCTGGCGTTGCTGGAGGAAATGGAGGTACTCCATGCGCCACCGATTCCAGAAGTGCTGCGTTTTGTCCTGAATAAGTTGCCAGCGCTGAGATAGTCTTGTGCTCCCAGGAGAGTGCTCCTCGGATAAGGCGGTTATGGATCTTCCGATGAGGAAGTGCCCTGGAGTCAGACAAGCTATGTTATCTGGATCGGATCCCATAGGCATAAGGGGTCTAGAGTTGAGGATGCCTTCTATTCTGCAGAACAATGTAGCTAGTTCTTCGTAAGTAAGCGCGTTCTCCCCAATCACCTTGTGCAAAATGGTTTTACAGGACTTGATGCCGGCCTCCCATAGCCCTCCGAAGTGGGGGGCTGAAGGTGGATTGAAAGACCACTCAATCTCCTGAGGCACGGTATATTGAGTGATCCGTTCTTGCGCTTGAGCCGACCTAAGTAGCACCATTAATTTTCTGAGGCGATGAGCCGAGCCGATGAAATTTGTACCACAATCCGAATAGATGTGCGTCGGCTTTCCTCTTCTACTGACAAAGCGTTCAAGTGCTGCGAGAAAGGCGTCTGTTGTGCACTTGGATACTAGCTCCAGGTGCACGGCTTTAGTGGACATACAAACAAATAGGCATAAGTATGCCTTCCCGAGAGCAGCCTTTCGCCGCAAGGATTCACGTATGTAGAACGGACCTCCAAAATCTACGCCAACGCGAGCGAACACCTGCCCCTCCTCAAGTCGTGAGGAGGGCAGATTGCCCATAAGGGGAGCTTGAGGAGCGCGCGTTGTCTTGTAGCATGTAACGCAATGGAAAACGCGGCGGCGAATTATTCCCCTGGCTCCGGGTATCCAGTACCTAGTCTGTAGCATGGCTTGGAGCGCTGTGCTTCCTGCGTGCAGATAGGTTAAATGATAATGATCGATCAACAATTGTGTAAGGTGAGATTTGGAGGGAATAATGTAAGGATGCTTGGCATCATATGGGAGGCGAGAGTGTTCGAGTCGTCCACCCACCCTCAAAAGGCCTTCCTGGTCAATAAATGGACGCAGGGAGGAAAGGGATCTAATGTTTACTACCTTGCCGTCAAAGGTCACATAGCAGCGTTGTGCAAGCTTTACAAGAAGCTTTCCGGCCTTCCTATATTCGGGAAGCGATATAGGGCCAATGGGCAGTGCACGGTGTTGCAACTTGTTTATAAACCTTAGGACATAGGCAGTGCTACGCACCAGCTTGGGGTACGTACTGAAGCGCTCGATCCAGTCGAATGCGTCTGAGTCAGACGTGGTGTTGAGCGCGGTGATGTTTTTTAATTTGAGCTCAGGAAGAGGTTGGTCGTGTGGAGCGATTGGCTCGAGCCAATTACTCGGTATGGTACGCAGCCAAGAGGGCCCCGCCCACCATAGAGGATGGTGGAGAAGTTCAGCTGGAAGAGTGCCCCGCGATGCGCAGTCTGCAGGATTTTCCTGGGATGGCACATACTTCCATTGGTTTCTCTGGGTGTTGTCCAAGTGGCAGATGGAATCATAGAATGGTAAAGACACTATGTAGCGTCCCTCAGGGGTTCTACTATGAGTAGAAATGAAATGGGATTCGCAAGTATTTTCTTCCTCTGACACAATGCGTGTTTTAGGCAGTTCTTCCACTTCCCAAAACCTTGCCATGATGTTTTCCAGGTCACTAGTGGAAGGCGCTAATAGAGTGGATGACTCTTGGCATAAGGTGGAGGTTTTAGTGGGGCCCGCTGCCACAAAACCGAATATTGTTGGAAGTAGCTTAGGTGAATCAGGACCTAACGTAAGGGGCTTCCCTTTGATTATGTCATAGAATAGATCGCCTCCTAGCAAGAATTCGATTGGAGCTGGCTTCCAGAATTCTTCGTCGGCGAGTACATACGATCTATACAAATTTAGCAATTCGGAAGGAAGTTGCTTATGAGGGAGAGGGCCAGTAATGCGCGTGACTACTATGACCTCTGGGGCCAAGTCTGCGCGAAGATCTGAGTAGAGCGCTGATCGAATGTGACAGGTCAATTTGCCCACTATGCCGCTAAGGGGTGCCTGACCAATGCCGGATATGCATTGTGCATAGGGCTGTGGGATCAGGCCTAACCTCGTAGCGCAGTCGAGGGTCATGAACGAGTGCTGACTTCCATTATCAATGATCGCGCGCACCCTTTGGTAGTGGCCTTGGGCGGATTGCACTTCAATCACAGCTGTGCCCAACAGAACCTCTGTGTGAGTGTTTTGAGTACCCAAGGTTATGCCGCTAGTACTTGGTACTGTAGAGGATGCGGAAGGAGTAGGTTGTGTTGGAGGTTGCGAGAGGTGCAGCCAAGTATGATGCATTTTAGCGCAAAGCTGGCATCTTCTTTGTGAACTGCATGTATCCTTCCCATGCTTAGCGGAGAGACAGTTGGTGCAGCCCTTCCAATCCTTTAGCAACTTGATGCGCTCTGAAGGAGAAGCCTTGCGGAAAGGGTCACATTGATATAGACCATGGGCCGATTTGCAAACAGGACATGATATTCGGGCAGCCTTAGATGAATCAGGATACGTTTTCTTCCTTTGTAATGGCGGATTGCCTGCAACCTTGTTATCAACAAGAAGAGACGCATGAGATGTACCTCCCCTTCCGTTTGTCGGAGGGTGACTAGCTCGCAATGGATTTGAGGGAGGGCCTGAGTCCTCATTAGTTAGTTCCGAGGACCTCCACTCTATTCTAATAAAATCTATAAGATTTTGATAGGTGGGAAATTCTGTGCGCGCGTACTGCGTTTCAAAGGCTGTCCTTGTGCCCTTATCTAGGCAACGGAGGACCAGATAGAATAATAAGTAGTCGTCCGCTTGAGGAATTTTTAACTTCCGGAAAGAATCGATGCACTCAACAACAGTAGTCAGTAGATGCTTAATGGAATTGGAAGTTGGCTTGTTTTTAAGAGGGGTATAATCCAATACCGTCTTGAGGTATTTATTCGCCAATCTGCGCTTGTCATTATAGGTGGCATTGAGCAAGTTCCAGGCTTGGGAATAGTTGGCTTCCTCAATGTCTATCCCCTTAATTAAGGTGAGGGCTGGACCCTTAAGGCATGAAATAAGGAAAAGAAACTTTTCAATTCCAGATAAAGAGGCATCTGAGTAAATAAGGGCAGTGAAAGTGTCGCGAAAGAGCGGCCATTCTGCCTGATTCCCATCAAAGGTAGGAAGATTTATCCTAGGATACTGAGCTCTTATAATACGTGATTCGCTTAAGGTTGAAGCCTGGCCAGATGCTGGCGCAGGAGCTGCAACAGGAGTTGGATTCATGTGATGCTCATAAATGGCGCTAATTTCATAATAATAGCGCTTCACTGTCTGCTGTAATTGCTTATCTTGTTGACTGGGAAAGAGGCTAGTTAACTGCCAGGAGAGTACTAGCTCTATTATTTTATCCCATGTAGATTGGAAGGTGTCAAAATAAGAATCTAACTTCTTGTACATACCCTTGAATAGAAATAATTGAGAAGGGTCCTCAGTAATGGATCGCCCTTGCTCTAGAATAGCTTTAATCTCATGAGCTAAGTTTTGAAGTTTTGACTTCAGATGAGTGAACTCTGCGGTTCGTTCGGGGGTAAGACCTTCCATTCTGAGCAATAGAATTTGATGAACTGCTAGAAAATCAAAATAAAATCCCTGTGAACCAGAAGAGAAATGCAGAAAGTTGAAGTAAGCACAAAGTAATTATATGAAAATGCTGCAAAAATAGTTAAATATTTTTTCTGCGATGAGCGGAAGGGAGATATGTTATGGCCAGCGTACAATAGACAGTATTCCAGAAAGACAAATTCTGTTTTGAGAACTATTTAACTATTAATAAACGAGGGCTAAATGAGCCAAGTATTATAAACTATAATCAAGAATGAATACAAAACACTTTTCTAAAATGAAGAAATATTAGAAACAATTATTATTGAATTAAATGTAATTCGATTAAATTATTAATTGCGTTTAAACAATTCAAAATTTATGATGAAGTCTAATGTAGACGTGAAAGAATTAAGTGTAACTCAATTAGATTTTTAATAGCGCTTAAAACTCACAATTAATATTAAAGTCTAATGTAGACGTAAAGAATTAAGTGGTAATTGCGGTTTTAAATAAATATATATATATAATAACTGAATGATTGGTAATGCCCAATAGTTATTAAAGAATAATTTGCATACTTCCGGAATGCCGGAAGATAGAGAATAAAAGTAGAATCAGAATGTACTAATTCGCGGGGCGAGAAAATGAAATAAAAATAAAATGAAATAAGTATTTTAATAAATATTTATTATTATTATTAATTTTGTTGTTGGTTATAAATATTTACTATTCGGGCAGTGCCGAGATGTAGGGTTTGTGTCCCTGTTCGGGCGCCAGAAAATGTCGGGGCGTGATAGGGTTCCGTGCTGAACCTTACTATTTCCGCACCCTGTGTAGAGAAGGTATGCCCAATGGGGATTGGAGGGTCCTTAAACGCGGAGAAAATAACCACAATTGCCACTTAGCATGTATAATTATAATTAAAATTAAATTATGAAATTGGAATGGATGCCCAACTACAAAATGTAAAAATAATTATTTTATAGAATAAAAAAGTAAAAATAAAAAGGCTAAATACCGATTTGATGCTGGTGAGGATCGAACCTGCGGTGCGTAATGTTGGTGTCAGCAGTCGCTCACGCTACCACTGAGCTAAGCCGCTGGCTTTGTAGTTTTGCTTCTCGACTGATGATAATCGTAAGTGTGCGCCTGCTGGACACCGGAACTGCTCCCGTACATGTACGAAGCGTTATCGTAGGCGGAAACGTTCGAGATTTTCACTACCGCACTTATACTCACTATTTTTATTCTTGATTTGCAAATTATTAACAAAAACGTTGTGCTTGCAGTAAATGTACTTATAAACGTTGTACTTGTACAAATATAATTATGAACGTTGTAATTGTACAAATATAATTATAAAACAATGTAGAGAAATTGAGCAAGGGATAGGCGAGGTGAATAATACGCCGACTAAGCCCTGATGTCTGCTCGCATGTGACTAGTACTGTACTACTACTAGCTGAGTACTGACTCTTGTTGCTGGGCACAGCAACAAGGTGCAAAGTTTAACTTTTATTGTTTGCTGTTAGGCAGCAAACAGCATTGACTGTAGCCCTTATAGAATTTATTTTAACATTTTAAGTTATAATTTAACTTTGGGTACAGTCCACTCCAAAACTCCTAATGTGGCCTGAACAAGCATAATTAAAATGAAATTCAGATTTTCAAGCTGACCAATCCGTTTTGTGTTTGTTAAACCAATTTATTCGACATGAAGATCGATATAAATTTGTTAATGAATTCCTCACTCATCCTCATCCAAAAACCCATTGAATATCCCAATTATTCACTTGATGTTGTTAATAATTCCTTGAAGACCGTTTTGATACCGACTTTTTGAAGGGTCACTAAACAACTTCTTATAGAAATCAATCGCAGCAGCCAAAATACTTTTCCTAGTCATCTGTATTAGATTTCGTTAGTGCCTCAAAGATCTTCGCCAAGTTTCTCCTGATTAGGAACTTCTTCACTTTCCTAATTAGCTTTTATATTCCCAGGTTTAGCTTTCCATTAAATACTTAGTTTCTTTTCCAACTCTATATTTATAATATTTGCAAAGAACGTTCAATTTTAGTTTGGGTTTTCCTTCTTTTATTCCTGTAGGATTCAGTTCTTTTGCTACATTCAAATTTTCTATTTTATTCTTTTCCCCAGCTTTTCATATGACTCAGAAATTACTTTTATAATGATACTTTTCAATCCATAATAATTTTACAATTTCCTTTCAGATAATTCGTGTGGAAGTCTAATCTGAAAATCTCCGCATTGACGTTAAAAGAAAAGGATAAATCAGTAGGCTACCTAAGTTATTGGACGCATTAGGACGGCTGTAATTCGTTTTATGTTCTGGCCTGATGATGAAGTTGTTGGATACATACACATTTTTTTTTTTTGCGTTTATTGTGCTACAATCAGCGCATTATAAGTAACAATGATACAATAGAGTAACAAATGATTAGGTAATGAGTGAAGAAGTTACCCAGTGGTAACACTCCAAAAACATTATATGGTTAGTCACTCTCTTCACTTGAGAGGAGATCACGAGGCCACTGTCTTTTAAGACGTCTTGTCGGGTTGTCAGGAAGAGTTCTAGAAGAAAGATTTCTGTATCGTGTTTTAGCAACTTGGGTGACAAAAGGAATTTTAAGGTCAGTTGTGTATAGTCAGGTTGGAGACATAAAATGGAGCGTTTACAATAGTTTGAAGTATTTTAGATTGAAGAGATTGAATCCTTTGGAGATTGGAGCGTTTGGTTGAACCCCACAGCTCTATTCCATACGCCCAATAGAAGTATAAATCAGTCTTTTGTTGTCCAGAGAAAGTTTTGATCTATCGACTATGAGTCTTTTAAGTAGTCGATAGCGTCTGTTTAGTTCTGTCCTTTTAAGTCTAGTGTGGGGGTACACATATACATTTAAGAAAATATTTTTGTTAGGAGACAAAATGAAGTCTAATTTATTTATACGCTACTCTTATATAAAAAATTATGTTTGTATTCAACATTTTTACAGTTACTTAATATTTAAGCAGCTTTCAACCCTTATGCAATGTCCTTGCGGACAATTTTAATATCATGTTAATCTTTTTAAATAAATAGTTAATGCGAAGAATTTGACGCGCCCGGCGATAGTTTAAATTTCTTAGAAGATAAATCCTACTCTTGGACATTTCCTATAGGGAAAAAAAGGAACAGTTTAAAAATTGAAATATCTTGAAAAATAATAGATTGATATTATTTCAGATAAATCCCTAAAATTGATCATTACACTAAACCAAAATTCAAAAGTTTGCTGAGGAAATCGATCTGTAGTTAATCAATAATTTCCTCAAACGGCGCTTAAGAATGGAAAGAAACTTGCAGTAGAAATATACCCAGAGAAAATTTCTGAGTGTAAAGATTTGAGCTACTAAGAATTATAAGAGGATTTGGGACTGTAATTTGAGAACCTGCTGTTAAACAAGCTGGAGAAACTCGTAGTTCTAGATAGAAAGAAATATGAAGAGATCAGCCACGCCCTGTAACATTAAAAGTTGTCTCATAATCTACAGAATTCCAATTTTTATGGTTTCGCTAATAGTAAAATTTTATTCTATCTTGTTAATTAACAACTAATTATTAACTAATAATTAATAATTATTTAATTATTATTAATACAGAGTAGCTATTTACAGTAAGTGGTAAACAGTATAAACTACCTGAAAGTATTTTGCCCTTTTTTTTTAAAAATAAATATCAATAAAGTGGCGGACTTTATGAGAAAGCATTAATATTCTCCGCAGTTTCACGTTAGAGAGGGTTACTTAAAATAAAAAATAAATAAATATATGAAGAGAAAATAAATTTTAACTGGAAGATTTAAATTCAAGTGGTGCCAGCGTGGATTAGATAGCGTTAGCGCGATAGGATGAAACTTGCCAACCCAAGAGAGAGGGCCGCCATATCCCCAACGAGCCCCTGCTGCAGCCACTCTCTCTTTTA
The DNA here is from genome assembly GCF_049639745.1 of Rhodnius prolixus. NCBI lineage: Eukaryota > Metazoa > Arthropoda > Insecta > Hemiptera > Reduviidae > Rhodnius > Rhodnius prolixus. The sequence goes on along the minus strand of NW_027411581.1, from coordinate 30,625,638 downwards.
TTTAGAAATTCCAACCATCTTCTTATTTTAACTAAAACGGTTTTATTTACTGCTAGTTTTGGAGTTTCAAAAAATAAAATCATACATTTAGATAGATATAAGTTTTATTACAAATATAAGACCCGCACACTGCACAAATCGATTAACTCCACTTTTTGAAATAAGTATGTTAAATTTAAGTGTCAAAGCACTTGGTTTAGTCATAGCTTTTTATTTTTATAATAAATTCCTCAAATAATAAAGATTATCTCCATTAAACGACAAAATTGTTTTGGCCATTAAATAATAAATAATTTATTTCAGAAGCCATTTTGATTAATTCCGTGGTCTAAGGTGAATCGTTGCAATAATTCAACTCAAATTCAGAAGCAGACTCAAATTTATTTTAATTTATATTATAAACAGAATTTTAAGAAACAATTTAACCTTATTTTATCACAGTTCTCCATTTCTTGTTCTATGGAGTTGGTCAAATTGTGCAGTGAACGGTTCCATAAGTACATAACTTACAAAAATAATGAAGTACCAATATGTTTGCATTATAGCCTGCATTACATGATTTAGGAAAGCTTCTGATGGGAAAAAGATAACATTTTCAGGAAAAAAGAATAGGAAAACCTGCGGCTAGAGATGTCCAGAGAAGGAAGTTGTTTAATTATTTTGTGTCTTTAGGGAATGAAAGGGTCGTTTGCCACTTTCGCGGTAAATCCCTGGGAAGCGGGAAACGGATACAAGCACTTGCTCTACTTCCTCTTACTGGGAGTTCCCACTCCCTGGAGCTAATTCGCCCTCCTTCCCATCATACTTCCTAAAACTCTGCAGAAAACTCCCCAAGAGTATTACAGGTCAGGTAAATTCTCTCCAACATTAGGTAACTAACCAGACTCTCCTGTGAGCGTACAGCTCTCCATCCAAATATTCTAAAGTCGGTAGTCTAATATAATCTAACTGAGGCCCATCGATGCCTTCTGCAGATATTCCAAAATTGATCCCTTTGCGAGTATCCAAATAAGGTTATTCACCCCTCAAACTCTGGTAAGATTCACAAGGAAAAAACACTCAGTGATGGTCGAACCACAAATTGGGAGGCCATGGAGGCAAACCCTCCTCCCAAAATGCCCCTAATGAGTAGGTACAATGCTTGCTGCGTTACTATCCAGGTAACTCCAGGAAGAGAGATGGGAACCATCAGTTTGGAATAACTACTTCCTGGAGCCTTAACATCTTTCCGGAGGTTTTTCTCTTCATTCTTTCCAGAGGAGTTTATTTTTTCTTTTTCTTTTTAATTTTTATTTAATTTGAATATTTCCTAGATTCCACGGACGGTCAGAATACTAAAATATGTTTTTGGGTTTTTTATTTTACTTTTACATAATTTATTTTATATTTTTGGAAATGTGTAAAGAAAATATTAGAGAACAAATTAGTGATAAAATAATTTGGAATGGCAATTATTAAAAACTTTAAATTAAATAATATTTACTATTAAATTAATAATAATATTTAGGGCGCCACGGAAGCCGAGCGGTTAGAGGCGAGACCTGCGAAGCTAGAATGTATTGTGGTACTGGGTCCGTTTCCCGGTCTTAGGCCTTGGATTTTATTTAATGGTTAATAAAAGAAATTTACAGTAAAGTATATTTGCTAGTCGCCTTCGTCCGCTACACCTAATTGGTAGTTGGACGTTAAGCCCCGCCTGAAAAAATAGGCGATTACTTTACTTTACTTTACCTCACTTTACTTTAATAATAATATTTATATTAAAGTAAATGATATGTAGTATTTAATATTATTAATATTTTGGAATAGCACTGCATTAAAATAAAGGCTCCTGGATGTTATTACTAATGACTACGGACAAGGGATGCTTGCTGACAATTATCATCACATTAATATTTTAAGGTAACCAAATCTAAAATAACATCCCTGTCTAGCAAGAGGACCAATTTATATCCAGAAGGTTGTTAGCCCTATTGTGCTAATTAAGGTTGCCTCCTGTTGGTTGAGATTCAAAACCTTCGTGCTTTACAAGTTTACCATATTACATATTCATGCACAATGAAGGAGCGCTAGAGAACAAATATTGCTATCTGCTTGCTGTGCAGCATAAATAGGTGATCCGCTTTCATGTTCCAACTGATTTTAGGACCTGTTCATTAATGTTATTTTATTGTTGCTCTTGTTAGTGTTATTGTTTCAAGGAAATTTTAAATTGTCAAAGGTGGGATTTCTATGCTTTTAGAAGTATTTAAGTTTATTATTATTATTTTTAATGTTTTTATTTTATGTTGTGAACATCAGATGTCTTTTGCGCTTGGAGCTGTTTTCAGTGCATTGTGCCGCTCTCTGGATGGGTTCTTTCGTATCTCACTGCCCATCACCGGATAGTGAGCCGTAAGAAGCTCCTAGGAAAAGAAAATCTAATGGCCAGCAACTGGATTCGAACCCGGTATCTCCGAATTGAAGTACAGTATTACTAACCACTGAGATAATTCTCTCCCAAAGATAATTAATTATTTTACTATTTTAGCATACAGTTCGCCGATCTAAACCATAGAGGCAAAATGTAACATCCGATTGCTGTTTTAGGTGTTAAAATTTATGAATTTTGGGCTCAATTCTTTTTTGATATGAATTTCATTAAACTTAGATATTAATGTGCTGACCTTTTTTAAAGTAGATAGTGAGTAAATAAAAATAAATTATATGAAATAATAAATACGTAACATTTCTTTAACGTAATCATGTCCAGAATTTAAAATAAACTTTTTAAAATAAAAATTATTATACTTAACTATGAATATAATTTTAAATAGGTGAGTTTTGTAAAGCTGAATTTGTTATAAAGATGTTACTTAGATTGTAGGTCTAATTCTTGAATTCTTTTAGAACCTGGCAGATACAAGCACATCCACTACACAAATAACTTATTTTAAAGGGGCAGGGTGTTTTCAATGTACCCCCTACGCGGTATTCTGCACATAGATCTTATCTCAAAGCTGGGATAGTTTGTAAAGAAAGATTATTTTCTTATATCTCTACTTCATCTAATATATAAAATAGACCCGTAAACAAATTCAGAATCGTAACCAAAAATATGCCCTTCTGGAAAGTATACAGGTCGTTTAAACTGTACATTATTCAGCTAAATTTAATCTGGATTCTCATAGCCCGCTTAGCAAGACGGTAAGGTTTGAAATCTGTAACTTGTCCGGGATGCATAAATACAATCGATAAGTTCATTACTCACTGTAAGACAAACAAAACCTTCTCTAAGTGATCATGATTGGGAGGTAATTAATAATCACTTTTCTATTTGATAGATGCAGCTTAAAATTTATAAAATTGTGTGTACTAAAATTTCATTTGCTCCTATTGCAAAAGTTATTAAATTCAATACGAAGTATTGGAAAGTTAAAAACAAAAATCCATCAATGTGTAAACATTGTCTTTCAAATATTTTATTTTATTAAGCGTATTTATTTTATTAAAACAAACGTAGAAAGCTGGTATTTTGTGTATTGATTGGGTCTTTCCAGACAACCTGACTGTAACTTAAAATTCCTTAACTGAAAGTACCGCCTTACAGAATTAATTTTGAAATGAATGGAGAAAATAGATCGCCCTCAGCGAGTAATCCGATACAACAGAATCTATGCTAATTATGGCCAGCCTATTTTCATCCGTCTTAAGAAATTATTTACTTTTTAGTCAATGCTTGCTGTTCGAAACTACTAAATAATAAAATTTTGTTCTACTGAGTCGAATATTTTAACGTAAACGCAGCGATAGGTGGGTATTAAATATTCCTGAACCTTTTACGAGGTATTTAATTTGGTATAAACTGAACGAAGATTGCCTATTGATGAGAAAGCTTTGAGGAAATCAGTTTGTGCCACAGATTGATAATTACTGAAAAAAAAAAATGAATCGAATTTGTGGAGCATTAGAAAATAATTCAGCTAGAACTGGATTTTTTCTTTCTTCAAATATTTTATCTAAATTTCTGTAATCAATAAAATAACTGCTCCAGGATAAATTGGATTATATTATTAAACAATTTTATTATCAATGGAGAAGTGATCGCTAGCACCTAGAATGTCCTTCGAGAATCTGTATTGGACTGATTAAAGGTGAGAGATTCCTCTTCCTTCCGATTTGTTTTTAAAAAGTCTAAATATAAATAAGGACTGAAATGAACACATTAAAATGGACCAAGTAGATGAAGTTTAAATTAAATCAATATTCTTTTAGAACCTGGTGTCAATCATAGATGACAGTCACATTTGTACCAATTACATGCTGTCAATTTAGACAAGCTAGGAAAGCAGTAGCTTTGCGCTGAATTCAATTCTTCTCAGTACATAAAAAACACCCAGATTTTTTAGTCAATCTTCATTGCTATTGCAATAGCAAGAACACACAGTCGGTTTTTTTTTTGTTTTTATCGAAACAGTACTGACAGAAATAGTAAGCAGACTAAATGGATTTATGGCGACGATCTGCTAGAAAATTGAAAAAGGAGAAAGTTAAGAACTCTGACATAAGAAACATGTTAGGAATAAAGAAAAACTTTCTCGTTACAATTGAGTAGAATTGGTCTGGCTACTTTTCTGGTAAAAGAATGGAAGACGAAAGAATGCCGAAAGAGGTCCTACAGTGGGAGATAATAGCGTACAGTACAAGAGGGTGACCAAGAAGAGAATAGGATAGATGAGGTCAACGAGTGTATAGCTGGATATGGGCTTACTGAAGAGGAGGCCCTCAACAGAAAGGAGTGAAGCTGGGCAATACTGTCTGAGGCTTAAAGCACTCCATTCAAGTTAGTAGGATCTCTTCACTTTTCTCTGGAACTATCCAAAAGAAAAACAAATTCAAGTATGTGGAATAAAACGTAAAATTGGAAACTATATGTTGAAAAGTCAACTATATATGCAAGTTAAAAACTAAATAAATCTTTAAGGTTGAAAATAAACTGCCTCAAAGTTGTATCTGAAATGATAATTACGAGTATATATGGGTTGGCAAAAAAGTTCGTTCGGTTTTTGAGGGTGGAATAAATAACAATTTTTTTGATACACAGAATAAATTTTAATCAATTATATATTGACCATTCTTATTGATAACTTCTTGTCATCTTTCCACCAACTTCATTATACCAAGTTCGTAGAACGTCTGTGGCTTATCGTCGAAAAACCAATCTAAATGTTTTTTGACAGTCTTCTCGTTATTGAAAGTTTTTCCGTTCATGAAGTTCTGCAACTATCAGAATAAATGATAATCAGAAGGTGCCAGGTCCGGTGAATACGGAGGATGAGGCAAAACATCCCAGCAGTTTATTCCGAGTGGTCAATGGCGCATGCTGTCTGGCGTTGTCTTGGTGGGAGACGACACCTTTGCGATTTGCTAACGCTGGACGTTTTGTGCGGATTGCATGGTCCAGTTTGGTTAACTGCAAGCAGTATGCGGTTGAATCAATTGTTTTGCCTGACGGTAACAGCTCGTAATGGATGATACCTTTATAATTCCACCATACGGAGAGCACAATCTTCTTCGGATGCAATTGCGCCTTCGAGCTTGTTTGCGGCGGCTCACTGTAGTGCTTAGCCACTACATTATCGTAGACGATCCATTTTTCATCTCCCGTTACCATCCGCTTTAAAAATGGGTATTTTTTTGACGTTTCCGCAACGAATCGCAAATGGATATGCGAGTGGCTAAGTCATTGCGTCGGTTAATTCATGCAGTACCCAAAAATTGAGCCGAGAAACGTATCCCAGCCGGCACAAATGATTTTCGGAGCTCTTATAGGATATGTTAAGTGCTGTTGCTATCTCTCTCGCCGATTGGCATGGATCTTTATCGATTACGCCCTTGACATCATCTGAATTAATCTCGGTCGGATGACCGGAGCGGGACGCATCATTAATGTCAAAATCTCCAGAACGGAATTTGGCAAACCACTTTTAGCATACGCGTTCTGTTAAGGCATCATCACCCTATACACAACATACCTTTTTATGAGCCTTTGCAGCTCGTTTGCCCTTTATTAAAATAATAGAGCAAAATAAGACGAAAATGCACTTTATTTTCTTCCATCTTTACAGCTACACAGCAAGCACAATGGTAATGTTAGTTAAACCGAAATCCATAGAAAGGTTAAGCTTACCGTAATCATTCAAATGAACTATCGAGTTGTGCGCTTGCGCCGAAAATAAAAAAAGGTAAATCGGAATGAATCTGTACCAAAATAAAAACCGAACGAACTTATTTGCCAACCCGATACATAAAAAAAAAAGAATATAATTGCACGAAAATCCGGTCCCTTAAAATAACTTTATTAATAAAATTCTGTATGTACAAAAGGGCTATCCCTTCCTACAACTTTGTTAACATTTATTTTTAAAGGGATTATATTTTGCCCAAAACACTTGTTCTTATTTTTAGTATTAGCGTACCCCTTGAAACATAAAAAAGATTTAACTTTATGAATGGAACTGAAGAAAATTAAAATGGAACTGGACAAATGAAAATCGAGGTTAATAATCAAGGCATTCCAGATTAATGCCATGCTAGCTACTAGCTGTATTAAATTACACTAGACACGATATGAAAAGAACTTCAACTTCAACTTTGCCTGCCTGCTTTGAAATAATCAACTTTTCTTTCATAATATATTCCAAAAGTATTTCAACATTATCAATTAGTTATTCAATTTATTTTTTTATTATTAATTATTTAGTACTTGTTAAAACAGTTGGTTAAAAATTAATTGAGGTGGTTCTGAAACTTTTTTACTTTAATTATAGGTACTCATATTTTATTTCGCTTTTAAGAAATTTCTTTACATTAAACGACTTAAGTGGTGATGGATATTTTGATCAATAAATTTTCTTTCGAGGATTTTCAAGTTGTGGCCGGCTCTAATGGTGGAAAGGTGTGCTTTTTGTAATTGAAGAGGCCATTTGACAGGACGCATAGAGGGAAGCGTATTGACGTGAGTGGCAGATCTGTGCAGATTTTGGTAACTAAGCGGAAAACTAATGGAATCCGTCGTATTGGTGACTGGACACGTCACTGCGCGGTGGTTGAGACACAGTTTATCGTGCCGGACAAGCGACTCAAATTCAATTGGCAACTGTTCGTTCTAACATTTTTATTTTATTATTATTTGGGAGGTTATACAATGGCTTTTTTTTTTATGTACAGCAGTTTTCTCTGTACACTTCAGATCAGACAACTGATGCTGATGAAGTCAATCCTTATTAATTGATTGTTTTAACTTTATGACTCTAAAACTCCAGTTTCTGTTGCCATTCATCGTCAAAAAATTATATCAGTAATGAACATTATAAATTTCATTCCACTAAACTATCTATTTGAATGATCTGATCATCTTCTCTGTTGAATGTATTTATTTTGTTGTAAAAAGTAAAGTAATGCCTATTTTTCTCAGGCGGGCTTTACGTCCAACTACCGTTCGTTCGTTGTTTTTTAATACCTATTATTTTGTAGCAATTTTTCTCCCCAAAATACTTCATCTGACGTTAGAATTCCTATTTTTTAGTTAATTTGTGGAGGATTTGGCCATTTTCATGTCTTTACAGGGGTGAATTTATTACATTACCTAATTTTAGTAAATTCCTTATTTGTTTTAAGTAATATATAGTTCTTTACTTCCTGAAACTTTAATCCACAAGGAACACATTTTGAAATAATTACATTCAGTTTCGGAGAAGCATCCCTAAATGGAAGATCTCTGTCTCTCGGTTCTAGCTATTTTCTAGCCAGACAAACCATAACGAATTTTTGCGATGGAACTTAAAATATTATGACTTAAGTTAGTGGAAAGCAATTTCTGCTACAGGACAAAGTATCTTTTTCAAGATGCTGCTATATAATGTGCGATGGAACACCTACCTTTTTTATTTGGTTGCGTAAATGTGGCTATACTAAACTTAGTCTACTAAGTCAATCATTATTAATTGATTAATATTATCTTGGTGGTACTAGAACATTACAAAACATAAAATACTATCAATTAAACATTAGTTTTAATAATATTTTTTACTAGTGCTACGAAACATGTTTCGTTGCTTATTAACTTAGTAACTAAGTAACAACCGAACACTTGTAACCTCCCTCATTCAGTCAACAAGTGTATGGCAGAAACATATTGGAAGTCGAATTCTGTACACTTTACTGTTGAAAGAACCTTGTTGATGGATGTAAATTCGAAACCGGACTCAAAACCGGTAAAAACATGCGTTCTACGAAGAGTAAAATCAACATTATTCTCCAGCCCAGCGGACCCAACCTTTTTTCAATTATTAATTGATTTTGAAACCTTTAATTGGATACGCGTTATTATTGAAATATTAATTTTGTTCAGTAAAAAAAAAAAGAAGCAAAAATGGGATTAATCTGTAGCAGTGCTACAAGTGAGACGATACTTTTATTTATGTTCGTTCTACCTTAATTGGTATCATTTTTCTCTGTCTCATTTCTCAATTAAAACAAAATATTTTAAATTTCCTCAAGAACGAATGTTTCACAATAATAATAATAAAAATGTTTTTATAGATATTTATTTATTAATTTACCTTTGATAGAACTGATATACCGAGCTCTTATTACCTAATTCTTAGATCTTACATAGCCTACATGCATTTTCAAATCATCCAAGACGCTTCATAATCTTCCAGCTATCGTTTACAAGCAGGAGTTCCGCAATGAAGTGTATTGGCTCCTCTTCTCTACAGTTGCACCGATCTTTTTAAATAATAGTTAAATTCCACAAGTCGACCATTAACGACAACTAGCCAATAGATTTATTTGGAACAGCCATTCAAGATTTGAACGCACTGAATACATCAACAGGTACAAACTCTTGGTTAGATTACTTGGCAAATGCATTAAACTGACATTTATGTATAAATGTCGATTGCATCAAGTCATTATTGCACCGTTATGGACAGGGATTGCTAAGAGATCCAACGTAAACAGTTGATAAATGCTATAATCAAAAATATCTTTCGTCTTTTTTTTGTTATTAAGCAAACTATTGGTGCAGATCTCAAGCTGAAGTCCGTAAAGACCATCATAGTTGATCTTTACAAAAGTACTTAACACCAAATTCTACTAAAAAATGTTCTTGCTGCAAATCTATTTCCCATCACACTTCGGCCCAATACCCAAAGACTCAAAGGCTGTTAGCCTGGCGACCAACTAGTTCCTAATGAATGGACCACTGAATCACTGAAAGATCATCATTCGCGCTGATCACATCATTCACAAACACTCACATATTCAACACATTTACTTTTAGCGTGGTTGTAAATGTACATTAAAAAGTTGTAATTTTTGTTTTTTAAATAACAGAACTTTGATAAAAAGTTCATTTACATAAGCTTATCACTTATTTACATACAGCAGTAAATATTAGAGTGAGATAAATCTTGGCTGAAACCAAAGTGAGAGAATGGAGGATTTTTTTTTAGATTACAATAAAATGATCCAAATAAGAAATCCCAAGCGATTTGTTTATCCAATTAGCGCGAGCTCACTAATTTAGGAGATTGTGTGCTCTCTTTATTTCTATTTCTATATAAATTGCTGGAGGAGATTCAAAAATTCACAAAAAAGAAATGCCTATTACCTATTTACTATTAACAGAATATTTATTTTTACTAATTACCAATTTCTTTGCGAAAATCAAAATAATTATTTGTTTTAATTGTATAAAATCATTTTCAAGAAATATCATTTAATGCTTATGTTTGATTAAAAAGAGTTTTAGTTATTGGGTACACAGCGTATTGTAGTAAAGAAGGTACATAGCATAACTTTTCTCTTATCAGCTCTGATATTGGAACGTTGTACCTTGAATGCAATTGAATATGATTGAACGTTGTGTAAATATTTATTCAATTTATGACAGAAACACCATCGTAAGCAAACTTTTCGAGTGTATTGTTTCAGATGGATGTTCAGTAGTGGAAATGAACAAATTTTATTATTTAAAAGGAAATAAGCTTTCAAAAGGAGAGGAACGATGAAATTTAATAACAACGAAATCGCGCTATTACTTCAATTGCTGTCATTTTTAATAGAACACAAATTTCTAGTTATTTGGGTAAATGTTTTAATAAACATTATCCGTTTTATAGAATCCTCATGAATCCTATTGGCGACATTTGCCGAATAAGACTCCATTTGAATTTATGTTTAGGTGATGTACAGTTGTGCAGAATATCTAGGGTTCTGTATTCCATTTTGATGCATTACCATATTTTCTGTTAAAACAAAATATAACGTTTTGGAGAGAGAACTAGCCAGTGAGTTCTCTTCATTTGGTGTGCTGGCTGGTGTTGCTCTCTGAGTTTGTTCGTAAAAGTGCTGCTAAATAAACTATTTCTTTTTGTAAATTGATCACAGAAACGGAGACCGAAGAAAAGTAAAAAGGGTTAACTAAAAACTTGAAAGAAATACAAGCTTTGATATTCTCCATTAATGTTTTCCCCATTCCACTTCTTTAACAGTCTCTCTCTGAGAGGAATTTTCCTGTTTTGGTTTCCCGATAATTGTGGGAGTTTTCTGAGACAACCGTCTTAGAATGGCTTGCTTTTGCGATGCTCCTAGTACCATTACGACACACCCATATGGTCATTGGCGTCTCTAATCATTTATTGCTTCTTTCTTCTTGTGGCCGAGCTGGGTTGGCACATGGAACCTTGTGGCTTCCACACCCAACAGCTTGCACAGCAAACTAGGGTGGAGCCTAGGTCAGCAGAGGTATCTCCACTCATCCCCTCTTTTCTCATCTATCTATATTAGTTGACGAGGGCAAGAGTGGAATATTATTATAAGAGTGGAAGATGTGGCCAATCCTCAACATGACTAACACAACCTCCTCACGGCGAGTGTTTCGACATGATGTTAATCACTCCATTGGTGTAGTCTTTATATTCCTAAATTTGTTCGTTAGAGGAGATGATTCTCAGTCTCTTATCATGATGACATAAGGATGACACGCCAATTCACTCAAATAAATTTCACTCACCCGTCTTTAAGAACTGGATATGCCTTTTCCCTTTAAAATGTCTAAACTATAAAGTGTGAGTATGTGTGGAGGGAAGCTCGAGTTTACCTGTGGGTTCGCCAATTAGCTGCACACATCAACTACCTCTGCAGGTTCTAAGTGTGTTGTCTGGCTGTTAAGGGCTGTCAGGTTAAATGTTGAAGTGTTGTTAGACGGGGATACCCTGTAGGGACGCCAAGCTCCCTGAAGAAGTGGCTGGTACACTTCCCCCAGGTTGAACACGGGCTCTTTGTTTTAAACAGGTTTTTTTTTAATAAATCATTATTAACTGATATGAAAATCTGTATTTACGAGACGGTACCGTTGAATATTTTTGCATATTACCTCCCTACCAATAAGTAACTCATTAGGCTAATTAAGGCGCCTTGTTTGGGGCCTTAATTAATACATTAAGTAGCTTGTTATGATTGTCTTAATTAATGTTTTACGAAAGGAAATTTTTTAAGACATTTTTTCCTTTCAACTTTCCAAAACTGTTAATGTTGTTACAGCTAGGACTTATTTAAAGTCATTCTTATACAACGAACACATAAATTAGGCATTGTAAATTTTAGATTCACCTAAATTTTTAGAAACATTATTACGTGTAGGTGGTGAGGAACATTCCAAATTTTGAATAGTTGCCTTCATCATCATCAGTCTTCCTCTGTTACCTAGATACTACTATTAGAGGGATTTTCGTCTTTTTTCTAGCTTTAGTTCACCTGTTTTCCTGCTCGTTTTTAAAGCCATCCTACTTACTCCACGAGCTACCTTTTTGATCTAGTTCCGTCTATTGCCATCAGTCATAGCGTTTATGTAAACTAGTTGGTGATGCCACAAGAACCTAGAGACTGATGTAGTTTTATAAAAAGATCAATTGTCTCAACGATTGGTTCTGAAATAAAGTGAGACCTAATGAACTTGCTTCTTTTTTAAGGGATCTCATTTCTGTTATATGATTACTAGATCTTATATTGTTTTCTCTGGATAAATGCTTCCTTCCTTGCAGTATGTCAGAATCAAAAGGAAAGCTGATATAATCAGGGCCTTTATTTTTTTTGCAGTTTTTTTTCTCCTATTCAGGAAACCTTTTCTTGTATCGTTAAACAAACAAACTACTGCTCCTACAGTTACGATTAGTTATGTATCAACATTTGGGTGCGTTCGTCTTTTTAAAATTGCTCCTCGGTCAAGATTAACAGCCTAAATATCCACTGCAAATTGAAATTAAAAAGTATTCCATTAAAAGAAAAAGTGAATGTGTGGACTGCATTTGCTCACTGCATAAAAAGATAAGTGACGAAATGTGTAAATGTTCAGGACGTTCGTCTGAATATGACTATATTTCTCCCACCGGATGTGACAACTACAGAAGATGGAAGTACTCTTATTTTATTTATTTATTTATTTTTGTTTAAATATATTTATTTCAGGTTTTTAAATATATTACGAGTATTCATATTTCGGGACTCGAGGCTTCCCTAGTTCGAGGCTTCTTGTTACCGCAATTGTATTTTATTATATTTTTATTTTGTAAGGTTTATTTATACTTCAGATAAGGCGTTTGTATGGAAAACACTGGTTCAATAAAAAAATGAAATGAGTTGTTTACTCTGCAATAAACCATGACACACTGTGCTTCAGCCACCACCGTCCTGTTGGTAGCGCTGGTGTCGATTTGTCGATCATCTCTTTATTATGTAACAAAATATACAAATCAAAATATATACACAAATTCAAAATATAATTCAATAGAGCCTGATGCACACAATTTAAGTCTTAACAGCGTTTAAGCAGTTATCCTTTGATAGGGCATTACAGTTTTTGCTATATGTAGCATGCGGACTATCTAAGTTTAGAGTCAGCACTTTGCCCAAAGAACCTACTTCAGGGGTGGGCATGATGCCGTACTTAAACGTGAAGAATTGGTCTTCAGAGTCTATAAATTAATGCAAATCGGTTTTCAATTATGCACTATAGTTGTAGGGATTTTTAATTGAATTATTTTGCATTTTCTAATTTAGATTAGGTCAAGATATTCCTTCTTTTTTTTTTTCTTTTTTGTATTTATAAGTTATTTATAAAAAGTGGCGTATTTAACATTAATTTATATTAATACATTATAAACTTCCTCACAGTTCTGCTAACTCTTCCTGAATTAATTTAATTGTTAATTACTTCCCTTTCTTTGTAAATTAAAATGAAAAAGACCCCTCTACCCAAGTAGGTATTCGCGTCCCAAGCTGTTGCCTCTAAATATCCAAGGGAATTGTATTGTCTGTGTTACACTAACAAGTTTCATGCAATTTCTGTTAATATATGGAAAATATTATTTATTTAATTTTATTTTAAACCTTTTAGAAGTTCAGTAACTAATTAAACTTTATTTATTTATTTATATATAGGGCGCAGTTATGAAGAAGTGTACTGATTATGTAATTTAGATACATCTTTAGGACATGGTATTAAAACTATATTTTAATCTAATTCCTTTCGGGATTTTTCAATTTTAAAAAAGACGTTTTGGACCATCCTTGGTCCACCTTCACTGATATAAACTAATATTTAATCGACATTTACAACCAAGTTTATTATTATTATTAAAAAAAATCATTTAACTGTCTTTATCAAAACGTTTTTGAAATGAAATAAAAATTGAATTGTACTAATTCCTGTTCTATAATACGAGTATATCTACACAGCCCCAGTTACGACAAATGTTCATTCAATTCTGAAGATCCGCTATAAACTTCTCAACTTAAAGATGCTAATTTTTAAATAAAAATAAGTAAGCTAAAAAAGAACCTAACTTCTTAATGTATTTACAAACCTTTGGGGATTAGCTATGAGGTTAGCATACTGGACTCCCACGCGGAGGTCCTGGGTTCGAATCCAGCAGCTGGCCCTTAGATTTTCTCTTCCTAGGAGCTTCTTACAGCTCACTGTCCAGTGATGGACAGTGTTGTCTGTAACGAGAGAACACTGTCCGGAGGCCGGCAGTGCACTGGAAAAAGCTCCGGGCGCTAATGACCTCAGCTGTTGATGCGCCAAAAAAAAAAAAAAAATATTGATAATAGTTTTTCGAGAATAAATGTTATTCTAAAGTGATGAAAAAGTAATATTAACTTAGGCATACAAATATAAATGAGGATATGTTCAAATATAGCCTACAAATAACCTACATAACCTTTTTAATTCTTTAAGAAATTTCCACTTGAATCTGTAGGCCACCTGTGAAATTTAGCATTAAAACCGTCCAGCAGGACAGTTGAATGAGGGTTGATTGTTAAAAACTGTACAAAAAGGTGTGATAGTGAAAAACGATCCACTTTGTCATTTTTTTCCCCCATTTTCTTAAAATTACATCCAGTAAAATTGTGACTATAAAAATAGAAAACCTGGGTTTGTGATGAAGAGTTAGTTCAGTAAGTTTGTATAAAAAATGTAAATGCACTAATAACTATTTTGAATAATAAATTAAATATATACATATATGAATGTATAAATATGCTATATAAATATATGTTACGTTAAATATATAAAACAATGTACTCATGAAAACATACTTATGTAATTTGTGGAACGGTTTTTATAAGTATGTAGATGGCGTGAAAATGTAGCTTCAGGATAAAGAATATCCATTCTCCAGGGCATAAATGTCCTAATAAATTTCTTTAACGATCTTACGTGTTGTTATTCATTGTGCACGTTTTGTAAGAAAATAGAAAATTTATGGGGAACACATTCTCAGTTTAGTAAGAGTAATAATTTACAACTGCATTGCGTCTATCGGATTTTGTGCCACAGGTTTGAAAGAGATGCTTTTAATCAACTCTGTTACTAGGTAACCTGCTTTATATGCACCTTTGCATACATTATTTTACTTATCAATATATATTACAATGCCTGAATATATTACAATGATGTTATTATTGTTCTAAATTTCAAATTTCAGCTTAAGCACTATTGATGTGTTAATAAATAAAAAATTAATATAAATTTAATAAATTGTTTAATACAGTATTAATTTTAAATTTATATAAGTGGTATTAATAAGTATTCATTCAAGAAAAAATTACAAACTCATAAATTTTATTAGTTTGTTGTATTTCTAAATAGAAATAAAATAAATTTATTTATGAATTCTGTAAATGCAGGATCTTTCAATATCCTAGAAAATTTGTTGTTATTCTCTGTTCAAAGATTCTAGAGAAAACATCCTGACTTCCTCAATACATTAGCTAATATCTCAATACCATCGGCCTTGAGACTATTTCCTCCCACTATATCGTCGGAGACGTCGTCTGCTTTCCAGCGCTTTTTCTTGAGCTTCCTGTCCTTACATATATAATTTTTCTTGGCAGCCGACCAAGGAACATGACCCAGACTTTTGATCTACGTCACATTAAACCGAATATTACAGCTAAACCCCCATTTTTTTTTTTTTTTAATCGTGGCAAAAGATATTTCATTGATAATTAAATCTAAAATCACTTTCCTGATTTTAAGGTTCATTTGGTTAAAAGAAAATTTACTTTTATTTACAGTTTTATTCTATATAATTTATAGTTCTCGAGAAATATTGAGAATTGTATTTCTTGTTTGTGGCCGTTTGCAAATTCAATTTTTTAGATTACTAGCGGCAAGGAGGTCAATAAATCACGACTGTAAGATTTCACCAACTATTCCACAAAGTTTTTGTCTACTTAGGGGGATGGTTTTGTGCAAATATATTGCTCTATGTAATATTAAAATATTGATTAATCTATTTGTAGAATAATAATGTAAAACGCTTCAGATTTTAATAAAAATTATTGATGTAGCAAACATAATAAAACCTAATTTAATCATTTATTGAATAGTAACTGGGAATCGATTATCACCCTGTAAAACATTCAAGCAAGTAGGAGAAAGGATATTTAGCATCAGAACTGTGTTTATAAACTTGAACTAGACGAACTTTGGAACTTGTCCCACTAGGTGGAAATCCGGATTAGATTTAATCTGCAAAAAATAAATTCTTCAAAGAAATCGGACTTGCAGATGGAAGATCAGCTTAATTAAAGGTCAATAGCAAACCGTAAACACTTTATTATCATTAGATGCAGAAGGATAAATGGTTCTGATTCCAATAGGCTGGAAACATAGTGGAGCGGCGATGATAGCGAAGAGCAAAGCGGCGAAATCAGACACAAGTAAACATATGGGACCGCGCATAGTGGCGAGCAAAGCGAAGATACGTAGAGCAACGCTATCTATAGAGAGTAGAGCAAAGCGTTATGACATGTTTGATTTCTTCGCTCTCATCGCGCTCAATTTGTAAAGGTTATTGCTCAAAGGTTATGGATATTGATACATTTATTGGTTTAGTTTGTTTAAAGAAACCTCTGTGGGACCACAGTATTTGCGAAACTTTGTAGCTAACTATTGTTAGTTTTTAACAATTAATAATTAATAGTTAAAATTAATTAACAATTAGTAGTTAATGGAGAATTCAGGTAATTTTTGCTACATTTAATCTGGTTCTCAATCCCTTAATGCTAACTTTCATCTATACTAGGCAAAATTAAATTAGATTTTCACGTCCTATTTTACTACTTCTGATCAGAACGAATTCTCCAATCCTTCTTCTGTAGCTCGTACTGCTCCAGTTTTTCAGATGAACAACATTAATTTACGACAAATAATGGTGTAGTGATTTAATAAAATTATTGTTTTTTTTTAACTGACTAATTTCTTTTTATCTGCATATATTTCTATTTTGTTTTTATTTATTTTTTTCTTACCTTAAAGTAACTGCTAGCATTAATGGGGTTACACTGGGCTAGTATGTAATCAAATGTTGAAATAGATATTCTAAAATACGAATGAATCTTGCCAGGATGCTCCCGAAGTTGTTGGTACAAGTGATGGAATTCACCAAGTTCATGTCTAAATATGTTTATACACTGCAGCTCCTGGCTTATAAGCTACTGTAAATACCAAATTTTCAAGGAAGAATTTTCATATAGAAATAGTTCCTCCATCTTGTTTCTTCGAAAGGAGAAACGCGTCTAAACTCGTCACTATGTGCATGCGATTCTTTACTCGGTGCTCGTCGCTCTCTTTGATCTGAAGCATCTATCATCGCCACTTAGCTCGCCGCTCCACTATGTTTCCAGCCATAGAAGGAAGATGAAGAAGAAAGAATCTAGTGTTAAAATAGTATGAGCCACAATTTAAGAGGATTTCGGCCAGTGACTTGGGTTAGACACGAGATCATCTGTCTAAAGTCACTTCAAGGTTATGGAGCACTTATTTGAAGTTACCAATCATTTAGTACACTAGATTAGATTCTATGAGAGTTTGCGAAAAAACCCATATCACCGCTACCTGAGAATCTGTTGTGGGAGTCTAGTTAGAGTAGTTACTCCCGTCTATCTACTTATAAGTCTGTTGAGGAGCGCCTTGGCACAGAAACAAAGCGTGGATTTTTCTTCTCCGAAGTGCCGAACCCTGAGCAAACCCAGCCCTTCACACTGACGTAATACATGCAGTGCCTGTTCCTGACAGGTCCTTCACAGCGAAGCGTGCGTTTCCTCAGTCTACAATGGCTCAAGAAGTAACAAAAGAGGCCACTGGACCTGCCGTATCAGAGGAAGACCCAAAACCGGGTTCGCCTCTAGCTCCTCTTATAGCTTCTGGTACTCGCAGGTGTGCGACTCTGGCTACATCCGGCCTATAGATATGAAGGATGGTAGAAGCACCTCCGAGGCTTATCGCGCAAGCGAACCTTTGAACGCCACTAAAATCATTTTGTATTCAGTAATATTATATATTTAAACATATTGTTACTTAACTTGAATATTTAATACATTTCTATACTATTCTAGCTTGGTGGCTTAATTGAAAACAGTCCAACATTTCAGCATCGTTAAGAGTCGGTGTGTAGGGCACGTTTAGACTCAGTTTTAATTAAATTCATGTGTAACGCTATATTACAATTCCTTTATAATCTGTATGTGGCTTGAAATCCTTTAGGAAGTGCGTACGTATAGCGTTTAGGATGGTTTGTGAAGATAAGTCTGAGAGAAGAGCATTCAAAGCAAGTTTAAGGAATTTTGGTTGACATTTCATTTGCATATTTTCTTCATGACGATCTCTCTATCACAACCTGGTTTGGAACGTCTTGTCAGCTAATAATGATGTTTTACCAGACTGTCATATTTAGAAGTTATTCGTTTAATTGAAGAAATGACGAGTATTTAGGGAGTTCATTCATTAAGCGTAGTGATTTTACTATTATTAATTGATGTAAATATGTTCTCCTTTAATCCATTGTATACTAAATAGTATTTGAGTATACATAGGACCCAAGCTTGAAACCTCAATTTCACTTTATTTAATGTTATTTTCATATTCATACATATGTAAAAGAAAAACTATTGTAAATAAATATATTATCTATTCGTCTACTAATCATTGGTTCTGTTAGAATGTGGATTTATCTTTTATGGTTTTCTAGCAATTCTTAGCAACACATTCCACAAAAACATAAGAATTACAAATTCCTGCTATCATATTTGGCCAGTGTCCTGTTTTCGATCTTTGTCCTAAAGCTGTAGGGAAAAATAGTTGCCCAGGACGCTCTATCGAAATACCTAGGATTGGAGAGTGCACTAGTGGGTACCAAGATAGATCCTGTGGACTGCGATGGCTTTAAGATTCCTGGCTAACCCATCAAATTGCTAAAAATTGAATTTAAACTGCTACGTACCCAATAGAAGAAACATCCTTAATGACCTATTGTACCATTATCAAGCTTCATCTAAGTTCGCCTTAGAAAAATTCATTCTCACAATTTCATGAATCAAAAATATATTTAAACTTTCGAACATTGTTTAAACAAATATTGAATTATGGAATATAATTGCCCACTTTATATTAATAGTAGCTGCAATTAGAGCCAGCTTTGTATTGATTCAGATTCCTAATTGTTACGATCAGCCACAAGCAATAAAGAATTCGCATCTACAACTAATTATGATAATATGAGAATGAACCTCATTCGACTTCTGCTGGACGGTGGCAGAAAGGAATTTGCGTCCCACACTTCATTTATCGATAAACTTTGAAAAACGGACAAACTTATAGTCTGGATATTTGTATACGGTCGTTTGAAAAGTCCGTGCAAAAATAAAAACTACTTAATTTTTTGGGGTAAACCTTTTTTATTTTTCAACATAGTCTCCTTTTAGGCTTATACACTTCGTCCAACGCTGCTCTAGTTTGTTGATCCCTTCCGAATAATAGGATTTGTCCAAGTCTGAAAAATAGCCATTCGTTTCTGCAATCACCTCCTCGTTTGAATAAAATCTTTTTCCCGCCAGCCATTTCTTCATATTGGGGAACAAATAGTAGTCCGAGGGAGCCAAGTCTGGAGAATAGGGGGGATGTGAAACGAGTTGGAACCCTATTTCCATTAATTTTGCGACCACAACTGCTGAGGTGTGAGCTGGTGCGTTGTCGTGATGGAAAAGGACTTTTTTGTGGGCCAATCGTGGGCGTTTTTCTTGCAGCTCGGTTTTCAAACGGTCCAATAACGATGAATAATATGCACCTGTAATAGTTTTACCCTTTTCCAGATAGTCGATGAGGATTATTCCTTGCGAATCCCAAAAGACAGTCGCCATAATCTTTCCTGCCGAAGGAACGGTCTTTTTTGGCCAGATTCCCCCTTGGTAACCCATTGTTTATATTGTTCTTTGGTCTCAGGAGTGTAGTGATGTATCCATGTTTCATCCACAGTGACGAAACGACGCTTAAAGTCCTGCGGATTCTTCTGGAACAGCTGCAAACCGTCCTTGCAACACTTCACACGATTTCGTTTTTGGTCAAGCGTGAGCAATCGCGGCACCCATCTTGCGAATAGCTTTGTCATGTCCAAATGTTGATGCAAAATATTATGTACCCGTTCATTCGAGATGCCCACAGCACTAGCAATCTCACGCACCTTTACTCTTCTGTCATCCATCACCATATCATGGATTTTATCAATGATTTCTGGAGTAGTAACCTCAACAGGGCGTCCAGAACGTTCAGCGTCACTTGTGCCCATATGGCCACTCCGAAAATTTTGAAACCACTTATAAACTGTTCTAATCGAAGGTGCAGAGTCCCCATAATGTTTATCAAGCTTCTCCTTTAGTCTCCTGAGGCGTTTTGCCTTTCATAAAGTAGTGTTTAATCAACACACGAAATTCTTTTTCGTCCATTTTTTGAAAATCACTCGACTTCCTCGATTCAAACGAATGTCAAACACAAAGAAATAGACCGATCTGGCTGAAACTTGGTGTGTGTTCTTCCAAGAGATGCTACTAACTAAACATAACCTCGATACGCGCCAGTAGTGCTATCTCTCTGACTTTGCACGGACTTTTCAAACGACCTCGTAATTTAGTAAGGATTTCATGTTGTGGCATGATTGTGAACTTCTTTCTAATTTGGATATGATAAATTTAGTAAAATGTTGCATATAAAAGTATTAGTGAATTTAGTTATTTTGCTGGTGACATATTATTTAATAATATGAGTTTAAATAAAATTAGTATTCGTAATTACGATATTAAAAATAGTTGTTGAAAACTGAGTATTAAATTTGACATTGATTGTACGAAAATACATAATTGTTCGGTGTGAGATTTTATTTTATTTTTGAAAATAATTATAGATTTGAAAGCAATAAATCTTTTGGAATAGGGAAAGAAGTCATTGCTAATGACACTCAGGCAATCGGCCAAGACCAACCATGGAGATTTACAATGAAATTAGGTTGGATTAGGCCCTAAGCAGCGTGGAACAGTCTTGGGTCAGGAGGTCAACTGTTTGAGCTACGTTATCCGGGCGCTATCAAGCAGGCAATGCTATCAACTTGAATCTGTGCAGATGTCCTTTGAATGTACCTTGACCTGTAAAAGAAAAAAAATACGGTAGACGATTTAGCTTATGTTTTAAAATTGAAATTCCTCCTTTCTGCCACTGGAGGAAGGAAATACCTCCGACTGAATCCCGCCGATACTGATCCTAAATCTTAATCATTTATTACCGGATGGTGCTTTTTTAAAAGGAAATGCGGGAAATAGTTATAGCTTTCAGGCATGTTTTACTTCTTGGACGCTTCTTGAGCAAGAAATTCATCCCTCCTAACCAACAGTGAGTACTAACCCACATGAAAGTCTCTGCAGCTTCTATTTTAGATGTTTGCGAGTACTTTCAATTTAGAATATTCTATTCTGTAGTATAAATGTATAAATAACAAAAATAAATAATAAATATAAATAATATTTATAAATTATTCATATTTACAGGGTGACCAAAGTTACGAGTATATGCTCCACCCACTTTTTTTTTAAACTGCGAGAAATTTCGAAAAAATAGAATACACGTCATTAATCTTTTTTAGTCTAGTTTAGTAACCCCTATATCTCGAGATACAGCATACAACTTTTTTTTTTTAATGGAATGTTATATTTTTTGTTGCATATTTTTATAGTATTTGAGCTCCTAAAAACAACAAAAAATTTTTTTTTTTTTAAATCGGTTAGGTTTTTCAAAAGTTATGGTAATTTAAAATATGAAAAACAAATTTCAGTTTATTATCAAAATTACCTTATTTTTTTTAAAGAATCTGTTCAAACTGGGCACCATCAGGCTCTGTACCAAGCATATTTATAGGAAATTTAATGCTCTTTCGTTTGAAATAAGCAGATTTGTTGTAGGATAAAAGATAGAATAGTTACGGCCGTTTTTATGGTGAAAAACGCGAGTATGGTCGGAAAAGTTAAAAATGCAAATATCTTGGACACTATTGAGAATCGGGCCAATGTGAAGAGAATATTTTTTGTTGCATTTGAGCTGCTGAATCACCTCCCGAAGTTTCGACCACTACTCCGTATACACCTTGTATACCCATTTTTGTGTTATATTATTACATGTTTTATATTATGCACAGTTTTACAATATAATATCATGGTACTTCACTTTGTGTTCAGTGTGGTATTTCTTAATTTAATACCAGTTAGAAATTTTATAATATTATTATTGTAGAACATGTATAAATAAATAAAAATGCTAGTATTTCCTCTAAGATAGTTTTGATTTTTCGTTGCAAAGTAATTAGCGCAGAAGAGCCGCTAGGTTGATTATTATTTTGAAGGAAGCTAGAATCTCTATAGAACAGATAAGAACTAATTCTCTTGTTAACAGTGTTCGTTCCAAGTTAACAATGTTGAAGTAAACCTCGGTCTCTTTCAGTTTCTAATATCTTATCAATAAACCTTCCTTGCTTTTTCATTCTATTTCCATTCTAATTGGCAAACTTTGTTCTAATTAAATTTAAAAAAAAAATCTTAATGCTTTTAAAAAATAAGGAAATAGAATATATATTTACAAAACATTAGGATTTTAATTTATTTAAGGGCTGCTCTAGAAACTATAATTGATTGTAATTTTGTTATAATTAAGGCGCGATAACATAAATGAGATAGATGGCGATGGAGCCTTCTCAAAAACTATGAACAATAAAGGTAATTGCAATCGCAAACATAGTAGTAGAGTGAAGAATGTATAGTGCACTAGGAGGAAGATGAAAAATACATTCCTGGATTAAAAATGCAGTTTTTTTACTCAGAAAAAAATGGACGAAAGAAAAACTGAACAATGTAGAACTGATCCCGCATTGCTGAACACTATCAATGCGTTCATTCCTCATAGTGTGCCTGTTTTTGTGACTTTGTCTTTTCATCCGTTTATAGAGATTGAATTGGTTAATGATGAGCATTTTGACTTTCACTTTTACACTTACAATTTTGCCTGGAATTTAGGTAAGAAGATGGATAACAATTTCAATTTCTGTGCAAAAAATTCGGTGAATCAATCTCTAAACACGGATGAAAATGCTGAATCTATAACAGTTATGACAAAGGGGCAATGAACTCTCCGAAGGAAATAATAATTTTAATAAAATATTATTTTGAATTACCTAACAATAAATAATAATAATTATTTATTTATTTATAAATATTTGTATAGTTATTATTAGAAATTATATTATTAATTTGATTACGAATAATTATAGTAATTTTTTGATTAAGAAATTTTTAATTATGACTAAATAAGTTGTATTCGAATGAAAGGCAAATAATTAAATGGAAAAATAAATCAGGCTTTGCATCCAACTCCGATTAGATGTCATGGATAAGGCGGATAACTAACATATTTTACACCTTAAATTAAATCCAGGACCATGACCGGGAATCGAACCCATTAACTCAATGCAATTGAGTTTTGCGGTCTCCGCTTCTAACCGATCGGCTACAGGGGGGGCTTCTGTGTCGATTTATTTTTGTTAATGAGTTTTGTCTTTAAAAAAACCATTCTTACTTGCTCAAAATGGCAATCCTACTAAATAGTAACCATCTCCTCCATAGGTGTGTGTTCAGAGTTTTACACTTAGTAAACTTGCTACACTTTGTTTGTTATAAACACTTTGTTGGCTAGTGACAAGAAGCTTACTTGCTAATATGGACGTACGGAGTTGAACTGTGGGGTTCAGCCAAGAGATAAAAACTCCTTGTCAAGAAACCATACCTTGCAAACAAAAATTCTCTGCACAACATTGCACGCTTCTGTATATCTGAACCCTGCAGATAATTTGGAGGTCTTCATCGCTGTAAACTTAGCTAACAATAAGAACGCCTGATTGTTGAAGCACATTTATATTGTCGAGAAGAACGGAGAAAAATAATCAATTCTGAAATTTAACCCTTACGTACAGGAAACATTTTCCAATGAAGTGGCAACATGTCCAGTACTTGGCAATGTAGATTTCCGTACTCTACTTGGAAGGTACATAGAAGGATAATCTACTTTAGCAATGTGCGCCAAGTCCTTAAAAAGCCTTTGTGACCTTCAAAATTATACACAATTGTCTTGCAA
Source organism: Rhodnius prolixus (assembly GCF_049639745.1). Classification (NCBI taxonomy): domain Eukaryota; kingdom Metazoa; phylum Arthropoda; class Insecta; order Hemiptera; family Reduviidae; genus Rhodnius; species Rhodnius prolixus. The sequence goes on along the minus strand of NW_027411581.1, from coordinate 30,601,580 downwards.
AGAAATTCTTTTCAAAGACAATATCTATCTTGCTTTAGAAGTACTGTCTTAGAAGTGCCTATTAGCCTCATACACAGGAAACATTCACAGACGTGAGATCTGGAGAACTCAACGAGTGAGACTGAGTTCCGTTCACCAACTCATCAGTCTTGGACATAACATGCAGGCGAGGAAGATCAAAGCATGTTGTTGTTGACATGATTTCCTGTAAATTTTTTCGATTTCTTTACAATAACTCTCTGCGTTGCTACCAGTTTTTATAAATATATAATGAATGACGAATTTTAACATCTATATTAATGTGTATTTAATAATTTAAACACGCTTTCAAACTTATAAAGAATTAAAGTAAAATGTTCTATTTCAAATATTCCATAAAATATGGAATTAAAAATATTTCCAGTGAATTTCATTTGAATGCGCAAATAATATTCCTCTGCCTACTTTTTAAAATCAAAAGGAGAAAATCTAAAGAGAGGAGAGATTGAAAGGTAGGAAATGTTTTCTCGGAAAAGATTTAGTTTTAGAAATATCTCCTTTCGTAAATGGAAGGATGAATGGTATTTGAGCAAACAAAGAATATCATTCCAAAACCTTAAGATAGGAATTACAAAAAAAAAAAAAAAAAAATTTTACTCTTTGAAAATAACTTTTCAGGTTCTGAAAAGAAAATATTAAAAAATAGAAAGTCTACCTCAATTTCCCCTTGAGATATAAAGCTATCTCGGTGGAGTTATGCGCATCAGTTGTCTTGTAACAACTTGCCAACTTTTTTAACTTCCATCTTATAGGAATAGTTGTTTATTTCTGTAACTAGTAACAACTTCTTTGAAATTGTGTTTGTAACTTCGTACAGCCCATTCTGTCTAACTTGAATAATTATTCTCACTCCTCTAGCATTTAGATGAATTAGTGAGTAAAAATTTCCAGTAATTTGAGAACAAATTCATTTAAATGTTTCATTATTTACCTACCTATGTAGGTATAATAATCATAAATATTTTGACAGAATCTGTATTCTCAATATGGGAGGTAATGTGCTGCAAACACAATTTTGTTATTTGAGATATTAAAATTATTCGTTTTATTGACTTACCTCATATTCCTCTAAAAGTTTTAAATTTCTATGTAGAAATGATAGCAAATCAGAAATTTGTCTTTGTTCTCCTTAAAATAAAGTTAACCAGGTTATAGCGATGTCTAGGAAGGCCGGTAATTGTTTTCTAGAAATAATTGCTAAATCTAACTTCCTTTTTTTGGTGCATCGAATTCGGGAACTTTAGCGTCCCATCATTATTATGCTTGGACACAACACCACCATCCACTTCTGCTACCATGTCCAGTAAGGAAAAGGGAGCCCCAATCTCCTGGCCTTATTCCACAAATCCCCTCTATTCATCGATGTAATCGACGAGGGAAAGTTTAAAATATTACTGCTCTTTATCTTCAAAAGCTTTCATTTATTTATTTTATTGCTGTTTTATTTAATTTCTAAATATGGGCAAAACTGACTGCATATTTTGTGTCAGTTAATGGCTTCCTTTCAATTAGCTACTTCCTAAGGAGGAGGCTAATTACTAATAATGAATTAGATAGATTACCTAACTCTTCTAAAAAAGTAAAGTAATCGCCTATTTTTTCAGGCGGGGCTTAACGTCCAACTACCAATTAGGTGTCGTGGACGGAGGCGACTAGCAAACATACTTTACTGTAAATTTCTTTTATAAACCTTTAAATAAAAACCGAAGGCCTAAGACCTGGAATCGAACCCAGTACCACAATGCATATTAGCTTTGTAGGTCTCGCCTCTAACCGCTCGGCTACCGTGGCGCCCAACTCGTCTACTCTAAACTAAGATTTTTACCTGAAATCTGGGGACACCAGGTAAACAGATGATCGCATCGTTACTGTTGTCGTCCACTGATAAGAGTTCAGTTTCTCAAAGTAAATTCAATACTGCTATAATAATACGCTATAAATATAATTATTAATACTTGATAAAACATAATATTCTTGTTCTGACACAATTAAAGTCACATATTTTTTTAATATGTCATCTCTTGAACTAAGTTTTGTGGCAAATTCTTGACAAGTCATAGGAAAGTTAGCAATGATAGTTAACGGGAACACTTTTCAGTCGGGGTCCGAAGTACGAATTCGGGGACTGATCCCCAGAAACGGGGACGTCTGGTAAACCCTAAACCTAAAGCTTACTTCCTTAGTCTCTGACCATCGCTGCTCATGAAGGGCCTGAGCCTCAGCCACTATAGTTTTTCATCCCTTTACGATCCCTCGCCGTTGTTTTCCAATCATGAAGGCCGTTGGACTCCTTCACCAACTCAACGTTGGCCTTCCTCGGGGGGCCTTCTCCAATCAGGATGAAAAGCTTTCTTTAGATTCCTTACATCCTCCACTCATTGAAACAAATATCTGCTGTTACAATTGTTTTTGAAGGTTAACGCTACTTGGCCCAGATATTTGAAATCTTTTACTTCTTCTAAGATCTAATTCCTTAGTTTCTTCTTGGTCACAATATATTTGGTTTTCTGGTAGTTAACCTCCAAACCAAAACTTTTTAGCCGCTGGCTCCATTTACAAGAAGGTCGCCTTTAACTCTACTTCAGATCTTACCAATTAAGCTACATCATTAAAACTCGAAAGTAAAAAAACATTATTTTATTCTATGAGTGTTAGGTATGTTAAAGAAACACCGATAAATGCCACAAAAACCCTGATCAAAAAAGCCGCAGTTACAAATTGAGGTTAATAGAAAAAGTGCTACTGTCAAAAAGCTTTTAAAAACAAAACCAAAATTGTAATTTACTTCCCATTAATTATATAAATTTGAAATGCGTAAAACATCAATAAATTGAAGTCGTTAAAATCCCACGTGCAAGCTCACTTAATGAAATGTAATTCTTTTGAGATGATTGTTCAGTTGGTCTAGAAAAGGAGCGATTTCTTCGCTCATTACTTATTAGTTACATGTAAACTTATTATCTCCTCTAAATGAGGAGACTTTAAGTTCAACTTCTTTCAACTTTGGCAAAAGCTGGATGAATTTATTTACACAACGACATAACGAATACTTCTACTCAAATTTATGGATAAGCAAATGTTTTTACACAGGATTAGTGATAATTGAACTGGAAATTTTTACTGCTGTAGATATTCTGCTAAAAGAATGACTGCGTAGTGTTTACTGGTGCACAATAGTAAAATACAGGAAAAAAGAATCTGAGAGTAGCAATGGAGTGTTTGCCAGCAGATAAAGGTCACATACTTGGTAGAGTGTGTCGATAGGAGAATAGTTGAACAAGCCAATTCTGCGCAAAGTATAGCACTCCATCTGAAAGATGTCTGTCTTAAAATGTATTCAAGCAATGCCTACATGATAAAATTTGGTTATACTGCGTTATATTTTTTTTTTTTTATAAAATACTTTTTCTTTTTTATTCTGAAAACCTAGTTAATTTACAGTAATGTTGTTATTAACTGACTTTTTTTTTATTCACTCTCAAGCAGCAAGTTTTTGGTAATTTGTATTTTTAACATTACTTTCACTGTCTAGTTAGCAACTGTCTACTGGAAAATATCTAGATAATGTGCTGTAATTCCTCAGAAACTTAAGCCCCAATAGTGGGCAAATACCCGTATTAAACTAGTATTTATTACGGGTGAAATAAGCTTGAAATTATAATATAGCCGTATTAATGTGTAATGTCATTGATTTTATTGTGTCCCTAACTGGTTCTGGATTCTCATCCTTCGTCAGTGTTAGATTAATTACTTTCGTGTAGAGATTTCGACTTCAGTTACTTTACCGTCTCGCACTACTCTCACTGACTGAGTGAGGATTGAAATTCAGAAACCGGTGGTACGAGGAATAAAATCAGCTAAATTATCTAGCTCGGCGGGGTGGTCTAACCACATTTTCCATACAAATTTATTTCATACAAATCTTGCTTCATCCTTTAGCTAAAATTTCTTTTACTTCGTGAGATTTGAAATATGACTTTAGTGATAAAAGCACTTTAAACAAGATAAAAATAGCTTGCAAGGCACCAAAAAAGAGAAGGTAACTTGTACGTCTGTGGCCAAAGGGGTATTGCTAAGAATGCAGTACCAAACTAATTTGATTCTTTATTATTGTAACTATCATGTCTTGGAACTAGCTAGAAGGTCAAGAAATAAATCTTAGGTATATTACTGTGGCTGAAGGGTAAACTTGACTATTTTGTAATGATTTATAAACAAGATATATTTTGTAAAATCAAAATAAATCATGGGAAACCTGACTTTTGTGCGTCACTTTTTCTGCCCGTAACACAAAATTTTAGGTGACCATAACAAAAAAAAATGGATCCTGTTTCTGGATGAAAGAGTGATTTAAAGGAAATTCTGGTCACGAAATCCTGAATTTTAGGCAATGGCCGTCACGTTTTAAAACAATTTCATAGACTTTCAAAACGTTATTTTTTCTAGAAAGGAAATTGAAAGATTTTTGTATGTTACTTTTTTATATAAATTTATAACAAGAACTGGAATTCCACGTGGAAAGCCGGTGTTCATGTCCTGTGTTAGATTTTTGTCTTGCGAGTAGCTACTACAGCACAATGGCCGGGTTGTTGGACCGAGTTGTAAAGAGAGAACACTGTTCCGAGACCAGCATTATTCTGAAAAAAATCTAATGTCCAGATGTTGATGAGACTTAAATGAAATAATAATATTGTAAATAGTTACATTAATGAAATTATGACAAAATCTCTATTTATTTCTTGACTGTTAACTACAATTTAGTGAAATTTGAGGTTGTTGCTGCAGATTGAAAAACATTTTTTCGCTAAATTTTATTTTAAAAAAACAAAAGCTGAAGCAGTTCCTTCCCACTCCTTATTACCAAATCCTTCAATCCTATTTGACAGGTCGCTACTCCAAGGTTAGATGTGGCATTGAATTCTCTGATGCTAAGCGCATCCAAGCCGGCGTCCCGCAAGGAAGCATCCTTGGTCCAGTCCTATATCTAGTGTACACTGCTGACATCCCCACGCACCCACATACCTTAATTACAACCTATGCAGACGATACCGCAATATTATCCTCAAATCCCAATCCATCTGAAGCCTCCACATATATCCATGAACACCTTGATCTCATTTCCGCTTGGTGCAAAAAATGGAAAATTAGACTAAACGAAGACAAATGCCAACAAATAACATTCACCTTACGTAGACAAACTTGCCCCCCACTACTCATACACAACAGAGAAATACCGACCTCCACTCAAGTACGCTACCTAGGACTGTATTTAGACAGTCGACTTACACGGAACCTGCACACTAGACTGAAAAGACAAGAACTCAATAGACGATACGGACAACTACGAAGACTGCTAGGGCGGAGATCAACCATGAACGTACAGAACAAACTGACTCTATACAAGACACTACTAAGACCCATCTGGACCTACGGAGCTGAGCTGTGGGGCTCTGCGAAACCTTCCAACATTCAAAGAATCCAATCCTTTCAATCTAAAGTCCTTCGGCGTATCGTCAACGCTCCTTGTTATGTATCCAATTTAACCCTCCACACAGACCTCAATATCCCTTTTGTCAATGACCTAATCCAGTCTCGCTTCCTTAATTTCCATAATAGCCTAACCATACATCCTAATCCCACCGCACAAGCCTTATCCACAGCAACCCATCCCGACAGTCCTCCACGACGCCTGAAACGACGTTGGCCCCGTGACCTTTTATCTATTTCCTAAACTTCCTTCCAACCCCTAGAGAGTTCCAGCATTGGCTGACCCCTCTCAGCATGCCTTCCCGATTGTGGCGCTGGGTCCTCGGATGCAGTCTACAATCTGTGCATAACTAAATTATGATCTCATTTACTGGATGTATATGTATACAGGTTGTAAATAAATAAATATATACAATAAAAAAAAAAAAAAAAAAAGCTTAAATACGAGTACGTTGAAAAAGCACCATGCGTATGGGTGGAAAAGTTGGCTATTGCAATTGAAATAATGCAAGAGATATTTTCTGTCAAAATATTAGGAAAAAATTGGTCGGTGTCAATGTGTCCTTAGCTTTGCTCTATTTTAAGAACTGTTCCACTAGTAATCAATGCATGTTATCCTTTCAAAAATAACAATAGCGATTACGCCACCAGTATCTGTACTAAAAATATGATGAAGAAATTCAAAGAAATTTCTAACTGCAGTTAATTTAATTCAGCTTTCTAATGTGGAAGTTAGAAATAAGAGTTGTAACTTCTGTAGTGTTATTTTTAATTTATCTCCAAACAGAGTTATCCCAAGTTAAAGGCTTCTTTGTAGATTTGTTTGAAAGCTTTCCTGGGGCAAATTAATTTTAGGAGAGTGCAAGTGAAACTGTTCTGGCAGATTAAAGTAGCTTTATTCATCCCATTGTAAGTTCTCTTTCTCCATCTTGTAAAACAATATCTCGCTTGCATCACTCACTCGCTTCTTAGTTTACAGTTGGCAAACTTTCTTTCAAGTGTCTAACTACTGCGATCAACTGAAATAACGAATTACTGCACAGTAATGGATCCGCACAATAATTTAGAATGGTCTAACTTATTGTGTGTCCCAGGAAATGCAGCCAATCTGTGTGCCATTAAAAAAAAAAAAAAGTTAATAAATGTCGTATTAAAACTTTTTCTGAAGCAATTTAATTGAAGGAAGCTCAATGAAACTGTTTTTCGTACCGTTTTCTGTTACTGCGAAGAAAGGAACCAAAAATGGTCCTCTGCCTACATTGGTAACATCTTTCCTTCGCTTGAAGTGAATTTAAATACTAAACTCGCTGGTTTTTTTTTATCGGTGCTACAGATTACGAGCGTTAATGAGCATTGGCCTCACACCTGAGAACCGTTGCAGAATTCCCTACCTAATTAGTCGACGATCTTCTTTAGCATCTCAAAAGGGCTGTCCTCATCACCGGAGAAGTATTCAATAGGCTTATCATTACATTAAATACATTAAATTCCTTTACTGGATGACGATGACTCCAAAAAAAAAAACTCTTTCGTACTTAGGGGTGCCCTCAGGCGAGTATCATGTTGTTCTGATGATTGCTTCCTATTTCCGCTTGACGATCCTACATCACATGGGTGAAATAATCTACTGCAAACAATTTTGAGTACCATTATTACCATTAATTCTGCCCAGAAGAAAGGCCAAGATTGATGTTTGCAAGTTTTGAAAATGAAAGAAATGAAATAGTGTGGGGCAAAAAGAAACTAGGTGTACAGAAGGGTGCTTGCGGCTATGAAAGTAATTTTCATACTTTTGAGAGCTATACCCCTGATACCAGCACTTTTAATTTCACAATAAGATACCATGATATTCATTGTGAAAAGCTACTCGCAGATAACAAGATCTTCTAGCTTGTTCCAGTTTACAAATAACTGTACTCGTTGTCGGTGTTTCAAAATCAAATTTAATCAACCTATTAAGTCTAATTTTGTCAAATATATTAGAGATCGCAGTTCGCAGAAGTATTGATATTATAAGCTTATTTTATTGAAATTGTTTTTTTTCATTTTATTCATAAAGCACTAATGGCACAGAATCCCCATTTTGGCCAGTTTTTTAGGCTACTTGGCGTCTCTGCGGGTATCCCAGCCTAATAACATGAATATGAGCAACATGCAATGTAACACCCCAATACATTAACACAGTACACACTGGGCATAAACCCCTACTGCTTATCCTTGATTCTAACTCTTCTTTGTTCCTGTCTATCTTCTCCTGACCCCCTGGATCACTACCTAAGCTGAGATGGGGATTCATGTCGAAGCCACTTCTTCAGGCTACTGGCCTGTAAAGTACATGTGCGGTAACGGTCACCTTGGGGCACCGGACGCGAAACCCCATTGTAATGTCCTGTGGCAGTGGAGGTCTGCCACAGATGACCGTTGATCCCCCACTTCATGTGAGACTAATATGAACTCTTGCTAGGGTCTCCAGAAACGATTTTCAGTATTGCGTTGAAATAGCTCTTTGAGACCAAAGGAGATAGTAGCGCAAAAAACACTAGAAGGGAAAGTTCACAACCTCTTTAGTATAGGAGGTTTCGTCTACTACTACATCTAAAAGGGGAAGGCAAAATGTCTCTTGTGGCTGCGATGCAATCGGGTATAAGTCTCGTTCCGCTTTTTTTTATCTAATCTAATGGTAAGAATGTCTCAATTTTGCTCAATTATCCAAGATATTCGTCATTAGGATAACATTGCGCTCAAAATTTTCTTTTAAGTTTACATTTGAACTTTAGTTTGGAACTGCCTAACTGAAGCGAAGATTCTGGCCAACGATTATAGATTTTTGCGGCCAAAAAGCTAATTCAAATGCGGCTTCTTTCAAATTTTTGTATGCAATGAGTACAAAACCTCGTACAGATTCCTTTATCGTGTACTTCCCTTCTACGTGTAAACAAAGGGTAATGTAGGGCTAGAGCTTGAGAATGTACAGAATAGCCTTTTTAACAATAAACTATGGGACTTCCTCTAGGAAAGTGCATGACTTATTTTAAAGCTAACAGCAATGCCATTTATTTTGCCATATTTAGCGAGCTGCATAAACACAGACTCTCAATTGGTTGTAATGAATTTAAACTTCATAAGAGCAGATGATTTACCGGAAGTGATAATGTTATTGATAAAATATTTATTTAATAAGTTAGCCACGTGAACCTGACGCTCCAGTATTTGATCACTATTAATTCAAAATGATCTCTTCGTCTGAACATCTCTGATGGTTTTCCACACATTTTATTAAAAAAACACTCTATCACAGTTTTATAGAATACTCTCTGTTATGTAGCACATTAGCTACTTCAAGTCATTCGAAAAAAATCACTTATACGAGGTGTGTTCAAAAAATAAGGTGAATTTTTATTTTTCTTAAAAAATATTTATTTATTCATCGATTTTTATTTTGTCTCCTTCAAAGTAGTCCCCCTAAGATATAATACATATGTGCCAGCGTTTTTTCCAATCCTCGGAACAGTTCTGATATGCACTTTTTGGTATGTCCTTGAGTTCTCTCAGCGATTCGGTTTTTATCTCCTCAATCGTCGCAAATCTCCGTCTTTTCATGGATCTCTTCAATCATGGGAACAGAAAAAAGTCGCAGAGCGCCAAATCTGGTGAATACGGTGACTGAGACATGATAATGTCATTCAACAATTCCTGAGCGATGCTCATGCGACGGTTTTTTTGATCAAAATTCAGCAATTTTGGAACGAACTTCGCTACTACACGCTTCATGCCCAAAATTTCCGAAAAAAATTGCAGGACATGTGCCAACCGATATGCCGACAACCTCAGCAACTTCTCTAATTGTGATTCGACGATTCTTCTCAACATTTTCATCGGTTGTTGATGTGCTGGGGCGTCCAGGGCGAGCGTCGTCATTCACATCTTCTCGACCTTCTGTGAAAAGCTTGTACCACTTGTAAACATTTTTTTTGACACAGAGTACTCTCACCGTACGCCACTCTCAACATTTCAAGTGTTTTTGAGCACTTAATTCCATTTTTTACACAAAATTTGATGCAAATTCGTTGATCCATTTTTTTCGACAGAAGAAAATCGCCGAACTCGCAAAACACTTGTCTTATTTATGCCTCTAACATACAAACTAAACATGCTATATAGCTACAACTTTGAAAATATGTTCGAGACAAGTGTACCAACATAAAAAAAAAAAACAATCGAAATTCGAATGTACGTAGCCCGCGAAATTTGAAAAATTCACCTTATTTTTTGAACATACCTCGTATATTCATTTAAAATTAAAACTGTCCGTTGTAAAAGAAACCGTTGTATCTCTCTTCCTATTGATCAGAATTTAATGAATTCTTTACCCAATAGTAGGGAAAAGTTAACTCTTCAAAACGATGATAATAAAAATACAGCGGAATTGGCTCTGCAATAATTTTCCATTTCTTGTTTCCAATCTCACTACTATTGCAGAATCTAGTAGAGACTACTGGGTTTTACTCGGTTGCTATATTTTTTAAAACAGCTAGCAGGTGCGAATTTCCTGATATTGGAGTTCTACAAATACGGCTCTAGACATTCCAGACTATTTGTGGAAAGTGGAAAAAGCCTTTTTATACGTCTACATTGGATTCAATTTAGTCGAAATGGGAATAATAATAGAAAAAATCGATAGGAAAAAGAATGTTTGTTTAAATATTTTAAAACAGAAATAAATTATGACCATGATTATTTGACCTTATTATTTTACAGTATTTATTTAAATTAATTTGATTTTAATTGAGATTTTATCGTGGAGTTTCTTTTAGTACGATCATTAGTACAATCTAATGGAATCACAATAACGAACTTTGTGATCACCTCAAAAGGAAATTCATAGGTGCTTTTGTGAGAAAATCTCAAAATGCAGACAAATTTTCTCATTCAGTGGCACTTTCAATCAGCCTAATTTTCTCAAATTTGGAAATTTAGTCGTAAATTTGATCCTTATTATTATTATTATTCAGTTGGCAAGAAAGTGCCTTTGTACAAAAGTAGCACTTTGGAAGAAGCCTAACCACCTCTCTTTCACACACACACACACACACACTCACAGCCCTTATTTGAATTTTTTTGGGTAAAATATTGTAATTAAATTTTATTAAAACCTGAAAATATGATTCAGTAAAATGGTTGTAAAATAATTGTAACATCCTCTAGTGATGCCTGATGGAATTATTTCAATTTTCAATTTTCTATAATCTTGATTTGCGATCAATACACTCTTTCGAGGGAAAAGATTAGCTTAGTGGTTAGCCTACTGGATTCTCACGCGGAGATTTCGGGTTCGAAATCCAGCAGCTCTTGCCAATAGATTTTCTTTTCTTAAGAGCTTCTTACAGCTCACTGTCCGGTGATTGAACAGTGTTGTCTGTAGAGAGACGATACTGGTATCATTTTGGCGCGCCTTAAATTAAAAAAAAATGAAACAAATACTAAATTCACTGAGGCACTTTGGCGTGCTTAGTGGTCCTCAAAAGGGATAATTCCGGTGGTATCTCAAAATCGAGAATCCACACAATTAGATCTTACTAACTCCAATTGTACTGATTGCATCATCTAGTTGTTGAAAGTTTAATTTTATTTGTTTACTTATTGGAATAAGTTGCAAATTTTGAAAAGGAAATGAGGTATTCAAGAGTATGGATCATGAGGTAGAACTGTGAAATGTCCAACTTGGACACCAGGAGCAACATTAGTCGAGTAGAACAGTAGTTTTGTAGCAGGTCTTGCGTTTGTTTTATCAGGAGTTGTGTTACTACTGGCTGTCCTCCTTCACACAACCTCTAATGGAATTGCTCTTTTCTTCTAAATTCTTTTCACTGCTCATTCTAACACAGAGTCCAACCTCTGCACACAAACACACGTACACCTTTTGCCTCGCCTCTAACTGCTTGCTAGAGCACTGGTGACCTTATCTCTGGGCCGGCTTTCAACACAGTATAAATAGAAGTCTTGGTCGTCTTCAAGTAGTGCCCTCCATTGCTATAGTCTTACTTTTATCAATATTGAACCTTTTTCGTCCAGTTTCTATTTAATGTTTCTATTAACATTATTTCCACTATTCTAAATATCTTTTCTTTTTTTTGTTTATGAGTACAAAAATAAATGAAATTACAAAAATACGATAAACTAAATATATAATCTCATTTTTTGTACAATGTTATTGAATATAGTTACCTGTAATGTATATGTCGTTGGTGTCAATATTTTATTTAAATTAATTAATTCATTCTACATACCCAAATATTTTAAATGATGCTTTCTAAATTGATGTAGGTAATAATGTAATTGGAATTTCTAAAGGTTGGGACAAAATAGTAGGTATTGCCTGGCCTCCCGTTCTGTAGAAACAATAATTGCTTTGGGTTCAAAGATATTCTGTCACAGTAATTGCGGGGGATATTAATGTGCTCCTATTTCTGAAATTTTACGGGGGTATCCGCAGTAATTTAAAGTACAGATATTAATAAATTAGGTATACCAGTGTCGATTCAAATTAAAAAATCTGGAGTGTTTTTTTTTGTTTTTTAAAGCTGAGGTAACCTCTTAGAAAAGGTTCTCCGAGAGGTTTATGCTCATTAATGACCAACATTTTGCTAAACACTCAAACAATTTAAGCCTTGAGTCCCAGGTTTCAACCAATGTATTAGGTGCTAGAATATTTACGACTGAACTAATTTCAATATTGAATTTACTAATTACTAAAACACGTTACCATTACATTTATTTCTGCAAAAATATCAAAGAAGTAAGAAAATACAAAATTTTTATTTTATACTTGTTCAAGTTCACAAATATTATATAAAAAAAGTTTTCTTTAGCAAAATAATTCAGATGAACAGTACTACCATCGCTAAATTGGTATATTGTTCTCTCTAAGAGTATGTAGAGGAGAAGATATGAGCGAAATCTCTTCAACGGTTGATTGAATTAATTGAGAAATTAAATTATCTGCTAATAGCTTAGAATTTGGCATGAATGAAACAAACCAGTTCGTTATATATCACTAGTACCAGCCATGAACTTTTTACTGCGCTTTAATTCCGTTTCGTTGGGTTTTTCTTTTGTGGTAAAACTATCTGTGTGGCCATTGTTGCCAGGCCAGTAAATCACTGGTCAATCCTCATGCCACTATTGGCTCTAGTGGACTCCACAGCATCCTGGTCAGCTCCTTCGGGAGTTATACACTCACAGAAAACATACAAATACACTAGAATCCTTCTTTTAGTTTGTATGCTTTACTCATACAATATTACTCCTTGAATAGGGAATACAAAAAAAAAAAAAATCTAATGAGGTTCAGGTAAAGGCTTAAAGTCCCTTCTAACAGACCCTCTTAAGGTTTACGACAATCTATAGGGGCAGGAAACTTCTTTAGGAACGTAGTGAAAGAGAATGTTACTCTCGGGTTAGAATCTAAACAAATTCTTGTCCCTTCAGAGCGTAGTATGTAAGAAAGGAAAGTACCTTTTGCCTATTTCCTCCTGGTAGTAAATAGCCCTAAGGCAAGGGTTTGCAAACTGTAACCGAAGTGAAACAAACTTTAACTATTTTCCGAATTCTTTTGTTTTTCCTTTTTTATGATAACGATCTTTTGTTTTCCATTCAGACCATTTTTTTTTTTAGGTTTGTATATTTTTCTTTCTTTTCCTGATATTGTTTGCAGAATAAAATTGTCCGTACTTCGTTACATGTAATTTCTTTTACTTTATTTTATTTATGTGTATTTTTTTGTTACGCTAGAAATAAATGAAATATTAAAAGTTATGATTTTTTTTTTTTTATTTAACCACAATTATAAGGTGATTGGCAGCAGAACCACAGGACAAACTGTGCACTCGAAATAAGAATTATAAAATTTTTATTCTAAAATAATTTAAAAATGATACAAAAAACGTAAGCGGTTAACAGCTACTGGTGGCCAAAAGGCAGAAGAGATTTACTCTAGGACATCTTTGGTTTTTCGAGGCGGTAAATCAAACAATGAATACAGTAGGTGCAAGTTAGTTTAACAGGATGCTTCCGTTTAGACAGAATAATCGAAAGAGGAAGACAGTTTTTGAGATGGAAGGATGATCTGGATAAATTCTGTGGGGGTACTGTGGAGCAGAGCGGCTCAAAATAAAACTGCGTGGAAGAAACTAGGAGAGGCTTTGCCCTAAGATGGGCCTAGTTACCAATTAAATTATTTTGCTCTTTTTTATTTTATTTATTTTTTATTTTAGAACGCAACTATGCATTTAAAGAGTTATTTCTATTTTCAAGTGGATATTCAAGCTAATTCTTTTCGTTTACATCTTGGTTTCTTTGTAATTAAATATTTGATTTTTTTTATTTTTTTTTGTGTGTACTCTTTATGATTGGTAATAAAGGCTAGACTATTAATATTCACATATATAGAGATTGATGATCTACATATACTACTCAAAAGTTGCTAAGGAATTGCAATAAAAAGACCAAAAAAAGACAGAAAGAGTTATATTATTTTTTAAATAAAAGTTGCTTCATTTGTCTTTTAATATCACATTATCTTTAACAAATAAAACTTTTAAAAACAAAGATAAAACAGGATTTAACAAAAGCCGTGAGTGTCGCCTAACAAATTGTGGAAAACATCTCCACTGGTTTTTCCACAATTTTTATTTTGTTAATCCAATTAATAGTTTTTCAGTACCTGGTGTAGCCTCCTCTTACTCTCTGAACAGCTGAACAACGGTTTGCCATACTCAAAATAACGGCAGCTATTTCTTCTTGCGGAATTTCTTCCCATAGTAACGTTAAAACGTTAGCAAGCTCTCCGGTGTTCCTGGGTTGGGGCTGATGGTTATTTAGTCGTCTCTGTAAATTTTCCCAAATGTGCTCTATTGGGTTTAGGTCTGGTGATAGTGCTGGCAGTGGTAAGTGGGTAATGCCGAGACGACGAATTTCTCCAAGAACACATCTGGCGCGGTGAGGGCGGGCATTGTCGTCGAAAAAAACAAATTGTGGCCCAATATTGTCTCGGAAGTCTGAGACAAACCCCCGAATAATGTCATCTCTGTATCTGATCCCATTTAAAGTGCCCTGAATGATGTGTAGTTCAGTACGATTGTTGAGAGTAATTCCACCCCACACCATGACACCGCCACCGCGGTGTGCTGTTACCGGTTGGATGAATTGTGGCTCAAAACGAGTGTTTGGCCTTCTCCATACTCGCAAACGTCTGCTATCACTCGATAAACAGAATCTTGACTCGTCACTAAACAATACAAATTCCCAGTTTTGGTTCTCCCTCAACCTAGAGTTTACCCATTCCAATCTTGCTCTTCTGTGCCGAGTATCCAAAGAGGGCCTTCTAACTGGGCGATACGAACGCAAACCAACCTCTCTCAATCGATTTCTAATCGTTTAATCAGATACTTGAGTCCCAGAGGATTCAAAAAGACGATTTGGTAACTGTAGGGCGGTCAAAAAAGTGTTTCTGCGGGCATTCATCCTCACTAGGCGTCTTCTCTTTCAGTGGTTCTTCGAAAATTCCCACCGCCATGGCGTCTTTGTGCAGTTCCAAACTCGCGGTATCTTTGCAATGCTCGGCAAACAACACTTGGCGCAATGTTCAAAGCATTAGCAATTTCAAGCTGAGAAAGGCCCTGTAAATGAAACTGGACAATTAAATTTGCCCTTTCATCACTTAGCGGTCTTCTTTGCATGATGAAAAATTAGAATTGAGAAGAAAAAAAAGTTCATTCACTTTCAAATGCATTAGAATACTGAATAATGAATTAACCTTTGTACGACTAACAAGTGCTTTAATTCCTTAATATAAACAAATATTGAATGCCAAAATAACGAGATAAACATCAAAACATTGTGCAAGTTAATTATATTTGATGTTATTTATAAATTCCTTAGCAACTTTTGAGTAGTTTATATTCATCTGTCCTCTAATCACCTGGCATTTTCATCAGTCTCTCATCAGTATAAGATGATTTCAAATACAATTCTTGATGGAATGCTCTTTAGGAAATGTACCTCTCATTGATATACTTGCACATTACTTACGAGAAAACTGTGTTTACTAGCCACGCTAGAAGCTAGTATTAGCCCTGTAGTTGAATAGCCACTCTAGTAGATTGTGCCACATATTTGCTGCCAGCAGTGTGTAACGAATCCTCAAACTCTCCTGAAGAACCTAAAGACAGTTTCTAAAGGTGGATAAAAGGCGTAAGTCTGAAAGAAGCAAGAAAACACCGGCAATGACAAAAGCAGCACTTCTTAGGCCTATATCTTTTTCTTATTCTTGGCTAATTATAAATGTATAATTCCGCTGAATCTTTTTTTACGCATTTCTTTTGTAATTGAATCTTTAAAAATAAAAATAAATCGTTTTATGCATATTTTTGTAGAAGAAGTTGCTGGATTATTCCACTGCTGCATTGAATTATTCGAGATTGCCCTGTCGGTCTGAGTTTACATTGCGAACACGACTGGTATTCTCGGGTGGAGAATAAATATTCACGGATCATGGAAATGTCACAGATATAGCGCAATATAGCAGCACGCATGCAAGCTTGAATGGAGGAAGTCACATGAGGTATTCTTCTCGGTTCGTTATGTAGTATGTATGATAAAATGCTTTTCCAACCACACGGGTTATAAATAAAGTGAGTTTTATTTTCTAACTCTTTGCCCAAGATTTCTCTTCACTCTATTTTTTATAACATAAATTTTATCTTATATTAAAAAACTTTTCCGAGTTAAATTTTAAAATGTATTAAACGCTAAGTTTTATTTTTTAACAAAATAGACAGGCGCATTCTAAATTAGAACAAAATATTGCGTGTTCATTCAAATTAATAATTATTTCAAAATTATTCTAAACATTTACTTCTTTATTTTTATTTGAAACATTGTAAAAAGAATGTGTTATAATAGAGTTGTGCTAGGAAAAATAGAGATGAATTTCTAGAATTTATGAGCTAGAAAAATGGTTTTAAACAGGCAATACTTGTCAAAGAAACGAAAATGGTCTATAGCCTTATTTTAGCCTTTAAAAGAAAGGACTTCTCAGCCAATTGAACACTTCAGTACTAACTCATTCCAGTCTAGCACACTTAACTAGTACGACATATTACTAGTTATTACATTATAACACCAGAGTTTTTCCGTTTAACTAACTCATTTACTGTAGATCTGGGTTGTTGCAAAAAATTACAATTATAAAGAAGGATTTTCCCTATATTTTAAAGAAAATTTGGAAATTTAATCTTTAATAGTAAAAAAAAGAAAAAAAAATTGTCAAATTTAGGTATTTTTTAAACTTACGCTTTTTCGTGTACTTTTTATCGATCAACTCTTAAACAACTGTCCTGCCGGACAGTTTTAATTACAACGGAAAAAAAAATAATTATAAACAAGAGTAGATATTGAGCTACAATTAAAATAATGCGTTTTCGGGACAATAGTTTTTACGATATTTGCAGGTTTGATTATTTTCTATTAAAACTTGCTTAGAGGAGAGGAAAATCTCTTCTTTTTTTTTTTTTTTAAATAATTTTGGTGTCTAAATAAGTAAATTTAAAGTATAAATTTATAAACTATAAATTATATTCAAATTCTTATTATTTGTTGACTTTTTTGTTTCTGCTTCAAAACTGAACATTTATTTCAGCTTTGATAATTTAAACTAGATGGTCAATTCTTAGGTCTGTTAGCTGAGTAAAACGTAAATTTCAAGGGCAGTATCTTGTCCCTAAGGTCTGCCTCGAAGACGTGGTAAAGAGCTTTCTACTTCCTCGACAATGAGTTAACTACTTTCTAAAGTGAATTCTAAGCAGCAAGGCTGTCATTTGAAAGCATACTGAAAATGTGATTAGGAGGGATTAGATAAACCTGAAGGATTAATTGCAACTCTATTAAAGTCGTTTTTAATCTAATGAAAACAGAGAAGTTTTCTAAAACCTTTTACTCACAATGTAACTGACTAGCACTATTCTTAGTGTAACTTCTAACTTCAACAATAAACCAACTTCAATTGATAGGACTTTTACTTTAATTGTAAGAGCAACTCTGTATACTTTAATTGGAAGTTCTTGTAACCAATCTTCTCTTGTATTTTCTTCATTTAATTTCCTTTATTTTCCTTGTATTATTTCTACGGTTATCTTATCTTGATTTCCAAGTGAGTTTTGCTTTTATAAAAAAGAACTTTTACTACATGAGCTTGTTTTTTGTTCGGTATTAGTTCCAAATAGTTCCTTTAAATCTTAAATTAAAAATAATATAATTTCACTCTCCACCTCCCAAAAGCAACATTAATCCTAGGGAAATGTGTACCAAGAGAAATGTCCATTCCATTTCTATAATAATTATAGATTATAGATAATAATAATTATTATTATACCTCGATTTTTATTATTCTTCAAATTATTGTTTTCCAAAATGTATTCTATTTTAATTACATTTTATGTTATCTATTTAAGAGTTGCTGAATTACCGTACAAGATACTTTTGTCTCTCTTAAAATTCAATTGAACGCTGTGTCAACTTTTCAAAATTATTTTAGATCAGTGATTCTTTCACAGATCCATCATTTATTTTTCTTTATTGAAATAGCTTTTGGAACAAATACTGGGTTATCACATTAGGAAGAATTAGACATTAACAAAAAATCTCTACAAGACGTATAAAAATAAATTATTAACTATATAAATTATTATAATGACAAAAAGGGGTAAGGGCTAATTATAAATTACCACACAACCGATATCAAGTGTACAATTGCAAAAACAGCACTACAAAAATGGCAGACAGATTACAGTAATGTTAATAAAGGGAGATTCTATAAAACTATGGTAGATCAGTTACCTAGACAATCATGGTTTAAGGGAACTGTCATTAATAAATGGGTTGTTACGACAATAAGCAGGCTGAGAGCGAACCACGCGGTGTGTGGATCGTATCTTCACAGGATCAACAAAAGGTCCTCTCCTCTTTGCGTGGATTGCAATGAGGAGGAGGATTTCAAACATATAATAATGATATGTCCACGTTATGTATAGTAGAAAGGAAAACTAATGTTTGACGACTTATGCAGGTATTTAGATGCACCATTTCGCTACGAAGACATAATATTCTCAAGCAATATCTATGTGCTTAAATCTGTAGCAGAGCTAGCAAAGAAATATGAGTCTATTTAAAAGTTATATCCGATTAGAATGAATGGAAGAAAATGATTAGAGAAGGATTACTTGATTTTAATTTTGGTTAAGCTGTAAGGATGGCAGGAATATAGAGTACTGATCCATCCATTAACTGTAGTTTATGTAAATAGTTGTATATAGTAGAGGGATGAATGTGTGAAGCGAATGTATTTATAAGTAAGAATGGAGAGTAAGTGATATTCTAGTGATAAGCAGCTAGACGATGCTGGCTGTATGGCAGAAGCCATTGCAATAAAAAAGAAAAGAAAAAGGCGCTAATGGCTAAGAAGACGATGCGCCCGAACAATAAATTAATAAAAAAAACAAATAATAAATAAGATGTTACAATACTGCGAGTAGGTTAGGCTGGTGTTACTCCAACTAATTATATTCAAGAATATTTCAAAAAAAGTCTTTCTTAGAAAGCTTTGGAGGGATTGGCTCAGTAGTTAGCGCAATGGGTGTCTAAGTGGAGAAGATCCCTGGTTCCAATCCAGTTGCCTGACGCTAAATTTTACCCCTTACAGCGTGAAAAGCGATCAATTTGTAATAAGAATAACCATTTTGTTTTTTTAAATTCAAAGATCCTTAAATCTGCTAGCGGTAACAAAAACTAAAATAAAACCTAAAATCACTATTAATACATCTTCAATTACCTACTAGAGTAAGAGGAAATAAAAAAGTATAATTTTATAATTAAATAAAATGTATAAAAAAAATATTTACCAATCACTTGGTGAGAGTTATTTATGAAAATTTAATTAAAGTAATGAATTTGGCCCAGATTGATTTAAAAAAATGCGAATAAAAGGTTCATTCAGTCCATTTCCTGACCAGGCTCTTATACCAGAGGCGCACTAAATTCGAAACATTTCCACTTGAAATGCAGATCCTACTGCATTGAAGAGGAAGAGGAAGTTTTAACTTGTTTTTATGCAATATGCAGATCAATTCAGCATTTATCTAAAGCAATTTTAGGGCAAGTTATATAATTCCAAAGCCCTTTTAACTAGTCTGAATACGTTTGAATTGAACGATTTATAAATAAACCCACCTTATTTCTTCTCTAGGTAAGAAATGGAGAATTGCTTTCAATGTAACATAAATCTAGATTAGATTGGATTAAAACATAGTGGTCCTGTTTCCCAGGCGTTGCAGCCAAAAGAGGCTTTATGTGCAGAACCCTTGTATATACCTAGCAGGAGGTCCTTTTATTTCTTAGAAGGGCGAGAGGCTAATCTCTCTGGTCGATGTTGCGCATTACCTCCTCTGATTTCCAACAGTATGCGGCCTTATAACTAGCGATTATTTGTAATCAGACCTTGATCTGTAGAGTTCAGTGGTATAGACTTATTTGTGGCCCTACTGATTTGCTCTAATCTTCTAGCCCAATACCAAGGGATTTAGGAGGAGGTAGGTTGCTCTTCAAAATAACCGTCAGGTATAGTGAGTTAGAGTGAGTGGAATTGACAAATCTTGATACACTCGGCCACCCAAAAAAACATCGGCCCAAATTTTGGTTATGGAATGCTAGTTATTCCAGAAACTATACCCTGCTCTACTTCATGAAATGAAGGGAAAGATTTAATCATGAGAGGATGAGCTATTTCCCACCATCATAAACTCCCTCTCAAGCTGAGAACGTCTTTGCGGCACCGTTAATATAATCAACAAATCTACTCCGAATTGAGACAAATACATTGTGAACTATCACAAACCTGGTTCTGTAACAAGGAGTCGTCTTGTTTAGGAATCTCTTTCTGCTCCTTCACTACCTTACTTAGCTTACGAAGCTAAATTCATACCCTAATTATGATTAATAAAACAACAGGTAAAATAGGATTGATTTCTTCTCTATTAGAATTACCTTAACATCCCAGATATTATTTATTTATCTTTATTCCGAGCAGTTAAAAAAGTTGAATGTAAGGTCGATTAAAACAGTTTTAAATGAAGCAAAAAACTAATTTAACTCAGCTAGAAGAAAGGAGAAGTCCTCTGTGGAATTTGGTGTACAGTTGAATCCTTATCTCTCCACATTCTACGATGAATTACTGCAGCCCAGTCGAGCATTCTAACAACTAGGAACTTTAGACGTGCAATAAAAAATTCAAGACTTACGCACCTGATGATGCAAGACAAATCTTTCTCGTTCTTCCGCAAGTCCATTCCACTGTGCTTTCATCTTTTACACTTCCAGACAATTTCAACTGTTCATTGAGATGACGCTAGCCTTGTCATTTACTTTTCGAAGAAGGTCAATAATTGATTCATTGGAAAGCCACCAATCGATGGTAACTCCCTACATGTTATTGCGGGTGCAACATGTTACCCGCAGTTATAATTTCCATAAAGTTGCTTTAATAAAAGTAATAATGTTTTATTTAAAAAAAAACAAAAAAAACAAATACAATTTCATTCAAAATTTTGAAAAGCATTCTTTGGCATGGAAATTCTGTCTGTCGAAGGATTAACGCATAAATGAAACAAAACATAACTAAGTAACACTCAGTACAAAAATGACAAAATTAGAAAGAAAAATTAAATAAAAAATTGACAGCTTGAAAAAATGAAAAAGAAATAGAATTATAGATACTTGCCAATCGAAAGAATATAAAAGAAAATTATTACTTGCACTGAAAAAAGAAAAGAAAAATACATAAATAAGTACAATGAAAGTAAGAAAACTGAAACTGAAGACTGAAAATACAGTCTTACTAGATGCCAAAAATGAATATTCCTAATTAAATATATTTAATAGAAATACCCACAAGCCTTGAAAATAACAAGACTTTGATGGTCAAATCGTATGTCGGCGATAATGCCAAGCATGTCGCGCAAAGTCGATTAACCTTTTACAATCTTTTTCAGAAGAAGCGTTAAGAGAGGGTATCAGTGCTGATGCAGTAATAGAACTAAAGCCAAGGTACCGCTCTTGCAGTTCGCTAAGCGCAGTACATCAATGACCTTCCTCTTTCCATCTCTCATTCCCAGTATCACCTCTATGCTGATGATTTTCAGATTTACATATCCTTTTCCCTGTCGGATTTGTTTGAAGCTGTATTTAAACTTCAAGAAGACCTCAATAATATCTCAGCATGGGCCACGAACAATAAGCTTACCCTGAATGTAGAAAAGACCAAAGCTATAGTTATTGGCTCCAACCCACTCCTTAAATCATTGGCTCCTCTTCCTAATCTTTTCCTTTACAATACCCCAATAAAATATTGTTCCTCTGTGAAAAACCTTGGTATCACTTTCGATCAAAACCTATCCTGGAAAAACCATGTTTCCCAAATCTCTTGTCATTCCATCCATATCCTTAAGCAGTTTAATAGTTCCCGTCACCTTTTTCCAATTAAAACCCGGCAACTCCTAGTTTCCTCTCTTATATTCCCCCATTTCGACTATGGTTGTTTAGTGTATGGCGGTCTTTCTGGTGATATTGAAGCTAAGCTTAAGCGCCTCATGAACTGCTTCATAAGATTTATTTTCAGCATTTCCAGAGACTCTCGCATTTCGCACTGCTACGATGAGTTGAAGTGGCTTTTTCCTGTCTATCGCCGCCAATATTTTTTGGCTTCTTTCCTTTTTCAAGTCATCCAGTCTCAAAGGCCTTCCTATATTTTTCAACTCCTTAAGTTTAAATCCTCCATCCATTCCCGTAACACTAGATCTCGCTCATCTGATCTCTATATTCCCTCTCACCGTACCTCATCCTTTGACAAGTCCTTCCTCATACGTGCTACCTCTCTCTGGAACTCCTTGCCTTCATCTGTCCGCCATGCTCCTACCCTATCCATCTTTAAATCCCGTCTATTCAGTTATCTCCTTTCTATTCAGCTTCCTCCGAAATTCTAATTGTTTTAATTTATTTCCTTAATTTCTGCTGTTTTATTATTTTATTTTTACTTTCATTTTCACTTATTATATTTTCACTTTTGTAAATATTTATTTATTTATTTAATTTCTGTATAATCACAGGCCAAACTATTAAGGCCTCTAATTGTACCTGTGTTTATTCTTAGGGGACAATTGTCCCAGAATAATAAATTTCTTTTCTATTCTATTCTATTCTATTCTACATTCGCCCAAAAAATGATACAAATCTTCCCTCACAAGTGGGCAGTTAGCATCAGGACGGTCAAGCTATGGCAAGAAATTTAAATAAAAAAAAGTAATTGATCTATAAATTTTCAAATCTACCTGTAAAATGTGGCATTATCGTTTGAAAAGGAAAACAAATGAGAAAGTGGTCTGACCACTGCCACTTTTCTAGGGATCTTGGAATCACTGCGGACCCTACTCTAATAACGTGTCTACCCTTACTGCAATCCCAGCTACAACAATGCAAACAAAGGACCTGCACAGTAGATGGTATGTGCAACTGTTTGGGTTGAAATAGGAAACGTTTGGTTCATCAAGCATGCAAGACATTCTACATCCACTTCACTTTACGGCGTTTGATGAATATTTATTTCTAATTGCCACATTTTCCTTAATTAGATTAGGCACAAGATATCTGCTTGAGAATTAGGAAATTTGCGTTAATAAACACTTTGTGAATAACTCATTAAATTACTAGTGATTTACATTAAGCATAAGCTAAGAAATAGAATAAAAATGGGTAAAAAACTGGGTAGAATAACGGCTATTAATAATGTTACAGATGAAGAAAGACTGGCTGCAGTCGAGAACTACCTGGGTTTTTGTAAAAGTAAAGTAAAGTAAACGCCTATTTTTTCAGGTGGGGCTTAACCTCCAACTACCATTTACTAGGTATCATGGACGTAGGCGACTAGCAAACGTACTTTACTATTTCTCATTTATCCATTAAATAAAATCCAAGGCCAAGACCGGGAATCGAACCCAGTACCACAATTTAGCTTTGCAAGTCTCGCCTCTTAACCCGCTTGGCTACCGTTGGCTCCTTACTGGGTTTTTGTACAGCTCGCTCTTTTGTGGAGATTACTGTCTCGTAAAACCCTCTTGTTCTTGGGTAAAACCTTCGTTTTCTTTCGTTTCCTTCGTAAACTTTCGTTTCTTGACATTAATTACCTGTTAACTGCATCAACCAATACTCCGTCTAACTTGCATTTTGTTATATGTTTGAAAATATATTTGAAATTTTCCCATTTTTATGTCTTCTGTTTTTCATCTGATTTCTTTTTCAATTACAGAACCAAAACAGAACGCTTTCGTAGCAGATGCTTTATAGTCACTACCATTACAATAATAAAGCAGTAGTATTAAAATCGTCTCAAATATTCGAAATTATTATTAACAAATAAAGAAAAACTATTTAAAATGATATCTATTCTTTGGAAAATAAATTGGCTGATAGAGTGCTATTTAAAAAATGCAATGTTTTGCTAATTATATGTGTGATTAACATCCGCAAATGTGTTTTCAGATAATCTGCTTTCATGTTTACATATTTAACAATAAAATTAGAGTACGTCATAAATTATGAGAATATTGGGAATTTTCTACAGAGGGAGAAAATTGTAATGGACGATTAATTAAACCTCTACAAATGCCATTTTTGTAAAAAGGGATGAGCGCTGCATTTAGCGAATCTCCCGGAAGTTGCTGCTTCACAAAAAGAATAAACTACGAGTACGTTTTTATGCTAGCTTATTACCATGATAATGAAGGACATCGTTTGGATAGGAGAACGATTCGGTGTGTCGGAGTGTTTTTTTATGGAATAAGTACAAGAGTGGGTTTGTTGGGTATGCTATGACGTAAGGAACGGATTTTTATGTATTTAAAAATGCCAAATATTTAATTAAAATATGCATTTATTTTCGTCAATTATGTGGAAAATATGTGATTTTCTTAAAATATTTTCTGGAATATTTAAGTAAAATGGACATTTTTTTTAATGAAAATGGAATTTTTTGGGGGAGGGCAAGTTATATTGATTTATACAACAAAGAACATTTTTACTATTTATAAAAAGATGTGTTAAATTTTCAATTTTGAAAACTTCACTCTTCGAAATTGTTTGCAACCACATGAAATTTCAAATATTGGAACGTAAAGTGACGACGATCTGGGCGTAAAATGGACTTGTAACGACTAAAATCCTTTGAAATGAGGATTTTTAATTTTGTGGAAAGGGATATCTGCTCTAACCAAAGCCCGACACAGATCTGTACTCAGAGTAGACTTACTTGATGATGGAGATGTAAGGAAGGCTTGATAGGACGTCCTCTCTTTCTTTCTGTTTTTATTCTCTGTGTGCGATCCGGTGGCAATATGTTGGGTGACTTGGGAACGTTGAGAGCAAGAAACGCGCTTGTCACAAGCTGTGCAGTACAAAATGTCTCCATCACTTCGAAAAAGTTCTGCTGGAAACTCGCGAAGATATTTAGCAACCAGTTGTTTGTTTGTGGCCGATGTTCGTGGCATTTCACCCTAAAAAGAATACACTAAGTGACCGAACGAAATGAATTGGACACTTCAACGAACGAGCTGAAAGAACACACAACGTCAAAGAACAAACAAGTGCCCGTCACTGTTTAGCAGCATTCTGTGTAAATTACAATAACCATTGTACCCACTGTGATTCACAGCCCTACAGTCTGTGGTTCACAGTTCCTGTCAACCACCTCCCAATTATGAAAATATGCCCAAAATGAAAAATATGAAAAAATATGTACATATTTTGATTAAATATGAAGAAATATTTATTTATTTTAATCAAATATATATAAATACGCGATAACATCCAAATATGTGGAAATATGTGAAATAAAAGTAGACTCAAACGGCTTAAAAAGTGTCAGTATGAATACTTCTAGTTGAAAAACGTAAATTGCCTAGAAAAAAAATATGTAAATACATACGAATCCGTTCCCTAGTTATGAGCATAGGGCAGCGCCCTGCATGGAGGACAGTAATTACAATCTTTGGGAGGAGCACTTTGTTCCGATGTGGACGTTACGGTTCAGAGACATGTGTGAGGAAAGGGCAACGGTAGATGAGAGGTCGTAGATGTGGTCAAACGCCAGCTCTGTCCTAGATCGTTTAGTCCGGCCTCTTAAGCTTCAAGCTAGCAAGGTGTGCTGCAACTCTAACTGCCAACCTTAATTACCATTCCCTAACTGAGAATTAATTAATGCTGCAACTTGTTATCATTCTTTTCTAGTTACTACTGGAAAAACTAATAATCAAAAATAAATAAATTTACAAAGGTCTATGTTATCATCTTCTTTTCCTTCATAAAGGAAAAACAAAACTAGAAGTTACAACAATATGATTGGTGATTAAACAGCCGGCAGGGCAGACTGAGGTGTTTTCAGATAGGTTATAGAAATTCTTCAAATAAAATCGAAACTGTCGCAACTTCCTAATTCCATTGAGCCCAACTGAACTCCGCATCACCTACTTGAGCAAAATTAATATGTTCTGTTTACATGATCTTCAAGAATTTCTACCATCTGTCACTATTATTACCAGAGTGCTACAGGAAACATGTTGTGACAGCGAGGGAAAAAGGAAACAACACCAATACACACTAAGGTGCAAGCATAGTTCCACGAAAAGCGACTACTTGAAGAGAACAGAAGAATGCAATAGAACAATCTAGATGTCCAGAGGAGCAATTTCCGTTAATTGGAAAAAGAAAGTCCATAACTTCGTCGTTACTCCCAAGGATGTGGGAGACAAGATTTATTAGAAAAAGGAAAGAATAGTTATTTATTCTACGAGTGTGTATAGTTGACTTTTCACACGCTGAGTCCAGATTTTGCACACATGAACATTAGCTAGTGTACAACTGGTCGAAGAAGTGAAAACACGATTCCGTGCCCAAAATTAAATATTTTCTGCAATTGTTTCGATAATTTAGAAGATAATCTCTACAAACGTAAAATTACCCGCCAAAGAATAAAGCAATATATTCAATAAAATTGTTAAGTTATATTTTAATTTACACCATTATTATTATTAGTAATATTATTAATTTTGTTATTATTAGTCTGGGGGAATGTGAAAGCGTTGCATTTTATTTTATGCCTAGTTTAATTATAATAAAATAGCTTACGATTTAGGCATTTAATGAACTTACTTATATAAAATATACAGGCTAAAAACTAAATTAATAAAATGCAGATCGAACACAGTTGTTAGGAAATTTTAAATTTTCAACTTACAAATTAAATAATTTAGTAAAATAAAGAAAACGCCTAATTTTTCCGGCCTACCAATTAGGTGTCCCGGACAAGGGTGGATGAACATAATCTATTAACATTTTTACTAACAAAAGTAAGCTCAGATCTCCCACATATAAATCCACGTCTCTTGAGACTAGACCAACCTCCGCCCCAAATTAAATAATTTTTTTCAAATAAAGATAAGACAAAAATAATAAAGAAAATTTTAAGTATAAATCTCAGTTCAAAATAAATTAAACAACATTCCCTTGTACTGAGTACTTAATATTTCAAGCAAGTTGTTATGCCATGTAATGCAACTAACCAAGAAAAGTGTATTAATAATTTTAAGTTTTTAATTTAAGTTTATATTCTATTATTGGAATTAAGTGTTTTAGGGGTTTAAAAAAAATTCAAACTCTTTTTTTAGAAATTTTAGAAGATTTTAAAAGACATCTCGGCATTACACATAAAGCCTGAATAATAACTCGCTTTACGTTTAATTTCAAACCAAGAATAGACCTAGTGGTTATTCTTATAGACGATCTGTTTAATTTTATAAAGTATTTAGGCATTAGATAAAATGGTAGGATTTTATAATCGATATCATTTACTTACCATTATTTCCTTCGCTGAATGGTATTCTATCTTGCTAATGCTTTCAGTAAGTTTGAGTTAGTAATGAAACTAAAAAAGTAAAGAAACGCCTACTTTTTCCAACTACCAAGGTGTCTTGGACGGAGACGACTAGCAAACATACTTCACTACAAAGTTCTCTTATTAAACATTGAATATGAAAATCCCTGAAAATCAATAGCCTAGACCAGGGGTCGGCAACCTATTTCAAGTAGAGAGCCATTTCTCCTTAAATAATTTTAATAAATATTACCAAGAGCCACAAGGATCTTAGTGTAAACAGACTCTGTAGATCATTTGTATTCACAATTTATTATTTTATGATATTCAATAACATTTAAATGTTTTAAAACTGTTTCCGGTAGGACAGCTGTATAAGGGTTGATCGTCCAAAAATTGCTCGAAAAAGCGTAACGTTGAAAAACACCCAACTTTGACAATTTTATATATTATTTTCATATATTGCAAAGTAAATAAACGAATAAATAATAACTAAACCTGTATTTGAATGAAAATGGCGGCAGTCTTTTACAATAACGTACTGTATTTTATTATAATTCTATTCAATTTCAAACCTATCGCATTTAAAATTCTTTTTGGAAAAATATCTCTACTTTAATAAATGAAATTTTCATTTGTTTCAATAAAATTGAAATATACAATATATTTTGGGCAGGCTGAAGAGCCACAAAATTTGGATAAAAGAGCCGCATGCGGCTCGCGAGCCGCGGGTTGCCGACCCCTGGCCTAGACCAATACCGCAATACATCTTAGCAATTTTGAGTAAGTTATCTAATATTTTTCTGCAAGTGCTTTAATTTTCAGAGAAATTTTCGTCACTCTCGCGTGAAATTAGTCGTAGCGTCATAATATATATTTTTTTTAATTTATTTCGTTATTTACAATCTGTATAATACAATATATACAATAAGTAAATAGGGAGAATGAAGGATAAATGGATGCGTGAAAGGCAGGAGGAAAGGAACTGCCCAGCGGTAGCACTTTCTACAGGATATGGTTTATAGGCCTTCAGACTGCAAGGAAGTCGCGGGATCACTGGCGATTCAGTCAGCACTTATTGTTAGGAATGTCAGAGGAGGCGAGAGACTGTACTAGAGGATTAGAGCTAGCCGAGAGAGAGCAGTATGGAATTTTTGATATTTAGTCTTGTTGGCGAGTTGGTGTACGAGCGTCATAATATGAAACCAGTATGAGGTATGCGTTAAATTACAGAACAGGGATTTCTTAAATTTCATATAATATTAAAAAGATATTGCTAGATTATAATTTTAAATTTAAAATCATATTTATTAAACTGAATTTAAAATCTACTAAATTTACTGCATTATTTTTTAATTATTATTTAAGCGAGAACTTATTGATTAAACACAAATCGAAGTAGCTCATTAAACTTTAAACTGGTGACTTTAGTGATTTTTGAATTAAACATTTTTGTTTTAAACAGAAAGTTAAAAGGAATTTTGGAGGCATTTTCGAAAAATTTTACAAAAAAGTTAAAATTCCATTGAGGATTGTGTTACTTCGGGATTTTTGAAATTATCTACCAACTTGGAATTTAATCAGAACATTAAAATGCTCTTTATAATATCTAGTTGGAAAATAGAGAGCGAAGAAAAAACCCTATTTACTAAAAGTCGGACTAAAAAAAGTTTTATTCGCTGCAGAATATTGAGTCTGAATAAAAGGGATAATTGATATTAAATTGAAGTGCAAGGATGCATAGAAGGTAGATAATGCAATGTACGTAATATTGCAAATCCTATTAAAGTGAAGAATAGTACCACACATTTTACATTGCCAACCTCTGCAAATTATTAGATTGGATTACTTGGAATTCAACATCTGCACTTAGAATTCAACATCTGTACGTAGAACTCAACATCTGTTCTTAGAATTTTATCGAACTGCGTAAAAGCTATTTCTTTACAAGATAATCAGGAGAATTAAATGATTTCTGCATAAAATTGCAGTTTTATTTTATCTTATATTTTGTGCATTCAATTTGCTGTTGAACTCAAACAAAATATTATGCAACATCAAAACCCAGACAAACGAACTGATGTTAACAGGTGCTATCTATCGATTACAGAAAAGACAATCGACCAAGGATCTGTTCTCTTAACAACAAACAACTGTTGCACTGCACTTCAACACCAAAACCTGCCTGGATGCAAGGTATTAAAGTAGGGGTTGCGCTCCAATCTTCAACGAATTCAATCTCTTTAAACCGTTCTTATTGCTCAATTTCATGTTTTAAATCTGACCATCTCCATAGACTTTGAATTTCCGTTTGTAAGTCAGGTTGATAGAACTCAAAACACTTATAGAGGGAGAAAAATAGAAGTTTGTTAAATCTCTTAAGAATTGAAAACCACCGTCATGGTAGACCCAATCGTCTGAGTAGAACACCAAGAACCACAGTTTAGTAGTACAAAATACAAAAACAAATCTTAATGAGAAATTTTTCAGGAAAGGAAAAGCGCGCGTCAATGAGATAGTAACCTCGCGGACAATCCAGTTTCACAATAGGGAAGTACCCACATTTATGCAAAACGAAGAGTAACATAGGCCTAATGACCACTTTGTAAAGGAGGAGTTTGTTGGGCACAGGCATTTTCGAGTCACGTATAGGAAATGGTAGTCGTATAGTCAGTTTGCCTGAGTTTACTTTGTCCTGAACATGTATAGTGAAATTGAATTTGATGTCCAATGTTAAGCCTAGCTACTTGACGTGGTTAGACCTCGGGATCGGAGAATTGTTATATTTCATTTTTGTCAGTTAAGATAAGGTCTGTGTTTGGTGAAGAGTATGGCGTTAGACTTGTCGTGGTTTATTTTAATTTTCCACTTAGTGCAGTATTTAGTTAGTCTGTCTATTGCAGAGAAAGTTTGCTGGTGATGGTGTCAGTTCTTCAAGATGACGTATATATTTCCATATGATTAGGGTATGGAAAGTACAACTTTACATCATGAACTTAATTTTCGCAATGACAATTTTAAGCTTGCGACAAATGACTACTTTCATTGTCTGAAGAATAGTTGTTTATTATTAATAAATGAGGGATATTTGGTTCCAGTTTGACAGAGAGTGGTCGTCTTGACTTACAAGTGAAAACTCTTCAGCTGCTTAATTTTTTAATTAATTTTTTCTAATTAATTTTTTTCTGTAATAATTTCAAAAGTTTAATAATAATATATCATGTTCTAAACTTTAAACAATGAGGCTACCTTATAGAACAGGGGTATAGAACATTGGATTAATTGGATTGGATTAAGTGAGGTGTTGACAAGGTAACAAAGTATCAGATGAACACAGTATTGGGTTATATTTGTTATTAAACCTCCAAGTTTGAGAAAAATGTATCAATCCGAAGTCTTTACTCAATGGATTGTTCAATTTTTTTTGGAGATCTTCCCAAAAATACCACCCAGGATTTTCGGCAAACTTCGTTTGTACATTACACTCTACACTTAGTGCTTTGGGGAAGGTTTCCAATTACTTTCAGTGTCACGTTTTACAAACGCGATAATGTTTGTAACAATTATAATATGAATACTGTTTTTTGGAAAAAATATTTTAGTCAAAACCTTGAGAATAAGTGGAAGTAGTGATTTAAAATCTGCATACAGTTGTATACAATAAGTAAATATGGAGAGAGTGATGAACTGTTGTGGGAGGAGAGCAGGAGAAGAGAAACTTTAGAAGAGAAGAGAATGCGAGGAGGAGAGTATGAGGAGGAGAGAGTGAGGAGGAGAGAGGAGAAGTGAGGAGGAGAGAGAAGAGATAGGAGAATAATGATTCCTAAATCATCTGAAGACCCATCTTCATCCTACAAGGAAGTCGTGGGGCCACTGGCGATTCAGTCGGTGAGGAGTATTAGGGATGTCAGAGGAAGCGAGAGACAATACAAGAGGATTAGAGCTGGTCGAGAGAGTAGTATGGCATTTTTTGTATTTAGTCTTGGCGAGTTGGTCTATGAAGGGAATGTTGAGGTCGTTGTGAAGAGTGAGGTTTGTCACGTAGAAAGGAGCGTCAGCTATCTGTCGGAGTAGTTTTGACTGAAATGTCTGTACAGTCCGTATGTTTGTAGGTTTGGCTGAACCCCACAGCTCTAGTTCGTAAGAGAATAGTGTTGTGAGTTCAATGGGTAATTTAGAGCGTCGTCCAAGAAGTCTGTAAAGCAGTATTACTATAATGGGCTAAAATTTGAAAAACAATCTTGATTTGCACTTTTGGCAGAAAGATTCCGGCACCGTTCTCCGCGTATCGTTATGAATCACATTGCTCTACGGTACTTTTAATATCATTGAATCCAAAAACAATTTAGTAAGTACATTAGAAATAGACTCTTTAATAAATATATATATTAATATTATAAAATTAAAGAAATGTTCGTTAGAGCCAGGAATGTCGCAAAAATTTCTTATTTATAACTTGTCTTTTAATACGGGCATTATCATAATTGAAGAGGAACTAAATCTATCTTCCACACTAATTCTGATTAATCAGAATAGCCACAACGCTAATTGGACCACTAGGATTTAGCGACGAGTTCGTTCTATCTTGATTTGTGTTTGCTTTGTGTACACGGTATTATTCGCTGAAGGTTATTGACAATATGTCTGGACCTTGCCTGCTCTTCATTGTAGTAGATTGCAGGGGTAACAGTTGGCGCTGATGAATTTGGTTATGCTTAATGAATGCAGACTAGAGATTCATGCTAGAGATCATAGCGTGACTGGTGTTAATGAGCTCTTGCAAGAAGTTTTTTTCTCTTTCACAGCAATAACCTTCTTTCATTTAATTTCAAAGAAGATAAAAAAAGAATTTAAAAAGCTCCTTAGGGTTTCATCATTAACGACTAGAGTTGCTTTGTTCATGATATTATAGACTTGCAAATTGTGGAAGGAAGTATTTAATTCAGAATTTAATCTTTCGCTACGAATCCTTTGAGAGCTGCAACCTGATTCACGATCAATCTTCTTCGAGATACCACCACGCCTAAACATAAAAACAGCCTTTATTAGGCATTTGAGGGTCGTTTGAAAAGTCCGTGCAAAGTCAGAGAGATAGCACTACTGGCGCGTATCGAGGTTATGTTTAGTTAGTAGCATCTCTTGGAAGAACACACACCAAGTTTCAGCCAGATCGGTCTATTTCTTTGTGTTTGGCATTCGTTTGAATCGAGGAAGTCGAGTGATTTTCAAAAAATGGACGAAAAAGAATTTCGTGTGTTGATTAAACACTACTTTATGAAAGGCAAAACGCCTCAGGAGACTAAAGAGAAGCTTGATAAACATTATGGTGACTCTGCACCTTCGATTAGAACAGTTTATAAGTGGTTTCAAAATTTTCGGAGTGGCCATATGGGCACAAGTGACGCTGAACGTTCTGGACGCCCTGTTGAGGTTACTACTCCAGAAATCATTGATAAAATCCATGATATAGTGATGGATGACAGAAGAGTGAAGGTGCGTGAGATTGCTAGTGCTGTGGCCATCTCGAATGAACGGGTACATAATATTTTGCATCAACATTTAGACATGACAAAGCTATCCGCAAGATGGGTGCCGCGATTGCTCACGCTTGACCAAAAACGAAATCGTGTGAAGATGTTGCAAGGACAGGTTTGCAGCTGTTCCAGAAGAATCCGCAGGACTTTAAGCGTCGTTTCGTCACTGTGGATGAAACATGGATACATCACTACACTCCTGAGTAGAAAGAACAATCTAAACAATGGGTTACCAAGGGGGAATCTGCGCCAAAAAAGGCGAAGACTGTTCCTTCGGCCGGAAAGATTATGGCGACTGTCTTTTGGGATTCACAAGGAATAATCTTCATCGACTATCTGGAAAAGGGTAAAACTATTACAGGTGCATATTATTCATCGTTATTGGACCGTTTGAAAACCGAGCTGCAAGAAAAATGCCCACGATTGGCCCACAAAAAAGTCCTTTTCCATCACGATAACGCACCAGCTCACACCTCAGCAGTTGTGGTCGCAAAATTAATGGAAATAGGGTTCCAACTCGTTTCACATCCCCCCTATTCTCCAGACTTGGCTCCCTCGGACTACTATTTGTTCCCCAATATGAAGAAATGGCTGGCGGGAAAAAGATTTTATTCAAACGAGGAGGTGATTGCAGAAACGAATGGCTATTTTTCAGACTTGGACAAATCCTATTATTCGGAAGGGATCAACAAACTAGAGCAGCGTTGGACGAAGTGTATAAGCCTAAAAGGAGACTATGTTGAAAAATAAAAAAGGTTTACCCCAAAAAATTAAGTAGTTTTTATTTTTGCACGCACTTTTCAAACGACTCTCGTATTACCCAATACCTGGGATTTTAAAAACGAATTTCACTTATATGATAGAATTTACTATAAACGCCTGCCAAAAATGTAGTTTTTAAAGTCTAAATGTCATGCAAATATGCTTTAAATATTCTGTAAGTGGTTTTAGACATTAGCTTTTCGAGATATGAAATATCTTAAACTGCTTTTATTTGAGAAGGAACACTTTGTTGCCAGGAGGATAGTTTTCATTGTTTAAGCATGGAACTTAAACAAGTTTAAGTGACAAAATGATAATATGATACGATATATCATGTGAGATGTAATACATGACGTATGATATGACGTTTATAATATCATACGACACGTAATGGCGGTGACAGTATTAAAAACAAAAAACAAAATCTGGCAAAACACTCATATGACTTTTTGAGCCGCAGTTTATGTAGATAACGATTTTTGATGGAGTCTTTGAAATTGTGCGAAAACAGAATTAATTCTTAAAGTGGCGTTTTTGTTCAAATTTGGAATTTTACTCGAGAGTAGACTCGATTCCTAACCATATATCTTGGGTGAGGAGGTCGCAGATTACACTTTAAACAGATCATTATTTGGTCCAAACCTTATTGCCGGGCCTCGTGATGGCACACAGTCCAAATATCAAATCTGTCCTTTCCACGGTACTCTCGTCGAAGACAATTCCACTTGGTATACTTTATCTGAACTTATCAAACCTTCAATAATCAGATCCATCTGACTATAATCACAAGCGCTTTTGTTCCTAAAGAATTTGAATAATAAATTCAGCTCGAAACAAAGTAATTCATAATCAAGAATAATGTCATGAATGTCCCCTTCCCCCCAAAATCAAAAGATTTATTAACGGTACGCTAATTAAGAATAAACGTTTGTACGGAAGATTATTGGGGCGCCGTGATGATGTGGAGACACTGGCATTACCACATCATCATTGCATTCGAATTTTAGACAAAGTTGAACACATTAACTGCAAAGGAGAAGGAAATTAACCTCAATCATTCCTTGGCTTTGATGTAAAGGATCAAAATCCATTTGTATGACCTCAAGGTGACATCCATCTGTTTCGTTGATTACATCATCATCATCTACTAGTCTAGATGTTTGAACACATGAAGATCTAATCTCACGTTCTCCTCATAATTAGATACTTTATTACTCGTCTGACTGGAGTTTATAGATGTTGGTTTCGAGATCAATGTTTCATTTCAGAATTAAGACTTAAGGTTGGTTGGATTGTCTGTTTATTTATAAAGAAGTACTTAAGTTTAATGAAAATAAATTAAATCAAAATTAAATATTACCTTAATTAAAACTGTCCGGTAGGACAGTTGTATAATAAGGATTGATCGTCAAAAAATGCACGAAAAAGCGTAACGTTAAAAAACACCCAACTTTGACAATATTTTTCTCTTTTCCTATAAAAGATAAAATTCCCAAATTTTCTTTAAAATATAGGGCAAACCCTCCTTTATAACTGTAATTTTTTTGCAACCCCCCAGACCTAATAGATTTCGAGAAAAAAGTTGCCGAAAATGAGCAAAAACGGCATTTTCAGAAATTGTTGTTGTTCTTCTTCTTCTTGTTGTTGTTGTTGTTACCTTTTTTGTAAACTACGTAGCGCCTAAACGCGAGAACCGATTTTCATGAATGAGGTGACATTCGATTCGGAATTTTATGTAGATGTGCCTTTTGGGGGTCTCGACGCTGTACACCGAATTAGAGAGGAGTTAGCCCCCTTTATGTAAGGCCCCCTTAAAAATTATTATTACTAATTACTCTGTAAATCTTAGCCCGATTTTGATAAAATTTGGTAGGATGATAGAGTTAGGGCTCCCCTACGTAACATTAAAGCGGCGATCTGCTCTTACACTAGTTAAGGGGAAGTATAGCAATCGTTTCAAATTATCGACAAGTGAACTGATTTTCATGAATGAAGTGTCATTCGAATCGAAATTTTGTACAGATTTACACTTTAAAAGTCTCGTCGCTACGCCTTATATGGAGGGGAGTTTGCCCCACCCAAGTAAGGCCGTTTCTAAAACTATTATTACCAATATTTCTATAACGCTTTGTCCGATTTTGATAAAATTTAGCACGAAGAAGTGATTAAAGCTCCTCTACATGGCTGTGAAGTGCCATCATGCTCTTACACCTACTAAGAGGAAGTACTGAAATCGTTAAAATTATCAATGAGTGAAACTATTTATACATTAATGAATTGTCGTTCGATTCAAAATCTTTGCCTCTTTGCCTTTTAGGAAGAAGTACTGTAATCGCCCGTTTATTTTTCTTACTCCTCTTAAAAGGAAGGTCTGAAATCGCAGTTTAAATTTGCTTTTTACGTACAAATACCATCCTATTTTATATAAAAAGTCTTTCTCAAAAAAATTGTTATTGAGGATGGTTTGGAGACCGCAACTATAATCATTCTTTAAAAAGATCTCTCCAGTGGTAGTTACGGTTCCTACTTAAACCTTATCTGGTTATAATGATAGAATTGCTTATTCCAAATTTAAAAAAAACAGTAAAGCAGATATGTAACTTAGCAAAATAGACAAAAATGAAAATCTATCCAAAAGGTACAAAAATCTCCTTAACAAAAACTTACAGTTTAAAAAGTTAAGTATAAGGGTTGATTAAACGCCAAAAGGTACACAAATCAGCAAGTACCCAACATTTCATTCAAGCTTAGTTGATATAATTTAAGTAATTTTGCTGCATTAACTTTTCCTTCACATTTTTTAGAATTTATTAGATGTCACAGACCCTTATGCTGGCCATTTTCATCTACAAAAAATTTGTTCAAGTAGCACTGTAGATTGAATGTAATATCTATTAATCTATAATAATCAAACTATTAATTACAGGTTAAAAAGAAAACGTTATAAAAAATAAAAAAAAATACGAGGCTACAAAATTTAAAAACTTTTTTAAAAAAATGCTTACACCAACATACATCAATGATTTCGATTATTTTATTTTTAATAAAAATCGTCTGTTTAAGTTTATTCTTCGATTAAAGTAATTGTTATTTTATGTAGAAGTCAAACGTTTATAATAATAGGTAATAATTATCTGGCTTTATCGCAAATAATATAGTTTTCTTCAATCACACTCTCAATGTAGCTGTTCTTCTCACAATGTTATATATATGTTATGTAATATAAAATAAATAAGTATTGCATACTTTTAGGACAGCTAATTATTCCAGTATTTTACTGTAAGTAAAATTAAATTACAATTGAGAAATGAATAATTGTTGTTGAATAATCTACTTGTTATTAACTGTGTGTTATTTGTGCTCACGAATATTTCGGTAAGACGAATTCAAGTCTGAAATATTGTTTTAAATCCTCCGTGATTCAAATTTAAACAGTAGCCGACTCTAACTTTGTCTTTTTCTACTTTAACATGCATGTATAAGATGTGACAACTTCAGAATAAAGGGCATATTAAAGATAAATCAGAAGAATAATTTGGAATAGAATTAAAATAAAGTACCTATTTAAAAACGAAGATATAAATGCATTTTATCATAATTATAACCAAATAATATTATGAACGAACTGGCCAGCATAAGGGTCTGTGACATCTAATAAATTCTAAAAAATGTGAAGGAAAAGTTAATGCAGCAAAATTACTTAAATTATATCAACTAAGCTTGAATGAAATGTTGGGTACTTGCTGATTTGTGTACCTTTTGGCGTTTAATCAACCCTTATACTTAACTTTTTAAACTGTAAGTTTTTGTTAAGGAGATCTAACCTAAATGAAGTTGCAAAGCTTGAGAAAAGGAAAAAAAAAGTTGTGTGTTAAGTTAAATAAAGTATCTGACCACTCTTTCAATGAATTTTTAAAACTCTTCGACCAAACAGAGCTTAGCCTCCAGGCTGAGCTTGCCTTCGGTGACCTCTACGTTTACTGATGTCCTATTGAAACCTTTTGGTAGAGGTCGGGCCGACTAACTTTTATAATTTAGCTATTTACTTTAACAATACTTACTACCTACTTACTTTAATAATTAAACTATTAGTCAAATATCTAAATATTTTTTAATTTATTTTAAAAGCTGTATACTACATAAAAGGCAATTATTTTTTAATTATAAATGTTTTTTAACAGTTATATACTAGATTTATCAAGAAGTAATTTGCTGTAACGGTCATAATATAATTTTGGGTGCCCAAGAATAAATAGTAATAAAATAATATGCCTATATATTTTAAATTAATTTTTTAACAAATTTATAATTCAATTTTTGTGTGACTAATTTTCAATCAGTAAATTCAATATTATTAATATATCATGTTGGCGTAATACCCCCGTTAATAGTATAGTTACGGAAGATACAAGTATGAATGTCAAAATTGTAGAAGGTAGATAGCACATAGTTTCAAGGGGTGGGGGAAATAGTAAAAAATCATGCAAAGCTAAATTTGGACATCACTAGTCATGGACCAGGTCAGTAAACTTCTATTAAGACATCTACTATTTGGTAATGAGCTTCATTGTGGCAGTTTCTTTGTAAGCTTAGGAGAGTAACTGTTAACAAATGCAAGTCCACTTTTAGCCTGACATTTCTCTTTACCGACTAAATTATTGTGTTTTTCTGGAAGTCTTATTCATAAAGCCGTATTTTGATTTTGTGAATGGCTGTGGAATGTCTATTTGGCTAAAAGAAGTTAAATAGGAGTTAGGATGATTTTTAAGTATAAAGGTAGTATAATTAAAACTGTCCGGTAGGACAGTTGTATAAGGGTTGACCATCAAAAACTGCACGAAAAAGCGTAACGTTGAAAAACACCCAACTTTGACAATTTTTTTCTCTTTTTCTATAAAAGATAAAATTCCCAAATTTTCTTTAAATCTTACTCCAAACCCTCCTTTATAACTGTAATTTTTTTGCAACCACCCAGATCTAATAGGTTTCGAGAAAAAAGTTGCCGAAAATGAGCAAAAACGGCTTTTTCAAAAAATTTTCTTGTTCTTGTTCTTATTCTTATTCTTGTTCTTGTTCTTGTTACCTTTTTTGTAAACAACGTAGCGCCTAAACGCGTGAACCGATTTTCATGAATGAGGTGTCATTCGATTCAATATTTTATGTAGATGTGCCTTTTGGGGGTCCCGACGCTGTACATCGAATGGGAGAGGAGTTAGCCCCCTTTATGTAAGGCCCCCTCCAAAATTATTATTACTAATTACTCTGTAAATCTTGGCCCGATTTTGATAAAATTTGGTAGGATGATAGGGTTAGGGCTCCCCTACGTAACATTAAAGCGGCGATCAGCTCTTACACTTGTTAAGGGGAAGTATAGCAATCGTTTCAAATTATCGACACGTGAACCGATTTTTATGAATGAAGTGTCATTCGAATCGAAATTTTATACAGATTTGCACTTTAAAAGTCTCGGCACCGTGCCTCATAAGGAGGGGAGTTTGCCCCACCCAAATAAGGCCCTTTCTAAAACTATTATTACCAATATTTCTATAACGCTTAGTCCGATTTTGATAAAATTCAGCTCGAATAAGTGGTTAAAGCTGCTCTACGTTGCTGATTCTCTTGCTCCTACTAAGAGGAAGTACTGCAATCGTTTAAATTATCAATGTGTGAACCGATTTAAATCAATGAATTGTTCGATTAAAAAATCTTTGCCTCTTTGCCTTTTAGGGAGAAGTACTGCAATCCTAGTTTATTTTTCTTACTCCTCTTAAAAGGAAGTACTGAAATCGTAGTTTAATTTTGCTATTTACGTACAAATACCTTCCTATGTTATTCAAAACGCTTTCTCAAAAAAATTGTTATTGAGGATGGTTTGGGAGCCGCAACTACAATCATTTTTTAAAAAGATCTCTCCAGTGGTAGTTAACACCTTATCAGGTTATAATGATAGAATTGCTTATTCCAAATTTTAAAAAAATCTGTAAAGCAGATATGTAACTTTGTAAAATAGACAAAAAGGAAAATCTATCCAAAAGGTACAAAAATCTCCTTAACAAAAACTTACAGTTTAAAATGTTAAGTATAAGGGTTGATTAAACGCCAAAAGGTACACAAATCAGCGAGTACCCAACATTTCATTAATACTTCATTAATATTTAAGTAATTCTACTGCATTAATTTTCATTAATAAGTTATTTTTTAGAATTTATTAGATATCACAGACCCTTATGCTGGCCACTTCATTTATATTATTTTTTTGTTATAATTATGATAAATCATATATACGTACATGCATGTTAAAGTAAAGATAAAGTTAGAGTAGGCTACTGTCTTGAATTCGTCTTACCGAAATATTCGTGAGCACAATTAACACACAGTTAATAACAAGTAGATTATTAAACAATAATTATTCATTTCTCTATTGTAATTTAATTTAGTCCCCCTAATTTTACTTATAGTAAAATACTGGAATAATTAGCTGTCCTAAATATATGCATATCTTATTTACTTTATATTACATATATACAACATTGTGGGAAGAACTCCTAGATGGAGAATGTAATTGAAGTAAACTATATTATTTGCGATAAAGCCAGATAATTATTACCTATTATTATAAACGTTTGACTACTTCATACAATAACAATTACTTTAATCGAAGAATGAAAAACCGACGATTTTTATTTAAGAAATAAAAATAAATAAATAAAATAAACAAAATCATTGATGTTTGTTGGTGTAAGCATTTTTTTAAACAAGGTTTTGAATTTTTTAGCCTCATATTTTTATTTTATTTTTTATAACGTTTTTCTTTTTAACCTGTAATTAATAGTTTCATTATTATAAATAACTAGATATTACAGTCAATCTACAGTGCTACTTGAACATATATTTTGTAGACGAAAATGGCCAGCATAAGGGTCTGTGATATCTAATAAATTCTAAAAAATAACTTATTAATGAAAATTAATGCAGTAGAATTACTTAAATATTAATGAAGTATTAATGAAATGTTGGGTACTCGCTGATTTGTGTACCTTTTGGCGTTTAATCAACCCTTATACTTAACATTTTAAACTGTAAGTTTTTGTTAAGGAGATAATGATTAGCAGTAAGTAGAGGAACTGTTGTTACAGTTTACAGTGTGGCTTTACGTCCTACTATCAAATAGGAGGCGACTAGGAAACATCCTTTACTGTAACTTTCTTGTATTTACCATTAAATAAAATCCAAGGCCTAAGACCGGGAATCGAACCCAGTACCACAACAATACATATTAGCTTTACTGGTCTCGCCTCTAACCGCTCGGCCACTATGGCGCCTGATTAAGTATGAATGAGGGTCCAAAACAGGTCTTGTTCTTGAAGGAGATATTTCCAAAAATCTTCGTTTCTAATAAACAAGAGTCGCTAGATGGCTTGTGGGACGACGAGCGAATGTCGGGTGTTGAAGGACGCCGCCTTACTACTCTCTCGATGGCTGGCGAAGAAGGGAAATTGTCAACGTGGATACTGAAGATACCACGACTGTTAGTTTCCATAAGTTACGTCTAAATTGGCTTAGAGTGTTGAAATCGCCTCCTGACTGAAAACCCTTCACGATTCGGCTTTTGCCATAGCTGGTTTTAGAATTTGGTCATATCTATTTAAAATTCCTACTCCCCCCCCCCCCACAAGATGGAAAATCATTCCAAGAGATCTAAGCAAAAATGAATCTCTATGTCGCTATGGTTAAATGACAGTAATGTACTCAGCACAAGAAAAATGACTAGTGAACCACTGGGCTCGCAGTTCTGTACAATTCGGTCAATATTCCGGAAGAAATGTATCTCCAGAGCTGGTAAAAATGATCAAAATTTTAAATTTTGCCTTTAGGAACAGATGATTCAAAGAGATGCCAAAGAATTGGATACCAAGTAAAATATCTATTCCTAAAATATACCTTTAAAAAAGGGACTTTAATGGTTACATTTAGCTAGCAGGTTATAAATTTAGGTTAAAATTTGATGTAAAGTTCTAATACCAAACTTATTTATTCATTGCGATGATTTAGCCAAAATCTCCTTTTTAAACTCTGCAATTACTATTTGTTCTTCAGTATGAAATTGCTATGCAGAGAAATTTATTTTGTTAATAACACAGAATGGTGGTCTTGGTTTTGCGCTGAAAGGTATAACCTGCGCTCATTTAATCCTTATTAATGTATAACAACAACTGGAGGTTATTAAGTAGTGTAAGACGGCAAGGAAGCTAATGGAGGCAGTTCATTAAGTTCTGTTAGGTTGTGAACATGGCGAAGAGGATTTAGGGAAGTTATCAAAACACAAGGATGGTTTACCTTCCTCACAATTCAGATATATTTTGACAGATGTCAGAACAAGGTAATAACCGAATTAGTTATCAAGTTTACCTTTAATAATATTGCATTCACTCGTCGCTTGCCATTCTGAAATTCAGATGAGATTAGTAAACCATATTGTTCCCCTTTTCATGATTAAAACGAAAAATGCAATTATTATAATTATTAAAAAAGGAAAAATATAAACATATCTAATATTTTGTAATATATTGTTTCCAATCTAATAATTGCCGAATAGATAGTGAGTGGAACCCTGAATACATTCTGGATTAAGTAATAAATTTGATCCTTTACATGAAAGATATTGATCTCTCAAATATGTGGCAGGAGGTTTCCAATTTTATTGGTAATTAAACGCAACTCTCCCAAAATTACCAAAAAATTATTAAACCTTGTTTGTAACAGATGTAAAATTATTTTTTAGCCATTTTGAGTATGTTTGAGAACATCTAAAGCTCCTAACATTTGATTTTTCTTAGAAAAATCACTCGGAAAACGACTTATTTCCTGATATTAAGAAAAATACTAGCTTTACGGCCTTGGCAATATTTTTTGTAGAAAGGGGATGAAAAAATACATAAGAATGATCTATCGCGTGCTCTTCTTTCTCTTTGATAACAAGTTAAAAAAATTGAAATATGATTAAAAATACCAGATTTTGAAATGGCCTAGCACTTTTAATTTTGAAAATATCGAATTGCGGTTTCCGGTTTCTTTCATTACTTTTTTATACTCTTTAAAACTGTGTATATGAAAATGGGGGTCAACTGCGAACCCTCACTTTTGGTCGCGCGTCAGCCGCGTATGCGGGCAGGAATCTAAAAATTAAGTCAAATATTCTGAAACTAGAGGTGACGGGCAACAAATTTTTCCACTACCATTTTTCGCTCAGAACAACCGTTCAAGCATGAAATGTATTTGAGCCGTTTAAATTGAACACCCTGTATACAGGGAGTTCAGCATAAGACTACGGTAACTTCGGGAAGCGATTCTGGGCATCATTTGCAACAAAAAATTCCATATAAACTATGGCTCGATTCGGCTCCGTTTTATAGATATTTTTAATTTTATGTTTTTAAGGTGTTACTACTTTTTAGCAAAAAAGTTGTCTATATTTCTCAAACTATTAAAGCTGCAGCTATTTTAATAAGCTCATTAGAAAGAAGGTTAAATTTCCTTTTAAATAAGCTAATTTGTATTCCAAAATAATAATATTAAGTAAGGAAAGGGATTAGCTATGAGGTTAGCATACTGGACTCCCACGCGGAGGTCCCGGGTTCGAATCCAGCAGCTGACCCTTAGATTTTCTCTTCCTAGGAGCTTCTTACAGCTCACTATCCGGTGATGGACAGTGTTGTCTGTAACGAGAGAACACTGTCCGGAGGCCGGCAGTGCACTGGAAAAAGCTCCGGGCGCTAATAACCTCAGATGTTGATGCGCAAAAAAAAAAATATTAAGTGTTTTACTTTGTGGCCCAAACATAAGAAATAGCAAGTTTCAATTTTTTTCCAAAAACTTTGACTTCATTTTTCTCAAAAACATTTTATATGAAAAAACCGTGCACTATTCAGGAAAAACATCTACATACGATCACCTTTCGAACGGTATACAATAATTGGGGTTATGTTAAAAATTGATGCAGAAATCTGTGATTAATAGCAAAAATGTAGGCCTCAAAACAGCGTCGGCATTATGAAAGGAATTCACCTACCATAAGAATATAACTGATCAGAATCATCAAATCCAGTACGATTTTTTGCAAACGTGTAATTTAATAATTAATTTATTTAGGAACTATATTCAAAAATATAAAACTTACATTAAAAATAATAAAATAAAATAAAAAGAAGAAAAATGAATATGAAGTTAAATGAGCGTTAGGTACCAATTTCGAAAGAAAGGATTTTCGTTTAAAGAGTTTAGTTCTGTGTGTTATTCTTTAGTACTTCACAACCTGTTAATTCCAAAAGTTTATTGAGTAGTTCAAAATGATGATTTATTCACATTATTTGGAATATTTTTTGAATTAACTAAAGAATAACACATAGATCTAAACTCGTTCGCCCACGAAGGGCCTTGGCATCCTCAATAATACGGTTATGGACAGATATATTTTTGAAAAACCTTTTTTTGTATCCTACACCTTCACGGTCAATGGCTACTTCGGCCATGCGAAATCTGGCAGCCCAATATAATTTGTGTGTGTGTGTTCGTGGGAATAGTGTCCCGGATATCCTGCAGTTGGAAGCATGTGAGCAGGACCCTAACATCACTACAAAGCACTCAGGTACTGTTGTCCTTAATGTCAATGCGGTGGAGATGCTTCTGAAGGTAATCAAGTCCCGTCAATAACCTAAAACAAGCCTCAGCAGCTGACCAAGGCAGATCGGTGGGGAGTCTTCCTTAAGTATTCCACTGCTTCCATTGTGCTTTTCCTCTTTGTTCCTCCGCCATCTTCGATCGAAGACGGTGCCGGATCGCTCTCGTCGCTGTTCTAAGCGACAGCGGGGTCTAGATCTGATCTTGATTTACCCCCTCTTTTGTCAATTGGTCAGCTTTTTCGTTGCCCTGGAGTCCAACATGGCTCGGGATCCACTGCAGTACAACTTGCTCCCCTTGCGTATTTTAAATTTCTTTATAATAGTGTCGTCTTTATCATCATTGCTGGT
This sequence comes from Rhodnius prolixus, assembly GCF_049639745.1. Taxonomy (NCBI): domain Eukaryota; kingdom Metazoa; phylum Arthropoda; class Insecta; order Hemiptera; family Reduviidae; genus Rhodnius; species Rhodnius prolixus. The sequence continues at coordinate 30,556,704 of NW_027411581.1, read as the reverse complement.
TACTGCTAAAACAGCTTCTTGGGAATCCATAAGTAAAGCAGTTCTGCTGAGGTCTCTTTTTGACCACCTCTTTTAACCCTATGTTGATGGCGTGCAGTTTTGCATCAAAATTTGATGCTGTAATTCCAACAGGAATACTCAATTGGAAATGCACTGAGTAGACTGCTGCGCCAGCATTACGGTTCGCACCTTTGACAGAACTATTTGTTTAAACATGCTCCCAAGGCGGAGAAGGGTTACCAGCGCTAACAACTTTAATTCATACGGGGGACTGCTTTGCTCTTTTATATCTTCTATTAACTTAAGTCTATCCGGCGCTAACTGCGGTTCTTCCCTTGAAACAGAATTAAAAAAGGGTTTCCGAATTTTGTAAGCTCTCAAGCCTTATTTGCTCACGCAAATCTCGAACTTTACCAGCAAAGCATATTTGAGTTTTCTCCCTCAATGTGGGCACATTTTCGATTGGCCAGTAGTTAATTGGTAATCGTTTTAATCTTTCATCGAGGTTAATCGCAGCACAATCTCTCGTCTGATGGCAAGTGGCTCTAAATCTGCTTGCAGCTCCATTGAAGTAATAAGGTATAACCTTAGGCCTAGTACAACTCTTAGGGCTGCGTTTTGCACTTTATCCAGTTTACTTCATATTGTTTCAGGGGCTTCCGTGCCATACTCTAACGAGGGTCTCATACACGTTTTACAGACCTCGGTAAGAACTTCTTGTGTCGCACCCCCATTTAATACCCGTCAGTCTCTTGAGAAGTGATATGCGTTGCTCACTTTGTTCCTGCACATTAATATATATGAAAAATAATGAAAACTCGTATATAATGAAAAACCTGAAAACTATTGACCAACGAACTATTTCTACTCTTCAAGTTTTGCAATAAATCTTGCTGTATTGCTACGTCATTAAAGTAAATTATTTATTGGACTTCAAAATATTTCTTCTCATTATATCTCTCTTCATTTAAATCACGTTTTCCTTTTCATTTGGAGATGGGGATGGATTAGGCGAAACTGGTGGAATGAAGCAGAGCTTTAAGTTCTATTCTGTAACATGTTCTTTTTGGAAGAATTTCACTCGGTGTGTGAATGAACAACCCATAACTTTGATGAAAGCAAGATTAGCGAATGATGGTGGTAAACCTTATTAAGTGTAAATAAACATGTTAACAGCTCAATAAATTATTGAGGAAGAAAGAACGGCTTCCCATTTCCATTTATACAAAGATAAAAGGGAAATCTTTTCGGCCCCTCTCCTTTTGTTTTATACAAACGCTTTAGGCATGCCATTTTCGCCTTTACCACAGAATGGTTAAGTAATAGGAACGTTTTATCAGCATCTAGGAGCAGGGTTATTTAAACTGCCCCCTTTACCTGGGTTGCCGTAGTCCTTGCGGATGTTTAATCCCCGTTTGGACAAGGCGCTGCCTAAGGCTTGTAACCTCGGATATTCACCACATCAAAGGAGCCTACCAAAATGTAAATTTGGATCTCTTCTATGCTAAAGCGGGTCAAAAAAGAAGAAGAAAAAAAAGAAAACTTTGTTGTGTGTTATATATTTTCCAGTAATTTGCGACCTTTCTCATTCTGGCCTTCGGAATTATGTTTATCCGAAACACTGCGCAAAATTCTCTACTCATTCCTTTATAATAGATCAATATTTCAGACAAGTTTAAAAAACATGGACTTCAGCAAACTATTTTTTATCCTTATCAAACTTTGCTGCATTTTATTTTACTTAATATAAGTCATTATACATATTTATTCTATTACATTCTATTTATTTTGTATATTAGTATATTTTTATAGAACTATTGAACTGAAGTTTCTAGAATTATGGCGATTCACCAGTTCATTATTCATTCTGAATTACCAGTTTCCTCAGTCTGGCACTTACTGCATACTAATTGGTATTTCACTAAAATGGGATGATTGAGCACCGCTAAATTTCTATCTGTCTAATGAACACCAGGACATGCAGAACATTAAGAAATTGATAGGGCACACAAAATAGTACCAGAGGAGCTTGCTTATCCTTCGAGGACCCTAATCATTTTGTGAAACATGTAGATAGTCTTCAGACAAACGTATACACCTGCGTTTAAAACATGCGTACCTATGTATAATGTGGATGATTATTTTCCTAATCTATTAAATTAAATTACCACGTCAAACAAACCAAGTCCATGCATTTAATTAAAGTGAATTCTTCGGCCTTAACTGAAGACCATCTAGTGCATTTCCATAAAGGAAAAATAGTACTGTCAACTCAGGTCGTTTGAAATTAGAAGGTTTTCATTTGTTGTTGTTAGCCGGTAAGCTTTGTGCTACAAGTCAAAGGCGCCAGATTAGATTTGTGCCAGTATTAACTCGCGCTGCATTGATTTCCTATAACCTAAAATATCTTTGTTTCTAATTACACAAATCTATTTAGTCAATGTTGAATGCAGTCAGTATGCTGAGTGCCAGGTATTTTAACTTTAGGAATCCCGATTTTGGTGGCAAAAATGCTCCATATTATTACGCATTAAGTGCATTCGTGTTCAGGAGAAAAGAAGTCCAATGAGCGGGAGCCTGCAAAGACGGCGGTTACTTCTACAATCATTAATACAGCTTACTGTAGATTTTCAAAAGTTGAACTTGATTTGAATAGATGGACATTCTAAGGAAGAAACAAAGGAGGGAATGCAAAGATGTAATAGGAAGGATAGAACTATCCCAAGTCCAGCTGTTCATTGGCCGTTGGGGAGCTGATAAAAAAGACTATTATAGACGTTTAATCAACAAAAAATTAAATTAATTGAAGCTCATATTTCAATAACTTTTAATAAAAATGGAAATCAGTTTAAGAATAATGAATTTAATAGTCTAGTCTAGTGTAAAGGGAAAAAGTAATTTCTAATAAAGTTTGTGAAATCATGAATTTAAAGTTTCGTTGGTCTCCATTCTGCCAAAATCCTGTGAGTGACGCGATCAGTTCCAGTCATTTTCTTTAAAGGAAATTATGGTTTGCGTCATTCGAAGTCACAACTTTAGGAGAATTAAGGGAGATTTTATCTAGAGTTATTGATTAACTCTCAATATTTTCACGATTTAAATACCTTCAGCTAATATCTTCACCACTTAAGGAGTTCATTTCTAAATATTGGAACATTAATTGAGTATTCGATAAATATAAGGTAGAACGAGCAATGAGTTTGCGGCATTAGCTTTTATTTTCGTAGTGTAGGCCAGACAATATTGTCTGAACTGAATAATAAAAAAAAAGTTATACTTTAGTTAAAATAACAATGAACCAGTCTAATTTGCTAAAATTTCGCTAAGCTTCAAAAATTAAAGAAAGCTTAAGAGAAATTTATTTTTTTAAAAACCTTTATTTTTACTGTAACTTAGTTTTTTAAGAATCTGTCTTGGAATGATGATATTAGTATTCTAGTGATAAGCACCTAGACCAGTGGTTCTCAAACTTTTTTGACCCATGGACCCCTTTTTATAGTCAAAACTTGCCCATGGACCCCTTTTTAAAGTCAAAACTTGCCGAAGGACCCCCAAGTGAAAAAACTACATAAATGCATAGTCTAAAAATTACAAATTTAAAAAAACATTTTGTTGAAGAAGTATTTATTGAAATTATAACTTTTGTTTAAAATAAAATTTAAAAAAGTTAATAATTTGGATGAACGTGATGAGATGTTATGAGTGTACATCCGGCTTAATGTTTGTGAGTATCTACCGCAAATCTTTGGTTCAGGTCTGCATGAAGAGCCGTTAAGTGTTCGACAGTGAGCAAGCAAATCTTCATCTCTATTTTACAATTTCGAAAGATTTGGAAACTGAGAACATTCTCCTCTTCCCAAGTTTTGTATTTACAGAAAATGTTTTGCAACAAACGCAGATATTACCCTTTTAATTTTGATTAAATTTAATTGGTCACCTTGTTAGTTTCTAATTTCCATAATAATAAAAATGGATCACAGTTTTATTATTTTATATTGAACCTTGCGCGGACCCCCTGACTTTGTTCAGGGACCCCCAAATCCATTTTAATTTTCCACGGACCCCCTGAATGGTACCGGGGACCCCTGGGGGTCCATAGGGACCACTTTGGGAACCTCTGACCTAGACGATGCTGGCTGTATCGCGAAAGCCAATGACAAAAAAAAAGCAAAAAAAAAAAATGATATGAATAATATGATACATTAAGTTCACTTTTGCAAATCAAGTCTTACTCAAGTGATTGGTAACTTAGGAGCATTTGAATCTATTTGGACTTGGCAGCTGCTTGGGTGCTTTAATAGATTGGGAAATCCCAGGAAATTAGACTTGTTCATTGCTAATTCTAATTTCTTCTATTCAATTTACTACCAAAACACTGACAATATTATCTGCGGTACGCTGAAAAAATAAAAATGTCCGGAAAATCAAAATCTGTTGCAGATAATCTGTTGTGGATGGATGTAGCTTCAATAGTTTGGAATGCAAACTTCAATGGTTAACTAGGAGGAGCAAAATTTAAACAATTTCTTAAAAGTTTGATGTTTCGGCATTAGATCTCTTTTTTTTGTTTTGTAGCTCCAATAATATAGTTCGAAATGTTGGCGTAAAGAGTTTTAATTTCAAAACTCAAGACTTTTAAAAAAATAATATAATAATAATAATAATAATAATAATAGTGTTTTATTTAAACAAAAGTTACAATTGAATTCAATATGAAATTTGTTACAAACACTTAGGCATGGACTCAAAGTCCGTCCGCCAAGTTAACTCTCACTATTAATAATATTTAGTGCAAAACAAATCTAAAACAATCAAAGTAGTTACAATATAAAGCTCACTTTTTTATTTTGTATCTCCTATTATAAATAAAATAAAAAGCAAAATAAAATGAAATACGCAACATAGACAATTATAGGATAAAAGATGGGGTTCGATTATTTATTAAAAATTAAATTCGCTAATCAAAAAATTTCTATATTTCAAGGCACATTCGGCGTACTTATATAAATTTTCCCATCCGAAATCGCCATTAAGATATTTTATTACTACGTCATAGCTAATAAACTGTTGTCCTAACCATCTCAGCCTGAACTCTTGCAATATTGGACAAAGCCCTACAAAATGAATTACATTTTCTATTGCACCTAAATTACATAGTGCGCACTTACGCGCTCTCTCTTCTCTACTGATATTGTAATTTAAGTTCAGCGACTCTCCTCTCAGTCTCATGATTATTGACATCTTCCTACTGTTATTTACCTCGTTAATGTAATGGTTACCAACTACACTAGTACTTAATTCTTTATACAATACATGAAATCCAGAGCGGATAGCGCTAGACCTTAGATTTTGCTCGAATTCCCTGTTTATGTTTTCTAACAGCTTTTCAAGTAAATCCCTATCGTCATTCTTATTATAGTTAAACATTGGTAATCCATAATTGTTACATAATTGTTGGCATTCTTTGTACCAATATATTTTTTTATGAATAATTTCTTGCGCTACCTGTTTAACGAGACGCACTTGGGGCATTACCATCACTCTTTTAATATAATTATAATGCATTTTAAAAGTGAAATTGAAGAGTGGTTTTACGTTTGTCTCAGAGTATATAATATAATGAGGCATATTCCTGGGTAGCATGAACAGTTTTTTAAGAAAAAATGTATTAATTTTCTCAACAATTTGGTGCCTCTGGTGTCCCCAAACTTGTGCCGCATAGCACATTATAGCCCTCATTACAGAGTCGAAAACCTTAAATTTAGCTATCAATGTAACGTCTTTGTTGCTAATAAAGTGCCTGTAATTTATCAAAATTGCTGTTTTTGATATGCCCAGTTTCTCTTCAAAATGTTTAGTTAGTGACAACTGTGGGGTCAACCCAACACCCAGGTACTTATAATATTTTACTATCTCTATATTTTCCCCATTCAACTTCCACCGCTCCCTCTTACTTAATTTACCCCCATTCCTGAACACCATAATTTTAGATTTAGTTAGGTTAACTGTCAAATTCCATAAAGCATTGTACCTAGCTAATCTATTTATCATAGTTTGTAATACCAGTGGATCCGTAGCCAGAAGAACAATGTCGTCTGCATACATTAGACATCTTATACGCACTCCATTAATGCTTACACCACCACCCAGACATTCATCCAGATCGTTCAGAAAGAGGGAGAATAGGAGTGGGGAGAGCAAACAACCCTGCTTAAGTCCCATATTAGTTTGAAAATTTGGGGTCAATCCATCACGCGTCCATACTGAGGCTTCACTATTTAAATAGAGGTTCCGTAATACATTAATGAATTTGTTTGAAATACCAAGTGTATATAATTTATAATAAAGCGCGTGTCTATCAGGGGAATCAAATGCTGATTTAAAATCCACAAAGAGCGCATAGACTTTCCTCCTTTTTTGCGCGGTAATTAATTTAATTAAATTGGTTAAAATAAAAATATTGTCAATTGTTGAGTACCCTTTTCGGAATCCGGCTTGACAGTCACACAGGATATTATTTTCATTCACCCATTGTTCTAATCTTGCCAACAATAGCCCCGTGAACAACTTGACAATAGAATCCAAGAAAGAGATACCTCTATAATTTATTGCGGAGTTAATATCGCCTTTTTTATGAAGCGGGTAAATTATAGTTTTATTGAAGCTACTGGGGATTTTTACAAATTCAAAGATATAATTATAAAATTTCAATAAGTTTTCTTGGAAATTTGAACTGCAGTTTTTAAAAAATTCAAAAGGGACCCCGTCAAAACCGGGGGCTTTACCCGCTTTCGACTTTATTAGGACACACTGTAGCTCATTCAATTCAAAAGGTTTATCTAAAATTTCGAGTTCATTAAATGGATATATTAATATATTAATTAAAATAATATATTGTGGGTATAATATAGTATGGGTGATTCGTTCAAAGGCTTCAAATTGCCGAAATGTTTTCTAAAAATCAAATTTGTCAACGCCACCATTAGTCACTTCCTATTTTAGGGGACTCCATCCTTCTTTTTAACTCTATTCTGTATAACATTGTGTTTTTGGGTCAATAACGAGGTACCAAAGCCGAAACAGAAGGGCACAAGATACTACTCTATCAAAATTATAAAAATTTGAACGCGAAAATCTGCATTGAAATAGTGGTGAAAGATACGAAAAATCATCTGTCCTTACTAATGTGCAGTACAAGGAAAATGTTAACCAATAAAGATGGCTTAAGTTGATAAGCAACATATGTTTTTTTTAGAGTCAGCTAATCTAAATGATTACCGTAATCAAAGATCGTTGAAAAGCTTATTTTTAAGTAAGACGCCTAACTTATCGACTCAATGAGAAGATAATAAATATTCAAGGTGAATAACTGATCTGAATCCAAGGCCACAGCTAGATAACATTCAAATAAGAAGTTACGGCCGACGAGAGGTAGTAAGCTGCTGGTTCTACGTCTAAATTTGATAGTAACTGAATCTTATTGCTTATTGAAGTAAGTAAACTGGAAATTATTGGTTTTAGTCTGATTTTCAATGAATTTGGAAAGAATAATGATTTTGTAAGCTCACACACATTTTATGAATGGACCACTGATTACTAAAAATAAAAATTAATAATTTACTCGAAAAACTTCTACTACTCCGCCTCCAAACTGAAATAGCCTCTTTAAATATCATTCCTGACCATCAGTTCGGTTTTCGGAGTTGCCACTCGACTGTTTTCCAAGCACATCGAGTGGTGGATGTAATCGCTACTTCCCTTGAATTAAAGCAGTATTGCCCGGGTGTCTTCCTTGACATATCTCAGGCATTTGACAGGGTACGGCACACGGGACTGCTTTATAAACTCAAACGCCTACTGTCTTCTACCTTTTACCTCATTCTTAAATCTTATCTCTCCGACCGTTTCTCCCAAGTTAAACAAGGTTCTTCTTCTTCTCTTATCCTTCCAATACTCGCTGGAGTTCCTCAAGGAAGCATTCTAGCCCCTTAATTTATATTCTCTATACTGCCGACTTACCAACTCACCCGACTACAATTACTTTCACTTTCGCCGACGACACTGCAATTCTTTCTCCTCATCTAGATCCTGTAATAGCATGCCGTGCACTCCAATCACACCTAAATCTTCTCGAGCCTTGGCTGCAAAAGTGGAGAATCAAAGTGAATGAATTGAAATCTAAATACATAGTATTCTCTCTTAACAAGAAAACTCTCCCTCCTCTCTCCTTCCACAATACTTCTATTCCAATTTCTAACCAAGTACGGCATCTCGGACTACATCTTGACAAACGACTAACATGGAACCCTCACACGAGATTCAAACGAACTGACCTCAATCTGAGGTATAAAATGTTGAAAAGACTACTCGACAAACGATCAAAACTGACCCTGACGAACAAACGAACACTATATACCGCTCTACTTGCCCCAATATGGACGTACGGAATACTACTCTACGGAAGTGCCAAAAAATCGAACATCAACCGACTTCAGACCTTACAATCAAAAATTCTAAGAACCATAGTTAACGCTCCCTTCTACGTATCCAATCATACTATACACTCTGATCTCAATATTCCTCTCGTTTCTGAAACAGCCCAGACTCGATACACAAAACTCCATTCAAATCTACACAGTCACTACAACCCTCTGATCCACAACATGTCTACTACAACACTTCCTTCTAATCCTCAACGCAGACTAAAGCGGCGGTGGCCACGCGACCATCTCAACTCAACGCCGACCTCCTAGGATGGTTGCTGTATAAGCTTGCCAATCTGGCGAACTAACGGCTTCCATCATTGGATGGTCGTCGTTCACTCCAATCACGCCCTTGGCGCATATGCATGTCGCGTATATGTATGGATGTATATATGCGTGCATGTGTATTTGTGCTATCTTATCATTCATCTCTTTTGCTTTTGTTCTGCATACAGTTGCAAAATAAATAAATAAAATAAAAAAAATAAATAATTTACTCTTTTAAATAATATAATATAAATGAAAGCTTGACCGCTGATTTTAGTTAAAAAATTGTCCATTCATTCAATGATTCCCTAAACTAAAAACTTTAGATCTGAACTATTCGCTTCACAAACAAAATAATGCTTGCCAGGGCATTTAAGTTTGAAGGGTAAAAATATCACATTTATCAATTAAATTCGCCTGATACGCAATATGCCAATTTTGTTGTTTATTAATTTCAAAATACAAATTTGATTGGGAATGTAAAAATGATTAAAGAGATTATTGGATGAAATTGTTTTAATATAAATCAGATAAAAATGAATTTAATTATCTTTTTTTCTACATTGAAATGCTATAAGCTGGATTTATTTATTTAAACAGTTTTGAATTGAATGTAATACGCTGTTTTGATCATTTTTACAATTCAAAATTAATTCGTAGCAATACGTCTGGTAAATATTTCTTTAGCTGATGGTTATAAACGTTAAAACATTTTTATTGGAGGCATTATTTAAATCGTAAATTTTATACAAGAAACATCTACAATATGGATGAACGTAATCAGTATATCATATTTTTCATTAGTTTAATATTTTTTGGGGGGCAAATTTATTGTCGGTTTTCGTTTTCTGTGGCTTTATTACGCTAAAACAGATGGATAACATTTTAAAGATGACAAGACAATGTAAGAGTAAATTAAATGCGGTAAAGATTGTCTAAGATTGTTGTTTTTAGAAGAGGAGGTAGGCTTTCGTCCAGGGAAAGTTGGAGATATGGGGATGTGCCGATAGATGTGATTAATTCTTACAAATACTTGGGGGTTACTTTGACACCCCTCGCCTTTCCTTCCAGACGCATATTAAGGAAAGAGTTTGTATGACTAAAATTGACTAAAATGGCTCTTAATACTGTCTGGTCAGTCCTTGTTGCTCAGAGTATGGTTCCCTTGTCCCTAAGTTCCAACTTTTTAATACTGTCTTCAGATCTATCGCTTGTCACGCTGCTCAGTTTTGGGAGTTTGAGCAGTATGAGGTATTGGAGAAATTATTGCCAGAGAGGACATTGTTCATTTTTCGGCTATTTGTCCAATCTTGGCAGAATTTAGAGTGCGACACCTCGGTGTTCGTTCTCTAACTTTGGCTAATTTAAGAGAGCTTTTAAACTCTGCTAACTGAGAGAGAGAATCGATTGTAAAACAAAACAAAGGGTGCTGCCCAAATAGATCGGGTTGCTAGACACACAGCGTACCAATCAGTCAATCAAGATATATAGACAAAGTGGAAAAAAAAAGAAAGAAGTCAACACCAATACTACACCATTGAGAGATCTTCAATTCGTCAGGCAAAAAAAGAAAAACGAAAATCGTTCCTAACACTAATACAATATGTCAACAAAATAAAATAAAATAAAATAAACCAAACCAGCAACAGAAACATCCAAATCAGAATAACAACATATCATAATCATACAATACCAACAAATAAGCGGGCAGAACAGTCAAACTCATGCCCCGTAGATGTGGTGGTGGATAATGCCAATCGAGTCCACAATGATAGACTCCGCCAAGGCCTCCAACTCCCTCAGATCAATCCCTAGCTCCTGAAGGAAGCTGAAAGTCAGCTTAGGGATGACACCTCGGGCACCGAACCAGAGACCCCGAACCCGAAACTCTCGGTCACCGAAGTCATGGAACCTCTCTTTCAAGAAGGTGACACAACTCTCATATATACCTTTTTTTTCCAAGTCCACCTGCTCCGCATTGCTCTCGAATCTCATGGTCGGGTCGAGGACTAGGGCCGATCTGTCGCGGTCATGAAGGGCGACTATATCAGCATACCTCGTCGATCCCGCTGAGTCGATGCAATAAACTTCCTCAAAGCATGTATATCCTTTTTCCCTCAGGAGCCGAATTAGCTCGTGCTTGACCTTATGGTGGCGCCGAGTGATAAGGAGGGAGTTAAAAGGGCATTTTCCCAGCACATGAGCTGGAGTTTCCGTCTCCCTGCCACACTTGCGGCAGAGGGTCCCAACTTCTCCCACCATTTGTCCACCGGCACCAGGAACACCACGAAGTGGTGCGTAGTTAGAATTCAATTTTATGGCGTTTATCCACTCCGAACCTGTCAATATTCGTTTATCGAAGAGGAATTTATTCAGTTTAGGCGCATCCCTAAAGTGTTGAGCCCCGATACCCTGCCACTTGCACCGAGTCCATTCCTCGAACGCATTCTCCCGCAATGTCTGCCTCAATTTTTTGACGCTCGTGTGGTGCTCCTGACTCATGTCCAACCTCTCAGCGCACTGACTCACCTCCGCCTCAAAGTCAAACACTGACTGGAATTGTGCATCCTGGACCGAGGACAACCGCTGAGCGATGGACCAATGTTGGAGTGGTGCCTCCCATTGACATCTAACTAAACCCAAACCTCTAAATCTTCGAGGAGCATAGAACATAGCTGTCGACGTGTTAGCTGGTAGTCCAATAATAGCTTTGACACTCCTTCTAATCATAATATCGATGCCTTCAAGCAGGGCAGGTCGAAGTTTCGTGAGAGGAGCTGTTTGGAGTGGATAGGTCAGGGATGGAAAAATATATTGATTCATTATATTTAGTTTCTGGTCCGGTCTCAATAGACTCGAGGTAACCAACTTGCCAAGGTTATCATTAATTTTAGTCACCGAGCTTTCATTAAAGACCAGTTCTCCAGAAAACGTGCATCCCAAGTATTTAATCGACTCTCCCTCGCCCACAGAAAGGATTTCATCTCCGCTCCCCAGATGTAGCTTTTCTGGCCTTAATTCGCCATTTATAATGACTATCGCAGTACTCTTACTTGGATTAATATCCAGACCAATTTCTGCTAGTCTTCTTTGCACACAGTCTATGACTCTTTCCCCAGCTCTTACACCACGTGCGGAAACAGCCTGGTCATCATACAATCTTATTAATCATACAATATAATATAATAAATATAATAAATATAATAAATATAATAAATATAGATATAGATATAATAAATATAATAAATCTTATTAATCATACAATCTGTGGTTGTACAGATACCAATTAATTCAAGAATATAATTATTAGATTTTGAAGATGAACATTTACATTAGTTTTACTTTTGTTTTCGTGGCTTTATTTTGAATTTTCTTTTTACTTTTTCTACGAATGTTTATTGGTAATTTAAGGAGGCAATTTTTCTTTATTGTATATTTAAAATTACAGTGTACTTTTTTCCTTATTAATCTTTGTTTCTTATTTCTATTGAGTTATTTTTTGTTGTTACTTAATTAAACAGGGTGAACCAGTAAGTATTGTCAATAGGCCTACTGCGTGTAGTACATCTAAAGTGGACTTCAATGACGTATTGGCCAAGTTCATATTTTCCTCTGTTCTTGAGTGACGTCACTTTAAAGTTTTTTTCTAAAATCATTACTTTTTTTTCCAATAAAAATGTTATTACTCAGAATGTTTTAGTCCAAATTCGATTCTGATGACACGGTTAGAAAGACAGATAAATTTCCTAAAAATTGACACCAAAACGTGTTCACGAGCATACAGCAGTGATATTGTATTGTGTTGTTTAATTCATTAAACTCTTGTGGATGGAACTGTAGTCAATTTTTAAAGTAGATTGTCTTAAAATAAGGTAGTCTAAGGTTACTTATTGCACATAAAAAAAAATAATATAAATAAAAAAAAAAAATCTAAACTGAAATATTTGACAAAATGTTAGAAAATATTTTAAACAAAAATTCATATAGTTGTATTTATTTACTCTAAATTACAATTTCACAATAAACATAAACTAAAAATAAACTTCATAATAATATACATTTTTTTTTTTTAAGTGCGATTAATAACCTTAGACTACCTTATTTTAAGACAATCTACTTTAAAAATTGAATACAGCTCCATCCCCAAGAGTTTAATGAATTAAACAACACAATATCACTGCTGTATGCTCGTGAACACGTTTTCTTGCAAAACAAACGCAATTTCTCATACGAAGATAAAAGGAATCCTGGAAAATGATATACCGTTTGAAAGCCCATTAGACAAGGAAACTTTTGTAAAAAGTGCCAGCACCTAGGTCTGAAAATGATCACATAAGAGTCTAATGAGTTTTCTTAAAAATTTCGATTACTTTTATTTTCCTAGGTTCCGGTGGAAGATTAAGGCAGTTTGGAGAATAATTTATGCTTCAAAATGGTGTCAATTTTTAGGAAATTTATCTGTCTTTCTAACCGTGTCATCAGAATCGAATTCGGACTAAAACTTTCTGAGTAATAACATTTTTATTGGAAAAAAGTAATGATTTTAGAAAAAAACTTTAAAGTGACGTCACTCAAGAACAGAGGAGAATATGAACTTGGCCAATACGTCATTGAAGTCCACTTTAGATGTACTACACGCAGTAGGCCTATTGACAATACTTACTTTATTGTATATAAAAAAAAAGCACCTAACTTCCGGCTGACGGATTTCCAAGCCGTAAAAGCTTTAGTTTTGTTTATTTTCTATTGTAAAGCTTGTTCATTAATTTCAATAAAGTGTCATTATTATTATTATTATTATTATTTGCGGTAAAGAAAGTGCTTCGACTTTCAACAATTCTTGTTCTACGCAGTGGGTGATGGCAGAATTCCTCTATGCGGCCGAAGAAAAGCCACAAGGCTGTATTTAAGTATAGTCTTTTCTAAATTGATACAATACTCAAATTTTAGAAATAATCGCGTATTTTCAATGCTAAGATTTTCTTATAAAATGATCTGTAAAGATCAACACTTTTATTTGTGTCCTAACTCTGATTTGATACCTCATTTATTGAAACTTTTGCCAATTAGGCCCGAGTTCCATTTTCTCTCTATAAAACTTGTCTATTCCTCCAGCATAAAATTTTATTATGTGCTGCCCATAGAATACTCGCAGACTTGAATTGATGAAGTCTTTTCATTAAGTATACAGTTTAGTAATGAAATAAGTTTTAAAAACTTAATGAAAAAATTGTCCAGAAGTTTGTAAAACCATCGTAATATCGTTAAAAAGATTCGCGGTGTAAGAAATAAAATATAATGATAAAATAACATTTTATCTTAACGAGATAATTAAACCGAAAATTTATATTTATAATTTGTTGTACATAGATAATTAAGAAAGTAGTAAGTTTGCCATTCGAAGTGAGAAAGCCGAAGATACATTCAGCTAGATCTATGGCGGGTTGCAGAACAATCCAATGTTTTCCTTACTGTCTCTCGAAAATCGCAGAGCTTTGTCCAGGTTATGTCTACTAGTGTATCTTTCGATCTAAGAGGGTAAGCCCTCAATCATTTACTCGAAAGGTAAATTGTGGCTAATGTAAAGTAGTGACCAAAGGTAAAGTAGGCCAAGTTGGATATTGATTTACCCCTCAAATGTAAGTTATTATAATAACACATTACCCAGAAATCTATGCTAAATGCAGTGCTGTATTCTTGACAGCTGTGGTTGGACCACAGGACTGGCAAAATGTATAAATGAATATCAGCTAGGAAAGATTTTGTCTAGCAACCAAATCTTTTATTCATGGTGAGTTAAATTAATTAGATAAAAAGTAAGTTACTCCCGTTGTACTTGGCAGGACTAGCTGTGCAGAAATAAACTACGGCCATTTCATTTAGAAAAGAAGTGAACCTTTTATATGAAAAAAATATTTACATTAACATGTAGAAGAGACGGTTTACATTCTATTTCCTACACCATTTGGCAGATGTAATATTTATTTTTAAAGATATCTCTAGAATTTTAAGAGATGCTACTATACGAGGTGTGTTCAAAAAATAAGGTGAATTTTTATTTTTCTTAAAAAATATTTATTTATTCATCGATTTTTATTTTGTCTCCTTCAAAGTAGTCCCCCTCAGATATAATACATAAGTGCCAGCGTTTTTTCCAATCCTCGGAACAGTTCTGATATGCACTTTTTGGTATGTCCTTGAGCTCTCTCAGCGATTCGGTTTTTATCTCCTCAATCGTCGCAAATCTCCGTCCTTTCATGGGTCTCTTCAATCATGGGAACAGGAAAAAGTCGCAGGGCGCCAAATCTGGTGAATACGGTGACTGAGACATGATAATGTCATTCAACAATTCCTGAGCGATGCTCATGCGACGGTTTTTTTGATCAAAATTCAGCAATTTTGGAACGAACTTCGCTACTACACGCTTCATGCCCAAAATTTCCGAAAAAAATTGCAGGACATGTGCCAACCGATATGCCGACAACCTCAGCAACTTCTCTAATTGTGATTCGACGATTCTTCTCAACATTTTCATCGGTTGTTGATGTGCTGGGGCGTCCAGGGCGAGCGTCGTCATTCACATCTTCTCGACCTTCTGTGAAAAGCTTGTACCACTTGTAAACATTTTTTTTGACACAGAGTACTCTCACCGTACGCCACTCTCAACATTTCAAGTGTTTTTGAGCACTTAATTCCATTTTTTACACAAAATTTGATGCAAATTCGTTGATCCATTTTTTTCGACAGAAGAAAATCGCCGAACTCGCAAAACACTTGTCTTATTTATGCCTCTAACATGCAAACTAAACATGCTATATAGCTACAACTTTGAAAATATGTTCGAGACAAGTGTACCAACATAAAAAAAAAAAACAATCGAAATTCGAATGTACGTAGCCCGCGAAATTTGAAAATTCACCTTATTTTTTGAACACACCTCGTATGTATACTGAGAGATGTAAACAGAGATGATACTGTTACAGATATGGACTGCCTTGCTAAGATGTATCCACAATATGCTGGATTCGATTCCTAATCTAGGCCTTGGATTTTATTTGATGGTTAATATTATTACGATTTAACTAAAATAAATCTGTACCTCGGAGGGAAAAGGCACCATGTCCATTTTTTTCGATTTTCAGATTTTGGCATCATTTTACAAATTTTTTGTTGCTCTTTCTACAGGTGTAAAGCACTATGTCCTACGTTTACTATTAAGCGATTTATGTATTTTTAAAAAGCGCTATGATACTTCATTACTTAAGGGTAAAAGGCACTACATGGGCATACATTTTTTTCACAATGGAGATCAAAATAAAATATTTTAAAATATGGGAGGTTAAGTGGCCATACCAACTGTAATAATTATGGTGAGAAGTACAAGAAAGAGTACAACCGGAAAAGTGGAACAAAAAATGAATTTGGAAAAATATCTTCATTTGGCTCCCCTGTAAAATTTACTTTTTGTGACATGGTGCCTTTTCCCTCCGAGGTACAGAAATTAGCTATCTACCTCCGTCCACATCACCTGACCTGTGGACGTAAGACCTGCCTGAAAAAATAGCTATTATTTTAAATATTTTAATAAGAATTTAAAAGAAAAGCTTCTAAAATTCTAAACTTTTAAGAAAAGTGTAAATTAATGAAAATTTGGCCTTTTGATAATTGCACACGAACAGAATCATGCGAAAAGTTGTGAGAATTCGGAGTAGGAATCCAGACATTGAAAGCAGTTAAAAAATTATAAAAACTCAAGTTAAATAAAGATGGGTGGTAAAAAAAGGTCCGTTTGGTTATTTTCAAGTTTTTTCTAAGGGTTAACTCCACGACAATCAATAGACAGTCAGTCTTCACAGAAGAAAAGAGGCTTAACCATACAGTTAAGCTGTTAAGAATTGTATAGCCATTTTGAAACTGTTATTATTTCTTATAATGTTTCTTGTTTCTTATAAGTTGCTTTCTTGTTAAAGTCTATATTTCTGACTCCTATTCTATTTCTTCAGTTAGTGGCTGTATTAAAATGCTAAAAATCACTTAGCTACATTACATGTGCCTTCTGAAGTAGTGGCGAAAATCACATAATCATGTTAATCTTCTTAATTTGGTGATTCATATTGTCTTGAGCTCGTCTAAGGCGCAGGCCAACTCTGGGGCACGATATCGAAGATGGCGCAAGAGTGTTGCGGTTTAGGTCTACCAACCAGCTAAATTTCCCAATTAGATCCAGGATGTAACTGAATACTTAAGTTGCGCTAAATTCTATAGCGTTTGCTGACCTCGGCCAAATCCTACCTCCACGGTTCATCTGCCGTAGATCAGCCTGAGATTATCATTCTCAGCTTTCAAATGAAACTGCTTCATGCAACTAGGTCCCGTCCATGGGGGGGTCCCTGCCGAAACTTCCGCACCGGTGTTTACTAAAAAAAAAAAAGCTCCAAGTTGGCTTTCTGGCTCAGGGCGCCAGCCGTCTCTAGGTTCAGCCACAGCGTTTCCCTGAACAAACTTGTACGGGACTCGGGAATTATGTTCCTCCGACCCTCGAAGAAGCATAAGGCTCTTTTGCACGCGCCGGTAAAGTTTAGAGACTTCGTAATCACTCGCTGTTAAAGCAGGCATGTGCTTGTTAGTGGCCGTGATTTGCCACCCTGAACATGGTTAGCACTGTTCTAAGCAACAAAGCTATGTTACCTACAAAATGTGAACATTAAAAGAGCCACGATGTAGTGTGAGAATTGTGGAGAGAACTGGTCCTAAACCACACTCTCTGTGCACAATTGAAGCGGGTTAGTCACTATTCAATCTCAGCAAGATGTCAGAAACTTACAGAATAAATACAGCCAGCCTCATCAGTGATTTAGTCGCTGCAAAAAGTCAATGATTACTAGAGGTCATGCAAAAAGAAAAAGAATTCCATCACTGTTCAGTCAAAAACCTTGCTGTTTCAGCATAGAGAAATGGTAAAAATCAAGTATTGTCCAAATCATCACAAAGTACTCTTAATCACAACCGTCTTTTTGTCGAAAACTAAATTTCTATCTTTGCTCTTTATTTTATTTATTTATTTATTTTATTTTATTTATTTTTGGCGCATCGACGACTATGGTCATTAGCGCCCCTTGCTCTTTATTATTATTGGGTTGGTGCAAAAATAATGCAGGTTTTTGAACTTTCATCTTTTGTTTACTTCTGCTTGCCAAGTAAACAAAGATAATCCTCCAGTCTAGGTAATGGATTATAAACAATGTTTATTAATGTTGTTTTTCCTCAAATATCAGTTTAGTTTGTGTTCCATTTTGTATGAGTTAAGACCTCCGATATTCACCATGTCAAAACAAGATTTTCGTCAAATTTATTTTTACGAGTTCAAACTTGGTCGAAGTGCGGCTCAAACTGCGCGTAACATCAATGTTGTTTGGGGTGAAGGAAGCATCAGTGAATGTACAGTGCAGCGATGGTTCCAAAAATTTCGTGTTGGAGATTTTGATCGCGAAGACAAGGAAGGTCGCGGTAGGCCCTCTGTTGTTGATCACGACCATCTTAGGGCATTGGTGGAAGATAACCCTCGCAAAACCACTCGGGACTTTGCGAGAGAAGTTAGTGTTGACCACTCAACAGTCGTTCGCCATCTCGAACAAATTGGTAAAGTTAAAAAGCTCGACACGTGGGTACCTCACGAATTGACCCAGAGCCAAAAACATCGGCGTTTTGAAATTTGCAATTCTCTTCTGTTGCGCTACCAAAATGAACCATTTCTTAATCGAATCGTGACATGTGATGAAAAATGGATCCAATACGACAACAGGAGACGGTCAGGCCAGTGGCTGGACAAGGATGAAGCACCAAAACATTTCGCGAAACCAAGCCTGCACCCGAAAAAAGTAATGGTGACAGTGTGGTGGTCTACTGCAGGTGTTATTCATTACAGCTTCCTAAATACTGGCGAAACAATCACGGCTGAAACATATTGTCAAGAAATTGACAAAATGCATAGGAAATTGCAAAATCTTTGTCCAGCAATGGTGAATCGGAAAGGACCAATTCTTCTTCACGATAACGCCAGGCCACATATCGCAATGCCAACTCTCAGGAAACTTCAGGAATTGAAATATGAAACACTTCCGCACCCTCCATACTCCCCCGATCTCTCGCCGACGGACTTCCACTTATTTAGACATTTGGACAACTTCTTAAGAGGAAAAAATTTTAGGGACCGAAGTGAAACCGAAAATGCCTTCCGCGAGTTTATTGAGAGTTTAAATAAAGATTTTTTAGAAACTGGAATAAGAATGCTTCTGACAGGTTGGCAACTATGTGTTGATAATGATGGAACATATTTTGAATAAATAATCTTAGTTTTATACAAATTATAATAATTTTTTTTTTGGCATATAAAAACCTGCATTATTTTTGCACCAACCCAATATTATTATTATTATTATTTTTAGAATATAAAGGCATTTGATATCAAGTCTAAATTCTATCCAATCTTAAACCCAAAAATAGTCTTTTAACTTCTGTAACTTTGCATACGCAATTGTTTATATTTTCTTGCGATTTATTCTCTCC
Source organism: Rhodnius prolixus (assembly GCF_049639745.1). Taxonomy (NCBI): domain Eukaryota; kingdom Metazoa; phylum Arthropoda; class Insecta; order Hemiptera; family Reduviidae; genus Rhodnius; species Rhodnius prolixus. Next base: position 30,537,388 of record NW_027411581.1, on the reverse strand, counting down.
TCAGCTGTAAGTAACAAAAACAATAAATTGGCTAAATTGTCACGATATGTTAGATAAAAAAAATAAAAATAAAAAATTGTGTAAATTGTGTGAAAGAATATAAACGACATTCATAAAACTTTTTTAAGCTGTTCCTAACACGCCAATGTAATTGAGGTTACAAACTTCCCCGGCATAAAAATGACCTGTTCTTTCTTCCATATAAAAGTTAGGCATGAAAGAATTACTTTCCGTTTTTAGTCAGACATATTATCTTCTTAAAGAACATTCCGAATACCATTTTGTTCTTTTGGAAATTATATGTTGTGTGTGAGATGAACGTGTATCCAAAGGATTGTTATCAACTTTTTATACTTTTTTTTATTCAAGTTACAAAGTAAACTAATGTCTACTTTTCTGAAGCAATAATTCCAGATTCCAAAATGGGCTTTGAGGAGGTCGAAGCATATATCAATGTATTCCATTACAAGTATAAGTTTAGGTGGGTTCTGTGCCGGGTACTTCCAGGTTGAAGCTCGTATATTCATTCCTACACCGTACCTTTGCGGCTTGAGTAGAGAGCGAGTCTTAGTAGATCTTGAAAGTGCTGGAACTCACAGACTTCACTTTTTTTGATCTTGCGGAAGGAGAGAAATTTATAATAATAGATTGGATAGCGATTTTGTAATTCAAGGCAGCAACATCTAAGGTCATTGTCGTCTAAATTCTTTAAGCGCATTGCCATCCTCCTGATAGTATTCTCCCGTTACAGACAGCACTATACATCACTGGGAAAAGAAAAACTAAGAAACAGCAACCGTATTTGAACTCAGGATTTGCGCTAAAATGAAGACTGCCTTCATACTGTCTAATTTATATTTCTATAGTAAGCCAGAAGCAAAAAATTTTTGAATGTTGATTATTTTATTGAAAAACTTGAAAAGAGAATTGGTCGTGATGTTCAATACAAATAAGTAAAAATATTCGCTGTCGTTAAAAATTTCTTTCCCGCGATTTGAATGATGTAGATGATGCTAAGGCATCATTGTCACTTTCTAGACAGGTGAAGGAACGTTCTAGAAAAATATGCTAAAGTAAAAATGATTTAGAGAAAACCACTAGCGGTAGCTCTGTTACTTAAATAAAATCAATTTTCTAAAAAGTAAGTGAAGAAAAAACAGCGAATAGAAGTATACATTTAGAGGAACAAAGAGCAGAGGATTGTTGAAACTGTCGGCGAGAAGAAGGCAGTGGATTGGAAAACATTCGGCATATTTAATTTCCTGGGAACGAATTTTGATTGTATTCTTATATCAGATGTCTAATTATTGCTAAAGTGTAATTATATATTTATTTTTAAGTTATTAAAAAAAAAAAAAAATTAGAAACCAAACACAGAATTCTGATTGAATATTTCACTCTAGTAAAGTTAACAGAAAGGAAAAGTATTCTTGTAGGATTTGTTGCCTAGAATAAAGACGGCAATGGCGGGTTTAGGGTTACTTCCGCCGGTATCCCATTTGTTCTAATAAGCCTTCCGCTAGAACGGAAAAATCGACCAGTTTGCTAAACCTACATTTACCTTTCCTTAAGAAATACTGCTTTTAAAATTAAAATAAAAAAAATATTTTACTTCCGGAATAAATATATGTTCGCTGGTTGTTGGTTCGTCCTTATTTTCATTCAGTGATATTATTTTGTAACCCATTATTCGCATAATTTAAAACAAAGTTTAGTTTGTATTAGTACTTGACCTAACATCTGAGCTCCTCTCCTCACGGGAGAATTCCCTCGGCACTCCAAACTGCTGCAATGTTTAATTCAAGCAGAAACTGCAAGAGCTCATCTAAGATTACAAATATGCATCTGAACTCTCGGTTTACTATTTACAAATAAAAGTGTTTTTCCAAATAAGTGTGTATGGAGTTAAAGAACAGGACCAATCTTGGTCCTGAGTCTGCGATATACTTTACAACATTATCAGAGGGAATCAATATTTAAGTCGACTTGAATCACAAACTGACAATTTACAAGACCCTGTTAAGAACCATATGGACATACAGAGCAGAAGTGTGGGGCTCATCCAAACCTTTTAACTCCAAACGTATGCAGACACTACAGACTAAAATCCTACGGAAAATCCAGAATGCTCCATACTACGAGTACATTTCTATCCTTACCATACACACTGACCTTCACATCCCTTTCGACACTGACCTTAAAGTCTCGCTACCGCAAATTTCACAGCCTCCTAGCTCTCCATCCTAATCCTCTTGTACAACAACTCTCCTCTCCTCACCTTCCCGACAATCCTCCTCGTCGATTGAAGCGGAAGTGGCCTAGAGATCTATTGTGATTAAATCATTGTGAAAGAGTTTCACCAGTGGGTGATTGCTCTAACCATGACATTACAAGTGAACTGAACCACTAAGATCAAATTTACTTGATGCAACAATTGTTGCAGTTGTAAATATTCAAATAAAGTGAAAAAAAAAGTTTGTATTAGTGATGATTAGAAAAATATTATCTCATATTCGTATGGAAGTTGGGAAATAGGTCAATAGAAGTCAGAGTAACAACATATGGATCAGTTACAAGTGTACTTCTCTCTCTCTCTCTACTAGATTTATTTAATGATTTTTGTGAAAGATAAACGCCCATTTATTATTATTTCTTTAAAAATAATGGCAGCTTTTCCCTTATCTGAGCTCCTCTCCACACGGGAGAATTCCCTCGGCACTCCAAACTGCTGCAATGTTTAATTCAAGCAGAAACTGCAATAGCTCATCTAAGATTACAAATATGCATCTGAACTCTCGGTTTACTATTTACAAAAAAAAGTGTTTTTCCAAATAAGTGTGTATGGAGTTAAAGAACAGGACCAATCTTGGTCCTGAGTCTGCGATATACTTTACAACATTATCAGAGGGAATCAATATTTAAGTCAAAATCAATGATTAGAAAATTGTTTTTCGTTTACATTTTTGATTTGTGGCAATTTTAACGTACTAATTACTTTTCAAACGACCCTCGTAAATCCAAACGGCTGTAACCCTTGCAATTTCTTTATTCGCTTCTTACGACTTCCTGGACGCAGTAGGCCTATTCTGTCCCTGCCATTAAAGAAACTCCACATGTGTTGACCCTAATTTTTACTTTTTTTTTAAGAAATCATATAAGCTAGGATTAAATAAATATACGAAAGTGAAAACACCAAAAAAAAAAGAGACCAACTGACAAAAACAAAGTTGGTAGCACTATTTTAAGGGTTATTACAAATATGGTTTCCTGTTGGCCATGTTTCTCGTTGGCGTCAAGAAAGAGCCTTATGTCAGCTGATTTTCACAGCAACTTGGCTTTTTATTTTATTTTTGTGACATCCTCTAGTAGAAGTTATCTCTAGCAGTGTCTCAAATGTTATATCTTTACAGATGAAAGCCGCCTTCTTAGAAAAAGAAGAAAAATAATATATACAGCCAATAGAGTCTAGTTCAACCTTAAGTTATAAATATTAAATAAATTCTATAAATTATTAAAGACAATAGTTATATTTTGTAAATAATTATTTAAATAAATTTGTTAATCGATTTTATTTGATTTGAAATAAACGGGAAAACGCTGCCACTATTTTGAATAGAATATTAATTGAAGAAATTAATATGTAGATTGATTATTAAAAAATGCAGATAGATTTCTAAATGAAGAATAAATTACTCAATCAATCGTGGTTGCACCCTTCGTTTATAAATTGGGTTAAAATAAACCTGATGGATTTTCGTCAATCATAGACTGACGCATCAAGTCCTTGCAGCGTGTTTAGATTTTTTGAGTTAATTTGACGTTCAAAATTGAATGTTAGCGTTATACAAAATCCCGCTTACTCCAAAAAAAAAAAAATCGTGCTTTGAATATTTAAAAAGGTAATGAAAGCATAGGGATGCTCTAATGCATAGGATATAAGCTACAGATGGACCTCAATCCTACCCGACAGAAAACCCTAACTCTAATGGCTCCCCTTAAACCTGCCGCTCTATCATTGAAGTACTTTGCAACTCCGTCTGAGTCAGGTTTATAAAATAATCTCTCAGAATATTGTCCACTCTAAAGATATTAGTCTGAAGTTCAGAAAGAGCTGGCGTTTCCTGAGGTAATGTACTACTGGCTCTCTGTACTTCACAATCCTATACAGCTGAAGGATGCAGACAATGCTTATGTTAGTTCCCACTGTTGCCTTCTTCAGGGACAGTTTAGTATTCCATTCAATGCAAGAAAAATAAACTTCTCTTTTAAAGTTCAACAACTCGAGTATTTGAAAAGATTATGAAAGTGATATACATTCTTATTAGCCATATTCAAGGTGGCGCCCAGACTCATTTAGATGAACACTCCAGATTTTAACTTTAGAAGTGTTACCTCAACTTTAAATTTTCCTAAAACCTTTTCTACTTGTGAGGTAATGAGATGCATCAGAATGTGTGACGTTTGCAGCGAAACATCATTCTGAACTCACTTTTATGTTAGTCAAGTCTGCAGTGGCGTTAGTATGAGCTTTTCAAGAATTTTTGAGAGAAAGAAGTCTAATTGGTCGGCAGCTGGAAGTAGTTAATATAATTATTAATTACTTTTTGACTGTACTAATGAAGAAATTCTTAAAAAAGGGTTATTTCATCAGAAAAAAAATTAAAAAAAAAATTCAGCGCATTTAATAAATTAAGGTCGTACTGAAATCGACGCGCTTCTTTGTTTACTGCTCATTAAGCTCATCACTTTTTGTTCTTGCAGAAAAGAAGGAAAATGGATTTAACATTCACAGAGTTTGAATTGAATTTCTTTTCACACAATTTTTAATTTAACATTAATGATGTAATTAGTGGAAGGCTGGTTTTGGAGCTAAGGATTTACCTCGCTAATTTTATCTCTTGAAAAGCTAGCCCGGGGCTACTTTTTTACTTTTTGAAAACTTTTGTTATTACTCAGGTTTCTTGTTGATTTCAAATTTGATTTTATTTTTTTGTTTATATACAGGGTGACCAGAGTTATATGCTCCACCCACTTTTTTTTTTTAACGGCGGGAAATTTCGAAAAAATAAAAAACACGTATTTAATCATTTTTAGTCTAGTTTATTTTTAGTGATTGACCCATTTTTTGAAACCCCTGTATCTCGAGATACAGCATCCAACTTTTGTTTTTCAAATGGAACGTTATATTTTTTGTTGCATATTTTTATAGTATTTGAGCTCCTAAAAAAAACAAAAAAACATTTTTTGAAATCGGTTTGGTTTTTCAAAAGTTATGGTAATTTAAAATATGAAATACAAATTTCAGTTTATTGTCAAAATTACGTTATTTTTTTTTAATGAATCTGTTCAAACTGGTCACAATCAACGGATAGGCAAGCCAAAACTCTGGACTCCCACGCTTTGCTTGTAGCAGCACTTATGGTGGCGAAGTCAAGATCTAGGCAGGCTAGAGTTATTCGACTTTCAGGTTGTTTTGTCTACAAACGTTCGGTTTGGAGTTTTAGGAAATCACCTAAATCGGCCCATAGCCTCCTTAAAAGTATCAGGAATTTCACATGAATTCCACATTTTATTGAAAATATATCTCAGTCTCTTAATGCACACCGGTGGAGCGTACTTATAAAATTCATTAGGGACTCTATCTTGACCCGGAGCCTTATTATTCTTACACTTTTTAACCACTTCCAAAATTTCCGCGCTCGAAAACTCTTTGTCCAAATCTAAATCTACAGTAAATACTTCAGCATATGAAAAAGCACTAGCATTCAAAGGAGGGTTTAGTAAGTTTTCAAAATAGTTGACCTAATAGTTGACTTAATTGAAGATCAGCAGTTACTAATTAGTAACCTTGAGTTATTAAATTTTCTCTTATTACCAATAAATTATAATAATGTTGACAGCATTTATACTTTTTCACCTCAATTTCTAGAGAAATTGGATGTTAAAAAACAAAAAATTCCTATTGTAACAACAAAAGTAAGATCTTTTGAGAGTTCACACACTGAGACAAAGAAAGAGGTTTATTTTTGCCTTTACTTTCACTTATTTTTGAGAATATATGAAAAATTGGCTTTATACCAATTTTAATGTTTACCTGTCATGTAAATTTATAACGTCTTTTTATCAGAAACAATATTGTAGCGAAGGGTTCAGTCCCCAAAGGCGAAAAATTGGAAAAGTAATACTTGATATCAGAACAAGTTGACAGTAGGCTTTACAACAAAATTTCGGAGTAAAATAGAATGTGTCAAACACAGACTCACGAAATACTGCCTCCCTTAGAAATGTATACAATGTTAGGTATATATTTCTCCCAGAACTTTTTCTTACAAGTTTATCCCTAGTTATGCCTCTTTAGGTTCATTGAGTTTTAATAAAATAGAACACGTTGAAATTTTCCTTAATGGCCCAATTATTGGATCCAATCAGGCCATTTATAACAACATGTAATATTCGACTAAGATAAGATTTTTTGCTATTTGTTACTCTAAAAGAAATCTTAATATATTATCTTCTTGGTTTGGAAAGCCTGAGATGTTCTGGCGTGTGCAAGTCCATCAATCTATTTACAGATTTGACTTAGATTAGGCGAAATTTATTTATATCTGCTAGCGGTGTTCTTAGCCTTTAAAAATGTCCGGGTATGGATTTTGACTTCCTGGACGGTACGTTTCTTTAAAAACCCGAGTTTCCTCAGCAATACTCATCCATCGGTCGCAATCCAACGTAATAATTCACCACCTTCTACGATCGTCCTCTAATTCCTCAAGCAATCTTAACCTTAGTCTATCTTTCCTTTTTCTGCTTTCCGGTTTCTTTCCTCGGTATTCTCTCAGGTGATTCATTCTTCCCAGGCATCCTAATTACCTAATACAGTAGTATTATTAGTATTATAGTAGTACAGAAGTATTTTTAGTATCATTAGTATTTTATAGAAAAGTATTTCTTTACGCACGAGACCAAATCAAGTTCCTAATACAGCCGCACAACACATCTTACGGGCTTCGCCTCTAGCCGTGGCCACGGCTTCCTGGCTTACGGAGTAAGTAGTAATCGCCTATTTTTTCAGGCGGGGCTTATCGTCCAACTACAACTTAGGAGTCGTGGACGGAGGCGACTATTAAACATACTTTACTGTAAATTTCTTTTATTAACCATTCAATAAAATCCAAGGTCTAAGACTGGGAATCGAACCCAGTACCACAATGCATATTAGCTTTGCAGGTCTCGCATCTAACCGCTCGGCTACCGTGGCGCCTAGCTCACGGAGTATCTAGATGGTATCCATTTCTTACTTGTTCTGGATTCCTTTTTCAACCTTCCACAAAAAGGTGCAATACACTTTAGAAAATCATATTTTGTTCTATTCATTACAACTGTCTTTCTCAATTGACGCGACTTCAATTAACGTCAAAGGTAGGTTATAAAAGTATATTTGGTGTTAATAATTAATGGCCCCTCTAACTTAATGGTGAAAAATTTAAAGATGATCTAATTGGTTGAAGCTGTCCTCAGAAAGTGCTCTTAAATATTAATTTCAATTTTACGTGTATATTCTAAGGTGCTGGGCAATTTGAGATTCCTTGTTGAACCGGCCGAAAGCAAGTTAAGGACGAGCTCCTTTAATTAACTTCCAGCTCCGAGGATATTACTATTTACTACAGGCGACGGCACCACTGCAATTAACATGCGCTCTCAGTGCTAGCCAGTAATTATTTTGCAAATAATTTTGAATAGAACTGATTCTAAGCAAACTGTGTAATTGCAATTGGTCGTAAGATAAATATTTAAAGGGGTAAATTTATTTTGAATAAATCAATAGTACATTGTTATATCAGACCAGCAAATTAAAGGACAAGAAGTTAGTTGTCTACAAAGTTTTCTCGCTTCCACAAACTTTACTTCTTCGTAAAATTTTAACTCAGTTGTTTTTGACATATAACAGACGGAAAGAAGGAAATGTCCAAGTGTGATATCAAGAGGTGTTAAAATGAAGTATTATTTTACTACGATCAGGAAATAGGGCTTTAACTTACGAGAGTCTGAAAAGTTCTACGACTTGAACTTACTTTTTGCATTAGAGCGTAGTCACTTTCCACTTGCTCAGTGAGATTACGTTTAAAAGTAGATTATTATTTTTTATTTACACTGTACTATTCTTTTAAATTCACTTATTAACATAAATATAAATGAATATTCAAAAATGGGGTTTTAATTTATTAATTGCTGTCAGTATGGGCGTCTCTAGTTAGGATATCCACATCGGTATCTCTTGGAAGCCCTTCGTCAGTTTTTCTGGCTGAAATCTTTTCCATGTTAACTTTTGCCCTGAATCTCTCTGACAGTACGATCGGCATAAAATCTTTTGAAGCGGCACAAAAAAAAAAAGTCAGATGATAACGAAAATCGTCAACGAACGCCTGCGGAACTAGATAGATAGATATTTTATATTTATTGTTTTAGCATTGCAGCCGTAACAAAACAAAATCGGAACTACGTTAATCAAAAGTTGTAAATTTGTAGAATATCGGCAGAACGGAAACGCTAATTTACTAAAAAGATTTTTCAGCATTTCAAGATTTCGTTGAAATTGGCTCGTACGATTTCATTACAGCTTGTAGTGATTACAAGCATCAGAATCTTCAGCATGTGTTTCTTCACTTTTCCAGAAATTTTGATTCAAGGCAATTCTGTGAGAAAGTGCTTGGGACGATTCCATCTAAAGGGTCACTTACGAACCTAATTTTAAGGGGTTGAAACCAATAGTTAATATTGAATCAAAAGAAAATTAAAGAACCATTTTATTCAATCGATAATTGACTTTCTTGAAAGCAGCTCTCTAGTTGGGGTAGGCTTTTTAAAGTTACCTTTCAGCATTTTGTACGCTTTTACAAACTATAATGAAGGTTAATTAATAACCGGTCAAATATTACCAGTTTGAAGGATAGCATAAAGAGAGAGTAAGTACTCTCAACAGATTTTTAGTTAATCACATTTGCTCAGATTTTACGAAGAAAACAAGTAATTTCCAGCTGACGTAAACCTCTTTCAGTTTTAAAATTAAAACTTTTAATCTATGATTCTTGAAAGCAAAGTTTACTGAAAAAGCTTTTGCGTAGTTAAAAAGAATATCAATGTCATTGTTTGTAATTCATGCAGTTGTGTTAGTGCATTGAGAGAAGGAAAGCATCAACTTAAAAATGGCGTGTTAGAAGTACAACTAAGTGTCTAGGTTACAAGTCAAGCTTGAGAAGAAATATTTTAAGACAAAACTGGTCTTTAATGTTGTAAAGGATGGCATAGTGGAGATTTGAAATGCCATACAAAGCTTCTTTTGAAAATAGAATTTTTCTTTTATAAAAGTTATTTGATGGTAAGCATTTTACTTTCTTTTGAAAATCTTCTGAAATTATTTCGGTAATTTATCTTTTTTATAAGACGTATAAAGCAAGATAGCTGTGAGTTATAATCAAGAGTAAAAAATAAAATTTCGTTTTCTACGACATTTTTGTGACATTACTTTTAATCTTTTTACTAATTGTTGGCATTCATTCCTCTGAAATGAATCATCAACATTCTCAGTTTAGAATGAGGTCTCTTTTAAAAGATGAGTGTCTTATACAAACTTCTTTCGTTTTAATTTTCATTCACAACGAACCAAATAAGTTATACATTAAAGAAGTTTCATGTTGCCTTTCCCCCAAAAATCATCTTTAGTGTTCTGCTGACAGACTTCGATCCATGCAGTAGGTACTACAGATTAAAATTAAATTGTGTTTTTGTAAATTTAAAAAAAAAAATAAATAAATTAATAAAGCATATTATTATTATTATCATCTTTAGTGTGATTTAATCGGCCTATTTGATCAAAAATTTGCAAATGTAGGACAATGAGAGGTTCTGCCCGCACAAGTAATTCATGTTCTGTTCTGGGAAGGAACAACAAATCGAAGGAATTTTAGAAGTTTGTGTTATTTCTAAACTGGTTCTACTGGTCTGTATCCGTGCGAGAGGTACATAGAATTAATAATAGTTCACCTTTAGATTATCTAGTCCCCCGGAATTTCGCAGCTCAATTAGTTTGGACCAGCATCAACATTATCAGCACCAAAATCTCTAAATATGGACAAATTTCTAAAATGGTGTGCCCTATGACCACTATTCGCCAATTGAATGAGGCAATTTTTTGCAAAGAACTTAAAATAATATCTGAACTTCATTTTACGATTCTCGCAGGTTCTCACAGGATCTTAATTCTCTGAAAAATTAACAAGTTTCCTCGGGAGAAATGCTCATGGCCCAAAAAAGCTAATCTTTGAATCTTGCTAGCGTTTTCTGCACTGTACTTGCCCACCTGAGCTTACCAGATCTTGGAGAGTTTGTGACTATTGGACTGGTTTAAAGTTGTAAAACAATATCTTAGGTTTCTGACAGTATAGACTTATCAAAACTGACCAGTTTAGATGCTATGGATTTCAAACAACCATAAAAAGCAATAACTGATCGAAATAAAAGAAATGATAAATCGAAATGGATTTTTTTTCATGTTTTTCCTTTTCTTTTCGCAATATGAAATATTCGCAAATATTTTTTGATATTTACTCTAACTAAGTTTGACCTTATTTCATACTGATATTATTATTTATTAATACATTTTTGAGAATCTATTCTAAAACAATGCAATTAAAGTTTATTTTGTAAAGTAAGTTCTCAAAAAAAGATTGAGAAATCATTTAGAAGACAAATTGTACAGGTCTACCAACATCTTCTACCACGAGGAAAATGTTATACCTCCATTTAAAGTTTACAAAATGATCTTTTTTCAAATTCTTTAGAGGGTCTTCTTGTGAGGTCTTCTTTTTCTGAAACAAATGTACGAGGGTCGTTTGAAAAGTCCGTGCAAAAATAAAAAGTACTTAATTTTTTGGGGTAAACCTTTTTTATTTTTCAACATAGTCTCCTTTTAGGCTTGTACACTTCGCCCAACGCTGCTCTAGTTTGTTGATCCCTTCCGAATAATAGGATTTGTCCAAGTCTGAAAAATAGCCATTCGTTTCTGCAATCACCTCCTCGTTTGAATAAAATCTTTTTCCCGCCAGCCATTTCTTCATATTGGGGAACAAATAGTAGTCCAAGGGAGCCAAGTCTGGAGAATAGGGGGGATGTGAAACGAGTTGGAACCCTATTTCCATTAATTTTGCGACCACAACTGCTGAGGTGTGAGCTGGTGCGTTGTTGCGATGGAAAAGGACTTTTTTGTGGGCCAATCGTGGGCGTTTTTCTTGCAGCTCGGTTTTCAAACGGTCCAATAACGATGAACAATATGCACCTGTAATAGTTTAACGCTTTTCCAGATAGTCGATGAGGATTATTCCTTTCGAATCCCAAAAGACAGTCGCCATAATCTTTACGGCCGAAGGAACGGTCTTCGCCCAAATGGCCACTCCGAAAATTTTGAAACCACTTATAAACTGTTCTAATCGAAGGTGCAGAGTCACCATAATGTTTATCAAGCTTCTCTTTAGTCTCCTCAGGCGTTTTGCCTTTCATAAAGTAGTGTTTAATCAACACACGAAATTCTTTTTCGTCCATTTTTTGAAAATCACTCGACTTCCTCGATTCAAACGAATGCCAAACACAAAGAAATAGACCGATCTGGCTGAAACTTGGTGTGTGTTCTTCCAAAAGATGCTACTAACTAAACATAACCTCGATACGCGCCAGTAGTGCTATCTCTCTGACTTTGCACGGACTTTTCAAACGGCCCTCGTATATCAAAGGAGAATCATTATTAACAATTGACATCTGAACTTCAAAGGAATTTCACTTGAATAAGTTGTATTCCTTTGAATCTTCAATCATTTTTACTCTCTTCATTAATTTCCAAATTTTCAAACTCAATTCTGATGCGTTTATTATTATTGTATCTTTTTGAAGAAACAGTTTTAATAATGGGAAATAAATTTTGTGATAAAAATAGAAAGCAAGAAAAATAAAAATGTCTTGGCGAAATCAACATTGGTGTCTGCTCTACAGAACTATGGTTCACCAATCGCATCTGTTATGATGTCAACTCAAATTCAGGTGTAAAAGAATAATAATAAGAAGTGGAATGCGAAATGGTTGACACACAAGATATGGAGGCACAGGGATGGTTGGAATTTCTTATTGCCTTTGATGTTACACAAAATATCTTCATGTATAACTTTGCTGAATATGTGGGCTAGTTCGATCGAATTAATAAGGCTTGATAAATTGGATGCAATTTAAGGATCTAGGCTGTTTAATAAGACTTATTGGTAGTCACGTATATTTCGATTCTTCCTTAGTCAATTTATCTGCGGTACCTTTTCCTAACCAACTACGATGAGTTTTCAACCAACCAAAATGGACAGTACATCCGAGCTGGTCTGCACAATCTTGTTTTACCTAGCACAATTACAGGTTAGTGGTTGTATTTGCAAGGAGTAAAGTGATATCCTAACTGTCAGTCCTGAATGCAGGCTTACCAACTGGTAAAGTTAGATTGAGTCATTAATAAATCTAGTTGCTTCCCAATTGCTAATTCTTCTGCTTGATTGTTTGAACAAGATTCAACAAGAGTTTTTAATCGTTTGGTCTGAATTTCTTTAATTTCCTTGTTAAAGAACTCTACCGTACAACCCACTTTTCTGTCTCCTCTTCTTTGTCCATCTTGGAAGATTTTTGAAGTATTGTACACTTTCTTGTCGTCCTACAATCCCTGGAAAAATTGCGGCTTTTGGCCATTTAACTGTGATAATAAAATTGCTAAAAATAACAAATGTTTCTGTTTCAGGACCGTATTCACAAAAAATGGTTAATACAAATTTATTTTTTAATCTACGCTCATGAGGACCGTGAGCGCCTCTTATAAATTTATACACGATTCATCTGATGTATTTGCTGATAGATGATATAAACAACTGCACGATTTTTTTAATGATTAATTTGTGGGTGTGGTCAACATGAATCAAAGTATAAATTTGAATTTAGAATCGCTGAAATTATGGGATCTAATAAATAATAAGCTTTTTCTTTTTTTGGGCTGAAATTAGCAAACTGAAAGTACCACTTTACTAAATCGATTATCCAGTTTTCTGAAAACGGCTTCAACGATATTCTTAAACTCCGTATGTTCGTAAATAAGTTTTAGGACTGATTTAATAATGTCCACCAAAACAATCGCAAAACAAAATGTGGTAATTGTTTAAAAAATCTTTAGATTCACTAATATTAAATGCGATTTAAAATAATTGAAGCCCAACTAACTAACAATTTTTTGACTAAGTTGAAACTATTGTTTATCTAATATCTAATCGCCTGGAGGTACTTGAAGCAGATTGAATACAAAGAAAGAATATGTTTATGGCTTAGTATTTCTTGAGAGAAACGAAGTGAACTGATCTAACGTTTAATCTCCATTGCAATACAATGTTCTTGTGTAACAATCGAGCTGGAATAAAGGAGATTCAGGCCGCGAGCAGATAGGACGCTGACAGACATGTGCTAGCCGAGAGTAAATTTCTCATGATAGATTTATCGTCTCTGCTTCGCCTTTTTTTACTTTCAGAACTGTAACTTATATTAAAACGAAAAGAAAAAGTATAATGATTACATCTTGTTACGAGAAGTATGGAATAATATTGCTGTTTAGTAAATTATTTTTGAAAACGGTGGAGTGGTTCTCTCTAGTTTTTGGCTTCTTTTGTTCAAGTCGTAAAGCTCCATTCTGTAGCACAACTCTCTTCCAAACTGATAAACTACAAATTTCTACTAATTCACGCTTAATATAAGCAATTTTTTATTTCAGTTCCCATTATTTTTCATGATTCTTTTATGGTACTTTAAAAACTTGTTTTATTATTCTGTATACTGAAAAAAAACTTGATGAGAGTTGTATAACTGTCAATAAAATAGCTAGCTTAATATATTTGGTAATTAGAATTCACGGTAGTGAAGCACCTGACCTCATGAATTATTATTATTATTATTATTATTATTTGTTTAAAGCATGAGATGTTGTGGGATAAATGTTGAGCTATTCAAGACCATACTCGCATAGTGTTTTACTATAAGAATCTCTACAGGCCTTTTTTATTTTTATAAAATATTCTTTTAGTAAAGAAATGGGATTTATAATCTCCTCTACCAACAGCAGGTTATTTATTACCGCCTCTAAACTCTGTAATGAAGTACTGTTTGTCACTTGTATGATTATAATAATGGCAGATCCGCCATTCCAATTAAGCGGTGTAGTCTTTCATCTTATCGCTCATTTCATTAATATCTAAGTATCTAACAAGATGTTAGATATTTAGATATTAGATCTTGCAAAAATTAAAAATTAAATTAAATGATGAAAAGAGATGATGTAAAGAGATGATCTCCTTATAAAGATCTCCTTGCAAAGGAGTAGATTAGTTTTGCTGAATATTCTGCAGCCGCTAAATTGTGGTACTTTATTGTATTAAATACATAAAATGGAACAGCTGCAAACCGTCCTTGCAACACTTCACACGATTTCGTTTTTGGTCAAGCGTGAGCAATCGCGGCACCCATCTTGCGAATAGCTTTGTCATGTCCAAATGTTGATGCAAAATATTATGTACCCGTTCATTCGAGATGCCCACAGCACTAGCAATCTCACGCACCTTCACTCTTCTGTCATCCATCACCATATCATGGATTTTATCAATGATTTCTGGAGTAGTAACCTCAACAGGGCGTCCAGAACGTTCAGCGTCACTTGTGCCCATATGGCCACTCCGAAAATTTTGAAACCACTTATAAACTGTTCTAATCGAAGGTGCAGAGTCACCATAATGTTTATCAAGCTTCTCTTTAGTCTCCTGAGGCGTTTTGCCTTTCATAAAGTAGTGTTTAATCAACACACGAAATTCTTTTTCGTCCATTTTTTGAAAATCACTCGACTTCCTCGATTCAAACGAATGCCAAACACAAAGAAATAGACCGATCTGGCTGAAACTTGGTGTGTGTTCTTCCAAGAGATGCTACTAACTAAACATAACCTCGATACGCGCCAGTGGTGCTATCTCTCTGACTTTGCACGGACTTTTCAAACGACCCACGTAAAGGGAACTTTATTTAAAAGAGTTGTTTTAGAGGGGTTAAGATTTCTTCCAAAGTGCTATTTTAAAAGTTTTAAGTAAGAAGAACTCTAACGCATAGCAACGCCCTTTTTTTTTATCTCCTTCTTCAATCTTATCCATCCGATCATTTCTTCTAAATCCAACACTGGATTCTGTTTTAGCATTTTTATTTTCTATTCTTTTTTGGGAGCATCATCTCATGGGTTATTAGCACCCCACGTTCTTTTTCACTCGAACTGATTCCTCTAAATCTAGAATGGCGCTTGTCTTAAAATCACCCGGCATCCAGATCAACGCCTTTAAAAGCTTAAAGGTTCCTGATGTATCAGCAAATGAGTTTGCAGTTTGCACCAATGTTCCGGTCAATTTTGTTGTCAAGATTTGGAGGCATCTAATTAAGTTGGCAATTGTTTATAAAGTGAGACAATTTGGTACTTTGCAGTTCTTTATGAAGCTATTGATTTCGTACAAACTGGGCTGCGTTCGTTGTTATTCTAATAACTTTACTTTAAAGTCCTGCATCCGTTTCAATATTGAACTAGCTGCTCCACCCTATTTGAAAAAAGCGTACATTATCACAATCACATGTACGAAGTGTACAATAGCTTACCATACGTGTTTTATAATCTACACTTCATGTTTATATGAATTATTATCTAATTTTAACCATTAGATATTTTATATCATCACTGAATCTAAATGATAGTATGAGAAAGTGAGAATGTCTGGGTATGAATTGAAATTAACGAATAGTGTAAATAAAATCGTAAACGAAATGTTCTTTAAACACTGAGAGAATCTATTTCATGTTTTAATTCAGTTTGTAAATGAAATTTTAAAAATAAACTGACTCAAAAACTTAAGGCGTGATTGGTCCAAGTTTCCTTGTTTTTCGCGTTCACTTGCAATGAGCCCGATTTGATAAACATTAAAGTTTAAGACATTGATTTCTGAAAAGGAAGTGCGCTATTTGGTAATAATTTAAAGCGTTCAAACACATAAATGCTCCTTTACACTAAAATAATTTAATTTTCTTGGACTGATTGCATAAAAGGCGAAAACCAACAGTAATAATTATGGTACCCTTTCCTTTGAAGAGCAAATAGACCCAAAGCAATTAACACGGTTGTCTTGCCTCGTCCATGGTCTCACTGAATGAGATAATCCTGAGGGAAACATGAGAATAGTAATAAGACTCTCTCATCTCGTTCAGCGGTAACAGAGCGTAAAGGCTGTTTAACCTTCGCTTTATAAATACCTACAGTCTTGTATACTTACAGAGAAATTAGATGCTTGTCCCTTAGAGACTGTTTCCACCAATTAACCTCAATTTGTTTTTTGTTTTTTTTTTAGTTTGTACTAAATTTGTTCCGAATAAATAAAATCCTATCCGTGAAAAACGTAATCACTCTGTGCGAGAATCTTGTGGCATCTTACAAACGACTGCTTAACCAACTCACTGGAGACCTAACCAAAATATTAAATATTTACTATAACGCACCGAACGCTACTTACACTGAATCGCTTTCAACAACTCACTGTGGACAACTACGAAAAGAATTCTAAAATACAAACACACTTCTCAGCCAATCAGACGAACTGACGGTTCTTGGGTGAAGTCAGATGAAGAAAAAGCCGAGCACCTGGCACTGCACCTCTCCTCTGCATTGAACTTAACAAGAGATACCGATTGCTCACGAAGCTACTTGAGATACGAACAAAGCTGACTTTAAAATCTAGACAAGACTGTACTCCTATCTCCTTACTTGCTCCTATCTAGACTTACGGACTTGAACTGCAGTGAACAACAAAGAGTCCAAACTTAAACCAGATAAAAACCCTCTAGTTGGAAATCCTTTGAACCATCTCTGATGCATCCTTCTATGTGAGCAACTATACCAACCTGCGAATCCCACTTGTATCTGACCTTCTCCTTCAGACAATGTTCTCTTGTTTCAGTAATTCATCAGCCAGGACAAAAGACACACCAAGTTTTAATGCGAAAAATGTAAAAGATAACAATTTGTCAACAAGCAAAACCCCTGTAGATGACCTAGTCCCTGGTTCTAAAGCATAACAAAAAATAATAGAAAAACTCTGTCTGAAAGTGGCATTTCTTTCTTTTGGATTAATGAATCAGGCACTAAAAAAGATGAAAAATGTTCTTCACTAAAGTAAATATGTTTAGATGCCTTAGTGCACGGAACTGAGAACCGCGGCATTACTATACGTTTTTGATTCCAAAAGTAAATCTAAAAAGAAAATTAATGATACAATATAATTAATAATTTCCACATTGAATATTAATTAAAATTATAGATAAGGGCGATGAAAAATGAAGTAAAAATAAAGAAAATAAAAACGTTCAACACAACATTCAAAATGTACAAATTGATAAAAATAAAAAAAACTTGTAGCCAAGTAAATCTTCAGAGTCTCTTGAACCTTGTGTGAAGAAGACAAATTTCCAGCAGAGCCTGGATTCGTGTAACTTGAAGGCCCAGTGACACTCTGGAATGAATTTGGAAAGTTTATTTTCTGTCAAACGCTCTTCAACAGGTATTGCAAAAGTTTGATAAATCAAATGAAAGAGGATTAGATCACTGGTTACATTTACAGGATTTTTACAAACAAAGTTGGTAAAGTTAGAACAGGACTTACTTCAGTTTTTTTGATGGGGTTTTCTCTAAAATGGCGCAAGCAAATTTTTCCCTAATTTTGTTGATATCAATAAAGGGAACTTTATTTAAAAGAGTTGTTTTAGAGGCGTTAAGATTTCTTCCAAAGTGCTATTTTAAAAGTTTTAAGTAAGAAGATTAAGTTTTTTAATATTTAAGTACACAGAAACTGGGCTTACTTGTACACAGATTTTTGTAAGTGAAATAGACGATGGTCAAAAGGTAATAACATGAATGTTGCCAATTTTTACGGTAATCTACTGAAAATTACCGAAAATAAATTAAAAACAATTTACTGGCAAATGTTATTTAATGGTCAAGTTTTGTATAAACTTTATTGAAATTTACAACTGCCGGCGCAATTGCCCATGCAACAAGTAAAGCAGGCGACTGGATGTGACTTGAGTGGACAATGAGTAAACAACTAATTAATTAATTAATTGGAACTCTCCAATGAGCCAATTATTGGGCTGCACCGCTAATTAAATCGCGGGTCCGGCGCCGTTTCATTCGACGATAGGGGTTGTCAGGTGTAGAGTAAGAAATGAAAGCTGGTCAATAAGCGAGTTAAGATGCACGGAAAGGCGAGAGTGAAACTGCTTGTATCGAGCGGAGATCAGGTCTTGAATAAAAGGTACTTTTAGATCAGAGTGATCGATTACTTTAGTTCTGTTAGAGACATTAAAACTGTCCGGTAGGATAGGGTTGACTCTGTAAATCTTGGCCCGATTTTGATAAAATTTGGTAGGATGATAGGGTTAGGGCTTCCCTACGTAACATTAAAGCGGCGATCAGCTCTTACACTTGTTAAGGGGAAGTATAGCAATCGTTTCAAATTATCGACACGTGAACCGATTTTTATGAATGAAGTGTCATTCGAATCGAAATTTTTTACAGATTTGCACTTTAAAAGTCTCGGCACCGTGCCTCATAAGGAGGGGAGTTTGCCCCACCCAAATAAGGCCCTTTCTAAAACTATTATTACCAATATTTCTATAACGCTTAGTCCGATTTTGATAAAATTCAGCTCGAATAAGTGGTTAAAGCTCCTCTACGTTGCTGATTCTCTTGCTCCTACTAAGAGGAAGTACTGCAATCGTTTAAATTATCAATGAGTGAACCGATTTAAATCAATGAATTGTTCGATTAAAAAATCTTTGCCTCTTTGCCTTTTAGGGAGAAGTACTGCAATCCTAGTTTATTTTTCTTACTCCTCTTAAAAGGAAGTACTGAAATTGCAGTTTAATTTTGCTATTTACGTACAAATACCTTCCTATGTTATTCAAAACGCTTTCTCAAAAAAATTGTTATTGAGGATGGTTTGGGAGCCGCAACTACAATCATTTTTTAAAAAGATCTCTCCAGTGGTAGTTAACACCTTATCAGGTTATAATGATAGAATTGCTTATTCCAAATTTTAAAAAAATCTGTAAAGCAGATATGTAACTTTGTAAAATAGACAAAAAGGAAAATCTATCCAAAAGGTACAAAAATCTCCTTAACAAAAACTTACAGTTTAAAATGTTAAGTATAAGGGTTGATTAAACGCCAAAAGGTACACAAATCAGCGAGTACCCAACATTTCATTAATACCTCATTAATATTTAAGTAATTCTACTGCATTAATTTTCATTAATAAGTTATTTTTTAGATTTTATTAGATATCACAGACCCTTATGCTGGCCACTTCATTTATATTATTTTTTTGTTATAATTATGATAAATCACATATACGTACATGCATGTTAAAGTAGAAAAAGACAAAGTTACAGTAGGCTACTGTCTTGAATTCGTCTTACCGAAATATTCGTGAGCACAATTAACACACAGTTAATAACAAGTAGATTATTAAACAATAATTATTCATTTCTCTATTGTAATTTAATTTAGTCCCCTAATTTTACTTATAGTAAAATACTGGAATAATTAGCTGTCCTAAATATATGCATATCTTATTTACTTTATATTACATATATACAACATTGTGGGAAGAACACCTAGATGGAGAATGTAATTGAAGAAAACTATATTATTTGCGATAAAGCCAGATAATTATTACCTATTATTATAAACGTTTGACTACTTCATAAAATAACAATTACTTTAATCGAAGAATGAACTTAAACCGACGATTTTTATTTAAGAAATAAAAATAAATAAATAAAACAAACAAAATCATTGATGTTTGTTGGTGTAAGCATTTTTTTAAACAAGGTTTTGAATTTTTTAGCCTCATATTTTTATTTTATTTTTTATAACGTTTTTCTTTTTAACCTGTAATTAATAGTTTGATTATTATAAATAACTAGATATTACAGTCAATCTACAGTGCTACTTGAACATATATTTTGTAGACGAAAATGGCCAGCATAAGGGTCTGTGATATCTAATAAAATCTAAAAAATAACTTATTAATGAAAATTAATGCAGTAGAATTACTTAAATATTAATGAGGTATTAATGAAATGTTGGGTACTCGCTGATTTGTATACCTTTTGGCGTTTAATCAACCCTTATACTTAACATTTTAAACTGTAAGTTTTTGTTAATAGTATGGAGCATTAGTTATACGGTGTAGAGTTTGTGTCTGGAGACGGTAGATGTTAATAAGCTTGGCTAAACTCCTTAGTAAGTCCAAATAAGTACTTTATTGTTTATTATCAATTTTGATCTTCCATCAAGGAGTCTTGCCAGTAGAAGCGTTTTTTTTTTAGTTCTTGCCTTTGGTAATACATATTTTTGTTTTTTTAATGTATTTGTTATTCACAATCTTCAAAAAGAATAAAATGTAATTAGTGAATATGATAAAAGAAGACTTCATGACTGGATCAGCTTGAGGAGAGAAGCTGCTCACTGGCAACACTCTCGCTGGAGTTTCTTACACTGCTGAAGCTGGTCACGAGGCCAACAGCGTTTCAATCGTCGTAGAGGACGATCTGGAATCGTATTGGAGGCAAGATTTTGAACAAGAGGATTTGTAGAGAATGGAAGAGAGTCAAAGAATTTTCTATATTTAGATTTAGATTCGTCAGTTACGTATGAGATTTTGAGGTCGTTATGGAGGGTAGAGTTAGAGACATAAATGGAGAATTCGTAATCTGACGGAGTATTTTTGATTGGAAGGACTGTATTCTTTGTGAATTGTATTAAAAGGCTAATGTACCCAGTAGGGCTTGCTACCGCTAGGCAGTTCCTTTTAAGGGCAAAATAGGGAGTAGGGACTCATATTGCACCAATGGCATCTCTATAAACATTTATTTACTTATTCTAAATAAATAAAAATGTTTAGTTATTATAAATAACTACTGATAAGGTACTATTATAACCTAACTTTTGGATTAGCTAATTACCGGAAATACTTGAAGAAGCTGTATTATTGATGAATTTAGCGCCTCTATTCTCAAAATAAAATGCTGCAATTTGATGGGTGGTTTATATTGAGAGTGAAAATAATATTCCGCTAAAAGTGCTTCTTTTTTTGGAAATTTGCCAAAAAAGGATTCATTTGAATATTGTGATAAAAGTGTCAGGCCTGACACTTGGCATTGAAACGTTTCCTTAAAAAAACAAGGATTTTAGAGAAATTCGAGAGAAGCTATGATATTAAGCTCTTTCAACAGGACTATTTTATTTATAATTTTGCAAATAGAAAATGTATAAATCTAGTCTATTTAGTTTATTAGAAAAATTACGCTGTTTTTCATCAGCTTACTTTGTAGTTTTTCAATGTCGAACAAATATTACATTTTCTCTTTTAGTACATAATCAGAGCAAAAAAAAGCTATAAATGTGGCCTGAAAATACCAGATTTTTGTGCTACGGTGAAAAGCTATTACACAGCATTTTCAAAGGTTTTCATGAAAAGGCCACTTTGATCCAATCTTTATATCAATACATTTCCAGTAAAACTAGATGCTCTCCTTATATTGAGTTTACGCATGAATGTGCTCAGTATTCATTCTCTATTAGATATTGACTGCTCTAATGTAAGCAAGACGCGATTATTTATTGTGCTTATTGAAATTAAAAGTTTTTGGTGATTTATGGACTATTTGTGCCGATTTTTGGTAAGTAAGTACCTTACCTCAAGTGGTACTTGATTCTAAAACATTCTCCGGTACATTGTGTTCGGAAGTTTGATTTTTTTTTTTCCTTCTTTTCCTAGTGACAATTTATTAACAATATTATTAGCTAGTTTTATGTGACATTTATTATT
The DNA here is from genome assembly GCF_049639745.1 of Rhodnius prolixus. Classification (NCBI taxonomy): domain Eukaryota; kingdom Metazoa; phylum Arthropoda; class Insecta; order Hemiptera; family Reduviidae; genus Rhodnius; species Rhodnius prolixus. Next base: position 30,515,363 of record NW_027411581.1, on the reverse strand, counting down.
TTTAGTGAGTATTTCGGTTTTAGGATCTAATAAACTATAATAGCAGTAGAACTTATTTTAAAAAAGTTCAAAAAGTAATTGTACAAATTTAACCTGGACAGTAATTTAATTATTTTGTTTATAATTATAATCATATGTTAAATTGTAAATATTATTGTAAATATTATTATTAGTGTTAAGTTGTGTACATACGCATTTAGTTCGCTTTTCTTTTTTGTTTATTAACTTTTTATTACTCTCTTTCTGTTTATATTGTTATTCTCTTATTTATTTCTCTTTCACGATGAGCAATTCTAGTGACCGCACAGTAATAGCTACCTCCACGGACAACGAGTCCACTACGTCCACTTCTTACAAGAGGAACTATCCTTCCGGTGTCTCCCCCAAAAAAATCAAAAAAACCAAAAGTTCACGGAACGCCTCTGCCAAGAAGAGTCCTCAGTGCCCCATGCGCACTGCAACCTGCACTGCGGATCAACCGCAAAACCCTCCTGTTTTTGTTCAGCCAGCAACACCCCTCGCTCAGAAACCTGAAGTCTCAGCGACTGTAACAGCTCCCCCAGGAGTGCTAACCAATAATCCCTTCGCTCCTTTGGCTGATCTACAGGACATGGAAACTGCAGCGCCCGCCTCAATACGTGTCCACAAGCCACCTCCTATCTACGTGAAAAACCTCAGTCAGTACACTGTTTTATGCTCTGCATTATCGCAACTCGTGGGAAGAGATACCTTTATATGCAAAGCAAGAATCACAGATCTAGTCATACACGCAAAAACAATCGACAGCTACAGGGGTATCATCAGGTACCTCAAACAAAATAAAGCAGACTACCACACATTCCAACTGGAGGAGGACAAAGCCTACAGGGTAGTCTTAAGACACCTCCACCAAAGCGTGCCCGTAGAATATATAAAGGAAGAACTTAATGAGCTGGGCCACACTGTTCGAAATGTGGCACCAGTTATTCACCCAGTCACCAAACAGACATTGCCTCTCTTCTTTGTGGATCTCGAGCCACGGCCAAATAACAGAGATGTTTTTAATATAGAAACTCTTTGTTACTCGAGAATTAAGGTCGAAGAGCCACACAAGCAACGGATTGTTGTGCAGTGCAAGCGCTGCCAGGAGTACGGGCACACGAAGAGCTACTGCCAGCACAAACCAAGGTGCGTTAAATGTGCCGGTGAGCACTTTACTCAAGATTGCGGCAAGATGCCAACCACACCAGCCAAGTGTGCTCTCTGCAGCGGCGACCATACAGCCAGCTATAAAGGGTGTATGGTGTACAGAGAGTTGCAGCGAGCTCGGAGACAGCCTCCCGTGTACGAACATCGCTCAGCACAACAGAGTACTCCACAACCACCGCCGACAACACAACAGTCAAGAAACTTTCCTCCTCTGCATACTCCCATCACTAACCAAAATCTATCATATGCAAGGGTGGCCGCGGGACCTCAGCCGCCTCCTATTTCTCAAATGCCCACGACCTCATCCACAGGAGACATCAATACACTTCTCACAAGCTTCTTAACAGACTTCAAATCCCTCATCACACCTCTGATATCTCTCCTTACAACTGTCGTTTCCAGACTCCTTCCTAACCAATCTCCTTAATGGCTCTTTCACAACACTCTCTTACCATCATCCTCTGGAATTCTAATGGACTGACTAACCGCAGACATGAACTAGAAATATTACTACGAGACAAACGTATTGACATCGCCCTTATAACTGAGACGCACTTCACTGACAGATCAAGATTTTTCATCCCAGGATACACGACTTACAAGACCAATCACCCTGACGGAACTGGACACGGAGGAACTGCAATACTTATTCGAACTTCTTTACAACATTTCTTAATACCCTACAACGCTACACCCTTCCTACAATCTACAGTAGTCTCTTTACTGACAGAGCCCTTCTCCTACACTTTTGCAGCTGTTTACTGTCCTCCTAACCACAATATCCATCAAAACGATTTCTCATCCTTTCTCTCTTCTCTTGGGTCTCGTTTCATATGTGGTGGCGATTACAACGCTAAGCATCCGAGTTGGGGCAGCCGGGTGGCGAATCCGAGAGGTCGAACTCTTTGCACTATCCTCAATCAAAATAGTTACATTTCCTTATCCCCTTCTCAAGCGACTTACTGGCCAACTTCTCCTCGCAAAAGACCTGACCTTCTTGACTTCTTTATCTGTTCTAATATTACCTCTTTACACACTGACATACAAACATTAAACGACTTGTCTTCAGATCATAGCCCCGTCATTCTAACCCTTGACATTCACCCGAAACAAGCTCTTCCCCGACAAACCCTAATAAACGGAACTATTGACTGGGACTTATTTCGAGAAACTCTTGACGAAAAACTGAACTTAAATGTGTCCTTAAAAACTCCTCAACAACTAGACGATAACGTGGCATACTTGACTACCGCTATTCAGCAAAGTATTTGGCATTCTACTCAACGGACTTCACATAACAGAACTGCACCATTACCTCTCAATCTACCTCTTCACTTGAGAGAACTGATAACGCGCAAACGTCGCGCTAGAGCTCTTTGGCATCGCACCAGATATCCCTCTCACAAAAGACTGTTTAACCAACTTACTAGAGAACTGACAACAAAACTAAGGGACTACTTTAACGACCAATTCTCTGATTATACACAATCACTTACAACTGAAGACAACTCTCTGTGGACAGCAACCAAAAGAATTCTCAAATACAGAAAAACTTCTCACCCACTAAGACGCCCGGACAATTCTTGGGCTAAATCCGACGAAGAGAGAGCCCAGTACTTTGCCGAACATCTTTCTACAGTCTTCACTCCTCATCCCGACGTACAAGACTTACAACATACTAAAAATATTCTCAAAGAACTGGAAATCCCTCTACAACTTTCACCTCCTCCTAAGCCATTCACTCCTAAAGACATCATGGACGTAATCAACTGTCTTCCCAAAAAGAAAAGTCCGGGCTATGATCTGATTACTGCTAACATCCTTTTACAACTCTCCAGGAAAGCAATAGTATTTCTAACTACTCTCTATAATGCTGTACTTCGAACCACTTACTTTCCTATTCTCTACAAATTCTCTTCTGTAACAATGATCCCTAAACCAAATAAACCTTCTCATTTCCCCAACTCTTACCGACCAATCAGCCTTCTACCCATCCTGGGGAAAGTCCTCGAAAAACTTCTACTACTCCGCCTCCAAACTGAAATAGCCCCTTTAAATATCATTCCTGACCATCAGTTCGGTTTTCGGAGTTGCCACTCGACTGTTCTCCAAGCACATCGAGTAGTTGATGTAATCGCTACTTCCCTTGAATTAAAGCAGTATTGCCCGGGTGTCTTCCTTGACATATCTCAGGCATTCGACCGGGTATGGCACGCAGGGCTGCTTTATAAACTCAAACGCCTACTGTCTTCTACCTTTTATCTCATTCTTAAGTCTTATCTCTCCGACCGTTTCTTCCAAGTTAAACAAGGTTCTTCTTCTTCTCTTATCCTTCCAATACTTGCTGGAGTTCCTCAAGGAAGCATTCTAGCCCCCTTACTTTATATTCTCTATACTGCCGACTTACCAACTCACCCGACTACAATTACTTTCACATTCGCCGACGACACTGCAATCCTTTCTCCTCATCTAGATCCTGTAATAGCATGCCGTGCTCTCCAAACTCACCTAAATCTTCTCGAGCCTTGGCTGCAAAAGTGGAGAATCAAAGTGAATGAATCAAAATCTAAATACATAGTATTCACTCTAAACAAGAAAACTCTCCCTCCTCTCTCCTTCCACAATACTTCTATACCAACGACTAACCAAGTACGATATCTCGGACTACATCTTGACAAACGACTGACGTGGAACCCACACACGAGACTCAAACGAATTGACCTCAATCTCCGATATAAAATGTTGAAAAGGCTACTCGACAAACGATCAAAACTGACCCTGACGAACAAACGATCTTTATATACCGCTCTACTTGCCCCAATATGGACGTACGGAATACAACTCTACGGAAGTGCCAAAAAATCGAACATCAACCGACTTCAGACCTTACAATCAAAAATCCTGAGAACAATAGTTAACGCTCCTTTCTACGTCTCCAATCATACAATACACACTGATCTCAATATTCCTCTCGTTTCTGAAATAGCACAATCTCGCTACACAAAACTCCACTCAAATCTACACAGTCATTACAACCCTCTTATCCACAACATGTCTACCACAACACTTCCTTCTAATCCTCATCGCAGACTAAAGCGGCGGTGGCCACGCGACCATCTCAACACAACGCCGACCTCCTAGGATGGTTGCTGTGTAAGCTTGCCAATCAGGCGAACTAACGGCTTCCATCACTGGATGGTCGTCGTTCACTCCACTCACGCCTCTTGGCGCACATGCATATGCGCGCGCGTGTATATAAGTGCATATATGTGCGTGCCCGTGTATTTGCGCCATTTCCTTACTCTCATCCCTTTTGCTTGTTATATCTATTATAGTTGCAAAATAAATAAACAAATTAAAAAAAAAAAAAAAAAAAATATTAGATATTTTATTGAGAGTACAATGGTAAATACACTTAAGTTTAATAACATTGCTTCGGCTGGGGCTGAATATTGATTCTGAAAGTAAGAAAATTCACTTATAATGAAAATCGCATTAAAGATTTGTTTTTTTTTGTAATTACTTACCTCTGCCATAGTCCGAGAGGTACAGGATTGGAAGATTGGCCTAATATGATCTACTACATGGAATAACGAAGGCTGCAAATACAGAATAAAACAAAAAATAAAGGAAATGAAAATTTAAGTGTACAAAAGAGACTGAAATACTAAATATCAAATGTTCGAAATAAATGAGAACAAACACTATATAAAACATAACTAAGTGTAAGTACAATATAACTAATAAAAATACTGCTATAACTAAAAAATTTTCATAAATATCTCCTTTAAAAATATATATGTAAAATTAAAGGTTTACCAAAAAATTAATTAGAGTTAAATAATGAAAGGAAGGAATGAATAAAGGAAATTGGATTTTTACTGTTCAAAATTTAAATTTTTGATTGCCACTTTTTAATACACAATGAGTTATTTTCTCAATACCGAGGGAGACCCTAATAACTAGGAAATCAATAAATCAATCTATAGGAAGCTGTCTGTAAGCCAAAATGTTTTTAATAGAAGTAGACATACATTTGTTGATTAAAAAAAATGTTTTTGGAGACTACGATTGTCGAGGAAAAGAAGAGATAGGATCCATTAAGTAATTAAGAAAGTGGCGATGGAAGTGAAGGAGTAGAAATGAAAAGAATAAGTAAATTAAAGGGAAATAAATTAAATTAAGGAAAGGAATGGCTCAGTGGTTAGGGTGTGCTGGCCCTTAGAGTTTCTCTTTCTAGGAGCTTCTTACAGCTCACTGTCCGGAGATGGACAGCGAGTGATATCTGTAACGGTGACCAGCAATGGTCTGGAAAAAAAAGCTCCGAGCGCCAATGACGACAGATGTTGACGCGCTTTAAATTAAAAAAAAGTAAATTACTGTTTTCTTTCTTCAAACAAATCTCTGGAAAAAATTATTTGAATTAGTTTTGAGACCTGAGTGTAGGGTTTGATGAAGGAGAGTTTCCTGACGGGATACAACCATAAATCTTAGCCAGAACCTTGAAAATGCACTCCCCACCGACTGCATTTAGGTGATGAACAATTTTTGGTTTATAAAAATTAGAATTACGGTGAGTGTGGCAGCAAGAGAAACTTGTGTGGCAGACCGAACTTTGAATGGAGATTTCTCGCCAGATTCACAACTTTTGAAGCGGATATCCTTAGATATGCCAGAGAGAATTTATCTGGATAGCCATTGCCGCCTACAGATAGACACCAATGGATCAGCAGTGCGAATCGCTGGATTGCGAATCTAATATCTTATTTACAACAAGCGTATATTGGGATGGTGGCTACACTTATTGAAATCGAAGGTTACCAGAATAATAAAAAAAATGTATTCAAGGCTGGCCCATTTTGATAATAATTATATAAATCGTACATTTAACTGGTTCTCACTCATTTTCAATAACTACTGGCTCTGATTATCTATTACTAAATGAAAGTTCTCGATCAGTAAAAAAACACAATTCTAGAGTGTTATAAGAATTACTTGTTCAGTACTGATGTAAATTCTGTCTTGTATTGTTCCTTTAATGCATATTACAGAGAAATCAACCGGTTGGGTTTGACAGAGGAATCCTGTGGTATGATTGCGATATTGAAAAGGGTAGTGGCACAAATCAGACTTGCGGCTAAAATTTTATTGCGTGGTAGAAGGTTTGTGTTCTATCCGGAGGTGGTTCCGTCATAATTGCCAACTGAATATGAACGACGAAATTCAGCACTTTCTCTTCAAAATGTCCTGCTTTTTCCTCGAACTAAATTTTTAAATGACTTTATCATAAATAAAACATTATCCTCCTCATTTGTTTTTATAGTTGCCAAAATATGATAAAAATAAAATTGCCTGTTTAAATTTTTGTCTGCAAAACTTTTTTTTTTTTTTTTTTAAATCTTTTATTGCAATTTACCACTGCAACAGTTGTTGCAACAAGCAAATACGGTGAAAGAGAAAAGAAATAACGGGAAATCATGATTGGAGAAGGCACCCAGTGGTGTCACTCCAGTAACGTGCTTAAGATAAGAGAAGATCACGAGGCCATCTTCTCTTCAATCTCCTTAGAGGATTACCTGGTAATGTGGAGGAAGATAGATGTTCTATGAGAGGGTTAGGATGAGCTGCTGTAGAGGAATGAAGTTTGAAGAAACGAGTGTTAGCAAGATCTGTAATGAAAGGAATTTTGAGGTCATTATGGATAGTGAGGTTAGATACATAGAACGGAGCGTTAAGAAGTTTTCGAAGTATTTTTGACTGTAATGTCTGGAGGCGTAGTGAGTTGGAACGCTTAGTCGATCCCCATACTTCGATGCCGTATGACCAAATGGGTCGCAGTAACATTAGATATAAGAGTCTTTTGTTATTTAGGTTAAGTTTCGAACGTTTGTCAAGTAGTCTGGCGAGAAGTTTGTAGCGTTGGTTAGTTTCTTGTCTTTTCAGTCTAGTATGGGGATTCCATGTCAGCCGTTTGTCTAGGTGCAGTCCAAGGTAACGTACTTTGTCCACAGCTGGTATAGGAGTTTGGTTCAAGATGACAGGAGGTAGGATTTTCCGTCTGAGAGTAAATACTATAAACTTAGACTTCGTAACGTTGGTTTTGATTCTCCATTTGAAAAGCCAGTCCTGTAAGTGGTTGATGTGTGTTTGTAGAGTTCGTGTAGCGATAAGGGGATCGGAATGTGAAGATAAGATAGCAGTATCGTCAGCAAAGGTGGAGAGGATAGTATTTGGATGTTGAGGTATGTCTGCTGTATACAAGGAGTAAAGAATAGGACCTAGGACACTGCCCTGAGGAACACCAGCTCGAGCTAGACGGATATCAGAGTCTGCTGCTCCACAGTTGACTCTGAAATATCGATCTTTTAGGTAAGATTTGAGGATGAGGTAGTAAGTATGAGGAAGAATCTCCCTCAGCTTAAACAGTAGTCCCTCGTGCCACACCCTGTCGAACGCCTGAGCGACGTCAAGGAAAACACTCGGGCAATACTGCTTTCGCTCGAGGGAGGTAGCAATAGTGTCTACAACGCGAAGCACCTGGTGAGAAGTTGAGTGATGTCCCCGAAATCCGAATTGATGATCCGGAATCATATTTTGTTCTGATACTAAAGGATAGAGTCTTTTAAGAAGTAGCTTTTCGAGGATTTTGGAAAGAAGTGGTAGTAAGCAGATTGGTCGGTAGGAAGTAATACTAGTGATGGGTTTCGTCGGTTTTGGTATCATTTTGATGATTGAGAATTTCCACAGAGTAGGAAAGTGCGTCGTTCTGAGGACAGAGTTGTAAAGCAGTGTGAGGAATAGTATGGCTTTTTTTGGAAGTTCGTTTAAGATGGTTGAGGTTATGAGATCGTAGCCAGGTGATTTTTTAGGTAGTCGGCGAATTTCGTTCATTACGTCTGCAGGTGTAAAGGGTTTTGGTGGTTGGCTGAGTTGGAGGGGGATGTCCAGTCTGTTGTTAACGTCTGCGGCATGTCGCTGGTCTAGTATGTCGATATGTGGCGAGAATATATTTGTAAGGTGGGTTGCAAATAAGTTGGTCTGCAAAACTTAAAAATAGAAAACCATTTCTACAACCAGATAATCTGTAAATCTTTTAGAGCCAGAATACATTTGTTATGTACTTGTTTATTACTATTCTTTTTATTTGTTTACAGCCAAAGTTTGCTTTCTGCATTTAGTGACTCACTTTAGTTGTTTACTTTTAGTCATTTGGATGTATTACAAATGTTTTATCTTCTGGTTCATATTTTATTTAGGGTGAGGGGGCACATTTGAACAGAATTTACATTTTCTGTTACAGAGTGCACCAGAATCGTATTATTGAACTTTTTTATTTTGTTTTCTACAATTTTCAAGTCTTCTTAACAGAGCTACATGTATCAATAAACAGTTGGTACTTTACATACATATCTATATTTTTTGAATTTAAAAAATTTTGTGTCAAATGTTAATATCTGCCCCACTGGTGGGGTACCTTTGAACACAATATAAAATTGAAAGAAATGATATTACTTTACTCTGAATCTACCTTCTATCAGTTATTTCTCTCACTACTACATTACTTTCTCTTTTAAACCACTGAAATCTAGTTCAAAAATCAAGAATGACTCAGTTCGGGGATGTTGTACCCGAAGTGATGGGTTTAGGAAGTTTGAACAAAATATTCGGTTTGTTGCGCTTCTTAATGTAGGTTCGGACCACTTTCCCCTTCTCTGCGATTAAACAAAAAAAAAAGTCACAAACTTGCAGGTCGGTAAGGCACATTTTAACTGTGATGTTGAAATGTGTCCCCTCTCCTTCCATAAAAGAAAATATAATATCCAACAATTTTTGCAAGCAAATGGACTTTTGTAAATAGTAGATTTAACCAATACGAATTCCAAATGTTTACATGGATTAACAGTACTTGCACCTTGTCCACTACAATCTTCACAATACACTTCCAAAGCTGCAACAAAAATTTGACTTCCACCTTACAAACTATAACATTCCTCAATTCTGACTTTACAAACCATGAAAACGAAGGGAAAATCAGTAAATTATGTAATAGGTCTATCACAACTTATGGAGAAAATTATTATTTGTAATGTATGCTACTCCTTAGCCAAGGAAATGTAAAATTTCTAGAGCAAATAAACAATTATTGTTGCTATTGAGCAAGCATTTTCTTTACTTCCTAGCGTGATAACTTCAAAGATGAATCGTACACCGTTGTCCACAATTAAGTTGAGATGAATGAACGTGACATTATTTCACTATGTACACACTCATGAAGAAGCTGAGGCTCTCCTCGCTAGAAATGAAAGTGGGTTGGCTTGATAAAGACTGTAAAGAGTATATTAGGGACATGATAAGAGCAGGGAATCTGGATTCGGTGGAAAATAGAAGGATTCTAACCAGGCAGAAAGCTGCAATTTTTAATCAACCATTAAAACAGTACTCAGTCTTGCCAACTCCTCCTTTTAACAACCAAACCGACATTACATTCTTCCATAAAATCAGTCTTCTTTTCCTTACCTCATTTATTTCTGTTTCTAGCGCAAGAACGACCGAACAAGCAAATTATTAAACCAAAATAAAATAATTTAAAAGGAATTTAAGATAATTAATTTCAACAAAATTGATTTCAAAATATAAAATAACTCATGAGTAAATACTAGGTATGTATTGTATATTTTCAAAAACATGAAACGTTCTAAAATTGAATAAAATTATTTATCTTCAGCTTTGTTTGATTTAGAACCGCGTGACGGCAAATCCAAACACTGGATGTTAGTTGAATTAAACTGCCACCTTCATTACCGTAAAACCCCCGGGCTCAACTTCATGTCGCACAGCCATTGAGATTAACTTCGCTAAATAAAGCTGCACTAGAAAGAAAAATCTATTTTAATTAAACTATTGCAACAAAATACAGGATATTCCTCACGGTTTAATAAAGCTTTACCGGCGAGTGTGTCCTTTGTCATCCTTTGAATAAATAATAGTAAATAAAGAAAAAAAGGCGCAATTATGTAATTATGTATTACATTTCAAACCCTATGAAGTAATGTTATGTCAAAAGTGTTAATTTTTTAATACTGTCGCCAAAAATAATTTCGAATTGACAAATATTTTATTTCATATTTCTCTAATAAAGGAAAAATAAACATTTTTAGCAATTTAATTAGCAAATTGTTACTCATCCACACCAGAGTTTCAAGTTTCCGTCCATTAAGGACATCAATATAAAGGTGTACGTGTAAGAGGCGCCACGGTAGCCGAGCGATTAAGAGGCGCGACCTGCAAAGCTAATATTTATTGTGGTACTGGGTTCGATTCCCGGTCTTAGGCCTTGGATTTTATTTAATGGTTAATATGAGAAATTTACTTTAAAGTACGTTTGCTAATCGGATCCGTCCTCGACACCTAATTGGTAATTAAGATGGACGTTAAGCCCCGCCTGAAAAAATAGGCGATTACTTTACTTTACTACTCATCCACACATGAATAAAGCGATATCTATAAGGACAAATGTATAGCGAGCAACCCTATGGCACACACCCAAGGTCGGGGTAAATTAAGGCAGTTGTGCTTATCTTTGGGTATGTCGATAAGATATCTAAGTACGAGTAAGATAGATAGGTTCATAGTCTAAGGTAGTAGTTTCAAAGTAAGTTGTCTTTGATTTTAAATAAATGCGCTTGAGTCATAGCCTTTGCGCTTAGTAAAATATTTTATAAACGTTTAAAATGCATCCCAGCATTTTCGAGAGTGCATAATAGCACCGATTACTGGCATACTCTATTGGGGTGCCACAGTAGCCGAGCGGTTAGAGGCGAGACCTGCGAAGCTAATATGTATTGTGGTACTGGGTTCGATTCCCGGTCTTAGGCATTGCATTTTATTTAATGGTTAATAAAAGAAATTTACAGTAAAGTATGTTTGCTAGTCGCCTCCGTCCACGACACCTAATTGGTAGTTGGACGTTAAGCCCCGCCTGAAAAAGTAGGCGATTACTTTAAAATGCATCAATATGACTATTGGTCATATCCAAGCGATAATCTGCCGGATACAAATTAGACTAGTGATCTAATAATAATAATAATAATAATAATAATAATAGTGTTTTATTAGGGAAGGGATTAGCTATGAGGTTAGCATACTGGACTCCCACGCGGAGGTCCCGGGTTCGAATCCAGCAGCTGACCCTTAGATTTTCTCTTCCTAGGAGCTTCTTACAGCTCACTGTCCGGTGATGGACAGTGTTGTCTGTAACGAGAGAACACTGTCCGGAGGCCGGCAGTGCACTGGAAAAAGCTCCGGGCGCTAATGACCTCAGCTGTTGATGCGCAAAAAAAAAAAAAAAATAGTGTTTTATTGAACAAAAATAACATATTTACAATACAAACAAATTTACAAACACTTTAGGCATGGACTCCAGAGTCCGTCCGCCAAGTTGACCAAGTTGTCTAGTGCAAAGATAAAAGTTTATAACTAAAGATGTTTACTTCTTTTTCTTTCTCTTTTCTACAAATAAATTTACAGAATATAAATATAATAGACTAGAATTGAACTTCTAAACCCTAGACTTCCATACTTGCCGCTACTCAATATACAAAACAAATTAAAACGAAAATATATTAAAATAAAAATTAAAACTGAGTTGTTATTTTAAAAGAAAAGAAATTAAATTATAATACTTTCATTAAACTAAAAATTAAACTCATTTATCAGAAAACTTCTATATTGCCAGGCATACTCGGTGTACTTATATAAATTTTCCCAACCATAATCACCATTCAGATATTTTATGACTTCATCAACACTTATGAATTTATTACCTAACCACCTCATTCTGAATTCCTGCAAAATTGGACAAAGTCCTAAAAAGTGTACCAAATTTTCTGTAGCATTTAGATTACACAATGCGCATTTATGTGCTCTCTCTTCTCTAGTGATGTTATAATTTAAGTACAGCGCCTCGCCCCGCAACTTAAAGATTGTTGACATCACCCGAACATTGTTTACATCATTAATATAATGATTTTCAAGTAAATTGGTATCTAAAAGTTTATACAGAGTATGAAATCTCGACTGATTAGCGTTGCAAATTAAGTTTTGTTTAAATTCTAGATTTACTCGTTCTAAAAAGTTTTCAAATGAATCTAGATTATTACTATTTATATTATAATTAAACATTGGCAATCCGTATTGATTACATAACTCTTGGCAATCCTTATACCAATATATTTTCTTATTAATTATTTTTTGAGCTATTAATCTTGGGAAACGGTGCTGCGGCATTGCTATAACTTTCTTTATGTAGTTGTAATGGAGTCTCATGGTGTAGTTGAAGAGGGGTAGTGCATTTGTTTCGGAATATACAATGTAGTGGGGCATGTTTCTAGGCAGCATGAACAATCTTTTGAGAAAAAACGTGCCAATTTTTTCGACAATTTGGTACCGCTGGTGTCCCCATACTTGGGCCGCGTAACACATAATCGCCCTCATAACCGAATTAAAAACCTTAAATTTAGCCTTCATCGCAACGTCTTTATTTCTAATAAAGGGCTTAAAGGTTGTCAGAATTGCGGTTTTTGATACACTCAGTTTTTCTTCAAGATGTTTAGTAAGTGTCAGCTGAGGAGTCAGCCCAATACCTAAATACTTATAAAAATTGACCACTTCTATATTTTCCCCGCTTAACTGCCAGCGTTCCTCTCTGCCTAATTTTCCCCCGTTTCTAAAGACCATGATTTTAGATTTGCTTAAGTTAACAGTTAAGTTCCACAAAGATGTATATTTAGCTAATCTATTTATCATAGTTTGTAGGATGAGAGGGTCTGTTGCTAAAAGAACGATATCGTCTGCATACATCAAACATCTTATATTGATACCACTTATGTTTATTCCTCCACCCACACATTCATTTAAATCGTTCAGAAACAAAGAGAACATTAGAGGAGAAAGTAAACAGCCCTGTTTAAGACCCATTTTAGTAGGGAAACTTGGAGTGACACCACCACTTGTCCACACTGAAGATTCACTGTTTAAATAGAGTTTCCCTACTAAAATGGGTCTTAAACAGGACTAGCGATCTATGTTCAGTAGTACACTTCCACGTAAATGTTTTATTATTATTGGGGCTGAAAATAAATTTGATCAAGGTGTAGATTTCATCTACGGGAAAGTGTCTGATATTTTAAGAAGCCTCAATAATCATCTCCTTTGTAGAGACGTGGATATTGCTTTAAAAATAGAGATTTAATTCTATTTTTTAGAATTGTAAGTAGTTTAGGATCAACAGAAGAATATATTCATTTCAAATTTAACATTAATGTGATTCAGGTTGCCTGCCAACTTGGACTTATTTCTCAAGAAAAAGCCTTAACTATTTTTGTGAATGGAAATTATATAAGTTTAACTCAGAGGCACCCTCCTCCTTATGCAGAAAGGAAAAGGACGATATTGTCCTTAATTAGATTATTAATTAATTTCTTAATTAGATGTCTAGTTTTTTATGTTTTAACGAAAAACTTTCTGGTAGAATATATTTATGTTCCGCCACCTAAAAAAGTTATGGAAAATGTATTATGTTTCAAGAGTAAAAATCAGACGAGGTATATTTACTTTTTATGTTAATGCGTCAAATATAAAAGGTTATCTTTTGAATAAATAACAAGCTGGTATTTTTGTAACTTTTCCATTTTTATCCCTTAATTTAAAGTCTATTTTCTATTAAGAAGAAACAATGCAAGAATGTTTTCATTTACTTGTTTCTAATTGTTTTCATTTTGTGTTCACATACTTTTTTTATTAACTCTTATTAACTTTTTTTTTATTCGGTTCTAGTTAAGGTAATTCTAAGTGATTTTGTAAATATATTTACATGTCAAAGCCCCTCGCTACAAATTGTATTTACGAACAAGAAATAAATAAATATCCCAGGAATATGCTAACATTCCCCACAGCTATTTTACACGTTTATACTTTTACGTAACCCACTCTACTCTTTCATATCGATTGTAAAATATCTCAGCGTTTACTACAAACCTACAAACCTACAGCCAATCATTCGAGTAACCAAATCTGGGCTCATAACCAATCCTTAAATCATACATTTTGTTTACGGTAAACAAAATAGACGAACTCCCTGATTGGTTTGTTATTTTTTTTTTTTTTTTGGCGCATCAACAGCTGAGGTTCTTTGCGCCCGGAGCTTTTTCCAGTGCACTGCCGGCCTCCGGACAGTGTTCTCTCGTTACAGACAACACTGTCCATCACCGGACAGTGAGCTGTAAGAAGCTCCTAGGAAGATAAAATCTAAGGGTCAGCTGCTGGATTCGAACCCGGGACCTCCGCGTGGGAGTCCAGTATGCTAACCTCATAGCTAATCCCTTCCCTTATTATTATTACCTTGTTATTATTATTATTATTCCCTTGTTATTATTATTATTATTACTTCCTATTGGGGAGTAACTGCCAGTTCAGTATTTACCAAACTTACTTCAAGAAACGTTGTAAACTATTAACCAGACAAGTTCTCTGAACTCACCTTGCTGGACTAACGGAGCGGTTATAAGTATGACGTTTACTGGTTAATGAGTGTGTGGTTGCCATAACACAAAACGGAGGAGCACAGCAAAGTATGATGTTTAGAATCGATGCTACCGTAAGGTCTACTAATAAATAAGCTTTTCCGCGAAATTTAGCGATCTAAGAAGTGTCCCCTTTATTCAATCAATTTTCCAGCATTCGGAGATTTGCTCGAAAAAATCGGCTCCAACGGTATTCAACGCTCTTAGCACACAAGTGAGTTTAAAACTTTTAATTGAAATCTTTTTCTCAGAAAATGTTTCTTATAACAGCTCTGGAGGAAAGGTAGTTTAAGCTTCCGCTTCATTTAAGCGCAATAAGCGATCTCGTTACCTGTTTAATAGTGTAAGGGAATTAACTAGCAAACTAAAACTTTAAATTAGAGCAAAATTACTATTTTATTGAATAAACTTCCTGATTTTAAATTATATTTCGCTAATAGAGTTAAGAAAAGTCATGCGCATCTTTCACCCCAGCATACAACTCATTTTTTTTTAATATTTGAACTGTTCGTTGTAAATTCTAAATTCAAGATAACGCTAAATATTTTGTAGCTAAAGGTCACCTGGTTTTGTTAAAGTTAAGAATGTAATCTGAAATATAAATATTGTGCTTGACATGCTGCTTTCAAATGTAAATAAATAAATCTTATTGCCTAGCGTTTATATAATGAAATTAACGTTTCTACATTTTACAGAGGTGGCATTTCTGAAATTTGATACTACGTCATAATGATAAATTGTTGATACCGTAAAAACTGAATCATAATTATTTTAAAAAAGTAAAAAATATTCTTTTTATTTCTAGTTTCCATATCCTTAATATTTTAAATGGAGTTTTCTCCGTTACAAATATTCTCAACCGAATCTATGAAATCACTTAATATGAATTAATTAGGAATTAATTAATATGAAGAATGAATTGGGCGGTTTTCTTTCCCAATTTATGTATGATTTGAGAGATCACATTCAAATGGCACAGATCACACTCTCGAGCTAGGGCGTTACCTTGTTCTACTCATGCGCAGTAGTGTGGTAGCATGTTTTGTTGTTAATAACTGTGGGTCACATGCCTTTTCAGTTAAAACTTTGCCTAAACTTATATTTGCTTTTTTGTTGAAAAGAAATAACCAAATTGTAATTTTATTCTGTGATGGCCGGCTCCAACCTTATGCTGCAGGTCGCCACCAATTTTCACATCGCTGGAAAAAAAAAAATTATTCAAAAAATTCTTATTCCTAGATTAACTTCTAACTCAAAATTTTAAGAATAAAATATTACGTGGATGGTAGCATGGTACATGTAAAAGGAAGGCCCCACGGTAGCCGAGCGGTTAGAGGCGAGACTTGCGAAGCTAATATGTATTGTGGTACAGGGTTCGATTCCAGGTCTTAGGCCCTTGGATTTTATTTAATGGTTAATAAAAGAAATTTACAGTAAAGTATGTTTGCTAGTCGCCTCCGTCCATGACACCTAATTGGGTAGTTGGAGGTTAAGCCCCGCCTGAAAAAATAGGCGATTACTTTACGTTACTTTTTTTTACATGTAAAAGGAATTTTCTTTTGAAAACAAAAGTTATCAAGCAGTTTTTCTATATTCTGAGCGGTAAAGAGATAAATTTGAAGAAATCAACTGCAACGTTATCGTGAAAAACTCAAAAAACATTCGGAAAATTCACACTAGTTATGACCATTTTCTTGAAACTCGGCATTTTAGCGATAGTTTTATTCAAATGATATGACCATAAACTAATTCCACTAAGATGGCTATTAATTGGTGAACCCTAACTAACTAATTGCACAATGAACCCTAACTGCACACTGTCGAATGTACCTTAATTGAATTTTTTTTTTTTGCAAAATATTTAAGATACATGTTGTATATCTACATCCGCACCAATTTAAAAAAAAAAATCGTTGGATCCGATTTCATGTAAACTTCATGAAAATAGTAAAAAGAAATAGATTCAGTAAAGTGAAGCTTCAGGAAAAGTGATGTCCGCTGAAGTTATTGACAGATCCCATTGGGGTTAGCGATATTGATATAAAGATTCAGCTTCCTGATGGTTTTCAATTTTTATGATAGAGCATACGTTGGCACACATATTTATACAGGGTGAATCAGTAAGAAATGTACATAGGCCTACTGTGTGTAGTATATCTAAAGTGGAATTCAATGACGTATCGGCTAACTTCATATTTTCAACTATTCTTGAGTGACGCCACTTAATATTTTTTCTCTAAAATCAATAGTTTTTTTGCAATAAAAATGTAATATTATGAGTAATAATATTTTTATTGCAAAAAAAGTATTGTTTTTAGAGGAAAAATATTAAGTGTCGTCACTCAAGAATAGTTGAAAATATGAAGTTAGCCAATACATCATTGAACGAACGCCACATTAGATGTGCTACACACAGTAGGCCTGTGGACATTACTTATTGATTCACCCTGTATATACGATATGTCGGACCCAGGAGACCCCCTAAGTGTATTTCCGATTGTCAATATGTTTAAATTTAACACGATTGCAAAATTTCTTATTGCGGGTAGAAGTCCTGCAGGCCCAAGTTGTCCAGGCTTCGAACTCTAATGTTGACGTACTTCAATAAGAACTCAAATGATAACAAGTGTGATGTGTTCAGATGAGATGAGAGAGAGAGATGTTGGTTGTGGATGTTGATGGATAAATAACACTTTTAGTATCGGTATAAGACTTTATGTATTTATATGACTGACTGCCAAGGACTCTATACCTTACACTACAAGAACAGAACAGACTGACTGACGTGGCTAAACGATATGTACAACTGAAGTGTAAGACTTTGAACAGAATCTCCGAATCTCCGAATTGAATATATATCTCACTGAATTGAATATAATAATTGAATATCTAATTGAATCTGAATATGATTTGACTTTCCTCTTGTTCTTATATACCTTCGCCGAGCCTCCCTTCTCTGTGTCCAAGGGGGCTGTCCCTTTCTCTCTGGCTAGAGTGGGTGAGTGGTGGGGTTTCACTACCCCTACGCTAGAGTGGATGAGTTGTGGGGGTTCACTACCCCTACACAAGCGTTTATCATCAGCAAGGACATAGTTTTGAAATTATAGAAAACACAAACAAATGTTTCTACTTCCATCTATAACCATTATTATAAACTGAAAAAAATTTGGCATCAGTTTAGATCAGCTCAAACCAGGAAAGGAACCAGGTGTCACTCGAAGTAATCATTCTTAACGTCAGTAAAAACAATGAATTAAAAATAATCCTCTACAATTGTTCGTAATAAAACGTCTTATAAGAACCTGATGAGTCATTAAACATTTTCAGTTTTCAACGTAAGCCGGCTGAAATTACAGCGTGCAATTAATTATGGAAGAAAGATGAGCTCACCTAGAGCGGTGTTAATTAACGATAGGATTTTTACTTTAATCACCTGCTTTTACTGCAGGTAAATATGCCAATTATGTTTTGGGAAATTGACCAATTTAGTGGTGTAAGGAGATTAAATTGTTTCCAGTTTGCAAACAAAAACTTTTCTTAATTATTAATAATACGAGAAGTTACTTACAGCTCACTGTCCGGTAATGGACAGTGTTCTCTGTATCGAGAGAACACTGTTCTGAGGCCGGTAGTGCTCTGAAAAAAGCTCCGGGCGCCAATAAACTCAAATGTTGGCGTGTCTTACAAAAAAATAATAATATACCTAAATATTTTAATTTAATTTTCACTTTCTATTGCCCTGAATACGATCTCGTAATGGGAAGTACGAGGTGCACTATTTATATTTTGAGTCTAATAATAAAAAAACAGTAATTTGTCATTGAAAATGACTTTATTGTTTTTCAAAATATTCTACTTTATGATCTATACACTTCTGCATGCGTTCGAACCACTTGTCAAAGCATTTTTTCCATTCCGCTTGAGACACCTCCAAAACATGGTTTTTGAATGCATCAACAGCTTCTTCTGCCGACGAAAATCGTTGTCCACGTAATTCATTCTTGACGTTCGAAAACAAAAAGAAGTCATTTGGTGCCAAATCAGGACTGTACGGCGGATGACCCATTAATTAGATTTTTTGAGTGCTCAAGTAGTCGGTTGTTAGACGAGATGTGTGACAGCTGGCATTGTCTTGATGAAGAATGATCCGACGGCGCTTGTTTGTTTTTCTTATTTCATCTAAGACTTCCGGCAAACAAATGGTTGTGTACCATTCAGAATTGACCGTTCTACGTTCCTCTAAAGGCACTGTGGCCACATGACCAGTTTTTCCGAAAAAACAGGCGACCAAAGTGCTTCGAGCGCGAACAACTTTTGCTGGATTTGGTTCATCTTGAAACACTCACACAGTCGACTGCTGTTTAGTTTCCGGCTCATACGCATATATCCATGATTCGTCACCTGTTACAATCTTATACACATCTTTTGAAGCACCGCCATTGTATTTCTTAAGCATTTGTTTGCACCAATCGACTCGAACATCTTTTTGAGATTTTGTCAGATTATGTGGGATCCAACGAGAACAAACCTTTTTCACGGCTAAATGATCATGCAATATTTTATATATGTTGGTGGAACTAATGCCTAAGGTTGCCTCAGTCTCACAGTATGTCACATGACGATCTTGCATTATTAGTTTTTGCACAGCATCAATGTTTTCTGAGACAACAACTGATTTTGGACGACCTTCACGACTTTCGTCGGTGAGCGATCGACGACCACGATTGAATTCGTTATACCAGCGTTTCACAGTGGCAATGGATGGGGCTTTATCGCCGAAAGTGGAAGTAAGTTGACGTCAAAAGTCGTAATAAATCATTGCACGAAAATTTTCACGAGTTAATTCCATTTTTTCGCTGAGACACAATTTTCAAGTGACTGTAAACAACACAAATCACGCTCAAATAACAAAACGTTCTGAAGAAGGTTATGGTCAAAAATGTCAAACTTTCAAGTGGAAACGTCAAATATCACCTGACATTACTCAGGGTTGCCAAGGCTCAAAATATAAGTAGTGCCCGTCGTAATGCGATCGTGCAGAATTTAGATTTTTAGTTTTCACCAGTCCCCTGAGTCTGAAGTATATTTTACATTGTGGTGTTAGCTTGTGCGTGCGCCAATGAGTGGTCAGCACAACAGAAAAAAGAAATTTGAGTTATTTTAATATGGTGCTGAATGAAATCATCCAACCGTGCCATATTAGGATACTGATTTTTCAATTTATTGAGTGTTTCATAAAAATGGTTGCAATAAAATTTCTTTTCAACTCGCATGTACTATAGCTTATATTTAGATCTAATTTTATTTGAAAGGTTGCCCTAGTGTAATGCTTCTCGACTAGTTTTAGGGGAAAAATAGGGTTAAACTTCTCTTTAAAGAGTAATACATGGTAATAGTGTGATGCACGCCCTTATTACCTAGTATGTACAATACTTAGTGGAATTCAATACTCTAGTAGTGTCCAATTTGGACATTCTTAACAAATCTAATAAAAAACGGACCCCTTATTTAATGATGGCAGAACCAATTGCGGTAAGTTCTGTTAATACCGCTACCCATTACATTACCAGTAAATGCTGCGCTCGGCATTAATGCTAAACAATAGATTATAGTATTACCACTCAACATTACACAATTGACATCACTTTGCGCAGTAGAGTTATAGTGCCATAAAACAATTATAGCTTTAATCCAATGATAATAAAGGCAATTAGAATAGTAGACAATTATAGGGGAAGAGATTAGCTATGCGGTTAGCGGGTTCCCATGCGGAGATCCCGGGTTCGAATCCAGCTAATGACCCTCAGATTTTCTCTTCCTAGGAGCTTCTTACAGTTCACTGCCCAGTGATAGAGGCCGGTAGTGCTCTGAAAAAAGCTCCGGGTGCCAATTACCTCAAATGTTGACGCGAGTTATATAACTTGAACCGTTAGGGGCTTTTTTAAAAAGAATAATTTTTATTTAAAAACACAAATCCTTTATTACAATATTACTGATATATAAAAATAACGGTTACAAGAAAATATGTGGGGAAGGGAACTTCACTACTGAGCGGAACTGATCTCGGGCAGCAACTTCGGGCAGAACGTAACTTGGACAGAGTCTGGGCAGAACTTAGCTCGGGCAGCGGTTGGGCAGAACTTCGGGTAGAACTTAACTTGGGCAACGTCTGGGCAGAACTGCCTGGCCTGGGCTGGGCAGAAGTATTTATATGTTTGAAGACTGCTGTTATCAGAGGAAATATATTTATGCTGAGTCTCGAGGTTTCGTGTATATAACTCGCGCCTTAAATCTTTTTTTTTTAAATAGTAAATATAAAGAAAATATAAAAACGGGCCTGGGCATACAGATACAAGTTAGTGAGTGAATTCAACTACTATTACATGCCAAAGATTACTGTTATTAAAATCTCAGAAATATTACGTTTTTCTGTTTTTGCTTTAAATATTCTTTTTATTTTAATTTTTAATAATTTCTGTTTGATGCCTAAATTTTTTTTTTCTTTTGTTTTTTCATTCCTCTGTTTTTCTTATTTATTTATTTAGGCATTTATTTGTTTATTTTTGTTTTTATTTATTTTTAATTTTATTTTTCTTTTGTTTTCTTTTCTCAATAATATACTTAATATTTGGTTGTCCGGAAAATAATGCAGGATTATGGTTTTAAAAGGAAAAAAAAAAAATTAATGATTTATAACTGTTTTTATTAATCAAAATAGTCTCCATTACTTTCTATACATTTCTGCCAACGTGTGGGTAACTTTTCCATACCCTCTGTATAGAATTTGGAATCCTTAGTATTTATAAATTCAGAAAACGCATTTTCTAATGTTCTTTGGTCAATAAATTTTTTATTTTGTAAATAGCGGTCCAGTTGTCTAAAAAAATGGTAATCAGTAGGCGAGAGTCTCATAGCCAAGCTCCAACAATGTGGCCGAGCGTTGTCATGCAACAGACTGGGCCCCTTTCGATTGACTAAAGATGGCTTCATTATTGCCAATTTCTGTTGCATTATGTCAATTTGGTTACAAAACGATTCGGCATTGATGGTTTCGCCAGGATTCAAGAAGTAATGAATAAGACAGAATGAAGCCCACCAAACAGTAACCATCACCTTTTTTTTTGATGATTTGGGGGCTTTGGAAAATGTCGTGCTGCTTCTCCTTTGTCAAGCCACTGTCCAAAGCGTCTGCTGTTAACATAGAGGATCCACTTTTCATCGCAAGTCACAATTCTGGACAGAAAAGGATCGCTGTAGTTTCGGCAAAGAAGTGCAGCATAAATTTCATAGCGCTGATCTTTTTGGCGGTCGTTTAATGTGCGAGGAACCCAACTTTCAAGCTTTTTCACCTTCCCAATCGCCTTGAGATGATCATCGACGGTTAATTTGCTGACTTCGAGTTTTCCTGCCAGTTCTCGGAACAGTTGTTCTGGGATTTTCTTCCACCATAGAACATCGGAGAACATCGTCATCCAGGGCAGAACTTCTTCCACGGCCTTCTTTGTCTTCAAGGCTCAAGTCTCCCACTCGAAATCTCTGGAACAGTGCACTCACTTATACTCCTTCGCCCCAGACATCGTTGATATTTCTGGCCGTTTGGGGCCCGTTCCGGCCGAGTTCGAACTCGTAAAACAAAATTATGCGAAAATCACGCTTTGACATCTTAGTTAAGACTGAATTATTTCCAAGTATCAAAATGTTACAGAGGTAAATAAACATTTTTGTTTGATAGAGGATTAATAAGTGTTTACATTTATAAAAGTCAAAAGTCCAACAAACATAAAAGGTTTACTATTTGGAGGGGTATTTTAAAGAAAACATAAAACCTGCAATATTTTCCGGACAATCCAATACATATTAAAGGAGTTTAATCCTCATGGTCGTCATGATCATGAGAAAGTCTGTCGCTAGAAAATTTGTATTTTGTTCAAACTTAGTAATACTTATTTTAATAAAGACATTATTATTATTATTAAAGAAAATGGAAAATAACTGTAATTTTCTCTTAAATGAAAAAGTGAAGTATTAGTGAAAAAAAAGCGATGCTCTTATTTATGGCTACCGTTCTGCTGGCCGAAGAGAATCTCCTTATTTTCCTCTAAAATGTAAATCAAGCTCGTTAGCAACACGTAGCTAATTAAGCTGTCCATTATCTTCTAATTCATTATATAAAATGAATCTTAAATCTCATAAATTTTTGAGATTTTAAATGTACACCTTGATGCGTTTGATGATTTTGAAAATTTAGTTTTATATTTTTTTATTTTTAACTTTATTTGAAAAATTTCAGTAATATCTGCAAGAAGTCGATACATTGGAAGCATTGGATGCTTTAGAGATTAGAAACTTTGACTGGGCTTTAAGTTCCATTTAGAAAGTTCAGACATGTTTGAGAATCATTATGTAGGAGTCGTTTTTGTTTGGTGAAATTGTCTCTAGTTTGGCTGGAATCTAGAAAAAAGTTTATGTCGTCTCTTTAGTTCTTTCCATTTTAATCTAGTCTGTGGGATTCCTGGTTTGATGTTTACCCAAGAATAGTCCTTGGTTCATGAAACACTATGCTGTGGTACGAGGAGTGAGGTTGTAAACGGGTGGAAGGATAGTTCGCCTGAGGGAGAATGTATTGTAATTACATATTTTTTTCATTTATTTTTTTCTCTTTTTCCTGCAATTCTTTTGCCAAGGATCAAAGGAAAATAAGATTGGTGGAAACGATATACAAGAATCGGAAAAGGATATTCCTCAGAAAAAAGAAAAGAATATTTCCGCAAACAAAACTGGAATAGCGCCCGAAGGGTTACGTTTTAATGTATTAAAAATACTGATCTTCTTCATATGTTAATATTTTTGTATTTAACTTTGAATTATTCATATATATTCCAAAGTGTAGAGTAGCGGAATGGTTAGGAACGAGGACTTGTGAACATTCCCTTACTTAATGGCCCGGTAACTTACTGTTCCAATTAGAAACAAATGCATTACTTTACTACTACCCAAACTTTTTAATTTTATTTTTTTTTTAGTTAACTGGTTAAAAATATAACTTCATGGATTGAAATCCTCTCTTTCCTCTACGTAAAGCCACCTTTGCTTCTGAATCCTATGTTTACAATCAGTCCAATTGGTTGACAGTTGGCAAGGAGTTCGAGTACTTCTTGACAGTATTGTTTATTGGACAACTGATCTTAAAATGATGGGTTCGGAAGATTTATTTTTTTATAAATCATTTTTATTATTGAATTGTTATTTTTTTTAATATATGATTTAAGGCGCGTCAACATCTAAGGTTATTGGCGCCCGGAGCTTTTTTCAGTGCACTGCCGGCCTCCGGACAGTGTTCTCTCGTTACAGACAACACTGTCCATCACCGGACAGTGAGCTGTAAAAAGCTCCTAGGAAGAGAAAATCTAAGGGTCAGCTGCTGGATTCGAACCCGGGACCTCCGCGTGGGAGTCCAGTATGCTAACCACATAGCTAATCCCTTCCCTCTTGAATTGTTATTATTATCATTATTATTTTAAATCTCATTGGCAAATTCATCGTCCCATTAGCTTACTGTCAGGGCTAGGAAAAATTCTTGAAAAACTCCTGCTAAAACGTATTCTTCCAATAATTGAATCTAATGACATTCTCCCGGATCACCAATTTGGATTCAGGCGACAGCACTCCACCATACAGCAGTGCCATCGAGTTGTAGATGTAATCTCCACCTCCCTTGAGAAGAAGGAGTGTTGTTCTGGGGTGTTCCTTGATGTGAAGCAGGCTTTCGATCGGGTGTGGCACACTGGACTTCTCTGGAAGCTCAAGACCATCCTTCCAGCCACCTATTTCCTCATTTTGAAATCTTACTTGACTGACAGACATTTTAGAGTGAAGGTAGGAACTATTCTTTCTCCATTCAGCCATGCTGACGCTGGAGTTCCGCAAGGCAGCATACTAGGCCCCATTCTGTACACAATCTACTCCTCAGACATACCTACTCATCCTCAAACTACTCTTCTCACCTATGCTGACGATACTGCCATCTTATCTACTGACAAAGACCCAATAATAGCTCATAGAAACCTTCAGACTCACCTCACCTTCTTAGAAAATTGGTTCAAAAAATGGGCTATCAAACTGAACGAAACTAAATCTCAAAATATTACCTTCACTCTTCGACGCATCACTCTTCCTCCTGTCTTTTACAATCTTATTCCTTTACCTGCTGTCAACGTAGTCCGCTACCTTGGTCTTTACCTTGACGGAAGACTCACATGGAACCCTCATACTCGACTTATTAAGAGAACAGAACTTAACAGACGCTTCCGACATCTGAAAAGACGACTCGACAACAGATCAAAACTCACTCTGGACAACAAAAGACTAATATATGTAAGTATACTAAAGCGAGTCTGGGCTTACGGCATCGAACTATGGGGTTCAACCAAACGCTCAAATCTGCAAAGGATCCAGTCCTTGCAATCTAAAATTCTTCGCTCTATAGTAAACGCTCCTTTCTACGTCACCAATCAAACATTCACACAGACTTGAACATTCCTTTCGTCACACAAGTTGCAAAAATACGTTACAGAAAATTCCATCTTAGCATTCAAACACATCACAATCCACTGGTACAACATCTATCTTCAAGAACATTTCCAGACAACACTTCCAGACGTCTTAAAAGACAGTGGCCTCGCGATCTCCTCTCTGATGAAGAGAGTCAGTAGACAGTAAAATGTTTTTGGAGTGTTACCGCTGGGTAACTTCTCCACTCTTTTATTCTGTTATTTATTGTTATCATTGTTGCTTATAACGCAAAATGCGTTGATTGTAACTAAATAAATGATTAAAAAAAAAAAAAAAAATTATTGAATTGTGGACAAAATTGAATATTTGACTGGAGGCTAGATATACACATTTTCTTTGAAAAAATTCGACGTTTCGGATACCTCGAAATATGCAACTTACCATCATGAATAACTCCTTAACACACTAGATCAGTTTCTGAAGTTGGTCGCCAGAGATGTCCAACTTTTTCAAAGAGAATTAGTACTTCTTTGCCCCAGTCAAACTTTATAACTCTTATTTTTATTTTCAATTTACCCAAATTTGATGGAATCTTCTTAATTGGCCAAAGACTATCGAATAAATTTAACGTCTGTAATGGATCCAGTTTGGGAGGACGTTACAACTTGGAGCTTCAAGAACTTCGACCATCTTGAAATTATTAGTTCTTTCAATTAGTTCATCTGTTATCTTATAGTCTAATTCCAAAAGAATATCAATTTGCAAATAGATGCTTGGATGGAGGCATTGTCAGCGAAACTTTTCTCCTTCTAATTATTAAACCACTCCCATCAGCGGAAAATTTCATTTGGTATCTTATTGATCAATTTGAGAATTTCGCATTCAACACAAATACGATGCGTTTTGGTTGAAAAGTATGACGGTTTTCCTTGAAGCATCAAGGTTTTTTTTAAGAAAAATGAAAACTCTATCTTTGACTAAAAAATTAGGAAATTAGAATTGCAGATAAAAGTCGAACAGTCGTTCAAGCTTATGCATTAGTTGTAAAATGCCACCTCAATCTTAAGAAACATATCCTAGGACTTGCATGTCTACTAAGAATGGATAAGTATTGCATTTATAATGAGTAGAAATTCAAACAAGTTGAAAGATACACAATGATTCTAGTCGGCTGTATGAATTATTAATGCAATTATTAGTTAAGTTTACACTAAAATTAAGTGCTTGTAACACATTTACTTTAAACAGACAGGTATGTTTAGAACATAAATGTTCACGTACATACTCGTAATGTTCAAAATTTTATTGGCTCAAAGATTCACATTTTATTGCTAGTTTTTCCTTTATTAATAAATTCCATCTGCGAATTACTGGCGCAACAAGCTGGTATGTAAATAATTTACAAAAGTACATCACAAAAAACAAATAGACCAAATAAATACAAATAATAATAAAACAAGACTTAAAGGGTTTGAATGATGACCATCATAAGTTGGTTAATGCAAAATACTGGATGAATTGTATTCGAAGGACGACCCCCGTTATCGTTCTACCAGGAGGCCGCGAGATTAGTGCGGGATAAGTTGCTGATTAAGGAGGTTATGATCTCTACTTATTCAATTAAGACAAGAAAGTTTAAGCTTAAGACAATATATTCTCGCGTAATTATGCTAATAAATGTTTTGATTTGTTTTATGTGAAAACTGTTGCATAAAAGTGGTATTTTTAGAATCTTGTTTTATCTCAAGAGATGTTGAGCACAGGTGTGAAAGGTTGTCAAGTTAATATAAATGTAATAGCCATGTTAGAATTTTTCACTTCTTATGATCGATAAGAGGACATTGCTACTACTCAGGTTTGGTATTTACTCTGGGAATTGTAATTTAGGCCTAAAATAATTTTTAGTTTTCCGCGTAAATATCCGGCCAAATTTCTCTAGTGTAAGTAGCTCTTTACTGAATTGTTTTTCACTTTTTTAAATTATTTAAAACATGACTATTCCTATTTTTCTTTCAACTTTGAATATTGATTACAAAAACATAGTTGTATAATTTATTTTAATCATTTTTTAATATTTATATATTTATAACAAAAGAGAAAGCCAATCAACCTTTTTGAAGGAAACCATTCGTATTTATTTATTCATTTAACAATGATTATTCATTTGACGGTTGAGTGAATACTGTTTTTATATATATGTTGGAATGATTGTGTAGAGAACAAAATATGAAATGACGCGAATATGGTTACTTGTTACATTTTTTATTTTATTTAATAATAAATAGTTAAATACATACATTCCCAATTATCATTTTATATAATATATGTAGATACTTGTTTAGATAAAATAAAGAATATCTAATCAGTCTAGACAGAAGACACACTAACCTTCGACGTTAAAAATGTAAAAAATATAATTGTCAAAAAGCATAAGCCCTGAAGATGACGTAATCCCTAGTCCAAAAGCTTGGTAAAAAATAAATATATAAAGCTGAAATTGGCTACATATATATGTATTATATTTCGGACCAATTTGTGAAGACCGCATTTATTTTGCCTATAGGACTCCAAACCGGATATTTCTTGTAAAAGCACAATTTTGAAATTGTTAATATATTGCAACAATTCTTCCTCTATTGGACAGAATTTAGTTGATATTAAGCAAGATTTGGGATTAATTTTGTGTAACGGTCGTTCTCCGAGTGATACTCCTGCTCATTATACATTTTTGGGGCACAATGGCAATAGTGTGATTGATTTGCTCTGGGTAAATTATTTAATGCTAGAGGAATGTGTAGATTTTAAAATAAATACCAACTTTGCTCATCTTTCAGATCACTTATTGTGTGAAATTACGGTTAGAACAGAACTTTTTTGTGAAACACAGACAATAAATAAAACAATAGTTAAACCAACTGTAACATCGTTGACTTTCTTTGGTGAGGTTCTAGAGAGCTCCCCCAATATTTATTTTAATAGTAGGTCAATAAACGATTTAAGTGAAAATTTTATCTATTCTCTTCAAACTGCCGCACATGATGTAGGTATTATTAGAAATATAACTATTAATGGGAATACAGTTAAAACAGTTAACAGGTGGTTCAACAGAGACTGTAAAGAGGCCAAAAGTTTGGTTAATAGGTGTTTAAGAGATTACAGAAGGAGCGGATTCTCTGAAGAATATCTGAAATTATATACCTCTGCTAAAAAATGTTACAACAGAAAATTAGTTACGTCAAAGAAACAGTATAATGAATATATCAAAACACAGTTTAGGAACACCAAGGACCAAAAACAGTTTTGGAGTCTAGTTAATCAATTTGAGAATTTCGCTTTCAACACAAATACGATGCGTTTTGGTTGAAAAGTATGACGGTTTTCCTTGAAGCATCAAGGTTTTTTTTAAGAAAAATGAAAACTCTATTTTTGACTAAAAAATAGAGCCAGGTGGTTATTCCTAGAGTAATGAACATATTATCTCGCTATAAATCTGATGGCTGGAACTCTAAAGTTCATCTCTTTAAGTCACTAATATTGCCGACCCTACTGTATTCCTCCGAAAATTGGGCTGCTGATTACTCGGATATATTAGAAAGAGTACAATTAAAATTTTTCAAATACATTTATCTTCCAATACCCCAAATTGTTATATCCGCTTAGGTTGCAGGCTAAAACTTTTTCTAACCCCATTGATTAATATTAATAATCTTTATTGCTTTTACAAGTCAACTCATAAGCAAGGAGTTGTGTTTAAGTTCGCACAGAAAAATAATAATAATAAATAAAATACAAAAAAAAATACAAAACAACAAAAAAAATACAAAAAAAAAAAAAAAAATACAAAGCATACAGAACTAAAAAATTATCTAATTATAAATTCGCGTCAAAAGAAAAAAAAAAAAAAAAAAAATAATAATAATAATAATAATTAAGTGAAAGTTATGTACATATATATGGATTTATATTAATAATAAAGTAAGTAATATTTTACAGATACATATCAAAACTTCAAAAAATAAAAATCATACACTATTATATAATTTACATTTCAGGCTGCTCATAATAAAAAGATATATATTATTCATTTCATTCAGAGTGACAGAGGATACCAGATTTATTAAATTTTCTGCCTCAGTTACATGTAATATATTCTTAGAAATATATTTTGATCTGAGCGCAGATAGACCCGTACAGTGGAAAAGAAAGTGGAGTAAGGTATCTGGCTGATCGGCCTGGCAGAGTTCACAAGGTTTCTCTTCAGAAAATGTGTACCACATTTTACCACAAATAACTCGAGAGTGCCTCTTATACGCTAACCTGATCTGGCTAATTAGTCTGATTTTATTTATGTGACATTTTAATGCCAAATAATTCTCAGGTAAACCAAAGGAAGAAAGATTCCTGTACCATGGATTATAAGAGGAATTCAACACAAATTCAATGTCTGTACTGACCAAATGGTTTCTCATTCTAGACAAAATGTCGCTTTTATATTTCTTAAAAAGAGCAGGATTCTGTTCCGACCAAACATTGTCAGCACCCAACAAATAAAAGCAGTTTCTAAGCTCGGAAACCCAGTTAAAGGGTATATTACAGTCATTTACAAAATCTAATAAACGCAAATAACATAACTTGGGGATCCTATCCATCGACATTGACAATAGCTTGGCCCACCAATTCAGCATTTTTTTAAATATTTTATACTTAAGCTGAACCCGCCCCACTTCTAATCTAACGTATGCGCTTGGGGTGGTAATGGGAAGTTTTAACAGAGATTTAAAAAAACCAATTTGACTTTTTTCCAATACCTCCAGACATTGGATGCCCCATATCTCCGATAAATACAAAAGAACACTTTCCGACAATGTATCATAAAGATAACTCTTTTTAGCCCATTCATCAGATCTGCAAGAAGCCAACAACCTAAATACGGTGCGATTTGCAGCGACGCTTCTGGCTAAGAAGTATTTACCAGACTGTTTAAATCTTCCTGACGCAAACAGAGGAATCCCCAAATAATTAACAGAACTAACTATTTCTATCCTCTCACTTTTATAAATAAAATTTGGAAATTTAGAAATTCTGCCTCCTTTATGGAATGGAAGTATAACAGTTTTTCTAGGATTGACAACCAGTGATTTCAAAGCACAATATTCTTCCAAAATACGCAAATATGATTGAGCTTCATGCCAGGTTGACGCTAAAATTGCCATATCATCCGCGTAGAGGGTCATAATTAGGTCTTTATCTTTATTAATATTGATTCCTCTGGCCCCTTTGGCTGTGAAGTATTCAACTATATCCGAAATGAACAATGAAAATAAAAGAGGACTTAAAATTTCCCCCTGCAACACGCCCCTAGTAACCAAAACTTCATCAGAGACGGAGGACTCCCCAGAGATAACAAAGGAAGCCATGGAATACATCTTACTGAGAAACCTAATAACTTTTGCGCTGACACCAATTTGAGCTAATTTAAACCACAATTTTGAATGGTCAACAGAATCAAAGGCCCTCTTTAAATCAATAAATATCCCAAAAACCTTCCTCTTCTTCAGTCTCAGTTGTACATTAACGGCCGAAATTAAACTAAAGACCGCGTCTGCACAACCTCTGCCCTTACGAAACCCCATTTGCTCTTCTGGTATGAGATCTCTAGATTCTGCCCAATTAACAAGCCTACTGTACATGATATAAGTGAATAACTTAGTAATTGCATTAAATATGGCAATTCCACGATAATTATTTGGGTCTAAACGATCCCCTTTTTTAAAAAGTAATTGCAATTTTATTTTACACCAGGATGGTGGGATATTTTCAGTTGCCCAAATATTATTAAACAAATTTAATAAATAAGCAGTCCAATTCGGGGGTAAGGCTTTGTAACACTCGTTAGGAATTGCATCCAGACCTGAAGCTTTTTTTGTCTTAGCATTATTTATACTGGCCAACACCTCCTCAAGAGTTATGTCCCCGTCTAGCTCATAAATAAAATTACTTATAAAAACAAAGTCATTATTTAACGCGGGTGGAAGAATGCTACGATAAAAATTCTCCCATTCATCAATTGAAATAGGACATTTATACTGCTTTTTAAA
This sequence comes from Rhodnius prolixus, assembly GCF_049639745.1. Lineage (NCBI taxonomy): Eukaryota > Metazoa > Arthropoda > Insecta > Hemiptera > Reduviidae > Rhodnius > Rhodnius prolixus. The sequence goes on along the minus strand of NW_027411581.1, from coordinate 30,483,985 downwards.
CTGAATTCGTCTTATACATTCCCAAAACTGCGACGGATTTTTAATGTTACTTATAGAATCTTTTATATTGTTATAATAAACCTCTTTATTCAATTTAATTAAATATTTATATGCTTTCTTTTTATTTATATATGTAGCTAACAAACCTTGCTCAAAATTATTTTTTTTACATTGATTATATAAAGCGCGTACTTCCTTCTTAGCAGTGATGCAATCCTTGGAAAACCAAGGTTTATGAACTTTTTTCTTCACACCCAAATTTTGTTGCTTTAATAAGTTTAAGTTAAATAAGCTACCTTGAATTGCCGAAATGAGATTATCATTAAGAGCTGAAGAAAAATTACTTGAAAAGTAAATGTTTTCTACTGAATTGATATGGTTACAAAATGAAGATGCTTTAAAAGCATTTCTATTGAAAATCCACCGAGAGATAGTTTGCTGTGAATGTGATAATTGTGAAGCATTGTCATCTTCATCCTCCAGCAAAATGGAAATAGAACATGATAGATGATCTGAGAGATCAGAAATATTTTTAATTTGAAAACTACTTACAGGAAAAGAGAAACCAAAACTTAGCCAGACCAGGTCGACAGTGCTACATCCTTGATTACCTATATATGTAAAACTTCCAGGAAAGTCTAGGTCAGAACGGCCATTACATACAAACATTCCCAGAGACTCCATTACTTCCACTAACTTTTCTCCTCTGCCGTTAACTACTTGATCCAAAGACACTCTGTGACCCCATAGATCCTGACCTAAAGTAATACAATTATCAAATTGATTTAAATTAGCAATTCTGGCATTAAAATCGCCACCCACCATTATATCAATACCATTATACATAGAAGTCACATTATATAACTCATTATAAAACCACTCACATATTACATCGTTATCACTACCTGGTTGCCAGTACACCAAACCAACAATTAGCTGAGTATGTTGAACATCGAGCAGGAGACAGATGAACCAGCTATTTGAGACTAACACTTTGCATTGAGATGTGAGACCTTTCTTAATAAAAACAGCGAGACCACCACTTGCTCTTCCCAGTTTATGTACTTTAGTGGCTTCCTTGTAGTGACAGTAATAATCATTCAGAAAAAATGGAATATTAAAGCTAGTAGTATTATGAATCCAAGTTTCGCTGAAACATATAATTTCATGATTTAGTAACTGATCAATATCTTTTGGGCACAAATTAGACAAAGTTCCAAAACCATGCACGTTCCAAAATATTACATTAATTTTTGACAATTTTTTACTAACAGAATCTACTTTTTTGGAGGAGGAGTAGATAAATCTTGAGCACAACTGGTAGCCGTTAAAGGAGGCACCCTTGGTTTCAGAAACCCCAAAATTCGACCAGATTGCGATTTCTTGAGTTTTCTTTTCTTTGCCGATCTGTCGATCCCTTGAGAAGTCAAAACATCTTCAGTTTCTGTATCTTCTCCAGTTGCTAAAGAAGATCCATCTTCTAAGTCAACAGGAACTTCATACCCAAATTTCATCAGATCACTTTCGCTCTTGATTAACACAACTTTTAGACCTTCTTCTTTTCGAATCAATATTTTACCATTTCTGGACCAACAGTATTTTACTTTACCAGATTTCTGCAGCTCCTTTGCTTTACTGAATAATCTGTAAGTTTCCGGACCCATATCGTCAGAAATATATATTCGCTTCAAAGTCGCCTCACTAATACCAGACAAAATTTCAGTATTAATTAATTCTTTTTTCACCCAAAATAATTTAAAAAAATTATTTTTCAGATCTCTTCTTACAAATTTTAAAATAATAGGTGGATTTGGCATAAAACTCTTCCTTTTTAAACGATAGAAGAAGTCCAAATCATTTTCATCAATAGAGCAACCAATAAATTCACCAATAGCTTTGAGAGGAGATTTTCATTTTCAGAGTGAGGAATGTTGGTCAATCTGACTCTATTGCCATATCGAAACTGTTCATAATCAACCATTAAAGAGTTCAAATTGATTAATTTTTTTTCAAACATCACATTTTCTTTCCTTAATTTATCACTTTTAACATTTAAAATTTTCAAATCATTTTTCAGACTACTAAAATCAGATTTGATCTCAGTCTTTAAGCTACTAATACTGGTTGAGAGACCTTGATTTTCAATTTTTAACTCAGAAAACCTTTGCTGAATGGTATTTAAAATTTGATTTATCTGGCCAATTTCTCCAAGAAGTATTTCAAATTTATCATTACTATCGTTGGTGCCCATTTTAGTAGAAAAGACAATATAATGTGTGAATATATATGTTATAAATACCTTCAGTGCGTAAATGGTTGCAAGTCTAAAAAGATGATACTAACTTGAACTTTAGAATAGAGCGAGACAGACAAACAAAACTTCTTCTCAAATAAACACTGCCACTGCCTCCCCACCACAAAGTTCCTACAGTCCACTGATAATTTTATTAATATAAAAATTAATTTTAATTAATATCTTGAAAACTGTTCGTCAGAATTTCACTAAATTTCACAAGTGCACAGAATATCCTTTAATAAATACGTCTGCCAAAAATCGTGAATTAAATCAGCCTAGAAACCACTTAGAAATCAACTGAAACAGCACACGATGTGCACAGTAACAGAGACAAAACACAACACCCAACCCCATTGATTTAAAAACATGGGAAATGGTTTATAAGGAATTGTATAAAGTAAACACGCCTAACTGTGCTGATATTGATTATTTTGGTGTTTATTGTCCAGAATTAGATGACCTATTCTCAATGGATGAACTTCTTAAAAGTATTAATAGTTCTAAAACAAACAAATCACCTGGGTTAGACCTGGTTCCTAATGAGTGCTTCAAGTTTCTCACACCTGCCTGGAATCATTACCTACTGAATATGTATAATGAGATATGGAGTCAAGAAGTCATACCGGAAAAGTGGGGGCTTAATAAAACTAATTTTATTACATAAAAAGGGCGATCCTCATGATCCGGCCAACTACAGAGGCATTGCACTTGTAAGCTGCGTCGTTAAAATTTTTACCCAAATGTTAAGAACTCGTCTGACAATATGGGCAGAAAGCAACAATGTCATTCCCGATGAACAGTTAGGCTTCCGCGCTAATAGAGGCTGTTCTGATGCAATATTTGTTCTCTCATCGGCTATCAATCTACAGCTGACAGTGAAAAAGTGGAAGGTGTACGTAATTTTCGTTGATTTCCGAAAGGCCTTCGATACAGTGCCGCACGATAAGTTATGGCAGAAATTATTTAGTATTGGAGTAAGTCCGAAATATATACGTGTCATTAAGGGAGTATATAAACTTGCAAATATTATTATTGAAAAGAATAATATTCAATCTGAGATAATAGATGTTACCCGTGGAGTTTTGCAAGGTGAAAGCCTGAGTCCTCTGCTGTTCTCTTTATACATTAGTGATATTGTGGAATACTTTAGGAAAAAAGGAGCCTGTGGCATTAATATAAACAGTAAACAAGACCTGATAATGATATTGTACGCAGATGATATTGCAATTACAGCCTACTCATGGCATGAAGTACAACTGAAATTAAAGTTATTGAACGATTATTGTATTGAAAATGACTTACAAGTAAATATTACAAAAACAGTTGTAATGCCGTTCACAAAAGCTGGACATTTTAAAATAAATAATAGATTTATGTACAATGAGCAGCCGCTAAATTTAGTAAAGTCTTTTAATTATTTAGGTGTGCCACTGTCTTCATCGGGAAAATTTAGAAAAGCTTGCGATTATTTTGTGAATAAAAGCCAGATGGTTATTCCTAGAGTAATGAACATATTATCTCGCTATAAATCTGCTGGCTGGAACTCTAAAGTTCATCTCTTTAAGTCACTAATATTGCCGACCCTACTGTATTCCTCCGAAAATTGGGCTGCTGATTACTCGGATATATTAGAAAGAGTACAATTAAAATTTTTCAAATACATTTATCTTCCAATACCCCAAATTGTTATATCCGCTTAGAAGTAAATAGTTATCACCTAATATGTTATATATTCAATAGAATGATTAAATTCTGGCACAAACTGTTATCATTACCTAATAATCAAATTCAGAAAATCTGTTATTTAAAATTAGTTCAGGAAATTAATAATACAAATATTCCTTACAATTGGTGTTCACGTTTAAAAAATATGTTGTACAGCATCGGTGCCATAGATATTTGGAACAGTCAAGATCCAGTCCTACTAAAGATCAACCTCACCAATTTAAAAAATTCATTTCAGAATAACCTTTTATGTAAGGATGTAGATAATGTTCTGAACTCCAGGTTTAACTTCCACTACAGGTTAGTAAGTGCTTTAGGCATCGAGGAGCACTTTCTTAGTGTTAACATGAGTATTGCAGTTTTAAGATTATTTGTACAGTTAAGGCTTGTTAGCAATAAATCTCCTAGTTTTTTCATAATGGGGAGGAAATTTAAATTTAAGCCAGAAAACCTCTGTTTTACCTGTTCCTTGTTTAAATCTGACACGTTAGAACACTTCTTAATAGAGTGCCCTTACTACAGTCCCTTAAGGTATCAGCATTTAAATAAATATACATTGGAAATAGTTTCTCTCCTGACTTTCCACTCTAAATTAGAGTTACAGAATTTGTACCTTTTTGTAACTCAAGCTTTGGAAAAGCGGCAAAAAGCAGGTGTTATTTTAGGGCTCAAGTAAAATTCACAGTTGAGTTTATTAATTTAAGAAGGAAATAAATTGAAATAACAATAAATTTTAGTGAAAGGTATCATTTATTTTTGTTTATGTTTATATTATTATTTCATTTTATTTGTTTTTTACATTATATTCATTGAAGTTTATTTATGTTTAACCAACTCATTGCAAAAAGTTGTAAACTTATAAGCAATAAAATTATTTATTTATTCTTCCTCTATTGCATAATAGAAAAATAATTATTAAAGTGTTGGTAAAAACCAGACAGGAGGTGTCTCCATGTTCAAGATACTTCCGTGATTTTTGTTAGATTCCCCCGAAGAAGTTGAAGAGATGCTTGGCTACCTTGCATGAAATGCTTAGCATATTGTGACTAGAAAAGATCATGACGCAAAAACTACTAGTGGTTAGAGCTCTAGGCCTCGTAAAGAAGGTAGGCTTTACATGCTAGAACTATCATCAAGATGGGCAGGCAATAAGCTTCTTTGTCTGCGGTATCGTAGGATTCAGGATTATTTGTGTACCAAACATGAAATTTAATATTGCTTTCAGTAAGCAAAAATAATTCTGGATATTACATAGAAGATAATTAATTCTGTTTCAGGTGTGAAGTGAAAGAGGGACCGCAGTACATACTGAGATCTAATATTTATTCAGAGAACGAAACATTCTTACTGGTAACGCATAAATATGGAGATGAAAGCTGTACGAAAGCCATGCTAACTACGTCACTACGAGGACGGTATAGTCTTCGAGGTAGATCGTGGAATACGCCTGGTGCCACCCAGACTGACTATATTTTAGAAAGAGTTGATGTCATTGCTCACAATCAACAGGTTTGCTGTTATTTTATTTTATTCTTTTCCTTTTAAAGTCACTGAGATTGGGCCTTTTTTGGGTCCACCACTTGAGAGACCATCTGTCCTAGCTTGCTTTCCCTTTCGCCCAAAAAAGGTTCGAATTTACCTTCATAAGAGTATTCGATTTGGTTTATGGGAAGCTATAGAAGTAGGGAAAGGGGTCTTTGAGTAGGGCCAGGTTTAAATAGATTATTGGACATAAGAAGAGCCAGTGGATAGAAAACATTCCAATCTTAAAAATTAAAGTGATAAAAATATATTGTAAATTAACTTTTTACCAGAATACCTTGCCTGTTGACCAATAATCAATGTTACTGAATAGTCAACATATTTTAAATTCAACTTGAAAGCGGAGAATCGATATTTATACATACTTTTAAATCTCTGGATACCGGACAGCTCCTTATTATCTCCCCAAATTTATTCGGGTACACTTTAAGGAGTGGGAAGAGAAAATTGTGTGGTCGATGATTAAAGAACTAATTAGTGCAAAAAGGAAGTAATTTTACAAAGGTGTTTAATTAAATAAGATGATTAAATTAAAATCCCAGATTAAAACAACAAAAATACTGTGAAGTGTACGAAAAAGCTTTGTAGTTTAAAATTGGATTCATCCGCTCTTTTACAGACCTAAAATTTTAGCAAAATATATGTGTATGACAGTTTAATCAGTAAATTTCAAAGAGAGATGTAGACCTGTAATCGGACAGCAGCTGGCTCTGTTATAATGGCTGATTTAGTACGAACCTGCAAAATTTATGAAAATCATATTAAGTGCAACTTCTAGCCACTGAAAACTTTTTTCCTTCTCAAACGCATCCCCCGAGCTCATGTTTAATTCATCCATAACTTTATTTATGCAATATTTATCAAAATATCTAATGTAAACATCCACCTGACTTTTACAATTTTCGAGAATTTATACTTTTTTTTGTCATACCTTGAATTTTAAAATAGATTTTTTTCTTAATACATTAACAACTCTCATACAGCTTTCCTACCGGAGAGTTTTAATATAGGAGCTTTGAATATTGTTTCGGTTATTTGGTCCCCTGGTCACTCCGGGATTCCGGGTAACGAGCTAGCTGATGAAACAGCAAAGGAAGGAGCTGCGTTGATTACGATGACTCCTCAGTCCATTATCCCTGTATCCCATCGACGTAGCAGAACAGAGGTGAAGCAGTGGATTTTTAAGGAACACCGGAAACGATGGAGATCCCGAGCTGACTGCCGTCAGGCTAAGGAAATTCTTGGCCTGTCGTAAACGCCTGAGGTTGGCTTTAGCAGGTCCCGGATCCGCCAGTTGGTTCAGGTATTGTGTGGACATGCGAATTATCTTTTCAAATCCTGTCTTACCTAGTCGCCAATTTGCGCTGGATGTGATGAGTCCAATGAGACTGTGCGGCACTTTATAGAGGTGTGTCCAGTTTATTCTAAAACTAGATTTTCTCGTCTTCGGGAGGTTAAATGTTTCCCTACCGGAGATTGTAGCACCTGGTAATCTTAATGAACTGTCTAGGTTTATTCAGTGCACTGGGCGATTGAATCGCCATGCTCCCTAGTGTCCTGTTGCTACTTTATAAGTTTATTGTACTGCTATCCGGCAATCTTTAGCCGGATTTATTGGTCTTGAAGCCCCGGTATCTCTCATGTGATGAGGAGTGGGTGAGGAACAATGGGCATTTTGGATTGCCTGCGTTCCTTCCCCTTTGTGGTGGAACCTCCCTTTTAATGCAATCTACAATCTTATACAATAATATTATCTAGATTTTAACACAGCTCATCATCCTAAAATGGCGCTAGAATGCCCTAAAACGAGTTTCATAGAACATTTGATCGAATATAAGCTTTGTGAGATCTTAAAGCAAAAACGTGAGAGCTATTTTCAGAGAAAGTCCGAGAAAAGAGGAAAATCCGTTAAGTTAACTGGTTCTGTAATTTTTTTTTTCAAATTCAGAATCTCATAAACACATTTAAACTTAGTTAATAATGGATAGATCCCTAAATCCTATTAAAAAAGCAATTAAGAGCGTACACGCATTAGAAGAAGTATGTGTTCCATATGTACCTACATCAACTTCCTAGAAATTCGTTAGAGCCATTTTTGGAAAATCCGGACATAACTAAAAATCAGATTAATAAAGTTTGGTGGGCGCTAATGACCTCAGCAGTCGATGCTCCAAAAAAATGAATAAATAAAAAAAATAAAGTTTGATATTTTGATTGCTAGTTTACAATCGGGTTTCACGGTGGGGCGAATCTAAATATAAAGTTTCAGCATCCCTTTTTTTCAGACCCTGGGGACCTCAAATACAGTCACATCCAGTAATATCAATTTACAGACATATCAGTTTCAGAAATTTGATGCAGTAATCTCTTTACCTTTAGTAGGAGATGATAAAATGTATTTTGCAAAATAAAACTAGATTGCTTATGCAAATCTAAAGCCTAAAGAGTATTAAAGAGATGTAAATTAAGTGTAATTTAATGTAAATTTATTTTAAGTAACGTTTGTGATACACTTGGGCTAATATCGAACTCAATCTGAAAAAAGTAGATAACTGAAAACATTGGTTTGGATTATTTCTAATTTGTAAAATGAAATACCAAAGTATAAGCTAGAATGTTCAGGACAAAGAAAAATGTAGGTTTTTGATAGCTTTAAAGTTATTGTATAACGTTAGTTACAATTATTTAAAATTTAATTGGTCATAAGATGAATTGATCTTTCATCCTGTAATATACAATGCAATATACAATATACAATATATGGATTTTCGCACAGCTTATCCACGAATGCTGCGAGGTTGATTCACGCCCAGTAGCCTGGCATGCTCCAACAGCTAGCTCAGGACCAATGAGATGGAAAATAAGGCTTCGATTAGGTCAGCCGGAGCACCTCTTAGTTATTTCCCATATGGCATGGTACGTCTTTAAACGCAGCTAGCAATTTAAGTCTCTCCTAGGACATTTCAACACCAGTATGAAAAGAGAAAACAAAAGAATTCAGCATCTTTATCGTAACCTATAAATAGAATAAATACTAACGATACAAAGCCCTTTTATTGGAAAGTTGAGGGTCTCTCATCCGAAACACGTCAATGAATGATAAAAATCTCAGCCCAGGGAACAGCAGTCCATTTCCCAAAGGGCTTGAATAAGTGATCGGCTCAAAATAGACAACCGCAACACCCTTCTTCCATTCTGGAATCATTCATGTAACAACTAAAACAATTTTCAGGCAATCCAGCAGTCGGGTCCTTCATCAACCAACGCTTCCTTCAAGGCAATAGATAGAATCTAGGGATTATTATTATATCTAGGGATTATTAATTAATGATCTCGCGATAAATGAACGAATCTCCATGCAGCTTATCTTGTCAAAAAACTGCTTGTTTGGTTCTGGAACTGGCTTTCTTGGTCTAGTTATTCAAGACCGCAAAAAGTAGGGGAAGTCTCAGGACAGATGCCATTGCAACTGTTGACATGGTACGCAGCACAATGGTCACCGCCAGATAAGTGAAACGTTGAATATTCCAAGTAGCAGTCTATCAGAGGTAGACTTTACTTCTATACGTCTCCACCAAAGCACATCCGCAAACAACCGCCATTGGGAGACTCTATCATTATGCGACTTTTAGAGCCTTTGTATCCTATAGTGGAATAAATCATACTTGCCATATTTACCTTAGTGAAGTGGAAAAGACGTGGAAATAACTTGGCTCAGGGAGAGGATCATGAGTGAGCCCTAACATGACTTCCTTTTGCTACTATTCTCAAGGTTATTACTCTGAAATCCTCTCCTAACCTTTGAGTCATATTTTATTCTTACCGTCATTATGCAGTTTGTAACCGTACACAAGGAAAACTATTCCCAACTCTTCTCTGCATTGCCTTGAAAAAAATAATCAAAAGAAAGGCTATGAATCTATGCGCTATGTATGAATCTATACATAATCTATGGGAAGATTACGAAAAGCTCAAGAGCCATTTTGGAAAAAGTAAGCAATTCCGGAAGTACATTTGTTTAACCCCTTTTTAGTACTTTGACAAGGGGCAAACTCCTTCCCTCGAAACCTCTGTCAGAGTGGACTAATGCACCTTCGAGTGCTAATTGTACCAACGCACGGTACTTCACTCCTCTAGTAACCCAAACGATAGGACCGTAAGGTACACCAGCACTTTAAAGGTCTCTATTCACTCTCTTCCAAGAAGTGCTCTTAATCGAATTTAAAAAATTTAAAAAAATGGTCCAATCAAAATTATAAATCTACTTCATTTACAATCGGTACCTTAGGTTTTTAAGAAAATCGTTAGATAAAATTTATCGTTTTCGAAGAAATGGAAAATGTGTGAGAAACGTGATACTTTCTGTTGATCGATTTTGACCAAAACCGAATTGCCTCATCCACTGATGGTGCTTATGCGAAATATTAAATTGAAAGATTCTGCAAATTATCATTTTTGAGTTATAGTGGAGAAATATTGTGTTTCTAAGCTCGATTGCATCTAAATATAACAATTTCTGACTGAACAGATAAAAAAAAAAAAAAAAAAAGCCGAAATTGTTCTTTGTTGCAATAAAAATAAAGGTGTCATACAAAATAGCATGACCGCCATTGTCCGAGAGTTGGAACAGAAAGGTGGCGGAAGGAATTTCAGAATGTGCGAGAGTAGTGGATCGCATTCTGGATCAAATGAAACTTAATTGTAGTCACAGCACACTTCCGGGCTAACAATCTGGTCTGTGAAAACTTCCTAGTAAGAGAAAAACTCTAAGGGTTCAGCAGCTGGATTCGAACCCAGGACATCCACGTGAGGAAATTTGTACAAAATTATTACCAACTTTAGGAAATTTGAAAAAAAATTTTACTGTAACCCTACAGTGAACCTACTACTTGTACAAGTATATTTGTATGTGTGTAAAGTACGTACGAAGTTTGCAGAAAATCCTAGAAGTCATTTCGAAGAAAACCTCCTAACAAAGTGTACCATCTATTGAGAAAAGTCGGACTTCGGATTGATACGTTTTCTTCAGATTTGGAATATTAACAAATATGTTTGTAGCTAAATATGGAAAAATATTATATTGTCAATAAGGTAAATAATTTTTGTAAACTACATAACTTTATACAAATTCATGATAACAGCATTATTATAACTATACTGCAAAATAAGTTAGTCCCCAGCTGAAGATGAGCTAGTCCCCAGGTCGAAAACTCGGCAGAATAATCAAATCGTGACTGAAATAGCCATTATTCCTTTCTTCCTAACCAATTATTATTATTTTTAGTCAAAGTTCATAATTTTGTTCAATCAAACTTTTTTAAATGTTCCAGGAATGATTTCTATTTTTGCTTGTTATACAAAAAAAAATTCATAAATTAAAGTTGATTACTTCTATTTTTTTAAATTTCAATTTTAGGAAGTGTTTTTATTGAAGTACAACCCTAATAAAAATACATTCATAGGAATATGAACTCCCGCCTTACTTACGTAAAAGTTTTTTCCCTTTTTCCTTTGCTTCGGCAGGCATGAAAACAATTTTCCTGACTATTTATTGCCATGTTTTTGCAAAATGATGAAGGACTCTCGATTATTTTTTCTTTTTTTTTTCACAATATTTATACTTTTAAATCTTTTTCATCTCTAATCCAGCGCTGGCTATTCAGTAAGAACAAATATTTTACATAACGCTTTTGTTTTGCGTTGGTGCAACAAGTCTGCTGCTGTGTTCACTTGATGCGACTTTTTTTTATTTATTATTGTTTTAAATCCCACGTCACTGCTCATAACAGTTACTACGAGTACATCTGGGGTTCTGTGATCCTGCTATTCAGAGAGTTTGTCCACTAGCAAAATGGGAAACCCGCTGCCTATTCTGGTACAATGGCTCAGCAATATTCAGTAATCATGTCTACTCCACATTCTGAAGATAGCCAACCATCTCTGAGGCAGGTTGGAAGGGATATTTTATATGTATTAAGGTGCGTCAAAATCTGAAGATAGAATTCTGTTTTTCGCTCCAGATCATGTGGTTGATGAAAGATTTAACTTCAAAATCGAAGTATGACGTTGCTTTTTTCGCAACTTCTGAAAGTTAAAAGGATTCCGAGAAGATCCCTTTAAACGCTTTTCTTCTCTGTTGAAGCGATTACAGCTGAGCTGTCGGTGAAGACATAAATCTACAGCCAGAGGTTGGTGCGAGCCGCTAAGGCAATCGTAACTGGCCCTTACTTTCGCTTGATGGAAAGGAGACTTGCTTATTGAGCGAGTTTGTTAGGTTCTAATCAAAATTACTCCGACAGATAATAGTTGATGCTTCTTTCTAAGTGACTAACTTCACTCTTTACAACGACCTCAACATTCCATTCTTTAACCAACTCGCCAAGACTAAATATCAAAAGTTTCATACTGCTCTCTCTACTTGTACTCTCGAACTGTCTTTCGCCTCCTATGAACTTCTTAATAATCCTCCTCGCCGATAGAATCGTCCATGGCCCCGTGAATGAGGTCTGAAGATCATAAACATCCTGATTTCTTGTAGAGAGTGCTACCGCTGGGCAGTTACAACTCTTTACTCTTTACGTACCAATATATCTTAAATAAAAAAAATGTAATCTTCCTCAAACTATTATTATATTGGCAATAACATCATAATAGTACTTGCACTGACACAGAACTGTTTGTCTGACTACATCTGGGGTTCTGTGATCCTGCTATTCAGAGAGTTTGTCCACTAGCAAAATGGGAAACCCGCTGCCTATTCTGGTGCAATGGCTCAGCAATGGCTAATCTCTCGGCTATAGCGTTCACTGTCTCTCTCTCTCTATACAATATTCATATTTGTATAAATCTACTTCATTGCAGTATTTGCTGAAAAAATTTGTAGTTTTGGCATTACCTAGGCTATAAGGTAAGAATAGGATTCCAGCTAAACGCCTTTATTGTATGAATAAAAACAATTTTAAGTAGAATGCCTTAGTGCAGTGGTGCGGCAGACCGCGGCACGCGGGCCACTTGCGGCTTTTTGACCCCCTTGAGTGTGGCTCTTCCACTAAATACCTTACAATGCAATTTTATCAATGAATATTATAATATCCTTATTAGTAAGGTATCAAGTTTCATTCAACGTACCTATGATTTAACCAAGACATAACTTTAAGTAAAGTTAATTTTAGGGAGCGTGGTGGAGTGAAAGAAGATGTCGAGGATTTAGAAAGATATTCTGTGATGGTTTGGACATATAGAGAGGATGAACGAAAGGAGATAGATGGAACAAGTGTACAAGACGAGTGAGGATGAGAGAGTAGGGAGGAGTCGACTTAAACGAACAGATTGAGGACGTTTTTAGGAAAGGCCGCTTAGAAGTACCTATTATTAGTACCTATTATATAGTACCTATCTACACATGTAATAGTTAAAATCTTGGGTCTCAAAATAAACTAAAATCGTTAAACTCCTGATATTTGGCACTGTTGACAACAGAGTCCTGATGTTAAAATTTACATCAGAAACAAGGAAAATTCTGTTAAATTGTTAAAGGGTGAAGGGTGACTGGGTGCCGCAGTAGTTAACGTGGCCATTTTATGCATTAATGAATAGAGTTTCCGTTGAAGGACAGGAAAAAAAAAGAAGCAAAACACTGTACTGTTTTAAAAATTACAAAGCTAAGGTATTTTCCTTGAAAATAAGAACTCACCAAGCTCACTTTATGGAACTCCACAGAGAAATTGAAATGTATCTTGCAAGTTTTCAATGGGACGGTTTATAGTTTATTCAAGCCCGGAGTTCGAGGTCGTTCCATACAGTACAATACTTTCATGTTGAATCAACTTTCGTTTGTTATAAATTTCTTATTTTATTTAGCTTGAGAATATAAATGCAGGTCGATTAGTTACGTTTATTTAATATATAAATAAAACTAATGGTTATGTAGTAATTATTATATAATTTATTCCACAAGAAGAAAGATTATTGCAAATTTTAGTCTTAATTTTTTGAGGACTGGCATTGAGAGCTGTCCTTTTATGAGTGACCTGGGAGGATGCAATTGAAGAGGCATCATCACTCATGTGAGAGTGACCGTCTTGATCTAGATCACTTAGGCTCATCTTTAATTTAATGAATTAAAGATTTGCTTTACTTCTTTATAAGAAAACACAAAGGATATGGTTAAGGTTTTGATTAAGGAATAAAGTAAAGAAAGAAGTTTAATAATAAGAAATAATAATATTAATCAAATGGGGTTAGTCATCATGGCACCCGTCGTACTCAAGCAGGCCAGCCTTTGAATACTTCCGAGCGCTCCCGGCCCCCCCATCTGCAAGGTCTTCGTCCACCACGCCACCGCCCCGTGGGTTACCATTGTTCTCACGACGCAGGTATAAATCCACAGAGCCATCTTCGGGCTTAATCCCCAACTTTTACCGCATAGCCTCCTGCACCTACCCATGGCGATTCTGGCTTTGTGTGCGGTAACATTAATATGGGAATTCCATGTCAGCCTTCGGTCAAAAATAACTCCCAAATATTTGGCTTCCATGGCAAAGGGGATCGTAACCCCTCCGAGCATTGGCTGTTGTAAGCCTTGTAAATTTCTCTTCCTTGTAAAAGGAACCACTTGAGTTTTGTGGGGATTGATGGAGAGACCCTCCGTTCTACACCATTTGTTCACAATATTGAGCGCCCCCTGAGTGCGCTCCGAGACGGCCGCGAACCGCCCCCTCACCACGATCGCCAGATCGTCCGCGAACCCAAGGCAATGAAAACCTTCCGCGGTTAATTTGGTCAGGATTTCATCGGCTAATAACGTCCACAGCAATGGCGACAAAACGCCTCCCTGCGGACAGCCTCTACTTACCCTGGCCACAAGAGATGAATTTTCGATGGTGGCTATATTAGTCCTTCCCAAAAGACTAGTCCTTATCCACTGACTAATCGTAGGGGGCGTGCCCCTTCTTGTCAGTGCACCAACAAGAAACTCTGAGGACACATTATTAAAGGCGCCCTCTATATCCAAAAAGGTGGCTACCGCGATTTCCTTGTCGTCAAGCGACTTCTGGAGTAGCCTATTTAGGTCGTCCAGAGCCAAGTCTACGGACTTCCCTGCCTGATAGGCATATTGGCGATTATTAAGAGGATTAATACTCAAAATCTCGTCCCTTATAAACCTGTCAATCATCCTCTCCATCGTCTTCAACAGAAAGGAGGACAGGCTTATTGGCCTAAACGTCTTTGGCGTTTGGTCTACCGTTCTCCCTACTTTCGGGAGGAACACGACCTTCACCTGTTGCCATTCTCTCGGTATGAATCCCCAGGCCAAACAGCCTCTAAAGATCCTACATAGGTGTGGTGTCAACACCTCCACCGCCTTCTGCAGGAAGACGGGGTAAATTCCATCCACGCCTGGTGCTTTATAGGGCTTGAATCTTCCAATCGCCCATCTTAGCCTATTCGGCTGTATGACGTGATTCGCGATTTTCCAATCCGCCCGACCAGGCCTTCTCAGCCCCTCAACCTCTAAAGGGGCCTCTCCATAAGAGGACCCTGGAAAATGTATGCTCATGAGCAACTCCAGCGACTCCTCTATCGAGTTAGTGTAGGTTCCGTCATCTTTCTTCAGGAACCCTACCCTGTCCGCAGTACCTTCTCTTGCTAGGATTCTGTGGATTCTCGCGCACTCCGAAGTGTCTGCTACGTCCTCACAGAATCTCCGCCAGGCTTTGCGCTTGGCCTTCCTTATTTCGACGTTATACTGCGTCAGTACCCTTCTATACGATGCCCAGTCTTGGTTGATTTTGGCTTTATTAAACAGCCTCCTCACCTCTCGCCTTCTTCTCTCGAGGTGATCATTCCACCAGACCGTCTTCGACCTATTAGGCCTTTCCCTCTCCGGACAGTTTTCCCGTTAGGCGTCCAGAATCGCCTCAGTTACCTGTGCCACTGCCCGTCCAAGACTTCCTATTGTCCGTACATCCACTTTAAGGTCACCGAGAGACTCACTGAGACTCCCAACAAATCCCTCCCAGTGGGTCTCCCTCGGGCTTCGAAGCCTGCTAATGACCAATGGTGGAGTGCATATATCGAACCTTATGTGCCTATGATCCGAGCACGATGGCTCACTTGATACATGCCAGTGAGCAATTTTGCTCAACATACAGCGCGAGGCTAGCGTCACATCCAACACCTCCCTCCTAGCTGCAGTCACGAAAGTTGGTTCCAAGCCTACATTGGCTACATGCAACCCTTCACCAGTAATGAATTCATAAAGGTACTTACCTCTTTGGTTGATATCGGTGCTCCCCCAGGCAATGTTGTGCGCATTGGCGTCGCATCCCAGCACCAGCTGCAAGTTCCCACCTCTGCAGTAGTCCATTACTCTTTTCAGTAGACAGAGGGGGAGATCCTCATCACCGGGGAAGTACGCAGAGCTAATAACCAGTCTTTCCGCTCCCTCTTCGGTGTTGATAATTAGGAGAGCTGTAACAAAATCGGCGGAGCACAGCTCCGGTATTAATCCACAGCTCACCTTGTTACTATGTACTATACATGCTCGAGGTCTACTTACAGACTTGTTGTACAGCACCTTCCCGAATTTCGGGTTCAATCCTCGGACGATCCCCCCATGGCACCACGGCTCCTGCAGTAGGGCTACATGTAGTCCCTCCCTGTCGAACCTCCTACTAAGCACGGCCGAAGCGGCCTTTGCGTGGTGGAGGTTCGCCTGCACCATCCTGATCGCCATGTTAGGTCTCCGAGGGGGGCGGAACGTCAGCCCCGGGTCCCAAGGGTCGCCCCCCGGCTTCCGCAGCCGCCGGCAACCGCTCCTGGCCTTGAGGCCTGTGGAGCAAGCCGGCATCGCTTCCGCCAGGAGACGCACCCACCGGAACCCCCGCCTTACCGTCCGCCCCCTCCTCTATCCGCCCCTCTCCTACGGGTAGTACGGCCAGGGCAGCCTGCAACGCCGCCATCTCTCCTTCCAGGCCAGACATGGCGCTATACCCACATCTGAAAGATTGATCGTTCAGTTCCTTCTCAGTTTGTAGTTCCCGGATCATACTCCAAGATAAGATTGTCCGTAGGCAAGTTTGCTTTAGATCGTCTTCTAAACGATTTTCATGAAAATATCTGTTTTTTCGAAGTATTTTTTATGGTTATGTGGTATGCGATATTATTTCTTTCAATTATGGGACTATATTTTGACAAGTTAAATATTTGATTAAAGTATATTGGCAAAATAAATAACTGTGCGAACGGAGTGGTTGTTTAATTTATATAAAGTTACGGAAAAATGATCAGCACTTGTGGTTTACGGATCAATAAACTGAAAATGTTTCCCATTTCTGTAAATAAAAGCAAAAAGTATGCTGTAACTTGGAAATTTGTTCACTATATATGCCACGATCCCCTTTTCAAAATCCACTTTCTCTAATTATCTAAAATATTTATGG
Source organism: Rhodnius prolixus (assembly GCF_049639745.1). NCBI lineage: Eukaryota > Metazoa > Arthropoda > Insecta > Hemiptera > Reduviidae > Rhodnius > Rhodnius prolixus. The sequence goes on along the minus strand of NW_027411581.1, from coordinate 30,466,978 downwards.
AAGATAATATTGTTTCCTACAACTATAACCTTTGAATTAACTGTGCTGAAAGGCTTTGTTTAATTATTAGAAAAATAATTGATAAACAACGAATTTGTTTTCTTATTAACAAAAAACTATAAAAGAAATGTAAATGTTTACAATCAACACGGTATACTAATTACTGCTTTAAATTAATTAGTAATTTGCCACCAAAAAACAGTCCTACCAAGTTAAAAAAAAATCACCAATTGGTGATTATAGCAGATAATGGGTTAATCAGAAAGATTGCATGCTTGGGTGATGTCGCACAGAAAAATGAATTTAACAAACTAGTAACCTGAAAACAATATTCAATGGCAATTTTTTCTACACTATGGTTATCTCCTGCGGCGTATTTTCATGTTTCTTACTTGAATTATAAATAACTACTCGTATAATACATTTTGTTTGTTTTTTATCTATTGAGGTTTTTGCGTTGAGGTTATTTTTGCTAAAAAAACAATATAATTAATATAATTTTTTTTTTAATTTGTTTATTTATTTTGCAACTGTATCCATAGCAACAAGCAAAAGGACTGAGAGGTAAAGATATTGCAAATACACGCGCACGTGCTTGTGCACCAAGGGCGTGAGTGGAGTGAAGGACGATCACCCAGTGATGGAAGCCGATAGTTCGCCAGATTGGCAAGCTTACACAGCAACCATCCTAGGAGGTCGGCGTTGTGTTGAGATGGTCGCGTGGCCACCGCCGCTTTAGTCTGCGTTGAGAATTAGAAGGAAGTGTAGATTTGAATGGAGTTTTGTGTATCGAGATTGGGGCTATTTCAGAGATGAGAGGAATATTTAGATCAGAGTGTATTGTATGATTGGAGACGTAGAAGGGAGCGTTAACTATTGTTCTTAGAATTTTAGATTGCAAGGTTTGAAGTCGGTTGATGTTCGATTATATATACGAGGGTCGTTTGAAAAGTCCGTGCAAAAATAAAAACTACTTAATTTTTTGGGGTAAACCATTTTTATTTTTCAACATAGTCTCCTTTTAGGCTTATACACTTCGTCCAACGCTGCTCTAGTTTGTTGATCCCTTCCGAATAATAGGATTTGTCCAAGTCTGAAAAATAGCCATTCGTTTCTGCAATCACCTCCTCGTTTGAATAAAATCTTTTTCCCGCCAGCCATTTCTTCATATTGGGGAACAAATAGTAGTCCGAGGGAGCCAAGTCTGGAGAATAGGGGGGATGTGAAACGAGTTGGAACCCTATTTCCATTAATTCTGCGACCACAACTGCTGAGGTGTGAGCTGGTGCGTTGTCGTGATGGAAAAGGACTTTTTTGTGGGCCAATCGTGGGCGTTTTTCTTGCAGCTCGGTTTTCAAACGGTCCAATAACGATGAATAATATGCACCTGTAATACCCTTTTACCCTTTTCCAGATAGTCGATGAGGATTATTCCTTGCGAATCCCTAAAGACAGTCGCCATAATCTTTCCGGCCGAAGGAACGGTCTTCGCCTTTTTTGGCGCAGATTCCCCCTTGGTAACCTATTGTTTAGATTGTTCTTTGGTCTCAGGAGTGTAGTGATGTATCCATGTTTCATCCACAGTGACGAAACGACGCTTAAAGTCCGGCGGATTCTTCTGGAACAGCTGCGAACCGTCCTTGAAACACTTCACACGATTTCGTTTTTGGTCAAGCGTGAGCAATCGCGGCACCCATCTTGCGGATAGCTTTGTCATGTCCAAATGTTGATGCAAAATATTATGTACCCGTTCATTCGAGATGCCCCCAGTCTCACGCACCTTCACTCTTCTGTCATCCATCACCATATCATGGATTTTATCAATGATTTCTGGAGTAGTAACCTCAACAGGGCGTCCAGAAAGTTCAGCGTCACTTGTGCCCATATGGCCACTCCGAAAATTTTGAAACCACTTATAAACTGTTCTAATCGAAGGTGCAGAGTCACCATAATGTTTATCAAGCTTCTCTTTAGTCTCCTGAGGCGTTTTGCCTTTCATAAAGTAGTGTTTAATCAACACACGAAATTCTTTTTCGTCCATTTTTTGAAAATCACTCGACTTCCTCGATTCAAACGAATGCCAAACACAAAGAAATAGACCGATCTGGATGAAACTTGGTGTGTGTTCTTCCAAGAGATGCTACTAACTAAACATAACCTCGATACGCGCCAGTGGTGCTATCTCTCTGACTTTGCACGGACTTTTCAAACGACCCTCGTATATATGTGTATAAATAAAAGTTTTTAAAGATAAGGTTTGAATACACATTACATATATTCTGCAGTCTTTCTCATTGCTTTCTGAGAATGATGAGGAATGTGTAGATGTACCTAATGACACTAGACACTAGAACCCTCTAGGGGTTCTTGTTACAGTTTGCTGGACAAGGTGAAGATGGCCAGATGTACTGCCATCCCAGCTCAGGTAACCAGGAAAGTGAAAGAAGGCAATGATGATGAGGTGCTAGTGAATCATTGATAAACAAATTAACTAAAACTACTCTATTAGCTCTAGAAAAACAGTTGATTCTGCAGAAACCCATAGATTATGTTGAAGTTCCTTACTAACAAGATGGAAATGTTAAAATTTGGAGAGAATGCGGAATTTAAGGAGAGGGCTGCTCTGAAATCAAAAAGACCATGCTTTGGGCAGAATAAATCAACTCTAAGTGTAATTATCTTCTCCTTTGTATTCATTCAAAATTCAAGGATAAAGTCGCTTTAGGTTTTAAAGGCTTTAAATGGTATCTTTCATCCCACATGCCTTTCAGCATGTTAGGCTTTAGGCTTGCTCACAAGTGTCAGTCACTGGGAGAGTAGCTGGAGCAAGAGCCAAGAATCTCCAAAATGTGTGTTTTGATGCTGAATTTTGGGCTTATAAAAGCGTTAATATAACATCTTTAAACGTGAGCAATAGGGGTTGGATTTAATTAGTAAATAATGATATCAAATGAAAGTTCGTCGATTGATAAGTTGTTAACACGTTATTGCATAGTGAAGTTACCGATTATACTGTTTAATGCTTTAAATGCTATAAAAGTTGTTACGAAGTTTATGGAGCTGCGCATCAGATAATGGATCAGAACGTTGGCTATTAGATCGTGCAACTCACTTTATTCCCACGTTTCATTTAGGAAACAGTTTATTATCTACAATCAGCTTCACTCACTACTCATCATCAAAATAAATATTCTATCCAAATATTAAGTTACTCTTAGGCATTTTGCTCTTGAAAAAATCCTTTAAGGTATTATTACTACTCGTCAATGAAGAGAGAAATCCTAGGATATTCAAAGACGCTCCCGGGCCCTCCGTAGAGAATTTAGCCTGAGCCACCTAATATTCACAGCTGCCCGTTAAAGTCGAACTTCAATCTTAAAGGAAAACACCTCCTCCAGTATGTGGATAGGTATTTCTTCCTCTAACTCACACCCACAAAAAGGATGGAGCATGAGACCAACTATGGAGAGGTGGCTCCTTAATCCTCCATGGCCAACTGAGAGGGCCAACCAGGTGCCTGAGAGAGAGGTCTGTGAAAGACCCGAGGAAATAGATTTTAGGTCTTCCTTCTGAAGTTCCAATCTGGAAACCGATTTTGTACCTTTCTTTGTATTGAATATTTTGTTAAAAAGTCTAAATTTTCTCAGAAAATTCGCAAATATATTGTGACTCATAATATTGAAAATTAGAGTAACCAAAAGTTGGTTGAGTTTTATATTTTTTGTTCTGAAAACATTTCAATTCCCCGTGGAGGGGGAGAGGATCATTAAAGAATTCCCTCGGAACGCACCTCTAGGGCAAACTCTTTGATGTACCTTATTTTCTTTTACAATATTTTTGACTTTTTAACATCTTTTTTCACTGACAATTAGAAAAAGTTTATACGAGTACTTTAATCGTACTTTAATCTTTTTAAGCATAATTTAAATCAGAAGTTTAGACCATATGGCTCGCTATCTTACATTTTTAAGTACGGGAGAGGGGGCACCTTTGAACAGTTTTAATTTCTCGCCAAATATTTAAAACATTTATGATTGGTAATTTTCTCCATATGTTGTGGTAGACCTGTTGTATAATTGACAGAGTATCCCTTCGTTTTCATTGTTTTTAAAGTCAGAATTGAGGAATGTTACATTTTGTAAGGTGGAAGTAAAATTTTTGTTGCACCTTTGGAAGTGTATTGTGAAGATTGTAGTAGACAAGGTGTAAGTATTATTGGTCCATATTACCATTTGGAATTCGTATTTTTAAACCTAGTATTTACTAAAGTCTATTTGCTTTCAAAAAAGTGTTGGATATTATATTTTCTTTTATGGAAGGAGAGGTGGCACATCTCAACATCACAGTTAAAACATCACAATCTTCATGTTTGTGACTTTTTTTTTGTTTAATCGCAGAGAAGGGGAAAGTGGTCCGAACCTACATTAAGAAGCGCAACAAACCGAATATTTTGTTCAAACTTCCTAAACCCATCACTTCGGGTACAACATCCCGAACTGAGTCATTCTTTATTTTTGAACTGTAATAGTAAAAGTAATGTAGTAGTGAGAGAAATAACTGATAGAAGGTAGATTCAGAGTAAAGTAATATCATTTATTTCTATTTTATATTGTGTGCAAAGCTACCCCACCAGTGGGGCAGATATTAACATTTGACACATTTTTAAATTAAAAAGTATAGATATGTATGTAAAGTACTAACTGTTTATTGATATAGGTCTGTTCAGAATACTTAAAAGTTGTAGAAAACAAAATAAAAAGGTTCAATAATAAGATTCTGTGCACTCTGTAACGGAAAATGTAAATTCTGTTCAATTGTGCCCCCTCTCCCCTACATATAAATATGTATGATTAGGCGAAAATTATTACTTGTATCAAGAAGTATTTTCTTAACATTCTGATTTCATGATTTCTCTTCAATTTCTCTGTCTTTTTACATGCCTCTATATTTCAGCAAAAATCAAAGAGTCTAATGTAGGAATTTTCGAGGTTCATCTCATAAAATAGGCATTAAAAATTCTAGATAATATTTTAAAAAATTAAAAAAAAAAGTAATTGTGCTGGTGTAAAGAAGGATAATCAAAGAAAGGGAAAGAAGGAAAAGTGAATGTATGGAAAGAGTGTATGTGTGAAAAGAAGATACTGGTTGGCGAGATTATGTTGGTAGGGAATGAACAGAGGAATATTTAATTTGTGAGGTCTTAAGCAAAGGTGTAGTAGATTAGGCGTTTCAAATAAAAAGGGAATATTAGAACAGGGAAGCAGAAATATTCAGCTTTAGCTGTAATATGAAATAATGAGCACATGTTCTGAGAGACCAGAGCAGACTTAGTAAAGGGTTACACTGCTCTTTGTACACAAATCTAATCAAGAAAGAACACAAAGGCAAAAAAAACATCGTAAATGAATGGGTTTACAAAAAAATTACATCTTCCCAATTTAACGGCACGTAATATCTCCTTGATCCAGTAAATTTAGTTCTAATTAGTGAATAAACGTCGAAATATTTTCAGACATTAGAAGTAATGAGTTTTTCTAACTAATAGAAGTCCCACGAACTTTCATCATACATCGAAAGTACCGAACACGATATTATATCGATCTTAAAGTCTTAGACTCTGTGGAGTGTTTCCAAGTAAGTTACTTTTTTAGGTTAGGGATAGTGAATTGCATTATTTTTATATTATCTGTTATTAGTGCCGGCAAGTCCTAATCCACTACAGCGTTTCCTCCAATAGAAGAACTCTGAGGAAACTCAGAATCTAGGTAGGTCTCTTAAGTTCCTCCAGGTAACTACCCAGGAATCTGAATGTTCTCAAAACTATTGCTGTGGTTAATGAAGTCTCCTCCATCCACCAACAGAATTGACAGGTTTTGTCATGTCCACTAAGTCGGCAATGCCTTTCGAGCAAATTGCTGTCATACGCGTTCTATTTTGACTCCTGCAGAAGAATGATAGTCTGTTGCTCATCCGCCATTGAAGATGGAACAAACTAAGCGGATAATTTATACTAAATGATATAAGTAATGTTTAAGAGTTTAATGACTAATAGCTTTAACGGAACCATTACTAAAGATTTACACTAAATAAAACGAGGGATGGACTAACTTTACAATAAATTCTTCTTCTTTTTCTTTTGGTACAACAGTCCAAAACGTAGAACTCAGCCTCTACATCAGCACTTTGCCAGTCTTACCGTATCTCCAACTTTTGACCTTCAGTGTCTTCAAATCTACGCTTCAATGCTGATCACCCATCTTCTCCATCGCTTTCTGTCACCTTCTGGATGAACTACTATTCAACTCTCGTTTCCCTTAAGCACTTATTCCATTTTTAGATAAGGCCAACTTTCTAAAAGAAGAAATGTTACTTTATCTTATTTGCGTTCTGATTATATTTTAAGAAAAATTTGCTTCAAATATTAATTATATCGAGGGCAAAGAAACTCATTAAAAGAGCTATTTAAAGGTCAAAAAGGGACATTTCTTCCTTGACGCCGTAATTTAAGGGTGAGAATGAACTTCCTACATCCATAACGATCTTCAAACAGTAATTATAATTAAAACGTTACTCTTTTCTGTCCGTTTCTAACATTTCTCCAATAAAATCTGTTATGAAAATTTACTAATTAAAAAATACTCTTTCAATTGGTAAATGGTTATCAGGAGTTTAAAAAAACTATAAAATCTTTTACATTAGTTAAAAATAAAAGTTTTAACAATGTTGTGTTTCTATAACAAATAACACTAGTTTTGTCAAATTAAATCTCCTTCTTTAATTAATGAATTAATTTCTCCTTCAACTTTTACTTCCAGAATGTGGGCCATTTAGTAAAGCAGGAAGAGTATTTGCGCTTTAATATTCATATTAGCAAACTCAGTTTAATCTCCTAGCTGAGGTAGCTAAGCTAAGATGGCCAGCAAAAGGCAATCACGACTCATTGTGAACCGAGAAAGAGAGGATTCAGTTCAATCGAAGAACCTGTGTGACTCAGGAGAGAAAGATTCTCTTACTTCTTATGTACACTTCTTAATGTTCTCTCTCATCTTACCTTAACAGCTGAAATATCTCCGGGCGAATCTCTCTTATATCACATAAAATATATCTTTTCTTTATAACACTAGGAGTGGTACTCAATTTTTATCCGAAAAACCGAAGTAGGTCTTCTTTTATTTAATCTGTTGCAGTTAGAACGAGTTTGTAAACTACGTAATATAACTAGTTCATTTTAGTTTATTTTTTTGTTCGTACATTTTCCACATACACAGGGTGAACCAGTAAGTATTGTCCATAGGCCTACTGTCTGTAGTACATCTAAAGTGGAGTTCAATGACGTATTGGCCAACTTCATATTTTCCACTGTTCTTAAGTGACGTCACTTTAATTTCTTTTCCAATCATTACTTTTTTCCAATAAAAATGTTATTACTCATAAAGTTTTAGTCCGAATTCGATTCTGAAGACACGGTTAGAAAGACAGATAAATTTTCTAAAGTAGATTGTCTTAAAATAAGGAGGCCAAAGGTTACAAATTGCACATTAAACATTTACTTCTGACCTCTCTGAAATATTTGAGAAAATGTAGGAAATATTTCAAACAAGTGCTTAAACAAAAATTCAAATAGTTTGTATTTACTCCAAATTACAATTTTACACATAACTGCACTGTTAAAAAAGATAAGAATGTGAATAAGCCTTAAAACCTTAATAACCCTTTGAACCCACTAACAGATAATCCTTATATCGGAATCTGGAATTAACCAATACAACTAGTTATCTTATAAATAAACTTCCCTGATCTGTTAGACTTGTTTTTTCAAAATTTTCTATTGTACCCTATTTGAAACTAAGCAAATTAACCTTCCATTATAAAAATAGCCCTTGTTTGAAATATTTTCTAAACATTTTCTCAAATATTTCGGAGATCAGTAGTAAATGTTTAAAGCGCAATTTGTAACCTTTGACTTTCTTATTTTAAGATAATCTACTTTAAAAATTGACTACTGGTCCATCTAAAAGAGTTTTCAATGAATTAAACAACTTGATAACTAACACTCTTGAGTGCTCGTGAACACGTTTTCTTGTAAAACAAACGTAAATTCTCATCGAAGATAAAAGGAATCCTGGAAAATGATATACCGTTTTTAGAAGCCCATTAGACAAGGAAACTTTTATAAAAAGTGCCAGCACTTAGGTCTCTGCTAATGACCACATAAGGGTCAAATAAGTTTACTTAAAAATGTCGATTAATTTTATTTTTCCAGTATCCGGTGGCTGTTTGGAGAATAACTTATGCTTCGAAATGGTATCAATTTTTAGGACATTTATCTGTCTTTCTAACTGTGTCATCAGAATCGAATTCGGACTAAAACTTTCTGAGTAATAACATTTTTATTGGAAAAAAGTAATGATTTTAGAAAAAAATTTAAAGTGACGTCACTCAAGAACAGTGGAAAATATGAAGTTGGCCAATACGCCATTGAACTCCACTTTAGATGTACTACACACAGTAGGCCATTGGACATTACTTATTGGTTCACTCTGTATACTTTCATTACGTTTTATTACATTTTTATTGCTATTATCATTGTTATGAGTATTGTAATGAGTGCTCTTGTCTATTTCTGTGAATTAATTAAATCTATTTTTTTATGTTTTCACTTCCTCTAGCTGCAGCACGTACATCTTCTAAACAATAATAAGTATACAAACACCGTAACTCACAACCAACTAACACAATAAAAACCTGAAGCAGTCAATAAATTCGTCAAAACGTTTGCGTAAGATTAAAGTTCTGATATTCTCAGGGAAAACTCGCCAATATAAATCCACAATACTCAATGCAATCGTAATTTAATATTTGGAAATACTAGACTGTACTAGTCTTACCAAATTAATAGAACTAATTATCAATAATTAATTATTGCATTATTACTGCATATTGGATACTGCTGGATAAATGATAATGTAATTCAATATTTTGGATATCTTTCACGAAATTAAAATTAATTAATGTTCTTTAAATGAATATTGCATTACTAGAGACTTCTCCAGAGGGTTTAGTGAGATAACACTTCATTGGAATGAGGGGAAATAATTAAAACGGAATGGAATAAATGTGAATTTATATTATTTTTTAGTGACGTAAACTATTAATATACGAGGGTCGTTTGAAAAGTCCGTGCAAAAATAAAAACTACTTAATTTTTTGGGGTAAACCTTTTTTATTTTTCAACAGTCTCCTTTTAGGCTTATACACTTCGTCCAACGCTGCTCTAGTTTGTTGATCCCTTCCGAATAATAGGATTTGTCCAAGTCTGAAAAATAGCCATTCGTTTCTGCAATCACCTCCTCGTTTGAATAAAATCTTTTTCCCGCCAGCCATTTCTTCATATTGGGGAACAAATAGTAGTCCGAGGGAGCCAAGTCTGGAGAATAGGGGGAATGTGAAACGAGTTGGAACCCTATTTCCATTAATTTTGTGACTACAACTGCTGAGGTGTGAGCTGGTGCGTTGTCGTGATGGAAAAGGACTTTTTTGTGGGCCAATCGTGGGCGTTTTTCTTGCAGCTCGGTTTTCAAACGGTCCAATAACGATGAATAATATGCACCTGTAATAGTTTTACCCTTTTCCAGATAGTCGATAAGGATTATTCCTTGCGAATCCCAAAAGAAAGTCGCCATAATCTTTCCGGCCGAAGGAACGGTCTTCGCCTTTTTTGGCGCAGATTCCCCCTTGGTAACCCATTGTTTAGATTGTTCTTTGGTCTCAGGAGTGTAGTGATGTATCCATGTTTCATCCACAGTGACGAAACGACGCTTAAAGTCCTGCGGATTCTTCTGGAACAGCTGCAAACCGTCCTTGCAACACTTCTTACGATTTCGTTTTTGGTCAAGCGTGAGTAATCGCGGCACCCATCTTGCGGACAGCTTTGTCATGTCCAAATGTTGATGCAAAATATTATGTACCCGTTCATTCGAGATGGCCACAGCACTAGCAATCTCACACACCTTCACTCTTCTGTCATCCATCACCATATCATGGATTTTATCAATGATTTCTGGAGTAGTAACCTCAACAGGGCGTCCAGAACGTTCAGCGTCACTTGTGCCCATATGGCCACTCCGAAAATTTTGAAACCACTTATAAACTGTTCTAATCGAAGGTGCAGAGTCACCATAATGTTTATCAAGCTTCTCTTTAGTCTCCTGAGGCGTTTTGCCTTTCATAAAATAGTGTTTAATCAACACACGAAATTCTTTTTCGTCCATTTTTTGAAAATCACTCGACTTCCTCGATTCAAACGAATGCCAAACACAAAGAAATAGACCGATCTGGCTGAAACTTGGTGTATGTTCTTCCAAGAGATGCTACTAACTAAACATAACCTCGATACGCGCCAGTGGTGCTATCTCTCTGACTTTGCACGGACTTTTCAAACGACCCTCGTATTGTAGGATTAAACTAGCGAGGATTCGGTCAAAATAAAAAACAACTCAGTTTTTACGACATCGTTTCGACAGATTTATTGTCTTCTTCAGGGCGTGGATATTACAAACAAATATCAAACGATTAGATTACTGAAACGCACAGGGATGAAAATACATAACATGTTACTAAACCACTATTAGAAATGATATCAATTACGATTCGTTAGTAAAAACTGAGTTCTTTTTTATTTGACCGAATCTTCGCTAGTTGAATCCTGAACATAATATGGAATAAATAAATAAATAAGAATTATTACAAAATATGGCCATTTTTAATCAATGAATAATCTAATTAATGAACCAGAAACCGTATCTTTTAAGTGTAAAGTTATTATACTCCTACCTTTCTGGCTTTCATTGTTCAATTGAGAACATTTCATTGAAAATTTTGAACGAAAACATATGAATTGGAAGGTTTTTGCTTTTATTTCTTTTTGCTTTTATAACGTGAAATGCAGTGGCAATGCCGCTTTAATAAAGTACAAACAGCTTTTAGATTGAAGCACAAAGTAAAGCTCTTTTGCAGCAATCTGCTCACAGTACCTTCGCTTCTGATATTCAGACTTCTTTTTGCCTAATCAAGGCAAACCTTCTCCCACTCTAACTAACTACTAATGTACAATAGCGCGGGCAGACCTGTTAAAGTTACATTAACAAAGACTGGACAGGTGTAGTCTAAAACAAATAATTCTTGTACAGACAACAGACGGTAAAATAACTTAAACCAGTTATACTGTTAATGCTACCATTAATCTCAAAACCCATGAAGAACTTTAATTATCATCCGATACATCTAAATCAAATGTTCTAAATTTGATAACTTCAACCTTTGCATGCAAAATAGCTCGACTCGGAGTATTTAATATTCCTTATTTCTCATTTAATTCCAATATTTGTTGCATCTGGTTTCCCCCTTAACCCTAGTTAGTAAATTCTTTCTGTTCTTATCAAACTTGAATCTGCCGTGCACATGCAGTCTTTGCTGAATCACATGCAGCAGATGTTATCTTTACACTTATCTTAAAATCACGGCTCTTAACACGGCTATTACTGGTCAGAGATATCGGCACTAAGTATCAGAAGAAACGTCAGACCGGAATCACATATGTGAACATCTCATAACATATGGGGATTAAATTCACTGTTAATTTTTTCAAATTCAAGAAGAAATTTTTACTTTATAAAGTTTATTTCTCGCACGCTACTTTTTTTTAGCAAATTGTTCGTGGAACGGATACAGCGGAAGATGAAGCTATTAACACTAAATATGCAAAAATCTAACTTTGTGTAAAATTTAATCTACCGAAAACTAGCCAGTGGGGTTTCATACACGTGTCATTTAACCATCCGGTTGTAGTTAAATCACTCAGGGTAGTTGGTTGGATTTCTGGTATTTTTAATTGCAAGGAACTCATAGCCATTATTCAATTCAATATTTTTAGTTAAGGAAGCGTCAGACTAAAGCGTGCTTCGTGTTGGTGAATTAATATTTTTAACTTTGTCGGTTGTACAAGGTACTTCGTTTTCTCCCATATATCCTATTCTTGCCGGTGTCCCACAAGGGAGTATTCTTGCACTCTTCGTCTGCACAATATACACTGCTGACCTTCCTCTGCATCCAAATACTGCTACCTTTACCTTCGCTGAAGATACGGCCACGTTATCGTCTGACAATGATCCTGTCATGGCCACTCGCCATCTTCAATCCCATCTTAATATCCTAGAACTCTGGCTACGTAAGTGGAGAGAATTAAGGTTAATCAACAGAAATCCAAACACATAGTTTTTCACATTAAACCGGAAAACACTCCCTTCCATATATTTTGACCATATCGCTCTTTCTACCGTTACAAAAGTACGTTACCTTGGACTTCACCTCTACAAGCGACTAACCTGGAATCCTCATACTGGACTAAAACGAACTGAGTTAAATAACAGATATAAACTATTTAAAAAATTACTAGACAAACGTTTAAAACTGACGCTACGTAACAAAAGACAGCTGTACTACACATTACTAGCCCCTATATGGACATACGGAATAGAACTGTACGGGACAGCCAAACACTCGAACCTTCATCGTATCCAATCCCTTCAATCCAAAATCCTTCGTACCCTTGTCAATGCTCCTTTCTACGTCTCTAACCATACTATCCACAATGACCTTAAAATTCCCTTCGTCTCCGTCCTCGCCAAATCCCGTTACATAAAATTCCATTCCCAACTATCCTCTCACATGAATCCTTTAGTCCAAGCCCTCTCAACCTCCACCCTCCCAACTAATCCTCCACGACGGTTGAGGCGTCGGTGGCCTCGCGACCATCTGCGAATGTAGCGTTGGCTGTCTAGTGTGACAGTCGTGATTCTCCTGCTATTATGGCAAATTACGACTGCTAAACGCTGGATGGCCGTCGTTCATGTTAGTCATGTCAATGTGTGCTTGCTGGCCTAGCCTATCAGCACACTCTATTATCGACCATCTGTTTTACTTATTGCATTGATTTCTGTGCAGTTGTAAAAATCTAAATAAAGGTTAAATAAAATAACTTTATCGGTCGGTTTCTGGGTTAGCTATTTATGTTCCCTTCTGCATGGTATTTTAGAAACTGCTGAGTTCACGTTTTCAAATTCAATCTCTCGTCGGCAAATCATAAAAGCGCTTGTTACATCTGATAGAGAATATTTTCTCTAATAGAAGGGTAATTTGAAATTCCTCACTTATACAAGCCAATTTAGTGCCAATTCCTTTTAAAGGTCCTGGCTACGAATCTTTAATGGCTGTTTCTCTTCCAGCATTTCTCATTATTTATGGGCTCGTTTATTATGCTCTTTATAAATCCTTAAATTCTACATCCTACACTTAAAGGTATCACTTCTACTGTAATCGTGGGCACTTTCTTTCTCTTTTCCACCCACTTACATTCACTGTCGTTATTTTTCATAGTACCCATCATGTAAACTTCAACAGTATGTTCTCATTACAGTTCAAAGAAACTTAAATAACTAGAATCAATTAACAGGTGTACCCCACCATGAGAATGTTTTCGTTCATTGATAAGCAGGAGGGTAGGTAGATTTCGTCTAAAGTGCTATTGTTTTGATTGAGGAGGTAAAATGTGTCATAAGATTTTGAAGAAAAATTCTTAACCGGAAGTGATCAATTCATTAATCGCTCTCCCGAAAATGGTTCCTAAGCTTTGCTGTGATCTTCTTGTACTCAAGGGCTTATAACTTTTTATTTATTTTTTTAAAAAATTCTATTTCAGGACACTTCTCAGGGAGGGGTTGGGTTAGGCTTCTAAGTAAAGTTACATTTCGTGCAGCGCTCACAAACTAGTTATATAAAATGTTAAAAATTAAATATGACTGAAATGCATGAGTTTTTTTAAGATCATTTGGATTGAATTTGAATTTATTTATTGCTTTGCTACAATAATTTTTTTTCTGAAACAAGGAGTTGAAGCTAAGCACTAATTATAAGGAGTTGAAGCTAAGCACAAAACATAAGGAGTTGCAGCTAAGCACAAATCATAAGGAGTTGAAGCTAAATACAAAACATAAGAAGTTGAAGCTGAGCACAAATCATAAGAAAAGAAAAGAATAGAAAAGAATAGAAAAGAAATTTATTATTCTGGGACAATTGTCCCCTAAGAATAAATACAGGTACAAATAGAGGCCTTAATAGTTTGGCCTGTGATTATAGAGAAATTAAATAAATAAATAAATATTTACAAAAGTGAAAATGAAAGTAAAAATAAAATAATAAAACAGCAGAAATTAAGGAAATGAATTAAAACAATTAGAATTTCGGAGGAAGCTGAATAGAAAGGAGATAACTGAATAGACGGGATTTAAAGATGGATAGGGTAGGAGCATGGCGGACAGATGAAGGCAAGGAGTTCCATAGAGAGGTAGCACGTATGAGGAAGGACTTGTCAAAGGATGAGGTACGGTGAGAGGGAATATAAAGATCAGATGAGCGAGATCTAGTGTTACGGGAATGGATGGAGGATTTAAACTTAAGGAGTTGAAAAATATAGGAAGGCCTTTGAGACTGGATGACTTGAAAAAGGAAAGAAGCCAAAAAATATTGGCGGCGATAGACAGGAAAAAGCCACTTCAACTCATCGTAGCAGTGCGAAATGCGAGAGTCTCTGGAAATGCTGAAAATAAATCTTATGAAGCAGTTCATGAGGCGCTTAAGCTTAGCTTCAATATCACCAGATAGACCGCCATACACTAAACAACCATAGTCGAAATGGGGGAATATAAGAGAGGAAACTAGGAGTTGCCGGGTCTTAATTGGAAAAAGGTGACGGGAACTATTAAACTGCTTAAGGATATGGATGGAACGGCGAGAGATTTGGGAAACATGGTTTTTCCAGGATAGGTTTTGATCGAAAGTGATACCAAGGTTTTTCACAGAGGGACAATATTTTATTGGGGTATTGTAAAGGAAAAGATTAGGAAGAGGAGCCAATGATTTAAGGAGTGGGTTGGAGCCAATAACTATAGCTTTGGTCTTTTCTACATTCAGGGTAAGCTTATTGTTCGTGGCCCATGCTGAGATGTTATTGAGGTCTTCTTGAAGTTTAAATACAGCTTCAAACAAATCCGACGGGGAAAAGGATATGTAAATCTGAAAATCATCAGCATAGAGGTGATACTGGGAATGAGAGATGGAAAGAGGAAGGTCATTGATGTAAATTGAGAAGAGGGTGGGAGATAGGGAAGAACCTTGAGGTACACCGCGTGACAAAGGAAGAAGTGAAGAAGGATTACTATCGGGAGTGACAACGAATTGGGAACGATTAGACAGGAAGGATTGGAACCAACGGAGGGTGCTATTGGAAAAAGAGAGGGATTGTAGTTTAGATAGCAGGATATGATGGTCAACGGTATCAAAGGCTTTGGAGAAGTCTAGGAGTATAAGGATGGTAAGTTTTTGGTCGTCAATAGCCGTCTGCAAGTCATGGGTAATTTTCAAGAGTGCAGAATGAGTGGAATAAGAAGGACGAAAGCCAGATTGGAGTGGATTAAGGAGATTGTTTTGTTCGAGGTAATTAGAAAGCTAGGATTGCACTAAACGTTCAAAGGGTTTGGAGAAATTTGATAAAATAGAGAGTTGAAGCTAAGCACAAATCATAAGGAGTTGAAGCTAAATACAAAACATAAGGAGTAGAAGCTAAGCACAAAACTTAAGGAGCTGAAGCTAAGCACAAAACTTAAGGAGTTGAAGCTAAGCACAAAACATAAGGAATTGAAGCTGAGCCCAAAACATAAGGAGCTGAAGCTAAGCACAAAACATAAGGAGTTGAAGCTAAGCACAAAACTTAAGGAGCTGAAGCTAAGCACAAAACTTAAGGAGTTGAAGCTAAGCACAAAACATAAGGAATTGAAGCTGAGCCCAAAACATAAGGAGCTGAAGCTAAGCACAAAACATAAGGAGTTGAAGCTAAGCAAAAAACTTAAGGAGTTGAAGCTAAATACAAAACATAAGGAGTTTAAGCTGAGCCCAAAACTTAAGGAGTTGAAGCTAAGCTCAAAACTTAAGGAGTTGAAGCTGAGCCCAAAACTTAAAAAAAAGCGTACAAACAGTAAAAAAGTGTTACATAAAAGAAACTTTGAACTAAGTAAAAAAAATTAACGGAGAACCTAAAAGTGTGATAGGGTGGTTGCTTTTACATCTCCCACCAAAGGTTTAATAACTTAACCCACCTAACTTTCTTGGTAATGCTGAAGGAATAGTTTATTTTATTTTGTTCCCTTTCCTTACCATTGTGAACTCAGTGTGACTTTATAAACAAATAGCTAGAGGTTCTTAGGGACAAAGCGGAAATTGCTTGAGAAAGAAACTTAGGGTATTGAGGGTATGACCTCGGTGGTCGAAGGGGATTAAGGAGATTGCGAATTAAAAGCATACCAATTAAAAATATCTTTTCTAAAGGAACGAGGACGAAATTTTAGCTGGAGGTTGAATAACACATTTCTTTGCATTCACGTTTCACAATCATAAAGGGTGAAATATTAAGCGGACAATTTTTTTTTTTTTGTTTAAAAAAAGTGATAATAATGAATCAAAAAAATGCACTAAATTAAAAGCCACTATCATGCTGGCCATATTTTAAGAATAGAGAAAATGGTTTAAAAACTGTCGTCACTTCTTATCACTAACACATTCATACAGATGGTAACATTCGTAATGTCATTTGTTACTCGTTAGCCGTGAAGTCGGTGCTGGAGTGTGAGGAAGAGGAGGGTTAAAAAGGGTTTAGCCATCTAGAAAGGGCGAGGGCCAGAGAGTTGTGTGGGTTGTAGGGAACTTTCTAAGAGGGCCAAGAGTTTAAATTATACCCTCACTAAGCGTAACGGCTTGCTCACTGGAACCATTATGGTGCCTCTTATAGCCACACAACTAGCCAAACCCACAAATTACTAAAAATGTAACGGGTAGGGAAATTATTTTACTTTCACTTTAAGTTATGAGAGAACTGCATGTTCTTTTTTGTTTTTTGAAATGGAGTCACAGAAATACATGCTTTCTTGTCCTCTGCTAACAAAATAGTCTTTGTTTGTGGGTAGGTACAGAATATGCTAAAATCTAAAAATTGTAGACATCTCAGTGGATATTCCAATATTTAGGTATAATTTCGGCATCCGTCAATTTGGCTTCAAAGGAAATCAGCTTACCAAAATAAGGAGAAAACACCGAACTCTACCTCCTGGGCGGCTCTACCGGACAAGTGTTCCTAGAAGTAGGCCATTACAGATGATATGATAACTTCCCTCTCCACACAGATTGAGGTAATCATCAGTCCCTCGCCTTTTAATCTTCATCCTGAAAACCTCTGGAGAAAGATGCCAAGTGCAAGATACCCTCGGCTGCTCCTTTCTATCTCTCAATTCCAAACCCTTGTCGAAGCTTGGATGGCACAGTAAGCAATTGTGTCAAAACACAGTCTCCAAGATACCAAACTCTCCATCGTAAGTAGCCTTTCCTATTTAACACGGATTTGGGTGGACATTTAACCTCCCCTGAAAGTCTTCGGCTGAAGGTGGATTCAACCTCTCTTCCTTGAGTGCTTCCAACTTTTCCAGAGGTTCACCCGTTAGACTCTTTTTCACTTATTTCCGTGCAGTTGTAAAAAAGGGATCATATCAGAAGGGTAAAAAAAGTTGTCACATCCATCGTACAAACCTTGAAGATTACCAAGTTCCCTAAGTTAAGCTTGGTTAAACATCAAGATTTATTACTGGAATAGGCTACAATTTTCTTCCTTAGTTAATGTGTCTGCCATTGACCACAAAAATAAAACGAAAAATAGTCAAAATCATCTTAAACAGCACCCAAACGCTAAAAGATCCGTGACAATTCAAACTAAATGTACAATTTTCAATAAACTTCTAAGACAAACCGACAGCTATCCAGAGATTAAATTTAATTAAGAAATGATTTATGGTATCTAACAAATGTGACCCATCTTGAAAGCAACTGAAACTAATCTATTTTATCATTTATTATTACACGTAGTAATCACAGTGTCAAATTTGTCATATTTTTATTAAAAACGTTTTTCATTTATTGTTTTATGGGTGACCTTATATTATTTATCAACGCGATATATGTATAGAGACAGCTCCGCCATCTTAATCTCTCCCTCACACACGTTTTGCATAATATGGTACCGTGAAAGATCGAAATTAGAGAATGTCAAGATTCACATGGTGAATGTTGAGATTCACATAGTCGCTTGGTGTATGTCCGAATATTTGGTTTAAGTTGTAGCAATAAATAAGTTTATAAAACGTCAATCACATAAGTTTATTATTTTATTTTCTCATTTAGAATGAACAGTTCGTTTTGAGTACCACAGTTTATTTACATGTTCTGTTACTTAAGCTATCACCTATTTTGACATGTTTTAATAATAAAGTAGGATTTAAAAACGTAACAATATTTTTGTACAAAACTCACTATCAGTGCATAAAATGTCGACATTTGCCGGTGTAAGAAAGAAATAAGGATTTTAAGCAAATATTTCGGGCATACCCGAAGCGACTATGCGAATCTCAACATTCACCAAGTGAATCTTGGCCTCTACAATTTCGTTCTTTTACGGTAATATACAGGGTGTTCATTTTAAGACGGCTCAAATGCATTTCATGCTTAAACGGTTGTTCTGAGCGAAAAATGGTAGAGGAAAAATTTGTTGCCAGTCACCTCTAGTTTCAGAATATGTGACTTGATTTTAGATTCCTACCCGCATACGCGGCTGACGCGCGACCAAAAGTGAGGGTTCACAGTTGACCCCCATTTTCATATACACAGTTTTAAAGAGTATAAAAAGTAATGAAAGAAACCGGAAACCGCAATTCGATATTTTCAAAATTAAAGGTGCTAGGCCATTTCAAAATCTGGTATTTTTAATCATATTTCAATTTTTTTAACATGTTATCAAAGAGAAAGAAGAGCACGCGATAGATCATTCTTATGTATTTTTTCATCCCCTATCTACTAAAAATATTGCCAAGGCCGTAAAGCTAGTATTTTCTTAATATCGGGAAATAAGTCGTTTTCCGAGTGATTTCCGAATCAAATGTTAAGAGCTTTAGATGTTCACTTTTGCAGCATGAACTGTGTCTTGAAAGGTGCCCCCCTCAGACTCGCAAGCCAGGTTAGCCAGGAGGTTATCAACTGCTCTCTGTATCTGAAGAGGCACCTTTGAAGGCACAGTACATGCTTCACAAGTTGAGTAAAGTGCATTATTTGGTAAATTAAGGAATAAATTTGATCCTTTACATGAAAGATATTGATCACTTAAATATGTGGCAGGAGGTTTCCAATTTTTTTGGTAATTAAACGCAACTCTCCCAAAATTACCAAATAATTATTAACCTTCTTGTTTCTAACAGATGTAAAATTATTTTTTAGCCATTTTGGGTATGTTTGAGAACATCTAAAGCTCTTAACATTTGATTTTTCTTAGAAAATTCACTCGGAAAACGACTTATTTCCCGATATTAAGAAAAATACTAGCTTTACTGCCTTGGCAATATTTTTAGTAGAAAGGGTATGAAAAAATACATAAAAATGACCTATCGCGTGCTCTTCTTTCTCTTTGATAAGAAGTTAAAAAATTTGAAATATGATTAAAAATACCAGATTTTGAAATGGCCTAGCACCTTTAATTTTAAAAATATCGAATTGCGGTTTCCGGTTTCTTTCATTACGTTTTATACTCTTTAAAACTGTGTATATGAAAATGGGGGTCAACTGCAAACCCTCACTTTTGGGCGCGCGTCAGCCGCGTATGCGGGCAGGAATCTAAAATCAAGTCACATATTCTGAAACTAGAGGTGACTGGCAACAAATTTTTCCTCTACCATTTTTCGCTCAGAACAACCGTTTAAGCATGAAATGCATTTGAGCCGTCTTAAAATGAACACCCTGTATAATATC
This sequence comes from Rhodnius prolixus, assembly GCF_049639745.1. Lineage (NCBI taxonomy): Eukaryota > Metazoa > Arthropoda > Insecta > Hemiptera > Reduviidae > Rhodnius > Rhodnius prolixus. The sequence goes on along the minus strand of NW_027411581.1, from coordinate 30,447,028 downwards.
GAGTGAGAGGAGAAGCTATAGGGTCGTACCTGTAAGTAAATATGATTGCTTTAGGACTTTAGATTGGAAGGTTGGATTTAATAAATGTTGGAGGGTTTTGAAGAGCCCTAAAGTCTGGGGCTCCTTTAATTTAGAACGGTCTCTGGGAATGTTTTGCCCAGAGTTAGTTTGTCCAAGTTGGTCTTACTTAAATTAATAGACATTAAATTATTTTTATTTTTAATTATTTACAGGCGAGGTTAGGTTAGGTTATACTTACAAATATTATTTACTTGTTAGTTGTTCCGATTGTTAAGTACTTACTTAAAAGTAATGATTAAATTTACGTGTTATAAGTTTAAATTTTTATGAATATATAGTTTTCGTGACCGCAAATTGTTAAACTTAGGATGGAAGATTTGCGAAACGTTGGCAAAAAGGCGAGTTGTTTTATTTGACCGATTCCTCGCAAATCTTCCATCCTAAGTTTAAATTTTTAAATAATTCATTTAATTTGTCTTTACTCCCTTTACTTTCCCTAACCATTTTGTCTTACTTTAGTTAATATTATGATTTGAAGACGGAATATGGTTTAACATAATACAAAAATGTACCTATTATTTTACAACTTAATTTTTCGTAACAGTAATTTTCATAAGATTCAGAATCATGCACTTTGTTTACGTAGTATTTAATTTAGGTGAGGCAGTTTATTAAACAAGTTACGCTTGCATTTTAAATTCACACCCGATTTGAGGGTTGTAAAGATAAATAAATTGTGAAAAATTAACTATTTTTTGCAAGTTAATTATCAATAATTTTTGTTTTGTTATTACAAATAAATTTGTTTCCCGCAGACTGCGGACGAATGGACGGTTCACTTGAACGCATCATGTCCGGGAGTAGTTAAAAAGAAATGGAAACCACATAAAGAGCACAGTATCTACATACTTCCCCAAGAGATGACCACGCCTATAATACCAGATAAAGATTCACCAGGTTTGTAAACGAATTATTCGTAAATACCCAAAATAATTAAAAAAAAAATAGAACTTTATTTGTGTTAGATAATTTGATGTAAAATGTTTTCCAGTTGACATTTCATTGAGTGATTTGGTGTGCCTGAAAACCCTAGACCTGAGCCAACCTGAAGTTGGTTTAGTCAGAGTACAACGAAGGCCTCCTGGTCCACCAGATCCTCGATCACATAGGATAGAACTTTTCCTTGGAGAAACTAGGCAAAAAGGCTCATCATTTTCCACTCCACTACTCAAGGCTGCTCAGGTATGTTTCCATAATATCTGCTAATGAAATTTAATAAACTCAAATTTAAAATTTATTTTTAACCTTTGTTTATTGTTAATTTATAAAATCACTCGGCTGACAGAGATTATTCTCCAAGACATATTTGTCTTGCTTAATAACAATGTGTCAGACTGTCAGGAAAATTGAGGCAATGAACTGAGCAGGTAGATGAATGTCTAGAAAATAGGTTAAAGGTCTCCAAATGAAAAATCGACGTCTTTTTCGATTTCCCCATAAGTAATACAAATATTTAGTCCGGGAATAGAGTTTTTGTTAATGTCTAAATGTTAATTACTTTTAAAGAATTCTGATTCTAATTCTCTTTGAAACTCCTGTTTCTTATTAAAACTGTTTCCGGCGTAAGGGTTGATCGTCAAAAACTGCACGAAAAAGCATAACGTTGAAAAATACTCAACTTTGACAATTTTTTATTCTCATATTCTTTCTTGTCGGTTTACTTTATTGTAGACTTGATCAACAAAATGCTTTAAAATAAATAAAAACGCACTTTATCATTAACTAATAATTTAACAATGACAAAACGTGCGAAACTGCTTTACAGACTTCTTGGACGACGCTCTAAGTTACCCATTGAACTCAAACGTTTAGTATACAACACTATCCTCAAACCTATGTGGACTTACGGACTAGAGCTGTGGGGTTCAGCCAAACTTACAAACATACGGACAGTACAAACATTTCAGTCTAAACTCGTCCGACAGATAGCTGACGCTCCTTTCTACGTGATTAACCTCACTCTTCACAACGACCTCAACATTCCCTTCATAGACCAACTCGCCAAGACTAAATACCAAAAATTCCATACTACTCTCTCGACCAGCTCTAATCCTCTTGTATTGTCTCTCGCTTCTTCTGACATCCCTAATACTCCTCGCCGTCTGAATCACCAGTGGCCCCGCGACTTCCTTGTAGGATGAAGATGGGTCTTCAGATGATTTAGGAATCATTATTCTCCTATCTCTCCTCTCTCCTCCTCGTATTCTCCTATCTCTCCTCTCTCCTCCACACATTCTCCTCTCTCCTATAGAGAGTGCTACCGCTGGGTAGTTTCTCTCTTCCCGCACCAGTTCATCATACTCATCATATTTACTGATTGTATACAATGTATACAGATTGTGAATTACAAATAAATTTAAAAAAATAAATAAAATAATCATTTGATATAAAAAGATTATTAATAAACGTAAGTTACGTATAATCGTGTGATAAAATAGAAGTGAACATTATTTTGGTTCAATTATAGTGTTATTATTGTCAATATTACAGTACTGTAGTGACATGCAGTTCTTAATCGGGCGCATTATCTTATTGCTTACGGAATAATAGTGAAATAGGTATTTTCAAACTGTAATCATGTAGATAATGTATGAAAAAGTAGAAATATGTAATCAGAAAGCCATTCCAAAACATTATGAAAGATCAAATTAATAAATTATAACTCTGATTCACTCTTTAAACTCATTCCGTACCAAACATACCGACACCGCTGAGCAAACATCACGAAAAAACATGATGTAGTATGTTCTGTACTATTAAAAGTGTTCTATTTAAGATTTTATTTATTTACACACCATTTGTTTAACGATTAGAATCACATATTCGTCATTATTCAGTGTAAAAACAATTATTTCCCAGTATAAATGAACTAGGTATGATTCAGTTTTTCCTACTTACATTCTCATAACTTCCATTTTACAATTCTAAAACATTACCTACGCACAAAACATGTTTATTCCTTAAGTACCCACTAGGATTCTTTAATTTTATTTCAGCATTTGTTTAAAAATAAAAAAAGATGTTCACATAGAAGTATTTGTACCAACTACATCCGTCATGTTCAAAAACCGGGAATTTATTTGATTCCAACATATCGAACTTCTGCCCGATTATAATACTTCCAGAATCGAACAAAGTCAGAGTAATGTAACCCTACACGAGATGCTCCTGTCAACAATTACTTGCAACTCAAACATTGGATATTTATTCATTACAAATTGTTGATCTGCTACCAATTATTACCTAACTTGACTTAAAAAAAAAATAAAAAAATACCATCTCATCAAATTGGGTTAAGGTCGAAGCAGTTATCTATAACCTCAAGTTAAGAGAGTAATTGAACATTTGAAAAAGTACAAAGCAGCCAAATTTCTTGATTTAGCTGATGTATTTGACCATTTGGACACGCTGGACTGCTTTATAAAATTAGATAGACTTACGCTCTTAATTACATTATTCAAATCGGACAATCTTTTTTGTAACATTAGCATTCTTGCCTTCTCCAAATGTTTTTTGGAATTGATTTCTAAACTTCTTCATTGTATTCTACAATCATTCCCTTTTAATCAATTACACGTATAAGTCGGAAATTAGAATTCTTTGTTTCCCTAAATTGTTTTGTACTCTACATTGAGGTATTCTTTGTTCTTTTATCTTAACAAATTTGTATTTTTTCCTCAACTGTTTTTGGTAATGATTTTGTAAAAATTTTTCTGTATTCTTTAATATTTTCTTTTTATTCAACTAAGAGTTAAAAATTACTTTTCTCCCTAATTGTTTTATTGAAATTGATTTCTATTCCTTTTTAAAGTGTTCTTTAAACTTTTCTATTAATCGACTATAAGTTCAAAATTAGCATTCATTGAACATACATTAATGAATACATTACAAAGGTTTAGAAATCTATTCTTGAAAAGTATATGGAAAACATTGTTTTTCTAAGTTTTTTTTGGGGGGGGTATTAATTTCTAAATCTTTTTGATTTCTCTTTAATGTACTCTTAATTGAGTATTTATTAGCGTACTTTCTTTCCCTAATGATTTTTGGAACTGATTTCTGAATTTTTTTAAGCATTCTTTAATATTTTTTATTTAATAGAATATAAGTTCAAATTTATCGTACATTTTATCCAAAATTAGGGGGGTATTAATTTCTAAACCTCTTTGATTTTTCTTTAATGTACTCTTAATTGAGTATTTATTAGCGTACTTTCTTTCCCTAATGATTTTTGGAACTGATTTCTGAATTTTTTTAAGCATTCTTTAATATTTTTTATTTAATAGAATATAAGTTCAAATTTATCGTACATTTTATCCAAAATTAGGGGGGGATTAATTTCTAAATCTTTTTAATGTGTTCTTTAAACTTTTCTATTAATCGACTATTAGTTTAAAATTAGCATTATTGGTTTCTTCAAAATAGTTTCCTAGAGTCAATTGATGTATTCTTTAATATCTCTTAAAAATTAGCATTTTTGTTTTCCCAAATATTTTTCTAAGCCTTTCGATATATTTTATTATTATTATTTTTTTAATTAATTAAAGCACGTCAGCATCTCAAGTTATTGTGCACTGCCGGCCTCCGGACAGTTTTCTCTCGTTACAGACGACACTGTCCATCACCACACAGTGAGCTGTAAGAAGCTCCTAGGAAGAGAAAATCTAAGGGTCAGCAGCTGGATTCGAACCCGGGACCTCCGCGTGGGCATCCAATAAGCTAACCGTAAAGCTAATCCCCTTCCCTCCCTTTCGATATATTCTCTGAAGTTTTTTAAAAATCGACTATAAGTTCTAAATTAGCGTTTTTGTTTCCCCAAATGGTTTTTGATTAATTCTTTGGTCTTTTTTTTAATTGGCTATATGTTCAAAAGTAGCATTCATGGTTTGGTTATGTTGTTTTTTGGAACTATTTTCGTAACATTTTTGATGTATTAAAGTCATAAGTAACCATATTAACTGCATTACCTTAAATTTGACAAGAAGTAACTTCTAACAACATGTCAATCAAGTTAATTACTTCTATAATCAAGTTACCAAAATGTATCAGTTTCTCTGAAGTGTAATGGTTTTAAAAATGCAACAAGTATAAAAGTTAGAAGACTGTGATTTTATGGAATACAACGAAATTCGTGGCATGAATTTATCTGTATCTGGTGAAGGAAGAGTCCTGGTTCTATTAAATGCGATTTTAAATTGAATAAAATAAATTTAGTCTCAAACTGTAAGGACCTAAGCCCAAATTAGTTCATAATGCTAAAAGGCGGAAGCTATTGTGAGTTCAAGGTGAGAGCGCAAGCTTTTGTTCTGTAGCTTTTGTGATACACGATATCTACGTATGTGAAATGTCGTAAGTGACAAGCGTAGCGAACGTTTCCACTTGCGACTTTGTATTTTTGCAAGAGAATGTGTCCAGAATCTGTACGGGAGTTTTAGCACTTAAGGGTAGTCTCAGAGCATTGTCAAATTTAGAAAAATTTATAACAGAATCTAAATCTCAAGCAAATAGGAACAGAGATGGTTGGCCGATACAACTTAAAAAGTTGTACCACAGATAACAGGTTTGCTTTGATCAAAGAACATGCTGGTATTAACTAATTAATTAATTTAAAGACTTCCTAATTAGTTATTGCTTAAATCTTTCGACCTTTTACTCGTAGACTTCAATAGAAAGAATTTCTTTAATATAAGTTATTAGTTTGAATTTAATTCAACTGTAATATAAAATAGTGTTAGGACAACGCAATCTTTTTTTTTTTTTTTTTTTTTTTTTTTTTTTTTTTTTTTTTTTTTTTTTGGCATTAGCTTACACACTATATAGCCATTTACGTTAGTAAGATTTTTAGGGAAGTTTTAATTATTAGTATTATTATTGTATATAAAACTCTTTTTATAATTCATATAAAAAGTGACTATTGCTTCTAATACCTTTATGTTCTTGCTTAAAATGATTGTATTATAATTAAAGGGACATGTTTCATGTTTAGTTATTATATTAAAGAGAGGGTCTCTTGCAGTTCCATAGTACGGGCATATCATCATCGCATGTTCTAGATCTTCCCAAACCCCACATCTGGGACATAGCGGAGAGTTAACTATTTTTAACTTATTCAAGTAGGCTCTACATATAAGGTGATTGCTTCGTATTCTGCATATACTGGTCACTGTTGATTTACTAACTGACATTTTAGCAAACCACGGGCGTCTCTTTAACTTGGGGAATAAAAGTTTATAGAATCTTCCTTTCTCTTTGTTATTGTTATACTGTTTTTGCCATTTTTCTGTTATGGAAGATCTAATAGTTGAGGTGAAATCTTGGAATGGAATTTTTATTGTTAAGAGTTCTCCATTGGTAGCGGCATCCTTGGCCAGCTGATCTACTCTCTCGTTATATGCTATCCCAGAGTGTCCCTTTATCCATCCAATATTTATCAATTTCCCCAATGATTTGGCATTATTTAAGGTTTCCATTATATGAACTATTAAATGGCTGTTAGTGGAAGATACCGATATACTACTTAGTTTAATTAAAGCGCTTTTACAGTCGCTTAGTATCGTGAAATTTGTATTATCCATTGTTAATATGTATTGCAAAGCCATAAGGATAGCCACCAATTCAGCTGTGAACACAGATACATTTTCATTTAATTTGTACTGAAACGAGTGGTTTAGTGAGGGGATATAGCCCGCAGCACCAACGCAGTTATTATGTTTTGATCCCTCTGTGAATATGAAACATGAATCTGGCCATATCTCATTTATTCTGTGAAGAAATACCGTATTTTTCATGGAAGTAGGGATGTCAGAAAAGTCCTCTAGTTTATTTCTCTGGCCTGAAATATAAACTGGTATATAGCGCACAGCTACTGGAACAGCTTTCAGCGAGAAGTCATTAAATTTACAATTAATATCACATGATGCCCATAAACTTGCTGATGTATTGTGCGTTATAGTTGGAATGTTGTGTTGTATCTAGTTTAATGGATTAAGGAAATTAAATTACATTACCAAACATCCGTGCTACTATTTGGAGTATTTAGTAGTTTAAGAGATTAAATTTTACCTGCAGAAATATAATTTATTTAATGCGGGGAAGATATATAATAAGTTGAAGTATTTTTTGTACCTAATAATAAATTATTAAACTAAATAGAAATTGTACTTAAAAAATGCAAAATATATACCTGTATGTAGTAATCAAGTCATAAAATAGATGCTAATGAAGAGAAATGAATTTTTATTATTTCAGTAACAGTTTATTATTGGGTTAATAAACAGTAAAAACAGGGCAATAAATAGAAAATGTTTTAAATCTACTTGCCATGCGGCAATAGATTTGCAATCGGTAGATATTTGTGCAGCTGTTCGTACCAATCAAGAATTCAATACATCAAGCCAACAGCTTGTACTATACCGCTACTCTATTAACTCTTTCCTCAGTCCTTTCTGATCACTGACCGTAGGAGCCAGTAAATAAGGATGTGATATTGGAGAAGTGAAGCATGTGGGCTCTTTTACGTGTTGGTGTAAGCCAGAGGGGTAAGCTGTGAGGGGCGAATGCAGGAAAAAATGGCCATTCGGGTTCGCATCACGATTACTCCAGAGGTCACGAACAGATACACGGTGACCTGCAAAAAAAGAAGTAACACTGTGAGCCTCCAACTTGAACTTCACGGCTCGAGCTTCGAGGGCTATAAGGCTCGAGCTCTGAAGGCTCAAGCCGTAAAGGCTCGAGTCGAAGCTCGACTCGGTTGAGCCTTCAGCTCGAACCTCAACTGTAAACAACACTAATTTCTAGTCCTTGTCTTCGGTATGTAAGTCCGATTGCGTTCCAGAGGAGAAGGGGTGAGGGAGTGCTGAGAGCGGGTTTAGACAGGAGACAGTTGAATGTTATAATTATGAGGTGGGATACTTAAGGGATTTTAAATAATTTAAAAAGGAACTAAGCAGCGTCGAGACGTCACCTTTGAAAGATGAGGCGGGAATGGGAAAAGGAACTTGCATTAGCAGGAGACTTGCAAAGGATAGAGTTTATTATGAAAATTTTTAAGGCTTCTTTAGTGGCAGGTGCAAAAACTAGAGGTGGCAAGTTGAGGGTGCTCATAGTTGGAAACTTGGCTCTTTATGGAATGTCCAGCTAGGAGGCAGAATGTGGGTTCTGTCGAAGTGTACGTACATGTTGTTGGTGAGTTGGCTTCAACAAGTCCGACGTTCATATGCTAAAGTAACACATTTCGGCTTATGCTGGCAATAACCTTCCATGTATGGCCATATTCTTGACATCTTTCCAGGAATAATATGTCTTTTTTTTGTACCGCCAAATTTTGAAATTGTGCACCGCGTCAAAAAAAAAAAGGTTGAGAATCACTGGTGGTAACAATATGTCCGAAATGTTCTAAAATTGAAGAAAATTTGTTCGTTAGAACTTCAAGAATAATCTTGCTGTTATTCTAGTGAAAGTCGCGTGTGTTCATTCACATTATGTCAGTAAAGAAATGTTTTGGCACGTGTTTATTGATGGACGTCAATGAAATCCGCGAAAATCTAGATAATGCAATAAAATGGGTAAATGATTGAATAAATATAAATAAATTAAATGAAGGTTAACCATAATAAACTCTTGATTAGCAAAACAAGATTTTTTAAAACATTTTATTAAAGGAGGAAATATGAAATTAAAAGTAGCCTTCACTTCTTTGATACAGTTATTCTGTTTCTTTCTTAGATAAAAATTGGTTTAGAGTTTCCTAGGTGTACTTTTCCCTTCGTGTAATAGTCACCATCAACGGAAGGAATTTTCAATTTCCTCTTGAACGGCATGATCTCTTATGATTGCAGTCATAAGCGAAAGCAAGATTTTTTGCTTTTACAAATTCCAGTCATACTAAATATTGCATCTATTTTGCTATGGATCCTTTGGCTCCAATTCAATTTGTTCGTCAATATCATTTCTTTCAACGCCTGTTAGGTTAATGATTCCAATATTATTTGAGAGATCTGCATTTGGTATAAATATTTGGGGAGAGTTTGTCAGTGACTGTACAGGTGTACACTTCGTCTCTGTAATTTTCTTGTTTTTTCTATGGTTTATGGTGAGTGACATTGTGAAAATTAGCAGAAATTGAGATTATTGTGTAGGTAATAGTTTTGTGAATTTTCAGAACAATTTACCGAGTAATTTTCTAATTATTTTAGTGTAAAATAACTTAGAATATAGAGAAAGAGTGCTTTATTTCAAATTAATCAGATTGTTGAACTTTTGTTTGTTTGTACATTTATCAAGATGCCGAATACAAACGAAAACATAGAGTCAGGTGGGAGTAGCTCCAGTGTGCCTAAAATAAGTAGTGGGGATTACAATGATAATCTTCTAACTAGCATGTTTGATATGATGCAAAATATTACTGCTGAAATTAAAACAATGAGAAAAGATTTGGAAGCACTAAGAGAAGATAACAAACGTATTTCTCTTTCTATTTCGTCTCAGGAAAAGTACTTTAAGAAAAATTGTAGAGAACTAAAAAATGAAATATTTAATTTGAGGCAAGAAATGATTAATGATAAAAATGAAATTTTGGCCCTAAAGCAGGCAACCAAACAAAATTTAATAAAAATTTCAAATTTTCCTGTTAGTGAAAATGAAGATCTTTTTACTATTTTTGAGAAAGTTTGTAAATACATTAAGTTTAGCGTAAATGTAGTGTTCATAGAAGATTGTTACAGACTGAGTTCTAAGAATAGTGTGTACACCCCTTTAATTATAGTGAAATTCCTTAGAAATAAAGATAAAATGTCTTTTCTAAAGATTCTAAGAGAGAATAAAGTAAGGTTAACTTCTCAAATGATTGAAGAAACTTTACCGAACACACAAATCTACATATCGGAATATTTAATACCGGAAATGGCAGCTATTTTCAGAGAGGCTCGAAACATGAAGAAGAGCAATCTGCTAAAATTTGTTTGGGTAAGGAATGGCAAAATATTTGTTAAAATATCTGAATCATCTCGCCCATTGCTGATAACAAGTAAAGAGGATTTAAGTAATATTACCAAGCCTAAAACAGACGTACGAGGATTATTACGGTATGAAGCAGAGTTAGATGAATCCGATGCGACTGATATCTCCGAAAGCAGTACACAAAGTAAGAGGAAGAGGACTCAGAAGATTCCAAGAACTTCAAAAATTGGCGAATTTTTTCGCCCCTACAAAAAAGCAGAGAAGTAGCTCTATACTTAATCAAAATCTTTCTTATTGTGAAATTAATACTAACAATAGTGTCCACAATTTAGATATTGGCTCCAATTATAAAAAATTAAATGTCGTTTTTCAGAATGTTCGCGGTTTTTCTTCATTATTTGATTTAGATAAAAATTCACAAGCTTGTATTTCTCAAATAGATATCCTCTGTTTAACTGAAACTTGGCTCATATCTAGTAAATTCAAATTACCCAGTTTTCTGGAAAATTTTGAATGCTATCTCTCAGAGGCAGTGAAAGAAAAGGCATTAGGGCGCCCTAGTGGCGGACTAATGATTCTGATTAATAAACATTGCAATTATGTTACGAGCCTAATATATAAAGATAACACTATTATTGTTCTTAGTATTAAAACTCCAGATTGTAGCATTATATTAGGGTTGATTTATTGGAGGCCTTCTAATCAGTTTGACTGTTATCACTCTACTCTGTCGGAAATTATTGAAGACTTAATAGTCAGATTTTCTGAACTGCCAATTATATTGGGGGGTGATTACAACTCCAGAATTGGGACATTAAATAACCTAGATGCTGATATTTTTCAAAACGTACCTCTGTTGCCAAACCGTGATTCCTTGGACTCAACTGTGAATAATCGAGGAAAATTGTTGGTGGAGTTAATGGAGGAAAATGGAATGTTTGTCCTGAATGGGCGTCTGCCGACAGATTTTCCTGCACAATTCACATTCCTCTCTAAACAGGGTTCAAGTATCATTGACTTGATATGGTGCAATCTTAATTCAGTTAATATTATCTCAAGCTTTGAAGTAAAAAATTTAAACCTTTTAAGCGATCATTTCGCATGTTCACTGAAATTAAATGTACTTCACAAACTAAGTCCTCAAACAAGATGTACTCCATTGGTGTATCAAACAAAATTCATTTGGAATGACAATTTAAAAGAGGAATTCACTAATACAATTGTAAGCTCCACTCATTTGTATTTTAATAGTAATAACTGTGAAGAACTATATCAGAACCTGAACTCTGCTATTGTGGAAACTGCCTTATCTTTAAAAATGATTAGATTTCAAAAAACTAATAAAACTATAAATGTTAATTATAAAGAAAATAAATGGTTTGACGGTGAATGCTATGAAGCTAAACGCGCTTTCAATTATTATTATAGGGCATGGCGCAAAAATAAAACTAACAGTAGGGCTCTAGAGTTATTCCTTGTCCAAAGAAATGTGTACAGAAATTTAATTAAAAATAAGAAAAGGCAGTTCAAGAAGTCATAAATAGATAGTCTGACGGCAGCGCGAAACTCAAAAGAGTTTTGGTCAATTATTAAATGTTTAGCACCTTTCAGGAACGCAACTCCGGTCCTACAACTTGAAAAATGGCATGAATTTTATTCTGATTTTTATCGGCCAAGAGAAATCACGGGGAACTTAGAGTTATGTTGCAGTAACAGTGAACTAGAGCAGGAAATAACTTTGGGTGAACTTCAACGGGTTCTGTCCCGCTGTAAGGCTAACAAAGCTCCCGGCAGGGACTTGATTTCTTACAAATTTTATGGCAATCTCCCTCCTGCTTGGCAACATTATGTTCTAAATATGTTCAATTTGATAATAAGAACTCAGAAAATACCAGAGAGTTGGGCTCAAATTGATTTGAAAATGTTGTACAAGAAGGGCGACGCCTCTGATCCTCGCAATTATAGGGGGATAGCATTATTGAACAGTCTTCCAAAGTTGTTTACCTCAATATTGCAAAACAGATTGAATACCTGGATTGAATACAACTCAATATTAGGCGAGGAACAGAATGGTTTCCGACCAAAAAGAGGTTGCATCGACAATTTGTTTGTTCTCACTTCAATTACTTCTCTCAGACTAATAAATAATAAACCGTTTTTTGCAATATTTGTAGATTTCCGGAAGGCTTTTGACCTAATATCTCATAAAATCTTATGGCTTAAATTAATAAAATTGGGAATTGGTTCAAATACAACTAAAATTATTAAGAGTTTATACGATAATGCTAAACTTTGCGTAGCCACCAATCTTGGAAGTACGGCTGATTTTGATGTAACTTCTGGTGTCCTTCAGGGAGAACCACTATCACCGTTATTATTCAATTTATTCATTAGTGATTTTGTTCAGTTTTTTGAATCTCATGATGCCTCTTTTTTCCCAATTAATAAAAATAATCGCTTGCTCCTTCTGTCTTATGCGGACGATATCGTGTTATTCGCGAGTGCCTTACCAGATGTAATTGAAAAACTCTCAATTCTAGAAAAATATTGTAATGAAAATTCCCTTTATGTTAATTCTTCTAAAACTAAAATTGTCTATTTCTCTAAAAGTACCCGCCCGAAGAAGTTTCGGGGAGTGTTTCTCGCTGGTGAACCGATAGAGATAGTAAATTCAGTGAATTACTTGGGATTGCCATTAAGTGCAACGGGTAAGTTTTTTCAAGCTTGTAAGTATTTCACCGCAAAAGGTAACTTGGCAATAACCCGTGTACACAAACTTTTGATAAAATCCCGTACCCCAGACACAAAAGTTAGAGATAAATTATTGAACGCTTTAATTAGGTCTACTTTGTTATATGCCGGAGAATTGTGGGCATTTAACTACTTTGATGAAATTGAGAAAGTACAGCTGAAATTTATTAAACAAATTTATAATGTCAGTAAATTTACGCCAAATAGTATTGTGCGTCTGGAATATGGACTTGTCCCTTTAAAAGTTAGAATATTTAAAAGTATGGTTACCCTTGCAGTAAATATACTTGGGATGCCCCCAACACGATTGCCTCGTATCTGCTTTGACGCTCTTCTCGCTAGGGAAACTCTTCCGTTTAATAAAATTCAATACAACTGGGTCACCCAGTTTAAATCAATTTTAAGTTCCATAGGGGCTTTAGATTTCATGCAAGGAGATCCCGTTATTCTTAAATCTCAAATTAAAAATTTAGAAAAACAACTTTGGAATGACTGTTTAAGTAGAGATATCGCCTATGTAATTGACCGGTGTAAGTATAATATTTTGTACCGTCACATAAGTAGTCTGGGCATCAATGAACTGCATCTATCTTGGCTTATTTCCATCAAAAAAATTCGCTTATTATCCCAGCTTAGATTAGCAAACCTCAATAAAACAAAAATCTATTTCAACTCTTGTACTTATGTCTTCGATAGCTCCAATATATGCACTCTTTGTAAAAATAACGTTTCAGACACCTTGCTCCACTTCCTTTTCTCCTGCCAGGTCTTTCAGTCTTTCCGAACACATAAATTAAATAACTATATTGCAACAGCTTTACCTGAACCAGAAAACTATGTAAACCTATTTTCCATTAACTCTGTAAATCAAATCAATGCTATATGTGATTACGTTAAATTATCTTTACAAATAAGAAGCTTTTTACTTAATGAGTGGTAACTTCTTAAAAAGCTAAGAAAGCTATTGAAAGTTAAGGTCTGATTTAAGACAGAAAGAAAAAGAAAAGCTCTTGGGAAGTTCATATAATTTTGTTTTTACGAATTTAAATTTATTTTTTGCGTATTTATGTCTACCATTTATGTATCATTGTATCAATTTATTGTATTTATGTATCAATGTCAAACTCCATGCTAAGGGGATAAGCCCCAAAAGCAGTATGAAATAAATAAATAAAATAAAAAAATAAATATTTGGGATAAATTGAGGCTTGTATAACTCGAGACATGTGTAGTTTCATGACAAAGCCTACAAAGTCTATTTTGTAACTTGTTCTCCTAACAGTCTATGAACCATAGGCGACTCCTTAAACAGAACTTACAGATTAAAAAGTAAATTATAAGGATTGATTTAACGCCAAAAAAGGTACACCACAAACCAGCAAGTCATTCATACTTCAGCTCGTAATTTCAGCCGTTTAGAAACGTTCCAAAAAACATACGAGGTGTGTTCAAAAAGTAATGGGAATTTTTAAATTTCGCGGGTTTGGAGAGTCTGATTGTAATTTTTTTTTTTTTATTATGTTGGTACACATGCCCCTGAAGTACGATAAAATTTTCAGTAATATTCATTGTTTACTTCTTAAGTGGCAGCCGTTAAGGTTAGACGTGTTTTTCGAGCTTGGCGATTTTTGTTTGTTAAAAAAAATGGATCAAAGAATTTGTATTAAATTTTGCGTAAAAAATGAAATAAAGTGTAATAAAGTGTGTGAAATGTTAATAAAGGCATATGGTGAGTCTGCTATGAGTAAAACAAGGATTTACGAGTGGTATAAGCGTTTCCAAGATGGCCGCGAAAACGTTGAAGATGACGAACGACCTGGACGTCCAAGCACATCAACAACCGATGAAAACGTGAAAAAAGTGAAAGAAATGGTTATGAACGATCGCCGAATCACAATCAGAGAAGTCGCTGATGATGTTGCCATATCAATTGGCTCATGCCATGAAATTTTTTCGGATGTTTTGGGTATGAAACGAGTGGCAGCAAAATTTGTTCCAAAATTGTTGAATTTCGAACAAAAACAGCGGAGAATGGAAGTTGCTCAAGAGTCACTCAATGAAGTCGACAACGATGCGGATCTACTGAAACGTGTTATAACAGGTGACGAAACATGGGTTTACGGATATGATGTCGAAACTAAGGCTCAATCGTCCCAGTGGAGGCATTCTGGATCGCCAAGACCGAAAAAGGCTCGACAAGTGCGGTCGAATGTGAAGGTTATGCTCACTGTGTTCTTCGATTTTAATGGCATAGTGCATCATGAATTCTTGCCACAAGGTCAAACAATCAATAAGGAGTACTACCTACAAGTTCAACGCCGTTCGCGTGAAGCAATCCGAAAAAAACGCCCGGATTTGTGGCAAAACAATTCATGGATTTTGCACCACGATAATGCACCTGCTCACACTTCATTGCTTGTTCGTGAATTTTTGGCCAAAAACAAAACTTTAACGATGCCCCAGCCTCCATATTCGCCAGACATGGCTCCATGTGACTTTTTTCTATTTCCAAACATAGAGAGAACATTAAAAGGCCGTCGTTTTACAAGCATAGATGACATTAAAAGCGAATCGCTGAAAGAGCTGAAAGCTATCACAAAGATCGAGTTTCAGAAGTGTTTCGAGGATTGGAAAAAGCGCTGGCACAAGTGTATTGTAAGCGAAGGGGACTACTTTGAAGGCGACAATATTAATGTAGATGAATAAAAAAATATTTTTTTCAAAAAACGAAAATTCCCGTTACTTTTTGAACACACCTCGTATGTTTGACATTTTAATAGAATTGATATCATTTAAGCGATTTTATTAAATTAAATGTTCATTAATATTTTTTACAAGATTTTTAGTTATTAGAAGTCACAAACCCCCTTACGCTGGCCATTTTCATCTATAAAATATTTTTGTCCAGTCAGTAGCACTCTATTGATCTTAAATTGATCATAAAAAAGGAAGTTACAAATTATTATTGCGCAGGTTTTTATGAAACGCTATTCAACAATTAAAAAAAATAATCACTTTTTTTAAAAATAGGCAAAAAATGCCAACATACATGAACGAAATTATTTTTTTATACATTTATATAGAAAATCTGATTTAAGTGGAAGGTTAATGATTCAGTAATATATGTAGCTATAAACATGTGGGTGTAGTTAGGTTCATCCTTTCATGCAATTGAATGGTGCTAATCTGGGCAGTAGAATTTTGAATCATTAAGTACTTTTCTTTGATGAGTGAAGAGTTTGATTAGAGTTTCACTAATATAGAACTCTTTGGGTATGTATTATTAAAGTATTTTACTAAGTACTTTAAATGTTAAGTACGTTATTAATTAAATGGATTACATTTCATTGCAATTTGGGTATGATTATTATTCCAATTACTATTTATTACTGAGTGCAATTTGTGCTCTCGTAATCTGCTGAAAAAGAATTCAGGATTCGTTTCAAGTTCGTGATTCAGTTTACGAAAGTGATCGACCAATTCCGAGTTCCTCATTTTCAATTTCGATGTGAGTGTATAGTGTATGTTTGTTGTTATTTAGAAGTGGCTAAATAAAGAACTTAATAAAGATAAATAGTAAGAATAATTTTGAATTTGATTAACATAAAATTCCTCTTTTTTACTATTCATTAAGTGGCAATTCGCATTTTATTACTTATTTTAAGGAATTATTCATTGCATTCAGTGTAAGCGGCGGAATTGCAATTACCTCTAGAGGGATATTTTAAAAGGATGTTTAGGATAGCGGTCTTCAAAGAATTCCTCAAAAAACAAGTTTCCGAAAAAAGTTCAGTGATGTAAATATAAATTGTGATTACAGTACTTCCGCTCAAAACAGGAGATAGAAATTATCTTCGATACAGCAGGTGCGCAATACTTTTTCCAAATAATAATAAGAGCAGGATAGCAGTTGTACTTAAGTAAGAACTCATATCCTCTTTATCCTACCGAATTTCACCTTATTTGGTTGTTATCAATAATAGTTTTAGAAGGGAAGGGATTAGCTATGAGGTTAGCACAGGGGTCGGCAACCTATTTTAAGTAGAGAGCCATTTCTCCTTAAATAATTTTAATAATTCTTACCAAGAGCCGCAAGGGTGATAGAGTGTAAACAACTCTGAAGATCATTTGTAATCACTAAGGAACGGATTTTTATGTATTTAAAAATGCCAAATATTTAATTAAAATATGCATTTATTTTCGTCAATTATGTGGAAAATCTGTGATTTTCTTAAAATATTTTCTGGAATATTTAAGTAAAATGGACATTTTTTTTTATGAAAATGGATTTTTTTTGGGGGGGGCAAGTTATAATTATTTATACAAGAAAAGAACATTTTTACAATTTATAATAATTTATTAGGAACAAAATAATTTGTTTTTACAATTTATAATGATTTATACAACAAAGAACATTTTTACTATTTATAAAAAGATGTGTTAAATTTTCAATTTTGAAAACTTCACTCTTCGAAATTGTTTGCAACCACATGAAATTTCAAATGTTGGAACGTAAAGTGACGACGATCTGGGCGTAAGATGGACTTGTAACGACTAAAAGATCATTCAACATCTACAGATGTTATAGGTGCCTTGCTGAAAGAAGTTATCTCGTTGGTTGTAAAGGGTACACGATGTTCTGAGGTGACTTCTGTTCCACTGATAATATCAGAAATCTGGCAGATGGTCTCCCACCCTTTGTTCTTGCTCAGTACTTCTACCAGTTTTGATCTTATTTTTTTAAAAATACCTTTAATAAATGGAGTTTTCATTCGTTTCAATAAAATTAAAATATACATTATATTTTGGGCAGGCTGAAGAGCCACACAATTGGGATAAAAGAGCCGCATGCGGCTCGCGAGCCACGGGTTGCCGACCCCTGGGTTAGCATACTGGACTCCCACGCGGAGGTCCCGGGTTCGAATCCAGCAGCCGACCCTTAGATTTTCTCTTCCTAGGAGCTTCTTACAGCTCACAGCTCCGGTGATGGACAGTGTTGTCTGCAACGAGAGAACACTGTCCGGAGGCCGGCAGTGCACTGAAAAAAGCTCCGGGCGCCAATAACCTTAGATGTTGACGCGCCTTAAATCATAAAAAAAAAAAAAAAAAAAAAAAAAAAATAGTTTTAGAGGAAACCTCTCATTATATAAGTTAACTCTGCTCCTATTGAATGTACAGCATCGAGACACCCCTCAAAAGCTAGACCTATTTTTAGTAATTTTTTTCTCGACATTTTTTATCAGCGTTGTTGCGAAAATTTAAAGCAAGGAATTTTATCTTTCTGGACAAGGAAAACCTGTCATCTAGGCGTGTTCCACTGTATGTTTCATACGAGCAGTTTCTGACGATTGAGGGAGAACAATCGTCTGCCCTGCCAGTTTTTATTCTCGATTGTCTTTAGGCACTCTAATTTTTTACTTACGTGATTCGCTCGATTTAATTTGACGATTTGAACAAGGCAGCAACACTCCTCTTCAAGACCAAGATGTTATCTGTCTTCTTTTTAAAAAACTAAGCTCTTGTATATCGAAATGACAATAATCATATTATTGTTTCTTCTTAAAGGGAGACACCAGGACTTGCATTAAAATTAGTTCAAAATAAATGAGGATATTAATGGAATCTCTGTCCAGGAAATAATATTTTGATAGGAGAAGGCGCAATTAATTAATGTGACAAGTTCAAATAAAATCAACGATAAATTTTAACATTGTTACAAACTTGGAAGGAATTAGATCCCTTATTGTAATCTTAAAAACTATTAAAAGAGCCAAAGTTAATTCAAAATCTTCATTAACTGAGATACGTTAGTATAACTCTTAAATCGAATTCGCAAATCAACCAAACAACATTCTGGAAAATCAAAGCCAACATAAATTTGGATAGTTCCGCTAATATCTCTGATTTTATTCACCGTAGCACGCAACCCTGACCGGTTTAGGACTTATATCCATTATCAGAGGTAGATTAATAGTTTGGTGTAGAGATTTCAACGTCTTTTCCGTTTCCACTTGCTGATAGTGGTTGAAGTCCAAAACCGGTCAGGGATAAAATACGTAAAACATTCTTGCTTCATCGGATAGCATCAAAGAGATTGAATGTGAGGGTGTAACACATCCGGAAGCTGGTAGAGCACCAAAAGGCTCGGACGCCAATGATCTCAGGGGTTGTGTTAAATTAAAAATAAAATCCAATCCGAATTGAAACTTAATGTAAAATAATGTTTACACAATTTATATTTACATCACTGAACTTTTTTCGGAAACTTGTTTTTTGAGGAATTCTTTGAAGACCGCTATCCTAAACATCCTTTTAAAATATCCCTCTAGAGGTAATTGCAATTCCGCCGCTTACACTGAATGCAATGAATAATTCCTTAAAATAAGTAATAAAATGCGAATTGCCACTTAATAAATAGTAAAAAAGAGGAATTTTATGTTAATCAAATTCAAAATTATTCTTACTATTTATCTTTATTAAGTTCTTTATTTAGCCACTTCTAAATGACAACAAACATACACTCACATCGAAATTGAAAATGAGGAACTCGGAATTGGTCGATCACTTTCGTAAACTGAATCACGAACTTGAAACGAATCCTGAATTCTTTTTCAGCAGATTACGAGAGCACAAATTGCACTCAGTAATAAATAGTAATTGGAATAATAATTCATACCCAAATTGCAATGAAATGTAATCCATTTAATTAATAACGTACTTAACATCTTTCTTAGACACTCTGCCATCGTCCTGCCACTAGGTGTCGAGCCACAGCTGCTACCGCTTCCATTTATCTGCCAGAGATATTTGGCTTGGAGCCAGGAAACAATCTTCTCACGACCCGCTAACCTTGATGTGTCTTGCTATGTCAGTCTTTTCCTCCTTCTTGGCCGTGAACCGAAATCTCTTTGCTGATCATACTCTCTTAGAGTGTAAGCAATATATTGTACTCGGGTGAACTACCTAACTCAGCTGGTCGCCTTTAATCATTTCATTGAGGGAAAACTTGCTCTGATAAAGGTGTACCCAATCTGCTTTCTCTAATACTTGTGCCCTAAAGAAGACTTGTACATTTAAGTGATCGCAGCTGCAATTAAAGACGGGCGCAAGCTGATTTAAGAACTGTTTCTTCTAATAAGCTGAGCAATGTTTATTTATTCAATGCTGTAACTGCTGGCTACCCCAATTCGCCATTTGTATCATCGTCCATCTTTCTGTTTAGCAGACATGAGTACTTTGATTATCAAAGCAGTATTCTGCATTCTCGTCTCCTACTTTCACCACTAATAATAATAATAATAATAATAAATTGTTTATTAATCTTTAAATTATAAAATTTACATAATGAAAAAAAATAAACCTTAAACAGACAAAGTGCATGGACATAGTCCATCTGCAGAGTTGCACTAATTATGAGTCATACAATCTATTGGATTTCACAAAATACATTATAAAAAATAAAATGTAAAATTAATACAAATTATAAATTCTGTTTTTTTACAAAAATAGTGAAGAAAGAGAAATAAAGTAAAAATGCCCTTTTTTACATACACATACCCAATTAGTAATTGAATTGTTGGATTAACATTTTTCTATAATTACCAGCAGAACGGATAGATTTATTTAACAATAGCCAATCTTTTCCATTTAATTGATCTATTAGTTCTGCCATGCTTAATTCTACTTTGCCAAAACACCTGACTCTAAATTCCCTCATAATTGGGCAAACCGCTATAAAGTGATATTCTCCACAGCCCCTAAATTACACATGGAACAGTAATGCTGTGCCTCTGAACGCGTTATGTTGTAATTTAATTTAAGAAGCTGCCCTCTTGCTTTTAAAATATTACTCATTAGATAAAAATTATTGTCATTGATATATAATGCTTATCCAAACTTTCACCACTAAATGTCTTGTATCTTTTCGTAGTGACAATAACAGTCATCTCTCAGTATTTTGTAAAAGAACTCTTTCCAAATTCAACACGAGTTGAATCGTTTCCAGTAGTTTTCCTTCTAATCGCGGCGTTTTTTTTCTTTTCTACTTTTTCCTTTGGTTTTTCATTTCCTTTTTCTGCAGGAAACTGTTTTCATGCTTTTTAGCTACCGTCAGTTTTTCTTCCTTTGATATAACTTTAGTCTTTTTTGTTTTTCTCACTTCTGATCAAAACATGTCTTCGGCAATTGAAAAACCTTTTAATCCTTAAACTATTTTCCAGGGTCACTTAATTTTTTTTTTCTCTAATTTTTTATTCATTAACTAATACTAATAATAACTCCTTCAGATACTCCAACGAGAGACTGCCCTTAATTTTGTATTCAGTTGGTATTCTTTTGATTTAAGATAAAAAGCAATAACTAGTGGCAGTTCCCGTTAGTTGACTTAAGCTACTGCTAAAAATTTGCACTTTCTTTGATTTTTAATTTTGGAGATAAACCTCAAACACCAATTAAAAAAAGAACTAAGTACTCAGAATCGAAAATCAGCTCGATTACATTATTTCTCTTACTTAGAGTAAGAGAAAGTAAATGAAGTACTGAGCCATTGCAGTTTTCTCATCTCTACAGTATGAGAAAAAAAAAATGACCTATTTATCAATGAGGTCACAATGAAATGCGTTTAGCAACAATCGTAGATGGAAAAGTGCCTGCATCCGAGGGTGAAAAATGGCCACCTTACAGGCTGCCTAGTCCGGGTATAGTTCTTTATTGTACAACTGAAGGAAGTGTATTTTCCTTTAGTGATCTATTTTTATTTTTCGCAATCGTTTCAATAATTCAGAACATGAAGTTTGTGCCTGCATGAAAAGGATCTGAAGCTTTCCTAGGTTATTGAATTTAGAAGCATAAAAACATAAAAATTGCTAAGATAGATATATTTTGTTTTAATTTTTTAAGAATTTTTTTTTACATTGATGTGGCTTTAAGGTAGTTCCTTAACTACCTTAAAAGGCAATGTTAGGACAGTTGTAAAAGGGTTGATCGTCAAAAAGTGCACGAAAAAGCGTAACGTTGAAAAACACCCAACTTTGACGATTAATTCCCCTTTTTCGTAAGTTTTATTGATTATTTATTACTTTTTAGCTTTTTATTCATTACTTGTTATTTAATTTTAGAAAGCGTCTTTAAAATATATCAGCTTTTTTTTTAATAGTTTTTTTTGTCTTTATTTGAGTTATTGAGTTTAGTTTAACAACTTCAGTTTAAATTAATCTAACAACTCCTGGCAGACGGTTACTTTACCATGCCTTGCAATCTTTCAGTTTAAATTTTGTAAGTTTATTTTATGTTTATATTTTGTATGTAAATAAAGCTTTCTACTACTACTATTACTACTACTGTACTACTATTACTACTACTGTACTACTATTACTACTACTGTACTACTATTACTACTACTGTACTACTATTACTACTACTGTACTACTATTACTACTGCTGTACTACTATTACTTCTACTGTACTACTATTACTACTACTGTACTACTATTACTACTACTGTACTACTATTACTACTACTGTACTACTATTACTACTACTGTACTACTATTACTACTACTGTACTACTATTACTACTACTGTACTACTATTACTACTACTGTACTACTATTACTACTACTGTACTACAATTACTACTACTGTACTACTATTACTACTACTGTACTACTATTACTACTACTGTACTACTATTACTACTACTGCACTACTTATATTCATCACTATCGCATGAAATTATTCACACTATCCTAATGTTAAATAATAGTGTAAAAAGGTTATTCTTCACTTTCAGAAGAGGAGTTTCTGATATCAGTTGTTTTTAATGTTCAAAAGAAACGTTATCCTGTGAAATATAAAATACAGAATTTATCAATACATTCTATTTTTAAAATTATATTAATTTGTTTTTATGATTATGCAAAAAAAATGTAAGCTCAGTAAGTCCACTTGGCAATAGCGCAGAACAAAACAAAAATTTATCAGGCAGTGATTGAAATTTGAACTTCATTTCCTAAATTTAGTTTTAGACTTATTGGTTAGCGATTTTAGAACAAATTATATTATTTATCAATGAGATAAGTGAATGCTTTGTACTTCGGTACTGTCATTGGTAAAGTGTCGGCAACCCAAATTATGTAATAACCACCTGTTGTCTAGACAGAGAAACAAACATTTTATAACAAAAAAATATATTTTATGTTGGACCCAAGGGAATTAGGAACAACAGTGGAAGACTGCAAACTATAAGGTAGACATGTTTGAGTTGCTCGAGGTCTAATAAACAGTGCCGCTCAAATATTCATTAACCGCACTCTAGTTTGATATTAGAACTAGTAAAGGTAGAGAGAAATAAGAAAAGAAAATGGAGTGTTGGCTAAGGAACAAATTAGTCTTAGCGGTAGGATGAAGGTTGCTAGAGCTACGAGACTAGCATTTCTAACAATTTTATTAGGCCAAGTGTGTGCTAAATGGGTGTCAAGTCTGATGGGGCCATTTCTTAACTTCTAACATTATTGCAGTCTTAAGAAACGATTTAAACAATTATTTCTTTCAAAACTTACTAAAGGCAAACTATTTATTCGAACTAAAAACCAATTATATTCCAAATATCTACTTTTTAACCTACATAAAGCCAAGATCAGAGTGCTTTGATTGATAAAAAAATTCTCAATTAGAACTTCCAGCTCAGAGTTAGTCTCTTTACGAGTGTTTTGTGAGTTCTTACAACATTCGTCAGTCTGTTT
Organism: Rhodnius prolixus; assembly: GCF_049639745.1. Lineage (NCBI taxonomy): Eukaryota > Metazoa > Arthropoda > Insecta > Hemiptera > Reduviidae > Rhodnius > Rhodnius prolixus. The sequence continues at coordinate 30,423,500 of NW_027411581.1, read as the reverse complement.
ATTGCAAATTTTCAACAAGTCTTAAAGGGTCGATTTTTAATGTCTTTATGAAGGAAATATTGAGATATTGAGGAATAAGATGAAATAAAGTGTTAGTTATAGAAGGTGATGATAAAATGATAAAAAATAATTCGGAGCTCTGACAAATCATATTTTGAAAAAAATTAAATATTACAAATATTTTCAATTTCAAAAAAATTAATATGAATGGAGTAAAATTCGTTGATTCTCTTAAAAACTAGCTTCCAAATTTCTTGCCTCAACCAGACGGAACTCAGCTTCACCAAACTAATATTACTTGCCTAAAGAACGAGTTTTAAATGGAGTTCTTCACCAGAATTGTAGCCTTGGGCTCTTCATAGACAAACGACTCACGTGGAACCCACAAACTAGACTTAAAAGACAAGCAATGACAAAACGTGCAAAACTGCTTTACAGACTACTTGGACGACGCTCCAAATTACCCATTGAACTCAAACGCTTAATATACAACACTATTCTCAAATCTATGTGGACTCACAGACTAGAGCTGTGGGGTTCAGCCAAACCTACAAACATACGGACTGTACAAACATTTCAGTCAAGACTCCTCCGACAGATAGCTGACGATCCTTTCTACGGTGACTAACCTCACTCTTCACAACGACCTCAACATTCCCTTCATAGACCAACTCGCCAAGACTAAATACCAAAAATTCTACACTACTCTCTCGACTAGCTCTCTAATCCTCTTGTACTGTCTCTCGCTTCCTCTGACATCCCTAATCGCCAATGGCCCCGCGACTTCCTCGCAGTCTGAAGACCTAACGTCATCCTTCTCTTATAGAGAGTGGTACCGCTGGGAAGTTTCTCTCCTCCTGCTCTTCTCCTGCACCAGTTCTTCATACCATATTTACTGATTGTATAAAAAAAAAATTGTATTATTTTAAATTTTGCATTTCTTATCAATAGGCCTTAGGGACTTTCAACCGTTTTTGACCAGCTAATTACCATATCAAAAGGCTGAGCTAGCTGCTATTAGGTTCTGCGCTACCGAGATTAAAGGGCGAGGAATTATTAATTCCAAGGTCGTAATTTTCTCGGATAGTCAGGCTGCTCTACGGGCAATTAGTTCCTACCAGGTCAATTCAAGACTGGTTTGGGGCTGTCTGGGTGCCCTGAAGGAAATTAGTGACCAAAATAAGGTTTTTCTGGTTTGGGTATCTGGTCATTCAGGATATAAGGGAAACGAAGTAGCAGATTTATTGGCCCGGGAAGGCTCTGTGGGACACTTCGTTGGCCAGGAGCCCAGTTTTGGGTTTTCGAAGTGTGTTAAGACTGCGGCCATTAATTTGTGGGTGCAGAGTAGGTCTCAGGAGTGGTGGCTCGCCACCACTGGACAGAGACAGGCAAAGGAGTTCATCAGAGGCTATTCGCCGAGGCTGACTGCAGAATTAATCCGTCAAGGCCGTGGGCTATAAGGATAATTGTAGGCTTATTAACTGGCCACTGCAGGCTCAGAAAACACATGCATCGCATGGGCCTGGCAGATGGTAGCCTTTGTAGGTTCGGCCAAGAAGAAGAGGAAACTGCACTACACGTGTTGTGTCAGTGTGAGGGGCTTGTATGGCTAAGGATGTTACTTCTCGGGGAGGAAAAACCAAGGCCTGAGAGCTTTACCCAGGAGTCACTCTCCAGAATTAAGAGTCTGATCAAACGGATAGTTTTTATACTAATATTAAAGCAAATAAACCCTGACATTTACGAGCGGATTTCCCAGTAATACATATTTTGGGTAGAGAAAATGTTCAGATTAAACGACCATGAAAGATATTTACTATACGTGTATTTTAAGGCCATTTTTATTGGAGACCGAAATTTCCCATCTAATTAACGAAATCGAAATTTTCGAAGTTTTTCTTGCCTCCTGTAAACTTTTGGTTTTGGCATTTACAAGGCTTTGCAGATGTGTTGTTGCGCTCCTATTGTTTTAAGATAAAAGTAAAGTGATGTAGTTCGATTTGTTCTAGTAGTTCTAGAAAACGTTTTCAGAGTTGGATTGGTTTTGATTAAGTCTTTTATCCAAACAAAGTCTTACAATTAACTATTATTATATTAGGGTTTTCATCTCTCCCTAACCAGCTCCACCATTAATTACTTTTTATTCCTGAAGGTTCTATCCCCGTCTCAGTGCCCACATTAGACTTTTCGACTAACTTTAATAAGAACAATTGGGGTGCCAAGGGAATGGAGAACTCTCGAATAGAGAGAATAACCAGTGATGGTAAAGGTTTGAAGAGATGGGATGCAACGAAATACTAATTTTATAATTTTTAAATCTTATTTTTAGAAATCTTTTTGTCAACTTTTAAGCTCCGTTTTAATGGACCGTACTGAAACTTATTATTATTATTATTATTATTTTTTTTTGCCGGCGCATCCACGTCTATGGCCATTAGCGCCCTATTATTATTATTATATGCTGATTATTCTTTAAATAGATGCCATTGAAACGTTCAATTACTGGATTCAATTATCCTATATTAATTTTTATGTTATCATATTGTAACGAAGTTGACCTGGGCGGAGAAGAAAGGCCTAGATTGTTCTAGAGGTTGAACGACCAAAGTCAGTAACAGGCCGCCACTGCATAAACAAAAGGGGCGGTATCTACTTGTGGCAGAAAAGAAAGGCCTAGATTGTTCTAGGGGTTAAGCGGCTAAAGCCGGTAACAGGCCACCACTGTGTAGACAAAAGGGCCGGTCTTTCTCTTAGCTAGAAAGGAAAGGGCTAGATTGTTCAAGGAGTTAGTGACCTGTGTAAAAGCCAGCTAAGAGAAAGGCCTCAGTTGGGGTGGTGGCATATGTGTTTCCCAGCCAGTGATTGACAGGTGAGAGTGAGACAGACGGAGTTGGAGAGAGACGGAGAATGGGAGGAGGCGTCTCACAGCTGAGGTGGTGGCAGTATGTTTTCTCCAGCCAATGAACGTCAGGAGGGCGTGGAAACTTATGCTCAGAGAGTTGGAGGAGGGCAGTCCCAGTTGGAGGGAGGCACGCAATTAAAAGGAGGCAGACACAGCTGGAGAAGTCAGTTTCAATGGAGTTTTCAATCAAGTTTCAATCGAGTTTTTAAGCAAGTTTTAAGGAGTTATTAGAGTTTATAGTTATTAGTCAAGTTTATGAGTTAGTCTTGGAGAGTCAGTGTTGCGGAGTGCTTCAGTGGTAGCTAGTTGGGCAATTAGTCAGTTGATGAGTAGAGCGGTGTTAGTGTAGCTGAGACTAGTGCAATTCGGTGCAGTGCGGACCAGGGGTCAGTCGTGGAACAGTTTTGTGGCGTTACGTAGTGAGTAAGTAACAGCAAACTGTTGTGACTGTTGTAAATGGTGACTGTAATGAATAGCGTTAGTTGCTAGTAAATGTTCATGTTAGTTAATGTTAATGTGTGAATAAATCAGGTTATTACTTACAACTTTAGCGAGTTTTATTATTTAATCAAACCCACATATTTAATAACTAGTGGCAGGCATTAGTTGTGTAAGTAAAGTTATTTTTTTTATTTTGGAAAAACTTTACATTGGTGTCAGAAGTGGGATATAGTAAAACCGCTAGACGAGTAAGTGCTGATTTTATTAGTTCGGGTGAATTGCCGGAAAGTTGTAGAGAACTGACGAGTATTATATGCCCGTGAGTACTAAGATGCCCAGCATGGAGGAGTTAATAGCACTGATGAAGGAGATGAATGAAAACCTGAAGCAGGGCCAGTTAGAGATGATAGAAAAAGTGAAAAACATTAGAAAAGGCCAAATTGAGATGAAAGAAGAAATAATAAGGAAAATAAAAAGGGAAGTAAACGAGATGCCAGAAGAAATTGAGGGCGTAACAGAAACAAACAACATCCAAGAAGAAGACGAAGGCAGCCAGGATGATACAGACAGCAGGTCAGACTTAAAAGGTGACCAGGATAAAGGGAGACGTAGCTGTGTAGAAGTTCAGGAAGCTGCAAGGGAAGAAGAAAGCATAGAAAACTGCAGCGGACAGGAAGAGAAAGAGCAAGGTAAGGGAACTTTTGTTATACCAGTTGTGGAAGAGAGCCTTGAAGCGAGGACAGCGAGGAAAGAAGAGGGAGATAAAGTACTCCTGCCAGGATCGAAAAGGGAAGAAGGGCTATCGGACATCCACAGAGGTAACACCGGGATCCAGTTTGCAGTGAAGAGGGCAAGGGCCAAGCAGAGGCGGCGGTTCTCTTTGGTAGGCTACCACGAGAACGGTGTAGACTGGGCTAGTCGGTGCACCGAGTGGGTAGCGAGAAAGGGAACCAGCCGAGAAACCAATGGCGCCCTGAGGCAGGACAAGATTGGGTTACCGCTCAAAAGGATAGCCAGCGATATGGCAGGACCTTCTCCTGATTACAGAAGAAGAATGCGCTGCAATCTGGTTGCGATGGACCACGTCAGTAAGTGGGCAGAGACCCACGTCGTAGCAGATCAAGACGCGTCAATGGCGGCTGCAGCATCGACGGTCTACCAGATCCTCGGCGTAAGGAGGACAAGGACGACGCCGCTACACCCTCACTCTGACGGCATGGTGGAGCGAATCTACAGGACCCTAGAAGGCAGCCTGGAAGCTGAAGAGTCGGACGTGAGCGGCTACGTTGCGGAACTTCGCCGGAAGTGGAGAGCAGCACGTGGAAAGGCACGCGGCAGGAAAAGACTGGACAGCGACCGGAAGAAGGCATCGTATGACAGGCAGGTCATCGGAAGAACGTTCCGGAGAGGCCAGAAAATTTGGGCGTTTAAACGTGTCCGCAAAAAGGGAAAACCTCCTAAGTTGCTGGGAAGGAACTTGCACCATTGTCTGTCGGCTCAACGACCTGGTGTAACGGATTCAACGCACGCCCAGATCCAAGATGAAGGTGGTACACTTGGACCGATTGCTGCCCAACATCACGAAGGAGACTTCTGTTCGGGACGAACAGTTCTAAGAGGGGAGCAGTGTAACGAAGTTGACCTGGGCGGAGAAGAAAGGCCTAGATTGTTCTAGAGGTTGAACGACCAAAGTCAGTAACAGGCCGCCACTGCATAAACAAAAGGGGCGGTATCTACTTGTGGCAGAAAAGAAAGGCCTAGATTGTTCTAGGGGTTAAGCGGCTAAAGCCGGTAACAGGCCACCACTGTGTAGACAAAAGGGCCGGTCTTTCTCTTAGCTAGAAAGGAAAGGGCTAGATTGTTCAAGGAGTTAGTGACCTGTGTAAAAGCCAGCTAAGAGAAAGGCCTCAGTTGGGGTGGTGGCATATGTGTTTCCCAGCCAGTGATTGACAGGTGAGAGTGAGACAGACGGAGTTGGAGAGAGACGGAGAATGGGAGGAGGCGTCTCACAGCTGAGGTGGTGGCAGTATGTTTTCTCCAGCCAATGAACGTCAGGAGGGCGTGGAAACTTATGCTCAGAGAGTTGGAGGAGGGCAGTCCCAGTTGGAGGGAGGCACGCAATTAAAAGGAGGCAGACACAGCTGGAGAAGTCAGTTTCAATGGAGTTTTCAATCAAGTTTCAATCGAGTTTTTAAGCAAGTTTTAAGGAGTTATTAGAGTTTATAGTTATTAGTCAAGTTTATGAGTTAGTCTTGGAGAGTCAGTGTTGCGGAGTGCTTCAGTGGTAGCTAGTTGGGCAATTAGTCAGTTGATGAGTAGAGCGGTGTTAGTGTAGCTGAGACTAGTGCAATTCGGTGCAGTGCGGACCAGGGGTCAGTCGTGGAACAGTTTTGTGGCGTTACGTAGTGAGTAAGTAACAGCAAACTGTTGTGACTGTTGTAAATGGTGACTGTAATGAATAGCGTTAGTTGCTAGTAAATGTTCATGTTAGTTAATGTTAATGTGTGAATAAATCAGGTTATTACTTACAACTTTAGCGAGTTTTATTATTTAATCAAACCCACATATTTAATAACTAGTGGCAGGCATTAGTTGTGTAAGTAAAGTTATTTTTTTTATTTTGGAAAAACTTTACAATATATTATATTTAAATTTTTTAATTCAGTTAGAATTAATTTTGAAAAAAATGATTTCTACTTGTTAATTTAACTTGTTTTAATTCGACCTAAATTACTTTCTGTCTACTTAAAATCCATTTGAAACTGCAATTTTCAATTGTAACTTAGTTACAAAACCATATGATCGTTTTGGATAGTAAAATTATTTTATTTTGCTCTCTTAAATAATCAGTTTAAAAGAGTTTAAGTTGTGTTAATAGATGATTGTAAAGTACTTTTAACCAGTTTAACGGTGTGCAAGAACAATGTAAATATAATTTTTTTTTTCTTAGTTTTTTTGTGCAAAACATTCATAGTGACCTCTAACCTTCAGCTCTGTAAGTATTTGACCTTCTGAGTGTAAAACCAAGTGCTAAGACAATTTCTCACCCCTCTTTATTTATCTTCCAATTCTCCATTCTCAACTCTAAAGATGAGTCTCAGCAACACATCTAACTCCAAATCATCTCCCGCCAGCTTATCTACTTCCTCTGTAAGTTCAAAAACAACTAAAAAAAGAACAATCTCACCTCACAGCTCTCCCCCCAAAGACAAAAAGAAAAATGCTCCGCCTGCAGCAACTACGAAAACAAGCCTAGCAAGCAAACCCACTCTGTTCCCCGAGCTGAATCCAGAGCCTAGCAGTGCAACTGCAAATTCCATGCCAGACACAATAGTAGCTCCAGGAATACTCACCTACAACCCGTTCACTCCCCTAGCTACTCCAGATGAAATGCCTGCATCTGTGCCTACTCAGTCTCAGAAAATACCGAAACCACCGCCAATATATTTAAAAAACGTAACCAAGTACGCTGATCTTTGTAAAGCACTGACACAGTTAATTGGTCCAAACTGTTTTACATGCAAAGCCCGAGCAACTGATTTAATTATACAGGCGAAAACAGTTGACGGCTACAGACAAATAATCCACTACCTCAGGGAGAAAAAAGCAGAATTTCATACCTACCAACTTGAACAGGAGAAAGCATATCGGGTAGTAATAAGGTATCTGCATCAAAGCACACCTCCCGATTTAATAAAAGAGGAACTAGCGGAACATGGGCATATTGCCCGCAGTATCACTCCAGTTATTCATCCTGTTACAAAGCAAACATTACCACTTTTTTTCGTTGACCTCGAGCCAAATAATAATAACAAGGATATTTTTGACCTAGAATTACTTTGCTACACGAGAATAACAGTTGAGGAACCTCACAAACAGCGGCTTATTGCGCAATGTAAACGTTGCCAAGAATATGGTCACACCAAAAGTTATTGCCAGCATCGACCAAGGTGCGTCAAGTGCGCTGGCGAGCACTTCACTCAAGAATGTGGCAAGCTCACCATAGAACGTCCTAAATGCGCTCTTTGTGATGGAGAACATCCTGCGAACTATAAAGGATGCAAGTCCACCGGGAACTTCAACGCTCAAGAAGAAGACCGCCAGTTTACGACCATCCCTCAGCCCTCAACAGAGTAGCTGCGTCTGTTCAGCAACCTGCTGCTTCGGCCTCATCAGGGAACCTCCCACGGAACAACATTTCAGCCAACGTCAACGATTGTTCATCTTATGCCCGAGTGGTCGCGGGTCCGCCGCCGCCTCAGCAGTCAGCCTCTCCTTCCGACATTACCACTTTGCTAAATTCTTTCCTTTCTGACTTCAAATCGCTCCTTACTCCTCTCGTCACTCTTCTCACCACCGTTGTCAACACCTTACTTCCCCGTCTCGCTCCTTAATGCCTCTAACTCAGTTCTCTCTTACTATATTATTATGGAATGCAAACGGACTAACTAACCACAGACAAGAGCTGGACATCCTCCTACACGACAGACGGATAGACATTGCCCTTATAACAGAGACCCACTTCACTGAGAAAACACGCTTCTACATCAATGGCTACCAAACCTACAGAACTGACCATCCTGATGGTACTGCACATGGCGGTTCTGCTATTCTCATAAAAAATTCATTATCTCACTTTCCCATTCCATACAATGCCTCAAACTACATACAACCTACTGTGATCTCTCTCCAAAGTGAACCCTTCCACTACAACATTGCTTCAGTGTACTGTCCACCTAATCACACAATCCTTCAAAACCAATTTCTATCCTTCTTCCAGTCTCTGGGTCCCAGGTTCATAAGCGGTGGGGACTACAATGCGAAGCATCCTCGCTGGGGTAGTCGGGTGGCAAACCCAAGAGGACGCCTACTCTACAATGCACTCTCTCTAACTAGCTTCTCATACATATCACCTTCTCAACCAACTTACTGGCCGACTGCTCCCAATAAACTCCCTGACTTGCTTGACTTTTTCATCTGCTCTAACATCTCATCATTTCATACTCACTCATTCACCTTAAATGAACTCTCCTCTGATCATAGTCCAGTCATCCTCACAATAGACATCCACCACAAACTTAGACCACCAAAACCAACGCTAATAAACGGACCTTTAGACTGGGACTTCTTCAGAGACTTACTTGAGAAGAAAATTGACCTCAAAATACCTCTCAAAACACCCCAAGAATTAGACAATACCGTTGATCACTTCACTGCCGCCATCCAGCAGAGTATCTGGCAAGCGACGACTAACTGCACCGCTAAACAACCTGCTCGCATACCTTATAACTTACCCCTCTATTTGCGCACACTCATAACTAACAAACGACGAACGAGATCTCTCTGGCAACGTACAAAATACCCATCTCATAAACAACAACTTAATCACCTGACAAACCAACTTAAAAAAGAACTCCGTAAATACTACAACAAACAATACACCGAATATACCAAATCTCTGACTACTGAAGACAACTCCCTTTGGGCTGCCACTAGACGTATTCTAAAATTTCAACCTACCTCCTCTTCTCTTCGTACTACTGACGGTTCCTGGGCTAAATGTGACTCGGAAAAAGCTGAACTATTTGCAACGCACCTTTCAACTGTCTTCATTCCGCATCCTGACGTTCTCAACTCACAACATACTCAAGACGTTATTAGGGACTTAGACATACCTTTACCTCTTTCTATGCCTCCAAAACCGTTCACACCCTCCCAAGTCAAGCAAGTCATTATTAATCTCAATAAAAAAAAGAGCCCTGGTTACGATCTAATTACTGCCAACATCCTACTCCAACTACCCAAAAAAGCAATAGTCTTCCTCACTACCATTTACAACTCTATTCTCAGAACTACTTACTACCCTATACTCTGGAAATTTTCTACAGTTCGAATGATACCCAAGCCCAACAAACCGACTCAACTACCTTCTTCCTATCGACCGATAAGCCTACTGCCTCTCTTGGGCAAAATGTTCGAGAGACTTCTGTTACCACGCCTCTACGAAATTACAGAATCTCTCGAAATTATACCGGACCATCAGTTTGGTTTCAGAAGCTGCCACTCGACGATCCAGCAGGCCCATCGTGTTGTAGACACCATCGCTTCTTCACTCGAGCGAAAACAGTACTGCGCTGGAGTATTCCTCGATGTTTCGCAAGCCTTTGACCGAGTCTGGCACGAAGGTCTACTGTGGAAACTAAAACACATCCTTCCTAGCACTTATTACCTCATACTCAGCTCTTACCTCTCTGACAGATTCTTTCAAGTTCTTCAAGGCACTACTCACTCTTCCATCTATCCCGTCCTTGCTGGTGTGCCACAGGGAAGTGTCTTAGCTCCTCTTCTTTACACAATCTACACTGCCGACTTACCTTCTAACCTTAATACCTCTATTTACACCTTCGCTGACGACACTGCCATTCTCTCCACACACTCTGACCCTATCCTCGCAGTACGCTCACTACAGTCCCACCTTCACTCAATAGAACCTTGGTTAGAAAACTGGCGTATAAAAATTAACCCAACTAAATCTAAATACATAGTCTTCACACTCAAACGTCAAACTCCGCCACCTGTCTTCTTACATCACACACCTATCCCACCAGCCGACCATGTGCGGTACCTTGGAATGTACCTAGACAAGAGACTTACCTGGAACCCCCATACGAGACTTAAACGTACCGAACTAAACAAACGATACAAACTTCTAGCCAGGCTACTCGACAAACGCTCAAAACTCTCACTACAGAACAAACGACGACTCTATACAGCCCTTCTCACACCAATATGGACTTACGGACTCGAACTTTACGGTACAGCTAAAAAATCCAACCTCAATAGACTACAAACACTGCAATCCAAAATTCTCCGCCGCATACTAGACGCTCCATTCTATGTAAGCAACCACACTATACATACAGATCTCCAAATTCCACTTATCTCCGAACTTGCCAAAATTCGATACAAAAATTTTCACCAAAAACTCTCACTGCATCCCAACCCTTTAGCTGCAAACCTGTCTACAACTACGCTACCCTCCAATCCTCGAAGACGGCTGAGGCGCCGTTGGCCCCGTGACCAACTGGGTGACTAACGGCGGCCATCAATGGATGACCGTCATTCACGTATGCCACGCTATTGACATACTTTCATCGCATTTACCTATTGTACCTGTAGGTACAGGTGTAAATTTCATTAAAAGGATAATAATAATAATAATAACTTAGTTTGAAATTAAAAGGACGAATAATTGTCCGAGATTTTGTTGAAAATACCATTTATTCATTAACAAACTGGTTCTTAAAGGATATATAACAAGTAAAAAGGCCGATCTGGACATGATGAATGTTGTACAACCGTCATCATTAATTAATTAGGAAACAGAGACGAAATGTGCCAAATAACACCTTACCGAACCAATATAGAAGACGGAAATTTTAGACACCAATAAAAGTGTATTAAAATGATGTCTCGTATTTTTTTTTTTCAGTGTCAGTTAATCTATAAGGATTACAAAAAAATAAAAAAATCAATTGCGGATAAAAAATAGTATTAAAAAAAATGCATATAGATTGAACGTAACTTGAAGGAAATATACATTTTTTATATTTAAAAAGATTTATTTTCGCAGAGCCAGAACCGTTGAAAGATCATTCAAAATAAATTAGATATGGTAGATTATTTGGTGTAATTTAACAACCTAAACCTTTGCAGACTGTAATTGAAGTCGACGGCACCCTGCTCTATCAATGTCCGACCTCTTGACCCAGAAACACTGTACCTATAATTTCCTCCTGTTTCCACAACACGCACCGGGTCATTAGATTGTTTTAGACATTTTGTGTCATTAGATTTCTCTTTTCCTAAATGTAATTTATATAGGATCAAGTAACTTGACATACGATAAAAGAAATTTTATGGCGACAGAGCATTACATTTTAGCTCACACTTTGTGATCTTACTAAACAAAAACACCAACACTATATTCACTACTAAGTGGCGCTATGCAGCTAAATTAAAAAGCTACAAAGATAACTTTGATTTCGTAAAATGTGTTTCAAAATATGAAATTTGAACTTTCTGAGATTTTCCGTTTTTGAGTACTCTCTCTCACTCACACACACAGAGTGAGTGAGCGATCATTAGGGAGCTAGAAAATTACCATTGGCTCGAAGTCACTGGCTTTGAAATCAATAACCCCATGAGCTTAGTTCAGGTTTTGCAGATTTCTTACGATTATTGTGGAAACTCTCTCCTGAATTCTTCGCCCTCAGGGAGGGTTTAAGAAAGGAATATTCTGCTAAGCGGCAAAATTTTCTATGTATCTAATGAACTTGCAGAAAGCCCATTCTGGAATTGCCCCCCTTAATAATCGGATGGCTCCCCTTTGCGGCGTAAAACCCACGTTGGAAAACAATGATCTAGACAGTCCTATCTAGGCTGCTAGGTAGATCAAATAAGAGAGGACGCAAGGGCTTGGCAGTAGCACGTGGAAAACAGCCACATTAGACGGAAATGATTGACGGAAAAGCACTGGTGTGAGGAAGGCCCACTGGTGCTTAAGTAGAGTCACTCAATGATTGTTGAAGGATACGAGGTGTGGCTATTAAATAACGAGACTATTGCTATAAAACATTTTATTTTAAATTTATGCATATTTAGTTATTATCACCTTCAATATACACCACTTCCCTATCCATAAAACGCTCCATGCGAATTTACCATTGTTCGAAACAGTGCTGTAAGTCTTTTTCTGTGAGCTCCTGCATGACGCATGCCGCTTTTTCTTTGCATATTTGACTTTGGGCAACAGATAAAAGTCACATGGGACCAGGTCAGGCCCCATAAGGCGGATGGCCTAAAACTAGGATGTTGTACTTGGCTAGAAACATCTTGGCAGACAATGCAGTGTGAGCCGGCGCGTTGTCTTGATGGAGAACCCATGACTTGTCCTTCCACAAATCGGGTCGTTTTTTTCCTTACTCTTTCACAGAGTTAAGCAAGTACCTCACGGTAGTAATTATAATCGATATTTTCATCCGTATTGGACGTGGAAGGGCGATCCGGGCGGTCATCATCTCCGACGTCATCTCGGCCATCTTGGAAACCACTCAAAAACTCGCGCACGTGATAAACAACATTCATCGCCATAAACTTCTTTTAATAAAAGATAAGTTTCAGTAGCGGTTTTACCAAGTTTCATGTGAAATTTCACGACAATTCGTTGCCCTACTACATGATGTGTAGTATCATGTTTTCGGTAAAACGAAACTAACATCTTTTACCCAAACTATCGGTTACGGTCAGACAGATTTTTCTACAAACACGTGAGACGCTGCAATCGAAAGAGAAGGCTTTACGCTGCACAGCTGTCGGTCGTTAGGATTTGGCGCATGCATAGTTTTTCTGCAGCAGCATCAGTCTCATTATTTAATAGCCACACCTCGTATACGTCCTCTAGGTCACCAGTTTGGTAATAGAAAGAAAAATAAATGAAAGCCTTTTGGTAATCTATTAGCTCTCTAATATTAGGAAATTCGGAGCTTCATTTAATTCGCTAAATTTTTTCATGGCTTTTAATGAAGTAAAAATAAAAGATTTCTGCTAATTAAAATTTTTAATTAAACCAAATTAATGTTCATTTTCAACGCTTGTTCTATTAAATGCCAAATTTTTACGACTATTATGCACTTTCCTAACTTTAACTTTGTTTTTTTATATTAATGAAAACCTTATTTTTAATGTAGAAAGATAATAGTAGATTCAAATTTTATAAGCCTTGAAGTAATTGGGCAAGTGAATCATAAAAAATAAAGAAACCGTAAACTTTTATTAAGGCTCCAAACTACCGCAGTAAAGGCAAGAATAGTTGGACATATTTTTGTTCCATCTTGTAGATGAGGAGGTTTTTATTAGGAGAGTCTGCATTGCGCGCTCTTTATGTTTAGTTGATTTTGTTACACTAAGATTTATGGCAGTGTTGAATCCATAAAAGATAGTTTTCCTCTGGTTGAGAAGAAGAATGGAGATTATTAGGCGACCATATTGGCCATCTTAGTAACAATTCTTTGGTACATTTCCTTCTTCACTCTCTTTCTAAGGAAAAAAACTGCCATCCACTAGATGAAGTTGAAATTAGCCAAGTTTAATGCCAATACAGCTTGTAACTTAGTGTTTTACTTAGCATGTATTACAACTTTTACCAAAATTCATTCCACAATTCCAAACCAATCAACTGTCAGGTAAAACTTTGTTCTGACGTTTTAACGTTCACATCTTATACAATCGGCACCATAACTTTACCTCCTTTGTTTTTTACACTTTTTCAATATCCGGCATGTCAACGGCATGTACTGACAATCCTGTCCCTCTCTGAATTTACTTTGAACGACCCGCACCCATAAATCAATACAAATCTTATTACTGAAATGTAACTTTCAGCCAGCCTTCCTTTCTTGAAGCTGATATTTCACCCCTTCTTCTGTTTCTATAACTTCGCTCAATTTTTTTCTTATTTTACTTTTCTCGTATTTATTTATTTTTTGTTTTGCTTTTGGCATCGACTTTCACCGTCAGCGACCTTCCAGCGTGATTTATTTATAACTATAAACGCTCACTAATCTAGAATTTAGCGATTAGATCTTACACTATAAATAGCGTAATCTAAGATCAAACACGTAGCACCTAACTACTTATTATTTACGAGGGTGGTTTGAAAAGTTCTCGGAATGTACTAGAAAGAAGTGTCTTACCTCAGGGGAACTGCTTTTATTTTTCAACATAGTCTCTCTATAGACTAATGCATGTGGTCCAGCGATGTTCCAATGCCTTGATCCCCTCTCGAAAATGAGATTCCTCCAGGCCTGCAAAATACCTCTCCAATTCGGCTGTCAGCTCTTCTGTTGTAGGAAATCTCCGTCCACCGAGGAAAATTTTCAGCTTGGGGAAGAGATGAAAGTCTGATGGTGCCAAATCAGCTGAATAAGGTGGATGCGGCAACAATTCGTACCTCAGTTCATGAAGTTTTGCCATGGCAATAACACTTGTGTGCGGGCGGGCGTTGTCCTGATGAAAGATGACTTTTTTCCTTGCCAAACCAGGCCTTTTTTTCGCATATCTTTTCCTGTAGTTGGTCTAGGAAATTTGCATAGTATTGCCCCGTAATTGTTTGACCAGTAGGAAGATAATCTATCAGCAGAATGCCTTTTGCATCCCAGAAAACTGATGACCTTTCCGGCCGAACGTACTGCCTTTGCTTTCTTTGGTGGTGGTGACTCAGCATGTTTCCACTGCTTTGACTGCTGTTTTGTCTCTGGGGTATAGTAGTGGACCCAAGTTTCATCTGTACGATAGTCCAAACCGGCGCAAAAAATCTTGTTGGTTGCGCTGAAAACGGGCCAGACATTGTTCGGACATTTCCAATCTGGTACGTTTATGGTCCAATGTCAAGACCGCGGCACCCATCTTGCGGATAATTTTTTCATTCCCAATTCTTCGGTTAAAATGTGATATACCCGTTCAGATGACATCCCTACAGCTTCAGCAATCTTTCGCACTTTCAGTCGACGATCCTCCACGACCTCTTTATGCACTTTTGCGATAAATTCTGGGGTCGCAGCACTTTTTGGCCGTCCACTACGCGGATCATCATCTAAGCTCTCCCGACCAAATTTAAACTCGCTGGTCCACTTGGCAACAGTTGAATATGAAGGAGCAGAGTCCCCCAGTGTGTTCTGAAAGTCGGCATGAATTTCCTTTGCTTTCATACCTTTCTTTACAAAGTACTTAATCACTGCTCGAATCTCAGTTTTTTCCATTGTCACAAATCACTACGCGGGAACAACAACAAAGAGTCGTCACTACCACTCTCCTGCAGCAAGAGCACTGACGCGCCACGTGTACACTCACAAAGGATGTGTGATTATTGCGCGGGAACCTCGTTGCTCTAGCACAGACATCTAGCGGTGATTCCGAGAACTTTTCAAACCACCCTCGTACATATTCTCCAGAGTTTTTGCTGTTGCAACTTAACAGAAAATATTCTTTAAAAAAAAAAAACTGTAAATAAAAATGCAGTTTGGTATCATTTCTGGCAATGGTTGTGCAGATTCTTTATTTATTGGTGCACCAAATAATTTGATGTAAAAGGTTCAGAAAGGACAAAGTAGCTTTATTACAATTGCCGCTGTATGTGTAAAAGTAAAGTAAAGTAATCGCCTATTTTTTCAGGCGGGCTTAACGTCCAACTGCCATTTACTAGGTGTCGTGGACGGAGGCGACTAGCAAATGTTCTTTACTATTTCTCATTTAATCATTAAATCCAAGGCCAAGACCGGGAATCGAACCCAGTACCACAATGCATATTAGCTTTGCAGGTCTCGCCTCTTAACCCGCACGGTTACCGTGGCGCCTCCGCTGTATGTGTACTTACTCCTTAATTAATATAAAAAGGGCTTTGACTCTATTATTATGCTCTTTCAGTCTTTGTATTTATTATTTAATAATAAAGAAGTCCTGAAGGAACAGTTTCTCAGTCCGATTCTATTCATACCGTCTATCTGCTTTTATAAAGGCTCATTTTGTCAAAATAAAGGGCAGTTCCGTTGTAACACTTTTCTTGAAAGTAAGGTACTTAAAACGACATTTTGTTTTTGATACTTCCGTAAACAACCTAAAGAATTTAAGAGCAGATTCCTTAATAATATTTGTACCTACATTTAAGTAAAAGCCAGCATCTTGCCTAAAGCTAACAAATGAAAGATTGTTGAAGACAGACATAATTATCGTCTGTAGCCGTCTCCCTTGGAACTCCGTACCTGTAAATGCTATATTCTATGTGTAATCAGGAAATTTAAATTAAAATTGAATGAAATTTAATTTGTGTGATTTAGTAAATTTATTCTTTTATGTAAATTTAAAAATCAATTGGTTTTAAAGAGTAATTTCTCGTTTAGAATAACATAACTTACAGAAATTTATTTATATAAATCGATGATTTTATCCGATGTACGAGTAGAATGCATGTTTATTGTTACTCTGACCAGTTTCGGACTTTCAAGTACCATTAGAGATCGATCAATCAGTTTGTTGCAGAGATTTCGACTTTGACAATGTTTCCGTCACACTACAGTTGTGAAAGATGGATGATAATCCCAAACCGGTCAGTGATACCCAAATCATGCGTCTAGCAATGAATGTAATCAGCAATGAATGTAATCAGCAATGAATGTAAACAGCAATGAATATAATCAGCAATTAATATAATCAGCAATGAACATAACCAGCAATGAATATAATCAGCAATGAATACAATCAGCAATGAATATAATCAGCAATGAATATAATCAGTAATGAACATAACCAGCAATGAATATAATCAGCAATGAATACAATCAGCAATGAACATAACCAGCAATGAATACAATCAGCAATGAATATAATCAGCAATGAATATAATCAGCAATGAATATAATTAGCAGTGAACATAACCAGCAATGAACATAACCAACAATGAATATACTCAGCAATGAAGATAATCAGCAATGAATATAATCAGCAATGTTATCCAGAACTACGGAATCGGCTACTTTTTATACTGGTTCTTGCTTCATTGTGAATATAATAAAATCTTCAGTCTTTCTCTAGCAAATCTTCTTAAAAATAATTGGGCCAAAACATAAAATCTACGCCTACATAGGGCGTGCTAGTTTTGTTTTTGATTTGGATTATTTGTTCCTGCGTGGAAGCGTCACCAAATTTTCTAGATTCGTTTGAGACATAACCTTGTTCATTCTGGCGTCGAAACTACTACAGAAATGTTAAAGGCAAATAATTTGGCTATCGATTGTGCAATACAACTTGTCCGTAAACTTATCTGGCTCGCCAGAAAATCTAATATATTGAGACACTAAACAATGCTGCAACGCTTGCAAACGATACGAAATGCATTCATATCTACATAAGTAATTGAGAAGAATGTACGCAAGCCTATTGTGCATTGGACTGAATCATTTCCACTGCAGAGTTTTACAGACAGTGGAAAGAATAGCGAAACGTTGAACTTCAATGGCATAGCTCGCTTTGGATTACCTCTGATATTAGAAGAAAGTTAACTTTTCAAATCAATTTTCGCCAATCAACTGAACACTTAACAAAAATCAATAAAAAGCGACAGGAAGATTGAACGTTTTTACCGTGTACTCAAGGTTGAAAGTAGCGTTTAGGTTTCACGGTTAGGAATGGAGGGTGTATCATTTTATACGACCTCCGTTCACTATAAAGAGAAGGTATAAGAGTCACCTGGCAAACTTGAATGTAGAGAACATCTAAGATTACAAGTGACTGCTTGGAGTCAGCACGGACATAACCAAAAATGGTTTTATCATGAATTTTGTCCTACAATACTCTAACTAATACAAGTAAATCACTAAACAAAGGACCGTTATTTATATATCCGAATTAAAAAACAACCATTAAAATATACGTAAGAAAGGATGCAATTAAACCTTCATTACAGGAACAATTCGACTCTCCTAACGTGTCAAACAGCGATAAAACAATTTTTCACGATTCGAATCACCAACAAACCAAAAAAAAATATGTTAAATCTTGCTAATCACCCTCCGTTAACTTGATAATACCCAAGAAGTGAAAATACAGTCATGAAAGGGCAGCTAGAGTAGCGAAAGAGGAGAAGCGAGAACAAGGAAGGAGCAAACCATGAATCGGGATAAACAGTAAGGTTCGCCACAAGATCAGGTTGGTCAGGCGCAAAACTCACAGTACAGTTGACAGTTGGGGTAAGAAGTTACATGACGTTTGAGCTTATGGGATTTTGGTATCCGAAATACGAGGATTACGAGTGATTATAGCATTTCTATGTCTTATCTGGTTGGTAATGATTTTGGGCTGAAATATTTATAAGGATTAGTAATTTCGCTGAAATTTCGAAGCATATTGAATCTGTACTAACCAATTAATAAAAAATGTTTATAATAATAAGAATCTGTACTAGTAATACTAAATATTGTTTAAACTAAAACATTGTTGAGGTATTAACCAAACTTAATAAAATTTAAATTATTAGTCGTAAAAGTGAAGTAAAAGACCCCGCTCCATTATTAATCTGCATAAATAGAACAAAACCTGCGTTATTGACGCATTAGAGACGAAAAGAAATTCAAATCTAAGAGTTGTTTTCCCCTTTTTATTACATTTATATACAAGAACAGTTGCGCGAGTCTGGCGATGATCAAGACAGCTTGAATTCTGGGCACGTTCCATCCATTATATGATTTATGTGAATCAATGGCATCCCGGTTATGGAAACAGGATGATCGGCAGTTCGGAAAGCACATTGTCGACTATCGCTTGCTCACATTATCTCCTTGATTTATTTCTCTTTCTTTCTTCTTTCTTTTTATGTTCAGAATATCTGAGTGTTTGATTTGCAAATCTTGGAATTATTACGCTAGCTCATCTTTAGACTTGGCATTTAATTTAATTCGAGTAATAAAATTATTATTGTGGCCTAAATACAAAAAAAAATTCTTTCAAATTTGTTTATCTTAGAGAATCTGCTGGCTACAATAAGAAGGTAGACTCGAAGCAAGTTTTATCTCTCCTACAAATTTCTGATATCCCAGTTTTTCTTTTAGACGAACTAGTGAATTTAAAATAAATACAATAAATTAAATAAGGTGCTAACGGAACCTCTCATTACCCACTGAAGGCACTGCTCTTCTTCTTCATATTCACCCAGGAAAACCACTTCCATTTCCTCACAAGCCATTTAGTCTTCCTCCTCCTCCTCACATAATGATCTTGCTGCAGTAATTCAGGTTCACTGCTATCACCATTTAAGTGCAGAAGAATGTAGGGATTTTCCTTTCTTCAATACTCTTACTTTTTCCTTCTTCACGGCTTTTCTTGCAGGTCTTACGCTAGTGGTTCTTCACCAAAAAAAAAATGCTACACATACCTCGGAAGAAAATCCGTCTGGTCCCTAAGCTTTTCGGCCACTCGTCGATTCCATAACCTTTTTCTAGTTCCTCTCTCCGAATGGAAGTATATAATCAATAACTCCGAAATCTCTTTTCAAGCATTTATCTTCAATGGTTGCTGCGGCCATTACAGTATCACTTTCTAGCCCAGTCCCCATGGTCCATACAACCTTTTCATGCAGTTTCCCTCCAGCAATAAGCCTCGTAGGAGTTCTCTCCTTCCTGGTTAAAATTCGGCTATTCTCGTTTCTGTCGAGTCTATGCTTCTCGCTTGCTGCACTATTCTTCCGATCTCCGACGACCCGCCGGTCGTCTTTAGAGCCTGTGTCTTTTAAAGATCTACGATGCCTTGTAGGCCTTCATCGTGGAAGAAGAAAGAAGCTCTTCAACCTCTGAGAGATTTACCTAGTGCTGTGTATTCTGAGATCAAAATATCTAATTTAAAAGAACAGTCAATTTATTTAAAATAAAACCTTTAATAGGATTATTGAAACTCTGTCAGTTGGCAATATTCGCTCTTTATAGAAGTTAGGAGAAGATAACTCTGGAGCAAGTTGTGAATAGCATGATTAGACAAGCCCAACTTAGATTGTGGACGGAGTACACGAACTCTCGCTTAGAGCTAAATTATTTGAAGGAACAATTTCAATAAGCTGTAGCCTCATAATGAAAGGCATAGGTTCGTCTTACATACATAGCAAGTTTAATGGCATGAAAACTTCAAATTAGAATAAATCTAATAAACTTACCCTCATCTATATGTTTCTGTTACGCAGCAGAAAGTTGTTATTAACATTGAACGTGAGAGCTTTTGCAACGTTATTTATTTACTTTAATCACATTTTTTTTTTACCGAAAATAGTGATAATTCTTATTGATAACATAAAAACCAAAAAAGAAGAGAAAGAAAGACTTGTAATTCGTGATTTAGAATAATTTGAGAGCCCTTTGAGACCTGCGCACAGTTGAAATGAAAGTACAGCCGAGAGAATAAATTTGAGAAAAATCGGTCAAGAAGAAGTTCAAAATTTGTTCAAAAGTCTTCCTGATAGAAGGTTATAGGAAAGACACTTCACAATATTAAACAGAACCGAGTATCTCAAAATTAAAGTTGGTTCTACAATTTTTGTCCTAAAAGGATAAGATAAATGTTTATCTTATAAAAACTGACATATTTGTCAATGAAGATAATTTAACTGTTTATTTTTTTAATTGATATTTGATTTCAGTATTTTTAAAAGTATCGCACATTCTAGTTAAGAACTTTCTTTTATATTTTCCGCGGATAATGTTAAAAACCTTTGCTGCTTTGATTTTATTTTACATTCTTCATTGCGTTCAAAAAAAAAAATAAATAAAAAAAGACTAAGGCACCTGTACTACACCAAAAGGACCGTTGCAATCAACTGGTATGCAGTCGATTAAACACATTCTTAAAGTAATGGCATTATATTTCTTTTTTTGTGTTTTTGTTAAAAGCGAAAACAAAATAGAAAAATTAATAGGTTTTTATACATAGCTCTATATGACAAGAAACTGTTGTATTTAATTATTTTATGCTCTTTCATTTATTATTGTTAAAACTATCAAAAAGTCATTGCAAAAAAAGATTATTCCATTACTTTGAAAATATTAAAATCAGTTGAAAAGTACATCGGTACTTTTGGTTAAGAGCAGTGGTCTTGCAAGGGGGTCATTTTTCAGTTTTTTTTACAAAACATTACTTCTATTTTAGATTACAAATTATCTTAGTGTACAGAAAATTTAAAAAAAAAAAATACAGATGGGATAATCTGATATATTTTAAATAGATAATTACACATTTATTATCATCAAATCCTTATTTATAACTTTGTTTTTTTTTAATCTTTTATTGGAATTTACAACTAGGATTGTTGCAACAAGCAAATGTGGAACCTGATAGAAAAATACGTGAAAAACATGAGTGGAGAAGGCACCCTGGGTGTCACTCCAGTAACGGGCTTTCTATACTGCTCTCACGATAAGAGTAGATCACGAGGCCAACTTCTCTTCAATCTCCTTAGAGGATCCACCTGGTAATGTGGAGGAAGATAGGTGTTCTATGAGAGGGTTAGGATGAGCTGCTGTAGAGGAATGAAATTTGAGAAAACGAGTATTAGCAAGATCTGTAATGAAGGGATTTTAAGGTCATCACGGAGGTTAGATACAAAGAACAGAGCGTTAAGAAGTTTTCGAAGTATTTTTGACTGTAATGACTGGAGGCGTAGTGAGTTGGAACGCTTAGTCGATCCCCATACTTTTGATGCCGTATGACCAAATAGGTCGCAGTAACAGTAGATATACGAGGGTCGTTTGAAAAGTCAGAGAGATAGCACTACTGGCGCGTATCGAGGTTATGTTTAGTTAGTAGCATCTCTTGGAAGAACACGCACCAAGTTTCAGCCAGATCAGTCTATTTCTTTGTGTTTGGCATTCGTTTGAATCGAGGAATGAATGAATGAATGAATGAATGAATGAATGAATGATGCTTTATTATTAAAAAAGAAATTACATACAAATAATATAACTAACATCTATATGACATGGTCCATAGACCGTCTGTCAGAGTCTACACAAAATATTTAAATACAAATTCCAGGTAAATTTAAACCAGATGATATCAATATAATGTTATTAGGTACATACATTTATTTTGTTTTTATTTAGTAATTGAACTCTGCTACCAGCATGTTTCTGTACATTAATGCGTATTTTGTGTACAATGCCAAATTCCACCAATTACCTCCATTTAACGTAACAAAGAATTCTTCTTGTGATAATGATCTTTTTTTGAAAAATCGGATTCTGTAGTTATTAAAAATGGGACATTCGGCAATAAAATGAAATGTATTTTCGATTTTATTTAAATTACACATTGAGCATTTATAATTTGTTCCAGTAAGCCATGGCTTGTAATTTAGATTCAACATTTCTCCGCGTATTTTAAAAATCAATATTTTACATTCTAAACTTAAATTTTCTATCATGTAGGAAACATTAAACTGCAGAGAATTAAATTGCTCATGATACTGGGCATGTTTTGCTAAGAACAGAAATTCCTCTCTCTCATTACTTATAACTGCAGACAATAAATTATTTGTTTGAAGTTTCCATGTATTACCTGGGTAGTTATCCAACACTACATCAAACCTCTCTGCCAACCGCAACCAACTTTGAAACCAACAAATTTTATTTTTTACCACTTCCATCGCAGTTATATACGTCAGTCGATCCTGCGAGTGAGTAAGTAAAACATTCAACACATAGGAAAAATGAAGCTTCAAGGAAAAACTGAAGAGTGTACTTCTTCCCGTTTCCAAATGCAGGAAGTATGTTGGACAATTTCTAGGGAGATTAAATAATCTTTTTATAAAAAATCTTTGTACCTTTTCCGCATCTTCAAATAATTCATACCCCCATATCTGACAACCATAACAGATAACGGAACGCATTACTGCATCAAAAACTTTATATTTGGCGGATAAGCTAATGAAATTATTTTTAATAAAATTATACCAAATACTGCCGACACAGCGTCTCCCCGCAGCTAACTTCTCCTTTAAATGCAGTTTAAAATTTAAAGTCGAGTTCAGATTAATGCCTAAATAGTTATAACTTCTCACAACCTCAATGGGCTGCCCTTTGTATGTCCATTTTTCTCCCATACAATTTCTTCGCCCACTTTTCCTAAAAATGACGATGTTTGTTTTTGCAAGATTAATACCGAGATTCCAATAATCAGCATATTCGCCGAGCCTCCGAATCATCAATTGGAGAACTTTCGCGTCCTCTGCCAAAAGCACAATGTCATCTGCATACATTAAAGTATTTACTTTAGTCTGGCCAACCATAAGTCCTCCACCAATACTTTCGGGCAAATCAAGTATGAATAAAGCAAAAAGGAGCGGACTTAACAGACAACCTTGTCTGACTCCCATCTCAGTAGCAAAACTTGAGGAAAGACCACCGTTGCACCATACCGACGCCTCCGTTCTGCAATATAAACTTTTAATAGCGTTTACAAACTTACTAGAAAGACCTAGAGTGTATAATTTATATATAAGGGCATTACGGTCAACACTATCGAAGGCGGCCTTAAAGTCAACAAACAAAGCATATACCTTTTTCTTGCGCTGCTTCCATTTTAACTTAATAATATTAACTAGCGAAAAAATATGATCAATAGCCGAATGACCTTTTCTAAACCCGGCCTGATTAATTCCTTTCCACAAATTCCTACTTTCCACCCAAGCATTTAATCTTAAAAGCAATAGAGCCGTATAAATCTTACAAACTGAATTTAAAAAACTAATACCTCTGTAGTTACTAGGACACCGCATATCTCCTTTTTTGAAAATTGGGAAAACAATGGACTTGCCAAAACTCGACGGAACAATTCCTCGGTTGTAGTACTCATTAAATGCGTATAATAGGTAATCTTGAAATAATTTAGGTGAATTTTTCAAAAATTCGCTTGGAACTCTATCCGTTCCTGGTGCTTTATTATCTTTGGCCTGGTTCAATACCATTGATAGTTCATCCTCACGAAATGGGCTGTCAAGACTGGGATCTGACACTGATGGTTCCGCCCATAAAATCGGCAAAGCATCCAACCCCGGATTATACAAACTGATGAAATACTCCCGCCAACAATTAGGGGCTATCTCATTACTACACAGATACGCTTTACTTTTACATCTATTCACTAATTTCCAGAATTGGCAGCTATCTTTAACTAAACTGATTTGATCACCCATATTTTTAAAGAACTCTATTTCTTTTCTCTTGCATAAAGCTTTGTACAACCGATTTTCTCTTAAATAGGCAGCCTTCACAATTGTAGAATTCGTTTTCCTAAACAAATTCAGCATCCTAAAAGATCTACTCCTAGCCTTCAAGCAGTCACCGTCAAACCAGCTATGACGTGCCTTAAAGTTTAATAATTTAATATTTTGCTTGCCTATTCTGCCTTGCACACACTCATAAATGCACTGAATTAAGTAATCTGTACAGGCTAGAACATTTACTGAGAATATATCAAATGTTTCTAATTTACTCTTCAATTTTTCCTGGAAGCCACACTTCATGTTAGTATTCCATTGCAATTTAGGCAGAAGAGGTAATACATCATCATCATTACATGTCTCACTACAATACATATGCAAAATAATTGGCATGTGATCCGAAAAAACCTGCTTGTCCACAATAAAGCTCTTTATCCTAGGCATCAAATCAGGTGTAACCGAGCACAAGTCTATTACCGAACACCCATTAGAACTGATGTAAGTAAACTCTCCTAATTCATCACCTGGAGTACGGCCATTAAGCAATACTAAATTATACAAATCAAAGAATTCTATCAATTTTTTACCCCTGACATCTAATTTCAAATCTTTGGACTTTCTAACCGTATTAAAATCTGCTTTAACAAGTTCAGGAGAATTAAAAAATATTTCATCTGGTATGACTTGTTGCTCCCCCACCCTTGCATTACAATCGCCCAAAAATATAAGAGAGGAATAATCATTCTGATTTAACAAATGGTTTACATTATTAAATTCACATTCCCAGTTTGCAGAATTTAGATAAACAGGAAGAATATACAGCGGCTTGTTATTAATTACAATTTTGATTACAAAAATATTTCCAAAATTAAGAAAACAGAAATCGTTAAACTTGAGATTTCCCCGTTTACAGCCAAAAAGAAATCCACCAATACCTCTACCAAATACGTTATTTTTATAAGCAGGCGCCCAAAATAACTCGAACAATGGAAAACAATTCTTAAATAAAATAATTTCCTCTTTTAAAACGTGTGTTTCCGATAACAAAAAAACATCAAATTCATCTATGTAATTTAACAAATCAAAATCTTTTCTTTTGCTTTTCAGTCCATTAATATTGTAATATAAAATTTTAAACAATTCAAATTCTTTAATTGAAATACCTTTCTGACAGACGGACTTATCTCAACTTCTCACCTCCATGACCACAGCATCATCCGCTCTCAGTTTCAAATTGCGCTGATCCGGTTTTAACATTACTCTCAAAACAGCTGCATTTAAATCCAAATGAAAAATCTCCATTATCTTCTTCACGCCATCTTCCTGTTTGTTGTATAATAAGCCTTTTGTGTCATCCCAGTCGAACATGTACCGTTCTATAGCCATACGATCACCTAATAGCGAAACTTTCAAACTATTATTTAGTTGTTTTATCTCCTTTCTAATCGCAGCCAATTTTGCTCTCCTCATTCGAGTTCCATATGAATAGTCTCGATGGACCACGAAAGTTGTACCTCTCAACCTGTTTGTTCTTTTAAGAATAGAAACTGTAGCCTGATAAGTAGAGAAATAAGCTAAAATAACATTATTTTTCTCAGTTTTACGGCCAATAGGGTGAGCCTCAACTAGATCCAACTTTCCCTCTTCTATTCCTAAAACTTCTAGGCAAAATAGACTAACTTGTTCTTTATAATCAGCATCATTTTTAACTTCCAAACCTCTGAAAATTAGGTTTTTGCGTTTAACATAATTTTCCAGGTTCTCCAATTGAGATTCCCTACTAGCATCTTTCACTCTTAAAGTTTCTATTTCCTTTCTCAGTAGAACATTTTCCTCTTTAACCACTTTTAATGTTTCTTCTATTAATGCTAAATCGGTTTTAGTAGCATAATTTTTAGAGTCTAACAGAGCGCTAAAAGAAGCCAATACCTTTTCCATAGACATCTTGCCTATTTCATCACTACTTTTTTTTGGGGTACTCATAATTGATTCTTCAGATATGTTCTGATGCCTTTTACTATCTTTGTTCAAATTTTCAGGTGAACTTAAACTTCTTTTCAGCGGCCTGTCAGATTGCTTATTATCTTTGGGGCTGAAATAGTTTTTTAAGCTGTTAGGCATAAAATTAATTTTAAAATTGCGTAATTTATATTTTAATGTTTTCTATTCCAACAGACGACTTGAAGTTAATAATCAAAAGACTCTTAGTCCACAGTTCATGTAAATAAATAATCACTCTTCCAACAGATTGTGCAGTACCCCCACCACCTACGGCACAATCTATCACAAAACACCTCTTTATTTAATAAATGTTGTAATATTTTAACTAATATCTAAATAACTAAACGCGCAACTAATTTGAAATTTTGTATAAATGTAAAACAAGAAAACTATTAAACACTGATAATTTTTCAAACGAAACCAACGCCTAAAACTCACAAAAAAACTCAAAAAATTGTAGAGCGACGTGAACAGTACAACAACTGACTGTAGACTCCAATCGAGGAAGTCGAGTGATTTTCAAAAAATGGACGAAAAAGAATTTCGAGTGTTGATTAAACACTACTTTATGAAAGGCAAAACGCCTCAGGAGACTAAAGAGAAGCTTGATAAACATTATGGTGACTCTGCACCTTCGATTAGAACAGTTTATAAGTGGTTTCAAAATTTTCGGAGTGGCCATATGGGCACAAGTGACGCTGAACGTTCTGGACGCCCTGTTGAGGTTACTACTCCAGAAATCATTGATAAAATCCATGATATGGTGATGGATGACAGAAGAGTGAAGGTGCGTGAGATTGCTAGTGCTGTGTGCATCTCGAATGAACAGGTACATAATATTTTGCATCAACATTTGGACATGACAAAGCTATCCGCAAGATGGGTGCCGCGATTGCTCACGCTTGACCAAAAACGAAATCGTGTGAAGTGTTGCAAGGACGGTTTGCAGCTGTTCCAGAAGAATCCGCAGGACTTTAAGCGTCGTTTCGTCATTGTGGATGAAACATGGATACATCACTTCACTCCTGAGACCAAAGAACAATCTAAACAATGGGTTACCAAGGGGGAATCTGCGCAAAAAAAAGGCGAAGACCGTTCCTTCGGCCGGAAAGATTATGGCGACTGTCTTTTGGGATTCGCAAGGAATAATCCTCATCGACTATCTGGAAAAGGGTAAAACTATTACAGGTGCATATTATTCATCGTTATTGGACCGTTTGAAAACCGAGCTGCAAGAAAAACGCCCACGATTGGCCCACAAAAAAGTCCTTTTCCATCACGACAACGCATCAGCTCACACCTCAGCAGTTGTGGTCGCAAAATTAATGGAAATAGGGTTCCAACTCGTTTCACATCCCCCCTATTCTCCAGACTTGGCTCCCTCGGACTACTATTTGTTCCCCAATATGAAGAAATGGGTGGCGGGAAAAAGATTTTATTCAAACGAGGAGATGATTGCAGAAACGACTGGCTATTTTTCAGACTTGGACAAATCCTATTATTCGGAAGGGATCAACAAACTAGAGCAGCGTTGGACGAAGTGTATAAGCCTAAAAGGAGACTATGTTGAAAAATAAAAAAGGTTTACCCCAAAAAATTAAGTAGTTTTTATTTTTGCACGGACTTTTCAAACGACCCTCGTAAGAGGCTTTTGTTATGTAGGTTAACTTGAAAGAAAGCATAAAAAGTTTAGCAGAAAAGTAAATGTTTTAAACATTTATTCGCTGAATAATAATAGAATTTATCACATTTTGCTACACATTTCAATACAAGCACCCTTAACTCGCTGGCAAAAATACCTACAGATCGTCGTAATTAAGAATTGTTTACTGTCTCACTAAAATTATAGGTTGCCGACCTCTGGTTTTAGAGTTTAGGCTCTTTTTTTTAAGTCGATTAAGTTGGTTCTAATAAATGAAATTATTTTTGTTTTGCAATAGTGCTGAAATTCAATTTTCAGACAGTAAATTTTTCTTCAATGATTAAAACTGAAAATGTTAAAAACAAGCCAAAAGATTTAAGGAAAGTAACAAATTTTTCTTATATTGTACATTGTTCATTGCTGAAAGTTTTGGTAATGCGCCTGGCGATCGCCCAGACAGTGCATTTGATTCCAGCCGTACAGAACGGTATTTCCGCAACTTCTCTCCGCCTCTTTTCCCATAATTTCCTTAATGGAAAAAAGGCGGATTGACAGATATCCTAAAAAGTTCTAATAAACCACTCTTAGTACACGTACCAAGCTAATACCATTAATTCATTATTATAATGCACTAATACGTTCCAATAATTCGAATTATAAATATTACCCAAGTAATATTTACACAATATCACTGTCGAAGACTTTGTTTTCCTGCCATTTTCTTTTTTTTTTATTTGTCCTTTTAATGAAATTTACACCTGTACCTACAGGGTACAATAGGTAAATGTGATAGGTATAAATCAATAGCGTGGCAGACGTGAATGACGGTCATCCAGTGATGGCCGCCATTAGTCACCCAGTTGGTCACGGGGCCAACGGCGCCTCAACCGTCTTCGAGGATTGGAGGGTAGCGTAATTGAAGATAAGTTTGCAGCTAAAGGGTTAGGATGAAGTGAGAGTTTTTAGTGAAAATTTTTATATCGAATTTTGGCAAGTTCGGAGATGAGTGGAATTTGGAGATCTGTACGAATTGTGTGGTTGCTAACATAGAATGGAGCGCCTACTATGCGGCGGAGTATTTTAGATTGGAGAGTTTGCAGTCTATTGATGTTGGATTTTTTTAGCTGTTCCGTAAAGTTCGAGTCCGTAAGTCCATATTGGTGAGAGAAGAGCTGTATAGAGTCGTCGTTTGTTCTGTAGTGAGAGTTTTGAGCGTTTGTCAAGTAGTCTGGCTAGAAGTTTGTATCGTTTGTTTAGTTCGGTACGTTTAAGTCTCGTATAGGGGTTTCAGGTAAGTCTCTTGTCTAGGTACATTCCAAGGTACCGCACATTTGACTGGTGGGATAGGTGTATGATGTAAGAAGACAGGTGGTGGAGTTTGACGTTTGAGTGTGAAGACTATGTATTTAGACTTAGTCGGGTTTTCTAACCAAGGTTCTATTGAGTGAAGGTGGGACTGTAGTGAGCGTACAGCGAGGATAGGGTCAGTGTGTGTGGAGAGAATGGCAGTGTCGTCAGCCAAGGTGTAAATAGAGGTATTAAGGTTAGAAGGTAAGTCGGCAGTGTAGATTGTGTAAAGAAGAGGAGCTAAGACAGTTCCCTGTGGCACACCAGTATGGACAGGATAGATGGAAGAGTGAGTAGTGCCTTGAAGAACTTGGAAGAATCTGTCAGAGAGATAAGAGCTGAGTATGAGGTAATAAGTGCTAGGAAGAATGCGCTTTAGTTTCCACAGAAGACCTGGCAGGCTCGGTCGAAGGTTTGCGATACATCGAGAAATACTCCAGCGCAGTATTGTTTTCGCTCGAGTGAAGTAGCGATGGTGTCTACAACACGATGGGCCTGCTGGATCGTCGAGTGTCATTTTCTGAACCCAAACTGATGGTCCGGTATAATTTCGAGAGATTCTATAATTTCGTGGAGGCGTGGTAACAGAAGTCTCTCGAATATTTTGTCCTGCTATTGAGTAAAATTCTTGGTAATAGCGATCTGCTAAATAAACTTTTATTTAAATTTCTGTAGAGTGCAGCAGGAGATATGGTTCATATTTCACGAATGACGTGTATGTTTTAGAAAGAGCAGTGAAGTGAAGCTGGTTAGTCCATTCTCTAGGATTTTTATTCCCCCGTACTTTTTGTATTAAATTTTTTACGGATCTTTAAGAAAAAAAGTATTAAGTACAAAAGACAAAACTTTACCCCGTAACTCCTAAAATCAATTACTCCAAAACTGTAAAAGGAAAAGTTAAAAAGTACAATTAGTTAAGTTCTTTTTTTTTAAGGAAAAAATAATTTTTGTTAAGTAGGACCATTCGTTCCTCCAGAAGTTACTTTTATCGAATATTCCTGAAAATATTTTTCAGAACTCAAGTTACTTTAAAAAAAGGAAAACTTGAGATACCAAAAATTCTACTTGATCGCTATACTTCCAGCTTTTTTTTTTTTGTGTGTGTTTTAAGAGAAAGAGAAACTAGAAAAATCCTGAAATTCAAAATTGCCTCATGTTATTTGAATGTATCTAGTTCGCATCACTAGAAATTTTTCCAGAATTCTGCTTAGTTCATCCTACAGTTTAACTTTTTTACAATATAAATGTAGTGTTATAATGAAGTGATTATATTAAGAAATGATTTATTATAATAATGTTGAAAGAGCCCAGCAAGGGAGAAAGATGAATGGTTTGCCTCGGGCACCAATTTAACTTCCTTTTGTTTACAGCTATTTCACCAATGTAGCTCCCAAAAATTATGGTTATAGCAATGCCAGGATTTCAATTTTAATAATGTTAAAGTGCTTCTTTTCAGACAGATTACTGAGATATTTTGGTCTTTATTGTTAGCTTTGTTTAAATAATGTTGAACTAATATTACTAAATTTGTTATAAGAGTATTTTGGCCTCCTTCCACCGCGAATATCTTTAAATGAAAAATGAAAAAATGTTTGTTTTTTTTAATATAAAAATAAAGGTTATTTTATTTATTAATAGAAAATTTATTTACAAAATTATGAATCTACCAATTACATGATCATAAAAGATAACAACCAATTAAGTAGATCTATGTAGCTGGTAAATTTAAAAATTAAAAAAAAAAAACAAATAAATATTTCAACAAATGTCTGGTAGCCAGCGTTTGCAATTGCCATTGGTTTTCATAATTGTGTCTTAAATCGAAATTGCAACAATCTCTATTCGCAAGCTATTTTAGTTTTCTGGTTCTAAGATTATTGGCACACAGAGTGTTTTTCAGTGCTCTGTCGGTATTCGGGCAGTGTTCTCTCGTCACGGATTCAATTTCCGGGTAGTGAACTGTAAAAGTTTTGTGGAAAATAAAAACTATAAGCGCAACCAGCTGAACATAAACCCTTGTTTTGATTCTAACTTCTAACCTAATCTCTGCCATTCCGGCTATATCGTAGCAATACAAATATAAAAGATACATTTTTATATTGACTTAAATAGGTAGGTTAAGATAAATTAAATAAAAAAATATTACATTTAAACAGGAGAACTGCATATTTTACTCTTCTTTTTAACACTAAACCTACCACGACCGGTCAATTGACTGTTTTTTAAATTTGATTTAAATTTTCTAATTACAGCGTTATCCTACCGCCATTAAACTTCACGACTTTTCCTAAAATGTGTATACAATTGTTTTTATAATATTCACTTCTTTTCCTAATATTTGATTTTTGAGAAAAATTTGTAGTCCCTCTTAACTACCGCGACCGGTCATTTGACCGGCTGAATATTTTCATTTTATTTACTTATTATTTAATATTTTATTTTATTTATTTATTTATTTTTGTAACAGAATTCTCTCAATTTGATAATGCATTTATCGGATTATTGTTTGCATGTGGTGCATATGAGGCGAAAAATGTACGATTTTGCCCTTTTCACTGGAACAAAAATAGGGACGAGCATTCTTCTCAAACACTGTGAGCAGAAATGTATAGACGGAAATTTTCGAGGTTTATTCGAGTGGATCAAAGAAATAATCGTTTACAAACCGATAAATTTGCTTTGATTTCTAAATTTTGGAACAAATTCGTAGAGAACAGTCAAAACTGTTCTAACCAAGAGCATATATCTCTTCCAAGGACGTTTGTTCCCAACAAAGTCAAGATGCAGATTTCCACAATACCGGACAAATTTGGTATCAAATCTTGGCTAGCGTTCGATGCAATAAAAGGCTTTCCATTTTTGGGAAAATGTGAAAGCAGAGAACCTATAGTTCCGCTTGGGGAGTTTGTCGCTCTGAAATTAGCAGAAATGTATACAGCTCGTGGAAGAAATGTAACCGTGGAAAATCTCGGAGATGGCCTCAACAAATAGTTTTCAATATCCTAGACTTAGCCCCGGGGTAAATGCATGGATTTTGTATCAAAAACTACCGGAAGTGAAATTTCAAAGCAAAACTTTGTTACCATTGCAAAAGCACGACAAATATTAGTACACGAACAAGTGGTCGGAAAATAGCCAAATAAGATACTGCAAAGGCAATAAGACTAAAAAATGCTGTCTAAAATGTAAAAAGTAAGTATGCGGGAAATTTGCAATTGAGAAGCCTGTAATTATAAAAAATGAAGCAAAAAAGATTAAAATCTACGAGATTTATTTTTAAACAAAAGAAACGACGCTTTTTCATTATTAAATAATTATTATCTTCATTTTAAAATAAGAAATTTAAGTAATTTTAAAGTCCGGTAGGTTTAGTGTTAATGACAAGTACAGTAAAAGCTCTTTTATCCGGCATTCCAACATCCGGAACGTTCTATAACCGGCAAATTTTCAACTAGCTACGTACTCATAAAAAAAATGTGTTGAAATGACTTTTGTTATACAGTAATTGTTATTACACGATTTGATTGTTTGGAAATACAGAAATGTAGACTATTTTATTGATTGTTTTTGAATTGGCTTTGCTATTAAGTAGGCTATCTAATACTTGTTTGTTTACATCACCCGGCACGTAGAAGAAGTAGACACAAGTGAAATAAATCCAATAGAAGAGATGGTTAGCTGCATTAAAAATCTTCCAACTTCAAATCATTTACGGGATGTTTCTCAAAACGATATTGAAGAGTGGGAAACATGCGTGTGAAAACACAGACGTATCACACAATGTAACTGATGAAGATTTAATAAGGGCAATCACAGAAGAAAAAACAGCTGACAGTGAATCATCAGATGAAGAAATAGTTCAAGAAAAATTAAACGTTTCATGGAGTAGTGCTGCAGATGCTTTTACAACGCTGCTAAAGTTTGTTGAAGGTGAGAAATGTTACTCGGCTCAGGAAGTTTTGCAACTGCATATGCTTCATTCAAAATTTGTTGGAAAACGATCATCGCGTATCAAACAGTCAGATATCCGCGATTATTTTAAAAATCATTAAAACATAACTCTTAATGTACTGTTATATTTAATTAATTTATATTAATTTCTTGTACACTCAATTTTAATGTAGTACTGTATCTAACAATATGGTAGGGCCTACTTTATTAGAACATAAAAGCCAGGTACAGTTCTGTATTTCACTGAGAAATTTTAAATAATCATATTTTACATCTAATTTACGTGCGCCTAAATTAGCGTTCTATTATCCGGAGATTTTCGATATTCGGCAACATGCCGACCCCGAGGGTGCCGGATATTAGAGCTGTTACTGTACTAGATTGATCTATATCGTCTCTGCGCTTCTTTCGGTATCGTTGTCAAGAACCAAAATGGAATTAGCAGCAGCCTGTTCAACTATTCATCTGAATAATTCGCAGGGCACTGGTGTACAGTCTAAGTTAATTCACTTGACTCTTTAAGTAGCTGTTAGTGCTGTTAGTTAGTTAGCTCTAATCCCTGGCGAGAAGATCATTTGCACAATTTAACTTTTTATAAAGCGGCCTTCAATTATAAAACACTTTTCCGTAAGAATTCCTACATTAGTTTACTAGCCAAAAACTGTAAAACTGACAATCTTGTTTGTCAGATTGTACGAGTAGAATGAGATATAGAATTGAATATTGTTAATAGAAAGTCGAACAGACAAATTGGCATCCATCGAATTATTTGAACTCTTCGCCTATACTTTTTTCCCCTTTCTTGATTGACGACTGCTGACAAAACAAACAACCATAATGTAGATAGCCTGAAAAACAGAGTTTCCACCCTTCAACGTCAGTAAATATTCTGCAAAACTCAAAGCGAAGAAGACATATTTACAGCGATTTGGTTAAGACATTTCTTTTCCTCCCATTTCTAGTATAACATCTAAGATAAACTGAGAGAATTCAAATAAAAATTGTTATTTTTAAGGCCCCAATCCACCAAATTTCGTTAAAAAAGTTTACCTTTCTTTCACAAGTGAGTGAACATTACTTTTGATCACTGTTTTTAGGTGCTACTGCTATCTCGTTACAAATGGTATCATTTTTTATAATCAATCACCAAAAAATTCCTTTTTTTTCGTTCAGCAAATATCACAACTGGAAACAAAATTGGTACGGAGAAATCGTTAAAAACCTTTATTAATCGCTGAACTTTAAATTAGGTATTTGACTTAATGAATTTACTGAATCCTGATAAATTTGCAGGAAATATTGCGCAAATTACATTAAAATGACAATAAAGGAAAACTGCACCCCATCATTCCCTCAAAAAAGTGCCTTATTAAAAATGATTTAGCTGGATAAAGTTTTCAAATGAACGTAACAGATCTACCTACAAGTTGTGCGATTAAATAGCAAGAGAATATTTGAAACAGTTTTCAATTTAATCTCTGAAAAACAGAAAATAAAAAAGTCGATTCAGTGAAGTGGCACTTCAGGTGGGCTGATTTCTTCAAAAGTTTTTTACCGCCATTTATTGAAGCTAATTTTCTTGAAGACTTCGAATCGAAATACCATCATTGAATTTTCCCTTATTTGACCACTGAGTTTCACGCCATTATTAGCTTGTACACTCGTTAACAAACACACTGACACCTTCAAAACAGTCATTTCTATCTAAAATTTTAAATAGAAAATCTGCACAATTACTATAACTTCTTTTAGCAGTTGCGATAAGTATAAAAAATAAATTCTGAACTTTAAAAAAATTATTCTTCTTTTCCAAAGAAAATTAAAATAGTTTGCCCGTTTACTAAGAGGCATAAATAAGATGCATTTGCGTTGCAAAAAGAGCAACTTTCGTCAGCAATAAAAACTACAACTGCTTAAAACAAAAGTAGAATCTATTTAGTTACTTAAAAGTTATATACATCAAGTAAACACAAAATAGTTACCACATTGTAGTTTAGAACTTCACAAATGTTCTTACTACGAGTAAAAAACAAATAAGTATTTATATTTATGACTTCTATTTCTTTCTATTTGTTTTATTCTCCATTTTTACTTTTTATTTTTTAATTTAAGGCGTGACAACATCTGAGGTTATTTTCCTCAGTGCACTACCAGCCTCCGGACAGTATTCTCTCGTCACAGAAAACACTGTCCATCTGTAAGAGCTGTTAGAAGCTTCTAGGAAAAAGAAGATCTTAGAGAAAACCAGCATCTGGATTCGAACCCGGGATCTCCGTGTTGGAATCCAGTGTACGCTAACCACTGAGCTGATCCCTTTCAGCCCATTGGCTAAGCTCAAAGTGTACTTTTAATTGCATTACTTTATTGAAGTCTACTACTGCAAGAGAAGGTAATAGTGCACATTTTCGATTTCAGTTTACAACGGGAAGTTCCCTAAGTAATCTAGTTTATTGAGGAAATCCACGTTTGGAAAAACTCTTATAAAAAAAAAGTTACGTTTTTGCTCGAATATTCATTCATACGTTTGTTAGGTTATTGATTTCAATTCATTTTATGTGTTCCTCTAAAATGAACTCTTAGTTTGATTAGTACCCAGTACCCATGCCTTACTTTCCAGAGCTAACCACCAATCAAGTAGAGATTAATTCATCGAGAAGTTTTAATTACAATGATGGGTGATACTCCTGTAAAATCGAATTTACACAAAACTAGCAACTTCGCCTAATGTAATAACCCTATTAATAAACTTCAATTTTAGGTTGGTTCTTTGTTACGCTATAAAACCAAGAGATGAAACTGAAATTGGATAAAAGCGCTTGCACGCTGTCCACAGCTTACGTACTTTAATTTTATGAAAATTTGGAATTTGTTCAAAAGTATATTTATTGTACAGGTTCCTTACAATAAAACAATGAGGTTGAAGAATGACTGACATTCTTATACTTCAAATCTCAAACCCTTTGGTGCTACCTGGAAACATGCAGAGAAAAGGCCATCGGGCACTGCCAGGAGATTTCGCTTGGATAGAAGTATTTCTTACGGACTTCTAGACTACTTGATTTAGAAATTAGGCGCCGTTAACGGACGCAGAAGTTCATGCATTCTTAGCATTTAAAGCGTCTCTTTAATCAGGTACCTCCACTTACTTACACGGTCTACCACTACAACAGACCCTCTTTGAACTAGAGACATTTTACTTCATAGCATCATTTCTTGCTAATCAATGCGTTGTCCATTTTCAGAATGTCTTCATAAAAGTATGATGTTACGGTCTACGACTGTCCTCTAGTCTGAAAGTTCCTCTTTCTCATGTACTTTCTTTTTTGTCTGCAACCGATCAGATGTCATGAACGAATAATTATAATGCATTTTATTTTTTAATTTTTCGCATTTCCACCAACAGTGAAATCCAAGTTCTACGCTGAAAAACAAAAAGTAGAGACAGAATATATCTTAGCTTGGTGGGCCGTGTATTTACCGCTCGGCCATCTTGACCGCTACTTTGGGTAATACGTATTTTACCTCATTATCACACCAGGATTCAGGTTAAACTCTAAAGGATTCTGTAGACTGAAACGCACCACCTGAAAATTCGCTAAATGTTAAACATTTTAGGAGCTTCTTCTTCTTTTATTTGCTCTTTTATTAAATAAAGACAGAAATTCAATTGAAAAGGCAATGTAAACCAGAAATATGTATTTGGCATAAGACAGAAAGTCTTGAAAAATATTATGCCTATATCATGGAAGGTATTGAAGGATAAAGAAAATTTGTCTGTCGGAATGTATTGTGATTGAAGATGGCACATTGATAATTTTCTGGAGATGATGGAAAGGCCCAACCATGAATCAGATATGGGGATGACATGGAACAATCCTACTTTCTGTCACAGTTAGGAAATTTCAATTCTGTTGTTCAGTGATTGCCATCATATTCTACAGAATAAAAATAAAGTTTAATATTTCTATTTTGTGTGTAGCATTCCTTAAAGAGGTATATCTAAGATTTTATATTCTATATTTAAGTCTATTTGTTTTTTATATTCGTTCATTAATTGACAGCAATGAACAGCAGTTAGATAATTTAACTAAAATAAAAAAATAAGTTAATCCAACAAAGCTGGATTACTTGGCCATTTCGCGTTAAGCAACTTGCGGTCATTTTTTATTCTAAATGAATAAAACTGCCTGGGTTTTTAGAGACTGAATCGCTTCCCAATTTTTTCGTGTCTATTGAACAACAACGCTCAAGCCAGGTCAAGAGCGAACCAAGATCTTTTTTATTTTATTTTGTAATTTACAATCTGTACACATTGTATACAATAAGTACATATGGAGAGATGGTGCGGGAGGAGAGAAACTACCCAGCGGTAGCACTCTCTATAGGAGAGAGGAGAGATAGGAGAATTTAGGCCTTCAGACCTCAAGGAAGTCGCGGGGCCACTGGAGATTCAGTCGGCGAGGAATATTAGGGATGTCAGAGGAAGCGAGAGACTGTACAAGAGGAGTAGAGCTAGTCGAGAGAGTAGTATGGAATATTTGGTATTTTGGTATTGGTTATTTACCTAAAGTAAAAGTAAAGTAAAGTAATCGCCTATTTTTTCAGGCGGGGCTTAACGTCCAACTACTAATTAGGTGTCATGGACGGAGGCGACTAGCAAACATACTTTACTGTAAATTTCTTTGATTAACCATTAAATAAAATCCAAAGCCTAAGACAGGGGAATCGAACCCAGTACCACAATACATATTAGCATCGCAGGTCTCGCTGTTATAAACATATTCCAAATTTAAAAGTTTAACTTTCTTGTTCACACAGAACCAAGATCTTAAAATTTCAATCCAGGTAACCTTTTTCTCTATTCCTCAAAGAGCTTATTAATAACCGAAGCAGAACGTACTTCTTAATTAACTACAATAGTTTAATGGTTTTGAACAAATTGAAGAATATCGTTACTTTGCTCCTTATTAAAAGTAAATTAGTAAAGGTTTAAAGTTTTCGTGGGAGAAAAGCAGATTCGTCTCTATTATAGTTTTACCATCAAAAATAAATTTTAGCGAGTACCAACCATAAGTTCAGCTTCACAACAATCACACCATATCCTCAACAATTTCACCAGTGGTCTACCTCAATACTTCATCGGTAGATCTTCTTGAAAGCTCTGTCTTAGCTAACTCTCTTCTATCACATTTTGCAAGATTCTTCGAGCCCTCTTAGACCTCTATTCTCCCCTCTATGTGGCGTTTAAAGACTTATTTTGATTCTCATTTCAGAATCGTTCAACTTAGAGTGCTAAATTCTAAGGTATATTGATTTCCCTCAACAAATAAATAACTACTCACTACTTTTACCTACTTGAATAGCTGTTAGGGTGTAAAGTAACCATTATTTTCCATATAATGTTAATAGTTCCTTCGACATTTTCTCTAACTTGCTTTAAATATTTTATAATCGGCTGAACATTAACAAACAAGCTAGAATCAATCCTAATCGCTAATGTCGTAGCAACCCTAACGATATATTTTATAGATTATTAACAGCGATTAACAAAATTAAATAAAATAAGCTCATTGCCATAAATAACTTTCTAACCATTATAATAGTTAGTACAAAGGACACGTTATTGATAGAATTTCAATCAACTATTAATAACATACCTAACTACTTTCGGATTAAAGCTACTCAAATTTGTTCAACTGGGAAATCAGTTGGTAAAATGTTCTAGTTTCACTTAGAAGAATGAGAAAACAATGAAGCCTGGTAGTTGGTGAGTTGGCAAAATTACTTTTCCGATTTCCGGAGAGACTTAAGTCCAGTTACATGGTTCCCACACCATGCCATTTTCATCTTATTGTCCTTGTAGTGGTATTTAACTGCTTCCAAGTCACTTGTCAACCGAGTGGGAGGGTCAATTTCTCGCTTCTCTGACCACATTAAATCAAATTTAATTTTTGTTTTCTAGAACTACATTCTGAGACTGGGCTGCCCAATTATTGTAATAACCCTCGCTATAAATTAAATATGTCAGAAAAGAAAGCCTGGCGTGAATCATGGAACTTGCTCTTTTTGTTAGCATTATAATATTAATTTATTTTATATTTATTGCTGACTTAATTAATTTATTAATTAATCAATTATCGGCGGTGTTCAATGTGTAAGAAAGATGTTTGTCAAAAAAACATTTTCTGGTCTTAATAGAATAAATCTTTATTATAATATAAATATGTACGAAAATAAATAAATATACGGAGTATCAATGTACAAAACATTGTAACCTTCATAACAAGTATAAAGGTTAAGATGAAGGATTAGAATGCAGGAAAAAAGGAAGGAAAAACCTGCAGCTAATTCTGGTCATAGCAGCGC
The DNA here is from genome assembly GCF_049639745.1 of Rhodnius prolixus. NCBI lineage: Eukaryota > Metazoa > Arthropoda > Insecta > Hemiptera > Reduviidae > Rhodnius > Rhodnius prolixus. Next base: position 30,384,041 of record NW_027411581.1, on the reverse strand, counting down.
TGAGATTATTTTGTCAATTTTCAATAGCCTTAATCAAACCCCGAATATGTTTGAAAACATGAGATATTTTGCTTTTATGTTGTCAATAACTGCACTGAGAAAGCCATCGGAAACAACGTCAAATGTTGGCCCGCATTGAAACGATACTTTAGTGACGTTTTAAAGAAAAGAGACTATTTCGATTGGGTGATTCTATCCGAAAGTTTATTATTGGCTCCGATGGCGGGACTTAAACCACATTTCTTTTAAATTAATTTTATCGAGAATTTTTACACATGCACAGAAATAGATGCAAAAGTAAATCAGATGACTTGAAATATTAGATAAAAAGCGAGTGTACTGATTGGTTGAAGGCCAACAACCACAAACTGGCATGACTGGCGTGAATGACGGCAATCCAGTGAGAACGGTTGTTTATGTACCATTAAAGCAAGAGGTTTACGATAGCCGCACTAGACAGTCATACATAGTTGTTTGTAAGACCATCGGGGAGGATTAGCAAGGAAAGTGAAGCTTGAGAGGACTTGGTCTGAACGATTCGTGTGAGAGGATGAGGAGTGAAATTTGAAGAAACGGGATTTGGCGAAGAATTAGAAGTAGAACAGAGACGAAGGACATTTTAAGGTCATTGTGGTTAGAGCCGTAGAGGAAAGCAAATGAGTAAGGTACTTAGGATTTTGGATTGAAGGAATTGAATTCGTTAAAAGCTCGATAAGGATGAATCACCTAAATTAGCGATCAAAATCACTCTGCCTTAAACATCCCCCTTTACTTCACTTTCACCTTTGGGAGGGGGGGGGGATTTTGCCAAAAATAGCTCTAAGACTTTCTTCCTATATTCATTGTAACCGTTAGTCTAAAACTACTTCTTAGTCTGTTTTAGCGAAATGGATGATTAAACTTGACTGTGAGGGTGATTTATGTCAATTTTTTTGTTTTTTCCTGATTTAATCCTTAGTAATTTTAAAGAAAATCAATCGGCATTAAGTACCACTTTTTAAATTGATTTATTTTAAGCGAAGTTTTAGTTCTGAAATGAGTTCATTACGTAAAAGGCTAAAATTTCTGATGTAGATCCTAACTACACTTAATTGTTGTATTAACAATGTTGAATTTGACAACTCCAAATTTCAAAGGGAAATTATGGTCTGTTTTCCAGCTTTACACAATAGGTTTTATACTCACCACAATTTTCAAATCGTTAGGTAACAATACTAATTCTTTAAGTTTCTTTGTGTAAATTCTTGACTGAATATCAGTCTAAAATTTGAGCAACCTATAATAAATTTATTTAAATAAGTTCAATAATATTTTATAATATACGTTATACGAGTATATGAATGTATGTATTTACTAAGAATAGACAATAATGGAAAACTGGGCATAACTAGAGCGGCTTTCACTGAGTGGATATGATATTGCTTTGTATATCTATAACCGCATTTCCAATATCCGGTATTACGTTGGATACCACCCACATCGAGGACAAGTCAAAAGTTAACCACCTTCATACCTGGTGCATGTACATGGAACGTCTCTATAGATGGAGTTACTGGTAGAGTGGTAGTTATTCTGCTCCATGATGATGACTTGGGGCACGCCCATACCACTTGCCAATGTCATCTAGTTGGCAGACTCCTCTGGGGTAACAAAGTTTTGGGATATCTCTTGACACAATGAACCCTTTACTCACAGTACCTTCTTACACCCAAACACTGGTTTAGTTTAGTTCACGATATCGACCTCGTACCCGCCTACCCTGGGTGTCATTCTAAGTTTGGTAGCTGCGTTGTGGCGCTGCTGTTAGCATTGTTCACATAGTAGTTCTCTACTATTGTGCATCTTGTAATATTGTCATCTTTTGTTAAATCATTTAATGATCTTTTTTTTTCTAAAAATTTTGTAACAACTTCTTCAGCTAGTTCAGACTCCTAAGCAGGTAATCCACCTCCTGCAATGTTCTTAGATTTTTTTTTCTTTCCTAGTTGCTCCTTACAGCTCACAGTGCGCGACGATATACAGCGATGTTCATAAGGAGAGGATCATGAACTGAAGTGAACCTTTCAATGCACTGAAAATTTCCCGGCGCCAATAACATGTATGCGTGCCTTATGATCTACTATAATCTGGAAGGTAAGGTCCCATAGGGAAGTAAAATATTAACTTCGGCACATTGCGCTCCCTGAAGAAAATAGATCAAATCTACCTTATCTAGCATATCGGCCTTCTCTGTGCTTTTGACTCTGGTACCCAACGTATCCTTTTGCTATTGTGATTCAAATTCCTTGCAGCATTCGTTGGCGCGTCTTAATTAAAAAAATTAATAAGATAAAAATAAGCAATTAACTCTTACCGTAGAATTCCGAGAATGGAAGCTATTAATCTTTGATGAACAAGAAGTCTTTCAGCAAAACATCTTATGGCCTGCCTAATTGAGAGGCTTGTCGCAAGTTGAAAATGCCAGAAGGATGCTAGCTGAAGCAAAATGTGAAGCACGGTTTATGTATGGTTCGAAATGTGTTTACATACATTTAGAAAAGTTGGACTTACATTCTAATGGGCGGAGATACTGATTTTTTTATTGAATTTTTATTGAAAGTGTACGCTGGTGTTGTCTATTTTAGATGAATCCATACTTATGTATCAATACATAAGTTCACACATACAAATCGTGCATCCTCTCTGTTGCTTGAGGCAGGCCGCTTCTTTTTAGCCCCTAGTGTTGGTGTTGAAGCTAGCGTTGGTGGCTCCTTACTCACCATTCATCGCCAGTGACCTCCACTTCAGTTAATGATAATTTTAATAACTGCACAGTTCGCATTCTTCAAAAAAATTAATAAATTTTGAAAGTAATTTTTAAAATAGCAATTTTGGCACAAATTTAGCCTTTCTATGCATGACGAGCACTATAAGGACATGTCCTGAACCTATAGCTGTCATAAAGATGCTCCTTAATCAGATGATGGTTGAAGATGGAGTAAGAAACTTACTGTGGACTAGCTTTCTTGTCCTGAAAAAGACAAACTGTCTGGTTAATAGCCGTAAGAGATCTGAGATATGTTTTGGTCTAAATTCCGTAAACTGACAGATTTCCTCACAGACTCCTAAAACAGATTGTTCTAGTACACTATAGCACTTGCAATTTTTGTGGCTAGATAGGAAAATTCTGATACATCTTCTAATTGACTGCCATGATTCAAAAAGTTTAAGTTTCCCAGGTACTGAAGGAGGACGGCACAAACTCCAGGAGAACCCTCGCAGATTCTTGAGTTTCGTTCTACATCTTGGACTAGAGAAGTTGCTGAAGGGATTTTCTTGGCTCAATTAATTGGTGGTAATTTCTATTGAGATATTTTGAACGATTACGTCCAATCAGATGGTTTTCTAGAAACAAATGTCAATATAAAATCAGAGCGTCCTGCAACTCTCGGTCTTTGAACAGAATAGTGCTTTCGCATTCAAGTGCGTCCTTCATAAACAACAAAATTCGGGACTTAAGGTAAGACTTATTTGCGGTGTAACTCATTTTAGAAAATTTGATTTAAAAAAAAAAACTACAGTAACAGTTTAGGGAAGAGATTTGCTCAGAGTTTAGCTCACTGGGAGATCCCGGTTTCGAATCAAGCTACCGGCCCTTAAATTTTCTTTTCCTGGAAGCTTCTTCCTGTCGAGAAAACATTGTCTGGATGCCGGCAGTGGAAAGTTCTCGTGACGCTGATGACCTCTTTAGTTTACTCTTAAATTTAAATAAATAAAAAATAAATGTTGCGCTATTTTTGAAGAGAATTCTTTTTGTCTAACATTATTATTGGAATTATTTATTCAACATTCTTGAAAGAGAAGTTATGAGAGATATTAAATATCTTACACAGCAGCAGTTACTCCTCCTTTTCTGTCCAGAGTTTCTAAACCGTTTAAAAATAATTTTATAAATTAAACTTTACTTAAAACAAAGTTCAACATGGTTATGTTAAATTTTAGCACGGTTTAATAATTTAAAGAATAACTTTGATACGGATTTTGTTAAGAATAATTTGCAAAATCAATCATTATACGTAGCACTTAAAGTTTTTTAATAATTTTACGGGCCATTTATTTAAATATTTATGGATTTGTTTCAAATTTATTCCATTAAATAATTTTTAGCGCATTTGATGGTTAGAATATTCCTCACTTAGCACGGAATGTTTGAGATATCGCAAACGATCTGCGGCCTCACATGTTGATAAAAGAACTCGAACCTGTTACTTGTCGATGACGAAAAAGTCTCACTCACACCCGGATACCTCCTGTAAATCTATTGGAGAAGCTAAACTTTACTGAACATTTAGTTATCCTTTTGTAAGTACAGTTGTGGGTCTGCCAAAAGTTATTTGACTGCAAGTAATCATGACTGATTAAACTTCTCACCGTATCTCGTATTAAGAACTCAGAGTTATGTTTTCAGTTTTGGAGTAAAATCCTTCTTTAAGAGTTAGATCGTCCCTCTGTGAAAACTAATTGTTTAAAAAAATATGCTTCGAATAAATCGATTATTTGTGTTATGTGCTAATTTTAGTAAAAATTGTTATTTTAAGATGTGGGTTTATTCCTTTCTTTTAAATAATATTAAATTATTTTAATTTGAATTAATATTTAATTTGTATTCTTTTCTATTTCATTTTTCAACAATATGGGTTAGGTAATTGTTTTTGTTGCCTATTTATATTCAATTTTATAGAAGATTATTATTATTATTACTATTACTTTTTTGTGTATAAATACTGTAATCATTTGTATGGCTGAGGCTTCACAAATAAATAAATAAATATAAAATGTTTAATCAGTTTCAATGAAAATTTAAGAGAGTTTAGGAACCTATCCTGCTATCCTGTAATGAAACATTTTAGGCTAGGCAATTTTCTTCAATTTTGGAATCCCAGTTCTGCTTTCAATACCACTTCAATGTTATTTTGGTGGTTATAAGGCCGCACCTCAATTAGTAAATCTTTTTTTCTTTTAAATAAATAGCAGACTGTATAAATGTAAAATATCAATGTACAAAATATTATTTCATAAACGCAGGAACAGGCATTCTAAGTCAGATTTAAAATTAGTGATGTGAGATTTGTACATTATCAATAAGAGATAAGACTTTTACAACCCAAAACCACAACCGCTCGTCGCACCGCAAAAAAAGTTTATCAGGAAGGAAGTATCCTAGCAACAGGTTCAGTGCCTCGTCATTCTTCTCCTCTGCCAGACAGATACACCATGATGTTGGAACTATACGAAAGGGCATCTTAAGCGGCTTAGAGACTTGCATTGTTTGAGAGCATTGGGCTTGCACATGTGCTATGAACCATAGAATAACTTTGGTTATTAGAGGGATGTTACCAATACATCCGTTTGGGTCGCATTTCCTGGGGCCTTGTCTCGCTCCTCTATTTATTATTTCATTTACTGTACTTAGACCACGCGAGAAAACTTTTTTTGTCTTGCTATGTACCTTAATCGAACGCGATATTTCTTTCTAAAAAGAGTAAGAGAAGCTACAATTGGACGCAAGCGCAGAAAATGTAATTATCTTACTGCTTTTCTCTTTACTTCAAGTTACTGTGTAACATACGTGTCCTTCGAGAGCTGTACAAAAAATAATTATCTTTATAATAAGAAATGTTCTAATGTTGCCTCTCAAGAGAATATATACCCTGGTATTTTAATTTATTCAAAAGCCTAAAATTTCTAATAAACAAGTACTTTTAGGCGTAAAAAAAAATATGTATTAGAACTGCCTAAAACCCGAACTGTTAGAGTGGAGAATTCGTGTCAAACATTAATATTAGTTATCTTGTGCGCAATTAAGTTTTCTTGCAAGCAATTTAAAGCTGACACAAGTCTCTTATCAAGTTTGTTTATATTTTAGTCGTGCATTGCATGGTAGAAAATAAATAATAACGTGCATAAAGTAAAATGCAGTCACTTTCAAACACGTTCTGTATCCCTATTTCACTTTAACGATTAGGTTTTCTGAAATAACTTAATTTTTTTTATCAAATTTAAAGGAAATAAAAGTTGAATGATTACTTGAGGGTCCTTTAATTTCCATCTTTTCTTCCTTTATTAAATGTTGCTTTAAATAAATCTTGAAATAATTGCACTCTGCAACTTCAAGTGATCAATTAGGCCTACTCCCCACAACTTTCATCACACTTGCCCTTACTTGATATCAAATTGATATCACTTTTATCATGTTCATCCCAATGGACTTGGTCCTTTTAAAAAAGTGATTAAAGACTAACAACGAAAGTGGCTGAATGAATGAACTTTTCGTCTTTTCACTGACCACTTGTTACGACTATTTGTCTTATTCAAACCCTTTTTTGACCGCAATACTGAGGCTTCTCCTTTTTTGTAAGCGGCTCACGCCCTATGAAGATGTCATAGATCGGATGTGAACTGAATTCCTAAGAGCTATACCTGATGAGATAAATTAATCATCACTTTAGTATAGGAAGTTCCAAAAAAACTTAACTAGATTGCAGAATTCGGTGCAAACTGAGGAGGCACCCGCAAAGGTATGTTTCCATTTGCAAAATTTAATCTAATTTACTTCTTTTCAAGTCCAGTTATAAATTGGGTTTGAATGGAAAAATCGGTTAGTGGCCATTGTTTTATTTCCCTTAAAGCGTATAAGAAAAAGTCTGCCAACTTTTGAAGTTCAATTTATCCAGAAGCGTTTTTGAAATTACTTGAGTGTAAAAAAAACTATTCACATTTTAAATAATAAATTGAAGACAAATTTCAAGACATCTCTAAAAGAATTCTCTGAAAAAGCGGATGGCTTATGAAAAGCTATGTTAACCGGTTATTTAAATATGGGTTTTATAATTCATATGGCATTGATCAGGCGTCGAGGACATATGAATATAATCCAGTTAATTTCCAATTAGGATACTGGTTTTTTTTTTTTTTTTTTTTTTTTTGGCGCATCAACAGCTAAGGTCATTAGCGCCCGGAGCTTTTTCCAGTGCACTGCCGGCCTCCGGACAGTGTTCTCTCGTTACAGACAACACTGTCCATCACCGGACAGTGAGCTGTAAGAAGCTCCTAGGAAGTGAAAATCTAAGGGTCAGCTGCTAGATTCGAACCCGGGACCTCCGCGTGGGAGTCCAGTATGCTAACCTCATAGCTAATCCCTTCCCTATTAGGATACTGTTATTTTTATTTTTACAATGATTTGCCAATTAATAAGGCGTCTTGTTAGAAATTGTTTTTTTACCTCGCCTATGCCCTTAAATTCTTCTTTTCAGTTTTAATTAGGCATTTCTTTTTTGTCACAGGTTGTACAGAACAATTCTTGGTCTAATTAATTTTAGGCTGCCTATAATAATTAAACTGAAGAATTTTGGAAGAAAATATTGAGAAAGAGAATGTCTTTAATTTTGGTTGGCTGTGAGAGAAAGAAATAATTAAAAACTAAAATTAAATTTTTTTTATCTACACAGAATAATATTTTAATAATCAGTGAATTGTGTACACAAGTTATTAGGTTTTGTTAAATAGAATTGTTTTAATTTTGTTAGAAACTTTTTTATGACTAAAAGATATTCTTTATACAAATATTCTTATTTATACATTTTTATACATTGAAGCATTCTGTTAGAATTATTTTGATGTTACAGTCATTTTAATTATTTATTTATTTATTCTGCAGCTGTAATTTATTTTTCAATAAGCAAAAGTGATTAGGGTAAGGAAATGGTGCAAATACATATGCACGCATATAATATGCATATACATGCACGTCCACATGCATGTGCACCCAGAGACATGAGTGGAATGAACGACGACCATCCAGTGATGGAAGCCGTTAGTTAGCCAGATTGGCAAGCTTACACAGCAACCATCCTAGGAGGTCGGCGTTGAGATGGTCGCATGGCCACCGCCGCTCTAGTATGCGATGTGGATTTGAAGGAAGTGCTGTAGTAGACATGTTGTGGATCAGAGGGTTGTAATGACTGTGTAGATTTGAGTGTTCTATTTATGGAGTCCTTGCTATTTCAGAGGCGAGTGGAATATTTAGATCGGAGTTATTGGGTGATTGGAGACGTAGAAGAGAGCATTAACTATTGTTCTCAGGATTTTAGACTGTAAGGTTTGAAGTCGGTTGATGTTCGATTTTTTGGTAATTCCGTGGAGCTGTATTCCGTACGTCCATATTGGTGCAAGTAGAGCGATACATAGTTTTCTTTTGTTCGTCAGGGTCAGTTTAGAAGGTTTGTCGAGTAGTCTTTTCAACATTTTATATCTAAGATTGATGTCGATTCGATTGAGTCTCGAATGGGGGGTTTTAATAATTATAATTATTATTTATTTATTAAAATAATGTTAAGTTGGTTTGTCAGGTAATTAAGTTGTTAGTCTTCACACTCAAACGACAAACTTCACCACCTGTCTTCTTACATCATACACCTATCCCACCAACCGACCATGTGCGGTACCTTGGAATGTACCTAGACAAGAGACTTACCTGGAACCCCCATACGAGACTTAAACGTACCGAACTAAACAAACGATACAAACTTCTAGCCAGACTACTCGACAAACGCTCAAAACTCTCACTACAGAACAAACGACGACTCTACACAGCTCTTCTCACACCAATATAGACTTACGCACTCGGAACTTTACGAAATACAATCCAAAATACTCCGCCGCTTAGTAGACGCCCCATTCTATGTTATGTTAGCAACTACACATTACATACAGATCTCCAAATTCCACTCATCTCCGAACTTGCCAAAATCCGATATAAACATTTTCATCAAAAACTCTCATTTCATCCCAACCCTTTAGCTGCAAACTTGTCTTCAACTACACTACCCTCCAATCCTCGAAGATGGCTGAGGCGCCGTTGGCCCCGTGACCAACTGGGTGACTAATGGCGGCCATCACTGGATGACCGTCATTCAAGTCTGCCATGCTATTTATATACATTCATCTCATTTACTTATTGTACCCTGTAGGTACAGGTGTAAATTTCAATAAAAGGATATTAAAAAATAATAACGTTGGTTTTATCTAGATCGAATATTTTATTATTTTATCTAAATCTACATATCTACTTCGATTTATTTCCAATATATTATTCTTAATATCTGTTATTATTCTAATTGTTATTTACTCTTTATCAATAGCATGGTCCGTGCGTTCTTCGTCTAATGGCTATTGAAGGTGTCTTTATTATTTAGATCTAAAGAGTATTTTCTTCCTGTCTGTAATTACTTTAAAATAAAATTCCACTACTGCTTCTACTTACCTCCGCATAATAACAGGTTGTTGTGTTAGGATGAGTTGAAATGTGAAAATGCACGAAGTGACAACAATACTGCCATGAGGGGAGTTGACCAGCACAGAGTGTGCGGGAAGAGCAGGGACCTTACTAACTCAGCAATATCTGACAGAAACATATGACTAGATAATCTGGTAACAGAGGTTCAGAAGAATATTTTTCATCTTCCATTGTAAACCCGGGTGCCAAAACCAATTAAATACTTGTTCGATGTCGAATGACACCCGATCAATAGTTTGTTCATGTTCCAGTAACATATTCTTTTATCATTTTTGTTGGTTTGTTTATTTTTAATTATTGTTTTATTTATCTAACATATTAAGTCCATGTGCCTACCACCTGTGTGAGTCAATTTGTATAAAAACAGAATGAACAAATCTGCTGAGAATGCTCATACTAAATAAAATTGTAATTTAAATGACGAAGTTTGTTATTACATTGAATTTCAAGGTAATTCATTTGTTCTTAACTGACCACAAGGTGGGACTTACCGCAAATTACTTCAGAGCTTAACTAAGTAGACGGACCACTTCAAGTTTCATGGCAAGTGTGGTTTCAAATTTGAAGTAATCTACAGCCCCAGAACTTCCCTAAAACTGCTAGAAATGGTTAATTTTGTTTTAAGCATTTTGTTTAATAACCTTAATATTTTGTATAGATTCACAGTTTTGGGCAGTTTTAAGGAGCATTTATAACCATTTGCTGTAAAACGAAGATTTCGATTTGTAGCATGGTCATAGATCTAACCAAGGAAGAAATTGAACAGGTGAAAGCTTTCCTGTAGGAGACGAAAATAGATTGACAAGAGTTTAAACGCTTAAAAAAAGAGAGTTTAGGGACCTACATACAAAAAAAGATGCATTACATGCCATCACAATCATTTTTTTTTCGGCGCATTGACGACTTGGCCATTAACGTCGCTCATCCATCTAAAGCCAATCGTGCTGGCTTGGCGCCTACAATAACAGACACAATCCGTTATAGCCCATTGTGTTACAAACACAATTCGTTCACCTTCGCGTCATCTATAGTGGAACAGCTTCCTCTTGCAGCCCATGTGTACAAGGATGAACATCTTAATTCCGTTTCTGTTCGAAACCCACTCTACATGGTGCCCTACCAAATCAGGAATAGAATGATTTCCGATTCAGCGTTCATAACGCCGCCATTTAACTCGAATAAGCCTAATTAAGCCATCTGTATCTCCATTATGAAATCATTTCATCCCTACTATCTAATTATAAGAAAGATGAAACATTCATTAATGAATTCGTAGCTGCAGATGTTTGCTATTTTTTTTATGAATTAACAATAAAATTGGCATCCGCTCTATTATTTTACGGAACCCTTTTGGAAAAATGAAGAAAACAGTCTAACTCCTTCGATCCTTTTAACTGTTTTTGCCTCGCGAATTATCGCTTCATCAAAATGAATTTTTTATAGCGCCATCGCTATTCGGCTCCTTTATGAGGTTTCGTATGTATTCTTATAGAACCAAAACCGTGATGCGTCTGATAAAATCATAGTTTGCGGTACTTTGTTATCCAGCTTCTCCTGCTTGGATGAATTTCATTCAAACGCTCCAGTACCTCATGAGTAAATGGGAGAATGGATAGTGGACAGTCTTTGCCATCGTACCTTCCCAAACCGCCCGTCGCCCATGGAAAGGTTAACCAACAGCTGAATAAGAGTGACGGCAAGGCTGCCACCTCCTGCCACTTTCCAACTCTGCACCCCTGTGAAAGATACGAGACCAACGCCCTAGTCCAGGGCAGTCTATCTTGGTTAGAGAATTTTTGCACGATAGTTTTGATCGACCTGCTTCTATCTAAGAACTCTCTCTGTTCGCTACCCATTCCGTTCATTAAGAGGATGCACTGGCGCCGATTTGATTACATTTAGTGCACATTCCATCAGTATGCACAAAATGTACGATGTGGTTATTTTTAGGACAGATGTGGCCCTTGCATGATGTTCTTTGAGACAAAACACAGACGGTAAAGGTCTGAATTATGGCGCAATCTCTGCAGATCATAAAAATGCTTACTAAAAAGCATATTATGGCTTCTATTAACGCCGTACACAAATGTAGCGGGTTTTGATAATGCCAATACTTTCATAGCTTTATCGAGCTGTACTCCCCTACAGCAATGATATGCAATGCGCCGCTCATTTAGTGCCATCTAGCGCCCCGTTCTTCAAGAGAACACCTAAAAGAGAAGAGAGGTATCCACTCCGCTGTCTCAGAGAAAAGAGACTGAAGAATAGAAAAAGATTTGCTCTATCTTAATTCAATATTCAGCTAATGTTCAACCAAGATAAAGTATAACTTGAACAGAGGAAAAAAATCCCTCGGCTGCGAAACTAAATTATAGTTAATTAAAACCGTCTGGATGTCGTACGAAGATCGATAAGTGAGCATTCACCGTTTCCCACTAACTGCCGGTTAGTAATATTTATTTTAATGCATTCATTTGAATTTATTACTATTTTTGACGATTATTTTCATTATTTCGTTTATTATAAATTAACTATTAAGATAGAAATTAACATTTACTGAATTATTTAATTCGCAACGTACATCTTTCTTTTTGATAAAATACAATATAATCTTTTTTCCAACATTATGGTTTAATGAAGTAAGAGTAGGATTTATTTTACTTATCAGATACTCCATGGCGCTAAAGGATCCCGAGAATGTTAGTGCGGTTTCTCAGACTGCGGTGTGGGACTGTACAGAGATAAGCCATTCAGCGAGAGTAGGTGATGTGGGTTAACGGTGTTCCACTTTATGTTCTCCCGTAAATACTGAAAGTATGTCCTGTTGAATCTCTTTTTCTTTTATCAGACATTATCCTCCTTTAGGAGTAATACAGTTTTTTTGCTTTTATTCCAACAAAATGAGAAGAAACGTTATTTAAAAAAATAAATTATTAATTCCTTTCCCTGTTGTATGACCATTTATTGCAACTTGTGGATGCATGCATTGCTGGCTGTACTCCTGTAGAATCGTGCAATGTCGTAAATGGCTCAGCTTCTCTGGCAGTAGCGAGTGAACCTTTTCGGGCCTGGAAGGATGTCGTGCCATTACGCTTTTTATCTGAATGCCTGTGTAATCTCCAACCAACACATGGGTAAGTGCGTTAGGAACTTCTTCATGGATATACCTGCAGGTATCTCATTCTATAGACTCGGATAACACTTTTACTGTTACGGCAAACACCCATTCACAATATACACAGGACACCCAGAATTGGTTGCTATTTGCTATTTGTGTTTTGCGAATTCTAACACTCATTCTTACTGCAAATATGCTTTTGCCACTTTAAATTCTAAGCCCAAACACTCTTCATGGAGGGAATCTTTTAGGTTAAAATGGCTTCTGCTTATAACTAGTTCCCATACAATCTACGTATACTCGTACTAATCTACAATCTACACCAATACTCTAAACGGAAAATCTCATAAACTTCACATTTGAAATATCGTTTATTTTTCTCCTTAGGATGCCAAATTTAGGTGCTAAAATTTAGGTCTAGATAGACAATTATAAATGTTAGACCAACTATAGATATAGCCTGATTATGGTTGAATTTGAATTTAAGAGGATCGACTAAGCGTTCCAACTCACTACGCCTCCAGACATTACAGTCAAAAATACTTTGAAAACTTCTTAACGCTCCGTTCTATGTATCTAACCTGACTATCCATAATGACCTCAAAATTCCTTTCATTACAGATCTTGCTAACACTCGTTTCTTCAAATTTCATTCCTCTACAGCAACTCGTCCTAACCTTCTCATAGAACACCTATCTTCCTCCACATTACCAGGTAATCCTATAAGGAGATTGAAGAGAAGATGGCGTCGTGATCTACTCTTATCGTGAGAGCAGTGTAGAAAGCCCATTACTGGAGTGACAACACTGGGTGCCTTCTCCACTCGTGATTTTAACGTATTTTTTTATCGGGTACCACATTTGCTTGTTGCAACATCTTTGCAGTAGTAAATTCCAATAATTTTTTTTTTTTTTAATTCTTCTTTGTGCTAGCATAAACCACCCATTGATAAAAAAAATGTTTTCATTGTTTGCCTTGTGTGAGTTTCCACTTGGAAAAGTCTTAAGGAATTGAGTAAAATCACTTTTGAATTTTTGACCCCATTATCTGCCAACTTTACAACTCTGCGGCCATTGCTTGATATATAAATAAAACTGCAGGGTAAATTACATTTCACCTTAATTAGAATAGTCTATGAATTAACAGATAGGAGTGACCAGATAGATCAAGCTGCTACAGATGGTTCTCGCGACGTGATGGTTGATTAGGCGAACTGCTGTCGCGCTGAATTAGGCCGTATGCTTCCCATCTATTTACTTGGAGGTGAGCAATGACTGAAAATGCTCCTCTTCTAAATCTAAAATCCTCTACTTCTTCCCTATCTAGACTCTTGCAGCCGTTAGTATTCTTACAATGGTAGAAGAGCTGTTCAACTACTAAAGCTGCAATCTGTTTACTAATTATTTTCCCATTGTATTATCACAAACTGTAAGGCACAAGTCAGTATTGTATAATTTTTGAATGGTGGAAATGGCGTATCATCAAACAAACAATATCAGTTATAAAATTCTCAAATCCATATTTTTATCTATTGAAATTTACATTTTTTCTAGTAAAATGAGGTACTTTAAAATAAGTTTTTCCTAAGTGTTTTCCCTAATTTAGATAGTGTTATGCTGAAACTTTTCGAAATCAGTTAATTGAATCTGGAGCTTAATATAAGAAGTTGAGACATTGAAAAATTCTTTCACTAGAAGTGATTTTGTGCTTTCCAAAGCTTCAAGTACCTCTCCATAAATAACTAGCAGCTTAAGAGCTCGCTGTTGGAAACGGAACGGCCATCAAGATTATTTGCCAGTCTTGGCTTGCTGTTTTATTGATGTAATTAATTTTATTGTGATTAATTTGAAACAAATTATGCTCGCTAACTTTATCCCAAGTGAATTGCCTGTGATTGGTGCTTGGATTTAGCAAGTCTAAATAATAAATATTTCTTTCATTTTCAACTCGGAAAATGAGATTTTTTCATTGCCACTTCTAGTAGTAACCAAAGAGGTCACTAGCTAACAGCCTGTCTTGCTGATGTGGGTAGCTCCCTTTTCATACATTATCATTAAAAAATTGAAAGAACTGTGCCTTTTTTAAATAATTACACCAGCAACTGTAATATTATAGTTAATAATGATAGTGCTGATTGCATTTAAAAATGCACCTCATACGCACATGCAAAATCCAAGTGGAGAAGTTACCCAGTGGTAAAAACTGTGATCGCTGAGCTGATTTCTATCGCCACTCGATTAGGAAGTCATGAGGTTACTAACGTTAAAATTGCCTAGAAGAATTATCTGTAATTGCCCTGGATGAGAACTGGCAGGTTAAGGGATTTGAATAGGATTTCAGAAGTTGGGAGAATTTTTTTTATGATGTTGGCGAAGGGAATTTCAAGGACTCTGTGGATGTTAAGTTGGAAACGTAGAAGGAAAAATTAACAATTAGTCGGAGGATTGTGGATTGAAAGGATTTTAATCTCTGCAGTTGAAAAATATGATAGAAAAATTATTATATTATCTAAACCAGTGTTTCTTTACCTTTTTCGACCATATTATTTATCACATGATTATTTAGGTGGTCCTCCTGAAAATTAAAATACATCTAAATTGTTTTACGATTTTTACAATAAAATTAAAAACTAAAAATTCTCCGTAGCAAAACATAACCAGATTACCTTCCTTGGACGCACTAATCATACCTGAAGCGAACCTTCATTCTCAAGCAGGTTACTACACTTTTTCTCTAATTATTTTCTCTAATCCTTTGCATAAACAACAACATTAAAAACTAACACAGCCATCAACCTTCCCCCCTTTCCTCGACCAAAACGCAAAAAAAGTGCACACACCTCTCCCACAAAATAATGCCAATCATCTCCTAGTTAATGAAACCTTCTGTAATCTAAAAACAGAACCCTCAAAATGCTTCTTACTCCCCAACAGGTCCCTGCTGATTTCCGTTCTCTCACCCATTCCAACTATGTATCATAAAAAATTAATATTAACCAAAAATCCTGCAAATTTTCAACCCCTCCAATAGACTTAACGAATTTGACCCTATTGGCATCATTATAAAAATCCTGCTATTGCTTTTCTTGCAATACCCTTAACTGCAACTCCTGCTACACTGGCATTACCAAACAACCCCTACGAAACAGATTCAGAGAACACGGACTTGACATTATTAACCAAAAAAGTGATATGACTATATGTTCCAAACATGCCTTCATCCTTTTCTTTTCTTTCGACTTCCAGAACCTCTTCATTCTCTCTATCAAATTGAAAAATTTTCTTTCAGAATCCGTTGTCAAACAAAAAAGATAAGGATATTTACAAAATAAATGATTAGTACAAGTTACTACTCATTAGTAGAGAGATGTCACATATGCTCTCACTTAATACACACACTTAGGCTGCACTGAAGGCTCTTGTATCCTTCAGAATGACCTCTTCCCTGGGTTGGGAATGTAGGAAGGCCCTGGAACTACTGACGCGGCACAACAAAGTTCGGCTGGAATGGGTGCTGGGTCATGTGGGTATTGAAGGGAATGAGAAATCTGATCATCTGGTCAGGAATGGATCTAACACTCCTTTCATCGGTCCGGAGCCTGTCCTAGGGATCACCAGGGGTTCAGTTCGTGCGGCTCTCAGAGATTGGATCTGGAGGGAACACGAAAAGAACTGGGTGATGTGTCCTGGGGTTAAACACAGCAAGACTATGATGCCTTGGCTGTGTAAGCAAAGAACCAAAGAGACCCTGTGCTTGTGTAGAAATCAGATTACTTGATTACAGGCCTATTCACGGGGCACGGTAGGTTTAGGAAGCATCTGCGCAAGGTGGGGCTTATTAACTCGGCACCATTGTGCAGATTATGTCAGGAAGAGGAGGAAACGGTCTCTCACCTGCTGTTCGTTTGTGCTATGAAACCTTTGGAACGCTGAGGCCGAAGGAGATACGAGTAGTAGCGCAAAAAGAACTAGTAGGGAAAGTCCTCAACCTCTTTAGGAGGGGGGGTTTGCTTACTAGAACTAAGAAGGGGCTGGCACAATAAGTCTTTTGTGGCTGCGGTGCCTTGGGGCGTAGGCCCCGACCCATCTATTATCTAATCTAATACACACACTTAATTAGGTCTTGGATTTTATCAGTCGTAGCACGCCCATTTCTTACTATCCCTGACCGGTTTCGGTCTTTCATCCATCACCAGAGGTAGAATAATCAGTTTAGAGTAGAGATTTTGACTTCATTTACGTCACCCACTACTCTTGCTGACCGAATGAGGAATAAAGACAAATAGGTAAACCTCTATGGTCCCCTTTATTGAGCTTACGACCCACCACAACTCTAAATTATTTTGTTGACCCACTGAATTGAACTACGACCCCCTCGGTTGAGAACCACTGGTTTAACTGTGAACTACACCTATCTGCGGATCCTACCACCAATAAATTATTCACATATAAAGGCAGTCGTGAGTAGGTTGGGTAGCGCTTTACTATGCGCCAGTTTAATCTGATTTTAATGATTAATGAGATACATGATATTTACATTCATTTATTCAGGCCAAATTGTTAGCCCAGCTGGTTGCAGTGGACTAAACAGTGTGTAGTGTTGTAGATATGCACTGCAACAGTTTAGGGATTTTCAGCTAGAATTAAAAAATGTCTCTTCGATGATATTTAAATTCCTCTGCAGATTTGGATAGTTCTTTTCGAAGAGGAATTACACAATAATTTGCACTCAACCTTCAAGGTTTTAATATTAAACTGTCTTTGTTTACTGCTCCAAGACCATTTGATGCTATTTTAGCAGAAGATTTCAATAAGTATAATCTCCCATTTTTATTTTAACATATGAGGCGTGTTTTTTAAGTAAGTTTTGAAATTGTGCTGCGCGCTGTGTATCTTCATCTGACAGCAAGAAACCAAACTTTAGTTCGGAAACATTCGATCGGGTTTATGTTTGTTAGTAAGTATTTAAAATGCCTCCGCCTATTGAGAATCCCGCGCCACCTGTGAAATACGCATGATTCGTTTACTAAGTGCTAAAGATGTGAAAGCGGCTGAAAATCATTGTGATATCAGAGAGCAGTTTATGGAGAAAACATTAAGAGCAGTGGAATGGTACGGAAGTGGGTTAGAGTTTTTTAAAGATGGCTGCACGAATGTTCATGATGTGGAACGGATTGGGCGACCCTCCGCTACTGAAGATTTGGTGCAGAAAATTGACGAAAAAGTGAAGGGGAACAGACGCTTTAGGATTTCATTGTTATCAAATGAGTTTCCTCAAGTGTCAAGAAGTGTTCTCTATGAAACTGTAGCTGAGCGCTTAAATTGTCAAAAGTTGTGTTCACGCTGGGTAACCTCCGTTTAGTCCCTTTCTAGCGCCCAGTGCCTACCACCTGTGTCTGCATTCCAAGATGCATCTGGGTGGTCAGTGATGAGGACAAAACCGATTGGGTGACAGTGGTTGTCAAATCAGGCGGCAGACTTCTATGAGAATAGGGTTCAAAAAGCTGGTTCTACGATACGATAAGTGCCTTAATATTAGTGGCAATTATGTAGAACAGTAGATTAAGGTACAGGATTTCATGTAAAAAGTAAAATTGTTAAGAAAAGTCTATTTCAAAACGGTACTTACTTAAAAAACACACGTCTTACCTTCTCAATGTTTCGGCCAGTTTAGACCACCTATACAGAAAAATCTTTTGACAATTCATCTAGATTAAAGACTGTCAATCAAATCAACCACAAAAGTTCTAAAGTTAGAAGGATTTCAGCGCCGTCTGTTTTGTTAATATTGTACTTTACAATAATTTCTTTAACCAAAAAAAAAATTATTATTTGTTTTCATTTCATTTTCAATATTTAATATTTTTGTTTATATATAATATTCTAAGGTCTTTATTACTTAAAACTGCTCTCTAACCCAATTTCCCGGAGCCTTATTATCGAATTTTCTTATTATATGTTTCTTAAGATTTAGCCTAATGGAGAGTCTGTGTACAAGGAAATTGGTTGGTCTGTAAATGTCCAGGCTAGCAGAATTGTAGAACAAGTATGTAAAAATAAATATGTAGGAATCTAAGGAACTTTATTTTATTTTTAATTTCGTTTATTAAAGCTTTTAAGTTCGGCATTGAATTAAGACTGCCGAGATCTATTGTAAAATCCTAAACTGGTAATAATTTGCAACTTGTGGCTCACTAAACGTTTTCTTTTTATAGACTGCGATAGTCGTTGTCGCCCATTGGATTTATTCAAATTATTTTATAGATTTTAGTATAACAAAATATTTTCAAATATGATTTTTAAATTTCTATTAGTAAAGTATTTGGAATTTCTGAAGTTTGGGGAGAATAATAGGAGTTTGGAGTGGTTAATATTTCCTGACCTCCGTTAGTGAGAAATCGAAGTTCCATTATTCTCTAGCGTACAAGGGCCAGCCTTTTTTAAGGAGAGTCAGATCAGAAATAGTTGATCGGTGTACGCCGTCCGAGTATAGTTCAAGAAGTCGTAAATCCGAGAGCAGAGTATACTCTGCTTATAAGTCTGTGCAGCACTTCTCTGCGAAATGATCCAGAGTTCATCCTTTAGCCCGTAACTGTAGTATGTAATTGTTTTATAAGGGAAATAAGTATCCTAATGTGTGATAAAGATATTAACTAACTAACTAACTAACTCCCTGGCACTACAGGTCTGTCCGACCCTTGGCCTGCCGAATTAAGTCTCTCCATCTATCTCTATCCTGCGCCTCTCGCTTCCAATTCCTTATTCCCAACTTCCTGGCGTCCCTATCGATTTCATCCTTCCATCTGCCTCTGGGTCTTCCTCTTCTTCTTTTCCCGCATAACTCCATTTCCAGTACCCTACTTTGCATTCTTTCTCTTTCCATTCGTGCCACATGACCAGCCCATCTCAATCTACTAGTTTTTACAAAATTAATAATTGTTTCTTTTTTTAATAGGGCATCAACTTCTTCATTTGTTTTGCACTTCCATCGGCCATTCACAAACGTCGCACCACAGATTCTTCTTACTACTTTTCTTTCAAATACAGCCAACTTGCGGCAGTCGTTCTGTGATAAAAACCATGTTTCTGCGCCGTACGTGACAACTGGCCTAATAAGGGATTTATAAAGTCTCAATTTTGTTGCCCTAGAGAGCAATTTTGACTTGAGAAGTCTTAGATTTGCAAAGTAAGCTCTGTTGGCTGCCATTATTCTTCGATCGATCTCAACACTAACCTTATTCTCATTATTCACCAGGGATCCCAGATAAACAAAATTAGAAATACCTTCAAATCTAAAATTCATCATTTCAATATCCTTAACGGATCTCCTGTGCTCTGCCGATGACATCTTTAAATACTTTGTTTTGTTTTCGTTGATAACAAGTCCCACTTTGGCACCACTGTTTATTATTATTTCACCTGCCTCTTTTAATGCTGCTTCGCTTCTGGTCACAACAACAAGGTCATCAGCGTATGGAGAATAATAGGAGTTTGGAGTGTTCAATATTTCCTGACCTCCGTTAGTGAGAAATCAAAGTTCCATTATTCTCTAGCGTACAAGGGCCAGCCTTTTTTAAGGAGAGTCAGATCAGAAATAGTTGATCGGTGTACGCCGTCCGAGTATAGTTCAAGAAGTCGTAAATCCGAGAGCAGAGTATAAGTCTGTGCAGCACTTCTCTGCGAAATGATCCAGAGTTCATCCTTTAGCCCGTAACTGTAGTATGTAATTGTTTTATAAGGGAAATAAGTATCCTAATGTGTGATAAAGATATTAATTGAGAAAAATTATTATAATTTGAATTATGGTTGGTTTATACTTAAATATTCTCTTTTTAAAGTAGGAAAAAAAATAAATTAAATTAAAAAATAAATTAATTAAACTAGGTCAAAAGGAAATTTTAAATATTTTAAAAGTGTTTTTCTCCAAAGAAAAGTAAATCTGACCTCTTAAAACCTCTATGTAGAAGCCTTCAGTAATTTAATAATATTAACTATTGAAGTGAATTTTTTTAAAATTGTATGGGGTCAACTCCTAAAATATTAGGTAATAAATGAAACCTTAGATTTCAAAATGGAACGCAGGTTTTATTTGCAAAAAATATTTTAAAAAAACGACAAAAAAACTGTGGCTAACTATTTATTTAAATAAATCTTGAAAACTAGAAATAAATTTACTTTGCAATTAAAATCAAATATTTCGAGTCTGCGCTATTTTATAAAGATTGTACTAAAATCTTTATAGACTTATTAAGGGATCTTGGTGAAAGGTAATATAATTTGGTAACTCCGAGTAGGCTGGCAATTCTACACACAAAGCTGCCAAATGGAGGCAGTGGTGTTTATGATATTCAAAGCCAATCGAAGGTCCAGGAGACATGCCCATCCCCATAGAGAGGAGATATTGCTTCTGCTGGCAAACTGGCTTACATAGTTATCTCGCAACTTTGTGCAAACACATCTATAACGAGCTACAAGCCTTTCTACCTCATTACTCTTCCAACAGAATTCCATCTTACTTTTTGGATCTTACATCTATTTAAGCTTTTTCTTTTTAAAGTAATAATGTTGCCAAGAGAAGTTTACATCAAGGTGTTTTCTTAATTAGCATGCTACATCTTGATTTTATATTCGTAATTGTGAGGCAAATCGATCAGTTAGTAACGTGGAACTCAGTATGTCTTGCCCGCTCATTTTCACTTTTATATTTGTTCACATTCAGATTGTCTGTATAAAAGGAATAAACCATTGCAGTTAATCTGCTAATAAATATATAGGAGGGAATCGCAAATAGGGTGACGATATTTTTGGTAACGTCTATTTGGAGATATCTTTCTCTATTTCTTGGAAATATGGCGTAACTTTTTGAAAATTCTTTAGACGATGAGTTCTATTCACCTCAAGTTCTGTACCATGTTATTCACCACAATAACATGGTCACAAACACAGGGGGGCTTTAAAACGCCTCTGATGTTTGAAACGTTGTTTTTATCGACCACAGATAAACCTAACTGTAGAAATATCTCTTCAAACATTTAGGAAATTTCTACTTATTTATTTTTTAAAAAAACGAATTATTTGGAAAGAATTAAAATTGTAATTAGGCAGTAATACAATATTTTGGTAAGAGATTTTATGCTCGGAGACAGGCTATTTAATTGGCAAGCGGAGGGATCCTATTGATTTCATTCGTTGCTGTCGAATCATTATTTGGTTTTGGATTAGCACCCCATCCTTCATTTGTATCAAGTTGAGGCGATTAAATTTTGCCAACCAGATAGCCATTGAAAGGGAAAGATCCCCTTAATATTTTTCAAAATATTTGTTTACTGGATTATTTTTAATTTCAAATTCTGTCAGATAATTCACATTCAGAATTGAACGCTACGTATCCAAAACTTTTATTAGCTTTAAAAATAAATTCAACAACTTAGGTCTTTCTTAGAATGAGTCCTCTTTTACCTTCTTCTAACCAAACAGCCTGTCGGTGTTTTACTCTGAGTTATGTGGTGTTTCTTAGCGTCCGCGTAATCTGTCAGATTAGTTACTCCCGATGGTCTTCTTTGGGTATTGACATTTTTCAAGTTTTCTTATCAAAAACTGGCACAAAGTACATATTATCATTTATAAGACAGTTTTCTACTTATTGACTATTTTTGCAACGAGTGTCTTTTGTTGAATAATATTGAATAGAAGAAAGAGAAGGGGATTCGGACACTAAACAAGCTTTTTTTTTTAATTTTTAGATCATGATGCGGATGATTTTGAGTGCGTATGTACAGATAAAGTAACCAAATTATCGGATAAAAAACCTACTTCTAGACGAGGGAGCCATAATATTTTATGGCGTTTGCCTGGTATAGTTGGTGTTGGTTCATGGTCATTCTTTCGCTCTTCTGAACATAGCGGGCATCAATGCGTAAAACTAATTTCTTGGATAATGCTAATAAACCATCTCACCACATTCATTCATAAATGTGCACCTCAAAATTAGGAATGACTGATTTTTCTATTCACATTAATGTTCTGTTCTACTTTACGAGTTTTTTTTTTTAAAGAAAAACTAAACTGAAATTTTTCATTCGTTTCCAAAACATTTTTGATGAAATTAACAGCTATTGGGTCATTAATCTCACAGATTAGTTGCGCCCTATATAGTATTATATAGTATATTATAGTATTATAGTATTATATAGTAATATAGTATTACAAAAATATTGCGCCCGATGAAGGGTTAATTGCATTTAATACAGTCTTTGGTATGCGTAATTGCACGGCTTAGCACACAAATAGAAAAAGCAATACGAGATCCATTTTACTCTCCATTGAAAAAGTTTCTTTGTCAAAAACAAAATTGTGGTGATGCTGTTTGTTGAAATAATAGATGAGTAAAAGTAACTTGTATCAGGTGAATCATAAGTCGAAATATCTTTACATAAAAAAAATAATTTCAAGGGTTTTGAGCTTAAATTTTTAATAGAGTATGTTTCAAACTTAAAAAATTTGTAAACATTACTTTTTTGGAATCGATGATCATCAAAACGGTCTTATATATTTGTTTGTTTAATGGCAGCCAAATCATACTGACAACTTGTAATAAGGATTCAGAATCTAAAAACCATTTCGAAATTATTGAAATTCAAGTTAGACGGAGTTTTGGTGTATTTGGCAATCTTAAAGTGTTCTCCTAAGATGTAAGTAAATGGGGAAAAAAATATTTGTAAGTTCCTCTTATTCTTCCAGTCTATTAATTAGTTATTTTGTAGTCTTCCTAGTCTTTAGTTAATAATTCTAATGTTAAAAGAAGTTAACCGTCTGCTTTCAACTATAAGCCTGTTATAAATTACATCTTCCAGAAATAGGTTAAAATAAAAATAGGCCTCAAATTTATTTATATTGATAAAATCTTCGCCTCAGAGGCTGTAGCTGAAGTATTTTGGAGGAAAAATAGAATCAAAATTTTGGCGCCACGGTAACCGAACGGCTAGTTTGATCAGTGAACGGTGCTGATCAGTGTAGTATCTGCCAGATTTGTTATTATTTTTAGTGTTCAGTATTATTTTGGCTTTAGGGATTTCTGAGTTAGTTGTTCATCCTTCTTTACAACTCTAATGACACAATTAGTGACGATATTTTACAGTAAATATTTTCGTTTGTGTAAGCTTAAAACAGAAATAAGATTTTTAATGATGGTACTTTTAGAGAATTACTTTTTTGATATATATATGTAGAAAGGAAATGATATTACTAGTTCTATATATATACGAGGGTCGTTTGAAAAGTCCGTGCAAAGTCAGAGAGATAGCTCTACTGGCGCGTATCGAGGTTATGTTTAGTTAGTAGCATCTCTTGGAAGAACACACACCAAGTTTCAGCCAGATCGGTCTATTTCTTTGTGTTTAGCATTCGTTTGAATCGAGGAAGTCGAGTTATTTTCAAAAAATGGACGAAAAAGAATTTCGTGTGTTGATTAAACACTACTTTATGAAAGGCAAAACGCCTCAGGAGACTAAAGAGAAGCTTGATAAACATTATGGTGACTCTGCACCTTCCATTAGAACAGTTTATAAGTGGTTTCAAAATTTTCGGAATGGCCATATGGGCACAAGTGACGCTGAACGTTCTGGACGTCCTGTTGAGGTTACTACTCCAGAAATCATTGATAAAATCCATGATATGGTGATGGATGACAGAAGAGTGAAGGTGCGTGAGATTGCTAGTGCTGTGGGCATCTCGAATGAACGGGTACATAATATTTCGCATCAACATTTGGACATGACAAAGCTATCCGCAAGATGGGTGCCGCGATTGCTCACGCTTGACCAAAAACGAAATCGTGTGAAGTGTTGCAAGGACGGTTTGCAGCTGTTCCAGAAGAATCCGCAGGACTTTAAGCGTCGTTTCGTCACTGTGGATGAAACATGGATACATCACTACACTCCTGAGACCAAAGAACAATCTAAACAATGGGTTACCAAGGGGGAATCTGCGCCAAAAAAGGCGAAGACCGTTCTTTCGGCCGGAAAGATTATGGCGACTGTCTTTTGGGATTCGCAAGGAATAATCCTCATCGACTATCTGGAAAAGGGTAAAACTATTACAGGTGCATATTATTCATCGTTATTGGACCGTTTGAAAACCGAGCTGCAAGAAAAACGCCCACGATTGGCCCACAAAAAAGTCCTTTTCCATCACGACAACGCACCAGCTCACACCTCAGCAGTTGTGGTCGCAAAATTAATGGAAATAGGGTTCCAACTCGTTTCACATCCCCCCTATTCTCCAGACTTGGCTCCCTCGGACTACTATTTGTTCCCCAATATGAAGAAATGGCTGGCGGGAAAAAGATTTTATTCAAACGAGGAGGTGATTGCAGAAACGAATGGCTATTTTTCAGACTTGGACAAATCCTATTATTTGGAAGGGATCAACAAACTAGAGCAGCGTTGGACGAAGTGTATAAGCCTAAAAGGAGACTATGTTGAAAAATAAAAAAGGTTTACCCCCAAAAATTAAGTAGTTTTTATTTTTGCACGGACTTTTCAAGCGACCCTCGTATATAGAACTAGTAATATCATTTCCTTTCTTGTTTATTATTCTTCAGTTAAATAAGGGAGCTTTTATTTATATTTCTAGTTAGGTTGAAATATGACCAGATTATTGTTACTAGTAATTTGTTCAATATATTCAAGGAATAACCTAACGCAGCCTGCAGAAGACAATGAAAAAGTTAGTATTCCTTGTAATTTGTGATAACGTCTGACTAAGTTTTCTGTAATAACTTTTAAGAGACCTGGGTGCAGATATAACTAAAACAAATGAGAAATGTACACAACTGGGAAACAACTTGAATTATATTTATATGAGGCACGCAGTAGTTATCCTGCACATTCTATAATGTAATATTAAACAGAGCATTGTTAAAAACTTTTACATATTCATGTCAACCTGACCCAGTAAAACCTGTTGTTCCCATTCATATCTGCATATATTTCCTGTTTTATTATATTTTAATTTTCTTTTATTCTTATTCATTGTCTTCTTTTTTTCTTCTATTAGCTGAACAGGGAATAAGGAAGGGTGCTGAATAAGTTCATGTAATATACCTACGAATTAAGCCCTTCTCCCTTTCAAAGCGAGAATACAATCTATTCACTTATTTTGTAAATTACATTTTAAAATATTTCATTTTATAGAAATTCAAGTGAGCTCCAGTACCTTTTAACTAATCCAATTAAAATTTGGCTTCCAAATACCTGCCCTTAAACATCGTTGCTGTAATACACATTTAATTTTATATTATTTATAGTAATTTCATTTTGAACTACTGTTCTTTAAACCCAAAAGTTATTTTATTGTGGAATCGTTGCTTTTGTTTATTGCATTTTATTTTTTCTGGTTTTCTGGTTTCTGTGGGGTTCAACCAAACGCTCCATTCTCCAAAGAATTCAATTTCTTCAATCTAAACAACTTCGAACTATTGTACACGCTCCATTTTATGTCTCCAACCGGACTATACACACTGATCTTAACATTCCTTTTGTCACCCAAGTTGCTAAAACAAGATACAGAAAACTCCACTTCAGCCTGCAATCTCATATAAATCCTCTTGCTCAAAATCTTTTTTCAAGAACTCTTCCTGACAACCCGACAAGACGTCTTAAAAGACAGTGGCCTCGTGATCTCCTCACCGGTGAAGAGAGTGACTAACCATCTAATATTTGAGAGTGTTACCTACTGGGTAACTTCTCCACTGGTTATTTATCATTTGTTACTCGGTTATCACTGTTACTTACAGTGCTAACGCGCTGATTGTAGCATAAATAAACACACACAAAAAAATCTGATCCAAAAACGAGGTAAAAACTTCAGATAATACTTATTTAGAATTTAGAGCTGCGGTCATTATACTCGTATCTCCTGGATATAAGACTCAAACGGCTCTTGAGCAAGGCAATACTTTAGTCTGTTTACTTTTTTTATTTCCTTTATATCCTTCCGCCATAGAGGAAGTAATTAGGGAGTCTGGAGTTACAAACTACTGGGATTAAATCTGTCCAAGGAGGTAGCCGAGCGGTTAGTGGCGAGACCTGCAAAGCTAAATATGTATCGTGGTACTGGGTTCGATTCCCGGGCTTAGGCCTTGGATTTCATTTAATGGTTAATAAAAGAAATTTGCAGTAAAGTATGTTTGCAAGTCGCCTTACCTAATCGGTACTCCGCCTGAAAAAATAGGCCTTACTTTACTTTTACTGGCCAACGTGTATGATGCACGACATTGCCAGAGCTAAAGTAGCCTTAATTTCTCTTAAAAACAGCTTAAATTACATGGTCTTGTCATAAATCAGGAGTAGAGGCAATGGTCGCCTCTTGGAGGGCGATATTCAGTTTGCCTCGGATTCCTTTTTAAGGTTCCTGTATTGGAGATTAACTAATTCAATTCTACGAACATTACATCCAAAATCAAGGCAACTAACGATCATAGAAAAGTTTGTTCACATAAAATAATTGATTTAAACGAGATTCATACAAGGAAATACATTATCTGGTCTAATTGTGAATGTTTTTTTATCATACTATCTGCTTTGAATTGATACTAATTCATATTTTCTTTTCGATTTTTGCTGATTCAAGGATGAAATGATTCATCTGCAGTAGATAATTCATCACGATTTGTGTCATGTCACTTCAATTTAAATGCAGCAGATATTTCTGTTTGAATGTATTTTGCAATTTATTACAGATGGTTACCACGGCTACCATTGTTTATTTAATCCCATGCCATTTTTTTTTTTTAACCGTGGGAAAAATATTTTGCGTAATTGGTGCAGAAATGTGTTCCTACTCTATACATATACTCACTGTCTGCTCCAGTCCCACATTATTTCTTATTCTTTAAAATGCAAAACAGAGTTTTGTGATCAAAGTGGAAGAAGTCGTGAAAATAGAAGAAGTACAAAACTTCCGATTAACCAGAATTCTAATCAAGACAAGTTGCACATATAAAATTGCAAAAGTGTTTGTGTATAATAATAATAAATTGTCTTTATTTAAAAGAATTTACAATCTCAATTTAATACATAAAAACAAGACAATATACTACATGGTCAAATGACCGTCCGAGGGGTTCAAGGGAGCTGCAACTCTATGATATAGGAAAAAGCAAACGATAAATAAATTGCAAAAAATAAAAATAAAATCAAATAAATAAGCAAATAAACAATCCTCCAAATCACATCAAATTAATATAAATAAATAAACAATCTTCCAAATAACATCAAATTAATATAAATAAATAAACAATCCTCCAAATCACATCATATTAATATAAATAAATAAACAATCTTCCAAATAACATCAAATTAATATAAATAAATAAACAATCTTCTAAATCACATCAACTTAATATAACTTTTTTTTTTTCTTTTTTTAAACCAAAACCTAACGAAATCAACAGTATACTCAGAAAACAAAGTTATGCATGATGAAGACTTTACAATAAACTCTGCCTTAACATCCATGCCTCTTTACAGTAGCCGATAAGCCTATACCAGTCATCTCCGTTAACATAGTTCATAAACTGATACTGATACTGCTGGTTGAACCATTTAGATCTAACACCGGCTAGCTTTGGACAAATTGCTATGAAATGATAGACATCTTCTCTGTCACAGACATAGCAAAGAGGACATGAAGCGTCCAACTGGCCGCTGATTAGTTTAGCATTTACATTTAGACTTTCTCCTCTAACTTTTATTATAATCTAAATCTTTATACAATAAATATCTATTTGTATTTCTAGCTGCAGTTAAATTTTCATTTTGTAGTTGAATTAGAACTTCATCTCTTAATTGTTTAAACTGTTTTTTCAAAGAAATGGTATCAGTAAAATCTATTTGAATGTTTATGTTATATTTGACTAATGTGTCTTGAATATCTTTAAACCAATATGTATTACTATCAATAGTTTTTTGTGCCAGTAACCGGGGTAATCTATCTGTAGCAAGATTTAACGATTTAATTATGTAGTCGTGGTGTAATTTAAGAGTATGTATATAGAGCGGCCATATTTCTGTTTCGAGGTGTATAAAATATGTTGGCGTATGCTGAGGCAACTGTAATATTTTCTTAATAAAAAACCTCAGCAATTTCTCTACTTCAACATACAAGTTACCACCCCATACCTGAGCTCCATAACACAGGACAGCACGGGACACTGAGTTAAACACTGTGTTTTGCTGGAAAACTTACGTTTGCATCCAACATTACCTTCTTCCAAATAGAATTTAGCCCAGTTTTCGCCTTAGAAAGCCTTGCAAATAAATGCTTTTTAAAGTTCAAAGTAGGAGTTAGTAAGACACCCAAATATTTATAGCAATTAACGACCAGGATTTTCTCTTTTCCGTACCACCATTTCTCGAATTTTGCTGGTTTTCCCCCTTGTCTAAAAACCATGATTTGAGATTTTGAAAGATTAAGTTTTAAATTCCATTTTTCACAGTAACGTTCAAATGCGTTGATAGACTTTTGTAAAGATTTTACATCTGAGGAAATCAAAACAATATCGTCTGCATACGCTAACAACTTAATATGGATATTGCCAATGTATAAACCATCCGGAAGATAATCCTCGAGGTCATTAATGAACAATTGTTGGTCATTGTTTATTTAATCCCATGCCATTTTTTTTTTTTTAACCGTGAGAAAAATATTTTGCGTAATTGGTGCAGAAATGTGTTCCTACTCTATACATATACTCACTGTCTGCTCCAGTCCCACATTATTTCTTATTCTTTAAAATGCAAAACAGAGTTTTGTGATCAAAGTGGAAGAAGTCGTGAAAATAGAAGAAGTACAAAACTTCCGATTAACCAGAATTCTAATCAAGACAAGTTGCACATATAAAATTGCAAAAGTGTTTGTGTATTTATCTAGTTCAATTCTATATACTGGTATAAACAAAAAGGTATACAAGTGTAGTGCGACATCATTTGCATAGCTATGCATAATAGCATTGCAATAAGAATCGTAGGAAGTAGTATGCTTAATGCAAACATTGAATGCATCGGATAGAAACACAAAGATGTAGTGGTTACCATAGAAATGTCATTTTTACAGACAACCGCAACCGTAAGTGGAGAGGAATATGTATTGGATTTAAAGGAAATCTGAAAATTTAGTTTTAAAAAATAATAGAAAATTCTATCTATGCATTGCAATGATGTACCAAATTGTATTAATCGCGAAAGCTCTTCCCTTAGGAAAGGCGCCATAGGCTTCCAGAGGGCGAAACAACATTCAAATGAACTTCCAACCCCAAGAATATGATTTTTATTTAAAAAAAATTACCGCGGATTCGGACTTTTTTGTTTTTTTGACAGTTCTACTAGAAATCTATAAGGTTTGTTGTTATTTCTTAATTGGAATCAAATAAATAAAAGAACACTAAAAAAAATAACTCTACTTTTGCTACTGTAAACTGTACAACAAATGGTAAAAGTAACTTTAGCCTTTTCAGTGGCTGTAACTGATATGGTGGCTAAAATGGTGTGCTAGACAAAAATCCTGTTGATCAAATAAACACTTTGTAAGTTTATTTACACAAATTTGGCAAATACAGAAGGGCGATCATATATCCTATCCTAATATCGTTCCAAAATCAGTTTTAGGGCAAAATATTTGTTTTTATTGCCCACCGCATCCTTTTTCCTAATAACTCAGCCGAAGTAACGTCAACTCTAAGCGGCGCTTCAATTTACTGTCGTCCAAACACTCAGTCCCCTCTTAAGAGTACAGCAGATTTCAACTTTGTTATTTGCCGACAGTCTAAACCAGGGATGAGCAACACGCGGCCCGCCAAACATTTCTAAAATTGAATTTATTTTATCGACTTTCTCCCATCAATATATTGTTATAAAATTAATTATAATAGAATGGTAGTACATACTAAACCTAAATATTTTTTTATGGCGAGTTACTTGTCGACGACGTTTTTAAACATGCAATACGAACGCGCCGCGTCTGCGCGATTTTTTTGTGACGAGATACACACTTGTCGGTGACTTGTTCAAACATGCAATACGGACGTTTCGTAAATTATTAGTAAGAGTTAATCTATGTGCGGCCCGCAAAAAAAAATTTAAATTTAAATTGGCCCATTGATTAAAAAGGTTGCTCACCCCTGGTCTAAACAATCATTTACGTTCATATATCCGGTTCAAACAAGCCTGATCAATCACTTAAAGTACTTAATCTCTGTTTCCGTCCTATTTGATTTGTTCCACGTTTAGGACTATTTACTGCTTCGTGGATAGAGGGGATAATTTTAACAATTTAATGTTAATTTGACTGCCGGATGTTTGTAGGTAGCTATCCTGTGTAGCTGTTGCCACTTACTGAGCCAACTTGTGTTGGAGGAGTATTTTCTTTCTTTATTGTTACCATGCCTTCCAATAAGTTTTCCTTCAGCTTCTCCATTTTTCCCTTCTTTTGCACAGTTGCCGAATATTCTCTAGTCCATCTTTTCCAAAAAAAAATTTTTTTCTTGAACGAACTGTCATTTCCTTAAGCGATTGCTGCTTTTTTATCGTGTAATTCTGGGTGTAAGAGAAGATGCTCTCCAACAAGGCAATGAGCTAGTATCAAGATTTAGATCACATCAGAGTTGTCAGATAATATGGATCAGAAGAAGCGTTAGAGGAGTGAGTGGAGCAATTGGTGAAAAACGTCGTACTGAACCGTCATGTTTTTTTAATAGCTTTTTGTTCTTCCAAATTAGCCAGAAGTATATTTTTATTTTAATGTTTTAGAAGTTTGTAAGGTATGATTTAGCTCTATAAATCTGAATAGTTTGGTATAGTGAATGTTGTGTAAAAGTAAGCTTGGATGTGTAGAAATGTCTATCTTTAGTGGCTAGAATTGTGTTTATATAAGCTGGTAGTGTGCTCTTTTCATCTCTGGTTTTTCTCCATAAAAACATTTTCAATACTGAACTATGGGTAAACCAAAATTTACATTACTGCCATTTTCTCTTTTACGTTAGATTAATTGATAATTTTGTCTGGTCTCTATGATTGGATTTTTCGTTGATGGTCTGCACCCTCCCGCAGATATATTGTACAATTAACGGAAACTGGCTCTTGGAAGTTGGGAGAGTATCGAATGTAAATATATCACAGAAGAGTCCTGCTGGGTACAAGCAAAAGTTAAAATATTAGCATACGATGACGACTTGGTGCTACTCGCTTCTGAGCCAGTCTTTGCAGTGGATGATAAATTCTCTGGCAAACTATATTCATTTATGGACTCTAAAAATTAATTTAAAGAAATCTCAGATAATGGTTTTTAAAGGCGGTGGCAAATTGTGTAAAAATGAAAAATGGCATTTTAATGGGCAAGAAATAGAAATGATCAATACCTGGGAATAACGCTTACCTCTAATTTAAATTTCCGAACTAACCTAATTGAAAAAATTTCTAAGGCTAAGCAAGGTGTCAATATGTTGTGGAAAAGCTTTGTGGAGAACAATGATATCTCGTACAGTGCAAAAATTAGGCTTTTTAACACAGTTAGCCAGTCTATTTCGTGTTACAGTGCGCAGGTTTGGGGCGCAGACTAAGTATTACGAAGTGTTAGAACAATTTTTCCGATTTTTTGTTAGAAAATTATTTAGTCTACCAGTCTTTGTGCCGTCTGCCTTTTATTTATAACGAAACACAGTTTGCCCATATATGTCCACACTTTAAAATTACACTGCAAATATCTATGTAATGTATTTAATATGCCAAATCATAGATTACCTAAAATTACTGCAATTCATGTAATTGAAAAGAATATATTTTGGTATAAAACCTTAGTGAATTTACTGGGAAAATACAATATTAATGACACAATTACATTAGCAAATATTTCTGCCTGGCCTAGAATTTTCCGACTCCTTCAAACCAGGGTTCAACTTGCATTGAAAAAAGACTTTTTAGAGAAAATTAGAGAGCACAAGTCTTACCCAATATACAAAGAGTTATTGTTTGACCTGAAAGAGCGGCACTACCTTGGAAGTGCGTTTTCTTTAGAGCAGATGAAGTGGCTAATTAAAGTACGTGGTGGAGTATTTTAATTGGGCAATACCCCAAAAAGGGAGGAAGTGGAAATCTGTGAGTTATGTGGCGAACAGGTTCAGGATAGGGACCATCATTTCCTTGCGATCTGTACCAGATTCAGTGAGCTTAGGAGGGAACATTTGGGCAAACTGCTTCTGGAGGACCAGGAGATGATAGACTTGTTAAATGACAGGGACTGGCTCGCGCTGGTTAACTATTGCAGAACTGCCTACTCTATTAGGCTTAATTCAGTGTAGCTTAAGTGCGCTTGCATTTTGAGCCCTGTGGAGGTTATTATTCACTCATTAAAACTGTCCGGTAGGACAGTTGTATAAGGGTTGATCATCAAAAATTGCACGAAAAAGCGTAACGTTGAAAAACACCCAACTTTGACAATTTTTTTCTCTTTTTCTATAAAAGATAAAATTCCCAAATTTTCTTTAAATTATAGGGCAAACCCTCCTTTATAACTGTAATTTTTTTGCAACAACCCAGATCTAATAGGTTTCGAGAAAAAAGTTGCCAAAAATGAGCAAAAACGGCTTTTTCCAAAAATGTTCTTGTTCTTGTTCTTCTTCTTGTTACCTTTTTTGTAAACAACGTAGCGCCTAAACGCGTGAACCGATTTTCATGAATGAGGTGTCATTCGAGTCGGAATTTTATGTAGATGTGCCTTTTGGGGGGTCTCGATGCTGTACATCGAATGGGAGAGGAGTTAGCTCCCTTTATGTAAGGCCCCCTCCAAAATTATTATTACTAATTACTCTGTAAATCTTGGCCCGATTTTGATAAAATATGGTAGGGTGATAGCCCCTACGTAACATTAAAGCGACGATCAGCTCTTACACTTTTTAAGGGGAAGTATAGCAATCGTTGCAAATTATCGACTCGTGAACCGATTTGCATGAATGAAGGGTCATTCGAATCGAAATTTTGTACAGATTTGCACTTTAAAAGTCTCGACGCCGTGCCTCATAAGGAGGGGAGTTTGCCCCACCCAAATAAGGCCCTTTCTAAAACTATTATTACCAATATTTCTATAACGCTTAGTCCGATTTTGATAAAATTCAGCTCGAATAAGTGGTTAAAGCTGCTCTACGTTGCTGATGCTCTTGCACCTACTAAGAGGAAGTACTGCAATCATTTAAATTATCAATGAGTGAACCGATTTAAATCAATGAATTGTCGTTCGATTAAAAGATCTTTGCCTATTTGCCTTTTAGGAAGAAGTACTGCAATCGTAGTTTATTTTTCTTACTCCTCTTAAAAGGAAGTACTGAAATCGCAGTTTAATTTTGCTATTTACGTACAAATACCTTCCTATGTTATTCAAAAAAATTGTTATTGAGGATGGTTTGGGGGAACGCAACTATAATCATTCTTTAAAAAGATCTCTCCATTGGTAGTTACGGTTCCGACTTAACACCTTATCAGATTATAGTGATAGAATTGTTTATTCCAAATTTTAAAAAAATCTGTAAAGAAGATATGTAACTTTGTAAAATA
Organism: Rhodnius prolixus; assembly: GCF_049639745.1. Taxonomy (NCBI): domain Eukaryota; kingdom Metazoa; phylum Arthropoda; class Insecta; order Hemiptera; family Reduviidae; genus Rhodnius; species Rhodnius prolixus. The sequence goes on along the minus strand of NW_027411581.1, from coordinate 30,349,988 downwards.
AACAAAAAGGAAAATCTATCCAAAAGGTACAAAAATCTCCTTAACAAAAACTTACAGTTTAAAATGTTAAGTATAAGGGTTGATTAAACGCCAAAAGGTACACAAATCAGCGAGTACCCAACATTTCATTAATACTTCATTAATAATTAAGTAATTCTACTGCATTAATTTTCATTAATAAGTTATTTTTTAGAATTTATTAGATGTCACAGACCCTTATGCTGGCCACTTCATTTATAATATTTTTTTGTTATAATTATGATAAATCACATAAATATGTACATGCATGTTAAAGTAGAAAAAGACAAAGTTAGAGTAGGCTACTGTCTTGAATTCGTCTTACCGAAATATTCGTGAGCACAAATAACACACAGTTAATAACAAGTAGATTATTCAACAATATTTACTCATTTCTCAATTGTAATTTAATTTAGTCCCCCTAATTTTACTTATAGTAAAATACTGGAATAATTAGCTGTCCTAAATATATGCATATCTTATTTACTTTATATTACATATATACAACATTGTGGGATGAATACCTAGATTGAGAATGTAATTGAAGAAAACTATATTATTTGCGATAAAGCCAGATAATTATTATCTATTATTATAAACGTTTGACTACTACATAAAATAACAATTAATTTAATCGAAGAATGAACTTAAACCGACGATTTTTATTTAAAAATAAAAATAAATAAATAAAATAAACTAAATCATTGATGTAAGTTTTTTATAAAAAAAAAGTTTTGAATTTTTTAGCCTCATAATTTTTTTTTATTTTTTGTAACGTTTTTCTTTTTAACCTGTAATTAATAGTTTCATTATTATAGATAACTAGATATTACAGTCAATCTACAGTGCTACTTGAACACATATTTTGTAGACGAAAATGGCCAGAATAAGGGTCTGTGACATCTAATAAATTCTAAAAAATAACTTATTAATGAAAATTAATGCAGTAGAATTACTTAACTATTAATGAAGTATTAATGAAATGTTGGGTACTAGCTGATTTGTGTACCTTTTGGCGTTTAATCAACCCTTATACTTAACATTTTAAACTGTAAGTTTTTGTTGAGGTTATTATTATAAAATACTTGATTATTTACTTTTATTGTATTTTTTATTTATTTTTCTTTCTTTTTTTGCATTCTTGTAATGAAATTAAATCTCTTTTATTTTTTTATATGTATACAGATATTTATTTCATTTATTTTATTGTATTATTATTGCTCTTACTTTTTCAATCTTTAAATGTAAGAAGTTAAATTGCATTCTCGTTTAATGTCCGCTACATAGACTCCTCCGACGAACGATTGATCATGGATAAAGTCTTTATTATTGAATTATAAAATGCATATTTATTTTTATTATTGGAATGTATTTTTAAATAAAGCCTACTACTACTACTACTACATCACAGAAGATTTGTTTTTGAGAAGAATAATTTGTCTTGATTTCCAACCTCATACACAACATATTCTAATTCATTTAATGTCAAATTTCGATACAAGCAACAGAGATAATAATTATAACTAAACTAAATGCATTTAATTAATTTATCAGTTCAGATTAAAGAAAGTAACAATTTTTACTTGCAGGAAGGACACTGAGCTTGTTCTTTGTAGAAATCCCTCCTCTCAATGACCCTCATCCTGCTATCCTCTCCTTCTTCCTTCATTATACTTTATTCTGTAATGTGCAGCCAGGGTCTTATCTTTGTAGAAGTACGTGCTGTAGGTACCTGAAAACTTCCAGCCTAAATCTCCTCCTTATATACTATAATTATGTTAGAGCGAGGAGCGTCCTTAGCGTGGCCATTGTCATAGAGAATACACATTAGCTAACCATCTCTACCAGAAAGCTAATACAGGATGCTCCACTGAGATAACCAGCTCCTAAGAACTTTTCCTGTAAAATGAACGATGAAGACTAACTTTTTGCCTCCGTTTGTAATATTTTAATATTCCATTTATATGAATTTATAATACGGTTATTAATATAAATATCTTAAATAACAACAACTATTTAAACGTTTATGTGAATTGACGGTAATAAATACGAGTCGGCGCACTTCAGACGTCATGTGACTTTACAAAAATAATGGATTCCAAATCGCAGTTTTATTCATTGATTTTTATTTAGCTAACCCAGGGGTCGGCAACCCGCGGCTCGCGAGCCGCATGCGACTCTTTTATCCAAATTGTGTGGCTCTTCAGCCTGTATAAAATATATTTTTTTTTAACCTTTATTTAGATTTTTACAACTGCACAGAAATCAATGCAACAAGCAAAACAGATGGTCGATAATAGAGTGTGCTGATAGGCTAGGCCAACAAGCACACATTGACATGACTGATATGAACGACGGCCATCCAGCGATAGCAGTCGTAATATGCCATAATAGCAGGAGAATCACGACTGTCACACTAGACAGCCGACGCTACATTCGCAGATGGTCGCGAGGCCACCGACGCCTCAACCGTCGTGGAGGATTAGTTGGGAGGGTGGAGGTTGAGAGGGCTTGGACTAAAGGATTCATGTGAGAGGATAGTTGGGAATGGAATTTTATGTAACGGGATTTGGCGAGGACAGAGACGAAGGGAATTTTAAGGTCATTGTGGATAGTATGGTTAGAGACGTAGAAAGGAGCATTGACAAGGGTACGAAGGATTTTGGATTGAAGGGATTGGATACGATGAAGGTTCGAGTGTTTGGCTGTCCCGTACAGTTCTATTCCGTATGTCCATATAGGGGCTAGTAATGTGTAGTACAGCTGTCTTTTGTTACGTAGCGTCAGTTTTGAACGTTTGTCTAGTAATTTTTTTTATAGTTTATATCTGTTTTTTAACTCAGTTCGTTTTAGTCAAGTATGAGGATTCCAGGTTAGTCGCTTGTCGAGGTGAAGTCCAAGGTAACGTACTTTTGTAACGGTAGGAAGAGCAATATGGTTGAAATATATGGAAGGGAGGGTTTTCCGGTTTAGTGTGAAAACTATATGTTTGGATTTTTGTTGATTTACCTTAATTCTCCACTTTCGTAGCCAGGGTTCTAGGATATTAATATGGGATTGAAGATGGCGAGTTGCCATGACAGGATCATTGTCAGACGATAAAATGGCCGTGTCGTCAGCGAAGGTAAAGGTAGCAGTATTTGGATGCAGTGGAAGGTCAGCAGTGTAAATTGTATAGAGGAGGGGTGCGAGAATACTTCCTTGTGGGACACCGGCAAGAATAGGATATATAGGAGAAAAAGAAGTGCCTTGTACAACCATGAAATATCGATCAGCAAGGTATGATTTTAAGATGAGGTAGTAAGTTGAAGGAAGGATGCCCTTAAGTTTTCACAGAAGACCCGGATGCCATTCCCGATCAAATGCTTGAGAAATGTCTAGGAAGGCTCCCGGGCAATACTGTCTCCGCTCAAGGGAGGTTGCGACGGTGTCAACAACTCTGTGAGCCTGGTGGAGTATAAAATATATAATGTATATTTTGATTTTGTTAAAAAAAATGCAAATTTCATTAATTAAAGTAAAGATATTTTTTCCAAAAGAATTTTAACTGTGATAGGTTTGAAATTTGAATAGAATTATATTAAAATAAAGTACGTAATTATATAGGACTGCCGCCATTTCATTCAAACACAAGGTTTAGTTATTATTTATTTGTTTACTTACTTAGCAATTTGTGGAAATAAAATTTATTACACAGACAGTACCTCGGAGGGAAAAGGCACCATGTCACAAAAAGTAAATTTTACAGGGGAGCCAAATGAAGATATTTTTCCAAATTCATTTTTTGTTCCACTTTTCCGGTTATACTCTTTCCTGTACTTCTCACCATAATTATTACAGTTGGTATGGCCACTTAACCTCCCATATTTTAAAATATTTTATTTTGATCTCCATTGTGAAAAAAATGTATGCCCATGTAGTGCCTTTTACCCTTAAGCAATGAAGTATCATAGCGCTTTTTAAAAATACATAAATCGCTTAATAGTAAACATAGGACATAGTGCTTTACACCTGTAGAAAGAGCAACAAAAAATTTGTAAAATGATGCCAAAATCTGAAAATCGAAAAAAATGGACATGGTGCTTTTTCCCTCCGAGGTACAGAAATATATAAAACGTTTAATGTTATTGAATATCATAAAATAATAATTTGTGAATACATATGATCTTCAGAGTTGTTCACACTATCATCCTTTCGGCTCTTGGTAAGATTTATTAAAATTATTTAAGGAGAAATGGCTCTCTACTTAAACTAGGTTGCCGACCCCTGAGCTAACCTAACAATTAAGCTTATGGTGGGCCATTCCTCCTGAAGGGCCAATGGAACAGATGCATTGAACTCTAACACCACCCTATAGTCCAGACTTAGCTGCATCTGACTATTGTTTATTGAAAATAAGTCTAAAGTGTGGTCCAAGTTTCACTTTCTTTGCGATAGAATATTTTATCTTTACGTCAATTATTTTCATTGACCTGCCAAGGAATGATCAGAGAATAATCCTGTATTTTGAATTACAAAATTTTTGTATTTTGCAGCTATGAAGCCATAAAATTAAGGGCGATCACGACATCATAACTAGTTGAAATTAACTTCTTAAAAAAATATATATATTTATATATAAACACAAACTTAATGCTTGTTTTATTAAATTGATTTTGTTAAAAGAAAGGAGAAAAAAATACGAGAAGATGAGATAGTGAGCCGGACACAGCTGTTGGCAACAGCAAGTCGTTCTCCAAGTTTAGGAACTATAGGTAAAGGGTTGGGGTTAATCAAGTGGTAAGGCAGGTAGTTAGAAGGTCGGCTGAACGAAGTTGCTCCTCCGAATATAAGGTTTTGGTTGGTTGCTCACAGCTAACTGGGCGAGGGATTGTGCAAGGGATGGGGCAGCTCGGTAACAGCGCCAGGGTCTCTCCTCTCTTCGGCCCTAACTCAATCGTGAAAAACAGAGCTCCTGCTCCGTACAGTTGACCTTTCCTTTTCACCTGGGCCTCCCTTCTCTATTAATCCTACACACCATCCTGTAATGACTAATATTGGCCGTTTGAGACTTTTCGTATAACCTATCATTCGGACGTATCTTAGAAGTAAAATGTTTCTTCTCTTTTTATTAACGCTTTCATGACGAAATTATAAAACAACTACTTTGTTGTGATTGTTTATTATTGGTTATTTTTATGTTATATTAGCTGGAAATAATGTGTACTTTTCTTACATGTAGAGGAGAAGGTGGTAATTTGGGACTGGGTTGGAATTTTGGACACCCAGTAGTGCTATCTGTTAGTTTTTAGTTCCTTACTACTCTTTGTCCGCTGCAGAAGGCAGCACGTCAATCGAGTGGCAGCTTTGTCCAAGAGAGGACCGTGTTGATTTTGTCAATGCTAAAAAGTTTTCTTAAGGTTGATTCTCCTCTGCTTTTGGTTAATACCGAGAAAAGTTAGAATAATTTCCCTTAGACATTAAAAATGTAGAAAGTAGAGAGTTTTAATTGCCAGTATTATGGATTTCAAATATGTATGTATATTGGCAAAAAAATGAGGTTATATTGTACGCGGTGATGGTGGTATATGGGACTGGGTTGTCCCATATAACAACCAACGTTTCGACAAATATATTGTTTTCTTCAGGACAAAAAGACGAGTTGTTGTTTTTATTTGACCGATTCCTTGCCAATTTTGAATCCTTAAATTAATAATAATATTTAGAATATTTAAGTCAGTATTTCAATCAGTGTTACATTAAACTTCCTTAAAAGTTCGATGAGCCTAAAAAGTAAGCAGTAGAACTATAAGTATGCTTTCATATCAGTAATAGGAGAAGTATATAATCATTAAGTCTAATTGAATAAATAAAATAGTTCTTTTTATTTGACCGATTCCTCGCCAATTTTGAATCCTTAATTTAATAATTTACGGTCACGAAACCAATATATATTCATAATACGTAATTAATAAATTGTACTCAATGTTGTGCCATGTTTCCACCCCTATTTTTCTCGTTTTGAATTTTCAAATATTATTAAATAAAACTGCAGACCACAAATTGTGAATTAAATATTCGAACTCTGGATTTCTGAATAAGAAAAGGCTTTCTTCAATAGAAGCAAAAATAGAAATAAGGCTTACTCCAAGCATAGTATAAACTGTGGGTAATCTTAAGGAAAGTTGGTCTTGAAATGGAGTTATCTACAGACTAATAGTGAATGATGTAAGTTGAGGAGGCCAATCTTGGCAGATAATCGCTGGGTGGATTCTCTACGTACTTAGATAATAGCAGGGATCAGTTATTAACAAGGATAATGATCCTTGCCATGAGCTTGTCCTCAAATTTTCTGTAAGATCAGTGCTAACTTGAGGTACTTTTATTTGTTTTTTTTTTGTCTAATTAAAAATTTGTCTGCAAGCATTATAACTGTTGTTTTATCAGTCAATCGCGAATCTTTGTGCTAGAAATTCTTATAAGGCGAGAAAGTTAAAGTACCAATTTAGAGCAAGTTTTGAAATATTTAACTATAGTATAAGTTTCTAATCAGGGCTTTCAATCAAGGTGCTCATGAGTAGAATTAGGAGCCTTTTATAATAACTCAAAGGAACTTTTTTAGTGTTTTAATCATAATTATTATTACTGTAACAAAATAGACAAATCTACTAAAATATACACAAAAACCGGCAATGGGCCGTGTGTTGCTGACCTCTGGTTTACACAATTGTGGTTAGTTCATAGCTGTAAAACAAAAGAATGAAGTAAAAACTGCATAGAAACGTAAGAACTCCTGAAAACTATTCACAATATAAATTATGAAATATGTACATTTTGAAGTATATCATTATCATTATGTTTAACTTTTATTACTGTTTAACTCAAAAATATTTAAGCGAAATATTGGATAGACTTTACAGCGTGTTGCCATATCGGTCACCATCTGTTTTATGTGTTAAGGCTTAATTTAAAAAATCCACGAAAAACTCCAAAAAATATCCCCTTTTTTTTTAGTCTTATTTGAATGTTCTATCGTTGGAGAAATCTGATTTGATGGAAAAAAAGTAAAAAAAAAACAAACGATAAATGAGTGTTTTTGTATCCGTTAGTAGTAGTACCGGAGCCCATTTGCCTGACGATGCAGGATGAAGCAAAAGTGTAATCTAGAATCCGCTGGTATATATTGCTATAAAGCAGCAAAATACCTCTTCTCGCTGCCAGGTTCGCTCCATTTTCTCTCAGTTGGTTTGGTTAAGGGATCAGAAGGTATACATACTACATTCCACTAACGACTTCCTTGATGAGTCTGGCCAAGTTATAGACCTCCGGTCTGGTTTAAAACTTAATTAATCAATACCCATTAATGATAACGTACGGGGTCAGAAGCTATTACTGTAAAATCTAGGATTTCTTTTCTAATTTTTCAGTAAAAAAAAAGACAAGTTTTTCTAATGGTAAAGTTGTTTTAATAAATGGCTATGTCAGGGGCTTCATCTGTCGAACTACAATCTAGAAAATAATATTCGAGGTCTAAAAATTCATTCGGAAATATGTCCTCAATCCACGCAAAAATGCTTTAACAACTGCAGTAGCCTGTTACATATTGCCAGCACTAATAGAGTAATTTATCAATCAAGCACACTGGCAGATCATACAATTTTTATTGATCTCTCTGCCATCCGTTAACTCTGACTAGAAATACCAAAATTTCTGTCAGCCACTCTTTTATTCTTTCGCTCATAAACCGTTCATAGAATAAAATATTTTAGGCACGATTTGTTTCTTGTGATAACGTATTGTCAACCTCTCAAGCAAAAAAGTATCGATATGTGAATTTTGCTTCTTGCAAAATCTGTAATTCCGATTCAACGAACTAACTTACTTAGCCACTATGGTAGATTTCAACTGTAGACTTTGGATTTATGACTAAATCAAGTCTGTCATTTGCCGAACTACAGATGTAAAAGGGGCATTCAAAAATTCTGTGAGATTCCTTGCACATGACGCAAGATTATCTGGATTTACGTTTTGAGTTGCCAGGTTGTTTATATGAGTTAAAAGAGGGAGTAATGATTCTTAATTGATTGCTCTTACTATACCTTTTGAAATAATATCGCCTTTTTATAGCCTTCTCTAGAAGGCTAAGATCGATAACGAATAGAAGAGAGTGTTAAAGTATGGTTTTGGTTTGTCCAGGTTATCATCGTTTACTCTAGATAAACTTTTACGGCGGTCTTGCATGATGGAAACGTGATTACCATATTCGTGGATGTCTATGTCTACGTTAGCCAACTCAAAGAGGCTCCTTTAGTTTGTGGATCTAAATATCTCAGGCTTAGCATAATTCACAATCATCAGGCTCTAGAATTTCAAGTCGTTTGATAAGTAGTCTAGTATCAGCTGATTTGGAAAGCCCATCTTCAAATAGATGAACTAGTTGTAATTCTGAAAGAGCGAAAGAAGGATCTAGGAATTAGTCTAAACAATGATTGGCTTGCATCAGATTCAGTTAGGCTACACTGTTCATTAATAGTTATGAAGCAAGATCACGTTGTACGTGTCTTGACACGTCCTTTTTAGTTCGAAGATTTGCTTCTTGACAGTTAGAGAGGGCAATGCGTATTTTATGGCTGAAAAGAGATAGCTAGTTACTATAAAATAAATGATAAAGACTCGTTCATGAAATAACTTCGACAAAAAAGAGAAAGGAAACCCAAAAAGCGGAAATGAATCAAGAGAGAGATAGTACTGATTCACTAAGTTAAAAAAATTGATGATGATCAGCGTTAATGAACTAATCTAAAAGTGTCGGTTAAGAAAATACTTAGTATGTTGGATAAAAAATAATCTGAAATTAAAATCATATTTAAACTTTACACAAGTTCTAGATATTGCAGAATTAAGCAAGTGTTTCTAATTATAACCAATGAGATTTTTTTACAATTATTTAGATTAAAAAATTTTAAATTGTATCAGTAATTATTGGTAATTGAGAAGATTTAAATCATGACTTCAGTTAAAGAAATCAATAGCGAAAAAGATCTTTTTAAGGGAGCATAAATATGGAACTGATGAATGTTAAGTTAGTTAATATTTACTAGGTACTTACTTGTGAGTAGTGCGACTCAGAGCACTCTGTTTGAAAGTGGTAGAATTAGCTAAGAGATTCTTACATTTTATAAAATCTACATTTTAAAGTTAAGTTGAGGCGACTGAAACTTGCTAAAGTGGACTTTGATTCACAAACTTTAAACTTATACAGATAAAATTACGATTCTACTGCAAATTAATACTGTCTTGATGTAAAATAAATTTAGATTACCCTGTTTCCAAAATACATAAATCTAATTATGTTTGATTAATAATTTATTTATAGCTCCTATAAATTATTATTTAAAATATTATTGATAATAGGGAGATAATCAAAAATCAATTTTTATAAATTATTAATTAATACTTCAATTATCATTTAGATCATTAAATTGTTACAACTAAAAAAGATAAAAGGTATTTAACAGAAGTAATTTTGATCGTAATTTAGTGTACGAAGTATAGTTTTTTGTTGAAAACTGAAATGATGTAATTTGGAATTTTATTGAAAAGTTATAATTGAAAATATATGCAAATATAACAATTTTAGTGTTATAATTGTATCTAAAATTCATTAAATATGTTCTAAATTGCACTAATAAATTAGGAGAGTTCTTTTAAAGCAAAAAAAAACAGTGATATCCCTCCCGGAGATTGACCAAAAACATTTTATCGCATAAATAATATTTCCATAATATGAAGTTTATTTTTAACTAGTTTATGTTATATATAATTTATATTTATACTTTGGAATTTGTTAATAAGAACCACGCTGATGGTCTTGATGATGGAATATTTAAATAAAAATAAATCACGTTTATTAGTGATGAAACGGGAATGTTAAACTGTCTTTAAATTGGTACCAATCTCAAACAAGACGAAAGATGTGTTAAGTATTTTCTGCTAGGATACAAGTCCAAGACTCCTGATGGCTAGAGCATATCTCCTTTTCAAGGAAGTAAATCTTACTGAAAACTAATTGGTACTTTTAAAAAAGGTAATATTTACCTTCTGCCGAGTAGAAGAGAAAAATAATGAGATGTGTTTAGCGAATTTACTAAATGAAACCAGTTTAAAGTTTACCATAAATATTGTACATTGTATTTGTTTTTCATTCTCTCTAATTGGTTAGTATACTGCATTGCGCTGTGCAATTATTTTATTCTACAGCTGAATAGTATAATTATTATAATAAACTAGAGAACTAAGTGCATTAAAAGCTATTATTTAAACAAAAAATGAAATAAAACTATGCATTTTTTGTTCTAAGTTGTTATACTCGTATTATCGACAGGAGGGTATCAGAGCCTGTAGACAACATTAGGGCAATGATAAAAAAAATTAATAACCAATTAGTAAAAATTAAATTAACTTACTATTTCATGAACAACAAGAAAGGGTTTTCTTTCTTTTTTTTGTTAAAACAAAACATTCCAGAAATAAATAATTAGAAAGCACAAATTTTGATTCCTTAGGGAACCTTCAGGACTTCTCAAGCATGTTTTCAATGCTTTCTAGACTATTTGCAGTTTCTGGAATTTCCCTAACTATGGGTTTAATGTTCTGTGAATCTAAATTACCACCGGCCAGAGGTTTCCGGAGTGTACTAAAAACCAGGTTACAAACCATAGGCGGAATAGGACCAAAACTATTTAACCAACCCATAATCAAACCGGTTATTAGAGATACTTCCATTACAAATCTTCTTATTATTCAGGTGAATCCGTCCGTGATTTCTTGGTGTCACTTCCGTCTCAACACTGCCAAATCAATGCGAGCCTATAACTGACACATTTTTTTTTTGTGCCTGGTGATTTGTTTTTGAGAACCTTTATCTATCAAAAAATAAAAGTAATCGCCTATTTTTTCAGGCGGGGCTTAACGTCCAACTACCAATTAGGTATCGTGGACGGAGGCGAATAGCAAACATACTTTACTGTAAATTTCTTTTATTACCCATTAAATAAAATCCAAGGCCTAAGACTGGGAATCGAACCCAGTACCTCAATACATATTAGCTTTACAGGTCTCGCCTCTAACCGCTCGGCTACCGTGGCGCCTATCTTTATCTATCATTTCAATGTAATCTACTGAGTGTCAATCTTGAAATTAATAAATTCTGATTGAGTAAAATATGTCAACGATTTTTAAATTTGTTAATTTTAAATTTTTAGTCGATTTTCTATTCAGTCACAGTTACGAAATTAAGATATATAAAAACTTAATAGATAAATTATTAAAAAATTACAATAAATGGTCAATCTACAAAGAAGGCCATGAATATAATAAATGAACGTATAAATAATGATCCTGGAGGCATCGCTTCATTCTCTTCCTTCCATCCACTGGCCATTCCCGAAAGTCTGTCCCTAATGCCGACCATCGATCGACCTTGCGGACTGGCACTCCTTCCTCTTCCTTATGGTTCCCAAAACATTTTAGGCAGCCTACTAACATCCATTCTTTTTAAGTCACCAAACTTTCAAAGGCGTTTTACCTCAATGTTCTTTTTACTTCCAATACCTCTCTGAATTCGTAGTTCCTAAGACTGTTTCTGCTGGATACCCTGGGTGATTCGGATCAAATATCAACTCAGTTTCTCTATCATTGGCATTATGTTACTCTAGTAATTGGATTTCTGAGAGAAAGTTGTCAACACAAAATCTTTCCGCTTTTGCAACTTTAAACATCGGGATACCTTCTCTAAACGATTCTTTAGTATTTGGCATAAAATGCTATTATTGTCGCAGATTCCTCTACAATTAGGGCAATTTTTCCTATCCCTTTTTTTGGAGATAGGCATTATATAATCAAGCCTCATTTCGTCAAGAGTTTTCTTGGTAAAATCATACAATTTTTCCGTCATTATTAATTCTATGTTCACTGCTCCAGGGCCTCATTTGAATGGCCGAGAATGTGAGAACATTGTGTAACTGTCCGGAAATCACCTCGATCTAGTCTCATTTGCAGTTTAATTGGAACACCGCTAGTTTTCCACCACAATTTAGTTTTAATCGATTTCCTGATTCATTAGAAAACCTTCTATTTTAAATACTCATAATGGCCAATTTTGCTCGCTATTAATGTAGAATAATCAATGTTTTAATCGAAATATGTTATTACTTTTGATTGCACATCTTGTATGTTAATTTTCACAAATCCTCAATACACAATTCTATGAGCGGATCGAAACACATAAAGATAAATTGATAAAATCTTTATATAAAATAGCTAAAGGGCCAGAAGAGAGATATGCAGTAGATGGAAGTTATTTCGTGTAGTCGTCCTATCTGTAGATCATTGGGATTCAAGGTAAAACTTGGAATGGGAGTTTACTGTGTGATTGGGGTAGATAGAGGGGGTTGAAGAGAGGTTAGGGCCCCATTGTGTGTGCCCTCTACACATCATGCCCTAGATCGAGGTGATTTCAATAGTCACCATACCCTGGGGGCACATCTTCCATTGTATTCCACCCAGAGTACATTCTCATACTCCCGACCATTCAACACTTTGCCACTGTATAGAATTCCACTCTTCTCTCCATATATTCTTATGTATTTTCCTTGTTACTTTTTAAATAAATGTTCTCCATAAGAGTGCGAATGTATAAGTATATGCACCATTTTCTTTTTATTTCTATTCTAAAACATTGATATTCAGTTTGTAACACGGAGAAAATTTATAAGCATATTGTTAAGTAGTGCAAATCGATCATAGGATGCTGGGTAAGGATTATGATCATATGATGTGCTTTCACTCTGCAGACATTTGTTTCAAAGACTTTCTTTGAATATTTTTCCGCAACAAAAATATGGAACTTAATAGTGCGTAATCCATTACGTATTACGGCATGTGAAGACCATACTTCCAGAATCGTTTAGGATTTAGGTTTTTCTTTTTGTTCCACGGTTGCTTTATCAACACTCCCTGGCCTGAAGAATAAAAGGACACAAAAATCCAGTGAGCTTGAGTTATCCTCTTTGTAAGGGTGCACAGGACCTAGACCTGTAACTTTTCGGTTGGTGATTCAGCAACCAGGAAATTGCGTTTCCAGGAACATCTTCACTGTTTCTTCCTCTTTATCAGTACAAACCCATCAAACTTCTCTAGCATTATCGTAACGCATCCATCCATCAGATATTTGTGAGAGAATGGCAGCCGGTAATAGATGTCTCTGGGCGCTGCAGCCAGTTTTCAAAAGGAAATGCTTGTCCCGAGCCATAAAGTTAAGAATATACCAGACTACCCTGCGTCCAATCGTTACCTACGGTTCGGAAGCACCAAAGCAGACGAACAAAGGTTGTGCAGGTGGGAAAGAAAAGTATTAAGAAGGATTTTCGGACCTGTAAGGACGCAGGATGGCTATAGAATTAGGACGAATCGAGAAGTCATTGAACTGTTCGGTGAGCCTGATATAGTAGCCACTATAAAGTCTGGTAGACTACGATGGCTGGAACATTTGCACCGAGTGGAGAGGTCCCAGGAAATCACTGTGTGGACACCCTGGTGGAAAAAGGCCGAGGGATAGGCTTCGACTAGGATGGTTGAACGACGTACAGGACGATTTGGAAGCCCTTGGTTTGCAGAGATGGAGAATGTTGGCAAGAGACAGAAATAGTGGCTGAGGCTCGGGTCCTTCATGGGCCCGTTATAGCCCTTGAGTAAGTAAGTATCCATCCATCTTGACCTCACGCCATTTTACACTTTCCGCAGTCCATCTACTTGAAGCTTTCTCCAAGTACGAGTATCTCGTAGATTCAAGCTGCTACAGTCATTCCTTATAGGCTAAAGTGACTATATCTCGATCAAGGGAAATAACCTTCTATTGAACGAGTGGTAATTAACTCTAAGCACTCCTACAATTTCTAATTGAATGAAATCGGTTTACCGGAAGGGTTTACTGGAAGGGATTTTATGGAATGGATTCCCGAATTCCTTGGTTAAAAAAATATAAGTATATATATTAAGGTTTAAACCTATTTATTAATTATGAATATAGCCAATTACTTATAAAATTCAACATAAGGGTGAATAAAGCTTAGTACATAGCTTCCATCAAAACCAGAACCAAAACAACAAAAAGTGCAGAATGGCGATTTTAGTCAACATACTCTAGGCGGGTCTGTAATAGTATTTAAGAACAACTATACTCTAACACCAATATATTACTATACCCTGATATTAATCTCAAGAGTTCCTCGAAGTGGCGGCAATGTCAGACAAAAGGAACATACATATCACTATGCACTTTAAGAGCGAGGTTGTGAATGGGAAACTTAATATCCTAATGTCTGTGGAAGCGCTTAGTAAAGAAGTTGCACCATGCGAGTTGTTCAGATCTAAAATCTGAATAATGTTTCTGAATTATTCTCCTGTGAACGTCAGGCCTATCACTTTGCTTGAACATTTTCTCAGGGTATGTGTGATGTTATACCTTTATTCAACAGTATGATTTTATTGTTGTGAAAGTGTACATTACTGAAGCAAACTAACTTTTTAGCAAATTTTAAAATTCAAGAAAATTTAATCAGGTAAAATTGTGTAAGAAAAGTCATGTGAGTTTGAACAGGATATTATTAATATTACTGTCTCGAATAATACTGATTAACTGTGAATTAAGTTATCTGGGTCAAACAGTGTTCTTCATTAGTTACTTGCTCCATTTCTATACAAAGGATTGTTTACTCAGACAGTCTAATCTTCTTTTGTGAACTGCACATTACTTACTGTGACAGATGCTGTCACGGAACTTCTGCTCCTGGGTACTTGGAGAACTCTCTTATAACTTATTTTTATGTTTTGCACTTCTCTGACAACTACACTTTCTACTTTAACAATGTACTTTACAACAGCTTCTATCACTCAAAAGCATTGTTTTGCTATTTAAAGCAGTAAAACTCGTTGTATTATTAACTGGACTAGAATGAAAAATTAAACTGAGTGCAGAATTAAAATAGCCTGCTGTGAACACCAATAAATAACATTAAATTGACAAAGTTTCTTGTAACATTGAATTCTATTTAGTTAAGTTGATCTTAACTGACGGTCAGGTAAGAACGGAGGGTGACAAAGAGTCAAGGTTACTGGTGACTAAAGACCTGGTGACGTTGATCTGTTTCATAAACGGCGGTGTGAGCAACGCGAAGAGGAACAGGAGCGTACCACCTAGATGATTGCCCGATATTGGAGTGAAACTAGATTGTGGGTGATTAGAGCGGATGTAATGGAAAGACACATGGAGCTGGCTCCCTGATTGATATGAGAAGATATGTTTAGAGGACTAACAGATTTCTGGTTAAGTAGGCTTCTTGGGGGTTTGAATTAGAGAAAGTTGAGGCATGCGACATTTTGGGCCTTACGGCAACCACCTTCATTGAAATCTCATGTTGAAGTGATTGGCCGTACTGTCCACCACAATCAAATCCGATAAGTGTGGTTTCTATTTTGCTATTCTGGAGTTACCCTTATACACCAGAAACCTCCTTGAACTACTTTTTTTTCACAAAAATATTCAATTGAAAGTATTTGAGCGTCAGAATGTGTAGCACTTTCAAATTGCGAAAGTTGCGAAGTGAATTCTGCCAGTAGAACGAATACTACTTAAATTTTGTCCAAATTTTACAAACATTAAGAAGAACTCTAAGTGCATGCTTTGCAAGCATAGAGGATATGACGCCGGAAGTATGAGTGATAATTGATAAGGCTTGAAAAGACTGTACGTACTCGATCTCTTCACACAATATTTAGATTGTTGTTGTAGTGAATGCTCTAAGTACAACTTGCAATAGTGGAATCTCAATAAAGATTAAAGGACATTAGAATGCATGAATATTGTTAAAGAAACAAGCATTAAAAGGATACTGTTCTTTCCTTAGTGAATTAAATTCAATAACTAAATTAATTCATATATTCAATAGAAGTAGAGAAGTTATTAAAGTTGAAAATATTTTGTTTGCAAAGCTGGCTGCCTAGCTATTAATCGCTTTGCAATGCAGTTTGGGATGTGTTTGTTATACGTGTTTATATAAGGGAATAGATTTTTAAAGTCATCATTTTCTGGACAAAAATTTTTATAATTGGATAATTTAGAATAGATTACACGTAATGACTTCAACTACCTTTCAAAAGAATGGACTTTAAAAAAAGCTGATCCGTATTTCCGGGAAGAACGGGATCCTTACGGAAATTAAGCTTTCTATTAAAGTTTTTTTTTTCGGCGCATCGACGTCTGCGGTGATTAGCGCCCGCTACACGTTTTCTCTTTTCTTATTCAAGGGCCACTAGAGCTGGGATGGTACCCTATTGGTCTATAGGGCTGCCACACACATATCTTGCATTGCGAGGCAAGGTGGAGCCTAGGTTATCGGATGCAGACCGCACTCCCCTCCTACTTCATCGATCTGGTCGACGAGGGGGAATGCGATTTCGCCGATTGAACCATCCCTTAATTCATAAACTCACATTTTGTCAAAAATCAATCAATTAAAATATTTTACTTTGGTGTTTAACTACAACTAAACATGTATATAGTCACGACGACTTAACCGCTTCATGTATATAGTCTATCGTAAGGAGGCTATTTCCGTCGAATCTTACTCAATTGTGCAGTACTTTTAACAAACGCGTCTTCACACACTAAAAGTGACCTAATCCTAAATGAATTTAAACCTAAGGGGGGTTGAATTACTTTTATAAATTTCTTTCAACTCCGGATTAAAAGCCTACATCTAATATTAAAGTTATTAGAACCACCCGAACTTTTAGAGTGATTCTCCCTAAAAGCCGGCCTGCTGTTTGCTAAGCATGCTCTGGGTGTTCAATGAATATGTTGCGTACCGTTTTGCAGCAGTTCTTTTGAAAGTAATTATCAAGATAGTAATTTTTAAGCGGTTTGCGTTTATGATTAGAAGGTATGAATTATTTCAGGCTAAGTTCTAGAATTAGGTTGTATAAGTAATTTTATGTTTCATCTGTAGGTATGGCCTCTTTGAACCCTAAATTATTTATCATATCAAAACAAATAGTATTTTTAATTTCATATTTATTCATTAGTTATTCACTTATTTAATTCCCTCTAGTTTTCTGTATTAATTTGCAACGATCTTTTTCGTCCGGTGGAAATAGAAGAGGGTAGACCGTTTCATGGTCCAGCGGCCACGCCATACGAGTTCCTTCCGGACTAATTTAATTAAACAAAAGTAATGAATTATTTATATTTTAGCCACCATGGACAGACATTTCTACAAAACAAGTTATTGTTGTGTAAAACCTTAATAAAATTATCATACACTTTATAATGCTTTTTAAAATTATTATTATTAGATTTTTTCTCACTTTTCTCTACGTAGAATTGCGATGTACTCTTTAAAGTTCATACACTGAATACTCAAGTCAGGTAATGTTCAGTTCTGTTGGTTTTGTCGTAAAAATCTACTTTATGGGGTTAGAGTCAAATATTTGTAATGTAAATCCACTACATACATATTTTAATGCTTCAAAAATATTAGAAAATATTTTATTGTGTTAAATATTTAATTTCTAAAGTTTTACAAAATTACACTTTTCTTCGTAGAGATGGAAGGTGTTTAAATACTACATAAAGGTGAAGTAGATGCGTTAAATGGCCTGCGTGGAATGTGATTAACGTCTCAGAGATAACTAAAGCTAGTGAACCTTAGTTTAAATTGTATTATTTGTTGGTATGGAGTTGAACCACACACAATACCAGAAGGAGTTGAGTAAAGTAAATTGTAAGCAAAAAAGAAGAAGTTTCTTGAAGATTAGATTTAATGATTAATGAGTCTTGTCTTCGTGATCATGCGCAGTGGCTGTGAGATACCTAAACACGTGGAAAACAACTTTTCTTGTTAAAAATAAACCGCATACCTTCGGTTTGGATTGTTTTTACATGTTCCTTCATTATTATTTAGCTGTTGTTTGAATTTCTTTAATAAGAATATCTAAAAATCACGTATTATTCTTGTGGAAATAACATGTCTAAATTTAGAAGTATAAACAAGAAGTTAGCATTATTTTAGTCAGTTTCTGTACTTTAATATACAACGAGAATATGATGGTTTATTTGATCAGTACTTTCATACAGGAATTGTGGGTGCTACAAATGATGCTTTCCACAAAAATATTATTTATTTATTTAATGTTCCCACAACAAGTGAGTCTATATAGTTTGGTGATAATTAGAAGAGAAATATAAAACTTACTTAAACTTTTTTACTTAACACCGAGTGAAATTGTTAACTGATACACTTAAAGTTTAGCACTTTTTTCTTTTTTATTTTTAATGAACTTTGCAGTTATTAAGCTCTGAAAGCACAGAGGATGTTTACGGTCCCATTCCAGATTATATTACCCTAAAGCACACCATAATCTTACTTACATACACATAAACGCCAATAAACCACTGGTAATCCAAATGCGAGTTAAATAAGTTCACACTGTACTTATAATATACTCATTAAAAATTTATTATTGACAAATAGTAGAGATGGAGCACCTAACTATCCTCAATCCCTAAATCCCAAATCCAATATTTAAATAAATAATTAATAATAATAATAACAATATTATTGCTGTTGTTTATTGCTTTTAAAAGTTTACAACTTGTAAGCAAGGAGTTGTGTTTAAATACACACAGAAAAAAATAATACAAAGCATACAAAATTAAAAATAACCAAAAATTCATAAATATGTATCAAAGAAAATTAATAAAGTGAAAATTATAATGATTAAAAGAATCATTTATTTGGCACCATCTAAATTTTGATATATATTTCCAATGTCTTTTAAAACAATTGATTACGATACTTTATCCAGAGTAGAGGAGTCATTTTACAGGGTGTTGGCACCGTTGGAAGCACTTCTGGCACTGGTCACTAGATTCCTGCTTCCCGAGAGATCTAGCGAGACTTTTCTGTAATAGTAAAATGTTCTGGTATACGCGTACAAACTAATCGGAGACCACGCCTTACTGTCGCCTCTATTAGATGGAAAAGGGTTTAGGTGTTTATGCCAGTGACTTGGGCTTTCAGCAGATGTGGGGAATCTGCAACCCTGGTAAGTTTTATTGTTCTCTCCCTACGTTGTGAATTGGCTGTTGATTGGCTGAATTAGCTGCCAAGTAGTTTTCCTGTTAACTAGAGTTGTTCAACTGTCAGTCCTATTGGCCAGAAAATTTTCACTGCACTTTCATTACAGATAAAGGAGTCCATCGCTGGCTGGTAGTGGGTTGTAGCAGCTTCTAGAAAGGAAAAAAAAAATCCAAGAGCACGCAGCTGGACTCGAACCAGGGATCTTTGTACGGAAATTCTGTGCATTAACCACTAAGCTAACTGACTTTTCACTACTTAATTATTCATTTTACTGTTAGGCTCCAAACCTAGGTCTTCTTGCTATCTAAGAGCGTAAGACCTAGACACAGAAGGGCTCCCATCCTACCTGATAGAAACTGCTCTCCTACTCTGTCACATTCAGTCTTCTCACTGGTTACCTTTGAACTTACAATCCCGTTCGAATTACATACACTCTAAAGGCCTTTAGTCTGCATTGCAACAAAGGCATTCCTGAGGTAATGTGCAGGAGAATCTGTGGTCTGCTGTACCCTACAGTGTTGACACTGAGTCATCCCCATTTCCATTAATTCCTACTCTTTGATTCTGGTCGCCCACTAACTGCCAGAAACAATCATCACTGGCTTTGAGCCCCTGTGCTGCCCTAAGATGAAGGTAATACTTTATTAAATGTTTTCTTTTTACTCCATAAATGTGTCCTAGATCAAAGAACATATATAAATTAATAAAAATAATTTCTTGGACCAGTTCTGTAGAAATTACTAATTATTTATTTCATATTAAACCAAATATAACCATGTCCACAATTACAAAGTTGTTTTATCCTCTTGATTAGTAGTTTATGTACATTAACACCGTACTTTATGCTAAAATTTATTTTATGTTAGCGTGTTTGGGTTTACATGTTTGGTTTAATTACAGTAAACTAACCAAAATGCATATCTTGCCTCTTACGATATATGTAATACGTGACGAGCACATGTAAAACCTAGTTGTAAAATATACATACTTTACTCACACGTGGCGAGGGCGTGCGCGCGCGTTTGCATAACTTGGCATCCCCCGGCCATTTTTCTACAATATGAGCCCCTCTCTCCCTCCCCTTGCTTTGGTCCAGGCACATCCTGCGCACATTATTCCAGCGAAAGGTCTCACATTAAATTAGCTCAACTTGTGAGCCTGGCTTTCATTAATTATTCCTGAATTTAATTTCATTCTGCTTGAATTGATTTTATTACCTCAGTCTAATCAAACTACTTGTCTGGAAAAAGTACCAAGCTGACCGAATTGTACGATAGCCACACGAACAAATATGGCGGTGACTTGTTGATTAGCTCAATTTAAACATTCTTTTTTTGTGTGTGTGTGGATTGATAAAATGTGCTCAAATAGAGTATAGTTCTAAAAAAAAGTAGATTTACACGAAGATGGAGGCAAGTAATTGACTCATTGGAAAGCCATTGTGGTAACTGACCTAATATAAAATGCCAGATATCCGATTTAATTTTTGGATTTAATTTGGTGGTTCTGTTGCAGCGACATCATAAGAAGCCAGTACACAGGAAATTACCACCCCTGCAGACTCCATTATAGTACCATTGCATTACGTCTACTCAGGAACAATCATACCTGTAAAATTTCAATGAAGTTATTTAATAAACAAAATATTATATATAATTTACTGCATTCGTAGGGAGTTAGCGCAAGCTGAAACAAAGTGACAATAAAACAATTCTTCATTAAAAATACTTGGTACAATGTACCATAAAATTTAACGTAAACCCTTCATTGCCAAAGTATAACCAAATAACCAAATTCAATACTCAACTTTAAAAATATATTAGACTTTCTTTGAACAGTGAGAACATATAAAAGTAAAGTAATCGCCTTTCGATAACCCAGTTTCCTACAAAACGGAAATAAGTGTTAAGTGTGGCATCTTCCTCCCACTTACCTTATCTCTTCTAACTCATAATTTTCAAGATCGACTTGTCACACTATCAAAACAAGCTTCTCTACAGTAACAAGAAATCTAACGTAATGTTTGGAAGCTAGACGGATCTGAGCAATAATTCTGCTTTTATTAATGTGACAAACTGTAAATAAACGGCCGGTATATTATTATGACAGGGGGTTCTAAAATGACAATTATAGGTGAGTTTAATATTTTATTAGATCTTTACTAATTAAATTATAATGCGAAGGTTAGCATATTCTTACCACATGTACTACTTGGGATTGTTAGAAGTTAACACATCAATGTACCGTAGTTTCCAGCTAAACTAAACATGTCTAGGAGCACAACCAGTTTTAGAATGCAAATACACTATTAGATAATTCTCTTAAAAATTATATAAATTTTTATTTTTCGTTCAAAAAATTACAGTTTATCCTTCAAACCCTCTATTTCATGGGAAAAATAGTAAAAAAAAATCCTGAACATCTCAAATTGATTTTATTTAGGTTTTTTTGCTCGTACCCAATCGGCTAGACTTAAATTTACAGAAAATAAATTTATTAAAAAAAAGCAAATGGGAAGACCGATAGAAAAAACACTATTGTTTTTTCTCTACCAGTGCATTCTGTGGGACAACCTTTGGCCTACATAAACAAAAACGTCTATTCTAAAGGGTAAATGGATCAAATAACCGATAGGATGCAGTAGTTGGAAAAAATTCAAGTACAAAAGGTATGTAGCCGATTGGCTACACCATACAATGAAGGGTTAAGAATCCGTTGCAGTCATTGGAAGGCGAAGAGCTTTTAAAGAAATATGATTGCTCCTGCCCCGTAGGGGGGAGTGGACTAGCCACTTCTTCAGGGAGCTTGGCGTCCCTGCGGGTATCCCAGTCTAACAACACTTCAACACTTACACTGACACCCCTTAACACTTGCACACTACACTTAGGACCTGCAGAGGTAGTTGCTGTGTGCAGCTACTTGGGTTTAGCGAACCCACAGGTAAACTCGAGCTCCCCACCACACACACTCATTTACACCTTAACATTCACACTATACAGACGACTACACACACTGCACGAACAAGGACACGCACTCGTCGAGAGTCAGAGTATAAATATCTCTCCCTCGCGTGCCGTGGCGAGGCTTTGGGGCTAGGGTGGAAAAGAGGATCCTGGGCATTGAGGGAGACGTTGACCTGCGGGCTTCTCATCCCAACACATGTCTTTGGCCTCGGCTTCACCCGAGAGCTCCACCTGGAGGATACCCCTACTTCAGGAAATCGGCTAGGGAACACTGTCTCAGACAGGTTCCTAGGGGTAGGAAGGGGGTCACGGGGGCACGGGTCGGTACCTGGTACCGGAACGTTGTCTTCCGTGGCACCTGACTATATCAAGGTTTGATGGTCCACCCGGACAGTAACCGGGTCCATTTGAGCGTCCGTGGAGGCGGGCCCACGAACCTTGATGAAACCCCTTTTGATTATTATGGATAATCAAATTAACCCATTAGGGCCTAGCCCACTCATTCTCCCTATCCAAATCCCCAATCCCTTACCTCTTCCAAATAATCCTCTCCCTATACCTCTCTCAGCTCCTAACCAGCAATCTCCTGACCATACGCTCCCCACTTCCCATTCTTCTAATCTCCCAACAACGACCGTTAATACAAGGCAACGACAAGGCGAGGACATGGACATCTCTAATGGAAAAACGGAATCTGGTTTGCAATTCACCTTGCAACCATTCGGCCCTTCTTCCCCGCCAAGGAAGAAAGCCAAGGGCGGCAACAAGAATCAGGTTAGTTATAAATTTTTAGATCTCGAAGAGGACAACTGGGGAAGATTTTTCGTGGTTAAAAAGAAGGAGGGTACTTTTTTAAATGAGTGTTCGTTCAAGTTAAATAAATTTATAAAGGGTATCATAGGCAAGACCAAGAGTGTTAAGAAACTCAACGATGGCTCTATCTGTATAGAAGCTGAAAACCGTATGCAAGCTGCAGCAATTTTAAAATTGCAAAAATACATGGATGCTGAACTTGAGGCTGGTCCCCATAAGCGGTTGAATAGTTCACAGGGAGTAATTACTTGCAGGGACTTTTTAAATAGTACAATTGAAGATATAAAAGAGGGTTTGGCAGATCAAGGAGTAATAGAGGTGAGGAGGATCAAGAGAAGGCAAGACGGGTCCTTAGTGGACACCGCTTCTCTTGTTCTCACCTTCGATCGACCAAAACCGCCACAGTCAATAAATGCAGCATTCTATAAACTGAAGGTGCGCCCGTACATACCATCTCCAATGAGATGTTATAAGTGTCAAAGATTCGGGCACACCTCAACGCGTTGCAAGGCTCCAGAAGCGGTGTGCACATGTGGAAAGCCCATGCATGATGGTGAGTGCACACCTCCAATAATCTGTGTAAACTGTGGTGGGGAACACTCTGCCAGATCCTCTGGGTGTCCCACATTAATCAAGGAAAAAGAAATACAAAAAGTAAAGACACTGCAGCAGTTGCCCTACCACGAGGCGAGGGCAATAGTAGAAAGCAATGCTTATGCTTCAAGTACAATATCTTTCGCACAAAAGTTGAGGACACCCATACCAGTGGCACACTTAACAACCGCCCAAATTCAAGGGCACTTAATAAAAGGCCCCTCCCCTGCCTTAAAGGGGACAATTGTCAAAGTGGGAGAAATCCCACCATTAACCACCTCCCCTGCTTTAAGGGGAGTAGACCCAAAGGTGGGTTCAACCCCACCATCAAAACTAAGCTCCCCTCAGGGAGAGACAGTAGCCTCAGGGCTACTACCAACTGCTCCCACAACTAGTGGGGGCGCTATAAAGGTGGGGTCAAACCCGCCTCAAAATGCAACCGCCTCCAAAGGGGAGTGGAAAGTGGTAAGTCCACCTAAACGCTCTCTGAGGCGGAAAATAAAACCGATTCTGTCTCCCCCCTACCCTACTAGGACTAGGGGGAAACAATCTTTAACTGAAGGACAAACGTCCTCCAAATCCAATGTTCGCTCCCCCAGGAAGCAGTGGCTTCTTATGGGGACGGACATTGAAGCCTCAGAATCGGAGGGGGGAAATACATCCGACAACCCTCCTAGACGAAGAAAAAAGGGTTGGCCTAAAGGCAAACCCAAGGATAAGTGTGCCACTGAGTAAATGCATTGTATAGTTAAACCAAATCACAGCATCCATGTATTTTAGCAGCTATTTCCATACTTTAAATTTAATTTATAATATAATGAATAGTAGGTTACATTTATTAAATATCTTAAATGCAATAGATATTAAAAAGATCCTGCCAGGTTTAATGATTGGGAAAAATCACGATGTTTGAGTCCATTATACAATGGAACATGCGGGGCTATACTAGTAATAAAGAAGGACTACGCCGAATGGTGGCGGAATATCGTCCTTTTGGGTTGTGCCTCCAGGAAACGAAGATACGCCCAGGTCATATCATTCACATACCTGGATACAAAATATACAGTCATGAGGTACAACCTGCCCCAGGTGGGAGGGCGCACGGTGGTGTAGTCGTCTGTGTACGGGATAATATCCCTAGCAGGCGGCTCAACCTACAAACTAATATACAAGCTGTTGCCGTGCGTCTAACTACACCACTACAGATCACGTTAGCTAGCATATATCTGCCAGACATCTATTGGCGTAGAAGTGATCTGGAGAATCTGCTCTCGCAGCTCCCTGCGCCGGTGTTGTTGATGGGAGATTTCAACTGTCACAACACCTGGTGGGGGTCAGCTAGGACTGATGCTCGAGGCAGAGCTCTTGAGGAGATTATAGATAATAGTAACTTGATGCTCCTCAATAGTGGTGAAGCAACACACTTTAATGCACACTCAGGAGGCTTTAGTGCAATTGACCTGAGTGTTGCAACACCCACCATTGCAGTACGTTTGGAATGGACTACATTAGACCATCTATATAATAGCGACCATTTCCCAATCTTAGTATCGAGCTCCATCTCCAGATCCGACTTTGTAATTCCACGGAGATACGACATCAACAAGGCGAATTGGCCTGCTTATACCGCCAGAGTGGTTGTACCAACCCCTACGGGAAATACCACTATTGACAGCGAGCGGTTTGTCAAGGCCCTGGAGGAGGCATCTGGTGGTTCTATTCCGAGAGCTGGCGGGAGAGCCCCACGAACCCCCATCCCATGGTGGAACCCAGAATGTAAAAGCACCATAGCAGCTACAAAGCAGGCCTTAAATAGATTTAAGAGGTATCCGACGGATGAAAACCTAATAAACTTCAAAAGACTGAGAGCCAGGGAGAGGCGTATAATTAATGAATCAAAAAGGACAAGTCTCACCTCCTACGTGTCGAAGATTTCCACATCAACGACTTTAAAGGAGGTGTGGAGTAAAATAAAGACTCTCTCTGGCGGACGCAAAACCCCGTCGATACCAATATTAAAAGTCAATGATGTCGTCGTTACCGAGCCGCGAGAAGTAGCTGAGTCCTTAGCTGGTTACTTTGCACAAGTTTCCAGTTCACAAAATTACTCGGCAGAATTCCTCCGGCGAAAAGGTAACGTGGAGCAACAGCCACTCGACTTTGAAACCGCTATCAGTGAAACTTATAATGAACCGCTAACCATACATGAATTAGAAAATACTTTAAAGAAATGTAGAGATTCTGCTCCAGGTGTGGACGGAATCCCATATACAATGATCCGAAATTTGAATGCAACTGCAAAAGAAGGCCTTCTCCGGTTATACAATACCATATGGGAGACCGGCCAATATCCTGATGGTTGGCGGGAAGCAATTGTCATACCGATCCCTAAAGAAGGAAAAGACCCCAGCGATCCCTCCAGTTACAGACCTATTTCGTTGACCACTTGCTTGAGTAAGGTCCTCGAATCTATAATCAATTATAGATTAGTCTATGTATTAGAAACTAGAGGACTTTATAGCCAGCATCAAGCGGGATTTCGCAGATATCGTTCCACGTTGGATCAAGTGAGCCACCTAGAGGTCTATGTGCAAAACGCATTTATGCGTAGAGAGCACGTGCTGGCCGTGTTTTTTGACCTCGAGAAGGCTTATGATACAACGTGGAGGTATGCGATTCTGCGGAAGTGTCACGAATGGGGTCTGAGAGGGAAATTGCCAAAATTCCTGCGTGGATTTCTGGAGTCAAGAAGGTTTCGAGTGCGTCTGGGGTCGATACTCTCAGACCAGTATCATCTGGAAAATGGAATACCACAGGGATCGGTTCTAAGTGTTACACTATTCACGATAGCGGTCAACTGTTTAGCCGAAGTTGTAGGAGAGCCCCTAAAAGCATCACTGTATGTTGATGACCTAGCCATTTATTTAGCAGGCAAGGAGTTACACGAAGTTAATGTACTCCTACAACAGGCGATAGATAGAGTGGCTGATGAGGCCAAAAGGAACGGGTTTAAGTTTTCAAGAACTAAAACGGTGTGCCTACACTTTTGTCGATTAAGACATGAGCATAATGCTCCAATGTTATACTTGGAAGGCACACCCATCCAATACAAACCCAACGTTCGTTTCCTGGGCCTCATTTTCGATACTAAGTTATCCTGGCAGGATCACATCGACTACGCTAGCAAAAAATCAAGGAGAACCCTCGACATAATAAAATTTTTAGGAAGCTATAAGTGGGGGACGGAGCGGGAAATTTTAAAACGTATTTTTATTACGCTCACCCGTTCAAAATTAGAATATGGAGCCCCGGTTTATAGCTCTGCGCGCAAGTCACGCCTGAAACTACTAGATAGAATTTATAACGAAGGAATTAGATTATTTACAGGCGCCTTCCGAACCAGTCCATTACAAAGCCTCTACGTAGAGTCAGGGATGTTGCCGCCCCAGCTCAGGAGAGAACAACTCACCCTGGCCTACGCAGCCGGAATATGGGGGAAACGGTCTCATACCTTGTACCCCGCCATATTCGAGAGCCCACATGATATGGAATTTCGACACCAACGCACGCGGACGAGGCCCCTCGGGGTCCGGACAAAGGAAATTTTAGCAGCGGAGGGCATCGAGTTAGGAGAGGTTATGAATTGGGGTTTTGCTCCTCACCCTCCCTGGCTATTGCCCTCGGCAAATGTCCGCATGGACCTGGCAATCCACAAAAAAGAAGAAACTCCCCCCGTTGTCTATAGACAAAAGTTATTAGAAATGATGAATTTTTACTACGATTCCCGACCTGTCTTTTCGGACGGGTCGAAGATGGGCAACGGTGTGGGTAGCGCTGTGTACACAGAGGGAGTTACCCTTAGTTGGACACTCCCTCATTATGCATCGGTGTACACGGCCGAGTTGTATGCTATATGCCAGGCCCTAAAGCTAATAATAGACAAAAATTACAATAAAGCGTTGGTGTTAACTGACTCACTAAGTGCAGTCATGGCTCTCCGGGATAAGTTCTCGATGGACCCGTTGGTATCCAAAATATTTTATTATTTATCTGAGTTGCGTTCACGTGGTCAAAGGGTGACGTTCGCTTGGGTCCCGGGCCACATTGGTGTGTCCGGCAATGAACGAGCGGACGAGGCGGCCAAACGCGCCGCCTCTACAACTACTGAGGAAGTCATCCCTGTACGCCCCACTGACCTAAAAGTATATATGAAACTTCTAATAAGAACTAAATGGCAAGGGCAGTGGGACCGCACAAACGAAAAATTAAGGGAAATAAAACCACGTGTTTTGAATGCTACAGTCGAGAACTACCCGCGGCACGAATCTGTGATCTTGACAAGGCTAAGGATTGGACATACACGTGTGACACATGGGTACCTCCTCATTGCCGAAAGAAGGCCGAGGTGCCCACGATGCCGAGAAAGGCTGACAGTGTCGCACGTGTTGGAAGGGTGTCAGGCACTGCGTAGCCAAAGAGAAAGAGCAGGCCTGCCACATGACAAGCGCGCTACTCTTGAAGAGGGTTCTCCTTACATAAGGAGGCTATTTACATATTTAAAGGATATTAATTTATATTGTAAAATCTAGGTTAAGAATTAGGTTAGTTTATAGTTTAGTTCTTTTAAAGGGGAAAGGAATATCGAGTACTTTCCCCTTGTGTGAAATGTGGTGTGAATGTATTTATTAGCGTGATTGTATTTATTAGTGTGAATGTATTTATTGGCATGAATGTATTTATTAGCGTGAATGTATTTATTAGCGTGAATGTATTTATTGGCGCGAATGTATTTATTTGAGTAAAAGTATTTATTAGCAAGAAAGTTGTATGAATGTTTAGGATAGATCACAGTCCGGGGTTGAAAGAAATTTTATAAAAGTATTTCAACCCCTCTAGGTTAATTTTTAGACTAAGTTTATTTTAGAATGTGCAGGAAAATTTGTTCAAAGTACTGCACATTACCATAGTTCTAAGGAAAATAGCCTCCTTATGGTAGATTAGGTTTAGTACTTAGTTATATTCGGTAATGATAACACTTTTGGTCTTGCTTTGATATCTTTAGTTGATGTAGATAGGGGAAGGCACGGATGTATTCCGCTCTCCCCCTCGTCGACTGGATCGATGAGATAAGAGGGGATGAGTGGGATACATACTCCAACATACCTGGGCTCCACCCTACCTTGCTGGGCAAGGTGCAGTATGTGGAAGCCCGAAGGAATCGCGTGCCGACCCAGCTCGAGTGGTTAAAAGAAGAGAGAAGGTTAAAATGATGAGGGGCGCTAATGACCTCAGCAGTCGATGCGCCCAAAAAAAAAAAAAAAAAAAAAAAAAAAAAAAAAAAAAAAAAAAAAAAAAAAATGATTGCTCCATCTCGGTTAGGCCACATATCGGAATCCCTCCGTATTTTTAATGTGAATACTATGACAAATTAAATTTTTAAAAAGTGCAGTTCGATTGCCATAAGTGCATTCTTACCTTCAGAATTAGCACCAAAGCACTTGAATAAAAAATAGTTATGAGATCCGTGTACGAACCAGAGTTGTAAAATTGGACTCAAAATAATTATATGTTTAAACGGTTTTAATTTCCTAATCGCCAGATTTAAAGGGTTTGAATTTTGGCAAACGACCTCTCTTAGGCTGGAACCATAGTGGAGCGGCGAGCAAAGCGGCGATGATAGCGAAGAGGAAAGCGGCGAAATCAAACACAAGTAAACATATGGGACCGCGCATAGTGGCGAGCAAAGCGAAGATAGAGCAACGCTATCTCTAGAGAGTAGAGCGAAGCGTTATGACATGTTTGATTTCTTCGCTCTCAATTTGTAAATGTTATTTTTCAAAGGTTATGGATATTGATACATTATTGGTTTAGTTTGTTTAAAGAAACCTCTGTGGGGCCATAGTATTTGTGAAGCTACAATAGTTTTTAATAATTAATAGTTTAAATTAATTAACAATTAGTAGTTAA
Source organism: Rhodnius prolixus (assembly GCF_049639745.1). NCBI lineage: Eukaryota > Metazoa > Arthropoda > Insecta > Hemiptera > Reduviidae > Rhodnius > Rhodnius prolixus. Next base: position 30,320,455 of record NW_027411581.1, on the reverse strand, counting down.
TGGAGAATTCAGGTAATTTTTGCTACATTTAATTTGGTTCTCAATCCCTTACTAACTTTCATCTAAATACTAGGCAAAATTAAATTACATTTTCACGTCCTACTACTTCTGATCAGGACGAATTCTCCAATCCTTCTTCTGTAGCGTCGTACTACACCAGTTTTTCAGATGAACAACATTAATTTACGACAAATCATGGTGTAGTGATTTAATAAAATTATTGTGTTTTATTAATTGACTAATTTCTTTTTATCTGCATATATTTCTATTTTATTTTTATTTATTTTTATTTTCTTATCTTAAAGTAACTGCTAGGATTAATGGGGTTACACAGATTTGTATTTAGTAAATAACCTACATAGTTAATTTTTCTATATTGTGCCTAACTCATGTTATGAGCTGTATTACTCAAAAACAATAAAATTTGATTTTGATTAATGGGGTTACACTGGGCGAGTATGTAATCAAATGTTGATATAGACATTCGAAAATACGCATGAAACTTGCCAGAATGCTCCCGAAGTTGTTGGTACAAGTGATGAAATTCACCAAGTTCATTTCTAAACTTATTTATGTCATGTACACTGCAGCTCCTACTACTAAGCTGCTGCAAATACCAAAGTTTCAACGAAGAATTTTCATATAAAAATAGTTCCTCCATCTTGTTTTGTCAAAAGGAGAACGCGACTAAGCTCGTCACTATGTGCATGCGAATCTTTGCTCGCTGCTCGTCGCTCTCTTTGATCTGAAGCAGCTAACATCGCCGCTTTGCCCGCCGCTCCACTATGTTTCCAGCCTTAAGAGAAGCAAGAATGATTGTTTATTACGCAATTCTGTTCAATAAAAATTAAATCTGTCTATGCGTCCTGTCCATGAGCTGAACAAAAATTGCCATCTGCATACAGAAACATGAGTAATTCTTTATTTTTTATTATTTATGAAAACAATATGTATGTTGTGAGTAAATAAAATTAAATGCCATATTGAATACAAGGCTTCACAATGGCGTATTGAATGGTGAATATAAACAAGACCAGATGTTCTGTGAATGACACCTGTACGATTCCCCTTGATTGTGTTTCGGTTATTGATGGTTTCCATGTACTCTCGGTTAATTACACTGATCATCACGGTATTACACTGAATTTTGAGTTTTGTACTGGGTGACACAGCACTCCCTTTAATGCCTCAGCTGCTGCGGTCTGCAGATTTTTGTTGATGAATTAAAATCTAAATTACAAACAGTTTTAGGTTATCTTGTTAAAAAGTTTGCTTCAAATCGACTGGAGCTACTCGATGTAATTACAGAAATTACTGTATCCCCTCACAGCGAAAGTTCTTTTCAAGTTCAGGCTTTACTAGATTACGTTAGAATAAACCCAGGTATTACTCTGAATGTTATCATTCTTAAAGGAGGTCATGCAGTTGTAGATAACTACACTGGTTTTTATAGACCCTTACCTAGATACTTATTACATTCTCTATTGAGAATGTACGAATGTTCGTAAAGTTAGAAGAAAAAAAAGCAATTCACGTGCCTTGTAGCGCGAAGTAGTTCAGCAATTTTAGAAACAGATACACCTTTTTTTCACACAAGGAGGCAACTCATTTAGTTATTAAGTCTTTTCAGCCATTGCGCCTTCTTCGGAATATGAATGAATGAATATTCGGGATATAGAGTAACTCTACGGTAACAGTCGGGTATGTAAATTAAAGCAGTTTATCATAAAGTTAATCTCTGACGTTTGCAGCAGACCTATCCAACTCTTGAAACTATTTCATATTACTAACGTTTTAATTAAACTTTGTTTTCCTATATTTGTTGTTCATTGTTTTTGGTGACTTATTTGGTGATTTCATCCAATAGAATGAAAAAAATAACTGTTTATTTCAGTCATGATTTTCATTATTATGCCGAGCTTTCGACCAAGGGACTAGGTCATCTTCAGGACTGTGGAACATATTTTACAATGTATAATAGTTACAATAACTGTATTAAAATGAATATGTATTAAGTAATGTAGTTAAAAAAAATTATTTACCTTATTGGCTATATAATATTTTACATTCTGGTAGACGGCTTTAGCAATGCCTTTTGTCCTTTGTAAAACGATTTAGTGTACTATAATTTCTTAAATGAAAGTATATTATTATTATTGTTATTATTATTCTATAAGGTTAGCTACCTGAGCGATAGGTAGCTTCAGTACGAAACGACTGAGGGTACCCGACGGCTGGAGATTACGGGCGGAGCTGCACAGGGTTCAATTCTTGGCCCAGACCTTTGGAATGTGGCTTATGACGGGATTTTGCGCATGAAAATGCCGAATGACACCTTCCTAGTTGGATACGCCGATGATATTGTAGCCGTTATCTCGGCTAGAGATATAGTTAGATGATGCCCAACTAAGGCTTAACCAAGTAATGCGCCGTACACAATCCTGGCTAGAGGATCATGGTATGGAACTGGCATCACAAAAAAAGGAAGTCCTCCTCGGAAGACGGCACATTGACACCAGAGTCCAGATGCAAGTGGGAGGAGTTGCGATGGGAACCAAGCGCGCGTTGAAATATCTGGGGGTATTCCTAGATACAGAACTAAATTTTGGGAAACAATTAAAACATGTAAGGCTGAAAAAACAGCATCTGCAATAAGCAGACTAATGCTAAACGTTGGAGGTCTTTTGTCCAGCAACAGGCGGCTGCTGAGATTTGGGTGGAAGCTCTAAATAAAGGGAAATACAAGAAGTGGCTGCCGGCAGTCCAAAGAAAAGGGGCACTGAGGACTATCAGTGCTTACAGAACGGTTTCGGGGTCGGCAGCCTTGGTAATAGCAGGAGTTCCCCCCATTGACAATGGCTAAAAGACGGACCTACCTGCTGAGGGAGTCTCTGGGTAGTATCGACGCTAAAAAGAGAGCGACTGCTCGGCTGGCACAAGAATGGAGAGACTGCTGACGACCATGGGCGATGGACTGCAAGATTGATTGTCGCCTCCGTGACCTGAGCAGATAGCAAATAAGGGAAGGTGGATTATTACCTCACACAATTCCTTAATAGCTACGAGTATTTCGCAGGTTTCCTTAATAAAATCGGGAAAGGCCGTCTGGGGCGTGCATTTACGGAGACTCGGATGACGTCATGCACACTTTTTTTGAATGAACACATTGGGTACAAGAAAGAAGAAGCTTGCAGGAAGTTACCGGTCCGATAACTCCGGACAGCATCGTCGGACAGATGCTGGAAGATGAGGAAGCTTGGGCGAGGGTCTCTTCCATGGTAAGGAGGATCCTAATAAGAAAAAGAAAGGACCTGGAATAATTGCAGGAACGGTGGAAGAGTAAGCAAGAAGGGAAGGCAAGTTTACGAGTCGCCATCACGATGTAATGCTATTTGGCGGTCCCGGCATGGACATTTTTACGCCTGAAGGGTTTTTTGAAGGTTTGAAGGGTGACTTCCCACACACCCGACAGATCGTCGGAAGGTGCCTTTGGCATTTTTCCCCCTCACAAAAAAAAAAAAAAAATTCTATAAGGTTCTCCTCTGACTTGTCTAGTAAAATATTATATTTTCAATAAGGTAAATCATTTGTAAACTACATTAAACAAATTCATTTTAATACAATTATTGTAATCACACTGTATAATATGTTCCATAGCCCTGAAGATGACCTAGTCTCTTGGTCGAAAGCTCGGAATAATAAAAAATCATGACTGAAATTGGCAGTTATTTTTCAACCTATTCCTATAATTGGTCACAATGTAACTTTATATGGAAGCAAAAATCTTATTTTACAATATCTATAAAAATTTAAATAAATTGAAGTGAGTGCTTACATCATAATAATATTATCTTGGAAACTGCTAATGTTACTTTTTAATCTCTTACCGTCACTAAGCAATACTCAGCAGTTTGTATTTCTCTCCGTTACCGCGGCAAGGGAAAAGAATCCCAACATTTTAAATTTAAAAAAAAATGAGTTTCGTTGAGAAATAAAAGAAGTAACGCTCCTACAATTTTTGTTTTAATGAGTCTGTGTTGGGTTTTTTTATGTCTATCAAAATATTTATATACATTAAAATATATATATATATAAAATATACGAGATATTACTTGAATTATGCAGTACTTATCCGAGTTTCACAACTTCTCCATTCAGAATAAATCTTCATAAGAAAGCTATTAGATGAAAGTGCTATATGTTCAAAGTTACTCGAGGCATTAAATTGATTGCGGTCAGTGGAAAGCCGGCCGAATAAATCTGAATCAGTCACTCAGCTGTAAATTTATTGTCCTCCATTCTGTTATTCCTGTTATACACCAATAAAACTATACTGGAACACGTATGCAGATATTTGCAAATTATTATTCATTCCAGTATAGTGATTCCAAAGCAGTAGATCTGCAAATCCTAGTTCTGACCATTGGATAGTTGAGGTTAATATGTGCAACGACAGGTGCTGTGGGATTCGTTTGTTAATATCATTAGGAAGGGATTGGGATGAATGAATCAGTTAAACCTTAAGAGTTCTCTTACAATGTAGACGAGTCCGGCCCAAAGAACGGTTATAGACCTTTTTTTCAGTTAGCTGCCCACTTTAGTACATCAAATTATTCTACAAATTCTCATTATTATGCGTTAACTTATCTTAGTTATTTTATCTGAGTAAGCTGTAGTCGGATTAATCCTCAATTTTAAAACATTTCCTTACGAACTGCTCTGGATTCTGGACCAATCTTTATCATGCCATCAATTTCTTGTTTCTCTCTCTCTCTCTCTCTCTTAGAAACAACACTAAGTATTTCTAAGTCCGATAGGTTAACTAACTCGATTTAGTAGCAGTAAAAGTAGCAATGCCTGTTTTCTCAGCGAATAGCAAACATACTTTTCTACAAAGTTCTCATGTTAAACATTAAATAAAATCCAAGGCCTTAACCGGCCAGAATCAAACCCAGTAACACAAAACATAGCTTTGCAGGTCTAGCCTAGGTAACTGTTCGGTTACCCTGGCGCCTAACTCGATATATATCAATCTTTTTCTGTGAAACTTTTTCTAATGGCAGAAGTTCTGACAAGTGTCTAACTCCTCTAAATTACGATCTCCTCTAATCTGAGACTTGCAAATAATGCTAAAATATATCATTACAATAACAGTCACTCCAATTTATAAGCCACAATTTTGCTTCATCTTTCTGCTCAGGATAGAAGTCTCTTGTGCTAAAATTTTCAAAGGTGGTTTGATTTAGAAATAGTAATTTTAAGAAAAACGCTTCAGCGAATCGTCCCCTTCTCTCCCTCACAATGTGTATATGTGTGTGTGAGTGCGTTCATTTTGGGTATCTCAAAATACAGGAATTCTAAGTGTAAAATATAAAAAAATTAAAATAAAAATGGGGGAGAAACACAAAACTAAAACACATAAACAATAATAATTATATACTTAATACTTAAGGGTTTGAATAAACACAAATTAACCTAAATATAGTTTATTCTCTTAATTCATAAGGCATAACACACATAAAGCATAACTTCCATAAAGAGTGACAAAACTAAACTGACGAATGTCTCTTACTACCTGCAACCCTCTAGCTACCCCTGACGGTCAGCCCTTCCCTTACACCCTCAACAGGGTTGCCAAATATCAAACATTCCAATACATTTAAATTTACTACATAAGAAAGTTCAATTTTAGGATTCGTTTTCATAATATTGTCGTTGGGAAGAAATTTCATTTAGCAAATAGGAGATCGAGGGTCCTATGCAAATTATCTGAGTGATTTCTCTTACGATAAATCGATTGTTATATATATACAAAAACATTAACTTGTTGGGGATTTAATTTACAGAACAAATCGCTTTATAATGATGCAAACTTGCCGCTGGGTTGGTGATCGAGTAGACGAGTTGTATTAAATGGCACTTGTGACTGTACTCAGAGTGTGCTACATGCAACTGACCCTGGTGACGTTTCACTGAGATCATTCTCAATTCAACAGCCAATTATTTCTGGCTTGTCTTCACCAACTAGTAGCTACTACACTTCTCCTGTCCTATGTATTTCATTTGATTAAATTTAAATGTTTACATAAATTCACACAAATTCTAGACTTTTTGTTGAATTCAGTTCTGTTAATTATAAAATCGGCTCCCGTTCCAGAATGTAGAAATCTGCATAAATTGCAACACAAGTGGGTAGAAGCGAATGTGACCGAAATTGGAGGGAAAGAAACCTATACACTCACAAATGCGCAGTTTCAGGAGTGTGCAACATTTTGGTAGGGAGAGGGTGCTGTTCACGGGGACCTCAAAGATCCATTGTGTCCTCTCACTGGAGCAGGCGAATCCATATAATCACCCTCTCCTGTCCCAGAAACTGATAAATCCCAGAAATTGAGATGGCACGATAGAGGAGATTTTGAGAAGGGTCTAACTAGTTGTTCTCCTCTAGGAAACTTGGTAATCACCCAAAAATCTGAATCTACTTTGAATACTGACATCGCCGTCACTTAGCAGTTGTAACGAAGTTCCATTCATCACCCCACAGGATATGCACATGCCATCACGTTCTATATCGCAACAATTTCAGTTGCACTGTCGAGTCGATAATGCCCGTGAGGAAATGTTTTAGTTTGCACAATTTATCTTGATTTAGATCAAGATTTGCCTCAGATCACTTACAATTGTAGTTCCCTCGACAGATATACTTGCCCGTCTAAGGCCAGAAAGGCTGGCCCAAAGTATGTCTTTGCTGGTCTTCTTCTTCCTTCTTCTACGCCTTGCGAAGAAAATCATCGTCTATCTCACAAAAGGGTTCATGCTCAATAGATGGGGTTTTGGCACCTGGCCTTGCCAGAAGGTCGACCGACTCATTCACCTCTAAACAGACATATCCCGGCTCCCTATACAACAATTAGTTTACGGACTTCCAGATAATTCTCCATCAGCCTTGCATTTCAATTTACTTAACCCAGTAAAACAATAAAACAGTAAAAGTATTGCACAATAATGAAAAACATTGTTTACTTGTGAAATAATAATGTGGTTAGTACAGTTTAATCGCAGGTGTATGGAAAAGTAACAATTTAATAAATTTTGTATTTTATTTGGATCCTAAATAAAGAATAACTTTGGTAACACTCAGGATAAATCTTTGGTTTATTTATTTGTTTTATGACGATTTGATTGAAAGCTTCGAAATATTTCAAAATTTTGGGATGCAATATTTTATTGTGAGGAAAAAATGAAGGAAGTAAGAGCACACTTTCATAAATTTTAAATGAACAAATAATTCTGCAAGAGAATTGTCTAAAGGAGGGATTCCAGTGATAAGGACCCTTTTTATCAGGATAGAAGTGATATACGAGGGTCGTTTGAAAAGTCCGTGCAAAGTCAGAGAGATAGCACTACTGGCGCGTATCGAGGTTATGTTTAGTTAGTAGCATCTCTTGGAAGAACACACCAAGTTTCAGCCAGATCGGTCTATTTCTTTGTGTTTGGCATTCGTTTGAATCGAGGAAGTCGAGTGATTTTCAAAAAATGGACGAAAAAGAATTTCGTGTGTTGATTAAACACTACTTTATGAAAGGCAAAACGCCTCAGGGGACTAAAGAGAAGCTTGATAAACATTATGGTGACTCTGCACCTTCGATTAGAACAGTTTATAAGTGGTTTCAAAATTTTCGGAGTGGCCATATGAGCACAAGTGACGCTGTACGTTCTGGACGCCCCTGTTGAGGTTACTACTCCAGAAATCATTGATAAAATCCATGATATGGTGATGGATGACAGAAGAGTGAAGGTGCGTGAGATTGCTAGTGCTGTGGGCATCTCGAATGAACGGGTACATAATATTTTGCATCAACATTTTGACATGACAAAGCTATCCGCAAGATGGGTGCCGCGATTGCTCACGCTTGACCAAAATCGAAATCGTGTGAAGTGTTGCAAGGACGGTTTGCAGCTGTTCCAGAAGAATCCGCAGGACTTTAAGCGTCGTTTCGTCACTGTGGATGTAACATGGATACAACACTACACTCCTGAGACCAAAGAACAATCTAAACAATGGGTTACCAAGGGGGAATCTGCGCCAAAAAAGGCGAAGACCGTTCCTTCGGCCGGAAAGATTATGGCGACTGTCTTTTGGGATTCGCAAGGAATAATCCTCATCGACTATCTGGAAAAGGGTAAAACTATTACAGGTGCATATTAGGCATCGTTATTGGACCGTTTGAAAACCGAGCTGCAAGAAAAACGCCCACGATTGGCCCACAAAAAAGTCCTTTTCCATCACGACAACGCACCAGCTCACACCTCAGCAGTTGTGGTCGCAAAATTAATGGAAATAGGGTTCCAACTCGTTTCACATCCCCCCTATTCACCAGACTTGGCTCCCTCGGACTACTATTTGTTCCCAAATATGAAGAAATGGCTGGCGGGAAAAAGATTTTATTCAAACGAGGAGGTGATTGCAGAAACGAATGGCTATTTTTCAGACTTGGACAAATCCTATTATTCGGAAGGGATCAACAAACTAGAGCAGCGTTGGACGAAGTGTATAAGCCTAAAAGGAGACTATGTTGAAAAATAAAAAAGGTTTACCCCTAAAAATTAAGTAGTTTTTATTTTTGCACGGACTTTTCAAACGACCCTCGTATAGTACAGGCATTTGTAATATAATAAAGGAAATCTTTAATCAGCCTAATCTGAGCCATCAGGCTAATTTTATTAAATTCTACTTTACTAAAGATAATTATTGAATTATTGATATAACATCTACTTTTTGACTAGTAAATTTCACCAATCTCAAAGAGGTTGCCAAATGCAAAGTGGAAAGACGATAGAGGTTGAGTAATTGAATCGATATTAGCACTAATCAGAGGATTTACAAAGGAATTAATTAAGTCCTTCCTTAAGGGCATTAAAGTAGAATTAATTTGAGGACAAAACCTCAACTAGGTCAATGCATTCTAGGATCTGTTCATGCGAAAAAAACGAATTGAAAGGAACATTAGCATTATCAAGTTCAACCAACTTGAAGTGGTAGCGGTAGACGACATTCATCTATGTTTTAAAGGTCGAATCTTTCTAATTTTTAATCGAAGAATACCAGTTTCAACACGCACAAAAACTTGAAAGGTCAAAATACTTTATAGAAATTAAACCTGAATCTTTATCTAGTCAATTAGAGTAATCAATTACCCAGACTTGCAGAAGACTTGCCAGGTGCAGAAGAAACCTTCCAGCTAGCGACTTGACCAAATAAAACTTGGTTTTCCAGCAATCAGATTCAGATTTTACTATTACAAATCTGTCACAGCTGCATCAGGAATGGAGAGCTGGAAAACTGAGAGCAAAGATAAGTACATTTTTGACGAAATTAATTAATATTGGAGCCTGATGATAGACGAACTGACGGATTTCCATATTCCCTGTCCATGAATAGGCCAATGATTGGGGTAAACCGAAAACCGGTAAATCTTTAGAATAGCTCCCCAGAGGCGTGGCCTAATTCGAAGTGATTCTGATTCGCTGTTACTATAGAACCCGCCATATTCAAATATAAATATAAAACTATTTCTTTATTTTATATTTACACTTAAATCTAGCGGGTTATATGGTAACAGCGAATCAGAATAACTTCGAATTCTTTATTTATTTCTTAATGGGGGGCTTCGCCCCCACACCCCCTGATTTTTTCTTTTTGGGGGGCTTCGCCCCCCATACCCCCCTCCTAACCTACCTAATCACCCTCAATTTTTTAATTTGTGTCACACCATTCATTACAATAATTACACAGAACAACAAAAAAGAAACTACCTTATTCTGTGGAGTCCTTTTCCTGAGGAGGGTATACTTGTCGAACTCCATTCTTACTCACACTACAATCATGCTTTAATTTAAAACAACCCGCAAATTTAAAACGCTCATACTCATAAAGTTACAAAAAAACGGCACCTGCGGTCACATACAGAACACTCGCGGGAACTATTAATACATTAAACAGGAAGCAGTTGCTATGCAGTATGTGTACTGCGCATGCGCGCTAAACATAAGCGCTACGAAATTCGCACCATCCGCACATTGGCGGGAGGTAGTTTTAATTTTCCCCGGTAGGTGCGCTGTACTTCCCACCTAAAAATAAACAGGCCACGCCTCTGGGGCGCTATTCTAAAGATTAGCCCGAAAACCTTCTTGAGGAATCACTCAGCATAGACTAGATACTACTTGGTTAGAGTACCCAATTTTTTTGTTTTTTGACTTTCTTCTTCTCTTGTTAGTGCTTCGATTGTGCTGTCGATCTGTAAAATTTGAATATTCTTGACGCTTAATTAAGAAAGATATTAACAAAAAACAGTGTGGACAACCCAGAGACAATTTTTTCCCATTGACAGTACTTGAATGGGAAGTGCCCCTTTATTTTTAGCATTGAACATAAATAGATATTATTCTGTTTACCATTAAACATAAAGAAATTGTCATCAGTAGAATATTACAACCAAACAACTAAGTTATTGAGCAAACCTGCTTCATACACTTCGAACATTCCTTTCCTAAAACTCCATGAAAGGTGGACTAGCAGTCCTGGGCTACATAGTATTCGAACAGCCAATTGGTTCAAGGCGTGTATAGAGGCACCTTTCTTCTTATAAGTTCGCTTATGGTTTCCGATGGAAGATGAAAGTATTCATTTAGCTAGATGTTCTTTTAAAACTAGTTATTGAACTAATATTAAGATGACAAAAATTTTACTATTTACAATATATGTATGTTCAAAATTTAAGTTCTACTAGAATATTTGAATCAGATAAAACTGTAGGAATTGAAATGTAGAAATATATTTCAGTCATATCTAATTATTGAGTTTATACCAGATGATTTAAACAATTGATAGAAGAGATATGTTCCAAAAAATCAATATTTACAAAAGTACAGTAAACAGTGTTTAAAGTTTTAGCAATGTTTATTTCCTTATTATTATAAAACTTAGCTTCCTTAAAATAAATATAGAAATAATAAAAAGAATATAATTTCCGGTAAATCAGAAAGCAAGTTAGTTTTTTTTTTAAGATATCCGGTGTCATATTAAATATGATCTGTTTTCTTTCACAGACTTCCTGAGGCTAACATCATTTCCTTTGTCCAACATGTTTTCGTAATTAACGAGGTCGAGTAGGATGTGCTGGTAATTGTGTGAGACTTTATCAAGGAATGCTGAAGTCTTCTTTGTTTAGAACTTACTTCATTTCATTTTATTTATAATAATGTTTATTTTTCAGTTTATTATTCCTCCATTAAAATAACTAAAGCAAGTAAATCTTAAGATGAATAATTAATCTTTTTAGAATTCAGTATTTAATCAATATCGTGGTCATATTAATTTCATACCCTCAAAACGAAGAGAAAATTTATATTTACAAATACTGGAACATTTCTAACGGGCAAATTAGGAGCAGAAACTCTTTGGAAGGACAATGGGAGATATTAATGAAGTGGGAAATGTGGGAAGAAGGTTGTAGCATGAGGGAGAGGACGCCAGTTGATACAAGAGCAGAATAATTACACTTCATAATCCACTTTCCGCGATTTTCCGGGTTTAGAATTATACTGCTCATATTTAGTGCAAAAAAATGAATATTTCCAGGAAATACTCAAAATCAAATTGCGCGCGATTGCAATACTTTAGATAATTTAGAATACTAGAAACTCAAAAATAATGATTTTTTTTTTTTTTTCAATTTATTTGCTATTCACAATCTACAAAGAATAGAATTCGTAATAAGTGAATACGATAAAAGAAGTCTTCCTGACTGGATCAACTTGAGGAGAGAAGCTGCCCACCAGCAACACTCTCGCTGGAGTTTCTTACATTACTGGAGATTGTCACGAGGCCAACAGCGTTTCAGTCGTAGTGGAGGACGATCTGGAATCGTTGTGGAGGCGAGATTTAGAACAAGAGGATTGGTACAGAATGGAAGAGAGTCAAAGAATTTTCTATACTTAGATTTAGATTCGTCAGTTATGTATGAGATTTTGAGATAGTTATGGAGAGTAGAGTTAGACACATAAAATGGAGAATTTGTAATCTGTCGGAGAATTTTTGATTGGAAGGACTGTATTCTTTGTGAATTGGAATGTTTGGTTGAACCCCACAGCTCAAGTCCGTAAGTCCAGATCGGTTTAAGTACACTGTTGTATATTAGTCGTTTATGTTCCAGTGGTAGTTTGGATTGTCTGCCAATTAGTCGTAACAGTAATTTGTTTCGTCGGTTGAGTTCTAGTCTTTTCAGTTTAGTGTGCGGATTCCACGTTAGTCTTTTGTCAATGTACATCCCAAGGTAGCGAACTAAATTAGCAGAAGGAAGAGGAATTGAGTTAAAATTTAAAGTGGGACAAGAATTACGACGCTGAGTAAAAGTTATCTGTTCGCACTTTTGAGTATTGAATTTGACTCTCCACTTTTTGGCCCAGGGTTCAAGTTTGTTTAGATCAAGGATGAGCAACACGCGGCCCGCCAAGCATTTCTAAAATTGAATTTGATCTAATATCGATCAGCTTGTATCGAAAAAACAGTGCCAAATTTCTCATTAAAAATTTCAAGTAAATTCGTTTTTCTGTTCTTTTCTTGTTTGTTCTTATCTTGCATTAAGATTTGTATATGAAATCTTTACTTTATTTTTTAATTTTATATTTTTTTATTCTAATATTTATTATAAATAAAGTTTCGTAAATTATTAATAAGAGTTAATCTATGTGCGGCCCGCCAAAAAAAATTTAAATTTAAATTGGCCCATTGATTAAAAAGGTTGCTCACCCCTGGTTTAGATGATATTGTAGATGAGAGGAGGCTGTAGTGGCGTCTGAGTTAGAAGAGAGAATAGCAGTATCGTCAGCGTAAGTGCAGAGCAATGTGTTTGAGTCAGTTGGTAGGTCAGATGTGTACACAGTATAGAGAAGCGGTCCGAGAATACTTCATTGAGGTACACCAGCCCGTGCCAGAGAGTAGTCGGAAGAGGCAGATCCTTATCTTAAAGAAGCGGTCGGTAAGAAATGATAGTATAATCAAGTAATAAGTTGATGGAAGAGCACTCTTTAACTTCCACAATAATAATATATTTATAATGTCGGAGGCTGAATAGCTCCGGGTTCCTGCCGCAGTAACTGATCCTTCTGGAATTAGCGTTTAATTAATTTCATTTTATTTTAGAAAACTTACAGAGAAGAGTTTTTTTCTCAATTTCTTTTTAGAAAATTAAATCTAATTAACATATCAATTATTTCCGGTGTGTACAGTAAATTTACTGCATCAGTGCATTTGTTATTTCGACTATTACCGTGGTAAGTGTACTTCTTTTTTTGACCGCATTCCCATCAATAAATGTCATCGCTCGCCACTGGTTGCTATCTTGCCGACAGTGATCAATAGCACACCTGAATGAACTTCCTTCTTTGTGCACACAATTTCCCATTTCTTGTTCTCTGTGTTGCTCATATCCCCTCTTCATTCTGTTCAAGTTGTTCTCTCTGCGTCCCTCGTCTTTTCGCGCAGCTGAGCTAAATTCGAATATAAATTCATTACATTTACCCGTCTGCCCACTTCAACATGAGATTATAACTGTTCAGCCACAACAACCTGGAAGAAAAGAATACCAGCATAAGTTGAGTATATACTCGTACAATATTAAATTATTATTTGCAACATTAAATTAATTTATTTTCATTGTGTTCGATCGGGTGTGGCACCCGGGCTTGCTCTGGAAACTCAAGGGCATACTTCCGTTTACTCACTTCCTCATCTTGAAGTCCTATTTGTCAGATCGTTATTTTCAAACTCAAATCGGAACAGCGCATTGAAGCGGGCGTTCTGCAAGGAAGTATCTTAGGACCTATCCTATATGTAATATACACAGCAGACATCCATCCTGAAACTGCCCTCCTAACTTACGCAGATGACACAGCTATACTTTCTCCTCACATTGATCCGGTAACTTCACACAGAAACCTTCAGACTCATCTCTTTTCCCTTGAGGAATGGTTGAAAAAATGGAAAATCAAGTTAAATGAAACAAAATCTCAAAACATTACTTTTACTTTCCGCCACGTCACTCTTCCTCCGATCTTCTATGACTCAATTCCTGTTTCTTCTGCCAATGCTGTCCCGTTATCTTGGGCTTTATCTAGACAAAAGACTGACTTGGAACCCGCACACACGACTTAAACGAACTGAAGTTAACAGGCGTTATCGACTACTTAAAAGACTACTAGACCAACGATCAAAACTTTCACTTAATAACAAGCGACTGATTTACAATTCTATACTAAAACCCGCCTGGACGTACGGTATTGAACTGTGGGGTTCAACGAAACGCTCCAATCTTCAACGAATTCAAACTCTTCAGTCTAAAATTCTCCGCGTTTATCGTTAACGCTCCATTTTACGTTTCAAATCTAACCATCCACACAGACCTAGAAATTCCGTTTGTAGGTCAGGTTGCACGAACTCGCTATAAAAGTTTTTATCAGAACTTGCACTCTCATTCCAATCCTCTTGTCCGCCATTTATCATCTCATCACCATCCAGATCATCCTCCCAGGCGATTAAAACGCCAGTAGCCTCGCAATTTTCTCTCTTTTGAAGAGAGTATCTAACCCTAGAGACGACTTTGGGAGTGTTATCACTGGGTAACTTCTCCCCTCAATTAGTGAGTTTGTAGTGGTCAGTTATTGTCACTGTTGCTCATAGTACATCTAGCGCTGGTGTAACTTAACAAATAAATTAAAAAAAAAAAATCATTGTATTTTATTTCGTTTTAAAATACCTTTATAACATTTTACTTTTTTATTATATTTTTCAAGGCGTGCCAATAATTGAGCTCATTGACGCTTGGAGCTTTTTTCAGTGCACTACTGGCCGGCGGACAGTGTTCTCTAGTTACAGACAACACTTTTCATCACCAGGCTTTGAGCTCTAATAATTTGGAATCCAGAATACGCTAACCAATTGATTTAAGGCATAAACATTTGTAGGGCAATTAAAAATTCGAAAAAACCTACAGAATTCCTAAAAAAAATTCTGTAATTTTTTTTTTACAAATTAGCAGCTAGATTCGAACCCTGATCACAGTGAGGGAATCCAGTCAGTTAATTGTTGAGCTAATCCCTTTCTTTTTTCATTTATTTTTGTTATTACCTTGATGATGTACAAAATGGAAATTTTACAGCAAAGCAGTATCTCTCTGAAATGGTATCTTATTTAGGATTATTTTGTAGATTGTAATTGAAAATGAACAAATGTATGTAAGTTAGAAATACAATTTGTGCGGCTTATTGAGGTGAAATTGTATACATACAAAATACATATCTTAACTCTAAGTATGTAATATTGTACATTCTAGACGTAGCTAAGCCAGTTTTGTGATGAACACAAGCCGGCCGGCTTTTGAATATTAAACAAGTGCCTAGACCATTCCGCACAGAATATAGTAGAGATACATGTTCTTCGCTCTGTGAGACTGTGTGAGGAAATCTTTATAATAATTCACAGAAATGAATTTCCACTTATGGACCAGCCGATGTTTACATATGAAAATACATATCTTTTCTTTTTTTTAATGATTTAAGGCGCGTCAACATCTAAGGTTACTGGCGCCAGGAGCTTTTTTCAGTGCATTGCCGGCCTCCGGACAGTGATCTCTCGTTACAGACAGTGAGCTGTAAGAAGCTCCTAGGGAGAGAAAATCTAAGGTTCAGCAGCTGGATTCGAACCCGAGACCTCCGCGTGGGAGTCCAGTTCGCTAACCGCATAGCTAATCCCTTCCCTAAATAGAATATACTAACATCAATACTAAGCGAACCTTCAGATTACAATTTATATTGGATGGTTTAAAGAACACAGGATGTAACATTGAATACAAAGGGGAGTTAAGCGGGGGATTAGTAAGGATACAATTCGCTTAACTGTCTGGTGATAGAGATTGAGTGAATGTAGGCCAAGTCCGGATGCTGACATGCTGAGAAGTGTCAGGGTGTTGTAATTTAGACGTTCCACTTATTTCAGAAAAACAAAAAATGGTTTTAACCCCTTACGATTTAGCTTATTTCAATTCTCGAAGTTCTAGCATAATATCTGAACATCACTTATTCTTACTCAAATTGTATTGTTTGAGATACCATGAAATCATATTTAGATTTAGAGGTAATTATACTGCAATCGATTCTGAAAACCAACATTAACCTGATTCTCAGTTTAGAGAGAATCACAGGAACTATTTTGTAATGGAGTTCTTCCTATCGTTAAGATACCTTTAAACTCGAATTTTCAGCGATTCATTATCCTTCTTCGAGTCCGAAAGTTTGGAGGAGAAGAAAGAATCAAGAATTACAACATCTTTTCGAGGAAGCAAGGCTCAGTAATGGGCTGAGGTCGCGATTATTATTGTTATCATTATTACATGCAGGACTTCAAATGGTCCTTTTAGGGAAACCCAACCCAGTCCCATTTCAAGAATTGTCCTTGATAAAAGCTATCGACCTCCATGAGTATAGTATGTGCATTACAGTTTAAAAATATAATTATAGCGATTTTTGGGAAGAAGTCAAAAATTCTGTCAGTTAAGTGGTACCTCCAAGTATGGGATTTGGGTTGCAAGGTTGGTTATCTGATAGAGCCCAATCTAAACATAAAGTTTCAGCTTCTGGCTGCTTTCTGAGGTATTCTGTACACACACACTCCATTTTCAAACTACCACCTTTTTTTTTTGGATTCAGGAAACCTCAAAACGGATATTGCCGGTGAACTCTAGATCAAAAATTGGGCGCGATCAAATTACTTCCCTTACTTGGCAAGAGGAAGTAAAAGAAGCCTGAAGGATAACGAAATCATGGTAGTCTATCCCACTAACTAATCATATATTTTACGAAACACGAAAAGTTGTAGCAAATTTGGTACAATTATTTTGTATTTACCTACACCGCGTTTCTATAGTTATCTTATAACCATCACATTCGTGAATCAACATTAAGCTCAATAGTTGTATAGCGTGCACTGCAAAAATATACAAAAGATTTATTTCTACCGCAATCAACCTGCGAACGTTTTGGTAAATCATTCGTAAATCAAATGTTACGTCAGTAAAGATATAATATTTCTGGGCAATTTATATTACAAATATTTACTGAACAAAGTAACCGTGTAACCTGCGGTCCGTGGCAGGAAATTGAATTAAAAACTTCTTCTTTTTTTTTTGGCAATGAGCCTATTGGTTATTATGCCCTTTGCTGTTCTGTGGCAGTGCATATGCCAACTTCATTTACAACCTTTTCCTAACACTAACACACTTACGGAACCCCATTCTTAAAGCTATATACTTAAAGTTAAGATTGATTCACCTATAAATTACATCCATACCTATATCCAATTATATACAGTTATATATACATTTTAAAATTTATTTATTTACATGTTTTCTATATACGAGGGTCGTTTGAAAAGACCGTGCAAAGTCAGAGAGATAGCACTTCTGGCGCGTATCGAGGTTATGTTTAGTTAGTAGCATCTCTTGGAAGAACACACCAAGTTTCAGCCAGATCGGTCTATTTCTTTGTGTTTGGCATTCGTTTGAATCGAGGAAGTCGAGTGATTTTCAAAAAATGGACGAAAAAGAATTTCGTGTGTTGATTAAACACTACTTTATGAAAGGCAAAACGCCTCAGGAGACTAAAGAGAAGCTTTATAAACATTATGGTGACTCTGCACCTTCGATTAGAACAGTTTATAAGTGGTTTCAAAATTTTCGGAGTGGCCATATGGGCACAAGTGACGCTGAACGTTCTGGACGCCCTGTTGAGGTTACTACTCCAGAAATCATTGATAAAATCCATGAAATGGTGATGGATGACAGAAGAGTGAAGGTGCGTGAGATTGCTAGTGCTGTGGGCATCTCGAATGAACGGGTACATAATATTTTGCATCAACATTTGGACATGACAAAGCTATCCGCAAGATGGGTGCCGCGATTGCTCACGCTTGACCAAAAACGAAATCGTGCAAGGACGGTTTGCAGCTGTTCCAGAAGAATCCGCAGGATTTTAAGCGAATGTTCGTCACTGTGGATGAAACATGGATACATCAGTACACTCCTGAGACCAAAGAACAATCTAAACAATGTGTTACCAAGGGGGAATCTGCGCCAAAAAAGGCGAAGACCGTTCCTTCGGCCGGAAAGATGATGGCGACTGTCTTTTGGGATTCGCAAGGAATAATCCTCATCGACTATCTGGAAAAGGATAAAACTATTACAGGTGCATATTATTCATCGTTATTGGACCGTTTGAAAACCGAGCTGCAAGAAAAACGCCCACGATTGGCCCACAAAAAAGTCCTTTTCCATCAAGACAACGCACCAGCTCACACCTCAGCAGTTGTGGTCGCAAAATTAATGGAAATAGGGTTCCAACTCGTTTCACATCCCCCCCCTATTCTCCAGACTTGGCTCCCTCGGACTACTATTTGTTCCCCAATATGAAGAAATGGCTGGCGGGAAAAAGATTTTATTCAAACGAGGAGGTGATTGCAGAAACGAATGGCTATTTTTCAGACTTGGACAAATCCTATTATTCGGAAGGGATCAACAAACTAGAGCAGCGTTGGACGAAGTGTATAAGCCTAAAAGGAGACTATGTTGAAAAATAAAAAAGGTTTACCCCAAGAAATTAAGTAGTTTTTATTTTTGCACGGGCTTTTCAAACGACCCTCGTATTAATTTCTTTTCTAATATATTATCAAATAATTTAATTTCTACTAAAAACTTTATTACATTATCTACTCTATTCGGGTCATTTGCCAAGGCTTCTTCTAGTGAGTCCGGGATACTGTGGCGGTGTCTACATTGTTCATATTCTGAACACTCCACAAGTACATGTTGTACTGTCAAGGGTTCATTACATGAACTGCATGTGGGAGAGCTCTCGTGACACATGAGGTAACCGTGGGTTAGCCGGATATGGCCGATCTTTAGGCGAGTGACTATTACCTCACTCCGTGGGTTATCCCACGATGAAGAGTCCCAAACTTTGACGACAGTTTTGATCTTCCAAAGCTTATTGTTTGTCACTAAGGACCACTCAATCTGCCAGGATTCATACATGTTATCTTTTAATCCGCTTCGCCACGTCTATTGGCATGGTTCTTCCCATGGTTCCCGCCATATGAGCGGCCTCTTTGGCAGCTAGGTCAGCGTCTAGGGCGCTGATTGAATCGGAGCATATGGCAACTCTACCCTGAGTAGTCCCCTCTACTGCACTTAAGGCCATGTAAATTGTATTGAGTTCCGCAACATATATACTGCTTCCAGCAGGTAAACCAAACTTATATTTTCTATTTTCAATGATTACTGCGGTAAAATAAAATCTTATAGAAATAATTTTTTTATATTAATGTTATAATATTTTAAAATAAATAAATATAATACATTTTGAACTTATAACTTTTTTGCGCATCATTCATTAGTTTAAGATAAGTAAGATTTTTAATGGAAATTTTTGATTATAATGTAGCCGATGAAATTAGATTCTATCCCTCATTATAATCGGCTAAAGATGGTCAGGTATCCCTACTAGATACGATACAATGCATTTACTTTAAGTTTTTATATCTTTAGTGTAGACCACTCTTAGATAGGGATGTGCGTCCCTATATGAGACTTTTGTATTGCAAGACAAAACATTTGTATAGATCCCAGTATTTTTGTATAATTTAAGGAGTTGCGGTGGTCAAGTCGCGCGGAGCCTCCTGGTTCCCGGGCCTTCTAACCTTATCTTTCATTATATTCCAAGTAAATGCAAAGAAGAAACTAACAACGCGTTACTATATTCCACTATAATTATGCAAGTTTCCGTTTTACAACTATACAGACAATTCATTTTACATCGCAACTAACCAAAAACGAACTCGTACCTGTAATGTCCCTTTATTTATACGGAATCTTATTATGGATAAGCAACTTGCAGGAGTTAAGTGGCAATGAACGCGCTATCTGATGAGCCACTCTGCTACAGACTAACTCATCAAATTAAAACTGAACTTAAATAGTTAAAGGATGATTGTTCCCAAGACAAGTTGTTCTAGTCTGCTTCAGAAAACTAGCTAGTCAGTTTACCGTACGTCGGGGATATGTAACGCAGGTAACAAAGAAGTATTTCTAGTAAACTTCTTTTAAAAATATTCATTCTAGATCTTTATAAAAGCAAATAACTTACCGTATTACAAATAACTTACATTTTATTGGTGCAGGAAAAAAAGAAAACTTTATTATAGATAAAAGTAATTATATTCTAGGGCTGTATTTTCGACACAGTGAAGACCTGAGTTCGGTTAATGGTTGAAAATGAAATCTGTGCTGAACAGAAGTGTCCAAGTCAACAGTGAGACTGCACGAACAAATGTATAATCTGTACAAGACAAATCTAGCGGCTATGACTCTTTACAACTGCGTTGCCCAGCCAGCGGCTTTGTTCATTTGGCCAGCCATGAACAAAGGAAACAGAGAACAACTTCCTGAAATATTGTGCCAGAGTTTGTACAATGAAAGTTTTTTTTTTTTTGTTTTTTTTGTTCCATCAAGTTACTGTTTCTAACAGTGGAATTGTGGGCCACAAAGCAACTCCTGCCCCATTCTAGATAAAGTACTATGGCCTCGCCCTTATGTACACCGACATTCATTAAATTTATACAAATATCTAGAACTAACACTCACACTACTTGATCTCCAACTACAGTTCTCGAGATTCTAATAATTTGTACAAGAAACTGTAAAGTCTCATTTTTCAAATTATTTTTTAATCGAGTTTTTGAGAATCTGTAAGACTGTCTAACGTGATGTACGATGTTAAATTAACTTTTGCCAAAAATATTGAGTTTAGTGGAGTATAAGGAATATGTGACGTCGCGCTCCGTTTAACAAAACCATTTTGTTATAGTGAACACGTACTATATTGAAGTCAACTATTTTTTCAAATAAATTCGTTGTAAGAAGAAAAGTTGGAACGAGGTAATACTTTCTTTAATTACGCAATGAGTTGTTCATCCAAAAAGTTCTGTGAATAAACTACTAAAAGATTACATCGTAAAATTGAAGAACTATTCAAAAATCTAATACAAGTCTGAAAATAGACTTGTATAACTTTTTTTCCCCCTTGCGATATTCGCTTTTAGACTAATAATTTTTACCTTCCACAAAATGCCTTTTTGTGCATCAAGGATCCAGTTCACGTAGCCAGGTCTAGTTCAATAAGCCCTTCCCAGGCTGTTCATGGCACTCTATCCAACACAGGTTGATACAGGCGGTGCCTATTATTTCAAATTTTATTATAAATTCCTGAAGATAAAATAAAGCTAATATAACCCATTTGAAACTTATACAAATATTATTAGATAATTTCAATATTAAAACGTCTATTTACTCTTTTATTAAAAAATTGCTCAATAAGGTCGAATTGCTGAAATATATGGTGTACAAATCAGTCGAAATGACTGTTACATTTAATATTTACTGTCCTATATTTATAATATAACCGATATAGTATAAATAAATAAATAGGTATACCAAGAAATATACTTATACGTATAATATACGTATAAAATATCCGTATTTTTAGTAAAAAATAAAATAAAATAAATTAAAATGCTCATTATAGCGGATACCAAGTGGACATATTAAGTTATCAGTGCTGGTGATAAACTAGGTGCTACAGGAGTATAATTGACTGCTTTTATGGTGGCTAATTTCCTCCAAAGAGTCCATAATTATGGCCATGATCCCCCAGATAATATCCAAGTAATAGCAGAAAGCCGAAGTCACTTTTGGAATGGTTCCTCTTGACTTAAACCCTGGACTCTTTCTCTCCGATTCGCTCATGAAAGTTCTCTTGATAACATGGATATGGACTTCTCATAAATAGATTTCTTCACTAGGTGAACGCTCATGGTAGAGTGATCATCGTTGGTTTTCTACAGCACGCTAGAGTCGTCTGTCAGTTCCTTCATTATCCTTTTCTGAACGGTATCTTCTCTCAGCGAATTTTGTTCATCCCTAAGTGTCAATTTCGTAAAGCTTCTCTAAACATTCGTATCTTCATAAGCGCATGCTTAACTCGATGATGACGCTGAGTAATGAGCAACATGTTCTTCGAAACAATTTCCCAGCATATGCGCTGGTGTTTCAGATTCTTGGCCACAATTGCGGCAGATAGGTTTAATACATCTAATAACAACAAAATTTCTGATTGGAATTAAAAATGAATTAAACAAAAATAGTCTCATAAACTGCGAAGACTAGTTCTCCGACTGATGCCCGTGAGTTCACTGTTCGAAATATTTATTGCGGCACTACAAGAACAGTAATGGTTACATTTCCTTTTACCTATTGAAACCGATTGAGGGTCAGCTGCTCTTACCTTGAATTGTCCCAAGACTTTAGAGACATCAAGACTTTAAAGACATAGGGCTTATTAGCTCGGAACCATTGTGCAGATTGTGCCAGGAGGAGGAGGAAACGGCCTCTCACCTGTTGTTCGATTGCGTTGCAATTGAGAGACTGCGCTATGACATCTTTGGAACTTTGAGGCCAAAGGAGATAACAGCGCAGAAGGAACTAGTAGGGAAAGCTCTCGACCTTCTTAGAAGGGGAGGTTTCACCTATTAGGCTTAAGGGGAAGGCACAATAAGCCTCTTGTGGCTGCGGTGCCGTGGAGATAGGGTCCCGCCCTGTCATTTTTTTTTTTTTTTTTTTTTTTTTTTTTGTTTGTTTGTTGGCTTCCTGTCTGTGCAGATTAGCCAGGGATGTACTAATGTATTATTTAATGGGATGTGTTATGAGTACTATTGTTATTCCCTGTCATTTTAAAATCTAATATAAAAATCTTAGAGACATCGAAATAGAAAAACGAATCTCTTTTATTGAAATAAAACAGAGAATTTTATTTATAAGTGCTAATTTTTTAGTGTAGCAGCAATTTTTAGTGTAAAACTGAAGAAGTAAAGAGTCCTCTCAAGTTTCATGATAGCAGTAAAATTTACAGTCACTATTTGGGATTTTTTTATCCTTCATAAAAACTAACAGTCCAAAAAGTTAAGTGTAAGGGTTGAATAAAGGATAAAAGTTACACAAATCAGTAAGTACCCAACATTTCATAATTCAGCTCGTAACTTCAGCCATTTAGAAACGTTCAAAATAAGCTTACTTATTTTATTTATATTTATTAGTAATTTTTTCCTCATCTCTCAGAACTGATTTCTCTCACTACACTGGCGCTTTCTAAATTCTTACAGCTTTGATCGATGTTTAATGAATGAATTCTCACCAAAGATATTAAAAACATCTAAATTAACACTCTAAATCTTTTATTGTCAGACTTTACAGTCACTATTTGTGATTTTTTTAAAAGGTTAGCCTGTCTGAAATAAGTTAAATTCACAGTTATTTGACAGTGTCTTTAAGTCACTGTCTTAAAACTAAATTGGCATAGAGGCAACCTAAAATTTATATTAAATATTTGGGATTTTCTTGAAGATGTAGTCGCTTCCAGAACAGTTTAGTTCCACGTGTCCCAGGATAATCTGCAATTCTAAGCAGTAAACCAAGTGAACACATTGATGCCAATTGCAACCAACTACCCGCTGTATTAATTCCCTTATCTACATTTCTCGCAAAAGAAAGCTCACAGACCGTTGGGGCAGAAAATAAATAATAATGCTCATAGATTGAAAACACTGAATTAAAAATAGCCTAAAGTTGGTTAAGTATGTTTACTTTTCGCAACATGATTGGGAAAGGCTCTAAAAAAAAATTTGAGCTAAGAAACTTATTTCAAGAAAGGCAACTTTTATCATTCGGATTATCTTTTTTAACCTAAACCTTGAACTGTATATTCGTTATGTATAAATAATGCTCCCTCGGGCGTGAGCCTATTGGCTGGCTGCAGTAAACTTAAGTAGAAATCGATAAGACCCGCATGTGCTCTGCCAGCATCATATAAGTTATTAGGTTCCGCTACTATCTTAGAAGTCGGCCGGGAAAAGGCTTCTTCTCGTTCTGGATATATTGGGCACGCCGGAACTCCACAACAACTCTTACCAAAATAAATAATTGATTGATACGTTTAATTATAATGACAAGTGAAGAAATATCTACCTGTTTTGCAGGATGTCTCACTGTGTAATTACCAAATTGGGAGGCATATCCTTTACTAATAATTTGGTCGGAGGGTGTGGCGACAACGACTTTGGGAACATTAGCACCTACACAAGTCCACGCTTCTTACCATTACACCGAACCAGCTTTCAATTTAACTGATCGAACAAGACAACAATTACAATTTTTTCTTTTTAACTAAAATATTAGTATCTAAAATGTGGTAATTACTAAATAATAACTAAGTAACTGTTAATGACTGCCAATTATTAATTTTTATTAATTTTTTTTGGGGGGGGCATTTTTTTGGCATTGGCTTTCGCCATACAGCCAGCATCGTCTAGGTGCTTATCACTAGAATATCACTCACTCTTCATTCTTACTAATAAATACATTCGCTTCACACATTCATTCATTCCTCTACTATATACAACTATTTACATAAACTAGAGCTAATGGATGGATCAGTGCTCTATATTCCTGACATCCTTATAGCTTAACCGAAATTAAAATCACGTAATCCTTCTCTAATCATTTTCTTCCATTAATTCTAATCGGTTATAACTTTTAAATACATCCATATTTCTTTGCTAGCTCTGCTATTGATTTAAGCACATGTCTTCGTAGCGAAATGGTGCATCTAAATACCTGCATGTCGTCAAACATTCGTTTCCTTTCTACCACATAACGTAGACATATCATTATTATATGTTTGAAATCCTCCTCCTCATTGTAATCTACACAAAGAAGAGAGGACCTTTTGTTGATTCTGGGAAGATACCATCCGCACACCGCGTGGTTCGCTCTCAGCCTGCTTATTGTCGCAACAACCCATTTATTAGTGACAGTTCCCTTAAACCACGGATTAATTTTTATTTTGTTCCTTAAAGAGATCATGTTGCCTAAATTATTTCATACACGTATTTCCAGAAACAATCTGTTTGGAAAAAGCGCCAGTATGGTAAACTAAATGGAAGAATAGGTTTTAAATTGAACAAGTAATGGATTTTGTTTTCACCTCCCTGGTACAAGTTTCTCGGGGCACCCCCAGTTTTGTAACACTCAACACTTGCGGAATAAGTAAAAAAAAAAAAAAAAAAAAATGGACAAACAACCTCCCTCAACCTAGAGGCGTGATTCAATTCTAAGGAGAATCAATAGTCAAGAGGCGTCCTCTGAGTATAAAAGGAGGGTAATCTGCGTAAGAAGGAGGATAAAGGATTTATGTGCTATGTATATATTTCAAATTCCAGCTTAACGTAAAATTTTTATGAATTCTTTTACATAATAAAGTTGAATGCGGCTAGTTGAAGATATAAAGCGTTTAATCCCCTAAACAGATTTGCAAGCTGCGCTCTAACATCGGGATATCTCCCCCCCCCCTTGCAAGTAATTAACTATTCATTTCTCCCTTTAATCCTCTTCATCTCCTTATCACAATCCTTCTTTCATTCTTTTGCTATTGTTAGCTTAAAGTCAAGCATTTGCAGACCAAATTTCTTTGATCATCAGGCGCACGCACTCGTCTATGTCACATGCAACGCAAATATTTTAGAGTGATTGGCCAATAGAATAGCAAATTGAATAAGAATGGCAATAGAATTGGTATTGCTATTCTAAAATGGCAATTATGACAGTTATAATACTTCTATCGCATTCGCAAGGTTTATACTACTCTTTATATACCTGGTATTCTACTCTTTAAATAGATCAATAAACTGCACGATTAAACACTTTCCCATAATTATAGAGTAAGAGAAAGCGATGTAATTAATATAATATGAACAAATATTGTTTAGGAAAAACTAATAAATTTATAACATTAACAAATAATTTATGAGAATTAGATCATCCGTTATTAAGATCCAGAATTTCTTATATACTCGTATTCATCTATACGTCAGTTACCTCCGGATTCATTGGTTTTTACTGTATCTTTTACTCTAAGTAAGAGCAAGTATGGCGACATTCCGACTTCAAATATTAAGGACCTGGTGCCCAGCATTACTGGAAATTCAAATCTGACATATGGTTTAGATACGACCTTAAGAATCTGACAATAAGCTATTGTACAAAATCAGCCGTGCAGAAATGGTATTTGACTGAATCGATTTTCCGAGTTATTTGAAATTTTCTTGTACAATACTCCTACGATTTCCTTTAAATTAGTAGGTAAATTCATTGCTCAAATGTTGCTCTAACATTTTTATTCGTAACTTTTTTTGGGGGGAAAATTTTGGAAAAGACATTTTTGGGCGGGTGTGTTGGGTATTCTTTGGAAGTGCCAATGCAGTGAACGCATGCATTACTCGTAAATAGGAATAAGAAGTAAGCTTGAACTTAATTCCACATTGGGAGATTATTGGGTGACCTTTTCTCTGAATTCATTCAATCCATTTAGCTTTACTTTAATTCAATGGGTCGAGATTCTTGAATGGTGTTCTGGTAGAAGGGTGTTTTAGTGAGGCCCTGTTAATTTGTCTGAAGTTAATTGCGTGTTTCTAGAAATGCTGGTCAAAGAATTCTATGACTAACATTTGGAAGTATTGTCCTTCCTGAAATCTGTAATTCAGATTTCTTGAATGTAAACACATTAAATGTGAACATGAAATGAATTTGTATTCGCACTGGTAAGTTATATTACATGAATACATTTGGAAATCCTTTGACGACAGTTCTTAATTATCTATTTTGACTTGGCCAGTGTTTATTTTGTGTAAATATATTTTACATGGCAGAACTATCAAAAAATAAAATAATCAGAGATGAACGTCTCGCGTCTTATTTTTACTACAGTTTCTGATCCAGACATTTTCTTCGCTCCTAATTTCAAAACTCCTACTCACACTACTCACAATTTGTAAAACCGCACAAAGTGACATTTAGAGGGAAATCTACCCCCTCAATTCCCGAAAATTCTAGACAAAAGAATTCTCACAGACTAATTATTCGAATCAAAGTTATAGAACTAGATATTTGTATGAATTGTAAAAACATAGTTAAGGGAAAACCTTAGAAATTATTTGGAGAAAACCAAAGGGATAAAAATTGCCTATTTTTTCAGGTGGGCTTTACGTCCAACTACCAAATTAGGTGTCGTGGACGGAGGCGACTAGCAAACATATTTTTCTGTAAATTTCTTTTATTAACCTTTAAATAAAATCCAAAGCCTAGAGACCGGGAATCGAACCCAGTACCACAATACATATTAGCTTTACTGGTCTCACCTTTAACCGCTCGGCTACCGTGGCGCCTCACCAAAGGAGTATTTACATCAAATTTGAAATTTAAGCAACCCGTTTATTCCTCCTTAATAATATATAGGAATTAGGTCTGAATGTTCTAGTCACTTTAGCGTGAAGCCACATTCCTCTCCCATAAGGGGCAATTTAAGTAAAACTTATAGTCCTCCATGAGTGCCATAAATACAACTAGCTGAAAGAAAATCCTTAGTGCAATTTAACCAGTTAACTGTTTATGACGAAGATACTCGTCATGAAAAAAGTGTAAAATTTTGTCTTATGACGAGTATATTCGTCATGCGTTTTCAGTAGTGGCAGTTAATTTTGCAATTTTAGTTAAAACCAAAATGTATTCGTAAACTGCAAGAAGTTTGGAATATTTTTAGGCCATGTCGAAATAAAAAGAACTAATAGAAGATATAGTATGAATTAGTCTTCGTAAATTTATCCTTGTCTTTCATCACTGAATCAATAACGAATTCATATATTGTGTTAGGCTAGACTATGAAGTAAGTGGCGCGCCTGGTAATAAAAAACGGGATGAGGATCCTTTTGTTCCCTATTTACCTGTATTCAAGAGGTGGAGCTTTCTTTTTGGCTCATATTTTGGCGGAGATTTAGGGATCATCCAAATTGCATCGCGGGCTACTAACCTGCCAAGATAGTTCCCTGCATAATTATTTGTATTTTATCATCTGGCCAGGTATTCATTTGCATAAATACCAGTCTGTAATGTTGCCACCTACTCGGTATAATTGCAGCAGTGTGCATTCTTTGTAATTTGGTATTTATGCAAGAAGAGTATTGAGTAAGCTGTTTACTGGCACCAGGTTTTATGATTCTTTGTCGGATTTTCTCATAACTCTTTATCATTTGTATGTGTATTTGAGATAATAAAATATCAAACATACTCTGGGTTTGACGAATATATTCGTCATCGCTTACTTTGTCAGACGCACGTAGGAGACACATTCTCCAACAAGGTCGAAACAGTTAACTGGTTAAAAAAAACAAACAAAAAAACAAAAGTAGTGAGTAAATCCACTCGGTAAAAAGTAACTTTCGGTTTGATTACTTTAATAGTTAAGTTACAGTCGGCTGTTTCGGCTTTACCCAATCGAAATGCAAAGTTTCACCTTCTGGAGATTTTTCGTTTTAAAATATTCTCACTACAAAAAAAAAAAACATTTTCTGGTTCACAGGATTTAAAAAAATATATATTTTTCCAGTGAAAACCCTTTCCAAAAAGTTGAAAACTAATGCAATATTTTTCTTGTACATAGTTAGAGAAAAGTAGAAATAATCTGCTGATGGATTTTTGTGGTGCACTCGGCTTATGTTTTCTCTTCGGATGGCTACATGGCTGTGAATAGCGTTCAGTTTTGTCTCTGCTCACATAATAATAATACGTAATGAAATTCCTGCAGACGATGGAATTTTTAATACTCTAGAAGAATTTAACGCTCATAGACGCTCAAAAGGAAGTTTAATATTCACTTTAAAATTTTGTTTCAAGTTCTCTTCATGTTGATGAAATAGCAGAAATTGAAACCATATTGCAAAAAATCTAAAAGAGGTCTATTACAATTTTATATAAATTGATATATGAAACAGTAAGCGTCAAACTTAGTCTTTAGAAGCAAAACTTCATTATTTGCCAACCATTTTCTCAGATGAAGACTATTTTATCATTTATATTAGACTTCAATTGACTAAAGACATTTTATAGAAAGTCTGTCATCCACCTAAACTCTGCCTCCTCATACCCCTATCCAATCGCAGCAAGCGTTCCCCAAGGTTTCATCCTAGGTCCTATCCTGTTGGTCACCTACATAAATCCTCTCCCCAAACCTCCTCATGTCAACCTTGCCTTGTACGCTTATGACGTGGCCTTTTACACGTCATCTTGGAGAATGGACACCATCGCCAACAGACTTACTCTTGCAATAGACAGACTAACAAAATTCTGCAATAAGTGGAAAATTAAAATTAACCACGTCAAGACTAACGCTATACTCTTTACCAAACGTAGACCCTCCTTTAACCGACATATCAGACAAAATAATACTCTCATCCCGTGGTCTACCCACGTTAAGTACTTAGGGCTAACTTTGGACAACAAACTGATTTTCAGTATGCACATACAGGACAAAGTAAACGCAGGCAAACTGACTACACGACTATTATTTCCTCTTCTTACTCGTGACTCCAAAATGACTGTGACCAACAAACTCCTCCTCTACAAAGTAGTCATTAGCTCCGCCTGAAGCCTGACCTGTAGTAGCAACATCAAGAAACTTCAGACAAAACAGACGCAAAACAAATTTCTGAAACTCGCAAGACTCTCCACGATGCACTAGAATTGACTTTCTCCACTGAGACTGCGTCCATTATCCCTCGGTAAACACCTATATCCAAAATCGTCTGCTCAAAACTCCTTTCCATCCTAGAATGCCATCCTAATCCACTCTGCCGCGACATGGCCTTCTACAGATCCTTCTTATAACCTACAGACACAAAAAGACTAAAACAGATACTCCTCTTATTTCAGAAACTTCCTATTTATTTTATGAATATATTTATTGAAATAAATATTTATTATGACCCTGACAAACACTATATACCGCTCTACGGAAGCGCCAAAAAATCGAACATCAACCGACTTCAAACCTTACAGTCTAAAATTCTAAGAACAATAGTTAACGCTCCCTTCTACGTCTCCAATCACACAATACACTCTGATCTCAATATTCCTCTTGTTTCTGAAATAGCCCAATCTCGTTACACAAAACTCCATTCAAATCTACACAGTCACTACAACCCTCTGATCCACAACATGTCTACCACAACACTTCCTTCTAACCCTCAACGCAGACTAAAGCGGCGGTGGCCACGCGACCATCTCAACACAACGCCGACCTCCTAGGACACGAACCATCTAATTCTCAATCAAATTGAAAACTTTATTCAGTAAACTGGCGTTTCCAATTGGTTGTTTTTATCTCACCATTTAATTTACCGTCCCATAAGGTGCCGATTTCAAATACCAAATTTGAAATTAGATTATCTCACCTAGCACAACGGGGCCCCTATAAATAGGTGGTACTACGTACTAGATTTTCAGCACTCACTAAGACAAACACGCACATTGAGTCCAATTTGTAACCACTCAGGAGTACTCAAAACAAGGATATTTGTAGCGGTCACCGGTCTTAGATAACTACAGCCATTAAAATTCACGCTAGGAAGTTGTATGAGAAGTGTGACTGTTCATTGTCGAATTGTCTCAATTGACAGAAGCTGTACTTTTTTGAGAAAAAATGGTCTAATTATACTTATCTCTTTTCTTTATTATCTGCACATAGCTACCAGTAATTAGAGCGATTTAATTATCGTTCGTCTATGCCTGAAAGATATTTCTATATTTCTAAGTAACTGTGAACCATTTTGTAATGGTAGTAGCTAAAGAAGATAATTTTCGCCTTGATGGCGCCCCAACGGCTTACTGAAGGTAATTAGTGAGAAAACTTAATAGAGCTTTTCTTTTAAATTGCACCTCTTTCAAGTGAACTTAAACTGATGCATTTTCAGACACTGTGTAATTTACCAAATAAAATAATGCGTACGCTGTAAATGCCAATGGAATGTTCATTCAAATTTACTTCTATTCAACAAAAAAGATAGAAAAAACACTACAATCATGGCTGCAATCATTTCTAATGCCAGATGTATTCAACAAATGAAAGAAAACGTATAGAAGTAACTAATTAGTATCTAAAAGAGTTTGGAGTTAATTAAAGTTTGCCAAAAGTAACGAAGTACAGAAAAAATGTTCAGGAAGTATATGAGAAGTGTGACCCTTCATTGTAGCATTGTCTCAAAGGGCGTAGGCTGTGTTTGAGAAGAAATGGGCTAATGAAACAGATGTCCCTTTAGCGAGAACGGCTGAATATTTCAGTGCCTTTAACTTGTCATTCTAATTTTCATGGAATTCTTTTTTTTTCTTTTTCTTAAAAGAATACAAGTTTTGAAGTTTAATCTGTATAAATTTTAAATTTTTAAAGCAATATTTCTGTTTTGTTTTTTTTAAGTTTATTTATATTTGGGCTTTATAATCTTGATTTCATTAACGCGGGCTTTTTTTAAGACCCACTTTATAGATTCTTTTCTTAGTTTCTTCCAAGATAAGTGGACCGAGCTGAGAAGGCAGTAAGGAGAAAATAGTCAAGTCCTGACTTCATGAAGTTCGAGTCCTCAGCTATCTTTTACTTCCTCTAAAATTTGAAGAATTAGATCGAATCAAAATCTTGAAATTTTGTTTTCAAGATTAAGTAATCATGTTTTTTAGTTGTTCCATATAAAATTCCTTGCAAAGATCCTTTAAATATTAGTAGCCCTAAACATTATACAAATTATGAGAGAAAATATTGTGCCAGGGGCTTGATTGTTGACCATATGCTTTTTTAAATATACAGGGTGTTCAGCATAAGACTACCGCTACTTCGGAAGGCGATTCTAGGCATCATTTGCAACAAAAAATTATATATAAACTATGGCTCGATTCTGCTCCGTTTTATAAATATTTTTAATTTTATGTTTTTTCAAGGTATTACTACTTTTTAGCAAACAGTTGTCTACAGGGTGTATACGGAGGAGTGGTCGAAACTTCGGGAGGTGATTCTGCAGCTCAAATGCAACAAAAAATATTCTCTTCACTTTGGCCTGATTCTCAATAGTGTCCAAGATATTTGCATTTTTAACTTTTCCAACCATACTCGCATTTTTCACCATTAAAACGGCCGTAACTTTTCTATCCTTTAGCCTACATCAAATCCGCTTATTCCAAACGAAAGAGCATTAAATTTCCTATAAATTTACTTGGTACAGAGCCTCAAAACGATTCTAATAACAATGAAATTACTTCCGTTTTATAAAATACTAATTGTTCTAAACTAAAATGGTTACTAAAATGGTAAAAATTGATATTTGAGTAAATTAGTAATGAAAAGTCAGTTCGCAAAATCCCAGTTTTCTGCATTTACACCCCTCTGTTCGGGGTAGGGGATTATTAAAAACCAAAAAAATCCATATGATCTTGAAGCTCAATAAATGCGCAACTTTTTCTGAAATTATGTGATTCCTTGATTCATTAATCACTGAGAAAATGCAGATGAAAATTTTAACAAAAATAATCGAGAACGAAATTTTTAGACATTCAAGTAAAAATTTCATTGTTAGAAGAATTGTTTTGAGGCTCTGTACCAAGCAAATTTATAGGAAATTTAATGCTCTTTCGTTTGGAATAAGCGGATTTGTTGTAGGATAAAGGGTAGAAAAGTTACGGCCGTTTTTATGGTGAAAAACGCGAGTGTGGTCGGAAAAGTTAAAAATGCAAATATCTTGGATACTATTGAGAATTGGGCCAAAGTGAAGAGAATATTTTTTGTTGCATTTGAGCTGCAGAATCACCTCCCGAAGTTTCGACCACTCCTCCGTATACACCCTGTATATTTCTCAAACCTACTAAAGCTAAAGCAACTTCAATAAGCTCATTAGAAATGAGGTTAAATTTCCTTTTAAATAAACTAAATATTTCAAAATAATTATATCAAGTTTTTCACTTTGTGGCCCAAACATAAGGAATAGCAAGTTTCTATTTTTTTTCCAAAAACTTTGACTTCATTTTTCTGAAAAATATTATATACGTTTAAAACGTACACTCCTGATGAAAAACATCTACTTACAAACACCTTTCGAAGGGTATACCATGAATAGTGTTTATTTTAAAAATTGATATAGAAATTTCTTATTGATTTGCAAAAAATAGGAAGTTGCAGCGTCGGCATTATGAAAGGAATTCACCTACCAAAAGAATATAATTGATCAGAAACATCAAATCCTGTACCATTTTTTGCAAAAGTGTAATTAATTAATTAAGAACTATATTCAAAAATATAAAATCACACACACAGTGCATTAAGCCCAACCAACATTTCACAACAAACGACGTAATTCCACTCTGTGTGTATATGTATTCCCAATTCACGTCCCTACTAAATAATATTTGTGCAGTATGGTCCGCTTCATATAGTTGTCATCCCTTTTAATACGTTACCCGACTCCTTTAATGCTAATTGGCTGTTATAATGATCTCAGTGTTACAATTAAATATTGGTAATATTTCAAGTAACAGAAATTATCTAGAGGCATACCTAAAAATTAACAGCATAGACATTGCTTTGCTATCTGAGACTTGGCTGAAAAATAATAAACCTTTTCATATCTCTGGCTACTCTACAGTCCGAGCTGATCGGGAAGATGGCTACGGAGGTTCTTGCATATTAATTAGAAATAAAATATACTTCTCTGAGCTTAGTTTTAACCGCAAATTTAATAATCGCTTCATTCAGACATGCGGAATTACTTTGAACATACAAAATACAGAACTAAAAATCCTTTCCTTATATTGTTCACCAAAACACAAATTATCTTCCGATTTCTGGGTTTCATTAATGAGGAGCGTTAAACATCCTGTTCTTATCTGCGGCGACTTGAATGCGCACCATCAGAGCTATGGATGTGCGTTCGGTGACTACGAAGGCAGACAGCTGCTAGATGCAATTAATTCGGAAGACCTTTGTATTTTGAATGATGGATCCCCCACACTATTCAGTAGATTGGACTGGCGACCTTCCGCAATTGATATTTCTCTGTGCTCTCCCCCCCTAGTAACTAGATGTGAATGGAAAGTAATTGAAGAACCTTTCGGATCCAACCATCTGGGCATACGCATAGATGTAGACAAAACTAATTGCCAAATACCAGCCAATCAGAATCCCCACTTTAAAAAATGGAAATTGAAATCCGCAAATTGGGAGAAGTATTCATTGCTGTCCGATCAGTTTCTCACCAATAGGTGTCTCTCCACCGAACCCTCCGCTAATTACAACAGTTTTATCAGTGCCATTCTCAAAGCCGCCGAATATTCGATACCTCAAGCCAAGCCTTATAAGGGATGTAATCCAAAATTCCTGAAAAAGCCGTGGTGGGACGATGAGTGCGACGAGGTCAGAAATGATAACATACAAGCATTCAAACAATTTAAAAGATTCCCGACTCTCTCAAACTTTATCAACAGCAGGAGATGTACAGCGATATGTCGCAAAATTTATAAATCTAAAAAGCAAACTAAATGGGTCGAGTTCTGTAACTCGTTTAAACAAAACGAGGCTCAAACGCCTATAAAACAAATTTGGGATGGGGTGCGGGCGCTCAGTCGTGGGGGCCCTTCCCCCCAAAGTGATGGTAAATGGCTCCCAGATTTCCTAGATTCTCTTACCCCAGAAACAGTACCTGAACTACCTCCTGAGATCCCCTCACGCCCCCATAGAATCAGTGTCCCTTTCAGTTATGGAGAACTGCTCCATGCACTAAAAACAAATGCGAATACCTCACCTGGAGTGGATACCATACACTACCCAATGCTCTTTCACCTGTCTGATACAGGAAAAAAGGTATTCTTGCGAATCATCAACGATATATGGATCAACCACATTCCAATTGAAGACTGGAGTAAACAAATTGTGGTACCCCTGCTAAAACCAAACAAAGACCCGTCTGAGTTTACGTCATACAGACCAATAGCGCTATCATCGTGCGTGTGTAAGACCTTTGAACGCCTAATAAAAACGCGTCTTGAGTGGTGGATTGAAGCAGAAGGCAAGCTCCCGAGTCACCAGACTGGGTTCCGTAAGAAACGAAGCACACAGGATGCACTCTCCAACTTCGTAATGGACATCCATAATGGTTTCTCAGACAATATGTTCACGGTTGCTGCTAATATAGATCTAACCAATGCGTACGACAACGTCAGCATTTCAGTCTTGGTTAAAAAAATGATAAACATGGGCGTTCCTTCTCGTATAACTACTCACATCTATAACCTGTTTCATGAACGGCTGATATCAGTACGTCATAAAGGGAAAACATATGGACCACGTCATACCCACAATGGATTACCACAAGGGGCGGTACTTAGTCCCATTCTGTTTAACCTATATACGGCGGATATGTGTACGACGCTGTGTCCTTCCATCAAAATTTCCCAGTTTGCAGATGATATCATCCTATACAGTAAAGCGAAGTCACTCAAAGCAGCCACTGATGCTCTGGATACGGCTATGTACGCTTTTAATGACTGGTGCATCAGTGTAGGCATGTCTATCTCTGATAGCAAGAGCAGTGTAACCATCTTCACGAGACGTAGAAAATATAATGCGACATCCCCGGTAGTTCTCGGGAGATGCAGTCTACGACTAGAACCAGTGATGAAAACTTTGGGAATGTATTTGGATAGGAAACTCCTCTGGAGGACTCACATAGAATATCTCATAGCTAAGTGTGAACAGAGTCTGAATATTTTGAGATTTATGAATCATAAAATGTATGGAGCAGATATAAAAATATCCTTGATGTTATACCGTCAGCTAATTCGCTCCAGGATTGATTACGGCTGCTTTCTCTATGGGGATTCCGCTTCTACACATTTCCAAAAGATTGACCGCATCCAACACAAAGCCCTTCGTACATGCCTGGGCGCTCTCAACTCAACCCCCATTAACGCCCTACTAACGGAGGCGAAGGAACCTCCTTTGAAAATAAGAAGGAACCTACTAGCCTCGCGCTACATCGCTGACAGACTGCCCTTGTTGAATCAACCCGTCATTCAGAAAATAAGCAGACTAGCTCCCCGAATCCTCACTGAAAGTTATTGGTATAAAAAAAGTACACCAATTCTTGTACATCAGTTCTGGTCTCTGTCGCAATTCATGCTGTCCCTACACCGGAGTACCCATCTCCCAACATTTTCTTTTGACCTTGAGTGTACACTGGGAGCTCCAGAATGTGTCATAACTAACTTCTACCAGTACGATAAAAGCATCCCTGAATCGGCAAATAATGAATACTTATCGGCAAAACTAAATGCCAGGTTCCCAAGTGCGTACTTCCTCTACACTGATGGGTCTAAATCCCCTGAAGGGGTGGGATGTTCAGTGTATGACCCGCAAACCAACCTCAGTAGACTATATAAGTTACACCGCCATGCCTCAGTCTTTTCGGCTGAACTCACTGCCATCAATAAATGCGCAAATCTAGTGGCCTCGACAGAGGCACAAACAGTTGTCATACTTTCTGATAGCAAGAGTGTGCTCAACAAGCTTAAATGCCCCGGGCATAAAGCCGATTTCACGGTGCTCGAAACTGTCCACCTCCTGAAGAGAGCGGGTCTTAGCGGAAAGACAGTTCGATTGATATGGATTAGGGGCCACTCAGGGATAACTGGCAATGAAATTGCAGACTCTAAGGCAAAAGAGGCAATACGCCTGGAGAATCTAAAGCTCGAGAAACTGTTACCTTCAGATATAAAGAACTTCTCTAAACGTTCCTACTACAGGGCATGGTCTATAGATTACGAAAAATCAAAATATGCCAAAGGTAAATTTTACACTTCACTGCAGCCGACAATACCTAAAAAACCGTGGTACTCTGACTTCGCAGAAGGTAGAAAGTTCACTACTACTTTGATACGACTGCGCTTCAACCATAACTTCTCGCCCCACCATCTCAGCCGTATAGGAATTTCAGTCCCTCCAATTTGCTCTTGCCCTTCTGATACACTTATAGACGCCAACCACCTGATCCTCGATTGCAATAGTCACCAGGATGATAGGGACAAACTGTGGAATGCAGTCATCAAAGCGAAATGTCCACTTCCTGCCAACCTGCATACCATCCTCACAGAACCAATATTCGAAACGTATCTGGCTATTTTCCAATTCATTACCAAAAACAAAATCAAACTTTGAAAATAAAAATAAAAAAATAAAACATAACAGCAACTAAAACAAAAATAATTATAGTACTCATAACACATCCCATTAAATAATACATTAGTACATCCCTGGCTAATCTGCACAGACAGGAAGCCAACAAACAAACAAACAAACAAAAAAAAATTTACATTATAAATAATAAAATAAAATAAAAAGAAGAAAATGGTATATAATGTTAAAAGAGGGTCAACGAGTTTTGATCTGGGTGCTATTATTTAATTAATTAAAAAAATACACTATATAATGTGTATAAAAAAGATTTTCTTGAACTACTCAATAAACTTTTGTAGTTGGGAGGTTGTGAACAGCTAACGAATACGCCGATAACTTATTAATCGCTCCAATTCCAAAATATTAGGATTATTGCAGTTTAAAGATTCAAACCAGGAAAATCAAGTACTGGATTTTTCGTTTTAAATTAGATTGCAGGCAGATTGGGCGAACTATGTTTGTATATCTCCCCGAGGAAATCGATTCCCGAGTTTTGTCACGAGTTTGAGTCTTACACACTTTGGCACTGCCAAAGTTAGACACAATCAAGGAACATGAATTTGACGAGAATTTAATAAATCTCAAATGTTGCAAATTTTAATAAAATTTTTAAGATCAAACCTTGAGAATACTAGTTAGAGAAAGTCGTATGAGTGTGCACAACAGGTTTTTTTTTGAAAATTATTCTCACTAAACAGCCCATTTTGAAGGCGATAGGAAGATCCACTAAAACACAAAAAATAAATTTAGGTTATCTAACCTTTCACTAAATAAAATTTAGAAAAGAATAGCGTTTGGAAAAGTTTATTGTCTGAGAAAAAGGGCAAATTGCCAAATGTTCTGCACCTGAGTTAGCTAGATTAATGACTTTCATTTCAAATATTTGGTATATCTTTTTGTGCCAGATTCTCATTTCTTAATTAAGGTTATATCTATAATTAAGAAAGTCTGTATAAGCCTTAAATTGTACGCTTGAAAAAAAAAATAGGCAGGTCAACGTTGATTAATAATTTCATAGACAAACGAAACGCAGGCAGTCACAATCCATCCTTCGAAGAGGATGGATAGAAACCCATATAGTCAAAATCTTGAGGATTAACAGTTACTTAGAAACGGGCAAACTAAGAGAAATAGCCGAACAGCCTCCAATGTTTTGATCTTTTTTTTTCCTATCCCGCGACAAAGGCGTTAAGCCACATTTGGTCCGGCAGCCTAATTTTTCTCATGTATAGTACTCACACCCTGCAACACTGGACACACGTTCAATTGTTGAAAAGTCATTACACCGTTATTGCACGACGGGCAAGTCGGTGAGGACCTAATACCTATTTTGTGGAGGAGTGCTTGGAGATAATCGTGCCCTGTAGTTCCTCGGAAGAGCTCGACTGAATCTTTTCTTGGGAGGCCAGCAGGGATCCTATCTTCTAGCAGCGTTATCCATAATTTTCCGCGTGTAATTTCGCCTTTATATGGCTACCTATAACGCTTTTAGGCGAAACGAAACACATTGCATGGTCGGGCTGATCACGTTGACTCCTCTGCTACGCATGTTTATCGGCCTGCTCGTTCCCTGTGTGTTCTGAATGATCTTAGTGAGTTGTTTAACATTCCAGACCTGGCAGTGTTAAGAAGGGAAATATTTACCTCCTCAAAGGCAAGGAATGAGGTTCTATCATAAGCGCAACAATCCCCTTCGAAGTGGCACGTAGGCCCATTAGGCTCATCACAGACTGCAGAGATCGGCGACTGGATACGACCGTCTTCACACAACATCTGAACTATTAGGCAGATCTAAGGGCTGCTAAAATTAAGCAGAGCTGCCCTAGTGAGGGGACCTCTCTGTCTGACGATAGTTGCTCTTTTAAAATTCGTTGATCCATTTCCGTTGTTGGATACAGGGATAACGGGTTAAGTAATTATGGTGACCAACTATCAGCCTACGCCGTCGCCTCACAAGCATTCTCATCCCTTCTAAATCGCGGAGGGTCTAGGGAACCAGAAATCGGTATGGTATTCATTGTTCCTACAGAATTGAGAGTAGCATTAGCTTGTTGACATCTAGGATAATTGGCGCACGGAAATTTTCAGTAACCGGCGGCCACTAGGCTTTGTTCTCTCGTACAATACAGCATCAGCGAACTCTGATCTATAAGACGCTTGCGGGAAGGAAAACATTTTAAAGGCAGTCAATCGCTGTTGAAGTCGAATTCCGTCATTGGGAGTCCAGTTCACAATCTCTTCCTCTTCCCTACAGTTTAATTCACCAAGCAGCAGTTCATCTTGCTGGTTCTAAGGAGAAGAACAAAAAAAATTAGAAAATTGCAATGGAGTTTTCTTTGGAAATGAGGTAGTTTTGATCAGACGAAGTCTTTCTGTAAAGGCGTTTTCTTAAATTTGTTTGTATGCAAATAGCACCTCTACTACAATTAATAATCTCTGGAGGTTTCATTAAAACTAATCTGATATCTCACTCTTGTTTGAAACTGTTTCCATAAAAATTCATTTAAGAGAATTTTGTTGAAGAAAGAACTTTAATCATTGCTATAAAGATTCATTTAAACCTCGGCTTTATGATTTTAAAGAAAATTACTTGTGACTAAAATTTCTTGTTAAAAAAAAATAAAGTAAAATAAAAGAAGTGTTGGCTGCAGGTACAAACTCCTGGAAGTTTTCTGGATAATGAGTCCTCCGTGTTTGTTTAAACTTGTTATCTAAATGTAAATAAGTCAGAGAAGCCTTTTTTAATTTTATGAGTCTTTTCCAAAGAGTTAACTTTTCTAAGTATTCAGCTAACAACCTGAAATCTAACATTAAAATAAATTATGTAGTTAATTAAAATCCGTCTGTCAAGAAAAGTTTGTGTGGAGTAATTGATTCATTTCTGAACAAAAATTTGTTTAATTATTTGGTATTTAAAACTGCTGCAACAGATAGAAAAGATAGTGCATGAAGAGCGAAGAGTCCTCTACGTTCATCTTTTATTTACTAATGTGAGTCAATCATCAAACTAATTTTTTAAGAAGAGTTTTCTGAAAGAGCCAGATGCCGCCTGAGGTGGTGAGGTTTCAGTTAGAAGCAAATATTTGCCTTCAATACCCAAGCAATTTGGAGCAAATTATATTCAGTAATTCTTTTAGGCAGCAATGATTTAAGACTATAGACTTGAGAACACTTGGCAGACCTCAGAAATTCGAGTCTGAACATTAAATAAGATCTTTAAACTTTAACTAGCTTTTTGATAGTTTGGGGACTTGAGCTTGATTGTGTATACGACAAAGATGTTCATTGGGGAAAATGGATGTAAAGGCAATTCGACTTGTTAGGAAAAGAAATTGTACCATTTTCAACTTAAAAAAATAAATAAAGATAGTACTTGTTAATTTAGAAAACACGAACTACTCGTACGCTTACAAGTAACTGTAGCAAGCTAGCTAAAGATTCACCTGACAATCTTCCAGCTCTATTAAATTACATCTGACATGCTTATTCATTGAAGACTTTTGTCGGATTGTTACGGCTGTGGCGTCGAGAAGTTCCTGGAAGAGCGTATAAAGTTGCCTAATTGGAAGTGTACAATTCTGCTATTGTTTGAAGATCGGCATAAAATTGATATGTTGCCACTGGCCTCCCGCTCGCAGCATTACTCTCTTTATTACCAGCTATTGGGTCAGTATCAACCTGATAGTTATAGAAATTATGAGTCTGACGAGGGCAGAGTGGTGTTTCGGGCGAGATGCCAGCTATTGGATCTGAACTTTAAGCCGTGGGCAAATGAAAATTCCCGACTTTGCACTATGTGAAATTTGGGTGTTGAAGAGTGCACCTTCCACTTCCTTGCCAGTGTGTCCTGTACCTAAGAGAGTACAGGGTAAGGTGGCTTTGCAAGGCTGAGTGGACAATTAGTTTTTTAAATAGAAATGGCGATTGGTACCAATTACGAGTATACATACAGACTCGTATATACGATACATACAGACCGCTTCCATTTATAGGGCTTTCCTGATCTCACAATTTAATGGATAATTTTATCTTATTCTTCAATTATTTATTTTTATTTATTTCATTCTGTTTGTATCTTAAATCTCACACTAATTATTTTATCTCTAATTTTTTACTACTGAAGTACGTCATTTTTATTTTATTATTTTTTGTTGTATTAAAAAAAAGAAAAAAAAAGTGTAATTATTATTTAATTAATTAATAAAAAGTAAAATTAGAAGTAAATATTTTCAGTTTGATCTATTAGGTTCAGTTTGCAGACGGACAAATGTCCATTGTCTGTAGCAGGGGTGGCCAACTTTTCTGTGTATAAGATCTACTCTTTATCTTAAAAGTGGGTCGCGATCGACTTGTTCTCATAGGCGTAGTCTAAGGGGGAAGAAGGGGTGTGAAAAGCATACTATGTTTAAACACTTTGTTTCAGAATATGGTGCATTCCAGCTAGGTATGGATAAATAAGTAAAATATATTATTTTTTTCAATCACTTATTAATAGGGAACGGATTCGTATGTATTTACATATTTTTTTCTAGGCAATTTACAGATGTTTTTCAACTAGAAGTATTCATACTGACACTTTTTAAGCCGTTTGAGTCTACTTTTATTTCACATATTTCCACATATTTGGATGTTATCGCATATTTATACATATTTGATTAAAATAAATAAATATTTCTACATATTTAATCAAAATATGTACATATTTTTTCATATTTTTCATTTTGGGCATATTTTCATAATTGGGAGGTGGTTGACAGGAACTGTGAACTTGTGCCTTCCACCAGAACCAATATTGGTAAGATGGGGTACTTTTGGCTGGAAGCAGCTCAGTATTACTATGAAAACTACAATAAAATCAAGAATGTCCTTTCACATCTCGAAGACGAAGCAGTAGCGATAAATACAGCCAAGTCTTTATTCGAGAAACCTAATTTAAGGAACGACCTTGCATTCATTTCTGACAATTGCGTATTTCTTGCACAAGCCATTACCCAACTTGAGTCCCAAAATGTTCGACTGACAGAAAACGTGTCCAACGTTAAAAAAGTCATCGAAAAGGTGGAAGGAATACCTGGGAGTAAGGAAGATCTGATCAGATCAAAACTGGTAGAAGTACTGAGCAAGAACAAAGGGTGGGAGACCATCTGCCAGATTTCTGATATTATCAGTGGAACAGAAGTCACCTCAGAACATCGCGTACCCTTTTCAACCAACGAGATAACTTCTTTCAGCAAGGCACCTATAACATCTGTAGATGTTGAACGATCTTTTAGTCGTTACAAGTCCATCTTACGCCCAGATCGTCGTCACTTTACGTTCCAACATTTGAAATTTCAT
Source organism: Rhodnius prolixus (assembly GCF_049639745.1). Classification (NCBI taxonomy): domain Eukaryota; kingdom Metazoa; phylum Arthropoda; class Insecta; order Hemiptera; family Reduviidae; genus Rhodnius; species Rhodnius prolixus. The sequence goes on along the minus strand of NW_027411581.1, from coordinate 30,277,807 downwards.
GTGGTTGCAAACAATTTCGAAGAGTGAAGTTTTCAAAATTGAAAATTTAACACATCTTTTTATAAATAGTAAAAATAGTAAAAGGTCTTATCAGCGCTTCTTCTTCGGGGATGGATTATTCACTTTTGCTGGGTTGCTGCACATAAAGGCACAGTTGGAAATGAGATGGCCGACAAATTAGCGAAGGCTGCCTCCAGGAACATGGATTTGGATTGTACATATATAAAAATTCCGCGCTCCACTATAATCTCGAATTTAAGATCTGAAAGTATTAGTGAGTGGAATGAATGGTGGCAAGCGAGCGAGAAGGGAAGCACCACTAAACTCTTCTTCCCTACCATCTATGACCGACTGAAAGTGAGCCAGCTTCCGCTCGGCTTTAAGTTAACGCAGGTGCTGAGTGGCCATGGCAAGTTCCGACAATACCTTCATCGCTTCCGCATTATTAGTGACCCCAGCTGCCAGTGTGGAGATTTATCGAGTCAGACGGTCACCCATATTATTTTTGATTGCAGGCTGCTTGAAAATTTTCGCCTTTCTTTAGTTCGGGCTATGCTGTTAAATAACTTGGAATTGAATCACTTGTCACTGCTGCATACCGAAATTCTACCGTTATTTGTAAAATTTGTAAATAACATCAATTTTGATAAATTGTAAATTAAGTCAATCGACCCAAAAGTAAATTAACATTTTCATTTTATTATTTAATTAATTTTACTAATTTAATTATTTTATTTAATTATATTAATTTCAATTCTATTTCGGTTCATTCTGTAATTGTTTCAAGTTTCTATATATTTTTGCATTATTTCAATTTAATTTAGCTACTTTTATCATTTGATTATTTTAAGTGCAGTTTTCTAATTTCATTATTTATCTTTCTTTTCTCTATTTTGATTATTATGATTTTAATATTCTTTATTTTATTATCATTAAGTATTATCTTCTTATATCATTTAATTTAATATCATTTTGTTAGTATTATCAACTATTATATTCTACTCTAAATTATTATTTGATTATTGATGTTAAATGTTGTATACCAGCATGTATTATACATTGTATGGAGCATGCAGAAATAAAAGTTTGAAAAAAAAAAAAAAAAAAAAAAATAGTAAAAATGTTTTTCGTTGTATAAATCATTATAACTTGTAAAAACAAATTATTTTGTTCCTAATAAATTATTATAAATTGTAAAAATATTCTTTTCTTGTATAACTTGCCCCCCCCCTCCAAAAAAAATTTCCATTTTCATAAAAAAATGTCCATTTTACTTAAATATTCCGGAAAATATTTTAAGAAAATCACATATTTTCCACATAATTGACGAAAATAAATGCATATTTTAATTAAATATTTGGCATTTTTAAATACATAAAAATCCGTTCCTTACTTATTAAGTTTTCGAGATATAGGCTTATGGAGAAAATAAATTTCCAGACCCAACTTTTGATAGCAGCATTCCTTACATGCGGTACCTAAAAAATTCGACTTTCCGGCACTTTTTCAAGATAGATTTTTACTTTCTCGTTTTTTTGGGGGGGGGCCAGGAAAATTTATCATGAAAGAATAACATGACTTACTTTTTGCTAATCTATCAATAGCTCGCTGAGTACACCTCGTACTGAAATATAGATATACGGCTTATCTACCTACGTAAAAAACAACAAAAATAATTATTTAAAGGGCCAAAAAACTCACATCCAGGGGAATTAAAAGAACATGGATAATTATTAACAATTTAATGTAGCTACAGTAGCAAATTCCCAGAATGCATTAAACTATTGCTAGAAAGTTTGGTCTTCTACAATCGCTTCAAAGTCCATGGTACACGGAATTCCACCTCAGACTTATTGGCCACCCTTGGTCTACGTGTATAAAAACACTATCTATTTATCTATCATTGGAGACTTCACTTCTGACTTTTTTTACTGTTTTGGGAGCTCTTTGATACGGTGAATCGTACTTCACGCTACATCGAGAACCACGCCTTTAGCTGAGAGACGTGGTTACAGCTGAAGCAGTCTACAGGTCTTGCTGGTTACTCTGAAGGCCTTTTTCAATACACTTCCTTATTGCTCTTTCCAAGCCACCTACAGGCTTTCGCGAAGCCGCTAAAACGGTCCTACAGTACTGCAGGGAAGTTTCGATATACTTAATAATAAGAAAATTTCTACAATTGAAGTACTCTGTTTGTATTTATGTATAAAAAACTGAGCGATATATATTTTTTTTGAATGTTTCCTAACTCTAATAGAATAAAATGAAATACCAGGAATTCTGGGTCCGCAGATAACTGTTTTATATTTCCCGAACCGATGTGCGTCTCACGGTAGGCAATATCTATTCTGCCATCATTGTTTGAAAATAAAGTTGTGGTTCTGTCAGTCCATTGCTTGTTCATAGTAATTCTTTTATTATTTATCTGTAGGCCCAACTCTATTTCTTATCGTTTGCTGTAAATTTGCGCACACAAAAAAGGACAGTTTTTATCGACGCACTGTTATTTATCAATTAACACCTATCATTTAACATTTTAAAACCATTTCTTATTTAATCAAATCTTTTAAGAACATCAAAACAAAATATTGAAATGCATTCACTGAAACGGTTGGTATTAGTGCATTTTCTAGTTTAGACATTCATGTAGAGTGAGTCAATCGAGCGAGATTGTTAAAGAATTAGTTTACTCGCGAGTTAAATTAAAACTTTTTCAACGCAATAAAATTTTACAGTAGTTGTACGAATATAACAACAAGAATATGAAAATGTAAGATAAATAAGATAAAAAAATTAAAAGTTACAATTTCCAGTGCGTAATTTATTTCGAACAGGACGATATTAAATTAAGAAGAACTAACAACTTTTATTGAGATTTTATTAACTGAAATAAATGTAACTGGTAAAGCAGATTTCTTGCGATAGTCCATAAGTGAGTTCGCTGATCAGCTAAAGGCCAACAAGCACCCACTGCCATGACTTAAGTGAATGACGGCCATTAAACAATGGCCATTATATGCCATTGTAGTAGGAGGTCTATACAGTCAACGCTAAATTTGCAGATGGTCGCGAGGCTACCGACGCTTCAAACGTCGTAGAGGATTAGTTAGAAGGGTGGAGGTTGAGAGGACTTGGACTAAAGGGTTCTTGTGAGAGGATAGTAGGGTAGAAGTTTAGGTAACGGGATTTGGCGCGGACAGAGACCTAGGGAATTTTAAGGTCATTGTGGATAGTATGGTTAGCGACGTAGAAAGGAGCATTGAAGTTGGGGCGTAGGATTTTGAATTGAAGGGATTGGATGCGATAAAGGTTCGAGTGTTTGGCTTTCTCATAATGGATTTATGCCGTGTGTCCAGATAAGGGCTAAAGGCGAGTAGTACCACAGCCACACTTGTGAGCTGCCCTTTGTTTTGTAATGTTAATTTCGAACGTTTGTCTAGAAAGTTTATATTAGTTAATTAACTCACTTCGTTTTGGTCAAGTTAGAGGATTCCAGGTTTGTCGTTTGTCGAGGTAAAGTCCAAGGTAACATACTTTTGTAACGTTACAAAGGATAATATGTTTGACTAAATGTTTGGATTTCTGTTTGGTTCTAGGATACCGTGACGGGGTTGAAGATGACCAAACTTATGGACGAATAAACTAATTCCTTTCTTTATCAAAAGTTGAAAGCTATTAGTAGATAATATCAAAGCGTGATGTATGCAGTAGCTTAAAACGTTCATTTGATATTTGATTAAGAAAGTGAATCTCTCGTTGCGTTGGTTCCTCATTTTTAATGACCTCCGTTTTACAGTAGGAAATGAGGAACTCCCAGAACATTGGAGGATAACGCGGACAATGAATGAATCTGGAATTGCCCGTTGGATGAGCATTTTACCCCGACAGAGATTCTATAGCGGAAGTTGAAAAGGAAATGGTCAGATAGCGCCACAGGAAGGGTTTCTTTTGCGAGTAATAGTCCGCTCCCACGCACACATCTCTGCCGTACTCTTCACAGCATCAGCAGTCTTCTGAATCCCACGAGATCAGGCACACCCACTCAGTCATATATATTTCACGATATCTTTATAAATACGGAAATCAAGAGTTTTATATACTGTAACCAAGTGTGGAGTGGTAGGAGGCGTAACAACGCTCGCCTCAGTACGAAAAAGTTTGATGGAGAGGGGAGCACTCCGCTACTGGCTCTGATGTAGTACGTTTGTATATAGAAGTGCATGTGGAAAAAATTTATATCTCATACTATACCTAATTATCTAATCTATTATAATGATTTCTTGCTTACATTCTTTCTCTCTGTTTGTTGTAAATATATAATTTAAAAGTAAAAAGTGAATTATCGCATGAACTCAGCCCTTCTCACCCTAGCATAGCTGAGGATTTTAATCTACTTATAAGGACTGGTGAGTTATCTTTAACTATCTTTAATTGACGAATTTGGAAAAAATTCAGAACACCCACCAATAGGGCTTATAAATAGTGGCGCCCAACGTGGGGCTCGAGAGGCGAAAATTCATTTCTTGTAAGTAGTTATAATTTCTTTATTAGACAGTAAGTAATTAATCCTAAGAAAAAATTTATTTCATTATTAGTTTAATGTGAGAGATTTACATTTCTGTTAACTAATTTGAAAGAAAATTTAATTAAATTACAAGTATTCAGTAACATAAATTGTACTAGTAATAGAAAAAAAAAAAAAACTATATCTGAGCGTAATTTTACCAAATTATAAAAATATAAAATAAAATAAAAAGTTAAAAATAATTATTTTATGTAGGAAAGTAAGAAATACTGATGCATTGTTGTTGTTTACTGTGCGAGAGTTCAAATGAGTTGCTTTTATCTATCAAAACCAGTATTGTGATCTCTTACTACAACTACATTAACCAGTTGATAAATAAATAATCACTAGCTTCAATAAACATCAGAAAATTCTGAATAAATCAATAGAAATCTATTGAAATGTTATCTTGAAATTAATGTAACAAAATTGAATTTTGAAAATTTAAATTATTCTCATTTTCCTATTTCTTCAGTATTTTCGTATTCCAGAACTAGTTTTATTAAGGCTTAAACCATTAAAATAACTCAACTAGGAAAAAAAAAAAAAAAAAAAAAAAAATTTTAAGACGCTAGATAATAATTACTTTAATTTATCCAGCATATGGGGTTTATTCTATAATTATCTAAGAATTTTGATGGTAACAAACTAGGTAAATGATTTATTTCTTATAAGTTATATTACTCTATTTTTCGATGTTCTAAGAGGAATCTTTTCCAATTTAGGTAACTCTCCTATAACTTCAAAGGAAAATATTTATTGTCACTTTTACCTAGACTAAATTTAGTTCATTAAGTGAATATTAGAAAGAAAAAAAAAAAAGAGATAAATATAAGAAAAATTGAGATAAACAAAACAATGAATATACTGAATGAAATAAACTGTTACTTAATTTTTGTTTTATTTATCGACTGATAACTTAGTTACCTAATTTATAGAATTTAATTCATCTTTCTTTGTCTATTCCTTAACAAATTTTAAATATATTTAACTTAAGGTATGGCTAATATCATTATGTATTTTTACTTACTACTATGCTTTTGTTCTAAACTATCTTGCATGAAGTATTGACATTGCTTTTTCCTTTGCTTAATTAATAATTATCACATACTTTGCATATTGATTTGCTTCTGATGTTCGCTAATGTACTATATACTTTATTATTTTATTATTTTCTTTGATTTAACTGTAACTATTTTATGCTTTATCTATTTTTTTTTATTCATAAACAATGAAGAAGATTTTCTTATTTTAATATTAATTTAATGATTACAGGCTTTTAACTGACTTTATTCTTTGAATTATAATTATTAATTTTAAATTTTATTTCATTATTATTCCCTCGCAGAGAATTTTGTTCAATTATTTTCATTAATTGTATTTTTGTTCTTATTTCTTTCATTTAGTAAAATAAAATAAATTTTGTAAATAGTTTAAAGTTAAGAAGCTCTTAGAAAGAAAAACAAAATTAATCGAAGTAACACTATTTTTCATAGACAGACACACGTTTTATTTTTCTTAGTATTATTTGCATGAATCTGGAATGCTATTTTTTCATTTTTTTGGAATTTAGTTTGATCTATCTTTTCTTTTCTATTCAGTTCCTAACTTTTCCTTCCCACTTCTATAAGTACTACGAACCCTCGGCGAATGTCAACTGACAGTACACTCTCTCCTGAGGAACCTCATTTAAATTGGCTTTATTATTGGAAGAAAGAAGAATTACTGGAATTTAACAGGTGTTGGAATTTAGGGCCAAAAGACACAGTTGATAACCTTAGGGTTCGAATCAAAACATTTTTCTTAGAAAACCCTTGGCTTTGGACCGTAAGTTCTACCATATCTACTAAAGAACTCTATAAAATGCCACAACCAAAAGTTAATCCTAGTTTGAAGGAGGATCCGTCTCCTACAATATCCTCATATCCAACTGATTTTAGATTTCATTTCTTCAGTTCTTTAAAATTTGACAATACCACATCTCTCAGTGCTGAAGATTTTCTTTTACGAATCAATGAAAAAAGGAAAGCCTCCAAAATCAGTGAAGAGGAGCTACTGTTGTATCTACCAGAACTGTTCCAGGACACTCCACTCAATTGGTGTCGCCTTGAAATAGACAATTGGACACAATGGAATGACTTTGAGACAGCTTTCAGAGCTACCTTCTTTCCTTCCAACTATCAGGAGAAACTTAAAAAGGAAATTGAAAAAAGGACTCAAGGGGAGTATGAAAAGATCTTGGACTTTGTCATAAGTCTCAAAACATTAATGAAGAAATTAACTCACCCTTTGTCCGAACCCGAACAAATTTCTACCATCTATAATAATTTACTACCCAAGTACCAGCTATATATTAGGAAATCTGAGGTGACTTCCGTGGCACATCTGATGAGCTTGGGTCAAGAATTTGAAAGGATCGAAGATAGGGCGAAGACTTTTCGATCCCCACCTCCAGTGGATCGAAGTATGTTTCCTGAGGTTGCCTATAAACCAAGTCCTCTACCTAAAGTAAGTTCTAAGAAGATGTCTTCGGTTGCCTCAGTCCAACAGGCTTACCCAAAGCAACAAAGACCTAAGAAACCAAAAACCAAAAATAATGCCTCTACCAACTCTGCTAAAGAGGAAACAGGTATTACTGCAATAGAGAAGAAGAACGATGCTGATACCTCTTCTAAGATTGTCTGCTGGAATTGCCTTGAAAATGGCCACCGATATCCAGCATGTATAAAGACTAGAACTATTTTCTGCTATCATTGTGGGACTCGAGGCATAACCCGGAAACATTGCCCTAATTGCCATAAGGGAAACTAAAGAGGGTCCAGTCTGAAGAGGTCTCCACTGGCCCTGATATCTTTCCCAATGACCTCAACCCACAACCACAACAGCAACATAGACATATATCTTCCCTCACTAAAGGTGAGGATCGCTTTTTCATATCGTTGAAAGTTGGAGGAATCTCTATACCTACACTGGTTGATACGGGAGCTAATCATTCTTATATAAGTACCGGAGGACTGGCTCTCATACCTTCGTCACAGATCAAAATAAGCAATATTATTCCTCACGAAGTTTCAGTCGCTAATGGGGGCAAGGAGATTGTCGAGAATGTAGTTGCCTTTATAGCCTTCATTCAGGAACGACAAGTTAAATTAAGCCTTACCCTGTTACCCACATTAACGGTACCTTGTCTACTGGGTATGGACTTCTTAAAATCGTTGGGGATAGTGATCGACACAGCAGCAGGCTTATGGTGGTTCAGAGATCAGCCAGAAAATACTTCATCCTTTTTAACCGAACCATCCTCCAGACCCTTTGAGGTTGCCGGCCTCAAACGACTAGCACCAGAGGAAGCAAAGCAGCTTGATTATCTTTTGGAAAAGGAAGTTGGAAGTATGGACAGTTCGATCGGGAAGACCAGGTTAACTGAACATTTTATCAACGTGGGAGATCACCCCCCAATTAAGCAACGAGCCTATCCTGTCTCTCCGGTAATTCAGGATGAAATAAATAAGGAAGTGGACAGAATGCTACAGGAGGACATCATTGAACCTTCTTATAGCCCATGGGCAAGTCCTGTGGTAATGGTTAAAAAGCCAAATGGAAAGTATCGATTTTGCGTTGACTTTCGCAAGATCAATGGTATTACTAAACCAGATGTATATCCACTACCTAATATGACGTCGCTGCTAGATCAGTTAAGAGCGTGCCGATATCTCTCTAAGATAGACCTAGCCCACGCCTATCATCAAATACCTTTATCTATAGAATCCAGAGAAATTACTGCGTTCATAGTATTGGGTCGAGGTCTCTTTCACTTCAAGAGGTTACCTTATGGACTTTGTACCGCTCCAGCAACTTTTCAGAGACTGCTTGATTCTATCATAACGCCGGATCTTGCACCGTGTTGCTTTGCCTATCTAGATGACATCATCATTGCTACAGCAACGTTTGAAGAACATCTTCATTACCTCAGACTAGTTTTGGAAAAACTGCGACAAGCCGGACTAAGATTGAATCCAGAAAAGAGCGAGTTCGCATGCAACGAAATCCGATACCTAGGGTTCTTAATAAATGAACATGGACTACAAGTAGACCCACAAAAAATAGAACCTTTGCTTCAATATCAAGCACCCAAGAATATTCATGAACTGCGGAGACTAATCGGTATGGCGTCCTGGTACCGCCGATTCATACCTAATTTTGCTGATCGTATCCGACCCATGACCGAATTACTGAAGAAAGGAAAACCTTTCATCTGGGATGAGGCCCAAGATAATTCATTAGAAGAAATCAAGGAGATCCTAACTTCAGAACCAGTCTTGGCCAGGCCAGATTTTAGTCAGCCATTTGTTCTTCAAACTGATGCCAGTTCTACCGGTCTCGGTGCGGTACTCACGCAACAGCAGGACAACCAGGAAAAAGTGATTGCTTATGCCAGTCGAGCACTAACTAAGGCAGAAATTAATTATAGTGTAACCGAGAAGGAATGCCTTGCCGTTATTTGGGCAGTGCGCAAATTCAGGCCTTACCTCGAGGGTTATCATTTTACTGTCATTACAGATCATGCCAGTCTGAAATGGCTCAACAATCTCAAGAATCCAACAGGTAGATTAGCACGTTGGGCACTGGAGCTTCAGAGTTACCAATACGATATCGTCTATCGCAAGGGATCAGCACACTCTGTTCCGGATTTTCTTTCTCGTCTTCCTGCAGAAGAGGCTCCTCCGGAAGAAGAGATCTTTCTTATAAACAACTTCACAGTCATTAAGGACACCTGGTATAAGTCCAAAGCGGAGCAGATACGCCGAAGGCCAAATGATTTGCCGGACTGGAAGCTGGAGGGAACACACTTGTATCGCCATATAATGCCTGATGAGTCAAGCATACCAACAGATTATTCTTTATCCTGGAAACTGGTTGTCCCGAAGGATTATATCAACCAGATTCTCCAAGAGAACCATGATCGTCCCGATGCTGGTCATCTTGGTCAGGAGAAAACCTTGCACCGTATCTCCCGTTTATATTATTGGCCAGGTATGCATGCCGACATCGGTAAATATATCCAACGATGCCAGGTATGCCAAAAAATCAAACCAGTTCAGAGATTACCTGAGGGAAAAATGAATCCTCGACAATATACAAAACCTTGGGACATTGTATCAGCTGATATAATGGGACCCCTGCCTAGATCATCAAATGGATTTTCATATCTTTTAATCTTTGTCGACACATTCACTAAGTGGACAGAAATTATTCCGATCAGGACAGCCAACGCCACCAATGTGTGTAAAGCGTTTCGACAATTTGTGGTCTATCGATGGGGAACACCTCGGACATTACACACCGATAACGGAACCCCGTTCGTAAATAAACTGGTCGAAGATCTAGCATCAAGCCTAGGAGTCACTCTCAGCAGAACACCTCCATACTGGCCTCAAGCCAATCCAGTGGAGCGAACCAACAGGGTAGTCAAAAGTATAATCTCTTCGTACTTGGTGGAGAAAGAACATAAGAAATGGGATCAGTACCTACCCGAACTCATGTTTTCCTTGAACAGTTCTATCCATAGTGCCACAGGCTCTACTCCTGCCTATTTGAACTGTGGACGCGAAATCCTACCTCCAAATACCTTGTATAGTAACTTAAATTCCAAACAAAAGTTAGACTCTGCTAAAACTTGTGTCTGGATAGATCACATTAAAAAACTGAAAGAGTTCAGATTAATAGCGGAGTCAAAACTATCCCGAGCTTCAGCTCGTCAAAGTTATTATTATAATCGTCGCAAAAGAATTGTATCATTTAAGGAAGGCGATTTAGTTTTAAGACGATCGCACCCATTATCTGCGGGCGATCGTGGGTTTGCCAGTAAGCTAGCGCCCAAGTTTGAAGGTCCGTTCCGAATAGTGGAACGTAAATCCACGAATACTTTTGGTCTGGAAACAGAAGACGGCCGACCAGCGGGGATCTCTCACGCATCCCAACTGAAGACCTATCATCCGGAGTCTCCGCGTGAAGGGTTTCACGCTCCCGAAGGAGGAGAGGTGTAACCAAGTGTGGAGTGGTAGGAGGCGTAACAACGCTCGCCTCAGTACGAAAAAGTTTGATGGAGAGGGGAGCACTCCGCTACTGGCTCTGATGTAGTACGTTTGTATATAGAAGTGCATGTGGAAAAAATTTATATCTCATACTATACCTAATTATCTAATCTATTATAATGATTTCTTGCTTACATTCTTTCTCTCTGTTTGTTGTAAATATATAATTTAAAAGTAAAAAGTGAATTATCGCATGAACTCAGCCCTTCTCACCCTAGCATAGCTGAGGATTTTAATCTACTTATAAGGACTGGTGAGTTATCTTTAACTATCTTTAATTGACGAATTTGGAAAAAATTCAGAACACCCACCAATAGGGCTTATAATACATATATAATTAATTTACTTCTTGTTTTCTCTTTCTTTTTAAATTTAATGAGCGTTGCCTTAAATCATTCCATGAAAGCAAGAGTTTTGCTGTTTGATCTCTTACATATTAAAGCATTTAAAATTACCCTATTCCATAACTAAATTTTAATTAAAAAATTAAAAGAAATAATTAAAAATTTACTTATAAAAGAGAATGAAATAAAGGACTAAAAAGAAATTAGTTACTCTTCAGAATAATGTTCTTCCTTCTCTGTATCCCTGAAAGAATTAATTATTAAACAAAAATTCTTATTAATAAAATATCAATGCTCTCTAACTCACTAATTATTGTTTATTCTATTCTCTTTTAGTTTGATGGAAATTATAATTAATTCATTTAAAATCAGAAACCTATAAAATCTCTAAAAAAAAAATCAATATAAAACTTGTTCATCATCTTCCTTAAGATTTCAAAGACAGTAAAAATCAATGTATTGATAGCTACTCTCAATTAAAGGTAAAAGACGGCCGACCCAATTCTGTTCTTGTTCTACAAACTCTAATAAAAGTCTGCAAGAATGTGTAGGAGGCAGGCTCAAATCTTTTGCAGCCTTCTGGCTTATAATATTTAATTAAGAGAATATTTTATTAGAGTTTAATTAAATGTTTGGCATTGAAGAATAGACTTGGAAAAAGAGGTTCAACATTTATATTTTACTTTCAGTAGTTTGGACGCTAATTTTACCCATTTCCTGTACAAAAGTTCGTCAAAAATGCTTTTCAAGTGAAATTCTGTTCATTATGAAAAACTAGATGAATATCGTAATAAGAAAATGAAATAGATAGCTCTTCGAAACAAAGGATGTAGCAATCTAAAGTTGCAGTTTGGCTATCTAACAGTAAGAATGGCTGGATATTATTAAGTTATAGATGCAGTCATAAGCATTAAGTAGTTTGATCAAATATTGAGTGGATGTAAAAAAAAAAACGGTGGCTGTGTCATGGACCCGGCCGTGTGTTGCACGTGAATACGTTTACGTAACGGTTATATTTTTTATATAATTTTTTTTTTTTATTTAGGATGAAATCAAAGAAACAAATCGACGATCGAACACAATCTGTGCCTATACAGCCCGTTGTCGATGTAGAAGTGATTTCATCATCCACTTGCATAATTTCAACCTCCCCAGCTGCAGATGTACTGACACCGTCGTTGATACGCTCGGCTGCATTCATTCTTTTACGTTCCCGGCACAGCTTGACTCGGTCATATGGTGTTTTATTATTACCATTCGATTGTTCTTGAGAAGCCCTTTCCAACCATATACGTTCTCTGTATTTGGTTTTGGCTTTTCGACGCGTATAGGCCGACATTATATATTTTTGATAATATTTTTTTATTTTAACACCTTATTATATTCACTGTCACTATTTTACACTAATGTTTTATGCACATAAAACGAAATATCGATAGATTGTGACGACAGCTGACAATTAAAACTTAAACGAACATCGTAGATTCTCCGAGTCAAAAGTTATACAAATTGCAAATCTTGATACGCAGCAAAATGATCTCAAAATGACAGCGCTTCCCCCTCCACCGCGCGCGATGCGTCACAGTCCTCGCTTATCGTAATGAATTCTTTGATCCTTTAGCTATCCAGTGGTCTAATTTAATTTTGGATATAGACGATAGATTCGAAACTATAATGCCAAACTGTATCCCCCGATTTTGTTGTCATTAAGTTTTTTTGGATTGCCTCTGTATGATAGCAAATTTAAAGTAAAAACGTGACGTATTCACGTCAAAAAAAGTAAAGTCTAAAAGTAATCGCCCATTTCTTCAGGCGGGGCTTAACGTCCAACTACCAATTAGGTGTCGTGGAAGCTCATACTTTACTATAAACAATTTTTTCTAACAAATTAAAAGTAGTCATACGTAGAACGATAATAATAATAATTTGTTTAATTATTGACATTAATCAATAACAATCTTTAAACATGGAATGGAACAAGAATATGTTAATGGGAGATTAGTCTTATATAGGCGCTAAACCGAGGAAGTTCTAAGACGGTTGCTCTTCTTGTCTGAGCTATGCCTTTTTACACACCAACTCATCCTTTTCCAATTTATAAATTTTTTCTTCCTGACACTGGATATTCATCTTTCTTGGCAAAGAATAACAGGATCTTAATCAATAGTGGCCTTAAATTCTAAACCAATATGACTATCTGTCACAGATCTCTCAGAAGCCTTGTTACTGTTCGCGCCGCAATAACTCTACTCTGTTCATGGTTTTTCCTGTCATCCTCAGAAAAATTTTCCCTAATTCTCTTAAACTCTGTAAGCCCTCTCCCTCAAAAGATTCCTCACCGTCAATTTGACGTGACTGACCAGCCCTGTCAATCAACATTCCTCATTTCTCTTTATTTCGGTACCTGCTAATAATTTTAAATTTTAGAATTTTCGCTGGACTTAGAAACCCAAACTTATCCTCTATCATTAACTCATTCTCAAATTGCAGCTTGGCATCACTATATCAGATAGTAGAACAATTCAGTTCATCCATCTTGTCTCTCATTATAAGGTACGTTTTACATCACTTCTTCATGTGATCTAGACGTGGGTTCTCCCGACATTCAATTACTCTTAATCTATATTTTACTGCGTACACTCGTTCTATCCGCTAAAGTGTCCTAGTTACGAAAGTTAGCTATCTTCAATCCCACCTCTACTTCTTCTTGAAGGAGGAGACTCATGTTCATCCTCTCTTAAACAAATTTTCACAAAAAAACTTAAAACTTCTCCGTTCTAGACCTTCCGGCAATTTCTTTTTTTCTGAAGACATAAAAGTTCTTCTTTCTTTTGCAGTATTATCTATTCAAACGAGGGAATTAGATTACCCTTTTCAGCTAAAAAGTACTGAATTAAATAATATAATAATACTAGAACACCTGGGGCTCCTTCTACCTTGCGAGACAAGGTATTGCTTATTAACGCCATACATTTGTCATTCCAGCTCTTGTGTCGTCGGGTTTTGAGAGAAAATGTTTTTTGGAGGGCGCTAATGGCTAATGAAGTCGATGCACCTTCTGAAAACTGATTATGAATAAGAAAAAATACTTAGATCTGTTACTCAAATAGCTTCTATTTGGGATCCAACATTTTGGTTCATGAAACATTGAAATCTTTTACAATCTTTCCTCGTAAGAAAGGGTATTTCGATGTGTAGCTCTGCGACTTTCAGTTTTTATCGTTTTCTTAGCATGAATAACTGGTTTTTACAAATTCCTCTGCTTGTAAGTCAGTCTGAGTGGTGAGCATAATTCAAAAATAGAATGTCAGAAATATGCCCAATTCTATTTTGGGTTTGTAACGCCAAGAAACTAAAAGCTTTTGGATAAGATCAGAACTCGATATACCAATTAATTAAATCGATTTTTAAGTTTTATAAGATTGTGGTGAAGAAACGTCAAATATTCCTTTTAAACATAGCAATAACATTTTGAAAGATTGCCAAAGAAATGTATGAAGAGGTTAATTTCTTTAGATCGCCACCCAAGTAATAATTTCAAATACAATTGGTACTGCCAGTTGAAATATAATTTGACTCGTTTTGGTGCTCAACATTTTCTTGAACTTGAGAGTAACTCTTGTCAGGCTAAAGAAATTTCTAATGTTTTGGAAAAAGTAAGAAACCACAATCTCTCAGTTGATATATCTTCTGCTTTAAACTCTAATTGTCATCCTTTGTATAGGAAAGTCAGTAACTTGGGTAAAAGAGAAAGTTATTTAGAATATAGAGGTAGTATTTTGAAGCAGAGGATTGTAAGTCTACTGAGGCTAGGGCATCCTGATAATTGTCGTGTGATCTTTAAAGGCAGTCTTTTTAGATTCAATGTGGACAATCACTGTATCTGCTGCAATTTAGGAGCCCCAGACACTTTATATCACTTTCTGTTGGTATGCCCATCTTTTAGATCTGCCAGGAACGAATATTTATCAGAATTTATTAAAGTTGAGCAAGATAACAAAGAAAATTTACTTAATTTATTAGTAATTGACAGTCTCAATAAATTTAATAATGTGTATTACTTTGTGGTATCTGCTTTAAAAATTAGAGAATTCATTATTAATATTGAAAATTGAAGAGCATTTTGTTATTTTTCTTTATAAATTTTAGTTCTTTTAGTTGTCTTTCATTTTGTATATTTTGTCTATTATTTTGTTTATTTTGTATTTAGTTTTTTATCTGTACCAATACTCCATTTGTATGGGGAAGTACGCTAAGAACAAATAAATGATTAAACTTAGGATGGAAGATTTGCAAGGAATTGACCGATTCCTCGCAAATCTTCCATCCTAAGTTTAACAATTTACGGTCTCGAAACCAATATATTCATACAAATAAATTATCTTATACTTATACATTTTTACTGAGAGATTCTGATTACGGGCATTTATGAAGGATGACGATGTTAGGCATCCCTCTAAAACCCTACTTCCGTTATTCTATTTGGATTTTTTTTACTAGTTCAGTGAAGTGTATTTGTTAATCGCCTCCGAACAGGACTACCTTATTAGGTAGCTGGACATTAACCCCACCTGATAAAATAGGCATTACCTTACTTTTTCACTTAAATAAAAATCGATATTTTAACTAAAATTTCTGTCACCAAACTTTGACCATAAACTTTTAGCTGATTCTCTAGTAGTGAACTGCTATCGAGTTTGAATATTCTTCGTTTTTAGTTAATGTTAATGTATGTACTTTATATTTACTTATGTAGCTTAGAACATAAACTTAAAGATAGGTTTTTAAATTATTTCGTTTAATTTATTGGCTCCCACTAAGTAAATTGAATGGCTTCCACTGAGCGATTTAAGATAAATTGCTTCCCTATTGCTAAAAGGGAATACTAATTTAAACCAAGTAAAGAGGGAAAGTTGTAAATATTTAGATGGAAGTTAATTAGAAGAGAAAGAGGTGGACGGCCCAAAGTCGATTGTGGCAATGTTAGAGACGGCTCGTTGCGAGCGAAGCCTGTCAACGTTAACTTGCAGTTGTACAACTTGACTCGCTTCTGTGCACGGGCTATACGAGTTCCTGCCAACTTTATGCCACTATATACTAACACTGCTTTACTCGTGGCAAACTATCCTACCTTAAAATCTACCTTAAATATACCACGTAATATGTTGGTCAAACGCAGTAATTGCTCCTTCACCAATTCGCTTCTAAATATAGATAGATAGATTCTATAATTATTCAACCATTCGCGATGTTTACAATTTTAAACTTATTTTTCTGTTTATTTTTACAGAATTTTTATATTTAAAAATGCTATCAATTTTTAAGGAAAAATGGAAAACCCTAAGGTGGTAGCCATGACTTTAAATAAGAGCGCTTTTCACCTTCTCAAGCCAATACTTAATGACTGAACTATAGACGCCAACAGAGTTGCTAGAGAGTTTCTACAGCGATTTATTTGGAAGAATCTGTCTGAAAGTTAGGATTTTAGAATAAGGTACTCGAGTTCTGATAACAAACCTTTCTGCCATTCTAGAGAGTGATCGATGTCCATCTAAATCCTAAGATGGACTCTTCTACTCTCTAGAAGGAAAGTTTGACAAAAAATAAATAAAAAATTATGACTGAAATTGGATGAATAATCTTCCTTTCTTGTGAATCAATGACCGATAAAGTATTAAAACTGTCCGGTAGGACAGTTGTATAAGGGTTAATTGTCAAAAACTGCAGGAAAAAGCGTAATGTTGAAAAACACCCAACTTTGACTATTTTTTTTTTTCTCTCTTTTCATTAAAGATAAAATTTCCAAATTTTCTTTATAATATAGAGCAAATCCTCCTTTATAATAGTAATTTTTTCGCAATAACATAGATCTAATAGATTTCTAGAAAAAAGTTAGCAAAAACTGGAAAAAACTACATTTTCAGAAAATGTTCTTGTTCTTCTTCTTCTTGTTACCTTTTTTTGTATACAACGTAGCGCCTAAACGCGCGAACCGATTTTCATGAATGGGGTGTCATTCGATTCGGAATTTTATGTAGATATACCTGTTGGGGGTCTCGACGATGTACATCGAAAGGGAGAGGAGTTAGCCCCATGAATGTGAGGTCCCCTTCAGAATTATTATTTATTAACAACTCTGTAAATCTTCGCCCGATTTTGATAAAATTTTGCTGGTTGTTTTATTTAAAAAATAATAAGAAAAAAAAGGAGCATTAATGTTCTTCACTTATATAACCGCCATTATCTTAAGATTATTTGCAAACAGCAGCAAACCAAAACTGGTTGCATGGCATGAATATTTTCTCTAACTGCTGTTCAGAGAAATCTGTGAACTATTTCGCTTAAAAAAAAATTACTGGTATCGGCACTCACATGACATTCTGTTACTTGGTTTTAAGAGTCGAACGCAAAAATTGCTTTCTAAATCCTTAGAAAGTGATCTACTTAAAATATTTACCAAAACTAGTCAATTTGTAAAGCTGTTCATTACATTGAGATGTTATCTAACAGGAAAGCGGGCCTCCACCATTCACTTGAAGCCATTTACTAGAAAGACTCATAAACAAACCATTGAGTAAAAAAAGATCCATTTGAGTAATTTACTGTAAATTCTAAAATTCCGTCGCATTTAATCCATTTGAACAATACAAGAGAGATAAAGACCGTACATTATTTAACAAAGGTTCATTAGAGGGAGTCAGCCTACTCAATTTCCCTGGTAAACCTCTTGGAATTAAAGGTTATGTATTTTCATGTTGTGATCAAATTTTCCAGAAAATCTCAAAATAATGGAAAATCTATTTTGTAAAGTGGCTTTTCCGCTTGGTCGATTTCCTCCAAAATTGGATTTAGGTGCAGGAACCGATTTGATTCATTATATTTCATGACAAACGGGTAAAGTTTTACTGAGTTATTAGTAAATAATTATTTTTGAAGGGGCCTCACATTTATGGGGTTAACTCCTCTCCCATTCGATGTACAGCGTTGAGACCCTCAAAAGGCATATCTACATAAAATTCCGAATCGAATTACACCTCATTTATGTAAATTGGTTCATGCGTTTAGGTGCTACGTTGCAAGAACATTTTCTGAAAATGCCGTTTTTGCTCATTTTCAGTAACGTATTTCTCGAAATCTATTTAATCTATATTGTTGGAAAAAATTACAGTTATAAAGGAAGATTTGCCCTATATTATAAAGAAAATTTGGGAATTTTATCTTTTATAGAAAAAGAGAAAAAAAATTGTCAAAGTTGGATGTTTTTCCACGTTACGCTTTTTCGTGCAGTTTTTGACGATCAACGTTTATACTACTGTCCTACCGGACAGTTTTAATTATATAATTAGTGAGACGGTACATGCACCAAAATGGAACTTTAGAGAGAGGGAGAATCCTAACCACCCCCACTTCTAGAAATGCTCTTAATTAAATCAAGGTTACAGATCTGCACATCAATATCAGCGCGATAAGTGTAAAGGAAAGCGCAGAAACCGATTTCCAAAAAATCTATTAAAAAACCAGCAAATATGCTTCGTAATAAAGTTACATTCCCGTTGGCTAATTTTAACCTAAACTTTATTGTCGCGTTGGCACCTAAACGAAATATAAATTTTGAACTTTCTGCCACTCTCTTTTTTAGTGTAAAAATGGTGGATGCACAAGCGCACACTCTCTAAATGCAAAATCTGTTTCCATTACAATTCGTTATTTATTACAAGATCTAAGTGAAACTAGAATAGAAATAAACACAAAAATTAATCAAAATAAATTAGATTTTACGTATGGAAGGCTACACGACAGCAAAATTTTTATTTATGTAGCCAGGCTTGTGGAACTTTATTCGCTTGAGTTATAAACTTTCTTGAATAAGATTAATTTTTGGTTAGTTGTGTATAACTGTTTCCAAAATAATGGCCCAGCCAAAAACTTTCTGAAAGAGAATATTGAATTACTTGATATTGCAGAAAACACTTTATTTTCATCACTTTGGTGCCTCCTTCCGCTTCTGCTTGGTTTGGCCAACTAACTTCCGTTTTTACCCCATTTCTTTTGTTTCTTACTTAAAATTATTCTCCTCATAAAACCACCATTTTTTTTTTTTTTTTTTTTTTTTGCTTAAATAAAAGAAATTGCAATAACCACTGATTCATGCAGTTCTATTTGTTTATTTTCTTTTATTTTTTTGGAAATTCGTACCTTGCAGATTGCCTTTTAAGAACTTTTGATTTCTCTATTACAGTAGAATTGCTTTTACTGTTACCAGGTGTTCAGTTAAGGTATTTTTATTAAGTATGTAAGTCGGTTTTAGAATCAGCTTTTATTATTTTGGAAAGAATACAATTTTATAAATAGATTAATACAATATAACAAAGAAATATAATACATAAATAATAAGAACAATATAATACCTGAACAGAATAATTAAATTACTAGTTTATATGTTACCGACATTGAACACTATGAAAATACTCTAACGAACTAAGTACGTAAATAATCCAACGTAATGGTGAACCTAACATTCAGTTTGAATAGAGTTGTCGTCAGCACCCTATATAATAATGGTACTTTTGCAAGTATAAAATTATTTAATTGCCTCCAATAATTGCACTCAAGTATTCAAAACACTGTTTCGAATAGAATAAGAAAAAAATTTCGGTAATCACCAGCGATATTATTTCTTTTTGAAGGCAAAAACTATTTTTATTGTACCAGTTGTTTCCTTGATCAGCACCTTCTGAAAATGGATGAAAAAACTAATACTAGTTACGTAATTATGTATTTTATTTATTGAACTTTTTAGATATTGATATAAATAAGACAGCCTAGAATGTAAAAATACTGTAACGAAGTTGACCTGGGCAGAGAAGAAAGGCCTAGATTGTTCTGAGCGACCAAAGTCGGTAACAGGCCACCACTGTGTAAACAAAAGGGCCGGTCTCTACCTGAGGAGAAAAGAAAGGCCTAGATTGTTCTAGGGGTTAAGCGACCAAAGTCGGTAACAGGCCACCACTGTGTAGACAAAAGGACCGGTCTCTACCTGAACTAGAAAGGAAAGGGCTAGATTGTTCAAGGAGTTTAGTGACCGTAGCCTGTAACGGACCTGTGTAAAAGCCAGCTAAGAGAAAGGCTCCAGTTAGGGTGGTGGCAGTATGTGTTTTCCCAGCCAGTGATTGACAGGTAGGAGTGAGACAGACAATTGGAGGAGGCGGCCCCAGCTGAGGTGGTGGCCGTATGTGTTTTCCAGCCAATGAGCGGCAGGTGGGAGCAAGACAGGAGAAGTTGGAGTGTGACAGAAGGTTGGAGGAGGGCGGCCCCAGTTGGGGTGGTGGCAGCATGTGTTTTCCTCAGCCAGTGAGCGGCCGGTGGGCGTGAGCAGACGGAGTGGGGTAGTCGCAGTTAAAAGGAGGCAGACACAGCTGGAGAAGTGAGTTATTAGAGTTTTTAGACAGAGTTTTAGTCAAGTGTTCGAGTGAGTTTTGAGTGAGTCTTGGAGAAGTTAGTTTGGAGAGACACTTTGGAAGTGACAGTTTGAGAGAGTCAGTGTTACGGAGTGCTTCGGAGTTAGCCAGTTAGGCGGTTAGTCAGTTAGTGAGTAGAGCTGTGTTAGTGCAGCTGAGACTAGTGCAATTCGGTGCAGTGCGGACCAGTGGTCAGTCGTGGAACAGTTTTGTGGTGTTACGTAAGTAAGTAAGTAACAGTAAACTGTTGTGACTGTTGTAAATGGTGACTGTAATGAATAGCGTTAGTTGCTAGTAAATGTTAATGTTAGTAAAGGTAATGTGTTAATAAATCAGATTATTACTTACAAATTTAGCGAGTTTTATTATTAATCAAACCCACATATTAAAATAACTAGTGGCTTGCATTAGTTGTAACTGTGAAGTTTTTAGTAAAAGGGCAAAAACTTTACAATACATTTAGAGCTAAAAAAAATTTAAACATCGGAAATATTATTTTTCTGCAACCATGTAGGAATGTTCTCATTACTCAATTAAAATCAGCTGTGTAATGCCCAACTTTAACTCACTAGTGGGGAAAAATTCCCATTAGTGTCACTTTCCTCTCTAGTGAGTGAAAAAACTTTATTGTGCTTCCTTGATATAAGAAGTTTTGTTATTAAATATTTTCTGTAAAACTTTAATAAGCTTATTTAAATTTATTTTATCTAAATAATTAAAAAACGAATATTAAAAAAATAAAATAAAAATTGAAAGGAATATAGAAATAAAAATAATATTTTAATTAGATATTTTTAATTATCACAGTTAAAAAGGTTATGTATAGTGTTACCTTATAGAAATTTAAAATGGATTCTAGTGATTCCTGTTTAGTTTTCTTTTTTAGTTAATAACCCTAATGGTTGCAGAAATAATATAATATTTAACTCGAGTGTAAAGTATTTTCCTCACACTCGGCAATTTGCACTTGCGCTCGCCTCGCTTCGCTCGCTCGTGCGTGCAAACCCTGCCTCGTGTGAGGAAAAGTACTGCTTTCCACACTTGTTAAATAAATAACTATTTCGATAAAAATTGGTTAGGTGAGCAGTCCTGGATGAAATCGGCGATATTTTTATTTTATTCGATTAGAAATAGTTTGCTTTTATTTCTAACTCTTTTAGATCATGCTAGCTACAGAATTTAGCTGCCAATCCTACGTTGAGTGAGATTATCAGTCAATTGTACGATTCTTAGTTAGAAAATGTCCTTCTAATTCGTTATTGTTACAGATCTGTGACGTTCATTAACAGGAGATAATAATTTGCAGTCTTGCATTTAAAAGCTAAAATGGACTTAGTACACTAATGCCAGGAAATGATTAAACAGGAGCAAATTATTTTGAATAATATACTGGAATTAACAGAAAGGAAACTAATGGGCATCAGTTTGTTTGCGAGAAAAATAGAGGCTATTAGAGCAGAAGAGAAATTGGGTGTGATTAAGTGGATGAAAAAACGCCCGAGAAAGGGAATGTTTGCGGGGGAGAAATAATGAGGAAGATCGAGTGTTCCCTCCCCATTGTATGTAGGGAAAAGCGTCTTTATATCGCGCCTCTAAAAGTGAGTTTTAAAACAAGTAAACTTAGAGTAAGATATTTCTATCATTTTCAATTTCAGCCAGCCATTTGTTGTGCTGCAGTTAATGGCATTAGTTTTCAGATATGAGAGGCACACAGGCCGGCAGTTATGTTAGGCTTCCGCCCCTAGAATGTAGACCGTTCAAAATTATGCCCGCCGCTTTTTCCCTTACCCCTCTGTTAGACCAATTTAATAAAAGTGGGAAAAACATGTTTTGTACGCTCGCACCATTCAGATTCATTTACCCCATTTCAATGTAATTCGAATTCAATTTCAAACACAAAAACACCTGCCCTAATGCATTTTGTAATCTCCAAAACAGGAGAACTGAGCACTGTTTGATTATATTATTCAATTAAATGGCAAAACGTAACACCTATGGCTTCTTCTTTAAAACACTAAACCTACCACGACCGGTCAATTGACTGTTTTTTAAATTTGATTTAAATTTTCTAATTACAGCGTCATCATACCGCCATTAAACTTCACGACTTTTCCTAAAATGTGTATACAATTGTTTTTATAATATTCACTTCTTTTCCTAATATTTGATTTTTGAAAAAAATTTGTAGTCCCTCTTAACTACCGCGACCGGTCATTTGACCGGCTGAATATTTTCATTTTATTTACTTATTATTTAATATTTTATTTTATTTATTTATTTATTTTTGTAACAGAATTCTCTCAAAAACTCAATTTGATAATGCATTTATCGGATTATTGTTTGCATGTGGTGCATATGAGGCGAAAAATGTACGATTTTGCCCTTTTCACTGGAACAAAAATAGGAACGAGCATTCTTCTCAAACACTGTGAGCTGAAATGTATAGACGGAAATTTTCGAGGCTTATTCGAGTGGATCAAAGAAATAATCGTTTACAAACCGATAAATTTGCTTTGATTTCTAAATTTTGGAACAAATTCGTTGAGAACAGTCAAAACTGTTCTAACCAAGAGCATATATCTCTCCCAAGGACATTTGTTCCTAACAAAGTCAAGATGCAGATTTACTCGGTACATGCCAAATAAACCGGATAAATTTGGTATCAAATCTTGGCTAGCGTTCGATGCAATAAAAGGCTTTCCATTTTTGGAAAAACGTGAAAGCAGAGAAACCTTCAGTTCCGCTTGGGGAGTTGGACGCTCTGAAATTAGCTGAAATGTATACAGCTCGTGGGAGAAATATAACCGTAGAAAATTTCGGAGATGGCCTCAACAAATAGTTTTCAATATCCTAGACTAAGCCCCGGGATAAATGCATGGATTTTGTATAAAAAAAACTACCGGAAGTGAAATTTCAAGGCAAAATTTGTGTTACCATTGCAAAAGCATGACAAATACTAGTACAAGAACAAATGGTCGGAAAATAGCCAAATAAGATACTGCAAAGGCAATAAGACTAAAAAATGCTGTCTAAAATGTAAAAAGTAAGTATGCGGGAAATTTGCAATTGAGAAGCCTGTAATTATAAAAAATGATGCAAAAAAGTGTAAAATCTACGAGATTTATTTTTAAACAAAAGAAACGACGCTATTTCATTGATAAATAATTATTATCTTCATTCTAAAATAAGAAATTTAAGTGATTTTAAAGTGCGGTCATTTGACCGGTCATGGTAGGAATAGTTATGTATAAATGTCGGTAGGTTTAGTGTTAAATTACTAAATTCAGCAATAATTTGTGATTCAATATATCAGAAGAGTCCATTACAACATTAAAATAATAAATTCAAATAACTGTCTGTAACTGAAGGCTCTCCTAAATGTCTTTGTTACACTTTCTTTGGATGAAATAATTAAAAGACTTATTTAAGAACAAATAATTCCAAATGATAATACGTTTTTCAATTTTTCAAACGCGGAGATCCCAGGTTCGCATTCAGCTGCCGGGCTTTAGACTATCTCTTCCTAAGGGACTCTTTACAGTTCACTGTCTGGTGGTAGACTTTGCTGTCTGTAATGAGAGAACACTGTACAGAGGCTGGCAGTGCCCAAAAAAAATATAGCTCCGGGCGTCTTCATCCTCAACATAGTTTTTGTTTTATTTTGGATTTAAGAGTAACACTTCACAGCAACATTGCATTAGTGGGTTAAGTTACTATGGCAACCATACTAAACTTTCTATTAAACATTTTTCGACCCTCCATAGAATCACTTTTATCCTTCTTATTTCTGCATTAAGAAAGGCCCTGAAAATTCCGATCGCCACCAATTGTTCCACGAAATTGACCAACATTCAGTAATACCAATTGCTTTAACTAAGATAAATTTTAAATTCATAATTAATAATGTAATCAAAGGAATAATTAATATTTACTTTAATTAATCTATTTTAATCTATTCCTCTCAACTACAATCTCATCTACACAAACTAGAACCCTGTGCAAAAAAGTGGAGAGTCAAATTCAATACTCAAAAGTGCGAACAGATAACTTTTACTCTGCGTCGTAATTCTTGTCCCTCTATAAGTTTCAACTCAATTCCTCTTCCTTCTGCTAATTTAGTTCGCTACCTTGGGATGTACATTGACAAAAGATTAACGTGGAATCCACACACTAAACTAAAAAGACTCGAACTCAACCGACGAAACAAATTACTACTGCGACTAATTGGTAGACAATCTAAGCTGCCACTGGAACTTAAAAGACTAATATACAACTGCGTACTCAAACCGATCTGGACTTACGGACTCGAACTGTGGGGTTCAGCCAAACTTTCGAATTTACAAAAGATCCAGTCTTTCCAATCCAAAATACTCCATCAGATTACGAATTCTCCACTTTATGTCTCTAACTCCACCCTCCATAACGATCTTAAAATCTCATACGTAACTGAAGAATCTAGATCTAAATATAGAAAATTCTTTGACTCTCTTCCACTCTGCACCAATCCTCTTGTTCGAAATCTCACCTCTAAAACGATTCCAGATCGTCCTCTACGACGACTGAAACGCTGTTGGCCTTGTGACCAGCTTCAATAGTGCAAGAAACTCCAGCGAGAGTGTTGCCGGTGGGCTGCTTCTCTCCTCAAGTTGATCCAGTCATGAAGTGTTCTTTCATCATATTCACTTATCACGAATTTTATTCTTTGTAGATTGTAAATAGCAATAAATTTAAAAAAAAAAAATTAATCTATTATAATATTATATTATTTTCCCAACGTTATATATACTTATAAGTTATTATTTTGAGTATAGCCAATTATATATTTATCTAAACACTTCAGTGATTTTTTGTTCACATTATTTTAAACTAATTTTTAATGCTTTTTGGGAACTGTTTGTTAATAATATCAGTTAATAATTAATTGGAGTTTTAAGAGAACTAGAATTTTACTGGCTTGCTAAAATCGAGAGGAGCATAGCTGTCTGTTATTTTAGGAACCCAGCGAGTCTAAGAAAAAGAACAACTCTTTCCCCTAGCTGAAAACTTTGAATTAAAGCTGAAATTATGCTATCATGCGGCGGTCTATACTCCAGAAGAGAGAAATACTTTATTTACTAAGTAAACTAACTAATTTATTTAGGGCCAGACTTTCAATACGAACTTAATTAAACTCATCCACTGATTGAAAATGTTAAGATTTAACATTTAAAATGTTGTTTTTAACTCAGATTATTTTAATTTGAGCATTAAGTTGTAGTTTAAGCAAAAATCTCAATCGTCCTTTGACTGCGGTTAACTGCAAGGTTGCGATGTAGGTAGCCAGTCTAAATTAAATTTACCTGGATCTAATCCTCGTATGGTTTAAGACTGCTTCTTCTACTTTCATCTCTCACTAGTCTAACTTGCCGAGTTGATTGTGGTGCTTGGAATTCCACATGAGACCAACTGGAGAATTTAATGAAAGTCAAAGCCGCCATAGAGCTGGTGAGAAGGTAGAACTGGTCGGAAAGAATGATAAGGCGAAAAGTGACCAAGATTTGCCCTGTGGGTTACAAACATTTTCTCATTTGGAAAGTCTAAGTTGTGTTATTTAAGAGATTCCGTGCCGATTTGGATGGATGGCCTCAAGAGCCGAAGTAGAACAAGAATTATTGGCTCAGTTTTACTTACACTGCCATGTTTTATTCCGACATTCCGAAGGTGAATGGAAGTCAGAAATCAGCCAAAACGGTGAAAAGCTAAGACAAATCAAATTATCGGAATGATAAAAATAAAGTATTCAACATTTTATAGGTGAGATCTTTAATTCAAGATCCGACTTTTTTTCAGTACTGAATGCAAGCATTATCAAGATTGATAATCTATCTATTGGAAATCAATTCAATCTATTAACATGAATTCCAGTTGTGGTGCACGCTAAGAAGAATTGTAATTGACAAGGAAGAGACTTTACAAGACATTAATTGAAGTAATATATTATCTATTAATTTATGCGCCACGGTAGCCGAGAAGGTATGAGGCAAGACCTGCGAAGCTAATATGTATTGTGGTACTGGGTCCGATTCCCGGTCTTAGGCCTTGGATTTTATTTAATGGTTAATAAAAGAAATTTACAGTAAAGTATGTTTGCTAGTCGCCTCCGTCCACGACACCTAATTGGTAGTTGGACGTTAAGCCCCGCCTGAAAAAAATAGGCAATTACTTTACTTTTTACTTTTTTTTTACTTATCTAGTAATTCATTGTGGGAAGTTAAGTGGTACTGATTTTTGTAATTTCCCAGTTTGTTGTCAGAAAACGAAGATTTCCAATTCAAATTCCTTAGTTAATTTTGTTAATTTGTATTTTAATATTCCTTTGATCAATTAGTAAATCGCAAAATAAATAAATATGAATGCGCCAACCAATGGTAGCCACAAGCCACTCAATCTTCCAAAAAAGGCTAATAGAAGAATACTTGCTAAATGTACTTAATGAATAATTTAAAAGAATTGTTCAAAGCGATAATTAATTAAAAAACTTCTTAATTTCGTTAAGGATAATAATCCAAACTATTTTTTTATACCCTCCATCTCTAAATTAGTTGTGGGGTTGAATAGTTTATACTATAAACGATAGTTTGCAGAGTTTAAATGTTACCTACCTGATTAAGATACATTTCTAACTCAATTTACAATTGTATTTGCTTGACGACTTACTTGCATCACAATCTTAATACATTAAATGTTGAACAGGACAGGTAAACGTATAGGAGGAGAAAGGTACTGTTTGGCAATGTGATCTCTAATTCTATTTAGCTTTTCTTTGCGAACTAACACCTTCATTGTCGGACTTTTAGAAGCACGTACTTTAACACAAAATAGTTGTTTCAACTATTTCCCTTTGTTCTTAAAAATAGAAAAAAATAAAAGGAAATGTTTCATCCAGAGAGCACTTTTATAGAAGTTCTTAGGAATTATCCGCAAGTCTTTTCTAAATGTTGCCTGAACTTGCCTAAACAATGAAATGGCGATTTATTAGCATAAGATAGGACACATTAATATTGTTAAAATGAAGATGCAGTAAGAATATGAAATGATAATATAAATGAATAAATAATACATAAGAGTGTATTAATTAAAAACTGCAAGAGAAAATTAGTTTTCAAAATAGTTTGTTGGCTTAGTTTAAGATACAAACATTACATAGAAAAACTATTTGTGGATACTTTTCTATTTGTAGTTGCAATTGCTGAATCATTCATTTAGATGAGGGATGTTGAAAACATGTCTCCACCACCAAATTGAAATGTACAAACTAAAATTTTCCAATAGTGCAATCTCAGCTAGACTATCAGGTAAAAATGATGCAGGAACTTTAGTGGCTTCGGGCTTTTGTATTTCCAACAACTTCGATATTTATTCAGTCGAAATAGATGAGCCAGCAGTGGCTAGATTGCTACTAAATTCAGCCTTGGAATTGAAATTTATTTCAAAAACATCTGCAAATAAATCAAAATGGAACATTTGCAAATCTTTTTTTTTTTTTTTTTTTTTTTGTAATTTATTTGTTATTCACAATCTACAAAAGAATAAAATGCAATCAGTGAATAAGATGAAAGAAGACATTATGGCTGGATCAGCTTGAGGAGAGAAGCTGCCCTCCGGCAACACTCTCGCTGGAGTTCCTTACATTACTGGAGCTGGTCACGAGGCCAACAGCGTTTCAATCGACGTGGAGGACAATCTGGAATCGTTGTGGAGGCAAGATTTTGAATAAGAGGATTGGTACAGAATGGAAGAGAGTCAAAGAATTTTCTATATTTAGATTTAGATTCGTCAGTTACGTATGAGATTTTGAGATCGTTATGGAGGGTGGAGTTAGAGACATAAAATGGAGAATTCGTAATCTGACGGAGTATTTTTGATTGGAAGGACTGTATTCTTTGTGAATTGGAATGTTTGGCTGAACCCCACAGTTCAAGTCCATAAGTCCAGATCGGTTTAAGTACGCTGTTGTATATTAGTCGTTTATGTTCCAGTGGTAGTTTGGATTGTCTGCCAATTAGTCGCAGTAGTAATTTGTTTCGTCGGTTGAGTTCAAGTCTTTTGAGTTTAGTGTGCGGATTCCACGTTAGTCTTTTGTCGATGTACATCCCAAGGTAGCGAACTAAATTAGCAGAAGGAAGAGGAATTGAGTTAAGACTTATAGAGGGACAAGAATTACGACGCAAAGTAAAAGTTATCTGTTCGCACTTTTGAGGATTGAATTTGACTCTCCACTTTTTGGCCCAGGGTTCTAGTTTGTGTATATGAGATTGTAGATGAGAGGAAGCGGTAGTGGCGTCTGAGTTAGAAGAGAGAATAGCAGTATCGTCAGCGTAAGTGCAGAGCAGTGTGTTTGAGTCAGTTGGTAGGTCGGATGTGTACACAGTATAGAGGAGCGGTCCGAGAATACTACCTTGAGGTACACCAGCCCGTGCCAGAGAGTAGTCGGAAGAGGCAGATCCACAACTTATCTTAAAGAAGCGGTCGGTAAGAAATGATAGTAGAATTAAGTAATAAGTTGATGGAAGAGCACTCTTTAACTTCCACAATAGTCCTGGGTGCCAGACTCGATCAAAGGCCTGAGCCACGTCGAGAAAGGCCCCACAGCAATATTGTTTCCGCTCCAGAGAGGAAGATATGGCGTCTACTACTCTGTGACACTGGTGAATAGTGCTGTGCTGTTGTCGGAAGCCAAACTGATGTGTTGGAATTATAGTCACAGATTCCAGAATAGGGTAGATGCGTTTAAGTAAAAGTTTTTCCAATATTTTTCCCATAATAGGTAGCAAACTAATAGGTCGGTAAGAGGTTGGAAGGTGTAAGGATTTATTAGGTTTCGGTATCATTTTTATTACAGAGAATTTCCAAGTTAAGGGAAAGTATGTTGTCCTGAGAACTGAGTTATAAATGTATGTTAAGAAAACGACTGCTTTTTTCGGAAGATTGCGAAGAATTTGTGCTGTTATCAAGTCGTATCCTGGAGATTTTTTGTACGGTAGGGATTTTATTACGTGTTTAACGTCAGACGGAGTGAATGGTTTTGGTGGTAACGAGAGTGGGAGAGGGATGTCTAGGTCTGCTATGACGTCAGTGCAGTGTGACTCGTCTTGAATATCTGGGTGAGGAGTGAATACGTTAGTTAAGTGGTTCTTAAATTCTGTCGCTGTTTCATTGTCGGTAACTGTCCAAGATCCATCGTCACGTCTAAGAGGAGAGGAGACAAATTTATATCTGAGAAGACGTTTGGTGGCTGTCCAAAGAGATTTGCGGTCAGATACCAGAGAGGTCACGTACTCGTCATACTTTAGGGATCTGTGTTTTTGAAGCTCTCGTTTCAGCTGTCTCGTCAGTCGGTTGAAGGTCAGCTTGTCACTCGGATAGCGAGTGTGTTGCCACAAAGCACGGGCTCTTCGTTTCTCTCTTATTAGCATTCTTATGGCAATAGGTACATTGTGTTGTCGAAAATTATTCTTTAGTGAAGTGCATCTGGTGGATTCGGAAATGGAAGTTTGAATAGAAATAGTAAGTGTCTGTACTGCGTTATCTATTTCATCAGGGGTTTTTAATGATGTTAACAGATTTAGTTTGTTTGCTAAGATAGTTTGGAAGAGAGTCCAGTCTACAGGCCCAGTGATTAGTGTAGGAGGTGAAGGAGTGGGTTTGGCTACTACACTGAGTGTAAGGAGTACAGGGCTGTGGTCAGAAGATAAGTCAGTAAGTGTATAAATGTCTTTGTAAATGGACGTCGTATTAAAAGAGATGAAGATGTCCAGAATGTCAGGTAGTTTTGACTGTGCTGTAGGCCAGTATGTCGGTCGGTCTGGTGATAGAACATCGTACTGTTTACGAGAAAGAACATCCAGCAGTGTGCGTCCCCGTGGATTGGATGTACGACATCCCCACTGAGGATGCTTGGCGTTGTAATCTCCTCCAGCAAGAAATTTAGGCCCTAGGGAATGGAAGAAAGATTGAAAGTCCGTTGCTGAGATAGCTTTATTAGGAGGGCAGTAAACTGCTGCTAGATTGAACCCTAGAGGTTGGCAGTCTAGAGAAATGGCTGTGGATTGAAGGAATTCTCTCTGGTAGGAAGGAATTTGATGATGATTTAGAGTGCTTCTGACTAAAATAGCTGCGCCACCATGAGATGTGTCGTCTGGGTGATCAGTCCTGTACGTTTTGTATCCGGTTATGTAAAAGTTGGATCGTCCAGTAAAGTGAGTCTCGGTAATAAGTGCAACGTCAATTCGTTTGTCATTTAGAAATATCTCTAGTTCGTCTCTGTGAGAGTTCAAACCATTTGCATTCCAAAGGAGAATTGCGAGTGATTGCTGAAGATTAGAGTTCAACGTGAGAGTTTGGGAATGATTTCTGTTACCAGAGAAGTGAGTAATGTGATGAGTGGAGTGATGAGAGACTTGAATTCGGAGAAGAATGTGTTAAGGAGAGAAGTGAGGTCGTGAGAGATAGGGGATGGTTGAGTAAAAGCTGGACGAATCGCTGAAGGCCCCGCAACTTCTGCATATGTAGGTCTGTTACTGGTGGTGGTTGGTAGAGGATGTTCACGAGTAGATTCTTTAGCAGGAAGCACAGGAAATTCGGAGTTTCTTGGAGGAAGAGCAGTTTGCTGTGATGAGCCATTCTGATGTTGATCTGGCCAGATTCCATTTTTGGCGTAGATGTTTCTTCTCCTTAGGCGCTGAAGTTCTTTGTGAACAGTGCAACCTTTGTAATTTGCTGAGTGGGCTTCAAGACAAAGTGCACATGTTGGAGGAGTTTCTATTGATTTCTTGCATTCTGAAGATGGATGCATACCTGCACATCTTACGCACCTCGGATTATGGTTGCAATATGACCTCGTATGGCCATATTGTTGGCATCTTTTACATTGTAGGATTTCTATTGTCTTGTGTGGTTCCTCTATGTTAATTCTTGTGTGTACAATCGTTTGTAATTTGAAAATATCTGTATTATTTATTTGGGGCTCAAGATCAACGAAAAATAATGGAAGCGGTAATTTTGATTTTGGATGTCTGACATTGGTTACGTTTCTAACTTTGAAATTATGGCGTTCCAGGTCCTCTTTAATTATTTCAGTTGGGGTGGAATGGTGAAGGTGCCGAATAACAATGCGGAATGCTTTTTCTGTTTTAATTTGGTAGGTGTGGTATTCTGCTTTATTGGCTTGAAGATAGTGTATTGTCAATCTATATGCTTCGACTGTCTTTGTGGACAGCCGTAGACTGTCTACACTGGATTTACATTCGAACGAGTCTGGACCAATAATCTGAGTTAGTACTTTGCAAAATTCTACATAATTTGACACATTTTTGATGAATATTGGAGGTGGTTTGGTATTTTTTTGAGGTTGATTTTCTTCATGTGTTGGTTCATCTTCCACGCTCAGGGGTGCAAATGGATTAGGAGTATAAAATTTAGATTCACAATTGCTAATTTTTACGGGGGAATGATCAATCTCATTTGCTGACGGAGGATTTTCTCGGAGAGATTCTAATGATTGGTGGATACTTGTATTATCTTCGAAGATCTCGTCGTCCTCAGTAGAGGAGGTCTTTCGGGATTTTCCTTTATTTTTTTTATTTTTTTGTTGAGTATTGGAAGATGTATTTGTTCTCTTAGAACATTTATTTATAACCGTATTAGTGATGCTCTTGCCTTCTTGATCACAGCTGGTTGTTGCGTGGTTACACTCCATATGGACACTTTATTAAATTAAATTTAATGAAATATATATATATATAAAACAAAATGTTCAAATAACTTACCAACTAACCTTAAAAGTTCAGTTTATATTTGTAGGACTAAATAAAATATTTTGGTTCCTACATCACAACTTAGAGTTTTAACATGCACTGAAAGTTAAGCTATATGAGAGGAGAATCTCCACACACTAAACTGTACACTTTTACCTTTGAAAATAACACAGATTTCAAGAGCGAAATTTATCTATACTTTCCGTGTCACTAGCCACAGCTGACCTGCAAATCTAAATTTAAATATAAATAGAATATTTGGTCTGAAAACATCTCTGGTTACATTTCAAGAACCAACACTAGTTTTATTTCCTAAAATAGTAATGGAAAAACGTTTAGATAAAACAAAATTTTATTTAAATTGGTACATTTGGGGTTATAATCGATATAAGTAATTCCTTCAATCTAGACGGATTGGTAGCCCCGGGATCTGCATCTTCACTAATGGCGCCTCTTCATCTTGCAGTTCAGGTTTTCGTATACGCGTTGACATTTTGACATGGGTCAAAATATGGGTGGTGATAGTCCATCTTTTTCAAATCAATTACAAAAAAAAAAAGAAAAAATGCAATGAAATAAGTAATTATTTCTGGATTAGATGCACAGAATTTGATAAAGAAAAGAAAAAAAAAATAGAAAATAAGATCCTGTTATGTCCTGGACGCCCCTAGAAGAGATGCACATTGATGTTAACCGAAATTACGAGGGGAAACTCGGAAAATCAAATTTTAAGCGTAGTAAACTTTAGCATTGATTCATTTTTACTTAAATTTTTTTGGCAAACATCATATTTGTACAGTGGTTTCTTAATTTAAATAGAACAATTCTTCTCTTTGTCATTCACTTAGATCATCATCTGTGGCTATTTTTGGCTCGTGACTTCCTTGAGAGTACTAGGTACTTCCTTCCTTGATAAAAGCAGCAGATCGCTAAATATCAATGCCAAGAATCATCCCTTCACCATCCATCCATCCCTTTGGTAAATCAGGTAATGGCCACCGCTTTATCTCCGTAAAGAAGAGATTGCTTTGGTAGACCGCAGTGGACAGATCCATCAGGTGTAGACCATTGTATCATCGCTAATTAGTGATTCTGATAAGGGAAAGCTGGCTAGACGGAAAGCAGCCAATCAGACGAATCTGGACAGATTCTTAGAATAACCATCTCAATTCTCTGATAGTTCTGCCTTATCGGAATTCCCACATAGCCAGAAGGAATACTAGCTGAAAATTTAAATTTGGCCAGCAGAGCCCCCACAATTGCCTCTTTAACTGCATCAAAGTTGGTAGAAGTATTAGCCTCCTTGGCTAAAAAAAGCCTGCACCATCTCACAGACTGCAGCTGATCAGTCTGTAGTGACATGAATTTAAAAGTATAACCTTTCATACATTTCAGCCGGGACACTTGCAGCATAACTTCCAAGATACTTTCTTTCGAATACTCGTAAAGTGCGCAATAGATCTCATAGCATGCAAGTAAGGATTCGCTCCCAACAATTACTAAATTGTATTTTTCTATCATTCATTTTCTTACTTTTTTTCATTTACCATTTAATAAGCACAGTTAAATGCCCAACTCATTTACCTGAAACATTTGCTCATGCATCTGTTTATCTATAAAATATTAAAGTATTTATAATATCTGTGCAAAAAGTAGCTTTTGGACTAATCTGTAGAGTTCATTAAACGACAATTGTGTTTTCCGGTGTAATGGCGTTGAACCACCCAACTATGCCTTATATGTTTTTATCTATTTTTAGGTCAGTTAAAATTTCACAGTTTATGGTCAATTGTAATGTTAATAATCATGCAAAATAAAAAAAAAAAACGAGTTAGATGCTTTAGGCTCGCCATAAACTGCAGCTAGAATCGCAGAGGGAGAATGCTGTTTATACTCAAAATTCCTCAAACTTTCTTTACTTCAAGAAAGTTACTGCAAGCGCCAGCCGTCTGTTTTAGTATTTCTTGCTTCAGTTTTCATTTCCGATGGCTGAAAATCCAGCGGACGAGGAATGTATTGAGCTTATTTTGCTGCAAATGAAATGCAAATGTATTCAACATTTTTTGTCCAATGCTTCACCCAAACTGTACGTATTTACCATAATATCCCAAATTTATTTTTGTAAACGAAGATAATTCATTCAATGGCATATGTGTACCCTTTTTACAAGCAAAATGAGAGGTATTTAATTTTGTTTTTTATAATTATTTTGCATTTTGAACATAAATAAAGGACTTTGATGTTCAAATCTAATTAGCTGGTACTTTGAGCCATATTTTTAGTAGATACTTGATTAAGTATCACCAGTATTAAAATAATTGAGATTTCTGTAAAACAGACAGTAATTTTGAATTCAAGGTTCTCTCCTATGTTTGCTTTGAAGATGTTAGACCACTTTTCGAACATGCCCTATTTGTAGCAGCAATTCACTGTAACAATAAAAATTAATCCATGGCGTTAAAAGGATAATTGTGTTTTGTCCAAGGACTTAATAAAAGTATAAGTACACAATTACGTGCTTCCTTTGTAATCACTAATCCACATGCTCATGGGTGAATGAGGTTAATGAACATGTAATTAATCTCACTGAGTTTGGCTCGTAGTGGGGAATTATAAAAGGGTTAATAGTATACAGTTTATGATATAGTTTGCGCGATGTTAGTTATTGCTAATTGTAAATATTTTATTACTTTACAAATTATAGCAATACGTTTAATCAGGACTTGGATAAGATTTTATTACCGTCATAACGCTATAATTATTTCTAATGAACTACCCCGGCAAAGGTTCGTGAAAATAGACTTTCAGTCAAAAGTTATGTAGATGATACGCCATTTATGTATACAGGGTGTATAAGGAGGAGTGGTCGAAACTTGGGGAGGTGATTCTACAGCTCAAATGCAACAAAAAATATTCTCTTCACTTTGGCCCGATTCTCAACAGTGTCCAAGATATTTGCATTTTTAACTTTTCCGACCACACTCGCGTTTTTCACCATAAAAGCGGCCGTAACTTTTCTATCCTTTATCCTACAATAAATCTGCTTATTCCAAACGAAAGAGCATTAAATTTCCTATAAATTTGCTTGGTACAGAGCCTCAAAACGATTCTTATAACAATGAAATGTTTACTTGAATGGCTAAAAATTTCGTTCTCGATGATTTTTGTTAAAATTTTCAACTGCATTTTTTCAATGGTTAATGAATCAAGGAATCACATAATTTCAGAAAAAGTTGCGCATTTATTGAGCTTCAAGATCATATGGATTTTTTTGGTTTTTAATAAAACCCTACCCCGAACAGAGGGGTGTAAATGCAGAAAACTGGGATTTTGCGAACTGACTTTTCATTACTAATTTACTCAAATATCAATTTTTACCATTTTAGTAACCATTTTAGTTTAGAACAATTATTATTTTATAAAACGGAAGTAAAAAATAAAGTAGCAATAAAACACAGAAGCGAAAAAGTACAATAGGCAGGTGCCTAGTTAAAATTGCTACAAAAATCGTTCGAACTATTCAAACGAGGAAGTGGGAAAGAATTGTGGCAAAGTTTTAGTTTCTTGACTACAATTGTTTGTGCAACATATTTTAACGACAAAATGGAGGATTTTTTTCATCAAAGTTAATTAATAATAATTCAAAACTAATCAATTTTTGGAGAACGAACAAAAAGAAAATAACCATTTTATTTTTGAATTATTATTAATTAACTTTGATCAAAAAAACCTCCATTATGTCATTCGAATAAGTTGCACCAACAATTGCAGTCAACTACTGCGTTTTATTGCTACTTTATTTTTTACTTCCGTTTTATTAAATAATAATTGTTAAAAACTAAAATGGTTACTTTTCTTTTTGTTCCTTCTCCAAAAATTGACATTTAAGTAAATTAGTAATGAAAAGTCAGTTCGCAAAATCCCAGTTTTCTGCAATTACACCCCTCTGTTCGGGGTAGGGTTTTATTAAAAACCAAAAAAATCCATATGATCTTGAAGCTCAATAAATGCGCAACTTTTTCTGAAATTATGTGACTCCTTGATTCATTAACCATTGAGAAAATGCAGTTGAAAATTTTAACAAAAATCATCGAGAACGAAATTTTTAGACTTTCAAGTAAAAATTTAATTGTTATAAGAATCGTTTTGAGGCTCTGTACCAAGCATATTTATAGGAAATTTAATGCTCTTTCGTTTGGAATAAGCAGATTTATTGTAGGATAAAGGATAGAAAATTTACGGCCGTTTTTATGGTGAAAAACGCGAGTATGGTTGGAAAAGTTAAAAATGCAAATATCTTGGACACTATTGAGAATCGGGCCAAAGTGAAGAGAATATTTTTTGTTGCGTTTGAGCTGCAGAATCACCTCCCGAAGTTTCGACCACTCCTCCGTATACACCCTGTATACAGGGTGTTCATTTTAAGACGGCTCAAATGCATTTCATGCTTAAACGGTTAATCTGAGGAGAAAATGGTAGAGAAAAAATTTGTTGCCTGTCATTTCTAGTTCCAGAATATGTGACTTGATTTTAGTTTCCTGCCCGTATACGCAGCTCACGCGCGACCAAAAGCGAGGGTTTGCAGTTGACCCCCATTTTCATATACACCGTTTTAAAGAGTATAAAAAGTTAGGAAAGAAACCAGAAACTGCAATTCGATAACTTCAAAATTAAAGGTGCTAGGCCATTTCAAAATCTGGTATTTATTAATCATATTTCAATTTTTTAACTTGTTATCAAAGAGAAAGAAGAGCACGCGATAGGTCATTTTTATGTATTTTTTCACCCCCTTTCTACTAAAACTATTGCCAAGGCAGTAAAGCTAGTATTTTTCTTAATATTGGAAAATAAGTAATTTTACATCTGTTACAAACAAGTAGGTTTAATAATTATTTGGTAATTTTGGGAGAGTTGCGTTTAAGTACCAAAAAAATTGGAAACCTCCTGCCACATATTTAAGTGATCAATATCATTCATGTAAAGGATCAAACTTATTCCTTAATTTATCAAATAATGCACTTTACTCAACTTTTGAAGCATGTACTGTGCCTTCAAAGGTGCCTCCTCTGGCTCGCAAGCCAGGTTAGCCTGGTGGTTATCAACTGCTCTCCGTATCTGCAAACCCTCAGCCGCGTATGCGGGCAGGAATCTAAAATCAAGTCACATATTCTGAAACTAGAGGTGACGGGCAACAATTTTTTCCTCTACCACTTTTTGCTCTGATTAACCATTTAAGCATGAAATGCATTTGAGCCGTCTTAATATGAACACCCTGTATATCTTTTTTTTAATGACGTAATGTGAGAAGTCAAAGCAATGATATTTATTTACATCCAATATTAATAGCTCTCGGGAAATATAATATTTTTTGTAACATTCAATTAAAATAAAATATAGAAAATATTGGTGTATAAAGTGAAATTATCTGAAAATATTCTTTACTTCATTGGTGGCGCTGTCCGACTAAATGTGTCGTTTAACTTTTTTTTGATAAATTAATTTTTAACCTATTTCTTTAATTTCTTTTATAAAAACTTTAAACATTTTTCTTCTTAATTACCCAACTTTCAAAAAAGAAATTATTTTTGATTTCTATTAATTAAATGGAAGCAATATACTCAATTTAGTGAAGGAAGTGCAATTTCATTCACAAGTGAACAGACATCGCCCTCACCACTGAGACTCATTCTGCCAGAATATTTTGTTTTGTTTTGAACAAACTGATTCAAC
Source organism: Rhodnius prolixus (assembly GCF_049639745.1). Taxonomy (NCBI): domain Eukaryota; kingdom Metazoa; phylum Arthropoda; class Insecta; order Hemiptera; family Reduviidae; genus Rhodnius; species Rhodnius prolixus. The sequence goes on along the minus strand of NW_027411581.1, from coordinate 30,239,821 downwards.
TATCCACAGAACTGATTCCCTGAAGACACTGCCCTTGTGAGCCCTGCAAAGCTAATAAAACACTGCCTTCAGCATAATCGATTCCATTCCAACTAATCATATCAATTCTCTTCTAGCAACAATCATCTCTCTCCAATAAAGAAACAAAAAAAATTGTACCCTTCCAATTGACAATCATTGCATTAGTTTACTTCTTAATAATAACTTATCTACCAATGATTTCCTTCGATTCTACCTATCCCTCGATCCTCGCTTCGGTTTAGAAGGTGATTATATTGCTACGCATCTAAAGTCCAGTCTAAATACTCGTTTTCATCTCCACACCGACTAACTCATTGGCTAATTTCGCTCTTCTAACTTCCAGATATTTGTATCTCCTCTCACCATTCCACTTCCGGATATTAAACATTAGATAAACTCTATTTTGATCACTGTCCCGTATCACTTACCATGACTCTCAGCGTGTACTTCAACAAAATCCCATTAGACTACTGGACGAAATTGTTGACTCCAACAACTTTCGCTACTTACTTGTCAGTTCAATAGATTTTAAAATACCTCTCAAGACTCCTGAAGAGATTGACAGTGCAGTAGAAAACTTTACCTCTGCCATACTGCAGTGTACGGAATTCTGCTACTGATAAAAGGCCTCGTGCTCTTCTTGACCAGTTCTCATTCGTTACTAGTGACTTACGAATTCTCATTATTTATTGAAGACGGATACGATCGATATGGCAAAACACACGATAAACTACCTTCTTACAAACGTAAATTTAATCGTCTAGCACGACTTGTTAAGAAGATATGGAGTAAATACGAGGCGTGTTTTTTAAGTCAGTACCGTATTGAAATAGAAGAAAATCAAGTATCCTTTTCATAACAATTCTATTTTTACGTGAAAACCTTAATCTGCTTATCTAATATTAAGACACTTTCGTATCGTACAAACAGCTTATGAATTCCATCCTCATAGAAGTCGGCCGCCTGATTTGACAACCACTGCCACACGATCGTTTTGTCCCTCTACCTCGTCGTGGTGGCGCTGACCACCCAGATGCATCTTCAAATGCAGAAACAGGTGGTAGTCACTCTCTTTCATTTTGTCTTCAACTTTCTGCACCAAATCTTCAGTAATGACTGAAAGTCACCCAATCGTTCCACATCATGAACATTCGGGCGGCCATCTTTAAAAAGCTCTAACCCATTTCCCGTACCATTCAACTGCTCTTAATGTTTTCTCCATAAACTGCTCTTTGATCTCACGATGAATTTCAGCCGCTTTCACACCTTTAGCACTTAGTAAACGACTCTTAACAGCCATTACTTTAATTTAATATTTTACGTAACTCTTATAACTTGGGAAATAAGACAAGATTTTATAAAAAAAAAAAATATTTGTACTAGCTGATATTCATCTTCTGCTGAAATTTTCTGATCACTAACACTACCTACCTAAAAATCATTATCAGTAGCTTATCTTTAACGTCGTCAATTATTGTTATCATAATCTTTTTCAATTAGACCATGTGCCATTCTTTCTTTAAACATATTTCCAAGTGTAACTTGTTCTAGTTCAAAACAAAATGGAATAATACCAAATTTTAATGAAATACCCTAACGACAGCCCTAACAGCTAACTCTAACATCCGCAAAATAGTTTTGTACGATATGACTTGATCAGCGCAATAAAGTGGTGGCTGTGGTAGAAGGAAAAGAGCTCTGCACCGAATTCCGGTTGTATTGTGCGCACACCTGGAAATTAAAGAAAACATTTTTTTAGCGGACGCAGAGTCTGCTTGCGCTCTCTACTAGGGTTTTAATGCTATGTCCGGTTTATATGAAAACTGTTTAAATAAACACTGCTCTTCCCAAACGGTTAAATCATCCTTTTTTATTTATTTTATTTTTTCACGGTTGAGAGAGCAAAACAAAAACGTATAAACTGCTGTATCAACACTACATCGGTTAGGCTACGTATTACGTAGAGAAACATTTGTATAAAACAGGTTGGACATGGTTTATTCTACTCTGTTTTGTTACTGAAACATGAACATGAGTATGAAAGAAAAATTAACGCGGTCCTAACTCTCTCTGTCGGCACGATTTCGCAGCCCAACTTGAAGTATTTATTAGACTGGAATTAGCAAATGTGGCTACTCATGAGACTTTTCTAAATTGTTTAAACTTAATTTTTAAGTCGTTACACACTCATTTCATTCTTCTTCTTTTTTATTTTTATTGTTTTTGTTCTTGTTTTTAAATAAAAAAGGTCAGAAGCCGTGTTGGTTGCTCGTGAAATATTCAGTGCCATCTTGATCGCACAGGCTATAATGACCACTGCAGTTGATGCGTAAAAGGTGTCAATCACCAATCACCAGAATTATATTATCTTTAATCTTAGCGTTCTGTACCAAGTAAAGTATTGTTCAAGTTTTATCATATTGGAAAGATAGTGGTTCTGAAGAAGTCAACAACTACTGCTGGGTGTATGGAGTCATCAGGCAACTTTCACACACACACCTGTTGAAACCAAAAATTGTGGACTCTGGCTTCCTCTAAGTGGATATTTATGGTAAAAGCTAAACATCGAACATTTTTTTACGATTGCATTACTTCCTTTCCTTAAGTGAGAGGCAATGGACCATCTTTTGCAAATATTATTTCGCCGACAGACCCAAGAGTCCGATTTCAAACCGTTAATTGCGGGGTTTCGCTGACTGGATTGCCGTTGGTTTTGTCAAGCATCACAATTCTCCATTACATACGTTTGTTGATTAAAGATTTTATAATTATTGATTTGATTCTTTGTATTTAGAAATTTAGTTTCTTCAAATTATTAACTATCAAAAATGCACAACACTAACATCACCCAAAAACACTTTCAACCTGATCTACGACTGGTATTATCTGTATCTGAATATTTATTTATTTTTATTTTCTATTTATTTATTTACGAGGGTCGTTTGAAAAGTCCGTGCAAAAATAAAAACTACTTAATTTTTTGGGGTAAACCTTTTTTATTTTTCAACATAGTCTCCTTTTAGGCTTATACACTTCGTCCAACGCTGCTCTAGTTTGTTGATCCCTTCCGAATAATAGGATTTGTCCAAGTCTGAAAAATAGCCATTCGTTTCTGCAATCACCTCCTCGTTTGAATAAAATCTTTTTTCCGCCAGCCATTTCTTCATATTGGGGAACAAATAGTAGTCCGAGGGAGCCAAGTCTGGAGAATAGGGGGGATGTGAAACGAGTTGGAACCCTATTTCCATTAATTTTGCGACCACAACTGCTGAGGTGTGAGCTGGTGCGTTGTCGTGATGGAAAAGGACTTTTTTGTGGGCCAATCGTGGGCGTTTTTCTTGCAACTCGGTTTTCAAATGGTCCAATAACGATGAATAATATGCACCTGTAATAGTTTTACCCTTTTCCAGATAGTCGATGAGGATTATTCCTTGCGAATCCCAAAAGACAGTCGCCATAATCTTTCCGGCCGAAGGAACGGTCTTCGCCTATTTTGGCGCAGATTCCCCCTTGGTAACCCATTGTTTAGATTGTTCTTTGGTCTCAGGAGTGTAGTGATGTATCCATGTTTCATCCACAGTGACGAAACGACGCTTAAAGTCCTGCGGATTCTTCTGGAACAGCTGCAAACCGTCCTTGCAACACTTCGCACGATTTCGTTTTTGGTCAAGCGTGAGCAATCGCGGCACCCATCTTGCGGATAGCTTTGTCATGTCCAAATGTTGATGCAAAATATTATGTACCCGTTCATTCGAGATGCCCACAGCACTAGCAATCTCACGCACCTTCACTCTTCTGTCGTCCATCACCATATCATGGATTTTATCAATGATTTCTGGAGTAGTAACCTGAACAGGGCGTCCTGAACGTTCAGCGTCACTTGTGCCCATATGGACACTCCGAAAATTTTGAAACCACTTATAAACTGTTCTAATCGAAGGTGCAGAGTCACCATAATGTTTATCAAGCTTCTCTTTAGTCTCCTGAGGCGTTTTGCCTTTCATAAAGTAGTGTTTAATCAACACACGAAATTCTTTTTCGTCCATTGTTTGAAAATCACTCGACTTCCTCGATTCAAACGAATGCCAAACACAAAGAAATAGACCGATCTGGCTGAAACTTGGTGTGTGTTCTTCCAAGAGATGCTACTAACTAAACATAACCTCGATACGCGCCAGTAGAGCTATCTCTCTGACTTTGTACGGACTTTTCAAACGACCCTCGTATTTATTTTAAATATTATTTTCTCCCCGACTGTAAAGATTTGCTTTATTTATATTTGCTCCGTCCTCTCAAAAATATGTACAAAAATTAACTCTTCTCTAAAAGAATCTAAAAAATATACATACGTGTAGAACTAGCCCTAATTTGCAGAAGGATAAATTGCAAAAAGTTGGAAATACAAAAGAAGGTTGAACATGAAAATAAGGAAATAAGAAATGTAAAATGCAAAATGTAGTGTGTAAAATGTAATACATAAAAAAGATATTAATATAAAAAGAGGGAAATTGATCAGAAAAAAAAAACTAGACGTGGGCACCACTCTCGAAAATAATTAAATATTCAAACATTTAAAAATTTAAATAAAACATAATTTAAAATTTGATACCATCACTGAATCTTTCAAATTTAACCTTATAATCAAATTTAGAAAATCGTAGTAATGATATTAATATGGCCTTTCAGTTATTATTTGTACAAACATAAAATATCTAATTTGAAGCATATTACGGACAAAAAAATTATTTCCTGGGTTTATAACAAAAGCAATTCACCATCACATGAAATAAAAATAGAACATCGGAATGGTTATTTGTTTGCCAACACGATTATATCAACAAGATTATTATTCTTTTTCCAGAGTTGTAAACTTCGATATCGATAAATCGTAATATGGTTTTCTGCTCTAATATTCCTTACGTTTTTTTTTCTTTAAAAATTTATTATCGATCTAAGAGAACTGATATTACAGTTTGTAAACTTTTTTTTTATATTTCTTTATTCAGAATTCTTATTTCTTTTCCTTTATAACTTTTATGGGCGCTGATTTTTTAACGCATAAATAAGGAAGAAATAATTTTTTCTCTCTTCTAACTTTACTTCATTTTTTTTCCTCTTTTAAGAGATTTCTCTGAACAAACACAAAAATAAATAGACTGCTGGTTGTCTAGCAAGCTAAATGGAGGGTGTAGTCTTTCATTTCTTTTAAACTCTTTTAATGATTTTTTTTTTCTTCTTGAAAAATTAAAAAAGAAAAGTTCGTTAATTTTTCTTATTCTTTTTATTATTATTTTAACATTGAGATCATTGGCGCTTTCAGTGTACTGTCGGCCTCAGGATTCTTATTTTTAATAATGTAAACCATCTTTAATTTTTGATTTGGAATGCTTTTCTTGTTATAAAAGCACGAATAATTTATCCCCGCTGCACACAAATATCTCGAATTAAATTCTTTTTCTTTTTAAAAGGTTATGGAACAAAAAATTTATAAACACGTGCCACTTGCAATGTTTAGACATGGAACTTAATGCGATAATTGTATTCAAGACGAGATATTGTTCTTATTTCCTAGATTTGTATGGAAAACTTGTACATTACATTCTTTCTGTCTGGCCAAGTTTATCTAGTCCACTCTGCCAGTGGTGGATACCTACTCATAGCAGACTTAGTTCAATCTCAATCTCTTACAGTCCATTCCAACTTAGTTTTTTAATATTTTTGATACTATTAGCTACTTGCAAATGGTTCTCTTTCACTTTTCAGCAACAAAGAAGATAATGGAAGTTACTAATTTCCCTAAAAAAAGCACATTTTTTTTCTGCTTTTTGAATTGGTAAAAGGAAAGCCTGGTGGCTAAAAATTTCATTTAGCAATATTGAGTAATACTAAGCACCAAAGCATAAATAAGTCTTTCATAAGTAGTAAGTACTTGTTCAGTTCTATTATAATTACACCCTTAATCCTTCAACTTCTTGTTCAGCTATTATTCTCTTCGTATGTGCTTCTCGCTCAAACCAGTGCTTACTAAATATGTTTTTGAAGTAAACCACTTGAATTTGAAGAGGTATGAGTATTATGTTCCTGTATCTCCTTATTCTCATTTTCATCAAATCTATTTTTAGAAATTTTGAAGCATACTTGTAGTTTTTCTCACCATTTTGAAAAGGAAAGTATCGATTAACCGCCAAAAAGCGTTTTGTACATTGCCAAAACTGCAACGCGTCCAACGGTGTGTTTGTTTGCTCGTAAATTACAGGGGCACTGCAAGGAACTGCCTTGGACTTCCTACTTTGTTTTTTCTTATCAGGGTTTCTTTTCTTTTACCCAAATGCATGCTTGAAACTCGTATCACTTGGACCTTAAGAAACTCCTTATGACAAGGGAAAGAGAACAATCAGATCAGAGAAGATCAGTGGCATATTATTGTTCTCTCCAAGTCGAACGGCTTACTCTCTGTGATTCTCGATTCCAGCAGAAATTTTGAGGTTTGGATTCCTGCTAATTGAGAGGCTGAGATTTTAGCTTATGAATTACTCTCAAAACTTTGCCCATTTTTTTTTTCTTTTTCTATAAAAGATAAAATTCCCAAATTTTCTTTAAAAACCCTCCTTCATAACTGCAATTTTTTGCAATCCACATCTGATAGATTTCAGGGGAAAATAATTGAAAAGCGGCATTTTCGGAAAATGTTGTTGTTTTTCTTGGTTTTTTTTTTTTTTTTTTTTTTTTTTTTTGTTACTTTTTCTGTAAACAACAATAAAGGCGCTACGTTGTTTACAGAAAAAGTAACCAAAAAAAAAAAAAAACCAAGAAAAACAACAACATTTTCCGAAAATGCCGCTTTTCAATTATTTTCCCCTGAAATCTATCAGATGTGGATTGCAAAAAATTGCAGTTATGAAGGAGGGTTTTTAAAGAAAATTTGGGAATTTTATCTTTTATAGAAAAAGAGAAACAAATTGTCAAAGTTGGGTGTTTTTCAATGTTACGCTTTTTGACGATCAACCCTTATACAACTCTTCTACCGGACAGTTTTAATACAGATAGGTCTGTTACATGTATTGGTTTCATGCTCTATCTATGCTTTCTTTCTGTGACCTGTTCTTTTAGATGTCCTCTTAAGACAAAGAGGAAGCGAGTTTGTTCAATATTTAAAAAAACTAGAAGTATTAAGTACATTCTACTCCAGGTTGGCAACGTACAAAAAAATAATAAAATAAATATCATTTAAGTAAAATCCTCACTTCTACAAAAGAAGAATATTCATTTTGTTCTAAATATTATTTTTTGTGTAATTAGCAAATAGTTTACTTGCTAAGTAATTATAATAATTTTTAATGATTAATGGTAATCAATGTGGGTGTTGTCAGTGAGGAATACGCCTAAGAACAGTAATCATTCAACTGATGTAGATGGGAGTTAATTTCTCTAGGGGTGTAATGTGATGTCTAGTTATCAGTCTTGCTGTTATGGAGTTTTGTCAGAGTTTCGTTGGACGTTGATACTGTAAACTTGATAACAGGAAATTAGGTTTTCCGAGAGTCTTAACGAGTTTTCTGTTCCCTTTTCTTCTTTGCCTACTTTCATAATCATTTTTCTTCTTTAAAGTGATCCTTTTGGTTAATACAGAAAAAATAAAAATAAAATTATTTTAAATATACAGGGTGACCAGAGTTATATGCTCCACCCACTTTTTTTTTTTAACGGCGGGAAATTTCGAAAAAATAAAAAACACGTATTTAATTATTATTGGTCTAGTTTATTTTCAGTGATTGACCCATTTTTTGAAACCCCTGTATCTCGAGATACAGCATCCAACTTTTGTTTTTCAAATGGAACGTTATATTTTTTGTTGCATATTTTTATAGTATTTGAGCTCCTAAAAAAAAAAAAAAAATAAAAAAAAAAATTGAAATCGGTTAGGTTTTTCAAAAGTTATGGTAATTCAAAATATGGAAAACAAATTTCAGTTTACTGTCAAAATTACGTTATTTTTTTTAAAGAATCTGTTCAAACTGGGCACAACCAACGGATAGGCAAGCCAAAATTCTGGACTCACACGCTTTGCTTGTAGCAGCACTTATGGTAGCGAAGTCAAGATCTAGGCAGGCTAGAGTTATTCGACGTTCAGGTTGTTTTTTTCTACAAACGTTTGGTGTGGAGTTTTAGGAAATCAACTTATTGGCCCATACTTCTACAGAGAGAACTTAACGGGTGCAAGGTATCTAACTTTTTTTGAAGAGACATTTTGCCAGTTCTGCTTGAAGATGTTCTTCTACAACGTCGGCTAGATATGTATTTTCAACAAAATGGTTGCCCGGCACATAATGCGAGAGTGGTTCGAGGTTACCTGGACAGAAATTTCCATGAAAAGTGCTTAAGGACTCATTGTCCCATCCAATGGTCACCTCGATCTCCGGACTTAACCCAAATGGACTACTTTTTGTGGGGATACCTAAAAAATAAAGTGTACAGTATCCTTAATTCCGTGGCTTCAGTCGATGATCTGAAACGTCGAATAACTCTAGCCTGCCTAGATCCTGACTTCGCCACCATAAGTGCTGCTACAAGCAAAGCGTGGGAGTCCAGAGTTTTGGCTTGCCTATCCGTTGGTTGTTGTGCCCAGTTTGAAAAGATTCTTTAAAAAAAATAACGTAATTTTGACAGTAAACTGAAATTTGTTTTCCATATTTTAAAATACCATAACTTTTGAAAAACCTAACCGATTTCAAAAAATTTTTTTTGTTTTTTTAGGAGCACAAATACTATAAAAATATGCAACAAAAAATGTAACGTTCCGTTTGAAAAACAAAAGTTGGATGCTGTATCTCGAGATACAGGAGTTTAAAAAAATTGGTCAATCACTGAAAATAAACTAGACTAAAAATGATTAAATACGTGTTTTTTATTTTTTCGAAATTTCCCGCCGTTAAAAAAAAAAGTGGGTGGAGCATATAACTTTGGTCACCCTGTATTTATGTCAAAAATGATATATAAACCTAAAATTGTCAATAAATCAAAAAAATATTGGAACGAAGTTATAATAACGATCGATGAAAACTTTTACATGATTTTTAATTGAAAAATTATTTTGTACGCAATTGAAACTTTGTTAACAATTCTAGGATACCCCGTTACCATTCGGTTTTCTAGATACATCAATACTTAAGAATATGAATTATGGGAAATATTACAATACCTGTCCTCAACTTTTGCATCCATTTAAGCTGTCAGATATTTCTGTGTACGAATACATTCGCTCCTATTCGTCAGCCATCACTAGAAAATCTAATAGATACTATTTTTTATATAAATACCATTGGAACAAAAACTCTACGACTTTTCATGAACTTCCTGCAATTTATTATTTCGTTCAGAAACTTGAATATAGCGCCGATTCTACCTGTAATTTCGAGGGAGGTTTATAAAGAAGAATGTACAATGTTCACTCCGGAAACAGTCCTATGGTGAGCTCAGAAGAGACTAGATGACTCCAATCTATTATAGCCGTGTTACGAATCGTCTTTAGGTCTTCTGCGTTAAACTGGTTACAGCTGATAGATCAGCCCAATTATGTTGTGATGGAGTTTAAAGCCTTTGAGTCTAATTATTGTGTCAACGAGTTGTCCAGGTAATAAGTATTACATCGGTAGCTGCAAGAAGTCTCTTCAGCTGGAAGTCTAGATGTGTGTAAGGACAGTGCAACGCAAGATGTGTTTAGTTAGCAGCACTAAATCAGGCATCTAATTGAACCAAGCTTTTCCCCACAATTGGAACGGTATTACAAAAGTTTGTACGATTTAAATTTACGACCATTTTTCTATTATTACAATTTTGGAGTCTCTAAAAGTCAGTGTGATTATCCATTTCAGGGGCTAGAATATTACAATATCAACAGAAATATATTAAAACCTAAACATACTAAAGATCAGAATTAATTGAATTTTACTTCCGAAACAACGTAACTTGACTAAATCATGATCGTCGGAAGGCTGTTCCTATTGCTGGAGTAAGTCTTGTTTCCATAACTTTTACTCACGTTGTGACAAGTTGCAGTCTAACTAGTAATCGTGGTTGTAAAATGCCTTTTTGACGTCAAGTCCGTCTTAACCCTTGTGAAGCCGTCAAGCCGTCACCTTATGTGAAGTGCCATAAGCCGTTACCTCGGGTCATTGACCCAGCATTAAAAACTATTAAATAAAAAGGAAAAACTAACTAATATCATGTTATAGGGAATAGAAATCAAAGACAAAACATTTATTAATACTTTAATAAAACAGAAATACAAATTTTAAATAAAATCAATAACATAAAGATGTAATTTCTAAATGAGGTGCTGCTTAGCATGTAATGAAAAACAGAGAAAATATTAACAGTTTACAATTAAAATTAAAACAGTTAATTAATTACAATTATTTCTACAGTTAGTGCAAATAGTTACTGAGTGTATCTTACATATGTAATTTTTACAGTTACTGCAAAAAGTAGGATATTTATTGTCCCTTGTACTAGGGCATATGTGGCATCTTCTTCGTTTTTTAGGGTTAGGAATGTCTTCTCCATTTGTTGTAATCGGAAGAATTGTTGCGCTTTCTTCTTGCGGATAAATATTGATCCTCACCTTCAAATCCCGTGAGATCACGGTGCTCAACGACCTTCTGATAATGATGTTTCGCAATAATTGATGCCCCAAACTTTTGAAGCAGGTGCGTCGGCCCATTTTGAAATTTATATTTTTCGTTGAGCACTATTTTTATATGTTATACACGCATTAAATACTACCCCCACTCCCACTGGGGTCGCTCCCTTAGCTTTTACACAGTGGTGGACCGCGATAGACTTCGGTCACTCAACTCCCAGAACAATCTCCACGGTCAATAGCTACATCCCCCTCGGCGGCAAGGCAACTTTGATACTCGAACCTTTCTTCTCCGGCTCAGGTACATCTGGCCTTTTGTTTATACAGTGGTGGACCGCGAAAGACTTCGGTCACTAAACTCCCAGAACAATCTCCACGGTCAATAGCTACATCCCCCTCGGCGGCAAGGCAACTTTGATACTCGAACCTTTCTTCTCCGGCTCAGGTACATCTGGCCTTTTGTTTATACAGTGGTGGACCGCGAAAGACTTCGGTCACTAAACTCCCACAACAATCTCCACGGTCAATAGCTACATCCCCCTCGGCGGCAAGGCAACTTTGATACTCGTACAATATTATTAACAGCAATAACAATAAACAAAAATCCTTTTATTGAATAAACTTAAAGAATTACTTGCTTCGGAAACAGTTTTATTGGAGGAGAAAAGTGTCACTCAAGGAATCACCTCGGGTCAAAACACTAAGAAATGAATGACACAAGCCGTCACCTCGGGTCAAAATTGCTGGTTCGAGCCCGTACAGCAGGCGGCGGGAAAAAATCCTATGCCATCTCAATCAAAATACGTCAAAAAGAGATAAATAAAAATTTCGCGAGCCCAGCCCTTATAGATATTAAAATCGAAGACTTGAAAGAATGAGCTGGGTCAAAATGACCCGACGTGACGGCTTAAGGATTAATATACCCTTCTTCTGAATTTAAAAAATATTTCTTATACTTACACATTCTACCAAGGTTATCTCTTGTTAGAGGAGCACAGTGTTAAAGGTTTTAAGTTAAAATATTCTAAATTCCATAATTTCCCTGTTTTTAACCTGGTTTCTGTAACGCGACTTTCAAGCATTGAATGTACACCTCTTCACCGGTATTGCTTGAAATAAAATCATTGGCCGATAATGTACAAAGATTAAAATGTGGTTTTAATGACTGACCTATCGTTCTGTTTTGAGTTTAGTGTTTTAGACCATTTTGATTTGTTCTTAGTGTAGAATTCTATTTTATTTACTTTTGAAGGATTTATTTTTTTGAATAACTGTTGCATGCTTAATAAGTTTCAAAAAAAGATATGAAGTCAGACCGTTATAGAGCTTTTAGAGGAAATATGGTGAAAAAAGTAACATATGTTGGTAGAATTCACGCTCGTTGATTCCATCAAATCTAGTTTCCATCTCAGTTCATTACCGACTGGTTAAAGGAAATGTTGAAGAATTATCTCAAAATCCCGTGTACAAAGACTGGTTTCTTTACCGTCGGTTAAACAAATAAAATAACTGCTTCAAATAATGCACATTGTTAAAACTTTTTACATTTATTAATTTGAATTTAATAAAAATCATTCTTGTAGAAATTAATTTAAGATTAATGATATTGTTGCAGACAACTGATTGTGAGGTGTGCGTGACAGTAGAGCGATCAAGCGCCAAGAATCCTCCAAGTCTGATTGCCGCGCCTAGACTACCGCCTTACATGAGTGGTGAGTGGGTCTCAACCAGGTGTGAAACCTGGCCTATGGGACTTTTCCTTCGAAGACGTCTTAGAGTTTCTGGTAATAATAATAACAATAATAGTGACATGTAATGTTATATTTAAATAATATTTTGTATAATTGTATTAAAATTTTATTTTATATATTTTTTTTATTTAATATAAAGATTTTTTAACATTAATGAACTCATTTACAATTTCGATTAGCAGGTGGTATCTAAATATGAGCCTCATTAGGCTCTCCTGACCCAGTATAATTTCGGAAAGCCACAAGAAAATACCTAAAAAAATGAGAGGCCTTTAAATACTTGATAATATTCAACGAAAAGGATATGTCTGAATGGATTATCTGAGTCAAATCGATAGAAACATTGAAATTGTTAGCATTGAACTGCAAGAACATCTTTAGATTCCTCTTTCCTATAACAATATAAAAGAAGTCCTTGAAGCTTTTGGATTTGAAATCCATTTTTTTCCTACATTAGGTACTTCCAAGTACTTGTTTTGTGACATCTGGCTTGGCAGACTTAATTATTTACTGTCAAAAACACAAAGTAATTGGATGTATCGCAAGTCATATCGTTTTCCCTTTAATTTAGTGGAAGATCTTTAAATTAGTGGTGCATTTTGAGTAGGATCCCGAAGACAAGAAAACTTGATCGGCACCAATTGGGTTCTGTTTTTTTACAGCATTCCTCTTTAGTTCAAAATAAAGAAAAAAAAAAAAACATCTGCATGATATTGTAAAACCATAAACTTAGCGCCATCAAACTGACTTAAAACACAAATTAGATAGAATTTGGAATTCTCATTCACCCAGCTTATAGTGCAGAGCAGCGCACCTCCCGTTTCCAACTTGATCTAATCAATGCTCATTTTTTGTGAGGTAAAACTTTTACTATGGAAGTGGTAATGAAAGCAACTAATTCTGTAATTAAATTCTGGGCTTCCGAAGAACAATTGTGGTACCAAAGAGGAATCGAATTACTGGCATAAAGTCAATAATTAAACTTTGAAGAATAAATTGGCGAGTCTTAATTTTTAATATTTCTTTATAAAGTAAATCAGGCAAAAACTCCCCAGTGGATTGATTATTGAAGAACGAGGAAACTAACGATGGGATTCTTTAGAGTACACCCTTATTACTAAGGAACGGATTTTTATGTATTTAAAAATGCCAAATATTTAATTAAAATATGCATTTATTTTCGTCAATTATGTGGAAAATATGTGATTTTCTTAAAATATTTTCTGGAATATTTAAGTAAAATGGACATTTTTTTTTTATGAAAATGGATTTTTTTTGGGGGGGGGGCAAGTTATAATTATTTATACAAGAAAAGAACATTTTTACAATTTATAATAATTTATTAGGAACAAAATAATTTGTTTTTACAAGTTATAATGATTTATACAACAAAGAACATTTTTACTATTTATAAAAAGATGTATTAAATTTTCAATTTTGAAAACTTCACTCTTCGAAATTGTTTGCAACCACATGAAATTTCAAATGTTGGAACGTAAAGTGACGACGATCTGGGCGTAAGATGGACTTGTAACGACTAAAAGATCGTTCAACATCTACAGATGTTATAGGTGCCTTGCTGAAAGAAGTTATCTCGTTGGTTGTAAAGGGTACACGATGTTCTGAGTTGACTTCTGTTCCACTGATAATATCAGAAATCTGGCAGATGGTCTCCCACCCTTTGTTCTTGCTCAGTACTTCTACCAGTTTTGATCTGATCAGATCTCCCTTACTCCCAGGTATTCCTTCCACATTTTCGATGACTTTTTTAACGTTGGACACGTTTTCTGTCAGTCGAACATTTTGGGACTCAAGTTGGGTAATGGCTTGTGCAAGAAATACGCAATTGTCAGAAATGAATGCAAGGTCGTTCCTTAAATTAGGTTTCTCGAATAAAGGCTGTATTTATCGCTACTGCTTCGTCTTCGAGATGTGAAAGGACATTCTTGATTTTATTGTAGTTTTCATAGTAATACTGAGCTACTTCCAGCCAAGTACCCCATCTTGTCAATATTGGTTCTGGTGGAAGGCACAAGTCTGGATAGAGATCTTTTAGCATTTTAATGCGACTTGGTGCTTTTAAGAACACTTTTTTAACCGAGGAGATTAAGGAATCTACGTCACTGATAATATCTATGTACATATTTTGATTAAATATGTAGAAATATTTATTTATTTTAATCAAATATGTATAAATATGCGATAACATCCAAATATGTGGAAATATGTGAAATTAAAGTAGACTCAAACGGCTTAAAGAGTGTCAGTATGAATACTTCTAGTTGAAAAACGTCTGTAAATTGCCTAGAAAAAAATATGTAAATACGTACATACGAATCCGTTCCCTACTTATTACACTGGCACCAGACTATTCTTACAGAAAATAATGATAAGCCGAACATAGAAATACTGGGGCCCATTCATCAACTCAAAGGCTCTCATTCATTTAAGAATTATAATAATTACAATATGTCCAAGACGAATGATATTCACCAAGGTAAGCTTACCAATTGCTTGATTGCATTTACTTCGAGTTTTCGGTCTTCTCTTCTAAATGTTGATGCAAAATATTATGTACCCGTTCATTCGAGATGCCCACAGCACTAGCAATCTCACGCACCTTCACTCTTCTGTCATCCATCACCATATCATGGATTTTATCAATGATTTCTGGAGTAGTAACCTCAACAGGGCGTCCAGAACGTTCAGCGTCACTTGTGCCCATATGGCCACTCCGAAAAGTGACATTTCTATTTTGTAAAGTATTTTCATATTTTCTTAATTTTGTAGAATAATTTTCTTTAACTATATAGAAGTTATTTTTATATTTATTTTTTTTTAGTTGAACCATTATGGTTGTTATTTTTTAGGAACTGCTATGCTTCAAGCTTTGATGCAAAAATTAAATACTTATCTAATCACACCAGGTGGGGAGACGTAGTATACCTAGTTTGTTGAGGGAATCATTCTTGATGTGGATATTGTGTGATCGTTTATCGCCACCTCTATTAGTTCTGTTAGGGCATTCCTGGGCAAAGTATGAAGTCTTCAGTTTATTGCTCTTACAAGTTATACACTAGACTTTCGCACTGAAGAATACGTGCAATGTCGTAGCCTTTTCTTCCGAACAAAACACAGGCTATTCGTTCCTAAGCCGATGTAGTGGCACGTCATGTGGCTTACAAACACCCTAATGTAACAAGAAAAAGTGGTCTATATTAGCTGGCGGCCTTTACTCCCAACTTCCATATTTAAGTGTCGTGGACGGAGGCGACAAGCAATAAATAAATACATACTTTGCAATAAATTAATCATATTAACTGTTAAAATCCAAGGCATATACCGTTATGCATCATAGATTTGCGGGCCTTGCCCCTAACCGTTACGCTACCGTGGTGCCTTGTACCATGTCCGCCTGGTTTTTGGAGGCCGCGTTCAAAATTTCTAAAAACCTGGTTCTCCTAGACCTCGGAGGTTTAACCAGATAACCTCAATTTAAAAAAAAGTATTGCCCATATTGCTTGCTGTTTACCTACCTAACTACCCGATGGCGCTACGGCCCCTACAAGGACCTGGGCCTCCTCCACTATGTTTTGCCATTCCGCTTTGTCATAGGCGTACCTCTGCCATCTCCTAACACCACTTCCTCCACACCATCTAACCATCTCATACGAGGCCTCCCTCTGCTTCTTCCTGGCTTTCCTTCCACAAGTTTCCTTGGAATCCTATTTTCTGGCATTCTTTCGACATGTCCAAGCCACCTTAGGTTCTTTCTCACAAAAGATACCAGATCTGGTTCCCCGAAACTCTGCCGAAGTTTTTCATTTTGTCTAATTCTCCAGCGCCCATTTTCGCTGGCAGGCCCAAATATATTGAGAACTACTTTACTTTCCCATATATTGAGAAGTTTTTCGGTAGCTTTTGTAAGTACCCAACTTTCACAACCATACGTAACCACAGGCTGTTTTAATTGCTTGCTGTTTAGATATTTTAATTTCATCTATGAATTAGTTATCAGCTCTGATGAGCAGATGCTCAGCTATTTCCTCCCTTCGTCTGCTCCAATGAAAGTTTAGAAAATTTTAGTCACTCTGGTTCTAGAACTTTCATTTTAATGAAAGCATCTACAGTTTCCGCTTTCTTAAATGAATCATCCGGAAAACTTTTGATTTGTGCACAGACTAAAGTCGAAACAAACTTTATAAAGTACCAGAGTTCCTTAATAAAATTTCCTCTCGGATCTCTCAAGGCTACTTCTCCAGTAGTTTTGTTTGGAGGGAATCTTAGAGTACACCCTTAATACTCTGTCACCAAACTACTCTTACAGAACATAAACGCCACTAAATCAAGAAAGACGTTATGGTCTGAGTAATAGCCATTTATCCTCTACAACTGACCAAACTAAACATGTTAAAATGTGAGTTTAAAAAACAATTAAAAAAAAAAAAATCTGCGTACTGTATCAAGTGGTGACCATATGGCTCTTGTCGGGAGTAAATCGCACGCAAAAAACTTTAATTTTTTGAAAGCAACCTAGCTAACACATTTCAAATCTGCGCCTTTACTTTATAATTCAATAATACCTAATAAAGTACTGAAAAAAGTGTGCTGTACAAACATGTCTTCAAAACCCATTTATACTTCTGTCAGACTCCGCTCTATCTTCTGATGCACTAGTTTGCATTAAAATATTTTCGTTCCAAGATGAGAAATTTTTAGTTGATATATTGCGAAATAATAGTTAAAATTTTAGCCCATGGCCGTGATGTTCTTCATTCTTTCCAGCCTTTTTGGAGTTTTATTTGCCTGAGAATTTGGTTGGAACTTGCCTTCAGTATGCGTGTTTATCAATTATCCATAGTTATTGTAATTAATGTTCATAATTTTTTGACAGCTGATTTAAAATATCTGTTACAAGTAGATGTTGATATTAAAACGGATCCTTTTTTTTGGAACTTACATACATTCTGTTCGTCTCGTTGATGTCAAGACGTGTAGTGATTAATTGTTAAGGAAATTGTATTGTTAATTCATTCTAAATATTTCAAAGAATAATTTAATTTTGAATTCTACCGTCAATCATAAATGTTTTAAATATAACAACCTATTTCAGCAAATAACAATACTTACTATTGCAAGGTTATAGCTGCAAATTACATCTCTTTTTCTGGATTCCAATATATATAAATGTCCAATCTGAACTTAAATACAATTATTTATTTTGATTAAATATAATTTATTGACTTCTAATTGGTTTTGTATCATTTTAAATTTTTGTATGTTTGCAGGCCGCACGTGGCATGCTGAATTTCGTTTCTTCTCAGATCCAAAATGTACAACTGCTACGCTAGTGATCGCTGCTGAGGGACGATATGTTGCGGCTAAATTGCCCCCTGGAGGCAAACAGCGAGTACCGGGTGCCGTTGATTTTGACTTCATGGTGGACCGTGGTTTTTTAACGCTCCACGATAAAAGTCTAGTGACCAGTTTGCAAAAAGATAAGAAATGTGGTCCGCCGGGAATTTGGCAGGTAATATCAATATTTAATTAATTATTGACTTTTTGAGTTAACTGAAATTTGATCAGACTCATATTTATATCTTTGCTTAATTTAATTTTAAATTATTCGTTTTCTTCCGATATTTACAATCGCTGTGACACTTCTATAGAACAGATTCTGGGGCTTACTAGAGACTTTCAGCCATTTTTTTCTGTACTTCTATCTCTCTTTACAATCATTTAGGTGATACCAGTGATACCAAACTGGGCTTCATGAAGCCAACGCTTAAAGATCTTTCCTTATTTCTAACTCTATCTGGCTCAAATAGAGGAGACACTTGGAAATCCTCTGCAGGTGCCTTGACTTCCTCAATGGAGCTTATTTCCTACAACGCCAACTCAATCGCATCGCCACCGTTTTTCAGCATTTTCATTCACTTATTAAACTCTTTATTTTATACAACCGTCATACATTCACAATATTTACTACTCCAACAGAATTATTACAGATTATTTCGGGTCCATATGTAGACTACAATTCTGTTTTTATATTAATTAATTACAGTGTTTTATATAAAAACCTGAAATGGATTTGATTCGTATTTCACGCGACTGTTTTTCTAAATAGTAAAGTAAAAGAAAAAAATGAATGAAAAAAATAGAATGAAAAAGAAAAAATAAGGTTAATTATTGATAATTATCTTTTTTGTTAACTAAGATTAAAATTAAATAGTCGTGATTTAACAACAAATTAAATTATTTAAAAAATAAATGAATGAAAATTAATTCTAATCTTAGAACATAATTAAAATGAAAGGTTTTTAATTCTTCTTCATCCAATTATTTATACTTTTTATGCAGTATACATTAAAATTTTTATTTTATATTTAACAAAAATTCACCATACTTGCAGTAAATCTTAATGAGCTAATTATTTAACATCATCCTTACTAATTAATTTCGAAAAATGTAGGACTAAGCTCATCTAAGTTCATCGTTGATTTCAACCGTCATTGCACGCACAACGCTTGATTCATTTGAGAACTTTATCAGATATTCATCTATCACGAGAGATTTATTTATCAAGTTATTGAGAAGTACTTGGCTTTCACTTGTACAGCATCTTTCACTGATCTGGCTTAATGAATTATCAGGATCTAGCAGATTCTCTTTCCTTTTCGTTGCTAGGAAACTTACTGTAGGAGCATCTATCAAACTATCGAATAAGTATGATTTTGGCAAATTTTCAACACAATCCTTGGACTCGTTTTCTTAAACCGCTTCTATCTTAAAATTTAAACATTTTGGGGGTGTCTTAACTTTTCTATAAAGAAATGAAATCCCTATTTTTTCAGACAGGTTTTACGTCCAACCACCAATTAGGTGTCTTGGACAAAGGCGACTAGCAAACATACTTTGCAATAAAGATCTCATATAAACTATTAAATAAAATCTAAGGACTAGACCGGAAATCGAACCCAGTACCACAATAAAAATTAGCTTTCCAGGCATCGTCTCTAAACCGCTCTGCTCCCGTGGCGCCTTCTTAACTTTATATGTCAGTTATGTTATTAAACATTAAGGTTGTACTTATTAGGATGAGTGTGTATATAAATTGTGCGTAAATAGGTGATTTTAAAATTTAGGTTAGATCTCTAAGGGGTGCGAGGAATATCGAGTACTCCACCTCCAACATTAGCTAGTTAGGTTTAAAGGAAAGAGTTAGGGCAACCAATGGTTAGTTTCGACAAGATTAGATGTTAAGGTAAATCAAGTAACATAGTAAAGTGTCTATTCTCCAGTACAGTTCAGGTGCAAAGGACCTTCGATGTTACGCACCTTTCAAAATAAAAACAAAGTAAAAACATTAATTGTTGTTCATTCTTTTTGGTGATTGATTCATAGTTACTATAGGATGAAAAAATAATTGCCTTTTCAGTCTTGATATATTTATTCTGCCGAGCTTTCGACCTAGGGACTAGGTCATCTTCAAGGCTGTGGAACATGTTTACAGATTGTTAACAATGATTCTATTAAAATGAATATGTATAATATAATGAAAGTTACAAAAATTATTACACAGCACAGAAAATCATCACACTTTCGATTTCTCAAACACAAAGATACTTAAATCAGAAACCAACACACAAAAAAGGAAAGTTCTAGAGATGATATACATAGCTAAGACAGAAAACAGTTTAAATTTCAAAACAGACACGAACAATTTAAACAACATATTCGCAAACTTATTACAAAATACTTGACCATTGGCAACACTGACTTCCACACAACCTAACACATATCACACACAGACCGATCACACTCAGTCCATGAACAGACAAGACAGAAGACACACCAACCCTGAAATATAAAAATATTACTTTGTAAACTAGGTAAATAATTTTTGTAACTTTCATTATAATATTCATATTCATTTTAACAGAATCATTGTTAACAATCTGTAAACATGTTACACAACCCTGAAGATGATCTAGTCCCTAGGTCGAAAGCTCGGCAGAACAAATATATCAAGACTGAAATAGCAATTATTTTTTCATCCTAAAAAACATTAAGGTTTAAGTTCTAAACATTCATTTGTGAAGCCTAACGAGTTTGTTTTGGTGACGTAATTCATTTCGGTAAAATTTCTAGATTTTTGAAGAAAAATTGTGTAACCACTTTTTATAATTACTGAAAGGGTCGTTTCCATGGTTACTTTACTGAAACTGTAGGAGTATCTTTTAGGATTATGTAAGTTTAAGTTTTAATTAAGATTTTGTAACGAATTTTTTGCAACCATCAAGAGAATTTAAAAAATAAATCTTAACTGTAATAAAATCAAATAGAAATAGTTTTCTTAAATAAAGTTTTGTGTATTGTAAGTGTAACGGAATTGAACTAGTTTTGTGTTGTTAGACCGTTCTAAAGCGGAGTCTATGTCCATTAATTACTAGAATACGACTCCTCAAGTCAGAAGATAAACATTTAACTCAATTTTATTGAGACTGTTATTATCTACACACAAATTGCTCAAACTTTCTTAACTTTCAAAACACTATATTTTGCTAAGGAGTAGTTATCTTCTATAAAAGTTTTAAATAAACATAATTGTAATAATTTTTTAGTTTCTTCATTGGTCGTTTTGTTTGGTACAGGGTTAAAAAGGAGTTAGAAAAGTTTTTAAATACTAAAAAGAGAGATAAAGATGAACTACAAATAAGATGCCATCTCCCTTCTTGTAACCTATCAAAGCCGGAATTTTTGGTTGTTTACTCTATTTCTCGTAACTTTTTTTAAATATCAAATAGTGGTCCAGTATTCTAGAAAAATAAAGTAAATTAATCTGTTTTCATTATTCACATCCTCTGAGGAAGGTGAATTAAGAGAGCCGAAATGACAAGATGATGAAGGAATTCTTTTTCTTTTTTCTTCAAGTTTCAACACCTTGCTGGTCGATAAACTGACGGCCATTTTTAACGGCTTAACTTTACTCTTTAAGTATTCCCTTTTGCTCTTCTTCTTGCACTTGTGTGGTAAATAGTTTGTTTAAATCTTTGCAGGTTATCATACCAAGTAATATTTAGCTGGATTACAAAATAATGGATAGTGTTTTTTTTTAATATTACTTACGATTGATGACAACAACAAAAAAAATCCATTGAGGCAGCGAAGAAAGATGATCTTCTATGTTAGGAGATCTCAACCTCTGTGTGAGGCATACAAGTTTATTTACTCCACTAGAGGCACGCAAGAGGCTGCCCTTGGCCTCTTCAACAGCTGATATCCATCATTCATTTCTGACATAGATTATCAATTGTTTATATTAATGGCCTTCCAACTCTTAGTTTGGAGTCTGTCAGTCTGGCATATCCTTCTTAATGTTCTGTAGTGTAGCTTCTCAGTCCTGCTGCAGACACCACTCCTCCACAGAGACTCTAATCCATTTATTCGCCATGAGTATACTATATTCGTGACAGAAAACTTCTAGTCAGGTGAGATTTACTGCCACAATTCTTCAACTTCCCTTTTTGGCCTAATTAATGTTTGAAGTGTTGAAGGTTGTGAGGTGAATACCTATGCCAAATACAGTAATAATAATAATGAGAATAATAATCACTCCTTTTTGAGGCCTGTAAAGATCCAATCAAGAATTCAGCATTTATCGTCTAAACCCCCAAACAGAAATAGATTAGTTTCGGTTTGGGTTTTATCTGCTACTTCACTTATCGGCTAATTAGTAAGTTTCACCTTTCTCGAGTAGTCTCGACCATTATTCTCAATACTCCAATACTGATCGCCATCTAACTTGTCCAGCAATATCTATTCAAAATAAGAAATTAAATTTTATCCATACAGTAAATTCTGTTATTTAAGAAATGATTGGAGCAAGGTGATTTTAGTTTATGTAATATAAACCGAAGATGCTACCGAAACAATGTGACAGATATTTCAAAAAAAGTGGAGATAATCGATTTGTGCAGCGAACGGCTCATTTGATGCATCGAGCGAAAGTTACCCCAAAGCAGAAGCGATCTTGGTATCTCGATTTGTATTGAAACGTGTAAGTGTGTTGGAATGGCGAACACTTGGTAGATCGTCGTCCGATTCCACGAAGTAGTTTCTTGTAAACGAACAATAATTTACAAGATAAGGTTCCAAAAAGAGCAAATAGAAAAGGAGATAGATTTGAATATTGAATCCTTAGAATTTATAAATTCTGTAAACTCATTTTCTAATGTTCTTTGGTCAATAAATTTTTTATTTTGTAAATAGCGGTCCAGGTGTCTAAAAAAAATGGTAATCAGTAGGCGAGAGGTCCGGTGTGTAGGGTGTGGCAGAGTCTCATAGCCAAGCTCCACAATTTTCGGGAAGTCAAACGGTGAGATATGTGGCCGAGCGTTGTCATGCAACATCCAGCTCATGGCTGCGAAGGAATTCGGTTTAGAGGTTAATAGCGAAAAAACCAAGTATATGGTCAATACGAGAAGAAGAAGAATATTCCGGAACCTACGAGTGGGGGAATATTCTTTTGAAGGGGTTAAAGAATTTAAATACTTGGGGGCAGTTTTAACCTCTAATAACAGTGTTAGAGAAGATATTTGCGAGAGAATCGCAGCCGGTAACAGATGTCTCTGGGCGCTGCAGCCAGTTTTCAAAAGGAAATGCTTGTCCCGAGCCGTAAAGTTAAGAATATACCAGACTACCCTGCGTCCAATCGTTACCTACGGTTCGGAAGCGTGGGTATTAACCAAAGCGGACGAACAAAGGTTGTGCAGGTGGGAAAGAAAAGTGTTAAGAAGGATTTTCGGACCTGTAAGGACGCAGGATGGCTATAGAATCAGGACGAATCGAGAAGTCGTTGAACTGTTCGGTGAGCCTGATATAGTAGCCACTATAAAGTCTGGTAGACTACGATGGCTGGGACATTTGCACCGAATGGAGGAGACGAGAGGTCCCAGGAAAGCTTTATATGGACACCCTGGTGGAAAAAGGCCGAGGGGTAGGCCTCGACTAGGATGGTTGACCGACGTGCAGGAAGATTTGGAAGCCCTTGGTCATCAGAGATGGAGGACGTCGGCAAGAAATAGAGAGAGGTGGAGAGCTGTAGTGGCTGAGGCTCGGGTCCTTCATGGACCGTTATAGCTCTTGAGTGAGTCAGTGAGTGTTGTCATGCAACAGAATAGGGCCCCCCTTTCAATTGACTAAAGATGGCTTCATTATTGCCAATTTCTTGATGCATTACGTCAATTTGGTTACAATATGATTCGGCATTGATGGTTTCGCCAGGATCCAAGAAGCTGTAATGAATCAGACAGAATGAAGCCCCCCAAACAGTAACCATCACCTTTTTTTTTTTTTTTTTGATGATTTGGGGGCTTTGGAAAATGTAGTGCTGCTTCTCCTTTGTCAAGCCATTGTTCAGAGCGTCTGCTGTTGTCGCAGAGGATCTACTTTTCATCGCAAGTCACAATTCTGGACAGAAAAGGATCGCTGTTGTTTCGGCAAAGAAGTGCAGCATAAATTTCATACCGCTGATCTTTTTGGCGGTCGTTTAATGTGTGAGGAACCCAACTTTCAAGCTTTTTATCTCGTAAAATACTTCGATGGAGGGAAGAGTAACCTCTACAACTGCCTTAGGAAGTTATACAAGTTATAGCTCTACATGTAACCAATCAGCAGTTACGCAGAATAAAGATAATCGTTTAAACTTATTCCCGAAAAAGTTAAATAAAAAATAACAACAAATAAAAATGATTCAGTAAAAAAGTTGGTTAATTTTAATCAGGAGCTTAGTGACGACTGGTTGTTTAGATTCGAATATCAAATTTAATTTTTAATTATTTTTTTTTTGTTTTTAATTACCTGACCACAAGTGTTATCTAACCTAAATTAAAAATTAATAAATAAACTTTTTTGAGTGAAAAGGCCTGAAAAAAAGATTTCCGGTGAAATTCAAAATAGAAAATCCAATCGATTGCCAGTTGTAAGAGAAAATGAAAATACATATATCGATAATTTAGTAATATTCTTTTAAGAGTTCAGCTTAGGTTGGCGAAATATTAGTAGTATTTAACTTCGAAGAGAATTTCAACTCTACCAAGTTTATGAAATTATATTTTTAACGGGTATTTCATTAAAATTTATATTTATTTATTTTGTTTAAGGAAACATGAAGCGCAATTGATTATTATGATAGAAAACGCAGCAAATATTAGAGTCAAGCCTCTCATTAAATACAGACAATATCAATCCAAAGACTTCATAAGTTGTTTAATAATATCTTTTTGCACGCTCTATGAAAGGATTTGTTTTAATTGCGAAGCCACTGTCTACTTCATTGCGAAATATCTCCATGTTTCCTGCAAAAAAACTGTATTTCAATTCCCCACTCATTACAGAACAAGTTAGATTACAACTCTATATTTATTATCAGTCTACATACACACAAACTCAGCACTTTATTCTCCAAGCGAAGTGGTACTTTATCTCTTTTATGGCAATGTTTTGTGTTCTGCTCGCTTCCTTTTCCACTTCACATTAAGCGAACTCTGGTTTATAATAAAGTAAACAGCCAGTTTAAAATTATTTTCCCTACATTCGGTGTAGTATTTTAATGTAACAACGACCGTGAAATCACCGTCCAATGCTACAAAACAAATACACCAGTCTCCTCTGCATGTTTTATGTTTGAATTCATTTTTTTTGTAGATCCATTATGTTTCCCAAAAGCCAGTTATAAGTTCATACTTCGTTAACAATGAAATTTCATAGCAGAAATCATTATCCACTTAAATTTCAGCGGTTTATTCGTTATTATGTTTTTTATCCAGATCTACATTGCGACTGGTAATGTATCCATTCATTCATTCATAATTCTCGATTTAAGGGGTAACAAAGCTCCCCTGGAATATGTTAAGCTTCTTCTTCTTCTTCTTCTTGAAGAGGGAATTAGTTTTCCAGAAATATTACGAGTATACGGAAGAAGGATATGAGCTGGAAATTTTTTAAGTAAGTGCTTAACATCAAGAAATTTCAGTTCATATCCCCTCCTCGTACCTTTGAAGAGTATCACACCTAGAAATTTAAGTTACTTGATGCTGCAACATTGAGTAGGAAAAACTAAAATAATATGGCACCCATACGACTTCCTTTTAGTTCTCTCCTCAAGCTTCTAACTCATTAATAGGAGCTTTCTCACCAGTTTACAGTTTGTCCATTACACTAAGAGGTAACCTTACAGAGAAGCCTAATCAATATAAAAAGTTTACAGATCAGCGTTTTCGAGAAAGCGACCTATCCATAAAGAAGAAAAAGATACTCCGTCCGCCTGTAACCTCAGTTATTAATGCGACTTAATTAAACAAATTATGATTTTTTTTTAAATTGAAATTTATATCAGCAGTAATGGACCATTGTCAGAAATAATTATCATTTTAGTAGCAATTATAATTAGTCGCACACTGTCATCAGAACTAGAAGAGGTGAGGAAGAGCTTTACCACTCTGGGAGAGTTAACAGGAACTGAGAGGCCGGCAAGAAGTTTTGGGTCCAAGGAAAAGTATTGTTGAGTTTCTGGTATGAACGTTGTGGTTGGATACTTAGAACCGAACGTTAATGATTGTGCGGAACATTCTGAATGGTAATGTTTAGAAGGGATTGATGGCGAAACGCTTGGTGCAATCCTAAAGTCTAGAACCGGATGTCTAAATCGGTTTAATAAGTACGGAGTATGTGGAAATGAGTTAATTTCTGAATTATTTAATGATAGCGACGTTTACTGCTCTCTGACTAGGAGTATTTTTGATACACTCACTTTCAAGTCGTGAATGTACGTTCCAAGACTTATATTTTTCATAGGTATACTATCCAATGATGTCTTTGGGCGCTGCAGCCAGTTTTTAAAAGGAAGAACTTGTCCCGAGCTATAAAGATAAGAATATACCAGACTAACCTGCGTCCAAACGTTACCTACGGTTCGGAAACATAGGTATTAACCAAAGCGGACGAACAATGGTTGTGCAGGTGGGAACGTAAAGTATTATGAAGGATTTTCGGACCTGTACGGACCTGGCAATAAAATCAGGACGAATCGAGGAGTCGTTGAACTGTTCGGCGAGCCTGATATAGTAGCCACTATAAAGTCTGGTAGACTACGATGGCTGGGACATTTGCACCGAGTGGAGAGGACCCAGAAAAGCTCTATATGGACATCCTGGTGGAAAAAGGCCGAGGGGTAAGCCTCGACTAGGATGGTTGACCGACGTGCAGGATGATTTGGAAGCCCTTGCAGTCAGCAGAGATGGAGAACGTCGGCAAGAGGTAGGTGGAGAGCTGTAGTGGCTGAGGCTCGGGTCCTTCATGGACCGTTATAGCCCTTGAGTAAGTAAGTAAGTACTATCCAAGTTAGCGGACGACAACAGAGCTTAAAAAAATATATGAGAATGAAAAGAAAGGTTCAGCCAATATCATTTGCATAGTTTATGTCATTTGGGATAACTGCAGAGTATACCGTGTACAGAAGAGGGCATTAATGTTTTTCCTCCGAACAAATATATGTATTCTGTCAGATTGAAAAAATACAAATGCATTAAGCTGAAAACAACATGTGCCAAATGGATTTATTATTTATTCAAAAAATTTATCCGAAAAAGAAGTACCGAGCGAATAAAGGGTAAATATTTATAAGCTCTTCTTTTGAAACTAAAATCATGTTGCTATAATTATTTAAATACAAGGCTCTTTTGTATACTAGAGAGGGAATTAAATCCTAACCTAGAATTGCCGAGTAAAGGTGAATACCTAAAATGGTTCAAAGAAAACCTAGGAATTGAGGGCTTCTTCAGAGAGCTGCAGCCTAGTACAACCAAGATTCATCTCAATCCTTCTGCTCCTTTGTACACCTAATTTATACTAATTAGTTCAACCTTTTTCACTTTAGACCCAACCCTAGGCTTGTTTTAATCTTTTTATACTACTTTCATTGCAGCAGGAGATAAGGGTTTTGGTCATTAATTTATATCATGATTAAAAATAGTAAAACCTGTGTAACTTCATTACTCTTTCATCTTAAAAAACCTTTTACATAAACTTGATGGTTTGGTGGTGTTAATAAGCTTTAACTTGTAAGCAGGAGTGATTATTTTTTTTTTTTTTTAATTTTTTAATTAAGGGTTCAACATCTGAAGTAATTGGCGCTAGAAGCTTTTTTCAGTCCGGATAGTGTTCTCTCTTCACAGAAAACATGTCCATTACCGGACAGTGAGCTGTAAGTAGGTCCCAGGAAGAGAAAATCTAAGGGTCAGCAGCTGGATTCGAACCTGCGATCTCCGTGTTGGAATCCAGTATTCGCTAACCACTCAGCCAATCCCTTCCCACGGAAAAGCTATTATTAAAAATTAATAATTTTGGGGAGTATTGAGGTGCGGTCAATCAAATAAATTCAAACACAAATTTTGTTTCATCTCACCAACGTTTCGGTAAATCTATTACCATCTTCAGGGTCTGTACGAAGGAAATATTACACTAATATAAATAGCTAATAAAGTTAAACTCCACATTTTTCACTATAATTTTTTTCAATTTTTTTTTTTAATTTCTAGATAATTTCGGTATATTTACCTATCTAAATGTTGGTGAGATGAAACAAAATTTGTGTTTGAATTTATTGATTGACCGCACCTCAATATTCCCAAAATCATCAATTAACAACGGTCTAAAACCAAAATAATCATTAAAAATTAAAAAATTACTTCAGTTAGTTACACTTAGAGCAGGAGTTGTTTTTTTTAGATTCGCTTTTAAGCTTGTTTTAACTTGTAACTATTGTTTTAACTTGTTTAAGCTTGTAAGTATTTTATAATCTAATAAGAAAACCATCCAGTGGAAAAGGTGTTCAGAGTCCTTGGATTGGTGCAAGCCAGGAAATGTCCAAGATACAATCATTTTTCAGGGTTATTGACGTTCATCAACATCATATCATCATTCGTGGCAACAATCCAACGTGATGTCAAAAACCTCATGTAGCAAAGTCTATTAGACTTCTCTTCTGCAGCTGCTGCCCTCCATTTTTGAATACCTAGCAGAAATATTGCATCCACCCTCACGCCATCAAACCAATCTGCCCCCGACGATTGAGTGAACAGTTTCTTCTTTTAGCTGGGTTGGTATGGTGTTTTTAGTCTTCCTGGAGAGTGGTAGACGGGATTGGAAGCCCATACATTACTACTGAATTTCTTTCTAACAAATAAGAAGTAGAAGTAAGAAGTATTCGAACTAGCGATCTCCCACTTACAAACCTCCTACACTGACGTTTCTTCTGTTGTATTCAGAAAGTTCAAGACGATCTGAGAAATATTGAAAACGATATCCCAAGATAATTAGGAATGATGATTGTAGGTTCTAGAGAGAGGAGCTTAGTCTGAGTACGGTAAACCCAAGTAATTTGACATATCAACTACATACTGTGGCTTGGCGAACTGTGTTCGTGTGGAGGTGTCATGTTGATTGTGGTTCGTGTTGATTGATACCCATCAACTACCGTTATGGGACTTTGATTGGTAGAATTACTTCCACTGATTGGTGGACTCAGTATTAGTTGTCCATGTTGTTAGAATGGGATAATCCTGGAAAGCCCAGTTCTCCGAAGAGGTTGATTTCTTTTTAAAGAAGTTACGAAATATTTTTACTAAATAAAATATTAAAAATAAACATTTTTTCCTCTTTTGTAAGTACATAGTTTTTTTTAGAAAACAACTTTAGTACATGGTTATTGTGTTCAGGGGGAAAATACCAATAAGACATTTGTTTTAGAATTTTATTGATAGACATTTTTAATAAATTCTTTAATACAAGAATATTCTTAGCTGCTCAATCCCATTTTTTATTTACAATAAATATAACTTTGAAGTAAGTATTTATTTATTCCATTAAACTCACCTCATTGGTAGCCAATTGGTTAGAGATGCAGCTCACAAAGCTAAAATATGTTTTTGTGTATTGGGTTCGATTCCTAGTCTTATGTAGAATTTATGTAGTAAGTATACAAAATAAAATTTAAGTGAAATGCTAGCAATCCACCTCCGCCTGCGACACCTGATCGGTAGTTGGGTAGATGTAAAGTCTACCTGAAATAATAAGCATTAGTTTTCTTTTACTTCTCTTTTGTAATTCTATAATTGTGACCGAGTAATTGCTGCTTGTGGTGCGGGAGAGAGCAGACCTATTTGAAAATAAACGCAATTCGAGCGCGAACTATGACGAGCTCAGACGATTAACAGATAATTCCTACCTGGAGATTTGCATTTTGAAAGCTCACCGCACGTATCGTGTTACCCGCATTAAGCTGAGGATATGCAAATTGGTTCTGATGTTTGCTCTATATCCCATAATTAAAGTAAACTTCTGCGGAGTAGATAATTAGCCTAGAGTAAGTGATGTACTAACATTTGCTCAGTCAAATCTAAGAAATAATAAAAATGACAAAGTTTGTCATAGCAAGTAAACATAATTTTTTAAAAAATTGTTTGTTTTTTTTACAGAGTACGTTGCAGATTATTCCAATATGTCATCAAAGTGAGAAAATCTTAAAAAAGATTAAAATTATGATAATAAATATATTCAAATACCGTGTCCCCGTTATACAGGCGAGGCCTGAATTTTTATTGGTTCATTTAATAAGGGCACAGAGATGGTGTGGCGCGCGTTGAATGTGAACTAGAATGAGTAGGGTTACGAAGGCAGCGATGGTGTGAGTCGAGATAAAAAAGAGGATATTTTAAGGAAAACATGGTGGACTTGGCTCAAAGAAGAAGCTGTGATCCTTGAAGACATTCCATTTTCCAATTTATTCCTTCCTTTCCTGTTGGTAGCCGTCTATTTCTTTTACTGAAATATTATTGATGGTTGTTACCTTTGATTTTATTTTTCAATTACAATATCTATTTCTCATTTATATAATCTCTTTATTAAAGTCACACTTTATTTTCATAACACTAATATTTGCCATATTTCGGATTCAGTTTTTTTTGTTTTCAGTTTGGTTTTAGTCACTTTTAAGGCCGAAAATTCGCTGATGTTTGTAAGTCCATCAGTATTGCAAAGCAATATCTTAAATTAGTTCATTTACTGCAGAATAAGATTATTATTAATATTATTATTATTATAGAACATTTTTATTTATATAGATTTGTGCTGAATAGAAAACGTATTCAATAAAATAAAAAGATATAATAAGCGTGACTTCACATCGACCCCTGAAACCCCAACCAAGATTATCCAAAAAGGTTGCGAACCTTGTGTAATGAGTCTAACCTTTATTTATGTCCAAGATAAATCAACTTTCTAGAAATTAGGAAAATCCGAGAATGCACTTCCGGCTGACTGATATTCTTCCAACTGCATTTTAGGCGCCCACAAACTGTTAAATATCTAATTGCTTCGGAACATCTAATTTTAACGTAGACTTATATATGTTACCTATAAAATTCCCGCTCTAAGACAAATATTAAATGGATTAATTCAATTTTTTTCTAGACAGGAACATGGATCTTTATTACCGCCTTCTTAATATAATTCTTTTATCTAAAAATTGAACGTAAATTTAGTTTATTTGGAATCCGCGGTAGTGACCCAATAACTCTATTCCGCCGCGTCCTAGGGATCTGTCGCGACCCCTCTCAATTCCTCTTTGTTTGAAGAAACCAGACTGGAGAAGCACTCCTGATTAACGAGTGTTCTTTCCCAAAAGTGCCGCACCCTCGGCAATACATTCCTTTTGAGAAAAATTCAAGACCAGCCGTTTCTCCTTTCTTTCCAATCTTCCGGGCTGCTAGAGTAAGATCGTTGAAATCTTAGGTTAGTAGCTAATAATAAGCTGCCACCAGTGCTATGACTATTTGTACGTCCACGCTATGTTAGTTGCACTATAGCAGCATTTTGCTAAGTCTTAAATGGCTCAAAATTCTCCGAAGCTCCTTTTCTTTTTTTAATCTTACAGCCGTCCGAGAACCACAGTTATCATTCAGTTATTAATGGTTATATTAAAGCTTAAAGAGATCATGCCTAAATTACTTACTTACTATCTGGTTCGACAGTCCTTAAAGTAGGACCTGGACCTCCTCAAAAAAAATTTCCCATTCGTCGCGGTCTACAGCCTTAAGGTACCATCTTCTTACTCCAACCCGATGAAGGTCTTCTTCCACATCCCATCTAAGTCGAGGGCGCCCTCGAATTCCTTTTCATCCTGGGTTTTCTTTTAACAGTTTTGGGGGCACCCTTCCCACTGCCTAAATTACTTTGTAAATGTATTCACAATCTTATTAAGAAAGAATAAATTAAGGAAGAGACAGTGTATTCTAGTGTAACATGGAATAGTAATGGATTTATTTCCAAAGCAAGCCAACTGAACAAAACTTCTGCACTTTCTAAAGCGGTACTTGACGAAGAGCTTGACCTTACCGCTCTCTAAGGATCCCTTTTAGAACTTTAAAAAAATAACTCAAAAAAGAAAATGGCAACTCTACCTAGAAAAATGGCACTTCCGATCAATCTACTTTTTGTTTTTTTCTATTTGATTTTGGAAAATGTCGAATCCTTCAAACCACTGAAAGGAAGGTTTAAAGGGAAAAAATCTTGGCCTCCTTTCTAGTAGATGTGGTTAATCTCTAGGACGCAGAGCCATTCTACAAGAAGCATTCACATCCTCTAATAATCTGGAAAAAGTGGCCTCTAAAATTATCGCTTTGTCCCTTTCATAAAACTAACTGCCTTAATCAGAAGGAATCACTCGTTATGCTAAATACTATAACATGGATTACGTTTCATCAAATTATATTTACGCTATTAAGAACTTATATTTACCTCTCTGAGGTTAGATTCCGTCACTTGAAACCAGTTTAACCTAACAAACAGTAGTTAAAAATATGACCAATCGAATTTCTATATATTAAAAATAGCTTAAAATTTATCGACTAAATTCATGTTTAAAATAAAAAGAGAGGAAAAAAATTGGTTATTTACTTCTACCAGAGCATTTTAGCGAGGAATTTCATCAAGAGCATGTCCATTTAGTGCAATATAATGAACTATATCTTTCATTAAGGTTTGATTTAATAAACTCTTTGACAAATTATTTCAGTTATTTGCATCCATTGTTTCTATATTTGTTGGCTCTTTTGGAATGGATGTTCCGGTTGATTAATTAGAGATCTGCTAGTCTGAATATGGTTCTATTTATTGTTTCGATTTTTTTAATAAGTGCATTCAGTTCCGTTAACAGAAAAAAAAATATAATTATGATTGGTTGACTGGTTTTTCACTGTTAAAGTGAGTACATTTTTGTGCGCTGGTAGAAGTAAACGTACGCTTTTGTTTTTAGAATTTGCGTTTTTGGTTCATACTTAACTAAAGTTTTTGGATTCGAAATTACTTCTCTTGGACCATTCCCTTTTCGATTTCCACTTAATTTGTGAACATTGGTTACTTGGTCCATCAGTTTATACTTAGATTTCTAAGAATATTAAGGGTTGTCTACGCTAAATTTAGCACTCTTTACCAAGATTTCTACTTAAGTTAAAAATTATTTTTCTTGCTAGTCGCCAAGTACCAGTCACATTTCGCAGAAGGAGGAAATAGCTGAGTACAGTTTTCTGTAAATTTCTCTGATTGCATATTGAATAAATCGAAGACTAAAACTGTGTTTAGACATGATAAATATCTTAACATCTGTTCATTTTTGGGGTGGTAGACGAAGTTGAATCCCTATGCTAGAATTTACATAGGGACTCCCCGGATTGAACTACCAAAAGACCATCATCCCCAAGATCGGAACTCAGGCCAATAACTGTTTGTCACATTTCTTCAGCCCAGGTCCTCATTGTGCACTAACGGCTAGTTTCTTTTTATCTGGGTCACTGGGAAATCTTATCCACGACGTCTGCTACGTGGCTCCAGATTCTTACTGTGCTGAGAATCTTCTCGATGTTAGATTTTACGGAAAACTCCCCTACAACTTCTTCCAAAGAACAGACAGAGAAAAAAAAATTACACATAAAAAAGTTATGCCCTACGACATCAGTCGTCCTTTGGTAGTAACGGTGTCTTCCATATCTTCACCTGGTTTGATCTAAACTATCCATTCCCACTAAAGAATTAGGTAAGATAGTAGATGCTTTCACCCTCCTCTATTAGTGGCCTCACCACTTCTAATGAGCCTCGGCGCTCGTCACCTTCTCGACTCTCCATCCCAGGCTTTCAGCAAGCTCCGGAAGTACAGGAACTTTCTTCCTGGCCAAGTTTTCTCTATTGCCTCCGATCATAAGTTGCTTTTCTTTTCTTTACAAAGAAGACAATAGGAATCATTCTAGCAGTCATTAATACAGCCGTCTCGGATCCTAAACTGCAAGCAGAGCGGATCCTTCTCTTGACAGCGTACATAAAAACAGACTGAGCAGCCGACCTCAGCGACGCCGCTTGCTGGACTTAGATCTGCTCACACTGACCATGATTCTTCCTATTTTCACTCTGCTTTTGGTAGTTTTATCTGCTGCCCAGCTGATCTGTTCGCTGAAACTCAAGTTATTATCGATTAGCCCTAGCTAATTTGCAAACTTCACTTCCCGACTCGCAGAGGTGGAATCGTTCCGATTTTAGAATTTCAATAGTCAGCCAGCGACAGTTTTCTTTTTAATGGATAGCCAGAGATAGACCATGCTCAGGCATGCAGCTGGTGACGGTCCTATGGTTTATCTGAAAGATCTGTTGATGCCTTCATTGTAAAGAGGTAATAATTAAGGAAGGAAACAATTAAATGAGCATATTGAGGAGAAACTGTACTTATAATTTGGTATGAGAATTAATACAATCACCTTTTTCAGTGAACAATCCTATATAATTTTATTATAGAAGGGCTTATTTAATGTGAAAACAAATTCGTTGCTGCTATTTGGGATCTCACCAGTCTGAAGAGTAGCATTTCCACTTCTCATTTAACTCACTTAAGATCATTACTATTCCACAAACTTAAATTTGATTTAGTTTCGGGCAGTATAGCTCGCTTTGCCGTAACTAACTTTGACTGACTCTGGGCAGTATAACTCCTTTACAGTCCTTAAACTTCGATTGTAACTCTTTGGGAAACATAGCTCTAGCATATCATGAGGAACATTGTAAATGTTGTTTCCTCATAACAGTAGTCCAGGGAATTTCACAATCGACTCGAATACTGTGGGCAATGAACCTTTCAGTTAATCCGTAACTTCTTAAATTTTTGTATATTTCGTCTTTATCTTTTTCTCCAAAGATTTATTTAAAAAAGGGCCATGAGCATTTCGAATAGAGCTCATTTGATTTATTTGTAAATTTTGTATCATTTGTTTTTTACATGTACATCTGCATCTGTAACATATAAATTGGATATCTGTGTTCTTTTTTCAGTTGGGAATAAAACGAGATTTGACTCCGTCAAAAGGCTGTCCACCTTTTGGTATAGTCATCCCGACAACTGAATACGAACTTGTACGTCTCGAAGTGGACCAATCAGGCAATACCTTGTTACTTTTAGGTCATTCTGATCGGAATTCAATGAAGAGTGATGGTAATGAAATAAAAAGGCGACCAACCTCCTTCCAACCGCCATTACTACAATGTAACGCGCCAGAATTACCACCTCTTACTCATTTCTTAAATAGTTACAATATAGGTACAAGAATACGTCCATTGTTTATTGTATTGCTTACTACAACTTTATTAGTGATGTTAATATTACCCACGTAAGTTGGATAAACAACGTAAATAATTTCAGAGAATTGGTGGCGAAAAAAAGAATCCTAAATTGCTAACGTTTCTCAAACTATCTAGGTTTCAAAAAAAAAGAGAAAGATTAGGCGAAGTTTCGAACCAATTCGAGAATATTGTTCGTTTTTATTTGATCTAAATTTTGTTTGTTTGTATATGTTTGTAATTTTTCGTTTATATTATATATGTTAATGTATAATAAAGCAGTAAAAGTGATTGCTTTTATGTTGTTTGATTCTTTAAATTTCTTTTCTTTTTTTTTATAATAGATATTAATTAAATATTAATTTCTTAATAACTACCACTTAGTTATGATACTTAATTATGTCAATTAATTACTTGCATGTTAGCTAAACAGAAAATGAAACGAACAATAAATCGACTACCTTAACTTATACAGCAACACCTTTATTCAGCTGTAAATGGAATTTGTAAATAATTTTCTGCAAAATGGATGGATAAATTGGTCGTCACTAACCCAGAATTAAATGTTATATAATATATAAACAAAATTTCCCTGCAAATTAAACATTTTTTATAGATTCAATTATATATAAATGTTTTTAATGTGATTTATAAAAAATTAAAACGAAATTTTATTGTTTTTTTGTTGTTAATGAATTTATTACTGTTAATTCTCCAATAAGTTGAAGTATTAATAATTAAAAAAATTAAAAATGTAAAAGAAACATTATTCTGTAGTTAATAAAACTTAAAATCGGCAACAGGAAAAACAATAAAAAAATTTTAAAAAAGAAAAAATCAATTACCAAAATGTTGTGTAGATTTGAACCTTACAAAATTAAGATGTGAGGTTGTGTATAGATGTTGATGGTCTATGTAGATAAATTTGTTTAAAATTTTATTTTAATTAGTGAAGGACTTAATATACTGAAACGCAATTTAATAATAACTGAATATTATTATTTGCACTTTTGTCAATAGTTTTTTTAATAATTTTCATTCCATATTAAAGTAAGTTTTATACAGTAATACATTTTATGTTTTGGATTAATTTTGTTGCTTCCAGTAAGAGCTCTGGATAAAGCTGATTCTTTATTCAACACTCCAACTAAATACATTTATATACGATAAATGAAGTGGTCAGCTCTGTTTTCAGGTATAATAATTGTGTAAGAAGTTTATCCCCTCGTACGTTACCCAATAATAAATTATTGAAAACAAAAGTGTGAAAAATATTTTGCTTATTGGATAACATTTTTTTTCTATAAAAGGTAAAATATTTTTCCAAACCAATAGTTACATTTATCTGTACCTTTTTTTTTATAAAAAGTAAATGCAATATTAAAAAATTGTAAAAGTGCATTTTCGACCGGGGCAATAAAGAGAGAAAATACTGTATATGTATGTGCCTATGTACATTTTGTAAATACATTAAATATATATATATGAATATATATGTGAATCATTATTTTCAATGTAAATTATGTGAAATAAATTGAACTACTATTACATAATACAGATTTTAATTTATTTATTATATTAATCAAAACGAAGTTTTAGATTAATGGATGTGGACAAGATAAACTTTATTATTAGTCGGGAAATGAGAAATGTTTCGGGTTGACAATGCGTGATTTTTGATCTCCTCGATATTACTAGATGTGGTGTTGAATATTCATATTCGGAATGTGTTAGCCAACGCTTTTTCCAATAGATTACTCATATTACTCAATCGAGTATTTATAAAATAATATTGGATGTCATGCATTACAATATTACAATTTTTAATATCGGATACCAGCATTAATTACATTTAGAAAAAAAAAGATACTACTATTGCCTCGTACCTTGAGATTAAATATCCTTGCCCAGTAGTCTTATTAAATAATGAATAACCCTTCTGTAAGGTTTTTCGCAACGAAGCAAGAAGCTCAAAGGAATCTTTCCTAGAACTTAGTTAATGTTAAAAACTATCCCTCAGTCTGATTTTTGCTGGACAGTGAATGTACCATCCAGTTCTCCAAGTTAATATCCTTACACTATCCTACTTTATACCCAGTAATCCCCGCAGGGGGAAACAGATTAGCTGCTCTTTGGTGAGTGACGCCCCCCAAGGGTCCCAGTTGCCACACATACTACAAACACACCACACATGCACACCATATTCACTCACAGAACTAAACACACGTTAACATACCACACTAGGAACCTCCTAGAGAGGAGTTAACTCTCCCGTAAGTTTGCCGTTTGCGGCAACCCATGATGGCGGAAAGGGGAGCTGAGGTTGATGAAGCCCTGCGGGCCTCAATGACCAACCCTCGTCTTTGGTCCCTGCTTCGTCTAGAGGAGAGGTCCGATAATCATGAGGGATGATCATGCTAGCGTGAATCCTGTGGGTGAGGTTGGTAACCGCGAGGGCTCTTCCATGCAGTACTTACTGTCCTCCTCCTGCAAGAATCAAATTTAAAAAAAAAAAAAAAGGGCAGTTTTTGAAAACCAGAATTCTCAAAATGAAAACCTTTTATTTATAATCTAAAAAAAATATTTCTGTACATATTAAAAATTATCAAATAACGTAGTTCATTCTCAAACTTTTATTAATTTATTATAATTGTAATTAAAACTGTCCAGCAGGGCAGTTTGAAAAAGAGTTGATTGTCAAAAACTGCACGAAAAAAATCGTAATATTGAAAAACTCCCAACTTTGACCAATTTTGTTCTAACTCTGTGATTCAAATTACAACCAACCACCTCTTCCTCTTTTTCTATTTTAATGTGCGGGTTTAGGAGATGATAATTTAGAATTTATTTAGAATAAAGAGCATAATAAAGATAATTTACAAGAATAGTGTGGAATATAGGGAAGGGATTAGCTATGAGGTTAGCATACTGGACTCCCACGCGGAGGTCCCGGGTTCGAATCCAGCTGCTGACCCTTAGATTTTCTCTTCCTAGGAGCTTCTTACACCTCCACTGTCCAGTGATGCAGAACACTGTCCGGAGGCCGGCAGTGCACTGAGAAAAGCTCCGAGCGCCGATAACCTTAGATGTTGACGCGCCTTAAATAATAATAATAAATAAAAAAAATATTAATATTAATATCTCTCGTTACAGACAACCCTGTCCATCACTGGACAGTGGAGGTGTAAGAAGCTCCTAGGAAGAGAAAATCTAAGGGTCAGCAGCTGGATTCGAACCCGGGACCTCCGCGTGGGAGTCCAGCATGCTAACCTCATAGCTAATCCCTTCCCTATATTCCACACTATTCTTGTAAATTATCTTTATTATGCTCTTTATTCTAAATAAATTCTAAATTATCATCTCCTAAAGTTGATAAAAAGTTAAGTTGATTAAACGTCTAAAGATAAACAAATCAGCAAGTACTTAACTTTTTAAACTGTAAGTTTTTGTTAAGAAGATTAATTAATTTCAGGCATTAGAGGTCAATGGCATCCGTTCTTGTTTATTATTTGTTCAAGAATTTGAAGTGTTCAATCAAAATGAGTCAATTCAATAAACGAAAACCTTTTGATAAAGAGAAATATTTATATTTCCTTCAGTGATTTTATTTTTCCATTTCGTTACCTCTGCTTTCAGAAAGCTAATTGGGCGCAAACACGTCAAATGGGGGAGATTGGGTTTTTCATTTAGCGACGTAGAACTCCTTGAATATAGAAAGTGTTTTCATAATAATTATGTCAATTTTATTGTATTTTATGTACTATTGTTTGTTTAAGGTTTGTGCAGAAAATCAGCGTTAATCACATGGTTCTTTGTTAAAAGCCTTTCTTTGCTTGAACTTACGAGATTAGATTAGATTAAATTAGGGCGGCCTCAAGGCCTACGCCACTGCGACACCTTTGGATTTTTGCTTGAACTTACTTTCCTGACTATAAAATTAGATTTCATCATGTTATTTTCACACAAATTTATGTAGTTTTATTCTGCTTATTTATTTATTTTATGGAAATACACACAAAAATAGGGTTCCATTTAAGTTATTTTAACTAATGCAGCAAAGAAACTACAGTTAACCTAAACTTTACTTTTGAGTAATTAACAATAATTACTACATCTTGAGCAATTTTTTACGTTAACATTTACGTACAGAACTGTTTAATCATATTTAAAGTTTAGTTGTTAAGTTTTATCAATGAAATGTTTCAATGTGTAAATATCAGTTGGTTATTTATTACCAGTGTAAACAAAGAAACCAGCCAGCCTTTGGCTCGAGTCGCAATACTTTCTCTTGTTACATTCCAAACTAGACAAAATGATTGTTATGTATGGCAATAATGAAACTCATAAATAACATTATCAAATCATCCCTTCTTGTACTGCTGCAAAAGACTTTTTCCTTTTTTTTTTAAGTATCAACGATTTGTTACTTTAAGTATATGAACGGCCTTGAAACAGT
The DNA here is from genome assembly GCF_049639745.1 of Rhodnius prolixus. Taxonomy (NCBI): domain Eukaryota; kingdom Metazoa; phylum Arthropoda; class Insecta; order Hemiptera; family Reduviidae; genus Rhodnius; species Rhodnius prolixus. The sequence goes on along the minus strand of NW_027411581.1, from coordinate 30,200,238 downwards.
ATCCACTTTAGGTGATAATGAAGCAAACGATTTGAAAGTCTTTTAGTAGGAATTCTTACTTAGAATGCAAAGGAAATAGTAGAAAAAGGGACGTAAAGGGCGTAAGCCAGAGTATTTAATTTAAAAAAAAAAACTCACTCAGATGTATGTTATATACTTTACATCGCACTTACAGACTACTAATATATAAACAAAACGTCCAACTAGCTTACGAAGAAGACGTAAAATAACATCTCTTTCACAAGAACATTTTGGCATTAAGAATCACTGAACACATAGAAGTAGTAAAAGACAATAAAAAAATCATGTATACTATAAAAACTCTTTTCAGCAATTGGTATACAATGCGTATTCATCCAAGCCAGTAATTTACAAAAGGAAGTATCCGGCAGTTTTATAAATTATTGTGAATCGTACAAGTATCCAAATTTATGGTGGGCGTTTGGAGTTAAAAATGTTTTTACAAGTGCTTTACTATCTGCAAAAGAATTACTAGCGCCCCTGAGTCCCGCATTTCCAACATGCGTGGTAGGCGAGTGCCCTGTTCCTGGCAAGTTATGAAAATGTGGCTTTGTCGCACTTCCGTGAATGTTCGTTCCCGAATAATGACCTGTAGCTGGAAGTGTCGCAGAGTATGTGAATGCAGAAGGCAAATGACCGCCGCTTGCAATGAAACCCTTTCCAGCTCCTGATTCATAGTCTACTTGCCTATTCAATCCATCATCATTTGCTAGGAAGGAGAAACTCCCAACAACATTGCCAAAAGCATCGGAACTTTCTTGTCTAGTGTGATCACCAGCATTATATGAGAATGAGTATGAAGCATCACTAGGTCCTCCTGAATCAAGATCATCCTGGGGATTATAGTCTCCAGATGGATCATGATGGTAGGAAGAGTCGTAGCTGGATGGTCCGATTGATGAAGCAATAGCGGGTGCCACAGCATCAGGCTGAAGTGGTAAATGATTGCCTGCTGCAGTAAATCCCCTTTCTGCGCCTGCTGCATAATCTACCTTTCTCTGAACACCATCGTCTTTCGCGACAAAGGTAAAACTTCCAACAACGTTACCGGCACTATCAGATGATTCCTGTCTTGTATGGTCTCCGGCATCGTAAGAAAATGAATATGAACCATCTGAAACACCAGCCACACCACCGCGTGCAGAAGAGGTATAGACAGAATTTGCGGCTACCACTGCTGGATGAGTGGTTTTTGTCAGGGGTCCGCTTGTTCCATGTGGAAAGTACGTTCCCGAGGCGCCTCCAAAGCCAGTTGTAGCAGGTACTCCACTACCACCACTGTACGCATTTATGGGGGTATGCACATGAGGGTGAGGAGGTGAAGCTGCATGGAAATGTCTTCCAATGTTTCCATGATGCAATGCTGCAGTTCCATCAACCGGTGGTACTGGTAAATGGGCACCAAAAGCTTGAAACCCATTTTCAGCTGATGATGAATAATCGACTTTTCTATTGACCTTATCATCTTTAGCAATAAATGAAAAACTGCCAACAACATTTCCATTAGCATCAGAAGATTCATGGCGAGTATGATCTCCTGCATCGTAAGAAAATTCATATGCTCTGCCAGATAAAAGACCTCCAGAACTTGCGGTGGGCGTTCCTGGGTATGCTCTTCCAGTGTGTGCCCTTCCAGGATAACTACTTCCGGTATAAAGTGGTCCAGTTAATGCACCTATTGCCCTGTCAGAGCTGCCTGTTAGGCTTACTGTACCATGAGAGGTAGGAGTCTGTGCTCCTTGATATATGGCTCTATTGGCTGCAACAACAGGACTCTGATGACCTTCTCCGCCAGGACTAGTGATCGGCTGAACTGGCTGTGGTAAATGACTACCACTTGCTAAAAAGCCTTTTTCCATTCCGGCAGTATAATCTACTTGTCTGTTTAAGCCATCATCCTTGGCAACAAACGAGAAACTGCCGACTACATTTCTATTGGCATCGGTACTCTCATGCCTAGAATGGTCTCCAGCTGTGTAAGAGAATGAATAAGAGCCGTCAGGATTACTGATGCCAGCACTAGGAAATGAACCACCGCCAGCATCTGGGCTGATGCCTTTGATTATAAATCCCTTTTCAGCGCCAGCCTCATAGTCCACTTTTCTAGTTGATCCATCTTTAGCAACGTAAGTATAGCTTCCTTGAACGTTCCCTTGTTCGTCAGAAACCTCTTGTCTAGACTGATCGCCTACGTTGTAAGAGAAAGAGTAGGAGGCATCACCTGGTCCCTCGTCTTCAGGAGCGATTTCACCGCCGTGTCCTTTGTAATAATGAGGCGATAATTGCCCACCTTGCCTCTGAGCTCCACCTATAACGAATTTTACAAAATTTTACTGAAATATGCTAGGGTTATGTTAAATTATTTTACAAAAAGAGTTGAGTTAAAAGTGAAAAATTAAATTAAAAGAAAATGAAAAAATAAATTTAAAACATGAAATTTACTTAGTAAAGGTACTTAAGTTTGTTATTTTAATGATAATTTACCAGGTGAAGGCAAAAATCCATCAGGTACAAATCCATTTTTTCCCGCTGTGTATTTCACATCTACTTTCCCATCAGGTCCTTGATAAGCATAGTCCCCCTGTACTTCGTTTTCTGGACTAGCTACTGCCTTACCATAAGAACCTTCACCAGTGTCGTAACCATACTTGTATGCTCCATCCTCGTAAATATAATAATACTGAGTTCTTCGACCACTAGGTAAAGCAGGAGCGAAACCACATTCGACGTTAATCCATGTAAGGCCAAATACCAATACTACCTGGAGAAAAAAACATCGACTATAAATGATAAGATAAAAAATTAGAAGCGCCACAGAAATTTTGGAGTTTCAAATGACGAATACAAGGTCTTTGTGGTGCAGCACTGCGTCAAAGATCAGTTAAATGGCTGTAAAAAGAATTTTATGTATCTTTTGAAAGTACAATAACCAGCTTTCCATTTCCGAGACAAAAGCTCTTATCTAAAAACCTCAGGAGGTGGAAACCCGGAATGGTCGTTGGGTCTTTGCCGCCGGTTCAATGCTTGACTGGACAACCGCTCTACAAATTGGGTCACGTGTGCTTAGATAAACTAGAAACCTACTATCTCTTGGTAATCCTCACGGAAATGATGGGAGACTTTGGCTTTTGAGAGGGTATCCGCAACTTGCGGATATGTAAATGACATTATAAGAGTTGAACATGACTTTGCGAATAAATTACTAGCACTATGTGCATTTTGGTTTTGTCTAGATAAATAGTCGCATAGATCAGGCCTGCCATCCATAAAGTAGACCATATTTCTCAAGAGCACTTGCAAGTTCTCCGATTGCAGAATATTCTTTCCATGGCTTAGCATGATTTTTAAAACCATTTAAGCATTATTTTTACTTCTCCTTCTCTCCTTTCTAAAATGGTGGACCATATCTGCAATAATGACAATAAGTACCTCATCCACTACACCCTCCTAACAAAGTTCCAAACCATAGACAGCACCAAACTACCGGTCGTGAGCAGCAGAAACAACTCGAAGATGAATGTTTATCATCATCTAATTTGCTGATTGTCCAAGAACCATTTAATTTTGATCATTTAATTGTCATGTTCGTGTAGAAAGTAATCACTACAGTAATTATAAGAGAGGTTAAATTAATCACGCTCTACTTGTGCGAAGTAGACGTCCACTCGTCCCACTTATATGCGCATTACTGAGAGAGGTAAAAAGCTATCCCAAAGTACTGTGAGCCCGGAAAATTCCGAGCGCCACAAGAAAAAATAAGATAAGGCTCCTTACCTGGGTTCTCCAGACACACAAAAAAATAAAATTATAAACCTCCTCGGCCAGACCAGGTGAGTAGGGGAGATCTGTATATACATATACACAAAAACCACTCTAATTTTCTGCTAATATATGTATTGAAGGCAATTTCCAAAATAGGTACTAAAATACAATATTTACAATAATTACTCATAAGAGAGGAGATACGCACACTGCGAGTGCTGGTAGCGGAGTGCTCCACTTCGCTCTCCGCCGGTGCCATTATTTTGGTGGACTTTACCCTTTAAGATTCTATAAGGACTTTTAAAGAAGTAAGTAGTATTTTACTGTGTATTTTCATTATATTTAATTGCTTTTTGAAGTACTTTTACTTGTCGTATCACTTGCAAATAAAATCTAATTTTAAATACTATTGCTTTTTCACAAATTTTTTGTTAAATGTGAAGCGATTTTGTGAAAAATTCTTACGTGATGGTGGAAAATGGAGTTCATATTTGGATTTAGCACACAAAAATACATAAAAATCAAGTATCAAATTTAAAACAATTTTTCAAAGGTTAAAAAAAACGCAGGCCTGTAAGGATTATAATCGTATATTATTCGGGATTTTAAGCAGCCCTGGTTACAGTAGGAGTTCCAGAAGTATTTCGGGGATTAGAAAAAACGCTGGGTAAATGTTTAATATCTAAATGGAGACTGTTTTTAAATAAAGTAAAATTCTTTCCAAAAAACGAAAATTCCCGTTATTTTTTGAACAAGCCTCGCATAACTAACACATGTATGTAGATTGTAGATTGTACAAGACGGGCGGTTCCACCAAAAAAAGGGGAAGGAACGCAGGCAATCCTGATGCCCATTGTTCCCCGCCCACCCCTCATCTCATGAGAGATACCGGGGTTTAAAAACAAATCCGGCTAAAAATTACCAGATGCTAATATAATAACCTAACAAAGTAGCAACAGGACACTAGGGAGCTTGACGACTCAATCGCCCAGTGCACTGAATAAACCTAGAAAGTTCATTAAGATTACCAGATGCTACAATCTCCGGTAGGGAGACATTTGACCTTCCGAAGACGAGGAATCTAGTTTTAGAATAAACTGGGCACACCTCAACAAAGTGCCTCACAGTTTCATCGGACTCACCACAGCCAGCACAATTTGGCGACTGGATTAGGCCACATTTAAAAAGATGATATGCTAAATTCGCATGTCCACTCAACACCTGAACCAACTGGCGGATCCGGGACCTGCTAAAACCAACTATATCCGTTCTTGACAGGCCAAGGATTTCCTTAGCCTGGCGGCAGTCAGTTCAGGATCTCCACCGTTTCCGATGTTCTTTCAAAATCCACTGTTCCACCTCTGTTCTACAACGTCGATAGGATACAGGGATAATGAGCTGAGGAGTCATTGTTATCAACGCAGCTCCTTCCTTTGCTGTTTCATCAGCAAGTTCGTTACCCGGAATCCCAGAATGACCAGGAGACCAAGCAACCGAAACAGTATTCAAAGCTCCTAACAAATTGAGAGCAGCATGACAAGAATTGACCGAAATTTGGTTCCTACTAGGAGAGGCCAGAGCTTTAATTGCAGCCTGGCTATCCGTGAAGAACCTAACATCAGTGTCGGCAAATCCCTTCCAGCAGAGTAAAGTAGCCGCCATCTCAATGGCAGCCAACTCCGCCTGAAAAACAGATGCATAATTACCAAGATCAAGGCAGGTGCGTTCCCATAGGAACCCAAACTGGGGTCCCCAGATGCAGAGACCAGCACCTGCCCTATCCATCAATGAACCATCCGTAAAAACAGAATTGGCGTTTGTTGATAACTCGACAGCCGAAGCACAAGCCTCCTCCCTCGCAAGTATCTGAACCCCATAATTCCTACTGAAGTCCAGAGTCGCAGGGATGAAGTCCCCCGGCATGGAGAGCACTGCAATATGCTTTTTATCCTCTTGAACCTGTATGTAACTCTCCCGTTACTTCATGAGGGAGTAACGTGGTCAGTAACGTTGCAGTCGTTCAGGTGGGTTGTAACGTTCCAGTAGGCTGTAAGAAAGACTATAAAAACCAAGCTGGCGGACCTATGGGTTGGGTTGATCTCGGAATGCTTTGTGAAACATTTATACTTAGTTTTAACCAATTTGAAACCAAAAGGCAATATTGATGTTATCGTACAGAGTAAAGGTTTGACAAACAGAAGGAAACATTCACAATAGTTCTTTGTATTAAAAAGAATGTATTCGGCGGTAATTAGAAGGCGGGTTTGCACACCATGGCTCAATAGTAGGACCGCATAGTTTCAGCATCGTTAAGGTCAATCGTTTGTCATGTAAAAGTACTTTTAATCGTTCTACAAGAACATTGAATATGTTTAAATCTTTTGCTTAGATCTTGTCTTTTAATAAATTGTAAGTGGCAGTTGGGCACAATTAGGTATTTTTTTAATATTTTAGCTGGACAAAGCCTTTTGAACACATTTTCACTTTTGATACAATTTTTACGAAACAATTGAAAAATATTAAATTTAAAAAAAAAAAAATGGTAAAGGCTCTAATTTCTCAATAATATTTATAATATTTATTTAAAAGGCTCAATTTCTCACTAAATATTGTCAATTATTTACTAATAATAAGAAACTAATAGAGAACACAGATACTCGTATTTAAGCACAAAACAGAAACTCTAAATAACCTTGTAACCGCCGAACTATGGCCCCAGAGATGGCAACTATTACATTGTCCGTTTTTATACTTTGCCAGCGGAAGTAAGGTTGGGTGATAAGAATTGACAATCTTCCTTTATTTTGTAACAATGAATAGTTGGAAATGTTTTTATGTGAATATAAAATGAACTGATTGTCTCATTATGCAGGATATTAAAGTAACGTTTATATAAAACAAACGAAAAAAAGAGAAGACAACCTCGTTGTAAGTTCCTGAAGGTTCAAGTTTGTTTGGAGCGAAGTTTAAGAGTCAAGAAGCGAAGGTGCTTTTTCAAAATCAAGGACAAAAAATTAATTTGAAAATAAATATATATCTGCAAAAAATAATTAAGAAATATGAAGATATATAAATTATTAGTTTAGAGAATATAATAATAAATTACCAATACTGTGATATTAAAATAAAAGCAGTTGTAGTCAAAAAAATATTTATTGTAAAGATTACGCTTCTTGCAGCTGAAGAAATTATTGGAATCTCATTACTAATTTCAAAATAGATTTATTCAAGGTTGTCGCCCAACGTTTCTTACTTTAACAATTTTAACAAAAATAAACATGTTCATTTACTCCCTTTTTTAAAAAAAATATTTAAAGATTACTTTAGCAAGAAGCAAAATGTTGAAAAAATAAATATTCCATTTATTCTGTTATACCATGAACTTGTAATCCTTGCTTTCCTCCTCGCAGAAACTAAGACTGCTGCAAACTTCTCTTAATAGAGTTTAAGTTAATTTTCTTGAACTTTACAATTTCCTCTAAAATATACTTGACTTCAACATTATAAACGTTAAATTTTAAATTTGGAATTTCGATTACTTGTTTAATCCTAGTTAATGTTCAAGTCTCGTTCACATTAGGGATGCTTTTAGAGCGATGCCCTACCAACAGCTCCTTCGCCAAGAAGTGAGTGTAAAAAAATATTGTAGATCACTAGTAACAATTCAGAGGAATTAATAAACAATTTAATTAGAAAATGAAAGTTCTGATAAAAATTAACCATAACTTTATTTGCGTTATTTACGGAACAACTTTCATTTTTACAGAATAAAAACTTGAGAGGGAAGGGATTAGCTATGAGGTTAGCATACTGGACTCCCACGCGGAGGTCCCGGGTTCGAATCCAGCAGCTGACCCTTAGATTTTCTCTTCCTAGGAGCTTCTTACAGCTCACTGTTCGGTGATGGACAGTGTTGTCTGTAAAGAGAGAACACTGTCCGGAGGCCGGCAGTGCACTGGAAAAAGCTCCGGGCGCTAATAACCTCAGCTGTTGATGAGCAAAAAAAAAAAAAAAAAAAAAAAAAAAACTTGAGAACTTTGTTGTATTTATATTAATCAAATCAAACCTTAATACCTCTATTTACACCTTCGCTGACGGCACTGCCATTCTCTCCACACACTCTGATCCTATCCTCGCAGTACGCTCACTACAGTCCCACCTTCACTCAATAGAACCTTGGTTAGAAAACTGGCATATAAAAATTAACCCAACTAAGTCTAAATACATAGTCTTCACACTCAAACGTCAAACTCCGCCACCTGTCTTCTTACATTATACGAGTACACCTATCCCACCAGCCGACCATGTGCGGTACCTTGGAATGTACCTAGACAAGAGACTTACCTGGAACCCCCATATGAGACTTAAACGTACCGAACTAAACAAACGATACAAACTTCTAGCCAGACTACTTGACAAACGCTCAAAACTCTCACTACAGAACAAACGACGACTCTATACAGCTCTTCTCACACCAACATGGACTTAAGGAACAGCTAAAAAATCAAACATCAATAGACTGCAAACATTCCAATCTAAAATACTCCGCCGTATAGTAGACGCTCCATTCTATGTTAGTAACCACACAATCCATACAGATCTCCAAATTCCACTCATCTCCGAACTTGCCAAAATCCGATATAAAAATGTTCACCAAAAACTCTCATTTCATCCCAACCCTTTAGCTGCAAACTTGTCTTCAACTACGCTACCCTCGAATCCTCGAAGACGGCTGAGGCGTCGTTGGCCCCGTGACCAACTGGGTCACTGGATGACCGTCATTCACGTCTGCTATGCTATTTATTAATACACTAATCTCATTTACTTATTGTGCCCTGTAGGTGTAAATTTCAATAAAAGGATATTTAAAAAAAAATTAAGTTAAATTGAAAAGTTTTATTAAATACCTACAATTAAAATTTATGTACACTTCCACTTTTTTACGGAATTATTACCAGGAACAATAAGATAGTAACTACTTTCCTAGTGCGTTTTAGGAACGCGAGATAATTTTTGAAATTAGCTTATTAAAAATAAAATCAATATCAATACGAGCAAACAAATCTGACGCTACAGCCAAGCATGAAATATTAATAGTGATTTCCATATACATCTTAGTTCCTTAATAGAAAACACGAATAAGTATAGGTATGATCTCAGATTAGACATAGCTAATGCCTAAACGAATATTTGCTAAGGATATTGACACTCCTTCTTTTTGGCTTCTTTTTCCTTTGCAATAGTCAGCAGAGGAGGGCAATGTTGGTTGAAATCCCGACATGATTGATTGCCAGATTGTGTGAGTTACTATCTTCATCTTCCATTAGAATCTCTTACAGGAAATATTCATTTTATTAATTCATCAGTGAACTGAGGGAGTTCCTAAGAAAGTTTTTGAAAATGAACTGAGAACTCATTAATAATGAACTTTGAGATGAGTATTAGTGAAGTTAATACAAATTTAAAATGTATTAAGAATTTCCTTAAAATTTAATTAAGTTAATTATTAAATCATTTTATAAAAATAAAATAGTTTGCTTATTTTGGTTATCCGACAAACTGACTTTTACTTAAAAATAACATTAAAAGTAAATAAATGACTTAAAAAACATATTTAAAAATATTATTGGATTACCTAATAGTTCCGTATCTTCGAGACATTTTTTAGCTCGTTCTCTAAACAATTTTTTTTTTTCACCTAAAGTTATTTCACTGATGTTGTTAGATCATTTTGGCCATCGTGCCAAATTCCAGGGCAGAACAGAGGGTCTAATCGAACTGTTGGGCGCCCTTTTCACGTACATTCCACACTTCAAAATAAACACATACAGTCACAAGTCACTCATGTACACCAGACTAAGTTAAAGAAGACATCTGAGACCTCGATATTCCGAAGAGGCCGGCCAAAAAACTCTAAAACTCCTCCAGCTACCAAAACTCACGTACAGATAAACAATAGCACGCCAAAGATGCATCCTGCGTCCCAATTTTCTCTCCCCATAACATTCGTCGTGACATGGCTGTTATTGCAAGGCTCGGAAATGCATTATATCCACTCACATTCTTCACTAATTAGAAAAGTCGTTTTAATCATTGTTAAGGGCTAATTGTAAATCCATGCGGAGATCCTCGTAGCGTGCATATTCCAAGATATTCGACTCTTTCTTCTCATCCCCATAACAACTTCTTTCTTGCTAAACCCATACCATTTGTCCATGCTGAGTCAGTATTCTAACAACTGCATGAGAAGAATCACTGGATGAATCTTTTAGGGATTTCCATTTCTCCTGAGGATTTTGCTCAAGTTTTTTCTTGTTAATGTCAAAGAATTAAAATCCATTTTAACGAAGTTTGTGTTGCTACGCGTGGATGCCCAAGTGTTCTGAAGTTGTGAAATCGTCCGCTACCTTTTCAATGATTTGTTTCTGTTGTATTTCATAGCAATTTTCGTCGCTCTTACGAATTCCTATTAATTATTTATCAATAAGTGAGATGTAAAAATAAAGATAAATTACGGAAATCCTTGAATAGAAATAAGGTCTTTTGAAATTAAAAAGGTGTTTTGTTTTGTTTTTCATTTTATTTATTTTTTAACTAATATTTTCATAGTTTTAGGTTTGTTTTAACTGAACACATTCCCAAGTCCCTTACTGTATTTTATTGTTACAAATAATTTCTCTCTGTGCAGAAAGTCTTTCCAAGAAAATGATGAAAACTTATCCTATCAGAACTGAACTAGCGTGGTTCAAACTGGGCTTACTGAATGCGAGTACGCTATCAAATATTGAAGAAGAAGTTACTTCAAATTTGCCAAATTTGTTTCAAGAGAAATGTACAACAAGACTCAGCAATTTTGAAGCTTTCTTCAAAGTCTGATAACTTCTTTCTTTAACCAAACTTCACAAGAAACCTGACATTTTGTCTCACCTTTTAGCCGCCTGTTTAATATTAAAGCTATTATAGCTAAGCTTAAAGGACGTAAAAAATTAATAAAAAAATATTGCATTTGTATAATTTGGTTGAATAATCATCATCTAACTTGGCTAAGAAAATACTTCACGATTTAGGCAAGGTACACATATATATTAATGCACTCAATAATTGCAGAATTACAAGATTATAATTTTAAAGTCGTACGCTTGGAATGCAGTATCGAAGGTGAAACGAAATGTGTGAAAGATGCAATCGTTATTACGAGATCTATTCTTTCTGAAAGGAAAGCTAACGGTAAACTCATCTACTTAATCTAAAAGTAAAGCTTTACCAGTTAGCTCATCTATTTTATCTAAAAGGAAAGCTTTACCAGTAAGCTCTTCAATTCTATCTTAAAGGAAAGCTAACGGTTAACTCATCTACTTCATCTAAAAGTAAAGCTTTACCACTAAGCTCATCTACACATCTAAAAGGAAAGCTAACGGTAAGCTATCTATTTTATTAGATAATGATAGACTCTGAATCAGATAATTATCATGAACGATTAAATTTGACAATAGAGAAACGTAGGGTATCTGAAACCGCTCACCATAAAGCACTTTACTCGTATATGCGTAGAAGGTATTCCTATTTTATTTTTTTATTTATTTTGTATTTGTTTTCTTTTTCCAGTTAAGAAGATATTTTTGATGGAGAAGAGCAGGAAAACGTTGCGCTACATTTTAATCCGAGGAGTCACAGATTTATCGGTGATGACAAAACCCATGGCCTAGCCCGTATCCCCTCGAACATCAGAAAGGAACTGCTAAAATGCTGATCTACTTTTGGAAGATGGGCAACTTAACTACAATAAATGTACTTACCGTGAATCTGCCTTCGAGTATCATCTTTCATCTCACTGCCAGCCTAACTGATAACAGTTCTGTTCGATTTGCTTTATATTGCCAACATTATATATGTAGCGAAAAAGTGGGAGAGAAATAATTACATTTATGGGCCAATCGATATCACATTTCTTATATTTGCATGTTATAGTGGGTAATACGTACTAACTAAGTTGTAGTGGGGAAGGTAGCAGACCAGGATGATGAGTCGTCGAGAAGCTGTCCTTGAACCAAGGTCAAGTTTGTTATGCTCGTATATCTGTTACAGTTCTTCCTAGGTGCCAAACTGCGCCTGCGGACCGTCTGCTAGCCTCTACCTGCCAGTCACTTACGCTAATTACAAATTCATAAATATATTTTTTTCAATGTATCCACATTTCTATTTCAAGTTTGATATTACGCAAAGCTTCTCCTTAAAGGCCTAACCAGATACTCATCCAATCGTCTTATACATAAATATTAACCTGATTTTCTCCTTCATTAAAATGAAAAATAAATTATTCAGCAGGTATTACACAAAGAGTTAGTAGTCTGAATCCAGATTATTTAATTAAATATTTCTTCTCCGCTTGTTTATTTGTCTCTAACGTAATGTATTAATATGTATTAATACATTTTATGGAAAATAAAAAAATAAAATTGTACAAATCAGGAGTGTAAACTGGCATGCCTTTCTATTTTCAATAATTCTTAAGGTTCTAATTCACAATTTTTTAATAACACATAATTTTCTGATTATTTGAGACGTATTTAAAATTTTTCAATATTATACTGTTTGTAAAACATTATACCCTTTTGAACTATACATTAAGTATAAATGTTAGAATGTACCACGTTAGTGTGTTTGAATTTATTTGTATCAGTTAGGTTCGATTCGTAGACCAGTTGGTTCTATCCGTCTGGCGTCACATGAGTAATTATGGCTGCATAATGATAATAATACTACAATGCCAAGGAAGAAGAGAGGAAAAAACCATACATTACCCCAAAATGTAAGTTTGCAGTGAAGTCTACACTAATGCTGCACGAGACCGAGACGAGGCGAGACTTTATGCAGTCTCAATCTCGGTCTCGGTCTCGGTCGCTCAAGTCTCGGTCTCGGTCTCGGTCTCGTCGAGATATCTCGGTCTCGGTCTCGTCGAGATATCTCGGTCTCGGTTTTTTTGAATTTTTGTTTAAGTATTAAAAGCGGTTTGCTATTAATAATCTTTTCAAAAAATGTTATTATTTTCTAATAATTATTTTAATTTATATATTGGTAATGAAAATGTGTGTAAAAGAAGACAACTACTTACACTTCAATGCATCATATAATACTATTACTGTTATATATCTTTATATAATTTCAAAAAGATGTTAAAAACGCGCCATATGAAAGACCCAAATAACATATCTGCCTGCTATAACAAGTCGATTCGGGAAATAAAAAATACACCTCCCAACAAACTTCCCGCTCCATTAGTTATGGCTGTTGGTGAAGATAAAGAATCTGATGATTCATCTTTTGACGACGACGACGACTGCATCAATATTTTTGCAACATTTGCTCAAAAATCAGCAAATATCACCGAAGCATGGAAGACAGAAATAATTAATTACACCAAATTAGACCAAGCACCAGTAGATGTTGACATTTTAGAATGGAGAATTCCTTCAAAAATTTGTCTAGAATGGCGAAAGATATTTTTAGTATCTGTGCAACTTCAGTGCCATCGGAAAGATTATTTTCGCAAGCTGCGATGATAATGACCAATAGAAGATCTTCTCTAACTTCTGACTCAGTAAAAGCTCTTTTATGAATCAATGTTTGCGCAAAGTGTATCTTAAAAACGAAAATTTGTGGCAATATTTTTTAGGTGCATAGATAGTCTTTTTTTTCAAATTCATTAATTCTAAAATTCTAAAATATAATTCAAATAATATCTAAGTTCAAAGTATTAGATTATTAATAGTGAAATTTATGAAATTGAATGAATGAATGATATGAATAGTGAAATTTAGTGAATTTATGTAAAAATTAGGTAATTCGAAGGGGGCCGCCACGGTAGCCGAGCGGTGCGAGACCTGCGAAGCTAATGTGTATTGTGGTACTGGGTTCGATTCCCGGTCTTAGGCCTTGTATTTTATTTAATGGTTAATATGAGAAATTTACAGTAAAGTATGTTTGCTAGTCGCCTCCGTCCGCGACACCTAATTGGTAGTTGGACGTAAAGCCCCACCTGAAAAAATAGGCGATTACTTTACTTTGCTTACTTTACTTATGTAATTCGAAGTCAAATAGATGTAGTAATATTGAACATATATAATAAAATCGTATCTTTTAATACTTAATTCAATACCCGTAATGATTATTTATTAATAAAGAACACAATTTTATAATTTTGTAGCTAAAAATTAATATTTGAAAAACCGAGACGAGACCGAGATTTGTCTCGTTTCTCGTGCAGCACTAGTCTACACCAAACCTTTCCAGAGAAGTGCCCTAAAACTATTATTTTTTTTGAAAAATTTTAGAAATTTCAGAGCTGCTCGAGTGTATGCTGAGGAGTTCCATGGTACCCTAGATGGATTACCGATTACCGGACGCCAAGTCAACGTACATACTTATTGTACATTCATCTTTTTTACTTGCTATACAGTTGTTAAATTCTTGAATAAAGAGAAAAACAAGATCTGTTATAACGAGTTTCAGGTACTAAAATCTTCAAGACCCTCCATTCCTTTAATAATTATTGGGAAAATAATGCAGGATTATGGTTTTAAAAGGAAAAAAAAAAAATTAATGATTTATAACTGTTTTTATTAATCAAAATAGTCTCCATTACTTTCTATACATTTCTGCCAACGTGTGGGTAACTTTTCCATACCCTCTGTATAGAATTTGGAATCCTTAGAATTTATAAATTCAGAAAACGCATTTTCCAATGTTTTTTTAAAATCGTAACTCGCAAAATATTGCTCACGAAGAAAAATTGTACAAGTAAATTTTACATTTAAAAAAAACAACAAAAATAAACGGATATTCATGTGCATATTGGAACATCATTTGTTCATATTCCAAGGATTTAGTCCAATTGGCGAGAATTAGCTTCTAGAGCGAAAACACAAGAAAATACACCCGAAAGTGGACAACAATAGAAATCCTTTCAACAGTGAGAACAAACAGTAGTTAGACTCAAACTCCTTCAACATACCAGCACATAATTCACCATTCATTCGGTAAGATTATTTAAGTCACGACTCTACACTTATTCAACTCAATAATTCATATTCATCTTCAATTTGTTCATTATACATTAGAATGGCTCGGGTTATTTAAGGTACATTATAGTGTGATTTACTATTTTGTTACTAGACTACTAGACTCAATTATTGATGTCTATTTCACCTTAATTCCATATCATATTATCTCATCATCTCCAAATTAAATAAAATAACTCTACTTCACAATGCCATGCTCAAAAAACAACACGGGTTTTCTCTTTAACATTAATTACTGGTGGTCTACTAAACTCGCTACTTCTCGCAGTCCTTCGTACTCAACCTAAAATATGATCCTAAGGGATACATCTTTGCTAAATAAACAGAGAATGTGTACAAGCTGGTCCTAGATTTAGAACAATCTGAGGAATTCAAAGCAATGGGGGTTTAATTTTCACATATGATTCAATTTAGGTAGTAATTATTTAAATTTTGCTAACAATTTTTTTATTATTTATCCTTTTAATGTAATTTACACCTGTACCTACAGGGTACAATACGTAAATGAGATAAGTGTATAAATAAATAACGTGGCAGACGTGAATGACGGTCATCCAGTGATGGCCGCCATTAGTCACCCAGCTGGTCACGAGGATTGTAGGGTAGCGTAGTTGAAGACAAGTTTGCAGCTAAAGGGTTGAGATTAAATGAGAGTTTTTGATGAAAATTGTTATATCGGATTTTGGCAAATTCGGAGATGAGTGGAATTTGGAGATTTGTATGTATTGTGTGGTTGCTAACATAGAATGGAGCGTCTACTATGCGGCGGAGTATTTTGGATTGGAATGTTTGCAGTCTATTGATGTTTGATTTTTTAGCTGTTCCTTAAGTCCATGTTGGTGTGAGAAGAGCTGTATAGAGTCGTCGTTTGTTCTGTAGTGAGAGTTTTGAGCGTTTGTCGAATAGTCTGGCTAGAAGTTTGTATCGTTTGTTTAGTTCGGTACGTTTAAGTTTCGTATGGGGGTTCCAGGTAAGTCTCTTGTCTAGGTACATTCCAAGGTACCGCACATGGTCGGCTGGTGGGATAGGTGTATGATGTAAGAAGACAGGTAATAGAACCTTGGTTAGAAAACTGGCGTATAAAAATTAACCCAACTAAATCTAAATACATAGTCTTCACACTCAAAGACAAACTCCACCACCTGTCTTCTTACAAAATTAAAACTTATTTAATATGAAATAAATTGTGTAATTAAGATAAAAATATTTCGATTTTAAGATTAGATTGAATAGAAACAAGAAAAAAAAAGGGAATATTGAGCCACTCTGTTTACATGTTTTATAATTATGTCACAGCCTATGTATGAATGGCTTTCTGATGGAACATACATTTAATTAATTGTTGTTTTGATACCACAAATTTGCTATTTTACATCACGTCACCAGCTAATTAAGTTACTTGGCAGAAGGTTATGAAAATTATATATGAAACGGGAAAACTAAAAAAACAATTGCCTATTCTAAAACTAAATCAGCGGCCGATTCAAACTGAATAATGTGGCACATCAATTGTCAAACAAGCAAAATGGATTTCATAATCCATAGCATCTGAATGTGACACCGTCCAGATTTACACCATAATGGCGCCAACTAGTTGACCTACTCATTAATACTAACCAGTAGAAACTTTCAATTAACATGGCGTTGCTCCAAACAAGTTACCAGTACAGACAATACAAAGCTGCATGGCAAACAGAACTCCGCAGCCAACTGCTAATTCTGTACCTGTGTAAATAATTAACAATTTAATACTATTTACTTTTACCTGGTCTAACAAAACTAGTGATTTTAATCATTTCTGCAATAATTGCTTCGTTTTTACCAATTAAGTTTTGAAGGAATAAAGTTTAAACTTCTAAGAACCCACTAGACGAATAGTTGTAAGAGAGAATAGATCTGCAAATTGTGTGACCTTGGTTTGGTGATTCCCCATTTTCAATGTCTTGGTTAATAGAGATGAAACGAGTTTATGCAACACTTATGGGAGATTGCATGTAACCTCCCATGTGGTTTTCAAGTAATTAAGACCCTGCTGTTCATCGATCAAAGCTAATATGGGCGGTCCTCAGACTTGAGTTAGTGACGAGGAATAAACACACGATTATAATCAACTCAAAAGACTATTAGACAACAGATCAAGATTATAGCTACAGGAAAACACTTTACTTAATCCGATATTGGCCTGTTGAGATGAACTGTGGAATTAAGCCAAACGATCTCAACAACTAAGGACATAAAACTTACAAAAAAATCAAAAAGTTAACACTAATCCTCATATCAACAGTGTAAGCTTCTTATTGTTGCTTCTATCAAGAAATTTCATAAAAGTCTACGGCACATCATAATGCCCTGTTGGATTGGCTTTCTTTTCGAACAGCACCTTCATCTATTTCAATACTACGTGCATTGCTGCCTACAGACCGATAAATGTTATTGAGATATCTAGCTAAATTAAAAGTTTTATCGGGAATTCCTTTTCAGCACCTTCCTTTCCGAAAGGCACTCGCCTATAGAGCTAATTTATAACCATGATACAGAATAGACTAAGGAATTCGTTAAGGGATTTGATTGACGTAAATTTCGAGATTGTCCTCAGCTGCAGTCTACATCGCTACTGTATTGCCACAACGTAATTAAAAACCTTTGCCGCAAAAGTTAAAGTACAAGCTCAATTAATTTCAAAAATTCATTACGTCATTAATGTATTTGAAAAATATCTGTATAGATAATTAAATTTATTATTTAATTATAAACTAATTTAATTATAAATTAATTATAAAATCCCTTTCATTACAGATCTTGCTAACACTCGTACCTTCAAATTTCATTCCTCTACAGCAGCTCATCCTAACCCTCTCATAGAACACCTATCTTCCTCCACATTACCAGGTAATCCTCTAAGGAGATTGAAGAGAAGATGGCCTCGTGATCTTCTCTTATCGTGAGAGCAAAGCACGTTACTGGAGTGGCACCACTGGGTGCCTTCTCCACTCATGATTTTCTTTTATTTCTTTTTTTTACCATATTTACTTGTTGCAACAACTGTTGCAGTGGTAAATTACAATAAAAGATAAATATATATATATAAACAATGGGTGAACCGGAAAGTATTTCGATTTTCTGAAAATAAACCCGCCTGGAGCTATTTCCTCTTAAAGATAGCGGTTTAGCAGATTAGCACCCTCTGAATAGTTAAAATTTGTTCAACGTAAATCTGGGATGATTGCGGGCAGAGATGATGTTGGTAATACATGCATTAGTCTAATTAGTTGTTGAAGAAAGACTAGCCAACTTGCTGGTGCCACTTAATTATGCAAATATTGATCATTCCCGCAAAAACTAATCATTGCGTCCTTGATACACATTCATCACATCAAAATTACTTTTCACATGAATAGATAATTACTTTATTATTAATTTCATGTATTAAATAATGCGATGAGTCCGCGTAATTCACTGAATGGTTTGTTGAAATCAATGAAAATAAGGGAGTCTAAAGAGAAACATAGACACAAAATGATCACATCAAGTTTATAACCTCACCAACTTCTCTCCTCGTATTGCGATTATAATACGAACTGATTTGAGCCAAAGACTGTCTAACTATTTATCTAGTTAACAAACAAATCATTTGCACGAAGTTAGAGATTATTTCAAATTGAAAACGATTTCTTCCTGCCAATTAATTGGTTCTCAGTCATGAATTCTGCCCTTTCCACGATCAGTTTTGTCCATAAATGACATAATTCAGGCATTCCATAATCACTTTTTTAGTACAGGTATTGACTTTCTATACAATTCTTCCTTTGGTGTATTTTTCAGAAACATTTTGTTCGTTTGGCCCAACAAGAAAATTACCTCTTATTAAATTCGAACATAGAAAAAATAAGATTAATGGCACAATTGCGTCTAATGGGTAAAATACTTGGAAGAATTATAATTAAGAAAGAAAAATTTGAATTTAACCCAACAAATACTTGCTTGCTATTGTAGTGGTTATATCAATGACGTTCGGGCGCGATTAGTAGCGTGTTACTCGATCTAGGCGCGCCTACAGCCTATGGCACTCTTAAATCTCCTTAACAATGAACACTAAAGCATTTTTTTTATAAAGGTTAGTACCTTTTTCTTGTTTTGAGGTCCGAAATTCATATTTTCAGTTAGGACACTTAACCCTGAAACACCCTGTATATATATTTAATTATTCAAAAAGAGAGCATTTACTTACAATATTCTAATTTTCAAGATGTTTAAGTTTCTGAAATAACATATTCTTTCAGACGATTACTTTACACTTTATTAAAGGTTTAGCTTCTTCTTTTTTTATGACACTGTTTTAATTGATAATATTTGTAAAAAGGATTAGTATAAACGAAACAATAAAAATAAGTAAATGAAATGTTTTTTTTTAATCCTTTTTCTTCCACTAGAATCTCACAATGCGTGAATTACAGTGCAAAAAAGTTAACGTATCTTTCAGGATCGTAGCAAACGCTTTCAATGGCTTCCTTTGCTTTCTCAATATCCAGACTGGGAATGTCACACATATTTATGAATTTTTGTAAATGAATGCGGACATAAGGATTCTGCAATATTAAAAGATTATCATTAAATATAATAGAGTACTTCCACAAACCAAATTAAAATAGTGAACATAAATAAATTTCGTTACTTTTGGCAGATTGAAGCATTTTTCAGAAAACAAAGAGTAAAGCTTCTTGTAGCAAGGAAAATTTTGTTTGTTAAGGGAATGCCTTCCAATCCTTATTTCGTCTTTAGCATCTTCGTCGAGATCTAACAAGTTATTAATAATCTTTTCCACGACTGAATCAACTTCAGATCGTTTCTTAAAAGAAAACATAATTGTAACTAAACGTCAGTAAAATAGAGAGAGAAAATGAGACAGATCTATATTAGAAAAAACTAAAATACAAATACCTTTTCCAGAGTATGTAATTTTGTTTTTAATTCTTTCCTCTTACTAGCATCCGTGTATTTTTCAAGTTGGTTCTTTAAAATTTGAATTGGGACATGTAAATTGTCAAAAACATCCTTAAACATAATAATAATGGTTAATGACTGCATCCATCAAAATAATTATTGAAATTAGTGAAAATATAACACAACGCCATTCACGCGAGCTGCCAACACAGGTCTATTTCTTTGTCTTTTAACCCTGCCAGGGATTCAGTGTAACTTAAAAAACTTGCTATACGATATTATGAAAAGCATGCAAATCTGCTACTGTTATATGAATTAATATTGCTTTTGCGACTCATAAAAATTGGCTTTAGGTGAACATTAGTGATGGGCTATTAGAGCGAATTCGTTCCAGTGGAACGAGTCCGATGGTGGAACGAGTTGATTCAAATCCCTATTTTTAAAAAAAGTGATTCCGCCCCGCCCCAAAAAATTGAGGCAAATTAAAATGAAAATAATTAATACTGTAGTCGTTTACACTAAAATAAAACTGACTTGAGGCTACTATGTAGAAGTTCACTGACACATTCAAACTTGAAAGAGGAATCCACACCAAAATACAAAACCTGGCGAGCTTAAATACTGATGCTTGAAGAATAAAATAAGTTCCAAGGTTTTTTTAGAATATCAATTCTAAAATAATATTCATTTTATTATTTTGTTAATTTCTAAACAAAAGTAGGGGTCGATCTAAGACAGGGAGTCGAAGGAAAAATAATTTCGTACCCAATATAGCGAACCTTGCAAAGAAACACCAGGCACACCCATCTCATTAATTAAACAGCAATGCTGTAGTTACTTTACTTATTATTTAATATATTTTATTTTACATAAAGAAAATGCTGTGTGCTTAATCGAAGACTTTCCCAGAAAGAGAAAATGCAAGGGCAACCATCTGATCTGCAGCACAAATGTTTAGCATGCAAAAGCGAAACTGCGGTTATTCAGCCCCCGAATAGCGGGATGGCGATTTTTATTCCCATCTCAATAACGCTTGAAAGCGTGCCTGGGTGCTTAGAATAATAACTACATAGCAAGCTTAACCAACAGTTGAAAAGTATTCCAGCAGAACCCAACCTCATTGCTACGAACAATGAAAACATGCCTCCATTTCTCGGTAGATTCTCCAAAAGAATCATCTTTGAAGGGTACCAAAGTACCCTTTGATTAGTCAAAACTTATGAAAACACCAAAATTCAAAGTTAAAAAAAAAAATTCATTATTTAGTGGCACTTCATCATTTGATTCAGGATAAAACAATATTGTGAAATATTCCAAATTAAAAAGAAATACTTTTAAAACAAATTTATACTCACTATCATTGGTTCACTTTTTATTTCATTTTCAACAGAATTAACGCTTTTCTTTTTTAATCCTAATACATCCTCCAATTTTGTGTTCCCTATATCTAAGTCACCATACTCTTCAACATGGCTTGTGTTCGTACGAGTTCTAACTCTTTCAAACTGATGGTGGAGATCATTATGTACTAGACTTTCCTAAACAAATTAGTACATTAAACAACTAAAATGAATTCATATTTAATTCATTTTAATTAATTATAAAATCTCAAAAAACAAAAACTCACAGAACTCATATCTTCCATCCAATTAACGCTGAAAAAATCACCCAAATAAGTATTCCTTTTATCATCATAATAGCACGCATAAGAGCTCTCAAAAGGGTCAGCAGCGGTGGTAACAAATACTAAAAGCAAAATCCAACACTTAACAGTAAGTTAATTTTTTCACAATGAATTTAATAATATTATTGCTGGGTTCTTCACTGACTAAAAAGTTTGTTTAAAACTAAGTTGATCTATATTTTAAAACACGCACTTGTCCTTTAAAAATTTAACAATAAGGTCAGAAAAAGAAACTTCTACTCTCTTTCATATTTCTAGTTGTCTTAATAATATATAAAAGTAACCCAATTTTTCTTATATGAAATTATTTTTACTTATTTTTAAGTTCTAACTTTTTTTTGCCATTATCAATAGCACCGTGAAATATATCTGTACCTCGGAGGGAAAAGGCACCATGTCCACTTTTTCGATTTTCAGATTTTGGCATCATTTTACAAATTTTTTGTTGCTCTTTCTATAGGTGTAAAGCACTATGTCCTATGTTTACTATTAAGCAATTTATGTATTTTTAAAAAGCACCATGATACTTCATTACTTAAGGGTAAAAGGCACTACATGGGCATAAATTTTTTTCACAATGGAGATCAAAATAAAATATTTTAAAATATGGGAGTTAAAGTGGCCATACCAACTATAATAATTACGGTGAGAAGTACAGGAAAGAGTATAACCGGAAAAGTGGAACAAAAAATGAATTTGGGAAAATATCTTCATTTGGCACCCCTGTAAAATTTACTTTTTGTGACATGGTGCCTTTTCCCTCCGAGGTACAGATATATCAAATATACTCCAGTTCATACGGGTAGTATAATAGCACAATTGTTAGTTAAATATATTATAAAGAGAGATTATTTCAGTTCCACAATAAAGTAAAATGTTTACACTGAAAATCAGTAATTTATTGCAATTAAAGCTAATTTTAATGCTAACTCAACCTTAGTTCTTTCCATTTTTTAATAAACTTTGTCTTTATACGATTATTAACAGTATTAAACTATTATTTCCCTTATAATTTTGTGAACCTGTATTTAAGAGGAAAATATTTAGTAGTAATTATAAGTACCAGAATACGTGATTTTGCTGTATAATTATGTTGTATAAGTTGTATTTACAAACGATATTCTCGTCGGGCTTAAAAGTGAAATCGGAAAAGCATGACATGATAGAATATATAAAGATACATTGGACCTGAGAAAAATTTTATTCCAACAAAAAACAAATGTAACAAAAAAAAGCTAGCCCAAGCTAATGTGATTTAGGGAAAACCTAGATCAACTTTATAAGGGAAGACGGTTTTTATTTATTTTAAAGAGCGGCAGGGATGGAAGCAATATCAGAGACAATAATTTGTATTGAGGATAATTGTTAGGGTTAACAGGGGGAAAATAAGAATACTGAATATATATAAACAACAACACAATAATAAGAGTTACATTACAATCATAATTAAAGTAAACACATTTTACAAATTAAATTTTATCTTAAGGGCATGTACATACAGTCGAGAATAACACACTAATGATATTAAGATATAGGAAGCGCGCAGCTTCTCCCTTTGCCCCACTCTTCCAATAGTGACAACCAAGACTTGCTGAATGCCAGATATTTTATTTCCTTAACAATAATAAATCAAAAGAAAGAAGAACTAAATCCGCAATGAAGTTTCCTCTAAATAATTAGATACAAACTGAAGAATTCTGTTTTTCATTTATGGCCTGACAAGATTTGACGTAATTGGCGTATGGAGCTTTTTCACTGCTTTACTACAAACCACTGCGTAGGCTTCGTACCTTCCTTGATACCTATTGATTGTGTTTGAGCAAAGAAAATACTCCTTCATTAATTTTATTAAGATACGTAAGCACAATAAAGTAGGAATATTATTCTTCGCTTAAAATGCTTATCTTTATCGCTGCCATGAAAAATAGTATGCCAAATGAACATTGAGAGGAAAGTGAATTGTCTCTTATATAGATCTGAACTGAGGAACAGTAGATTAATGAAAAGCCGAGATTTACATACAGGGAAAATGGCAAGTCTGTAGTTGAAAAGCAAATGCCCAAAACTAAAAGGCCTTCCTTAGGAAAGTAATTGATGGACTGGGAGGTACAGGCACTTTAAAGCAGGAATAAGCTTTAAGCTTAGTATTCTAACGATGAAAAAGAGCTTTAACTAAGAGTAGAAAATTAAATACCAACATTTTTTTATATAATAAAAAAAATACTCACTATTTAGATCATCATCTAGAAGGTTGTCAAACATGGATCCAGAGTAGCATGCTTCAACATAGAGTACTAACTAAAATCGTTTATTAAATGAAATTAAATATTTTTTTTATAAACTAAGCATTATGATGAATTATAGCAAAAATTTAGTGTACTACCTTAGAAAACTGAGAATTGTGGGCCATACTTTTGAGAGCTTTTATAAGATCGTCAGCAGCTAAATCGTCATCAGGGAAGCACAAGACTCCTGGACCGCCATGATCAACAAAATTGACGAAGATATGATCATTTGGTTCACTTGAAACAAAAACAAACAAAAAATAGCTGCTGAAAAACTCACAAATTTCTTTTTTCAAGTCTACCTTAGATTTTTCTATGTTTCAGAAGTTTATTAAATGTTTTATTATTTTGAAGTAACTAGAATGGCGAGAAAAGTTGTAGATTACAGCCACTTAATTGTAAGTAATTTCACTAAGGTGTTTCGACAATTCGGAAATGTTTTCCATAAACACACTAGAGCTTACGATTTTCCTCAATCTATGAATACCAGGACTATATTTATTTCTCCGAATATTATATGGAAAGAATACATGAAGAATTTACTGAACAAGAAGTTGCGCAGTTTCACAAAAGTAACCAAAGAAACATTTCCTGAATTTTTTGTTCCTTCCTTCGATTTTTCATAGTGAGATATTTTATTTTCACGTAGACTACTTGCCAAAAGTGTTCAGGAAACACCAAAACAAACATTTTCATTGAAGTTCAAATTATAAAGATTTGATTCGATTTCCTCTTATAAACTCAGGGAGATGTGAAAAAAAAATATGTATCACACTATCTTCACTTTTTACAATTCTTGCGATCCTATATATCTTTTCAAAAATTATTGGCTTATTTATTAGTAGACTTCCCTTCAAATCTAAATAATCATCTTTAACGAACCGCACTTTTCCTAAAAATATTCATGATTACGTTTGCAAAGAAAATCGTTAAGAGCGTTTCTAAGTAATTAAGAAAAGCTTTCAAAAACTATCGTTAAAATCTACTTCTGGTAGATTGATTTAAAAACAGATTTCATAAAGTTCGGAAAGTATTTGATTACATCTTTAAACACAAGACTTATGAGGCAGCAACAATTCTTCTACCAGGTTACAACTTCGAGGAAACGTTTTAAAAATCTGTATACACCCTATACCAACCTTTCGATAACTCTTCCACTTCCAATTCCTAGAACTGCAGACTTATTTCCAGTGAGCACATGTAAAAATGTTTGGGGATTCACGTTCTGTAAAAAAAATCATTCATTAAAAGGTTTCAGGCAATCTTTTTAGAATAATTTAATCCCCTCTTGAGTTCATTCCATCAAGTGAATTTGAAATGGGCTTTGCATTAGAAAAGATCTCTTGTTTCGGAAAACAATAATTAAAAAGAAATCGATTAGTATTTGTCTAGTTATTTAAAAGTAAGAGAATAGAGAAATATTTCTATAATATTCACAGCCAGGCCAAACGCATCTACTTTCTAAAAAGGCCGAGAATAAAAATACCATACATAAAACTTTTTTAGGCAAGCTACAATCAAAAATAATTTGAGATATAGAAATGAACACAAATTATTACAAATTTTTCAACGAAATAAAGCACTTCCAGTTTACAGTTATTTGTTTATCTGCACCCAACATTACCGCTATTTATCATTAGGTTTTATTTTTCCTAATTAGCCGGTGGTTTGTTTTTATATAGTGGGTGATTTGTCTGTTTGTATAGTTTTAAAGGCACTGTCCATATAGTTGTGTGTAGATTAAATTTTAATTTTCTTTGTCCTAATGTAGTTATACAAGACTGGGTAAGTGTTTGGTAAGTCAGTATAGTGTTCAAATTTATTGGAAGTGGGCAGTACGTCTGTAATATTGCCTTCCACAGCTGATCCCTTTAGTTCTTGTTCTTCTGTAGTCCAAGATGATGTAATTTGCTTCGGCTGTTGATTTCTTGTCGCAGGAGCATTAGTTATAACTTTATAGTTACAAATTAAATATTTGCATAGCATTTTCACTTCATTAAACATGGTTCTCCCGAAAATTGTTATAATTATTATTTATTTAATATTTTTATTTATTGTGGCTATTCTACGCAAACAGATTTGAGCTCATCTAATTAAGGAAATTATACAACCCTATAACCCCCCCCCCCACAAACATTTTATCGTAAATACATTCAATTGATAACATAAATATTATCCACTAATTTAGTAGTTAGACCAATGACTGCCTGAAAAATGCTTTTTTTTAATTTTACGCAATATCCACAACATTTTAAAATATACTCTTCAATTTCTTGACAAGCCTTGGGGACAAATTTTCACTTTATTTGGCCCATTCTTTAGATCTAAGCAGATATGCTTTGTGAGACTAAGAATCATTTGATCCCAAATAATAAAAACAAATAAACGAGTACTACTAGGGCTGTTCTTGATCATTGAAATGTTTTGATTGTTGACCATTGTATTCATTTCCTAATATTTTAACAAACTAATTTCTTGTTAGTGACTAAACCTTATGTACCTTACCTTTCCTGTGTAATCCTTTGGTACTCCATGATAAACATCTTTTCCACCTGGTGAGTTAATAATAACACCTGGAGTTGGGTTCCTGTTAAAAAATAAATAAATAAATAGCATCTGAAGGAAACATTACATCAAAATGCATCTGAAAAAAACTAACTGTGAATTATAAGCGATATCATCTGCCATCATAACAATGATATTTTCATCGGGAATACCATTCGAATGCAAAATCTGATAAGCATGACAAACATCGGCCTAACAAAAAAAAAATATTATTTTCGGTATTACATCACAGTGTGAAAAGAATCACAATAAGATTACCTGGTGTCTATAATTTCCATATCCATCAGATCCTGCAACTAAAAAAGCCCATATTTTACCACCACCCGGTTTAGATGGGAACCCATAAGTGCTAACTACTAATATCAAAATAAAACACCCTAATAACTGTAAGCTATACATTTCCCAGCACTTACAAAACTTAGGTATGTCGTACAAAGCAAACTTTTCGCTTTTAAAACCTGAACATACCTTATGTTAGAACCATTGAGCTTTCCCATCAGTTATATACTACATTCTCTTCAGTTTAATCAATGCGATAGGGAAGACTAGAATGACACAATGATTTTGTAGTGGGGATTATAGGTAATTGTTCCATCAATCTTCTTGACACTAAAACTTACAAACATTGTCTTCGGGTGCTACTAAGTGTTTTAATTCATAAACAACCTTTCAAAATTAAAGTGGCGCTATTTAATTCAAGGGCTATGATGAAGTCATACTGATTAATTGATTTTATTTTATTTATGATTTAAGGCGCTTCAACATCTAAGATTATTGGCGCCCGGAGCTTTTTTCAGTGCACTGCCGGCCTCCGGACAATGTTCTCTCGTTACAGACAACACTGTCCATCACTGGAAGAGAAAATCTAAGGGTCAGCAGCTGGATTCGAACCCGGGACCTCCGCGTGGGAGTCCAGTATGCTAACCGCATAGCTTATCCCTTCCTTATGATTAATTGATGATTTTATTTAATTTTGTTGAGCCTATTTTTAAACAACAAAAAATAAGAATTTTTTTTGTTTGTTTTAATTATTTATTGTAATTTACCACTGCAACAGTTGTTGCAACAAGCAAATATGGTGAAAGAGAAAAGAAATAACAGGAAATCATGATTGGGGAAGGCACCCAGTGGTGTCACTCCAGTAACGTGCTCAGCTACTGCTCTCACGATGAGAGAAGATCACGAGGCCATCTTCTCTTCAATCTCCTTAGAGGATTACCTGGTAATGTGGAGGAAGATAGGTGTTCTATGAGAAGGTTAGGATGAGCTGCTTACAAAAGTAAGTATAAGGAAAAAGAAGAATCCCTTAACCAAAAGTACCTGTTCACTTTTTAAAATGTTGTCTAAACATCTTAGTTTTGTCATTTGGTATTGTAGATCTATAATTTTTAATTGAATATTTTTTCTGGATACTCAGTTTTGGGGAGGGCTGTGGATGATTGCCAATGAAATGTCATTTCATTAAAATGAACGGTTTTAAAAACTATTTAATGTGAGTAAAATTCCGAATTTTAATAAAATTTATATGGTAAAACTATGACAATCATTGTGAAGAAAGAACTTTCTTCTTTTTTTTTAATACAAATGTTGAGAAATGACTCAATTCTGTTTTTTTTTAAGCAAGTTTGTCTAAGTAAACAAGATACTTCTTTTCTTGTAACTAGTGGACAAGAAATAACAGATTTATCATTGTTAACTGATAAGAAAAACCGCATTGACGCTATCATAAACATATACATATGCACAGATAACACAAATTTTGGGAAATTTATTTTTAAAAAAACTTTAAACACAAAAGCATCATCAGAAAAGTATTTAAAATGATTATTTATGGAACCACATTTCATTTTATTTTTTTTGCAATTTATTAAATTTACATTTTGCTTCTAACAATTGGTATCAAATGCAATTATTCGTAAGAAATTTCTAGATGTAAGTAAAGTAACCGCTTATTTTTTCAGGCGGGGCTAAACTTCCAACTACCAATTAGGTGTAGTGGTCGGGGGCGGTAGCTCATACTTTACTATAAACAGTTTTTTCTAACAAATAAAAAGTAATCATACGCGGGATTAGAACTGGGGTCTCCCCAGTTTCTTATATTTAAAAAAGAAGAAAAATGGGATTAGAAGAGAAAAAGATTCTTATGTTACAGGTGCTCAAAAAAAACAAAGAAAAATCAATAGAAATCAATAAAGTACCCATTAAAGCACCTTCTTTTTGGCCTGACAAACCTTCACATTTGATTTTTTTAAGGTAGAAGCGAAATTTGCTTTAAAGAGAACACCTTCAGAACAAACAATATTTATCTAGCAGCACAATAAGACTTGCGGATAATGGACTTGTGGCAAATCATTTTATCTAACGAAGTTCAAAAACATACAAGGCAAAAGAAAGACTGTTCACGAATTAAAAGGAAAGACAAATAAAAAAAGCTACTAAACGAAATTGAACTTGGTGACAATAAGCCAAATCAACTTCCAAGAAAAATGATAAACTTATCGGGAACTGTGATTTCCGAAAAGTTAGAAAAAGGGACAATGGCGCACTGCGGAGATGAATATCCAGATAGATATTCCATTCCAGGAATAGAGGAATCAGCCCAAATATTTTTTCTAAAATAGAGTACTCCGTGCTTTTCAAAACACCTTTAGTGAAAGGAGATGTTCAAAGGCAACCGTAAATACTGCTTTTGGATTGAACGACTTCAACTTTGGATGTAGGAACGCCCCTAGTATTATCTTCTTAAGTTTTGCTTCGTTAATCTTAATGATGTTTCGGTTGCCTCAAATATTTTATACAACTGCCACAGAAGTATTTTACATCTCTAAAATCTTACGTAAGCTTTTTTGGCCAATTTCTTCAAAATGGAATCGGAATAAATGTCAGGAAATCTAGTTTCTATCTATCAAAAGTAAAATTCATTTATCTCATCTCTCCAGATCCAGAACGAGTTCTGTAACTGTTAGCCAAACATTGTCTGTGTTAAATATCTCTGTGCTTTAATTGCGGATTTGAGGGTTCTATGGTTTGGTATGAGTCAATATTAAGTTCCACAAATTTGGATTTTTTTAAATTTGAAATAATTCAGAAGAAAAAATCGTCCTTGGTCGATTATTTCCTTGGCAGGGACTCCAAATGTTTCAATCCATGAGCCGTCACAGATTGAATATCTTTGATATTACTTTGATACTATTTTTGGCCAATTCAGTTCAGTTAGTGTGTCTGTCTACGCACTTTAAACGAAATGATGGTTTTGGTTTTCGACCGTAGTTAATTGATGAATTTTGGGGAATATTGGGGTGCGGTCAGTAAATTCAAAAGCAAATTTCTTAAAAGTCGTAAAGTCAACTTTGGACGGAAAATGTTCTGGAAGGAGAAAATATAAATCAACATATCAAAATACTTTTTAAATAATTAATTATGTTGTACTTTTTTTATTAGAAAAAAAGATGCACATTTAAAAATAAATAGTTTTTGAATTTTATTTGTTAAAAATATAATTGTTATAAAAGTTGCTTGAAACATTTTGTTTTTTGAATTAATTGAGTGTGGTGCGTTCAATAGAAACTCTTATTTTCATAGATTCTATCCCATGGAATAATACATAAATGTATATGTAAGTAAGTAATTGCCTATTTTTACGTACAACTACCAATTAGGTATCGTGGACGGTTGCGACTAGCAAACATACTTTGTTATACATATAACATAATGTTAAACTTTGTTTGCATATACATAAATGTACAAGTATTTATGTTAGAAAATTAATTTGACATTAAGAAAAACGTCAAAATTCTTATTTTTTTGATGAAATTATTGTATTATGTAATAATATGAATACAGTAAATGAAAGAAACAAATTTCATTTATTCATTTCCTTATTAATAATTAAATTCTCATTTCGTCAACTGTTGAGGAACTTTTATTAAAATCATTTTTCTACTGACGATAAGATAGGACTAACTGAAATAGAGTCTTATATCTTCTACGAGGTTAAATTGTGTAATGAACATTTCTAGCTCTTACAATGAAACTGATCAACAAAAACTTGACTGTTTTAAAATTAAAGTTAAGTTAAGTAAACGGCAGAAGGAACACAAGTTTTTAATGATATTACCTCGTATAACATTATTTCAAGTATTTCATTTATATTTCAGCCAGATTAAAACGTTCGAAAAAGTTAATATTTATTGTGAATGTTTTTCACTTTTTCCCCATTCTTCTGAACTGAGTTCTTTTACTAGAATTAGGGCTTTCTTGTTGCTTTAACATTAAGACACATTTGAACAATGTCGTCATAAATCCTAACAGAAGTTACTACAAATACTTTTGGAATTTTTTTCAAAATTGGTTTCACTGAAATAGAATTATAGAATCACATTTACATTTATATTTTTAGAATTTATTAGATGTTACCCCTCACGCTGGCCAATTTCACTTATAAAATATTTTTTTCATTAAAGAGTAACATTTGTAACTAGCTATTTACATTAGATTGATGTAGACAAAAGTTTAATCAAATCAAATTTGTAACACGAGCAATCAAATTATTATTAATGCGTGAGTTTTTAAGACACGCTATTGCACTCACTTGCGTAAAATAGATAATGACGCTAAAAAATTATTTTACACTTTACAAAAACAAACGATTTTCGGTGTAGTCCTACAGCAGTATGAATAGGTATTGTAGGTTTCAACCTACAATAAATATTATCAACATATGTTCATCCTTCTCATTCTTTAATTTGAAGGTTACTGGCCTAAGTTGTTATGTTAAATTATATTATTTTATTTTTATTTTTTATGTATTTGAGACGCCGGACTGTGTTCTCTCGATACAGTCAAAACTATCCACTCTACCAAGCAGTGAGCTGTAAGTTTCTAGGAAGTGAAAATCTAAGAACAGCAGCTGTGTTCAAACTGCATTGGAAGCAGGGCCAGATTTTCCTATAGGCTAACTAGGCTTCAGCCTAGGGCCTCAAGATCAAGAGGGACCTAAATTCAAATCGTTAGCAAAATTAAAATTACACTATTCTAAAAACAGTACTGTCAATGAATACTTTCTTATTATAGGAAACAACTTTTATTGCAATTACTATCAACAATAATTATAATACAATCTGCTATTAAAACATATGTTACCCTAACTAAAACATTGATAACTCAACTTCGATCCCTTACATCTCCCTCTTTTAATTCGCTACTTTAAAGTTAAGAACAATCGTAGTCTTTATATTTTTCTGGCCTTTTAACCTTTCTTATGAATCGTCTATTCCGCCATAGTTCTCCTCCCTTATTCATCTTTACATCGTAAGATTTCTTCCTATCACCATGGCTTCCTTTTACTTTGCCTGGCTCCCATCTTCCTTCCCTCTGTACCATCACCTCTTCACCCTCCTGTAACATTGGTAACTCCTTCTTCCCTCTGTTATAGTAAACCTTCTGCATCTCATGCCTCTTCTTAAGAGCTTCTCTGATTCCTTCAAAGTTCCTATGTATAGGATTGTAGGGCAAAAGCCCCCTAACTTTACGTCCAAATAGTATCTCTGCCGGTGACGGTAATTCCTCACTAATTGGTGTGTTTCTATATTCTAATAGACATAGTTCCATCTCTTTTTTGCCTTCGCTCGCCTTCTTCATCATTTTCTTTATTGTTTGAATGTGCCTTTCTACCATTCCGTTTGACTGAGCATTGGTCGGGCTAGAGCATCGGTGTTCAAAGCTCCATTCCTCTGCAAATCTTCCAAATTCTCTTGAATCAAATTGTTTTCCACCATCTGACCTTACAATTTTTGGGATACCGAAACGTGCAAACACAGTTTTCAATAAGTTGATTACTCCTTGACTGCTTAATGAATTCAATACGCTTACTTCCACGAATTTTGAAAAGTAATCCACTATTAATAAATATGATTTTTCGTTGAACGCAAATAAATCCACACCAATAAGCTCCCATGGTCCCTGAGGTATCTCCAGACTTTGTAACGGTTCTCTAATATGTGCCTTTTGGTACTTCATGCAGACTGTACATTGCCGTACGAAATTTTCAATATCATTATTTATGTGCAACCAAAACACACACTCTCGTGCCCTGTATTTACATTTTTCTATTCCCAAATGGCTGTAATGTATTTTTTGTAACGTATCCTTCTTGAGGCTTTCAGGAATTATGATCTTATTATTTTTTAGCAAAATTCCATTTACTTCTGTTATGTCCTCTTTTAGATCCCAGTATGGCTGCATTTTATCATTGAGCTCCGTTTTTTCTTCTGGCCAGTTTCCTATGAGCCTTTTTAATTCCCTCAAACATGGATCTTTGCTTGTCTCCTCTCTTATTTGGTGCCACCTTTTGTCTGATATTGGTATGAAGTTATTAATTAGATTCACCTGAGCCACCAAACTGTTCTCTATCCATTTATCAAAGACGTTGTCTTCTTTCGCTCTCGTTCTACTCAAGGCATCTGCTAGTAGTAGGTCTCTTCCTGGTGTATATATCACTTGTATATCATACTGCTGTAAGGCTATTCTCATCCTTTGCAATCTCAACGGGCACTTTATCAATGGTTTCCTAAAGATTGTTTCTAGAGGTTTGTGGTCTGTTTCAACCACTACTTCTGATTTTCCGTATATGTATTGGTGAAATCTGTGGCAGGCAAAGACGATGGCAAGCATCTCTTTCTCTATCTGGGCATAATTTTGTTGCGTTTCCGTCATTGATTTGGAGGCGTATATAACGGGCAAATTGTCTTGTAACAGCACCGCAGCGACTGTATCTCTGGAAGCATCAACTGTTAGTCTACAAGGTTTTTTCCTATGGTAATACTGCAGGACTGGCTGACTGGTCAACATGTTTTTTATCTCATTCAGGGCCTTCTCTTGATCCGAACCCCACTGCCACGCAACATCATTTTTTAGTAGTTCCCGTAATGGTGCCGTCACCTTTGCAACATTTGGCAAGAATTTTCCAACGTAAGTCACCATTCCCAGTATTCTTTGCAACTCTTTCTTGTTGTTGGGTGTCTCTATTTGTATGATCGCTGCAATTTTATCTGCATCCGGTTGTACTCCCTTAGCCGTTATGATGTGACCCAAAAATTTTACCATGTTCTTTGCGAAACAACATTTTTCTATATTAAATTTTATGTTAGCGTCTTGTGCTCTTTGCAACACACTCATCAGAATTTCATCATGCTCCTTTGCCGATTTGGCATAAATTAACAAGTCATCAATATATGTTATTATCCCTTCAATTCCTCGAAAAATATTCTTAAATCTTTTGTGGAAAACTTCCGGTGCACAGGAAATGCCGAATGGTAATCGCTTGAATTTATATCTTCCATTTGGCGTAGCAAATGTGCATAATTCTGAACTTCGTTCGCTTAGTTTTACTTGATAAAATCCTTGTGAAGCATCCAGAGTGCTGAAAATATTTGCACCCGCTAGTCTGCTCAAAATCTCTTCTTCCGTTGGCAGATCAATGTACTCCCTTTCAATATATTTATTTAAATTCTGTGGATCCATGCATAATCTCACATTGCCATTAGGTTTCTTTACTATTACCACAGGATTTACCCATTCAGTGGGTCTGTCCACTTTCTCAATTATCTCCAGCTGTTCTAATCTGCCTAACTCTTCCTCTAATTTATCTATGAGGGCAAATGGTATCTTGCGCGCAGTATGAACTACAGGATTATAATCCTCTTTTAACTTTATGTCAAATACCTCTGACATGCAACCAATACCTTCGAATACTCTTTTATATCTATTTACAATCTGTGTGCAATTATCCTGTCTAATTGCGCTTATGCGACGATCTATAAGATTTAATTTTTCGGAAGTTTTCAATCCTATAATTGGTGAACTATTGTTATTTCTTGTTTGGACGACATAAAACTCTTCGTTAGCTACAAAATTATTTTTCGTCTTGAGCTGTAAGTAACATTTCCCTAGCACATCTAATTCCTCATCATTGTAAGTGGTTAACTTAGCTTCCGTCTTATACAGAACTCCCTTGTTTGGAATTTTCTCATAAATATGTTTAGGTAATACATTAACCTGAGCTCCTGTGTCTATCTTAAAATTGATGAACACATTTGGTTGAACCTCAAATGGAACTTTCCATTCCACCATATTAATCCCCTCAATCGTAATGGCCTCCAGCCACAGACGTTCAGTTTCATTTTTGTTCCTTTCTTTAAGTTCTTTTATGGCTTTTCCTTCTGACTCACAACACCTCGCAAAATGGTTCATTCTATTACACAGATTACAGGACTTGCCAAATGCTGGACACTTATTCGCCAAATGAGTTAGACCACAATATCTACAGTTACTAGTAGTTTTTTCTTTTCTGGCAATGAAACTATTTTTCTTATTATAATTTTTTAAAGCATCCACACATGCTAAATTTTCGAAATTTTTCATCTGAACAACTGTATTCTCATGTAATTTGCAAATGTCTATCACTCTCTGTAAAGTAATATCGCCTTCCTTCAAAAGTTTTTCTCTTAATTTATCATCTTTTAACCCACAAATTACCCGTCCTCTGATGAGCATGTCTTCCATTTGTCCAAATTCGCAGGATTGGGCCAAATTCCTCAATTCTGCCACATATTTTTCTATATTTTCCTCCGCACTCTGATTACGCGTAAAGAACATGAGCTGTTCGAAAACAACATTTTTTTTCGGCAAGAAGTATTGATCAAATTTTTCTATTAAGCTCTCAAAATTATCAACTTCTTTTTTTTGAAATTTAAATGAATTGTAGACTGGCAAACTTTCTGGTCCTAAGGCGTGTAATAATAAAGCACACAAACGCTTACCCGAATTCTTACTTGATGAAATGCCACTGGCAGTGACATAGATCTGAAATTGTTGTTTAAAAATTTTCCACTTATCAGTAACATTTCCTTCCCAATTGAAACCCGTCGGTAATTGTAGATGTAATATGCCATCTTCCGACTGCGCCATGTCAATGAATACTTTCTTATTATAGGAAACAACTTTTATTGCAATTACTATCAACAATAATTATAATACAATCTGCTATTAAAACATATGTTACCCTAACTAAAACATTGATAACTCAACTTCGATCCCTTACAAGTACCAATAACAACATGTTTCATTTAACATATTGATATACATATGTCACAGTATCGTAGTGATGAATTTTTATCTCTCATGTAATTTACAAACTTAAAAATGGGAGGTGAAAGGGCCTCATAAGTGGAATAGCCTTTGGCCTCTTTTCATCTAAATCCGGCCTTGCTAAGCATGATTATTTGTGTATATATTATGTTTAGGTTATCCGAGCGGTTAGAGGCGAGACCTGCGAAGCTAATATGCATTGAGGTACTGGGTTCAATTCCTGGTCTTAGGCCTTGGATTTTATTTAAAGGTTAATAAAAGAAATTTACAGTAAAGTATGTTTGCTAGTCGCCTCCGTCCACGACACCTAATTGGTAGTTGGACGTTAAGCCCCGCCTGAAAAAATAGGCAATTACTTTACTTTACTTTTTATTATTTTGATAGAGTTTTTGGATACGTAGAACGGGTTGTTTTCTCCTTAATTAGAGTGATTTTTGATAAGTTAGCGATAGGTTGAATACTATCATTTGAAAGACAGTGTCATTTGTAATTTATGAACAAAGATGTTCATAGTTGTCGACTATTAGAGAATGTAACGGTTAGTTTCAAAATAGTTATCCTTATCACAATACACCTTTTACTTGACCAAACTAGGTGATAGTTCCAAATTAGTTCTTTGTTCTTTGCAAAGATTAAAAGCAAAAACGTCTCTTTTTGTTGTAAGATTTGACTCAAGCTTACATAGCTATTGTCATTACCGAAAAACACCCTTTTCACTCAATCACTTTTACTAGGCTAGGTGTAATTTTCTAATTCATAGTTTTACTCGCAAAGTGGAATGAAAAAACGTCTATCGGTGTTTAAAAATTTAGTACTGAACTAAATATTCGTTGCTACTACTGAGAAACTTCTTCTCTTAGCCAATCTAGCAGTTAGTTCCTAATTTAAGGAACCTTTTACTAAGTTTATAACGATGAGCAAAATGAAAAGGAACCAATTCTGCTGAAATATTTAGCGCTACCGAAATTGTGTAGTTTATATCACAAAACACATTTTATTTACTGGCAAAACTAGATTATAATTTTTAATTTTTTTTTTGTTTTTCACAGTGAAAGAATAAATGAAAAGAAAAAGAACAACCCCGGTTGCAATATTTAGTTTTCGCTTAAAAAGATGTATTACCAATCGCTAAGCACCCTTATATTGGACAAACGAGGTGTACATTCTAATTTTACCCTTGTTTTTTGCAAAGAAAGAAAAGAAAAAATACAACTAACTGATACTAAGTACTGTCTAAACTAGCTAATAGTTTTTAATTTATCTTTCGTTACTTGCAAATCAATGAAAAGAAAAATCTCAAACCATGTTGTAATATTTGGTGTAGGCTAAAATAACCGTTGTAATTACCGCAGATCACCGTTTTTCTGATCAAAGTACCAGTTACATTCAACATTATCCTACGTTTACCACATCGAATTTACTGGTAAATGTCTACCAAATTTTTATTATTTGTAATGGCCAAAGTAGCCACTGTACTTAACATAATATAAAATAATTAGAGTAACGTTTAATATGGCCTAAATAGTTGACTTTATCATAAAACACACCTCACCGTCTAAAGTAGGTGATTATTTTAATTCTTCCTTGATTTTTCGTATTTAATGGAATAAATAATGTCAATCCCTACTGTATTATTTGTAGCTGGCCTAAGTAGGTGCAGTCTTTAACATTAACAACTCCATTCCCGCCTAATGTATTGTAGCTGTTGCTTTTTTTCATTTTTCCTTGGATTTTCGATTAGAATAAAATGAATAATGTCCAGCCCGGTTGTAATATTTGTAGCTGGCCTAAGTAGTTTTTGCACTCTTTTCCCGTCTAAATTAGCTGTTAGTTTTTATATGTTCCTTGGTTATACGAAATGAATGAAACGTATAATTTCCACCCCTGTTGTAATAATTTTAGCTAGCTTAAATTGTCGTTGTATTTATCATAATGCACACCTTTCTGTCCAATGTAGGTGTTGTTTTTTAATTTTTTTTTTGCAACGAATGAATTGATTAATGTCCATCCCTAATGTATTATTTAGATTTGACCTAAATAGCCGTTGTTTTTATCATAAAACACTCTTTTCCTGACTAAACTGTCTCATGAAAGAAAGATATATTTCTTTACCGACGTTTTGGCAAATTTATTTCCTTCTTGAAGGTAATATAAGTTTGTAAAGTTGTATGGTGTAACTACATCATCGTAACTGTTGATTTTGCCGTGAGCTATTGAAACTTTAATAATAAATTTATTACCTTATAATAATTTGTAAACCTTCACCTGATTTTAATAAAATTTGTTTGGAAGAAGTTGCAGGGATTTATTGCAATCGTGCCGATTTCGCATTTTATAAAAATACGAAGGTTTCCTTTTTAGGGTAAGGTATGTAAACGCAGTTGTTCAGTTTAATCTCTTACATGGAGTTGCTATTTACCTAAAAATAAATACCTTCCACTTTTCTTCGAAACCTTTTTCTTATTAAATTTTTTTTGTGTTCCTTGGAGACCGCATTCTTTGGAGAATAAGCATTCTTTTAAAATATATCTCCAGTCATACATATGTATATATAGTTCTGTCGCTACACAACATCAAGTTAGCGTGAAAACTGCTTATTCCAAATGTTAAGAAAATCTGCAATTCAGATATGCAACATTACATAATAGACTTTCTACCGTTTGATATTTTCGGCGAAAAGGTGTTAATGATTGCTTTAAAAGTTGGAATGATAAATTACAGAATATTTACCTATTCATTTTATTGAAAAGTAAATAAAAAAATTATTGGATTTATATTTTAGGGAAATCTATGATATTGATGTCAAATGTCATAAGACATTAAATAAAGTTGTTATCCTCCATTCCCGGCTCAAATCAGCCCAATTGCTTCAGATAACCTAGTATTTATTGACCATTAGATATATTTAAAGTGGTTCATATCTAGGAACAAAAAGAAAAATCTATCCAAAAAGACCAAAAATCTCCTTAACAAAAACTTATCGTTTACAAAGTTAAGCGTAAGTGTTGATTAGATAATAAAATTTCGGTATTAATTAATAAAATAAATAAATTAAATTAAATATTAAAAAAATAATCGATAAAAATACACAACTGGGTTAACATCTTAGCAACTACATACAGTGGTCAAAAAAAGTATTCATACACTACGTTTTTTTACTTTATCTACTGAACTTTTGTTTCTAGGTTGACTATTTCTTCGGCACTGAAATCGAAGATAGTAACAATGAATTTAATGCTCTCATTTTCTTTTATAAACATAGAGAATTGATTAAAAAGCAGAAAAACAATTTATAAGTAATAGGGAACTTGAACCAAAAAACATAATAAAAACTGTACAGCATGGAGGAGGCAGTGTGTGATGGTATGGGGCTGAAAGAGTGCCGCGGGAGGAAGAGAACTTGTCGTCATCGATGGTACTCTTAACGCTGAAAGGTACGTGGACATACTCCGCGATAATCTAAGCAAAAGTGCTGGTAAATTGGGAATCGATAGCGCATACTCGTATTTCTTTCAACAGGATAACGATCCCTAACATACAGCCCAAAAAACGAAGGAATGGCAGCTTTATAATGCCCGGAAACAACTGCCCACCCCTCCACAGTCTCCGGGTATAAACCCTATTGAAAATTTATGGTCTTATTTGGAGCGGAAAATTCGAAAATTGAAATGCTCTTCCAGAAAAGAGCTCATAACCAACTTAAAGAAATCATGGGCAGAAATCACATCTCAAGAGACACTAAACCTGGTGGAATCTATACCAAGGAGGCTTCAGGCAATAACAAATGCAAAGGGATTGCTTACAAAATATTAGGTCTTTAGTTTTACGTTAATTATAACATTCAGACTCAGTGTTTGAATACTTATTTTGCATACAATAAATTATTTTTCTGCTTTTTAATCAATTCTTTATGTTTATAAAAGAAAATGAAAGCATTAAATTAATTTTTACTATCATCGATTTCAGTGCTGAAGAAATAGTCATCCTAGAAACAAAAGTTCAGTAGATAAAGTAAAAAGTGTATGAATACTTTTTTTGACCACTGTATGTATTTGTGTATCTATGGTAATGCCTTAATAGTAGCTTCTTAACAATTTAAATCCTAAAATGAAAAATAAAAGACAAGTAAATACGCAATATGATTTATATTAAATACCATAACTAGCCCAGGTTTTAAAAGTGATATTCGATTGAAGACAAAATATGGCCATAGTACGAACAAAAATAGAACTAATTTGTATTACACCAAACAAAATTGGCCTTTAAGCTTTAATTATCATGTGAATAAGAAATAATAAAAGAACAAATTTTTCTTTTACAAAAGGTCTAAAAAGTTGAAACTAATCAAACACCACCTGGCGTTGTACCTCCAGCACGATTGCACTTTTAACTATAGTACTCACTGAGTTCTGTTCGAGCGGACAACTTGCCTCTCTTCGATAAATATCTTCCGGTAATTCCTCCGTCTTTTTCTTGAAAGACCTTGTGAAATAGAGCAATTCAGAAAATATATCCGCTAATGCTTTCATCTCACCATCTCAGACTCGGCTCTCCTGGTCTGGCCATAGCTTGACTGTCTTTTCTTCGTTTCTACTTCTTCATTTCTTCTCAGCTGTTTTTGTTTCTCGCGCCAATATAGTCTAGAGAATCACATGAATAAATCACGACTAAGGCGCAAATGATTAACTTTAACAATTAAAAAATTCAACTAACGACTAAATTAGTTGTTCTTGTTGCGACTAAATTGTTAGAAAATAAAATTAGTTGTCAATCTTATGGCTACTAAACAGAATTAATCGTTAGTCTTAATAATTTCCAAGATTAAAACTAACCTTTATACGTTAGTCGTAATCGGTCTGTGACTACTAATCTAGTCATGAGATTCAGTCGTTAGTCGTAATTGAAGTATGCCCAACTCTGGGTAGAAAAACCCTGTACAGGACCATATATTTGGGAGAAATGTGCGAATACTATCAGAGAAAGCACATGTACTTGCGCCAACTGTTATGAAAACCATTCTACCAACTATCGTGGTTTTTGAATTCACAAAGAGCTCTAAAGGCTTAGCAAAGAAACAGCCCGAGGCCAGTCTATTATGACTAGAATGCAGACTCCGCAAATCTACTCACAAGTCGATTTTTTCTCGCTTTCCTTCACTTACATTCTGTAAATTAGAGATGAAACAAACATATCCTCAATATCAGCAGCATCAGCTCCGCTACAATTAGCCTTATGTACGGAGTCACTTCTATTCAGAAAGCGCGAGGTTTTATTCTTCTCCTCTTAGTACAATTCCTACCCACCACCAAATCGTAATTCCAGACTTGACAAGCGTATTGAATTCCTTCCAAATAGACGAATTCCACTTCACACTTCTTGATAACGTTCTAAACAAACTTATTACCCAACTTCTGCCTCTCCTTAACACATAAAACCGAGTATTCCCTAACAGTCCTGCTAGGGAATTGAATGGCTTGAACTCCCATAGAGGCGAACTTGCACACCACTACATGACAGACGCATTGATGTACGTTACCTTATTGAAACACACTTCACCAGCAGGTCTCACTTTTACCTTGTTATCGGACATACAGGGCTGATCACCCGGATGATACAGCCCGCGGTGGCGCCCAGTTAGAAACACCAACTACTTCCTCATACTTTGCCGCCAGTAAATCTGTACAGAGAAAGAACCTGTAAGTAGAGGGCTAACTCTTTCACACCTGATGTATCAATCAAGTTGATGAAAACAAGTCATCGATCAAGATCGAGGCAGAAAGATTAAAATTAATGTATAAAATAACGGGAATTAGAAAATGATTTTTGACATTCAGATATTTATTTTACAATCTTTTTACAAGTATGCTCGAGAATCACTTTTCTCTTATAGTTCTAACAGTTCATATTTCTTTACAAGTAGACATTGCCATTTCATTTATTTCTTTGTACAGGCACTGATCAAGATATCGATTTTAGTAATCATTTAATAATCATGCAAGACACTAATTACTAAGTGTCAATTTTCTTAGTTTCATCTTTCTGATTACATATTTTATGTACTTTAGCAACTCGTTTCGTGCTATATACAAACATATTTCATGTTCTTTGCAAACATAATTAATTTTCTCTACTAAAAAATAATGGTAATCGATACCGTGATAAAAACTTCATTGTTAGGTAATTTAAACTGCAACCTCATGTTGCCACTTAATGGGTTCATTTACAAGTTGCTTGTTGTACTTTGCTATCAATCAAATAAATAAAATAAAAATAAGTATAAAAAAAATGGACTTACAAATTTTATGCTTTTTTAAAAAAATTACATCAAAGTTATCCATGAGGAGTGAGATTTTGTTCAAGCGCTACACTCGGCGGTGGAATCCTTGAACCAAACGGCAGAATATCTAATGATTGCACATGCGCCCTTATCGCTATACCATGAGGAAAGCCATAATAATTCTTATTCGAACTAAGGAAAGTGCTATCATCTCCTTTGTCTGGTAAAGTTTGTGGTTTGGATGTGGTCAATGGTTTGTAATAGTTGTAGTCATTGAAATGTTTTGGTGGGATATTTTCAAAAGGGACTTTCAAAAAATCATCATCACTGGAAGATGAAGGCGGAGGCCTAGATGGTCTGAGACCATCCTCTGGAAATGCAGCGTCAGGTCGGCCACTTTGACTAGGACCAGGCCGGGAATCACTTCCACCTGATGGTTTGCAACAGTTGTTTGGAAGATCGGTTGGAAAGTTACTTGAAGGTAACGTTGCGGCACCCGCTGGTGGCCGACCGCTTGGATAACCAGAGAAAGTCTCCTGAGTAGGGCGTAAAGTTGTACCTTGACCAGACGTCGATTGCTGTCCACTTGGAAATTTATCTAAATAGTTGTCTTGAGGGCTAGATCCAAAAGTGTTTGAGGCTGATGAACCTCCACCAACACCTTGTTGACTTCCACCTGGTCGGCTAGCACCCCCTACATAGTCGCCACCTCCACTTCCTGAACCTATACCCAGTGAATCCTCTGAGCCACCAAAACCTCCAGATCCTCCTGAGCCAAAACCTCCAGATCCTCCTTGGCCACCAAAGCCTCCGGATCCCCCTGAGCCAAAGCCTCCGGATCCCCCTGAGCCAAAACCTCCAGATCCCCCTTGGCCACCAAAGCCTCCGGATCCCCCTGAGCCAATACTTCCAGATCCTCCTTGGCCTCCAAAACCTCCAGATCCTCCTGAGCCAAAACCTCCAGATCCCCCTGGACCACCAAAACCTCCAGACCCTCCTGGAGTCCCTGCTCCTGTTCCTCCACCACCGAACAGACTGGTATTGTCAATAGGTCTGCCTCCTCCAGAACCACTTCCACCGAGGCCTCCTCCTCCGCTACCACCAATACCTCCACCACCTCCAGTTCCGAAGTTCCCTCCAATCCCTCCTAGTACATTACTACCTCCCTCTCCAAACAAATCGCTAGTAGAACTTGGACGGTTTGGTCCACGATCAGGAAATGATTGCAAACCAGATTGTGTTGGCCTGAACGGAAATACTGGTGCAAAATTCGGTCCGATGCCTTTTTTAACAATTCTATAACCAATATTGGGTCCCGCTATATATTCTACAGTTCTTTGTTGACCTTTATCATCTAAATAAGTGTAAGAACCTCTTACATTACCAGATGCATCGCTCATTTCTGCCCTCCTCTGGTCTGGACCTGTTGAGATGAATCTGTAAGAACCATCGCCTCCCTGTTGTATAGATGTCGTCCCTCGTAAAGTTTTGCCTCCAGGCTTTGACGGCCTTCCCCGGTAAAAAGAGGCACCAGTAAACGGGACTGAATCTGGGAAAGGAGAAATTACTTTGAAACCCGTTTTTGCTCCAGCCTCATAAAGTACATCATGCCGTTGGCCGACGTCATCTAGAAATGAATATTCGCCATTTACGAAGCCTAGTGAATTGGATTTCTCCTTTCGCGAATAAGCAGGCGTACGAAATCCAAACTCATAA
The DNA here is from genome assembly GCF_049639745.1 of Rhodnius prolixus. Classification (NCBI taxonomy): domain Eukaryota; kingdom Metazoa; phylum Arthropoda; class Insecta; order Hemiptera; family Reduviidae; genus Rhodnius; species Rhodnius prolixus. The sequence continues at coordinate 30,156,762 of NW_027411581.1, read as the reverse complement.
CTTGGATCCTCATTAGGATCATGATAGGTGTCATAAGTTGGATTATAATTCGGTGAATTTGGATTTACGGGAGGATTGTAAGGAATCTTATTTTGAGATATATCCATTTTGCGCGCTATGTTGGGTCCTCTCGCCCGAAAACCTCGTCTGCCGGATGTGTACTGAGTTTCAACGATGTTACCGGTTGAAGGATCTCGTGATCCAAACCTGTAAAAGAAGCGTACGTATTTATTAATCTTTTAAAATAATTAAATACATTTTCTTTCTTATCTGAATAAAAATGAGTAAAATGTAGTTCAACATGATCAGTGATAGGACGTCAATCCCTTACTTTATGGAGATCAAATCAAAGCAGAAAGCATGGCCAGGTCCGCAGTGCTAAATCTTTGATTTTATCCGTCTTATCGCGCATGTTTATTGTCTCCTTGACCGGGTTCGTACTTTCATCCATCACCAGAGGTGATTAGTTTGTTGTAGAGATTTCGACTTCACTTACGTCACCGTCTCGCACTGCACTTGCTGACTCAGATCTCGATCTCCAAACTGATTAATCTCCTCTGATAATGAATGCAAGTCCAAAACCCTTCAGGGTTACAATATCCGTGCTAAGACGCATGAAATCAAACATATATGTTAATACTTCACTCAGAACCTTAGTACATTTTTGACACAAAATTTCTGAATCTATATGTTGTTCTTAAACTGTAATTTAACCTCTTTTCTGGAGTCACTATTAGAGCGATTAATAAGTTTTCGGCTTATCCATTAGCTCTCCACAACCTTTTAATTCCAAATTTTTATTTTGTTGTTTATTTTGTAATTCAAGAAAATCTGTGTTTTATTCATGTTATTTGGCATATTTTTTTAATTAATTAAAGAATGGCACACAGTTACTAAACTTGTTAAACGAAAATCCTTTCCTTCAAATTGGTACCCTTATTTAACATCATATACCATTTTCATCTTTTTATTTTATTTTATTATTTATAATGTAAATTTTATATTTTTTGAATATAGTTCTTAATTAATTAATTATTAAATAACGCGTTTGCAAAAAAATGGTACTGGATTTGATGATTCTTATCAGTTATATTCTTATGGTAGGTGAATTCCATTCGTAATGCCGACGCTGCATCTTCCTATTTTTTGGCAATTAATAAGAAATTTCTGTGTATCAATTGTTTAAAATAACCACTATTCATGGTATACCTTTCAAAAGGTGTTTGTATGTAGATGTTTTGCATCAGTAGATCACGTTTTAAACTTATATAATATTTTTGAGAAAAATGAAGTCAAAGTTTTTGGAAAAAAAATAGAAACTTGCTATTTGTTATGTTTGGGCTACAAAGTGAAATACTTGATATTATTATTTTGAAATATAAATTAGCTTATTTAAAAGGAAATTTAACCTTCTTTCTAATGAGCTGATTGAAATTGCTTTAGCTTTAGTAGTTTGAAAAATATATAGACAACTGTTTGCTAAAAAGTAGTAATACCTTGAAAAAACATAAAATTAAAACTAACTAGAAAACGGAGCCGAATCGAGCCATAGTTTATATAGATTTTTTTGTCGAAAATGAAGCCCAGAATCGCCACCCGAAGTAACGGTAGTCTTATGCTGGGATAAAATGAAATTTGTTTTGGAAGCCTGAAAGCTTGAACAGGGCGAATGCTGAATTCGTCCGATAAACAAAGGCCAAAGATAGCTGACCCAATATTGCCTTCTTCTCTGGTCGCTTGGTCAACTACTACAAACATATAATTCAATCATTCAGTGATTCCATACGAACCCATTATTCTCTCATTATTTTCAACCGTTTAGCCATTTTTAATATTTATTTTATAGTTAGTGAACCTCTGAAGATACTGCGAATTTCTGGTTATAGTTAAGTTTTAATGCTACGTTGATGTAATTCTAACTTTATTTCTGTTCTCCCCAGTCGATCACTTTTCTTATTTACAGAAACCCCTCCGCTTGGTGTTCGAAATGCTACTATTGGGTGTGATTGAAACTCCGCATATCTACAACTTCACACCAGCAGCCTCATTCTAATTTGAAATAGTTTCTTTTTAATAAATTTGAAGGAATTTCGGGGTTCTCGAAAATTTGATAGAATTAAGAATGCTAACCGACCACTAGATGAGTAATACTTTACCTGCCAGCCACCTGGTTATCTGCTGTCGCTACAGCAGCATGATAATGCCCACCAAAGTCTCCAGTACGAAAACCAAAACTGTAACCGCCGTCAGGATTTTTGTTGTTATATTCACTGCCAACCGCTGGAACATTCTGGCATTTAACGTTTGTCACTGTCAACTATTAACAAAAAGCAAAAAATTAAAATTAACTCATTTTTAGAAATACTTACATAATTACAGTCAATATTCTATGAGATTAATGCATTAAAAGATGCGTGCCATTTTCGCATCGGTGTGCAATAATTTAATTTACTCAGTTTGAGGTGGACACGGAATTAATCAACAATGTAACTCCTCTAATGCCTATGATGGGGGTCTTACGATATGAGCAATCCAGAACCTATTTCTTATAAAAATTTACGAAATTCTCTGCAAAATACTTAAATTTTGAAAATCATATTCAATCAAGAAGTTCATTGGACAAAGAAAGAAAAAAGGTAATTGTCGGAAGGAGATACTTTTGATGAGACGGCCGAGTGGGGAGGAATCTTCCTCTGGATATTGTTATAAAGGGGATGGGGGTCAAAATCTCTTGGCTTAAAGTAAAATGTCTCCAGAGACCTGTACAATAAGAAGAATTTATTGTACAAACATTTTGTTTTAATCATAAAATGGGTTACATTTAAATAACCTACGAACTATTAAACTATGGATGAAAATTAACAATTAACTAAAAATTAAATAACAAATAATAATAAATAAAATAAGAATAAAACTGGGTTTAAAGACGTCTGAATGGAAAAAAAAAAGTAGAGGTTTGGTAGCGGAACTTTGATTCGAACTTCGTAGTTCGACCAAATCTGCGTACAAAAAAGGGCTGTTCCAAGTAAAGGTAGTAGGGGAAAATAACTCTCGTACGACGTAGTATTGACATGACTACCTGGTGATCGCTTAACATACTCCTGAAGAACCAGATTTGAAGAAGAACTTAACATACTTGAAGAACCAGATGTTGGTTAATTAATCTTCTACATCTCTTTATTTTCTTCAGTATTTTTGGAACCGTAGTAGCAGATAGTGTAAATTAGCATGACACCCATGTAGCCGATTCAGGCGTATCAATGGAAATGCCACCTCTATTCGGCGGAGTTTTTTTACAATATAGTGCGGAGTTCACAATTCGGACAGAAGATGGCGGATGTGCAGCCTATTAAGATCAGGGAACTTTATTAATGTAGCAATGTCTGATTGTAAGTAAGGGAGTAATTTCCGTTTTTTATCTTTTGCTTTTCATTATTGTGGGACCTCAACAAGGTAGGGCGCCATTTTATATTTAGTTATGTACATTACAGTGTTGTTGTGCAAGTATTTATTTAGTTGTTGTATGTGAAATTGGTTATGTTACGAAATTTAACTGAAATGTAAGGTCCAAGTATTAAATATTCTTTTCCTTATATTCTTCCAGGAGTGGCCCGACGTTTCATTACATCTCAATACTCAGCCAGAACTAGATATAGCCTGAGGAGCATTATTAGGATGCCTGGACAACGATTGCCAACAGATTTTATATCTTCGCCACTAACCGTTCCGGCTATCCTGGCGACTTCAATTAGGACTGTATAAATTTACTCATTTATATTCATAGTAAACTAAAAAACGGAAAGTATTCTTAATAAAGATTGTAAAATCATTAACAAATACTCCTTTCTCTTGCTACAATTTCCATGGTTCTAACTTAGGCATTTTTAAATGGCACTTTATAGGGAGCCAATACCTATCCTCCAACAGGATCCCCTCAAACTATTAATTTAAGTAAAATTATTATTTTAAAATTGTGGCGACTAGCAAACATACTTTACTGTAAATTTCTTTTATTAACCATTAAATAAAATCCAAGACCGGGAATCAAACCCTGAACACAATACATATTAGCTTTGCAGGTCTCTCCTCTAACCGCTCGGCTACCGTGGCACCTAATTTATTTATATAAAATCGAGTAATTTCAGAAAAAAAAACTCAGATTTGGTTTCTGTGAGCACCGCCAAATCTACTTTGATTTTAATTTTTTAATTTTAATTTCCATCTTGAAAACTTAATTATTCTATTTATAATAATGGTTTTATCGTTGTCGACCAACCTTCTTCTTGAGTATTAAGTATTAAATGGTACCAAATAGATAAACAAAAACTAATAAAAGATAAAACTACCATTTATTTCTGTCTACTATTTATAAAGTAAATCAAAGTACATCTGCAAATAACTAACATAATCTAATAAATGGTGTAAAAAAAAAAGTTAGTGAATAAAAAATATAAATCGCCACAAACTAGAGAGAAGTGAAAACTAAATATCAGACAAATCAATAAACAAAAATCGATTAAGAGATTTAGTAATTCAAATGAAACTCAAATGAAAGTGAAAATTAATTAAGAGAAGGATGAGAATTTTTTCTATACTTTAGGATTTTTACTAAAAATTCAAATAAAAGTCCAATGTGAGAGGTGGTTTTTAATGTTTATAAACCGCGAAATATTTAAGCGTTATTCAAACTTGTCTTCAATAACTTTCACTAAGGTCTTTTAATTTTTACTATTTGTTAGGTTGTTATTTGGAAACTGACCGTAGAAACAAAGAGCATCTTCTTGGCTTCCTATGGGACTGCCTTTATTGTTAAACAATGACGGCTTAACCTTCGAGGCTGCCGCTATTCCTGATGATTTATTTTGCCCTGTAACTTTTCATAGGTTTCTATTTACTAATCTTATATTCAGGAATTTTTTTTTGTGGTACTATTAATAATGCTAATGCTTCTAACATATTGTTGCTCAAAGAGATTTAAGTATTAAATTGCCTTTTGGAGACAACTTTAAGTTTAATTTTAAAGAAGGAACCGATTTGACTGAGTTTATTAAATATAAGGCTTTGCCAGTACAACTATCCAGAGGTAAACACAAGCTGCTATGAAGTCTACGACAAAACCGTTTAGATATATCGAACTGTATGGTAACAAAAACTACTTTTAATGACATAGAGATATACTATGAATTAGGCATTAAAAAGAAAGCATATGTGACTAATTTTGCGTGACATATGATCGCCTTAAGCGATTTGTAATGAATGCTGATAACTAGAGAATATATTCACAGTCACGAACTGTGAGAACCATTAATTCTTTTTTTAACGAGCATGCAAAATGGTGTTGATTGTTGAGGACCAAGCTATTGGAAAACTACCGTACTACTAGCCAGTCCGCGTCAAGCCTCTTCCAAATCGAATTAACTCTATTATTTGCCTTTATAAACTCTTTAAAAAAAAACTGAGAATAAATTTGATTTATAATTATGAATATTAAATCAATTCGAATCCAGTTAATTAGAATTCTAAATAAAGATATAAATAAAAACAAACTAACCTTAGTGAACTTGAAAATACTGAAAGTACCACCACTCTAACTGAACAAGAAAGAAATTTGGCGGAATTTTACTTGATTACGTAATCTAAGGATGTAGCACTACCGCTTTAACGTTGGTAGCAACCGCAAAGTGCTCCAGAGATTAGAAAATTTGGAATGAGAGTTACTTAATAAAAAGGGGTAAAAATAAATTTAAAAAAACAAGTTCTCTGCGTAATCCCCATTAAACGCTTTTTTAATGCAGCATCTTAAATATTGAATCCATGTTGTAATAGTACTGTAACTAGTCATAATGCTGCGCTACAGGGCACAATTCCGCTTCATTAGTTTGTAATCTTTAGAAGATGTCCTTAGAAGTTACATAAAAGCAGTTGTTTTCCACTTAAATGTAGCAGACCTGTTAAGGCACTTGCGATCTATTGGTCAAAATGGGACTTAGTTTCTTTCCGGAGGAGCTGGATCCATTCTTTGGGCAAAGTTCTAGACAAATCATTGCACAAAGCTCCGTCTATATATATATTTTTTTTTTTTAGTAGCTTAACGTTCTACATCATTAGTTCGACTTCCGAAATATGCCCAGAACAATCTAGCAATGCCAGAGTGTATTAAAAGAAGTAGCTTTAGCATTAGAAAGATAGCAGAGTTACAATGCAGCATTTTTGGATGATACTCAGGCGTTTGATCATGTTTGGCATCCAGGGTGGTTGCATGAATTGAAAAAAAGATCTCCCATTAATCAGATATAATATACTAATAACTATTCCCTTTATACTGTAAGTACAGAGGATAGAGTTTAACCAAACGAAATAAACAATTCAAAAAAGTTCTGTTAGACAAACTAAGTAATTAAGAAAGGTACATTGTAACAATACAAAAATACCATTTTTCAAACGAATCTAAAAAGCGAATCTGAAGCCGTCTGCTCTCCGAATTCAACCATATTTCTAGGTTTCAAATAGTTTTATTTCGGATATTTAAGTTAATTTTTAACTAGTCTTTTCCCCATCGTCAAATTTCAACAGTTACATCAACTTCCTTCCTATTTTAACATGAAGAAAATATTTTCAGACTATTAATAAATAAAATTACCCTCTGAAAACCTTGAAACGAAAAATACGGCTTGTTAGGTCTTTGGCCATTATTTTATTGGTTTTGCCATATTATACTTGGCAAAAATTGTCGCTTGCTGATCTTGGCCGGTTTTTATTGTTTATTTTTTTTTATTATTATTATGTATAAATAATGGACCCAGAATGTATTAGTTCTGCATGGAACCTATCCAGTGTATTTGAAGTAGCTGCGAATTGTTAGAAAAAAGAAGGTAGGTAATCGATAGCGATATTGAACACGTTTTTCTTAGGTTCTACTTAATTATCGAGAAGGTAGTTGATTCCATTCAAAAGCTGCTGCCGGATTACGTATTAGAAGAAACTGACGAGTAATTTTTAGCTGAAGAACACTTTGGGAACGTGTTAGTTAGTTATGCATCACAATAAATCATAAAATAAAACTACTTTTTTGCCGCATTTGACTTGTTTTTATCTTTACAGATTTACGGAATTAGTTAACAAATTACTGATTTTCAATTCATCTTTTTAAGCCTAAATTATAAAGTCTGGGCAACTGTCGCCATGAAATTTATTGTAATGTATTATGTCCGCGGTTAAATTAATTATAATTATAATAATAAAAAACTAAGACTTATTTTTTTTATCGTTTCTAGACAGTTTTTGAAGGATAATTTTTCTCAGCTCTCAGACAATATTTTTTTCACTTTCAGCAATAAAAATTAAGCAAATTGATGTATTGTTATCATTTGACGGTGGAAAAAAGATCCTTTAAAAATTAATTATAGCCAAAATAAAACAATTTAAAACTAGAATTGTTTTTGGGTCCAGGAGGCTCATTGGAACGGACGCTCGATGTACGTACATTCATTGAAAAATAAAAAATGGTTGATATCGGTGACCTTACAGCAACAAGGTCCCGCCTTGTAAGGCCATAAATTTTCTCTGCCTTAAATTTTCCAGAGAAATTAATTAACATTTTTTAAACATAAAATAATGTAAATTCATTTGTAGAAAAATTGCATGGAGTTTGCTAATAATAATAATTATATAGATGGGATTCAATTTTAATTAACTTTTAATTTTATTTTTAAAATCGGAGCCTTACCTTCACAATATCATTTTGTTGAATCTCAAATCACAAACAATTTTTTAAAAAGTCGATTAAAACTAATCTTTGATCGCCTATTACTAAAAATATTTATTATTACCAATAAATATTTATAAATAATCTGTATCCACAAATAAAAGCAGTCTTTAAGGCATTCAAATATAATTTGTCTTTTAAAATAGGTGACTTATCTTTACAATATCATTCATTAATCTCACTGAATGGTTATTAGTAGGGAACGGATTCGTATGTATTTACATATTTTTTTATAGGCAATTTACAGACGTTTTTCAACTAGAAGTGTTCATACTGACACTTTTTAAGCCGTTTGAGTCTACTTTTATTTCACATATTTGGATGTTATCGCATATTTATACATATTTGATTAAAATAAATAAATATTTCTACATATTTAATCAAAATATGTACATATTTTTTCATATTTTTCATTTTGGGCATATTTTCATAATTGGGAGGTGGTTGACAGGAACTGTGAACCACAGACTGTAGGGCTGTGAATCACAGTGGGTACAATGGTTATTGTAATTTACACAGAATGCTGCTAAACAGTGACGGGCACTTGTTAGTTCTTTGAAGTTGTCTGACGTTGTCTGTTCTTTCAGCTCGTTCGTTGAAGTGTCCAATTCATTTCGTTCGGTCACTTAGTGTATTCTTTTTTGGGTGAAATGCCACGAACATCGGCCTCAAACAAACAATTGGTTGCTAAATATCAGCCAAGTCTTTATTCGAGAAACCTACTTTAAGGAACAACCTTGCATTCATTTCTGACAATAGCGTATTTCTTGCACAAGCCATTACCCAACTTGAGTCCCAAAATGTTTGACTGACAGAAAACGTGTCCAACGTTAAAAAAGTCATCGAAAAGGTGGAAGGAATACCTGGGAGTAAGGGAGATCTGATCAGATCAAAACTGGTAGAAGTACTGAGCAAGAACAAAGGGTGGGAGACCATCTGCCTGATTTCTGATATTATCAGTGGAACAGAAGTCACCTCAGAACATCGTGTACCCTTTACAACCAACGAGATAACTTCTTTCAGCAAGGCACCTATAACATCTGTAGATGTTGAACGATCTTTTAGTCGTTACAAGTCCATATTACGCCCAGATCGTCCTCACTTTACGTTCCAACATTTGAAATTTCATGTGGTTGCAAACAATTTCGAAGAGTGAAGTTTTCAAAATTGAAAATTTAATACATCTTTTTATAAATAGTAAAAATGTTCTTTGTTGTATAAATCATTATAACTTGTAAAAACAAATTATTTTGTTCCTAATAAATTATTATAAATTGTAAAAATGTTCTTTTCTTGTATAAATAATTATAACTTGCCCCCCCCCCCAAAAAAAATCCATTTTCATAAAAAAAAATGTCCATTTTACTTAAATATTCCAGAAAATATTTTAACAAAATCACATATTTTCCACATAATTGACGAAAATAAATGCATATTTTAATTAAATATTTGGCATTTTTAAATACATAAAAATCCGTTCCTTAGTTATTAGATTAGAAATGCCTAAAAAGTTGCAATCGAAAGTAGAAAACCCGAGAAGAATTCAAAGAAAATGATCGATGGTAAAGATTTGAGAAGAACTGCAATGTGTGAAAATTTGTGAAAAATCACTGATGAAATTTTGAAAAGATGTGATTGTAAATCCTGACACAAGATCAAGGTATATTTAAAAATGTAGAAAAGAAAACGTTCTAGTGAATCTACAGATGTCATGAAAATACAAGCTACCGCTTGTTACCATACAAAAAAACTATCTAAGGAAGTTGCGTACCATCGCAAAAGGATTAGTCTTCAACACTTGTCGCCATCGTCAGATATTAAAGTATCTTAGAGTATTTCTCGACGAGAATCAAAATTGACGGCAACATAATGAAATGTTATACACACCAACCCAGTCAGAACTTTCTGACAGTGCCAAAGGGGTGTGGATTCATTCATGGATGGATCGATGGATCTATATGGACCATCGATGGATGGGGAGCAGGCAAAACGTTTAAGAGTAATGCACTTGCATGCGAAGATAGTATTAAGGCCAATGATTTCCTAAGCAATTTTTAATAGTTGGCTTGAAGAATTATGCCAGAGCAACAATATGTTCCTTGCTTTAATAAACTTCGAAATATTCATTAGTTTAGTACTTCAGGAGCAACCGCACCTACAGCAGCAATGGAGGTGCTGCTCAACTTGGCAGCGTAAATGTTACAATTAAAAGAGAAGCTATGAAGCAGACTTACTTGAAGACGAATGGCAAGGAAAAGTGGGTAATTAAATTTAGAAATAAGCACATGGAGTTTACAAAGTTTTATCTAGAACATACTGAGAAAGCAATTGAAGAATTTCATTAACAACTGTCGGGTACGACTTGCGAAAGTAAGCGAACATTTAACTAGAACAGAGCCAGGAAAGTTGAGTTTTTACGGAAAATATAGAGCAGAAAGAAACGGGTCTTACAAGAACTGGTATGTGGATAAAAGCTTAAACGATTTAAAGGTCAGACAACCGCTGGACTCAAGCAGAAGTCATAAAGCTTTTAGAGTATTGATCGAGATAACCAGAGAATAACTGGTTAATTTAGTAAGAATTTCCTCGTATAGCCAGGCTGTTTTAAAAGCTCTAGGAAAATAAAGTGTCCATCAAGGTTGGTAAAGACATACAGAAAAAAAAATTGAATTAACTAGGTCAGAAAAAACCCGTGAGCCTTTTCTGGGATCCTGCATCACGAGAAATCTACATAAGCTGACGAAGAAGGTGGTTTAATTTCAAACTTTCGAATGCCCAAGAGTCTGTGTACCGATCAGTAGCTGTTAGGCTGTGAGCTTTAAAGTTTGCGAACCACGTGAAAGATGGTGCCACCTTAACTATCGCGCCTAATTGAACAGATTTATCAAAAAATTAAGGGGATTCCCTTAAGATCGTCAAATTGATCAAGAAGGATTTAAGGAAGTAGGGTGCTGATTACTGGGCTTGCTCTCTACAGGATCAGTGTGATACGTATAATAGTATACAGGATTGGTAGCATACCAAAGATGCTCACGTTTTGTGCGACGAACATTGAAGGTCACTGGAAGGAATTCAGAGATACAAGTTTATACAAATTTCTCCGACGTTACTGTAGCTGGACGGGTAAGTACAAGAGTAGCCAGTGTGAAGATCTGAAGAGGGTGTTAGATGAGCGAAAGGTTCGGTTTTCTATCTGATTGGTTAGGGACTAATCGTGGTCGAGACCTTAAGTCTTAAAGCACCCATCACGTATACATAATTAAAAAGAAATACAGTCGGGTGTAAAAGCTGCGCAATATAGTTTTTTGTAATTTTTTTATTCCAGCTCAAAACTAGACGAGGAAGTATCCGCTTTCCTTCTTAGGGATCGCAAAATAAATTAGTCCTAGACAGTCATCTACTTCTCTTCATTCAAATATTTATCTTTTATAAGTTACTAGTTACTAAGTTAACATTTCAAGATTAATGTTAAATTATAGTTTTTCTTAATAGATGGTTGAATATTTGTGAGACGTAACTATAAGAAACTAATGCAGCAAAGGAAAACAACCGACTATATATATATATATATATATATATATATATATATATATATATATATATAGTGAGAGAGAGAGAGGAGGAGAGAGGAGAGAGAATTTCAGATTATATAAAGTTTATATAACAAAGGTGAGAATTTGGAAGCAATTGGCCTTGTATTGTACATTTTTATTTGTTGCAGTAATAACATCTAATAATGTTATAATGACTGGTAACTAATTATCGTAATATCACAGTAAAAATATCAGTTAAAAATGATTAACTTCCAAAAGGAAATTATTTCTTTACTTATCATTAATATAATCAATAAATGTTTCCCATATTTGGAATTTTAAATGATATTATCCAAATTATAATGAATGCTGTTAGTTATATTATGCTAATTGCAGTGGTCATCACCATATAATAGTGATTATAAAGTTTTATTGTGAAGATGGTAATCAAATAGAATCTGGTGGCGATTTCCCCTCCTCCCTAAAACGGAATCATATTTACGTTAAAATTTCATGTGGCATCAAAGTAATAAGTTCATTATTCAAAAAATGGCAAACAAATTTTATCCAAAGGTTTGAATTTATATTTAAATGGAAAATAAAAGAGCCAATGCACATAACATTAAAAATTAATTGGCCAATTGCGATAAAAAGCAAAAAGTAAAGTAATAGCCTAATTTTTTTGGGCGGGCAATAAAGTCCAGCTACCAAATTAGGTATTGTGGACAGAATAGGGTAGCTCATACTCAAACAAATGGCAGCTCAAATAAATAAAAAGTGGAACTCAAAAAGTGGATCTTTGCCCTTTACTTGACAGCGCTCATCGACACTGCACTAGATGCACCTTCCAATTGTCAATTGCCACTATCTCGCTCCACCATTATAGACCATTATTTTGTTCTCAAAAGTAGAATCGCAAATCTTAGGACTAGTGTATTAGAGGGTACTGCATAATGTGTAATTGTTTTCTGTTCGTTCACGTGAGCCGGACGAATAAGGCACCTAAATTCAGTCATCACTCAATAATGATATACTTACTTACTCAATGATAATGATATTGAGTAAGTAATGATACTTACAATTCTTCATGAGCGTTGCAAAATTAGGGGAACAAAGTCTATCATAAGGACTGGTGTACCCTAATATAACAGCTAAATAGTGAGTAAAGTCCATTACATTACGAACTAAGTTTGAACAACCAATTTTATGGAATTCATTTTTGCAGATGGGAAGAAAATTCGAGCTGCATGTTTATGAAGTATTGCAAAGAACTTTAAGATTAATACCACACTTATTGTTGTGGATATTGTTTTGAATCATCTATCAAAATGGATTCAGAAGTTCTGAGAGAAGTATTTTTAAAAGCTGGAAAATGATCTTTTGCACATAATGAATTGATAATAGTCCTAGTCAAAGGTTTCATTTAAAAAGATTAATCAACATTGCCAAATTCTAATTCCATTTAATTTGAAAAGGAAATAAAAATATTTCTAATGTTAGCTCTGAGACCTAAACGAGAGTTCAGAAAGAATTAAGCAATTCTTCTAATTAAATAAAGCACAATTAATAGTTTGAATTAGTTTAAAAATTTATAAGGAATATTTTAAATTAAATAAGTGCAAAGTCAAAGATTTTTTGGTGGGAGGAAGATTTAGGTTTTATTAATCCAAATTCCAAAGGCTATATTAAAGCAGTTGTAAGCAGAACTAAATTGTAATCTGTTTAATTAAATGCAGGAGTTAAAGAGAGGGGTTGAGGAAGCCGTAAATTTAATGTCCTTTTAGCGTGTTTTGGTTTGAAAAGTTAATTATGGTGAAACCACAAACACGTATACTAGAGATACATCCTGTCAGGTTAACCTCACTTATCAGGTCTGGAATGTCTCCCAAACTAGTGAAATAGGCTTGACTATTTTCAAATACTGCACTACAACTACTAATGAAAGCAATACGTACAATTATTGCGAGGATGGTCCGCTTCATCTGTGTACGAGTGGCGGATGGCTGGTTGCAGACTGTATGATTTGTTGCAGGTTGATGAGCAGAATATTAGAGCAAGAGAGACAGATTGGGTAGGTGGGAGAATGGGGGTGGCATACGATGAATCTGTCAAGTTAATATCTACTGATGGCTTCACACAAACAATGCAACACTGTTGCGATCTGCTCGACACAGCGCACTCTGGCCATTGTTGTCGTTGATTACTGTTTTATACGAGGGGAGAAGGGTTGGTGGATCTGCCGGGGTATGAGGGACAAGTGCCCCCTCTCTGGCTGCTGGACAAGACGCTGTCAGTAAACCCTTCATTGTTGAAGAGTCTGAGCACAATGCTAACTGCTCGCCATCTAAGGTCGCTCTCACGTATTGTATCTGTAGATTTCCTTTAGATACGCTACTATAATCTTTCAACTTAGAATTTGATTATTTAATATTTGTTTGGGATTTTTAAATAATTTTCAAAATTATACTGATTTAACTGAATGCCCGAGCGAAATGTATTATTATCCTAAGTTATTCGCTAATAATTGGAGTCGTAAGGGTTCTAACGTTTCATTCCAATTTAAAACAAAAGAACTAAGCTAAAGGACAAGCTAATACAGACGCTGAAGTATATTTTAAGCAGTTCAAACCTCAGGCAACAAGCCCCCTATATATCCACTACTATAAGAACTTGATAGAACTATCATAGACTATCAATTCCTCTCTCATATTATGAGCTCTGGACTCCCATGCTAACATTTCTGTTCGTTTTTCACCTGGCTGGGGAATTTTACCAGTCTAGTTAGGTGAACTAGATCGAGAGCACACCACGTCCATGGGAGAAACAATCTTTCCTCAGGTCCGCTACATTTAAACTTTGCCCCTGTGGCTTATTGTTGGTCAAGGCGGAGCACACCTTAACAAGGAAAAATTCGGAATATAACAGTTTCTTCCTGAACGATTACTGTGGAAGTCGTGACTTCTATGACGTGTTTGTGCAAAGTCCACCCCTCTGAAGCCTGGTTCTATTCGAACAGTTTCGAAAGGTTTAGATCGCGCAAATGCTTGATTTGAGCGCTAAACTTGAGGTAGAGGTTGAGAAATGGTATCTTGGTAACCCAATCAGAAATTGTTACAAGTGCATTGCTGAAAGTTTCCTATGTCATCAATAACCACTTGGAAATCTCTCTACATTTTCAGACATTTTAAATAAAACATAAACAGACGAAAGATTCCAGTCTACAGTCTACCCTCAAACCAGACAAGCCTGATCTGTGTCATCTCATACTCGAAATGGCCTCGTTGAACTGTTCATGAACTTGTGTTATGCTGAGCGAAGAATGACTGAATCTATTTCAGTTAAACGCAGCAGGCGAAAGCAGTTTATTATTTATAGAAGAGAACATTATCCGGTTTTGACGATAAGAACATTAATAAGACTATATTTAAGAGCTACCAATTTTAAATTAAGAGCTAATTTTGTTTAAGAGTAGGAGACAAGATTTTGAGAGACACTTAGACCACTTAAGAAGTTAGTTTTGGCCATCTTAGAAGGTAGAATCAGCTTAGAATGGATCAGACAATCATGTTCAATGGATGCAACTTATCTGAAGCCTGCAAAATGCTTTTAAGATTACAATTGTCATTATTCCCTGTCTTAAGTCTTAATGCAAAATCTGAACGACTACTTTGAATCTTTAGGGTACCGAGAAATTAAAGTGAAAGCTGTTACGAATTTAAATAATCATTTATTGGTTGACAAATTGATACAATCGATAGTAGTGAATGCTGATTAGAATGTGGCAGGTTGTAATTTCGAGGGGTAATTGTTCAAGATTTGAATTCAAAAGTTAGAACTAGAGACTCCGATTCAGTGATTTTTCTTCAGAACGGTTAAAAGAAAACATTTTTATCGAATTTTCGTGAATTAAAATTTCCAATGAAAATATAATGCGAAGGCGATACCATTACAAAACAAAAAATACGTAAACTCCATTTGATGATTTATGAATAGAGTTTACCGCAATAAGTACCACGTCAAATAAGTCAAAAATTGTAAACTTTTTTTGTTAAATAGCGATATGTTCTTTGTGAATTATATTTGTGACAGTCGCCGTTAATAAAAACTTAAATCTTATATAACAGAATTTTTTTCTGTGAATGAATAAATAAAGGAAGGAAAGTACTTTTTCTCTAATTGGGATACATAATTAGATAAAAAGATACATTAAGTACAAAACTGGCATGGCGTATTGACATGTGCCAGGAGTACTGCA
The DNA here is from genome assembly GCF_049639745.1 of Rhodnius prolixus. Lineage (NCBI taxonomy): Eukaryota > Metazoa > Arthropoda > Insecta > Hemiptera > Reduviidae > Rhodnius > Rhodnius prolixus. Next base: position 30,141,209 of record NW_027411581.1, on the reverse strand, counting down.
ATACTATAAACTTAAAAAATAACAATAAATGAGATATTCCTTGAAATAACACCAGCTTCTATAAATATTTAATTGCAAATCAGGTCTGCGTTCTAACGTTAGAGATGAATGTCTTTAAATTACATATTAACTGGGGCAGTTGATCATTATGGCAGTGCCCTCTGCAGTATTCGCTCTACACAAACCGCTATCAAACGTCTGCAGAGGGAATTTTTTGAAACTAGTGAGATAGACAGAACAGATTGCCGCCTACTGCACTTATTGGTAAAAATTGGCCTAATTTATTCTGATATGCATTAAATGCATTAAATTTCGGTAAGCAATTTCTCATCAAAATTTAGTGAGATAGATCTTAAACAAGAGACGTATTATTTCAATTTATTTTTTATAATCGTTTTATTCTAAACTATGAATTTTCTTCCTTGTGAATTTAGAAAATTTAACTTTAACTTACTTTTACATGCTATACAGACCGACTTGTGAGGAAGTTAAAACGTTTACTGCAATTGCTCAAGAAAGTAAAGAAAGAGTAAGTAGTAAAAGAAGAAGTAATTAAAACAGAAAGGAATGGTAGAGAAACTTCTAAAATAACATTAAAAGTAATAGCCAAGGATGACATTTATTGCTACATCATTTATAAAAAACAAAATTCACGGTTCCTAGTTGTAAAGAATGAAGCGTTTACTGAAAAAGCGGAACTGATCCCAGATAAAGAGAAGAAAAAGTCGGAGATGTTCAGCCGTTAAGAAATAATTCAAGGTCAGTGGGGAAAGATTTTACATTGATATGGTAACAATGTAATTGAATACCATCATTATTACTCCATAAATTTTTACTGTTTGTTTTATTTGTGATAATTAAAATGTAATATGTAATGGATTAAAGCTTTTATTGAGAATGGATTGTTTATAATTTTAACGAATGTGGTACTTATTTAGGTATGTTTAATACGTTAAGACGCTGATCTATTGATCCAATGTAACCGTTTTATATTGTCCCATCCCAAAGATAGTAACCTAGATGTTGCAATAAACAACTTTAAGAAAAGCCGTTCATCAGAAAAGGGTGCAAAAGGTTATTAGAAGGAATTACTTATGACAGGGACATGGGAACAGATTAGCACACTCCCTATAATCCCAGAGTTCACAATTGAGTTCAGCTTGCTTTTTAGTGAAGACATTGAAACCTTTCATCCCATAATACTCCCAGGTTATGAAACTATTCGCTTAAGGAAGCTAAGATTAGTGGTAGGAGGTTAAGCAATAAGACGAGCTCAGATTCTGAGCCGCTTATCTTAAATTTAACTTTAGCTTGAATATACTGAGCAGCAAGAAAAAAAATTAAACAATCCCCCGCGGAAATCCCGAGTTTGAATCCACATGTTAGTCTTTAGATTTTCTAAACTTGTTTTAGCTGAGCCCGGTGATGGCGCTCCGGGAGCCAATGATCTAAGATGTTTTAAATTTAAAAATAAATAAATTACTTTTTTGCTGCCAGTCAAATGGCTTTTTGTTAATAATTTGTGCCATTTGATATTTTAGTTGCACTTCTGGTTGAAAAATGCAATACAACAAATTAGCGAGTAAAACACATAAAATGAAAATTTTTCAAATAAAATGTGAAATATTTTGGTAATACTAATTGGAGGTACAAAATTCGTATGGTTAGAACTGGATAATAGCTTATTTCAAGTGGTAGTTTTAATTGTTAAAGGAAATCCAGTAAGTAGATGTCATTCCGGAAATGACGTACTGTGGAAGAGAAGCTAAAAGCTGTGTCACATCAAATGTTCAACATGTGGTAATGAACTGTGTCAAACTCGATGTCACCCTGCAGTCTTACAGATAGAATTACTAAGTGGCTCAGTCTACCCTTCACTTGACAGAATGTAACCGTCATTATCTGCAACGTTTAACATATCCACCCATTAGGATGGATTTCTCTAATTTGCCCTTTCTACTGGCGAGCAAAATATTGCAATTACGTCAATACAAGTGTCAAACTCAGTTTTCACCTGCAATCTCCGTATTGATGGCACACTTTTTTTATTCATTTTTATTTAGACATTCACAAAAATTATTATAATAAATGGAACTGCGGTCGGTTCGTGGGGGAGAGGCCTTCCAGTAAAGGAAAAGTGATTTTTAGGACACGGAGGATTTAATGGTTACTCTGTCTTTCCGAGGGTATGTGTAACTACAGGAGGCTGAAACTTGGTATTTCGGTTTGGTCGCTCGACTCTATCGTAGAATTTGGGCCTTTATAAAAGAGTAAAATGTGCAATGAGGCCTCTTGGGGCCTTTGATGCCTCCTTTCCGTTTGTATCATTGAAAAGCGCCGGGCCAAGTGCCAGCGAAGACTCCATACCCAGTTTCACTCCGGGATACTGGCGCCAAACAGGAATCTTTTGCTAGCACAATGCGCGCAATCATCAAGCGAATAGAAACGGAGTTCCTGGTCCACATTACCTAAACAGCGGTTTCGCTACTAGTAGTTTCCTATCTTGAGATTCCTCATCTTTACAGGACAGGATCGTTACCTAGGAGAGAGTGAAGTAAAGTAATGTCTATGTTTTCAGGCAGGCGCCACGTCCAACTATCAATTAGGTATCGTGGACGGAGTCGATTAGCAAACATACATAAAGTTCTCATGTAAAAAGTTCTCATATTAAACATTAAATAAAATCCAAGGCCCAGACCGCTCGGCTCCCGTGGCACCTAACTAGGACAATAATCTTCCTAAACTCAACTTCTGTTCTACCAAGGAGATAAGTTAAGCGGATCTCTTCTAGTCCTTCCATAAAGAACTTGGAATGCCTCATGCAATCGTATCAAGTCACTTTGCAATGGCCCCAAAACCATATTTATACGAAATGCCGTAAAATTGTGGGGGGTCTAAAGGTACCAAACAGGAATCGGCTAGCTAATCGGCCTTCTCAGCACCTTCTATAAACTTGGGCCCCGACACCTAACTTAGTCTTACAATTCTTGTTCTTTGCGGCATTTGTTGCCGATCCTCAGTCTGGCGCAGTATGCTTTTAAAGCTCTCAGGTCGGCCTGACTTTAGAGAGAAGGCTATTCTCTGGCAATTCAAATGTTAGACTAATCTCGTAAAACGGTAATTTCAGTTTAAAAAACAGACGGAGTATTCCTACGCCAACTCTTCATGTAGCCCCTCCACTGGCACAGGTCTTGGAGGCATCCGTGTAACGATCTAATTTCTGTTCTAGCGGTTTATCAGCTGGTAATCATAAATTCTCATCTGAAAGCACTAATCTGATTTAAAGAAGTGAGTCAGTTCATTAAATCTGCTGCCTAAACGAGGGATTTGTTCCAAGCCTCCGACTATCTTTCCTAACTCCTCGTATCTTTATGCGCTTCTTATTGACGTTCCTTCCCGCCAAATCATGTCCACCAAATTTTCTAAAGTTGACTTTCCTTGCTCACTTCTCAGTACGATAGAGAGATGATGATGATAATGAAAAATAGGTTTATGATTACCTCAATCCCTACTATAAAGCAACTTTTCATATCATTTTTCACCACGAGGAAGTTGGTTGAGATCAGACTTGAGTTCGATCAATATCAATGAAAACTTGGCGAAAGAAAAGCCATGAAAATTTGCTCGCCACTATATCTTGAAATATTTAGCCTAAAACGGATTGATGTATTTATTACGAAAGAAAAAAAAATCAAAAGAAGCGGGTTCATGATGATTAATAATGATAATGAAAAATACTAAAGGAAAAGAAGAAACGGTTGTAGAGTTGATGGAACAACCCTCTAGGTTACACAGGGTAGAGCTACGTAATAGTTCCGTGAACTCTAGATTAATGTAACTCAATCCAAGTAAACGTTAAATGATCTGTAAGTGGATTGGTTGAAAAATAGTCTCTACAATTGTTTAAGGATTTATGGCCAGTTTGCTATGAAGTATGGAAACAGATGTTCCTCTGCTAAACCGTTCTGATGTTGCAAATGGAGAGACTTCATTATAAAATTTATGGTTACCTGTATTCAAGTTAATATAGTTTCTTTTTACTTCCTTTCTTTAGTGCAATATTTTTTATTGGATTAACATGTTCTTCGAATCATTTTTTTAAATTATTACTTTTTCTTAACTGATAAGGGGCAGCATTCCTGGACAGGATAATGAAAGGGCATTCTCTGGCGTAGTTAGTAAGAGGCAAACTGCGGACAGCAGGAAGGAGTCTTTAGACGGAAGTGGAAGCAGTTAGGGAATCAAAATCAAGAACTCTTCGTTCTTTAAGTTTTAGGTTGGACGCATGTCATTGACAATCCAACAGTGTAAAAACATTTATTAAATCCGATCTTGACCTCCTCGTTTCGCGGGATAACTGCTCCAAGCAGCAGGACGACTTGTTCAGTCATGAGGCAATAATTATAGGTGTGAGAGTAGGATAAGGAAGTCATTCTCTGAATATCTGGAGAAGGCGTTTGAGGGGAAGGAAGCATGTCTGAGATTCCTGCCCTATGCCCAGAATTTCCTTTGCCCATTCCCTTTCCCTCTAGGTGAGCCATTGTTTGCACATTTGGGGTAATGGGGTGCGTGGAGACCCTACGCATCAGAGTTACCAAAAAGGGAAAGGACGCATTCTCTACCTAGAATCCTATTTCTTCACAATATTTTGAGAGGACAATGATTGGGGAGTGGCTATTTGGTTTCAAAAAATTACTAACTGTCGGCACCTCAACTCCTCTCGAACTTCTGCAGAGTATCTGGGTGGGTTGTTTTTCAATTGCCGGAGGTACTGCAAAGACACCTAGCTCTAATGGGGGGAAGCATAATAGATCTTGAAGTTCGCAGTGTATAATTTAATCAACAGTACAAAAGCGATACAGGCCACACGATTTTTATACTGATCTGGAGCATTTGTAAATTCTGAACTTAAAATTAGATTTTGATATTTCTGTTGCATTAAGCATTGTTATGGATAAGGAATAGAATTATGGATAGTAGCACTACTTCTTTGAATGAAAACAGCAATGACTAAGAACGTCTTTTCAATAAACTTAGTTAAAAATCGAAACATATAATTGGTTATAAAGCTTACTGTCTCAAATTCACTCAATAAAGTGAAACCAACCGCACCAGAGGACCCAAAGAAGGATGAGATATATCACGAAATTTTGGTTTTTCTTTACGCAAGATGTCCAAAATATGACAACATAATACTTGACAAAATAATACTTTTTCAACATTAGTCATTGTAGCCGCTGCGACAATGATTTTTGATAGTTTAACAGATGAAAAATTTGTGTTTATTAGAGGTACCAGAATAGAGCACCTGTAGAAGGACAACAGAGAGAGGTAACCGAAACGCGGTATCAAAAAAAAAACTTATTTTAAAGAAAATTGTGTTTTTGGATCCAGCCAATCATATATATTAACAACGTCCAAACTTTCAAATAAATCATCAGAATCTCTATGGACTAAGAAGTAATCAATAGGAGTCTATATATTAACTCTTTGTAATTAGATTTAGGTTATAAAAAGAAAGGACAGTTAAAACTTAATTTTTAGCATTAAGTTTCATGTCAATATTTCAGGTTGTTGGGACACTTTGTCAGAGTTCCGTTAGCCTTATTCAATTTACTTCTGACGTGGACCACAACTTCGGTGGCTCAGTTCTTTACTGATACAGATAATACATTTTTTAAAAAAGTAATTGACGGAAATATATACAATATAGTGACATTAAAAATTGAACGATCGATAATTGCATCCAAATACAATTGAAGTAATTCTTATTTTTTACCACTCACTCTGTCTTCATCTTCTAACATCGTAATTTTTTCGGAGTTGCATATAAAAGTGCCATCCGAAAGTAAGCGTATTTTCATACCAACCTTGATGCTCACGATTTACTTTCTTAATTTTCTTCAAGCACTTTAACCACGTACATATAATTACAGGGTAATACCTTCTTCTTTGTTTCCGTTTGTCCTATTCTTGCCCCGTACTACCTTTCAGTTTTTGGCGAGAGATTCCCTCTTTGATATCTTTCTCAGTCCAGATTGGTCTCCACTTTCAGATGTGTGATCGCTGCTTGGAACTAAAGACAAATAATTCATAGTGAATTGGACCGTGAGTGAATCTCCAATATATTTTTATTTATATATTTTATTTTATTTTTTTTTTGTACCCTTGAAACACCTTATTTAGCAAGATGAATAATTCTCGAACTAGGAAAGAAGTATAAAAACCAATTTCCAATTATTCTGGTTTGATTTGGATAAACATATTTTGTTTATCAAAGCCGCTACTGTAGGTTAAAATATACTTAGATAAAAGCAATGCTTCATTTTTTCAAAAATTATTTTGGATTGGCTCAGCCATGTGGCCTAAGGGATCCTATTTAGTTACCTCTAGGTAGCGCTTTGTAAAATTTCAATTAAGTTAAAGGATTTTAAGGGTCTGGATGTACATAATCTTGAGACATATTGTCTTTTGAGGATAATAAAACTGATCGATAGGACGGTTGCATAAGGGTTGTTTAGTAATAACCATCACTTAGAATTAGCAGGATCTGGATTTTGTTGAGATTGCATTTATTGTTTTTTAATAAGACAATTGCAACATCTTTAAGAATTAGAAAACTTTGGTAAAAAAAAAGGAGGTTGATGGTAATTAACAATAGGAATTCGTAAAATCTATTTGTTTGATCTAAAATAGTGAATATGATCTGCAGATGGTGTAGTGTATTGATGTACGATGTCGTACCTACTGGTGAAATGACTTGAAACAGTTTATATCATAAAAACAAGGGTAAGCTGGAGAGGGAGCCAAAAATATTCAAAAAAAAGAAACAAATTATTTGCAAGTTTTTCAAACTCTGTTCCATAACATGGTTAACAAGTTGGTTGCTTCAAGGTAAGAGTACTTCTTGCTTGTAGCAAGCTATTTCAGCCTCCGATAACGTGCACTTGCTACCAGGTCTGACAGCGTAATATCAACATCCGCGCCAGCTGATACTTCTTACAGTGTTACAACTGTATTAGCAGCTACATTCAAATGTTTGTAATCTTTCTTCTTCTTTTTTTTACCCTTGAAGTAAGTTGTTTCCTATATATTTAGGAGTTACAGATATAACAGTCGCAAAAAGTTAACAATTCTAGGACTTTTGCCAAAAAAGGTTTTACTTTTACTTTTCAGATTTAATTTAATACTTATTTCAAAAGAGAAATTTTTCAGCTTCCCAGAGCCAATCTCCAATCTACAGATCAATATTTTGTAGGCTTTAATTTACAGAATTGCTTGGAAAAGGTGATGGGTGAAACACGAATTTACATCACTGTATATACCCTACAACTAATTCACTATACTTAATAATAATTATTCATTTGAAAATGTGATTATGTAGGTAGCAGTACTGGATATTAATCTTGGATTTTATCTGATTTAGCACGCATATTCTTGTTCCTTTGACCGGTTTCGTACTTTCATCCACCATTAGAGGTAGATGGATCAGTATTGTGTAAAGATTTTGACGTCACTTACATTACCGCCCCGCATAACTTGCTGACTGAGATGACATGGTCTGGTTTTCGTATTATTTAATAAACTTTTTAACTTACAATGCACTTTTTCCTCTTTTTTTATCAAAATGCTAGCTTTCTTATCCTATGAAAATATATCTAACGCTTCGGGCACTGAATTGTTCCAGCTTCTACAACACCTGCCAGCCACTTTTCTAATATTTGCTGGATATGAGCCTGGAAAAATGAGGCATCTGAATCCGACAGGTAGGACAAGGAATCTCACGCTAGATAAGATTTCGGCACAATCAACCAAGGCATTTAGAATTTTAAAAACAAAACGCAGATCAACCCTCAGTCGCCCGTCCTCGAGGGTACTAACTGGTAATATACCTACAAGAATGTAAACAAATTTCTTTTTTTTTCAACCCGCTGCATTTCGCTGCTGAAAATGGATTCCAAATGAGGGAGGTTTACTCAATTAAGACGCTATAATACAGTAGTTTATTGATTTCACGACTTCGGAATCTATGAGTTTCGAATCATTTTAAAAAAAGTTCTTGCATTTTGGAAACCATCTAGAAATGTATTTATAAAAGCCAAGAACGTCTGAGAACAGCGTCTGCAGCTTGCGCATCTGTCAACTGAGTTATTAAATAAAATTGTAACTAAAGAGGAATTAGAAAAGGGATTAGGAAACTAAAAAATGTTTAAACAGTGGAATTGATATAATTAATTTGTTAAAAAAATCTTTGTATATTCGTTAGTCATCATTGTTTAAACTTAAACATAAACCCGTGATAAAATCCTAAAGATGAACCAGGTAATATGACCAAAGTTAAAATTATATTCAATTTTACTAAAGTATTTTGAATTAAAAAATGAGGAATAGTTGATTAATTTGCAATATATACGAACGTAGATGAAAATTTTACAGAATTGCTAGTTCTTTTTAATGCCACCGCAGAATAATGTGTCTATTCAATTTCATGATGTTTCGCAAAATTACTGGTAATTATGCAAAAGTAAAAGAATTATTCAACTTTTACCCGTAGGTCTCTATTATTTATTAAATATTAACAGAGCACTAAGTAAATCAACAAAATAAAATAATGTTTTTAAAATATGAACATAAAATTTAAAAGTTCGCAACGAATTTTATGATAATAAACCAAATTCCAATAAAGAGCAATAAAAATGAGAATATTATACACATGGACGTTTAACAGCGAGTGAATGTACATCTTACACACACGGAGCAGCCAAGTTATATTGTTTTGCTTCTTAAAAGGTTGTTTCTATTCAGCTAGTGCCTACTTAAATGTGGATCAGGTTGTATACCCAAATGAGGCGAACTACCACTTCCTTGACTACAAAGACAGTCTGTTCTTCCATTACGGTTCGATCTTCTTTCAGTCCTTCTTACTGCTATCGCTTCTATTCCCAAAATAAAATCCTTTTCCTTTAAGTCCTTTCCAAATCCAAGTGAGACCGTTTATTATTCTGTAGGAGGTCTCTAAACGAATTTTCTTCCTTTGCTGAATTCAACAGTAAATAAAATCAGCATCTAACGAAAACAATGTTATAAACATTCTTGTTCTTGTGATTATTGAGGATTTAAGAAGTAACACCAAAAAATGTTACACTATTCTTTTTAAAATATTGAGATTTTATTTTTTAATAAAGGTCGTAATTTCTTCTTTCTGTCGTTGCGTCAGGGAACGGATAATAGGTTTATGATCAGAACTTTATTAAATAAACTAAAAATAAGATTACTTAAATACAATATAAATGATCTCTTCTATCACGTACTATTTATTAGTAGGTAAAACGTACTTATACCTACTAATTACAATATTAATATATACATAAGTCTCTAGAATTAGTACAAACAGAGCTAACCAGACCAGACCATATGGTCCAGAGGTTCAAGCTCACCCAAACTACAAAGAGCACATCTCTGCTTTCGTTCCCACTAGACTGAGGCTGCCCTAGGTCTGTCCAGTCCCTCCCTCATAGGCTCCATCGCGCTCTTATCGCGGATCCTCTGTTTATTGCTTCTCTTCAGTTACACATCGTGTATGTACTCTTTTACGTTTAAGCCCAAAAATAATAATAATAATAAGTTGTTTATTGGCATTTCAAAATATGCACATAAAAGTAAGTTTCACATTTTTAACATTTAAGCTTGGACTTCTCGTCCGTCTGCTTGAGTTGCACTTTTGTACTAATAATTACAATTCCATCCCGACCAATTGCCAAAATTTAAAATAAAAACAAAAAATAAACAAAGAGAGAGGCTACATTTCCTTTATAAATATAGAACTGAAACTTAAAAACAATTTTAAAAAATAATACAAAATTAATAATTATAATTTTCCATGAGAAACTGTCTATATCTCCCAGCGGATGTACAGAATTTATTTAAATTAGCCCAATTCTTACCGTTCAGGTATTCTAAAAATTCCGCCCTGACCAACACTTTCTTGCCAAAACACGCAATTCTAAATCCGACCATTATGGGGCATGCAGCCACATAATGGTAGACATTTTCAGTTTCTGTTCTATTGCCCACAGAACACAGGTGCTGCTCATTTGTCCGCCCTATTCTAAAATTCAAATTCATCAGTTGTCCTCTAGCTCTAAACACATTTTTCATTATTAACTTGAATGAATGCTCATCTGAGATATAATGGTTAGCCCCTAAATCAAATCGCAATTCATTATATAAGCTATGATAAGTTAATCGACCAGCTTTAATTTTATTTAAACACTTTACATTAAGAACTGAATACTAATTTAGACCGCCTCAATTGTAACACCTACTGCCCGGTTGAAGGAGCGTAGAATACTGCGAATAGTAAAAGCTATGTCTATTCATAGTAAAACAATTTATTTTCAAAACTTTTAAACATTACAAGTTCAAAATAATTAACTTAAGTAAATGATTGTAAATGAGAATAGTAACTTAAAGGAACAATGCCAAAGAAAAAAGGCTCCAGACCAGACCAACGCACAGAGTAAACTGCAAATAAAATCTAGAATGAATGGGCCAGCCAGGAGTTGCCTTTGTTTTACATCTTAGCGCCTTTAATACAAATATCAACAATTATTGGTAAAATCAATATGCATTCAACTACAAAACGACTTTATATGCACTATTATGCAAAATCAGTTGTGTTTGTGACTGCCACGAACAGTGTTTACACTTTCCTCCCAATCAAGGCGTAAATGGTAACACCTGTTCATATTAGCCCCTTAATTGGTGTTTACATATGTTCAAGGCCTATCCAATGCAGAGATTATGGTAAATAGCAAATAAAATCTATAGAATTACGAATAATTAATTAATTTAAGAGGGTATAATGAAAAAAAAATAATAATAAATTTTTAAAAGTTGTGAACAAAAACGGAGAAGATCTTATAGATACTTTGACTGTTATCACCACCCAAATCAACCCTGTCCAATAATCAAAATAAGTATTGGCAAAGATTGATTTCTAAACTTACATAAAATCGTAAAATGCTGAATTACAATATAAGGTTTAGTGGTGTGCCAGTAGTGGCATGAAAACTAGATCTCTTAGTTTCAGAGCCTAGAATTGACATAACTGTAATGGTAAGTTCACAAACGACGGTATTTACAAATATAATTTGTTTCAAATTATCCATATTGACCCTAAGTATCAGTATGGGTAATTAAATTAGATGATTGAGAATACCAGTTCAATTATACCGGTATATAATTATTATTTTTAACAAGTATAGGTACATCTACAAAATCTTTATAAATAATATTATTTTCAAATTTTCTTAGTTTGCTGTAATTACCTTTTGTTTTAAGTTAATGCCAGTAATCGTAATCTTAAATTAAGTTGATTTGCTAGTTTTGTTAAAAGCATGGCAAAAATTAATACAAATTTTACAATTTTAGAAATTTGAGCTTCTAATCAAATGTTAAATTTGCAGTGAGTACGCCATTGACGCTTTCTAACAAAAAATAAAGGAAAGTTAAAATTGTAAGGACTGAAAAAAAGATTACGTTTAATGTGTGAGCAAGATTCATTAATTTATTAAAAAGAAAACAAAAGCATAAATATATGCCAGGTCTGTTGTCAGAATAAATAGTGGTTGGTTCTAAATTGAACAGAAAAAGAAGAAGGTGTTGGAATATTTTAATATTTTATTTTTTGTTTTAATAGGGGCTTAGTAAATAATGCATTGGTAGCTGAATTTACAGATGGTGTAGCTTGAAAGTAAAATATCAATTTTATATCTGCAACTCAATCAATATTAATGAAGCGTACACTTAGCTGTCAAAATATGATTTTTTAGCCTTTAACAGGTTATAACCCTTCGGTAGTAACAATATGGTTGGTCTACTCAGTTCAGTTCAATCGCACATTTTATGGAAGAATATTTCACTGAAGCCTTGACCTTGATCCTTCGATTTTTTTTCCCCTATGAGAGAAGCTTCGCATGGTCATCAGCAACGAAGAGTAGAAGAAAAAAAGTACAAAACTGGCAACCAGATTAAGGTAAAGAATTTTTCGTTGACGGATTAAGAAGATGGGACAAGAGCATAGAAGTTGGTGCGGAAGACTTGGAAAAATAAACAAAAAATTGTATTGATTTACATTGATGTTCACATTCTGACAACTCTATCTGTATTGTAATAGAATTTTTAAAAATAAATTAATTTCTCTTCTATTTCAGGCTTACTAACAACTAATTATTTGTTTAATTATTGAATGACGCTCGTACAATCTTAGAAGTAATGTTCAAAACTCAAACACAACTTATGGCAGTAAAGTAATGCCTTTTTTCAGGCGGGCTTTACGTCCAACTACCAAATTAGGCGTAATGGCCGGAGGCGATTAGCAAAACATTCTTTACTACCAAGTTCTAATATTAAACATTAAATAAATTCCAAAGCCTAGACCCCGTAATTAACCCAGTATCACAATACACATTATTTTTGTAGGTCTCGTCTATCGGCGCCTAACAAGTTATTTCAGAAAGCCCTCCAATATTTGGCGTTTTTCATAGGTAAGCTTTCACAAAACCAAATAACAATACTACAGCATTAACGAACAACTCATGGACTTAATCGTAATTCAATTATATATTCCACTATTGGAGTGACAAGGGCATTATTGTTATATTAAACAAACATAATCAACTACAGATGTGCAGCAATTTACATTCGCTTAAAATGGATTATTGGTATAATCTATCGGATGAGACCGTCATATAATTAACTGCAAACAGCATTACCTATAAATTAGATATTGAAAGCCTAATTATGGTGTATTATCACAAGCTGCATAAAAGAAATGTACAATTTTATTCGGGAATATTTAGACCAGAAATAAGTTTTAAGAAGGCTGAAATAGAAGAGAAATTAATTTATTTATTTTTTTAAATTCAATTACAATTCAGATAGAGTTGTCAGAATGTGAAGAGATCACTGAAGGATAGGTGCAAGCCTGTTGTAAGTTTGGAAGAGGGAATGATGGGACATGCAAATGATGATGTAGTCTGAGGTCATCCTTCATCTAAAATGGAATTTTCAAGGATGATACAGATTTGAAGGAGTGCCCAGGCTAGGACAGATCCGTTATTTTAATTCAATGTTTTCTTTACTTTAAGCAATATTAATACATAAATTAAAATTAAGCGAACATTTAAAAAAATAACGTCAAACGAATTTATTTTAGTTTCGTTAAAGGCTATTCATGCTATAATTGTAACTTTTGTAAACATTGATGACAAGATCTCGTGGCGGAGCGGGACGAACTTGTGCCAGGAATGGATTCTATGTCTTTGATTGCATCAAAAGTTTAAAAAGTTTAAACGAAGTTCACAGAAAATCTACTCCATTTCGTCAAACGCAGAATAGTTAAAAATAAAAATGAAGAAGATACCTATAACTGGTTAAGGAATAATAGTAAAATATATAATTGAATTACGATTGAGTCCATGAGTTGTTCGTTAATGCTATAGTATTGTTATGTGGTTTTATGAAAGCTTACCTATGAAAAACGCCAAATATTGGAGGGCTTTCTGGACTTGTTAGGTGCCACGATAGACGAGACCTACAAAAATTATGTGTATTGTGATACTGGGTTCTATTTCCAGTATAGGCCTTGGAATTCCCTTTTGAAATTTCAGCAAACATTTGTCAGTTTACATTTAATATCTTTAAAAAAAGATTACACAGAAAGGAATTATAGAGGAAAGATTAACGTAATCTTATTCGAGGAAGGGCCCTTAATCCAATTTTTCAGAAGAAAAAATGCTTCTTATAAAACTTATAAATTTATAAGCTTGTAATCATCACTAAAAAAGGTTAGATAAAAGCTCCATTACAAAGAGTACGTAGTCTTCACAAATGCATAGTCTTCATACTCAAACGTCAAACTCCACCACCTGGTCTTACATCATACACCTATCCCACCAGCCGACTATGTGCGGTACCTTGGAATGTACCTAGACAAGAGACTTACCTGGAACCCCCATACGAGACTTAAACGTACCGAACTAAACAAACGATACAAACTTCTAGCCAGACTACTTGACAAGCGCTCAAAACTCTCATTACAGAACAAACGACGACTCTATACAGCTCTTCTCACACCAATATGGCCTTGCGGACTCGGAACTTTACGGTACAGCTAAAAAATCAAACATCAATAGACTGCAAACACTCCAATCCAAAATACTCCGCCGCATAGTAGACGCTCCATTCTATGTTAGCAACCACGCAATACATACAGATCTCCAAATTCCACTCATCTCCGTACTTGCCAAAATCCGATATAAAAATTTTCATCAAAAACTCTCATTTCATCCCAACTCTTTAGCTGCAAACTTATCTTCAACTACGCTACCCTACAATCCTCGTGACCAGCTGGGTGACTAATGGCGGCCATCACTGGATGACCGTCATTCACGTCTGCCATGCTATTTATATACACCTATCTCATTTACTTATTGTACCCTGTAGGTACAGGTGTAAATTTCATTAAAAGGATAAATAAATAAAAATAATAATAATAATAAATTGATATAACAATATCTATTCTGAGTCACAGTAGATAACATATGTTACATTCACAGGAACACATCCAGGCCAATTGTGTAAATGCTACCTTTTCCGAACTAAGAGGACCTAAAAACGCACCTTTCCGGTTATGACTCAAAATTGAAAATCCTCACAATTCTAAACCTTCTTCGTTCATGAAAATCACGGAAATCAACAAATAGAGAAGGATGTAATGTTATTAAAATGAAAAAGCGTATTAATAATTTTATAATAAATTAATCCGGACAGAAAAAGTGCAAAAAAATGCAGAAAAAATGTAAAAATCACGACTTGTGCTACCTCAACAGACCTAAAAAAAAAAACTAGAATGATACTAATTGTATCATTTGGTCAAAATTAAGCATGAACTAATATATTTTAAGCTAGTGATGCCATATGGCATCATTGAGCTGGAAAGGGTTTTTCGCAATGTCTTGAGGCGGAATTAGCGCTTGGCCAACTCCTCTGTATTCACAAAACTGAACAATTTTAAGGTCTATGTTATTAATTTAAATGGTGCTATTATTAGTTGTAAGTATAGAATGAGGCAACACTGCAAACATGCGTGGTAACTGTTTTGAGATGATGGTGATACAGATTCAAGGTCCTCCTGTTTGAATATTAGTTTCTTTTAATATTGAGCGCTGGAATAACATAAATTTTAAATAACCTGCTATTTATAATTGCTGTTTTAAACATGCCGGATCTCGCTTTGTATGTGAATGTTTTCATTGAGCTATTTAATTGTAAACACAAAAGTGTTGGGTTCCATTGTGCAAAAGTGTTTTACTAGCATGGACTCTTCTAATTAGCAATAGCAGCTGAGGTCAGTGATTGCAGCTGAATCTAGACAAGAACCGATGTTTCAGTAAGTCAATGGCACTCACAAATATCAAAACTGTTCAAAAATAATATCTTAAAGAAATTAATTTCATTAGAACTTCAGATATACGTTTTTAATATAATTTTCTACAAATTAAAATAAAATGGAAGGCCAATTCAAAAGAGTAAATTTAACTAAGTTTACATGAAGGAAAACTGTTTACTTTCCCCAAACATTGAATTCTTAAAGTAATCAATCTACTTAGCGTTTTAATAAGCATTATGAGTTAACAAATGAAATATAACATTACATCATTGCCAACATTTCGATATATGTGCGTGTTGTGTATGTAGGTATTGAAAGGTATGTAAGTGTATTGAGATTTGCTAAGTTGGAACCACAAGTATCAATGCTCTTAAATGCAAATAGTAATTGCAGCAGAATCAGACAAAAAAAAAAAAACCTGAGAACTTGTAATATAAATTCAGAAATAGCGAATTTAGAAATGATAAAAATTCAAGTTTGACGGAGTTTTGAGATCAAAAGACAAACCAAACACCGTAAGATTAATCTCATAAAAAATACAATGAAACAGCCTGGTGTATGTACCAACGAGAATTCGTCTGCAGAAAAACATTCTAAATTCAACCTTTAACCTCACTGTTTGGCTGCCATTTGTCTAATCACTTTTAATTGTTATTTTTATCTTTGCATTTTATACGAGTACATTTAAATTGTCCATGTTATTCTAGTAATTAACTAGTTTCATCAAACTATATTCCTAGGTATGTACTTGGGTATGTGTTATATTTCTTCAAATGAACTATCTGCTCTCGCCGAACTAAGTAGATCTTCTGCAAGACATCAGACAATCACAAAAATTACTGACCTTTATTAAACTAATAATTTCAAATTTTTGTACCAGAGTTCGCTGCTTTCATCGAGGGATGATACTTTGATTAGTGCAAAACTGTTTCCTAAAAAAAAAAAAAAAAGAAAAAAAAGCCTTTAGATAGCAAATCATGGGTTTCGGGAGAAAACGTTATTAGAAAAGAAAATTTGATTGTGTGTCATTGTGTTTCCTATTTGAAATGATAAGAAGTAAAATTGAAACTAATTTTGAAAAATATTGAAGCTACGTTGAAGGAATAACTGTCATTTTCTCCCAAAAATGGGCACTTACCTGCGTCAGTAGGGTCAATTAGCAACTGTATCCCGACCTTGACTATTGGTTACCTTGGGAAACTATATTCACATCAACCATCACACATGACAAGAAATTATCTTAAAATTAATAAATTAAAATATTATTTATTACATGAGTACAAACGCGTTCGTGAGTGTGCGTGAGTATGTAGAGCTTCTCATAAATGATACGTATTCTGTTTTAATGATTAACAGTTTAAGAAAAACCAACAATAAGTAGTACCTGTTATATTTAGCCATTTTAATTGGCCTATTTTTAAAAACATGTAATAAAATTTATCAACAAAAAAAATGCCTCAGCTATTTTGCCATTTGCTTTTATTTTATTTTTTAATCGCTTCCCAGCAGCCTCCAAATTTGAAAAGGAGCAGTACTGTGCGGGAGCTTTCTTCACGGTGACTCAGGCATTTGAAGTGTGGAGTCCCGGGTTACTCTCAGGAATACTACCCCTAATTCCACGTACCGGTTTTGCCAAGTCTCTCAAGATACTCCCTTTTCTCTTTACTTTCCAGCGAAAGCAGGAGTTCCGCAAGGAAGTATTTTGAGATTAATTTTCTACACAATTTACATTGCTGATCTTCCTTTGCATCATAGTACTTCGACCTTTGTTAATGGTACTGCTATCCTTTCTTCTCATCCCGAACATAACTTAGCCTCTAGACAACTTCAAGAACAAACTGCCCTTAATAGAAAAGTGAAAGAAAAATTGGAAGATAAGGGCGAATAAACAGAAAGGCATTCAAACCACTTGAGATCACTACTTATATCGAGACTACTTGCAAAACGATCTAACTTTCATTATAAAACAAACTTATTTCGTAGAATACTTTGCTGTGACCAGAGTTGGGCAAAATTTTTAGTCGCGACTAATATTTTTAGTCGTGACTAAAAATGTGATTAAAAATTTAGTCGCGACTAATTAGTCATGACTAATTCAATCGTGGTCACATTTAATCATGATTAAATTAGTCGTAAGCGCGACTAAATAAAATAATCATGATTAACATTAGTCGTGAATTAGTCGTGACCAATTTTCTCCTACAGATTAAAATTTGAGGTTTCCGTTGAGCATTAAAACCTTTACAGGATCCAATCCTTACAATCCAAAATCCAATCTCTCCAATAAAACCTCGCATAATGATCCATCCATTCACTTCGATCTGAAATCAATCCCACAACTCATTCTATAATCACAATCCTCTCGTACAACAGCTTTCAAGTTTAACCTTACCTAATACTCTTTTTAGATAACTGGAGCCCCAGTGGCTTCTTGACTACCTTCACTAGTTCCACTGGGTATCTTCTTTAAATGTCAATCATTATTCTAGTTCACATTTGCTTGTTGTAAATTTTACAGTAGCAAATAAATGAATAGGTTATTTAAAAAAAAATAAAATAAAATAAAGTTTTGTTATAAGCTGTGTAACTCGATATTTTCCCCTGAATTACACTTCGCAGCTCAATCTATCCCTTCTAAGATTAGTGAATCTCGGAGATCGATTTGTGGTGCATCGAGGCCGTTAGGCACAGACTGCTCAGTGGCTAGTCCAGAGAAATTTATGGCTTTAAACCTCAAAAATACATGCTTACATAAAATTGTTTCAAAAATTTACAGCAAAAAGTATATAATATAGAATGTAATATTTTTCATTAAAAAAATTCAGCTCTAATACGAGATTAAATGGCTTAACTTTTCTACAGTCTTACAGAAACATGAATCCTTCTGGCCGACGCTTTCTAAAAAATAAAATTCTTTAATCAAAAAGTTGAACGTTAGATTAGAATGGTAGGGGTGGTGCGCCATATTCCTTTGTAGCATTTACAGCCGTTTTTAAAATCGATCCATCAAGGAGTGCTTGGCAAAAGACTGATATCAAATATCTAGTCGCTAATCTCTGCAAGCTTTTCAGGCATGCTACAAGAAAGCTGCCACCTCTAAAAACGCAAATATATTGCCGAAATTCTTAGTTTAGAACGTGCAGTAAGTGTCCTCAGAAAACAGATAAAAAGTCTCGTGGAAAAAAAAACTCAATTTGCGATCGAAATGGTCAAAGAAAAAGGAATCTTTTTATTTGTATTAAAGGCTTTTTTACTGCGTAGACATGGCGAAACCCACAGCAGTTTCTTGCTGGTCAACTGTCCATCGTCAAAGTTTAACTATCGTATGAAAAATCATAGAAAACTACCAGCATACACGGATGCCTCGATCCAACATCCAGAAGCTACCTGATTCATTACTATGCTGTAAAACCAACGCAGGACGGCCAATACGGTCTCCGCACGTTATGGTGGGCTTGGAAGCAACGACCTTGGACGGAGGGTAGTGTAAAAACATAGATGCATTGCGAAAAACTATACTATATGATAGTGATATGTTTGTAATTACTATTTGAGAATTACAAGGATATATAGGGATCCCATCCAAATACAATTGCACTATATTAAAGTACTGATCAACTTCATACCGAGGTCAATTATAGTAAAATCGTACAGAGTGTGGGCACACAATTACAGAGCCCAAATGTATCTGGCCAAGATGACGATAGACCTTCAGAAAGCGGGCTCTCCGTTGGTGCGACGACAACAAAGAGAACTAAATTACATTTTAAAGTCCACTGCCGGAAACAATTAAGGAAGGGCCAGTTTCAAATGTAATTACAATAGTTGGTTGAAAACACTATTGACACTCTGATTTACAATTTCCATTGAAATTGACCGGCTAAGGGAGAGAGAAAGAGATCCCTCTCTCTTAAGGGACGGGGATCCTTACGGAGCTATCAGAGACGATATCGCTAACCAGCCCCAAACGAAAAATACCCTTAAGGGCGCCTCTGGCGGGATAGCTCACTCGTGAAAGGAGGAGGGTCCTGTAGACAATCACCCGGGGCGACAGGGAGCAAAATAAAATTCTTTCTTGTGCTGTACTTGAACAAACAAAAGAATACCTTCATTTAAGGAAAGATTGAAACAGAAAAGATTGAGAGATTCATTACAGAAAAATTGTATGTCCTAAACTAAAGCAAGGTAGAATGAAAAGTATATAAAAATGAATAATGATGCTAAATACAACATAATAATAAGAAAATACAAGACTCACAGTGACGATAACGATATCCAAGGCACTAGCCAGGCCGAGCATACGGGAAGGAATGAATGAATTTTTAAAAATGTTAGCGGTAAACAGTATATCGCTCTTGCAGTTCAAGGGTCACTCCAAATTTATATTAATGCGGCATATCCTGCCATCTAAAACCATTTTTCGGTTACAGTCACTATTTTCCTTGGATTCTAAATTCAATTTTGATTTTCTCTGACCAAGAGAAATATTTCTAGAGTGCAAAAGATTGAAGATTGCATGCGAGAAATCCAGTTTATTAATAATAACTTAGACATCTAAACTTGTGAGCTCACTTCAAGCCAGAACTGAAATGGCCTAGAAATGAAATTGCAAAGTGTTTAGAAATTTGGAGTGTAAAACTTGTATAATTCATCTTTTCAAAAAGGCTAGTTTTAAAAGAAGCTATTGTCTTTTTGCTATTGCGAGAAAAAAACTTCTTAGCCGCATAAAGTGACTTTTTTTTTTAAACTTAACCAACTTTAGATTCTCTTTACAATAAATTAGAAGTCAGAACATATCGCAGGCAGCCAAGAGACAGAACTTCTGGAGATTTAGATTTTTTAAAAAGGGAGGGGAGGTTACAGGACGTTTTCAGATAAGCGGTAATGAGGAGCGCCCCGAAATATTTGGATTGTCCAAGATTATTTTCTCTTTTAAAAATGTTGAAACTTCTTTTAAAAAATTGCAATACTAAATCAATAATACTGAGCGATTCTTTTTGCCAGAATTCATTGCTTTAAACCCTGTAATAAAGTTCATATTTGAGATTTGCTAAGCAGTTACAGTAACTTTTCACACGCATTTTATATCCTACATTACATCCCTGTCATTCCTCGTGTTTATGCTCTTTGCGTAATGCAGTTTTTTTCTCTCTTTCTTTTAAAATTATTAGTTATTTTTATATTTTAAAGTGCGTACATATCAGAAGTCATAAACGCTGGGTATCTTTTTTCAGTTTACTTCCAATTCCCAAGTATGAACATTCCTCCAAGATACCTATCCTGAAATAGACTAAAAAAAAAAATCCAGAAGCTGTTCTTCCCACCTTCCAATCTCTTCTTGTTAACCTCATTCTTAAGCAATCTTATAGTTTAGGATTTGTTCTCTCCTCGACATTTTGTCTAAAGAATAGATTTTTTTTTATATCCACCGCGCACGACTAACTTCGCCATGTTTAATAGCTAATCATTTATCAATATAGATTGATGAAAAATCAAAATAGAAACCATAAAAAATAAGAATACAAAATTAAGAAATGAATTAAACTAGCTTTTCATTACAAAGTAATTTCCCAAGTTTGACTTCTGTCATATAAATTATTAAAAAGAAATTCACCTTTACAACCACCTGATGTAGATAAGTTTGTCCTCAAGTTGCGAACTTCGAGGCTGTATTTTGAATTTATAAACTTACAAACTTTATTTAAAAAATAAAAACAAAAATAAGTAAAAAAAAACACAGTGTAAAGGAAATTTCCCAAATAGTCGAGTAAAAGTAGGGTTAAAAGGAAAAAAGCATAGAATGTTTGCTGTTGGTTTTTATATTCTCATTCTCTATTATTTAACATCACACAAATTAGCTTCTTTTTTTAAAAAATGTGAGGTATAAAATTATGGAGGAATATAAAAGAAGTAAGATTTTACTATTTAGTTTGTTTTTAAAAATAAAATTTTAAAAAAATCCTTCCATTAGATTTACAACTTTGAAAGCAATATTTTAAAGAAAATAGATTAAGTAGGGCGCAAAGAAATGTAATTTAATTTGTAATACATTTTTTAAAAATAAAGTAAAAGAAATCCTGAGCAGATAAAAAAAATTCTTAAAAATATATGTTATTTGAGAACTTGAGCTTTCCTTTGTTATATTGAGCTTAAAAAAAGTACTACATATTCATTTCAAACCAAAGAATGGAATGTTTCTAAGTCATATTCGCTGCGTTTGAAAATAATAATCTCTAGCTACTTTGCTATAATTTCGTGATTAGGCTACTTCTCGCTACTAAAGGAATGTACCTAATGAACATAAAGTGAAATGTCCTTATGATACCCGCTCCAAAAGAAGAAGGAAAATGGAGGAACTGTCCTGCAACTGAAAAATAATAAAGAAATCTTCTTGCGCTTAATAAAATTGAATTGTTAAGAAATTATACCTTCCCTTTAAATAAAGAAATAAGACACCTGTGCAATTTCGTGCTCATAAATATCTAGCAATAAGAGAAGCTTCCGAAAATTAGCTGCGAATTTGAATGGAAAAATAAAAAAACATTAAAATCATACAAAGATAACATCCTTGAATCGGCTGACATTCTTCAATCAGGGCTCACAAGTAATTCATCGCTCTCTTGGTGAAGGCAGGTTTCTCTCTCGATCAAACTGCCCCACCAGAACCATCTAGCGGTTAACGCGCATACTTCGTACACAGCGGTTATCTCTCAGTAACTTACTACCTTTAGAGAACTATCAAATCACCAATCCATTTTTTTTTTTTGGTAAGTTATTTTTGTAAAAGATTTATTTTCCATAAGTTTATATAACTGAAGTATACCTGCGTACTCTCAATAATTACTCATTACTGCTAATTCAAAATACATTTATTTCACGATCTTGCTTCTGTACAAAAATACATTTTTATTTCATTTTATGAAATAAATATTTCAAAACGTTGAAATGATAAAAAAAAAAATTAGAAGATCTTACAGCTAAATTTTATCAGGAAAAAACTTCTGTTGATTTAATAAACATTTGATTACTATAGAATGTTGTTCATAGTTTTTGGTGACTGAATCATCAGAAGAAAGAAAACATTATTGCCAATTCCAGTAATAATTTGCTTACTATTTTTTGCCCAGCTTTCGACCTAGGTCATCTTTAGAGCTTATGCTTGTAGACAGCTATAGTATTTTTTACATTTATAACTCAGTACTATTTGATTATTAATTTTAAACAATATAAAGTAAAAGAGGATATTTTAAAAATAAAAATCTGGAGTGAAAATTCACACGAACACTCCAGAAAATGTCCAAAACGAATTTTGCTAGTATTTTTTTTTTAACTCTTGATATAAATATAAAGTTTGGAGAAACTTTCGAAAATAAATCTTAGAAAATTGAAAAATCCATTGAATAACGAGTTATTTTAGAAAATATGAGTTACTGAGGATAAATATATTTAAAAGCAGACCATTTTATAAAAACCTCTTCTTCTTACCCTGGGAGCAACAAAACGGATTTATCCGGTGAAATAACCAAATCGAAAATCAGCACATTAACATGCAGAAAGGAAACAAACAAAGTTCACCTCCTGATGAAGTAATCAACCAACATTTCGCAATGGACTGAAAGTTAATGGGAGTAACAACACGTCGTGCAAACTATTGATTTCCAAATTAAGTTTGCTTATTTTACAATTCGAAATATTGTATGAAAAGTAGCCCGACCCGACCTGTTCACTAAAAAGCAATGAACAACCTGCCACAAAAATATTCCGTCCAATATGAAGTGGCCACATTGCCGACCGGCGAGACGTTCGTTGTGTGTCATTGCAGATCGCGTTCTTAGTGCCCGGCTTTAAGGATTAGAGATCATTCTTATAAAGAGTACTAGACCACTTTTAACCGTTAATACATTGTAAAAGCCTGCATAAATTGTAACTAGTAGAACGCAGTGCCACCAAATTCCTTATTGCATTGTATTTTATTTTACCTGGACATAACGGTAAAATGCATTTTATTGCAAATATGTAAAAATGTGGAAATAATAAAATAGAAGTGTTGAATAAATTTATATTTTTAATCACCGGTAAAATTGAAAAAGCCGTTATCTCTCTCTAAGAAGTGAAGAATGTGATATGCAAATATAACTGGCCTGCTGTCTTGGCGTAAAATAAATAATAAAAGTCCCAAGGCGTCCACTCCTTGCAATCGAGTGAAAGTTTTTTGAAAAAATGTTTACTAGAATAAATTTTATTCATTTATTTTACAAGTGCTAAAAATATAACTAATTTATTCACATGAACTATTTTATTTTCTTTTCAAATAATCCTTACTTGATTATTTTGTAAGCTTCAACTTACTGTGCAGAGCAGTACAACATATGTGGCCGTCAAACAAATATTCATACTCTGGTCTATCTTTCTTACTACATATATTGACGCGATTTAAGTTAGATCTTATAGTCAATTTCACTTCTGGTGACGCCTTGGAAAGATTTTCAGAGAGTTTGAGAGCTTTGACAAAGAGTTTGACTAAGAGATTTGACAAACAAATCTGGTGAATAGCAATGAAAGACTAAAGTGGAATTTTCTATCCGAATGGTAATCAGAATGAAAACAAAAGAACATTGGGATCTTAGAGAAGGTATTAGCTCCGTAGATAGCGTATACTGACTGGATTCTGAGGCGGAGATCCCTGGTTCGTATTCAGCTGCTGGCCCCTTACAATTTCTTTTCCTATGACCTTCTTAAAGCTCATTGTCAGGTAATATACAGTGTTGCCAGTAACGAAAGCACACTGTTCGGCGGCAAAGCAGGGCACTGAAAAAAGCTCCGAGCGCCATTGACTTCGGATGTTAACGATTTTAAAAAATAACAAAATAAATAAAAGAAAACTTTGGGATCCTTATAGAGGATAAAGTAAAAGGGTGCATCAAAAGGGTGGCGTAGGATTTTGGATGCAATAGAATTTAAAAGACTTGGTTAAAACACAGTTCAGCCGTTAGTCCTGGTAGATCGATTAATTGTTAAGTAAATCATTTTTTATTTATATTTTGTGTTGGTCGTTCGTAAATAAATGTGCAGTAGTGTGTAGAGTCTTCTCATGTCCTGTCTGTAAAATTTATTGTGGGAATCCCACACAAAATGACGCTCTAGGTACTAACATCTCAAGTATTTTACAATGTCCGAATTTTTTTTTAAGTAGATAACCGAGTAAAAGTAAAGTAATCGCCTTTTTTTTCAGGCGGGGCTTAACGTTCAACTACCATTTACTAGGTGTCGTGGACGGAGGCGACTAGCAAACATACTTTACTATTTCACATTTAACCATTAAATAAAATCCAAGGCCAAGACCGGGAATCGAGCCCAGTACCACAATACTTATTAGCTTTGCAGGTCTCGCCTCTTAACCCGCTTGGCTACCGTGGCGCCTAGATGAACCGAGTATACTACGCCTTAAAGTAAAGGAGATAAAGTACTATTTTATTTCAGTCATTTCAATTCTACATTTACGAAAACATCCTTCAAAACCTAAATTGTCTTGTAGGTCTCTTCTAGCATCAATAGATTCGGATTTATGTTTTTACCGAAAATCACCTATTTTGAGGCTCTCTGTTTTGGAAAAAGTTTTTTTTTTATGTATGTTCTTGTGTGTGAGTGTGTATGTAGTCAGTACAAATCAAAACCTTTAATCGATGTACGTTCAAATTTGTAATTTAAACAAGATGGCACTGCGGACGCAATAATAAATTTCAAAGATTTCTTGAAACTTAGCACCATTACGATTTGCTTAAAACTTTGTTCATTGCGTAGCTGATGGTCTGTAACTTTTATTTTAAAGAACTTGCCAGAACTTATGGTGCTTCTTAGGTAGTGAGTTGGCGTTTTGCTTCCCAACTGAAGTGTCACTTAGTTGCATTACTTACAAGTAATTGCAGTCTTATTACTTGTAGAATAATAATGAGAATTATATTTGTGATCAAAATTACTTAACTTTAAGTTAATCAGATGACCCTAAATGCTACTTCACAAAAGAGATTTCATCGTTTTTAACGATTTATTTTTCTCATACATTTTATGTTCAAGAAAATTTAATCACATGAATTCGGTGAGAAAAGCCCATCATTTTCTTGAAAACAACTTATCAACGAAACTCTAGATCAGAATAAATATTTTCATTTATTTCAGAGTAATCTATTCATTTTTATCTATTCATTCTCACGAAGAGAGGTTTTCCTCGCACTGCTGTTGGGCTCTTATTGTCACATTATAAATTCAGAAGGTGTTAATACAATACATATATGAAATGTTCCTTTCACTCTCTAATATTGTGATTACCTTCAATTCTTTTTTGATATTATATTATTTTTCCATTGTTTATTTTATTCTCTTTATTGCTATCAACATATTCTAATAAAAACATTTATATTCTTTGAGACTTAGTTTATTAATATTATTACCATGCTAATTATGGTGGTAATTTCCGGGAGAATTCTATTAAATTACGTCATGAATCAAGACTATTAAGACAATCGGAAGAAACTACTTAGTAGATAATATCACACTAACAAGACTAAAGGAATCTGCAAACGAATTTGTTGCCCCCAAAAAAGGTGCAAGAACTCCTAGGTAATAAGAATGTCACTTTTGAATGAAAATAATTGTTCCGTTCCAATTTCAAGCATATGAGGGTCGCCCAACAGTTTTCCGATTGAGCTGAAGTTCAGTTCAATTTTTTTTTTTTTTTTTTAGGATTCGGGGGAGAAGCAAAATTATAACTCGAAAAAATTTCCTACAAATGTGAACCATCTTAATATATAAATAAGGGTAATGAGTGGTTCTATGAGCATAATTGATTCAAGAACCTCTAATGGAAAGTAATCTATGAGTGATGAATGTAAGATTACATTGCTTCTTAAGGGATGGCGCCAACCAGGTACACAAACACCTCTTCGTCTTCTTGATCAGTGGCCTAAGAGGGAATGTGCATTCCAACGCTCGTTACTTTTTGAGGCTCCGTCATATCTCGCGGAACAAGATAGCATGATGGAAGCTACTATAGACACATAGTCACACTGTGAGAGTAGGAATGGTGCGAAGATATATTGTGAGACGCTAATGACCTAAACTGTCGAAGCTCAAAAAAGTAATTTCTATATAATGTGTTGTTGAAAATTGAAAATGATTGATGGTTGTGATCATGAACGGATTGCCAAAAAACAAATAAATGATTTTTTCTACTGCTCTGCTTGATTGATAACGTTTCCCTCTTTACTCTGAAAAATCGTTCAGAGGTAGTGTGAAACAATGTCTAATTCGATTTTGCAAGAAAGATTAGTATAATTGCCAAACAGCATAAATAATAAAAATAGAACTGTCAGACAAAATGGAGTTAGTAGAAATATTCACTCTCTACCGCTCTACCCGACCGAGTGTCCACTCTTTCGTTCATGTTCCCTCGTCACACATAATCATTGTGCTGAAAAAAAAAAAAAACACTGACATCCAGAGACTCTTAACATCTGAATTGATTTGACTTTAGTCGGTCCATAAACGCAATCTAGACAGGAATGTTCTTAGAAAGAAACGTCAAAATTATGTCATTTTCGACCATTATCACTTGGTATTTTGGCCATCGCAAATTGGATGATTTGGATGATGAAATAACAATTATAGAGTCCAATTTTAATCCAAACTTAAGCAAAGTCATCATTTTTATATAAAAGTAATAAACACTCTTTTAAAAGATTGTTCTCCAAGTTTACGGTTAAATCATTCAGACATATCTGAGAAGTATTAAACATAATTATGATTTTTATCTCAAGGTAAAACACAAAGAAGAATTAATAAGACCGTTAATTAACTTGGATTTCTTTATAATGATCTAATAGCTCGCAAGTAGTACGCAGAAAATAACTTGTCGCAATTATGTTAATAGTTTTACTTATCTCATTATTATTTTTACAATAAATAAGTGGCAAAAAGTGTGCATTTGGCCATTCTTTGTACTAAAGTGGAATTTTATTTCTGTTTAAAAAGATTAGCTATTCCATCATTGTTAATCTAGAGTCCGGTTGGTTATGCATGCCCTGATCCCTTCCTTGGAGAACGAATGACAATTACTCTTAGTAAATAACGATCCAATAACCAATAACGATAACATTGAAATAGAGTGCTTTGATAGCTCAACTGGTCGAGAGGGGAAAGGTATTACAGTGGTTATCCACATGATAGATCGGACTGCGAATCTTTAACTACAACTTAAGTTATAAATGCATAAATTATGTAAGATTCTAAGTGCCCTAAACGGTTTGACTCTC
Organism: Rhodnius prolixus; assembly: GCF_049639745.1. Taxonomy (NCBI): domain Eukaryota; kingdom Metazoa; phylum Arthropoda; class Insecta; order Hemiptera; family Reduviidae; genus Rhodnius; species Rhodnius prolixus. The sequence continues at coordinate 30,113,447 of NW_027411581.1, read as the reverse complement.
AACTGTACCACCTAAAATACACATTAGCCCTCCAACAAGGGTATCAATGTATTCTTTAGGGTGTAAACTTGAAAACACAAAAACATGTTTACAAACACAGTAATAATATTTAACTTGAACCACACTTAGCTAGAGATCCTTGCATTCTCTTTCACCCGTCTGAGTAACTAAGGCTTGTGGTCGAGGTGGCAGAGCTAACAAATGATGTACCTGTGTAGATACGGTTCTCAAGTCTGATAAGCTTACATTTTCTCAGATTATCATGTGAAAAAAAAAAAAAATGTCTAACTTAATTCTGTAGGATTGCACAGCCAGGTAGATGAATGATAATAAACTCTCCTTTCCCTCAAGTACTTGAACATCTATGTAGTTAGCCAATCTTTCCTGTGTCATAGAAACTAAAAAAGTAAATAAAGAAACTAGAAAAAGAGAATACTAAGTATGATATGATAACTGAAGGCTATTCTTTCCCATCTCATCCACAAATGACCTTCCGTTATCTGCCTCTATTTGCCTTTCCTCTACTTCTTATCTTCCTGCAATTATTGCCTATTTTTTCCCTACTTTTTGTTTTGAATGTTCTTTAGTTTCATACTACTTATTGTTTTTGAAAAAAATTCATTTTACCATTTATTTCTCTCATTTGTGATCCAAAATTGCACTTAACTTGTTACATCAGAAGATTAAATTCATTTTAATTTGATTTTGATACTGAAATAAAAGAAATACCAAACCACAAAAACTAAGATAAATATTTTCAAGTGACACAGTGTATCACCTTGCCTAATCGCATTCACTGAATATTTCTTGGGGACTGCATAACTTTCTGAGACCTTTGATAGCAAACACAGGTTTTGTGTATCTCACAATTTAACTTAAGAATTACTTAGTACAGATGGCGGATTTATATTTATTTATTTTTTCTGTTTTGGTATTTATTTTCTAAGATCATTCAGTCAATGAGGCTTCCAATTATTCTGATTTTTTTCAATGGCTACAAGTTAAAAATATCTCTTTGGGAATTATAGGATTTTTTGTTTACAATTATACTTCAGAATACTAAGTTCTGTCCTATAACCAAGTTTTCAAAAGTGTCAAGAGTTGGGATGGATATGTTACTTTGTTCTGGCACTCTACCATTTCTCATTTATATATTTGAATTTTTATTTAACTTAATTTTACATTATTTTTTACGAAATTTATTTATTCTTCTAACATTGACATTTTTATTTTATTGTTGCCTAAATGTCTCATTCATTAGATGATTTAATGGCTGCAATTAAAGAAAATAGCAATGAAATAAGATTAACAGACCGGAATATTAGAGAAGATTCTGCACTTGACCAAGGTTAGTAAGAGATCAAAGATTTGAAAGCCAGTAACGCTTTTCTTAAAAAAAAATAAATAAAATCGATGAACAAGCAATAGAAATAAAGAAAATTTAAAACAATAAAAGCATTATTCATTTCAAGTTAGAAGAAAACTCTGGGTATGAACTATTCAAGGAAATTGAAATAAATTTATGTGAAGATTTGGCCCATATTTACTTTCAATATGATTAAGGGGAAAATATCAAGTGAACAGCTTAAAGTTTTGAAAGTTTCTGTTTCTCACGGAATCGAAAACTCATTTACGATTACAAAGTAAATATTTCAGTTTAGAAGGGAGATGATGAAAACTGGACGCAATGGGTGTCAGGGATGAAGTCAACAGGAGGAACTTCTCTTAATTTCTTCTTCTTAATTTACTTCAGTTGTAATAATTTGAAGATTTTTTTTATGGAATGTCTCAGGTTTTAAACGACTTTTGAATCAAATTCTGTAAATAACTTAAGTAAGTTATACGCGGAATTGATAAATTTTGTTTTGTAGAGTCCTGGATTATTCATTACAATTGTAAGGGTTCTCGCAGTCTGCTTCCGTTTGCCTAGGCTCCACCCTGCCTTGCTGAGCAAGATATGTGTGTGGCAGCCCGATAGGACAATAGGTACCATCCCAGCACTAGTGGCCTTGGTATGAGAAAAGAAAATGTGCAGTAGGCGCTAATGGTCACAGACGTCGATGCGCCGGGAAAAAAATAAGGATTCTCTTTCCGTTTTTTAATTTAGTGTCTCGGTTTCTTATTTTTATTGTAGTGTATTAAAAGAGAAAACTTATGGTCGTGCACTTTCTAGTATTATGTTATTTATAAAAGAATCTCTAACTGAAAATATCAAGTTACTAAGTTACTTAAACAAATTGATCTTTTGCTATTTATCCAGCCAAATTTTAATAATTTTAAGCATTTAATCCGGGACCTAATGGCGCCCCCAATCAGATATTGAAATGCTCAATAATTTTTTATTAAATCAAAATGTTTACTTGAAAATTTTAGTTGCGATAATGTTTTTGTTATATTTAGTAATTTCAATTGTAGAATGAGGATCTGTATGAGAAATGCCTTTTTGATGACATCTCCTCTGAGAGTGTAATTTGGAAATATATTGAATACTCGAGGCCAAATTATACTCGAAACAATGGAGAGTGTAGGTTTTGCAATTGTAGGACAGACAAGTACAATTTATATTGTTACCTTAAGTTGGTAAGAATGTAATAGTCCCAATATGGACCAATCACTTTGCATGAAAGATTTAGAAATTGTGAATCTGTCGGATCTGTTTGACAATAATACTTGCTTTATTTAATAACAAAAGCAAATATATTCAGAATATACTAGACATTCTAATTGTGTTCGTAATACTCGTACAACCAAAAAACCTGGATCAAAAATAGCATATTATAGTTAACTTTTAAGGAACTTAAAAAGGCCAATCACGAGAATAGTGTCTTTTTAAACTATTTTAATGTTAAGTAATCATTTTCATTAATTAAAAATACTACCAAAAAAAGTATTATTTAAAACCTACTTGATACCTTAAATGAGTTTATAAATTCCAAGCAGTTTTGGCTGGCTGTGAGGGTCTGCTATGTTTCAGGTGTTCCTGGGTTTTTATATTTCCATAGCTATTTTAGTCAATCAAACCCTCGTGGGTAAAGTATGAGTGTTAACACGATTTGTTCTATATGATTTATGGAGGAGATCATAACTGAAGCAGAGTATGCCATAAATTGTGGTTTTTTGTTTAAGAGAAGGCCATTTTAAAGGGCTACTTTGTTAGGTTAGTTAAGAGCTGATATGGGTGAAGGGCTAGAGCTGTTGCAGCAGAATATGCTTTTCCAACGAGTGTGGGCTATATCAAGGTATAAGGTGAGAGAGAGGGTTGGTCGGGGAGTTGGTGTGTTACCCTAAGGCACTAAGTGTGGTGCCCTTTGGGTTCATGCCTTTATTTATGAGCACGGGTGAAAAACTCTTTTCACCAAGTGTAGAGCCTTGCGAAGAGGTTGGGTAGGAAGTGCTGTGGCGGGTGATAAAGCAAACTCAATACTTCACAAAGAGGGAACTTGGCGTATCTTCAAACTTGGTCACACTTCAAATAAGAGGATAAAACATGAAAGAGACATTTTTCAAAAAAATAATACCATTTTCCTGTTTTTTTTTTTTATTGTTATTAAAAACAAAGTCTGGTATGAATACTCTCACAACTAACTTTTAAAGCAGTTTACGTAAATAAATTTCTTGCAATTTACACTTTGTACTAAAAGAAAAAGATGTCTTCAAAATTATACATATTTAAATATAAAGCTTCTATTTTCGAAACAATAAACAACAAATACATATTATGTGAACACAGACGATTTTTGATTAGAAGAATTTTTTTTATTTGGCAATGGTTTTTAACAACAGCAATCAACATCGACATGAATTCGCTTCGAAGTCACACTTCGAACGCCTCCTCAGATACAGAGAGCAGTTGATAACCTCCTGGCTTACCTGGCTTGCGAGCCAGAGGAGGCACCTTTGAAGGCACAGTACATGCTTCACAAGTTGAGTAAAGTGCATTATTTGATAAATTAAGGAATAAGTTTGATCCTTTACATGAAAGATATTGATCACTTAAATATGTGGCAGGAGGTTTCCAATTATTTTGGTAATTAAACGCAACTCTCCCAAAATTACCAAATAATTATTAAACCTTCTTGTTTGTAACAGATGTAAAATTAATTTTTACCCATTTTGTGTATGCTTGAGAACATCTAAAGCTCTTAACATTTGATTTTTCTTAGAAAAATCACTCGGAAAACGACATATTTCCCGATATTAAGAAAAATACTAGCTTTACTGCCGGGCAATATTTTTAGTAGAAAAGGGATGAAAAAATACATAAATATGACCTATCGCAGGCTCTTCTTTCACTTTGATAACAATTTAAAAAATTGAAATATGATTAATAAATACCAGATTTTGAAATAGCCTAGCACATTTAATTTTGATATCGAATTGCGGTTACCGGTTCTTTCATAACTTTTTATACTCTTTAAAATTGTGTATATGAAAATGGGGGTCAACTGCAAACCCTCACTTTTGGTCGCGCGTCAGCCGCGTATGCGAGCAGGAATCTAAAATCAAGTTACATATTCTGAAACTAGAGATGACCGGCAACAAATTTTTCCTCTACCATTTTTCGCTCAGATTAACCATTTAAGCATGAAATGCATTTGAGCCGTCTTAAAATGAACACCTGTATGTGTAATGTATGCAAAGTGGTTACCAAGTTAGCAGAAAATATTTTATGGGAAAATATATATTTTTTTATTGAGGTATTTTTGGGGAAATCTGAAAAAATTGAACAATTCATTGAGTGAAGGCTTACTTCACTTTGGGGAATCTTATCTAAACTCTGAATTTTAATAGCAAACTTATTATCGGTAGACAAGAACAGGTAGCACCGTAAATCTCACAAAAATGACACTTTAGATCTTCTAGGAGGAGGATAAAAAACTTCAAAGCGTTTTCAGAAAAATCGATTTAGTGTATTGGCACTTTCGGTAGGCTGAGTTTGTCCAAAAGCTTAAGGCCATCTCCGTCGGTGGCAACTAAACAAGAGAGCTTCCTGCGATTGTTCGTTTTCGTTTACAGGCTGATACAAATACTGGCCAATTTAAAAGAACTACTTTTTCGGAATCAAAAGATCTCAAAATGGATATTTCCGCCGAAAATTCGAAATCAAAAAATTGCCACGATCGCTATAATTTCTTTTACCTTGGAAAAATGGAAGCCTGAATAATAGGGAATACTTTCTTATTAAAGGCCCCTGCACACTTTAGCTCTCAGCTCCTCTCTTATAATTAAGGAGTATGCATAATTATTTATTTGAGTTAATAAAAATTATCTTTTTTTAAAAAAAAAATTAAGAAGCGCCAACCTCTGGAGTCAATAGCACCCTGAGCCTTCTTAGTGCACTTTTGGTTTTTTCTTGTTGCAGACAATACAGCCAACGCTGGAAAGTGAATTTTACATAAATGGCTTCAATAAAGAGAAAGAAATGGCCGGCAGCTAAAGAATCTCTCCAACGAGAACTGTTCGCAATCCACTACTATTAGTAGGCTTAGAATATATATAGTATATATTCTAAAGTATATCTATTAAGTAAAGTAAGCCTATATATTATTTATATTTTATTTTTATTTCTATTCTATGTCTATATATGTATATATGTATTATATATGTATATTCTATAAATTATTATATGTTGAGTTATTATTATATGTTATTTTAAATTATATTTCTTTGTAACTGGGTGATTGCCCGTTTTGTAAATAAATAAATAAATAATTGTTCATAACAGTGATGAAACAATAATCTTTGAGGCTACAATTTTATTAAACAATTAATTCCACTATAGTTAGTAGATGTAATTTCAGTAAAATTAATGTCTAATTGAGAAATACAACATTCCTAGTAAACAAATGATGAAAAATTACTCATTGTAAACAGTTGGGTTAATGTGAGGAAGTAGGAAACATGTTTTCTTAATTCTGTTTGTGTATGTATTTGGTGTGAAATTAGGTGTAGAGTTAGGTATAGTTCGGTAAAGGAAGGTGACAGGGCTGAAGGTTATAGGAGCCCGAGACCAAGCTACTACTTATATTTACTGCCAAATTATGCAATGTCCATTATTAACATTCTCAACCTTCATTCTCTAAATTGCTGCGTATCTAAATCATTCACAACTAATCCTTAATTATGTATCTAATTTATATTCCATTGTTGAGATTATTTTGTTTCTTTTTATTTCCATATCATTTTATTCTTTTATGACTTTTCAGTTAATTTAATCAAAACGTTAAATTAAAGTAACGGCCAAGACTAATGTTTTGTTTGGCCTAGTAATTCGAAGTAAACAAATGTGAACATCATGTCATGATTTATTTTTATTTCTAAATAGTCCCTTTTAGATTGCTATCTCTTACATTTATACAGAAAATTATTTCTTTAAACAGTTTGTAAAATACGGATCCTAATTAAAGGTAGTTTCAAGCAATAAAGTTTTTTTTTTTTATTCACACCTTTAAAAAGGCGGTTTCCTTTTTTTGTTTACAGTACAATTTTAAACGTACCTTCCCTTGTGACTCTAGAAAGTCAAAGCAGAACAAGTGGTAAATTCCTTACAAGATGTGCAGGAATCTAGGTAAGCTAGTCATGAGAAAAAATGAAATATAAAAAAAAATCACAGATTTAAAAAATGCACCATGGAACCAAAACAATCTTAGCTTTACAACTACATTTCATCAGCAGCTAACACCCTCATCTCCTCCCTTAAACTTTATTTCATTTAGATCTGGGCACAGACATTCTGGAGGTCTCAGCATAGCTTGTCCACCCCAGAAGCTTAAACTAAGCGATGACACGTAGGCTGCCTAGTCTTGAGCAGTGGGATCTTGTCATTCAGTGTCATGGACATTCATGCGCATCTAGAGGACACCTAGCAGGCACTAAGTTTCTTGCACCAGCCCGATTCACTTTTCCGACTCATGCCTCAACTCTGATTTAGTTTTTCGGTTCATTAAGCCTAGACTTTGCTTTAATTTCCCGACTGTTAGTGCCTAACCTCCCGCGGATATCTAGCTTGCGCATGGTCTAGTTCTAAAATAATGTGTATTTTATCCCAGGTTTTCGATGAACCTCTACTCTGTGGTCTTATTTGCTAACTCCATTTCCTTCAAGCCTGCTTCCGCTTTACTGATCCCAGTTACTCTTCCGGCTTATTCGTAATGCTGTCCATCATCTCTAACACTAAACACATTCCATGGCAGGTGACTCACTCGTACTTCATCGGGCCCAATTAACACATTTATAGCAGAGCAGTTCCTCCAACAAGAAGATGCCTATGTATTAAACGCGTGTGACCAATTTTGGGCCTCGTTAGTATAACAACAGATTTCCGCCGAGGGAGCTTTTCGACTGGCCTAATTCGTACGCAAGACTTTATATCTTTCAATTTTTCTTTCATGAGAATCCATAGATTCTGCCGTTTACCTATCAATTTCTTTCATTAAAAATTTCAAATTATTAGGACGTAATGGAGTAATCATATCTATATTTCCAGAGGTAGCACTTAAAGAGGATTTTGTACAAAACTGAGGGCCTATTTGCTTCTTTTTTTTTTTCTTCTTTTCTTTTTAAAAAATTTGTTTGTTTCACAAAATGTAAGTTAGGATATTCTACTATTTACATTTAGGTAATGATAGGTTAAGCTTTATTTAAGTGGGGAGTGGAATATTAAGCTCCTCCTCATAGCAATGAATGCAAGAAGTGACAGTTTGTGGCTGTGTATTTACGTAGGTTAGGATTTTATCTGGGGCGAAGGTAATGCAATCAAAGTACTTCACCCCTTCTTATAAATAAATCTTATAGATTAGGTATACCCATTTTAGAGAAGGTAGCAGAAATTAATTTCGAAAGTAGGTGGGTCATTTATTCAAAGCGGTAGCCGCCCTCCAATATGTGCATTAAGCAACAATGATGATAAACGTCTAAGTTCATAATATTTCGGTTACAAGTTAGAAATTGGAAAAAGTAGAGACTAGGAAATTAGAATTGAGGTAAAGTGGTGATAAGGATATAATTAACCCGAAGCATAGAATAAAAGTAAGCAAGTCTCTTCCCACGGTCGAATGGTATAGATGGCTAAAGAGCTGAAGAGAAGCGATCTGCTCTAATATCGTACGACTTCATACTACTTCCGAATGGAAGCTGTAAAGGACTTAGCACGGAAGAAGAGGTGTAATCCTATCACGAGAGGTTAGATGCAGAGACGGCGCTAATGACCAAGTTTTCGATGCGCCGGACAAAAAATATAATATATTTTTAATTTTTATAATTTCATATTATGATAAATTGTTAAGATTAATTTTCGTTTTTTTAAACACATCTGCTGGGAAATATTTAAGTGAGGTCAATTGAAGAAGAAAGAAGACACACTGCTAGGGAAGTGATGTGAGAATTTTATTAGAGAATGGACAAGCTTAGGAGAAGAGTTAAACAAGGATAAGGGGAACATAAGCATTCGTTTTTAGGAGCGCGCAATTAGTAGTGAGCCCAAGAAGAACGTGGTCCTCGGCCAAGGGCAGCCCTCTACCATGACCGGAATGCTCCGCTAGCCGAGTGAGCACTGAATTTCTTCTATCCCCTCCTCTGAGATGCTCCAAGGTAGAAAGAAACCTTGAAACACACTTCACTTCTACAACATTTTATTTCTGCCATTTCAAACTGACCGTTCACCGGAACATCAGCAACATCGTACAAAAGCTCGTAATCATACTTAGCCCAGACTGATTATCTTTATTTCTTTTATCTTAACTTTCTAAAGAGACCCCTCATTTTTACGCAATGTAGTACCATCTCGGTAGTCTCCACGACCTTCAGTGACTGTTGAAACAGGTCTTTTGTTTTCATTCAGTTTCTTTATTAGATCTGTTTAGAGAGTAAGCATGCATGGAGCGAGTCCTCCTCTCTCACTTTTACCTGAAATAAGATATTCAGTGGAACATTCAAAACTTTTCTAGAAGAAAAACATATTCAATGGGCAATTCAATCAGCAAATGAATTGTGCTGCTCCAGGAAAGTAAAATAAAAAAACTTAATTAAAAATTATTCAACGAAATCCATAATAAACACGTAAGCGTTCAGATAGAGTAAATAGAGATAAAGGAAAGTAAAAGTTGGTTGTTGTCATCATATTGGCATTAAAAGGAGCATCATATCAAATAAATATATTTCTTAACAATAATATTCAAAGTATTAAGGTACAATATTTTATTGCTACATTATATACCTGACACCCTATGCTGTAAACTACTTATACACTTTGTTAAATAAGTTAGTTTCATGTTCATACGTATGTGGTACAAACATGTTTTATGAATTATGTTGCATTGAAGTGTCCAACTTTGTTCTGCAAGATCCGCAGAACAAAAAGGTGCAATAACTTAAACTAATTACTACATTAATAACACTGAGTGAGGTGGTAGGAAAGACGAGAAAACAATGTCCGGACCCTCTTAATAAAAAAATGTTTGGTTACGACACTTTTTTGCACAAAAACCATGTAGAAGGATTTGCTGTCACTGTACGTTTCGCATAGGATTTTAAAGTAATCATCAGCAGTTATAAATTGTAGTTATCTCCATTAGATATCAGTAAAATTTGGTTGAATTTAATTTTAAAATATAAAATAATTTTTATTATTAAAGCTTTTTTATAAATACTTTATATTTATGTACAAAGTATATAAATAAATATGGTCTGTAAGTGAGTGATTTGCAGAATTGAGAGGGGCCCTTGTTAGTAGCGTGTCATATTAACCAATAATTAAGTTTAATTAACAGACACTCTAGATCATCTCTGTCACGGCAACACTCCTCTTGCCTTTCTAATGCCAATATTTTCTGTGTAAAATTAATTACTTTTTTTTTATGATCATCATTATTTAAAACAAAAATAAATAAAAAAATTATAATATTCGTCTGAGAACAATTAGTTATTTAAATTGGATGTATTCGCTTGTAGTATGTCAGTGTCACAACAAGAAGAGAATCTTCACACAATAACCATGCACCGAGGAAACAATGATGACCTTTCGCCATAACGATAATTATTTGATCATGATGTACTAATGCGATAAGATTACTTACAGAATGTGTGTGAGTTTAGTTTTTTTTATCAAAACAACCTTTTTCTCTTTTTTATCTTCATCATGTTCAAATTCACCAGCTTTCCGATTTAGACAATCTCAAAGCTTCTACCCTATATCAAATTAAAAACTTATAAGAAGGACATCAACAAATAATTTTGATAAAAATGAATATATATTGAACTATATTGCACTTTTTGGAAACCCCATGGGAAACATCAGGATAATAATTAATTTTGACTTGGTAAACAATGAAAATCGTTTATGAAGATAATTGAGAGGTCCAACTTTCTCTTCCCTGTAAAGCAACAATTTGTGGTCATGGGACTTATAAGTTAAAAGCGTTGCAAAAATTCTGACTTTATACAACTTTGCTAAATGGATTTTTCATTTTTTTTTTTTAATGAAATGGCTCCTATGAATTTCATTAGACTTTTTTAATTGTATTCTGTTGATCTTATTATTCAAAGAAAATCCGTAAATCTAAACTATATTTCAGTGCATGTCTTAGTAAAATTCGTTTTAGCTATTCTAAGATTGTTTAAATCTAGTTGATGTTATTAATAAATGTGTATTAAAATTCAAAGGTTTTTATTCATGTAATTATTTAAAACATTGAGAGGTACAGCAAAATCGAGCGAGTATTCACATTTGTTTTTGAGATTTTTGTGATTTTAAAGTATCAATAATTCCAAAAAAAAAACGTTCAAGAGATTCCTTTCTATAGATATATATAAGTTTAAGACGCGTCAACACCGGAGGTTATTGAAACCCAGAGCTTTTTCACTGAGTAGTCAGCCAGGGAACAGTGGTCTCGCGTTACAGAAAACACTATCCATCACAGGACAGTGCTTAACTCTTTGCATGAAATTTTAGTTCCAAAACATCTCTTTGATCCGGCAAAACTTGGGTAAATTGTTCGCGCAAGACACCAGATGACATAAAACATGCAATAGTAAGTAGTATGTCCTACTTATGCGACTCTCAGAGAATTATATCTAAATAAATTGCCACGGTTTGGTCAAGATACCCAATATTATATTTTGTCCTATTATCCGAAATTGTTAGCATGACTAACACTGATAACACTGTTTTAACTACTTGCTTCTGGTCACTGATTAATTCTGCTTGGTTCTTTTCGTATCTTCTTTTGAGACTTAAGCGATACTTATTTTTTTAAGGTGTCGATATTACAATTTTAATTTACAATTACTGAGTTAATGATTTAAAGATTAATAATTAATAATAAATGATTAATATGAGTACGGATTAAGCAAATGGTGAAGTTGCAAAGTGGTGTCGTAATTCTATACATAAGTAAGTGACTTGCACAGCTGTCTGCCTCCCAAGTCTCTTCCATAAAGTTGAGGAGACAGTAAGCGGTATCCTTACCGAGTCTCCCCATCTAGACTGTGGTTGTACCAATATAAAATACTAACTTCTGTGGGTGAAAAAAATGCATGAATATTTTTATGGAGACTGATGATAAAACCAAAGAAATTATTAAGTTTTCACTCCGCCTTTTTATATTTAAATCAAGGGATGATTAAATTTAGTTTTGTTTAAACTTTTTAAACATTCTTAACCCCTTAACGTGCACGCTCGAGTTAACTCGAGCGCGCTAAATTGGCCAAACTGTGCACACTCGAGATAATTCGAGCGGCGTTGTACTTTATGCTGCTATAATTTTTCACACTCGAATATAATCGAGAATTGAAAATAATGTGAAAGCAAAGAAAAACAATCGTTTTATTGATATTTATCATTTACATGGGATTGCAAGCTATAACACTTACTTAATCGTATAAAATATAGCGGTTTTTTTTCAAAAATACTGTGCATTAAGGGGTTAATTGGGCCGGCTAAAAGCTAAATATTTTTGGACAAACGCTTTATGGTTCCCAATTTAGGGCTGCGATAATTCCTTAAGAAGATAACTTTTACTCGTCTAACTGGATGAATTTCTAGAAGAATAAAGACATGCCGCTGAATTGAAAAGATGACCAAAACCCGAGTGTGATATTGAGGGCAGGCGGCAATACTTGGGGTAAAGCTTCACCCTACTTTTTCTTGAAGAAATTTACGTTTCAAAACTTATTATTTGTAAGATAAAATCGCTAAATATAACAAAGTTAATTAGAAGTTGCCTATCCGAACTAGCGATTTCTTCAAATTAGATTTTTACATTCATGTTACTTGCGCTAAGAAATGGTATAACCTCAATATACTCAAATAGCACCTTACTCTGGATCAAACTTGAGAAGACTGTCAAATAAGAGTTATAAATAGAATAGAATAGAATAATTTTATTTGTTTTCAGGGTTCTACCCTATACAAATGGAATTTGGTTAAGTAAAATAAAATAAAATAATACTTTATCAAAAAAGTGGGTGGAGCATATCGTATGTCGATTTCATTTTCGTATGCCATTTGTACAGTTGAAGTGACAGTTTAATGTCAAGCTGCAGGTTTTTCCATCATTTTTTCCTGCCTTTTTATCCTAGTTTCCTTTAAATATATAATGTGATGAAGGTTGCAATGTAATTACATATTGAAACTTCATGCTTGTAATATATATATTAATAATAAAGTTTTTTTACTACTATTATTTATCTAGAGACAGTTTAGAAGGGGATAGAAGAAAAAAAAAATATTTCCAGCTAATATAAAAACTGGATCCCTGGTAATGTTAGGTTTAGTGTGTAAAAAAGCAGTGGAAACAGTAGAAATAGCAGTGGACCTGAATTATACCAGAGAAGAGAAGAGTCTGGATTTAAGAGATTTTATCTTTAATACTTGTAAAGTGCCTGTTAAGTTAATAACTTTGAAACCACATAAGTTACTTAGAAGAATGATAGAAAATGAAAATAGAATACATTACTGATGAGTAAACAGATTGGTAATAGTAGATTAAGAACATCTTACGCCTCCTTAAGAACAACTTGGGAGCAATGGGAAGTAGCGTAAATTGTTAGAGTGAATGGTTTTCTTTAAATACTGAAAACTTCACTAGAGAACTTAGAGTTGTTCCAAAACCTGAACAATGCTCTCAGCGAAAATAACTTAGTCACAGAGAGGAAAAAACAATGCATCAATAATGTGTTGGTCAGGAATGCAGATCGAAAGAAATTTACTTTAGTCTTTATAACTTTAGTCTTCAATTAGCCTTCAATTTCGAGAATTCCAACAATTCAGTTCAAAAAACAGTCTAATATCAATTGTCAAATGATTCTACAACAATCTGCTTATGGACACTCACTATTTTTACTTTCTATCTGAATCAATACATTTAAAACGCTCACCCAAAATACAATTTTTGAAAAGTACCTACCAAGAAAAATGTCAATGTAATCCAATTGACAATTTACATTTTCATCACATGCAGACATTAAGTTTAATAATAACAAAGTTTAAACTGCAATAAAAATTTATAATTTAACAATAAATGCTAATACAATATTTGTTAATAAAATAATTGATTTGGGGTGCGGCCTATAAAAAGTAAACAATAAAATTTTAATTATATTTATATTATAATTTATAATCTTTCTTATTTGCTTTAAGTTATTTTGGATTTAGCTACTTTGTCACATTTGTAGAAAGAAGTGGAATATTTAATACTAAAAATACATTTGGAATAAATATTTTTTTTGTATAAAAGGGATTTTAGTTGAATTTATGTTGGTAGTACGACAATTATGTTTGTTTTTACGATTGCCGGTGTTGGTTGTTTATGTTACTTTAGGGTGATTAAAGGGAATTAATACATGCAGAAAGTGCTTTAATTAGATCTAATTTAATGTTTGACATGGATGTGGAACGAGGTACGGAATGGCATAATATAGTTAATAATTTTATATATTTTGTTCAATGTAATTTTGGATACTTCTACCCTTCACTTCATACATTTTATTTCTATTTTGCCAATTTTCATTACCACATTTGCTAATTAATTCTAAACTAAAATCGAGGGGGCTAATTTTTTTTTAGTGTTACTTTAAAAGCTTGATTTTGATACAAGGAATGATCAGAGGAATATTGGAATAGCTTCTTTAATTCTTATAGCCTAATAGGAACATAAATGTAGTTTTTTAAAATTTAAAATATGAAATTAATAATCGTGGTGTATCTGAAAAATTAAGATATCCAGAAGTGAAAGAAGAATGGACAAGTTCAATGATAATCTTCTTTCAGTTAGTGATTGGTGTGCCTTTGCTCTATCAATATCGTAATATAAATGTAAATTTTTCAGCTTTAACATTTTTTAATTTTCAGATATCGAAGGCTTAATATTCTTAATATCACTGCTAATTTCAAATTTTATGTCATGTTCAGGAAGATATTTCAGATTTATATTTTTTATTATCGCATAAGTAAGGACTTATTCATTAAGAAAAGTACAATCTGACATTAATTTTCAAATTTATAGTTACCCATAAAAAAATGAAACATCATATTTTGAGGGTCATGCTGGCTAAGAACAAAGCGTTCAGTGTTTTGATTAAAACAAATTATTTTTGTGTGTGTGTGTGTTACGGTCCCATTTGTTCGAATTTATTATTTTGTTTGCACTATTCTCAAGTGAAAGACTATCTTGTTTACTCGTTTAAAAGTTTCTTAAACTGAAAAGGAAATATTTTTATTGTGTTATTTATTATTCCAGCAATGCCTACGAAGAAATTTAAAGGAGCAAGTGACAAAAAAGATAATAAGGAAAATGAAAATAGTAATCCTGTTAATCGGAAAGGAGTGCTCCTTTCGCTCGTCAGTGGTGATCAGATGGAAATCCCAGAAAAAGATATTGTAAGAAAATTTAATAATTTTTAATTAATTTAATTAGAAATTGGGTTACTAAAGTCATCATAAGTATTGCATACATTTACTTTGCAGATGGGGCGTTGTAGATCAGTAACAGAATTTGAAAAACTAAATCGAATCGGAGAAGGAACATATGGAATAGTTTGTAAGCTTTCTTAAATTTATGTTAACAATAACAATGTTAAGAATCACAATAATATAGCTTCAGTTTAAATCTTGTAAAGTTAGTTTGTTGAGCTTTTGGGCGAACATAATCCCTTTTGATTAGCAACATGAAAACTCAATTTAAATATATTTATTTTTGAATAGGGTTTCAATAACAATACCACTTTTTTTAATGAAGTTTTTTTTATTCTATTTTAAGACAGGGCAAGAGATACGAAAAACGATAATATTGTTGCTTTGAAAAAAGTGAGGATGGAACATGAGCGAGATGGTCTTCCTCTGAGTGGACTTAGGGAGATATCAGTACTATTGAGTTGTAAACATGAAAACATAGTTGAACTAAAAGAGGTTGCCGTTGGGAGGAGTTTGGAAAGGTAATATTTATTTAGAAATTATATATCGAGCTTTTATCTTTTTATGATCCTCAGTAGCAAAAAAAAAAAAAAAAAATGATGCGATCTTTTCGATATAAATTATTCAAACTCGAACGCAGCATTCTACATTTGTGTTAAAAACTGTAAGCTACCAGGAGATAATCAGTCACACAATTTTGGCAGAGAGGCCAAATATAAGATCGGAATTGCTTCTCAAATAGCTATGTGCTCAGGTACATGGAAATATTTTGGGTTTGTTACTTTAAATCTCAGAAAAAGAAAGAAATGAATGTATGCGTTTTTCATCTAATACCTAGTTTATCTACATTGGCTTATGATGTAACGATTTCTAAGTTGTGAAGAGATTTTTTTTTTATTATTAAACTATATAAAAATGGATCTCCCTTTTTGCAAACACCAACTCTAGTTAAGTTCGAATTGCAGCATTAACTTTTAGGAAAAAAGGGAGTGACGTAATATTGTGCTAACTTAAGATTATCTAAGCAAAGCATTTGATTAAACTAGAAAAGAAGACAAGAGAATATTGACATTGGAAGGAGAGGAGCGTTTGGTGTAAAGATTATCAGCTCAGAATTGTTAGTGAGAGATCTTTGTTGTTGTCCTACCTGATGCTAGTTTTTATTTGTTGGAAATAAGGTCATAGTGAAGTATAACATTTTGCTCCCTTCCCCCACGATGCGAAACTTGGTAATCAGACTTATGCCCTGCCTGATAAAAATATTGCTTTATTCATTCTCTTGGAGAGGACTAGAGCAGAAAATGTAGATTATACTGTAGTTTATAAAATATATAAAGACGATGGCTTTAATAAGTGCCTCGGAATTAGGTGGGGGTGTTGTTTTAGCCCACTTTTCTTAATCTTAATCTTGGATCGTGCAATAGAAGCAGCGAGACAAAGAATCATTAAATATCATTTAATTTTATTTTTTTTGGCTGTGAGGAACTACAGCCAGTTTATCTTATTTGATTAGGTAATGTTTGCAAAGAATAATAGATTGTCGATAAAACTTTTTATACTTAAGAAATAGCACAAAAACTTATATCTTTGAATCATTTGAAGATTAAAGAAATGAGATTTGGAAGGAACAGAGTGGAAAGAGCAATTTCGTTGGATATTGCAGGCCACTTATTGCAACAGTGATTTGGAGTTTGACAGTAATTTGGAGGGTGAAGACACAACAGGAATTGAGATAAAGGAAAGGATTAAGGCTGTGTGAAAGTGTTTCAGCTGTTTGAAGGTTTCCCTAAAAAAATTAAAAAAAAAAAAAAGGTGTGTCTAAGAAGAGCAAAAAGGGCTCCATTTCCGTTCGAAGTGCAGCAAAATGTTTTATTTATTATTATATCCCTATTGAGAGCAAAGTCCCCTTTGGCATCTATGTTCCTAACAGTACCTTCCAGTTCCTACATACTGGATCCAAACCGAGTTTAGAACAGTGAACTTTAGTCATGGATTGTCAAAGATTACTGTTCGATATAGTTCACAAAACTTTAAGAATATCAGTTTCCAAAGAAAATAGAATTCTAACAGTATTCTAAACCTCGAGAAAACAAAAAAAACTTCTTTATAGATATTATTGATTTTTTTTTTTAAAGATGCTCAACGTGTAAGGTCCTTCGCATCTGGCAATGTTTCTTTATGACACTACACTAGTTTTACTGAAGCCGAGCTTTTATAGCATGTACTGGTCTGAGAATCTATCATTATTATTATTACCCTTAATGGACTTTGGAATAGTTCCCTATATTGCTCAAAAGAGGAAATCAATTTATTT
Source organism: Rhodnius prolixus (assembly GCF_049639745.1). NCBI lineage: Eukaryota > Metazoa > Arthropoda > Insecta > Hemiptera > Reduviidae > Rhodnius > Rhodnius prolixus. Next base: position 30,096,225 of record NW_027411581.1, on the reverse strand, counting down.
AAACTGCGATTATTCTAAAAACACCAATTCTAATAAAAAGCAGACTCATGTATATAAATACTTTCATCCAAATATGTAAATACAATCACACTCATTAAATCATACCTATTGGGCATTCACTCTCAATTTACTTAAACACTAATTGAAATTAGTGATGGAGTATTTGGTATTCCTCGTGATTACATTAATTACCTAATTTAAGATAACTTATTTACAAACTATATAATTATACATTCATACGACCTTTTCACACTTACGTTGGGGTCGGGGTGCCAATCCCGGCACAGACTCGCACTCCAGAATACAGTGGCCCCTGAAATATGGGAAGAAATCTCTCCTTCATTGTAGCAAACAAGTATAATTCTTCAGATCATTATTATTTTCAACACACTACAATTATGTAAAAATCTTAATTATAGGTACAGAAAACGTCGCTAGTGCCGCCACCTGGGCTACAACTGAGATATTATTTAAATTTAATCGGTTTATTAATTATTCCATTAAAAAAAAATTATTTTAGTAACTGATTCGGACATCGTAACATGAAATTGACTTTGGTTTCAATTAAAATAAAATTTAAATCAGTATTGCAAAGTTTGCAATGTAATAGAAAAAATGCTTACCTTAGCTCAAGAAAGACTAACGCATAGCCCTTGGTATTCGCGAACCTTTTTGCCGTGGCTCTCTTTCCATCTCCTCTCCCTCTCTCACTTTTCTCGGAATACTTGAGTCAATTCTCCTTCATACTACTGCAAACTTCAGAGGGTGAGATGTTGCCTACCCTGTTCTCCAATTTATCTGATTTAGCTGCTTGGACCTCTCTTGGGTTCCCCTTTATGGCCGAAACATGGCGTCCAGTATTCCTTTGGAACATGTCAGATTGCTGACTTGGTATGTCTCCTCCTACACTGACTGCCAAAATTACTATTGGACCTCTGAACCGTGCTTGATTTTTTACGACTCACCTATCTATATTGCTTGTTGGATAAAATCAATATCTCCCACATTATTTTTTGTGGTTCGATAAGTCTTTTGGCTGAAGCTCTTTTTTCATTTGCAACTGAGTAAGTCCGTTTGTTGTCGGATTGTAGCCAGCATTATTATTACCGGAGATTTTTAATCCTGGATACTAAAGTAGAATCGCGTTACACTCTGTTCTTAGGAATATTTAATAGTTTTAAAGGTCGATGTCATGCTTGATGTGTTTAGGCGTACCAATTAAAATTGATTATATATTATTTCAAATAGCTGTTGATTCCTGCTTTTATAAAGGGGCCCAATTAATCAATATCAATTACTCTAATCTTTTAGGGATGAAATTGGAGGCTTTTCTCTTTGTTTCTTTCCCGTGGAATTTCTTATTCATTAGTATAACTCTAGCCTGCCTAGATCTTGACTTCGCCACCATAAGTGCTGCTACAAACAGAGCATGGGAGTTCACAGTTTTGGCTTGCCTATCCGTTGATTGTGCCCAGTTTGAACAGATTCTTTAAAAAAAATAACGTAATTTTGACAATATAACTGAAATTTGTTTTTCATATTTTAAATTACCACAAATTTTGAAAAACTTCACCCATTTCAAAAAAAATTTTTTTTTTTAGGAGCTCAAATACTATAAAAATATGCAACAAAAAATATAACGTTCCATTTGAAAAACAAAAGTTGGATTCTGTATCTCGAGATTCAAGGGTTTAAAAAAATGGGTCAATCACTGAAAATAAACTAGGCTAAAAATGATTAAATACGTGTTTTTTATTTTTTCGAAATTTCCCGCCGTTAAAAAAAAAAAGTGGGTGGAGCATATACGTAACTTTGGTCACCCTGTTTAAATGTACAACTCAACTCTCTGTATGGGTTATGTAACTTAAACAAATAAACTATCTATCTATCTATCTATCTCGTAATTCCTTGATAAGGCTGTAATAATGTGTAAAGTAATAAATAAACTTAGGAGTAACAGTTTGCGGAAACATTTCCTACTAAAGAGTATTTTAATCCATCTGTCTTATGTATATTCGCCGAAATTTTAATACGAATTCTACTCCATCTTTGAATTTCTGGGAGAGAAACCAATTTTTCGCTGGGCCTGTCATGTTAGCTTTAGCTGCCGCAGCTTTAGTTTTACTGGTCCTGTTTTGCGATTTGTCAAATCTAATTAACGCTTTAATCCGTACTGCTTCAAAGCTAAACTCCTTGAGTGAATGTGAATAAGTGAATATTTCATTTAAATCACGCTTTACGGAGAATTCCCTGGATATGGAGATTTTGAATTAGGACTTTACTTTGGGCTAATGCTTATGTTATCCGTAGATTGTTTTGTTGCTGCACCTTCGTTATTACTATTTTAATGATTTGCATAACCTCTGCGTTCCATCCAAACTTCCTTCTCTATTCAGTCTTATAATCCTACATAGAACTGTGACTTTTAACGGGAGAAGGTGCACTTCAGCAAAGAAAGATTTCATCAAACCCTTAAAACAATTATAAAAATTGTAAAATTAACTGTAATTCAGAGGATGTCCTATTTTTACCAACAAAGCTACTTTCAAGTCAAAACACTTCAAATTTTTCCTAGGACCTGCACTTTAAAATAATTATAAAACCTTATTATTTTATTTCATTTAACTGTTTATTTTATTTTTTCAGTATATTCTTAGTAATGGAGTATTGTGAACAAGATTTAGCAAGCTTACTAGACAATATGCAAGCTCCATTTACAGAAGCACAAGTGAAGTGTATTATGATACAAGTTCTCAAAGGACTTAGGTACCTTCACAACAACTTCATCGTTCACAGAGATCTGAAAGTATCTAATCTTTTGATGACTGATAAAGGTTGTGTTAAAATTGGTATGTATTTTTCTTATTTTGTTAATTTTCAATGAATTTTCAATTTATGTTTATTTCTTATTAATAGCTGTAAAATCAAAATGTGTGCTCCTCATCACACTTTTTCGTTCTCAAGGGACCCCATCGTTATAAACATTAAGAACTTTTAGGCATTACTTTCTTAAGAATAGCTTGATATTTTAAAGGTAGCTCGAGGTAGCATCATATCCTCAAAATATGGTGGCCATTAAAAGTCCAATAAGCCATAAATAGCATCTCTAAGCTGAGGAGGAACTGGGCTGGAGATTAAATAAGAAAGTGACAGCTGGGGTCGACTCCAAAACGAACACCATTGTTAAAAGCACGACAATTTTATTGAGAAGGGAAAAGCGGAAGTTCCAGGATCGAGTGAGATGGCTGCTGTTAGATTTTCTCTTCCTAGAAGCCTCCTCAGTTTACTGTATGGTAGAGGACATTGTTGTCTTTGACGAGAGAACACTGTTTGAAAGCGGCGGCACTCCAAGAAGGCTTGAGGCGTCAATGACAACAGTTGTTGAAGTCCTTAATAGAAATAAATAAAAAAAAACATGTCGAGTTATTTATCTTGCTTCTACGAAAGCAATCTCAGATTTCTTTTCACATATGATCAACTTCCTTTGAATTTAAAAAGTGCCTTACATGTTTGTTTAATATTCAGGGTTTTAAAATATAAGAACCACTTTTTTCCAGCTGACTTTGGGCTAGCACGTTGGTTTGGTTTGCCTGTTCAGCCAATGACTCCTCGAGTAGTTACATTGTGGTACAGATCACCAGAATTATTGTTACAAGCCAAAACTCAAACAACGTCTGTGGATATGTGGGCTGCAGGATGCATACTTGGAGAACTACTAGGTAAAAATTTAATTCTTTAGACTTAAACCTTAAAAAATAAAATAACCTATAATTGAATTTTAGGTTCACAGTATTGAAAGTAAAAATTGGGAACTTAACTCTCCAGTCTTTCAACACTTACCTTAAAAATTTGTTTCATGAAAATATGATAAACTGAAGCGGAGGTCTTCGTCTTAGATGAGTTCTTGAAACTTAATATTATCCTTCTAAACTGATTAAATGCCTCTCTTCAAACTCGTGAATTTGTTCGACATATTTTATCTCACTAATAGGCTAATAGGTCAGCAAGTTTACTGCGAGAAGGTTATTTATTGTGAAGTGGAGTAAAAATACTCCAGATGTTATTTTTAAAAAAATCTAGTTTATCTTTTTTATTTAGTATGAAATATTTACTTAGTTGTAAAAATAGGATAGTTCGTGGCATTTTATTAAAACCAGAAACTCTACTCTACTAACTGAGCTGGACAAATACAAAATTGATTTAACAGCTATCCAAGTGATCAGGAGGACCGGCAAAGGAATATTACAGCACGCTTTCGGTACTGGTTTTATCATAAACAGGAAATGAAATAAAATGTCCTTGATTTCAAAGCAATAGTCCCAATATATGTTACCTACGTGTGAAAGGAAATTATTTTTAACTATATTTTGTTAAGATGAACCCCCTGAAGTGTCTAAAGAAAGCGAGAAAGGTGAATTCTACGGACTCCTAGAAAAAACGTTGGATGACTGCCCCGGATATGATATAAAGATAGCGCTTGGAAATTAAACGTAAAAATAGGGAGAGGGAGATCATGTACTATCCAACTGTTGGGCGATATAGTCTGCATGAACAATCAAATGATAATGGGCTAGTTCAGTGATGGGCAAAGTACGGCCCGCGGGCCAACTCCGGCCCGCGAAAGTATTTAATCCGGCTCGCCGAGGGTCCATCGACAGGATAGTATATGGCCCGCTATAATTACGTTTTGACGGTCGAGAAGTATAAAGTAGATTCTACTTAGTAGAATAATAGATGCATAACCTATAGGTTAAGCTAAACTAGCCGCGTAGTTACACAAGTGTGTAATGCTGTAATGTTCTTATAATATTATAATTAAAAGCTTTAACACAAAATGCATTTTTTCTATAATTCTGGCCCTCCTCTAGAATTTCTTAAACTTTGTGGCCCCCCATTAAAAAAGTTTGCCCACCACTGGGCTAGTTAATCTGGTTGCTGCACAAGATGTGGTCATCAGGAACACTTTATTTCCCCCACAAAAGAATTCATAAGGCCACCTGCAGACCATCGAGAGTTCTACCCATAATCAAATTGACCAGCTACTGATTAGTACCAGACATAGGTCAAACATCATGGAAATTCGAGTGTACAGAGGGGCAAACGTTGATTCAGTGCAGTGTAGCACGAACCAGAGTGAAGATCCGTAGCACCAGAAGCGCTGATGTACCGAAAGCCAAGAAATTGTAATATATCTAGATTAAGAAAAACAGCAATCGAGGAAAAATACTCGCAAATGCTCACCTCAAACCTCGCAAGATTAGCATCGGAGCTCAAAATGTTGAAGACGAATGGACGAGGTGCATCGAAGCTATTCGTATTCTTCCCCCAAAAAAGTTATGAAGGAAAGGCTGAACCGTGTAAGAAGAGTCCTAGAGTTGGGTTGATAGTGTAAGAGAAGATGCCAGAAGTATGCTTGGCATCAGGAATGAGAAGGCTTCCGCAATGAATCGAGAGGACTGGGGGAAGAGCATCGAGAAGTCCAAGGCTCATTAGAGGGCTGTTGTTGCCTATTATTGTTGATAATGAAGTTTAATTTTAAATTCTTTAAAGACTTTATCAAAACATCTAGTTTATGTGGACTTTCCACATTTATAATTTTTTAAAATGCTTCATTACAGGATTTAGACCCAAAATTGCCCACATCCCACCAAGCTCAAAGCTTTTCTTTTTAATTTCGTTTGTTTTTGTTTTACAGGACATAGGCCATTGTTACCGGGAAGAAGTGAACTAGCCCAGTTGGAACTAATAGTAGATTTGTTAGGCACCCCTTCTGATTCTATATGGCCTGAGTATTCTAGTTTACCGGCTTTACAGAATTTTTCACTGAAGCATCAACCTTATAATAACCTAAAACAGAGATTTCCCTGGCTCTCAGCCGCTGGCCTGAGGCTGCTCAATTTTTTGTTTATGTACGATCCTAAAAAAAGAGCTACTGCTGATGAATGTTTACAAAGTTCATATTTCAAGGAGCCACCATTGCGTAAGGAAATCTTTCATTACTTTATATTACTTTCTTACTTTACTTAAATTATTTTTTTATAATTCCTTTAAATTACAGGAGTGACTTTGAAATGTTAGTGTAGAAAACTATAATAAAGTTCGTTTGCCATTCCCCTCCTAGCGCGCCACTAATTTGCTAGTTGGAAGTAATGTCCGCTTAAAAAAAAAAAAAAAAAGCATTACTTTAATTCCATTTAATCAAACCCCAGCGAATGGAAACTTCAGTTCTTTTCAAATACCCACACATTTCAATGCTACATAGACATTCAGTTGATAAATTAAATAAAATTTTATGTAATCTTAAGAGTAAAGTTTAATTTTAAGATACATAACAGATGTGTAACCGACAATATTCTAAGTACTTCTTTTCTTTTTCGAGTTTTAGGATAGTTTGCAAAGATTTTTACTTCAAACTTTATGCGCAATCAAATAAAATACATCTCAACGACTAAATTTATGAAAAATTGACGATGTTTTTTTTTCAGCTTGTGATCCAAAGATGATGCCAACTTTTCCGCAACATAGAAATATGAAGACTAAAAGTAATAATGGCACCAATCCACCCGCTCCATCAAGTGCTGTTGATACTGGTATAAATGATCAAACAATGAATTTACCAGCTATCACTGACTTGGTTTGTTTCAAAGTTATCATTTTTATTAATTAATTAATTATATATTTACGTGTTACTACAATCTTTCTTTTATTTTTAGCTTGGTTCTTTGGTGAAGAAGCGGACGTACGATTAAGTAATTTCCTATTGTCTTATATTCATAACGCCTATATTTATGCTGAATTTGTTTCAATAATTACATTTTTGTAATTTCATATCTCCTTAAGCCATGTAATTATATAATTTTGTAAATGAAATTTCTTTTAGTTTATGAATTGCCATAATGAATAATCCCTAGCATGCTATTTAGCTATCCAGGAACCAATAGCTCAAGCATACATTATTATGTATTTTGTTTAGGGCGGCAAACTTATTATTCACATTTATTAATTTAAGTGACAATAGTAGAAATAGTAAGTGTACGTTAAATTGTTGCATGAAAGTGTGAATAGATATTTAACATAATTAAATAATAAATAAATTATGACTTTCTCTTATTTTATTTTTATTCGTTTTTGTTTCTGTCAAATTTAAAAGTTAATGTAAAATAGGAACTGTTTTACGGCAGTATTGAACTATTAAATTGAAATTTCAAATAGAAATACATTCAATATAATATTTTTTCCTCAAAATGGGAAAATTTCGGAGTTAGTTACCAATAGAAAATAACGCCTACTACTGAAAAGGTCAAGTAGCAATCTGATACGTATAATTTGTATTAATAATTTTTATATACTCTTTTAATCTAGACACGAGTCAAATCTGGGCTTCTTATAATATATTAATATTAAGCAGGGCAAAAAAAAAAAAAACGACAACTGCAATATCCTATAATTAACTAATGTCACCTCTGAAACCTCATTGCTTTAATTTTTTTTTATGAAAAGTAAATGATCGCGTATTTTTTCAGGCAAAGCTTAACTTTACGATTGTAAATTCTTGTAAATATGTACATCTGTACTCAGACCATTATTGACGATAATAAGATTGCCCCTGCAGGCAGTGGCGCCAGCAACACTGCAATGAATAAGATGCAAGATTTCTAAAATAAAGCGCTGCCTATTACTTTGGGAACATCTTGATTCATCGTGTATGAACAATTGCACAGGATTTGCCTTGATTACGCAAAGAAAGGGCAACATATTATTTCTAAAGAAGCTAGGTACAACAGCCCCAAATTAAACTACCACTTGATATTTGTATTATATTGAATTTTGTACGGCGATAAAAAACTGCCAGGGAAATCAAAAGATATGTTTCTAATTCAAAAAATTCCTCTTTATGGACGAAAAGGATGGTTTTAACCTTTATCACTAGCGTTAACTTTTAAAAAAATTATTTTTCATTGCGTCGAAAAATTCAATACGATAGTTTATAGTTGACAATAAAGTTTCTATTTTAGAGAATATCTTTTCAGCGAATATAGATGTACCTTACAGCCCAAAACATGCTTTGCTTTAAGTCATAGTAAATATGGCGTTTTATGAAATAATCAGAAAAAAATTATACAATGGCAACACTTATGGCAACAATGCTTTTTACTTCATCTGACATAGTGAGATTTCACATACCCAATTTAAATAATATATTAATAAACTGTTATTAAAGACTTTCGAAATTTTACTAATGTGATTTGTTAGGACAGTTAGGTATATGTAAGGTAGAACAATTTAAATAATCCTAAAACATACTTTAATGTAAAAGCAAAATCAATTTTTCTTTCAACAAAATCAGTACATTTTCAAGTTATTCTGAGCGCTTTCTCTTACTTAAATTCCTGTACTTTCTTTTCCCATCCAGGAAAACACCTCTGTCATTTTCAGAGAAATTAGATTTTTTTTACAGATTTTTAAGCACAGTTTCAATTTTTTCCTCTGATCTCTACATTCTATAACATACCATATTTATGTATTTCTACTTCTATTGCCAGAAGCAGAATTCTTAACCATCCCCAAATTAGACGAAACCTCTAAAATAGTTTCAACAAAATTATGATAAAGAGAATCAAGAGAATCATTTTGAAAATTAACCACAATTTTATTGGAATACATCAGTAATGCATTAAAACCTTCATTTAAGTGACTCATTGAATCTTACCATTGAGAAATTACTTAAGTAGAAACAGGATTGGATACTGATAAATTAAAATCATAATTATATATCTGTGGCTTGGTGCAAGAAGTGCCAATGTTAGATTTTGGTAAAAATGAGTAAAAAATCTTTTTTGATATATTAACCATCAAAATTTTTTTTGCGAGGAGTGCCAAAGTCAATTTCAAAGTAGTTACTAAAAACTTACTAGTGCCAATGTCAAAATTTAGCATCAATATTTCCCCCCCTCCAGGTAAACCAAAGAGGACGTAGATACACTCGTAATCTTTTTTTTGACATTGGCACTTCTTGCACCAAGCCACAGATATACATAGTTCCAATGTAAAATGGTCAGAGAGGGTTACAAAATTAGCAACTTTTAGGTCATCAATAACATCCAAATGATATATTACACCAAATTAAATCGACCGTACTTGCCGTACTACAACCATTTTTAACATAGATAAGTACTTATAATTACCAACAACATCACTCTTCGTCCGGCCATTCAAAAGTAGAAAACCCAATTCTTCCAGTATATCGACAAGTGATTTACCTCTTTTATTACACACTAAATCAAGATTATTTCTGTAACAATATTAGTATGTTGTACTAATTCAAAACTACATTGATTGAGATCAGCCACTCTGCTATTAAAATCACCGCCTATGATAAAAGGAACTTAGCTAAATCTATTTTTTATCCTATTTATAGTTAAAGAGAATAATTCAAAAACTTCATCCTCAGAGGTTGGCTTGAAATATAGTAGACAAATAATAAATGAAAATTTAGACTTACTTATCATTTTAGCAATTATCTAATATTGAGATAACTCTAATAAAATAGAATAAAAAAACAAGTGTTTACTAATAAAACAAGAAAGATTTTCTACAAAAAGTATTCAGGGGAATTGAAGTTATTTGAGCAATTATTGCCATAAATAACAGTTAGGCCGTATTTGTGACCTTATCGTTTCTGCTTGTTTATAGTGATAAATGTTTAAAAAACAAATAAGAATGCAATCCAATAAAAACGGTCACAATTGTATGACAAATATTGGCATTGCTATAACCACAGGATACCCTTAATTTCGTTTTATACATCCTCAAAATACACACTGTATTTTCTGATCAGAGCAGGAATTGTTTGTCACAGATGGTGCCCCCACTGGTTTGGTTGAAATTTAAGAGTACTGGAACAAGTTGAATGAATGACCCAGTAGAGCTTTACTAAAATAAGTGCGCCTTAACTGAACTTTTCTAACACTAATTTTGAAGTAAACATGATGTAACATTTGGTTTAGAGAACTACTGTTACCAGCTCAGTCAAGCTACAAGTAGGCACCAATCTGTACGAATCAATTTCATTAAAAACTAAAAATGTGTCTCTAATAAATGAAGCAATAAGCGTGCAAACATTCTTGAGAGGTATTTATAAAAATCCTTCAGGAGCTACAGTTCCTACAGAAGTAACTACTTTACGGTAGTGTTGATGCAGCAGCTCATGGCCCCCCTAAATCGCTGGAGATTGCTTCAGGTGAACCTCCATCACAGTAGGGGGGGGTCTGCGGCTCTAATAAAGTACATCGAGGAGGAAGATATCGCCATAGTCCTCATCCACGAACCCTGGCTGGTACGGGGGCGAATTACAGGACCTGGCGAAGCAAAAGGTAAGATTTATTATGATCATAACCTTGATAATCCCAGAACATTTTTGTTAGGGAAAACATTACGACTTTACTGCTAAGGGAATTTTGTTTCAAAGACCAGACCGCAATAAAGGTGAAGCTACATTAGGAGAAGGAAGCCAGGGAGATTGTCATGGCCTCGACCTATCTTCCACATGACTCTACAGTCCTACCCCATCGGAGGAGATGCAGTATCTGGCCAACCGGTGTAGGGAGAGAGGGCTGCAACTGGGTGTGATGCTAATTCCCATAATGGGGTATGGGGAAGCTCAGGAACCAATCAAAGGGGTAAGTATCTCATTGGCTTCATTATTGCGAATAATTTGCATGTTTTAAATGAGGTATCGGGGGACTAGGGAGAAAAGGGCCGTGGCAGAAGACTCATTAGCTTCAATAAGGTGGTTTGGGCTGTGAATTATTTTAAGCCCTATAAATCCCCGGGACCTGATGGCATTTTCCCTGCTTTTTTGCAGCAGGGAAAAGAAATAATTACTCCTTTTTTATGCAGGATAATGAATGCAAGCTTGGCTCTCAAACATGTCCCTTGGGCATGGAGGCCTGTAAAAGTTATCTTTATTCCTAAGCCGGGGAAGAATCGCTGGAGCTAACGACAGATAGGAGTGCCCTCAGGGGGGTTCTAACCCCGCTCCTCTGGTGCATGGTCGTGGAAGATTTACTTGAGATGCTAAACCATCGTGGGTTCTCGGTCCTTGGCTATGCGGATGATATTTCAGTGGTGGTCAAGGGTAGGCATGAGATAATCGTGGCTGAACTAATGCAGGAAGCACTCAAGATAATAGAAGATTTGTGTAGAAGGGTAGAGCTTCAGTGAACCCTTCTAAATCCACTCTGGTTCCCTTTACAAGAAGAAGGGACAAGGAGAGCTACAAAAACCTTCGGTTTTTTGATAAAACTCTGGCTTTGTCAGGTGAGGTTAAGTATCTGGGAATTACCCTGGACACACTCACTTGGAAGGCGCATAGAGATAGAGTTACACTAAAGGCTAAACAGGCTCTTTGTAGAAAAACTAGAACTTGTGGGAAGACATGGGGTCTTAGCCCAAAGATAACCCACTGGCTTTATGCACTTATAGTCATACCTATCATCACATACGATGCAGTGGTGTGGTGGAGAAAGACTGAACAGCAGACGGCCACTAAGGCTCTGGCCAGGGTGCAGAGACTGGCTTCAGATAAATACGGGGCCTTCAGTAGTACCCCTACTGCAGCGCTGGAGGTACTGCTGGGGTTGTCTCCGCTTCAGTATGTTATTCAGGCGGAGGCAAGGGCCAGTGCGTACAGAATGGCGTGCAATGGGCAATGGACCGCCACTGGCCACAAGCATTACGGATAAGGTCGCCCCTTGGCCGGTTTTCGACATGGCAGGTGACAGTATCTGTCCGAAATACAGCTTCGAGAGTCCGTTTCAGGTGGTTATTAAATCGAGGACCGAGAATGGAGGGTGGACTGGATGGAACAGAACCGGAAGGGAGGCATTTGGTTTACTGATGGCTCCAAGATGGACTGTGGGACTGGGTGTGGAGTGTATGGGGTTAAACCCAAGGTACTCATTGAGAGATCTCTTGGGAGATACGCCACCGTCTTCCAGGTCGAGGTTTTTTGCGATTAAAACATGTGCTGAGGAAAACCTGCGGATGGAACTTAGAAATAGGGACATCTGCATCTTTTCGGTCAGCCAGGCTGCATTGAAATCTCTTGTTTCCCTCAGAATGACCTCTTCCCTGGTCTGGGAATACAGAATGGTCCTAAAACTGCTGGCTCGGCACAATAAAGTTCGGCTGGAATGAGTACCGGGTCGTGTGGGGATTGAAGGGAATGGGATGGCTCATCTGGCCAAGAATGGATCCAACACTCCTTTCATCTGTCCGAAGCCTGTCCTGGAGATCTCCAAGGGTTCGGTTCGTGCGGCTCTCTGTATTATTCTATTCTAACTACTTTACGAAGAGATACTTACTCAAGGATACTAAATAGAATAGCTTCAACATAAGGACCACTGCTTGTTTATTGGTGCTTCTTGGACTCAAATCCTAAGTACTAGTTTTGTGCAGTGCACATATGTATTGTTATGATTGCAATCTTTTAACCTAGACTCGTGTATCTTTAAAACAAACCAATTTTTGTTAGAATACTGATTGTTACAGAACATGGTCATTTGAGAGATTTAATTTCATTGTTGAAGCTGCATTGGATTAAAATACAATTTTTGAAAAGATTCTATCAAAAGAAATACTTCTATCAGAAATGCCTGGTTATCTGACGTTATCTGAAGAAGATTACAAGTGGCCATTTTAATCTCAGTAACTGTAACCAATTCATAGGAATCGGTCCTCATGGCTGAATAATTACAGAAGCTTGTAACAGAAATAGACATACTTAAGACATCATTATTTACAATTATATAAAGCATTTCAATTACTAAAAATAATAAAGCTGTAAAAGTAAACATTCAAATTCATGCCAAAGACTAGGCAGACCTCCCAAGTCTACTTTAAACTCAGACTTTACCAGAAAAGGCAGGCTCTTATTCAGAATTTCCTGCATTAATGTGTCAGAAAGTAACGAATCATAGTAGGTGTTGCTATTCAAGTTGTGACTCTATTATTACACCCAGAAGATGCTAACTGTCTGGGTCAACATGGACAACTGAAATTCAACATGGCATAGTACCCGAACTATTTCTGCCTCTTCAGTTGGAGTATCTTCATCATTCAGCAATAGGCACTCAATTATAATCTCACGATTTTTAATCACGACAGATTCAACCATGCACCATGCATTTTCCCGAAATTTCCAAGAATAAAAGAAAAAAAAGGCGCAAATAAGTATAAGTCAAACCGGTGTACATTAATTAACTTTTAATTAATTTAATTAATATTAATAAAGTACATTAATTAACTTTTATTAGATATGTCCATGATAAGATAACCTTCCATTTTGTATCACAGCATTTTTTTCTTCCATTTTTAACATCCTTGATTCAAAACTTGCACGTAGGTTAACACGATAAATTCTTAATTTAAAAAAAAAATTTGTAATAGAAATTCTGATATTAATTTTAATTATGATAAAGTTGAAGGGAAGCGCACAGTTCCACCGGATTGTTTAAGAACTAATCAATAGAACTGACTTTCCTGACTGAGCCAAAAGATTCGATGAATAGGAAGGACCGATAAGACCTGAAAGCGAACGGGGAGCTTCATCAAGGGACTGAACTTGATTGCGATTGCACTGCAGCAAGTAGGATGTCAGAGATTACTTCTGGAGACCAACAGTTGAATAGATGGCTGGTTGAATAGATGAACTAACGGTGGAAAAACTATAATCACTTCCATAAGCTTTTTCGCAAGTATGTACTTTCATATGTCTTTGGAAAGACATAGCTTGTTTACAACTGTAATCACATACACTACACTTATAAGGTGATTCGCCAGAATGTACTCTCATATGTTCTTTAAAACGGCTAGAATGAGTACAAATGTAATCACATTCACTACATTTAAATGGCTTCTGACCAGAATGCGTTCCCATATGTTTTTTCAATTCATCAGCTCGTTTACAATTGTAATCACAATCTCTACATTTATATGACTTTTCGCCAGTATGTACTTCCGTATGTCTTTTCAAAGTGCTAGCTTGTGTACAACTGTAATCACATACACCACACTTATAAGGTTTTTCGCCAGTATGTACTCTTATATGTATTTTCAAATATGTAACTCGTTTACAACTAAAATCACATTCACTACATTTAAATTGCTTCTGATCAGAATGCGTTACCATATGTTTTTTCAATTCATCAGCTCGTTTACAATTGTGATCACATTCACTGCATTTATACGGCTTTACACCAGAATGCGTTACCATGTTTTTTCAATTCATCAGCTCGTTTACAATTGTGATCACATTCACTGCATTTATACGACTTTACACCAGAATGCGTTACCATGTTTTTTCAATTCATCAGCTCGTTTACAATTGTGATCACATTCACTGCATTTATACGACTTTACACCAGAATGCGTTACCATATGTTTTTTCAATCCATCAGCTCGTTTACAATTGTAATCACAATCACTACATTTATATGGCTTTTCGCCAGTATGTATTCTCGCATGTCTTCTCAAACTGATAAGTCGTTTACTTCTGAAATCACATTCTCCACAAATATATGGCTTTTCGATAGTATGTATTAACATATGTCTTCTCAAACTGGTAGGTCGTTTACTTCTGAAATCACATTCTCCACAAATATATGGCTTTTCGCTAGTATGTATTAACATATGTCTTTTTAAATTGATAGCTCTTTTACAAGTGTAATCACAAATATTACATTCAAATGGCTTTAGACCAGAATGTACACCCATATGATTTTTCAAACCTACAGCTTGTCTACAACTGAAATCACAATCCCTACATTTATATGGCTTTTCGCCAGTATGTATTCTCACATGTCTTCTCAAACTGGAAGGTAGTTTACTTCTGAAATCACAATCACTACATTTAAATGGCTTTTCGTCAGTATGTATTCTCTTATGTTCTTCTAAACAGCTAGCACGAGTACTACTATAATCACATTCACTACATTTATACTTTTTGGAGGAATGTACTATATGTAATATATACACTGTACTTGTTTGCAAATCACTGCATTTCTCTGAAGAATAACTGCAATCAGTTAACATGGAAGACATATTGCGTGTACTCATAAATATGCCAGTACTCTCCTTAAACAGAATTCACCGGCACTTTAGAAACACTCCTATTACATTTAAGTAACCTGCCTTAAACGGGTAGAATATCACTACATATTTAGTTCAAACTGCAAGCCTATTTTGTAATATTGGGTCTGAAAAATCGCCTGCATTATATATGAATTGCCCAGCAATATCACTCAAGACTGACTTTGAAGAACCAAGCTTGATACACCTGTTTACTCTCGTCAACTCCCATTTCTCTGCAAGGGCTCAACACATCTACATCATTTGTAAGCTTCTCAGCATGAACCATCCAATCTATAACAAAAATATAGTTTGTTTCATTACAATGCTCCAAACATTCAATTCCTTTTCTATATGGTTAAATTCTTTTTCCCACCAACTTGTTACCATTCCCCCATAACATGTGTCAGTTTTTTTTTTTTTCAAACTAATTATTCTCGATGCCCATATATTTAAAAAATCATTGGATGTACAAATTTGTTCCAACCAAGGAGCAAAAAGGAAAATCTATCCAAAAGGTACAAAAATCTCCTTAACAAAAGCTTAGTTTTAAAAGTTAAGTATAAGAGTTGATTAAACGCCAAAAGGTACACAAATCAGTAAGTACCCAACATTTCATTGATACTTCTAGTATCATATTTTTTAGAATCTATCAGATGTCACAGACCCTTATGCTGGCCATCTTCATGCATAAAATATTTGTTCAATACTGAGTAGCACCCATTTAATTTAGATTGTAATAGGAGGTATTAAACTATTCATGCACAGGTTTAAACAAAAAAAAAAAAGTTAATGAAAAATACAAATAGTAATTGTTTTGACGTTAAAAATTAAAAAGGCATATACCAACGTACATACCGATTTTATTTTGTTTTTGATATCTGATTTAAGTGGAAGTTTAGCGCAGCAGAACAAAGTAACAATCTTCGGTTTAAGTTCATTGTTGATTTAAACTGATTGATACTTTATTTTATGCAGTAGTTAAGCATTAATAGTAATATGTAATTAATAAAATTATTGTTAAAATGTTAATGTAGTTTTCTTCAATTAGATTGATAATCGAGGTGTTCTAGACACAATGTTATATAATTACATATATGTAAAATAAAATAGATATGCATATTTTTAGTTGGTTATAAAAGTTCTTTACAACTACTCAATTAAAGGGCTACATTAAATTGAAGTTTGAAAATTAATGAATTATAATAACAAGTATTATTTATTTGTTAATAACTATGCAATGTTTGCTCACGTAAGACGAATTCAAGACTGAAATTTTGTTAAAACTGTTATTCATATCACGGCAGAAATAGACCAACTATAACTTTCTTTTTTTCTTTTAATATGCGAGTGAATGTGATGATTATTCAGAATTAAGATAAATCACAAGAATAATTTGTAATAGAGTTAAAATGAAATGCCTTTTAATACTATGATGATGAGATACATCTTTTATTATTCTGACAGAAAAATATTTATGGGTGATAAAAGGCCAGCACAAGAGTCTGTGACAATACATTCTAACAAATATGATACTAGAAGTATGAATGAAATGTTGGGTACTTTTAAATAAAATTATCAATCTTGAAGTAGTAATTTGAATCAAAATCACTTTGATATTGGGTTTCCGTGGGCTATTGTAAAGATTTACCGTTACCTGACTTACTCATTAGTGCATTACTCAAGAATAAGAGCCTTGATTGAACTTTTCTATTAACACAAATTTTAAAGTTTACTTTATGTAAAAACTGGCTTTGAGAGCTACTGCTCCCAGCTCAGTTAAGCTAGCTAGTAAATACGGTCTTAGTGAGTTCTTACAGGCATGGTGAGTAACAGAACTTTCATCGTAGGTATGCTCCTCGATGTTTTCCAACTTGCAAAGAACCAGAGAGCACAATAATCATCAGTAGTTAGGATACAAGTAGGCAACAAGTTGCATCAATCAATTTCATTAAAAACTAAAAATATGTCTCTTATAAATGTAGTACTAAGCGTGTAAACATTACCTGTAATGTATTTTAAAAAATCCTTGGCAAGCTACTGTTTTTGCTGAGAGGTAACAACTTTTCAAAGATATTTATTCAAGGAGACTAAATAGTAATATAGTTTCAACATAAATATTATTTCTTTTCATTTATTGGTGCCACTAGGACTCAAATCCAATGTACTATTAATAGTAACACAAGAGCAGTTTCTTGAATAAAACTCACATAAATTAAATAAATTGAAGGCCCCTCATACCCAACATCCAACTTGATGACAAATACAGAATTAGTTTGTTCATGTTCCAGTCAGTCTTGACAGTCGGCGTAGTGTCGATACTTATATAATACCCCACTCGTATGAATAAAATTCTCGTATAAGTTTAATATTCCAAGCAAAATTAGGTTTCTCACTCTTTTTTTAGTAAAAAAAAAAGGTAAAAAACTGAATTTTTTTCGATCATGGTGATGTAATCTGCAGCAATATTAATAGTTATTGCAAAGTTATATATGTAATTACTAATAAGTGTTCCCTTAAGTGGGCTCCCTAATTTGGTATCAAGACAGAGTGCCTACTTTTTTGTTCTTTGACTTTTTCAAATGTTCTCCTTGTCAATCGTTAGTGATGCTAAATTGTAAAATTTCAGCTTTTATGCCTTAATATGAGAAAGCATTTCAGAAAAAAGTTCCCCCTCCAGCAGCCTAACCTGAACATGTACAAGGATCTCTTTATTTTTACTATTAAACATAAACATCATAAAACTACATATGTATACATATGAATAAGATATTTAGAATTGAATTATTAAAACTATCCGGTAGGACAGTAGTTCATCATCAAAAACTGCGCGTAAAAGCGTAACGTTCAGAAACACCACTTGCTACAAGTCTTCTTTAGTGCAGGGTTACGGCTTGCCTAATGTTGTAAAACAACATTTCTGGCGCTCAAAAGTGCATTTTAAATTATGTGAAGTCAATGAAAATGCTGTCTTGGAGGTGGTGAAGAGTGAAGATCACTCTGGTTTTTCTAATTTCTTTATTAAGAAAAATGTACACTTTTAAATATCGCGTGATAACTTTATAAACCGTTTTATTTTAGGTGGTTGTTTTCCTGCAGAATTGAAAATAGCGAAAGTGATTCCTGTACATAAAAACAAAAATTAAACGAACCCAATAATTATCGTCCAATAGCTTTGGTCCCCGTCTTATCTAAAATAGTCGAAAAAATAGTGGTCCATCAGCTAAAAAGAAATAATTTGATTATTGAATCACAGTTCGGCTACAGGGAAGGTATTGATGCAGTTTGTAAACTTGTAGAATAATGCAGGCTTAAGAAAATTTTAAAAAAATGTATAGTCAGTTTTTCTGAAAGTCTTCGATATGGTCCCATGAAATTTTGCTATCAAAATTAGAAAAATATGGAAACAAAAAAACTGCATGGAACTTTTTCCACGAATATGTAGCTTCTAGAAGACTACAACAATAGTACGATCATGGAAACTCTGAAACAAGAGAAATTAAGCGAGGTGTCTCTCAGGGATCTGTGTTGGGATCACTTTTATTTTTAAAATATATTAATGACATAGGAATTGTAATTCCCAACAGAAATATTTTGTATGCAGACGGCACAACACTTATCACGATAGGTAGGAACCACAGCTTCAGAAGACGCGGATAAAAATATTTTATGTTTGAAAGAGTGGTTGAAGATAAATAAGCTGAATTTAAATGAAAATATGTATACAAAGAACGAAACATTCAACAACCGTAAAGAAGGAGGGAATGGTGACTCGGCACCGTTTCTAGGTGTTACATTGGACAGTCATCTATCTTGGAGAAATCATATTGATTCTCTGAGTAATAGGTTATCTCTGATAGTTTCCCAATAGAGAAAACTAAAAAATGAACTTTCTTTGGAAGTGTTAAGAATAGCATGTTTTGCACAATTCCACTCAAGGATGACTCTTTGGAATAGAGTTATCGGGATTTAAACCTGGTGCAAGTTCAATTTTCAGACTGCAAGAAAAGCAATTAAAGTGATCCTGCAAAAAAGAATTTATGAAAGCGGAAAACCAGATTATGACTTTGCCTTCTCTCTATATACAGTGAAACACAAAATTTCATACGCTCTGGTTAGCAGAATTAATGAGACTATAATTTGGAAATCGATAAAGTAAGGAAAATGCAATTTTTTCCCACCAGTATTTAAGTAACCTCGACAAAGAATCCATTTCGAAAAAATACATTCATTGTAATTTTAAGCCGCTAATGAAGAAAACAAAACAAAATTACAAATTTTACCTCACAAAAGTTTTCAAACAGTTCAGTGTTATGTCAATATTTTTAAATTTATGACCTTTCCACCCAAACAAACCTTTATTGAATCTTAATCTAATGAATGACAAGGGGTAAAATAAGGAAATATTGGCAAAAATATTTTCTCAGTTGCTTTATGGCTTGGTTAAAACACATAAAGATAACTTCCCTCTTAGGCCCATCATCTCTTTCATATCTTCACCAACCTATCAACTTACCAAATATTGAGCCAAAATTTTACAGCCGTTACCCAACAACCAGTATAATGTTAAAAATTCGTTAGAACTTAAACAACGCTTCCCTCCGATTGTCAAGAACCTCCTGCAAAACATTACATTGCTTTCCCTTACATTAATACCCTGTCGGAAAAAATTAACAAACTACTTCACAGCTATAACATAATCCCCGCATGGAAATCGGGGAACACCATTAAACAATTTTTCACCAAAACAAAGAGCAAAATTCCAACATCATTTACAAAATAAATCGGCAAGACTGTGACCTTTGTTATGTATGCCAGAGAAGTCAGTATCTTAAGGCAAGGTTGTACCAGCATCAGTATGATTGTAAGACGAAGAAAGACGACAATTCCACCGCGCTACTCAGACACCACATTGACAACAAACACAATTTTGACTTCCAGAATGTGACAAGACTTGATAGGGGAAAAAACAGTGCAAACGAAATTTTCTAGAAATGTATACGAATATTAAAATGTCATCCTGCTCTTACACCTACTAAGAAGAAGTACTGCAATCGTTTAAATTATAGACGCGTGAACCTATTTACATGAATGAATTGTCTGTCATTCGATTCGAAATTTTATGTGGATACAGCTAAATTGGAGAAGTAGGGTTTATCATAATTAATGAAGAAGATTGAAAAGCGATGATAAATAATCGCGCCCCGTGGATTGCAATTGGAGCATCTTGGGTTACTTTCCGGGGCAAACTTAATTTATTTGCACCTTTCCGTTTATTTGCGGTGATACCACAGATACCTAAGACCTGAGATTACTGCTTAGCTGTAGCTCTGCCCAAAACAGAAAAGCGGTGTGAGCTGACCTGCTAACAATCCTTCACTTGCGAACAGATTTTTTTTCCCCTGGCGCATCGACCTCTGTGGCCATTAGCGCCTACTACTCATTTTCTTTTCTCACACAAAGGCCACTAGAGCTGGGATGGTACCTATTGTCCGATCGGGCTGCCACACACATATCTTGCTTAGCAAGGCAGGGTGGAGCCTAGGTTAACGGAAGCAGACTGCGCTCCCTCTTACATCATCGGTTTAGCCGAGGAGGGGAATGCGATTTGGCCGATTGTACCATCCCTTATTTTCACAAGCTGACGTTTTCCAAAATTCAAGCAATTAAAAGTTCTTTGGGTTTTGCTTTAACTATTAATAAACATGTGTGTAACCGACTAACGACTTACATAATAATACATATAAGTATTTACAAATACATTATGTATAACATATGTAAAATCTAGTTAATGACTATAGCGTCTTAATCTAGTTCATGTTTATAGTCTATCCTAAGGAGGCTATTTCGTAGAATCTAACTCGTGTGCAGCACTTTTAACAAATGTTCCTGCACACTCTAAAAGTGACCTAATCCTAAATGAATTTAAACCTAAGGAGGGTTGAAATACTTTTATAAATTTCTTTCAACCCCGGATTAAAAGCCTAAACCTAACTTTCATACCACCATTCTCGCAAAAAACACTCGTACACTGATAAAATCATTCTTGCCAATAAATACATTCACAGCAATAGCAATCTCGCAAATAAATACTTTTATGCCAAAAAATACACTCGCTACTAAACACAGACGAACTACTCATTCATACAAGGGAAAAGTACTCGATATTCCTTTCCCCTACTTGCGGACAGATGTCTCTAGTTTCACGCGTCTTTTTCTTGCGAATCGTTGTAGGGTTGAATTTTGTTAGTAATAACTTATGTTTTTCTTAATAATAATAGTAATAATAATAATATTTTT
Source organism: Rhodnius prolixus (assembly GCF_049639745.1). Taxonomy (NCBI): domain Eukaryota; kingdom Metazoa; phylum Arthropoda; class Insecta; order Hemiptera; family Reduviidae; genus Rhodnius; species Rhodnius prolixus. The sequence goes on along the minus strand of NW_027411581.1, from coordinate 30,074,796 downwards.
TTTTTTTTTGGCGCATCAACAGCTGAGGTCATTAGCGCCCGGAGCTTTTTCCAGTGCACTGCCGGCCTCCGGACAGTGTTCTCTCGTTACAGACAACACTGTCCATCACCGGACAGTGAGCTGTAAGAAGCTCCCAGGAAGAGAAAATCTAAGGGTCAGCTGCTGGAATAATAATTATTATTATTATTTTACTCTGTATTCTATATCTACTCATTTCATCAGAATAAACTAGCAAGTTCGACAGGCAGCTTTAAGATGGTTGTGCGCGAGTTAGAAGCTGGACGAAATATCTCTGTATATTTTTATTTATTTATTACATTAGAAAGGTATTATACCCAATAAATGGAGTTCGTTTTTTTATTATTTACATGCAAATTTAAATAAGTAATTGAGTTTTTTTTTTTGGTAGGTATATTGTTAAATTTTTTGTTAGAATAAACGAATTAAAATAGACATAACAATGGTAACAACAAAAATTTGTGAAAATGTAAAATAATGATATAAATCTTTGCCTGCTGATTTAGAACTTGTGGCGATAAAAATACAATTATTAATTCTTGGTAATATTCTTAATAAGCCAGAGGGAGAAGGGATTAGCTTAGTGGTTAACATACTAGATGTCAATGTGAAAATCCCGGGTTCGAATCTCGCAGCTGGTCCTTAGATTTTCTCTTCCTAGGAGCTTCTTACAGCTCACTGTCCGGTGATGGACAGTGTTGTCTGTTACGAGAGAACACTGTCCAGAGGCCGGCAGTACACTGCAAAAAGCTCCGGGCGCCAATAACCTAGATGTTGACGCCCTTAAATCATAAAAAAAAAAAATCTCCAAAATTGCTTTCTTGCTAAGAAGGGTGGTCCCTCTGATCTGGTAAGCTATAAATGTCCTCGACCGTAGTCTTGCCATTTCAGCTGATGGAACAGTAGAAACTCCATCAACCGTTGACCGCATTCTATTCGGGCCAAAAAGTTCCCTATTTCATTTTTTTTACAAGCAAGCTTAAGGACTTTGATAATGAGCTTATAACGGACACGTCTGCACCAGTATCCAATTTAAAAAGTACTTGCTTGCACGCCACTAATTTCTATATTTGCATTCAAGGGATCATGCAAATGCAATTCACTCACTGCAAGCTCCCCTAAGTAAGACATTATTTTTTCTGTCTCGTCTTCTTATTGGATTTCCCGAACAGTCCGCTACTGTTGTTTACAGCAATTCTCGCAGAGCAATTCCCGCGACAATGAATTTTTGGTCCTCTCCCAAACAATATAGCAACATATTAACCTGATTTCTTTGAAATCAAATCTGAAGCCATCCTGAATCTTTCGAAGCGTCGAATCCACCTAAGCCAGGGGTCGGCAACCCGCGGCTCGCGAGCCGCATGCGGCTCTTTTATCCCAGTTGAGTGGCTCTTCAGCCTGCCCAAAATACATTGTATATTTTAATTTTATTGAAACGAATGAAAATTTTATTAATTAAAGATATTTTTTCAAAAATAATTTTAAATGTGATAAGTTCGAAATTGAATAGAATTATACAATATTAAAATAAAGTACATGATTATATTATATTGTAAGACTGCCGCCCTTTCATTCGTTAAGTTATTATTTATTTGTTTATTTACTATGCAACTTGTAAAAATAATATATAAAACAATTAAATGTTATTGAATATCATAAAATAATAATTTGTGAATACAAATGATCTACAGAATTTTGTACATTATCATCCTTGCGGCTCTTGGTAAGATTTATTGAAATTATTTAAGGAGAAATGGCTCTCTACTTAAAGTAGGTTGCCGATCCCTGACCTAAGCCATTCGAAAGGGTTCTTAATATCAAATTGTTTTGGAGTCATTAGAAAAATAAAAAACTAAGACCAATTTTTGAAAAATTTTGTGTACATTTTCAGCAACTTTTGTCTCAAAATCTATCAGATCTGGGTTGTTAAAAAAAATATATGTATAAAGGAGGATCTGCCCTACTTTATAAAGAGAATTTGGGAATTTTATCTTTTACAGAAAATAATTCTCAAAGTTAAGTGTTTTTCAACGTTACACTTTTTTGTGCACTTTGTTTGATGGTCAACCCTTATACACCTGCCCTACTGGACAGTTTTAATACTTAAGCCATATTTGTGACCTTACAATTTCTACTTCTTATAGTGAGATATGTTTAAAAAATAAATTAAAAATGGTCACAATTGTAAGGCAAATATTGACATTGCTATAACTACCATTAATTTCGTATTAAACATCCTCAAAATATGCACTGTATTTTCTGATCACAGCAGCATTTGTTTGTCACAATTGCCCCGACTGGTTTGGTTGAAAGCAAAGAGTACTAGAACTAGTTATCTGAATGACCCAGTAGAACATTACTAAAGTAAGAGTGCCTAGAGTAAATTTTTCAACACAAATTTTGTAGTAAACTTTAGGTTACAATTGGCTTAGAGAACTACTGTTCCCAGCTCAGTAAAGCTAGATAGAACATACAGTCCCATTGAGAAAAAACATCAAGGAGAGTAAGAGAATATTCATCGTGTACGCCTCGATGTTCCTAAACTAGACTACTAACTGAACAATTGCTGCCTCCTCAGTTGGATTATGTTCATTATTCAGCAACCGGGACACAATTCTAATCTCAAGATCTTCAATCACAACAGATTCAACCATGCACAATGCAATTTTCAGCAATTGCCTAGACTTAATAAAAACATAAAGCAAATAAGGATAAGTCAAACTGGGAATTAACTTTTATTCGATATGTCCATGATAAGATAAGATTGCTTTCTATTTTCCAACACAGCATTTATTTTTTCTTACATTTTTAACATCCTTGATACAAATCTGGCACTTAGATTAAAATGAAAAATTCTTAATTTAAAAACTGAAACCAAAAACGCCACAATTCGGTTTTCGTCACATTACGGTTTTTTGTCAGCATGTCTTCTCATATGTGCTTTGAAAGACTTTGATGCTTTACAACTATAATCACATACACTACATTTATACGGCTTTTCATCAGAATGTGTTTCCATATGTCTTTTCATATCCCCAGACTGTTTACATCTGTAATCACATAAACTACACTTATAAGGTTTTTCGCCAGTATGTACCCTCATATGTTTTTTCAAATCACAAGCTCGTATAAAACTATAATCACAATCACTACATTTAAATGGCTTTTCGCCTGTATGTATTCTCATATGTGCTTTGAAAGACTTTGATGCTTTACAACTATAATCACATATACTACATTTATACGGCATTTCATCAGAATGTGTTTCCATATGTCTTTTCATATCCCCGGTATGTGTGCACCTGTAATCACATAAACTACACTTATAAGGTTTTTCGCCAGTATGTACCCTCATATGTTTTTTCAAATCACCAGTTCGTATAAAACTATAATCACAATCACTACATTTAAATGGCTTTTCGCCTGTATGTATTCTCATATGTTCTTTAAAACGACAACTACGCGTACAAATGTAATCACATTCACTACATTTGTATGGCTTTTCGCCAGTATGTTCTCTAATATGTCTATTCATTAACGTAGGATCTGCGCTACAGTAATCACATACACAACACTTATAAGGTTTTTCGCCAGTGTGTACTCTCCTATGTATTATCAAATTGTGAACTCGCTTACAACTGTAATCACATTCTTTACATTTGAATTGCTTCTCATCAGAATGCTTTCTCATATGTTTTGTCAAATCATTAGCTCGTGTACAACTGTAATCACAATCACTACATTTAAATGGCTTTTCGCCAGTATGTTTTCTCATATGTTCTTTAAAACGGATACCACGCGTACAAATATAATCACATTCACTACATTCATACTTTTTGATGGAATGTGCTGTATGTGCTTGCAACTCACTGCTTTTCTCTGAAAAATAATTGCATTCAGTGGACATGGAAGACATTTTGTATAAACTCGAGAATATACTCCTTAAACAGAATTCACTGGCACTTAAGAAACACTCCGATTGCATGTAAATAACCTTCTATTTGCGCCCTTAAGCTGGATGAATGGGGTAGAACATCAAAGCATATTCACTTCAAACTGCAAGCTGAGTGCGAAACATTGTTTCTGAAAAACCGCTAGTATTATTTACGACTTGCGCAGCACTATCACTCAAGACTGACTTTGAAGAACAAAGCTGGATATATCTAGTAGGCTGTCGTCACCTTTTATTTTTTAGCAAGGGTTCCTTAACGGACTCAACACATATGCTTCATTTGCATGTAAGCTTCTCCGCAAGAATCATCCAATCTGTAACACAAATATAGTTTAGTTTATTAGAATGCTTCAAACATTTTTTTTTTTTCTTTAAATGGTTTAATGACTCTTATGGCATTCTGATGAAGCTGTTTGCTCATTGAATAAGTGGGTAAAAATTATTTCCTCATTTAAGAAGTGCAACTTAAAAAAGGTTTCTGAAGGATTAAATCTGCCATTGTGCACTAACTATTGCAGGATTAGTTCTCTTGCTGACATTATAACTGTTAAGTGTGGAGCAATATATACAAAAATGTTGTTAATTACATAGAGAAATATTCAATATCAATATTAGGATTTAATTCCATTTCACTTCATTAGGGCAGACCGATCATATCACTTTACCAACTTATCTCCCTAAATTTTTGTCATGAAATATTTTCTATCCTGTAATTATGAGTGTGTTCAAAACTCACTTTTTTGCTAATGTATAGCATTGAGCAAATTAGAATATTACATTTCCTTAGATTACATCACCTCGCCTAAAAATATTCAACAAATCAAGCCAGACACCTGATAGTCACACATTCTTCCTATCCAAATCTAATGTGGATGTGGGCGAATTAAATTAATTCCAAATCACTATGTAATACCGGTGGTGAGCTTATTTTACAGCTGAAACGTACTTTACAAAGAATTCAGTGGAAAAGAAATTACTGACCTGGAAAGATATTCTACTGAAAGTATTTAGGGGAAATGAAGTGATTTGTGCAGTTATCGCCACAAATAATACTTAGCTATATTTGTGGCCTTATTGTTTATGGTGAGAAATGTTTAAAAAATAAATTAGACAAACATTCCAATGAAAATAGTCACAATTATAACGCAAAAATTGACGTTGCTATAAGCACAGGATACCCTTCATAATTTTGTATTAAACATCCTCAAAATATCTACTGTATTTTCTGAACAGCGCAGCAATTGTTTCCCCGACTGGTTTTGTTGAAAGTTAAGAGTACTGGGACAAGTTATCTGAATGTCCCAGTAGAGCATTTTAAACTGAGGGTGCCTTGATTGAAATTTTCTACCAACACAAATTTTGAAGTAAACTTGAGGTAAAAATTGGCTTAGAGAACTACTGTTCCCAGCTCAGTAAAGCTAGCTAGTACATACAGTCCCAGTAAGAAAGAACATCAAGGAGAGTAAGAGAACATACATCGTGTACGCCTCGATGTTCCTTAACTAGACTACTAACTGAACAATTGCTGCCTCCTCAGTTGGATTCTGTTCATTATTCAGCAACCGGGACACAATTCTAACCTCACGATCTTCAATCACAACAGATTCAACCATGCACAATGCAATTTTCAGCAATTGCCTAGACTTAATAAAAACATAAAGCAAATAAGGATAAGTCAAACTGGGAATTAACTTTTATTAGATATGCCCATGATAAGATAAGATTGCTTTCTATTTTCCAACACAGCATTTATTTTTTCTTTCGTTTTTAACATCCTTGATACAAATCTGGCACTTAGATTAATATGGAAAATTCTTAATTAAAAAACTGAAACCAAAAACGCCACAATTCGGTTTTCGTCCGTTACGGTTTTTTGTCAGCATGTCTTCTCATATGTGTTTTGAAAGACCTTGCTGCTTTACAACTGTAATAACATATACTACATTTATACGGCTTTTCATCAGAATGTGTGTCCGTATGTGTTTTCAACGACTCTTTTCTACTTGTACTGTAATCACATACATTACATTTGTACGGCTTTACACCAGAATGTGTGACCATATGTCTTTTCAAATCACCAGCTCGTGTAAAACTGTAATCACAATCACTACATTTAAATGGCTTTTCGCCAGTATGTATTCTCATATGTTCTTTAAAACGACAAATACGAGTACAAATGTAATCACATTCACAACATTTATATGGCTTTTCGCCAGTATGTTCTTTAATATGTCTTTTCATTAGCGCAGGATCTGCGCAACAGTAATCACATACACAACACTTATAAGGTTTTTCGCCAGTATGTAATCTCATATGTATTTTCAAATAGTAAACTCGCTTACAACTGTAATCACATTCTCTACATTTGAATTGCTTCTCATCAGAATGCTTTCCCATATGTTTTTTCAAATCATCAGATCGTTTACAACTGTAATCACAATCACTACATTTAAATGGCTTTTCGCCAGTATGTACTCTCATATGTTCTTTAAAACGGCTAGCACGCGTACAAATGTAATCACATTCACTACATTCATACTTTTTGATGGAATGTGCTGTATGTGTTTGCAACTCACTGCTTTTCTCTGAAAAATAATTGCATTCAGTGAACATGGAAGACATTTTGTATAAACTCGAGAATATACTCCTTAAACAGAATTCACTGGCACTTAAGAAACACTCCGATTGCATGTAAATAACCTTCTATTTGCGCCCTTAAGCTGGATGAATGGGGTAGAACATCAAAGCATAGTCACTTCAAACTGCAAGCTGAGTGTGAAACATTGTTTCTGAAAAATCGCTAGTATTATCTACGACTTGCGTAGCACTATCAATCAAGAGTGACTTTGAAAAACAAAGCTGGATATATCTAGTAGGCTGTTGTCACCTTTTATTTTTTAGCAAGGGTTCCTTAACGGACTCAACATATATGCTTCATTTGTATGTAAGCTACTCTGCAAGAATCATCCAATCTGTAACACAAATATAGTTTAGTTTATTAGAATGCTTCAAACATTTTTTTTGTTTTTTCTTTAAATGGTTTAATGACTCTTATGGCATTCTGATGAAGCTGTTTGCACATTGAATAAGTGGGTAAAAATTATTTCCTCATTTAAGAACTGCAACTTAAAAAGGTTTCTGGAGGACTAAATCTGCCATTGTGCGCTAACTATTGCAGGATTAGTTCTCTTGCTGACATTATAACTGTTAAGTGTAGAGCACTATATACAAACATGTTGGCAATTACATAGAGAAATATTCAGTATCAATATTAAGATTTAATTCCATTTCACTTCATTAGGGCAGACCGATCATATCACTTTACCAACTTATCTCCCTAAATTTTTGTCACGAAATATTTTCTATTCTGTAATTATGAGTGTGTTCAAAACTCACTTTTGTCTAATGTATGGCATTCAGCAAATTAGAATATTACATTTCCTTAGATTACATCACTTCGCCTCAAAATATTCAACACATCAGGCCTGACACCTGATAGTCACACATTCTTCCTCCCCAAATCTAATGTGGATGTGCATGTTGGCGATTTAAATTAATTCCAAATCACCATGTAATACCGGTGGTGAGCTTATTTTACAGCTGAAACGTACTTTACAAAGAATTCAGCGGAAAAGAAATTACTGACCTGGAAAGATGTTTTACTGAAAGTATTTAGGGGAAATGAAGTGATTTGTCCAGTTATCGCCACAAATAATACTTAGCTATATTTGTGGCCTTGTTTAAAAAATAAATTAGACATACATTCCAATGAAAATAGTCACAATTATAACGCAAAAATTGACGTTGCTATAAGCACAGGATACACTTAATTTTGTATTAAACACCCACAAAATATGTAATGTATTTTCTAAACAGCACAGCAATTGTTTGTCACTGATGGTGCCCCGACTGGTTTTGTTGAAAGTTAAGAGTACTGGAACAAATTTTGAAGTAAACTTGAGGTGAAAATTGACTTCGAGAACTACTGCTCACAGGTCAGTTAAGCTAGCTAGTACATACAGTCCCAGTGAGTAAGAAATGGCAAGGAGAGTAAAGGAATAGTCATTGTGTACGGCCCGCTGCTTTCTAAATTACAAAGAATCAGAGAGCATGATAATCATTGATGCAAGTAAGCACCAAGCTGTACCGATCAATTTCATTAAAAACTAAAAATGTATCTCTCTTATAAATGAAGGAATAAGCGAGCAAACGTTACCTTAAAGGTATCCAAAAAGAATCCTTCGGAAGCTACTGTTTGTGCTGAGTAGTAATTACTTTTCGAAGAGGTATGGATTCAAGGACACTAAATAGTAGAATAGCTTCAATATAAGAAGTCACTTCTATTTTATTGGTGCTAGTTGGGCTCAAATCTATAGTGCTTGTAACACAAGACCAGTTGCTCGACTAAAACTCACATAAATAAAATAAATTGAAAACTCCTCTACCCTTCCTGCCGACCTGATTCCAAATACAGAACTAGTCACTAGTCAGTCTTGCCAGGCGTCATAGTGTCGATACTTGTAAAATACTCTATAAATTCTCGTACGCCAAATAAAATTCTCTTAGAGGTTAAATATTTCGAGCCCAATTTAGTTTCTCACTCTTTTTTTAGTAAAAGAAGATATAAAAACTTTATTTTTGTCAATCATAAATTATATGTTGTTGGAATCTGCAGCACGATTAATAGTTTTTATCGCAAAGTTGTCCACTAATAAGTGATCCCTAAAGTGGGCACCCCAATTTGTCATCAAGACAGTATGCCTTCTTTTTTGTTCTTTAAAGAATTTAAATGTGCTCTTTGTCACTCATTAGCGCTGCAGAATTGCAAAATTTCAGCTTTTATGCCGTAATATGAAAAAAGTATTTCAAGAAAAACGTTTCCCCTCCAGCACCGTAACATGAACGAGTGCCGGTTTATTTTTACTATTAAACATAAAAAACTACAGGTACATATGAATAAAATGTTTAGAATTGAATTAAAACTGTTCAGTAGGACAGTTGTATCAGGGTTGAACGTCAAAAACGGCCCGAAAAAGCGTAACGTTGAATCACTTTGAAAAACACCACTTTTTGGGCTTGCTACAAGTCTCTTCTGTAGGGCAGGTTTACGGCTCGTCTAATATTGTATGAGTCCGCGTGGTAAAAACACTCCCTCGAAATAAGAAAATTAATTTTAGGAAAAACATTAACATTGCATTGGGAAAAGTATGCAAGCTACTGAAAGATCTGTGAAATTGTCAATCTGCTGTTTCCTACAGTGCAATCCATAATTCAAAAATTTAAATACAAAAATAATTCATGACAAACCTAGAAGTGGCCGGCCTAAAATTTTAAGTTCCCGTTGTGAAAAACTTATATTACGCTAAATTTGAGCTAAATCCCCATATTAGTGCTCCTAAAATACGTTCAGAGATTAGATCTGAATTAAACATGACAGTAGTACAGAAACTGTGAGGAGGGTTCAGCGGAATGCCGGATACAATGCTAGAATATCCTGCAAAAATCCATTAAATAGCGATGAGAATAAAAAGAAAAGAATTGACTACGTAAATTTATACTTGTCAAAGGATGAAAAATTCTGGGATGAAGTTGTTTTCAGGTGACGAAAGCAAATTTAATCTTTTTGTGTCGTTTAGTTTGGAGAAGAGTGAATAAGGAGCTGAAAATGAAGAATATTAGAACAACGGTCAAGCATGGTGGTGGATCAGTTATGGTCTGGGGTTGTATGTCGTCCTGTGGTCCAGGAAATCAGCATTTTATAGATGGGCTCATGGACTAGTGTGTATACTGACATTTTTTTTTTTTAATTTAAAGCAAAGTGCATCTAAAATGGGATTCTGGAAAACTTTAAATTTTATTAGGACAACGACCCCTAAGCATAAGGCGCGTTAAGTAGCGAATGGCTCCTTTATAATTGCCTTAAAGAACTTGATACTCTTTCCTAAATGTGCCTACCACGCAAATGTTAAGTTTCGTTAAACAAGTATTTAAACAAAAATTCATATAGTTTGTATTTACTCCAAATTACAATTTCACACTCAACTACACTGTTGAAAAAGATAAATTGTTGTAAGCCTTAACAACCCTTTGAACCTACTTACAGATAATCCTTATAACGGAATTAGGTATTAACCAATACGACTAGGTATCTTATAAATAAACTTCCCTGATCTGTTAGACTTGGTTTTTCAAAATTTTCTATTGTACCGTATATGAAACTAAAAGCAAATTAACCTTCGATTATAAAAATAGCACTTGTTTGAAATATTTCCTAACATTGTCTCAAATGTGAATATATAGGTTTCGTGACCGTAAATTGTTAAGCTTAGGATTCAAGATTGGCGAGGAATCGGTCAAATAAAAAACAAACTCGTCTTCTTGCCAACGTTTCGACAAATACCGTATTTGACGGCATATAAGACGCACCCTTATTTAGAAGGCCACACACAAGGGAAAAAAGTTTCAATAGTCCGCCGCGGTACCACAATAACTTAAAATGTGGTTTCTTTTAGTTCTCACGTTTCGTAAAAGCCAAACAAACATTCATTGTATGCAATTACCAAACATATTTTTATTAAGGGAAATTAACAAACGGCAAGCTATTTTGAACATATGTAAATTTCAGTTCTATGGGCGCTAAACTGATCCAAAACCAAAAGAAAGGGTTTTCTTAAGAGTCCACCAGGTCGCCTCGCCCATACGTTCTGTAACCACAGTTTCATTCCAGCTTCATCCATCCAGCCTTTCGGATGAACAGTCAATTATAAATTAAAGCAACGCAGTTTAGTCATTATTAAACCTGATAAAATAATTATGGCAGATGTAGAAAAAGTTATGTGTGTCTAGACCTTTATCCGGGCTAAAAATAGCATTCAGTATTGAAAGTTAACCTGTGTCCTTCACGTATAAGACGCAGGTAACTTTTTTGAGACCTAATTTAGGCAAAAAAGTGCGTCTTATATGCCGTCAAATACGTATATTGTCCTCTTCAGGGCCTGGATATTACAAATACACAAATACAAACAATTCAGTAACACAGAAAATCAGTAAAAAAAACAGTAATATAAAAATAAAATAAATAAATAAAATGAAATACAATAAATTCTTTATAATTATTGAAAACTTACGTGGCTATGCGGGTTGGTTGAGTTACAGAAACCAAGAGCCAGAATTGGAGAACAGGTATATTCATATATATATAGCGGGACTTACACGGGAATTTTGGCAATGCCAATGGGACAGATACGAGTAATCTAGAGTAATTACAATGATCAATTTTGACAATAAAATAGATATTGGGAAATTTCTTTTAATACAAAAAAGCCAGAAAACCAAAACCCTTATGAACTAAATAACATAACCAAATGATTAGTAAATTTAAAAGAACACAGCAATAATTATGTACAGATGTTAGAGATCTTTTTATTTTTTAATGATCAAATTGTAGCAATTGGCTAAATTCGACGTGTCTATCCTAAAGTTTACTGTGTTGTTTTGTTTCACATGTGTCACATTTCCACAATGAGTTTTATTTTTCCAGCATTCGGAGGAAGATTGAGGCTGTTTGGAGAATAACTTATGCTTCAAAATGGTATCAATTTTTAGAAAATTTATCTGTCTTTCTAACCGCGTTATCAGAATCGAATTCGGACTAAAACTTTCTGAGTAATAACATTTTTAATGGAAAAAAGTAATGATTTTGGAAAAAAAATTAAAGTGACGTCACTCAAGAACGGTGGAAAATATGAAGTTGGCCGGCCAATATGTCATTGAACTCCACTTTAGATGTACTACACACAGTAGGCCTATGGACAATACTTACTGGTTCACCCTGTATATTAGCTGGCTCTGAGGCAAAAAGGAAATAAAGGAGTAGTAATCACAGAAAATTAGCACGAATATAACATAAGAAATAAAGGAAATGTTTACTTACCTGAGACCAGGTTAATGAAATCGGTTTTACTTCCGAATCTTGTTTCCATAAGAATCTTTAATAAAATCCCAGTAAATGTAAGACAGTAGAAAATTAAAAAAATTGACCAAATTTTTTAAAAAACTTTATTAACCAACTGTCTTTGTAGTGTAAGAGAATTAACGGAGACCTGGTGATTTTGAACTGAAATGAGTAGTAGTATAATGGCCACGTTAAAGAACAGTGTCGTTTCAGTTTATAATTTATATTTTTTTATTTATTAAATTACATCACAGTCATTTAAAAATTTATTTATATTATTGTATTATAAAGACTTGAAATATATTAACGTGCCTTTTGTATTTCTATATGTTCACAGGCAATAAATAAATAATACCCAAATTAAATTGAACAATTTTTTTCTCATTTTCTATAAAAAATAAAATTCCCAAATTTTCTTTTAAAATGTAGAGGAAATCCTTTTTAATAACTTTTTTTTTTTTTGCAACAGCGTAGATCAAATAGATTTCGAGAAAATAGTTGCCAAAAACTGGAAAAAACAGCTTTTTCAGATTTATTTATTTATTTATTTTTGTAAACAACGTAGCGGCTACATACGATAACCGATTCGTAAATGAAGAGTCATTTTAAAATCGAAATTTCATATAGATTTGCATTTTAGATGTCTCGACGATGTGAATCTTAAGATGGGGAATTGGCCCCACGTAAGTAAGGCCCTCTCAAAAATTATAATACTAATAACTCTATAAATCTTAGCCCGATTTTGATAAAATTTAGCAGAAAGAAGTGGTCAGAGATTTTCTAAATATTAAAATGCTATTCTCTTCTTAACCTACTAAAAAGATGTACTGCAATCGTACAAATTACAGATGAGTGAACCTGTTTACATGAATGGTCATTCGATTCAAAATTTTATAACTATATAAATAACATAGCAGTGTATTAAAAAAGTTAAAAAGTAATTGTATAAATTTAACCTGGACAGTAACTTTAATAATTTTGTTTATAATTATAATCACCTGTAAAATTGTAAATATTATTATTAGTGTTAGGCAGTGTACATACGCATTTAGTTCGATTTTCTTCTTTTTTTTTTTACTAACTTTTTATAATTATCTTTCTGTTTATATTGTTATTCTCTTATTTATTTCTCTTTCACAATGAGCCATTCTAGTGATCGCACAGTAATAGCGACCTCCACGGACAACGAGTCCACTACGTCCACTTCTTACAAGAGGAACTATCCTTCCGGTGTCTCCCCCAAAAAGTTTAAAAAAAACCAAAAGTACACGGAACGCATCAGCCAAGAAAGGTCCCCAGGGCCCACAAAACCTTCCTGTCTTTGTGCAACCAGCAACGTCCTCAGCTGAGAAACCCGAAGTAGCTCGAGGCCTAGCAACTGTTACGGCTCCCCCAGGAGTGCTGACTAATAATCCCTTCGCTCCTTTGGCTGATCTACAGGACATGGAGACAGCTGCTCCTGTCTCAACACGTGTCCACAAGCCACCTCCTATTTACGTAAAAAATCTCAGTCAGTATGCTGTTTTATGTACTGAATTAACGCAACTCGTGGGAAGAGATGCCTTTATATGCAAAGCAAGAATCACAGATCTAGTCATCCACGCAAAAACCATTGACAGCTACCGAGGCATCATCAGGTACCTTAAACAAAACAAGGCGGACTTCCACACATACCAACTGGAGGAGGACAAAGCCTACAGGTAGTCTTAAGACATCTCCACCAAAGCGTGCCCATAGAATTCATAAAGAAAGAACTCAATGAGCTGGGCCACACTGCGAGGAATATCGAGTACTCCACCCCAACATTAGTTAGTTAGGTTAGAAGAAAATAGGAGTTAGGCCAACCGTTAGGTTTGATTCGATCAGATTGACTAGGTGTAGGTTAGGCTGTGTAGTAAAGTGTCTATTCTACAGTATAGTTTAGGTGCAAAGGACCCTTGTTGTTGCGCACCTTACAAAACCCCAAAACAAACAAAACCAGTTATTCACCCAGTCACCAAACAAACTCTGCCTCTCTTCTTTGTGGATCTCGAACCACGGCCAAATAACAGAGATGTTTTCAATATTGATACTCTTTGTTACTCGAGAATTAAGGTTGAAGAACCCACAAGCAACGGATTGTTGTGCAGTGCAAGCGTTGCCAGGAGTACGGACATACGAAGAGCTATTGCCGGTGAGCACTTTACACAAGATTGCGGCAAGATGCCAACCACACCAGCCAAGTGTGCTCTCTGCAGCGGCGACCATACAGCCAGCTATAAAGGGGTGTACAGAGAGTCGCAGCGAGCTCGGAGACAGCCTCCCGTATACGAACATCGCTCAGCACAACGGAGTACTCCACAACCACCGCCAACAACACAACAGTCAAGAAACTTTCCTCCTCTGCATACTCCCTTCACTAACCAAAATCTATCATATGCAAGGGTGGCCGCGGGACCTCAGCCGCCTCCTATTTCTCAAATGCCCAAACCTTATCCACAGGAGACATCAATACACTTCTCACAAGCTTCTTAACAGACTTCAAATCCCTCATCTCTGATATCTCTCCTTACAACTGTCGTTTCCAGACTCCTTCCTAACCAATCTCCTTAATGCCTCTTTCACAACACTCTCTCACCATCATCCTCTGGAATTCTAATGGAATGACTAACCGCAGACATGAACTAGAAATATTACTACGAGACAAACGTATTGACATCGCCCTTATAACGGAGACGCACTTCACTGACAGATCAAGATTTTTCATCCCAGGTTACACGACTTACAAGACCAATCACCCCGACGGAACAGGTCACGGAGGAACTGCAATACTTATTCGAACTTCTTTACAACATTTCTTAATACCCTACAACGCTACACCCTTCCTACAATCTACAGTAGTCTCTTTACTGACAGAGCCCTTCTCCTATACTTTTGCAGCTGTTTACTGTCTTCCTAACCACAATATCCATCAAAACGATTTCTCATCCTTTCTCTCTTCTCTTGGGTCTCGTTTCATATGTGGTGGCGATTACAACGCTAAGCATCCGAGTTGGGGCAGCCGGGTGGCAAATCCGAGAGGTCGAACTCTTAGGACTATCCTCAATCAAAATAGTTACATTTCCTTATCCCCTTCTCAACCGACTTACTGGCCAACTTCTCCTCGCAAAAGACCTGACCTTCTTGACTTCTTTATCTGTTCTAATATTACCTCTTTACACACTGACATACACACATTAAACGACTTGTCTTCAGATCATAGCCACGTCATTCTAACCCTTGACATTTACCCAAAACAAGCTCTTCCCCGACAAACCCTAATAAACGGAACTGTTGACTGGGACTTATTTCGAGAAACTCTTGACGAAAAACTGAACTTAAATGTGTCCTTAAAAACTCCTCAACAACTAGACGATAACGTGGCATACTTGACTACCGCTATTCAGCAAAGTATTTGGCATTCTACACAACGCACTTCACCCAACAGAACTGCACCATTACCTCTCAATCTACCTCTTCACTTGAGAGAACTGATAACGCGCAAACGTCGCGCAAGAGCTCTTTGGCATCGCACCAGATATCCCTCTCACAAAAGACTGTTTAACCAACTTACTAGAGAACTGACAACAAAACTAAGGGATTATTTTAACGACCAATTCTCTGATTATACACAATCACTCACAACTGAAGACAACTCTCTGTGGACAACAACCAAAAGAATTTTCAAATACAGAAAAACTTCTCACCCACTAAGACGCCCGGACAATTCTTGGGCTAAATCCGACGAAGAGAGAGCCCAGTACTTTGCCGAACATCTTTCTACAGTCTTCACTCCTCATTCCGACGTACAAGACTTACAACATACTGAAAATATTCTCAAAGAACTGGACATCCCTCTACAACTTTCACCTCCTCCTAAGCCATTCACTCCTAAAGACATCATGGACATAATCAACTGTCTTCCCAAAAAGAAAAGTCCGGGCTATGATCTGATTACTGCTAACATCCTGCTACAACTCTCCAGGAAAGCAATAGTATTTCTTACTACTCTTTATAATGCTGTACTTCGAACCACTTACTTTCCTATTCTCTACAAATTCTCTTCGGTAACAATGATCCCTAAAGCAAATAAACCTTCTCATATCCCAAGCTCTTACCGACCAATCAGCCTTCTACCCATCCTGGGGAAAGTCCTCAAAAAACTTCTACTACTCCGCCTCCAAACTGAAATAGTCCCTTTAAATACGTATCACTCCTGACCATCAGTTCGGTTTTCGGAGTTGCCACTCGACTGTTCTTCAAGCACATCGAGTGGTGGATGTAATCGCTACTTCCCTTGAATTAAAGCAGTATTGCCCGGGTGTCTTCCTTGACATATCTCAGGCATTTGACAGGGTATGGCACACGGGACTGCTTTATAAACTCACATGCCTACTCTCTTCTACCTTTTACCTCATTCTTAAGTCTTATCTCTCCGACCGCTTCTTCCAAGTCAAACAAGGCTCTTCTTCTTCTCTTATCCTTCCAATACTCGCTGGAGTTCCTCAAGGAAGCGTTCTAGCTCCCTTACTTTATATTCTCTATACTGCAGACTTCCCAACTAACCCGACTACAATTACTTTCACCTTCGCCGACGACACTGCAATTCTTTCTCCTCATTTAGATCCTGTAATAGCAAGCCGTGCACTCGAATCACACATAAATCTTCTCGAGCCTTGGCTGCAAAAGTGGAGAATCAAAGTGAATGAATTAAAATCTAAATACATAGTATTCACTCTAAACAAGAAAACTCTCCCTCCTCTCTCCTTCCAAAATACTATATACCAATTACTAACCAAGTACGTACGATATCTTGGACTACATCTTGACAAACGACTAACTTGGAACCCCCACACGAGACTCAAACGAACTGACCTCAATCTGAGGTACAAAATGCTGAAAAGACTACTCGACAAACGATCAAAACTGACCCTGACGAACAAACGAACTTTATATACCGCTCTACTTGCCCCAATATGGACGTACGGAATACAACTCTACGGAAGCGCTAAAAAATCGAACATAAACCGACTTCAGACCTTACAATCAAAAATTCAAAGAACAATAGTTAACGCTCCCTTCTACGTCTCCAATCATACTATACACTCTGATCTCCAATATTCCTCTCGTCTCTGAAATAGCACAATCTCGTTACACAAAACTCCACTCAAATCTGCACAGTCACTACAACCCTCTGATCCACAACATGTCTACCACAACACTTCCTTCAAATCCACAGCGCAGACTGAAGCGGCGGTGGCCACGCGATCATCTCATCATTTAACGCCGACCTCCTAGGATGGTTGCTGCGTAAGCTTGCCAATCTGGCGAACTAATGGCTTCCATCACTGGATGGTCGTCGTTCACTCCAATCAAGCCCTTGGCGCACATGCATGTGCGCGTATATGTATGGATTGTATGTATGCGTGCATGTGTATTTGTGCTATCCTTATCATTCATCTCTTTTGCTTGTTGTATCTGTTACAGTTGCAAAATAAATAAACAAATAAAATAAAAAAAAATAAAATAATGTAGTTTTCTTCAATTATATTCAAAACCTAGGTGTTCCTATCACAATGTTGTGTAGTAATAGATAAAAATGTGCATATTTTTAGAACAGCTAATTATTGAAGTATATTACTACAAATACTCAATTAAAGGGACTATATTAAATTACAATTGAGAAAAGTATAATTATTGGTAAATAATTTATTTGTTATTAACTGTGTGCAATTTGTGCTCTCATATTTTTCTGTAAGACAAATTCAAGATTCAAATTTTGTTTTAACTCTAACTTTCCTTTTTTCCTTTTAATGTGCGCGCGTGATGATTACTCAGAATAAAGGCATAAAATCAATGAGGAAAGTTGAGAAGCGGGGTTTACCACAATTAATGAAGAAGATTGAAAAATTATCGTACCCTGTGGATTGCAATAGGAGCATCTTGGGTTCCTTTCCGTTAGCAAAATTAATTAATTTGCGCCTTTCCATTTATAGAAAAATCAGAAGAATAATTTAGAACAGAGTTAAAATAGGGTATCTATTTATTTATGAAAAATGTAATATACATTGTATTATTATTTTCACAAAAACATAGATACGAATGAAGTGGCCAGCAAGATAATCTGTGACATCTAATAAATTCTAAAAAATATTTACAAAAAGTTAATTACTTAGATGATCAATGAAATGTTGGGTACTAGCTGTATTGTGTACCTTTTGGCATTTAATCAATCCTTATATTTTAAACTTTTTAAACTGTAGGTTTTATTTTGTTAAGGAGATATAAAACTAATTCTTCATCTAGGAAAACTTTGATTTTAGGTTGTATACGACGAAGAATAAAATCAATGAGGTAAGTTGAGAAGCGGGGTTTACCACAATTAATGAAGAAGATTGAAAAATTATCCTACCCCGTGGATTGCAATAGGAGCATCTTGGGTTACTTTCCGTTAACAAAATTAATTAATTTGCGCCTTTCCGTTTATTTGCAATGATACCACAGATCCATGGCTACTGCTTAGCTGAAGCTCTGCCAAAAACAGTAAAGAAGTGTGACCTGACCTGCTAGCAATCCGTCACTTGCGGACAGATGTCTCTAGTTTGATTTTCTGGCGAATCATTGTTAATCCTTTATTTTGTGGCTTAACTACCTAACTGTTCGCGATACCATTGAACTTCAATAAAAGATAAAAAAAAATATCGATATGGTTAAATTTTATGTTAGAATAAACGAAGTAAAATAGACATAACAATGGTAACAAAAAAAAAAATTATGAAAATGTAAAATGATATAAATTTTTGCCTACATGCAGGTTTGCCTATTGCTTGAGGCGATAAAAATAAATTTATTAATTCTTGGTAATATTCTTGATAAGCCAGAGGGAGAAGACATTAGCTTAGTGGATAACATACTGGATATCAATGTGGAGATCACGGGTTCGAATCTCGCAGCTGGTACTTAGATTTTTTCTTCCTAGGAGCTTCTTACAGCTCACTGTCCGGTGATGTACATTGTGTCTTGCGGTGGTTCTGTGCGGTAGGAGAATGTGCTCAGATTGGAGGAAAAGAGCTCTGCTGTGTTAATGCAATAATAATGATCAAAGCAGTCGATGCGCCTATCCCCCCAAAAAGTGCCAATACTAAGATAACATTGCCATCTGTTTTGTTTCACAGCATTTTATTTTTCCTTTTTTTTAAACATCCTTGATCCAAATGTGGCACGTAGATTAACATGATACATTCTTAATGTGAAAATTATTTGTACATCACATAAAATAGGAATTCTGATATTTCTTTTTATTAAAAGTAAATAAAGTTGAAGAGGAGTGCACACTTTCACCGGATTGCATAAGAACTAATCACACAGAACTAAAGACTCTGCTGACTGAGCCAAACGATTGGGTGAGTCAGAAGTACAAACGGGAGGAGAAAACGATCGGGGAGCTTCATTTGCACTGCACCAAAAGAAATCACCTCCAATATATTTATAAGGCGTTTTCCCAGTATGTATTTTCAAGATCCCAGCTTGTTTGTGTCTGTAATCGCACACACTAAGTTTTTGTGGATTTTCTCCAGTATGTACGAGTACTTTTATATGTCTTTCCAAGCTCCATCTAAGTCCACAACTGAAACCACAAACGCCACAATTCGGTTTTAGTCACATTATGGTTTTTCATCAGTATGTATTCTCAAATGTGCTTTGAAAGACCTTGCTGCTTTACAACTATAATCACATACACTACATTTATACGGCTTCACATCAGAATGTGTGTACATATGTGTTTTCAACGACTCTTTTCTACTTGAACTGTAATCACATACACAACATTTATACGGCTTTACACCAGCGTGTAAGCCCATATGTGTTTTAAAAGTCCCTCTTCTACTAGAACTGTAATCACATACACTACACTTATACGGCTTTACACCAGAATGTTTCCTCATATGTAGTTTCAAAGACCATTCACGGCTAAATCTATAACCACATTCACTACATTTATACGGCTTTTCGCCAGTATGTACTCGCATATGTATCTTTTTATTCCCAGACTGTGTGCAACTAAAATCACATTCACTACATTTGAAAGGTTTTTCGCCAGTATGTATTCTCATATGTCTTTTAACATCCCCAGACTGTGTGCAACTGTAATCACATTCACTGCATTTATACGGTTTTACACCAGAATGCGTTCCCATATGTTTTTTCAAATCGCCAGCTCGTTTACAATTGTAATCACAATCACTACATTTAAATGGCTTTTCATCAGTATGTACTCTCATATGTTCTTTAAAACGGCTAGCACACGTACAAATATAACCACAATCACTACATTTATATAGCTTTTCGCCAGTATGTGCTCTCATATGTCTTTTCATATCCCCAGTCTGTTTGCATCTGTAATCACATAAACAACACTTATAAGGTTTTTCGCCAGTATGTACCCTCATATGTCTTTTCAAATCGCCAGCTCGTTTACAACTGTAATCACAATCACTACATTTAAATGGCTTTTCGCATGTATGTATTCCCATATGTTCTTTAAAACGGCTAGTACGAGTACAAATGTAATCACATTCACTACATTTATAATTTTCGGAGAAATGTACTATATTTGTTTGCAAATCACTACAATTCTCTGAAGAATAATTGCATTCAGTGTACATTGAATACATATTGAATAAACTCATGAATATCCCAATATGCTCCTTAAGCGGAATTTCTGGCACTTTCCAATTACATTTAAGTAATCTGTCTATAAGCGCACTTAAGCTGGATGCATTAGGTAGAACATCACAATATATTCAGTTCAAACTGCAAGCAGCATTATCATTAGAGACTAACTCTGAAGAACAAAGCTGCATATATCTAGTCGGCTCTCATCCATTTTTATGTAAGGGATCCTTAACAGACTCAATGTAAGCTTCTCCGCATGAATTATCCAATCTATAACAAAAATATTATTAGGTTTTAGAATGCTTCATATATTCGTAATTTCCTTTTGTATATAGATTAGTGACTGCCCCGGTATTTTGATGCAGCTGTTTGCTCACAGAATAAGTGGGTAAAATTTATTTCCTCATTTGACAACTGCAACATTAAAAAAGCTTCTGGACGTGGACTAAATCTACCAATTATCTGTTACGATCTATTAAATTAAGATTTAATTCCGTTTCAGTTGCGATTAGACTGTTGGACAGGTAACATCTAGTCTCATATTTTTTTGAATTTCTCATTAAAAAGAACTCTGATTAATGTGAAAGTTTGTGAGAGGTATCGTTAGTAATTTAGTAACTTGGAAATTAAATTTCAACAAATTCTAACGAGTGGTTTTTCGTTTAATTCAACGAAGACTGAAGGTCAACTTTTTGAAAGAAGAGTGAGCATAGGTGAGTTTTGTGTTGGTGGGGGTTATGTGTTGGTCTGTAGGGGTTCACCCTCTCCTCCCTTTCCCCCACTACATAGACTACCCTAAAGTATAATGATGCTCTCTAACTGTGTTGAGCAAGGGGAATGCTCGAATATGATAACTGACCAAAACATGTCAGATGAATTTGTAGAAGTGCCTTTTAGAAGAAAAGCGAAAAGAAAATTTTACACCCTTTCTCCGGAAATGGCCTCCAAGGGGAAAAACTTCTAACAAATACCTTTTGAAACTCCTAATACTGTTTCTAAAACTAAAAAGGTAGCATTTAACATGCCCCCAATAGTTATGTACTCCCAATATAGAAACCATAAGGCATCTATGGAGTCAATAAAGCCTAAACTCAAAGGTGAGATTGAATTTAAAGTCAAACGAGATCGTGTCATTGTTTATACCCAATGCATTGAGGACTACCGCTTCTTTGAACAGTATCTGAATTTTTTTTTTTTTTTTTTTTTTAGTATCTGAATAAGGCTTCTATTGAGTATCATACCTATCCTATTGAAACTGAAATAGGCCATAAAATGGTAGTTAAACTGCCTTCTGCTATAACCGCTGAAGAGATAAAAGAGAATTTACAGAGCAAAAATCTGAAAATTGAAAATGTTATTCAATTTCAAAAAAAAAGGGGCTGATGAGCAAAGTGTTCAAAAATACCCAACATATCTTGTGAGTTTCACAAAAGGTACATTAATGAGGGACATACGAGGGTCGTTTGAAAAGTCCGTGCAAAAATAAAAACTACTTAATTTTTTGGGGTAAACCTTTTTTATTTTTCAACATAGTCTCCTTTTAGGCTTATACACTTCGTCCAACGCTGCTCTAGTTTGTTGATCCCTCCCGAATAATAGGATTTGTCCAAGTCCGAAAAATAGCCATTCGTTTCTGCAATCACCTCCTCGTTTGAATAAAATCTTTTTCCCGCCAGCCATTTCTTCATATTGGGGAACAAATAGTAGTCCGAGGGAGCCAAGTCTGGAGAATAGGGGGGATGTGAAACGAGTTGGAACCCTATTTACATTAATTTTGCGACCACAACTGCTGAGGTGTGAGCTGGTGCGTTGTCGTGATGGAAAAGGACTTTTTTGTGGGCCAATCGTGGGCGTTTTTCTTGCAGCTCGGTTTTCAAACGGTCCAATAACGATGAATAATATGCACCTGTAATAGTTTTACCCTTTTCCAGACAGTCGATGAGGATTATTCCTTGCGAATCCCAAAAGACAGTCGCCATAATCTTTCCGGCCGAAGGAACGGTCTTCGCCTTCTTTGGCGCAGATTCCCCCTTGGTAACCCATTGTTTAGATTGTTCTTTGGTCTCAGGAGTGTAGTGATGTATCCATGTTTCATCCACAGTGACGAAACGACGCTTAAAGTCCTGCGGATTCTTCTGGAACAGCTGCAAACCGTCCTTGCAACACTTCACACGATTTCGTTTTTGGTCAAGCGTGAGCAATCGCGGCACCCATCTTGCGGATAGCTTTGTCATGTCCAAATGATGCAAAATATTATGTACCCGTTCATTCGAGATGCCCACAGCACTAGCAATCTCACGCACCTTCACTCTTCTGTCATCCATCACCATATCATGGATTTTATCAATGATTTCTGGAGTAGTAACCTCAACAGGGCGTCCAGAACGTTCAGCGTCACTTGTTCCCATATGGCCACTCCGAAAATTTTGAAACCCATTTTGATAGTATACTCATTGTTATAGAACATGATCATTTGAGAGATTCAAATTCATTGTTGAATCTGCATTGGATCAAAATACAATTTTTAAAAGATTCAATAATTCGGCGCTCTGTGTAGGCAGGCATCATTAGAAATACTTCTACCACAAACGTCTGCTGATCGACGTTATTTGAAGAAGATTACAAGTGGCAATTTCGAACCAATTTTAATCTCCTTAACTGTAACCGATTAATTGGAATCGATCATAACGGCTGAATAATTACAGGAGATTGTAACAGAAATAGATATACTCAAGGTATCATTATTTACAATTATCTGGAACTTTTCAATAACTGAAAATATTATACTGTATAATTAAACATTCAAATTCATGCCAAAGACTAGGCAGACTCTTAATTTCTAGACTCCTAAGTCTATTGTAAACTCAGACTTTACCTAAAAAGGCAAGATCTTATTCAGGACGGATTGTGCCGTGGGCTGCCACTATCAAGTATCTTGGAGTATTAATGGATCGTAGGCTGACCTTTACCCCCCCACATAAAGGACAGAGTAAATAAAGGCAAGGCTGCCATTCGAGTGTTATTCCCACTGTTCTGCAGGGACTCTAAACTGTCTCCAGAGAATAAACTCCTCCTGTACAAGGTCTGCTGATCGACGTTATTTGAAGAAGATTAGGCCCATGTTACTTTATGCTTGTCTCTCCTGGAGTCTGACATGTCGATCCAATAACGCCTCGCTGCAGATCATACAACATAAATTCCTCAGGCTTGTGACAACTTCCCCCCGCTACACGCGTATTATAGACTTACACTCTTAACACCAACATGGACTATGTAGAACACTACATCAAGTACCTCGCTACTGGTTTCTTCAGTAAGTGTGAATCAAGTCACAACCACCTATGCAGACTAATAGGGGACTATAGTTTGGACACGGAGTACAAACCACGTATCGAGGTTATGTTTAGTTAGTAGCATCTCTTGGAAGAACACACACCAAGTTTCAGCCAGATCGGTCTATTTCTTTGTATTTGGCATTCGTTTGAATCGAGGAAGTCGAGTGATTTTCAAAAAAAGGACGAAAAAGAATTTCGTGTGTTGATTAAACACTACTTTATGAAAGGCAAAACGCCTGAGGAGACTAAAGAGAAGCTTGATAAACATTATGGTGACTCTGCACCTTCGATTAGAACAGTTTATAAGTGGTTTCAAAATTTTCGGAGTGGCCATATGGGCACAAGTGACGCTGAACGTTCTGGACGCCCTGTTGAGGTTACTACTCCAGAAATCATTGATAAAATCCATGATATGGTGATGGATGACAGAAGAGTGAAGGTGCGTGAGATTGCTAGTGCTGTGGGCATCTCGAATGAACGGGTACATAATATTTTGCATCAACATTTGGACATGACAAAGCTATCCGCAAAATGGGTGCCGCGATTGCTCACGCTTGACCAAAAACGAAATCGTGTGAAGTGTTGCAAGGACAGTTTGCAGCTGTTCCAGAAGAATCCGCAGGACTTTAAGCGTCGTTTCGTCACTGTGGATGAAACATGGATACATCACTACACTCCTGAGACCAAAGAACAATCTAAACAATGGGTTACCAAGGGGGAATCTGCGCCAAAGAAGGCGAAGACCGTTCCTTCGGTCGGAAAGATTATGGCGACTGTCTTTTGGGATTCGCAAGGAATAATCCTCATCGACTATCTGGAAAAGGGTAAAACTATTACAGGTGCATATTATTCATCGTTATTGGACCGTTTGAAAACTGAGCTGCAAGAAAAACGCCCACGATTGGCCCACAAAAAAGTCCTTTTCCATCACGACAACGCACCAGCTCACACCTCAGCAGTTGTGGAAATAGGGTTCCAACTCGTTTCACATTCCCCCTATTCTCCAGACTTGGCTCCCTCGGACTACTATTTGTTCCCCAATATGAAGAAATGGCTGGCGGGAAAAAGATTTTATTCAAACGAGGAGGTGATTGCAGAAACGAATGGCTATTTTTCAGACTTGGACAAATCCTATTATTCGGGAGGGATCAACAAACTAGAGCAGCGTTGGACGAAGTGTATAAGCCTAAAAGGAGACTATGTTGAAAAATAAAAAAGGTTTACCCCAAAAAATTAAGTAGTTTTTATTTTTGCACGGACTTTTCAAACGACCCTCGTACGTCCATGATAAGGAAAGATTGCCTTCTATTTTCAATCGCAGCATTTATTTTTTTCTTTTATTATTAATATCTTTGATCCAACTCTAGCACGTAGATAACCATGATAATTCTTAAATTAAACATAATTTGTATGTAACATAAAATTTCTCTTAACATAAAATTTTTCTTTCAAAAAAAGGAAATTCTGATATTAATTTCAATTAACCAGTTAAGCGGGGAATGAAGCCCCCCCCCCACAGTGTGCGGAATTAAAACCAGACAATGACGTGTGTACACGTTGAACGCAGAACTAAACAACCAAAAGTTTTTTAAAGTCGTAATAGTCGCTGCAAGCACTTTTTCTGTAATCTCTGGGGTTCGAGTTTACAGAGCATTCTGTGCATTTCATAATCTTGCACCGCTTCACTTATGTATTGCCTGGTTAACTAGGGACACAAGAGCTTTTACATGGAAGAAAAGAGCATTGAACTCTTTAAAATGATTAAAAGCGGCAATGCACAAGGGTTGAGAGCTCCTATTTGTTTGCGTAATTCCCATGTTCTAATGGGGAGACCAAACATGTACCAACAATTTATCATTTGGCTGGCTTCCACCACCCCCTCCGTATAAAATACTTGGTAGTTCTATTGGTAAGATAAAGGAAACATCCCGCCAAATAATATTCTTGTTGTATTTTATTAAAATTTCGATTTTTTTATAATTAATGGCAATCTTATATTTTTTACGAGTACACACGTCGAAGGCACCATAATTGAGATTTGGTTAAACGTGTTTACACGTCAAAACACTTAACAGGTTAAGAAAGCATAAATTTGAAGGGAAGTGCAAAGTTCCACCGGATTGCTTAAGAACTAATCAATAGAACTGAGAGACTTTGCTGACTAAGCCAAACGATTGGATGAATAGGAAGAACCGATAAGACGAGAAAGCGAATAGGGAACTTCATCACGGGGCTAAACTTGATGGCGATTGCACAGCAGCAAGTATGGTGTCATAGTTTACTTCAGGAGAGCTACAGTCAATTTTAGCTGGTTGAACTGATGAAATAAGAGTGGAAAAACTATAATCACTTCCATAAGGTTTTTCGCCTGTATGTACCTCATATGTCTTTTCAAATCGCCAGCTCGTTTAAAACTGTAATCACAATCACTACATTTAAATGGCTCTTCGCAAGTATGTATTCTCATATGTTCTTTAAAACGACTAGCACGCATACAAATGTAATCACATACACTACATTTATACTTTTCGGAGAAATGTTCTATATAATCACATTTCTCTGAAGAATAATTGCATTCTGTGAACATGAAGGACATATTGTATAAAGTCATAAATATGCCAAGTACGCTCCTTAAACAGAATTCACTGGCACTTAAGAAACTCTAAGATTACTTTTATTACGCACATGTGCTGGATGAATTGGGTAGAACATCACAACATGGTTTAATATAATAATAATAATCCGTCTTTATTCAGAAATAAAATACAAAATACATTCTTGTAGACATACCTCATTGGTCCATGTCCGTCGAAGGGAATATATTCAGTTTAAACTACAAGCTGATGTGCAATATTGTGCCTAAAAATAGCAAGCATTATATACGACTTGCCCAGCATTATCACTCAAGACTGACTTGGAAGAACGAAATTGGATATTAGTCGGTTCTCCATTTTACTGCAAGAGTTCCTTAACAGACTTCCTTAACATCTGCATCATTTGTAAGCTTCTCTGTATGAATTATCCAATCTACAACAAAAATATAATTAGGTTTTAGAATGCTTCAAATATTCGTCATTTCCTTTTCTTTAGGTTAAGTAACTGTTATGGTATTCAGATGCAGCAACTGAATAAGTGGGCAAAAATTATTTCTTCATTTGATAACTGCAACTTTAAAAAGGTTTCTGGAGGAGGACTAAACCTACTATTGCGCACTAACTATAGCAGGATTAGTTCTCTTGCTGAAATTATAACTTTAAGTGTAGAGCACTAATATACAAAAATATCGACTATTCCATCAAGAAATATTTATAATCAACATTAAGATTGAATTCCGATTGACTTCTTTAGAATAGTCCGGCCATATCACTTTACCAACTTAACTCCTTAATTTTCTGTCATGGAATATTTATTATTCTGAAATTATGAGTGGGTTAAAAACTCACTTTTTCGCTAATGTATAGCATCGAGCAAAATGGGTAAAACAGTATTTAAGGATATTCATTTCCTTAGAATACATCATCACGCCTCAAAATATACATCACATCAGGCCAGTCACCTTAAGCCCATACCACACATTCTTCCTCCCCAAATCTAATGTGGATGTGGATGTTGGCGATTTAAATTAATTCCAAATCACTATGTAATACCGGTGGTGAGCTTATTTTACAGTTGAAACGTACTTTACAAAGAATTTAGTGGAAAAGAAATTACTGACCTGGAAAGATGTTCTACTAAAAGTATTTAGGGAAAATGAAGTGATTTGTCCAGTTATCGCCACAAATAATACATAGCTATATTTGTGGCCTTATTGTTTAAAAAATAAATTAGACATACATTCCAATGAAAATAGTCACAATTATAACGCAAAAATTGACGTTGCTATAAGCACAGGATACACTTTGTATTAAACACCCTCAAAATATATACTGTATTTTCTGCAATTGTTGGTCACTGATGGTGCTCCGACTGGTTTTGTTGAAAGTTGAGTACAGGAACAAGTTATCTGAACGTCCCAGAAGAGCATGATTAAAGTATGTGTGCCTTGATTGAAATTTACTACCAACACAAATTTTGAAGTAAACTTGAGGTGAAAATTGACTTCGAGAACTACTGCTCACAGGTCAGTTAAGCTAGCTAGTACATACAGCCCCAGTGAGTAAGAAATGGCAAGGTGAGTAAAGGAATAGTCATTGTGTACGGCTCGCTGCTTTCTAAATTGCAAAGAATCGGAGAGCAAAATAATCATTGATACAAGTAAGCAGCAAGCTGTACCGATCAATTTCATTAAATACTAAAAATGAATCTCTTATAAATGAAGGAATAAGCGAGCAAAAATTACCTTAAAGGTATCCAAAAAGAATCCTTCAGGAGTTACTATTAATGCTGAGAAGTAATTACTTTTCGAAAAGATATGAATTTAAGGACACTAAATAGAAGCATAGCTTCAACATCATAGTGCTTCTCATAGTAACACAAAAGCTCAAGCAATTGCTTGAAAAAACTCACATAAATAAATAAAATAAACTGTATGCCTCCTCGTACCTTCCAACCAACCTAATATCAAATAACGAACTAGTTATAGTTAGTTCCAGTCAGTCTTGCCAGGCGGCATAGAGTCGATACTTGAATAATACTCTATAAATTCTCGTACGCCAAATAAAATTCTCTTATAAGTTAAATATTTCGAGCCCAATTTAGTTTCTTACTCTTTTTTTAGTAAAAGAAGATAAAAAAAAACTTAATTTTTGTCGATCATACATTATATGTTGTTGGAATCTGCAGCAGGATTAATAGTTTTTATCGTTGTCCTCTAGTAAGTGATCGCTAAAGTGGGCACCCCAATTTGCCATCAAGTCAGAATGCCTTCTTTTTTGTTCTTTAAAGAATTTAAATGTGCTCTTTGTCACTCATTAGTGCTTCACTATTCATTTCAGCTTTTATGCTGTAATATGAAAAAACATTTCAGGAAAAAGTTTCCCCCTCCAGCACCCTAACATGAACATGAACAAGGGTCCCTTTATTTTTACTATTAAACATAATAAAACTACATATGAATAAGATATTTAGAATTGAACAAAAACTTTCCAATAGGGCTGTTGTATCAGGGTTGATCGTCCAAAACGGCACGAAAAAGCGTAAAGTTGAAAATCTTTGAAAAGCAACACTTGTGGGCATGTTACAAGTCTCTTCTATAGTGCAGGGTTACGTCTCGCCAAATGTATCACAACATGTCTGGTGCTCACAAGTGCATTTTAAATTATGTAAAGTCGGTGAAAATGCTGCCTTTCTTGAAGGTGGTGAAGGAAAGAGGGAATGAAAGGAAAGAAGAGTGAAGATCACGTTGGCTTTTCTAATTTCTTTAGAACTTTTATATATCGCCACTCACTAACTTTATAAACCGTTTTATTTCAGATGGTTGTTTTCCTGCAGAATTGAAAATAGCGAAATTGATTCCTGTACATAAAAAATCTAAAATATGCTTATCTAAAATAGTCGAAAAAATAGTGGCTTATCAACTGTTAAATCACCTAGAAAAGAATATTTTGATTATTAAATCACAGTTCGGTTTCAGGGAAGATTATATTAATATATTAAGATTATATTGGTGATTATAAAAAAAAAAAACTATTACCCAACTGTCAGAGAATAGTCCATACCGTAATTGCAGTTCAATACTGCCATTTACATTCGCATACCTTCTAATTTTATTCGAAACGTGTTCCCAAGAAAACTGTTTTTGAATTCTTTGATGACCGCAACTCTAAGCATTCTTTTAAAAGATCTCTCCAGTGGTAGTTACGGTTCCGACTTAACACTATATCAGGTTATAATGAAAGTACGCTTATTCCAAATGTTAAGAAAATCTGTAAAGTAGATACTATGTAACTTTGCAGAATAGACAAAAAAATCTATCCAAAAGTTATACATGTCTCTTAAAAAAACCTGCAGTTTAAAAAGTTAAGGATAAGGGTTGATTAAACGCCAAAAGTACACAAATCAGCAAGTAGCCATCATTTCGTTGATTCATAATTTATATCATTTATGTAATTTTACTGCATTAACTTTTCATTAATATTTTTTAGAATATATTAGATGACACAGAACCTTATGCTGGTTATTTTCTTCTACATAAGATTTGTTCAAGTAGCACTCCATAAGTTACATTGATTGTAATATCTATTAATCAATAATAATCAAACAATTGGTTAAATTTTAAAAATATAAGCTAAAAAATAAAAGGTTAAAAATTAATGTGCGGGTCTGATGATTACTCAGAATAAAGGCTCAATGAAGACAGATCAAAATAATAATTTAGTACAGAGTTAACATAAGGTATCTATTTATTTATGAAAAATTTAATATACATTTTATTATTATTTTCACAAAAACATTGTTCTGAATGAAGTGGCCAGCATAATAGTCTGTGACATCTAATAAATTCTAAAAAATTGTATTGTGTACCTTTTGGCGTTTAATCAATCCTTATATTTTAAACTTTTTAAACTGTAGATTTTATTTTGTTAAGGGGATGTAGAACTAATTCTTCATCCAGGAAAACTTTGATTTCAGGTTGTATACTACGAAGAATAAAATCAATGAGGAAATTTGGGAAGTGGAGTTTACCACAATTAATGAAGAAGATTGAAAAATTATCGCACCCCGTGGATTGCAATAGGAGCATCTTGGGTTACTTTCCGTTAGCAAAATTAATTAATTTGCGCCTTCCCGTTTATTTGCGGTGATTCCACAGATACATAAGACGTTGAGGCTACTGCTTAGCTGTAGCTCTGCCAAAAACAGAAAAGCGGTGTGAGCTGACCTGTAAGCTTGAGGCGATACAAATAAAATTATTAATTCTTGGTAATATTCTTAATAAGAAGCCAGAGAGCGAAGGGATTAGCCTAGGGGAGAACATACTGGATTTCAACGTGAAGATACCGGGTTTGAATTTTGCAGCTGGCCCTTAGATTTTCTCTTCCTAGGAGCTTCTTACAGCTCACTGTCCGGTGATGAACAGCGTTGTCTTGCGTAGGTTCTCTAGTAAGAAAATGTGCTCGGCTGTGCTAATGTTTCCGCATAGTTAAGAACTGGTTTAAATACACAAATAGGCAATAGTGACCAAAGCAGTGTCGATACGCCTTCCCCCAAAAAAGTGCCACAATAATAAGTAAAGTAATGCCTATTTTTTCAGGCGGGGCTTAACGTCCAACTACCAAATAGGTATCGTGGACGGAGGCGATTAGCAAACATACTTTACTGTAAATTTCTTTTTTTAACCATTAAATAAAATCCAAGGCCTAAGACCGGGAATCGAATCCAGTACCACAATACATATTAGCTTCGCAGGTCTCGCCTCTAACCGCTCAGCTAGCTTGGCGCCTATGTGCCACCATAATAAATAATTATTTTAGAGAGTTGAAGCAATATTTGCGGCTCCGACGTATCAACTGGTTTTTCCAATCAAATCAATAAGCAGAAATTTAATGTCC
The DNA here is from genome assembly GCF_049639745.1 of Rhodnius prolixus. Classification (NCBI taxonomy): domain Eukaryota; kingdom Metazoa; phylum Arthropoda; class Insecta; order Hemiptera; family Reduviidae; genus Rhodnius; species Rhodnius prolixus. The sequence continues at coordinate 30,043,353 of NW_027411581.1, read as the reverse complement.
AAAAATCTTTATTCTCATAATGATCACAAGATTCCATCTTTTCTATTTGAAAGTTTATGAAGTAGAAAATCATGGCAGTAATCTAACATATAAATATTCTGTTTTTCTTTTTATATGCAATCTATTTTATATTTGGATATTGCATTAAATTAATCCTATTATATACTGTACATCACTAATAAAATCTAACCACTAAGCACTAATTTTCACATTAACTTTTATAGTTTCTGTTTTTTTTTTTTTGGTTGTTCGTTTTTTTGTTTGTTTGTTTTTTTAAATATATTTATTTACAATTTACTATTAACATTCAAACTAGATTTACAAATTATCTTTTTCGATCCTTTTTTTTCTGTTCATCGTTGCTAGTCTATCTAATTGAAAATGTACAAATCTGGTTATTTTTCTTATGTAATTGCAACAGATTTCTATTTTTAATTGTTCAGTAAAAAAATGTTTAATTTCTATAAAGAGGCAGCTTATTTTGGTTATTTATTATCTGCTTTATCATTTTAAAAAATTAAATACTACATTTAATTATGCTTCTTAGCATTGATTTCATTATAAGAATCGTGTTATATATATATATACGAATATATATATCAACTAATTGTACAACAATTTTTATTTTTAAATAAATTTTGCAATTTTTGAGGTCTGGGTTGTACCTTAGCGATAAATTATATACAAAAATTATTAAATTTCAACAAACATTATGTAGTAAATTATCTTCCATAATCTATCTCCAAATTTTCATGATTGTTTTATTTATTTTGAGTAAATATTTGTTTATAAATATTCTTTTTGAAGTTATAGTCACTGGATTGCTTAAGTTTGATATTCCTCAAATCAAATATGTTGAAATAATTTAAATAATTTAAGGAAACAAAGTAAGATGTCAAACAAAAATTTGACAAAATAATTATTTATAGTCTATATAAATAATACATTGACTTAAATTATATATATATTTTTTTGACAGAAACTTGGTTAACATCTGTACAATGAGTACCCAATGAATGTTGCCAGTGAAAATTAAATTATCAAGTTGAAAAGATTGCAAAGTACTGTATATAAATTACAGGAAAGAAAATCGTATTATTTTATTAATAGTAATGTTCAATTATTGCATACATACGTTTGTTTACATGTAGGCCAAATTATTATCGTTATACATATTTTTAAAATAATTTTTTTATTTCTTCTTTACTCAAAAAAATTATTACAATAAAGCAACACTGTTTACATATTGGTGGTCAAGGCATAAGACAATGATGCTATTTATTTCTGTTTTATTTTTGTAAAATAACAGTTGTTTATTGTTCTAAACAATTTTTGTTTATTTCTTTTATCTCGCAACAAAACTTACTTTTAGAACTATACTTAATAACTAGGTAGCCTGTGTTTACAGCATAAATGTTTTTGAAAACAATATTTTTAGGTGAAAAAAAATGAAATTAAAAATATTTTGAAATAAGGTGGGTAGATTATTCGGTGGTAGAATTAAAAAATAAAAAATAATAATTTAATTTATAAACATTCATTTAAAAGCGTCCTTTTGAATTATGAAAATCATTGTATAAAAATATGTAAGGTCTATTTGTTACAGTCCCTTGCGATTAGGAAACATTCACTAACCTACTTCACAAAATAAAATTACAAAAAGTGTGGTGCAAATTTTATATCCAAGGGCCGAGCTCTTTCTCTAATAAAACTGCAGCATCACTGCGTCCCATTACCCTGAAGATGTTCAACAAATCAGTAACTGCAGATGGCTCTCGATGTCTTGCCTCCCATAAGTCTAAAATGTGATCTGTTGGGCTAGCTTTCGTTGCAAAATAATTTATGTACCTACAATAATAATAATAATCATCATCATCATAAAATGAAGAGTTTAATAAGATGTTAAAGATTAAAAATGAAAGATTAATTATAATGTTTTCAATAAATCAGATATTAATTTAATTGAACTATTGAAATTACCTATCAACGTTAAGTTTCTGAGCAAGCATCCTCCAATCATTGCTTCTTGCATTTGGAGGATCAAGACACTGACATAGTTGTTTACGTAAAGTTTTACTAAATCTGTAAAAAAAGGAATATTCACTTAATAACAAGAATAAGAAGTAATAAAATAAATTATTATAAAGGTGCTCCTACCTAAATGGTGGATCACATGTTGTAACGCTTGAACCACATCCACTACTGCTGGTTACTGTCCGGCATTTACCAACTGCTGGACTGCCAGGAACCTAAATTAAAAAAAAAAGAAAAAATCCCATGAAAAAAATTGCTAAAATAAGTTCAAAAGTTAAAACCGCTAAAACCTATTGTTGTTATTTAAATGTAATTTACATATATTGTATCATATACGAAATAAAAAACTACCAAAGAGGATAGGGAAGAATCCGGCCTCAGTTCTGTGTTAACTCGAAATATTTGCCGGTGATTCTGGCACCCTTTTTGACAAGAAAGAACTTTAAAGTTGACGTTTGAAGTCAATCTGTCTGTACGTTCCAGTGTGAATGAACAGTGTAAATGAGTCTGAGTTGAATTCCACACATGTTGAAATGGAATTTCCTGAAGCAATAAAAATCGATTTAAAATGTCAATAAAATAATGAAATACTAAATAAATGGTCAGAGCAACACAAAATACCTGATATTCTGCTTGAGGTTTACTTCTCCACCCAGGTCCAATATCTTCCAAGCTCAAACAAAGATTTCCCCCGCCATCTTGGAATAAAAGAACTTTGGGCTTATCAACAAGACAACCACCAAGCTTTTTCTCCATTTGTACTACTCCCTGGAATAAATAATAAAAAGTGAGAAAGAAAAAGTAATACTTTTTAACCTAACTTACGAAATCAGATTTCAATTACCACCGCAGCTGGATTATTTAATAGAAGATATTTTCAAATAAAAAAATTAACTTCTACGGCCACAAAGCCTAATATTTAGAAACTTTTTTATTTTAATATTTAGAAATTTCTAAATACAAAATAATTCTAATAGAAACTTTTCCTCTAATACTTTGATACATAAGTTTGTTTACTATACTATAAAATAGCAATCTTACAAATTCATTATAATACTTGCATTTTCAAATCTTTTTTTTTATTTACTTAAATACCGTATTGATAATGTGCCGCGTGATCGAAGCTAATGTTAGGCTTCGTTTCTTCGCTTTGAAACCTTCACTTTTTCTGTCACACAAAAAACGCCCTTAGTGCAAACTCCAATAGCTGACTTTTACAGCTTATACATTCTCAGAAGGCTGCACTAAAAAGGCGTTTTGCGATGGCACGAAAGAGCTGAGATACCGTGAGAACTCCCTTTTCCGTAACAGCAGGCTTAATCTTCCCCATTTGTCAACAAGGGTGGAACCCTAGGCCACAAGTAGACCAAAATATATTTAATATTACCTATTCGCGTAAGTTTAGAACGGGTATTATACCAAAAAGATCGAGAGCCATTCGGGCAATCGTGACATCTTGTCGAGCCGGTTATACATATGTAAAAAAAAACTATAATTGTCAATAGCATAAGCCCTGAAGACCCAAGGTCGTTAGCTAGGGAAAAGTAAAAAAATAATGGCTGAAATAGACAATATCCTTTCTTCTTTCTAGATTAATGAATCAGTTACCCAAAACTATGAACAATACTCTTCATTAAAATTATATTTGGTTTTCTTTTATTGAAAATAATTTTCTTTCTTTTCCTTATTTTTTGACTAGAAACAATTTTTTCATTTTACTTAAAATTTATATAATACATAGTTATTTTTATTGTTTGAATATAGTTTAGTTTGGTATTCCTCTCCATTTAAACAAATATAACTTGTTTTTTGACAGTTCTAGTTAATTTGATTTTTTTGTTTGTTTATAAAGATATTTAATATTAAAATCTCACAAAAATTATTCAGACTTATTTTTGTTTATAAATTATCTATTTCTATTTATTGTATTTTGCATTCTTTGTTTGGTTTGTAAAGCTAACTCCTCGTAAAAGGAACACATATTCCTGCTTGCAATAAACTAATGAAATATTAATGATAGTTTTGGTTTTCGACCAAATTGATGATTTTGGGAATATTGAAGTGCGGTCAATCAATAAATTCAAACACAAATTTTGATTCGTCTCACTAACATTTCCGTAAATCTATTACCATCTTCAGGGTCTGTAAAAAAGAAGTATTTCATTAATACGGATACAGATTGAGTAACATAAAAATTATACAACAATTTTTTTACTATTTTTTTGAAATTATCTAGAAATAAATAAATAAAGATATTTGAAAAAACTTAGTGTAAAATTTGTGGAGTTTAACTTTAAGCTACTTCATAATAGCTATTAAGGATTCATGGAAAAGCGGGTTTATACAGAGGTAAGGGATACAAAGAATATAGATATAGCAATGAATCAGTGGATTAGTGAGCCTGTTTTTGTAATTGAAATAATTGGTAGGATAATTACGATTTCAATGTCAAAAATTAAGAATAGTACTGCAATTAGAAAGAATTGGATGGAAAAGGGCATGCGTGATGATCTTTTTTGGATCGAATCCACATTCGAAGGGCGATATCCTTTCTCGATGAAAACAGTAGGGCTGGGAAAAACCAAAGGTATTTTGGTAATTGTTAAGTTACGGCTTGAAGAATGTTATTGTAGAAATTTGAAAGGTTGTTGGTGTCTGTCCTAAAGTTAATGGATGTGCTTTGTTGTTTAATGTGGATCGTTTTGAATATATTGCGTTTGTTTCTCTTGGTATTCGTTGCAAGTATGGAACTGTTGTCGAAGTCTGCTCTCTCTAAACACCATCTAGATCTGCAACACGAATTCTACTTTGACATTTACCGAAACGTTGGTTAGATAAAACAAAATTTGTGTTTGAATTTATTGATTGACTACACCTCAATATTCCGAAAATCAATAATAATAATGAAAATAATAACAATCACCAATGGTACTAACATCAAGAGCTGCTATTGTATCTTCTAGTGTGTATACACGAATACTATAGTCAAGATGTTGAGAGCTGATGGTAGGCATTGGAGCGAATACGGCCAGCCTGAGCAATTTGACGGGCCTAGTTACTGGCAACATTGGATTGGCAGCTTCCCCAACTAATACAAACCTGGTTAGCTGGTCAGAAACTACAAACACTTGGCTTTGGTCCAGTTGGGTAAAAACTGGTGTGTTAATTGTTTCCTCTCCAAGCGTTACGATTTTCTGTAATAAAAATTATAGTGACTTAATTATAGTAAAAATTATTGAATGTTGTTAATGACAATTAAAAGATGTCATTGAAGATTTCATTGTGACATTAAAAATCGAGAAAACTAAAATTAACAAAATTCCTGACTAAGATTAATAAGCTAGTAAATAGAAGAGAATAGCTGAGTGACAAATGAAGATACTAAGCAATCTATGACTGATAATCTCAGGTAAATTTATGAAATTGCAATATAAATTTTGGTCTCTTAAAATAACAATTACATTTCACCCATCTCTTTTGTTTTTGTATTAATAAAATTTGCCTGATAAAAAGGTATGATACCTGATTAACGTTAATCAGTTATTTTATAGACGAAAAATCACTTAGCAGCTTAGCAGACGGATTTTCTCCAACACATATCCAAGAAGTCTTAATTTAAAGGTAACTATTAGAATAAGAAAATTAACTATTCCCAATTGAAGATGGTTGCAAAGAGGCTCACTACTTGGCAGTTATTTCTAATTTTTAATTAACCTCAATCTACTATAAAATTAAGTAAAAACCATTAAACACAATGACGCCAAACATTTGAATTCTATGTACAAAATCATGCAAAATAGAAGGTCGGTAATCTTTGATTTCACAATGACACTGATAAGTTAGTTATAGATAATTACATTTGTATGTACCTGCCAGACAGGGGTAGCTTCAGGTGGCGAATCACTGGACCAAACAGAAACACTCCATTGGCCATGCTTGAGGCTGGCGCAATGATGGAAATTCAGTATCACTGGCTTCTTGAAAACCACACCAGCTGGACCACATAGTACCACTGGACTTAACTGGGTTTGTCGGTCTGCAAAATATCAAATAAAGTGTACCTAATATAAAGTAAAGGCAATCTAATCCTGACGTTTATAGGGACACACTTTCGAAAATTTGGTTTCACTATTTGATTAGCAATATAATGGAACATTTTTTAAAATTATTTTTTGCCAAGCTTTGAGCTACGTAATAGCTCATCTTCAGGGCTAATGCTTCTAGACAATTATGGAATAGTATTTTTTACCTAAACAGCATCTATTTTTTAACTATTTGAGTACCTGAGAACACACTACAACCTTTGTTCTTAAAAAATTACTATAGTTTTTATAGTCCACAAGCGTAAACCCTGAAGGACCTAGTCGTTAGGCCGAAAGCTTAGCAAAAAATAATAAAAAGATTATGACTGAAATTGCCAATAATCTTTCTTCTTTTTGGATCAATGATTCAGTCACCAAACTCTATGTACTATAACAATTTAATATTCATTTATTATACAATCTAGTCGAAAATTAGGGCTTTTGTTCCAAGGTGCATAACCAGTTTTTTTAGCCCACATTCAATGTGGCATATAAAACTTAAAAATGAAAAATACCCCTTAGTTGCTCATAATGATTGCAAAAGCTGTCAACAGGCTTCTAAGGAAACATTAGAAAGTCAAATCAAAATTTTGACATGTCAGAGTCACCATTTTAGTTTGATGTCTTAGATGCAGACCGTGCATTTCACAATTTAATACTCATTTTAGACAATGAACTTGATTGTTGCTCAATCTATATATTAATACAAAAGATTCGAATAAATCTAAACGCACTATACCTGTAAGTTTAGGCCTGTGTCTATCATCCCGTAGCACTGCAATGTAAATATCTTCTTTATGTCCTCGAGGAATTGCTCCTTCAGGCACAGTAAGCGATATGCCAGAATCAGGTAGAGACAATCTCCCACCATTACAGGACATAGTACTCCAGGCCACACAGTCGTTATCTAAGCCTCTTATTGGTAGGCACTTTGAATCGTAAGTGGAATCAACATTAGATGGTGCTGGAAAAATAATTTGCGAATTATAAAAGTAGTAAAAAATAGCAGTAAAATAAGGTGGATTGGTATGTCTTATTCTAGTGGTGAAAACAGAAATTGCTAGAAATGGAATCAAGGAGTCACTTAAAAATAAATTCTTTAAACCGAGAGGCAGTTAAATAATTTAAGCAAAGTTAGTGTGTTATGGAACTTAAGAACTATTTAAAATGCACTAAAAGTTATTCTGGAGTTAAATAGTGTGGCGAGAATGTTATATGGCAGCGTTTCCCAAAGTGTGGGTCGCGACCCGGCACCGGGTCGCAGAAAAATTCAGCTGGGTCGTGATAAAAATTGTAAAAACACAAAATATCTATAACATTTTGCTCTAAATTTAATATTTTTCGAAACTTTTTCAAGTACTGCAGGTGGCAACCCTTTACCACCGTTTCCTACCGGACCGTTTAAATTCGGATGCTCTGATTGGCTGATTTCGATTCGTCATTCAGTGCCCTCTGTCGATATTGAAAAGGAAGAAATGCTTAATCTTAGTGAACAAGAAGTTGATAATTTAATTGAAATTTCATGCGACACCGATCTTAAAAAAGTGTTTGAAACTGTACCACTAATTAATTTTTGGTTGCGCTGTCAAAAGGAATATCCAAGCGTAAGCGAAATTGGTGGCGGAGTAGTATCTATTTCAGTTAGACAGGTTGGAGGGACGATTAATGTTGTAAACTTTCCTGAAGTACCAGAAACGTAAAGGCATTTCGTACTCAGTTAATTACAAGAATTCATCATGCCTTGACCAATGGACTCCTCACTAAAATAAAAAATCTGGGATTTTTTAAAAAAATGAATACTTCTTTCGTGAAGTTCCTCAATCACTAGGACACACATACTGATGCTACAAATTCAACCGGCTGAAATGGTCTCGAATAAATGGAAGGTCTTCTGAACCGTTTGGGATAATAGTAGGACGGTTTCTAAAACGCGAAAAAAAACCAGGATTATGGAAGAGCTAAGGCAAAGCAGAATGGCTGAAGATTATTAATAAGGCAGAAGTCATTTAGATACTTTAATATTTATCACTTTTAGCTCCAAAAGAAAAAAATGAAGCACAACAAAGCAGTCCCCAGTAGTGACTGGTGCAACATTGAGTCGATCATCTCGAACTGCCTCTCTCCAATCAAGAAAGATAAACTCTTGGAAAAACAATTTTATCTTCCAAATGTGTTTCAAGGTTACGCTTTTTTTTTAATAATAAGCTTCCTTTTCACAACTCGAAAGACCATGTTTGGGGGTTTTGGACCAGAGGTTTCTGTAACATTTCCCAATTAATGAGAATTAGTTTCCAGAATGTTTTTTAAAATATATTTTTAAGGAGAAAGTGCTTTTTCGGATAAAGAGTGTCTTTTAAAAAAGGTTATTATTGCTGTAGTTAGTGTCATTCGTGCAAAGCATTGGTAAAGACCAGGAGCTTCTTTAGAATGGAAAGCTTATTCGTTACAAATCGAAAAAGTAAATAGAGAGTTACGAGTTAATTTATCATTGACTGCATCAAATGCAAACCTTTCAATTTATCTATTCCCTTCAAAATTTGTGTTGGACATTTTATATTCATATATTTATTTTTCTGATAAATAAAGAGAGTCGGCAATGATAATGATATAATTCCATACTATGATTACCAATTAAGAATATTTAATGAGAAATAATAATAATAATAATAAAATGAATGAATATTGAATGTTTATCACGGAAAAATGATTACTTGAAAAACTTGTGAGGGAATGTTGACTTGAATGCTGATCCGTTCTGGGTGGAGTCGGCTGGGCAGACGATTCCATTGAATGCGTGGACGTGGATGTAGATGGAGACACACCTGGAGGTGAATTCAGATGCGGTACGTCGTAATGGTGTTCTGAACAAGATCTAGGCAGCCCATATTTATCGGCCGCGTCCGAATACGGGTATTCGTAGCATGCTGGTACGGATAGGGGGATAACCACTGTCCTGGTCAAGTCTGGCTGCTGGCCAGACCCATGTAGGTTCTTCTTGTCATCTTCTGGGTAATACTCGGCCTGATACTCTGCTGGCAGATTTACAAGAGTAAATTTATTATTCTTTTCAGTTTATAACAGAAATTTAAAAAAGTAAAGTTAAAAACCTTGAATTAGGTCGCTAAAAGGTAACTAATACATAAGAAAAAAACTAGTGTCAACATTCACATGATTTCCTCTTAAGCAACTTACATACATTTTTTGAAACCTATAAAAACCTTATAAAGAAAACAGTTGACTTTAATAAAGTAAAGTAATCGCCTATTTTTTCAGGCGGGGCTTAACGTCCAACTACCAATTAGGTGTCGTGGACGGAGGCGACTAGCAAACATACTGTAAATTTCTTTTATTAACCATTAAATAAAATCCAAGGCCTAAGACCGGGAATCGAACCCAGTACCACAATACATATTAGCTTTACTGATCTCGCCTCTAACCGCTCGGCTACCGTGGCGCCTCAGTTGACTTTAATATTGCACATGTTTACATTCAAACCGAAACTTTTGAAAAGAAAACTAAAAGCCATTTTTAAGAAAATCTAAATAAGGATAAGTACCGCAGGTTTAATAGCAAATAGCAACTTTGAAGCAAATAAATAAAAATATGGTTGCGTTTTGAGGGCGGTCCACTTTCGTAGCTCATTTTAGAACGCAAACAATAAATACTGACTGCTGAGTTTCTCTTTTCAAAATAGTTTCATCAAAAATCTAAACATTACTTAGATTGACGCAACTGCCACGGTCATTAGCGCTATCACTCAAGAAATATTTTGTACAGTAATTTTGATTGAAATAATTTTGACTCAACAATAAAGTAAATCTAAAACTATTCTAAAATTGAACAAATACTTGGATAGACCATAAATTTAGCGTCCGTGTGATAATTAAAACAATATTGTGATTTGGAGTGATTGAAGAGACAGAATATTACAATTAACTCTTAACACGTTTTGTAAAAATAAAAAATTTACTGTGATCAATATTTGACATTTTTCTTTTCTTTTGGGAGGTAGGTTGCAGGATAGTAAAAGGATATATTAAGGTAGAATGTTTTAGTAAAATATGTTGGGTGGAAGGAAGCCACATTTCCCATGGTGACATTAAGCTAGAAGTCTCACGATCCATGGAAACGAGCTCTGAGGAGTGATAAAGTGAACTAAATTAGAGGTGACAGTCTTGAGGAGACCATATGACAATGTTCATGTTTAGACCCCGGGGACACATGGCCTATGTGTCTATGTAAGCCCCAAACACACACCAAACACCCCTCTTCGGACACACAGAAAAAACACAAATATACACCAAAATCTTCTGGAAAACAAACAAATTGATATTCAGCGATAAACAGTCACTAATGATGTCTTTCGGTTGAACAAATATTCTTCATATTTAATGTATATATTAACTTATTAGTTTCATGGAGAAATAACCCATTCTCTCGATAACAGACAAATTTATAGCAAAATATAAAAGGCAGAAATACCGGACAGAATACTAACAGACGATTAAACGAGAACTATCACAGGGCTGCTCCAGTATTAAAGATCACTCCAAGACTAAATTGTTATAAAACTGTCCTGCAAGACAGTTGTTTGAAGGTTGATCGTCAAAAACTGCACGAAAAAGCGTAATATTGAAAAATAGCCAACTTGAGTTGTATATTATACTTTTGGTACTTAGTATGGCCGAAATAAACTGCCGGAAAAACAGGCATATTTTATTTTGCTTCCCTTCTTCTACGATTCTCATCACGCAGGAGAAAAAATGCGAAAAAACGTATTATTCTTTCTTACATCCATTAAATACTAAAAATACTAGAAATTTATACTAAACGTTTAATTCAATTTACCTCTTCCAGGCGGAAAAACATGCAGTACACTTACGAGATCACAGAGAGGAACTTGCATTGATCCTAGCTGACATTACAGAGAAGAACGAATGGAACAAGAACATTACTTCAAATAAGAAGTTTTTTTTACTGTTTAAATTGAAAATAAAGCCTAATAAATAAATAAATAAATGCTTAATCATTGTACTAATCATTAAAGTTGACCACGAGATACATTGCAACATGGCCGCCGTTTGTATTTAATGTATCTAAGTAGGTACCATGTTTTTCTGAAGTCAATGCCTAAAAAGGGCCTGTTTCCCCAGCTTTTTATGGGATAATTATTAAACAGAACACAAAAGTATATGGTCAGTCTCAAGTATATACAGGGTGTAAACGGAGGAGTGGTCGAAACTTCGGAAGGTGATTCTGGGCATCATTTGCAATAAAAAAATCCATATAAACTATGGCTCGATTCCGCTCCGTTTTATAGATTTTTTAATTTTATGTTTTTTCAAGGTATTACAGTACACTCTCAGAAATCCGGTCCTTTGATGAGTTCCGTCTTTATGGCGAACAATTATGACAATACTGTCAACGTTTATGTGTTAACGTTTATTAACAATAAGTTGCTGTTCTATATTATACTGTACAGTAGTACTGTAATTAACAGTGAAAACATTTTCTTTTTCCACTTTATTTTCTTCGTTTTTAAACTCCCCTCCATCGATTTCATTGAACTGCCTCGTCAATGTTACTGAAACACCGAGCGCCCGTCGATGCAAACTACTGAACATAACATTTGTATAATGCGGGCTATTTGCGTGCCATGCATATAACATATGTTACCTTATATCAAATCGAACGTTATGTCGTTTTTATTTGCAAGAAATTTTATTTTTTTAATTCAAGATCATCGATCCGGACTATTGAGAGTCCGGGCCTAGTCCGATCCAGATTTCTGAGAGTCTACTGTATTACTTTCTAGCAAACAGTTGCCTATATTTCTCAAACTATTAAAGCTACATCAATTTCAATAAGCTCATTAGAAAAAAGGTAAAATTTCCTTTTAAATAAGCTAATTTATATTTCAAAATAATATCAAGCGTTGTGACCCAAACAAAAGGAATAGCAAGTTTCTAATTTTTTCCAAAAACTTTGACTTCATTTTTCTCAAAAATATTATATATATAAAAAACGTGTTCTACTCATGAAAAACATCTACTTACAAACACCTTTCGAAGGTATACCATGAATAGTGGTAAATAAATAAATTAGCTTATTTAAAAGGAAATTTAACATTCTTTCTAAAGAGCTTATTAAAATTGCTGTAGCTTTAGTAGTTTGAGAAATATAGACAACTTTTTGCTAGAAAGTAGTGATACCTTGAAAAAACATAAAATTAAAAATATCTATAAAACGGAGCCGAATCGAGCTATAGTTTATATAGAATTTTTTGTTGCAAATGAAGCCCAGAATCGCCTCCCGAAGTAAGGGTAGTCTTATGCTGAACACCCTGTGTATAAAATGAAAGTGCGTGATTGGAAAACAAACACATTACTGGTTCACATCTAGAAAGGTTGTGCCGCAGGTCGAAAAAAAAAGCAACAACTACATTGTATGTTTTACAATCACTTTGCCATCTCATGTTTTGGAACATTTGCAGATTCAATTGTCCAGGGATACAATAGTAATCCCAGTTTATGGGGGATCTGCAGCAGGGTCTTTGGGCCATTGCATTAATTCATACATTAATTTACAGTCCCCCAGTGGGCTACACATAACGAAAGGGTTTCTGATACACCCTCCCACACGGACATCCCGCCTTGTTTAGAATATATATGGCGTGTGCGCGGAAGAGAGGCAGTGAAGGACAAAGGTACGCCACTGCCACTCCGCACCAGCTGATCATCTATGTACTGACCCACTAGCTTGATAATAGAGCAGCAATGGCAGGATATCGTAAACAAAGAGGAACTTTCTAAATTTTACTTAATCCCAAACTGACAACATTTAATTATGGTCAAGTATTATGAAAAGGCAGTAAAATGAAAATGGGCGTACATATTTTCTACAGACAATATGTGGCCTTACGATTTATAGTTAAAAGGACAGAAGGTTAATAAAAAAGGCTTGTACAAAGTCGCATATTGGCTTTATTTTAAATAAAAGCTATAAAATAAATAGAATTTTATTTTTGAACTGAGAGAAGGAAAAGCTAATAAAGCTAATACAACAACTGAACAGGCATCTCGATAGTCTAGTTCATGTGGAACAAACCTGAGACTGTCTACGAACCGCAAGGAACATTTATGATTCGTATTTCAAAGAACTGAGAATCACAGAAGAAAAAGCAATAGTAAGAATTAGTTGAAAAAACAGAAATGATGATTGTGTAGAGTAAATTCTGATTCAGAAAGAATCAATGTGAAAAGATAAAAGATCAGTAACTAATCATTGGGTGCTTCTTTTCATCTAAAAATTTCGTCGGGAATTTCTTTGTTACAATCAACCTGTAAAAACCTGTAAAAACTAGTTAAAATATTCCTTTGTAGGATGTAAAAGAAGTAGGACATGGCAACCCTAAAAGTCGTCAGGACTTTGGTCAGTTCAACTATTCAACCGTAGGTACTAGACCATATATTCAATCTGCGGGTAGGAGCGCAGCTATCGGATTATTGCGGATCTGGCCCCTTGAACGACACTTCTTGTTGGAATTAATACCTTCCAATGTCTCCTTTAACTCTGTCCTATTCGTTTCCCAAGCTGCCGCTTCTGGGATTAAGGCACAACATGTATTCGGACACATAAATCGCTAGCTTTTTCACATTTGTAGGTAAATGCGAGAGCCGCAGGATGGCTATATGGGTAAGGGTTGATAGCGAAGGCCCCAAGATATAACTTATTCATTTGGTATATCTAATCAGATCCAAATAAGGCTCACCTCTGGACGAGTCGAATGCTCACAGACATAGATAGATAGATAGATAGATAGTAGATGGGACGGGACCTATGCCCCAAGGCACCGCAGCCACAGAAGACTTATTGTGCCAGTCCCTTCTTAGTTCTAGTAGGCGAACCCTCCCCTCCTAAAGAGGTCAAGGACTTTCCCTACTAGTTCTTTTTGCGCTACTATCTCCTTCGGCCTCAACGTTCTAAAGGTTTCATAGCGCAAACGTTCGATTGCAACGCAATCGAACAACAGGTGCGAGGCCGTTTCCTCCTCTTCCTGACATAATCTGCACAACGGCTCCGAGCTGATAAGCCCCACCTTGCGCAGATGCTTCTTGAACCTACCGTGCCCCGTGAATAGGCCTGTAATCAGAGTAATCTGATTTCTGCCCAAACACAGGGTCTCTTTGGATCTTTGCTTACACAGCCAAGGCATCAAGGTCTTGCTGTGTTTAACCCCAGGACACATCACCCAGTTCTTTTCGTGCTCCCTCCAGATCCAATCTCTGAGAGCCGCGCGAACCGAACCCCTGGTGATCCCCAGGACAGGCTCTGGACCGATGAAAGGAGTGTTAGCGCCATTCCTGGCCAGATAATCAGCTTTTTCATTCCCTTCAATAACCACATGACCCGGCACCCATTCCAACCGAACTTTGTTGTGCCGCGCCAGTAGTTCTAGGGCCTTCCTGCATTCCCAGACCAGGGAAGAGGTGATTCTGAAGGATACGAGAGCCTTCAGTGCAGCCTGGCTGTCCGAAAAGATGCGAATCTCCCTATTTCTAGGTTCCATCCGCAGGTTTTCCTCAGCGCTCACAGACATAAATTGCGGAAGATAAAATAAAATTCAAGAAAAATTTGTAGAGGGATTAAATCTCCTTGTAAAGTAACCGAAAAAAATGTTTTGGTGAAATCATTTACAAAATGATATTCAAATGTGCAATGTGATTGGTATTGTGATCAATAATTAAAAGATTTAGGAAGGTTTCTTTTTCATCCAATCACCAAGATGTGAAAGGAAAAAAAATAGGGTTAACTAGAAACAGTTGTGTGAAACATGTCTCCACCCTGCCTAGGGTAGTTTTTCCATTACTAAAAATTTATGTAACATCGTTTTTATCTGCTTCACAGTCGGTTAGCAAGGCGGTTCTCTTCAGTGAAGCATGAGTGATAGTTGACAGGCCGTCCTATTACATGTTGGGCTGACTGTGCCCCATTTTGTGACACATGCCTTTTCCAACGACACTGGGCCGCCGCATCTCCACTCTTTATGTCCCAGCTCCAAACGTCTCTTCTCTCTCTCTCTCTCTCTCGTATCCCTCAACATCAGCCCATTTCTAAGTCCACTAACCATTTCATCAACCATCACCATTCTACCCAGCACATAGCGTCTTGTTAAAAAACTGACAATTACTGTTCGCCCAACTTTATACTCAGAACGAAACCAATTACTTGAACGTGTCCAATGACAGATAACATGTACGAGTACGTACAAACAGATCTACAGCTAGAGAAGTGAGAGAATTTTTTTTATTATTTTTTTAAGTAAAAGTATAAAAGTTCCAGCTTAGGATTTCATTAACAGTGTGGAAGTTTGGAAAGAAGAACTTCATCCGCTGACGACAATGTTCTATCAATGGTCGTAGCCAGATTATGTATTGAACAGATGTCAAACATTATGGAAAAGTGTAAAAAGTAGGAAGGGAGCCGATGAGGAAAGTCTTGACAGCTTGCAAGGTTGGGGCGGGTTGCCAACAGACGGAAAAAAGGAAATTGAAAAACTCTTGCAATAGTTCAACTTGAAAAACAAATATATAAATTTCTGTTATAGTAATCGGGTCAAATTTTTGAAATTGAATTTTCAAGAAAAATACAAGAAGGAGAACTGTCAGTTCTCATAACTAACACTAAAAAATAACACTTTCAGTAAATTGTCAGAGATGCAAATGTTTTTTTAAGTAATTTATCTTTAAGTTAGATTTTTTAAGCCAATATCGAGAAGCAAGATATTCTTTTTGTTGCAAGATCCTAGAAATCCATTAATTTTTTGTGAGCAAATCTTTTATTTTAGCAACAGGATTTGTGGATAAATGTGTTTTGAGATTTGTGGATAAATGTGTTTTGAGATTTGTGGATAAATGTGTTTTGAGATTTGTGGATAAATGTGTTTTGAGATTTGTGGATAAATGTGTTTTGAGATTTGTGGATAAATGTGTTTTGAGATTTGTGGATAAATGTGTTTTGAGATTTGTGGATAAATGTGTTTTGAGATTTGTGGATAAATGTGTTTTGAGATTTGTGGATAAATGTGTTTTGAGATTTGTGGATAAATGTGTTTTGAGATTTGTGGATAAATGTGTTTTGAGATTTGTGGATAAATGTGTTTTGAGATTTGTGGATAAATGTGTTTTGAGATTTGTGGATAAATGTGTTTTGAGATTTGTGGATAAATGTGTTTTGAGATTTGTGGATAAATGTGTTTTGAGATTTGTGGATAAATGTGTTTTGAGATTTGTGGATAAATGTGTTTTGAGATTTGTGGATAAATGTGTTTTGAGATTTGTGGATAAATGTGTTTTGAGATTTGTAGCGAATTTCGGGTATTAGAATGCTTTATCACTCTCCACCGATCTATCTGTCCTGCATCAAAAGTAAAATTCGATTTAGCAAAGAAGGTGTTACGTTCATCTAACTTCCTCTGCCTGTGTTCCTTCCGCGTTTTGGTGGAACCGCCCTTCTAATACACTCTACAACTTCATCTAAACTAAAGACAACTGAATAAAATTACACTTTTAAAGTTTAGGCTATTCATTTTTGAGTGAATATTTATTCATGCGGCTCAAAAAAGAAAAAAAGCTATCTTGAAATTTTCTTCAATTTTCAATAATAATAATAAGAAAGAAATAGCTACCTGATACAGCCATATTGTACATGGAATGGTCTCGTCCCTTTCTTCTGAACAGCCTGAATATGAGAGCGGACAGCACGGCGAACACTAGACAAGCAACTGCCAGTCCGATGTACAGAGCTACATCTGTCTGCACTTCCGCTCGTGTCGCTGCAACAAACAACAAAAACTGTGAAATAACAAGAGAAATTTGATTTGATTGTTTTTGCTGCATGGAAGAGAAGTTTCTTTAATGAAGGTTGGTTCGGCTCCAAAAAAAAAAGCAGCCCTCCTGGATGCTAATCAGTGCCCAGTCCGCTAATGGAAATCTTTGTCCGCAATGAAAGAATATTGCCTAGAGGAGGGAAGTGCACTTAAAAACTCGAGACTGCAATGGCTTAGTATTTGGTGCGAATTTGAAAATTTTTCTAAAGAACAACTTAATAATAAAACAATCTGGACACAAAAATATTTAAAAAACTTTGATAAGATCACCCCAGTTACATAAAATTTGTTGTAAATAATAGATTTATTTGCATCTGTAGAACTATCTACAACAAAATAAGTGTGTGAACAGAATATATTTATACAATTCAAGTCACAATGAAAATTACCAGTCATCGTTGCCACTCTCTTGGGCGCAAATTTATAAACATATCTATTGTGAATATTTAATTTTAACTTATATTTGCACCTATTTCGTTTATTACTGCAAGAACTACAAGTTCCCTAAAGAATTGGCTAGTCCATTACTTCCTGCAGGAAGAGATTGGATAGCAAGGAGCTCGCCTTGTCTTAAACGACGTGTGGGATTATGAGGATAGAAATTTGTGGATAATAATTAGACAAAGGTGTTCAAGTGATTCGCTAGATTAGTGTGTAAAGTTTGGAATCGGGTGGCTCCATTGACTTTGTAAATTTAAGGTTATGCCTTACAGTACGATTGCAACATTTACAATTCGAAGAACTTAGGCTTCACGAAATTATTGTATAGGTTGGATACTGAATTAACACAGCTCCACAATTCTGCTCTCCACAAATCCATATTGGACGAATTAGTACTTTGTGAAGTAAGAGTTAGTTGTTTTAGTACGGTCGGATTTAGTTTACTGGTAGTCTCCAAGATTGTCCAGAAGATCCGTTCAATTCCTTTCTTTTATATCTTGTGTGGAGGTTCAACGTTAGTTGACTGTCTTTGGAGAGCGCTGGTAACGAATTTGTGTCTGAACTGAAATGGATTATGAATGACAGATCAGTTTTTGAAACCATTTAGAAGAGTAAGATGAATTCTCTTTATGGGTACTGAGCTTCAATGAAAGAGAATGGTTCTTGTACAATGAAAGAGATTGCTAAGTTTATACTTTATGCTTTCTAAGTTTATACAGTAGGCCTATTTGCTACAATGAGTTACAAAGCCTAAGTTACTTCCAGATAGGCAATGCTCCTTAGAGCCAAAGAAATATTATCATGAAAAACAAAATAAATAAAATATGATTGTTAAAAATGAAGGTCTCTGGTGAGCCCGGAAAAAAAATATTAGATAGAAAAATTAATTTTTAATTTAAAAGAAACCTGCAGTTAATTAAGGGATGAAAATAATACAAAAATACAATAAACTTTTATTTCTTAGAGGATAATAATTATATGCGGCAGGAGATATAAACCGCATAGAGTTTAATAGCAATACTTTTGGAAAGTGTCCAAGAAACAAATACAGTTTATCTTAACTAGCCTAGTGATTAATCAAGAATGGAAGATAAAAAAAATTGTTAGAGAAGATAGAGGAGGGAACTGATTTACAGCGCTTTTTCCCCTGTATTTTGATATATTTGATTACAAGAATTTTCGAAATAGCAATCTTGAAGGATAGACTAACATCAGTCTTCATTCTGTCTAGTTCGAAATAACACATTTGTTATTTTTTTATCTACTGTTTACAATCTAAAAAATAAAAAAGAAATGTAATCAGTGAATTTGTTGTGTCTTCTTGGCTGGATCAGCTGGAAGAGAGAATCGGCCCACTGAATTCACATTCTCAATGGAGTTGGTGATATTTACTGTTGGAAGTGGTTAAAAGGCCAACGGACGGGCAGGATTATCTGGAATAGAGGTGGAGGCGAGATTTTGTATCAGAGGATTAGAACAGAAGAGACTTGAAGAATGTTTGATATTTTGAATGAATAATGAAGAGGAGAATTTGATACATAAAATAGGGCACCAGTAATTTACCGAAGAATTCTTGATTGAAAAAACTAATTTTTCATTTTTTTAAATATGAGAGTTGGATTGAACCCCACTACTGAAGTCCTAAGTCCATATCGGTTTGAGTATGCTGTCGTTCCTGTTTCAGCGGTAGCTTCGATCCTCAATTTGTTTCGTCTGTTCAGATCAAGTAGGGTATGAATCGTTTGTCGAATGTAAATTCCAAGGTAGCGAACCAAATTAGCAGGAGGAACAGGCATTGAATATAGTCTGCAGAATGAAGATTCGTTGCAATTTCTTGGGTCTAATTTGATTCGCCACTTTTTGGCCCGAGGCTCTATTCGGTTTAAGTGTGTCTCGGGATGAGATGAAGCTGTAGTTGGACCCAGAGTTGCAGGAATGAATGACAGTATTGTCAGCATACGTACAGAATAGTTTCTATGGGTCAGTTGTGACATAGTGTACAGAAGTATTCCTTGAGGTACTCCTGCCTATGCTAGCGAGTAGAATCGATTCATTCACAACTCAAGTAAAAGAAGCGGTGACATAAATTTAATTTATACGACAAAACCCATTATTATTCCATTTAATTAATACTATTCAGGAAATAGGCAAAGATCGAGCCCCTAAACTACCCATTTATAAAATAAGGATAATAATAACGAAGTAATTGAAAAAGTATAGTACAGACATATGAAGACCTAAATTAAAATAAATGCAAAATCAAAATCTGTTTTGAATCTCTCCGTCAAAATTTCTTAAGTACGTTCAGCTAATGATATAAACGATAAGATGGCGGCATTCTATTATTCCTTCAGTGACGTACACTGGCAGAGGGTAGAAAAGACAAGATGATAACCTCCCAAACAAATCGTTGGACACATATGTGCTGCCTATATTTACATAATTTTATGCCATTTGTCACCTTTTTTATATCTTCTTTTCGGTTCAAGATTTCTTTCTCAACTTATGGAAGTACTCCAAATACGTCCGTCTAAATGTTTAAGCAAATACCAAATCCACCTTGTAATAAATTTAAATGTAAAATTACAGGAAAGTAATACATGTTATATGGAAAGTAATCGCCTATTTTTTCAACTACCGATTAGTAACTGATATTTGTATATACGAGGTGTGTTCAAAAAATAAGGTGAATTTTCATTTTTCTCAAAAAAGATTTATTTATTCATCGATTTTTATTTTGTCTCCTTCAAAGTAGTCCCCCTCAGATATAATAGATTTGTGCCAGCGTTTTTTCCAATCCTCGAAACAGTTCTGATATGCACTTTTTGGTATGTCCTTGAGCTCTCTCAGCGATTCGGTTTTTATCTCCTCAATCGTCGCAAAACGCCGTCCTTTCATGGGTCTCTTCAATCATGGGAACAGGAAAAAGTCGCAGGGCGCCAAATCTGGTGAATACGGTGGCTGAGACATGATAATGTCATTCAACAATTCCTGAGCGATGCTCATGCGACGGTTTTTTTTTTGTCAAAATTCAGCAATTTTGGAACGAACTTCGCTGCCACACGCTTCATGCTCAAAATTTCCGAAAAAATTGCAGGACATGTGCCAACCGATATGCCGACAACCTCAGCAACTTCTCTAATTGTGATTCGACAATTCTTCTCAACATTTTCATCGGTTGTTGATGTGCTGGATGTGCGTCGTCATTCACATCTTCTCGACCTTCTGTGAAAAGCTTGTACCACTTGTAAACATTTTTTTGACTCAGTGTACTCTCACCGTACGCCACTCTCAACATTTCAAGTGTTTTTGAGCACTTAATTCCATTTTTTACACAAAATTTCATGCAAATTCGTTGATCCATTTTTTTCGACAGAAGAAAATCGCCGAACTCGCAAAACACTTGTCTTATTTATGCCTCTAACATACAAACTAAACATGCTATATAGCTACAACTTTGAAAATATGTTCGAGACATAAAAAAAAAAAAACAATCGAAATTCGAATGTACGTAGCCCGCGAAATTTGAAAATTCACCTTATTTTTTGAACATACCTCGTATATCATACAGACAATATTGTAACGAAGTTGACCTGGGCATAGAAGAAAGGCCTAGATTGTTCTAGGGGTTGAGCGATCAAAGTCAGTAACAGGCCGCCACTGCATTAACAAAAGGGCGGTATCTACCTGTGGCAGAGAAGAAAGGCCTAGATTGTACTAGGGGTTAAGCGACCAAAGTCGGTAACAGGCCACCACAGTGTAGACAAAAGGGCCGTCTCTACCTGAACTAGAAAGGAAAGGGCTAGATTGTTCAAGTTTAGTGACCGTAGCCGTAGCGGTCAACCGCTGTGTAAAAGCCAGCTAAGAGAAAGGCCTCAGTTGGGGTGGTGGCATATGTGTTTTCCCAGCCGGTGATTGACAGGTAGGAGCGAGACAGATAGTAGGAGGAGGGCGGCCCCAGCTGAGGTGGTGGCAGTATGTTTCCTCCAGCCAATGAACGTCAGGAGGGCGTGGAAACTTTTGCTCAGAGAGTTGGAGGAGGGCAGTCCCAGTTGGAGGGAGGCACGCAGTTTTAAGGAGTTTTAAAGAAGAGTTCTTAGTCAGTTGTAATCAAGTGCAGTTAGTTATTAGAGTTTAGAGTCAAGTTGTGGAGAGGCACTTTGGAAGTGATAGTTTTTGAGAGAATCAGTGTTGCGGAGTGCTTCAGTGGTAGCTAGTTGGGCAAGTAGTCAGTTAGTGAGTAGAGCTTTGTTTGTGTAGCAGAGACTAGTGCAATTCGGTGCAGTGCGGACCAGTGGTCAGTCGGGGAACAGTTTTGTGGCGTTACGTAGTGAGTAAGTAACAGTAAACTGTTGTGACTGTTGTAAATGGTGACTGTAATGAATAGCGTTAGTTGCTAGTAAATGTTAATGTGAGTAAAGGTAATGTGTTAATAAATCAGGTTATTACTTACAACTTTAGCAAGTTTTATTATTTAATCAAACCCACATATTATTAAAATAACTAGTGGCAGGCACTAGTTGTGTAAGTAAAGTTCTTTCTTAGTAAAAGGACAAGAAAAACTTTACAATATATTAAGTCTTTAAAATCTAACCTTTATTATTTCTCCAGATTTCGATAAGAAAAGTGCTCTACTTTAGGAGGTTTTTAGAGCATTGCTTATTAAGCAATTTGAGAGCAAAGTGCTGATTGGATGACAAAACGTTCTAGTCTTTGTACTTTCGTAACGTCTACTTCTAAATAAAACCCTGCTAGTCCTGAAGAACAACATAAATCCAGATACTCAAGCTTTGATGAAACTAATTCCTTCTAAAACTACTGATAGTAATAGCTAAATCTATGAATGAATTCCGCTCTCGTCTAAAAGTGATTATTACGATATCGATTAGTTTTCAAAATGAGATTTCCCAGATCTCACACTAAGGTCCTCAGCCCCCAGAATTGGTCGGAGAAAATAAAGTCAGTCAAGCCAGAAAAATTGGAAAATTCAAACTTTATTTAGATGGCAAATATTATTCTGAGTCTATTATAAATTCCTACTTATTCCTAGATTAATACTTTCTTGAGTATTGATAGACACCTATAAAGCAATTCATTTAGATTCAAGAATTGGTTAACGCGATTGTAAAAACGCTCAATATCAGAACTGGTAGTATGGCGGAATTCCATTGCAAAACAAATAAAATAATATTTTTACTATCCCCTTGGAAAGGGTTACAGCAGAAACTGCTATTCCTGCGCACATTCTTTTTTAAATATTTAGGTAAATGGAGTAACGAAAAATAAAAAAAATCCAAGCAATGTGCCAGAAACTTCGAGTATTTTTCGAGGGAATTGAATTTGAATGAATAGTTTCTCTGATTCTGTTAGAGCTGAATATTTCTAGAATCCAGAAGAGATTCGGATTTGTCAAGAAGTCTATTTAGTGTTTACATTGCGGTAGAATAATTCTAAACAAATGGTTCTCTCTGTTCTATTTAACTATTTCTTTAAAATTATTGAAGCTTTTAAACATTCTGCCTTAGCATTTGTAATTAGTTGCCGTTTGTGTCATGAGATCTTCAATTAGTTTTTTTTCTTTATTCTATTAAATAATAATAATCTTTTGATTTGTTTAGTTTTCTTGTTCTTTGTTAGACTTAACCGTCTTTTCATTTTCTTTTCTAGCTTACGAACTAAACCGTTCTAGAACCACAGACGCCAGCATGTTTCGTTTCCAGAAAAGAGCAAAATAGAAATTCCCTAATAACTAAAAAAATTGTTATAAAAAGGGATTATTATTATAACTATTATTATTATTTCTCAAGGTGTGATACCTCCTAAATACTACCCATTGAGATCAAAGCACACGCATTGGTGTTCTAAATATTTAAGTCCTTTAAATATTTTTTTAAATTGGAAAACACACACCAAATAATTATTAAATTTGTCATCACTGATAAAAGTGTCAATTGTATAATTAAATCAAACAAAGCAGGTTTTTAATTAAAAAAGGCTGATTTTGATTTTATTGATTGAAACTTAATTTTTCTAAAAATATTTTTGTTACTAATTTTTTTTTAAAGCCAGAGGGAAAATTGATCCACCTTGCCTCACCTCTGGATGCCTAGCCTGTCTACAATCCCTAGTTTTTTCTGTACATAATTAGACAATATAGAAAGTTGCATATTGTCTTAATATTGTTATTAACTCGGTCTAGGCATTAATTTTACTTTTACAAAATGCAAATGCAACAGCTCGTGAAAATGTAATGAAATAAAGACCGTATGCCAGTTTAATGTGATATTTCTCTCGTTATCTCTGAACCCAGCGATTCACAAGCTTGCTTAGACACTAAAAATGATAATATGTTAGTACGAGGCGTTGAAAATATATACGAGCAATCTGATAAGTGATTAAGATATGGACAATTTAAACTAACACGTACACAGAGGTAAAGTGTCCAGCTGGACGGGGCGTGAACAGGTGCAAACATGAACAATTGTAATGGCAGTTAGCGATAAGAGTATCAGTGAAGAAATGTGACCGTCTCTCAGATATCCAGCGGGTGAAGGAGTATATTCGACCACGACACTTTATCTCACGGCATCCAGTTGGTCACAGTTCTAGCCATTACCACATTCCTCCATCTTGATTTCATCTCCTAGACTAATCCATGCTTCCACACATTATGGAAAATGTTCACGAAACAACTAACACTGATACCACTGGTGACAATTAAGTCTTTTCTCTAGCGTCATCATTGAAAGTGCGTTCACTAATATTTCAGGGATCCAGTCTTTCATTACGAGACTGTAGTGACGTAAAACTTGTTTGTCTAAATTATCATATCGTTTCAACTTATCACCTTGTTACTCAAGTAACCCAGTTCAAAAGTAAATTGCTAAGTGGCTTAATGATTTCTGACCAATGTGGGCATCATCCGCGTTCGAAACCATATCCACAAACTAATATAAAACAGATTTAGATTTCTGTCTGTCTCAGATTTCTTCACTTAAGCTCCAAAAATAGCTTTCATTGTTGAACTAAAAACATTTTTTAACATTAAACGTTAATTACTCGAGAAATTAGTGCCTAATAAGGCAAAAGATTTGCATACATTTTATCTTTTGTAAAGATGGATTCTAAATTGAATAAATTTTAGAATTTAAAATTTATATTTACTGTTTGTTAGTGTAAAGTAAGCCTTTATATGTATGAGGTGGTTGTAGGTTTGAAAATTCGTTATTGTTTTTAGATGTATAGGAAAGAGATTCAATATCTTGCTTAGAAATTATACATACATACAATTTGTTAGTGTAAAGTAAGCCTTTATATGTATGAGGTGGTTGTAGGTTTGAAAATTCGTTATTGTTTTTAGATGTATAGGAAAGAGATTCAATATCTTGCTTAGAAATTATACATACATACAATTCTTTCGAATGTTCGAGATAACGTTTTCTCGTGTTTATAAACTAAGAATAACGAAATCAGAAGGGCCAATGACGGGGAACAAATCAATTAATCCACAATCTATCTTTTAATATGGACTAATAACATCTATTACCATTAACTTTTCAATGTTTAAAACTAGGCCAGTTTCTACAACTCTTTTTTTGGGTTATATTTTATTGAAAATTCAATTTTATTACCATTCACTTTTACAACTCCATGTCAATAAAATTACATAAACATAACCAGTTTAGGTTGTAAGCAAAATATTTGAAAGCAATAGCCGCTGTCTATTGGAGTAGCAAGAGCTGAGTGGTGCAAATGGAAGGTAGTATAGAGCTAAAGATAGGAGCTAAGTTGGCGCACCTGAAGCCACTAGCGAGTCTAGAGACCACTCTAGGGCACACAGAGTACTGGGCCACTTGACCTTATCCAGCCACCTTAGTGCCAAGTGGAAACATGTTTCCAGGAGCCACCATCACATCCCCGGGGGTACTCTACCAGCTAAGTTAAATGCATGCTCTAACCTATATAAACACGAACTCTGCAAAGGTAAATACAGGACCCTATTTTCTAAATAACAAATATAAACATGGATAACTTTCAACGCGAAATGTGTTACTGAAATAAGGAAATGTAGAAAATATAAAATAGTGAAGACAAACAGGTTGTAATGTTTTAAAAGAATAACAGGCTGAAGATATAAAGTTTAAATTACATGTGTATAACATATAAAAGACGGTAAAATAATAATCTAAAGGGAAAAACGATTATTGTACAATTTCAATACAAGCTTTCGACCTGGCGACTAGATCAACTTCAGGGCTTATAGTTTTTAAAGATTATAATTTGTTTTAGTACATTGTTAACATTAAAGGATGGTGTTTCTTCTGTTCTGACTGTTTAGGTATCGTACTTTAAGCGCACTTAATGTGCATTTAATGAATCCAATGCGCGTCAAAATCAAGGATCAATGGCGCACGGAGTGCCACCGCAGTACAGGACACTCTCAAGTCAGCATTAGCAAAGAGTAGCGGCAGCGGTAGGGGACATAACACGAAGCGCATCTTGTCCCGATTTGAACTCAGTCCACCGCGCTACCAACGGAGCTAACCTCTTACTGCCCCTGGATATGATACTGTCTATCAAGACGTTCTTGAATGAAGAAAACGCCCTACACTTGAGTCTGGCCCAACCCCAGCTGACCAACACGTGTTCTCTTACACAACATTTTCGATTAACTCCCTAAAATCGTAAAGAGAAAAGTAATTCTACCTATATGTATACAATTGAGTGCTTGAAAATTGGAATTGTTATTTCAAATCAGAGAAGAAAAACAGCGTCAAATAAAAAAGAAAAAATGCTACAAAAGTTCTGCAAAAATCTCATTTTAGTTTACGTTCTTCTGAATAAAATTAAAATGTAAATTGAATGTAAATATTTTGTCTCAATATGTATTTTCAAAGTGAACTTGCATACTCCAATTTTGATAATTATATTAGATTTTAATTATTGGTATTTCATTTAATCGTGTTTCTATTTCAATGACTAATTACAGGAAATTTAATCTTGAATAAAATCAAGATAATGCTCGAATTAAAAATAACCACCCAGGCTGTTAGTAAGAAAGGAATGTTCCAACTTTTCGCCGGGTTAAAGTCTAGCAATATTTAACTAAGAATTTGTAAAATCACATAGATTAGTTCTTAGTTAAATTTATTTTGTTATAGTAAATTGTTGCCATGCCAAATGTATACGATATACATATCTCTACGTCGTGCAAGGGGGTTAGGGCAGGGAGTTTACCTAGTGAAAATATTTGGATTCAAATTTTGGGTTCAAATTTTTAGTATCAGGATAACAAGATTAAGGTGAGACAAGTATTGATTGTTTGCAGACGCATGAAGAAGAACGTGATGAGATGGGTGGGAAATCCCATCAGAATTTATCTCTTACATCAATCTGATCAGATTGTATACGTTGGACCAGCATCCAATCTCCGTGAGAGGGGAAGCTAACATTGGCGGACCGGCTGCAACACTGGACCTGACAGGCCTGTTCGACACATTTAGTTACAAACTTTTATCTGCACAATAATATTACACCTTAATCTGTCTTAAACAGTCTGCACATAAAGAAACTTTAGACAAATGCGTATGGTTTACGCTGTCTATAAGACAAGTCCATTGTTCTGAATGAGTTGAAACAAAACGATGAGACACCCAGTACATACGGCGCTCTGTGAATTTGGAGATCCGTAGGCTGTAACTGTGTAGGGAATTTGCTGTAATGTCCTTCAATGAAATGGTCCTTAATGAAATAGAAGGGAATCTGGTTTAAGACTCACTAGACTTTCTCTTACTACCACTCTCACAAGTTGTGCTTCTGAGTTCTAAAACTAAGTCAGTTTATTACTAAAACTGATAAATAAAACTAAACATTACACTGACATATCTCTAGGGGGAACCTAAACCAGTACTGATCTTAAAAACTCTAACAAGAATGTAGCTATAAAAATAACAGTTGTCGATGTAAATAAATGAAATGAACATGAGAAGTACAGAAACTATGTAGCAGCAATTGTCTAAAAAATACAATAAATAAAGTGGTGATTCAGGTGCGGGATTTCTTGAGAACTGAATATTTTAGCTAAATATATGTACTCTATTTTAGAATACATTGGTGTGGCTATTAAATAACGAGACTGATGCTGCTACAGAAGAATTATGCATGTGCCAAATCCTAACGACCGACAGCTGTGCAGCGTAAAACCTTCTCTTTCGATTGCAGCGTCTCACGTGTTTGTAGAGAAATCTGTCTGACCGGAACCGTCGTTTGTGTAAGAGGTGTTACTTTCGTTTTGCCAAAAACATGGTACTACACATGTAGTAGAGCAACGAATTGTCGTGAAATTTCACATCTTAACTTGATAAAACCGCTACTGAAATTTATCTTTTATTAAAACTGCCGTAAAGTGTAAAATCCATTCTTTACAGCGGTGCTTTCGACTGAAGAAATGTTGATCTTTAAATTATAGTTAGGTCCCCTGGTGTGACTAAATCCAAATCCAAAGAATTCAAACTCTGGAATTGGAGTAAGCAAAGAAATGACCTTATCAGGAGGGCTTTACGTCCAATTACCAAATTAGGTAACATGAACGGAGGTGACTAGCAAACACTCTGTTAATTGTTAAGTAAAATCCAAGGCCTAGCCCGGCAATCGAACCCTCTACCCTAATACATCTCAGCTTTATGGACCTACAGTGGCTACAGTGGCACCTGAATTGCAGTCCATAATCCACAAAGATCAGCAATTAGAAAACGTAACCCATGTTTATTTCATTTGTTCCAGAGGGTAACCTAACTCAGTTCTACTCTTATTTGATTCAGTTAAGCAAAATCAGTTCGCAATGAGCGGGTTCATCTAAATGTGTCTTCTTTCTTATTCAAGGACCAGTAATTTCACGAACAGACCTGCTCTGTATGATTGCTCACGACTCTTGCCCGCTTTGGTGATTGCCAAAGAAACATTTATCCTTGGTGACCAAATATATTAATGTACGTCTTAATCAATAGTAAAAGCAAAAGAGTTGTTTAACCCAAAAAATATGGAGCTTCTAGCAGTCACGAAATAAATGAGTACTTAAATCAAATTTAATAAAGAAAGTTTTATACAGAAAACAAACATTTACATCGGGTAAAGTTGACGGCGAGCTAGATTTCATTATGGAACGCTTTAAGGGAGAAGTTACAAATTGGTCAATAAGAATCTTAAATGAAATGGAGAGAAGTCCATATTAAAACTTGTAAGAAAGTTAGTAATTTTTGTGAGTTAAGTCTTTAGTAAGGGTAAATTTCAAGCTTCTAAAATGCTTAAAACACTTAAATAATATATGTTCACTTAACTTTGATTTCCTCTAATTTCAAGCAATTTTCTTACCCTTGGAGCTTAATTTTGAAGGGCTTCTTTTCTAATATTTACTTTAATGGAAAAATTAAACCAAAATAAGTTTATTATTATATTTGCAAGAAATTTATGTTACATTTACTTCGCGCAGAACAGTTCACTTCCATAATTTTTTCATTTATTTTTATTTTTTTAAGGAAGAATTATCATCACTTGGTTAAAATAATTGTTTAATGGTGTATCTTATTAACTGCATTTTCTAACATTTTTCCCTTCTTACAGCTAATTTAAATTATTCTTGCTTTGAAACACCTTCAAGCTGGTGTTATTAGAAGGGAGGATCTGACTACAGAATTGATTGTATTACAACTGACTATTACTAGTCACTTAAAAATATATCAATGAATTATTTTTTGGATATTGAGTAGCAGATGTGTATTTTACTAAAGTTACACCAAATTTATTGCCTTATTCAGACTTTGTGAATCCTAGAATATAATGATATTTGCTGGGTTTGGAAATTCTATTTAAATTCTATTTAACCACTGGACTTTAGCTTCGGTGGCAAATTATTCCACTGCATGGAGGCTCTAATGCCTTGTACACTGGAAATGAGGTTGGGGCCAGGAAAATTGTACATTTTAACGTAGTGGATGCCAACAGATGCCGGCTAGTTATTATTAGACGCTGATCAGAAATCTTCAGAGAATCTTGGTCAGTGACGTTCTCCTTTATTGGGGTCACAGAACGGAATTTGACCAGAAGAAGAGGCGTTTCTCTATACGGTGCTGTTTTTTAGGGGATTAGGAGTGATGATAATCAAAGCACTATGGTCCTTGCCCTTTCCACATATACTCAGAAGTGTTCCTTCATCTAGTAAGGTCAGGAAGCTGTATTGAAGTCATCATCTCCAGAACGTAAACATTAGTGTGCTAGCTATTTGTTTATTGATATTTTCCTCGTATTCACTTATGGTTTTATTTGTTTTCTTTATTATTGAAGTATAGATGTCGTTGCTAGGAAGGCGTTGCAGTAGAATAAAAGGATTCTACGCCTTCTCAAGAATAATCCAATGCACTTCATGCAGTTGCGGTTCATTAGAAACAGTAATTACATGCACTCAGGAAAAACTATTTTTATCTTTGAAGATGATTTTTTTTTTATAAATTTATTTGTTAACTTACACCAGTGCTGGCTGCACTATTAGTAACAATACTGACACCACTATACAATTCCTAACTGAGGGGAGAAGTTACCCAGCGGATAATCGGTTTAAGTCATCTCCAGGGTTAACTACTCACCTTAGAATAGAGAATATCACGAGGGCACTGGCGTTTTAATTTCCTGGGAGGATGATCTGGAAGGTGATGAGATGGCTAGAGGATTAGAAAGAAACTGGAAGTCCTGATGAAAGTTTTTATAGCGAGTTCGAGCCACTTGACAAATGGAATTACTAAGTCTGTGTGGATGGTTAGATTTGAAACGTAAAATGGAGCGTTAACAATAGTGCGGAGAATTTTTGATTGAAGAGATTGAATTCGTTGAAGATTAGAGCATTTCGTTGAATCCCGCAGTTCAATACTTTACGTCCAGGCAGGTTTTAGTAGAAAAGTTTATTGATGATAAATTTGAATTTTAACAAACTTATTCCCCTTTTGATTCAGGATGATATACATTTGATGAAGTTGAATTAACAAGGATTATTATCGCCTTCTGAAGTGTGGATCATTTTTGGGCCAGAAATAATTAATTGGCGAACTGTTTTAATAAAATAGCTAAAAAATAACTAGATGCACTCATCTAACCAATCAATGAAATTTTCATTTTAATTTAAGTAATATTCGTCGAATTGAACAAAAACATCTACATTATGGGAGCATGAAACATAAAGTTCTCATTATAGCAGAAAGTATATCTGTAAATGGTTGACAATTTGACCAATATAGCAGCTATTGTCGCGGCAAGCACAAAGGAGGAGAAGTGGTGGAATTATAACGTAGCTAACGATATACGTATAAGTGGCGGAATATAACGATGTCGCTTCAAGCTCACAACTTCTCGTTAAAAATGACAAGTATATCTCTTTTTCGATACGATTTACACTGACGACTCTCCGGATAGTCACTAAATGCAATGAAATCCAATTTCCAAGAAGTTAAAAATAAATATCGCCACTTTATTAAATATCAAAATCCTGTGTAAAAGTTAAATTTAACATATTCACGTGTAAGAAGTATTCTCAAAGAATTATATAAGTTGGAACTTCTCAAATGTCTCTCTTACTCAAATTTATGTAATAAATCTTAAATCTGTACAATTAAGATGTAATGAAATTGTATTAAACGTAGAATTTATATATTATTGTTTACCGAACTCCTCATCACCTCCAGAACGTAAGCATTAGTACGCTAGCTGTTTGATTAATGTTTTCCTCATATTCACTTATGGTTATAGTTGAGTTCAGTACTGTTAATTGCTACAATAAAATGATTTTTGTCGAGGAATGTGCAAATCACAACTGTCTTAGATTCAAAATAACATGAATATAACCACAGATTGAATGAAATCCTTTTGACGTTTTCTTTCCAAATTACAGAGAAAACTCATTCCGGTAGATATCCCACTCGAAATTTTAGTTGAAACATAGTTACAGTGGTGCCGGGACTACTGAAATAAGCACTTTGGTAGAGAGCTTAACTTTTCCTCTTTCTAAAAGCCCCGTTTAAACAAGGATTTTGGGAAAATGTTCCTAACACAAGCGATAGACTGACACACATACATCCAACATAATGTTTAAATAAACTTTTTGGAATTATTTTATAAAAAAAATTGCAAAAAAACAAAAAATCTACAATGTGGTATTTTTTTCGGGTGAACTGGTTTTTATCAAATTTGGAATTTCGATAATATGTATTTATTTCCAATGAATGAATAAATTACGTGCTAAGACAGAGTATAAACAAAAAATGACACTTTAGAGGGGAAGCCAACCCCTCACTTTCTCTAAAACTACTCTTGAAATTTTTTTTTCTGAGAAAATACTTCAAATAGAAGTTTCAGATCCGTATATGTATTTAATTTTTTTTTTATTCTTGGTTTTACATTAGTTTACAATTTTCCGATGTCTCAAGAAAATGTAGCATCTTGGTATAGCTGCACTCTTCTCTTTAGACCCACTAACTCTAACATCCGCTTCTTTTGAGATTTACTGGACTCCCTCAAACCCTGAATTACATAATGTTTTCTTTCGTACTTTACCCAATATTCCTCAGCAAGCGATCTCCTGGTAATCTCCTTGTATGCATTTTTAAACCAACTAAACACGCTATTTTTTCCTTTTATGGTTTACCATTAGAACGTCTCCCAAATACAGTTTTTATCGCTGTAAATCGTACAAATAGTTCCTATTTAGAGGATACTCTCAATTTTTTTTTTAATCATTATCTTAATGGACATTTAAATATATAGTTTTTATTGACGATAGCAATGGAAGGTTTTCAACAAAAAATGAAAACTAATAAAAACTCTCAGCAAAGTCATTTGTATTTTTTAATTCACATTGCTAACGTAAGTATAACTGAATTGATTGGGTAAATTAAAGCAGCAAATTTAGAAAATGCCTAGAAAAAAAAAAAAATATTGTCGATAGTACATATTTAATGCGGAGAAAGAAAGTATAAACATAAAAATAATACCATTTAGAAACAGTTTTGGAGGAAGATGGAGGTAATTCGGAGTTAGTTTAAAGTTGGCGTGATGAAATAGCGTGAGATTGACACTGAGATTGAAACCTAACTGATGATGATTAGATTTCTGATGCATCAGATATTTTGAAGAAGACCAGTCTGATAAACCAGCGCCAGCCAAAAGCAATTCTTGCTTTTACCTTTTATTTGGGCTTGCGTTGTTCACAAATATATTTGTACTACAAAAATGACAGACAGATTACAATAATGGTGATAAAGGTAGATTTTATAAAACTATGGCAGATCAGTTACCTAGACAACCATGGTTTAAGGGAACTGTCACTAATAAATGGGTTGTTACGACAATAAGCAGGCTGAGAGCGAACCACGCGGTGTGCGGATCGTATCTACACAGGATCAACAAAAGGTCCTCTCTTCTTTGCGTAGATTGCAATGAGGAGGAGGATTTCAAACAGCTAATAATAATATGTCCACGTTATGTGGTAGAAAGGAAACGAATGTTTGACGATATATACAGGTATTTAGATGCACCATTTCGCTACGAAGACATTATATTCTCCACCAACATTTATGTGCTTAAGTCGATAGCAGAGCTAGCAATGAAATATGAATGTATTTAAAAGCTATAGCCGAATTAGAATGAATGGAAGAAAATGCTTAGAGAAGGATTACGTGATTTTAATTTTGGTTAAGCTCGTAGAAGGATGGCAGGAGCACAGAGTGCTGCTCCATCCATTAGCAGTAGTTTATGTAAATAGCGGTATATAGTAGAATGATGAATGTGTGAAGCGAATGTATTTGTAGGTAAGAATGGAGAGTGAGTGATATTCTAGTGATAAGCACCTAGACGATGCCTGGCTGTATGGCGGAAGCAATGCCAAAAAAAAATAAATAAAAATAAAAAAAAAAATATATTTGTAAGGTAGATAAATGCATCATATAAGTGGAAGCACAGTTTGGTTTTATGTATCATACTTGAACTTACAAGTTATCTCCAATGTCAGAACAAATGTAGACATTGAAATCAACATAGTAAATGTTAATTTTCGTTTATTTCATTATTGTTTTATTCAACTCCTGTTTAATTATACCTGGAGATGACAAAACTTATAAAAACCTCCGGAAATGGTGAAAAACAATGAATAATAATGTTTGGCCTAATAAAAACGGCCGATGAAGAACAGCAATTTCTGGTTTCATTTGTTAAAAATTGAATTTTGAACAACATTTGGCGCAACAATGTCAGCATAAAATTTTTTGTTATCGAACAAGACCATCTTACAGTCCTAGCTCTAGCGGACGTCCAGAATAAGGCAGCCTAAATGCGCCCGAACTAAATGGAGGGTTGTAAAGTAAACATTGTGAGCAATGCGCCCTGCTGGTGCGGTTCCGTACTGTGTGCTCACCAAACAAGTGATTGCTGTAAATCACTAAACTGAAGCCAATTACTTACTCCTGCCACTAAACTATTGGGGGTTCGGTGAACTCAGATGTGTCCAGGATTAAAGTACCAGAGGGATCATAAACAAGTGTGTGCTATAGTTTTATTAACACAAAACACATTTACTTTAAACAAAGCTGCGATAGGTATATATATTTCTATCACAGGCAAATTTCTAAAATGACTACTCAGTATTGGAAATATAGAACTCTCCAATAACTGGCTGAATCGAGAGTCAAAATCCTCTACAAGGTTTATATAATATTTAACAATATAATTAATATATTACTGCAATATTATCATTAGTCATCAGAAAAAATTAGACAGAAGTTAGTGAGTTAGGTTATTGAATAATATTTATTGTTTGGAGAGCTGAAATTTTGTTGGGATATTGCAGGAGACAAGAAAGGTGATGGTGAAGTTCATAAGGTAGTGCAGGATTTCTGCTACCTACAGGACATGAAACCCTCAGGGGGGAGAAGAATGGGCGTCACTGTCGCCCATTGATAGACGGTAGACTGAACATATTTTTTTAGAAGCTGCAATAGACAATGCTTCTTAGAGAGGACATGGTGAATGTATCAATTGCTTAGGCAGATTTAGAGCAGTAAGGAAGTGTTGTATCACCAACACCAGACGTCCAAGGGTGATTATGTGGGTACCCACCTGGACTGCACCTCCCGGTAGAAATCTATCGAACGAGACTACACTCTTCAACCCAAACTTAATTAACTAACTATATAACCCTCTTCTTTAAATTTATCTTTTATGCCAGCGATTCTCAACATTTTTGCCACGCGTCCCAATTGTTTATTTTATAGTTTTTAACATATTACAGAAACAGAATTATATCAGCGAAAATGTATTTACTGGATCAGCTTAATATTACTTATTACGGACTTTTAATTTATGTTAGTGAGTAAAAATTATATTATTAATCACAAAAATGTAACCTCTTTTCTTAATTGACGGAAAAATGTTTTCTTTTTAAGTAAGATATCATTTCTGTAATAAATTTACCCAAAATAAATAATACATTATTTAGAATTGAATTTGAGACACTTATATAAAAATTAAAATAACAGACTAATTGGAAAAATCAGTAGATCGGTGTCATTATCGTTTTAATTTATTATTTAAACTATAGTAACGAATGTAATTGGGTGATTAAAAATTAAACAATAAATTAGATATATTTTCTTAAAATGTTTTGAGGAAACTCACTCAGTGTGGAGAAGTTACCCAGCGGTAACACCCCAATAATATTCTACATTCTATTCTACTGACTCTCTTCATCAGAGAGGAGATCGCGAGGCCACTGTCTTTTAAGACGTCTGGAAGTGTAATCTAGTAGTGTCCTGGAAGAAAGATGTGCCAATGGATTGTATTGAGATTGTGAGTTAATGAGTTAATGAGTGTTAATGTGAGACTACTTTTTAAGATGAAATTTTGGGTAACGGCAATTAATTTAAATTTTATTTATTAAAAACATATTTACATAATGAGATGAGAATACATTACAAGATAAGTATATTTAATGACTTTGCTGTTGCTTATTAATAATTGATTAATCAATTCCAGCTCCAGAAGAATTAATGCTAGCCTCTTTTTGAAAAGCTGCTCTATAGAACTCAAATTACTACTCAGATAAATTAAATTGGACAACTTAATGGTGAAACCTCTTTCGTTTCACAAA
Organism: Rhodnius prolixus; assembly: GCF_049639745.1. Taxonomy (NCBI): domain Eukaryota; kingdom Metazoa; phylum Arthropoda; class Insecta; order Hemiptera; family Reduviidae; genus Rhodnius; species Rhodnius prolixus. The sequence continues at coordinate 30,007,727 of NW_027411581.1, read as the reverse complement.
AATAGAAAAAATTGTTATTTAATATTACTGTATAATAATAAGGCTAGCATCCATTCAACCTTTTTTCGCTAATTTATGTTAAGTAAAATTATTGTACCGCTTAGACATAATAAATAAGTTCAAGTTAGCTGATGTGAATAACTGGATAACCCCGTATATACATGGAAAATAAATATATGATTTAGATATGACAACTAAATAGCATGAACGGAAACCAACTCATCTACTCCATGTTGAGCTCGTAAAGTCTAGGGAGCATTTAGAGGCGATATTCTTGGCAAACCCTAAACGGTTAATCATTTTTATTGTCACTCAAGCGATATAACTGGCGCTGTTTGTGTGTGGTTAAATTAAAGACAGGGCAAGGGAGGGCTGTTGGTTAATGGAATTTATCGGCAAACGCAATTGAGGTTTCAAGATGGAGTAAGTAAGTTAGAGGGAAGCAAAAGGAGAAACAGGGTATAAGATTTGCCCTTAAGGTTGTACAAGGACCATTAGACGAAGGGAGATATCCCAATATAGTATGTATGCGACTAGGTGTGTAGTAGTAGAAGAGGTGGGGGAATGCGAGCTGGCGAGGATTGACAAGAAGAGAGAGGATGAAGAGTGGATCCAATCAGCAAGGTTGGATTGATGGCTCTTGATGATCGGCGCTAACTCCAACACATGCACAGAGTGGGTGTGATATCGAGAAACTTCACATACACGTCAAAGGCACACCCACTACTAACGGCCATATCCCACTCTTCCAAGTACTTCCACATTATACCTGCTGCTTGTACGTCAGCAGAAGTGTCCAACACTGACTTTTCCTCATTTATTGATAAAAAGAAAAGCGCAGGAAATAAAAAGAAAGAAATCACTAACTGAAAAATAGATGCCATTATTTATTAGGATCTTTTCCAAAGTTGGACAGAGAAATGGAAAGTTAGCCGGGAAAGTGTAGAAGAGACAGGGCTGTAAGGGTTGGGGGGGCTGTAAGGGATAGAGGGGGCTGTAAGGGATGGGGGGGCCTGTCGCAGGGAGTTAGAAATTAATTTCTGACAGGGTTATACCCATATCCACCTCCACATGTAATCTTACTCAATATCATTGCGTCACAACTTACTCTTAGCAAGATTGTCAGTAACAAACAAATCCTTCAAGAGAAAGCAACACTTATCCTGCTCCCCGAGGAAAATACCAAAGTTAGATAAAGTTTAGCGCACATATAACTTTTCATTCTGCCCAAACTAATGATACTTGCTTTTAATTAATGGTCACTACATTGTATTCATGATGAAATCATGATGGTCAGTTATATAATAACAGAAGTACTGAGTTCTACTAAGGACAAAACTTACGCTACTAAGAGACACCAAGAGCTGGAAAAACAGCCTTTCCAGAGGAAAGCTGGGACAAGCTCCAACCTCTACCATAGAGTTATACAGTAAGCTAGGCACAAAACTAAGCACAGCATTGGAATCTTCAATCGATAGTAAGTTCAATCAACAGTGACTTTAGGCTCGGCCATTCGCTAACAGATTTCAGCTTTAAAGCCAATCGTCTTTAAACATTCAGATTTAAAAAAAGAAATCCTTGTCAGTTTATCTTACTTAACAACCAATAATTTCAAGTTATTATCTCTTAGATAGTCAAAGTGTAATGGATCCATAGAAATGAAGATTCACTTTTGACAGACTAATAAATAATTCTGGTAATAGACTATATTTTGAAGAAACAATTTCACATTTAATAAATTACTCTGGAATGCGTGGAATGCACAGTTTACAACAAATTAATATAAATTTCTATTTAATCTATCTCCTGTTAAACTATAACCCCTGTTATACCAATTAGGCTAACTTAAACACTTAAATGTGGGATACTCAAGATCGTTAATAATTTTCGCTCAAAGCGAATGAACTTAAAAATGTGAAAGCCAAATAATTAAATTTTTTTTTGAAAAGATGCGTATATAAAGATTTTCAATTTTGCGTTTACGATGGATGTATCCGAGTGTTGGTAAAGTAATTTTTGCAAATTGGTCAGTCCGTGAGTCTGTCGGTTACTTCAAACAGATTATGAATTAGGATTATGTCTAAAACTGACGCTATCAATATGCAGTTGTTCTCCTTCTCCTACCACACATTTTAACAGATTCCAGCGTTCATCTGATTTGCTTATTGTACTTTTACTTACACAGAATGTAAATTTAAATAAATTAAACAAAGATTCATAGTCAAAAAAAAAAGTTTTAAATATTCAGCTCGAAGTATTTGAATACAGTTGAATACATTTATTTAAGTAAGACATTAAATTGAATAAATTCTGTTATTCTCTGAATGGCAAAAAACTAAGGAAATAACTCGTACTTTATTTTTTCAGAGTTACCACTTTCTATTTTAGAGAGGGCAGAATGTTTACAATCTACTTGGCGACTAGAGAGGGGGAAGTATTACATTTATGAGTTGCAGAAGTACTACTGCGCAGGGGGTGTTCTCAGTTTAAATTAAATTGCACGCTCAGTTACGACTGTTACCACATCCCTTTCTTACCAGAGAATTCCTTGGTCGTTTTCCCCCATCAAGTCTTAGAGCCATCACTCGCTTACAACGTAATTTAAAGTTTAGAAATTAGGTTGCTCTATTCTCTTTTCTGTATTTGTTCGCAAGTTTTACAGCAATGGAAGGTTATTTTATAAGCTTGTCACACCATTTCATTGACACCTTACTCATCTTTTGCTCTTTAGATATCATGTGGTATTTCCGTGAGTTATACCAATAGTTATTATTATTATTAATACTTCCTTGAGAAATAGAAAAGAATTCAAAGATGGCAAATTTTGAAAATACATTGAAAAATTTGTTCTGACAACAGCGAGTCTTGTAGATTGTATTAAAAGGGCGGTACCACCAAAAAGGGGAAGTAACGCAGGAAATCCAAAATGCCCATTGTTCTCCGCCCACCCATTCTCTCATGAGAGGTACCGGGGCTTCAAGACCAACAAATCCATTGCCGGATAACAGTACAATGAACTAATACATTAGTGACAGGACACTATGGAGCATGGCGACTCAATTGCACAGTGCACTGAATAAACCTAGAAAGTTCGTTAAGATTACCAGGTGGCACAAATCTCCGGGAGGGAAACATTTAACCTCCCGAAGACGAGGAAATCTAGTTTTAGAATAAACTGGATATACGAAGGGGTACCCAAAAATAACCGGAATTGCGTTTCCGCGCATGGAGCTTATGTAGTACGCATTTCTGCCGCTAGACGTGTATAGCGCAATTCCTTGCCAGTTCAGTCCTGCCTGTGTTGTCTGCCTGGCTTGTTCTGTTCATCTGCAGTGATTGTTTTTACCAGCGCTGTTTTGTTCTTTTTTTGTTTTTTATGATGGCAAGTTTAAGTGAATAACGTGCAGCTCTGAAATTTTGTTTTCTACTCGGCAAAAATGCTGCTGAAAGTGTTTTAATGTTGAAAACAGCTTACAAAGATGACGCTATGGGAAAAACTCAAATATACGAGTGGTTTACTCGGTTTAAAAATGGCGACATGTCGATTGATGACAAACCTCGTTCTGGACGTCCATCAACTGCCCGAATCGACGAAAATGTTGAAAAAATTCGAGAGCTGGTGTTCACAGACCGTCGACAGACAATTGATCAACTGTCAAAGAGTAGTGGGTTATCTTGGAGCTCGGTTCAGCGAATTTTAACGGAAGATTTGGGGATGAAAAGGGTTGCTGCCAAGTTTGTTCCTCGAGTTCTGACTGACAATCAAAAAGAACATCGAGTTGAAACATGTCGTGCTTTGAAACAACAGCTTGAAACTGATCCAGACTTTCTGTCAAAGGTCATTACTGGTGATGAGTCATGGTGCTATGGTTATGACCCAGAAACAAAGCAACAGTCGAGCCAATGGAAGACGTCATCTTCACCCCGTCCAAAAAAATGTCGTCAAGTCGAGTCAAACATCAAAACAATGCTGATTTGCTTTTTTGATGCCAAAGGCGTAGTCCATTCAGAGTTTGTCCCCCCAGGTCAGACCGTCAATTAAACCTTGTATTTGGAAGTTTTGAAAAGATTGCGCAATAGTGTTCGCCAAAAAAGACCCGATTTGTGGCAAACAGGAGACTGGTTCTTCCACCACGACAATGCACCTGCACACACAGCCATCTCTGTTACACAGTTTTTGGCTAAAAATGGCATAGTTCCGCTGCCCCACGCACCTTACTCGCCTGACCTGGCTCCGTGCGACTTTTTCTTATTTCCACGCATGAAAAAGGGCATGAAAGGTCACCGATTTGACAACATTGAAGAGGTCAAGAAAAAAACGAAGAAGGAGCTGTCAGCAATTTCTAAAGATGACTACAAAAAATGTTTCGAACAGTGGAAGCACCGGTGGGACAAATGTATTAGTTGTAATGGAGAGTATTTTGAAGGGGATAAGGTTGTTCTGTAAAAAATTTGTAAATAAATAGCTTTTAAAAAATAATTCCGGTTTTTTTTGGGTACCCCCCTCGTACCTCTACAAAGTGCCGCACAGTCTCATTGGACTCACTGGATTAGCTGGCGCAAATTGGCGACTGGGTAAGGCCAAACAGCGAGCCTTCGTGGATTATGATAGCGTTTTCAATTGGAATATTCTGGCCGAGCGTTGTAAATCAAATAACTAAATACGAATTTTTCACAATAGAACATTAAATATTTATCTGGTTGCCAAACTCAACAATTTATAGATCGAAACTGGTTCGGCTCTTGCTACCAATAAGCTAAATAATGCAAATTTTTTTAACAATCACTAACACTGCAAATGGTAACAGCCTAAAGATCATCCTAGCCAGCTTTTGTGCCAAAGTAAATGAAATTGCAACCTTCTTGCTTCTTGTAGAGAGATTAAGAGAGAGAGGGCAACTTCTCTATTGCTTCCCACATTTCTCTTTCATTCTTAAAAGACTTGGTACAAGGAGATTTCAATAAACTTACAATGAAACAAATTCGGATAAAGCCTTTAAATCGTGAAAATGATGGATAGATTTTTTGAGGATTTTTCTAACGAGAAATACTTTAAAGTGAAAATTACTGCATCTAATTAAAGACCAGTGCACTGAAAAAAGCTCCGGTATGACCAATGACCTTATACGTTGACGTATCTTAACAAAAATAATAAATAAATGAATAAAATTGAAGGATACCTATCTCAAATTATCTACAAGTATCTAAAAATTATTGACATATACATAATTTTTTGGGTAATAAATTGAAGCTTGCTTTCTTAAAAGCGAAATTTGAAATTCATAAACCTTTGAAGAAATAAAACATTAAAGTTTGAAGTATCTAAATATATTAGAAAGTTGAAAAGAGCGTTTTAGGTGTTTTGGAAAGAATATACCTTTGATTTGTACAATACGCGTAAAATTGTAAGCATTTGTAAATGAAAAAAAAAAAAAAGGAAATAAAGTAAAGGGGGTTGAAAATTGGCAGGGAAAGAGTAAAGAGAAGCAGTGACTGATTTGGTGTAGATCTAGTAAGCAGAGAAGCTGGTATTGGGCGGAAAGGCACTGAAGAAGCACAGTATATTGTGGCTGAAAGTGAGGCTACAGCCAGAGCAGACTGAGGCTAAGTGACTGCTGTCGGCTAACCATTTCTCACCTAGTTCATCCCATTCACCTGGAACAATGATCCTCTGTATGCCAACCCATTCACCTTTGGGATATGTGGAAAGGAAAAAAGGGTCCGAGGAAGAGCAAACGGCTATACTCTTTACATCCATTTCAATCCTTTGTGCAAAGTTGAAACAAAGAACGATGAGTTATCACAAGGTCGATATCATTTAACTTGCCACTATTTCAACAATAAATAATCATTAGCAAGGATTTCTCTCTCTCGATAAAAGAATCTAAAAGAAACGATAAAACATACTCGTATCATAGTGACTCGCCAATTCTGACCACACAATTCATTGGTAAATCCATTTTTAAAACAATCTGGTATATAACGTATGTATAAATGAAAAACGCAACCATAGAAGTTGAACAATGAATTTAAAAAGAAAAATTAATTCATAGCATTAAAATGACGTGTGGGCAACCAAACAACCTAAAACAAAATTGATGTAACCATTTTTGAAATAATTTGAAAAATATTAAAAATAGATTCAATAAAGTGGCACTTTATGACGAAATTCGCCATCATCTTATTTCTGCGTCCAATGATGGGCAAGCAAAACATCAAATTTAAACCGTCAGCGATTTTTAGTTTTTGAGTTAACAGAAATATTTTTTAAAATCTCTTTTGGATTTCACAAACTGGACTGTGTTTGGTGTTACTCTGTAAATAGTAAATAATAAACAACCAAATTAATTATTATTTTTAAATAAAATACTAACGGTACCAAATGAAATTTAAAAAATATATACAAATACAAAAAAATATTTAGAGAAAATTAATATATTATTTCACAAATTTGCTGGTATTGCGTTGTCACAAAAAGAAAGTTTAAGAAAAAAATAATAGTTCAGTAAAGGAATATTTAAAATGAATGCAGAGGTTAGATATCAGGTTATAAGACATGTAAGTATTCTTAAAAGCTTATAGATAGAATCAATAGACTGTAAGGAAATGGGAGAAGAAGCTGAGCTGGAGCAAAAAGAGAACCAATAAGAATGAGACCAACCACAGCGAATGCTCTGAGATAAACTCATATTGTGTGGTAGAAGCAAAGTGAGCAGTTAGCTATACTGGTTTGATTTACTATCAGACGTGAGGTATAAATCGTAATTAGTCGTTTCTGTCAGGACAGTTCGTCTAAAGAAGAAGTTGGAGGTAAGTAGCATTAAGATGGTTGAAAGCAAGAAGTAAAGTCAAGAGATCGGAGTCGTGATCACAATTTACATTTAAGCCATTAACAAGGGTGTATCGCGGAGAAGTACCTGGGCTCAAGCGTACCTGTACTACCTTACTGGAAATACTGTGCAGCTTCCAACTACCAAAAAGGAATATTAAAAAATGTTGCACGATTACTATGCAAATTGGCAGATCAATATTTCAGAAGAATTGATTTTTCCGTAGATTAGAGTAAGTCATAAAGAATATTTTAAGTGCTGCACTTAGATTTTCTCTTCCTACGAGCTTCTGTTCTGTGATTAAATGTGTAAGTAGTGAGAGAACACTGTGTAGTAGCAGGCAGTGCAGTCGGAATGCAACTCACGTCTACTACGAGGGTCGTTTGAAAAGTCCGTGCAAAGTCAGAGAGATAGCACCACTGGCGCGTATCGAGGTTATGTTTAGTTAGTAGCATCTCTTGGAAGAACACACACCAAGTTTCAGCCAGATTGGTCTATTTCTTTGTGTTTGGCATTCGTTTGAATCGAGGAAGTCGAGTGATTTTCAAAAAATGGACGAAAAAGAATTTCGTGTGTTGATTAAACACTACTTTATGAAAGGCAAAACGCCTCAGGAGACTAAAGAGAAGCTTGATAAACATTATGGTGACTCTGCACCTTCGATTAGAACAGTTTATAAGTGGTTTCAAAATTTTCGGAGTGGCCATATGGGCACAAGTGACGCTGAACGTTCTGGACGCCCTGTTGAGGTTACTACTCCAGAAATCATTGATAAAATCCATGATATGGTGATGGATGACAGAAGAGTGAAGGTGCGTGAGATTGCTAGTGCTGTGGGCATCTCGAATGAACGGGTACATAATATTTTGCATCAACATTTGGACATGACAAAGCTATCCGCAAGATGGGTGCCGCGATTGCTCACGCTTGACCAAAAACGAAATCGTGTGAAGTGTTGCAAGGACGGTTTGCAGCTGTTCTAGAAGAATCCGCAGGACTTTAAGCGTCGTTTCGTCACTGTGGATGAAACATGGATACATCACTACACTCCTGAGACCAAAGAACAATCTAAACAATGGGTTACCAAGGGGGAATCTGCGCCAAAAAAAGGCGAAGACCGTTCCTTCGGCCGGAAAGATTATGGCGACTGTCTTTTGGGATTCGCAAGGAATAATCCTCATCGACTGTCTGGAAAAGGGTAAAACTATTACAGGTGCATATTATTCATCGTTATTGGACCGTTTGAAAACCGAGCTGCAAGAAAAACGCCCACGATTGGCCCACAAAAAAGTCCTTTTCCATCACGACAACGCACCAGCTCACACCTCAGCAGTTGTGGTCGCAAAATTAATGGAAATAGGGTTCCAATTCGTTTCACATCCCCCCTATTCTCCAGACTTGGCTCCCTCGGACTACTATTTGTTCCCCAATATGAAGAAATGGCTGGCGGGAAAAAGATTTTATTCAAACGAGGAGGTGATTGCAGAAACAGACTTGGACAAATCCTATTATTCGGAAGGGATCAACAAACTAGAGCAGCGTTGGACGAAGTGTATAAGCCTAAAAGGAGACTATGTTGAAAAATAAAAAAGGTTTACCCCAAAAAATTAAGTAGTTTTTATTTTTGCACGGACTTTTCAAACAACCCTCGTAGCTTAGATGTTGACATGTCTATAATGTTTTTAAACAAATTCCTTAATATATATGGTTTTTTAACAGACATTTAGTAACAATTTCTAACGAGAAGTGTTAGTGACTAGATTGGGTTTAATAATAACTTGAATTTTGTGCGTTTTGTTTTGTTTCTTTATTCGCAGCTGGTACACCATTGCTTTCTGCGCCGAAGCGAATTATATTTCTTTAGAGTGTATTCTTTGTGTTCAAATTACTCTTTGCTCTTATTCTGAAATTCTGCAAAGTTACATAGATTGCGATGGAACAGAAATCTATAGAAAGTGAATTGTGTCGACGAGATGGCTAATCAGGGATCACTGTCATATCCTCTGAACCTTCCATTAGATCTTTCAGAGAAAAAGCCATTAATAAAGTCTTTGTAGAAATGAAATAGGAATGTTCTTATTTCCTAGGAGGGTTCTATTTCGCTTTCGAATAACTTTGCTTGCTTCTGCAAGATTTTCGACGACAGATATCTGAGGAAGTTCTGTCTCACCTAGGGATTGTGGATAAACCGTATTTGCTTTTATATCGTATGGAGGGCAGAAGAAAGGACTTACTCAGCTGTGCATTGAGACAGCCACAACCTTAGAAGAGGAACCCAGTGTAAATAAAGTTCATATTCTAAAAGACATCTAATTGGCTCTTTAACAACAAATGAACAATCACAACAATCCGATCAGGGTTATGCAAGCTTCAATTCCCACACAAAACCAGTACGTGATATTTTCTTGCCAGGATATTATCAAAGTCGATGTCAGCAATCCTCTACTTCAATATTTACTTTGCATCCAGTCACGCTAACGTTACCTACTTAATAAGGTTGCGATGAATGCTTAATTCAAAAGAAAGGTTTCTTTTAAAATTGGTTAAAGTATTTACAAGATATAAAAATTATTTTCCACATTAAAAACTCGTCGAGATTGAACTTTCTACAACTTAAATATTAATATTAAATTAGAACTAGTATGTGGTGTGTTTAAGGAACGGCAGTTTTCCTGAAAATGTTACGCAGACTTTTCTTTCGAAGGTTAATTTTGCAGATATATTATATTTCAGAGGGATCCTTGATCGTATTAACACTTTTCGCAAGGAATCCATTATTGTTTAGCTGATCTAAAAAAATTAAAAAAACTAATTCCTTTAAATTTTAATTTTAAAACCTTTATTCTAAAAACAACGCTTCAGATATCAGACCTCAGAAACTTAAATTATATGGAGTACTGTATGGCCTTAGTTGCCGTCAGAACCAAGAACAAAGTAGATCCAGAACGGTCACAGAGCGCAGTATCCTCTCAGCCCCAAATATCCTCCCTACAGTGATTGTTCCTGGAGAATATTTCAAACAGAAGTTACGCCTTTAGAGGTATACATTGACGAGCCAAGTTAAAAAGAAAATCTCTGCGCTGTTTTCGATAAAAGCGGAAATGATTATTATACGTCAGGAATAAATGTATTATAAACGTCTTCGGAAACTGTATTTAATTTGCATCCAAGGAATTTAAAAATACTTCATGAATGTTTTACTTAAGGTTACGGTTTTTTCGAATGTATTGATCTAACTGCTACTAAACTTGAACCATTGATATTACATTGGTATATATATTGTACATACGGTGAATATAATATATATGTAATGTATTTAGTATGTACCAATTACCTCATACATAATTAAACAGCATCTACAATCTCCATAATAGCCAAATGTAAACAGTCAAACCTCAAATTTACCTTTATTAAAATCTGTAACTACAATTAGCAGTATACACGCTGTACAAAATATTCTAAATCTTGGCCAATTGCTCTTAAATTAATGGATAATTAAGTTTATGGTTCAATGATTAAACGCAATATATATCTCAGTTCAATTAATTTATTCGTATTACAAAAGAAGAAAATTTGTTCAGCCTGGATCCTTACACAATGGTAAGAGGGTGAAACAGTGTAATGACTGAATGATGTAGAAGATGCCATGCGCGCATTAGGTAGCTTTCAATTAATATCGAACGGAAGCATTTATTAATAATTGATGATACGAAGGTCTTAGTGGAAATGATTGATTTAATAATGCGTTTAATGCCTGGCAATAACTAACGAGAGATTAACAATTACTAGCTACAGAAACTAAAGAAAATTATCTAGATGGTGGAGGAACTAAAAATGAATGAAGACTAGAGCGACCGCTAGAGCAACTAGATAGTTCCAGTTCTTATACTTAGTGATCAGAGAGCGACGGCGCTATTAGGTAACTTCTGTTCTTGTCTAGGTTTTGCCTTTTAAACGCCAACGCATGCTTTTGCAATCTTTCGAAGGTGCATGAACCGCAGTTCTATCTTTAAAGAATGATTCATTCCGTTACCGACTAGGACGTACCTGATTAGTACGAGTTGGACGTAAAGGCCATACCGAGAAATTGGCATTGAATTATTTTTTCAACACTTCAGGTGCCGGTTGCAGCAAGAAGTTTTGACATCATATTTCGAACAATGTATCTGTTAATTCAAACATGAACTTTCTGTTTTTTTAAACTTTATAGTTTAGTTGCCAGACTAACTTGAAACTCTCGTTGATTTTAAAAGGTAATTTAGCTGAAACTCAAAGAGAAATTCATCATAGCATTAAATTTTCTATTTTAGTTGCTAAAGAGATGCTAATGAAAAGCCACTTTGAGGAAAATTTGTTAGAACGGAGAAAGTAATGCATGTTAGCATGTATAAAGGTAAACTCTCCTTTACAGTAAAACTAAAACTATTTTGTAAACAGGTAAAACCGCCATTGTGGAACACAACTAAACAAGTAAAACACAAAATACGCGCACACCACAAATAACTCTTCGAAAGTGTAGAGAATGGAATCTGTGAGATCTGTGAAGTTGGAAAGTTCCCTAAACCCTTTTCTCCCCTTTAAGCTCCAGTACAGATAAAAGCTAAAATATCAGGAAGGCGGGTGGTATATTCTGGCGAAGGTGGAAAGGTTAGGCGCAGGAGGTTTTGGAAGTGTCAGTGCTGTATTGACATTGACTAGTCAGATCAACAACCCGTACAGATTTCGAGTTTGATTAATTGCCAAAGGCCTAGCGCTGAGTGAAGCTACAGTAATCTAGCCGGCAGCCATTTCCAGACAACACTACCGTCAGCTAGAGGCGCCTGCTCAAATATCCGGTATGCTTATATAAATTCAGCTGTTGAACACAAATACATCCACATGGTGCTGCGTTCGGTTGCAATGTTTTATCTTGCATTCCCCTAGTTACAATGTTGTTTCCCCTATTTCTTTACAACTTAACTTATTACATTAACTATTTATCTTTCATTTTAAATGTTAATAATAAGAAATACAATATAAAGTATTGGTATTTCTATACCAAGAATTTAGGATAACTGAGTAAGCACGAAGGTCGAAAATTAACAAATAATTCGAACATACGTGGACCAACCCAAGCAAATGCCCAAAACAAAGCAAATTCTCATCCATGCACAAAAACAGACACATGCAGGTAAGATTAGGCCAAGGTAAACGGTGTATTCGTACACGAAAAGGTTGGGGATGAACAAAAATCACAACGGATTCTGGTGTTTCGTTGGCATGATTTAGAAAGAAGATATTCTAATTGGAAAGAAGTCCTTAAATAATCAAAAGTCTTGACGCTACTTTAACATTGCAAATTGCCATATAAAGTTAATTATTTTTCCGAATTGAACGCATTTATAACATAAAGAAAATTTGGGAAAAGTGCCGCTAATACTACCCAGTATCAGGAGTATCGAGGAGGTACACTTATGAGGGCTGAATTGGACGTTTCTCTCAGACTTAGATTGAATAGAAACTAGACTGAATTAGTGTTCAGCTTTTTTAAAATTATAAATTTATCAACTCTACAGAGGACCTTACCATTTCCTAGAGTACAAGGCTATTTCATACGCAACCTTCTTTACAAAGAAGTAACACGCCTTTGGCCTAACATTTTTGTTTTTTAATTAAACGCGTCCACATCCTAATGCAAAAAAGGTTAATATATTCATGAACACAATCATTTAAATGTATACACCATAAAATATGGGAGTGGCGGACGCTCAAAACGAGAGCTCATTACTAACTATTAAGCTTAAGGTTGCTAAAAATATAATTTTATCTGTAGAAATGTACCCAAGTTCTCCAATAATTGCATTTTATAGCAAAATAGAATCAATTATGTTTATAATCAATTTTTTCAACATAGAAATCGCTAAGAAGACATCTTTAGCATAGTACGAATTGAAGTAGTTATCTGAGAATTCATTTACATTAATAATAAAAAGATTGTGCCACAAAAATACTTCAAAGTGCAGATGAAAATCACTGCATTGACTCATTGAATCAAGGCAAAAGTTAGCAATAAACTCAAAATTATCGAAGACAAATTATCTGCACTAGTGGTGTACCATTGAAAATATAAAATTTAATCGTAATTCTTTTTTACGCTATCCACTCACTTGGTCATAAGTTTTTACAACTAAAAAATCATCCGATATCTTATCAAGCTAAATTAAAAACCTTTCTGTAGGCAGCGAGAGAAGTATGAGACGGAAACTTAGTTGAAGCTAAATTTTAAACATCAAATTGATTAATCAAGGTCTGATAATGGACGAAAGTCTGAAAATTCAAATTTCATCATATTTGTACATTTATCAAAACTGTTCCAAATTATTAAATGTGTTTAATCTACGTAGATAAGCCGAAGAGTTGTGCTAGCGCTATATCGGAAGAAATAGTAGAGTTTTAATGAGACTATTCTGAACTGGAGAGCTGCGATTAGGGTCCGCCTGGCTATGTGTGTAGCTAAGATTTACTGTCTAGAAATAATATTATAATTCACAGATTGTATTAAAGTTTTCCCCAGGGTGGAATTTAAGGGTGTCATTGTTCGTCGAGATCTTTTAATTAAAATCGGCCACGGTAAACACTTTATCACTTCATAAAGTTTTCAGATTGGGGTGGATATTATTGCTTGTCATCCATTCTACATGTGCTGCTCTTCTTCTAACTTATTTCACAATTTTCAATAACATTTGATTCACTTTGTTTACAAGGTACCAAATGTTGAAGAATCAATTTAAGGAAAGGAAGGTAAATCACGAATTGTGAAACAAATCCCAAACAACCTCCCAGTGTTTCAAATCAAAATTTAAATTTAATTATTTTCTTTTTAACACAAATATTCTTATTACATTCTCTTACTATGGTAAGAGATGAAGGCTCTGCGGGACATTTCGTTGGCCAGGAGCCCTGTTTTGGGGTTTCGAAGTGTGTGAAGAAAGTGAAGACTGCGGCCATTAATTTGTGGGTGCAGTACTCTGGTCTCAGAGACCTACTGGTCTCAGGAGTGGTGGCTCGTCTCCACTGGACAGAGACAGGCGAAGGAGTTCATCAGAGGCTATTCGCTGAGGCTGACTGCAAAATTAATCCGTCAAAGCCGTGGGGCTATAAGGATAATTGTAGGCTTATTAACTAGCCACTGCAGGTTCAGAAAACCCATGCATCGCATGGGCCTGGCAGATGACAGCCTTTGTAGGTTCTGCCAGGAAGAAGAGGAAACGGCACTGCACGTGAAGTGTTGTGTCAGTGTGAAGGGCTTGTATGGCTGAGGATGTTACTTCTTGGGGAAGGAAAAACCAAGGCCCGAGAGCTTTACTCAGGTGTCACTCTCCAGAATTAAGAGTCTGATTAAACGGACGGGTCTGGAGGGCGAGCTCTAAAGTCGGGGAGCAACAATAGATCCAAAGGGGTCGCAGTGGCGTAGACCTTGAGGCAGCCCTAATTTAATCTATTCTATGGTAAGAGATAATATTTCGATGTGGCAAATTTTCGATTTCAAATCCTCAACAGAAATAAACATTTTTTGATACCCTGAGTCTTCCCCGGAGTATACAGTCGGCATAACTCTAAATCGAATAATTATAGTAAATTCAAATTCAACATTTAAGAGCAATCATTGGACATAAATTCAAACATTTTCAGTATTCACTAAAATATCCATTTTGTGGTCCCCTATGTCCGAAAAAGTGATTTTCACAAATTGTGCGCGTGTGTATGCTTGTGCGTTTACGAGGGTAAGTATCCATGGTAACTCGAAAATGATGAAATTTAAAATTTCAATTTAGAGGTTCCAACAGAGGATGCCAATAAGGTTTTGGTCAAATTCGGTCAATCGAAAATACCACTCTTATTCAGTTTTATAAGATTGTCCTCTTGTTTCAGACAACACTGTCCATTACCGGACTGTAAGCTGTAAGAAGCTCTTAAGAAGGGAAAATCAACAGGCCAGCAGCTGGATTTGAACCCGGATTTCTGCCTCGTAATCCCGTACACGCTAATACTTATTTTAAACACATTCTAATTTTTAAAATATCAGAGAATTTAGGTTCCCGGAAAAACAATGTTCAACAATTTTGATACACAATAAAGGAAAATTAATTTTCCAGCCTTACGAGCAAATACGTAAGAAGGATATAGTTTGTTTAAGTAAAGACTGTGACATGTTGGAGGAGGTTGTAAATACGACAGTGATAACTTCGTGGGTTCTGGGTACTACCATGGAGTGACATGGATAACAATTCTCAAGGGAAATTCAAGCAGCGAAACTCATTCTTTTAAACAGTTTGACCTGCTCATCGTTTACAATTTGAAGGGAGGTTGCTACATAGAGATTTATTTCGTCTCAAATTTCCACTTTACATTCCTCATGCAGTCAGAGAGCAATTCAGGGGTAGTTTCTTAAAAGGATCTCTGAGACAATGAAATATTTGAGTACGCAGGATGGAAGACAAAGAACTCAAGTCCAAAGAAATCCATAGACATGACGGCTTAAAACTTACCAATTAACGGTTTAAATATATTTAGATAGAATTTATTCTGTCTAGTTGACTGATGATATATAACGTAATACGATTGATTTTGAAAAATGAAAAAGAAATAATCTTGTAACTCAAACTAAATAGCTAACTTTATTTTTTAAACTTTTTTTTTTTTTGTTTTAATTTATTTATTTTCACAACTGCAGAATAATTCTGCATCAAGTGAAGCTGATACAACATGATAGTGGAATAGATACATGAATACATGAGGGGAGAATTCACCCATTGGTGAAACTCCCAAAGTGGTACAGTTCACTACTGTACATTGGCTCTTACTTCATTTAGAAGATCGCGTGGCCACCTTCGCTTCAACCGCCTGGGAGGATTTCCTGGTAGAGTGGTAAGTTGAGCTACTAGAGGATTGGGATGTGAGGTGATTGATGTGTGGAATTTAAAGTAACGGGATCTTACAGCTTCTGAAACATAAGGAACAAGGAAATCTCGGTGCAAGGTATGATTGGAAACAAAGTAAGGAGCATTAGCGATTCGACGGAGAGTTTTTGACTGGAAGGATTGGATTCTGTAGATATTGGAAGCTTTGGCTGAGCCCCAAAGTTCCATTCCGTAAGTCCAGGCAGGTTTCAGTATCATAGTGTAGATAAGTCGTTTATTCTGTAGAGAGAGTTTAGATCGCTTGTCGAGTAGTCTAGAGAGAAGTTTGAATCGTCTGTTCAGTTCTTTCCGTTTGAGTCTAGTATGTGGATTCCAGGTTAGGCGTTTGTCCATGAAGAGTCCTAGGTACTTAACACAATCTGTTGTGGGAAGAGGAGAGAGGTTTAGGTAAACGGGTGGAAGGATAGTTCGCCTTAAGAAGAATGTAATGCAATTACATTTGTTTTCATTAATTTTAATTCTCCATTTCTTTAGCCAAGGCTCAAGAGATTTTTTAAACTTAATCATAATATTAAATTCCCTTGACTGTCTTTGACCCTGTAACTAGTCTTTAAAGTTATATCTTTCTTTGTAAAAAGTTGCACTTTCAATTTGTATAAAAAAATAAAGACTAATAATAATAATAATAATAATAATAATAATAATAACAATAATAAGGGAAGGGATTAGCTATGAGGTTAGCATACTGGACTCCCACGCGGAGGTCCCGGGTTCGAATCCAGCAGCTTACCCTAAGATTTTCTCTTCTTAGGAGCTTCTTACAGCTCACTGTCCGGTGATGGACAGTGTTGTCTGTAACGAGAGAACACTGTCCAGAGGCCGGCAGTGCACTGGAAAAAGCTCCGGGTGCTAATGACCTCAGCTGTTGATGCGCCAAAAAAAATAAAAAATAATAATAAATTTAGTAAAAAGAACATTCCTCGCTTTAACAGTGTAAATGAACAGAAAATTCCTATTTTCCCCATTAATAATGGCTAAAATTATTTATGGGTCATACTTCCACAAGCGTAACATTCTAAGCGATACGGGGGCTAGAATTTGGCATGCACCCAAACGGAAGAACACGTTTTTATCAGTATTTAAATTATAGAATGAGCAATGACAGTCAAAATCAGAGATCTCCAGCTTTCATAATTAATAAACCCAGATAGCGATGAATCTATTTCACTTCTTAATGTGAAAAACAGACGCTTCCTAAATACTGAACTGACACACATATTCATGATTGTCTTTGCTTCCGGGATAATTGTACGAAGGGCTCCATTACGATTGTCTCATTTAAACAAGGTAAGAGAGTTAATCTATTCAAAACTATCGAAGAAAAATTACTGCACGAATAGTTTTTAATGGACCATTTCATGAATCCTAAATAACAAATAAAGAAATTAATTTTTTAATATTTAACATCTATAATTTTCAAAATACAAACGAGTTACAAGTAAATTTGATGTAAGTTGTTCAGTTCACATGTTACGACTTGTTACTAATCCACCCAGAAGAGAATCCGGTGATAAGATTAACGGTAACTCCCATTAATAGGGGTCTCTAGGTCACTTCCGCTTCTAGCGACGAGGAGAACCTGCCTGGAAAGTGAGAAGAGGAGAACTGTGGCATAAGAAGATTGGAATGAAGAGCTATTTATTAGCTGAATCGAGACTTGATTAGATCGGTGATCAAAGTAATGTGAATGTTTGATACTTAGTACGGTGCAGTTAAGCGTGGAATTTAGTTTTAACCCCCCCCCCCCCACAGTGTGCGGAATTAAAATCAGACAATGACGTGTATACACGTCGAACGGAGGGCAAAACAACCAAAAGTTTACAATAATCGTAATAGTCACTACAAGTGACTTTTTCTGCAATCTCTGGGGGCTTGAGATTACCAGAGCATTCTGTGCATTTCAAAACCTTACACCGCTTCACGTATGCATTGCTCTGGTTAACTAGGGACGCAAGAGCTTTTACAAGGAAGAAAAGAGCTTTGAATTCTGTGCAAAATGAAATCATGCTCGTACTGAGTTCTGAACCTCTATTTAAGGTAAAAACGGCATTGCACAAGGGTTGAGAGCTTCTAGTCGTGTGCGTAATTCCCAATCTCTAATGCGGAGACTAAACATCTACCAACCACTTATCATTTGGCTGATTCCTCCACCCCCCTCCGTATAAAGTACTTGGCAGTTCTATTGGTAAGATAAATGAAACATCCCACCAAATAATATGAAGTGTATACAACGTCAAACACGCTTAACTGGTTAAGGGATTTCCGTAAGATTTTGCATTGCAGTGTTTGCATGCGATTGGAATTTGAATATTTAGTTGAGCTCCACACATCTGCTCCATATACCATATCGGAGTTCCTTAACAATGACTTGTAGATGGTTAATTTACGAGTAAATACAAGAATTGATCTGCGATCAAGCAATGTACAAAGTAGTTTAAAAGGTCTGATCACATCTTTACAGCTGGCATTTATTTTAAACTATCAGCTGATCAGCGGAAATAGTCGACGATTCTGTATAACAAACCTGATCGATTGAACTCATTGAAACGGTGAAATTGATTAGAGGATTGAATTTTAGAACAAAATCATGGTACTAAGTAAGCGATAAAACGAAGAAGGAGAAACGATTGGATGTCAATTTCTAACAGCGAACCAGTTTTTATGTATGTAAATATAATACCGTGTTTCAATGGTTTTATTTCTCTACCAGAGCTTTAAACCAGTTAATGTAAGCCCGTTTCTTTCTAAGTTTGATGTAAAGAAGAAATTGGTAAGACTCAGAAATCTTGAGAACAGTTTTGAGAATGATTCTGTGAGGAGTGCGTTAGATAGAGGGCATAAAGTATGTCAAACAATTGGTCGTGTCAGGCTAGCCTGACAATACAATAAAGTGACAAGCTATCTATTACTGCGTAGGATGGACAAACTCCCCTCTCTAAACCATTCACTTATATTTTTCTTAACTCTTCTGTGGGGTTTTAGATGGGTGGGACATCTGGTCAAGACACATTGCACACTGGAGCGCGCTAAAGGTAGTGCCGGCAACTAATCCCCAGGGATATTACTTCTCATACCTCCTGAGTGCTTGTAGAGGCTCTTACACAGAGCAGGACAACCCTTAAAACCATTTCATAACGCACTGGCCAAGGATCCCTTGCCACCTCTTACAGGAACATGAACACTCCAACATGGCCACCTCGTTTCCCCGCCTACATTCGGTCCATTAACTAAATTTAATGAGTATAATAACCAGTTCACTTAAGTTATTATCGTCACCAACAATCTTTAGTGTTCAGAGTACCATTCACCGAATGAACTATAAACTAACAATATTATATTCATTATTAAATTTACAAACGACATTACAGCAATAAAGTCTAATTGATTCTGTAGATACGTCATTATATATTTCGCTGAATGGTAATAAGGGAAAAAGTCAATTAGATTGTGCTGGGCAAAATGCTTCCTTGGAACTGTCTAATGGCCGTTGGTGTAATGAAGCAGCGGAAGAGATTAAAGGGAATTCCCTTCTCTCCACCAAATTGCCAGCTTTTATTTCAAGATTGATTCATTTGTCCTTTCCATTCTGTTTTGTTTTTCGTCCTAAAACATCATATTTAGCAATTTTATAATTCTATTCACATCATTTTGTTTTCTTATTTTACTAATGGAAATATATATTTATTAGTTTATTTCCGGTTGACATTATTTTTTTAACGAACAGTATCCTCTTCTGCAATGCCCCAGGCTTCACAAAGTATACGGAAATATACTAATAGTAGAAAGAGAAAAGTTCAGTGGCAAGCATACTGGATCCCCAGCAGAGATTCCAGATCAAAGTCAGAACTTGGACCTCAGATTTTCTCCTCTTTCTCTTACAGCTAACTTACCCGGTGATATTCAGGATTGACTGTTATAAGAAAACCCTGTAATGAGCCAGTATTGCATTGTTAAAAGCTACGGGCGTCAACAATGGCTTCAGATAGTGACGTATCTTGAATAAAAAAAAAAATTAATAACAATGGATATTTTGTAGATAGCTGATCGAGAGAGATAGTTATCAGATAAAAGGATCTGATTCTGTTAGAGGTTTATAGTCCAATGCAAGCTCCAGGGAGTCGCACAAGCCGTTGGTGTCGGATCGAGAGTAGAAGTGCTACTCTTTAGATTGTCACTTTGCAGAAGCTTCTTCAGGGCTTATGTCTTTAGTGGACAGTGATGTCTGGATAGAGAACAGTAGGTATACTGCCTGTTCCAAAGGCCAATTTCCTGAAATGATGCCTTAAAGCTAACAATATAAAAGTCCCAATTTGTAACTCTATTTGGAACTCGATTATTTCACTTATTTCTGATCTACCGATATTTTGTTTTTGCTTTCCTAACGAACGATCAACGATCATTCCCATGCACATTACAACTGAACAGGCATTACATTAGAACAGGCTGTTTTAAATCTAATAATTGCCACATTTTCCCGAGAGAATTGGTTAAGGGCGAGTGTTCAGTCTTCTCTGTAAAGTACCGTTTTATTGAAACTAATAATCTGACTTACGGTTAAACGCTTACCATTAAACACATTTTTACTGACTGTCTGACTTTCGACTCACTTTGGACTTCAGATCGAACTTCTATACGATGACTTCAGCCTCATTGAAATAATATTCGATTACCTCATAACCACTAATCTTTAAAAAATAAATATGAAAGATTGATTAGAATGTTTGGTACATTTATTTGCAGCAACGGGAAAATTTTTTTCACTAGCCGGCCAGCGGCAGATGCCAAAAGGCACTGTAACGACAGTTTAATCTCAATTTCAGAACGGAGGCCGCTTGATACAGGATAGATTACCGCCCGCAGCCTCCTTAGGTGGCGCTAATGCCGAGGGCCACCCACCAGTCAAAAGGATGAGCTATGACTACCATCTTAATACTGCCCTAACTACGCAACACCATAGTTTACTCGCCATAATGTACCATCTAAGAATCATTCCAGGCGCTTGTTTGAGCACGCTAGTTTCAATTACTGTCCATTCGTCTTTAGTACAGCGCTAACACTTGTTTTAATGACTTTTCAAGATGGCATATTCGGCAATTTTGGAACTTTAAAATGTTCACCCAGCGATGTACACATTAATTCACCCCTCGTTTAACCAAAATCATTTACATATTTTGAATATTAAAACGGTGAGTGCTTTTGTTTGTTATGGTCATTTATTTTGGAATTTTAAGTAATTGCAACGTTCGCTAATATCAGTAAGAACACAAGGAAACGTAGCGTTTCTATTATTCAGTCAGCTTCCCTCTTACTGAAGAAAGCAATGCGCTTAGATTTTAACAAGGAAATTTTCACGAGAAATAAAAGTTAAAAGCTTGCCAAATAATAAATTAGAGTTAGAACTTAGAAGACGAAGTTCATTGTACAAATCCCTGCAGAAAGACAGATAGTCTGAAACTAGTCCGAATATCCAACTAAAAGTGTGACGATTAAAACCTCTGAAGTTCAAATTTGCAGATCCAATCATATATTTCATTGGTCTATTTTATCACCAAGTGGTGTTGTTCAGCCCATCTTTGAACCATGATGCTCAGCACTTTATTCTGGAAAACTTTCAGCTTATTTCTTGAATCCTTGTTAACCCTATTCATACGGCATAAGCCGTAAGTAAATAATGGTCTGCGTATAGATGTATACAAGAGTCTAGAGCAATGAAATTAAAGAAAAGAGTTGTTCAGAGAGTTTGGAAAGACTGGCCTAATTTCAGAGTAACTGGTGCATCCAGGATAGTGAAGTTTAAGAGTAACTGGTGCATCCAGGTTAGTGAAGTTTAAGAGTAACTGGTGCATCCAGGATAGTGAAGTTTAAGAGTAACTGGTGCATCCAGGTTAGTGAAGTTTAAGAGTAACTGGTGCATCTAGAGGTTGGTGAAGTTTAAGAGTAACTGGTGCATCCAGGATAGTGAAGTTTAAGAGTAACTGGTGCATCCAGGTTAGTGAAGTTTAAGAGTAACTGGTGCATCTAGAGGTTGGTGAAGTTTAAGAGTAACTGGTGCATCCAGGATAGTGAAGTTTAAGAGTAACTGGTGCATCCAGGTTAGTGAAGTTTAAGAGTAACTGGTGCATCCAGGATAGTGAAGTTTAAGAGTAACTGGTGCATCCAGGATAGTGAAGTTTAAGAGTAACTGGTGCATCCAGGTTAGTGAAGTTTAAGAGTAACTGGTGCATCTAGAGGTTGGTGAAGTTTAAGAGTAACTGGTGCATCCAGGATAGTGAAGTTTAAGAGTAACTGGTGCATCCAGGTTAGTGAAGTTTAAGAGTAACTGGTGCATCCAGGATAGTGAAGTTTAAGAGTAACTGGTGCATCCAGGTTAGTGAAGTTTAAGAGTAACTGGTGCATCTAGAGGTTGGTGAAGTTTAAGAGTAACTGGTGCATCCAGGATAGTGAAGTTTAAGAGTAACTGGTGCATCCAGGATAGTGAAGTTTAAGAGTAACTGGTGCATCCAGGATAGTGAAGTTTAAGAGTAACTGGTGCATCCAGGTTAGTGAAGTTTAAGAGTAACTGGTGCATCTAGAGGTTGGTGAAGTTTAAGAGTAACTGGTGCATCCAGGATAGTGAAGTTTAAGAGTAACTGGTGCATCCAGGTTAGTGAAGTTTAAGAGTAACTGGTGCATCCAGGTTAGTGAAGTTTAAGAGTAACTGGTGCATCTAGAGGTTGGTGAAGTTTAAGAGTAACTGGTGCATCCAGGATAGTGAAGTTTAAGAGTAACTGGTGCATCCAGGTTAGTGAAGTTTAAGGAGTAACTGGTGCATCCAGGTTAGTGAAGTTTAAGGAGTAACTGGTGCATCCAGGTCAGGGAAGTTTAAGAGTAACTGGTCCATCCAGGTTAGTGAAGTTTAAGAGTAACTGAAAATTATTTCTGCATTATTGTTTCTAGGTAACCAGACAGCTATTCACAATAAATCCTCGAAATTATTCTGGTTGAGAGTTTCAGAGAACAATATCAAAATGTTGAGTATTTGCAATAAAAATTAAAAAAGAAAAAAAATTGGCGAAAGAGCTAGTTAGAACCCCAAAGATCAGCGATGTCTTGCGATAAATGTAAAGAATCAAAATATTAATAATCTATTTTGTGCGTTTGTGTATAAATAAATGGATATTTTTAATGCAAAAGTCAATTCAAATCTCATTTTTTTTTGTGGGCAGAAGAATGGAAACCAATCACTGTGTGACATAATGTCGTGCCAGGTATATTGCGGCGTATATGGAAAACGCATGTCAATAACGAAACCAAAAAGGAAATGGTTCTTATGTAGATAGAGATTAGAATGCACGCCCCACACAAAAGGCGCTCGTACATATGTACATATTATACAGATTCGTAAATAAGAAAGTGATGTTTGTTTAAATGGTAAGAAGTAAAATTATTCATGATATATAAATCGAATATATGGTTAATACAATATCAAGTTGTAAAAAAGTGAAAAAAAATAGAGCCTCATAATGTGGGCAGCGCATATTGTTCCATTTGTCTGAAAATTTGAATAACAAAAATTAGCTTTTATCTTTATTGAGCTACACAGGCCTGACAGGTAGTTTAGCCGAGCGTTTTGTTAAATAAAATACATAATATGCATAAAATAAAGATTCTTAGTGTGAAATTTTACCGAACAGAATTTGTTACGTGTCGCCCACCTTTTTTAGAATTTTGTTTTTAAAACCATAGCTTGCCGAAAAATGGAGAAAAATTTACTTGTTTTCTCAAATAACTTTCTAACGAGGCTGATACTTCCCACAACAAAGTCAAATTCAAAGCAACAAACCGGCGAATTAACCCACAATTTAAAATCCCAAGAATCAATCTGCACTATTCGTTTGTCTAAGCTACCTTAGGGTACGTTTACAACGGAGCTGTGAGCATAGATGATAGCGGAGATGATAGCAGTGATGCATCAGCGCTTATAGAATAACCTAGTACATTCTTATGTGAGCGTGCACAACGAAGCTTCGACTAGTGACTATAAACGAGCATAGATCTATAAACGAGCATAGATGATAGAATTGAATTTTTCATTTTTCTGCTAGCTGAACGCCAGTATCGGAGCTTCAAAATGGACGTCGAAAAATTATTTAGTGCTGTCTTTAAACATTATTTTTGGTTATTATTTTATTATTTACTTTTAAACAATATTTTGTTTTTTAAATCGTGCTTACATTTATTTTCATGTGTATTTATTTGTTGTTTTTTTTCAATAAAATCATTACTAACCTAAGAGTAATCACTACTTTTTCTTCTATGGTTATAGGATTTCCATGACAATTTTTCCTACGTTTTCTTAAATTTGACCTTATTTTTTCTAAAATATAGTCGAATGTGGGTGGACCCATCCTCACATATTCAAAAAAACGATCCGGATAATTTCTAAGTTCCTTATATAAATAGTGAAATTCACCCAAAGAACTTCGTTTTTTATTTATGGGATGTACATGATATTTTCTAAAGCGTTTTTTCTTTAAAATATACCTTTTTGTTGCTGCTGAACATAAAAACTCTTCTTCACTACACGACATGTTGCATGTATCACAGCTCCGTTGTGCACACTAATCAGCGATTATATTTTACTCTATCAGTTATCATCTCTGCTATCATCTATACTCACAGCTCCGTTGTAAACGTACCCTTACAAACCAGTAGAATTTGAAGTTCGCTTAAGCATTCAAATAGTTAACAATCACATTTCCTTGTAAAATTTTAGAAGAAAGTTAAATTAGGATATCCTCTGGTATTGGCAACAAATCAATGCTACTCCACCTCCAATATAAGATTATGTTCTTATGAGTGCGGAATATTGTGCCACAAGCGATGGCAAGTGTTATAACGACAAAGGTAAGAAAACAGTTCCGCATTAATTACAATATTTTTCCCGCGGTCAACAAAATTAAAAGAATTAAACAAAATATATGATGAGTTAGAAATGCAGTTTTCTAAGAAAAGTAAACCAGATTACTGTGGTACAAATGTAAACAACAACTTCTACTTTCAAAATAGAAAATATCTAATCAACTTCAATTTGGTAAACAAAGTCACAATAAAACTTAATAGTCAGCAAACAATTTAGTTTCAAATGTAAACAACAAAAATTCTGAATTCATAATAGATACATATAATTTAATTTACACAATATTAAAAGTTATTCTAAACTATGGCAAAAGCTGCATATTATCGGGGTAAGTGGCAAAATGTTGCGAATCTTAAAAAAACTCTATGAAGCTTCAGTGTTCAGACTAAAGTTAAATGGTATTGTCACAGATTGGTCTATTGATATTTCACGTGGGGTTTTGCAAGGGGAGTCCCTTTCACCCTTACTTTTTAACTTGTTTTTATCAGATTTTGAATCATTTTTTAGAGAGCGCAATCTATCTGGAATAACTATAAATGAAAATTGCGATATTTTATGTCTGATGGGGGCAGACGACTTGGTTATTTTTGCCGACTCTCGACCTGATGCGCAGGCTAAATTGAATGTGTTGGCTGAATATTGTGCTCTGAATGATCTTGAGGTCAATACAGACAAGAGCAAGGTAGTCGTTTTCCATGCTGGGGGGAGACTGAAAAAATTCAGGGCTCTGCACTATCTCGGACATGAAGTAGAATTCGTTAAAAGTTATTTATATTTAGGAGTACTTTTCAGCTCCTCTGGTTGTTTTAGATTAGCAGCCCAAGAATTTATTAATAAAGGAATCAAAGCTGTAGGCAGAATAAAGCAAATTCTCATTAAAGGCAAGAATAGTTCATGGGAATGTAAACTCAAACTTTTTGAGAGCGTAGTGTCTGCCATAACTTTGTACTGCTCCGAAATATGGGCCATTCAATATCTGGAAATGGTGGAAAAGGTACTGCAGCACTTTTTCAAAACATTACTGTTATTGCCGCGTAATACGCCTTATCATTATGTGCTAGTGGAAACAGGCTGCAAACCACTTAAAGTTGCTATTTTTAAAAGAACAATATCTTGGTGGCTCAAGTTGTTACATATGAGTCCAAGTAGGTATCCCCGCATTTGTTATGATAAACTTCGTGAGTGTGGCCTCAACAAATACAATAAGTACAATTGGGCTTTACAAATTAAAAACCTTCTGTGTCCTATTGGTTCTGAAGAGTTGTGGAATGCCACTAACCCTCAGTTGGTGAAAAATGTTATTAAAGATTTAACTGAGAAATGGTCGAACCACTGGTACAGTCTAGCGGTTGAAAATGTATTGAATTCCCGCTACAGTAACATTTATAGAAGTATAGCCTGTTGGGGCGATGGAGAGACTTATTTAAAAGCAAATTTATCTATTTCAAAAATTAGAATCATAGCTCAACTTCGTCTCTCTCATAAAAATGTAATAAGGATATTCTATAAAGGCAATAAGTATTGTTTGGATGGCGGCGTGTTGTGCAGTTTGTGCAAAAGAAATGAAATAGAAAATTTGGAACATTTCTTTTTCTACTGCCCTATATACGGACCTCTACGCGATCAATATATATTAAAGTATTTCCCTTCAATGAACCTTGATATTGTGAGTTTGTTTGTATTTGACAGTACAGACAAGATCAACGACATTGTGTATTACGTGTTGGGTTCATTGAAGCTGAGATCCTTTATTATGAATGAATAGTTAGTCAATATAAATGTTTGTGAGTTTGTTAAATTTTTCAAATGTCCAGAAGATATCTTTCTTATACTTGTGCTGCACTATTGGTTGTTTCTTTTTATTATATAGGTGTAATTTTTCTACTTTTTGTAATATTATATTTGTATATTATATTTTTCCATATTTTGTCAAGTCCCAACTCTCTTGTAAAACTGCTAAGTTGTAACAAGTAATAAATAAATAAAAAAATAAAAATATTAAAAGTTAGGTTAACTTTTAAGTTTCTTCGTTGTATTTATTTTTATAATTCAATAAAAACAATTCTTTTGTGCAAATAAGTTAGCCGAAGTTAACAAAAAATGCATTGTGTAATAAAGTTGTACTTTAATATGGTTAGATCCGCAGTGCTGGGTAATATTGTTGATTTTATCCGTTGTTGCAAGCTTATTGTTTCAACCATCTTCAAAGGTTTTATTAATTAGTTTGGCATAAAGAATTCGACTTCAACTATATTTCCGCATCAAGATAGATAACAGCCCGAAACCGGACAGGGATACAATGAACATGCGCGCTCCGACGGATAATATAAATTAAATAGTGAAATCAATATGGCGCGGTAAGTGGACACATTGATTTCGCTTATCAGTGCGGAAATTAAGATCATTACGCAAAGTAGTAACCATGTGGTAAAAGTAGATTTTCGGCCAGACAGAAGGAAAAATAAGAGCATTTTCAATTTTCTGTCTTTTAAACTATAAAGCAAGTCCATAGGTTTGAAGTGAAAATTATTATTTTGTAAACATGTTTATAGTACCGTTGCAGGCGGTTCATCCTTGAACTCGGTATCAAATTAGGAAAACAAATGGGCGATAAAGAAAAAGGCTTATTTTTTCATAGTATTATTATTGCCTGCCTGATTTTATTTTTATCTGCGAGAAAAACAAGGTTAATCGCGTGAGTACTCTAACTTCTATTAATAAACGTAGTAACAGGTTATTACGATCTTGATAAGGCAGTCATGAATAATTCCAATTTCAGCGCCCCTTTATAACTTATATTTTTGTTTTGAATGATTATTTTTAGTAATTTCGCTGTTTTTCTATAATCACGACTATCTTAATCTTATTTTTGTACTAATGTTAAAATGTGGCTTCAAAACCATAATTTCTTTAGTTACATTTTCATTTGTCCAGTTCTTAAAGAAACAACAATCAATTTTGTAATGTTCATTAAATATTGGCTCAAGTTTAATTACGTTAAAAAACTACAACAAAGGATGTTAAAAACTGTAAAGATTTCATTAATTACTTATCTATATAAATCCCGTTCGACTTAGGTCGATTGGCTAGCCTTTCAACTTCCTTTGTACCATTTCTTTTCAGTCCATCGTCGTTTAAAGCAAACATGAAGGATTATCGAAAATGACCAGTAAGTAGGGCTGCATATTACTTGACAGAATTTAACTACATTTCGAGTACTTTAAATGAGAATATCTCATTGCCTTTCTCGTTTAGACTGAAGATAAAGGGGTGGCCTGTTACTAAATATTAATTTGTCTGTAAAACATAAAACTTAAGGAGTTATATTTATAAAATGCTTTTGTTCATGATAAGTGAGTATTGATTTGTTTGTGTGTTGTTTCAATTATCATTAAAAAAAAGTTAAAGAAAATCTTCATAATTCACATTAAGTCAATATTTGTGAATCGAAAAGGGACATGGAAGGCAGGTTAGACGTTTTGTCAACAACTTTTATCCAAAGGTAGCAGTTTTGATAGACTTCTTATCGATCATTTCTCGCTCGCAAGGTTTCTTCAACGTTCTACTCCTTCTCAACAGCTAGTGGCGAAATTCTCAGAATAATTTGTTCGCTGTGGTAAAGTTATTGCAAAATTAAATTATAAGTTAGATAAAACTGAATTGCTAAAAGTTTTATCGTTTTATCTATAAACAAACTAAATAAGTGTTTACTTTCGTTTTATTTCAATGAACGGTGTTTTAATTTTATTAAAATTAGCAGCAAGATGGAATTAGATAAATAGGAGGCAAAAATCAACCAAAAAATAAAAGGAAAAATAATGAAATATTTACTTGAGATAAATAAAAAAAACTGGATATTCTAAGGAAATATTTCTTTACTTCTGACGGAAATGCACTATTCTAATTTCTATTTTCACTTCATAGTTGTTTAAAATGAGTCGTAAAAATTAATTTTTACATTATTAGTTATCAGGTAGGAGCAATCGTAATAATTTTTATCAGTTATTTACCTTGTTTCCAAACTAATTTTTTTTCATTCTGTTTTCTTTTAAATTGAACTGGATTCGCACAATAACAAATTTTTTAGAGTTTTTAGAGGTGAGAGATTTTTAAGGCGGGTCAAAATTTGGAATCTTTGGCGACCGGAGCTTATTTCACTGCCAGCTCCAGGCAATGAATTGCCAGCTCGTTGCCGCCAAAGGTAGCAGTTTTGATAGACTTCCTAACGATGACTTCTCGCTCGCAAGGTTCAGTTCTACGTCCACCTGGATTGTTTGTCATAATGTCCGTTTCCTTCCCTAAACAGTTGTATACATCCCTTAGTAGAATATTGGAAACAAAAAGGTACTGGAACCTTGAAGAAGTAGGGGAAGTAAGAGGAGATATTCCACAGTTACAGAAAAGAAAGGAGAGAAGGAATGGCTGATGATGGAAACAGCAAGGATGGTAGTTTAAGAGGAAGTGAGTGGCTGAAAATGGTAAATGAAGAAGTTAGAAGAAGAAACTGAGTAGTAAAATATTAGCATTTTACCAAAAGAAATTAATGTTAGCGCGGGGGTTGTTGTGGGACAAGTGGTCTAAAGCTGATGGCGAGGTGGCTGACAGGGGAAGAATCAATAAAGCCGCGGTACCAGCAAGTGGTAACGTTAATGTAGCCAAGTCGTTAGTGCTGGCAGAGTGTCTCCTCTTACCTTGCCAGCACCACAATGCTTGAGTACCAACAGTTCCTTCCTTGAACGGAAAACGCCTCATCCTACACTGTTTCAAGATTCCATACTCCCCTCTTCAAATCATAACAGAGTATTTACATAATAACTACGTTTATATTTTAACGCCTCTGGATTTACAGTTCTATGTCCCTTAGATTCTTTGTCATAATGTTCGTTTCCTCCCCTGTTCAGTTGTATACATCCCTTTAACACATCTTCAAACAAATATACACACAGACACATTCCCTCTAGAACTATTCCAAGCCCCACCTCAAATAATTAACATTTCTTTTATAACAAAGAACCAACTAAAGATCCAGCTTGTTTTGAATATGTGTATTGAAGACCAAAATATAGAATTGCACATTGTGCATTGTATATAATGCAGACCGCAATACCATGTGTTTACGTTTATGCAGGGTTGGTAAAGAAAGATTTTTCCATAAAAAATATATTTTGATATCATCGTTCAGAACTAACAATGACTTCTTTTTTTTTGCGTTTATTTGTGTTACAATCAGTGCCTTAGCGCTAAAAGTAACAATGATAACAGAGTAACAAATGAAGCAAACGAGTGGAGAAGTTACCCAGTGGTAACAATCCAAAACATTAGCCGGTTGATGGCTAATCTTCACTTGAGAGGAGATCTCGAGGCCAGACTGTCTCTTAAGACGTCTTGTCGGATTGTCAAGAAGAGTTCTAGAAGAAAGATTTTGAGCTAGAGGGTTTATATGAGATTGCAGGCTGAAGTGGAGTTTTCTGTAACGTGTTTTAGGAACTTGTGTGACAAAACGAATGTTAAGGTCAGTGTGTATAGTCAGGTTGGAGACATAAAATGGAGCGTATATAATAGTTCGAAGTATTTTAGATTAAAGGGACTGAATCCTTTGGAGATTGGAGCGTTTGGTTGAACCCCACAGCTCTATTCCATAAGCCCAGATGGGTTTTAAAATAGTAGTATAAATCAGTCTTTTGTTGTCCAAAGAGAGTTTTGATCTATCGTCTAAGAGTCTTTTAAGTAGTCGATAGCGTCTGTTTAGTTCTGTTCTTTTTAGTCTAGTGTGGGGGTTCCAAGAAAGTCTTCGGTCTAAGTAAAGCCCAAGGTAGCGGGTGACGTTCACTACTCACAGAGGTGTTTGGTTATAGAAGATTGGAGGAAGAGTAATGCGACGAAGAGTGAAGGTGATGTTTTGCGACTTGGTTTCATTAAGCTTAGATCATGGTTGGTGGACAGTAAGGTGGTGTCCTCTGCGTACGTATGTGAGAAGTGTGGTGTTAGGAT
Source organism: Rhodnius prolixus (assembly GCF_049639745.1). Taxonomy (NCBI): domain Eukaryota; kingdom Metazoa; phylum Arthropoda; class Insecta; order Hemiptera; family Reduviidae; genus Rhodnius; species Rhodnius prolixus. Next base: position 29,977,047 of record NW_027411581.1, on the reverse strand, counting down.
CAGTTGGTAAGTCTGAAGTGTAAATGTAGAGTAGGACCCAGAACAATTGTTGAAGAACAATTCACCATGGTAAATTTTAATCCGCACTTTTCAAATGAAAATTGCCAGTAGTATTTGATATGGTTGCGATACTTTTCTTACCTAGTGGCACAAAGTTGCAGAAAAAACGATAAAAGAAACGAAGTGTGATAAAGTGCTCAAGAATACAAAATAAAACATATATTTCACATGAAAATTGAGTCTATGAGTTAATTGTAACCGATTACTAAAATTCTAAGTTATCACAGGAATAATCTGAGTTAATCTTCCCCGGAGGGTTGCCATTTGGTACAGGAAAGCTAGAGTTCTTAGTAGCGTGGACCCTTAAGATGGTGCTCATGGAGTTGGTGATCATTTTCGCATCATATTCACTAAAGGAAATGACGCAATCATATTCATAACAAACAGATTTATGTTCACAAGGAGATGAGGCGGCCAAGTGAAAGATGGACAAACGAACTTCGCTGACATTCTCTTGATATAGTGCATCACTTTACAGCAAGCAATGTCAGCAACTTGTTAGAGTGTGATAGCAGCGCACATTGCAACCGCACTTAGAATAAACATGTAATACTTGTGTACTTTATTACAATACCAGGAAACATCCAACTACATGCAGCAGATAAGTACATTGACATGAAATACGAGCACAATCACAATGTGTACACATACTGTTTGTACAGAGAGTACGTTAATAAATCAGTAAATGCAGCAGTTAAATTGACCTACGGGGAGAATGCTAACAATACGCAGAGTTCAACGCACAACTATTGCTCGATATCGCTTTGAAGCTAACTGAACTCAACAATCATTAACCAAGTCATCCAAATGCAATCACTTATGAGAAAAATGTTCGCCAATCCTCTATTTATTACAAAAACTATCAACAAAAGCTGAGTTTTCTTTGTTCGTAAAAGCCAAAATTAACAATCGATTAATCCTAGAACTATATATAATACTACATATTTGTTGCAATTCTTCACTATTTTTCCCAACAAAATGGCGAACAGCGTAAGACCTACTCATCATTTCGCTATTACCAATTCGCATATTATTTTTAAGTCACTTCACTATACTAGGATACATTGCTTCATTGGTGGTAATTCGCCCATCGCATTTGGTGAAGTACTTAGTATAAAGTCTCAAAAAGTTCACATAAAATCAAAGATCAGTCTTAATATGATTTTAGAAAATTTCTGTATTATCCCCTCTCCTTCAGTTAACTTAAGGGCTCACCAACTAAGTACTCTGCGCTTAAAGTAGATAACCTGAAAGCAGGAATCTAATTCCCCTTTGGGATAATTAAGTCTAGAACTGCATATAAAAAGATCCATAAACATTTGATGCAATTCTTCACAATGAAGATGCGAAAAGCCCTACACTATATTATTTCTCCATTTCTAATTTGCTTACTACGTGCAATAGTAATCGTATTAGTGGATTATATTAGCGGGCTAACCACTTAAATTACCGCAACCGAAGTTTATTTACGATAATAATTCAAATAAAGATCTGTTTCCACATTTAGTTATTTCTGCCGTAAAGTTAATAAACCTCTTCAATCGAGACCAATCAAATAGAGTGTTTTTTAAGGTACAAAAATAAAAAAGGTATATTTAAAGTTAGAATCATTAAATGCTTACATAAACCTAAAATGTGGAACTTTATTCAAATAAATCTTTCTCACTTGGCATAAATTTTAAGCAGTCCCATTACGGGGTGTACAACAATTTACTAGAAAACTATAACAATGATCGACTTTTAACTAATGAGAACACAGAAATTAGTGGAAAACAAGAGCAGTAAAGGGACTTCAGTACTAAGTGGGCACAAACCATTGCTGGAATGTAACAACGTTATTGCTAGACCTAAACATCTGTCGAGTAATTGGAGGGCCCTCTATCCTTTACGCAAAACATCTCCACTTTAATTGAAGTGGTTTTTCCAGTGGTTTAAGGAGACAGGAACCGTTTGTGAAGACCCCTCCAGAAAGGTGCAGTTAGTTGAGGGTTGACATGGCAATGCCTTTGGCACCTTCCTCAAGAGTTATTGTCTCTCTCTCTCTGTCTCACACTCATCCCTCGCTAACCCCAATGCTCCCTAACAAGCTGAAACAATCGCCCCAAGGCATCCAACCTCAATAGGCTGACATTGTGAAGAGCCAGCACCCAGGATATTCGATTCTGTTATATCTATGTGAGGGGGTGTTTTTGCCTTTTCAAAATGGTGAAACACGAATATAAGAGGAAATTATTTCAAAATCACTTACTAGTTAGGGGAGTCTAAAACGATAAGGGTGATTTAACAAATTGTACAGGGAAGCCAACCACCTTTTGCAGGCCGAACATATGGCTAATCTCAGGAGATGTCATCCTCTAGAAGAAACAACTACTAAAGGGCTAAAAAAGATTTTTGCACAAAACAAACAGTTCTTGTTTCGAACCCACTCACTTATTACTACTTTTTTTTTGTAATCAATTCCAAGCTAATACATCCTTTAGAAGATCAAGTCTATTCTGTTCTTAGATTTTCTCTCTCAGAAGCTTCCTATAGCTGCCAATGGACAGTGTTGTGTTTTACTAGAGAACATTGCCGAAAGCTGCAACTTAAATTTCAAAAACAAGGTACTAACTAAAGCATTACACTACTTATAGATTTTTTACAAATAGATTCCGTAAGTTCTAAGTTATTATTTTTTGCTTGAATTGCCTGTACATATTTTAATAATATTATTAGCTCGTCATACAAACATAACTAATAAATGACAGCAAATAAAATTCATTAACAGTTCTTTTGAAGTCAGTTACGCGCAATTGTCGAATACCCTTCTGGATTTTTTCTCGTATTATAAATTCTAGCTGAAGAGACTAGGTCTTCTTGTTTTGCTCCTTATCTTGTAAAAATATTAGGCTCCTCTGAATACCTTAAGTGTATTATTTTTTTGTTTTTGCTTTAGGGCCAACCTGAAATAAAGGTCTATCACTATAACGAACTTTTTTCGCAGCATTATTTCAACTGCTTCCTTTACCAATTTGAATATTATGTAAACATCTAATGTGGCTCCCCCATTCTTTAAAATATTAATGCAAAATAGTTCATTCTCAAAACATTTACAGTAGTAACCTACTTCCTTAATTTCCTTCATAAATAAATTACCTGATGACCGTTCAGCGTCATCCACAAAAACCACTGTTTTTGGGAATGCTGAAGAATAAATTTTCAGTATTAGCTTCTTGCAGAATGAGAGAGAGTTTTCTCATAATAATTTTTTCGAACATGAAATATTTTCATGGGCAAAGGTTATTGGGTCATTCATGACCCTTCCTTTTTTTTATCAGTGTTGTACCATCAGTATAAAATTTTTTTCAATAACGATTCGATAATAAATTATAAAAATAAAATTGTCCCGAACACAAACATTGCATTTGATTTCCCTTACAGCGGAAGTCTGATTACTACCAACTGCTATCTGGAAATTTATTAAATTTCCCAGAAAACTAAACGTAAGTACTTGCTTTTGATCCTGCAACATTTTAACTTTTGCATCAATCTAGAATGGGAAACCATTATCGAAAGCGTTGCCTAGATCGCAAACTGATAACACAGTTTTCTTGCTTCTCAAAGGCCTGCATTATTTTCTCTATAAGTTTGAAAATTGCATCAACTGCACTGAAACCTGTTCTACAGCTAAACGAGTATTTATTCAATTATTGCTCTCCAATTAGATTACTAACTATTAAGGTTTAACTATTAAATTTTCTATTATTTTAGATATAAATAATAAAAATAGAAAATCAAAGTAGGCTTCACTTTTTTCCTTTCATTTTCTTTGCAAACTTTAGTCCAATATCCTCACTCCCTCAAGCAATTTAAATTCAGCTAATGAAATGTTAAATGAATTGGTTACATGGATTAAAGTGTATATTTGTGGCGGTTCAATAAAGTAGGAGCTAAACTATTAAACCTTTCAAAAAGGAAAGATCCGATCTCATTCAATCATTTCATTGCAGCTCATTTCTGACTGCGTGGAAAATTTCTGGTTGTATTTAATTTTGTTCTTGTTTTTTTAAAAATAAACTTAATAAAAGAGGATCTAATAAAAGTTGCTGTATTAAATTCACTTAATTTGTTTTTTTTTGTAAAATTCACTTTTACTGCAATTTCAGTTTTGATTAGTAATTTGAAGACATCGCACTGTAAAGAAAGCCAAATAGGTCAATGATGAGCCGTCCGATCTAGAGGAGAACCATCACTCAAAGGAAGTCAAACCAGGGAGAGGATTTGTATAGAGACAGTAGCTGATGGTTGGAGAACTTAGATTGGAACCCTCACTTCACCCGGCTGCAGGGCCGGATTTTCCTATAGGCTAATTAGGCTTTAGCCTAGGGCCTCAAGATCAAGAGCCTACATTCAAATTGTTAGCAAAATGAAAATTACACTATTCTAAAAACAGTGAACACTAAAACACTGAACCGTAAATAAGGAGTAATAAGGATTAATTCTACGCAGATGACTAAAAAACAAACATAAAAATGTAAGTTACAAACTTAAAAATGGGAGGTGAAAGGGCCTCATAAGTGGAATAGCCTAGGGCCTCTCTTTATCTAAATCCGGCCTTGCCCAACTGAACACAATCGCTTTTAAACAGAGGATAAAGCAAGACATTTTAATATTTCTAGATAGTAAAGATCAAGGAAGATAATGAATATATTACTAATTAAAAAAAATGAAACCTTAAACAGAAGATAAGTTTCGTCTTCATGTACCGTACTTAATCTGGACCCAAGATTGTAAATAAGAATCTAATGAACTGCACTTTCCCACAGAGGGACCTTTTTATGTATTACTACTCTGTTACTCAGCGTGTAACGTTAAAACAATCCATCATATTCTATGGCCACATGATTTTGGACGATATTGACCTCAAAGTCTACAGAAAGAAAGAGATATAGACAGACATCCCACCCAATTTGTAAATACCACTATTTTTTTTGTGTATCCAGCTGACCTTAAACCCAAAATATCTTCCATGGAACCTCCAAATGGAAGATTTGGCACAATTGCTATTCTTGTTACCTATAGTACAGTTGGAAGTATTTTTTTTTTTTTAATTTAAGGCGCGTCCACATCTAATGACATTGGCGCCCTGAGCTTTTTTCAGTGCACTGGCTCTTGTTCAGACAACTCAAGTCCAGCTGCAAGAAGTTCTTAAGAACAGCAAATATAAATGCCGTCAGATGAATTCGAATCTCCGCGTGGTAATCCAGAACCTACAACTGAGCTGATCCGTCCGCTAAAGATTGTAATTATTTTAATAAGTGCAAAAGATTAAATTTTGTTTGAAGCTTTTTATTACTTATTTATTGTTTTGTTAATTAGTAGCAAGAGCAAGAAGAAGCTTCCAATCATTCATTATTTAAGAATTGGTAATCTTTCCTTTCAATAGACTGAGAAAGCACAGGTAAAAGAAACGTAGAGTTTAAATTATTTAACCAAATAGCAGGGTAAAATCAGAATAATACTTTTTAATAAAACATCAAAAGAAAAGTTAGAAAAGCTAATATCATTTAATTATTAAGGACTACATCTCTTACACAAGGAGAACCTTAAACTCCAAGACTTAGAGCTATGATGAACTTTTAATTGCGCCCTCTAAAGCAGAATTCTCTTCTCTTCATTTTTGTTTATCTTAATAATTTTCCAAGTTTAATATTTATCCCATGTTATCTAATTGTGAAGTTGCGGCAGTTCTTAAAGGCTGCCTGCGTACACTTTATACACCAGATTAACTGTTTTATAAATGTTTATTTAGAAAATGACTAACATATTGCTGTATATCTTTTAAATTAATAAAATATACATAATTTATTTAATTATTTAAAGTAAATTTTGAGGGGTTCAGTAACTAAAAATTAATTTACCTAATGCGAACTTAGAATTAACTGTTTTGGTGAAGTGTAAAGGTGTGTATTTGAGGTTTTTTATTTTTTTTTTGTCCAAGAGCATCTTCATCAACAGCATGAAGCATGGAGGATTCGAATTCATCTGACGGCCCATATATTTTCTCTTCTTAAGAACTTCTTGCAGCTGGAATTTCCAGGAATAGACAGAGTTGTCTGAACAAGAGAACATTGGAAGCTGCCAGTGCACTGAACAAAGCTCAGAGCGCCAATGTCATTAGATGAGAACGCGCCTTAAATTAAAAAAAAAAAAAAAAAAATACTTCCTCCAACTGCACTATTTAACAGGAATAGCGATTGTGCTAAATCTTCCATTTGGAGGTTCCACGGAAGATATTGGGTTTAAGGTCATTTGTTCAATACTTCCTTGGACGCCATTTCAACCATAGAGTGATGTTCGTCTTTCTATTTAGTCCTTTATTTTAATACTCAGTAATCCTGTAATTCTCGCCACAGATCTCATCTTGCTATTTCAAAGTTAGTCGTTATATAACTCACCTCTATAGATAAGTAAGTTAGAATTAGATTTAGATTATTAGAACCATCACATAGCTTGACTTTTTGCATAAACAATCCGGTATGATGGTGTTTAGACAAAAAAAAAATTGTTTAATCTTAATATTTACGTTAGTTAAACAAGACCGCGCGAGCCTTTTAATTGATAGATACGTTAACTCTGTTCGACTTGTGCCGATGTTTTTTTTCGTCATTACTTCTTGAGAATTCTAGAGAGATTTGAACGGAAAATGCTCTGGAGAATGCTAGGTCGGAGGCCATCATCTTCATCTTCGTTTTTATTGCGTGGTATTTATTGGCGCGAAAGTACGAATTTACCAGCGTAAATGTATTTGTTAGTTCAAACGTATTTATCGGCAAGAATGCGGTAAGGACGTTTAGGTTAATCGAATTTTGGGTTGAAAGAAATTTTCATAAAAGTATTTCGAAGCTCCAGGTTGATACTCTTTAGGGTTGGTTAATTTTTTGGGATGTGCAGAAACATTAATTGAAAGTACATCACTTGGCATCTAGCTTGCAATGTGTTTTTATATTATAACACTCTTAAGTATCTTGAGAATAGTATATCAATAGTTTTAATAGCACTAACACACTTTTGATATTCGTTTGTGGCACAAAATTATCAAACACATTCAACTCGGCTAGATCGATGAGATAAGAGAGGATATTTGATGATCGTTTTCCAACAGCAGACCTGGACACCACCCTGACTTGCTGCGCAAGGTCTTGTTGTGGAAGCGAACAAGGTTAGGTATGCAGTAATCTAAACATTTAAAATCATTTTAAGAATAATTGAAAATTAGGATTTATCCTGCTGCAACTAGCATACCTTCCCAAGAAGGCTAACTTAAATTATAAAAATTAGCGCTACCCTGAGAGTATCGTCTAAATTCATGACTAGAACTACCCGGAAAGAGTAGTTTGCCATTTGGGGTGGCAAGGGCAGGAACGAATGCAAGGGTTTTCGAAGGAATTCCTTCAGAAAGATTCTCTACCTGATTGCCTATGTTGGACATGAACAGTCTACGCAGTCTCTCAGAAGTTACTGCAGTAATGAATATATTTTTAATTCTGCATTGTTAACAATAAAATTTACAAAGGCAGAAAGGAAAGTATACATTGTTGCATTGTGAGAATAAAGCGCCTTACAGTGTTGCGCTGGCATCCACTTGCCTCTTCTTCAACTTTCCCTCTGGGGATAACTTTTTAACTCGTATTACCCCTATAAATCGGCTTTACTTCCTACCCCTCTTCCGTCATCACCAAACCATTCCAGACTCACTCGCTGAAGCCTACAACACTTCTAGTCACACTTCTTGAGCTTCAAGCCGCGCTTTCCCAGTAATGGAATGCAAAATTATTTAAAGTATTCTAACTGAAGAGACGAAGTACGTTTCCACTGGAGCGTTAGACTTGTCTCCATAGGAATAACAAATATAACATGGTCTTGACACTTTTGTCTCCCTTCATCAGTTTTAACGAAGTAATATTTGTATGCAATGCCCAAGTGAGTCTTGCCTTGTAACTTATATCTTATTCTCACAAACTTTAGATGTAGAAGGAAATAAGTGTTAACTAGAAGACTGGCACACATCTGTTAACTGCTAGTCTGCCAACTTAACAATGATAATAATGGAATTCCGTTTCTACTTTGTCCGCCCTGGAGAGCAGCTACAGCAGACTAAATGGCTAAAGTTCCTTTTTGGAGACCAAGATCCATGGTAGGATTGCAGCGCGTTAGGAAAAAAAAGCAGAAATACCAGTTTGGAGGCCTCGCGAGTACGGAAAGGTAGAATTGTTCATCAGCTTTCTCGAATCTGAAGGGCCAGACTGGAAAAGACAAACAATAGAATGCTAAGACTGTCACAAAATATGTATAGCAGAAACATCGCTATAAAGACTGTACCAACACTCCTTCGACACTAAACTAAAAAAGAACACCACCTCCAGGAGAATGTAACAATGGCTATGTGGAGTCTGGAGTCAACTTGACTCCAAGTCAAGTAATCTCCCATTTACAGATATTTTTATTTAAAAAAGTACGTCTCAGAAGGATCTAAAGTCTTGGCTATAGGTAGCGTACTATTGTAGTTTACAATACTTATGTCTAGACTGAATGTAAATAGGGAAATGTAAAATGCACATAACTGCAAAATGAACTACCATGAAGGATACTTAATGATTTCATGAATACATGAACGCTTCGCCCTTCGTTCGCAAGACAATCTCTAAGCTGGATCGAAGCATTAGGCAGATAACAGTGAATACGTACGAAGATTATGAAATCCGCATAACATATATACATATATATATATATTCCTTTTTACAGCTACCAGAAGGCCGTAATTTCCCATCTTCAAACGTCACAAACGGGTGTGGAAAGATTCTCATCTTACTTTTCTAGCAATATCCTAGCTAGCAGTGGAAATTGTATCTGGACCCTTTCGGCCATTCTCACGCACATATTCATATAATATATTTTAGTGAGGCAAAAATTGCGCAGCAATTTCCGTATTACATTTCACTATGTATGCATATTATGTATCTCTGGGCAAGAGAGATACTTCAGGCCAACCATCACCTCTTATAGTTTTATATATACATCCTCAAATGAAAACATAAAGAAAATAAATTGGATTTTTCTGGCATTTTTTCTCCCAAGTCCAATATTCTTGATAAAAATTAATACTTTTTAATTATTTCATAAATATTTTTTAATAAATAGAATTGAAAGGCATGCAGTGTAGCCTTGCATCCTTGGAGAATGCTCTTCTGATAGGTAAAAAGATGTAGGATAGCTGCCTACCGGGTTGTGAGGACAACACAGAATCTATTAAAAAATGGCCCAGCGATATCCAGTTTTGGCCATGCAAACGTGCAAGATAGGGTTCGCCAACACTTTTCTTGTCAGACAAAAGAAGAACATGAAGAAGTGGATAACATTATATATACTAATAGTTACATCCATCTTCTTAGTCTTGACTTTCTACTTCGGACCGGCATTTGTTTCGGCATGCGGAAAAAAATTAAATGACTTCAACCAGGCAGACACTGGACCCCTAACCCATGGAATGGGACCTGCAAAAAACCAACGTTGGTAGAAAGATGGTATGCAACAGTCTATTAAAATGGGCGTTGTATTAAACCTTAATTAAACGATTAGTTCTTTACTACAAACACATTAACTAAAATGAAATCAAGTAATAAATAGAATTTTAAAGAATTTTAAATTAAAGACGTACACTCAATCATTTCTCTTCAAGCAAAAAGCAAAGGAATATTATGTGATCAAATCGGGAAATCAACTATTAATAAAACTAATTTTTTATATTAAAATGAGATAAAGAAAATAAAATTTAGCAAAGTCAAAAAATTACAAAGAGATTTAGTTGATTAAATTTCTTATTATAACGTGCTGCTAGATAAGTCCCAGGGCTTTGCTTTTCATTCGGAACTTAATATAAATCCCTGGCTAACAAATCCCTGCCTTAATCCCTCTTGAATGTCTCAACTAATTATTCCCAGAATTTTCTCATGCTTTTGACTGTTCATGTTTTTTTTTTCTTTTTTTTTAAAAAATCTAGTTTAATTTTCATAGTAATTTTCTTTTATCTTTTACTTCCAAAAATTTTACAGAAAATTTATACAATCTGTTGAGACTAATTTTCAAAATTGTTGTAGCAGATGAGGAAAGAGATCTCATTTTTAATAAAGGCAATAACTAGCAACAATATGGAAGAAAATTGTCATAACATTTTTAGAATCATGCCCTAAAGGTTTATGATTCTAGATTCAAAGACAATCTGACAACTTATACAATTACAACAGGAGAACCTGTAGCGAGCGTTTCGAAACAAATGCTTTCAGTTGAGCCTGGATTGAAGATGCATTGCGATTTTGCAACTCTGTAGCTAAGAGTGGTTACTTTATATGAGTAGCTAGGGAAAACTTAAATCAGTGAAACTTCTCCGAATGAACTCTTTCCTAATGTCGGACTTTTCTGTTCATGGTCATGGGTAAAGGTCATCATGAGAACATATTGAATATGTCTAACAGTGAAAGAACTTCCTTAAAATTTTAATTTAACTAAAAATCAAAATATTTTATATTTCTTGCCAATTAAAATACCATGAAATTTTACGTAAGAAGCTGTGTCTGGTAATACGCATAAATTTCCTATTAAGTGTTGCCAAAATCTATTAGTTGTAATTTTTGTAAAGGCGGAGGTTCTATTGAAGAATTTGTTAAGTTTTCGATTCCAATTAAACCTAAGATCCACAAGTAATATAATTCGGAAAAAACTAATTTTCATTTTCCAATTGACCCGTGTCTCTTGAAATGATAAACAAATTTTCATAATAAAAAATGTACAGCAACTGAATATTCAAATTAAATAACGTTTTCTGTTCAAAATGATAGTGTCATTAAAATGCATCTCAACTCTCCGATAACTTCCGATGGTAGAGGAAAGCTAAGCCTGCGAACACACAATAAGACCCAGTAACCGCAACTGCAATGGAAAACTGCATAAATGCAAGGGACTGAAAACAGGAGCGCCAGATTTAGATTAAAAAAATCCTTGAACGTTCAGACTTGGTTAATTCTTGGAGCACATTTATTCTAAGAGATATTTTTTATCCAAGCTTTTTGCATGCTCAAAATATAGGTAGTTTATACAGGATCCAGGGGAAAAAGTCACAGAATTAAAGAACAGGACAATCTTAGCACTGGGATTGCATCCTTCCTTTATAATATTAATAGGGAATAAATATTTAAGTCAAATTCCAATGTGAAGAAAGTTTGTTGAACGGAAATAACATTTTATGGTTTCTGTCATTTGTCTGTTTAATTCTAAGGTTATGAAACCTTCATAATGTGAGTTTTCGAATTTTACACACTTGCCATTAACATTCCTTACACAAATTTCTTTGTTTAACTTCCACTGCAATTAATTTGTGATCTTTTTTGCGATTTTTTTATGAATAACCGATATAGAAGACTAACAAAAACCATTAAAAAAAAATTACGCTTTTGGGTGTTACTGTTTCCTTGTTACTGTTAAGATTTTTAAGAGGCGTTTTTAACCGTATTACATCATTCTTCTCTAAAAGTACCGTCACATTATTGCAAACTTACATAGAACCGTACTACTATAGGAATATTATTCAAATTGATTACTTTTTTTTTTAAAAATAATAAATAACCGAAATGAAGGTATGCATGGCTGTAAGGTTATAAATGCCGTAAAAGGAAATTCCTTCTTTTTCGACCTCTTATATAACTTCTAGCATCGTGAATTGTCATCATTCTAGAAGCCAACAAACCAGAATAGTAAAGAAAGAGCGTCTGCACTCTATACAGAGCAGACCGAGTAGTAGGGCAATACTGAGAAGAATGTTTAGGGGTTGGAAATCCTATAAAAAGCAAAGCGCTTCGGTTATTGGAACAGAGCGTACAAAGGGGACCTCTGATATACACATCCACCGTTCTGATTTGCACTTAATCGAATACGCATCAGAATTTCAGGTCTGAACGGTTCGCCGCCTTTCCTCTACATTTCGTTTTCCTTTCTTTCAATTCTTACTTCTCTTACAGCAGAAAGTCCCCTCGCTTTCAGCATCAACTACAAGAACTTAATAACTAAGATGCAAGTTGGGGGTGAAAGAGAGAAGCAATGTTCTAATTGATACCATTAATTAACATTCATTAATTTACACAAACCAACAGTTCTTTTACGAGAAAAAATTGGTTTAAACAAAAGTGACATCTGTATGAAATTAACATAGTTTCATGGGAGGAATTAATCGGTTCTTTTGGACTTTTTCTAGAGCAAAAACTGTGATATTTCCTGCCGAATCAAAAAGTATGCATCCTAAGTCAATGCAAATTAAGGAAAAAACAATATCATTTCCAACGTCACTAAAACTTAAATGAAATCCTTCCTAGTGAGTCAACGGGGCTAGCAGCTGTTTACCACACACATCGTTGATCGAACGAACATCTCCCCATCAAACATTCATAGTTTCAAATAGTCATTATCAATGACTCGGTACATCCAATTCTGCTTTGAACCACATAAACAATTGTGATAATCACATCTAACTTCTTCTTGGCGGCTAATCTATTTTAGGAAATACAACAGGGTTTCAGTAGGATAATGAAATAAGGAAGAGTTCATAAAAAAGCAGTACGAGTTTGATGGATGAAAACTGCTCTAATAACCAAGCGAAAGAATTGGCATTAGATATAATTCTGCTTTAGCAGACATCAGTCTGCCAGTTTTTCAAGGGACAACCAGGTGCCTCTGAATTTCTTGAAAAAAAAAAAGAGGGGCACCATCGAGATGTACCTTTAATATAGCGAATCAGATAAAAAATTCACCTTTTAACAAAGGCAGGTTGGACCGTACTTTTTAATTGGGTGAGACACTAAGGTTTGCAGGGCAACGAGACTACTAACAGGTCCGTTTGCAAAACCTTCAAAGTCTGAATCGTTGCTACTGGGTGTACCATGCTCGTGTATTCAGTTCGTGCGACATTTAGTCATCTTGGTCAATTGGAACGAGTTCCGACTTGCTTTCGCCTAAGTCTAACACACCAGTTGTTCTTGCCGACAGTTTGCGCCAGCAAAACATGACCAACAAGATTAACTAGATACTTAAGCGCCCAATTGGAGTTTTGGATCCTACCTAAACAGATTGATACGGAAGAGAAATAGATACTGGAGGCCAACAATAAGTGAAATTAATCATTAATAGAAATGGATTCATATTAACCCGAAGCTTAAGAGTTCCCAGGCGAAGATTCCGGGTTCGAATCCAGCTATTGGCCTAAAATTTTCTTACATCCTGACTGCTTTGTTGCATGTAACAAAAGAACATTGTCCGGAGGTCTGCAGTGTGCTGTAAAAGGCTCAGGGTCTACATTTTCAATATTTGACGCGCCTTAAAATTAAAAAAAATAAAAATAAAGAACAGCGGAGGACGCGGTAGATTAGGTTAGTAGTAGAGAACCAATAATTATGCCATCATTCAGGTGGAATTTAAATTTATTAATTACAATAAAACTAATATTGATTACTATGAAGGAACCATGAAGGAAAACTGCATACAGAAAGTTGAAATACTTTTTAATTTCCCAAAAACTGTCTGCATCAAATTAATGATTCAATTAAAAATAAAAAACTCTGGAGTAAGAATAAAATTAAGTAGATGGTATAAGTTAGGTAATTATAAGACAACACTCTGGAATGTTTAATTAAATTTAAGAATTTTCTAGAAGATGGTAACTGGAAAAGAGTGTCACATTGGAGAACAAATAGGTCTGTAGTCTTCTATCTTCCAAAAAAGGACAAATTGTGACCGTCATTCAAGACTAAACTGGCATAAATTTAATTAAGGTTATATATCAGTGTTTAGTGCTGCAGACTGCGGAATCATGCAGACAATTCCCTAGGTGTTAACATTAGTTGGTATGGTTTCTAAGCTGCACGGGTTGTAGAAGCGGTTTTGCTTCTAGTAAAGACAATTGTAACCAAGAGACGAGTGGTAGGTAAAACAAAGCCAGTTAATCTCTAGCTATTCCCATATCAAATTACCGGAACCTCAGTCTTGCTTGACAACAGAGCGCATGGAGGGGAGAGTACAGAGTGGCCTTCTGTATTATCCTTGAATCCTGCCAGAGAACTTCCGAAGAACGGAGAGGACGAGAGGGTCCCTACTGTTTTCTAGTTAGCGTCACACAATCTCTCATCCTCTTGGCTTCACGCCTTCATTTGTCAGTAATATCCCTTTGTTTCATCGGCTACGTTCCAAATAAGGGCCACCCTTCTATACAAGTACTACAACTATTTCTCTATTCTAACTATTCCCCTTCGATTCGTGCTGTGCTCAAGAATTCCACAAGCCTTGGAAATTGGGTTAGAGGAAGCGGAAATAAATTTCATTAGATAATAAAGCTTTACTAAGGGAACACTTCTGTTTAGTTTGAACGGCCCCTCTTTACGCCCCGCTGGCAATTTAATAAGTACGTTGCAAGAAGTTATTGATCTTATAGATTGGTTTTTAATACCAACACCATAACAAAGTATCTAATCAAGTGATTTTCTATCAACTTTAGCGTAATCGATCGAGCGTAGTAAATATATTTGAAGCTCTACATTTTTTCAAATTCCTCTCAGGAGTTCAGTTTTTTTCTGCAAACGCTTCATTTCTTCAAAAGACTATCTTTCGTAATCTGCAAAATGGTTACATTAGGTGCTTAGGTTAGGTTTTTATATTTAGAATACTGTAAATTTTGAGAACTGTAGAAGTGTAAATACTTATATTAAGCTTTTAAGATATACATTGAAATAGCTGATATATTTTAATTATTACAAATTTTGTAGTTTTATTTTTAAGTAAAATTTTTTACTTTATGTTAGTTTTTTATATAATTCCAACTGCTAGCTACAGCTTACAGGGGATTATGTAAAACCAACATAAAATAAATAAATAATTTTTCAATTGTAATCTGACAATTAGAGTAAGGGAAAGATGGGCGTTTAACATCCTGGCTTTGTAAAAGATCAACTTCTGGGAGAGAAGGTTAAGAATGAAAGAAAAACAGTAAAAAAATCTCATATCCACCCTTCTCAAACCCCAAATTTGGTCCAAAGGTAAGAATGGAAAACATGGCAATAAAATAGTTAAACATTGCTAAAAGGAAGGTCTCAACTAATTTTCTCTTTCAACACCTGAAATTATTGGCGCCATGAGCTTTTTTTAGCGCGCTGCCGGCCTCCGAACAATGTTCTATCCTTTCAGACAACTGTGCATTACCGGAAAGTGAAATTTGAGAAGCTCCTTGGAGGAGAAAAATCCAAGGATACAACTAGTTAAAATGTGATTTGATGCACATATTGTAAAAGGGGAGAGATAGATTTCATTCTGACAGAAAATAAGTAAACGTCACGTTTAGAGGGCGCTGCGAATAAAGGGGCTTGTTAAAAAGTTTCTCTAGATTTCCATGGCAACTGGGAAGCTCACTTTTAATTAGCACCAACTCTAGAGAGAGATGCAGCAGCCTGTTAACAATCTTCAGACGTGTGACCCTACCTAGCAAAAAGTGTCATAGCGTTAACTGATTTAAAAAGGGAAAAAAGTAGGCTATTCCAGGTGGTAAGTGTTCCACTCCTTCCGCTCGTATTAGCATAAAGACAGCCACTGCTGAAGCGAGTCGCCGTTAGTTAACACCTACACAGAGAACAACCCCCGCATTACTGGCGCTATCAAACAGGAGTCAGTGAAATGAGGTATTCTGTAAAGTTTAGCCTTTACAAGATGGCAACCAAATTGCGTTGGACATTAAATAAAGAATGTATGTAGGAGAGCGTGTAATAATAGCCATTATCTTACGTCTTTAGCACTTAATCGCCGTAAACAGCCTTTCTACGAAACGTATGCTAGACATTGTTTATTGCGCATTTCAAATTCACAAACCTGTATTTTTTTTTAAATTAATAAATACAACATTGAAATTTTTACATGTTAATCATAACATTTTTAATTTAGTAAATTCAATAAACTTTGTTTAAACACTTTTATAACTTCCGTAGTCTATTTCACTGTAATGACCACGGAAAGTGGTCCCTAGTTACTGATAACCCTGTCCATCACCGGGAGGAGCTGGATTTGAAACTGGACTCCGCGTGGAATTAATTAAGAAGCAAGTCCCTTCCCACAGGAAAAATTATTAATTTTTCTTTTTTTTCAATTCAAATGCAAACCAATTTTTTCTTTGTGATTTTTCTGCGCAGTAAGACTTTAATTTTTAGATTTTAGGGACTTTTGCAAAAAAAAAAAAAACAACAGAAAAACAGGTTCTGAGTTCATCCGTCAAGTGATGTAGCCCAAGAATGAATGTAAACTCCATCTTGAAATGCAGATCTAGAACTGTAATACGAATTTTTCTATAACCTAGACTTTAAACCAGTAATAATTATAAAATTTAGCTATTTTTCAAAAAATTTCTATTTCTTGTGGAGTCATCTTTCATTTTTCAGCATGATGCACCTTTGGAAACCCCTAAAATTTAAAATAGATTGTCAATATGAACTTCACTAAAAATTGTACTTCCATGTAACGTATAAAATACAGTATCTAATTTATAAGCAAGTATTAGTAAAACTGAGTTATCGTTTCTGTAGACAGTAAACCTCTTGGTACTGCTGAGAAATATCAGCTAAACTTTATTTATTGACTGGAAGATGTTGAGCTCTCCTGGGTATCCTGCTAAATAGTATAACATTCCCAAGTTCAAACTTTAAATTGAGTTCATAAACTTAAAGGAATTAGTTTCAGTCTAACTAAGAAACTTGCATCATTAGAAATGAGGGTTGTAATATAATGATTTGTTTATTTCAATTTAATTTAAATAACTTTATATAAATTTTTTTATTAGACACTCGGCCTTCCTAAAAAACATATAATTGTTTAAGGATTTAATTAGTACTAAATGAGTTACTGAAATCCCGAAATGAAGTAAACCACTACGCCAGATTGCGACCAATCGATTAGATCTAATTAGAAATTTAAATCGATTAAATTTATAAAAAATGTTAACTGTAACGATTTACTAGAGATTATTCAATGCAGCAGAAAAGATCTAATGAACATTGTGACGCTAATTAACCGGATATGCACCAATGGTTCACCACGAATTTAACATGAAGGTAATTTGGCAGGAACAATGTCAATAGTATGGAATTGAAAAGACCACAGAGTCGCATTAACTTAGGGATGCTCCTTTGTTCAACGCCGATTGAAGGTGATGGAGGTGATTCAGGGGTATAAGTTTATAATCCTAGAGAATCTGTAGGATTTAAAGAAGTACTGTAACGAGATTGCTGGGTTTAAGAGCAGCAGTGAGGATAGATTGATCGGGAATTAGTAGGGATTTCCTACCTGGTAGGAAAGAGCCCTCTCATGATCTAGGTCCTGTATCTTAGTGCACCCCAATTAAGAGAAGTTGACTTATACAGTGGTAACCTCAGTCGAAAGATTTAGATGTGTGAAAATGTAGTTACATTAAGAGTTAACAATGAACATCAGTAGATCTTTTACGTTGAATGTCCTAATATTAAAGGTAATAGGAAGTCTAATTAGTACTTGATATAAACTAAATTTAAGCCGTTTTTAATTTTACAGTCTAACTAAAGAGATTTAATTGATAAACCAGGATCCAATTTCTTCCTGACGAAGAAAAGTACTGAACGCTCGGGCCAACATCTTTTATCCAGCAAATGCTTTTGCTCCTCTAAACTATAGAAAGATAACTTTTCAAAGCTACACTTCCAGTAAGAAAGAAAAACAATCTGTCAAGTTGCAATCTCATGCAGGTCACTGCTGGCTCAACTAAAGCATTTTAAAGAAATGTTTTAATAGCATCTAATTTTTTCTGAGTGCGGAGCAGTATTCTTTGACAAGGTCAGCTGTAATGAAAATTAAAGTGAACAATCAATTCAACGTTGTTTGCACCGCCTAAATGGTAATATTTTACAAAATTAACTCTCAGTATATAATTAAATGCAAACAGAATTATGTAAACATTTTACCTTCTTCAGTGAGGTGTGAACCATCTGCACTGTCGTCCTTGCCAACTGCACATAAAGAAAATGACAATTAATCATCAATGGTAGGCTTATGTCCCTCAAAATAAAGCCAAATTGTGGGTTCCGAGTACTTTATTCGGTTTCACTAATACAGCCAGAAGCTGGAACCCTGTATGTTCGTGGCAGAGAGAAAGATGTGAACAAATGTCACACTAGGTGGCAGTTAATGATAGTTTGGGATTTAACCATACTTACAGGCTGCATCGAGTGTAACATTATCAGTTCGCCACTGAATGCACCCACATCACACGATTCACTTTACATTCCACCTCTCTAGTGCACATTATTCCCTCTCTCTCCCACTTAGCCCACTGAGGCTGCTGTGTGGATATAATCACCTCGAAAAGACCACTGTTCAGTGGCAGGAGTAACGTAATGCTTGATGTGAATGTTCGGATGGGGAAAATTCCCCAGCAATAGCCCTCCCAGCTATTATGATGAAAGGGGTTTGATTTAGGAGGGCTACGCCCACTTGCAATATCATGGAACTATCTACATAGTATCTATTATACTTTGGTAGAACTTTATAAGTCGTGTAGCATACACTATTATTTTGGAAGGGATAATCCTGAGAGTTAACAGTTTTAGACCCATTCGTGTCTCACTGTAACACAGGCGGAAGGAAGCTTTCCTCAATTGGTAAAACAACTCACTCAAGATACTAAGGGAAGAAGTTCGAGGAGGGAAAATAAGAGCTAGCTACCACTTTCTCACACCAAACCTTAAGCTACTTTCCGCAAGGAAGACGTATCCTGCCTTAATGCATGGGAACCACCCAGGTTTTCTTATAGAGGGGAGCAGGCAGGTTCAGATGACCACCCTCTAAAGCGCTATCATCCCTCCTCTCAAGGTAAGTTACCCCTTCACTCTACTACTTTATATTGACGAAGGCTTTCCATAGCGGTCAAACACCCTTGCAAGCCTGCGGTAACCAGGAATGGCTTCTTAATCGGAGGAGGCACCCGGTATCTCCGAGACAAAAACTATAACTAACCATTAGACAAACCGAAAAATTTGAAATTTTGGTTATTCAAGTTTATATTGTAAGAATGAACAGTTCTTGATCAGTAACAAACATGCCAATGAAAATGTAATATCAAATATTTTCAATCTATCTGTTGAGAATATTAAAGTTAAGTGATTAACATCGTTGTTAAATATGTACAGTCAAGTGCATAATGTTGTAACGGGGTACAGTTAAATTACCCCGGGAAGTCTCTGCCATCTTTGAAAATTTCGCGAATTAAGAGCTTACAAAATTAAGAGTGAAGGAGATTCAGAGGTTAATAATATAATTGGTCAAGTGAAGTTCTTAGTGGTGTGTTGGGTTTTTCGAGCAAGTGAAGAATCCTCTCCTGGAGTGGAGAAATTGGGTTTACACAGCTTACGCCTGATCAGGTTGTTAGAAGAAATTATATTTTGTTTGAAAAGAGTAAAGGACATGCTTCTTATTGTACTTATATTTTTAATATTTCAATATTAAATAATATGAATCTAATTCAAATCTGTTTTTACAGCTGTAGAGAAACTTTGGTTTTCTAGTCCATTAATAGAAAGAGTAAAAGAATGGTGTCTAGATGAAGAATATTGTGCGCGTAGTGTAAAATTAAATGTTTTAATAAGATTACTTACAGGGACAGGCGCCTCCTGTACAATTGGCCGTTACAGAATCCTTGCCATAACAGAATTTGCCGCCATTCGATGGCGAAGGGTTGGTGCATGAACGTCTTTTGTGATGCCGACAATCAGAACCGCAAGAACTCCATCCTGACCAAGTGCTCCATCGGCCGTCTACCGCTGTAAAATAATAACATTACTTTAGTCATGCCTAATTGTGTTAAGGCTTTTTATAAAATGTGACATATTTTTGGTGACTATTAACGCCCCCAATATCAAAGGTGAATATTTATTTACCTTATTTTAAATTTACACAAAAAAGGAAGCTATAATAATAATAATAATAATAATAAAAAGAACAAATATTTCTGCTTAGGTGAGCTTGAATTTTACTCTTTTATCTCAAATTATGCGATTTATTTTTCGAGTTGTTTAGTCGAGTTTAAAATACTCGTAATTGCTCCACATAAAGCTTTAGTTTACAATAATTCACTACAGTCACCATAAATTAACCAAGTAAGTTTAGGTCTATTCTTTCAGGTAGACTTTAAGCCCAACTAACAAATTGGGTTCGTAGACGAAGCCTTTAGCTGACACATTAATTAAAATATTTTTATCAACCATAGACTTCAACCAGTTAATAAACAGGTTCGTCTTTATCAAAAACGTCAGACTGCAGTAACACACTGTTTATTGTACCATACAAACGCTGATTACAAGAAAACTGAATTTATACAGAACAGTTCTCTAGGTGCATTCTTTCACACTTAAAAGTTTACACTAACAGCTTAGAGACTGAATCGGGCCATTCGCTTTTTGCGAATTCGTTCGAATTTTCCAGATCAATCAGGATGATCAAACTGTCCTGTAAAATCTGTCGAAAGTTGCCTCGACCAGTATAGTTAGAACTCTCAACTAAATCGTGCAGAAGGTGAATTGGAGTTCGTAAGGTGCCTAACATGTTCTCTACAAATAGCGCTTCTGAACTATAATACTGCAATACTTTATTAGAAATGACTCATATAATGTAGTGGCTCCGATGTATCCATGAGCCTCCACCTTACTGACTACATACTGAGGCCGATGTCGTAGGTGAATACAATGGATTTTAATGATAGCCCTGTTCAAGAAGCCTTCCGAAAGATTAGCTGAAAGCTCGCCAGCCACTGATATTATTCTCGTTTAATGAACTAAGATCGTAATCTTATTAAAGAAGATCTTTTAATCAATATTTCTGTTAAACGAATAATGACTCACAGTGAAGCTTAGCTTCAAGGACTACACCGTGGAATTGATAACAAAGGAATCATTGAACCAACTTTGAGAACAAATCTATTTATCGCTTCTTTCAAGGACTAGCAGTGAAATTGATACCCTAAGAGATTGGATCTGCAAAGAAGAAGAGGGAATTTCCTCCCGTACCCTAATAGTATTTTTTACATCAAATCCTACGAATTTGTTAAAACAGAATAAAGACTAACATAAGCGACTAAAACTGTGGCGACAAAAATTGAAGAAAATATTGGCGAACTTGACAGAAAACAGTTCGATTCTTCGATGGATAAATCATAAGAATCATCCTAATCCTAATACTCTGGAAGAACGTACAAAAAACTCTGGAGTGACCGACGTAGATTGTATATAAGAGAACCCACTACACACTGTTATTACTTATTTTTTATTTATGTACCTAGCATTTTTTTGTGATAGTAAAAGTAAAGTGATGCCACTTGGAAGCCGAGTTAGAGAAGCGCTCTGCTAAATTATGGTTTATTGTGACACTGGGTTCGATTCCTGAACAAGACGTTAAATGAGAAAATTAAGTATTTTAGTTATATGATTCCAACCATTCTACTAATCGGAAGGACATAAAACCCGCCTGAAAAAATAAGCAGTACTTAAATTTTACTGTTACACAAAACACTAGGTACTTAAAATAGAGAAGAGGTACTAAAAGTGTGTTGATTGTTCTATAGGACTACGTATATCAGTGACTCCATAGGATTTCTAGTGATTCTTCCATATGTAATTCAGAAATAATAAGGCTTATTTCGGACAATAGGGGCGCTAATTTCCTTAGCTGTCGACGGGCCAAAGAGAAAGAAGTTTATCGAAGAGAGGACTCTAAGAATGTAGATCCGAGGTCTCCCTTAAACACGAAACCTTAATGACTGAATCAGGCTCTCCTCAATGACATGTGTAACCTCACACACTTCAGTTTCTCTGAATCAAACCGTAGACCACAGCATCTTCGTAATCTCATTGGTCCTAAGATATGCACTATTCGAACTTAATGGGTCCATACTAGAGAAAACTGTTTGGGAAAAAATTAATCTTTAAAAAATGAATTAATCAAAACATTTACCAGCAATTCGTATTATATCTACTTGCTCCACAAATACAGAAGTTATGATATAATCAATTTCTAAGAGGATTTATTAGGTTAATATATTTACAAAACAATGTTCATTAAAGGGAAATATAATTTTGTTTGATATCAGCCAAAACCTTGCTGATACTACTCATAATGAAAACCAACTGAAATACAATGCACTGAAATTGGTGTAGAAGCAAACAATGCGCATTACAAGCGACATCGCTACTGTCCATTCTCAGCTTTCCGGTTCCTACTGGCTACCTTTAGGTAATAGACGGCTATAGAGAGAAGAGCGAGAGTTAGCTGAATGGGTGTGGGATGAACCATTAATTATCAAAGGGTGAATTAATAGAGGCAGGGTGACCTTTTGTGACGAGGCCCTGTGAACTCGGCCGCACGCTCTCATTCGGAGAACTGGAGGCCATTACTGCTACATTACTTCCTCCAACAGAGAGACCGCAATGTATTAATCACATCTACAATACCTGGCGGCCGGCCGTTAAGCAAATCTAAAAACATCCCGTACCTAACACATTCTCAGTTGGGCGTTCACCATCTCTTTGGTGTTACATGCTTTCACAATCCCTTATAATAAATTATATTTCCCGCCCAACCTATACAAATGCTGTTAAGAATGACTTCTCCCCCCCCAAAACCCCAATTTTAATTGTCTCGATGAAAGTGAAGTATTAATTAAAGCGCTAATGCAATTGTGAATTAATTAGTACAAAATAAACACAAAAGTTAACGCATTTTCTTTTCTTTTTTTTGCACTTACAAGTGATCAATGGAGGTCAGCAATAAACTCGAAGTGCCACGTTAGAATTCTCTGTTCGGAGAGAGATGTGTGGTCGCCAGACGAGGGGAATCGCTTGGGATTGTGAGCTAGGATTTGCTTAGGATTGCTTTCAAATAGTGGGTGAATTAAGTTTGAACAGTGTTATGAAATTTTTTGTAAAACTTCTTAATTAATGAGAGGTATTTTGAGGTAGAAGTGAAAGTATTTTGAGGTAGGAGTGAAGCATCAATTTCGATAGTAATTTGGTGCCTAAATAGTCAAAAAATGTAAAAATGTGGGTGTAGTTCTAGCTCAGTCAACAGGCTAAACTTACATTTTTTAAAAAATTTTTTAGGGGCAAATGTTGGACTAGTGGTCAAGACCGTGGATTTGTGATTGGAAGATGCCCAGTTCGAATCCTGCGTTTTATTTGTTAGGAATAATTGTTTACAATAAAGTATGAGCTTCCGCACCCGTCCACGACACGTAGTTGGACGTTAAGCCCCGCTTGAAAAAATGGCGATACTTTTTTACGTTACTCTTTTATTTATTTTTTAAAAGATTTTTTGGCAATTTTAAAAATAAACTAGCTTCAAAGAAAGTTGCACTGACTTCGAATCAAACATCCGACATCCGATAAGCAAAGTCTTCTTTTAAGAAATTTGTTTTGACTTATATAGGGTTTCCTTTCATTCAATAAAAGTAAATCGTAACGAGAGGAGTTATCTATATTTAATAATCTGAATAGACTGGCAATCAATAAAAATCAAAATATTGACAAAAACTGGGATCTTAAAGAATAAATTATCTCTCTTGAACTTTCATAAAAGATGAAAGTTACAAAAGTAAGATCAGGCTTAATAGAGTTCCAGTTCTCTTTCTCGCTATATTTTAATTGCTTAAGAAAAATTAATTTTTTAAAATGCATAAAATAAATACTTTCTATTTTGAAAATAACTGATATTTTTAAACATTATCAATGAAATAAATAAATTAACTTAATCTAATCATTTGAATGCTATTAAATTATCTGGAATGTAAGTGCAGTACGATAACTAAAGTACGATTAACTGCCTTGTTTTAATGAATATCGCACGAGGGCATCTCGATTTTTGTATCTAGATGCTTTTACTACATAGGAGATATCTAAAAAAATCATCATTTTCAAAATAGAATGAATATTTTATTCATTTTATTTATTTATTTTTTAATAATTCAAATATTTACAATTAAATGGTCAGGTAGCATTATACGTAACAGCTGATGTAGTATTTTGGGCAACATTAGTATCAGCTGAAAGTGGAAATGCTGGATAAATCACATCTGATTGGTTAAATCATATAAAATTGATTGGTTAAAATTGGTTGTTGAGTTTATGAGCGAAATAATCGCTGTAATAAGGATTTTATTGATTGAAATGGTAGAAGTTGTACAAATTGATTAGCGGCTAAGCATTATTTAATTAAATATTGTACTATTGGTGCCATTTAAAGTAGACTATGTCTCGTGACTGGTTTCCAATAAGACAAAGGGACTCGTGTGAAATTTTCATATAAACAAAGCAGTCGTTTAATCAATTCACGTTCATAACACAATGATGCATTAAGAAAGTTTAATATTAATTGGATATTTAAGACAAAGATTAAACACAGTTTAATAATTTGGGACGTTAGGCAATGAAAGAGAGAATACTAAGAGTTAGATGGTAAATGAGTTAGTTGACGAAATACACGTGGAATACCCTGAAGCAAAGAACTTAGATCGATTGTCGCATCAACGCACAAACATATACAATTAAAGTAAAATCTCATTTTCTCTCTTTCATTGGAGGCAAGACTAAACAATGTGGTGGTTGGATACATTGCTGAGTTGTACCACCATCATCATGTTTACAGCAAGAGAGCGTTACAGGATCTGCGGAAGTAGATAAAGGAGAAGTTAGAGAACAAATACTCACACTTATATGTACAGCTTGGAATGATCTGTTTTAATTAACGTGGAATGTTTGCGGTCGTTGAATGTGGCGGCTCTGTCAATAGACTACAGAGTGCCAGTCTAAGACCTAGAGGAATTGCATGAAGAGAAGTGTGATGGAGAAGAGGACGAACTGTTAGGGTAAGCAAGGCATTAGTACATGTCTTAGAGTCAAATGAGGTAGTTGCTATAGGTATATTGAAGCTGGCAACTTCCGGCATCGATGTACGAACTGGCCGGACCCTATTGCATATCCATGAGCCAGAACCAATACCTCTTACTAATACTACTTCTGCCCACCCTTGCCGACCTCGGGCTGGCTATATCAAACCTTTGGAGGAGTTCGCCATCCACTTACAGTTCCATTTCCATCTCACTCTAAATACCATTCTCATTCCCTCTTCTAATATCGATCCTTGAACAAATATCAGAAGGACACAGCCAGCTTGCCTACTTCTCATAGGCTATCTTGGGCAAACATGTTGGACACGTACACACATCTGCTACTACTTCCACAACCCATCATACCCAACTGAACATCCCAGCTCTCAAGTTTTCTTTTCTATATCGTTGCCAATACACAGTCATACCTGCGATCTAATGTTGACCAACAATCCGTTTAAGTGCTGCGGAAGTTTTCTTTATTTTTTGTTTCAACCGCAAATAAAATATTTTGTTATTGTAGATAGCAATGGAGTTCAGAAGGAGAGAGTACGGTAACATTTCACCATTTTCTATTTTCAATCGGAACGTTTTAAGTGCTCTGCCTGCCCAAGAACCTGGGGTCAGGTTGGACTTTGACCTGCGATCTCCTGTGGGAATCCATGCATCACCAGCTAATACCATTACCTATATGTTGCTACTATCACTTTAAAAAGAAGAATAAATAACGAAATCTAATTATTTGTCCTTTTAAATTCCTCTTTCATTTAAAAGTTGATAAATCTTAGGATATACTCACTAGTGGATTCGTTTTGGAGAGTTCTTTTACGTAAAAAGTACAATAAAGAAATAGGGAGAATGAAGTATAAATGGATGCGTGAAAGGCAGGAGGAAAGAAACTGCCCAGCGGTAAGCACTCTCTACAGGATATGATTTTTAGGCCTTCAGACTGCGAGGAAGTCGCGGGGCCACTGGCGATTCAGTCGGCGCGTATTGTTAGGAATATAGATTCGGAACTAATATCTTAATAAGAAATGTACATGAGTTAAGTGGTTCTTGTCAAAGCGGTTCGATGGAAGTCCTATAATCGTGTAGATGTCCGATTCTGAATTTTTAAAGAAAATACCAGTTTGAATGTGAGCAATAATTGAATCGCCTCAAAGAAAATCCAAGAGAATTAAGAATCAAAATGTTCGAAAAACCAAATAACTCAGAGGGAGTTGTTTTTACTTGTTTGGAGAATATTAAAACAATTTGCTTGGGCAGTTCTGAAATCATTTTACATACTTCATGGTTTAATGTTACCTTTTATTATGTTCATATTTTTCTCTTTTGTTGAAATATGAGAATAATTAAAAAGAGATAATTTTAAATGAATAAACAGAATTCGTATCTTCAGTATTACTGTGAATATGTTAAGTACGAGTATATTGCCATGTTATAAATTTACTGAAAATAAGTTTTAACCAAAAAGACAAGTTTCATTGTGCGCTGAGTTCCAGTTCCGGTTGGTGTTTCTTCTGTCCTGACAGACAGGAGGCAAAAGACCCACCTAGGCGGTCAGGACAGAAGATACACAATCCAACCAAGGCAGAAGACCCAATAAGGCGGTCAGGACAGAAGACACACAAACCAACCAAGGCAGAAGACCCACTAAGGCGGTCAGGAAAGAAATCACACATCTAACAATGTAAAAAATATAATTTCTTAACAAGCCCTGAAGATGACTTAGACCCTATTAATCCTTTTAGATTAATGATTCAATCACCAAAAACGATGAACCATACTCTACAATTTAAGTAATTAAAGAACATTTGATTGTGTTTTTTGTTTTTTTATTTCGTATAAACTTTGACTTTAAGCCCTTTGGAAATACAGGTAATTACTAGTGGATTTAAAGGGCAAACTGGTATTTAATAAAAATTACATTTTTTCAATTTCAATAATTGAAACTTAGAGAATCATCAGGTTTCGTGCGACCATTATCAAATTTAAAAATATATTGTTTTGCAGTATTGACTGGACTGGACACCCACCAATAATCACAACAACCTCAGGACAAACACTGCTCTTTCAATAAATGAAACATAATTAATATATAAATATACATAATGATGCTGTAACAAGTATATGTTGTAGTTAATATTATTGAATGCATGATTGAGGTTTCTGTATTTTAGTAAAAAAGGAAATAATACTAATGTAGGAAAAGTTGAAGTGATAAGTTCAGCGGAGACTTCAAAAAATAGAAAATGCCTATTATTTCTGATATATTAGGTGTCAATAGAATTAATTATACACTATCTTCATTATCTCCTTCGGCTTCAATATTCCACCGCCATTAGAAAAGTATCACTTTACGGCACTAGTCACTCAAATAACTGTGTTATAAATTCTAATCGTGCCATTTTTAACCAAGTAAAATCTAACGTGCCTCTATTTCAACTATAACTGCGCGCGCATTAGTGCAAAGCTCTAGAATATTTGGAACCAGTTCGTACCCTTATAGAAGTAAGCTGCAGTGATTACTTATTCAACAACATTATCGCAGACCCTTTCATTGCGTTTCCAACTACATCACTATTCAGAGAGGGGTATGTCACAACCCATTTGGGCTTACGAATACCACCACTTCTAAACTCTCTGAAACTGATTCACTATTCCGGAGCGTGCTGACGTTCCTCTTAAACAGATTCCTAGTACTTGCTTGTGATACTAGTATATCAAGTTGATACAATATGTAAATAATATTAGCAAAGCATTATCACTAACAGGTAGCATGCTCTTGGCAATAATCAAATAAGTACTGATAACATGGTCTTGAACATGGTTAATGCTGAACTGGAAATGTAAGCTGGTAAATTTAGCATTATTTTCTTTTAGTATTTTGATAATGAAAAGAGATAAAAATTAAACCACAACATACTCAGCAAGAGTGCTATTGATTTTAACCCAAGTACGGTAAAAGTATGATTTTTTAAGTAATCGCCAATCAATGGGCCCAGTATTGTACTAAACCACTGAATTTTGTTTTCAAATCATCTTCATAATGGCCCAACAACATTAAACATGAAATAATGCGACTCCATAAGGAGAAACGTTACTCTTGCTTTGTGGAGATCAGTCGACAAAGCGGGATCGATGAAATATGCTGAAATAGTTGTGTTTTATGATCTCGACAGCACAGTTAGGAGGTTAGATCTAACTGTAAGATATGAGTGCAATGAGTCCTAACAAGCAGAAAAAGTGGACAAAGAAATGGACACAATATATAAAAAGTTGTGTCCCACTTCTCTGCGAAAGATTTAAAGATTTCGGTGACAAAGCGATTGAATGCGACATCTTTCGTCTGGAGCCCGAAGTGATCCCAAAAGTAACTCTAGCTTCTTTCTGTAGTTAGATATCGACTGGAATGATTTACAGATTTTGGATGAATCGAGCATCTTAAATACCATAGCAATAATCCATTACCACAAATAACTTGAGGTTACAATCGAAGGGAATTCACTCCCAATAAACTGATATATTTGTTTCCCAGTGGGTTATTATTACTATTTGTTAAATCGGATTTCGTTATTACCTGGGGCAGGCATGCTGTGTTCTAGTAACCCAATCCATTCGGGTAGTGCCCCATTTTATATAAAAGTTTTACATTAGAGTAATTCTTCTTTCTCTTTGTATTAATAAAAAATCACTAAAACAAGAAGGCTCAAACTTTAATACTAAAAGTGACTGTTAAAAAAGATTTAATTTAAACCTTTGAAAGAGATGGTGAAAATCAATGAGTCTAGTAACAAGAAGAAATAAGAGAAGAGTGACCAATAACATATTGTCCAATCCAGTAACACACACAAAACAAACTTCCTGTAGCAGCCGAGGGTATGGGAATCGTTCTAGTTAATGAACCTGCAGGATGCATTTGATCCTTGCCGAACTGTCTGGATCAGGTGTTCTTCACAGAACCAACATTATGCACTCTTTTTTTTGCACGATACAAACCTTCAGCTTAGCCTTCCGGTTTCTTTACTGTATTGCGCCAAAAGGTTATTTTCTACCCCTCTGCTAACGTCATGGTTTCCAATGATCTGGACAATGTTTTATTGAAAAGGCCTAGAGATGAAGTAAAAAATCTAAAGGTTGCTATCGATTCGTTCCTAATCTAATTTAATTTAGAAGTACAACCTTTTGCGTCCTATTCTAACAAATTTATCAAGTAAATACATACAAAGTACCTGCTTTGAAGAGTTTTATCTCATCAAGCTTATACCACCTCTCACTATATTCTAAAAAAAAGTACTACCGTTTTTATAGTATTTGAACTTTCATTAATTTCATTTCATATAAGGGTACACAATCTATGTTTAGACCAACAATTTTTCCTCGAATAAAAAAGTATCTGCTGATTCAAGATATTGTATTTGCATTTTTAGCTAAATCAACTCGCCCAGACTCCCTCAATCTTTGTGGAAGTGCAAAATTCGCTGGGATTCTGATAACAAAACAAATTTCGGATTATTTGGTTCCGCAATATAATTTATTGTTTTCATTTAAGGCGCTTTATTGTAATCCAGTCGCCAAATTGTGCTGACTGTGGTGAGTCCGATGAAACTGTGAGGCACTTTGTTGAGGTGTGCCCAGTTTATTCTAAAACTAGATTCCTCGTCTTCGGAAGGTCAAATGTCTCCCTACCGGAGATTGTAGCATCTGGTAATCTTAATGAACTTTCTAGGTTTATTCAGTGCACTGGGCGATTGAGTCGTCAAGCTCCCTAGTGTCCTGTTGCTACTTTGTTAGGTTATTATATTAGCATCTGGTAATTTTTAGCCGGATTTGTTTTTAAACCCCGGTATCTCTCATGAGATGAGGGGTGGGCGGGGAACAATGGGCATCAGGATTGCCTGCGTTCCTTCCCCTTTTTTTGGTGGAACCGCCCGTCTTGTACAATCTACAATCTACAAGGCGCTTTATTGTGGGTAATGGAAGAGGAGCCTGCCTAGGACACTGTTCTCGTTACTGATAACGCTACCCATCATCAAACTGAAGAAGTTTCTTAGTAGAGAAAAATGTAATGTGTTTTGAGACCATGTACGAAATGAAATCAATAATTTAAGAGAATAACTATGTACATTGTACTAAAACTGATCTACTTCGTACTGAAGTACTGATGTACTTCTTTAATTGAAGGTGGTCGTATTAGATTGTCACCATGGAACTGATATTTAAACTTCTGTCGGGTAATAGTGCCAACAGATTCCAATATAGGAAAGCAACAATCACGGATTTTTCAAATCCTGGTTGACTTTTGTCTATTTTAAATAAAATAAAACACTAACGTAACCGTTATGTAAAAACCAAATAAAACATGTATATCCTTTTCCTCATATACATATCAGATGGGGAATTTTCACTGTACATTTGACAAGTTGTATGAATGAAATTTACCCAACAGCAGATTGCAACATTTAGGCATGTCTGTTGTTTTCATTAATACAGATTTACGGTCGTACCCACCATGCATGGAGAAGGCCTTGTAGAGAGTACGACTGAATCTGCTCTGGATAAAACCCCCACTTCTCTTTTCTATTGTCGATTTTTTTTATTTCGTGCCGCCCCTTTTCGAAACTCTAACCTGATTTCCAGGCTTTTCCACGTATCAACCAAACCCCTGTTCTATTGTACAACAACCCTTTCCCTAATGAATTTAGCCAACCGTAATTGAAAACTTTCAGATTAAAACAGTGTATTGTTTTGGGTCTCTTTTTTTGTTAGAAATCTTTTTTTTTTTTCTTTTTTATCTTTTATTTACAAAAACATTGAACTAATTATTGTTATTTACAATAATTAATAATTCAACGTTTTGTGAACTAATCACAGGCAGCCAATTACTATAATTGGGAGTGAAATTTGTTTCAACAATTAATAAAATAAACGGTGTTTATTAATTGAGCCATTCATTGCACAATTTGATTAACTCCATAAAACAAAAAATGGAGAAAAGCGATGAAATAATGTACAGCATTTTTTTAAATTTCGTTTATAATACAAATTCAAATAAATTTATCGTTACCACTCAGCACCTGCTACAGAATTTGAGTTGTATTATTGCAATGATTTACACTAGAGCATTGAATTAATTAAAATGACTTCTGAAATAAATTATTTATTATTCAGTGGCCAATTCAATTTATTTGTCGTTTAATGGTGTTAATCTTTATTATTTGTACAATTTATTATAAATATAAAAATCTGTGACCTTGAACCACTTAAATTAATGACATTTCAAAAAGTGAAGTTAATCAGTTTGTGCATGAACGGCTAAATTAACGATGAAACATTAGAAAACAACATGAATCATATGAATGGGACACTAATTTTTACTCACCTTACTAGATTTTACTTTAGCTCATTGCAAAGCAAATTAGATGCAAATGCAACAGCTAAATGCGTTGCAAATGCACAGTAAGATACAGTAAGTCTTTCAGACCTACTTATTTATTATCATTTTGGATTTAAAATTTATAACCTTTTTTTATAGTTGTTCTAGGTTTTAATAAAATCTATTGAAGAAGAGGATGAGAAAAAACTCATTGAAAACCAATTAAAATATGAGATGTATCATTTCTACTGAAAACTGAAAGGGAAAGAGGTACCTCTGGAAGATTTCGTCAAAATTCCTGAAGGATTAATTAGAAGATCCTGTTCTTTTTGAAAAGAAATTAGTTGCATTATTTATTAAAATAAAGTATAGATTTACAAAAAGAAAAAGTTCCTCAGAATGGGAATAAACGATAGTCGAGTGCAGATTATAGCACATTCGCACTAGGGCTTGTACAATGATAGGTGCGCATATTGTATGGGACGCTCGTAGGTACGTGTGAGGGGTGCCTTATCCAGGGTTCACGGGCGATTACACGTGGGGCTACAGGAGAAAGCCACCCCTCTCTAACTAGAGGGTGCATGAGAAGGGCTCGCTGACGGGAGTAAAACCCTCCAATACTGCTAATAATTTATCTACCGGGTCCACCCTTATACACCACGAGACTTGGACTCGTCGTCCCTCTCTCCCGAAATGACAAACCCTTTATTTCCCTGCGAAATGTCCACTATCCCTACTTCTCTTCAATGGTCAGACACTGGACAATGGTAGGATAGATAAAAATCTCCGTACATACTCGCACACATAGTACTTCGCTATTCGAGGTGTAGTGTGGGGGAGCTCTATTCGGCCGCATTTAATTGTTTAGTATAACTGCCCCCCAGTCGGCTCACATCCTAAACCCCCTCCGTATTATTGAACCCGGTAAGTGAAACATAACAATCAACAAAGTAGGCCCAATCAATAACCCTAGAATTGCATGCACCTTCGAACAATTTACTCCAAGAAATATAAAAAATATATTCAATCTTACAGAAACATTAAATAATTTAATATTATTAATTATTACTCAATATTATTAAGATTTTAATTTATTTGTAAGAATTTTTACTTTTACGGAATGTGTTTTAACTTTACGGAACCGCTAAAAAATCAAACATCAATAGACTGCAAACACTCCAATCCAAAATTCTCCGCCGCATAGTAGATGCTCCATTCTATGTTAGTAACCATACAATCCATACAGATCTCCAAATTCCACTCATCTCCGAACTTTCCAAAATCCGATATAAAAATTTTCAACAAAAACTCTCATTTCATCCCAACCCTTTAGCTGCAAACTTGTCTTCAACTACACTACCCTCCAATCCTCGAAGACGGCTGAGGCGCCGTTGGCCCCGTGACCAACTGGTTGACTAATGGAGGCCATCACTGGATTACCGTCATTCACGTCTGCCACGCTATTCATATACACTTATCGCATTTACTTATTGTACCCTGTAGCTACAGGTGTAAATCTCATTAAATGCTAAATAAATAAATAAAAAAATTTGACCAATTTTACAACTAACTTTTATTTTTGACTTTTTTAAAAATGAAATAACACTATTAAACCAGCATACGTATAAATTAAAAATAAATGTAAATCTTTATAGCCTAAAGACACCGATAGAGTTGGTAAGATACCAAAATGAACGAATAAAAAAGTGAATTAGAATATCTTATTAGTTTAAGACTGTTAAAAAAAATACGCGCATTATACCCAATAAATTAATTGAAAACCACAGATTTGCTAAGCCTATCGTTAACTTATTAGTCTTGAAACGCAAGGATTCAGAGCGGGTAAGAGCAGAATTGTAACAGGTTCACAATTACAAGGATACGGCAGATTCCATCTCATTATTTCCGGTTGTTGTCTATATTTGCTCACCACATAACTCCATTGTTTATTGTTTCTGGCGCTGAATACAAGTGTACATTTAATTAGCTTCGTCAAGGCTAAAACCTTTTAGTCTCAAACAAGGGGCAAAGGGAACATCTTCAGTCAGAAAAGAAACTGAATTCGCACCTTAAAATATTGAATGATTACAACAGGTTCCACTACTGCTAATAGTTGTAGTTGGTGCATCCATATCTTTGCGCAAAACAAAACATTTAAGGATTTTCATGTTCACCCGTAATTTTACATAAATAAGGATGGCAGACAATAACCTGTCCTGAATTTTTCTTCGTCTAACCCTCACTTCCAGCGGGGGATACCAGAACGTCAGAACGACTATCGAGTCAGGAGGTAGTAAATGATTATAAATAGTATCAGTTGCGGATCAGAAGAGATAGTGGTACACCTCCTAGTCTTTGTTCGAATCTAAATAGCTAGTATAACATACCCGACATAACAATCTCTGTAAGCAAGACTTCCACCGTCCTGAACACAAGGAATCTTTAAGCCTCTAGAATCCTCTACAAAGTAGCGCTTAGTTTCCTTAGAGACACACCGCACGCAATGCAAATTGGTGGCTGTGTAAAGCTGGTTAAATAAGTGGTAAGCCAGAACAGCGTCCTGGACTAACTGGTCTATTCAGAACCTGTTAAAATTAAGCAGTGACGTCCTGACTAGGGCTAATTTGTGGGCCTTTCTAGTCTGAAGACACTAAGTGTGGAATATCTACCACTTCCGGTTTTTTTTTTTAAGATCCAAAAAATTCCACAACCGAAGAACTTTATGGATTTTTTACTTTCTTTTTAGACTTCTTGAAAATGAGACCAAAGACTTATCGTAAATTTAGTAAGTACATTTTATTGGTATTAGTGAAACATCCTATCCATCATTTTCACTAATGAAACATTAGTGAAAAGAAGCAGTAGACTTCCCTCCAAGATGTTATTGCAGAATAGTGTACGGTTTTGGTCTTACTTTAAAGGAGAACTGAATGTGTCACTGAAATTACAATGCTGGAAGTACCAAATTGCTAAATGGACTTATGGACTGAATGGACTGTGTCCTTTTACCATTTCGGAAGTGGCGTTCTTTTCTTACGCTTCAGTTGCTTAAGCTATTAGCGCTACCATTATTCTTTCTAAATTTTGAATATACTATGTAAATATTGGCCTGCAACTGTTATTAGTTTCGATTAGAAAATCCATTTTAGAACTAGAGGAGGGAAGCAATAACTATGTTTTCAAACATGGAGTTCTTAAATAAATGTATAAGGTTAGGAACTCAAAAATGGAGAACAGAGAAAGACGGTAATAAATGTTAAAACTAAGAGACCATTTGTAATTACAAATATAAGGTAGTAGGGGAGAGGGGGCACATTTGAACAGAATTTACATTTTCTGTTACCGAGTGCACAGAATCGTATTATTGAACCTTTTTATTTTGTTTTCTACAACTTTTAAGTATTCTGAACAGATCTATATCAATAAACAGTTATTAATTTACATACATATCTATATTTTTTTAATTTAAAATTTTTGTGTCAAATGTTAATATCTGCCCCTCTGGTGA
The DNA here is from genome assembly GCF_049639745.1 of Rhodnius prolixus. Taxonomy (NCBI): domain Eukaryota; kingdom Metazoa; phylum Arthropoda; class Insecta; order Hemiptera; family Reduviidae; genus Rhodnius; species Rhodnius prolixus. The sequence continues at coordinate 29,942,091 of NW_027411581.1, read as the reverse complement.
GGTAGCTTTGAACACAATATAAAATAGAAAGAAATGCTATTACTTTACTCTGAATCTAACTTCTATCAGTTATTTCTCTCGACTACTAAATTACTTTCTCTTTTAAACCACTGAAATCTAGTTCAAAAATCAAGAATGTCTCTGTTCGGGATGTTGTACCCGAAGTGTGATGGGTTTAGGAAGTTCGAACAGAATATTCGGTTTTTTGCGCTTCTAATGTAGGTTCGGACCATTTTCCCCTTCTCAGTGATTAAACAAAGCCACAAACATGAAGGTCGGTAAGGCACATTTTAACTGTGATGATGAAACGTAGTGCCCCTCTCCTTCCATAAAAGAAAATATATTGTAATATCCAACACTTTTTGCAAGCAAATAGACTTTAGTAAATACTAGGTTTAAATATACGAATTCCAAATGTTAATATGGACTAACAATACTTACACCTTGTCCACTACAATCTTCACAATACACTACCAAAGCTGCAACAAAAATTTGACTTCCACCATACAAAATATAACATTCCTCATTTCTAACTTTACCAAACAATGAAAACGAAGGGAAACTCTATCAATTATACAACAGGTCTACCACAACATATGGAGAAAATTACAATCATGAATGTTTTAAATATTTGGCGAGAAATTAAAGCTGTTCAAAAGTGCCCCCTCTCCCCTACAGTTGTCCATAAACTATTTTGAAAAAACTAGAAGTATACTAAAAACACTAACAAGAAGTATGAATAAAATTTGTTGTGCATTCTGTACCCAAAAAAGTAGCCAAAAAGCATTCTAGATACTATGTACTCTAGGTGTAGGTAGATGCTACTTCATGAAATCCAATGAGATATCGCAAAAAGTAGGCAATTAAATTTAGTGAGGACGTTTAGGCACCGGAAACCCATTAAATATTAGGATTTTTGATTATTGGTGAAAATAAATTGAAACGTGTAAATCAAGCAATACAAGAAACAAATAAAGCTAAAATGAAAACTATTAATAATACTAAAAAAAAAAAAAAAGATAAAAGTGCAGTAAGTGCGTACTTACCATCAACTTCAAACACTCCGTCTTGTGAAAGCAAGGCAAACAGAAGAGAATAAAGCAACGTTAGACAATATGTACACAGGGTAGTGCGCTACTAATTATTGTAATATCCACAGAAATGAGTTTACACGACAAACTTTGTGAGAGCCAAGCCAGTGTAAGAGAGTGTACAAAGAAAAAAAAGAACAAGATGCTGTGAAGACAGTGCTGGCGGTGGCTGTACACAGGACTTGTGTATTCAATGTTGATAATGTGCTTTTAAGCAAGTTTAAACATGCTTGTAAGAAGTCTTGCACAGTTCTATTATAATAGGCGTTATGATTTTTATTTATTCTACAAACCTTTCACTAACGATGTTTTTATACAAAATTAGATTGTTTGTTTTTTAAGTGGAATTTGTAAAGCAGCTAACAGCTAACAGCCAGTAGTTAACAGCTACCTTGACTAACCTTTCGCACACAAAACATCTCTTCAACAATCTACTAATTATAGAACAAATTTCGCTTTTTGAATAGATTGCTGCTGTTTTGAAAAAACCATTTCCGTTACCTTTTTGTAGCATACCACAATACCAAATATTAAATGTTTGTAGTATTTATGGTGATGACGTATTAATATAAAATAATGTAGGCGCCACAATAGCCGAGCGGGTTAAGAGGCGAGACCTGCAAAGCTAATATGCATAGTGGTACTGGGTTCGATTCCCGGACTTAGGCCTTGGATTTTATTTAATGGTTAAATGAAAAATAGTAAAGTACGTTTGCTAGTCGCCTCCGTCCACGACACCTGATTGGTAGTTGGACGTTAAGCCCCGCCTGAAAAAGTAGGCGATTACTTTACTTTACTTGATAAAATAATGTTATTCATGTGACCAGTGCGGAAATCGTTTTTTAATTACAACAAATAAAAAAAAAATTATAACTTCTATTGTATTAGAACGGTCCAATACCACTTCCTTAATTACGGGAGTATTGAGATACAAGCAAAAAGAACAGCTACAATCCCCGAGTAAAATAAAAATTCCATATTAGTTACAATATTTTTCCCTGGTTCAAAAAATAAAAAGATTTTAAAATAATTAAAAACTATTAGGAAAAAACAACATAAATTAAACCATCAAAGATTACACTGATTAATGATTGCTACAACCACACAATATTTCCACATTAAAATTTTATTAATTTCAATTATTATTTCTTAGCCATTGGTAACACTGTGCTTTTATTGGTGAGGGAGTGGCTTACCGTGTCACTACGTCATCAGCTACAGACCGCCTACTCCACATATCCCGTCCGCCAATGAGATTAGCCAATCGATTTTGGTAATTATTTCTAGGAAAAATACTATTTAAATTTTTTTTTACTAATTTTTCCCCCATAGGTATTTGATAAATTATCGAATAATGCAATAAAAATTGATATCGTAAAAATGTCCAAAATAAACATGTTTTCAACATTATATTTCCGTTTTCATACTTCTAATGTAATCCAGAATCAAAAAAGTTTACGAAATATTTTCCTGAAATAAAAGAAAGTAAAATCTAGATGATTGTATGAAAGTAAAAGAGCACCATTTTATATACTGGACAACTGTGCTTTTATTGGCGAGGGAGTGGCTTACCGTATCACTACGTCATCAGCTACAGACCGCCTACTTTACACATCCCGTTCGCCAATTAGATTAGCCAATCGTTTTTGGTAATTATTTCTAGGAAAAATACTATTTAAATTTTTTTTACTAATTTTTCCCCCATAGGTATTTGATAAATTATCGAATAATGCAATAAAAATTGATATCGTAAAAATGTCCAAAATAAACATGTTTTCAACATTATATTTCCGGTTTCATACTACTAATGTAATGCAGAATCAAAAAAGTTTACGAAATATTTTCCTGAAATAAAAGAAAGTAAAATCTAGATGATTGTATGAAAGTAAAAGAGCACCATTTTATATACTGGACAACTGTGCTTTTATTGGCGAGGGAGTGGCTTACCGTATCACTACGTCATCAGCTACAGACCGCCTACTTTACACATCCCGTTCGCCAATTAGATTAGCCAATCGTTTTTGGTAATTATTTCTAGGAAAAATACTATTTAAATTTTTTTTACTAATTTTTCCCCCATAGGTATTTGATAAATTATCGAATAATGTAATAAAAATTGATATCGTAAAAATGTCCAAAATAAACATGTTTTGAACATTATATTTCCTTTTTCATACTTCTAATGTAATGCAGAATCAAAAAAGTTTACGAAATATTTTCCTGAAGTAAAAGAAAGTAAAATCTAGATAATTGAATGAAAGTGAAAGAGCACCATTTTATGTACTGGATAACTGTGCTTTTATTGGTGAGGGATGGCTTACCGTGACACTACGTCATCAGCTACAGACCGCCTACTTTACACCACGTTCGCCAATAAGATTAGCCAATCGTTTTTGGTAATTATTTCTAGGTAAAACACTATTTAAATTTTTTTTACTAATTTTTCCCCCATAGGTATTTGATAAATTATCGAATAATTTAATAAAAATTGATATCTTAAAAATGTCCAAAATAAATATGTTTTGAACATTATATTTCCGTTTTCATACTTCTAATGTAATCCAGAATCAAAGATTCTTGTACCTACCGCTAGTCATCTTCATAGTGCGGACTCCCCACTAGACACGGATAGTTTCATTATAATTATTACACTAATTGCGCTCATGCGCGCGATGGTGGGGGTCAAGGCCAAAAGAGCCAGGGCCATAAAGAGGGCAAACAAAAGACACCCCTGCAGATGAAGATGGAGAAAAATTGATGCTGAAGAGATGAATATGTAATGTTAAGGACACAGCTATAAACAAATAGCTGTAATTCTGTAATAGCTTTAATAAAAAAAAAAAAAACGCACTACTACTTCTCAAGAAGAAAGCTACTAAACTGGACCGCTCTAACAAATAATCGCGTCCTGTGTAACGTCCCTATATTGCAGACCGCCGCGACGACCGCTGGATCGCTGCCCGCTGCGACTGACTGCTTTCTTATGCCCAAGGCCTTTATTATTAATTTTCACAACAATAAAAGTTAGGCTAACTTCGTGGGGGAACTATATCTGTCTAAAGACACTAACTTTTCTTAACAATTATTTCTATACCTACCTATTATTTATTTTAATAGATTAGGCTCGAAATAATTAACCAAGTCTTTTAAGAAAAAATTTGCCTTCTGAATTTAAGTAACGATGAATTTATTTAATAAAATAAAAATAAATAATAAAGGAGAAATCTAAGACAAATAAAATAATGCAAAACACATTCACAGTTATGCAAAATTGTAAATATGCAAATAGGAGTAACAAACAATTTGGACATATTGGAATATGCGTATACAAATTCAGTTGGATGTACTCAAATTGGATGCAATAACATGGAAGCGCAAATGGTAAATCAAAGAATTTATTCGCCTGTATATATGTATCTATGTAAAACAAGAAGCATCCGGGTCTTTGATAAGCGGGAGCGATGGCTGCCAGGAGAGACACGTGCATCGTCCCACCATGTCACAGAGCACGGCTGCTCCGCTGGAGATGCATATTAACAATTATTCGTCCGTGAAATAACGCAAGTGTCGTCAATAACATGTTACTGTCTGCAGGGTGCTAGAGCCGGTGGTGTTTTGACATTATCCTGTGGCAGCCAGACTGCTGTAACAATGTTGTTAATTGTGACTGTGTTTGCTCTACTACCATCTTGTCCTCTCCCACCCCTCTTATCGTGGTGACAAAGTGATGCTGCGCATAATTCCAGCGGCGGCTGGGAAAGCAAGTTTGTAACTTGTGAGAGAGAAAGACATTTCTCCATTAAAGCAATGTTAACTAGGCCACTTTGGCCGTTGATTATCTTAACTATGTCTCAAGTTATCTTGGCTAAGTATTCCTCCACAACCAGCTAAACAATCTGGATGAATGATCAACATCAGAATTGTACACCACGCTTATGCTCACTTTACTGCTTGCTGATATCTCGGAAATTCTCTACATATCTTAAGAGAATTACTTACAACAATAGCACATTAAATTAAGCCACAATTTAACATTGTCTTTGTCTTTTTTTATCTATTTATTGCGTATTTATTTTTCTAGCGGCAAATAGATGCTTAGAAAATTGCTTAAATGCTTATAATAATTGCTTAGATGCCTCTAGGATCCTTAGAATATGTAACGATTTTTTGTTTTTGTTTTTGAGAATGGCAAAATTCTTAAAACAATTTGGGTTAGTAGCCAGGACGCTGGTTCATTATTTACACTTGGAACTGATAGAAGGTGCAAAGTTAGCTAGGAGCACCACGTTCGTACAAGAGAAGAACACAAGAAGAAAGACCATCATGATGAAAATGGTGGGCAACATTGAGTGGTAAGGCCAAACATGCATTGGTTGACTGATGTAAGTGATCCGTTAGAAACTCAAAATGGCACCACAATTAGTAATGATTCACAGCGGAGACTTAGTGTTGAGGACATCTCCCTTCTTCTTCATTTCTAGATGAACGCTCGAGAGCATGTTACATATCGAAAAAACCGCTAGCAAATTTATGCCGCTGATGAAACTGGGTGAATAAATTCCAGCAAAATGATGACTAAATATTTTTAAATGTATCAATAGATATCTCACTCGCTGGCGAGCACCAATACGAAGATTTGAGCCTAATTCAAAACTATAGTATATAGTAGGTCTACAGTAGTATAGTAGGTAGTACATTATATATGGAGCTAGTCCTTGGCCCTTGGGACATAGTGGAGGAGTGAATGTGACCGACCCTTAGGCTAAAAAGTTTGGAGACCCTTGATCTTCGAGATCTAGACTATGATTTATTACGGACCGAATTTGATACTAAATTTGTCCAGGGCCCGACTGAAGGGATGTAGCAATTGTAATTTATTAATAGTTTATTTTTAGTAGCTAAGTAAGACATAAATCAATTTATAATAACCATTTTATTACAAAAGCTCGAACCTTGCTGCAATCGAAATATAGTTTAGTAATTCTGATATTAATATAATTAATTAACCAAAGCGGTAGTTGGTGCAACGGCCGCCTGGATAATAGGCGACTACTTAATTACGTTATTAAAGTGCAGATTCTGTTAAACAATCTCACAATTGAATTTAGCTAACATTCAGTATCAAATTTCATCGGAATCTCCACAAAACTGAACTTGGAGTTGCAGTAAATCCTTTGAAGTACATTTGGAGGTGTACACAATTAGTACTTGGCAAACCACTCAAACGTATCTAATTCCTTCTAGAAGTTTGTAGAATTAGAAATTGCGAGTGGCATAAAATTATTCCTTTCTACAGTTAAGAAGTTTTTACAGCTGTCTACAGCTCTGCAAAATATTTCTGCGTCTTATATCAATTTTAGATTAAATGTAACAGTTATAAACAAAAAAAAAAAGGTCTGCTTTATTATAAACTCTGTAGATTGCCGTGAATTTAATCTCTTCTTGTACACATTGCAAGACAAAATACCGAAATTATGCAGAAGGTTGAATGGTAGCGTGTTAGCTAGTCGCGGATAATAAAAGATTAATAGATTTCAATAATTATGCCTGGCCTCTTCTAAAGCAGATTAGATATGGAAGCTTCTAAGCGTACTAGGGCAGTTAGCTCTTCTCCAATATTCTTGATTTTAGACTGTTTACTGCCGGCTTCTCTGATACTGCTGCTGATAAATATGTAGCTTTAAACTGGTCGCTTTCAGACTCTTTAATAAGCTTATGTTTATGGAAGTAATAGTGGATTGTCTAAAATTTACTGATGTTCCTTTGTAGATAATGCAACCTTTTTTAAAGAAGGGCCAGATCCCATATCCTTTTGAGATGGTTAAAACCAATATTTCTGGCAGGTTCGATAGCTCAAACCGTCAAGGAGCAATTCATCACGAATTACGAATAATAACCAGATCTTTAACAGATATAAGGATTTACTCGGGAGTGAAAAAGAGGAAAAACTATTTCATAAACAAAATGGAGATTTATCGATTGATTATTAACTATTCCAATGTTAATACATCTATTATTTACAAATTATGAAAGGCCGGCTCACTAAGAAATTCATTCCAAGTAATATATCATTTTAATAAAGCGCAAAACACTAAAAATATAATTTTACACATTCATACATGGTTCAACTAAAAAATTCACATAAACAACTAGTGCCTATAAGATAATAACAGTAGTTGAGGAGCCTCTACACACAACCATTTCCCCTTACATTGTGTGAATTATGCAAAGGATAGAACTAATCGATATATCGAACAAAGTAAAACTTATTTCCTCAATCAACATTCCAGTTATATATCAAAGTGAGAGGAAGATGGTATACTTTATATTTTCATCCTTTATTATAAATAGCTAGATATTAATTATAAACAAATTCCTGTTTAGAAATCCAGTGCACTAACCACAGAGCTGAAATCCTCACTATTAAAATTCTGTTAACAAAAGTAATAAAATCACCGATTCTACTTAAAATTGCAATAACCAACAAACGGAATATTAAAAAGCTCACTAATATAAATAAATGGAAACTTAAAAAATTGTAAGTTAAACATTATCGCTATTTTTAATATTAAAATTAATTTTTAAATAATCTGGCCGGTTGTATATTAGATCTAATTTTAGCGGGGTGTAAAGTATTTTCTAAGTGGATTACCTGAGGTGAAACATTTTGTATTCCAGCAGTTTGAGGGGAAAACTTAATTTAAGGAGCCATTTTCTAAATTGAATTCATACAACGAATAGTTCCCATGTTGGGCAAACAGCTTCTCCCACTCTCGAATTACTCTTCTTCTTTTTTTGCATTTTATGTAATAACTAAATTACATTTAATATTAAATAGAACGTAGCTCTTAACCTGTTTACCCGATAACTTTACCAATTAAATATTAAACATTTGTATTTCATGATAAAAGTGAGCCTATATTTTTCTACTTTTAGCCTGAACACAAATAATGGTTAATTTGAGGGTGAAAACTGTTAAAATGGGATTGTAGCTTGAAATATTTTATATTTTATGCAGAATGCTTATATTTAAATTAGAAAAGAAGTTTCAAAAGTCAAACTACATTTTCATTTTGAAATGCAAATTAACAGGAGTCATGTGAGTCTTTCTTGCGATTAGAACTGAAAACTAGTGAATTTGTACTTCAAATCATCTCCAAAGATGAACGACCGGTAACCGATTCAGAAGAATGAGCTCTATTTGCCAACTCTAGACGGCCAGAGATGCTTCATAATGGTGAATCTAAAGTCATTAAAAACTTATATTTTCATTTTCACTCTTTCCTCACAGAATTATGCTTTGGAGAAATATTTGGAAATTAAATGCTAACCAGAAATACAACTTCATTTTAAATAGTTTTTAGATTTTTTAGAGAGAGAATGGTTGTGTTGGCTATTTTCACACCTCAAAAGCCAAAAAAAAGCTAGGGCTATACAATTTGATACACCACTGTATCTCCAGCTGTAAACACAATACAATAAAGCTGTGGGTCTTGATATATACCAAATGAATGCTCTAAATTTTTTACCTAACTGTTGGATTCATTATATTTTAAATCCATTGAACAGTTTGGAATAGTGAGAGCATACCGTCTGAATGGTTTAAAATTAAACATAAAATGATTTTTAAAAAAGGAGATACAACCTTACTCGTCTGTTATAGGGAAATCGCAATTTATATCTCTCTTTCTTTTAAAATTTCAATTATAACATATACTTGAAGTATTTAAATAAGTATTTCTAACAACTTACATTTTTGTAAATATTATTGTTATATTTGCATCCATACATTTTACCTGCGGCACTGCTATGATGACGGCACTGTTACTATGATGAAACTATTTATGCATGTTCAATGCATGTTGCACGTTCAATAATTTATTTTATTTTCTATTAATAAAAGGTCATATAATGCATAATCATAATGCTGCACTTTGTGTTGTTTAAGGCACGCCTCTCCAATCTGTACCTGTACTCACTTTATAAATGCCAACAAAACAATATGCAAACATGTGTTTATTCCTTCTGTCTGTTCATGGGTTAATCTCTGATAGATGGAAATAGGCTGTCGTCTCCACTGATTGATCCCTTAAAGCCTTAAACTCCTGCTTCTTTACAGCTCCGCGTTTAGGTTTATACACATTTATTTGCTGTCGCTCATAATCCAAAAGCGTCTCTCTCAGGTTGGTCCCTCTCGTATTACACAATGATGAAGGTAGGAGCACACCAGGCCAAAGTTTCTACATCATTTGGACTTAACATGCATGGCCGAGCTGAAATAAAGGGAAAGGTCAAGTTGAATGGGCGTGGAAGGTTTTCTTATTGCGAATTTTGAGGATTCTCACGACCAAGCGTAAGGACCAACATAAAGCTGGGAGATGAAACTACTCAAGCGACTGAGGAGAAACCAGATCGAGATATCGCATTACTAGCGGTGGCCCCTGGAAGTTAAACAAGCGAAAGAAGTTTGGGGCAAAGAACCGCTGAGAAGGTTTGGCCATAAATATTAGAATGTGAGAGACGAGGCATTAAGAGAGGTCTTCCAAAGGAATGGAAGAAGTGGAGCCGAAGGAAGCAGTTGGCTGAGAATGGCACGACTACAAGAAGGTTGCCTCACACTGTAAGACACTAGACAGGATGGGACAGGTAAGTAAACAATACTTACATCATCAGATGGTTAGTTTGTAAGGGGATGATTTTGTTTAGTAGTGGGGGTAAAAGCAAGTTGTGGTTTGCTTTAGAACGCTTTACGTCAGTTAATTAGCGAGTAGTGGCGTCATTAATTTGTACAAAGTTGCTGGTCCTCTAATGAACCGGCTGACAGGCAGAAACCTGCTTTAGGCCAACCTAGATTCACTGTGTTCCCGTTTAATTAATAAAACTAATCACTCCACTGATTTAAATCTATTACTTTTTATTGTGTGTTAGTGTGTGTTTTGTCTATTGCAGCTTGTAATCAGAGTACATGCTGGCTACTTTGATTAAATAAAACTAATACAAAAATAGTATAAATCCTCCCTTCACATATTGCCACCTATCCTTGTTTTAAAGAAATAACATTGAATTTAATTACTAAACTTTTTTAATTAAAAATTTAAAGAAAAAAGAATGAATGAGAAGGAAATAGAACAAAAAGTTCTGCCTCAAAGTGACTGTTTCTTTATGAGCGCTCCAAATGCATAAATGAAGCTAACAATGACATCAAATTTGATCATATTTGAAAATCAACTAAAGCAAAAGTTTGTTTATATTTTGGGGATTTCTATTTTAAGACTGAAATATCATGGTATTAATTGAAATAATTAGTAAACAGCGACTATTATTAAAATATTATATATATTCACTATAATTAAAATTACAGATGTATAAAGAAATCGATTTAAAAAGATTCAATTAGATATTCTTTACAAAATCAAGAAAACATGACACTTTCTTCATGGTGCCACACTACAAGTGGATAAACTCATGATCCATCATGGAAAATAAAGGAGAAAATTGTTGGCCTTGGAAATGAACTTCTGGAGAAGCTTTAGCATTTCTAGGATACAACATGTTACCCAACTCTTTGTTCAGAGAGTGTAATAATGTAAAACATAATAGCTTAGAAATAACAATTGATCATAATGGGTTTGGGCGAGAATAGACTGAGTTACCGTGGCTGCGAGGACGGAGAGGATTCATTTGTAGAATTCTGAAGAGAGGAAATGATAGGTAGAGGTCTGGAAGAAGAAGCCTCGGAAAAGAGAAATACGGGCAAGGAAATGTCTTGCTGCATATGACTTATAATGATATATGAATGTTATTCTTGGGCCGAAATGTGCATGTATACAATAATAGTATGACAGTAGGGTTCTGCCACCCGTCATCCGTAAAAATAGATTCTTTATTCCTTGGAGATCCCGAGTTAGTATCTAGCTAGCTGTAGGCTCTTAAATGTTTTTCTCCTAGAAGCGGATGGTGTTTCATTTTTTATAGAACACTGTCCGCTGTTATCAGTGCACTACTGAAGAAGGATCCGGTACCTAATGATATAAGATGTTGAGGCGCCTTGAATTAAAAACAAAAAAAAAGGGAGAAAATATTGTGTTTATAGCTTTAATATGCTGTAACGACAATTTTTTAAGAGGAAAAAAAGATGTCCTAAAGACATGACTAATACGTTGGAAGTAACCTGAAACTGTTTGTAACGGAGTGTAAGGAGGGGGGTTGAGAATGAAATGAAACACAATTTCCAAACTTAAATTGCCAAGGGACAGAAGGAGGGTGTACAGTTTGTGTGATGTTGATGGCCTTGACGATATAATGTACGGAGGGTCCAACGAGGAACGGTGTTGTCGAGACACTGAATTAATATCTCTCTTGCCTCGCAGTTTCCATTCAGGGAGTAACAGGGTTTACAGTTTAATTCAAACTTTAAGAAGAGAGAGAGGAGCGAGCACCAAGGCGCAAGCAGCCGTAAGTCTATCGTTTTATAACAAGGACGCTGCACTGTTTACTAAACTGTTAGCACGAATTACTGCTTCAACGGTGCATGAACATATAAATTTGAGGGAGATAATAACCTAAAGTTTACGCTTCCAACGGTCAGAAGGTTCACTTGAGGTTATCATTTAGTCCGATTTATAGTGGTAGTGCATAGGTTATCATGAGCTGGGGATGGTAGTACCAAGGGGGCCTCCCTTATATGGCACACCACAAAATTATTTTGTGAAACTGGGCTTTATCTTACTGAATTTAAATTTCAACTATTTATTGCCAGAAAAGAAAAATTCGCAAATGAATTATTATAATTCACTTTAATAACATTGTCTTTTTACTTTAAGAGTCGAAGATTCTGGATGAAGACCTACGTCCCTTGAAACTCAACAAATTCCCAGGAAACGAAAAGATCAAAGAGGGCGCTACCTCTTCGTAATTCTTGATGCAACTCACCTGGAGGCTGCATATTTTAACAAAATACCTCGACTGAAAAAGTTACTATAATACCATTAATTAACAGAAAGAGAAGAAATTAGCTAAGTGGTTAGCGAATACTGGATTTCAACCAGGAGATGTTGAGTTCGAATCCAGCTGCTGGCCCTTAGATATTCTCTTCCCATGGAGTTTTTACAGCTCACTGTCCGGTGATGAGCGTTGTCTTTAACGAGAAAACACTGTCTGGAGACTGGCAGTGGACTAAGAAAAGCTGAAAATCTCAGATGTTGAAGCGTCTTAAAAATAAACAAAACATTAACAGAAACAAACACTCCTGCAGTAACACTCTTTAGACCAGGGGTCCACAAACTACGGCCCGCGGGCCCCATGCGGTCCCTTGAGGTCACTTATCCGGCCCCCGCCACACTTCCGGAAGGGTACCTCTTTCATTGGTGGTATGTGGCGGCACCGCTCACGTACAGTACTACTTCCGGTGACACGGTATGCACGCGTCACGGCTCCGGTAGCATTGTGAAATAAAAGCAGAAGTAGGAAGAAATTCAAAGCTCTTTAACTAAACCGGACATAGACAATCTCATCAGCCAAAAGCAGGCCCATAGTTTCCATTGAAATACTGGGCAGTTTGTTGATTTAAATTTACTTGTTCTTCATTTTAAATATTGTATTTGTTCCCGTTTTGTTATTTTACTTTAAAATGAGATATGTGCAGTGTGTATAGAGATTAGTTCATAGTTTTTTTTATAGTCCGGCCCTCCAACGGACTGAGGGGCAGTGAACTGGCCCCCTGTGTAAAAAGTTTGGGAACCCCTGCATTAGACAAACGTCTGCTCATCCTGGATCACATCTAGCACCAACTATCGAAAAGACTACACATTTTTTAAAATAAAGAATTATGAATTGAACTAAACGCACCCACGGTGTACTAGGAACACACTAATACACTGAGAAATCGACATTCAAGCCATTCACACTCACATGACCAAACTAACAGACAACTTCTTCCTGACCCTTCACACACGGCCATCCACATCTCAATCCTAACAAATTAAAGAAGACTAAAACCAATACTTATAACAAGATCTACGAAGAACTGAACTCCACTTGGAATTTGGAATCAATATGTGTAAAGCTGAGTCCATATTTGTTTTGTAAATATAAAAAAAAAACACTTTAAATGGAAAACTAATAACAATCGATTACATCGAAGAATTATCGACTAAAAAAACTTACAGAAAACCCTGCCAGGAATTTTCTTGACTAATATTCATATAAAACGCCTTATACTCCTTAATAATTCCCATATACAGGAAAATATGCATTAAAAAACATTAATATTCATGTACCCGGCGACATTTTTAATAAATAACCTGGAAGCTTTTGTAGAATTGAGGTTGAAGAGGGTATGGCTTGCTTGTGGCTCCCTTAAGTGAAACTGTTACTAATAATAATCCTTTATTTTTATAATAAAACCAATAATACAAAATTTATAATAGTAAGTAATTGCATGGCTTAAGTGAAACTATTTCTATGCAGATTGCAGAGATTTCAAATTTGATATTTAACTGATGTTGCAGCATCGGATGAGGCAATAAGCTTTTGGTTTAGATCAGCTAACCAGAACTGCTACTATGGGAAAACCGCTCCCAGTAGTTTGTTTAAACATGGCGTCCAAATTGGAAATCTATAACATTTATTTACAAAAGTTTTTTCACGAGAAATGTTTACATGGGTGCTTTTGGGCAGGAAATGGGAGAGAGACTTATCTCTAAAGTTCCACTTTAGAGTTATGTACTAGCTCAGCAACTGCACAATGTTTATTAGAAATCAATAAGTGAATGAAATTCAAAATTTGAGAGAATTCAGCCGATCGAGGTGCAGCTTTTACAGAATGAGTTTGAAATTTGAAATCTTCAAAGATGATTTCTGAAAATGTCACTAATGGTTTTTCTTTAGACTTTGAGTACATTCCACTTACATGTAGGAGGCATGGTAGTCAAGCGGTTAGAGGCCCAGCCAACAAAGCTAAGACTAGATTCCTGGTCTAGACCTAGGATTTTCTTCAAAGTCTAATATGATAAATTTATAGAAAGATATGTTTGATAGTTGAATCCGTCCATGTAAGATAGTTGGTCGTAAAGCCCACCTAAAAATCTAGAGTTACTTTAATTTTACCTAAAATTTAGGAGAACTATTGCTTCCAAGCAACTTTATTTAAGCACGGTTTTTTACGAACAGGTGAATTTAGGCTTTGATATTTAATTATGGTATGGCTTATCTAAATTCTTAGTAGGAAAAATATGGCCTAGGAATTCATTTGAACTTCAAACAAAAGGTGTATTAGCCTATTTATTTCCATTTTGGTTTGAAGCTTCATCAGAGAATGTAGTATGGTTCTATGCGGCTGTGACGTCATCTTTTCTTCATCAGCATTACCAGTGATCATGTATAATATTGAGGTCAAATATTTGTGTTTAAACGCTCAAAAATGATAAAATTTTATATTTTAACGTTTTTTTAAAATTATTATTGTTTGCTAACAAATGTAAGGAAATGTAATTAAGAAAAGCTGAATGAAGTTTTAAGGTTTCCTCCCCCTCCACCCACATACTCACACCATTGAGAGAGGAAAAAAGAGAGTAATTAGTAATGAATCATTATCCGTAATTTTAAGGGAACTTCCCAACCATCTCAACCATTCCCCTCAACGTTGAAGCCCTTTCTCAATTTGTGTAAGTGGCATTGTCCTGAGAAGGGTAAAAGGTTTCACCCAAAGATATAAAGGGATATTGCAACCACCCCCCAAAAAAAAGAAGAGAAGACAGAGTGGGGTTGATAAGTATATCCCCCAGCTTGCTCAAGTTATACGAGTAACAAAGATTCGTAGAAAGCACTCTGTGAGTCAAAAACTCACAAAATATATAAAATAAAAAAGAAAAATGAAGAAAATATTATAGACAAGGTTACAAACAAACAGGAAAAGGAAGTGCCAGGAAGAAGTATATACTCGTCCTTCTGGAGTAGCAGTTAACCCCCATCTATCTCTTGGAGGAAGAAATTATTACTTCCCATTAAGAGGCCTTCTGCAGCCATAAAGTGGTAACGTTAATGTTTCCGGTTTTTTAAATAGGCTTTTGTGCGGAAACGACCTCCAAGAATTATTTGCATATGATTTCTTTAAATGCATACATGTAGTCAAACTATTTTAAAAGGGTTTGTTTTAATGATAAAGGGATTTTTGCTTATTTATTTGTTTACAATGCCCTACGGAAGTTAGTAACTCTGAAAGTTAACGAACTTCTATTTGGTTAGAAGGGCCGTTATTTGATTTACGTGTCCATTAGTGGTAAATGTAAACCCTTGTGTAACTGGTTTCATCATATTTTTACCTTTTTATTTTTTAAATGTTTAAAAATTGTTTTTTGATTAAAAAAAAAAAAAAATACATACTATAAGAGGTTGCTCCGGTCCAAGCCAGTCAAAATATACAAACACACTTAAAGCTTCTCGAAACCTGGTTCCGCAAATGGAAAATAAAAATTAATGAACAAAAGTCAGTACACATTACGTTTACTTAAAGAAAATCTGCGAGTCCGCCAGTTCAACTGAACGGTGTATCGATTCCTCCAGCTGACGTCGTACGATACTTAGGACTGTACACTGATAAGAGACTCACGTGGAACCCACATACTCGACTGAAACGACAAGACGTGAACAGACGCTACAAGCTACTTACTAGACTACTTGACCGCGGATCCAAACTCGACTTAAATCACAAACTGACAATTTACAAGACCCTGTTAAGACCCACATGGACATACGGAGCAGAAGTGTGGGGCTCAACCAAACCTTCTAACTCCAAACGTCTGCAGGCACTACAGTCTAAAATCCTACGGAAAATCCTGAATGCTCCTTATTACATTTCTATCCTTACAATTCACACTGACCTTCACATCCCTTTCGTCACTGACCTAATAAAGTCTCGCTACCGCATTTCTCAGCCTCCTAGCTCTCCATCCTAATCCTCTTGTACAACAACTCTCCTCTCCTCCCCTTCCAGACAATCCTCCTCATCGCTTGAAGCGGAGGTGGCCTAGGGACCTACTGATGTGAGTGTAATATCCACTGAGAAAGAGTTCCATCAATGGGTGGCGACTCTTACATGTCTTTCATGTGAAAATTTAACCAGTTTCATCAAATTTACTTGATGCAACATTTGTTGCAGTTGTAAATGCACTAATGAAGTGGAAACAAAGGCAAAAAAAGAAAAAAAAAGAGGTTGCTGTAATATTTTCTATTTGCAACTGCAACAAGCGAATGTGGTACATGATAACAATAGAGGAATATGATCGGAGAAGGCACCCAGTGGTGTCTCTCCAGTAACGTGCTCTTACTAGACTGCTCTCCACGATAAGAGTAGATCGCGGGGCCATCTTCTCTCCAATCTCCTTGGAGGATTACCTGGTAGTATGGAAGAAGATAGGTGTTCTATTAGAGGGATAAGCTGTGGTAGAGGAATGAAATTTTAAGAAACGGGTTTTAGCAAGATCTTTAACGAAAGGGATTTTGAGATTATCGATGGTGAGGTTAGAAATATGGAAAGGAGCTTTAAGTAGTTGTCGTAGTATTTTTGACTGTAAAGTCTGGATGCGTAGAGAGTTGAAACGTTTAGTCGATCCTCATACTTCGATGCCGTATGGCCAAATGGATCGCAGTTACAGCAGGTATGAGTCTTTTGTAGGTTAGATCGTTTGTCAAGTAGTCTGGCGAGAAGTTTGTAGCGTTGGTTAGTTTATGGTCTTCCTAGTCTAGATGGGGGCTGTAATACGAGTTGTTAATACTCGTATTAACAAAAAATTATGACATTTCAATTATTTAAATATGGGACAGCAGTTTAAAGAGATTTCATTTTTTATTTTATTTTTATTTTTAATTTCAGCGTACCACCATAGCTACAGTACCGATTGGTAAAGTATGCTGGCAAGTAGGACTGGCAAGAATGCATAAATCAAGGGGTACTGTGAGACAAGCAGCGAAGTTAATAGTGTGCAAGTGTCAGTATTGTGGCTACAGAGAACAATAACAGAGTGTAGAGTGTCTCGTTGGTAATGTTGTGGCCGAGTTTTGATTTAAGGCTGGCCATGATACCCAACTTCTACAATACCAACAAACCTTACAGCCTCACTCCTCAACACTGCGAACTCGAGTTGGTGAGAGGGGAATGCTGGATGTCTAGTGAAGACACCGGCGGTCCTTACTGCTATCTACCCTAACTCAGACTGCGTTCTTCACACAAGTACATTTACACAGCCAAATTTACACACACAGACGCCCAGATGTAAACATTCAATGGCTATAAGTAATGGCAGATAAATGTACGACCAACCACCCCTAGTAGGCGGTTACTACTAGGCTAGCAATAAACTGCCTGTATATGGCTGCAATTGTAATAACTACAATCATAAAGTCTTCAGGTTGTAAGTTTTAATATATATGGACGTTTTTGCCAATAACCATTTCTTTCATAAAGTAAGTCATACATTTATGTTATTGCTGAAGTTCTCAGAATGACGCTTTCTGATGTTTGATCAATCATTCACACATTTACATCATTCAACGACAACAAACTAATTGATTTCTGAAACGGATTGTAAGAGAAATATGAGCGATTCATTTAAATATTTAATTCTTTCAGCCTTTTTCAAAATAGCCTATACTTCAACTTGATTAGCAAAGAAATTTAACAATCAGGGAATTCATTAAAAATTTATCTTTAATGGAGACAATCAAATACAAACTAATAGTCTTCCTTTGAAAAAAATTGATCTTGATTTTGAGAACAATTTTCTTAGAACTTTAACAACAGGATGTAATAAAATAGTAACAATAAAGAAGGTATATTTAGTGACATCCCGATCGTGAAAACTATCGTCGCCAAAAAAAATATAAAAGTTTTTTTTTTTGTTTAAATTTATTAAGTTATCTACTATCTGTATATAAATATAAGTATACAATAAGTAAATCTGGAAATACAAGATTAATTGGTACGTGAAGAGCAGGAGATAAGGAACTACCCAGTGGTAGCACTCTCTACGGGATATAATGATCTTTAGGTCTTCAGACCTCAAGGAAGTCGCGGGGTCACTGGCCACTGGCGATTGGATTGTTAGGAGGATTGTCAGAGGAGGCGAGAGACAGTACAAGTGGAATTTTAGAGTAAAAAAATAAAATTATAGAACTAGATAAATTGGTTTTTAAAATGTCCTTTGCAACTGCACCTACAACGAGTAAATCTGCAGGCTGACAGATGCTTTAGAAATGAGAGGAGTCATTACACAATGACTCGAAGAATAACTCAATTACTCAGCTCCACCGCGAGTAAATCGCCGTCTTAGTTAACGATTGGCACTGTCAGGAATAGTTAAAAGACGAGAACTGGTCAAAGAGAGGATTATGTTGAGCGGAAACGCGATATTGAAATTTCTCGTAAAGGGGCCAAGATGAAATCTTTATGATTAGTATAAATTGATGGAGGCTGTAGGTACTGGAATGCTTGGCTGTGATGGAACACCTTGGTTCAAGACCGTAAATCCAAATCATTTCCGTAGCGTGTTATAATAGAAATAATTTGTCAGATTTGAAGATCTATTAAGAAGTCGGGCAAATAACAATAACACAAATAACACAAAATACCTACTAATGCAATAAGAAAGCAGTGATATCCTTGATTCGAATTGATGGACGACTCGTATTTTGAAAATATTTATCCTCTATTTTTTCAACAAGCTCCACGTCCAACTAACCACCCATCGAATCTGGAGCTCAGAGGCGGATAGAACATAATTTACCATAAATTTCTTATAAATGTATGAATGTATGAAATAAAGTCATTATCTATGGAGAGCACAAGATTGCCGAATATCTGTTTTTTTAGACTTTTGGAGTTGAGTACTGCTCCTGTGAAATATAACTGGTTTCTTCAGTTGAGAGTTTTGTTGGGCAAATATGGTGTTTCTTTTGAAGCGGCTGATCTCAATGGACTTTCTGCTGGAGAAATAGTTTCAAAACTTCATACTAATTTGCTCCAGTTGGACAGGCAATCTCTTGAATATTCCCGGTTTAGTGATATTTACAATAGCCTACCACTCTTGGCTGGAGTACCTCAAGAGTATATTAATGTTAGACAACCCTTCAGCGTAACTAGGTTGATTGCTCAGATGCGAACTTCTAATAAATATTGTAGTGTCTCTATACTACAGTTATGGAAAATAATTACACTTAATAAAAACAAGGCGTTACTTCTTTCAAATGCTGAATCGAACTGCCTAAATCTTATTTATTTAACATTATTATATACAGAAAATAATAATTATCATATGTATAAAATAGAAGAAAAATATATAGTCCCATATGGGAGTTGAATTCTTTAGAGTGCTGCCGCCACACCAGTCCCCTCCGTAGTGGGTTGGCCGTATCTGTGCGGGGGCAAGATGAGACGGCCAGCCCGCGACCGATATCCTGTTTGGCTGCGCGATTGCTGTAGGTTTCCTGCTTCTTGTGGCGCGGGTCGCTGCTGGTCCTGTTGTGTGGCTTGTTGTGGGCTTCGCTCTGTGATGTAGGTCAGAAACGCCGGCTTGACGCGGTCTATAGGCACTGTTTTTTGCTTTCCCTGTTTTTCCAGAGTGATGGTCTTGTGGTCTCTTGCAATCACTCGAAATGGGCCTTCATATGGTGGTGTAAGTGCACGGCGGTGGCCTTCTTTGCGTAGAAAGACGTGCGAGCATGAGGCCAAAGCCTTATGTACAAATGGCCGTTGTGTTGCGTGCCACTCAGCTGGTACTGGGCGCAACTGACTTATTGTCTGCTTAAGTTGTGCGACGAATTCCGTTTGTGGCATTATGGTTGGTTGGTCTGCGAAAAAATCTCCTGGCAGTCGCAGCGTGGTGCCGTAAGTGTACTCCGCCGGTGATAGTCCAGTGTCCTCTCTGACAGCGGCTCGGAGACCCAGCAACACAGTGGGCAAGTGCACTGCCCAATTTGTAGAGTCGTGTGAGCGTAGTGCTGATTTTAACGTACGGTGCCAGCGTTCTATAATGCCATTGGCTTGCGGATGATATGCTGAAGTGTGCTTAATTTGTGCTCCTGTTAATGCTGCTAACTCCTGGTATAGTCGCGACGTAAACTGTGTCCCTTGATCTGTGGTGATGGTTGCTGGGCAACCGAACCTTGCGATCCAATGCTGGTAAAAAGCTGCGGCAACTTCTGCGGCGGTGACGCTGCGCAGAGGGATCGCCTCTGGCCATCGCGAAAACCTATCCACGCAGGTGAGGCAATAAGTGTAGCCTCGCGACACTGCTAGGGGGCCTACAATGTCCATATGAACGTGCGCGAAACGTTCTTCTGGTGGAACGTAGGGTACCAAAGGGGCTTTGGCGTGCCGCGCGACTTTATTTTTTTGGCATTCAATGCAAGCGCGGGCCCATTCCCTGCAATCTGTCTTCATTTTCGGCCAGACAAAGCGCTGCGCGACAGTCCGTGTCGTGGCCTTGGGACCGATGTGTGCCAGGCCGTGAATCCGCCGTATTACTGACTCTCTAAATTGGAATGGTAAATAGGGGCGCAAGCGTCCGGTTGAAGTGTCGCAAACGAGTGTTTGGCCGGTATTTCCAATGGGGATGGATGACAGGTGCATGGCGGTACTATGTGGGGTGTCCGGCGTGTCTTGCAAGTATGACTGTAGTTGTGAGTCTGCTGCTTGTTCTTGAGCAACCTGGGTGTAATTTAGTCCTTCGAATGCGCTAACCTCATCAATTCTAGAGAGAGTATCTGCTACTGTATTAGCCTCGCCTTTGATATGGCGCACGTCGGTTGTAAACTGCGCGATGAAATCAAGCTGTCTTACTTGCCTAGGGGAAGCTTTGTCCGGTGGCTGCCGGAAGGCGTACGTTAAAGGTTTATGATCTGTACGTATTACAAACTGGCGCCCTTCTAACCAATGGCGGAATTGTCGAACCGCGGCATATGCAGCCAGGAGTTCCCTATCATATGCGCTGTACCTTCGTTCTGTATCACTAAGGCGTCTCGAAAGGAAGGCTAAGGGTTGTCTGCCTTGTGCGGTGAGCTGATGTAGCGCAGCGCCGATTGCTACGTCTGAAGCATCTACAGATAGCTCGAGATTAGGGTTCTTTTCCGGGTGTGCTAGTTGGGTAGTTTCGGCTATCGCCCGTTTGCACGTGTTGAAAGCGGCTTCTGTGTCAGAGTCCCAGTCGATTGGCCTAGTATCGCGTTTGCGACTATTCTTTAGGAAACGTAGAAGTGGGGCTTGAATGTGTGCTGCACTTGGGATGAACCTACGGTAAAAATTGAATAATCCCAGAAATCGCCTAAGTTGTTCTACTGTACGGGGTTTTGGGAATGAGGAAATTGTGGTGCATTTGGCTGGAAGGGGGCGTATTCCCTGGTCATTTACCAAATGCCCTAGAAATTGCACCTCAGGGAGTCCGAAATGGCATTTCTGAGGGTTTATTGTCAACCCATAGTTGTCCAGTCGTTGAAGTAGTTCGTGTAGGTGTTGTTTATGTTCGTCCTCTGTCGTGGAAGCAACTAAAATGTCGTCGATGTAGACGTAACAGGCGGGGAGATCTCGTGTTACCTCGTGCATGAATCTTTGGAATGTTTGTGCCGCATTGCGGAGGCCAAAGGTCATGCACGGGAATTCAAAAAGCCCGAATGGGGTGATAATAGCGGTTTTGGGTATGTCCTGGGTTGCTACCGGAATTTGGTTGTAGGCTTTCTGTAAGTCTATTGTAGAAAATATCGTTTTACCCGCAAGAGAGCTTGTGAAGTCCTGGATGTGTGGCAATGGGTATCGGTCTGGTATAGTCAGTGCGTTTAGTTGGCGGTAGTCGCCGCAGGGGCGCCACTCTCCCGATTTCTTCCTTACCATGTGCAAGGGGCTAGCCCAGTGGCTATTAGAGGGGCGACAGGTGCCTTCCTTGCACATGCGGTCAAATTCCGCTTTGGCGGCTTCCAGTTTGTCTGGGGGAAGGCGTCGCGCTCTTGCGAATGCTGGCGGTCCAGAGGTTTGAATGGTGTGTGCAATTTTTAGTTGTGGCTGTGGCTCTGGTGGCAATAGCCCGACGACTCGAGGGAAGCGGTCTAGCATGGATAAATAAGCGTTCGTAGGCCGGTTGGGTGGTATAGTGGACGTCTCAATGCTGGCTGCAATAATACCAGGCCCGTGGTGCGTTTGCGGTCGGGATGAAAGTAGGCATTGTTGGTGCAGGTCAACTATCCATCCCTGAGCCCGCAGAATATCCGCTCCGAGTATGGGGCGAGATACTCCCGCGATATAGAAACGCCAGCATGCTATTAGGTCATTTCCGAAATTGAGGCGTAGTGTTTTTTGCCCAAAGACCGGTATGGAGGTGCCGTTAGCTGCTATCAAACGCGTAGTAGGGGTATTGTGAGTTGTATTGTTATCGTTTGGAGGTATTGCAGAAACTTCTGCGCCTGTATCTACTAAAAAGGATGTTCCTGAGACTCTATCTGTGATATAGAGGCGGCTAGATATTGAGGCCAAACCGCTTGCCGCCTCTAGCGATTGGCCGAAAGGTTTTCCGAGCGGAATTGACATGGGGGTTTACATTTTTGAGCACGAGCTCCAAAACGAGTGTGGTAGTAGCAGGTGAGTGTTTCTCGCGCTTTAAGGGTGTGCAACTGATCAGAGAGCTGTTTTATTTGCACTTCTAGCTTGGTTATCCTTGAGGCATTAGCACTGTTCTTTCGTTGGCGTATGTATGTGCGAGCGTCTGCGACTTCCGCTTGAGCAAGCCCGTACAGTGCGGTCGCACCTTGCTCTTCGAGGTTCGATGTTTCTGGGACGCTATCGACTGGCGCCATTACTGGTGGCATGTTTGTGGGGGCGGCATAGCTGGGTTGTTGGGCGGTTAAAACACGGTCAGCAATGGCCGCTAACTCTTCTAAAGGCGCGGAATGCGCGACCACTATAGTCCGTAGGTTAGTTGGGAGTCTTTGGAGCCACAACCGTCGTATGACGGTTGCCCCCACTTCCGTCCCAGAAGCTAGTCGCTGAAGGTCGTCCAGCAGTTGCGTGGGGCGTCGATCACCTAATTCGCCTTCGGCGAATAATCTATCGAGGCGCCGTTCGCTCGTTACTCCATATCTAGTAATTAAATAACTGCGCATGGCCAGATACTTACCCCCTGTGGTTGTGCGTATAGCGCCTGCTGCCTGAGCCATTACGTCCGTGGGTAGAAGTGCCGTTAGATATGCATATTTCTTCTGATCGTCTTGCACCGCTCCGAGGTTCATAGCATTTTCAAACTGCTCCAGCCACGTTTCTACATGTTCAGCCGTGAAAGGCGGTGTTAGAGCGCGAGGATTGTAGACCTGCGCTGCCGGCACAGCGTGTTGTGACCATGGTGGTGTTGCTACGGCAGCAGAGATGGCATCATGCGTCTCACCTAGTGCGTTTGGTGAGCTAGAGAGCGCCCTCCTGGCTCTCTGTCTTTTGCCCACCATTTCCGGTTGTCCAAGGCGGGGTCACCAGTGTAGTGTCTCTATACTACAGTTATGGAAAGTAATTACACTTAATAAAAACAAGGCGTTACTTCTTTCAAATGCTGAATCGAACTGCCTAAATCTTATTTATTTAACATTATTATATACAGAAAATAATAATTATCATATGTATAAAATAGAAGAAAAATATATAGTCCCATATGGGAGTTGAATTCTTTAGAGTGCTGCCGCCACAAATATTTTATCAAAATATCTTTACAGAAGTCCATTCACATCATAAATTGTAAATTGTTGTGCACAGTTTGTGATATGCACGTTGAAGAGGATTTCTCGCATCTGTTTGCTGTTTGTCCTCTATATGCCTCCATAAGGATTTATTATTTCAAAAGTAATCTGCCCACTGAGGTACAAAGAGATCTATTGGAACTAATGTACAGTTGCGAAAAATCAAAATTACTTATTGTATATAATTACGTGTTTAATGTATTAAAGTTAAGATCATTTTTACTAAACGAATAATTTCAGTTGTTAAAGTTTTGTTTTTGGGTTTTAAAAAGGTTTTATATTTTTTTTGTTTCCTTTAGACAGAATCTGTAAATATTATTTTATTATTTTTATTACTTTTTGTTTGTTTAGTTTAATTTCATTAATGATATTGTTTTTCTTTTTTAGTTTACTTTTATTATCAAGTTTGATCATTTCATTTAATTATTATATTATGTATATAATTTGTTTATTGAAACTCCGTTTGTAAAAGGCTCAGGCCTTAAGGACAAATGAATAAATAAATAAATAAATAATAAATAAGTCGGGCAAATAGATAGTAGGGTGTTCTGAGGTCTTGCCTTTT
This sequence comes from Rhodnius prolixus, assembly GCF_049639745.1. Classification (NCBI taxonomy): domain Eukaryota; kingdom Metazoa; phylum Arthropoda; class Insecta; order Hemiptera; family Reduviidae; genus Rhodnius; species Rhodnius prolixus. The sequence goes on along the minus strand of NW_027411581.1, from coordinate 29,917,674 downwards.
TAGGCGTGAGAGTCGGTTCCAAGTTGAACTTGATACTTAGACTGTGCAGAACAAAGAAGTGCAGTACAAAAGTGCCAGTAAGTCAAATGGAACACAAATTGCACATTCGGAAGCAATATTTAAAATTACATGTTATAAATTACAATCGTAAGTTACAATGTAGTAAGTTATAAAGTCATGTTTTTTCGTAAAAATATTATAACAATATTATCTAACTGAAGGAAAAAGTAGAATTGGAATAAGTGTGTGAAGTGAAAAAAAAAGAACTTGAAATGTAAGTGTGATTCTCGTTAGGAGTATTTTTAAAAGTTTACGATTTACTTAAAGTACGTCACAGCACATGACAAAGTGTCCTGGAGATTAAAAAAAGAATGTTTGTCACGTACTTTTTTTATTTTACTGAGGCATTGTGTTGAAGTAAAACATTTATGAGCTATTCTCGGCTATATGGACTATTTATGTAAACTATAAGATTGTTTATTACCAAATTTTGATATGCGCATCTATTTACAAGTCTAAAAGTTGGGCCGTTCTTTGCTTCCCTCTACCTCCGAAAATAAGGGCGTATTCTAGTCGTATACTTATAGCTGTGGAAAGAATAAAAAAGCAATAAGCAGTGCTAGGGGTTTGAGGAGATGATAAGAAGAGACAGCAGCCACAAACGGAGGAAGTGGAGAAGTGGACGGACGAGGAATCAATGGAACGGGACGTTGTCATCCTTGTTTTTAATGTGTCTTTCCAACCCTATCTCTATCCGCTTAACTGGTTATTCTCCTCATGAGCAATCCAGACGCCTAATTGTCCCGCAGGGCAAGGCACAACCCCCAAACTATAGGCTGCAGCAGGAAAAACAGCCTACCCTAACTCTTTTTATTGCTTTTTATTCTGTTCTCCCCAAACATACAAAACTTGCCCATTGTGTGCTAGCAACGCGGATTCGAGGTCGAATTTATTTAGTCTCCAGATCCTCCTTTCCTTGTTGCTGCAATGTAAAACTTTTCTCCATTTCCACTAACTTCGGCAGCTTCCTCCAGGCAGTTTACTATTCAATCCAGTATTCGCTCCTTGGATCGTATTAATGTTACAAATAAAACATATAAAAATTTTGTTCAGTTTATAGCTACAGTTACTGTTATATTTAACATAACGCAACTTTTTCCTACAATGACCGGTTTTAGCTTTTCATTAATAAGGTTCATTTATAAGTTGAGAGTAGAGCAGTTAGGAGTCAAAGGGGCTAAAATACATTACCTACTTCATTTCCAGTGAAAATAATTTTTTTACTTCAATTAATCGTTCCTAGAAACAATTGCTAACAAAAATGAAAAGATGGTTCGAATTCGCACGCCCTCTTTTATAAATTGTAACACGTCCCATTTCCATTGTCAAACATACTTTTACAAAAAATATACTCCCAAAAACATTTAATTCTCACCAACTTTCATGAAGTTATATTATTATTTGTATGAAAATGTTTCACTGCAAAGAAGTAAGAGAAAAGTTGATTCTTTTTTTTTTCAGACGGGCTTTACTTCAAACTACGGACTAAGGTGGATAGCTATACTTATTTTTCTTATATTTTCACATTAAATAACGTCAAAAGCCAAGAACCACAATATACGAGTATCTTTGCTTTGTGTACAACATCTCTAACCGTTGGGCTATCGTGGTGCCTAAATTGTTGTAAAATTAACAGTTTATAAGCTGTAAATAAAACTGTTTATTAACATTCTAATAATCAACCGAACATATTTCACTCTCCATGTTCAATAAACTGGAGAAGTAACAAAAACTTAAATGGAAATAAAATTCTCTACACTGAAGTGATGTTGAATGAGAATGGGATATATGATCTCAGATTGAAGGTTTTGAACCCCTACAGTTGTTCCTGCAGTGTTTAGGTAATTCTAGTAAATTTCTTAGACTTTTTAACTGCATGATAGATGCAAAGGATTCGTCCAGGAATCAAAACAATTTTCTGTGAGGATTCAACAATGAAAAAAAAAAGAAAATCAGATATTACCTAGTACGTTTAGCTACGGAAAATGCATTCACGCAACAAATCTTGGAATAACTACGCAAACCGGCGCAGAATTCAGAGGAAAGCGATCGAATATAACAATGACGATGCTCTAACATATGTTTTGGACACAAGACATAAGGTATCGTGTCCATATCAAGAATAAAACCATAAACATCGTTTAGTAGATTCGTAGATTGATTGATTTGTAATCAATTTTTAGTACACTGCCATAAACATTAAGAGACAAATCAAAAAAACAACTTGTCAATGAAAAACAAAATACGATAATCCTCCTAGGAGCTTCTTGCAGCTCACTTTCCCGTAATAGTGAGTCTGTAACTTTAAATACACAAATAATAATAATAATAATAATAGATAGGGAAGGGATTAGCTATGAGGTTAGCATACTGGACTCCCACGCGGAGGTCCCGGGTTCGAATCCAGCAGCTGACCCTTAGATTTTCTCTTCCTAGGAGCTTCTTACAGCTCACTGTCCGGTGATGGACAGTGTTGTCTGTAACGAGAGAACACTGTCCGGAGGCCTGCAGTGCACTGGAAAAAGCTCCGGGCGCTAATGACCTCAGCTGTTGATGCGCCAAAAAAAAAAAAAAAAATAAAAAAAAAAAAAAATAATAGATAGGTCTTCCACGCGGAAATCACGAGTTCAAGCCCAGCCTGCTCTTAAGTACATTTCTGTTCTGGAAATTCTTGAAGAAAATAATAATAAATCAAGAATAATTCTTATAAGAATGTTCGTTTAGTAGTGAATGTTTTCTCATCAGGGCCAGTAAACCAACTAACAATCAGAGAAAAGAGAATAATAATGAGATAATAAAGTATGTGTTAAATATGTTTAAAAAATACCTATAAAAATAATATAATGGTATCTGAATTAATTAATTGGAAGGTTTACACAGTTGAATGTATAAAAGTGGTTTGGGATACCACTCTTCTAGTTAGTATGGGATACATCAATGAGTTTGTAAACGTATTCAAGTAGAATACACAATTTAGATGCCACGACTGACATTATTTAGTGATTTCCTCAGTTTTACGATCTTTAATAAACAATATTATTCTTTTTACAACGAACGATGTGGAATATATATGGTTGATACTGGGAAAGAGCAGATGAGAAGGTGTTGGCGCATGGATGCTGTGAGAATTTACCAAATAAGTTCAGCAATGAATACTAACTTCACAAGTTGTTTAAGTTGAGAAACAAGCTTAATGGGTTGAGATTGCAGCTTTAGTGTTTACATCATGCAGTTCTTATTAAAGTCTCTATCTCTCCAAGAACATGCTTGGGTTTGAAGTTGGATATTAGCAGCTGATTTTCTTGACTGATCAAAGATTTAATATGTCCAGAGAGCCCTTAAAATTCTAGCTGATCACACGATATCATTCACGAACTCCGACAGAACTAGGAAAACTAATTTGGCATAACAATCTACCACTTTAACCTTCTTAAAAAGTGGGTAGTATTTTCGATCAATGGCATAAAGAGAATCTTTTTTCAAGCGAACAGATTGGAATTCAAAGTTACTTTCAGTGTAGCTCCGCAACCTCCACCAAATCCAGGCTTCACGAAAGAAATGTTAATTTTATTTAAATTTCACATTGTCATGCTAGTAGTTTTAATTTACATACTAACCATTTTCATGGAGAATAATAGTAATAAAAACTTTGCACAAAAACGCAAATCGTTTTCGATACTATATTTTCAAAATCACAAGTTCCATTCGGCTTATTTATCTCCACAGATATACTCGCAAATAAACAGGTTTTAATGATTTAGGGAATGCAAAAACAAAATAAACCCAACTTTTACTTTAGCGTAAATTAATAATAATTATTGAGCAATACAGGCTATTTTTTATGTTAGAACTGCATTGTTTCCCACTGATTAAGCCTAATTGTGCGCTCAAGTCGAAAGTACCAGTTCCTTATTACAATTGTTTGCCTATGTAACGATGTTCACATTACTTCAGGTCAGGATTTCAAGTAATTATAGTTTTTAAAATTCTTTTTATTTTTCAACGTAGGAAAAACAAGTATTGCGGAAGAGTTTTCTAAGAAATATTTACAGCACCAATCACGCAGTCATTCCCTAAATCACGTACAAAAACCATCCATATCCGCTTTTCTAAAACATTCGAGTAATAATGACAATAGTCCAAATAAAATTTGAAAAAAGCTAAACTTGGCAAAATGAACTTATATCAAAATTCAAAGTAGTTTAACATTCGGAGAAAAGAGAAAAATGAACAAAAAGTGTGATGTTTAAACGAATAATTTTGTATAATATTGTGTAAAATACATTATACATTTAAGGAGGATATTCCTTTCGTTAGTGTTTTTATTGAAGAGAAATGTCCGATGAGTAGAGAAGAGTAAGTATTGTTTTGTATAATAAAGGGAAGTGTCGCTTCAATTCCACATCGCAAAGGCAAGTGGAGTCGGCTTTTCATTTGAAATTCAGAAATCTAAGACAGAGGGCGATGAAGTTATTTTCATTTTAATGGAGAACGGTGGAATACTAGAATAACAGATGGTAAAGAATTATTTAGCTTTGCAATATTTTGGACGATTACATTTTAAAGAGGGTTTCATTTCTATTTATAAAGTATAAACCTCCGGAGTTTATTCTTTCAAATACGAGGATAAAAGCTCCTTCTAACTTCAATGGGTGGCTGGGAACCCAAATAATCAATTTTCTTGAATGTTCCACGTATCGGGTACCTCAGGTGTCCTTTTTCAGGAATTGGTTTGTGGAGATGTGGAAGATTGTAATATAAAAATTAGTAGTTCACAAAGAGCAAGGCCAGCCAGAAATGAAAGATGGGGCTGTTGGTCTTCAGAAAAGAAGTGATTGTGGTTGCCAATCCTAACTGTAGAGCGAGCCACTAAAGCGCAAGGGGAGGAGGGCGCAGCTTTTCTCAGAAATATCTTTTGCCTTCAGAAAAGATTCTCTTCTCTCTGCATCTCTCTGGAGAGAGTCATGCCCAGGCCAAGCAGGACATCCTAATCCTTGCCCACGCGATTTCATTTTCCTGAAGGAAATTTCTTTGATAGCGGCGGCAACAATCCTTCTAACGCTGGTTAATGATTCAGGCTGCGGTTGGACTGGGCTCCAATCCGAACGAGGTTCAGCCTGTTTGCACCCATATACTATGTACCATGTACCCATATACCACTGTCATGAACCCACTGCAGAGACACCTTCTTAATAGCTGCTTTGATATCAGCTAACTCCTGACAACTACTGAAATTCTGCAGACATCTAGACAACTACCAATAATCACAATTAATGCTGCTTTTACTCCGATAATATCGTTATTTCGTTAATACACTGTAAAAATAGTACTAATAAAATTAATCTGTTAAAAAAATGCAGGGGGACGCGGCAATTTATTATTAAGAAGAAGGGGGCGACTACAGAAAGTTTGGAAACCACTGCTTACTCAATACTAACTCCTAAATGTCCTCTTCGTCCCATTTAGCTATAAATATACTCTGATGAAAAGTACAACAAACATGAGGAAGAACTGATTCTGATGTATCGAATGGAGCCAAACAATTTGGAACATAACCCTGGACCACCAAGATACCACTGCCTGCTAAATCAAGGAACTTACTTCATTTCATCATTCATTTTGACACATACAGAGGGAAAACATAAAGTCACTCCTCTTATTACAGAGTAAATTTAGATAAATATATCTTTATCTCGAGGGGGAGTGGAGAAAAATTAAGTATAATAATAGATATTGTATCAACTATTGTAATAAAGTTTTAAAAGCTAACGCAAATATAGGCTGTTTAGATTTATGAAAGTATTTCGGTTAAGACGTGTTTACAAGGGTCATTAATAATAACAATAATAACTGTCATTATATTTATACAAGTGGCAAGGTTTTAAAGTGCTGGCAACATGCCCGGTGTTGTCAGTTTTAGAAGATCTTCAGGCCAATTATTCATAAAACTGTTATCGTCTCTCAATATTATTATTAGTAGCTTATGAAAATATATGCCAGCAAAGAATAAAGTATTAGATATCTGAATTTTTAGGCTTAATTACTTTCATTTACACTTCGACGTAGTATTGCAATCAAAACTGAATGAAACATTAGCCATAAATAATGTTTCCAATTTTACCTTGAAGTAGGTGGTTTAATGTAACAAGTAAAGAAGTGAGTTCCCTTCCTTTGCTTAAAACAAAACGCCATAAATTGATAAAGGAGGGTGCAAACAAAAAAAATTGATGTCGAAAGATCGGCATGTCACATTTGTTTTTTATTTTGATAAATATTCTAATACGTCACGAAAATTGGTATGACTGATTTATAGCAGCGAACACCTTATCTTCTAAACAGTAGATATTGATAAAAAGTGTAATTTTAAAAAATAATCTATACGGCGTGATGAATTTTTCACTTCCATAAAAATAAATCATATTTAACAGTAAACTCGCCTAAACAATGGCAGGCATATAATGATTGGAGAGCAATATATTATCAGTAATAGAAAATAGAGCCAACAGATAACCAATAATGTAAAGGAAACAATTGATAGCACTTATCCAAGTCTTAAATCACAATGAATATAAATATTTGTTGAAAAGATTATCGTGTACATTTATTTGATTGCTATGACAGTAAATCAACGGCTATCTGGCAGTAAAATGATTCGTAAGAGCAAACTGTGATAATACACATAATATTAGGATTGTCCAAACCCAAATAACTTTTTGACATGAGAATACTTTTGTTCTGAATTTTAGCGACAATAAGAAAAAAACAGATATTTCTTTCTTACAAACGCGAAATTTTCAAGGTAAATATTAGGTACAGTAAAATTATGAGTTGCGTCAGAAAGGAATTTACGTAAGAAAAAAAGATGAAAAAATACAGAAAGTTAGATGACCCCATTTGCTTTGACAGAGTTCAAATAGAAGTAAAATTTAAGTTATTTTTAAGATTGGGTTGGTGTTTTTTTATTTCTGTGAAGAGCTCACGAAGAACTTCTGAAACTTCTCCTAATTGGTCGACGGGATGACAACATAAATATTTGACAGTCTGGCGTACAATATTTACAAATAAATCCAAATTAATGATAGCTATCATATCTTTTTGTAATCATTAAATCATCAAGTAGATAAATAGGTAAATAGAAAAAATTTGTGTCCAGTTTAAATTGAAATATCATAGTGCAACTTGCAAAGTATCTCTTTCAACTAGTTTGAGGAGACGAGCCCAACAATGTGTTCGCTGCTTGAACCTGCCCTCGTCTTGACAGTAGATCATATTGCACGTAATACGAAGCTCGTACATGAGCTTCTACTTGAATCAAATTTGTAATATCTTTAGATTTATATATACAATTAAGGACGCATTTTTAAGAAGATGCCCTGCGTTAAAGCTTCTAATAAATTCTCGACGGAATTGATATCTTGCGTCGTACAAATATGAATGGAGTTCGTTATCATCAGCTTGTAAAGGTTTTCTTGGTTTAAAATGGATGAAAGGTTGAATTTAAGTAATGGAAATATGTAAATTAATTATTCAATTAAAAATATTACCAAATCATTATGCTGCCTCTGGATAATCCCATCGAAAGGGTCTCCGTAGAGCAGTTTGTGGTTGCAGTAACCTCCTACCCCATAATACAAACTATTATCTGCAGTTACATGGGTTTTAGTCGAATACCGCAAGAGAAATTGATATTTAATTGGTTCTACCAGGGCTATTTGATGATAATAGTTTGGAACGACATGGATTTTAAGCTACATTAGCGTGCAAGAGATACACACGTTTGTGCGTGTGCATTTGTGAAGGCTAGTTATGCGCTTGCATGTGTGGTCAATGATGCTCTGCAACTGAGCAGTACAGTCTCACAGCTTTGTGGACTGCGTTCAAATGGACCAAGCTAGTTACTCTCAATATTGACGCAACAGTGTATCTAATAATAACCACAATAAGGCTCGCCAAGGACCACCAACCTAAAGACGACTGATTTCATTAAATAGAGATTGGTAAACCGCCTTAATTATCGAACATAATGTCTCCATCATTCCAACCTTTCAAATTTTGATTCTGACACATCCACCGGGCAAGCATCAAAGCGCAAAACCAAGATGGGTCTGTGATTAATTCAACCTCGTAACTTAAGCCCTTTCTAAACATCCCTCTTGAAATAAGAGAGATAATAATTAATTTTTAATGGTCCCCCCTTTTGATGCACAAAGTCTACAGCTTTGTATTTAATTGCGGACAAGAGCAGATAGTCGTGAGTTTACGCACAGCATTAATAATAAGTCCTAAATTTAGTAATTACTCCCAAGTTGTTAGTCGATAGACTGATGATAATTACTTGAATATTTAATAAAGATTCTGCAGAGACATAATCACTTCTTTGGCATTAACTCAATTTAACTCTAATTTTATCATTTATAATTCTTTTTTTAAAAAGTTTCTTCGTAATTTAGTGAATTGATCATAATTATAACGAGTCCACACATGGCTTGCATGGCTGTCTTTGATTTGGAGGAAGCCTAACACCAAGGAATCACTTAAAGCATTAAAGTCGGCTAAAGAAGGTCAACATTACTCACTGATTCCATACTCGATGCATCCACTCTAAGAAGTATGGTTTAGCATTGATAGTCAGGATGTCATTTTATTCTGAAATAAGCAGCATTCCTGATCTATATTCGTTCGCTATCTCATTGAACTTCCGTTCAATTAAAAAAAGAAAAGAAAAAAAATGCGAATTCAGGGGTTTTAAACATGTATTTCCTTTAAAACCGAACATAATACATTTGCACAATAATTCTGAAAAAAGCACCGGGCGCCAATAACCTCAGATGTTGACGCGCCTTAAAATCATTTAAAAACAAAAATTCTTCTTTAATGAAACAAAATAAAAATCAGAATAATGAAACATAAAAATATATTTTGTAAGTAATAAATTTAGTAATAATTCTGAAATTATTGTTTCTTAAGAAAAAGAAAAATAAATAAAACAAAAGCAAAGAAAATGTAGAAAAAAGACAAGCAAAAAACAAAAGACTGAAATGATTTAGAAGAGAAAGAAATACAGCGACAAGAGAAAGACTCGAGGGAAATAGGAAGGAAGAAAGGCACATAAAGGACGAGGCTGGGTTGAAGAAAACGAATCATTAGCTTGGGCAGAGATTTTTTGTTTAGACAGAGACTTCTTTATTCTCTCGGCTGGAAAACATTTCGTGCCGTTTACACAGGCTTCTCCTAAAATTTTGCAAAAAGCATGAGAAACAAAAATATAGCGCAAGCATTTTTCTGTCATTAGAAGTCAATTAGCCCCAGGCTAAATATTGCAATTCTCTGTACTAGAACTAGCTGTCACTTCTTTGCCTTAAATTATGGAATGCTTAAAACATGGCGTAACGTTAACCATATTACCAGAGAAGTCAAGTCAATAATAGCGACAGGAAATAGATGCCTGTTCGCGGTTTTGTGATCATGGATTTATCCCACAAGGCTAAAATAATATCCTACAAAACCCTTATAAGGCCCTCTATGCCCTCTATGGCTACATATGGCCAGCGAAACATGGGTGTGCTCAGCAAAGAAAATGAAAAGATCCTCGGGGTTTGGGAGAGAAAAGTACTTAGAAGGATATTTGACCTGAAGTGGGTGAATGGCGACAAGAAGATAAGAAAACAAATGACTGAAATATTTGGAGAGCTAGGAACAGTCGCCGAAATAAAGAAAGAGAGATGGCTGTGGCACGTGGAGAGGATTTCTGCCAGGTGCTTACCTCAAGAATTATTAATTGGAAAACCAGGAGATGCGAGAATTTGAGGGCTTAGGTTGTTGGATGATTTAATGGAAGGCCACTGGCGCCCAAAGGCATCCAGACAGTGTTCTCTTGTTACTGTTACCGTTCATCGCAGGGCAGTAAGCTATAAGACGGTTCTAGGAGAAGAAATCCTAACGGCCGGCAGTTAGTTTCGAACCGTAAATCTCAGCGTAGGTATCCAGGGCGTTAACCACATAGCTAATCCCTTCCCTAACGCATTACAATTATTGCAATAATTAATTGAATAATTACAACCATATAACTGTATACTATACATCTATAATTAGTTCAATTAATTTGTATACATAAATAATTATGCGCAATATACATAATATCGCACGTGTGAGTGCGTAAGATCAATACTTGTATAATTCAAAATACGAACTTTGCTCGGAATTGAAAAAACTGTATTCCGTTCGTAATCTGCACTACAATATGATTTAGGTTATAAACATTTTTACCACTTTCCAAAACAATTTCGTGAAAATACCAAATCGCTTATGCGTAATATTGGGGAAACCGAGACAAGATGTGCGCTGAAGATATTTGTTCATCCTTTGGAGATCGCAAATCTATAATTTGTGGTAATACCTTAACGTAAAAAAATACAGATCTAGTTTTTGGTTGTTCTGTATCTTTTGGAAAGATCAGTATTGACAAAGATGCAGAAGGTATAACAAAAAGAAAAGAACAAATACGGAAAGCATAATATTTGCTAAGGCTAACAAATTGATTGAATTGAAGTTAAGCAACCTGATCCACTGTTGATACAAGACACATAACTTTCTTAATAAAGAAGCTAATCTTCTTAATTAAATTATTATGTAATTTAGCAAATGATTCTCATCGTTCAAAGTGCAGAAATCGAGAGTTCAGTATTCATAAAACATGATTTCTATTGTATGCTGATGGCGAAGGATTCAGAATGTCAGCCGTCTTTTCCATCAGTAATCTTTAACGTGATATCACCAGGTTGTTTGCAGTTCTCTGCAAGAATATCTCCAGTGATCCAGAAGGTAACACTTTAGCAACGATCCATCATTTAGGATGCTTGCCTCATCGGTTACGATCCTCTGGGATTCTCTGCGTCTCATAGTGCCACATTTCTGATAGCTGTAGAATCCCCATTTCCTATTCGTACGTTAGTTTGTCTGCCAACGGACTACGTTATTTAAATTAGAAATCGTTTATTTTTTACATTTCAATTTCTCTAACAATTTTTCGTGATGAGAAGATCCAATGTTGGCTTGTTCTGTGAAAGAGGTTATCAATCCAATAATATACATATATCCAAATATATTTCGCAGTTGATTAAAAATCAAACACACTACTTTTGTAGAAAGAAATATATTTTTACACAGTCGTCAGTTTATGTTAAGTTCCGAAATCAAAAAACTTATGTATTTGCTTATTTCTGATCGATATTACGCAGCATTAATATGGAGTTACACTTTTTATGACCAACTTAATAACAAAATAAATAAATTACAAAATAAAAGTTTACGATGCGAGGGCCGGCGGTGGTTGACCATGATGGACATCAATAGATCATATATTAAACTGTTTCAATTTTGTGCTCAGCTCAAGGTAATATAAGTCGTACTGGTAATCACAATACAATAAATTCGGCTTAAATTATTAGGTGAGATTATATAAATTCTTTAATTTGAATGCTGCAAATCTTTTTCTTTTACAATTTTTTAGACAATTTACTTCATTTCACAAGAAGAAAATGATTATCAAAATTAGTTTGAAGTGTCATTTCAAATTCACTTCTTCTTCTTATGTTGCTTTTGTTTATGAAAGTATTATTTATAAAAAGAATTGGGGAAAACTGTCCCAAAATTAAATATCCGATTAATCCCAACAGATTAAACAACTAATAGATTTTATCTGATCATTGATTTATTAGATGTTCCATTAACGAAGACTCATCTCCGGCGGTAAAGAACTCCGAAACATGTCAGGCACAGAAGTAATGGCGGCCAGGAAAGGGCTTCCTGGCTAAAGAGTGGCGTCTATCGGAATACAACAATAAATGGAAGACTATTTGGTTATTAAACATGCCACAGGCGCAGGGTGAGATGGAAAGGTGCCGAACGGGAGCCAGCAAGGTGCTACTGGACGGGTTAACACCCAGTGTCTGCTGCAGCTCAACCCTTTTGTCAACAGCCAGTACGTGCTACAATCATCCAGACCTGGACTTACTCCTCTCTTAACAAGCAAACATTCTCAACCCTTTGCATTTTTTTTTACACAAATCATCATCATAGCACGTATTTCTTCTCACCAGTTCTCTATATTTGTATGAGTCGTGTCACAATGTGCGATATTTTTATTTATTTTTTATAAGAGTGTTTGTGTACACACCTCAACATAACGTTTTTTTATCCTCCTAAATGGTATCCCCTTTTAATGGTAACACGCAAAAACGAAATTCCGTTTATCTCTTGTAAACATTGTGAAAGTGATACAGACGTTGAACATGCTAAAGGCTTAAACCTCTTCTTGAATACAGCAGCTTTATCACTAATTTGTATAAATAAAAACGTTATTTATTAAAAATAATTCGATTCTTAAAATAGAAATCAAAAATACTATTTCCAAACTTAGGTTACTTCTTACAGAAACAAACGATATTGTTCTGCCACTTCTCCATGATCTACCAGGTAATCTAGCCATTGCAACAAAGATAACACACCTGAATCGAGACCTGATAGGTTCCTGTAAATCTCAAATTTAGTCAGGCGAACTGTGACCTGTAACCCCTCCTCTCATCCTCTCACATAATTGAGCCACTCACTGCACAAATTGATTAACTTCACTTTTTGAAATGTTTTAAATTTACGTGTCAAAGCACTTGGTTCAATCATAGCTTTTTATATTTATAATAAATTTCCCAATTAATAAAGATTAACAAAATTAAAGGACAATTTTTTGGGGGCCATTTTGATTAACTCCGTGCTCTAATCGATGCAATAATTATTCAACTCAAATGCAGTAGCAGTCGTTAAGTAATTACGCTAAATTTATTTGAATTCATATTAAAAACAGAATTTTAAAAACCGTGTACATTATTTCATCGCATTTCTCCACTTTTTGTTTTAAGGAGTCAATGAAGTTGCGCAGTGAACGGCTGATTGTAGATCAAGGAAAAAAACCTGAACAGTAGAAATGGATAAAAAGTTGAATAATAGTGTCTAATTAAGTGGGTACATAATGTTGGAAAGAATAATTACAAAAAACACTCCATTTGAGCACATCAGGGGTCAGCAACTACAGATCACTAGGTCGGACATGATTCCTTCAGTAGCCCAAATTGAAGGGAATTTATATTTCACATGTACCGTAATGGTACATTTCACGTTGTTTTCTCTTATTTATATCTCATTACATATTTTTATTTAATAACTTATGTCTCCCGATAGTGTACAACCTTAATAGCAGAAGTGATTAACTGGCAACAGAAGGAGAAGGATGCTCTTTCCTTTTTTACAATACTTATATAGAGTCAGGAATAAAAAAGAAGATAGAACTCGGGCAGCCTTTGTCATGTATCATTTTGAATCCTTTGCGCATATTCAACAGTACAGTTGGCGGCAGATTGCTCGCACAATCAAGCAGAAGTTCTGGCTTTAAACAAAGCATTGGCACGGACGGTAAGTACATCGCTAGCAGTAAAGTGCGATTCAAGTCGGTCAGCGTGGTAAATCTATTGGTTTTACAGAACATTTACTCTCTAATTCAGTTCATAAAGAAAAAGATGTATAATCTGTCGATTCCTCAAGACATTTCTGTTCGTAATTCATTGGTTAAATGCCATTCAGGTTTGTTATTGGGAATGAAGAAGCTGATCGATTGGCGAAGGAAGCGACTAGTGATGCAAATCTGGAATTAAAATACAACTACTGTCGGTAGTTTTAGGGAAGATAAGAGAGGAAAGTTTACCGGAATGGAACAAAAGATGGTAAAATTCAAACAGGGAGGCTCTGGACCAAAAAAAATCCTGATGTTAAACGGAGTTTTAAAGTTACTCTTAGCGATAGAATAAGCACGGGTAAACGAGAGAAGTACATGTCCTAGATTATTTGCTTTGGGAAAAAGTGTTTGATCGCTTGATGGAATATAGAGGAGAAGATGTCTTTAATAATGTGGAGGAGACTTGGGGCATCTTATTGGTGAGATCATCCTGTGTAATCCAGGTAAATAAACATTCACAATCAAGGAAGTTTCAAAGGGTTACTAAAAGCACAGCTTCGAATAACTGGAGCTTCGAATATTACAATAAAACAAAACATTAGTAAGAAGTGTAGCAAAACGAATTCAGTTTGATGATTTATTCAATGTTATTGAAGCCGCTATTTTTTATAAGCACATAGTATTGGTAGAAATGAGCTCATATATTTTCTTATAAAAATATTGGCCCAGGCAAGTTGTACCCCACGATCATTGCCCAATCATCAGCTAATGAAATAACAATATCGGCGGACAATGATAAATCCTTGTCCAGTTGGTAAGCTATATATATCCGTCTGGATTCCGAACACATACTCCAATATCTAATCCTCCTTTGTCTGTTAATATTGGGCAAGCTCTTTCATTGGAACGTCTTCTTCCAATGATAATCTGGACGAAATACAAACATTCCTGTACATCTTTTCTAATGACCAATTCTTTTTTCTATGGCTACAACAAATCTTGTCTACTTTGTGTACACCGACTTAAAAAGAAATTCTTTAACGAACAACTTCCATCTAATTTCACTCTTATAATTAAACTGAAAATAAGATTAAAAATAAATAATTTTTGTATTAAAATTTTAACCTTTTTCCAATTGTTTTTTTAAATTTCTCTTTTCTCCGATTTAAAAGAAAGTTACTTGATCGAGAATGTCATCAAAATTTTCTTTAGTTTTCTTCGGTCTCTTTGAAAAATACTCAAGCTGATACCTTTTTTCCGTTAAAATTTATTTTAGAAGGGTGTACTTTAGACTTCCTCTAATGTGTCATTTCAGTAAATTCACTTTTTACCACCTAGGTAATTAAAATTGTCCGACAGAGAAGTTGTACAAGGTTGATCGTCAAAAACTGCACGAAAAAGCGTAACGTTGAAAAACAACCAACTTTGACAATTTTTGTCTCTTTTAATAGGTGAGTTTTAAATTTAGTAAAAATTGAATAATATTCTAACCTAAACTCTTAACTGATACTAAATATCTTTTAATTAAAGAAATGTTTAAAATTTTAAAAAAGTGGACTAAAAATGATTAAACAATTCACATACCACGTGCGCCTTCCGTCTCGTCATTAAGTAAATTGTATCATAGGTAGTTATAGAAAATAATTATATGAAATTGTTACTCTCCAGCTGTAAATGAACACGAATTTGTTTCTGAAAGTTTGGCTCTTGGTCAGTCCGAACAGTCGCTTAGCGCTACAGCTTTTAACTCTCTTAACAACATTACTATTTCACTATAACTAAATCTGATCTCATTTCAGGCAGCGTAGCTTCTTTCCACAATAACTAAATTGACTCACAGGCAGGTCTCTCTTAGGAAAACCTTGCCACTTAAGCTCGTATTTATGTGGGATATATTTTTAAGTCCAAAGTCTCAATAAATGATAAATAGTTTAAGAGTTGTAGTTTTAACATCTAAAGTTAACCGTTACTTCTAGGCTCTCTTAACTTAACTAGTGCTCTTAATTCGTAGCTTCGTCTCCAAACCAGGCAGAATACAATCAGTAAGGCTCTTATTCTGTTGGAAATTATGGCCAAATAGAAGGACTTTGGGAGAAGAAGGCCACGGATTCTGATGTCTAGCCTCAATATGTCATTGATGCTTTGGGGAATCAGCATATTTGCAGTGATTTGATTAGTTTTGCCAGGCAGGCCTGGAACTATAGATACAGTCTCATTAGAGAATTCAATTATTAATTTTTTGATTTTGAAAATATTACTTTTTTAATTACAATTAATTTGATTTAAAAAATTTACTTTAAATTTTCACTCAAAGTGTTCTATTTTTTTATTATTTTATTGTTGTATTATTTTTTTTGTGCCATTAAGTTTATTTTCATATAATTTACTAAGTTTTTTCTTTCTTTTTATCTTGTAACCAAACTCTGGCAGACGGCGTTAGCCATGCCTTTTGTACATTGTTTAAAGGATTTTATGTACTATATCTTCTTAAATAAATGTATATTATTATTATTATTATTCTGATGTCTAGCAATCATTACATCAATGCAGAAATAGAGTTGAGCCATGAAAGCAAGCTAGCTATTGATATGGTACAACTTATCAAATGTGAAACACAGATTTCTATTGACAGCAATTTACATATCTTTAAGGGAGTCGATTCTCCTAACTTGGAATATCTCCACTTTACTGAAACAAAGATAAGTAACTTGATATTATTAAACCGGCACCAAAATTTTTTTTAAGGAACCTCTGTAATGTTGGAGATATTAGACAACTGATTTTATTGAAATGAAGATGGAGTTAGATGGGCAATTTTGGCCACTCAATTTAATTCTATTATTATCGTTTTTACAGGAATCACAGACATTTCAAGAGTGATAATCGATCACACTCACACACACAAATAATTTCACTAAAGACTCTTTCACTGCACTAACATCACCGGAATTGAAAATTCTAAAACAAAATACATGAATTATATTTCCAACCAGCATTAGAGGTCGAATGACTCATGCAAGCGACTTCCTTACTGTTCGATAGTTCTTACATCGTCTTAACTTTCATCAGTTACAAGACCTTCCTACAATTTACCGCCAAACAATATATTCATATGCCATGACACCATTATAGATGCTAACAATATTGAGGAAAGCTACATTACCTCCAACGACAGGTCACAGAATTATGCTATTAGTAAACCTGTTGAGTCCAGAATTTCATTCTTTATGCATTATTCAACGGCATAAACTTCTAAATGTATGGTATTATTTTTATTATTTTTTTTAATGTCGAGGTGTCACAGGATGCATTAGGCTAGCAATTCCATCAATTCAGTTATACAGGAAGTTTCTAGCTAATGAATACTTATGCATACGAAGAATGCCGGAAAGCAAAATAAATGATTAAGAATGTGGCCATCGATATGTAAATAGAGAATGGACTTTATAGCTTTTAGAAAAAGTAGCTATCACTCTGGAATATTAGCGCTATTTGTCAATTAAATGTTTTTTAATTAAATTTCACCTTCAACTTCACACCAGAAGCTGTAAGGAAATCTGCCTCACTGTCAACTTGGACCGAACGATTGCAAAGAAGTCATGACACACACAAAATGACTATTTTTCCTGATATTCACAATATTTGTGCCAAACAAAGATAAATCGTACCTTCATTGAAAGATGTGCTTTGATGTGTAACTACAGAAATTACGAATAGAGTGAGACAGAGTAATAGGATCTTTGCTTCCGAGAGTGAAATATCTCAAAAATGGAAAACTGAAGATTTTACTATGGAAGTTTTCCCTCGTTCCGTTAGAGAACCCTAGAGAAGGCCCCCAGGAAGGGAAATAATGGCAACCAACTGAACTACTATATATATATCTTTATTGCTTTTAGAATTTTACATTCATAGCAAGTGAGTGGGAATATAAAATAAAATATCAACTGTTACAAAAAAAATAAAAAAATGTAAACATTGAAAATCAAATTAAATATCTTTCATAAATAAACAAATTTAGATCAAAGCTTTTTGAATACTGATCTGACATTAGTGACTAACAAAGACAGCATAAAACATAATATATAACTTAATTATTTCCAGATAAAATGATTTTCTACTATCTCATGTCAACATGAATTTTATAAATTTTAAACTATTAATTACAAATAGATATACATTGTTAATTTTATTAATATCTAAATCAGATAGCATACATTCAAGATTGTCCAACATATTATTACTTGTAATGTACTTGTCCAGGTATATTGCTCTATAGGGAGAAAGGGCTGGGCAATAAAGCAGAAAGTGAGGCAGATCTTCTTTCTCACCTGTACCACAACATCTACAATATACATCTTTATTGAATTGTATTCTCTCCCTATTTACAACAATCCTAGAGTATTTTTTACCTGCCATTCTCAATTGTGAGATCAATTTAAGTTTACAGAAATTTATATTATAATAAAGATAAGCTTCTGGTATTCCAAGGTTACTGACTCTACGAAAGTATTTATTAAATGAAGAGTTTAATATAAATTCTATATCTTTACTTAAATAATGATTGTTTATACTGTCAATGAGACTCTTCAAGTTTTCGCTGTCCAAATTTTGGCAATCCCATACATTTTTGGCTCCAAGTTCTCTTAGAATTACCCTTACATCTTTTGCCCAATTAAAAGGAACACTTTTAAAATCTATTATTTGCAATAATTTATTATAACATTGTTTGGGCAATTTTTCCTCAGACATTTCCAGTAATTTACTCCACCATCGAAGAGTTCGTTTTAATATTTTACATATAACATGGGAGCGTCCCGTCTCAACTCTAACAAAACTATCTGGAGTATTGACTGGCAAGCTTAACAACATTTTAAAAAATTTTAATTGTCCTCTTTCTACAACATTAGCATACTGTAATCCCCAGATTTCAGACATATACAACAACACGCTTTCAGATAACGAATCGTACACCTTATTCTTTGCATCCCAAGAGTCAGACTTACACGATCCTAATAACCTTCTAACTCTTTGACTGGCAATGGCATTCTTCGATAGAAACGATAAGCTTACTTGTCTAAATTTCCCCGATGATGCAAATTTTACTCCCAGATAATTAAAAGACTTACAAATTTCAATTTTAGAGCTATTGTAAAAGAAATTATTCGTTTTGCCTAATATTCCCCCTTTATGGAATATTACAATTTTTGTTTTTACAATGTTTGTGGGGATTTAGACTTCAAAGTGATCAGACGTATGTAATTTGCTCTGTATAATTTGTGTAATTTTTTAGTGTTTCTTGGAAGTTTCAAACAGTTATTTTTTGTCATTGTAAACTTTGAATACCGTACTATAGTTTTATACTATTAAAAGTGGCATTTATAAAAAGTTTTAAGCGAAAAAAAGAAAAGAAAAAAAGGGAAAAGAAATATTATCTTATTAAGTGATTATCAAAGTTCACAGACTTACCAGTAACATGAGCAAGGTGGGGGAGTCTACTACTGGAACTGGTGAAAATAGTGGGGGTACTGATGTAAGTAGTCTTATCTTAGATAGAATTACTGCTCTGCATCAAGACGTCTCGAGACAAATTTCTGAGATTAATACGAAAAATAAAGAACTAAATGATAGTATTCAAACATTTAAAGATGAAATTAGAGTAAACCTAGGTAATATCAGAACCGATATTAAGAAAATAGATAAAGAAACAACTGCCTTACGCCGAGAAAATGAATTTCTGAAGAAAAAATTGTCTGAATTACAGGCTTCTCTTAGTGAAAACGTTCAGTTTACTTCTTATAATAAAATTAGAATATCGAATGTTCCCTTGCAATTAAATGTTGACATTGAAGAACTAATTTTGCGCATATCTAAGATAATTAATTTTGAATTTCAAAAAGAAAAAATACAAGATTTCTATCGTCCTAAAATGATAAATGAAAATTTTAAACCACCCATATTGTTTAATTTCATAAGAATTGTTGATAAAAAGGAATTTTTAAACTGTTATCGGAGATATATAAAAAATAAAAATAAATTAACATTTGATAAAATTATGGGAAATGAGGAAACGTCTGAAGTTCACACATCTGAAATTTTTATTTCTGAACACATGAGCCCAAATTTATACAAATTATTTAGAACTTTAAGAGAATATAAATTCCAGGGCACATTAAAATATGTGTGGTTCAGAAATAATAGAATTTGGGTAAGAAAGGATGATGGAACACCAAGTTTGTTGATAAAATCGAAAGATGATTTTCATAAATTTCTGGCTGTAACACCTTCTTTAACTATCCATGACTATTCGGATGACGAAGAAATAGAGACTGATAAATCTGAGGGATCGAGGACAAGTGTAACAAGGAAAAGATTGAGGAGGGCTCCTAATCAATTGCGTTTACGTCCTTTTTTACAAGAAAGAGCCACCACTCAAGAGGAAAAAGGAAAAAAGTGATATATGTTGATGGTACAACTGTAAAATTTGGCTTTTGGAACATACATGGATTTAACAATTTTTCTAATTTGTCTACTTCGGAATTTAATCAGTTGCTTGATATGGACATCTTGGGTTTTTCTGAGACATGGCTGACCACTTCGGACCTGAAATTTGCACTATTAACTACCAACTATGACTGTTATTGCAGAAACGCTAATAAGCCGTCAGGTAAAGGTAGACCCAGTGGAGGTTTAATGATTTGTTTGAAAAAAGGTAAATTCTCTAATGTTAAAATTTTGGTGTCTACTAACTGGCTTTTGTGTGTATTAATTAAGTATAAGGAAGTGTATTTGTGTGTAGGAATAGTTTATTGGCAACCCGGATCATTACATGATTCAATTATAGATTCTTTTTCTTTCGATTTATTTAACATTTATTCTGAATATGAAAACTGTTATGTAATAATTGGTGGCGATTATAACTCTCGTATTGGAAATTTAAATTCTTTGGACAATGATATTTTTATTAATTCTAATTTGTCCGGATTTAGAAGTTCATTGGATGACGTTATCAATAAAAGAGGGGTAAAATTGGTTGAATTAATGGAATCTTATGGTATGATCTGTTGTAATGGCCGATCGCGTAGAGATAATAAAGGAAGTTATACCTATATGGGTAATCAAGGTATGAGTGTCATAGATTATGTATGGATCTCAGCTAGTTGCCTAAATAACGTAATCGATTTTAATATTGAAAATGTGTCAGATATTTCAGACCATTATATGTGTATTCTATTAATAAATTTTTACAGTGATTATAAAAGTAATGTAGAAGAATATAAACATGAATCTAACACTGTTTACGTACACAACAGGTCAATTGAAGCTATGTGTTTGTTTAATGAACTTTTAGAATCTTATTCATATCTATGGTTTGATGCTACTTTTGTTTGCTCGCCAACGAGTCTTTATAATTATTTTTGTTATATAATTCAACATACAATGTACGAATCTGGGGCCCTGAAAGCAATAAAATTTAGATCTAATAATTCAATTAAAAAAGATAAGCCATGGTATAATGCTGATTGTTACGCGTCCAAAAAAGAAGTAATTAAATTATATAAAAACTGTTGTAAAACGTCTTTTAAAAGTAAAGATTTAATTAATTTGTATAGACAAGCCAAATCTTCATACAAACAAGTAATAAAACAATCTAAAATATACTTTTTTGAAAATGTTAAATTAAAACTTAGAAACATAAATAACCCTTCTGAATTTTGGTCAGCACTGAAACAATTCGAAGGTAAACATTACACTGAATGCCCAATATCGGTTACGGAATGGGAAGTTTTTTACCAAAATATTCTCCCCCCTAAATATAATAATGAAATAATTTTTTTTACATTTTACCATCCTGAATTGGACGACCGAATAACGTTTGACGAACTAATAGACAGTATAAATAACAGTAAATGTGGTAAGGCAACTGGATTTGATCTCATTCCAAATGAGTGTTTTAAATCACTTAACTCATACTGGATTTGCTTTCTGTTGGATCTTTTCAATCGTATTTGGAGCTGTGAGGATTTTCCTAAAATGTGGTCTCTTATAAAAATGAAACTGATTTATAAAAAAGGTGATCCCAAAGATCCAATGAACTATAGAGGCATAGCTATGTTCAACTCAATTACAAAACTTTTTACATACATAATTTATAACAGAATCTCTAAATGGATTGAATCAAGAGGTTTATTACCTGAAGAGCAGATGGGCTTTAGAAAAGGAAGGGGGTGTAGAGATAATATATTTACTTTATCGTCCGCAATAAATATACACTTAAGGTTAGATAAAAGGAAAGTGTTTGCCACTTTTGTCGACTTTAAAAGAGCATTCGACTCTATTCCGCATAGTAAATTGTGGCAAAAAATGTATGAGGCGGGTATAGGTGGTAAGTGTTTGCGGTTATTAATAAATCTTTATGATTCAGCCTCCATAAAAATTGCAGATAGTTCGAATGAAATCCCCGTTTCGGAAGGAGTGCTTCAGGGTGAAATATTAAGCCCTCTCCTTTTCTCAGTTTATACTGCGGGAATTATTGAATACTTTGATAAATTTAACTTCAAGGGAATTAACCTTGGGGTAGAAAAGGATTTACACATTTTAATGTATGCGGACGATTTAGTGATGCTCTCATACTCTGCGATAGATGCCCAGTTAAAACTTAATTGCCTCTCTAAATATTGTGAATTAAACTCTCTCACTGTAAATTCCAACTGAACTACTAGAGGATTTCTTTTCCTCAAGATGACTATTAGTTTGATTATTACATCGCGATTGATATTATTTAAGGAAACTAACCTTTGAATTTACATCTTAAGATATCATGAAGTTTGATATAAACATTTACTGAAACACATTCAATACAAATCAATAAACCAGCCAGTGTGAAGTAATAGTAATTTTCTCATCCTAATATGCTCTTACGAATCTATCAGGTGACGGACAGCGTTGTCTGTAACGAGATAAAATAGCAGGGGCCCCCATTTGCACACTGAAAAAACGTCCAGGTGTTTATGACATTGAATGCTGACGAGCTTTACATTTAACAAATGAAATAATAATAATAATAATAATAAAGAGAAGGTAAGGGATTAGCTATGAGGTTAGCATACTGGACTCCCACGCGGAGGTCCCGGGTTCGAATCCAGCTGCTGACCCTAAGATTTTCTCTTCCTAGGAGCTTCTTACAGTTCACTGTCCGGTGATGGACAGTGTTGTTTGTAACGAGAGAACACTGTCCGGAGGCCGGCAGTGCACTGAAAAAAGCTCCGGGCGCTAATGACCTCAGATGTTGACGCGCCTTAAATCACAAAAAAAATAGTAATAATCAAAACATTTTTTCCTTCAGATAAGGGCACTTAAATTAATTACTTTTCATGAACATGAAATACTTCTTTCTGAATTGGGAATTTTGTTGATGGTTTCAGGCTGAACTTGTGGACTTTTGGACTTGCTTACAATAGCATTCAACATAATTCAAGTATCGCGAAAATGACTCCATAGCTGACCCACTGAGGTAAATTTTTGTTTTGCCTTTTAACAACAATAATAAAATATCCTCTCAGCCGTATTTACTAGGCTAAAATACAGTCTGTCAGTTTTCTGTTTGGAAGAAGACCAGTGTAACTGATAGAGCAAAAAGATGCAAAAATTCGAAACCTTCAAGGAGACTCGTGGATTGACGGGCCGTGATTAGGTGATTAAAGTTAGTTAACTAGTTGATTAAAGAGAAACAATTTATTCCTTAAATGTGGAAAAATACTTTAAAAGGGACGTAAATTATGTGAAGAGAAGGTGAATGTTATTCAAGCGGCCGGTAATTAACTGTGGAAGGGCGAAAAACTTTGTATTTACCCTTGAATAGTGAAGCCAGGAGTTTCTTTGCCTCCAAATTACCTAAAGTTTTTCTTATCAAGGAAGTATTATAGAAGAAGATTAGAATTTTTTCATCTCTTCCAGCATAAAGAGGAAACAAGATTTAGAAAAAATGGTTTTCCTATATTATTATTATTTTAAAAAGTAGTAAGAGACATTTTATAATATTAAAAAAATAAAATCTTAGGATAAACACTTCGATTTCTCTTACTAGGTAAGGGAAATATAGCGAACATACCAAATTCTTGATATTGGAATTTAATCGAAAATATCAGGTTATCGAAATCCGGAAATATTTTTTAAAGAAATATTCAGCGAAAATTTATATTTTGACTTTGGTCCTCTAGGATAGCCGACGGTAACTTAGTGATCACTATCTCTCCGCCTAAAGCACTGCTTTACCGCAAGGTTATCTCATTATTTTGAGATTTTCTTTAAAAATCGGATAAAACTAGATCTCATAATGGTCTACAATATTTAATTGATACATTTTCCAGGTCCGTTTTATCAAGAGCAGAGGGGCAGGAAGACAGGAAGAAGGAAACATGGCTGGTCTACTTCATACCTGGAGAACTGATTAACTCAATGACTGAGAATAGAATTTAATTGAATTGATTGGGAATTAATTGGAGAGGTTGATTAATTGATTAATCAGGCATTGACGAGGACGAAAACCCGAAACTGGTCAGGAATGCAGAATACAGATAAAATCACGATTATACACGATTGAGGACTCAACCACATTTACAACTCTGATTTTGTGTCTTATTATACCTATTATGAATGAAAATATTAAATTTTGTAAATGTCCGTTTACACCGTTCTTTCGGGATAGAATTTGTATTATGTCTAATATTTTTTACTTTTTAGAAGTTAGAAAAATGCGTAAGTTAGAAAATCAAGAATTGCAATTAAAGGAGTGTTAAAAACTTTTTGTCTAAAAGTGATAATGGACGACAGTTACGCAGTTAAAATAGAGGCTAAACTTGTATTTCCAATCAATCGCAAGAGTAGAGAAACGCAAAATCAATCCGTTTTAATCTCTAGTTAATTACAGCTTCTTTATTTCACAACAAATCAATCAAATACCTGTTTTTTTTTAAGATTCATATTAATAATTTATATTAATTGCCAAATTTTTTAAAATGATTTACCGGTTTGAATTCCCAATTCGTATTCATGTAATCTAAAACTATTAAGCTTTTAATAACTGGTAAACATATAATAAGGTGCAGGTTATATCTTCAAATAGATATCCTATCGATTAGGCTACATTTAAGTGATTTAAAATCAAAAATTATGTAGAAAGAATGATTATTTATTCAGCTACAATCACAGCAGTCTTAGCTAAATGGCAAAGGAACTTTGATAACACGATGGGACGCCAGGAGAAAAATGGTTAACTGCCACCCACTGATGTAGAAAAAAAAGTTGAACTGAAGTCCTTATATTATGAAATTAACTAATAATTTCTTGCTAATTGTGCTTTTTAATTTTAAATTGTCTTTAAAAAATAAAGTTTGTTCCGAGGAAATCTTGCTTTTTTATCATTTGTTGTTTCATACGAACTCAAATAATTTAAGAACACCACTTTACTCATCAGCTATTAGTACAAGTTTTTACAGTAAATATTTACAATATGATTAAAAAAATAACTGCCAATCTATGAACAGACAAGACAGAAGACACACCAACTTTTAATGATGTAAAATAGTACATTGTAAATTAGCCCTGAATATGACCTAGTCCCCGAGGTCGAAAGCTGGCAAAATAAAAATATATCATGACTGAAACTGGCAGTTATTTTTTCATCCTATTGAAACTTACGAGGGTCGTTTGAAAAGTGCGTGCAAAAATAAAAACTACTTAATTTTTTGGGGTAAACCTTTTTTATTTTTCAACATAGTCTCCTTTTAGGCTTATACACTTCGTCCAACGCTGCTCTAGTTTGTTGATCCCTTCCGAATAATAGGATTTGTCCAAGTCTGAAAAATAGCCATTCGTTTCTGCAATCACCTCCTCGTTTCAATAAAATCTTTTTCCCGCCAGCCATTTCTTCATATTGGGCAACAAATAGTAGTCCGAGGGAGCCAAGTCTGGAGAATAGGGGGGATGTGAAACGGGTTGGAACCCTATTTCCATTAATTTTGCGACCACAACTGCTGAGGTGTGAGCTGGTGCGTTGTCTTGATGGAAAAGGACTTTTTTGTGGGCCAATCGTGGGCGTTTTTCTTGCAGCTCGGTTTTCAAACGGTCCAATAACAATGAATAATATGCACCTGTAATAGTTTTACCCTTTTCCAGATAGTCGATGAGGATTATTCCTTGCGAATCCCAAAAGACAGTCGCCATAATCTTTCCGGCCGAAGGAACGGTCTTCGCCTTTTTTGGCGCAGATTCCCCCTTGGTAACCCATTGTTTAGATTGTTCTTTGGTCTCAGGAGTGTAGTGATGTATCCATGTTTCATCCACAGTGACGAAACGACGCTTAAAGTCCTGCGGATTCTTCTGGAACAGCTGCAAACCGTCCTTACACGATTTCGTTTTTGGTCAAGCGTGAGCAATCGCGGCACCCATCTTGCGGATAGCTTTGTCATGTCCAAATGTTCATGCAAAATATTATGTACCCGTTCATTCGAGATGCCCACAGCACTAGCAATCTCACGCACCTTCACTCTTCTGCCATCCATCACCATATCATGGATTTTATCAATGATTTCTGGAGTAGTAACCTCAACAGGGCGTCCAGAACGTTCAGCGTCACTTGTGCCCATATGGCCACTCCGAAAATTTTGAAACCACTTATAAACTGTTCTAATCGAAGGTGCAGAGTCACCATAATGTTTATCAAGCTTCTCTTTAGTCTCCTGAGGCGTTTTGCCTTTCATAAAGTAGTGTTTGATCAACACACGAAATTCTTTTTCGTCCATTTTTTGAAAATCACTCGACTTCCTCGATTCAAACGAATGCCAAACACAAAGAAATAGACCGATCTGGCTGAAACTTGGTGTGTGTTCTTCCAAGAGATGCTACTAACTAAACATAACCTCGATACGCGCCAGTGGTGCTACCTCTCTGACTTTGCACGGAATTTTCAAACGACCCTCGTATGTATCAGTCACCAAAAATAATGAACAGTAAATAGTTACTTTTAATCTTAACCATACAAATAAAATATTCAACGAGAGTAAGATTAATAATGTTATATGGTATATGCATTCACATGACACTATATTACCATATTCTTAAAGTTCTATATCACAATTTTTTTTTCAAAACCGAATGTTTGAAACATATTTAAATCTAATAATTTTGAATAGAGATCCCATAAACGGAAGTAACAGTAATCGAATGTTTTGGAAAATTTTGCTTCAAAACTTTCAGATTTATGTGTTTGTGATCACTAATCAAAGCTTAAATAAAATGGTAGGAGCCGAATCTCATAAAATTTGGAAATTCAATCCCAATATCACACACACAAAGGACCGAATTGTAAGCAAGGGACCAATTTTCGGACTTAAAAGATCTCGAAATTGATATGTGCAATGAAAACTCGGAATCGATAAAATCTGCGCAAGTTCACAATGCGTTCTTTTCAAAACTGCAGCGGCTGAAAACAATCTGAGGCCGTTAATCAGCCTGTTCAGCTATTAGTAACGAGTAGGGGTCTCAGGGTGATTGCCTGAAGAGGTTTGCAGGCCTATTATTTTACAAGTGTTGAACGAACTCTATTTCCGGTAAAATAACTAAAAGTTACACAAATGAGAAAAAGAGGGGAAATTGAACAATGTGGGGGGCAGGAATATTGTCATTGATGGCATTAACTTCTTCTCCAGGTAATTTACTTGGTGGCGAACCGACCCCTAAAGGGTGGCATTTCGTTGGAGAACTAACGTCACCCTCCTGCGTCCCAGCGTTAGTGTGTTAACGGCCTTCATACACGGCAAGCACTATTAGAAAAATTGAGTGGCGAGCAACCCTTGCCAACAGCCGTCTTGTTACAACATATTGATTAAATAAGGTCTCGACACCATACATGATCGACGAGGGGAACTGAGCCGCTTCTTATATCTTGATAGATTGTCTGTCACTCGGTGTAACATCCAATCTTTCTTTTTAACTCGCTTACCTACTTGCTCAGTGGCGATAACGCCAACTTTGTAACCGCTCTGTCAGCAGTATCCAACAAAAAGAAGGAGATGAGATTAACTAAATTATAAAACTAAAATGAACTTTGTTTTGCTTGTTGGCACACACATTCTGTTGGGTTGGTTTAAAGAGTAAAGCCATTCCTTTTTCATAATAAAACCATTTGTTTTAGTTATGATAAATAAAAGTATTTCCTTAAAGAGATTGTTTTTAGTTGTTTAAAGAACTAAAATATATTTAGCCAAGAAATTATATAGCAGTAAAAACTAAACGCAGTACATGGTGGAGCCCTCCGCGACAAAGTATCTTCATAACAGAGGTGGACTTGGCTCAACTACTAAACATTTCTACTTACAGCGCATCCAATATAATGTTCGCAGTACGTATAAATGCTCTTGTTTACTTTAACACCGCAATCCTTCATAATGATCCAAATAAATCTCGCGTCAAACATCTCTTTCTTAACTTCGACAATTCCACTTCAGCCTGTAATCTCATGTAAATCCTCTGGCTCAAAATCTGCCTTTAAGAACTCTTCCTGACCACCCGACAAGACGTCCTAATAGACAGTGTCCTCGTGATCTCCTCTCAAGTGAAAAGAGTGACTACGAGGGTCGTTTGAAAAGTTCGTGCAAAGTCAGAGAGATAGCACTACTGGCGCGTATCGAGGTTATGTTTAGTTAGTAGCATCTCTTGGAAGAACACACACCAAGTTTCAGCCAGATCGGTCTATTTCTTTGTGTTTGGCATTCGTTTGAATCGAGGAAGTCGAGTGATTTTCAAAAAATGGACGAAAAAGAATTTCGTGTGTTGATTAAACACTACTTTATGAAAGGCAAAACGCCTCAGGAGACTAAAGAGAAGCTTGATAAACATTATGGTGACTCTGTACCTTCGATTAGAACAGTTTATAAGTGGTTTCAAAATTTTCGGAGTGGCCATATGGGCACAAGTGACGCTGAACGTTCTGGACGCCCTGTTCAGGTTACTACTCCAGAAATCATTGATAAAATCCATGATATGGTGATGGATGACAGAAGAGTGAAGGTGCGTGAGATTGCTAGTGCTGTGGGCATCTCGAATGAACGGGTACATAATATTTTGCATGAACATTTGGACATGACAAAGCTATCCGCCAGATGGGTGCCGCGATTGCTCACGCTTGACCAAAAACGAAATCGTGTAATGACGGTTTGCAGCTGTTCCAGAAGAATCCGTAGGACTTTAAGCGTCGTTTCGTCACTGTGGATGAAACATGGATACATCACTACACTCCTGAGACCAAAGAACAATCTAAACAATGGGTTACCAAGGGAGAATCTGCGCCAAAAAAGGCGAAGACCGTTCCTTCGGCCGGAAAGATTATGGCGACTGTCTTTTGGGATTCGCAAGGAATAATCCTCATCGACTATCTGGAAAAGGGTAAAACTATTACAGGTGCATATTATTCATCGTTATTGGACCGTTTGAAAACCGAGCTGCAAGAAAAACGCCCACGATTGGCCCACAAAAAAGTCCTTTTCCATCACGACAACGCACCAGCTCACACCTCAGCAGTTGTGGTCGCAAAATCAATGGAAATAGGGTTCCAACTCGTTTCACATCCCCCCTATTCTCCAGACTTGGCTCCCTCGGACTACTATTTGTTCCCCAATATGAAGAAATGGCTGGCGGGAAAAAGATTTTATTCAAACGAGGAGGTGATTGCAGAAACGAATGGCTATTTTTCAGACTTGGACAAATCCTATTATTCGGAAGGGATCAACAAACTAGAGCAGCGTAGGACGAAGTGTATAAGCCTAAAAGGAGACTATGTTGAAAAATAAAAAAGGTTTACCCTAAAAAATTAAGTAGTTTTTATTTTTGCACGGACTTTTCAAACGACCCTCGTAATAGTCAAATGTTTTGGAGTGTTACCTAACTTCTCCACTCGTTACTTATCATCTGTTACTCTGTTATCACTGTTACTTATAACGCTAACGCGCTGATTGTAGCACAATAAATGCAAAAAAAAAATTCTACAGTAACCTTCCTTTTATCTTCCCAACCACACGACAAAAGATCTTTCTTCCACAACTCGTCGCTATCGCTTAGCGATACTTTCTTATTGCTACGAGGGCTAACGTGGGATGACTTCTTTTCCCTGTCCTCTCAGAAGAGAAATAAATAATGATTATTACTATTATAAAAATTATAAAAAATGTTTGTAATTTGCGCATTTACATTTACAATATTTGCGTGATATGTGAGCAATTAGTTTAAATGTCTGTTAGTAGTCTTAGCGATGACAAACACGAAGGAAGCAATAAGCAAAACAAAAAAGGAAAACAATAGAAAATGCATTTATTAATAAAAGATAGATTAGCCATCAATGCCACTGGTAGGCCAAGTGTAGATAATATGGGAGTGTGAAAAACTAATTTGCTACGGGTTTACGCTTCTTTAGTTAGAAACCATCCAAAGATCCATAATATTGCCAAGGGTGTCACTAACAGGGAATACGAATAAATCGCATTCACTTATTAAGAGGGTGCCTGAGTCGAGTTGAAGCTATGCAATGCAGGGAGGGAGTAGATTTATCTATAAACAGTTTTTAGGTACTGTCTGTTCCTTCTTTTACAGTTTTGTCTCTCTCCGCACTTAAGAGGAGGGTCAGTTTGGTCATTAAAGCGTAGAATCAAGATGAAAACCGTGGAGAATGCAATAAATATACGTAAGTCGCTATAATATTTGTTTTAGAGAAAATAAAATTTTAAAATATTTTATGTTAAACATGGTAGAAATTTCGGATTTTCAATACAATTTCGCTTTATTTTCAATTTATATGAGATTTTCTTTTTTTAAGTTAAATTTCATAATAAAACCTTCAATATGGTATTTTGAAATCGTATGATTACTGAATAATGTTATGTATATTTTATTATTTCTAATTGTATATTTAAATATTATTTTATGTAAAAAAATGTAAATGACTTTCACATAATTTTATTTACAATATATAAACGCAAACCATATTCACCAATTTGTAGTGGACTAGTTTTTAACTTGCGGGACCTGAAAACGATTACTTGCTGAGGAAACACGTGATCAGAAATTTGACATAAACGATACTATTTACGTTAATTATTACAGAAATGTCTCTAGATAAAGGAAAATATTATTTCATTTATTTTGTATTTAATCATTTATTTAGTTGCAATCAACGCATAGTGTTATAAGCAACAAGGGTATCAATAAGCAACATATCACACATATCTGAGTGGAGAAGTTACCCAGCGGTAACACACCAATAACATTTTTACATTCTACTGATTCTCTTCATCAGAGAGGAGATCGCGAGGCCACTGTCTTTTAAGTCGTCTGGAAGTGTTGTCTGGAAATGTTTTGGAAGATAGATGTTGAT
Source organism: Rhodnius prolixus (assembly GCF_049639745.1). Classification (NCBI taxonomy): domain Eukaryota; kingdom Metazoa; phylum Arthropoda; class Insecta; order Hemiptera; family Reduviidae; genus Rhodnius; species Rhodnius prolixus. The sequence goes on along the minus strand of NW_027411581.1, from coordinate 29,886,688 downwards.
ACAAGTGGATTGTGATGTGATTGAATGTTAAGATGGAATTTTCTGTATCGTGTTTTAGTCACTCTTGTGACGCAAGAAAATATTAATAAATAAAAATAATAATGATTTTACTTCTATTCATTCATAAAAAATGCTTTTATTAAGTATGTCGAGTTAGTTAACATTTTATTAATTTATTTGTTCTTTTATTTATATTATATTATAAATGCATTCCAAAAATAGTAGTTTTAATGAACGGAATTTCACTACATTATAATTTTTAGGGTAATAAAGTTTAACATTTATTGTTGTTCATTATTTTTGGTGACTGATTCATAGTTTCAACAAGATGAAAAAATAATTGCCATTTCAGTCGAGTAAAATTTATTTAGCCGAGCTTTCGACCTAGGGACTAGGTCATCTTCAGGGCTAGTTTAGAAAGTAATACTTTTACATTTCAGGGTTGGTGTGTCTTCTGTCCTGTCTGTTCATTCACTGTTGGTGTGTCTTCTGTCTGTTCATTCACATGGACACTCAGTCCATGAACAGACAAGACAGAAGACACACCAACCCTGAAATGTAAAAGTATTACTTTCTAAACTAGCCCTGAAGATGACCTACGAGTAGTCCCTAGGTCGAAAGCTCGGCAAAATAAATTTTACTCGACTGAAATGGCAATTATTTTTTCATCCTATTGTTTGACATTTATTTATTTTATTGCTTTTTCTTTATTGTTGTTCACTATAATGATTATTTTGTTCACTGAAATTGTATCTGTCAGTACTTTTTGAAGTAACTTTTATCCAGTAATTTTGATTTGTTAAACACTAACTTCTTCTTCTTCAATTTGGACTTTATAAACAACAGACATAATTAGCAAACATTAGATGGTATTATTCTCCAAGATACGTCTACAGTTATGAAAACAATTATTTTGTTCACAAACTTTCTTTAAAAAACTAGACGATTATTTAGTCATTCTAAGATTAAAGTTGTAATAATGTATTGCAAATAAAGCTAAATATATAGACCGAAGGAGACCCAAGGGTGTACCAAATATTTCATCAGAGGAATTGCCTAGCAACTTAAATAGAGTTCAGATAGGCATTTCCAACATGCCTACGGGCACACGGAGTCAATAGGAGTCAATAAGTGAAAGTGTGTATATTTGTGTTAAGCTGAACCACAGGCAAACTTTAGCTTCACTAAGCACACTCAATGTACATTAAATCTTTACGCCCAACTCCAAACAGCCAGCAGTATACCAGGTAGGCCAAATAAATGTACCTTTCAGGCAAGTTATCGTAAATTGAAATAAATCTAATCGATTTTACCAGCCTAAATTTACACATTTGGTGACCAATGTTTGGTAGATTCGCTATTTTTATGTTACGTTTGATTGTTCTCGACGATGGATTTAAATTAAATCAAATGGTAGAGAGAAGCCGGTCACATCTTGCTAAACAAATGTAAATATGTTATCTACCAGCTCAGTAATTTAGATCCGCAGTGCTCGATATTACAGCAGGCAAAGTAATGTGAGCTAGAAACATTAAAAGGAGAAATACGATTGCCTTCTTTTTGAGATAAATTATGAAGATGGTTGAAATTCCGAAAATAGACCAATATTGCATAGACATACTTTTATGCAGAAATATTGCTGCATAAAATCTATGCTAGAACAGGCAGGAGAAAAGTGGTGGGGAATCGATATTTTCCAGAAAATAACCAAAATTGCAGAAATCTAATTTTTTTTAAAAAAACGCAGTTCCGATTTTCTTCAAACTGGCATCCAATGAACGCTTTACACTTTCCTTGAAATTGTACAACTGACAGATGGTAAGTACGTATGTACATCGTTGAGACGAGGCACTTTAAGGACGGTTTCAGTTCGAAATTTCCTAAAAACCCATAATAAATCAATTTTCCTTAGTTTTTAATACATAACTAACAATTGGAATTTAAAATACTCAACATCAAAAAAATTAGCTATTCAAGGATTTTTGAAATATTTCAGTGGAAAACTTAACATTTTTATTTGACAATTGAACTTGATTTACATGTGACAAATTTTCTTCGAAGGGTTGGATTGCAAGAAAAAAGAAGTGGACTTGAAAGGGGTTATTTAGGATATGTAGATCAAGAGTATGATTAGTCCAACAGCCGATCTTCTGATGTCGGAATTACGGAGTTACAAAACTAAAATTGTTAGGCCTGCAATACAGTTAGGCCTGCATGGGACTAACTCCTCTCCAATTTGATGTACAGTGTCCAAACCCCCATAAGGCACATCTCCAAGAAATTCCGAATCGAATTCATGAAAATCGATTCACGCGTGTAGGCGCTACTTTGTTTACAAAAAAGGTAACAAGAAGTAGGGGAAGAACAAGAAGAACAAGAACAAGAATAATTTTTGAAAATGCCTTTTTTTGCTCATTTTTGGCAACTTTTTCTCGAAATCTAATCTATGTTGTTGCAAAAAAAAAAAAAACTTTTATAAACGAGTATATTTAATATATTATAAGGAAAATTTGGGAATTTTGTCTTTTATAGAAAAAGAGAAAAATATTGTCAAAGTTGGGTGATTTTCAACGTCACGCTTTTTGAGCACTTTTTGATAATCTTCCCCTTACAGGAAATATTTCATTAATAATTTTTAGATAGAATGTGTACCGGCAATTACGAATTGTAAAAGAGTACGGCGGAGGCGTTAGATCGCTAACGCAGTTCGCGTAAAGCAGAAAAGATATTTAGATCAGAGTGTCAGAGAGACATCTCGGGTTTGGAAACCGCATGTTTAATGAGAAAGTTGCCAGCTCAGAGCTGGGAGTAGTTGTGTGGCTGAAGAGTTAAGAGGTTGGTGTGTAAGCGCTCGGACAATATTTACACTGGGCCCCCAGCTCTCGTCAAGTTTGACTCCTTACACCTTCACTGGACCTCTAAGCCTTCCTTCTAAAATAAGGCAAAATAATGTTTACACTGATCTCAAGCAGAAATATGCCATTCAAATGTTTTTTCTACAAAATAGTATTAAAAAGAAAATAGAATTTAATAATTTTCTTGCAAGTTTTCCATTTTTAATTTCTCTTATTTAAAGAAAGAATTTCATGTAAAGTTAAGCCACACATTGTGTAGAGTAGAAATGCAGTTAAGAAAAATCATTGATGCCTTTATATCTAAATATAGAATCAACCTGTTTGCTGATTTTGTCCAAAACTTTTCTGTCAGGAACTCTAGTGACGCCAATCAAATCTGAAATTTATGCAGTTTTTTAAATTAGGTCAATCTGATCGATCCAGATCAAATTGTAAAACCATTTTTTCGTCCGCTTTCTTTTAAAATCGATTGAACGCTCACAAATTTAACGATTGCAATACTTCCATTTACGTGCAGTAGGTAAGAGACAGTAAATAAATTCCTAATGATTTTACTATCTTTTCCGACATTGAATTCATCATTGAACTGCGAAATGCTTTCAAATTGCTGTGCTTGAAATAAATAATTCGCCTCATCAACGAAACATTTAAACCAAAACCTTAAAATAATGTAAAAAATCATTTCTAGTTCCAGTTAATTCCAGACTATGGGACATGCTATAAAGTCGCCATTTTGAAAGAGTGATGATTGCACCAAGAGCATCAACGAACTATACTCGTCTTCCTTGCTTATTTACGCAAATCCAGTTACATATTTATCAATTTCAGTCTAGAATTTGTTTTCTATTTACCACACTCATTAAGGACTTATATCAATAAAAATTGATCAAAATTGCGATTAGAATTAATGTTTTTTACAATTTTGATTTATCGATAATTAGGGCTGGGTGTTGGACTAGTGATTATGAAGCGAGCTTTGTAAGTGGGAGATCCCGAGTTCGAATCCCGCGTATAGTTACTTTTTATTTGTTAAAAGAAATGTTTATACTGAAGTATATGCTTTCGTTCCCATCCAAGACTCCTGATCGATAGTTGGACTTTAAGCCTAATAAGAAAAAATAGGTGATTACTTTAACGATAATTATCTCGAGACAATAATTCTTTAGAAACAAATTCAGCAGCAGTATTTATTAGATTCAAATTAATATCAAGTTCTCTCTTTCATTTTCATTAATAATAATTTTTTATAATTTAGCTTATTTCTTCAACACACGTGGAAATACTAGAACTCTTCAAATTTTATTCGAACATTTGCTGAATTTTGTCTCGTTAATATATATTTTTTCCCCAGTTGGATTTCATGACTTTAATCTATATCGAACGTTAGAATATCCAAAACGTTTTGGTGAATGATTAAGAGAAACCCGAAAAGGGAATAGAAATGAAAGGAACTGGCAAAAAGTCGGGAAAGAAAGGAAACGTTATAATATGAAAGGGGGTTGGTATGGGCTGGCTCTGGTACATATTACAAGATGAAAGGAAAAACCCTTTTCTGGATCTGCAAGGAGAGATTGTGTAGGGTTCGGCTAAAGCCTATTTTGTATGACTAAAGGTATCCTAGCCGTTTAGGAGATTGTCTGAGAATACTGCCCATTTTCAATAGAATAAAGTCTCCATATAAAATACACTTGTACACTTATTAGAAATGTTCAATAAGGCAAGTAGTTCTTTTCGGCATCTATGGTTTTTAATACTAACAAGTTTTTGGATATTCTGTTATAGAAATATTTACATCAACACTAATTATACAATTCCGATTGAAAAGCCGACTAGCTTAAAATCACAGTTACCCGCTTCGATTTTATAGATTCTCCATTAACAATAATTTTAAATGTGATTTTAGGAAATCCCATAAGGTAATTATGCACAAGGATAATTACTGTTACTACGTGTACATGGGAGACTTTCAGCCTGAAGATGTAGTGAGTACTGAGGTGCCTCAATCCTGACCGTTGCATTTTTCAACCACCTCCTCAGCCTTGAGTGCAGTGTCAAAATTGGAAGCCAATCAATATTAAATTTGCCGAACTATATTAATTGTAATTTCCTCCGAGCGCCAATAACCTCAGATGTTCACGCACCTTAAATTATATACATAAACTATTAGTATGATATAAACTTTGAAATTCATAAAATAGGCAAGGCAGTTTATTAGCTCGGTAAATACGAGTTACTGGATATATCAACAGCTTAGCAGCAGTAGTGAAATATTTTATGCTACCAACTATTTGACATGCCATCTTTTTTTGAAATAATTTTAGTTCAACTGACGTTCAATTATTCTCTTACTGTTGCAAGTGGCATATAGGCGTGACGTACTACGTCTAAAACGGAAATATAAATAATGTATTTCGAAGCGTACTTCTTTCTAAAATGTTTTTACCAACGTTTTGCGCTTAAAACAGATCTCAAAAAATGAATAACCACAAAACTTTAGATTCAATAATACTTATGAATTATCTCTAGATAACTCAGAATAGTTTCCCTGTGAATTCACAAAAGTATTTATTCAAAATACCCGTAGAATCATTCATTCATATCAGGAGGAAACAAAAAGTGAACTTCTTTTCTTAATCTTTGTAACAATAATTAAACCTTTCCGTAAGGACGCAGTAGTCTAGAAATGATTTCAGTCTCCACAGATTCTAGAGAAATGTCGTTGCTATTCCGAAGAATGATTAAGCGACTTAAGAGCACCTCGAAAGACACTTGAGTACTCTGCTATCTGTAAGCTGGCACATGAAAAGAGATGATAGCCAGGGGGGTTGGGTTCTCAGGGTAGTTAATTTCTCCGTTCAACATTTTCCTTATAAAATACTGTCTGCAATTGATTTTCTTGAATCAAGGATATTAATTAATTAATTCATAAGGAGACAAACTTCCGCAAAATGCTCTAATGAAGTGGTCCTTCCATAACTCAGAGTTACACTCCAAAGTGACTCTGACGTGCGAATAAATAATGGACAAACACCGGCTAGTATTCATAACATCACGAATATGTCTCCAAGTACAATACAGATTCCTTCTTCAGTTCTCCTCTAGATGAGAGCTAAAATTCTTTCTAAAAGTCCTTATTTAGGGTTGCTCTAAAGTCCCTTACACTATTCGTTCTACCCAACGGTTCACAAGCAATTGAATAATTAAAAGAGGTTTTATTATTTTTTCGGCAAAAAGAAATGACTTATTGCATAAATAATAAAATAAAATATGTTATATACATACATATTATAAATGTATATTATAGGCTACTCTACTAAAGTGTGTGTGTGTGTGTGTGTGTGTGTGTGTGCAAGGATAATATAATTCATTTTTAATAAATTATTCACAATCTCAAAATTATTTATAATTAAGCTTTATTACTGCGGGCAGCAATTAAGTTATTAAAAAGCTATCTTCTAGAGGAAAGTTAAACAATCCTCTAACTAGCAGGATACAAAAGGAGTTATTGTAGCGGATAAAAAAGAACAATATTTTTTTGCATTTTACTCTATCATTAGATACATCAGATAATTTAGCCAATTTTCATAAATGCTTCGAATAGATGGAGTTTAATAAATCATTTTTCCCACGGAACTAGCTGTCTCCTCTATTACCGGCTCAACGCCTACACTTTAAATTCTCTTAGCTCTATCAAACCAGGAAACTGTACCACAATTGAAGAGCTAGGTGCAAAAAGGAGTTATCTACAGTTTTTTAAAATTTTTAGTAGGGACAAAAAACTAAATATACTTTAAGATGTATTCCTAATGTTGTGTCTGCTGTAAGGATTAGTTAATATATTGTGATGGGGTCATAGGGGCTCAATTTGAACTTTCTAGGTTGCAGTTAACTCTTTTTTGCACAAAATCATAATTTTCAGTAAAACTTGAGTACATATTAATTACTTTAGTCCACAGATTTCTTGTTTTTGAGCTTTTAAGTTGCATTTTGTGTCTTGTCGAAGCGAATGTTAGATATATTATTATGCCTGTCAAAAAAAAAAAAAAAAAAAAAAAAAAAAAAAAATAATAATAATAATAATATCTACCTAATATGAATATTAAATAAACCTGATAAAAAAATTTTGGTTTGATTGATGGCGTCATCTTTTCTGTTTGGAGCAAAAGAAAGTCATCTGCAGTAGAAAACTCATTTTTGCTCCAAATCTAACCTAGGTTAGAGAAATAAGTAATAATAAACGAGTCTGCATAAAGACTCGTTTATGCACCAAAAGATGTAGAATTGAACATACAATAGGGGGCGCCGCTAAACAAATTTTCTGAAAAAAATGTAGATAACTCCTTTTTGCACCAAGCTCTTCAAGACCCAATATTTAACCAGCTGAGAAGATATGAATGAAGGTAATGTCAGATGAGTTTCATGGTTTTGTTGATATTATTCTTGCCAAAAAATAAGGATGTTCTAATCTTTGATAAAACTTCTTTCATTTATGGATTGTGGTAAATGCACCCTGCGGAATATTATTAAATAATATTGATATATCAAAGTGTGCATCAAATTATTGACATATAAATTCTATCAGAATACAAAATAACATCATTATACATTTCCTATGTTCATAACATGTTTTGAATATGGTATACAGAAATTTATTTACGATCAACCACTTCCTTTTAGGGCAATATTCCACAGAGTATGTCTGTCTCCCAGATTCTCGTATAGGCAGTGGCAGTATCGATCAGCAGATATCGCGAGCCCACTCTATGTGCCTGTAGGTAGTCCTGCAGTGGTAGTAGTTATGGCCTCCCTTAACGGAGTTTCGCGCCCGGTAAATAGCCACAAGTTATGGGGACTGAAACAATGGCACCGTACACACACAATTTAGTATGCACCCTCAGAGTCAGATGCTCGCTATGTTTGGCGTACGAATGAACGCCTGTGCGTACGTACATATTTTACTTTAACATCTCTACTAACTATTTTGTATTAACAATAACTGTAGTACCTCTTAATAACAGCCCATTTAATGGAAGTTTATGTATATACATATATATTTAAGTGAACACAGTTTGATAGGCTTGGACAAGAGCTCCTATTGTGAGCTCGTCTCTTTTATGAAAGCAGACTCCTGTAGTTCGCAGATTGGTTTGTAGGTCCCCCTTAACAACCTTCTTCACCATTTTAATATTTGTAAACAAAGGAGTTATGGAGAGGCCCCAAGCTGACATTCTTTCAACACATTCTCGCAGGCCATATGCAGCCAGCAGGTGACCACCTGGGCCTATTTACTTTATATCATATAATGCGCTCGCTAGAAACTGTTTTTGTTCTTTCTATTAATTACTTAATCTCAAATGATTGTTCGATCCGTTTCTTTGTGAAGGTAAAGTATACTTTTAACAACAGATAAAAACCTATTGTGAAGAATCGATATGATGAAACCTTCGCACTAATTTTTTATAGCAAAAAGCTGGTCTAAAGACTCACACGACTTTCAGTGGTAACAAGATTCGAAAATCTGTACGACATCTTTTTTTTGAGGAAGAGGAAGTAGAAACAAATCAGTGGCACATCAAGTTTAATTAATTATAGGTTGAAATAAACGAAATTATTCTTAATGAGGAGATAATTACATGATAAACAAAGCGCTAATTGGCGAAATACATCGCGAAATTATAAATTTGGAATCTTTCCATTCCATCACTCAGAATTACTCTAAATACTTAAATTCCTAAATTCTGTGTAGTGAAAGTTTTAGATTTATGTGTTTGTAATTAGAATATAAAGTTTAAATAAAATCGCAGGTGATGTCTGCATTTGAAAGTACGAGAAATTTTAATCGGTAAAGCGGCAATTCCGAAAATTCAGTATATTTTCTTCTTCTCCTTTTTGATATGCAGATGGAAAGCCATCTGACGGTGTTGGCACTTTAGAGGGAGAAACACCCCCTCTTTCCTAGAAGTGCCCTCAAACGAATTTTACTGGAAAATATTTTAAATACAAATTTTAGATCGATATTTTGTACAATTAACACCGGAAATTTAAAGCAAATCTTAGGAACCGTTTTCGAGAAAGCTAACTTCCTGTCAAGCCTCAATAAACTCGACGTAACTAGCCAGCCGAGGTTGTAGGCTCATTTTGAACAATCAGTCTTCATCAAAGACCTGTTTTCCTGAAGACGTGCACCCTAAATAATCTTATTATAAAATAAACAAATCTTCTAATTTTTCACTTTCCAAAAGGGTGAAACGAATTTACTAACCCATGCGGACATGACAAGGAAGTTTCAGATTTTACTCGTATAAATAAAATTGGAGAAGTATGAATAATGATTGTGCTTTACTAAGGTAGTTATGGCGACATTCCTTTACTCCAGTGCTCCTTAGATAGTTCGTTAGAAACAAAAATCGATTACTCACTCCCAGATGCCGTTGGCCAAACTGTCATAAGTTCCCATCATTCCACTTTCCACTTTCCACAATTCCCATCATATTTCTTACTTTTTCTTTTTCACTTTTTCCTCCTTTCTCAACGTTTCCTATTTTTTCTAAATCTCAGTCTAAAGGCTATTTATGACCCTTCCTTTTTCAGACATATCTCATACGGTGACTACACACTATATAATAAACGACATCTGTAGATGAGACACATTTCTTCCACTTCTGCAGCGAATGAGTAGCAAAGAAGATGTGTTTTCTTGTGCCTGAATGACCATTTTGACAGATATAATCCTTCCAGTCTTTAGTAAATGGTACAGAGGACTTCTACGCACATTATTACAAACGATGTTATAAGTTCTGCAAGGTAATCCATCAATGTAACCTCGTAACAAATATAATATACATTTGACGCTCCATAATCTAATTGTTATGAAGAAAAATCATGATTATTGTTCTTATTCTTGCTCAAAATTACAACAAAAACTGAAAAATTATGAAAACTTGGACAAGAAAGTTTCTTAATATTTTAAAAGAAATAAGTAAAGCAAAACTCACCTGGGCAGACAGAAGTGCATTCATCTTTCTGAACAGAAGACCCCTGGCAGGTCTTGCCACCGTTCAGCGGGGCTGGATTAGAACAGATTCTAGTTCTTTTCTGAACGCCGCGACCGCAGCGAGCGTTGCACTCTGACCACTGCGACCATGGAGACCAGGCTCCATTCACTGAAACAAACCAGATAGTGACATCAGCTTGAGCTTTTAGAATGAAAAGCAGTAGGTTGCAATACAAGAAACTTTTATGCGTCAATGTTAATCTATATCTATTATTTCAACGTTTTTCAATACACTTCGATTTAGGGAAACTTCTAAGAGAGGAGAGGGAGATTTCTAGTGCTGCACGAGAAACGAGACAAATCTCCGTCTCGGTACCACGGAGAGACGAGACTTGAGCAACCGAGACCGAGACCGAGATCGAGACATGATATATATCTCGTCGAGAAATCTCGGTCTCGTCTCGGTTTTTCAAATATTACTTTTTAGCTACAAAATTATAAAATTGTGTTCTTTATTAATAAATAATCATTACGGGTATTGAATTAATTATTAAAAGATACGAATTTGAATTTGAAAATGTTTATTTACAATTTAAAATTGTTTATACAAATATATATAAAAGGAGGTTTCAGGCTGCATGCCTATATCCTCTCCACAACATATCAACATTTACATTGGATACAAGTCGAACTTAATGCTAAGGCAAGAAAATTTAAAAAAAAAAAACCTTACTACATAAGATTAATTAAAGCAAGATATGCTTTAGCCTTTTGTGCTTGCATTTTCTATAATTAAGAGAACTTAAGTTATAGTCCATAATACTTTTTATATGCGGGTAGGGACTATGTGTACAGGAAGTTACGATTTTATTACATATGTTCAATATTACTACATCTATTTGACTTCGAATTACATAAGTAAAGTAAGCAAAGTAAAGTAATCGCCTATTTTTTCAGGCGGGGCTTTACGTCCAACTACCAATTTAGGTGTCGCGGACGGAGGCGACAAGCAAACATACTTTACCGTAAATTTCTTTTATTAACCATTAAATAAAATCCAAGGCCTAAGACCGGGAATCGAACCAAGTACCACAATACACATTAGCTTCACAGGTCTCGCACCGCTCGGCTACCGTAGCGCCCCCTTCGAATTACATAATTTTTACATAAATTCTCTAAATTTCACTATTCAGATCATTCATTCATTCAATTTCATAAATTTCACTATTAATAATCCAATACTTTGAACTTTGATATTATTTGAATTATATTTTAGAATTTTAGAACTAGTGAATTTGAAAAAAAAAAAACTATCTATGCATCTAAAAAATATTGCCACAAATTTTCGTTTTTAAGAAACTCTTTGCCCAAGCATTGACACATAAAAGAGCTTTTACTGAGTCAGAAGTTAGAAAAGATCTTCTATTGGTCATTATCAACGCAGCTTGCGAAAATAATCTTTCCGATGGCACTGAAGTTGCACAGATACTAAAAATATCTTTTGCCATTCTAGACAAATTTTTGAAGGAATTCTCAAGTATTTTCCACCATTCTAAAATGTCAACGTCTACTGGTGCTTGGTCTAATTTGGTATAATTAATTATTTCTGTCTTCCATGCTTCGGTGATATTTGCTGATTTTTGAGCAAATGGTGCAAAAATATTGATGCAGTCGTCGTCGTCGTCAAAAGGTGAATCATCAGATTCTTTATCTTCACCAACAGCCATAACTAATGGAGCGGGAAGTTTGTTGGGAGGTGTATTTTTTGTTATAGCAGGCAGATATGTTATTTGGGTCTATCATTTGGCGCGTTTTTAACATCTTTTTGAAATTATATAAAGATATCTAACAGTAATAACAGTAACATATGATGCATTGAAGTGTAAGTAGTTGCCTTTTTTTACACACATTTTCATTACCCATATATAAATTAAAATAATTATTAGAAAATAATAACATTTTTTGAAAAGATTATTAATAGCAAAACATTTTTAATACTTAAACAAAAATTCAAAAAAACCGAGACCGAGATTTGAGCGACCGAGACCAAGACCGAGATCGAGACTACATAAAGTCTCGCCTCGTCTCGGTCTCGTGCAGCACTAGAGGTTTCTCTCTGAAATACCACTTCAGTACAATGTACGGTCTCAATTTGTCATACAATACAAAGGAAATGAGTTATTAAATTTCCCAGACAAATTCTAAGAAAATTCTACTAAAAGAAGTATTAATTTGATAATTACCTGAGATTATTTTGATTTATTGATTTGAAATTTAAGTATTTACAAATATATACAAATACAGTATCAAGAGGTGTAACAGGCCAGCTGCCTAAACACACCTTAGGCTGGAAACATAGTGGAGCGGCGAGCAAAGCGGCGATGATAGCGAAGAGCAAAGCGGCGAAATCAAACAGAAGTTAACATATGGGACCGCGCATAGTGGCGAGCAAAGCGAAGATAGAGCAACTCTATCTATTTCTAGTGTTTGTTTTCGCCGCTTTGCTCTTCACTATCATCGCCGCTTTGCTCGCCGCTCCACTATGTTTCCAGCCTTTAGTGTGCAGCACTAGAGGTTTTTGTTTAACAAAAAAATAAATAAATAATACAATATGAGATTATTTTATAAAATATATGTGTTAGGTTCATGCAGTTAAATAATTTATATTTGAATAAATTATTCTAAGAAAATTCTTTAAGAAATTTAGGTTCTTTTTAAGGTGTACTTAAGGGTGAACAATTTAGATTATTTAATGATTATTAAAATCATTAAAAATTAATAATTAAAAAAAAGAAAAATGTAATTATAGAAATTCAAAACTGTCGTGAGTTAATTTCTCACGAGATAGTAGAATTAAAATCAAGTCAAGAAGACTTGCTTTGATTATGAAAATTCAGTTAAAAAAGTAATCAATACCATTCTGTGTGCGAGCTATTGTGTGATAGTTTTTTAAGAGGCAGTAAAGCCAATGTATTCTAAAGATTCTTTAACGAAGATAAAATATTGAATAAATAAAAGTGACTGAATAATAATAAAAAAAAAGAAAAAAAGATGAAATAGCAACATAAAGGATAACGATATTTCATTAAAAAAATGGTTCAATATAGACACAATACCGGGAGGTGACACAATAATAGCGGCCCTCTCGCGTATTGCAACAACCCCCCAAACTAAACCTGATATTTCCACAAGAGATTATGGAATACCTGTTAACATTAATCATTCTAATATTATTTAATCTCCTCCCATCACTCTCCCCCTCCATCCACTCTGCCTCTCCCCCCTTACCGGTATTGTGTCACTGTAGAACCTATAAAAATGACTTATGAAGTGCCATGTACAATATAACATGTTTTACATTGACAACAGTCTAGTTAAATATAACGAATATCTCTTCCTCTAACAATTGTATTTTAATTCCCTCTATTTTCACAGATACTAACTTTGTAAAACTTTATATTGATTTAAACCGAAGTATTGTAATTAAATTGAGGAACTAAACTACTTTTTCTTTCACAAAACTTCAATATAAAGTAAAGTAACGCCTACTTTTCCTAACTACCAATCAGGTGCCGTGGACGGAGACGACTAGCAAACATAATTTAATTTCAAAGTTCTCATATTAAAGATTAAATAAAATCGAAAGGTCTAGACCAGGAATCGAACCTAGTACCATAATACTGTATTATAGCTTTGCAGGCCTCGCCTATAACCGCTCGGCTATCGTGGTGCTACAGATACAATCTGTGTACTTCTCAACCTTTACATTGATACCGTGCTAGCCGCATTATCTTCAAGTTTTGCACAAGTGGCAAGTCCGATAATCAGCACCACACTACGTCCCTTGGATCATTACGTTCAACAATCTTGAGAGAATGTTTAACTTTTTTTTTTTTTTTTTTCACTTTATTTGTGTATTTACAACTGCAACAATTGTTGCATCAAGTAAACATGATCTTACTGGTTCAGTTCACTTGTTATGACATGATTAGAGCAATCGGTGAAACTCTTTCGCAATGATTTAGTCACAACAGATCTCTAAGCCATTTTCGCTTCAAGCGACGAGGAGGATTGTCGGGAAGGTGAGGAGAGGAGAGTTGTTGGACAAGAGGATTAGGATGGAGAGCTAGGAGGCTGTGAAAGTTGCGGTAGCGAGACTTTATTAGGTTAGTGACAAAAGGGATGTGTAGGTCAGTGTGTATGGTAAGGTTAGAAATGTAATAAGGAGCATTCAGGATTTTCCTTAGGATTTTGGATTGTAATGTCTGTAGGCGTTTGGAGTTAGAGGGTTTGGTTGAGCCCCACACTTCTGCTCCGTATGTCCATATGGGTCTTAACAGGGTCTTGTAAATAGTCAGTTTGTGATTCACGTCGAGTTTGGATCTGCGGTCAAGTAGTCTACTAAGTAGCTTGTAGCGTCTGTTCACGTCTTGTCGTTTCAGTCGAGTATGTGGGTTCCACGTGAGTCTCTTGTCAATGTACAGTCCTAAGTATCGTACTGCGTCAGCTGGAGGAATCGTTACACCGTTCAGTTGAACTGGTGGACTCGCAGATTTTCTTAGAGTAAACGTAATGTTTACTGACTTTTGTTCATTAATTTTAATTTTCCATTTTCGGAACCAGGTTTCGAGAAGCTTTAACTTTAAATGTGTAAAGATATCTCACATGGTACAAGATTTATGTTGGTGCCACATCTTGTTAAATGCATATCTAAAATTCCAAATTTTGAAAGAAATCGATGGAAGTGTGGCCTACGGATTTGGTTTCCTAGCATTTTCCAATGCTTTTCTGGAAAATGAATCCATCGATATTAAATTAATTTAATATTAACTGTGCACTGTATTAACAATCAATATTATAAAAAAAAAAATAAAGAAAAATTGGGCGAAGCGAGTTCTGTACGAAATACATTTATTTTCTAAATAATATGAAAGGCGACAATATCGCTAATGAGACGCTATAGATAGTCATACCTTCTTTCACTTTATAACCTTACTTTGGAGAAACAGTGTTAGCTGCAAACAAGATTGTCACTTAAATAAGACAAAGTTTAAGATTCACCGGAGATTACATTATTCAATTCACATATATTTTATCCAGGATACTGATGGGAATTAGTAAAGTAAATTTCTGCACATTTATAATTTAATAATGGATAATTATTACAATTGTGGAACGTGCTAAATTGTGTGGAACGAAACAATAGCTGGCACAGTGAATCATCTAACAGATAATTGCAAATCCAATAATTTATTCAAGAACCAGAAACTAAATCCCTGAAATAATACTGTATACTAATACTGTTTAATAGTGCCTAATAAATCGTACCTAATATGCCCTTATCATTATAGTAAAATAATACTGCAAGCAATTAATACTAAAACAGACAATTGAATTTATTGAAAATATAAGTGATTTTACGTCAAAAATAACTAGAATTACAAGTTGAACCTTACAACCTAATTACAATAGCCAAAACTAAACACAGCCATTGATTGGTAATCATTAATTAGGTAAAAGCGTAACATTTGAGGAAGAGAGAGATGAGCAAAAGTCTGACATGCTCACAGAAGAGGTAGTTGCAATCAAAGGAACAGTCTGAATTGTAATCTACCATTGTTCTGGGGGGAAAAAGTCCTTCCGAATGTTTTTTTTCTGTTACGCGCTGTTTTTTTAGTCGTTTTAGTTTGTGTGTTAATTCAAAGTAACCAACAAAGATAAACGTTCGGACAAACTGTCTTTACTTTTTACCATTTGTTTTTGTGTGTATATAATGACAATAGGTTTCTGCAACACTAGCAAGATATAAAGGCTCATTGTTTAATTGCTTTGAAAGAAGAGAATCGATAGTTCAAAATTTATAACCAGCGTGTATTAGCGAGCCGGAGGGCAACCATCTCTCTGGCGAAACTACCTTCCTGCCTCATTCCCCACTTTGTAAAACCATTTTCATACCAGTCACCATTGGAATATCCCCATGTGGGACCGCAAGTTCCTTCTTCTAAACGAGCACCCGCACTGCCTGCCCTTTCCCATTTCTACCCACTGGTTTTTTAAACTAGAAATAATAAAAGTAAAAACAAAGTTTATCTTTCTAAAGCCAAACGAATTGCTAACAAGGTTCGTTCTCCAGATTAAAGTTTTACAAATCATTGCGACCAAAACCAATTTTAGGGCTTCTCCTTACAAGCAGAGGCAAGTATTGTAATTATGCCAAATTATTGAATTTGTGTTTTCGTTGGAATTGTCGGTTTTAAGGTCCCCTCTTAAGTCAGAATAAGTGATTTTAAAAAAATGACATGGCGCATGTAAGTTTGATCAATATCGATATATTTTTATGATTTCTACGAGGGTCGTTTGAAAAGTCCGTGCAAAGTCAGAGAGATAGCACCACTGTCGCATATCTAGGTTATTTTTTTTTTTTTTGTTTGTTTTTTTTGGCATTGGCTTCCGCCATACAGCCAGCATCGTCTAGGTGCTTATCACTAGAATATCACTCACTCTCCATTCTTACCTACAAATACATTCGCTTCACACATTCATCATTCTACTATATACCGCTATTTACATAAACTACTGCTAATGGATGGAGCAGCACTCTGTGCTCCTGCCATCCTTCTCGCTTAACCAAAATTAAAATCACGTAATCCTTCTCTAAGCATTTTGTTCCATTCATTCTAATTCGGCTATAACTTCTAAATACATTCATATTTCATTGCTAGCTCTGCTATCGACTTAAGCACATAACTGTTGGTGGAGAATATAATGTCTTCGTAGCGAAATGGTGCATCTAAATACCTGTATATATCGTCAAACATTCGTTTCCTTTCTACCACATAACGTGGACATATCATTATTACATGTTTGAAATCTTCCTCCTCATTGCAATCTACGCAAAGAGGAGAGGACCTTTTGTTGATCCTGTGTAGATACGATCCGCACACCGCGTGGTTCGCTCTCAGCCTGCTTATTGTCGTAACAACCCATTTATTAGTGCCAGTTCCCTTAAACCATGGTTGTCTAGGTAACTGATCTGCCATAGTTTTATAGAATCTACCTTTATCACCATTATTGTAATCTGTCTGCCATTTTTGTAGTGCTGCTTTTGCAATTATACGCTTGATATCGGTGTGTGGTAATTTATAATTAGCCATTTCCCCACTGTTGGTGGCTTCCTTTGCAAGTGTATCAACAATTTCATTCTCTTTTATACCACAATGACCTCTTACCCACAAAAAATTAATGCAGACTCCCTTCTCTTTAAAAATGGCAATAGTTTCTACAATCTCTGCGATAATGTGATTCATTCCTGCAGCCTGGTTGTGTATATGTGATAATTTACACAACGCACTCTGGCTGTCACTAATAATGGTATAGTTTTTCTCCGACAACGAATAAATATATTTTAAAGCCGTTAAAATAGCAATTAGCTCCGCTGTATAGATGGACGCCTCATCTTCTAATTTAATTGTCGTAAAATAGTTCCGAACCGGATCATACACAGCACTTCCGACTTTATTATTGATTTTGGACCCATCTGTAAATAAACGATATGAGCCCGGATAATGGGAAGAAATGTAATCTTCGAAGGCCGCAGTTCTCATCTTTTCCGGTACCTTTATCAAGTCGAAGGAAGTGTTAACACTTAATTCGCTCAATAAATGTTCGTATTTTAAGTTGTACACATCTAACTTATTATTCGAATATACCTTATCTCTAAAGGTAGAGATTCTAATAAAACTTTCTGTGTAAATGGTTTCTAGGTTATGTTTAGTTAGTAGCATCTCTTGGAAGAACACACACCAAGTTTCAGCCAGATCGGTCTATTTCTTTGTGTTTGGCATTCGTTTGAATCGAGGAAGTCGAGTGATTTTCAAATTTTCGAAATCGTGTGAAGTGTTGCAAGGACGGTTTGCAGCTGTTCCAGAAGAATCCGCAGGACTTTAAGCGTCGTTTCGTCACTGTGGATGAAACATGGATACATCACTACACTCCTGAGACCAAAGAACAATCTAAACAATGGGTCACCAAGGGGGAATCTGCGCCAAAAAAGGCGAAGACCGTTCCTTCGGCCGGAAAGATTATGGCGACTGTCTTTTGGGATTCGCAAGGAATAATCCTCATCGACTATCTGGAAAAGGGTAAAACTATTACAGGTGAATATTATTTATCGTTATTGGACCGTTTGAAAACCGAGCTGCAAGAAAAACGCCCACGATTGGCCCACAAAAAAGTCCTTTTCCATCACGACAACGCACCAGCTCACACCTCAGCAGTTGTAATTCCAAAATTAATGGAAATAGGGTTCCAACTCGTTTCACATCCCCCCTATTCTCCAGACTTGGCTCCCTCGGACTACTATTTGTTCCCCAATATGAAGAAATGGCTGGCGGGAAAAAGATTTTATTCAAACGAGGAGGTGATTGCAGAAACGAATGGCTATTTTTCAGACTTGGACAAATCCTATTATTCGGAAGGGATCAACAAACTAGAGCAGCGTTGGACGAAGTGTATAAGCCTAAAAGGAGACTATGTTGAAAAATAAAAAAGGTTTACCCCAAAAAATTAAGTAGTTTTTATTTTTGCACGGACTTTTCAAACCACCCTCGTAATATGGCGCAAAAATGTTTGTTTAAACTAGGCATACTTATTGAACATGAGCAATTACTATAACTTTTATTCAAAACATGATCCCAAATTAATCGTTGAAGAAGCCTTTTGAGAGGAGGTCTGGGTTTAAGCTTTTCTCAATGTTTTATTTTTAGTATAATTTTTGGTCCTAACTATGAGGCGCTACGGTAGCCGAGCGGTTAGAGGCGAGACCAGCAAAGCTAATATGCATTGTGGTACTGGGTTCGATTCCCGGTCTTAGGCCTTGAATTTTATTTAATGGTTAATAAAAGAAATTTACAGTAAAGTATGTTTGCTAGTCGCCTCCGTCCACGACACCTAATTGGTAGTTGGACGTTAAGCCCCGCCTGAAAAAATAGGCGATTACTTTACTTTACTTTGGTCCCAACTCTTGTACAATATTACAAGATGGATTAAGTGAAATGCTGCTAAAATTCCAAATTTGAAGCAAACCCATCAACCACACTCTTTAACAATTTAAAAAATTATTTTTATTTTTAACTCTAACGGGAAGGATGTTGGCCTAGTGGCCAAGAGCGAGGATTTGTGTGAGACCCCCATTTCGAATCCCATATTCCGCTACTTTTCACTTGTTAAGAACAAAACAAAATGTAGTAGTAAATTATGTTCTTCTGCCGCCGTCTACGATACCTATTTAGCTGGGGAAGTAAAAAAATTGGTGATTAACTTAATTTTACTTTTAATAGTAGAGATCATAGGATCTCTATTTTGTGTTATATAAAAATTAGTTTTATGCAAGTTTTGGGCGGAGTCAGAGGTAGACTTCCCTCTTAAATGACATTTCATAACGAAAAGCTGTATAATGTGAGCAAGAATTAAGTTACGATAATAGTTAAGAATCTGAAGAAAATTGATAGTCCTGGAGAGCGGACGGAAGTAAGAGAAAGAATCGTCTGAGTTCAGATTTGCTGTTCGCTCGGTCGTCCGAGAAGACAGTATATATATTGCAATAAAATTAATAATTTGAAAAAGAAGAATTAAATAGTATTTAAAGAAGTTTGGAGCAAACATTTTTGTTATTTCGTAAAATAATTTAACTTTTTTTTTTTAATCTTTTATTGAATTTACATCTGCAACAAGATTCTTGCAACAAGTAAATGTGGTACATGATTAAAAAAAATAACACATGAAAATATACGATTGGAGAAGGCACCCAGCAGTGTCACTCCATTATCTTGGACATACGTATGCTCTTATGACAGTAGATCGCGGGGCCATCTTCTCTTCAATCTTCTTGGAGGATCGCCTGGTATTACAGAAGATAGGTGTTCTATTAGAGGATTAGCATAAGATCTTCAATGAAAAGGATTTTGAGGTCATCATGGATAATGAGATTACATAGTAGAACGGAGCGTTAAGAAGTTTTCGAAGTATTTGTGTCTGTAATGTCTGGAGGCGTAGTGAGTTGGAACGCTTAGTCGATCCCCATACTTCGATGCCGTATGACCAAAAAAGTCGCAGTAGCAGAAGGTAAAAGTGTCTTTTGTTACACAGGTTGAGTTTAGATCGTTTGTCAAGTAGTCTGGCAAGAAGTTTGTAGCGTTGGTTAGTTTCTTGTCTTTTCAGTCTAGTAGGGGGATTCCATGTCAACCGTTTGTCTAGGTACAGTCCAAGGTAGCGCACTTTGTCCGCAGTTGGAGTTGATGAAGATGGGAGGTAGGTCTTTTCGTCTAAGAGTAAATACTATATATTTTGATTTCAGAACGTTAGTTTTGATTCGCCATTTGATAAGCCAGTCCTGTAAGTGGTTGATGTGTGTTTGAAGAGCCAGAGTAGCAGAAAGAGGACCGGAATGAGGAGATAAGATTGCAGTGTCGTCAGCAAAGGTGGGGAGGACGGTATTTGGGTGTTGATTTAAATTTAAATTAAGAAATTTTAGACACTTTTTTATTTATGATGAATGTGATTTAAACTATTTTTGTGCATTTCAATTTGTATTAGGCACATAAATAAATGGTGTTGAGAGAAGTTAAGTTCGATTATCCACCTTTTCCACCTAAATTAATCGTTTATAACAGGCATAATTAGAGCGCGCTGGGCTTCTGAAAGATAAGCAAAAGAGTTAATTAATGGAACACCATTGTAAATAAGAGTTAACTTTTAGAACCAATAGCATAACCTCTCATCTCAGGCAGAGGCGGATCATGCAAATATTGAGGCGTGAGAGTGAGTGTCTGTTAATGCTGTAGTATCACAAACCGTTGTCCATTTTATTTAAAAGCAATTTACTTATTATTCTTTGCATAAAATTCAATTTTATTTTTAGATCAAAATATAAGATTTGTACCATAGTAACCAAATTCCAAATTTGAAAAAAAAATTAAGCTACCGTGAGTGCCTTAGCGATATTCTTCTCTGGAGTTGTGTGTACCAGCCAAATTCAAAAACGAAAAATCGCCGGAAGTACAAATTTGATATCTGGCTCGGATCCACCATGGGATCCGGAAATAAACTTTAGCACAAAATCAGCGACACAGGAACTACCACTTTACCAAGTCAATTATTCAGTTTTTTGAGATTTTTCCGCTAACTATTGCTAAGATCATCTTTATTCTTGAGGTACATATCACGATAAGAAGTTTACAATTTTTAATTGAAACTTTTTGCCAAAAAAATTCAATTAAGGGCAAAATAGATTCTATATTAGTGCAATTTAAGGACCTAATAAATGTAAAAAAAGAGAAATTGCTTCAAAATTTTGTAAGTGAAGAAAATTGGGCAGAGTTGTAATTCATTGAATAGGTATTCGACGTTTTCGGCGATTATTACGAAAATAGTTTGTTTAAAGAGAACACTTTTAACATTGAAGTAAACAATTGTTTATTGCCAAGTATAAATTTAGAAACTTTAAGACATATTAGAATATCATCATCATCATTAATTCTGTGAAAAAAACAAAATAATATACAGGAATTTTGCCATCAAACTATTCGCCAAAAATTTAAAACAGCGGAAATACTGCCTACGAAAAAGATACTATATTTATTTAAGTGCGGAACTGGTAATATTTTAAGGTTGGAATGAAATTCAAAGAAAAAAGAGTCGATACGGAAAAGGTGACCCAGGAATAAGAAGAAAATAAGTATATTTCTAAGTTATGTGACGGAGACCAGCCATCCATCTCTTCTTGCTGATTCTGCCAGGGTGGTTCTTGTCTTCGAGATCTCTTTAGAAACAAGTAGAAGAATAAAAAGTAGCAACTTTCTCTACCGTGTCCAATACCTCGGTCTTAACAGTTCCACCCTCTTTGCAAAGAGATCCATTTCTGTAATTTATTTTGATAAGATCCTCTTTTCTCCAACCACTCTTCCAATACTTTTTCTTGCTTTCACAATGCTTTCCTGTTTTTTCTTGGCAAAAATCTGATTGTATTAGCTTTCCCAACGAAAAGGGTTTGGTAAACTAAGTGAAAAACTTTTCCAACTTCTTAGGTATACATATATATAATAATATACATATAACATTTGTGTACATCATTACAATACAGTTATCAAGCCATATTGGTTCGATAAAAATTAAACGAGGAAGTGTTTTATATTGGAAATCCAATACACTGAAAACCTGAACGTTAACTAACTAATTACTCAAATTTCAAAATTAACAAGGAAAAAGATTAACTCAGAAGTACTTGTACTCAAAAGCAGCTGATTCCGGTTTTGAGTGCTGCTATTATTTTCGGACTTTCAGGTCTTCTCAGCACCGAGGAGTCAATAATCACTGGTTTGGGTTATCTTGCATGCGTAATAATCAACAAATATAGCGCAGGATTTATTGTAAAGACAGGCGTGTATACAAGTGCAATTTCATGCTGGACGTGCAAACTTGAAATATTAATGCATGTACTCTTCTCCAGTGCAGTGAGAGAGGGATAAAGGGTGAGAATGTAATGAAGTACGGGAGGCTGAGCTGGTGAGTTAAAACGGGTTGCCCAGCCATCCAAATAGCCGCCGGCAACGTCGAGCAGGAGGCGGCCAGACAAGAAACAGATCGCTACCCCACCAGCTCCTCTGGTAGCAGCCTGTCTCGCTTGCTCTTTTTGGGACGACGGATAAAAGAGAAAACTCTAATTTGCATAGTACAACATGGACTTTAAGTAGCTGCTTCATCCTGAACTAGAGGCGTTACTCATTCTGTCCGGCGAGGGCTAGCTCTAGCTCACATGTTAATATCCACCCACATTCAGCTCTCTAAGAACCTATTACTGTAAACTACCACTGTGCGCGTTTATCAAGTTCAAAACTAAAAATCACTAAAATCTAAATTATGCGATAGAGGAAAGAATTTTGTAATTTAAATGCCACTCTTATCTTAAGAGGCTCTTCAATCTCTTTTAATTCAATCTTCGACAAAAGAATTTTTCCAAAAAAAGGTCTTCCTGAAGGACATCTATGTAATTTCCGAGTCCCTTCCATTCTAACCCGTATAAATCCTTTATTCTATACAAAGTGCTCCAGAACCAATTATTTCTATCATTCCCCCTATTAACAGAATGATGTACCTCGCAAATAGGCTTCTGGATTATATTGACCTAAACAATATCTAGAGGAATTATATTATACAAATATCTAATAATTTTTGGTATTTATAAACAATTATTCTTTGCAAATGTATTATGCCAGTAATTAAAAATTAACAAAACTAAAATTTATTTTGTAATTTAAATGTAAATCAAGAAAAAAGAATCAATTTTCGATAATGTGGGTATAATTACATAATTGACCATTTAGACCGTTTTGTTATTGTTTGCGGGCAATTTTAGGTTTATTTGGCGCATCAATTACGACGGTTATTAGCGCCCTAAATCTATTTTCCTACTTCTGGAGCCATTCGAGCTGGATGGTACGATACCGCTTCTCCCGCTCTACCTTGTCCAGCTAGGTAGGGTAAAGGTGGTAGGGTAATTTCTCGGCACCCTTTTTTACTTCATCGCACTAGTCGACGAGAGGGAGCGAGGAATCTTAAGCGGGAAATTTCTAATGATTTTCATGGATTTTCCCGTAAATAAATAAATAAAATGGAAAGAGATTCTAAATAAAATAAACATTTATTTATTTTTAATTTATATAGATATGGCTCATTAGCTTTTCTTTCAAAAATTTTCTTTAATGGTGAGTAAAAAAAAAACGGATCGCCCCTTATTTGGAAGGTATATTTTTTCGTAATGTGGTAGGTAAATATGGAATTTTTGGTATACAGATTTTTAAGACGTTGGACAAGGGTGTATATTTATATACACAATATAAAGTTAAATGTTTTATTGTTCGTAATGAACGTTTTACAGTATTTTGGAAAATTAAGAATTTTTCTTCTACTTCCGGTACAAATATACATAAGTTTTGTACGGTTAATGTGGTAATTGACAGAAAATTGTTTCAAAACTAGTACAGAAAAAACGAGAAAGATGTGGTAATCAAAAGAAGTTAATCAGTTAAATTTAAAAGGATAAGATAAATCATAAGTCACATTATTTTGAATTCAGACTGCGACACCACAAATGTTGTCAATTTGTTGGTTGAATAATTAATAGGCTATTGTTACAAGTTAATACATTAGGATGTCATTAATCCTATTTGGTTGATTGGCTCCTGTATTAGGATCCGATAGGAAATAATATTATCAATACCAATTATCCAAATTAGGAGCGTATACTGTTTGTGACACACCAATATGAACCATCTGACAATGTCCGCACTAACGAGGTTAACTGTGCTGTTACTATTATGAGTTAATTTTAAATTTAAATGCGAGTGAAGTCATTTTTACTAGATAAATATGAGATAAAACTTGGATACTATTAATTGGTTAGTGTTTGAAATATTCCAATTACATATAATTGGTGTATTCACCATTTAATACACCAATGGTTGTAAAGTAGTATCTGGTAATTCAGTTAATTCTACGTATTTAAGCATCACAAATTATTTTTTTTTTTTTTTAATAACGCCAAGCCGTTGGTGCTCAGTCCATTCGGCTTCTGGCAGCCCAATATAATTTGGTCATAATGGCTTTATTTTCATGGGTATGTGGATTTGTGCTGTCGTTCGCGACGACATCTATCAAGGCGTGGCAGACCGGTAAGTGCTGACTGTCCATTTCTTCCTCTTGCAGACACAAAGGACACATAGGGCTATCCACCACCCCAATCCTGTGCAAATGTTTTTGGAGGTAGTCATGCCCTGTAGTCATCCGAAAGCATGCCACAGCCTCCTTTCTTGCAGCTGTTACCGAAACAGGATTCTCAAGCAGCGTCCGCCACCGCTTTCCTTCTGCTTGATGCTGTTGGGTCCTTTTTATTTCTTCATTATAAGAAGACTTTACTACATTTTTAACAGCGGAGAAGGTGAGCGGTGTGTCGGGTTGCTGCATTTCGGCTCCTCTGCGGGCTAGCTCATCTGCTTGCTCGTTCCCCGTTAGGCCGCAATGACTCGGCACCCATTGGAGCACGACACGAGTTCCCCGCTCGATCAGAAAAGCTATGTGGCTTCTTGCTATCCCCACCTCCGAGTGGTCAGTGTAATGTCTACTAGAGATTGCCAGTATTGCAGCCTGGGAATCAATAAAGAGCACTATTTGGGGGTTATCTTTTTGGTCTTCTATTAATTTAGCCAGAGCCATGGAGATAGCTTTGACCTCCCCATCAAAATTAGTGCACATCCTACCCACTGGCTCAGCTAGCGTAAACTCTCGACAGTACACTCCGGCCCCTGCGTTATGGGTCGCCGCTCGGGCGGAACCATCTGTGTAGATATGTAGCCAGTCCCGAGCGGGATATCGGGAATGTATTGTCTCCAGGGCCAACGCTCTCATTTCCTGCTCGGAAGTTTTATCCTTAAGAAGCGGTTGCAAAAGATTTAGTTTTCCCTCCGCCAAGTGTCCGTACTGCACGCAGCTGCGCTCAAAAGGTTGTTTTCTGCCTAGATCCAGGCCTCTTGTGGCTATGACTTCGCTAACCTTAACAGCGAGTGGTTTCTGTGTTTTCAAGCGTTGGGCGGACGACTGTTGCAAATCCCAGTGCTTTATCTTCAGCCTTTTTACTCTTTCAAAGAGGTTTATTGCTGAAATTTCTCTTCTGATTTGAAGGGGTTCTATACCAGTCTGAATCTCCATAGCCGCAATGGGTGTTGACTTTGCGGCTCCCGTGATCAACCTTAACGCCTTATTTTGTAGTAGATCCAACGCTTTTAAAGAGTTATCTGACGCAGTCAGAAGAACTTCATTCCCATATTCTATAGTAGGCCTGATATAAGTCGCATCACAAATTATTAATTACCAAGCTCGAATAGATACAGTGACGGACTTTACAGCTTGCGATAATTAAACAACTCCAAATAAAAACTCACTTTCAGCTCCAGTCACACAGATTAGTAAGCTGGAGTATGCAATTTGCTCGCAGCCTCACTTGAACTATTTTGATGAGATAGTTATTTCCTAATGAACTTCAATGCGAATGTAGACCTACAGCTCAAGGCGCACTTCTTTTTTGTTTCCTTAAATCCCTTTTTAAGTTACGTATTTTTTCATCCTCTAACTAGCTAAAGAACGTATTGCGATCATGAATAGAATAGAACAGAATAGAAAAATTATATATTTCGTGTAATTTAACACTTTTTAGGGGTTCTATGCAAGTAATATTAAAATAATTTTTAAAATTATTACTAATGTTAATAAAAAGTGAAAGAAAATACATAAACTCACGTAAATTTTCAGCTTACATAATAACCAAAATATCAGTACTGGTTCCAGCATCAAAGACAGATAATAATAACAATAATAATAATAAATAGAAAATAATATTAATAAAACAGATACGAATACAGTAATATATAATATAATAAATTATAATATAGTAAATAATAGAGTAATATTCGTGAGCACAAAAAACACACAGTTAATAAAAGTAGATTATTCAACAATAATTATTCATTTCTCAATTGTAATTTAATTTAATCTCCCTAATTTTACTTATAGTAAAATACTGGAATAATTAGCTGTCCTAAAAATATGCATATCTTATTTATTTTATATTACATATATACAACATTGTGGGATGAATACCTAGATTGAAAATGTAATTGAAGAAAACTATATTATTTGCGATAAAGCCAGATAATTATTACCTATTATTATAAACGTTTGACTACTACATAAAGTAACAATTACTTTAATCGAAGAATGAACTTAAATAAATAAAATAAACAAAATCATTGGTGTATGTTGGTGTAAGCATTTTTTAAAAAAAGTTTTTGAATTTTTTAGCCTCATAATTGTTTTTAATTTTTATAACGTTTTTCTTTTTAACCTGTAATGAATAGTTTGATTATTATAAATAACTAGATATTACAGTCAATCTACAGTGCTACATGAACATATATTTTGTGGATGAAAATGGCATAAGGGTCTGTGACATCTAATAAATTCTAAAAAATATTAATGAAAATTAATGCAGCAAAATTACTTAAATAATATCAATGAAGTATTAATGAAATGTTGGGTACTGCTGATTTGTGTACCTTAGGGCGTTTAATCAACCCTTATACTTAACTTTTTAAACTGTAAGTATGTATTATACATAATAAAGAAGAGACAGATATGTTGCTAAATACACTGCATTGAAGAAAAATGAAGCATGGAGTTGATTTTGCGAAAAATATTTGGCTAGGCTCGATCTAAAGCCTAGAGGAAGCTCCCGCCACCATTCCGCTGGGTCGCTAATTCTGAGTTAACAAAATCGAACAGGAAATATTCCACTGTTGAATGGATTTTTGGATTTTCTGAGATTTTTTCGGGAACTCTAAACATTTAACTACATATATTTTTCTTCCAATTGTTGGAGAAGTTTTAGTGAAGTAAAATTGAAAATCCTGCGCAGTGGCAGCCTACCTAGATAAGATAAACTACCAGATAAAATTACTGATTGAATAGAACAGTTACATGTGTGGTCACAATCTCAAACCAAAATTTATGTAGACGTTGAGATGCTGCCGTAAATATGTCGTGTGCTGGTCTTCAAGCGTGAGTTGTGTGGAAGGTGCCATTGAAAGCTTACATTGTATTACACATGACAACTGTAGGGGCAATAATTTCATCGTCGCGTTGAGCATAGCTCCCACATTTCTCTGATAAGCCTAGGCCGCTGGTTGAAGTGGTTGTATAGGCTAGAGGGCGCGCGGATAGGATTGATTCTAGTAATTGAAACCGTCGACGTGGTCGGGAGGTCTCCCAGTAAGCACTGCTCTCCCAATGTGTGTTCGGAGTATCCGGCTCTGTTTGGGACACCTGAATGTGATATATGGACCATTAGGAGCCGAGGGAAACGGCCACTCCAGCGACAGCAGCACTACCACGAGCATGAAGAGTTGGCAGTGTGTGCAAGTAAGGTAGAAGGACGGTTGTGCAAGGGGACTTGGCTGGATTAGTCTGGAGGGCTCCTAAATGCCCACATTCTGCGATTACTCAGGAGGGAGGACTTCCATTCTTACTGCGCTACACACACGCGCGCGAAAATAGTCGTCACCACTCCTTTCCTCAAACATTATCATTATCATTTCGAATCCCCCCCTCTATTCTTTCAGAAACAAACAACTTGTAAGGTAATGCCACTTCTTCTTTCCACAAAATATACTGGTGCCATAATCTTTAAATAACCGCAGTTCTTCTACCATTTATATTTCTTGAGAAATCTTCAAGTATTTCTAAAAGAAGGCATGTCATTACTCATCTTGATATTAGAACATTAGTTTTCTGAGTTGAGTATCGTGTTTTTCCATGATATATCAGACTGGCAGTGGCAGTTCTTGACCACTGCTAGTAACATTTCTTTTCTCAAAATATTCATCTGGTGATTAATTTATTTAATTGCGAATAAGTTATCGCTGGATTCCACTAATCGTCCAATTAGTCTTCCACAAATCGTTTAGAATATTTATAAAGTATCAAAAATACTAATTTTCAAAATTAGCGGCAAAGTTAAGAAATTCGGTAAACTGAATTATGAGAAGCATTTTTTATTCCCCTTACAATCTGTCATAGATAACGCGGATTTTCATAGAATTAAAATTACTGTACTATCGGTTCGAATTACGAATAGAACGATTGCACTTAAATAATACAAGCCAGACGAATAGGTTCTATACTGTGAACTTATTTCAACAATGAAATTGCTTAACGATTCTGACGGTCAAATAATTGTAAATCTTACATTCTAATTCACTAATCTCCACAAAATATTTTAGGAAGTACAGCGGAAGTAGGACTTGTTGTATTTTGAGCTATTTCTGTCCGTCCGGTGTATGTTGATTTGCATAAAATGAAGAATATAGTCCTTCATTCCACACAAACCTCTTAGATACTCAACTTGTTTTTTCTTAGACCTGCCTATATTGCATTTTATAACCTCCCCCAATTTCGTAGGCATGCTTTTGCTGTAGCTCGCAACCTATCATTTCACAGGCCTCTGTGATTGTAATAAACAATCTCGCTTTTCCATAGACCTTTTTTGATTACAGAGCCCAACTCTTTCCCATTCAACCGTTGATTGGCCTGCTTTGATTGCAGCGCAAAATCCCACATTCTAGATCAGCTTAGTTTGCAGTGCACACCCTCTACGTTCATACCACCTGTATCGGTTGCAGCGCAAAACCAATCCGATTTTTTTAGACCGGCTTGGCCTGCAATCCAAAAGTTGAGGAAGTGACTGTGATAGTTGGTGGATTAGAGTAGCTCTAAAGATAGCTCCCAGCAGCTGCCTGAGTTCTCTACAGTTATACTTGTGTTTGTTGGGGATGGTTACGTTGGTGTTGGGATGCCAGTTTGAGATTCCCTTGAGGATGCCAACAATTCTAATAAAGTGACTAGTGCACATCAAATTTAGAGGGGGAATTCCCGTTGAAGCAACTTCTCCATTATTTTCGAGAACTGCTTTCTGAAAATATGAAGCGGGGAAGACACCGATATTTATGTAATATATAAGTAATAAGTATGTTCGTAACTTTTAATTTGTGCTACTTTGAATGTGATGGAAACGATTGCTGTTTTGGTTTTTCTTATCACGAATAGACGCGAATATTGGCAATTACCATCAAAGGGAGGGATAGAAGAATCTCTGACTCTCTAAACTTTTTAGACAATCGTGAGTTAGGATAGACGAAAAAGGGTTTAGAAAACCTACAATTTTGTCCACAAATCCTAAGCTTTTGCGGTTCTAATGTGATGGCTCTAAAGGAGAAATCTTTCCTTGCTTGCCCATTACGATTATGATGGGGTGAAAAGGAATGCATAATCAACTCATTACCGGCAATTTTTTAGTAGTGAGTATTAATATGTTTGTACTTGCCAGTTCGTAGGTCACCAAATAGCTTCCTAATATCTTGGATTATGAAAGATGCTACCCACCAATTATCTAAGCTCACCAGTTCAAAGGTTGCAGGAACAGCCAGAAAGACTTTTGCTTCGTCTCCGATTTCTGGAGATAGGAATCCCTCGCTTGAAAGCGAACGACCGTATATTTTCCTACAACAAGCTTGCATTTAGTCTTTTTCCTTTTTCATTAGCCGCCTTCTGTCTCATTTTCTCTTCCTTTAGTTAATAGCCACTACCCTCCGTGTCCTGCTCTCACTACCCTCTGAGTCCTGCTCTCTTTTACAAAGTTGAAATGGGTTTTATTTTGTCTAAAATTCATGAAGTGAAAATAAAAAATATAAAGAAGCTTATTTCCAAGAAAATGAAGAATCAGAAAGACATGCCTTTTCCTTGAGATATACTTTATTACGCCAAGCATAAGAACGTTCATTAAAGAACATTCTTGAATTTTATATAAATAAAAGAAAAAACTCTAAATGTTAATTGCAACTCACTTTATAACTGTAACGCTATCATTAATTATAATTTGGCCGTTTCCGTCGAAATATTGCCCATACGAGGGTTAGATGGTACATCATTCTCTGCATAATACAAGAACACTGCCGGGGATCCTGTTTCCTCGCACTCTGGCACCGTACCTGCCAGTACTACTGGGCCACTTATACCACCGCATACAATCCTTCTAGCGTCCCACGCACCGCTCCTGGAATACAGAACGTACAATGTTGCTGTGAGGAAGGGCTTTTGCTGTAGACTACACCAATCCTTCTTCTACCACATTCTCTCTTACATCTTGCCTATTTGCACGTGGGAATCTAAATTTAAAATAAGCTCAGATAATGGTCAGTGGCAGTAATATAACCTTCTTCTCTCCCAACCTACCAGTGGCTTCTAGTCTCGGCTGTGAAATTATTTCGAACACCCATCTAGCGCATTATAAGTATTCAGAATTATTACGACGGTTCAAGTAATCCGAGCCAACTGGTTTTCGCAACCAGGTGTGAATGGTGAATGCTCTCACCTCATATTATAAGTAAATGGCAGGAACTTTTGTATCTAATTCACTTCCTTGTAAAATAATCTATAAAGGCTCGATATTACTATCCGTTGTTATGATGCTCATCACGAATCATTTTGTTTGGTGTAGCTAAGAATTCAATTTCAGCAACTCCTACAGATCAAGAGATCTTGAAGGTAGCTGCACGATTTATTTTCCTTCCTTTTGATGCATCAATACCAAAGGAATTATTGATAGTTATAATATGTATAATAGATAGATATAATCACTAATTGTTTCTTTTATACTTTTATTATTTATACAACTGATGATAGATACAATTCCAAAACGGACCAGGATGACAATAAACATTGTACGATGGATAAAATCAACCATATAATCTAGCTCTGTGGACCTAAATACATTTTTAACATTTTACATGATTTACATCACAAAACCTTGTGCATTACAGTGTTCCTCAAAATGTAAAATAAATAGAATTTACCTCATCTTCACTAAAACTCCAAAAGAGGAACTTTTTCTCAATAACGTACAAGAATAACGTCTAAAAAGCTATTGTAGCTATGTATGTTACAAAGTATATCGTCTAAACAAAAGTTATCTTTGGGCGACGCCGAGCGAGTTGTGTATCTCTTTTTAGTTGAGGAGGAAAAACAGCAAGTTGTGAGTGTAGTTGACAGTTTGCGAGGAGCGCCAGCACCCTCTGGATAAAGTTAGTTCAGTACAGCAGGAAATGATGTTGACAAAATAAGTAAAAAAAGAAAATGTTGAGGACAAGTTGTTAACCACCAAGAATAGATTTTGAATAAAAGAAAATAGAAATAAGGAACTCAGCGAAGGCGTAGAGTGATGAAAAGGAAATATGGTAGGCTGGTACAGCGATGTGATGAATAATAATTGTGAGCAACGCACTGCACTGAGAACGGATTAGCTGAGTGGTTAACGGATACTGGATTCCAACGCGGAGATGGTAGGTTCGAATCCAGCTGCTGGCCCTTAAGTTTTCTCTTTCATGGAGCTTCTTACAGCTCACTGTCCGGTGATGGACAGTGTTGTCTGTAACGAGAGAACACTGTCCGGAGGCCGACAGTGCACAGTAAAGTGCATGTGAGAAAAGAAAGTCGGAGATTTTGTTTTTGTTTTCAATTAAAATCAGATTTCAGTCACATAGAAAATTAAATATGATTTAGTAAAATAATTTAAACTTACACGTAAATGAAAAATATTCGCTAATAAAGCAATAGAGCGGAGATTTGCTGGTCCTGAATGGGCCGACGAATTTTCAGTCAACGTAATAAACAAAGAATTTAATAAAACATTTTATTTCCATTTTTTTTTTCTTTTAATTTATTATGGCGCGTATTATCTTTCCGACTACCACCGGAGATCGCAGAAAAGCTAGCTTTCGGTATTATTTATTATTATTATTATTATTATTATTATTATTAATATCATTATTATTAATATTATTATTATTAATAAAGAAGAGAAAATCTAAGGGTCGGCAGCTGGATTCGAACCCGGGACCTCCGCGTGGGAGTCCAGTATGCTAACCTCATAGCTAATCCCTTCCCTAAAATTACTTATTATTATTAAAATTACTTATTATTATTATTTATTTATTTATTTTTTTATTTTTTTTTATTTTTTTTTTTTGCGCATCAACAGCTGAGGTTATTAGCGCCCGGAGCTTTTTCCAGTGCACTGCCGGCCTCCGGACAGTGTTCTCTCGTTACAGACAACACTGTCCATCACCGGACAGTGAGCTGTAAGAAGCTCCTAGGAAGAGAAAATCTAAGGGTCAGCAGCTGGATTCGAACCCGGGACCTCCGCGTGGGAGTCCAGTATGCTAACCTCATAGCTAATCCCTTCTCTATTTATTATTATTATTATTATTATTATTATTTTTTTTTTTTTTTTTTTTGGGCGCATCAACAGCTAAGGTTATTAGCGCCTTCTATTTATTATTATTATAGTTCTCACAATTGGAGTGGACAAGTGCGGAAGTGTAGGACTGCGAAAGAGAGCCTTTGGACTAATTTTGTATACATCCGAATTCTGATTATGGGTGTTCTTTCAGGATTTAGCAGATGAAAACTTCTTGATCGATGTAGTACTATTTAAACGAACATTATTTCGCGACTTAAACGAATCAGCATGATGTCAAGGCACGCGTAGTTCTCATTCTTGTTATGAGGGAGTTGAGAAGTATGTGGCTACCTAGGCCTGGGTAGAGGTGGCCAATGCTAAGTTTGGAACAGATCTACTCCCAAGTGAATGCTTGGGGTGTTTGGAGCTCAATGATATCTCAACGTTAGGCTGGTAGGCTGATGCTGGAAGAAATCTCTCGGGAAGCTTTTCGGGGGAAGGGTTTTTGTGAATGGGGCAAGCAACCATGTCTTTCGAAAGAAATAAGAAAGTTGATTTACACCGAACCCATTCTTAAACAGCACGATCTGACTTTAGCCGAACCTGAATCCAAGCAAATCTTCTTACAGGTTTAAGAAAGGTAATTATAGTATTTTATGAATAAAAACTGAAGATTAATTGGCTTTCACTAATCTGTAACGTTAGTGTGTAATAGATTTTTATGTTTTATTTAAACTAAAGTTTATTGCAAGATATAATACTTGGAACTACTAATTAATGCTGAATAATGTTTTTGTAAAGTACTGCATACAATATTCAATATCATAAATACATTTATTGAACAGACAGACTACATAGTATCTTATTGTAATTTAGAATGTGTGATAACTCCATCATTAGAAGCAACACTTCTTACATCTTAATTAACTTTATTATACAACACAGCCTACAATATTTCTATTGTTTTAAATAAATTATCATGCACACAGTGTCCTCTCAACTACATTTCAACTTTACCAAATAACTATGTGGCTTTTCTTTTTTGAAATATTATTAAACAATATTATGTTCACATATTAGATTATATTTTAT
Source organism: Rhodnius prolixus (assembly GCF_049639745.1). Classification (NCBI taxonomy): domain Eukaryota; kingdom Metazoa; phylum Arthropoda; class Insecta; order Hemiptera; family Reduviidae; genus Rhodnius; species Rhodnius prolixus. The sequence continues at coordinate 29,852,850 of NW_027411581.1, read as the reverse complement.
TAACTCAGTTTATAACTTTTAGAAAATGTTTTAAATAGGCATTGCAGAAATACTTGTTCACAACACACCGCTGCATTGTTTATAAATGTGACGTAGTGTGTGAGGCACACGAATCTTTAGGAGAATGGCGCCCCAGTCCTCTTGCAATTCATTCTTCTACGGTTCATGCATAAATTATAAGTTCAAACTTTTTTAAATTCCGCTCTATTCGCTAAAATGATCCACATGGTCCCATATAGCATGCCCACAGAATAGAAAATACATTCGTGAAAGATGGTTATCTAATTTCTGATTTCATTTTGTATGTGAATTTATTAAGAACAACAACAATTTTTGAAAATGTAGTTTTTGTGCATTTTTCGCATCGTTTTTCTCGAAAACTAATTAATCTATGTTATTACGAAAAAATTACAGTTATAAAGGAGGGTTTGCCCTACATTTTAAAGAAAATTTGGGAATTTTATCTTTTATAGAAAAAGAGAAAAAAATTGTCAAAGTTGGGTGTTTTTCAACGTTACGCTTTTTCGTGCAGTTTTTGACGATCAACCCTTATACAACTGTCCTACCGGACAGTTTTAATTACTCTAATGTTGAAAAATTTCTTCTAGCTATAATATATAAATAAAATTGTAAAAGTTTGTTTATTCAAAATCTTAAATCTCCGAAATATCTTCACCGATTGCTTTGAAAGTTTGACACAACGTTGCATTTGAATATGGGCGTGTTTTTATTTATATACCTGCACTTTTTGAAAAACAGCGCCTGCCACCTGTTGGAAGCAAAAACATCACAAGCTACACTAAATATTTTACGATTCCATTTCAATGTTCCCGATAGCATTGTTAAATTGAATGTTCAATGTGCAAAAAATAGCCCTGAATCCACCGGATAAAATATTATCTGCTTTCTTCACGATACGTCAAAATGACGCATTTGCGATAACACTGCTGTATTCGGAAGTACGTACGTATTACACATGGGATGCGATTAGAAAAACCATTTAAACGATGCAAATGAGTATAGTCTGGCATATTTACAGAAACTACGATAGGCAGACTGTACACCGTGCATCCCAATCAAAATTAATGCTTCTTTCTTCGCATGCTGTTGGGTATATGTGCCCTGGTCCAATGTCTTCCATTAATTGAGAATTATCAAGAGCGTTACACATGCCACTTTCCGCAGTGCATGTCAAACCCTGAATTTATTGTAGAACGACCGACACTGGGATGTACGAGGTGTGTGTGTTCAAAGGTGAATTTTCATTTTTCTCAAAAAATATTTATTTATTCATCGATTTTTATTTTGTCTCCTTCAAAGTAGTCCCCCTCCCTTCAGATATAATACATTTGTGCCAGCGTTTTTTCCAATCCTCGAAACAGTTCTGATATGCACTTTTTGGTATGTCCTTGAGCTCTCTCAGCGATTCGGTTTTTATCTCATCAATCGTCGCAAAACGCCGTCCTTTCATGGGTCTCTTCAGTCTTGGGAACAGGAAAAAGTCGCAGGGCGCAAAATCTGGTAAATACGGTGGCTGAGGCATGATAATGTTATACAACAATTCCTGAGCGATGCTCATGCGACGGTTTTTTTGATCAAAATTCAGCAATTTTGGAACGAACTTCGCTGCCACACGCTTCATGCTCAAAATTTCCGAAAAAATTGCAGGACATGTGCCAACCGATAAGCCGACAACCTCAGCAACTTCTCTAATTGTGATTCGACGATTCTTCATAACAATTTTCTTTACTTTCTCAACATTTTCATCGGTTGTTGATGTGCTGGGGCGTCCAGGGCGAGCGTCGTCATTCACATCTTCTCTACCTTCTATGAAAAGCTTGTACCACTTGTAAACATTTTTTTGACCCAGAGTACTCTCACCGTACGCCACTCTCAACATTTCAAGTGTTTTTGAGCACTTAATTCCATTTTTTACACAAAACACTTCGTTGATCCATTTTTTTCGACAGAAGAAAATCGCCGAACACGCAAAACACTTGTCTTATTTATGCCTCTCACAAACAAACTAAACATGCTATATAGCTACAACTTTGAAAATATGTTCGAGACAAGTGTACCAACATAAAAAAAAAAAAATCGAAATTCGAATGTACGTAGCCCGCGAAATTTGAAAATTCACCTTATTTTTTGAACACACCTCGTACATATGTATTAATGACGCCGTGCAACACCTTACATCCAAGCCAAATTCGTGCATCGTTTGCAATCATATTGACGGCCTGTTCTCCTTCAATTCCAACACAGTTAAGGTAGAAGTATAAATCGTTCAGGCTGAAGACAAGGAAAATTCAAATATGAACATGGATTTCACAGCAGAAATCAATAACGATTGAAGATTAGTGCTTAGAAATCGCGAACAAAGTTCTCTATCAATTGTGAATGCTATCACCAAATCGATCTACAGCCACAGCAACGCGTGGCCGGGTACAGCTAGTAAGAAATAAAGTTACTAATAAATTTAGCGCGAAGTTCGTTTGCATTTCTCCACCCTTGCAATATTCGCAGAAAGGAGTACATAGTTTATATTCTGCTTCAAATTAATTTAAGAAAAATAACTTAAGAAACTTTATTAAAAATCTGTTAAGAAAGTGTCGAAACTTTGAAGTTTTTCGTAACTTGCAATTAATTTAGTTTTAATGTGTGATAAAGTACGTAAAACCAAAGTTTATGGCTTCTTTTGAATCGTGGTTCAAATCAAACTGTTCTTAACCAAAACTTTCTAGACGTTAAAGTAGGTTACTTTATTTCTTTTCTGAACTCACTTGTTATTGATGGTTCTGTCTTTGGCCGGTGTGGATAGATGAATTATTTTTTGGAGTTTTAAGAAACTAAAGATTTATGCTCGATCGATCTTTCATTGTCACCTTACTAACAGCACGTAACTGATAACTTCTTTCTTTTAGTTACTTTACAGCTGTCGTTTGAATTGCCTCGTATAAAATATAATTAAAGTAGAATTGCTCAGTACCAAGAGACAAGGGAAAGAAAAACTGCTCGCTTAGAATGTGGTAAATGTGCTCTTAGTTATCTTAAGCCACGAATCATCCAGCTAAACTACGTTTTCTCCCTTTGGAGTTTAATGAAAGAGTTGCTCATCGCAGCCAGGAAGGCGGGTCATTAATCTCGCTGTTCTCTCTTGCTTCCGACTGTAAATATTTGTACCAAATAGCAGAACAACATCAATTTGCGTTCAGCGAACTAATTAGAAATGTTTATTAATAAATATGAAATAATTAAGTGCTGAGAGAGAACAAATTATTGTTTAAAATTATCATAAAAAGATCACTCCTTTGTTTATATTGTAACTAGAGCTGCGTGCCAAAGGCGCTTCACCACACTCAATTTAAATTCTTCCCATTCAACCTTAACAACCAATTGTTCACAGTTTCTTAAGCATTATACTCTAAAAAACACTTGATTAAGTGCGCAACTCCTCACTGTACAGCACCATTTTATACAGAACAAGAACGTGCAGGGGAAGTTCACTCGATGTCTCGGATTGAATCAATTAAGTGTACAACTCAACAATGTAAACAGTGTCGAGTGTCACTGTCTCTATACACATGACGTCATCTGTGTGTACGTGTGTTTACACTTTTAGAGAAAAACATATTCACACGGGGAGATGACGTCATCACTCCATCACTACTGTTCACTATGCCTACAGTTAACTCTGCGTTCTCTCCTTATCTCAAGTTTCTAATTAAAGGAATAAATCTTCCTTATAAGTTCTCTTCAAACCGATTATTAAGCAAGTTCTGAATAAGTTGAGAAATTATAACTTCATTGTGAGAACTGCAGTTATCTTCGTGTAATCAGAAATATTTTGTCTTTTAAACTGAGAACTATTAACATTATATTAGAGGCAAGATGGCCTCTTCTGCTCTAGTTATCTAATTCTTCTTCTTCCTCGGCGCTATAGTCCTGAATAGACCAGGGCCTCCTCAATCAAGGCTCTCCACAGAGCTTTATCAAGACCCTTTAATCGCCAACTTCTCCCACCCATTTAGTTATCTAATTAAAAAGAGCTAAATTTTATCAAACACATAATAATACCCAAATAACAGAAATAATAATACTCTTGAGTTATGTTTAACTTAAAAGACAGCAGAGTTGCCAGTATTACTAACAATGGGGAATCCCAAAGGCATCCCTAGATAAGATTGGCTCTTAGGACAAAGACTTACTGTGCCAGAGAAAAAAAACTTATAATCCATTTGACTTGCAGGCAACATCTTACCAACAGAATGCAGTCGCCAACGTTTGAAAGCTTCCTGCAATACTCCAAGGTGATGAAACAGTGTTTCAACAACCATTTGTTAAAGTAATAAGGAGAAAGCGAATAGGAGAAACGCGACAATGAGCGCAAAACCCCAGACTGCTATAAATGCAACTAACAGAAAGATTGAGGGAAATAAACCAAGCGCAATTTTTGTTCTACACTTCCAAGCGATTAAACTGATGCACGTTTATAATAATTGGCACCTGTAATAGTTTTGCACCAATAATTGGGAAAAGAATGATTTAATACAGATGATTTTTCCTGAACTCTGGGGATTGCCTACTACCTAGAGGACAATTGCAACAGCTTAAATTGGGAAAATCATTTTAGAGTCCCAAATAAACCACAAAATTTTAAATACAAGGTAGATGTAAAAAGGAAAATAGTAGGCGCGCACTGAGAGATTCGCTTGTCTGAATTAGATATTACACTTCAATAATACAGACTATATATTTTTAAGTAAAGCACTCAATAAAGTATAGAACATCGTTTTGTGTCCCGTTAAATAGATATTTAAATATATTTTTTCTCTTGGTCTCTAAAGGCATTAATGCAATTAGAACACTCAGCCAATAAAATATAACCATACTGAAATGGCTCAGGATGGATGTAATGTAACGTGGAATAACTATAGAGATGTTCCGCTGTCAAGAGATGTTTCATTGTCGGAAGAATGTTCCACCATAAATGTATTTTCGGCCGTCATATTCTGTACATCAAAGTGAGAATCAGATACATGAATTCTATACCTCTATAAACGCTTAACGGTATCGGCTAATTCCTGGCAGCATCTGGAAATTCTGCGATTATCTAGTTGTCTAGAGAATAGTCAGAAATTGTTATTAACGCCGTCTTTGAGTGTGCTATGTTGTACAGTAGTTACGAGAATTCAATTGTTACAGTGATCGGGACCATTTATTGTGAACAAGAAGGAGTCGATGGTACAGAAAGTTTTGATATCACTGATATCAGGCCAGAAATAAAATGATTAGGAATAAAATAATCACATACGGAGACAGAGCGACGTTTTGTTGACAACAGTTAGTTATCCTAACGGAGAACAGTATCTTAAACGTGTGACATATAACACAGTGACTATTCATTAGCACATCTCTTACCTAACCTTCTGTCTAGATGACAATCTAAACTAGATGACATCTTTCACATTCAACCCTCCACATCTCTAGTTGTCCTAATTGGCAGGATACATTCAAACAACAACAAGATGACACAATCTTAGTCATATTTCATCAAATCTTAATCCCTCCTCCTTCCATCTTTACCCTCTTCTACTCCTGGAATACTTTTCATACACCCTACTCGGACTTAAGAGGAAATTGGACGACATAGGGATGTCAGGGTATTCATTGTCCCCTACCCAATTTCTTTTAATAAAGCAATTCGGTAAACGGCTTATCTTCATCTTCTTTTTTCCCTTATTTGAGTCTCAACTTTTAACAAGGTTTCGACCTTCTGCACAAGAAATATTTAATTCATTTTTTTTCTCTCTGTTTAAGAAGATTGCAAAACTTTTGCGTTTTCGAAGTTGCACATAATGCATAATACTTTAACAATAATACCAACACCAACTATCATGCTTGGTTGAACATTCTTCTTTGGAGGCAGACTCTAATGCAACGCTAAACCGAAAATGTGGAGGGGAAAAAGGCAGGTTTATTTTCAGCTAATAATACGAGGCAGTTCAGTTTCGATGGGTTACTTAGACTAAAATTCTAATCTATATATTGTTGATAATGCCATAAATTAAATTAATAGACCCTCGCAGACTGAATCGCCAGTGGCCCCGCAACTTCCTTGAGGTCTAAAGACCTAAAGATCATTATATCCCTTAGAGAGTGCTACCACGGGGTAGTTTCTCTCCTCCTGCTCTTCACGTACCTATTATCCATCATAACTAATTTTTTCCAAACCAAGAATTTATCAAAGTAAAAATTAATTGCACATTTCTGTATAATACAGGTTTTACATAAGTTTAAACTGGACCAACATATTAGAAATGATATCATAATATTTAAAAATTTCTGATTGCTATAAAGTTATTTATTAAAAGAGTCTGCTAAAAATGTAAATGGTAGATTCATGAATTCAAACGCAAAACAAACGGTCATTTATGACTTGTAAGGAATCTAAAGTTTATATTTATATAATGAAATCAGCTTAATAATTATTTTAACTTAATATTTTTTAATTGTCAATTAGAAGGGAAACCCAACCTTATTCAAGCCATTCTGAGACGATGTAACTACCCTAAAGATAACAATAACCGACTTATCATAAAATTCCAGTCTCAGGCCTAGGCCATCTAAAAATCGCAGCTCGAACTATCGAGCCATCAGCTTAAAGGAAAACAGCCTCCTCCATCGCTAACTTATTCCTAACAAAGGTCCTAAACCCTCCTGACCTCCTTAAGACCTCCAAACAAATCCTCATAAGATGGATGAGTACCTCCTCCACCGTCACAAAAACACCACAGAAATAATCGAACAATGAGTTCCATTGTGTAGAAATGTCCCTTAAACCACCATTCCGTGAGTCCAGTCAGGGAACTAACCAAGCGTTGGGAGAGGTCCTTGGAAGGCTCGGCAACATCTCATAATCAACACCGGACGAGCAAATCACGAGTTATGGACAGCCCACAGAGCTCATCCATAAGGAAGGATGCTGAGAGGTGGGCGATGCCCGGAGTTAAGCTTGGCACAGTCAGTTAAGAGATCATTCAAAATAAAAGAATGAAAATGCGTTCAAATATCACAACATGGACTGTACTTACATTCACTAGAGGAAAATGAACAACAATAAAAGAAGTTGCAGTTTGTGTTATTCCAAAAATCCAAACTGCCAGAGGAACCGAAAGGTAATGTTAACAACCAGAGGGGGTACCCATTTCGTGACCAAGGAGTTGTGTGAGGAAGGAATACCGTCTGAATAAGAAAATATAAGAATGCAAACAGGCGAAGGCACGATATAACACCACGACCCTATTGAGTGCACTACTTTATAAAAGGTTCCAAACGTGCCAGTCGTGTTTTCATTACACTAAATTCCCTTGATTGGAAAATATGGCACGAAATGTCGTTCTAAAGCTGTCTATAATAAATGTGAAACACTCTGTCATCAAGTTAGTAGTATTTTAAATGAATTTAAATTAACGCTTTAATGAATGTTACGTGTGCAATGTTTAAACCATATCTGTGAACTTTTGCATTTACATTTCAATGGATTTCCGCTATTATATTTCGTGTTAAACGATCTATTTAAATTCCGCGGAAATTGTCAGGCACTATTCATTGCACTTATAAATACTTAATAAATGTACCATCAATCTTATCATCAATGCGAACAATGCAATAAAATAATTTTAACATCATTTTGAGCATCAACTCAATCAATTTACGACTATAGATAATTTGTCTTTTATCTAAATGGGTTGGTAAGACTGCTGCTTATTTCGAAAGGGCAATTCGTCACTCTTTACATACATGCGAACGTGAAATTAGTTTGTTATTTCGTTTTAATTGACTAAAAAAATAAGACTACCAATGAAATATCTAAATGGCACCTCTAACAAGCAAAATGTTCTGCAAATTACTAATAATCCCGTTTTGCATTACTTATAAAGTTTTTTTTTTTTAAATAATAATTTTTAATGGTTCATTTTTCCAATATAAATATTGAAACAAGAGGACGATTCAATAATTGAAGATGTTAGTAGAGGCAAGACTCAAGAATTAGTTGGTGGTACAGAAGAGTAAAAAGGCCATGGCATTAAATGAGTAGAGAGTGCTTTCAAGCTTCTCTTCTTCCAAGAAGAGAACTTCTTTGATTCCAAGAGTCAAATCTCGAAGATTTAAAGATGTACGTAATCCCTTTATTAGCAATTGCCCTCTTTGATAATAACTGCGCCCTTTCTTTGCCCTTAAAAGAAGGGGGCAAATGCATTAATTAACTCCTACAATCGAGTGTTTTTTCATCAAATTGAATCTTTCATATTTTCTTACGAACCACATTAATGCATCGTTTACGATGGAGAATGTTACACAATCAGAATGTTGGAGCTTATTCTCTTTGGCTCCGTGGTTCAGCCAATCATAATTGTGTTATCGATGTTTACTATGAATTGATTTCACAAAATATTCAATTAGTATTAACTGAGCAACGTCCCAAATTATTCAGGACTATGAATCCGCATTTAAAAAAACAAAACCTTTTTACAGATTCTAGTCGCTACCTAGGTCAGTACTCTTAAATTCGGTACCATTAAAGTGATTTTAAAAATTAAAAACGTGCAATGGTCTCAAAAACTCACTCTGAAGAACGCTCTCAGAATTCGAAATTAACCAAAATTATCTAGATTTATCTTAATTAAAACTAAGCATAAATATACTTAATTAAACTTAAATATTTGAAACGAAGATCTTGCAACTGCAGCTTGTGATGAGAAACCGCAATAAAGATGTTTTGAAATCCATAGTAATGAAGAAAACACATTCTTCTTTTTGAAGTGTATTTCACATTTCAAAAGTTCACCAAAATGCATAAAGTTTGTTCACGTAAATGTGGATGTATTGACATATTTAGAGGGCCAAATCAATTGTCAAGATTCAACCTATAGAATTTAACAATCATAAACAATTAAAGTTGCTTCTGTTTTAGCTGTTTACTTTTCTTTGAATAATAAAAACGGAAATCTAGGCCTTGCACAAAACATAATTATGGAAAAACAATCAGGTTTCGAATTGAAATGTTTGCTGCTGCCAACATCTGGTGAATGCACATAATGATGCACTTTTTAACAACTCTATCTTACAGGAAAAAGAAGGCGACGAGACCGTTTGAGACTGCGTTGAGTAAAAGAAGGTGTGTTGTTGACACCGGCTAATTAATTTTTACGCTCCACATCTCCTGCTTGCATCCAGCATCCACAGGCCAACTAGAAGTCCTCGTTAAAACTTCCTTCTAATCAATCAACTATTGTGACAAGTAAACCCCAAATCATGACTAAACAAAATGCAACCGATCTATTATTTATTTGGTAGGGAACTTTAATGATGCTCTAGCAATAGAATATTTTAAATTTTTTCGTATAATCGATTTTGTAACTGTAGAGTGTAATCGATTTTGTACTTGTAGATTTTCTTAAATTTTCTTAAATTAGATTCATTTCTTCATTATTTTAGAGGAATTAAATACTTAATAAACAATTAATTACTTTATTTATTTGTAATTCTAAATGTTAAGAATTTTTTAAAATTTAGGTTTTAGTAGTTAGGATGTTAGGACAAAAACTTTGGTGGGTCTAGAGAACCCACAGTACTATTTCCTTCAGTTTCATCTCCTAACATTATTTTGTTTTTCACTATTTCCCAATAGTCTTTCATCAGTTTTTCACGTAATCCATTATTCTAAATCTTCTTTCAGAAAAAGATGGCAACGATCTCATCGCAAGTGTCTGGATTTGATGATCCTAAATTCAGCGACACTCTTCAAGGAAATTGAAATTGACCCGCGCTGACTGGTGCTAAATATTGAAGCTTTGAATGTAGTGATGTGAACTTACGCTGTTCAAATGATGTCACTACAGAAATTAACTACACAAGCGAAAAAGGTACTATACGAGTATCTGTCGATCTAAAATAGACGGGATGAAAATTAGATTTATACACTTACAAAATGTGAAACAAATGAAGAAATGTGCGCCACATAAATCCGCTTGTAATACCAGTTTATTTTTTTAATAATCCGAATTTTTAATGTTTTAAATTTTTATAAATCGTAAAAATCAGTAAATGAAGTTTTTAAACTTATTTTATTTTAATCTTTGCATTGGTTTCACCATCCCAGCGACATTTACTTGTTATTGATGGAGCGGTGTTAATGAAATCTAGCTGTTAAAGTTCTTGCTGCATTTTAGTGCCGATTTGCTTTTGAGCAGCAGGCTTGGTAAGGCATAGGTGACTTTTAACAATTCTTAGCCTGCCTATAGTGCTCATTGTAATTTTTAGTAGTTAACGTTACAATCTAGTCAGCACTTTTGTCTTCCTTATAAGGGAATTTAAATAATAAGTGCATTATTCGCAGTTTTTGTTACGTGCACATCTAAGTAAGTTTTCACTTTATTATTATAACCAAATATCCCTACTTTACCAAATTACTATTTTGTCCCGTTTCTTTAAATGATGTAGAACTTAGTTTTTATTACGTTTATTTCGCCGAGAAGTACCACCTCTATTATTAACATAAAACATTCAACAAAATAGTTAAAAAATATTTCAACTATAAAACTAGAAAGCTAGAAAGCTAGAAAGCTAGAAACATTCCACTGGAATGCCTTATTTAAAAATAAATAAAATGTTATTCTGGTAACTCTATTATCACTTTAATTGAATTTTGATTAACGCTCATATTGGAGACGAGCTATCCATAAGAAAAAATGAAGCAATTTTGATTCGTTTCCTCCCACAAACGATAACCCACTTCTTTCTCTGAAAGTGAATGTTATATAAATTATTTAATTAGAATGCTTCCTCAAAAGAAGACACGAGAAAGAAATCTAATTATTAAACTAATTATAATCAATTTCACTGTCTAGAATATTAATTTGCTATGATAGAAGGCAATTAGAAGAGTAAATTAAAGTAATTTAGTTTCAGCAGCAGTTTGGAAAGAATGTTCGACATGTGTTCGTTTGGAAATGAAAAAATCTAATTTAGGTCTACCACATGACTCCCCCCTTTGAGAATAATTCCAGGAAATCTCTTACATGTCACATCATCTCTAAACAAATTTAAACTATTTAACCTTAATCAAAGAAGTTAACTAATCAGTCAGAGTAATCAATCATTGCAAGTTCTATTTATTATTATTATTATTTTAATTTTTACAACGTAAAATTCATTAAATAATTCAATTTGTGATTGAAACTGTCATCACACTTCAGTGATTTTGAAATTATCATCATATTTTCAACTAACACTTTATCAATATTCATTTAACCCTGGTTACATATTTTCATCACTTAAATTTGGGCAACCAAGTAATTGTCTGCGGACATTAACAGCGACAATATGTACTTGCACTCTTCAAAGTTAGTTGATTTAGGTGCAATAAGACAGGAGTCGTCTACTAGACAGGACGGAAGTGGGTTTGGAAAAGATGTGGCGAGCAATATTCTGTTGCAACCTTTACTGAAAGAAGATCCTTTGGTGTAGGAAGAGTTATAGTTTGGGCTGAGATTAATTTGGAATCTCGGACTGAATTAAGTTTTACAGAGCGGTCTTTTGACAGCTGCTTATAGCAGGTTAGGTTATTCTTTGGAGGCCATTACCTGAATTCGGCCATTTGTTTTTAGGCACGACACTTTCATTAAGAATATTTTCAATTAACTAGAAAATGTTTCCTTTCGATGTATAAAGAGGCCAGTTCTGGATCCCATTGAACATCTACAGGATGAGCTGTACTGAAACTATCCTTCAGGATTACATTCAAAACCTTGTGAAATTGCTGCCACGTCGTGTGCGAACAGTGATAAAACACAAGGGGTAATACGCTTGTTGGGGCTTGATAGAGCTCCTTGCGGGGCTTTCCTATTTACGCACCCTAAAAAGGAGAAGTACGCCCAATGGGGGTCTGCAAGAGAGGGAACTGCAATTACTACCTAATTATTATTAAAATAAAATAATTATAATATCAAATAAATGGGGAAATAAATTAAGTAGAAATTCAATTAATAAAAATAATTTAAATGATAATGAAAAAAAGAAGGAAAAAGTGTAAATACCACAGTGGGTAGTGAGATTCGAACCTACACTGCACAGGCTGGAGGCTTAGGCTTCCAATCAGCTAGGAGGCTGATTCTCAGATGAAGATGATGCAGCATGTCCACTTGTTGACTTACCGATGCGCCTGCAGGCCACCGGAAGCGCGAGTATATGTACGGGGCATACTTCTTTCGCTGCTACATCACTACCACACTCAATTCCCACTTGTACTTTTGTTCGCGTACTTGGTATACAATTATATAGTATTGTCACTGATGATATACATATGTATAATAATATGCAATGGTACTTAGTACAAATGTTAGCCTAATAATACTAATGGTACTTGGTACGATTACAAGACCAACGCACGGAGGGTGTACACGGTACAAATACTGATGGACTACGCGATGTACTGGTTACAACGAATACTTGCTACAAAACCTGAGCTAGTACTTGCTAGCGATGTGCATGGCACGACCAAAAGCAGCTAACTGAAGCTTGTAGCTATGTATGTACATATGTACAACCACAAGGTACAAAGTTTATTCAAGACTTTATTCTTTGCTTGCTGTAAACAGCACTAACTTTTATCTGCTTTATTCGTGGTTATTTATTCCATAATTATAACTTATTTATTTTGTACAACTAATTCTAAAACCTCAAATATGGCCGCAACAACGCTTAATCATAAATTTTAATATTTTTCAGATTACTCATCGAAAATATACTCGTATATAATTTTATGTCCATTTCCAGACTTTATTATTGTAAATATCCAGTTCCTTTCTTTTAAATTTGAAATGTTAACAATAAATGAAGTTGTTTATGAGCAATTAATTAAAAACAATTTTAAATAATAACAGTGTGGCCATTTTTTTTGCCTTCAGTATATTAATTAATGTATAACAATTAGTAGATATAGGATTATAAAAGCGAACAAATTACTCTAATAATATCTAAGGCTGAGTCGATGATTCAAGAGAGGAGGTGCAGATCCACTGTACTTCTACCTGAGCTACATTCAACCTTGCTGGCCAAGGTTCGGCGTCGTATGCGCTTAGGTGGCTGGTAATTAGGGAAGGAACGGAAATTAGGAGCGCCTTGGCCGTCGACGCGCAAAAAAAAAAACATCTAACGTTTCAACTTTTCTTTTACACATTTCCGTTCTCTTTAATTGTAAGTCAGAAACGTTTACGTGATATTTGCAACAAAGTACATCCATTTGGATAGATGACTAAAGCAAATTGCGAAAGGAGTAATACTGTTCAAAGGGTTTAGAGCAGGGGTGGGCCAACTTTATCTTTAAATCGCCACACAAGGTTATTGGTTTATTACCGAGGGCCGCAGTATACATACATATATATTTCTTTTTATATGAATTAATTACTCATTAGTTACTTCTATGAAATTGCTTCAATATCTTCCTTCATCATTTTTTCTATTAAAAATTAAAAAGCTAGACGAAATAAAAATAATGCGATTGCATTCACATTTATAACATCAACTGTTGCACCATCAAATAAATAACTAGAGAAGAAGCGAAAATCCGTATCTACGACGGCGAGAACACGCTCTGTCTAGTGTCAAAGTGGCGTACTAAAAGTCGAGTGATCATACAAAGAAAGTGCGCGGATTACAAATATAAGATTTGAACGCTGAGACAATAATTGTACTAGCGAAAATTATCAAACTTTATTAACATCAAATTTGAAATATTTTATGATTTCAAATTTTATTATTTGCCGTTTTGTGCCGCGGGCCGCAGGAATATGTTAAAAGGGCCGCACGTTGCCCACCCCTGGTTTAGATGCAAGGTAACAAAAACTTTTTGCCTAAACTTGCATGAAGTTGGGAGAAAGTTAGTTTTTTTTATAAAACAAACTAAACGATTTTCAGCACAAAGTTGTAAAATGTAAAATAATTGGAATAAATTCATCGCAATTGAAGAAAAAAAAGGAATCAGTTATAAATTCCAGAGTCCCAAAAATACTTCTTTCTGTAACTAGCTATATTTAAATTCAATAATAATATTAGCTAAAAAGAAAATCCAATACAGTTAAATAGCCACCATGTCAATGTTTCTGTATCTGCACATGTATAAAATAAATATATTTTGTATCCTGTATGCGTGCGTAGAAAAAAAAGAGGATGGAAATAAATAATAAGAAATTGTTTCGAGAGAAATGTCAACTCAACGCGAGCACATGATACGACAAAAATATCGAATTCTTCTCACGCTTTCTTTGCGACATTTCCGTTTCCCAATCTAATGTATTCCAAACTCATACTACAGACACCGATATGTTCTGTAATACATACATTTCGGCACACGCATAACACAACTGGGAATGTTTACAGACAAAGAAAGTTTACTTCATGTTAATAGGTAAAAGGCAAATACAGCGATTTCCATAGGAAATGTCCGCTTTTTTGGTCCTTTGAGTTCGAAAAAGTGTTTTTCTGTGACAGTGGCTGGAACGTTATATTTCGATTTGGTCCTCGATTGTAAGGGAGCCATCAATATCTTTCAACCAGAAGTTTCAATTTTTCAGTCTTCCTTAAGACGGGCTCCAACGTTTTTTATTTAAACTTTGAGTACTTATTGATCTCATGAAGGTCTGCAACGTTAAGTTAAAACGTTTTTCCAGTATAATTCGATTCAAGAGGGTTCTGCGAGTTTAGGATCTTCCACCTAAACAACTAATTCAGTGTAATATATGGTCAAGTGTTATTATTAAAAAGTGTTAAATGATTTGCTAAAATTCTTGATTTAAATAGAATTCCACTAACGGAAGTACCATTCTTCAGTAAGAACGGATTTCTAATGTCCTGAAATTTTTCGACCCTAAATTTACTTAAATTCTCTTAAATTTACCGCGTATTTACAATCAATTCTCTGATTATAACTTGTATAATATGAGTAATTATCTTCATGAAAGCAATTTTTTAGGCGATTCTGAAGAATGAGTTTAGGCTTCAATCTAAGGAGCCGATTGGTCGCAGTGAACAGTTTTACAAAGTGGGCAAGTTAAATAATGAACATTTTGTAATAACTGTTTTAAAATTCGATGTTCAAAAAAAATTGTACACTTAAAACGTTGTGGATTATAGTGACGAGAAAAATGTTAGAAAATTAGGGAGAGAATTGGCTCAGTGGTTAGACATACGAGGGTCGTTTGAAAAGTCCGTGCAAAGTCAGAGAGATAGCACCACTGGCGCGTATAGAGGTTATGTTTAGTTAGTAGCATCTCTTGGAAGAACACTCACCAAGTTTCAGCCAGATCGGTCTATTTCTTTGTGTTTGGCATTCGTTTGAATCGAGCAAGTCGAGTGATTTTCAAAAAATGGACGAAAAAGAATTTCGTGTGTTGATTAAACACTACTTTATGGAAGGCAAAACGCCTCAGGAGACTAAAGAGAAGCTTGATAAACATTATGGTGACTCTGCACCTTCGATTAGAACAGTTTATAAGTGGTCTCAAAATTTTCGGAGTAGCCATATGGGCACAAGTGACGCTGAACGTTCTGGACGCCCTGTTGAGGTTACTACTCCAGAAATCATTGATAAAATCCATGATATGATGATGGATGACAGAAGAGTGAAGGTGCGTGAGATTGCTAGTTCTGTGGGCATCTCGAATGAACGGGTACATAATATTTTGCATCAACATTTGGACATAACAAAGCTATCCGCAAGATGGGTGCCGCGATTGCTCACGCTTGACCAAAAAGGAAATCGTGTGAAGTGTTGCAGGGACGGTTTGCAGCTGTTCCAGAAGAATCCGTAGGACTTTAAGCGTCGTTTCGTCACTGTGGATGAAACATGGATACATCACTACACTTCTGAGACCAAAGAACAATCTAAACAATGGGTTACCAAGGGGGAATCTGCGCCAAAAAAGGCGAAGACCGTTCCTTCGGCCGGAAAGATTATGGCGACTGTCTTTTGGGATTCGCAAGGAATAATCCTCATCGACTATCTGGAAAAGGGTAAAACTATTACAGGTGCATATTATTCATCGTTATTGGACCGTTTGAAAACCGAGCTGCAAGAAAAACGCCCACGATTGGCCTACAAAAAAGTCCTTTTCCATCACGACAACGCACCAGCTCACACCTCAGCAGTTGTGGTCGCAAAATTAATGGAAATAGGGTTCCAACTCGTTTCACATCCCCCCTATTCTCCAGACTTGGCTCCCTCGGACTACTATTTCTTCCCCATTATGAAGAAATGGCTGGCGGGAAAAAGATTTTATTCAAACGAGGAGGTGATTGCAGAAACGAATGGCTATTTTTCGGACTTGGACAAATCCTATTATTCGGAAGGGATCAACAAACTAGAACAGCGTTGGACGAAGTGTATAAGCCTAAAAGGAG
Source organism: Rhodnius prolixus (assembly GCF_049639745.1). Taxonomy (NCBI): domain Eukaryota; kingdom Metazoa; phylum Arthropoda; class Insecta; order Hemiptera; family Reduviidae; genus Rhodnius; species Rhodnius prolixus. The sequence continues at coordinate 29,836,389 of NW_027411581.1, read as the reverse complement.
ACTATGTTGAAAAATAAAAAACGTTTACCCCAAAAAATTAAGTAGTTTTTATTTTTGCACGGACTTTTCAAACGACCCTCGTATACTGGATTCCAATGCTGAGGATCAAAGAGTTTGAATCCAGCTGCTGGCCCAGAGATTTTCTCTCCCTAGTTAGTCCAGTAATGGACGGTGTTACCTATAACGAGAGAACACAGTTTGAATCCGGGAGTGCACTAGAAAAAAACTCCAAGTGCAAATGTTCTCATTTGTTGACGCGCCTTGAATAATTTAAAAACAAAAATTATAAAAATTCAAATGAGCGTCCATATTGGATGTTTCGTTTTGATTGCGCACTAATAAAATTCAAATAAAAAGCAATCAGTTCATCCAACAATAGATAATAATGTACAAAATTAAATGGTAAATTTAATTAATTTTAAATAAATGATGGCGGGGAAAAAAAACTAACAATATTTTTCAAGTGACAACGTTTAGAGGGTTAAAAAAAGAAGAAGACTGAAAATAGGGTGAGAAATTCGGAGAAACTGTGGCCCTATTAAATTAATGATCCCTCAATTTATTTGAAATAATGTGAGGAGAAAATTGATTAATGGATTGCGCAGACCAACCATTTCTCTAAAATGTCTCCTTTCAATTTATTGTCCATCACTCCTTCACTTTCTGCTCCAAAGCCCATGTTTTATAAAATAATATAAAATTTAATTGAATATTATTTTTTTTTAGCGGAAAATATGGTTGACAACGTTTACTTACTGGTTCCTGTCTAGTGCGCAATGGGATAGCTCAGGGGTCGGCAACCTATTTCAAGTAGAGAGCCATTTCTCCTTAAATAATTTTAATAAATCTTACCAAGAGCCGCAAGGATGATAGTGTAGAAACCTCTGCAGATCATTTGTATTCATAAAATATTATTTTATGACATTCAATAACATTTAAATGTTTTATATATTTATTTTCACATGTATTGCAAAGTAAATAAATAATAAATAAACGAATGAAAAGGCGGCAGTCTTACAATATAAATCAAGTACTTTATTTTAATGTTGTATAATTCTATTCAATTTCGAACCTATCGCATTTAAAATTATTTTTGAAAAAATACCTTTAATAAATGGAATTTTCATTCGTTTAAATAATATTAAAATATACAATATATTTTGGGCAGGCTGAAGAGCCACACAATTTGGATAAAAGAGCCGCATGCGGCTCGCGAGCCGCGGGTTGCCGACCCCTGGGATAGCTCATTGTTTATAAAACATTTAGAATTACAAAAATTGTTTTTTTTTTAATACTTTTAAACATTCTTATTCTTTTCTATTTACCTAATTAATTGGTTTATATGAGTAATTTAAAATACACAGAGGTTAATTTTTCCTGTATTGGCATATTATTTAGATAAAAGTAAGGTACTTTTCCGTTAGCCGGGCGCAAATGTCGCCAATTGTGAACCAAACGCGAGCCAAGTCAACGGAAAAAAGTCGAAAACGTTCAACTATAAACAAATATTAATTAATAGTAAGCAAAACAAGTTCAACTATAAACAAATATTAATGAATTGTAAAGAAAACAGTTTTACCCAATACTGTTTTTCGCTTGCGCCCGGCTAACGGAAAAGTACCAAAAGTAATTATCAAAACCAAAATAGTAATGACAAGAAACAATTCAGTCATGGGGTAATCAGTATCTTTATTGATTTTGTAAATTACAGATTTACTGAATAATGTAGCTGTTATTATAGTCTTACTAGTATCTAGTCTTATACGAGATCATTTCATGCCATTTTTTTTTTTTTTAAGAAACCCCGATTTTTTTTAAACTTGGTATTTTATATTTGGCTCTAATCCAGTGTTTCCTTTTTTCTTTTTTTTTTTGTGGATGGGGCCCACTGAAGTATTTCTAAAATTCTGACGCCCCTCCCTAAAATATACATAATCTTTAATATTCTAAAATTGAAATGTTCCCTACAGAAGCTAAATTGATGGGTTTTAAAAAGAAATAACTAGGAAATTGTTGAGCAAACAATGTAATAGTAACTTATCAAAACATGTCACGGGGAACTGTAATTCAAGAACAAAATAATTTTAATGAAAGACTTTTCTACATTATTTTAATTAATAGTAATAATTTATTATTTAAATTTAGTGAGATCCTGAAAGATTTGTCAAAGATCAAAAATTAATAATCACTAAATTCCTATCTTGACCAAAACTTATGGAAAATAATGGATTAAATTAGATGTACTTGGAATGCTCTAAAAATTATGTTTAATGTAGTCGGTACGTGCAGTAAACTTCTTGCGAAATTGGGCACGGCTGTTACAGCAGAAGTTTATTTTTTAAACGCACGTAATGTTTATTTGGGGAAAATACAAGGAAAAAAAAAAAAAAGGTTTTAGTATCAGAACTTCATAAAAGTTAGGAGCTCTACTGTCTAGTACTTGAAAATCTTATTAGCCATTCATTTCTCTTAATTTAAATTGCTTGAATGTAAAATTTTTGTACTACCAACAGCCTACTGGTACCTAGAGGCAGTTTTTACTCGAAGACGCGCGTTAAACAGTACACAATTCATGGGCAAATATTTAGTAATGGCATACCTTGCCTTATACAAGCTTGATGCTTACTGCAAAGAGATTTTTATGTCGGTTTCCAATTTAGCTAACTTCAGTCTCAAATCTCCCCGTTGTGTATGTTTGTTTTTTTTTTTTAGCTTCTGTAGGGAACATTTCAATTTTAGAATATTAAAAATTATGTATATTTTAGGGAGGGGCGTCAGAATTTTAGAAATACTTCAGTGGGCCCCATCCACAAAAAAAAAAAGAAAAAAGGAAACACTGGATTAGAGCCAAATATGAAATACCAAGTTTAAAAAAAATCAGTGTTTCTTAAAAAAAAATGGCATGAAATGATCTCGTATAAGACTAGATACTAGTAAGACTATAATAACAGCTACATTATTCAGTAAATCTGTAATTTACAAAATCAATAAAGAAACTGATTACCCCATGACTGAATTGTTTCTTGTCATTACTATTTTGGTTTTGATAATTACTTTTATCTAAATAATATGCCAATACAGGAAAAATTAACCTCTATGTATTTTAAATTACTCATATAAACCAATTAATTAGGTAAATAGAAAAGAATAAAATGGCCAAAACAATGAACAACGTGAAAGGAAGAAGATGAACAATCAGAACGAAATCTAAACAGAAAAACTCAACCCACAGAAAAAAAAAAAAAAACTCTAAAGCGCCGAAGGGTGTGTGACAGCTGCAAAAGTCTTGGAACCTTTTTAAAGGCAGTTCGTCAAACCGCCCTAAGATAAATCTAGGGTAAACCTTAACAGGGCAACAGCTGTTGCAAACACTGGGTAGCAGAGGCGGTGGAAAGTAACTACTTCTTCTTGTCTTGCTGTTTGAAAGCAATTCTTCTTAAAGAGCCCACAGAGTGACTCAGTGAGTGACAGTGAGAGCGGCCAGAACGGCGAACGAGATGGAGAATTACACGAGAGGAGAGGGAATCCATCAGAGCTTTCTTCGCACCATTCCCTAAATCCTCCAGATTAAGGTAACGCCACAGTGTTCCCAACAAACACACTCCTAGATGGCAGTTTAAAGATCCCACAAATAATAATGTTAATAACAATTCAAGTCAACAGACTAGGATAAAAAAAAAGAAGTGTATTAACTACTTCATGAATTTAAAAAGAATCTACTGCTAGATAATTACAGAAGAATTGCATCGAGTAGATTTGCGTGCAATGTACACGAGCTAGAGTTAAACTTCCAATGCTATAAAGATAGATATCTACAGCTGTTATCACTAAAATACTGTGGAGAAACACGAATATACAGATTGGAAAAAGATTACAGCTAGAAATCTGTTAATTAAGGAAACACGATAAACATTCACGTTTTTCAACCATGCACACTACACTCTGACACTAATCTAATTTAATTAATTGGAATATTTAAATACTATTGCTAAATAACAGAAAAGAAGGGGAAGCTGGCCAGAAATGGCATTTTTAGATGAACAGAACAACAAGAATAAAAGAAGCGGAAACAAAAGATGATTTGCCAATTTCAGTCATAATTATTTTGTTTCTTTTAATGCCAAGCTTTTGACTACGTCATCTTCCGAGCCTGTACGTCTGAACAATTGTAATCTGATTTATAGTTAGGGTGTTCGCCTTAAAAGTCGATGAGTCTTTGGTTCTGATTGTTTGGTTACATTGGGTTCCAAATTACAATTGTTCGTAAATATAATAAGCCCTGAAAATGATCTAGCCTCTAGGTTGAAATCTTGGCATTAAGAAATAAATTTAGACAGAATTTAGCACTAACCGTTTCTCTTAATTCCCCACGTATAGTACAGTCAGACTTTTTTATTTTGTTGGAATAATCCTTGAAAATAGACATGACCTTGTAATCTAAAATTTAAATAGCACAGGTGAAAAATTGGAAATTGTTTCAGCTAAATTGGAAGCTTTTTCAAGTATTAAAATATATCCATCAAAATATCGTAAAAAAAGAAAATAATAATCTGGGTGGGAAAACTTTTTATTTTGGCGTCTTTTCGAAAATCGAGTAGTACTTTTCGATTTGGTTATTATTTTATATTTCATTTAATTTAAATTATCATTTACAAACACTCATTAGTTTAAGGCACACATAATGTTTGAATAATGTTTTTTACGGACAGAAAAATTTAATGTGTAGCGAGACCCTTCCTCCTCACAGTCTAAGGACTAAGGAGTATTACCTGAACTAAAATTTATTTATGTAAATGTATATTTCTGATGAAAATAAATCTCTCTATTATTATTATTATTAAAAATTAACAAATACTTAAACTTCCACTGAAGAATTCAGTCCATAAAAATTATCGCACTTACCGCAGTAAGAGAAAGCGAATGGCAAAACAAGAAGATCAAAGGCTAATTGGATAAAAATATTTCGGTTTAACTCCATTGCGAGCCTAAATTAAAAGCAATAAGATCACTTTTTTTTTGTTTTTTAGAAAAGCTTTCATGCAAAAATGAAAAAGGCCAATTAATCTAAGATGAGAACTCTATTACATGCTCTAAAGAGATTAAGACGTTTTAGATCAAAGTTAGTTGGCAGACTCACAGGTGATCAAGGTAAAAGGGAGATGGAAAGACTGAATTACAACTGGATATAGCATTCGTAAACCAGTTATGTGTGCCCTTAGGGACTGATGGCACTAGAAGGGTGGTCGACTAAAAGACATTCGCGAATAAACCAATTACACCAACCATTTCTAATCGTTGTACGAATAAATAGAAATCTGTGACAAAGTCCTTTGTAGAGGTACCTTTGAACTGCGAGAAGTAATCTGCAAAATGTAATTTCTACGTTTGCTTTGTGAAGCAAGAAGATAACTAGAGAAATGAAGGAAAATAATGCAGTTAAGAAATATGTTAATTTTACCTTTTACAAATCGTGGAACTTAGTTCACAGATTACATGGAGTTCCAACTTGCTGTAAGTGGTGAACAGTAGAGGATCACCTTGAGACAAAATTCCTAGTCAAAAAATAAACAAAATAGTCTATTTTTGGATTACCGGACGGCAAGAATAAATCAACTTCTTGTGTCATTACTGGGAAATCAAGAAACATTAAATGTTTCGCATTCGCCGGTAAGCGATTTTCTGCAAATCAGGATTATTAGCAACTTATTTAATCCACAAAATACAAAGTCGAGTAAAATTTGTGTGTTCTGCAACTTCCTAAAGACAAAATCTCTTTTAGATTTTTCAATTTCATGAAACTCTCTCATTTGAAATGGAAAACTTGCGTCTATTCTGCAATATTCTTAGTCTACATTGCCATGGAAGTGTCAGAAAGTTTGGTATCGCCTGCAGTGGTCGAACTTCTTTTGGTAATACCTAGTAAAAAAAAAAGTAAAGTAATTGCCTATTTTTTCAGGCGGGGCTTAACGTCCAACTACCATTTACTAGGTGTCGTGGACGGAGGCGACTAGCAAACGTACTTTACTACTTCTCATTTAAATAAAATCCAAGGCCAAGACCGGGAATCGAACCCAGTACCACAATGCATATTAGCTTTGCAGGCCTCACCTCTTAACCCGCTCGGCTACTGTGGCGCCTTGATAATACCTAGTTTTCTCATTTTTGAATCTATTTTAATCAATGACTAACGAAGAAAACTTTAAATTTAAAAGAAACATTCCTTATTCTGCTGGATCTATAGGACGTGATTTGTCTTGACGGCCATGACAGTTCATAAACTTCTGGAACCTTTTCGCGATTAACGACTAGTTATAAAGAAGTGCTGTTAATTGTGTCACCTGGTGTCGCCCGTTTGAAATTTCGAGTCTTCATCGTATTCTGCAGCCTTTTATCTAAGAGATAATTGCAGTATACAGCTCTTTCTAATAAAAACTGTCATGTCCACTGCACATAAACACATATATAATTCCAACATAATAACCGAATAATATTAAGAATATTTTACTATTGACTCGAAACATTATTCAGGTACAGAAGCAGGTAACAAAGTCTACAAATTGTTTTAAAACTCGTTCACAACAATATGCAGTTAAAAGTCAGTTCCCCAATTAGAGTCAACTAGTTTTATGCAGCTCCCACCTAACTGAGAAGGCAGACGCTTGTTTCTACAAAGAAACTAATTTTGATGAAAATAAGAAAATTTGCTGGAATTTTGTTTCTATTTACTCTAGGAAGCAATGAAGCAATAATTTTATTGTAGTTAATAGAGAATGTCTAAGGTATACTCGTACTTGTAAAAATAATACTAATGGTATTCATAAGAAACATCAAGACCTCATTATGGCCGATAAAATACTTTAAAAATGAAAAGTTAATAAAGATAATGATATAATAATACAGTTTGAAGCTCTTTACTAAAAGATGAAGGGCGCAGAAAGTGCTGAATTATTAAACAAAAATTTTCAGCCATTGCAATATAAAAGAAGGACTCTCTAATTGGAGGTTCTTCTATTACTGAGGGGGAGGAAACTTCAAGACAGAAGCTGAAGAGACGAGTAATGTTGAAATGCAAAATGCATGATGACTTCCTTCATCCTGCTCTTCCCTCTTGCTGGGGCGATGGTCAATGAAAGCGGCTTCGACCTTCTACAATGTTATTTCCTCCATCAAGAGAATTTTTTATCAACTTCCAATTATGAACAGAGGGTTTAGTAAGAAGTTTTGTTTTAAAAATTGGAAATGAGAAAAAAAAAATGAATGGAAATAAGATCATCAAAAATATTAGACTAAAAGTGAAGAGGTGCCCGAAAGGCTGCAAAGGAAAAGATTTCAGCGTTTTAATTAAGCCTCATGCTGAAGGTAAAGTCAGTCGGAGGTAAAGATTTGCATAGAAGTGTCTCCCAAAGGAGGAATATAGCAAACTATAGTGAATGGCCCAGCTTTGCACTTACAGGAGGAGTAAAATTCACGGCAATAGTACTGTTAAAAATTCAGTGTAGTAGGTCGGTGAATTTGTAGAATCATGTTGCCTTCCTAACACACAATTATATTTTTGAATATTTTGCTGTAGAACAACAGGTTGAATGAAACAATCGGCAAGTGCTCTCCCTAAGGAACGGTGTTTATGTAAAACATTCGGGCATTAATTAATTTCAATCTCTGGAGAATACATACACTCTCACAATTCCTATTGTACCTACAGACGAACACACAGATTGCCAGGGTATTTTTTTTTTACCTCACTGGCGACGGACATTCAGCCCATTGTTTCATTCTCACTAGGTACAATTCCACCGTGCACTCGGCTCCCTTGGTACACTACTTGAATTTAAATTCGTTCTAAATTACAAGCTTAATTAAAAGTACACTCTGGATGAAATTAACTCTCAGTTCCGGCCAGTACTTTTGTAACATGTAACAGGAAATTTACTGCAAATTTTTAAGCATGAACTGTTAAGAATAACAAGTTTTTTTTTTTATCCTTATTTGTCTTTCTTATCCTGAATATTTATTAGAATTATAGGAATTTGTTAAATAAATGAGAGCTATCTTGGGAAAATCAGGGAGGAAATTTGGCCGTTTGCTTTTTTTACTTTGGCACAAAAAGAGGAATTAGGATGGTGCAGATTTTCGATTTTTGTGTTCAGCAGAAATCTCTGGTTTGGAAAACCCTGATTCTAAAAAATGTGCTCTAATTGACTCAAAGCGTGACTCAAAAACAGAAAGGTTGTATTCTGAATCAGTACCTTCGTCGGTAATTACCTTTTGAACCAAATCTCCAAGTTCTATTTATTGCGATTTTTAGTTTCTGTGCCGTTAAACCTCGCGAGTACAACCATTTCAAACTTTTTTTTGTTTTTCTCTAGAAAATTATATCTTAATTATGTAGCTCTTTCTGTGGGAAAATTGGGTAAAGCTTTCCTGAAATTTAATTGAAAGGTCTCATAAATCTGTGTAATATTTACAGGAATCAAGGATGAAAATTAAATTCCATATTTGAGATAAATCAGTTGAACGAAGTGCCATTTTACTAAATTAGAATTAATTTTGCGGTTTTTAGCTCTTTTTTTTTGGCCTAAAATTGATAAACGAAAATTTAATCAAATAGATTGCAGTTAGAAAAAGTCATGTTAGAATTTCCTGACATCACTGACCCTGGAGAACTTTTCCATTACATCACACCGACCTCAAAATAGTGTTCGTCATTGATAATACTGTCCATCTTTGGCCAGTGAGCTGTCAGAGTCTATTCCGAATGGAAAAATCTAAGGGCAGTTAGCTCTGAGACCTGTTATAACTTGTCATGACTTTCTGGATAGTTTTGTCTGTCGAACTGGAAAATATTTAGATCGAAATTAAGCGATTATTACAAACTAAGCCATGTCAATTTATAAATCATGTATTTGAGGAACCTGATTTAATCAAGTATTATAACAAACTAGATGAAGTTAAAAATTGAGCAGGATTTTACGTTTTTTTTTTTTTTTTTTTTTTTTTTTTAAATCATCCTTTGTACAGAATAAAAATAAAAAAATAAAAATACGTCCTGAGCTGCATTGTTAGAAAAGAGTAAAATTAAAAATGGTAAATGAATGTCGCTGCCACTCTATTCCGAACAGTTAATTAAAATTCGCTCCCTAATCTGAACCTCCTTTTACCAGCTTCATTCAAAACCCTGTAATACTTCATTTACTAGAGTATTAAGTAAAAATCTGGGATTGATTCCAGTATCGTTTCCCGTAAAATGTGCTAGCAATGTTCCACTGAAACGTTATCAAAAGATTCAACCTTAAAATGATTTAATAGTCTCATATCATAATGAAAAAAGAATCATTTATGCCTTAGTAATACCGATTCACAACAATGTGGTTGTTTTAAAATTATACGATTTTTGTACCTCTCTACTTTGGACCTTTTTGTTATTTGGTTGGTAAATCTGTTTTAGCCTGCTGACAGTTAACTTTCTCAAAAAAGATATCAAATTGTAGGGAACCAATTTCACCATCATTGGCTGTGTAAAGTAATCTTAAAGTAATAAATTAAAGTAATCAATAAATTAAAAATTAAATAAAGAAAATAATCATAACAAGACATTAAAATTAAATCAGAGTGTAACATAATTGCATTCGACTCTGAAGAAATCGATTTGAGACTAAATTCAACCTTAAGATTATATAGTTTACTATAAGTACTTGATGTCTCTCACAACTATGAGTGCAAAGGAACCCTATAAGGACCAATTACGACAAGTTCCTTTGTTTATAAAGCAAATTATTCAAACATATTGCACTGATAAGGTTGTTGGTATAATACCTCCAACATAAATGTATCTGCTATCTCTATTATGTGAAACTCAGGCATGGCTCAATGTAACACAAAACATACCGCACAGTGATTATAGTGATTGCTAAAGCCCTGTAGGTTCATATATGAGGCCATCAAACAATGATGAACAGTTCCAGAATGTGTTCTTAAACTTGGCCAATGCTTAGCTGCAATCATGCAGAATTGAAAATGAAGAAGCATGGGGAAAAAAAAAAAAATGCAGTCGTAAACTAATGCAACTGTACAGAACTACCTCACCAGGAAGACGAAGACGACGTTAGCATTTAGTAAACATTCAGAGTATGAAGTCCTCATGCAACTTACAACATTTTATAGTGATAGAAAATCGAGTTAGTTCGCTGCGCTTGCATTTAAGCGAATGAAATCAAAATTATTTGCTCACACTGATGGGAAACAAAAGGGCGATAAAATTAAAACTGATTCTCATGAAACAATGAGATTTCTTATGGATCAAACAATAAACAAAACTTTAATTGAGTTTAAAACGATGTAATCTTGTTGCAAGAGGTTTTAAACTTCTTTCGAGAAAGTAGTTAATTGGAGTAGCGAATCCAGAGGTAAGATATCTCAGCAGAGAGAGCATCACTCTCCAAATCTAGATGAGAGGCTCTTTTTCCACTCTCTCCAAAAGGAAAGAGCCAAAGTTCTAATTCTCCTGCCACAGACTCCATTTGTTAAAAAGGAAGTACAGTCCATTGTCCTTACTTCCACCGTACCATGCTGTTTATACCAAACATAATTATTTTAAAATTATAATTACCTATTAGGGTAAAACATAGTTGAATCTGGCTACTTACGGCGGACTAAATAATAAGGGAACATGCCTAAAGCAGTACCTTCAAACCTATCTCGGGTTTACATCTCCAAGGCAAAACGACCATACACTGCACACTTATTACAATATTTTAATAGAAAATAATTACAAAGTTTAAACATCTGCCCTCTCTGTCCAGCAAGAATGCAGCTTAGTTGCATTATTAATATTCATTTGTTATTGTTTTTTAAACACCAAGTGAGAAAGATGGTCTGAAAGAGAGAGACAGCGAAGGAAGAAAAAGTTTCGAGAGATTGACTACGTGATCGAAATTCAAGTCGTGATGCTCTGTAGTGAAATATACTACTCATATAACAAAAACTTTATCTTCTTTGCAATACATCATTTTTGCTTTATATTGTAACTTATGGCTCGGCGATACGATATGAAAACTAATTTCATATAAATAAAGGGTTATTATTCTTAAGTAAAGAATAAATATTTATAAATATTCTTGTTTTTCATTCCTTTCTCCATGTTTTGCCTTTAAATTTCGTTTCTTGCTTGGCTTTTTGTGATTACATCCTTTTTGTTGAATAACCTCCCATTAATGTGCACATCCAAACTTAAATGAAGTCTAAAATGACCCGCCTGAAACTGTCTCCGGACAAATTCACTCCAGGGCGACTGAGCTTCTACGAGCTTCAACCTACGAGTTGCTAATCAAATTCCCGTTTATTTTGTATTCGACGAAACGAATGCCTTATTTCCATTGTATAAAAAAAAAACATGAACGATTTAATAATCTGCGCCCGAAGCTTTTTTCAGGTAACCGCCGGGGTCTTCGGACAGTGTTCTCTCGTTTATGACGACATTATCTATAACGCTACTGTTTTAAGGAGAAATTTATAGACAGATAAGTTACCCTAGATTTCCGCGAGGAAATTTACTGTAACCAAAAAAATTGAGACCACCTTTTCTTTAATAAATATTTAACACAAATCGATTCTCTTTTAAATCCAAATATTTATTAAATTAAGATTTCTCACTGATTTGGAAGGATTGTGATTAAAAGCAGTTATTAATCACTCTTACGAGTTTAATGGGTTTTAATGGTTTAATTGAATTTCTATTTCCAAGACTTGTAATTTTGGTGAATTCCTCTTCTAGGACTAAGAATTTAGCAATTTTTTCTGTTGCAATTTGAGCTGGTCTATTTCATTTCATGATTGTAAACGGTTATTTTAAATAGTTAATTATAATTTTTGTTTTCCTTGAAAAAGTTAAATTTGTCTTTAGATCTAATTCCAAAGGTACCAATAAATAAAGACTTGGGCTTAGAAGCAAACAAGATAAAGCTACATCTTAAACTGTTATAAGCTAATAAAAGACTATGACGGTATTCTGTCGCTTTAATATGCACTTGGTTGGTTGAAATAATTAAAATAGTGCCATCTAATTAGTGGTTAAGTTTGTGAGTGAAAATATCAGTAAAGTGTCCTATTTTCATTGTAAAACATATTTCGTATCTGCATCATGCGGGTATTGAAGGCGACTATTCATTCATTCAGTAAAAATTCTAAGTTGGTTTTCAAACTACCGTTAAACTATCTTGTCATCGCAGCCATTCAAATCAATTTATTTATTTACTTTTATTTTTCAGGAGTTCCTCTACGCTGAGGTTTTCTTCTACCAGATATTTCTTTCAGCTTCCAACTAGATCTATCCCGGATATCCTCTTCTCTCAGTCCATAGCCGTGGATGTTTCCTCGGGTGCTATCTATCCACTTTTCCTTGGGTCTGCCCTTTCTTCTCCCTTCGGCCTCCCAGTCTAGGATTCCTTAGCCATTATATTTTTTTTTGTAAGACCGTACTATCTAAGTTTCTTTTCCACCACCTTCTTTAGAGCATGTTTTTCAAACGTTCATTTTGTTCCATTTTTCTTCGAATCTTAATCTTTGAAACCTTGATATTCGTGCTGCCCTTCTCCAGTAATCCGTCTCGGTGACTAGAAGCTTTTTTCTTAAGGCATTATTCAAGATCCACGTTCACATTTCTTCGCAACAAGTCATTTTTACTTAAAACTTCCTTACTGATGATAGAGCCTAAGAATCTGAACTGCTCAATCCCTGGGATTGTTACGTTTACTACAGTAAGGTCTTCTCAGCTGGTTATTGTCGTGTACTCAGTATTAGCTAAATTTATCTTTATATCCCATTTTTATATGCCTCTATTACTTTGCGCCACATGTTCTCCAGGTCCTCTATATCTTTTTTTAAATCTTTCCAGGTCCTATTTAATAATATAATTTCAGTGTCTCCCTAATTCGGAAAATTTTTAGGAATTTGATTCATATATTTGTTCTTGTCTGTTAAAAACTAATTTTCTCAGAAGGATATCCTATTGTAGGGAAGCACCTCACCACCGTGCTGAAAAATTGTTTTCAGTAATCTTTATATATTAATAATAAGGGCGAAGACAATAAATAAAGCAAAAGTAAATATCAGTAGATGCAGAAAGAAGATACTAGAAGAAATAACGGTAATACTGTCTGATATATTGCATTCAATTCCATATGAACTTAAAGATACTTGGGCTAAAATACTTGAATCTAAAATGAAATTTATTTCTTCATATTCAGAAAAATATATACTTTTTCAATAACATACGGAAGTTCAGTTTTATCTTTCTGGAAACATATATATGAGTTCTATTTTGGTAGAAATCTTTATTTACACTAACTTAAACAAGAGTCATAAGAGAATATTATACAATATCTCCCCTTGAAGCGAAGATAAATAGCACAGAAAGGGAAAAAATATTATTTCAACATCATTATCTCAACTTGATTTTTGTACGAAGCGGAAGTGAAAAAATGGATTTAAGGGATTGAAATGGAATACATCCTTTAAAGAATAGAAAAAATACTGCTCTTCACGCTTAATTAGTTCGAGAACTTCCGTAATTTACGGGACAAAGAGAGAATCGATTAGTTTTCGATATATTTGGAAACATGAGAAGGGAGTGAAGAGCCTCTTTTTCGGATTCATGGTCTCGCATGCATCCCAGCCTAACAAAACACTTTCAATGGCACCCTCACATTTCCGGCACCAGTGCACGGGGTGTCCAGAGGTAGTAAGCAACTATCTGGACTCCGCTAACTTCCAGCCAAACTCTTATCATCACATATCCTTCCTTTACCCCTACTTATACATACTCATATATTGTACAGTATAATCCGTATTAGTATCTTAGATTATTATGGAATTGATTAATGGCTAATTCCTGAAAAAAATATAGTCTATATATGTTTGAAAATAACGGTTTTTGATTATTAATAAACAAGCGACCATTGAGCTGGTATTGCACATCATTGTGTCGGGCTGGAATTTTTTAAGAGATTTCTCCTGCAGCCATTTTTGAAACAATGTATTGATTAAATTAAATCCTGATGAGAAATGAGAGAAATGGGGGTAACCCACGCAAAGAAATTACATCGCAGAAATTTCAAATGAATTGTACCAAAATACACACAGAAAATACTTTGTAAAATAAGAAACAATTAAATATTTTTGGAACAATGATCTAGAATTATTGATATAAGAAGCCAAATTGGAAGAGCAATTCGTTAATACATTTAAGAGATATAAGAAGAGATACGATACTAATGGGTAAGCATGAAGTGGAGGTAAATCGTAGACAGAAGGTTGTCTTCTACAACATCCCGATATAACCTGGCCAAAAAGACTTTCTACTAATAGGATTGACAAACGGAAAATCAATTAGTTCCGTTTAAGCAGACAAGCAAACTGTTGGGGCCGACCGAGCCTTGTAATTGTGGCCTCAGGTTTACCTTGTTGTGGCATCTGGCCACCTCATGTTCCTATTAGGGTAGTCGTTAGGCCATATGACCTAATTTTCTATTTGCTCCCAGTTCTATTAATATTGCTGGTCAGAAGGGAGAATTGTAGACTCTGCAAACACTTCTTTCATTTAAATATTTTTACTTTAAATAATTTGTTTATATCAATCCAAATAAGTGCTGAAAATATTAGTTTTGAGTAACCCCACACTACTTGAGGCGATTAAATTGTTTTTTAAACACAAAATCTGTAGCAAAAAGATAGCTTCATACATGTTCACTAAAATACCGGGATACTTTTGCATGAGGTATTACGTCATAAAAAAAAAACAGAAAGTACAAGATAACCTCAACAATTTTTGAAACAAATCTGATAGGTAAATCTAACCTAAGATACACCTAAATTCAAATAAAACCTTTCAGGCAGCTGCTAAAATATTGCGGAAAACTAGTAAAGATTGTGCAGTCGAAGTATTTGTTTCACAAAGATTTTTTGAGGATTATCATACATTTATTTGAAAGTATACTTTATTGAAATACAGTGACTTCATCCAAAGAATACTCTGAACTTTTGTTAAAAATGAAGGGAGTAACTTATTAAAAAACTATATTTAAAAAATTCATTTTAAATTTGCGATCTCTCTGCCTCAGTTACAGATCTTCAGATAAAAGTGAAAGATCTTCCTTTCTGTCCTCGTGTTCCTCAGCATAGCATTCTTGGGGCCAACCCTCTGCATCAGACATAGGGCTGACATATCCATCCACTCTCTCGCTACAATGTTCAATTTCACAGGTGAAGTAGTCATTTCTTATCCACATATGTTATCGTATTTTGCTACTGCTTTTACTGTTTCTTCAGCAATGGATCATCAATTAGAGTTAAAAATTTTTAAAAATGCCACCAAAATTTAACGTACGCCCTTAGATGAACTATTGCGCCTTCTTTAAGGCGCTTAAATGAAAATAGATTCAGTTCGATACCTTGGATTCTATAGTGAAAAGCAACACCAAAAATACATCATTAACTAGCTCGACTTCTGAACAGCCATTCGAAACTGACTTTAAACTTTAAATATTTTAATTTACAACGCACTCTTTAAATCGATGTGGACCTAGAACTTATTTAGTTCTGCCGAATTTTCGAATATACATCGCCTTCAATCTTTACAGCATAAAATTCTTTGTCAAGTACTGTCACTTCAATTTGAAACAATTCCCAAGAAACTTTGTTTAGTTTGATTCTTTAATGGCAGAGATATACTATGCCTCTAATAGAATTATTCATTACGACATAGACCATTCATTGAAACTCTTTTCTCACTTCATTTTTTTATTTTTTAATAAATAATTCCCCCTTCCCTAAATTCCCAAACCTCTAATTTACACTTTTCCACTTCATTTCTTTTAAACTAACCAATTCGTTGACTGAAGCTCGCGATTTCCTCGGCGATCGACTAAAAGCTGTACTCCTCTAGGTAATCACTCTTCTAATATCTTTCAAAATGTCTCCATTTATTTGTTGCAGGAGATCTGCTCTTAAATTTAATTGTATAATAATCTAGTGTTAGCAGTAACTGTAATGAAAGCAGTTACATGATTTAATTACAAAAAACATAAATACTAACATAGTAAAAATATTTTACCTGAAACAGTTTGGAAACCAGAAGGTACATACCTGCAACAAAGAGTGCAATTAGATACGATAATGTTGTGAAAGAGATGTTGTTAATTGTGCACATTATTTGATAATCCATGAGAGTCAATAGAGACATACAATGGGAACAAATTTAATTAAAATTTTAACCAACTTACCGCTGCAAGTTATAATTTATTTGACCAAACACCGTGAGGAAGATATATAAATTAAAGTTATAATACTCAATCACATTTTCAATAAATAAAACTTATTTAAAAGGCATCTAAAACGTTCATTAAATGAGTTTCATTTGGCTAACAGTGCCGGCTGTAAGGTGAGAATTATTGAGTTTGATCGAGTTGGGCTGGCTGTCCCAATTAATTATACAAACAGAGAGTCGTTGAAAGGAAGGAAACACTCGTTAAAGGAGAAATGGATTAATTTTATTTCACGAGAACATTGTTTCAAAGCAGCTGTAAAAAAAACAGCCTTCAATTAGTAAAAAAAAAGGATAATTTTGATAAAATGTTAAATGATGTCATTTTTGTGATAAAGTAAGCCAAGCTTATTCTAAAGATATTCAGCAGACAACCTTGGTATGAGGCAACTACATCACTACGGCAGCGTGCTTTATCTTTAACTATCATCTTTTGGTACACAGCTTACCCCTCATAAACAATTTACTTAACTCTCCATAACATTCATTAAGTAGAAAAAAAAAATATGGTGTTGGACACCACCAAATCCCTTCTAGAATAATCATATTTCTTATTCAACTTAAAAGCATCAGTTGCTAAGAGGTATAAAAGACTAGTCTCTTTTCTTCTCAATTTGTTTTAGTTCTCATCTGTTGTGGAGTAAAAAGTTACAAGTATTTTTTAGAAAAAAAAAGTAATCATTAGATTAAACTTAAAATAAACTCTCAATCTTGAAGTCGACTTAAGGATGGTGTTACAGGCATTCCGTTCGGAAAATAAAGAACACAACTTCCGTTTTTATTCAGATGAATGCAATAAATAGAAAAAGAAGTAAAAATAAAGGTGTAATGACCGGCATCAACGCTGAATTATTATTATTATTTTTTTTTATGATTTAAGGCGCGTCAACATCTAAGGTTATTGGCGCCCGGAGCTTTTTTCAGTGCACTGCCGGCCTCCGGACAGTGTTCTCTCGTTACAGACAATACTGTCCATCACCGGACAGTGAGCTGTAAGAAGCTCCTAGGAAGAGAAAATCTAAGGGTCAGCAGCTGGATTCGAACCCGGGACCTCCGCGTGGGAGTCCAGTATGCTAACCTCATAGCTAATCCCTTCCCAAGCTGAATTACTTATTATTTTTTATTTATTTTTTTATTACTTGTTACAACTAGCAGTTTTACAAGAGAGTTGGGGCTTCACAAAATATAGTAAAAATGTAATATACATTACAAAAAAATAGTGAAATTACACCTATAAAAAACAACCAATACTGCAGCACAATGTATAAGAAAGATATCCTCTGGACACATCATTTGAAAAATTTGACTAACTCACAAATTTTTATATTGACTAATTAGGCAATTGGAATAATTATTCATTCATAATAAAAGATCTCAATTTCAATGAACCCAAAACATAATACACAATGTCATTGGTCTTGTATGTACGGTCAAATACGAACAAACTTACAATATCAAGGTTCATTGATACAATATTTTAGTAACTATATACTGATCGCATAGAGGTCCAGTAGAAGGGCAGTAGAAGAAGAAATGTTCCATATTTTCCATTTCATTTCTTTTGCACAAACTGCACAACACGCCGCCATCCATTCTTATTTACCTTTATAGAGTATCCTTACTACATTTTTATGAGAGAGACGAAGTTGAGCTACGATTCTAATTTTTGTAATTGATAAATTTGCTTTTAAATAAGTCTCTCCCCATCGCCCCAACAGGCTATACTTCTATAAATGTTACTGTAGCGGGAATTCAATACATTTTCAACCGCTAGACTGTACCAGTGGTTCGACCATTTCTCAGTTAAATCTTTAATAACATTTTGCACCAACTGAGGGTTAGTGGCATTCCACAACTTTTCAGAACCAATAGGCGCTGAATTAAAACAAGAGATACTTACAATACAAAACTGGAGAACCAAAATACAACTGCTTAACTGTTATAAATTTGTTGAAATAATTTTTTTTTGGGGGGGGGGATTCAGGGGACCTCCAAAGAGTTATTCGTTGAAACTACAAATAGTAAATCTTCACGATCTATTACTTCTGTTCGAGCAAGAAAAACAAGAAAAATTATTGTAATAATTCAGTAAAAATTGTCGGGAATCATGTTTACAGGATATGCCAGTCTAATAATGATGAGTTACTTGATCGTTAATCGTAGGCTTACTCAGGGGTTTTGATGCTTAGTTTGTAGATAGAAATGTGGACAAAAATAATACTCACGGCCAATTAATATCTCAGGTTTGTTCGCCAGAAAAAAAGGCAATTAAATGAATCGAAACGTACGTAAATACAACAGAAGAAATCCTCGTTTTAGAAATGTCGGTTTATTAGTCGGCCATCTTGGTGTTTAAAGGCCAAGAAGATGTACATATGCGCAAAGCATCAGCCACAGCTGTTGTGCTAATTTATCTATGCACCCTTGTTTGTCAGGTCTCGTAGCTAGAGGAAACACAAGTTTATTTTTGGCTACTCATAGTACAGACAATGTGCTCAGGTCAGGAACAGTGGTCTGGTAGTAAGTTCCGCGTGTTCAGCTGTAGTCTTCATAATGAATGAGAATCCTCATTACTGTTCCCAGTTCACTCATTAACGTTCCCAGTTCACTCATTAATGGATTAGAGTTTCAGCACTAACCCAGTTTAATGCACACTCAACAGTTGGAACATTACTGTTTATATGCAACCCTTATTTTACAGGAAACGGTCTTGATAGTCATAAAAGTTATTTTTAGGTTTTTCCTTTTAGGAGCTCCAAAAAATATTTGGGACAATTATGTCAGATATAACAGCGAAGATAACACTAACACCAAGAGAATTCAAAGAGCTGCCTGTGAAGTTCACAAAGAATCCTTTAGCCTAGTAATGATCAACAATCGCAGAGCGACCCACGGTTTTAAAATAACCAGTGATACTTATTACATGTTCATTAAAGATACGATCGTGCATGCCCAATAGTTGGAGCAAAATATTGACTCTTCTTTAGAGTGAAAACGTCTTCAGATGATTTCGTAGAAATAGTGGAACGAACATCCCCGCACAAGTCTTACTTATTACGTTAGTCTTTAAATTTTAAGAAATAATTATTGAGAAACATTTTGTTAAAATGCCGCTATAAAAATTTATATTTATTTGAACGAATTGATTTGTTTTAATTTTGGCTAAAAATCAATGATAATGATCGGGTATTAATCACCCAACTACCCAAATTAGCATGGAAGCAATTATATGCATAAGTAATCTTTCTTAAAAGAAATAAAAGTATAAAACTAGCACTAATTATCTCAAACAGTGGGTTCAGGTAACGTCCTGACTGCATATCCCCGCTCACAACCTACCAAAGTGTTTTTTTTGATAAAATATTACATTAAATAAACTCTTAGGAAAATATAGTTCGCCCATCTTGGGAATCACTGAATACCGAACGAAGAGGGTGATGGATTTTGGGCACGCCGGAATACTATAAAGAGATTCGACCTTTTTTTTTCTTTCTAGAAACTGAAGATCACTGCGGGAGCTGAATCGTCTCTAAAACGAGAGAACATTATGCGGGCTAAATTATTATTAAAACTGATAAATTAATATTAATATTATTTCTTTAGAATGGCTGAATAGTTGTTTATTGTATAACCAAAGGATGTGCTTTCAGACACGAATGCCAGCAGTGTCCAGACGAAAGCAGCAAATGTGGCACTGGAACGGGGATATACTAGGCACTTTCCTCAAGTTTTCAATATTTAATTTATTTTTTCTAAAATTGTTTAAATAATTCAGAAGAGTTGGTGTAATGCAATAGATCATTGAATTAAAAATATTGGATTAACCTGAGCTTTAAAAGTGTATAAATAAGAAATAAATTAAAACTTTAAATACAGTATTTACCTACATAATTAATTTTTTTACTAATTAGTTCCTTATTCTCCTTACATCTGGCAATAACAGGTGATCTATCTGTTCAGTCGAACTGATCTTTTCTTGGTGCCCCATCTTTTTAAATTTCCCGCCATGCTTTTCCCGCGTTTTGGTTCCCGCCAAATTTCTGTAGCCTCGCATCTTGTAACCTTCATTTTGTTCTCATTTCAGTTTCTTCTAGGCTACAGTGCACCTCGTTCATCGGCAAGAAGAAGGAGCAACAACCGCCTTCCTGTATCCTTTACGTTACATATTCTCTTCAGCATCAGTTTTTCTCCATCTTCAACTGCAGGGTTATCTTTTGTTTACCCTCTTTATGGCCCTGGCCCTTCAGGCCTTGACCCCCACTTGGTGTCCAACTTTGTAGAGGTGGTGGGGCTTACGCACTATGGGCACTAGAGATTAACCCCCTCTAAAACTCTCGCGTCTTTCGCTTCTGGGTGTAGGCGTCTTTGCGCGCCTACACTATCTGTTGTACAGTTGCTACTATTATAATATTAGAAAGTTAGTTATCTATTAGTTTTCTGCAATTGATTTAATTTTATGAAGAGTGTTATCAGAAAAAATATTCATCATTTATGGTGAAATTAGTTCCTGCAAACCTAAATTTAAAAATGTTTTTATTAGGTAACAGTAAATAGGTAACTAATATTATAAGTAATATTAAAAAGATATTGCATAGTCGTCAATTTAAATTGTATTTACTTACAATCTACAAATTAAATTTATAATACGAGGGTCGTTTGAAAAGTCCGTGCAAAGTCAGAGAGATAGCACTACTGGCGTATCGAGGTTATGTTTAGTTAGTAGCATCTCTTGGAAGAGCACACACCAAGTTTCAGCCAGATCGGTCTATTTCTTTGTGTTTGGCATTCGTTTGAATCGAGGAAGTCGAGTGATTTTCAAAAAATGGACGAAAAAGAATTTCGTGTGTTGATTAAACACTACTTTATGAAAGGCAAAACGCCTCAGGAGACTAGAGAGTAGCTTGATAAACATTATGGTGACTCTGCACCTTCGATTAGAACAGTTTATAAGTGGTTTCAAAATTTTCGGAGTGGCCACATGGGCACAAGTGACGCTGAACGTTCTGGACGCCCTGTTGAGGTTACTACTCCAGAAATCATTGATAAAATCCATGATATGGTGATGGATGACAGAAGAGTGAAGGTGCGTGAGATTGCTAGTGCAGTGGGCATCTCGAATGAACGGGTACATAATATTTTGCATCAACATTTGGACATGACAAAGCTATCCGCAAGATGGGTGCCGCGATTGCTCACGCTTGACCAAAAACGAAATCGTGTGAAGTGTTGCAAGGACGGTTTGCAGCTGTTCCAGAAGAATCCGCAGGACTTTAAGCGTCGTTTCGTCACTGTGGATGAAACATGGATACATCACTACACTCCTGAGACCAAAGAACAATCTAAACAATTACCAAGGGGGAATCTGCGCCAAAAAAGGCAAAGACCGTTCCTACGGCCGGAAAGACTATGGCGACTGTCTTTTGGGATTCGCAAGGAATAATCCTTATCGACTATCTGGAAAAGGGTAAAACTATTACAGGTGCATATTATTCATCGTTATTGGACCGTTTGAAAACCGAGCTGCAAGAAAAACGCCCACGATTGGCCCACAAAAAAGTCCTTTTCCATCACGACAACGCACCAGCTCACACCTCAGCAGTTGTAATTCCAAAATTAATGGAAATAGGGTTCCAACTCGTTTCACATCCCCCCTATTCTCCAGACTTGGCTCCCTCGGACTACTATTTGTTCCCCAATATGAAGAAATGGCTGGCGGGAAAAAGATTTTATTCAAACGAGGAGGTGATTGCAGAAACGAATGGCTATTTTTTCAGACTTGGACAAATCCTATTATTCGGAAGGGATCAACAAACTAGAGCAGCGTTGGACGAAGTGTATAAGCCTAAAAGGAGACTATGTTGAAAAATAAAAAAGGTTTACCCCAAAAAATTGAGTGGTTTTTATTTTTGCACGGACTTTTCAAACGACCCTCGTACTTTATTACCAAATTAGTGATTCATGTGAAAATGAAAACTTACTATGAGTATAATAAAGCACGAATAGCAATAGTGCGGTTATAAAGCAGTAATTGAAATTAGCTTTCATTCACTAATGCTTTAAATTTGAACTTTTCAAAAAGCTTATTATAAAAATGGTGCAATTATTTGGTGATTGCAAAAACAATTTTTTTAAAAATAATTAACAAACAAACCTTGATTCTATTTTGTATTCAAATAATTTTCGTGATTAGAACATTATTTATAAAAAAAAATAAAAATAAAAAAAATGTGAAATCTGGGAATAGAAAGAAGGAATTTGTTTTCAATTTAAGGAGCCAGTGGGACGGAAAGAGCCTAAGGGGTGACAAAAGTGTAATTAGCTTAGTGAGTGTTGTCAGCTTTGTAAATGAGTTACAGCCCGGACCTAAACAATTTCATACAAAACGACAGCCTGCTCCCTGGTGACAAAAGAACTAATTTAAGTAAGAAGACTTTTCTTTAACAGACTGCAAACTAAATGGATCCCTTTTCATTAGAACACCCTACAGTCTGGTCTTCCCAAAATATCACATTAATTACCCATCAACTCCAGCCCGCAAAAGCATACAATAAAACCAAGAAGAAATACTAACTGCAGGGTGAGAGTAAGAAAGGAAATAGCTGATGATAGTTCCAAAACTGGAGCAAGACCATCTCCTCAGTAGTTCTCAGATAAATGGATCAACTGTTTTGGCTAGTGCACCAAGGATATATTTTCGCTAGACCCATAAATAAAAACAGATAGAACGCCCTTGGACAAAAAGGGCCATGTTGGTGGGCAAAGTTTGCCATTATGTAGTCGGCCCAGTAATGAGTTATTTCGCACCATGGTATCATTAATTTAACTTATAAATCACAAACTTTTATTCTTTTTTATTCATTATATTCTATAATTCCATTTAGAAATAGATAAATATAAAACTACAAAATTAAAAGAGTTTTTCTGCAACCATGTAGGGAAGTTCTCATTACTCAATTAAAATCAGCTGTGCAATGCCCAACTTCCCACACTAGTGGGGGGAAATTCCCATTAGTGTCACTTTCCGCACAAGTGAGTGGAAAAACTTTATTGTGCTTCCTTGATATAAGAAGTTTTGTTATTAACATAAATATTTTCTGTAAAACTCTAATAAGCTTATTTAAATTTATTTTATTTAAATAATTAAAAAACGAATATTAAAAAATAAAATAAAAATTGAAAGGAATATAGAAATAAAAATAATACTTTAATAAATAATTAGATATTTTTAATTATAACAGTTAAAAAGGTTATAGTGTTACCTTATAGAAATTTAAAATGGATTCTAGTGATTCCTGTTTAGAAAACACTCCTCCATCAATAAAAGAAACAGCAGAAAATGTAATAAGTAATGTAAATACGTAAGTAATGTTAATAATTGTAATATAACAATAAATGTTTATAATAAATAAATTACTTTTTGTAGACTGTAAAAATGACATTTTTAATTTTATTAGTTAATAAATGGTTGCAGAAAAAATATAATATTTAACTCTAGTGTAAAGTATTTTCCTCACACTCGGCAATTTGCACTTGCACTCGCATCGCTTCGCTCGCTCGTGTGTGCAAACCTTGCCTCGCGTGAGGAAAAGTACTACTTTCCACACTTGTTAAATAAATAACTATTGTCCACAATGCTATGGCTATTGTCGCATGTTAAAGCATTTTTCCAAGTTTTATCCTTAAGGACAAATATCTCCTTTTATTATGTAAGTTATTTAACAAAGGGATGGTTTCATTCCCATTAACTTAACTAATAACAGATAAATGATTTACTAAATAGAAACTTTTCCTTCCAGAGAAATGGACTAGGTACTCCTTCAGGGCTCTATCTTGGTACCCCTGCAGGTATCCAGTTGAACAACACCAACTAATATTCGCTAATTGCCACACATTTCCTATTGTTACCCCTCGCATTTCCCGACAGTTCTAATTTTATAAAGACTAATTCAATTCATTTCTTAAATCGAATATATTTTTTAAAGCTCTTAACAGAAAAATCTGCATTGACCACTCCAATGACCTCCTCTTACTCTAATTTCCACAGTTCTAGACTAAATATTTCCTTCAAACTCGGCGCTTTTAAACATCTTCTACCCTTTATTGTATTACATAGTTCCTAAAAGGTGTACATCACAATACATAATCTGCGACTATGGAGAAGTTTGGTCTCGTCCCAAAAAGAATTCTTCAACATTCCAATTATTCCAATAAAAGTTAATTACTAATATTTAAGATGGGTTCGTTAGTTTCCTGACATTAAGCTGATTGTAACTTATTGTTTGTAATTTAAACAGCTGAGATATTTCAATTGGAAGTATTTTCTTACTCGTCTCGGGACGCAATCACAAGAAACTATCTTTGTATTAGTCACAAAAAGTATTTTCTATATTAATTTCAAAATACTTTTTGTAATTGTGATTGCAAAAGAAGCTTTTGATTTGATGTAATAACTAATAAATAAATTAATTTTATCACATCCCTTTTGTCACTGATCTAATAAAGTCTCGCCACCGCAAATTTCACAGCTTCCTTGATCTCCATCCTAATCCTCTTGTGCAACAACTCTCCTCTCCTAACCTTCCAGACAATCCTCCTCGTCGCTTGAAGCGGAAGTGGCCTAGGGACCCACTGATGTGAGTGTAATATCTACTGAGAAAGAGTTTCACCAAAGGGTGATTACTCTTATCACGACTTTCATGTGAACTTAACCTGTATGATCAAATTTACTTGATGCAACATTTGTTGCAGTTGTAAATATGATTAATAAAGTAGAAAAAAAGAAATAATTTTCAAATATTTCTGAACTCAAGCAAAATATTGTTAAAAATGAAATAAACGAAATAAAAATTTGAGAGTCTACTTTGTTAAACTCAATTTTAAAAGCTCCTGTCCATTTTTTGCAGATATAAAAGAGCGATATACTGCATTTGTGATGATGAAATATAATTTCGTTTTAATTTAAATTGAAATGTAATTTATAGTTTTCTTGATGACGTTTTAAAAGGTGTCACTGTAGATGGCGAAACATTTGTAATAAGGGTTGGTGAAGTCATTTCTAGGGCGTTATTACATATACAGACTACGTTATGTGTTGGCCGTATATCCTTGTTATTAAGGTTCAAACCTTGAGGGATAATATTAATCATACCCAAATCTAAATACAGGTTATGAGATGGAACCGCAGCGCGCTCCTGGCACCCACTGAGGAATGTAATAGTGGCTGGCTGCCATTCTAGCCTCCTTATTGCAAACATCACTCTCGTAGATGCAATGCAAAAATTTCATTTACTGTTTATGTAATCAACATACCAGCAACAATATCCTACCTTCCTTTATGTAACACATGAATACGCTACTATCATCTTCTCGCAGATATCTTTAGGATCGTTTTATTTGAACTTACTGGTGCCGTATTTCTTTTTAAGGGAGGTTTACGCTTGTTTACGTGTTTTTTTTTAAAGAATTGGGCAGTGAGTAAGTGTGTACTTCCGGAACCTAAGCTTTCTGACTGTTGAAACTGGCATTGTTGGGCCTTTTCCAAAAAAAAATTGCTGGCAGACATTTATTTCATTAAACTGAATTAGAAGATGGCAGATTTTGACCGAT
This sequence comes from Rhodnius prolixus, assembly GCF_049639745.1. NCBI lineage: Eukaryota > Metazoa > Arthropoda > Insecta > Hemiptera > Reduviidae > Rhodnius > Rhodnius prolixus. Next base: position 29,810,468 of record NW_027411581.1, on the reverse strand, counting down.
AAATTTCGTGCAGAATTCCCCGTTTCTTTTTCCAACACGAATATAATTAAACAGTTTTTTCACTATTTTGATATTTTGACTCCTTCCAAAATGAAAATGCTGTTGTGACATCACTAGATGTCCTTAAAGTACGATTTTGATTACAGATAGTACGCTTAAATAAATATTATTTTAATAAAGAAATAAAATTATGTTCGCCGTGCAATAGACGGGAGGATGAGGATATCTATCATTTTATTTGCATATGCCCCATACTGAAAGAATTTCGCATCTTATGTTTTCAGAATACTGTACTTAACTTTGAGGATCTCCTATATTATCTAAATGGGAATGATTGGCCCAATTTAGTCAAGTATGTTAAAATGGCCTGGAAGTACAGATATGAATTAGTCCAGCAATTCAATTTTTAATGATCCTTAATTCTATGGTTTCCTTATTTTTGGTTTTGTTTAATGTATATTTTCTGTTTCTCAGATGCCTCGATATTTTGTTTGTTTATCGTGTTATGGTGTGCAATTTGTATTGTATTGTATTTATATTATCTGTATTTATGTTGTAGTATATTCATATTATATTGTACGCCCTGTCAATGGTTTTGTGCTTATTTAAAAGACGACCCCCTCAGACGGCCTATGGCCATGAGTACGTCTTTAAATGTATTAATAATGTAATCATCCTATGTATACACTGCGCTAAATAAAGACAATTATTATTATTATTATTATTATTATTATTATTATTATTATTATTACAGATAGTACTCAATTCCAAAATTATAATCACATCTTCAATCTTTGCTAAAAACAAAAGAAAATTACAATTCTGTACAAAAAAATTAAATCTTGGATACAATTGTCCTCGAAACTGTCCACCTCCTAAAGAGAGCGTGTCTTAATGGAAAGACGGTTGATATGGATTAGGGGCCACTCAGGTATACCTGAGAAATGAAATTGCAGACTCCAAGGCTAAGGAGGCAACTCACCTGGAGAACCTAATGCTTGAGAAAATGTTAATTGCAGATGTAAAGAATCTCTCTAAACGTACCTATTACAGGGAATGGTCTACAGAGTACGAAAAATCAAAATATTCCAAAGGTAAATTTTACATCTCACTGCCGCCGAAAATACCTATAAGACCGTGGTACACTGACTTCGCAGAAGGTAGAAAGTTCTTCACTACTCTGATCCGACCGCGCTTTAATCATAATTTCTCGCCCCACCATCTCAGCCGTATAGGAATTTCAGTCCCTCCAATTTGCTCTCGCCCTTCTGTCACTATAATAGACGCCAACCAGCTCATCCTAGAATGCACTAGACTCCAGGATGATAGGGACGAACTTTAGAACCCAGTTATAAAAGCGAAATGTCCACTTCCTGCCAACCTACATACCATCCTCTCAGAACCAACACCCGAAATATATTTAGCTATTTTCCACCTCATTACTCAGAACAAAATCAAACTCTGAAAAAAAAATTAAAAAATAACCGTGACCAAAAGCAAAAATAACAATAATACTAATGTCCACAGACATTAGCGCTAATGGCCACAGACGTCGATGCGCCGGAAAAAAAAGAGTATAAATATTAGATGTTTTAAACTTTACTTTATTATAATTAATTTAGTTTCAGATTCAAGAAATAAAGAGGATTGACATGGACAGCGCATTACTTAATTCAACGCAAGTAAACCTGATTTAAAAGAGGCCTCGTGTCGCACGGCAACATTCTTAGTACGTGGATGATGAAACTACAGGCCTATTGTAGGAAGGGTACCTTTAAAGCTTGATGGCAAGAATTTGGACAAGTATTGATAAGGGCAAGGATTCGTACAAGTGTATAAGTGTTGATGAAGGGACAGTTTTGTGGACAGGTTAGTGGTTCTGATGTAAGGGGCCGTACTTAAATTACGTAACGCAATTTAAAGAGCTTTTTAATCCCTCCCCCCCCCGATGTAACAGATCGTAACAAAATGTCAACCTCCCCTCACCCCTAGCCAAATGTACGTAATTTTTTGTTATGGAATATCGTCATTGCATAGTATTTAATTAAAATCAAACATATATTTTTTATTTATTACTTATTTAATTACATTATCACTTAGTATGAAGGTTGGCTATAGTAGAATTTGGCGCGAAAAATATCGTTAGTATTTTTCCATTAATGACCAAAAAATTATAGATTCAATTGGAAAAATTACGTACAAGCATTAAAAAACCCCCTCCCCGAACCATAACGAATGGTAACAATCGAGCCTTACCCCCCTCCCCCCTTGCGTTCGTTACGTAATTTAAGTACGGCCCCTAACCAAGTACTTGTGCTTTGTGGGTAAAGTCAACGTTGGACATATTTAATGAAAATACGTATGAAGTCCTATGCAAATTGTTAGTCTAGCAATCAGTAAAAATATATCTGACGAGGAAGTGAAGGACGGCGAGTTGGGGGGGGGGGGTTCCGCTAAATGTCTGATTTGAAGGCGGCTCAGGATTATCTCGACGTTTAGGTCGAAAAGAGGAGCTCCATTTGATAATCTCGCTTTTAGTTTATCAATTTCTTTTCCATAGTGACACTGATTAGCAAACGAGGTACATTAGTCGTGGCATTAAATTTGGTTTTCTAAAGTAGACAGTGCCTTTAGACGATCATTTCATTTAGACAGTATAGAAAGATTTACAGGATTCTAATATCCTGTTTGCCAAGTCAATAGTTTCAATACATAATCGGTAAGAAATTGTAGCCACTAAAAGAATCAGTCTCAGCAACCACTCATAACTTCTTTCCAATTCCTAAATTGCCAAGAAATATTTAAATAATAAGCAACCAGAGTTAAAGATAAAGTTAGTTATCCTTAGTTATGGCAACCAGAACTGTATGTCAACATTTAGTAATTTTTACTTTTTGCTACAGTAGAAGGCCGTGCAGCCGCGCCAAATATTTGAAACAATCACAGTCCAAAAATTCCTGAGGGGTGGTGGAAAAAAAATGAATGACGAATATATGAAATTCTCTTTTTAAAAAAAATATTTTTAGCGAATATTTTCTATCTCTCCATCTGTGATTTTCGATTGTGGTTGAAATATTTCGAGAAGGATCGTATGTAAATAATATTAATTAAAGAAACAAAGATTATGTTCAAATATTTTGGCCACAACAGTTTTTAATAACTTCAATGATAAAATAATATAATAAAACCAGAATCCTTAAATATTAGCCAATAAATGTCATATCCTGGATATTTCCCGGCCATAATAAAGTATTATGAAGGTCATTACAGAAATCATTAATTAGTAATGTTATCTATTTAAGGAGATTAATTTTAATTTATTTCCAAACTCCCAATATCTTCTTTACCACAATAAATACTGTTGCGACAAGATAAAGACATTAAATTTTTATTTAACACGCCACCATTATTCACCAGCGGGGATCCCACCCGTTCTTCATCGCTACATCTTGCTGACCTCTAACCAACTAACTTAGGCTCTTCGTATATAACAGACTCTCATAGCAGAACATGTTGTTACTAAGCCAAGTTTTTACAGACTTCTTAAAAAGCGATCTAAATTACAAACAATCATTTATTGACAACAGTACCATGAGCCAGTACACATGGACTTACGGACTGCAACAGTGAGGACATTCCAATTCAAGGTACTCCGATAGCCAGCTGATGCTCCAGACCAAGTACCTTACTGTCACAACTCACTAATCCCAAAGGTCTCAAGTACCACGGCTTTCTTCAGTCCTATAATTCATTTACACATACCTTCGTTTCCAGTATTGTCCCTTAAAATCAATCTCTAGGTTTATAAATAACAGGCAAAAAGCCACAAATCTCAGATGTAAAACACTCTAATGGCTCCCTCATTCCGCAATCTGTGTAACATAATTTGTGCTAAATTTGTTTTTAAAAAATCTTCCAAATAAAACCGCTGAGAAAGAATATGTTGTTAGCGGATCACGGATCTCTGGTTCAAATCAAGTTGCTGGCTCTTAGATTTTCTCTTCCTAGGGACTTCTTAAAGTTTACTGTCTGGAGATGGACAGTATTGTCTGCAACGAGTGAACACTGTCCGGAGGACAGCAGTACAATGGGGAAACAAATTTCAATAACTCAATGGACAGGATGAATGGTACTGATTGGTCGGTTTTTGTAAATGTTCTGGATATTAATTAAATTTTTAGCCTCTATTTCGAATTTAATGACAATATTTTTACAAAAAAGATGTGAATTTAGAGATTTTTCTTATCACGTTCCATATTTTCGATTAGACACTAAAGCTTTCTTTAAGATGGGAAAGTAAGTACACAACATGTGTACTATTCCTTCAGTTCAGCTAATTAAGTCTTTCCTATTTTCAAAGATAAAATTGACGCTAGAAAGTGCCAAGAATACCTAACCAAAATTCCTACAATAATTCATATTGTATGAACGAAGTCTTCTGTTATCATTCTTTCTATGGCGACTAGGGCCAACAAGATGAAACCGTGCCCTTAAATATTTGATTCCTTACGTCTTAAATTCGTATTTCTGAGCTTTTTATTCAAAGTAAAGTAAAACTCATAAACTTACAATTTCCATCAAATATTTATTTATTTATTTTGTTTGCCTTTTTTTTGGCATTGGCTTTCGCCATACAGCCAGCATCGTCTAGGTGCTTATCACTAGAATATCACTCACTCTCCATTCTTACTTATAAATACATTCGCTTCACACATTCATCCCTCTACTATATACAACTATTTACATATACTACAGCTAATGGATGGAGCAGTACTCTGTGCTCCTGCCATCCTTATAGCTTAACCGAAATTAAAATCACGTAATCCTTCTCTAATCATTTTCTTGCATTCATTCTATAACTTTTAAATACATTCATATTTCATTGCTAGCTCTGCTATAGACTTAAGCACGTATATGTTGGTGGAGAATATAATGTCTTCGTAGCGAAATGGTGCGTCTAAATACCTGTATAAATCGTCAAACAAATATTTATAAATATCAAATATTTATAAAAATGTCGGAACGCCTCAGCACATTCAATACCAAAAGTATAAAACGATATCTTCAATTGGACATGAGACTGACTAGTAAGACCAGTAAGAGTGTAGGTAATCAAATGATGAAAAAGGAAAGAAAAATGACAATTGGTGAAAAAATATTTGTGATTAAAGGAAGAAGAGAATGGGAGATCATCCAGAACACATGTGGACCTGTCTCTGTGAAACACCAGCGCAATAAGACTGGAAACGGGGACTGTGGCAGGATTGGTCCAATAATGGACTGCCTATCATTTCCTTTGCTCCTCCCGATAAGGATACTAAAATAAATCAAAATAGGAGTCCAATCAATAGAGAAAATGTCTGCAATAAATAATTCAACTAATTCAGTAAATGTTTTTTAATACCGATAATAATTGAGAATTGATAATTATCAATCATTGTGAATCAGTAAACCTTTGCGAACAGATTATTGGAGATAACGTTCAGCTTGCATTGTTAATGATAAATGCTAAATTTTTTTAAATTATCTTTAAATTTGCCGTTAATTTTTGTTTTTAATTTATTCACATTAAAGTTAGTCTGAATCCTATAAAGTGCTTTAAGCCAGCATGCAGCATGATTAAATTGCAAGCTCATATCAAGAGAATCTAAGTTCAACATCCGGCTCAAAACAGAGGCTGTCCGCTAGGTTTCTTGTCTGTTAAGAGTTTTTTTTTGCTGCTGATAATATCATCATTCAATCAAAATCTGCTCTCAGAGAATATCGCTGTTTTTGTCTGCGTCCCAAATAGTTCACCTAACTGCGAGCTCTCGTTCCAATGCCCCACTAGAATGCAGGAACTGTGTTCACTAATGCGAAACCTGCCATCAGCTAGCACTGTTTTCTGCTAGTACGAGGTAAAAACGTGTTTGACAGCATCACTTAGTTCAAGACATTACTGTGCAGGTGAGAGTCTAGTAGAGTGTTAGTCTAATAGTTTCTATTGCCAACCAATTGCTGATATTTCTAAATATTTTTACGGTACAAACGTTCTCGCAATCAGGACAAACCTGGTCTGAGTGTGGTATTTGAATTATCATTCAAAAAATGACCTCTGGTGCCGAATATTTCTATCAGATATGCTCTTGTTCATTTAAAGTTCACGGGTTGTTGTAAAGTTAACTTGTCCACAAGATGGAATAAAGGTATCATTGACAAGATAATGAGGAATCAAATCATTGACACTATCCTCTGCACCAAAATAAAAAGTCCTCAAGTTAATAAATTTCTGCAATTTTTTTGTGCCAGTATCAGACCGAAAGCCGCATTTTCTTAAAATAAGTGTTACGGCTCACCTCAAGGAATTCAGAGCATGCATTTTAACAAATTTATCATGAAACAAAGCTTGAATATTTTGAAAAGCTTTCTAAAATTAAGTTCTAAATGAAAATATATAATTATTATTTGAGTTATTAGTGAACCGTGATCCAAACTTCTTGTTAAATCTGAAGTACATACCAACAATGATTTCTGTTTGTTTTGTTTGGTTAGAAAATATTAATTCTTAGTCAGCGGAATAAACTAATTAAGCGAGGAGCCAGTGAGGGGTCGACTGTTTGAAATATAATAGCAAGGTTTACTCATTAATTACCCGCTAGATCGAGAGCTGATGAAGTGGGCCCTCGTTTCCCTGGCCGACAAGAGGGCTTTCCAGTTCGTTTGGAAGCTGTGCACATACCTACAAACCTCCTCGGACCCGCAGAGATAGAAACACAATGGACTAGTGTTCGGCTCGTACTGTACACAAGGATAATATATGCCAGCTACCCCCAGTCTTCATGGAATTCGAATGCTCCTGTAAACGTCAAATGCCAACGCTATAAACATTATACAGCCGGCGTCCCATTAAAGGCTGCCGCTCACCGCTCCACCCTAGGCACTTCTCATCGTCCTGGAACTCGCCACCAAAAACCAACTGATCAGAAAACAGAGGCAAATGAAAAAAAAAAAAGAAGAAGAGAAATGTACTCGCCTTTGATATGTTCGTTTTGTGCGCACAAAATAGATGTTCGATTCCTATCTTTTGTTGGTTCGATGGGAGTACTTTATTATTTGTGAATGCATTGTTTAGCTTTATTTATTGATTTATATTTACCTTCTACCAAGAAATATGCATTAATTACATAGAAACAATAGAATTACTCCGGCACTGTGATGTACAGATACTACAAAATAATGATCTCCGGTTGTCCTACTTAGGCGACTATGCGGTCTAAGGAGTACGTCTCTTCAGTATTCGGGAATTTCTAGAACAAATCATGGAAACTATCTACCGCACCAACATTTTCCTCAAGTTACAAATTTCTTAACCTAGAGCAATGTTCTGTTTCTTTTCTGTAATAGCAGCAGAATGAAATCACTTTTTCATAGGTAAGGCTCACCAAAAAATATTCAGAGCACGCATTTTCGAAAATTCAGGGTTATATTCTTAAGCGCCATTTTTCATTGGCAACTGAACGAAAAAGTGAGAATTTCCCTCAGGTGTACAATATTATTATTATTATTTTTTTAAATTGTTTCAATTTAGAAGATACCCACTAAGATTAGGCGAAAAGGCTACCAGCTGAAGGATAGGTAAGTAATTAAATTTAGAATAATAGATTAACTTGAGCTTTAAAAACGGAAAAAATAAACTAACTGAAATTGCTAAGGCATACTTAGGTTTAATTTTATAAAAATTATGTTTTAACATTGATGTTTATTGTATTCAAAATTGTTTTCATAGCTGACAATGGTAGGAAAGTAATGCTGCTGTTGGTTACTTGGTTAGTTACTTGTATTAGTAAGTGTTAAGTAACTAATTTATGAGTTGCCTGCAATTGTCTTAATTTTAGGAAGAGTATTATCAGAATTATATTCATCTCTATCGCATGAAAGTAGCCACAGCATCGTGAGGTTAGATATTAGAACAGAATACAAGCCAGTAACGCAGAGGACGTTGTAAATGGCAGAGATTTTACAACTTTTTTCCCTTATTTCTAACGAATGTTGAATGAAAAGTTAAGGCAATTGTTTTGCCCCTAGAAGAAACTAAAATCTGACCATTTCCTCTATCTATTACACTCCTACAGGTCGTGCTGTTATTAAGGCCATAGTTGCGTATATCAAGGTGGTGTCAAGAGGCTAAACAGTAAATTAAAATGCTTTTGGAAGAGGGATAAACGGTTTTAATGCAGTGTTTGGCTTCAGAACCTTTTAATAAGCGCTCCTGAAACCAACGGACCAATGAGCTGGATCAAGAAGGAACACTGAATAAGCCATCCGGACTTACTACTGGAAAACTATTATTCATTTCCATTACACTACTAAAATAGCAATTGCTGTTAATTATTTTTGGTGACTGATTCGTAGTTTCAATAGGATGAAAAATAAATGCCAGTTTCAGTCGTTATTCTGCCGAGCTTTCCACCTAGGTAATCTTCAGGGCTAGTTTACAAAGTAATATTTTACATTACAGGGTTGGTGTGTCTTCTGTCTTGGTCTGTTCATGGACTGGATAGAAGACAAGACAGAAATATTACTGTAATGTAAAATATTACTTTGTAAACTAGCCCTAAGATGACCTAGTCCCTAGGTCGAAAGCTCGGCAGAATAAATGCATAACGACTGAAACTGGCACTTATTTTTCATCCTATTAAAATAGCAATGTAGTCTCAGTAGAAGTAAATAGCCTACCTAGAAAAATATTTCGTAGAAAAGTGAACAAAATCAAGGCCAATACAAAAAATGACCTATTTGTATAATAATGGTAACTACACTGTTTCGTTAATGAACTAATAATTATCAATCTACAGTAATAGAATGAAATGATATAAAGATAAAGCAGAAATACTTTATTATTTAGATCCATAATGTATTTATTCTCTCAACAAACGTTTTTTAAAAAGGGAAGTATTAATAAATAGAAACAAAGCCTATATAAAGGAAATAAACAGTTCTTGATAAAGATTATTGTATAATAAGGTAGCCACCGTAGCAAGATTAAACACATGGTCCTTGTAGTTCCTATAAATATTTAGTTATGCAGATGATGTTAATAAATTAAAAAGGAGACTGAGTCTAATTGAAATAAAAGAATATAATGAGACATTGTATTTTGATTTACCACCCGTTTTAAAACTTATAAACAATAAAAAATAAATGTATACAATATCAGATGATTTTTTATTTTATTAATTTTATATTCACACAGGAAGTTTATGGACAGGAAGTTAGATAAATAATGAAAGGCGAAGTTTATGTTAGCTCAGCGCTGTTCACTCTCTCAGCTCTGGGAATTTATTTAAAATTTAAAGTGATAATTTGTATTCAAATTATGGAATTCTATATAAATAAATATATTGTACATGTCTACCATTATATATTACACATTTAATACGCATTTTTTAGTTTGCTGGCTATTACGAAGAAGTTAGTTCATTTTAGGTAATGAATAATCACTACTGACAACTTGTAAAACTAAAAAAAAGAAAACATGTAGAAGATTTAGTATTAAACTTGTGGGTAAGAAAAAGACTATTGGCAATTTTAGTCCTAATTTTTTTGTTTAATTGTAATAATGCCAAGCTTTCCACCTACAGACTAAGGCACCATCAAGGCTTCACTTCTGGAAGATTGTAATGTGCTTTACAAATTGTTACTTAAAGGTTGCTCCTGTACTGATTGTCACTCAGTCTGAGAGCACCTCAGCAGTCAAGAAGTTATTAAGTTTACTGTTTTGTTTGTTATTTATTTACTTTTTTTCCGTGGATTTTCTTAGTAATTTTCCATTATTAGTTTGACGAAAGCTGATATAATATTTTGTTGGGTGCAACTCTAATGCAACGACGGAGCAAGATCCTTGTTTTTGGGGTTCAAAATGAGTAAATTTTATGCGCGTTCTACTTAGCTAACAAAAACACATTAGTGATATTATTATGTTAAATTCAAATTGCGCCTGGAGCTTTTTTTCAGAACGCTCCTGCTTTCTTCAGTGTTCTCTCATTTCAGACAATAATGTCCATCGTCGGACATTGAGCTGTAAGAAGTACCAGGGCAGCTTTAACCGGAGTATTATTATGCCACCGGCAGAGAGCGAGGAGGCACTCCGATACCAGCTCTCACAGAGAATGGGTCTCTCTTATTAATGTTATTTGTACAGATTATCAACCTTAAAATTCAATATAACAATGTTTTGTGAAAATTAGAGTGGTTTTGGTGTCGCACACCTACGGATCACCCCTTCCACACCTTGTCTGGCCGAGGAGGAGTAAAAATTTATTTCTTTGTGACTGGTGAATCCAGGTAGTAGCCCTATCTTAGTTTACCTTGAGCCGCTGGAAATTTTCCGGGTCATACTAGGAAGAAAAAATCTAAGGGTCAGCAGCTGGATTCGAACCAGTGACCTCTGCGTGGGAACTTAGCACGCTAGCAACTCAGATAATTCCTTCTTTTTTAAATTGTTCCATATTTCAATTCGGGCAGACGAAATGTAGAGAGAGAGAGAATCGATTGTAAAACAAAACAAAGGGTGCTGCCCAAATAGATCGGGTTGCTAGACACACAGCGTACCAATCAGTCAATCAAGATATATAAAGTGGATAAAAAAGAAAGAAGTCAACACCAATACTACACCATTGAGAGATCTTCAATTCGTCAGGCAAAAAAAAAAAAAAAAAACGAAAATCGTTCCTAACACTAATACAATATGTCAACAAAATAAAATAAAATAAAATAAACTAAACCAGCAACAGAAACATCCAAATCAGAATAACAACATATCATAATCATACAATACCAACAAATAAGCGGGCAGAACAATCAAACTCATGCCCCGTAGATGTGGTGGTGGATAATGCCAATCGAGTCCACAATGATAGACTCCGCCAAGGCCTCCAACTCCCTCAGATCAATCCCTAGCTCCTGAAGGAAGCTGAAAGTCAGCTTAGGGATGACACCTCGGGCACCGAACCAGAGACCCCGAACCCGAAACTCTCGGTCACCGAAGTCATGGAACCTCTCTTTCAAGAAGGGGACACAACTCTCATATATACCTTTTTTTTCCAAGTCCACCTGCTCCGCATTGCTCTCGAATCTCACGGTCGGGTCGAGGACTAGGGCCGATCTGTCGCGGTCATGAAGGGCGACTATATCAGCATACCTCGTCGATCCCGCTGAGTCGATGCAATAAACTTCCTCAAAGCATGTATATCCTTTTTCCCTCAGGAGCCGAATTAGCTCGTGCTTGACCTTATGGTGGCGCCGAGTGATAAGGAGGGAGTTAAAAGGGCATTTTCCCAGCACATGAGCTGGAGTTTCCGTCTCCCTGCCACACTTGCGGCAGAGGGTCCCAACTTCTCCCACCATTTGTCCACCGGCACCAGGAACACCACGAAGTGGTGCGTAGTTAGAATTCAATTTTATGGCGTTTATCCACTCCGAACCTGTCAATATTCGTTTATCGAAGAGGAATTTATTCAGTTTAGGCGCATTTCTAAAGTGTTGAGCCCCGATACCCTGCCACTTGCACCGAGTCCATTCCTCGAACGCATTCTCCCGCAATGTCTGCCTCAATTTTTTGACGCTCGTGTGGTGCTCCTGACTCATGTCCAACCTCTCAGCGCACTGACTCACCTCCGCCTCAAAGTCAAACACTGACTGGAATTGTGCATCCTGGACCGAGGACAACCGCTGAGCGATGGACCAATGTTGGAGTGGTGCCTCCCATTGACATCTAACTAAACCCAAACCTCTAAATCTTCGAGGAGCATAGAACATAGCTGTCGACGTGTTAGCTGGTAGTCCAATAATAGCTTTGACACTCCTTCTAATCATAATATCGATGCCTTCAAGCAGGGCAGGTCGAAGTTTCGTGAGAGGAGCTGTTTGGAGTGGATAGGTCAGGGATGGAAAAATATATTGATTCATTATATTTAGTTTCTGGTCCGGTCTCAATAGACTCGAGGTAACCAACTTGCCAAGGTTATCATTAATTTTAGTCACCGAGCTTTCATTAAAGACCAATTCTCCAGAAAACGTGCATCTCAAGAATTTAATCGACTCTCCCTCGCCCACAGAAAGGATTTCATCTCCGCTCCCCAGATGTAGCTTTTCTGGCCTTAATTCGCCATTTATAATGACTATCGCAGTACTCTTACTTGGATTAATATCCAGACCAATTTCTGCTAGTCTTCTTTGCACACAGTCTATGACTCTTTCCCCAGCTCTTACACCACGTGCGGAAACAGCCTGGTCATCAGCGAATCCCGTTAGGATCACGCTATCGTGGCCATCTCCCAACTTGTAACCATAATTTTCGGAGAAATCGTGGTCGCAGACTTCGTGATAAAGATGGTCAATTGCAAGATTAAACATTGACGATGAAAGAGGACCGCCCTGGGGAACGCCCCGAAGAACGTCAATCGCCCCGGTAGCGTGGGCTCCAACATTTATTCTTATTTTATTAGAGCAGAGAAGAGCAGAGATGGCGTTCTTGAGATCATGGGACACGCCTCTCGCTTCCAGAGAGCGAACAATATGCTCATGCCCCACATTATCAAATGCTCCACTGACATCAAGAAAAGCAATGGCACAATCACCTTTCTTACTTTTTGCATCGCGTAAAAGCGCGTCAACCATTCTCGCGTTAACGTGGGCCCCTGGAAGTCACTGTAATCACTCCACAAAGACCAACAAAAATCCAATGAAAGAAAAATAATAATTTTTAAAATCTACGGCAAAACGGACGATAAAAGTCTTATTTCTACTTCACATACTTCTTTGAAAGTAAGACTAAGAAGGACACAGAAGCAATGTAAAACTTGCTATCGGATGGAGATGGAGGGTGCAGTTAAAATAAATATATAAAAAGTGAGACGGAATACAGAGTTTGGAATGATGCACGTGCGCCTCAACCAGCTATAAATCTGGACAATTTCTCAACTCTTCACATAAATCTGAATTACCTTTAGGTAGAAGTCTATCCCAGATGGATTTCCACTACGCCGAATAAATTCTACTTTAGAAATGTGGTAGACTTTTTTTTTTTTTTTTGTTTTCAGTCTAGATACATATGTTGAGATTAAGTAAGAGCTCGCTTGGAAATAGTAGCCACTGTGCGTTGATTAGACAAAAGGGATGAATTTTTTTAGCAGAGCTAGAGAGATTTTTCCCGTTCTCTTTGGGTGTAATTCCGCGGCATAAAGCTAGAAAAGGTTTACACAAAACGTGATGATACGAACAGACATGGAGGACCTAATGAAAAGTGAGCTCACATCCGCTTCCTCTCATTTCCCACCAGTTCCTGTTTTAATCCCGAATATGATATTCATCCAAGAGCCAGTATTCAACTCCACTGAATAATAATGAATAATAAAAAAAAACAAAGAAATTCTTAAATGAAAACCTTTTTAGGCGATTTATAAACATAATGAATGCGTTTGTCTTTTCATCTTTATAAGACTTTTCCTCCAGAAGAAAAGGGAAAAAACTAATCTAATTCCCATTTTGTACTTAGGGAAAACCACATGCAATTGGTTGAAATATTCCTTTAACACAGTAAAAGGAATAAATATTTAAAATGTTTGCTTTGGTGCAATATTTCGTTTTTAACTCTTTTTAGAGGGTTTTTTAAAATATAAAAATTCAACCTTCAAATAAATTTATATTTGAAAATAATAAATCGGTTAAATGCGTAATAAAAGTAAAAGTAAAGTAATTGCCTACTTTTTCAGGCAGGCTTTACGTCCAACAACCAATTAAAAACAAATTAAAGAGGGTATGTTCACGTACACCTTTATATTGATGTCCTAATGGACGGAAACTGAAACTCTGGTATTCATTTGTACTTCTTAAGAAGCAAAAACTACCATAATTCGTAATTATAGTGAAAATGCGTTTAGAAGCCATAATAGGTAGCAGAACCTACGTTTTCTTGAGATGTCTTGAATTCTCATAAAAATGAGTGTGTTAAAAATATAAACAAAAATTTCTTATGAAACTAAGATAAAATTTAATATGTGAAATCGTATTAGATGTGTAGCGCAAAGTTAAAGAGTTGTAGAAATGAAATTGAAATGCGGTTATATACTTATAATTTTAAATAAACTAAGGATTCAAAATTGAAGAGGAATCGGTCAAATAAAAACAAAAACTCGTCTTTTTTCCAACGTTTCGTCAAATATATTGTCTTCTTCAGGGCGTGGCTACAAAGACGAGTTGTTGTTTTTATTTGACCGATTCCTCGCTAATTTTGAATCCTTAGTTCAATAATTTACGGTCACGAAACCTAGATATTCATTTTAAATAAAAAAAAAGAAGAGATAAATAGCAGTATCTTAATCTTAAGTTATGAGGATGACCGCTATGGATGGAAACGTCAACCACATTTAAGAAAAGTAAAAGAAAAATAAAGACATTTTGGGACTAAGGAAATGGAATTGTATGAGACAAATCTCTAAAAGAAGTGAACGTGAGTTAAGATACTTCCAAGCAGGTACATTGCGAAAGCATTTGGATAATAAGGAATGTAACACTAATTCATCATTAGTTAATTCTGTCAGCTGGGGGTGTTTCGCTGATATCTTCCAGGCTGATCTCAATGTGCAGTCATGGATGAAATTTTGATAAGTACTACTACTAAATTCTAGCTGAACCCTATTTGCAGTAAATTTTCGTTCTGAGTATGCACACACATACATATATAAATTCTCTCGGCCTATCTTCCAGTGGACACCCGCGGTTAAACGGGTGAACTAGCTACCCTCGGCCTCAAACTCCCTGGGTTCACCACCGATAACCGTATGACCTCTCTCCAGGGTTAAACAGCATCTCTTCACGATTTACTACTATCTACCTAACCCATTTCTACTGCTGGATTATTCCAGTCCGACACATTAATTTCATTAGCACTTCCTCCACACCCTTAACTTGGCCATATCTCCCTCTCTGCTTGCTGGCAGGTTGTAAGCTGGGTTTTAGAATATTTCGGATAAAATGAACCAACTGGCCAGTGTCTCTCCAAGTGATAATCTAATTCTACTGTCGTAGAATTCAACACCTTCAAAATACAACAAAAAAAATATTTATATTTAATACCGTGTAACACAATTTCATTTGAGCATCCAAATTTTAACTGCACTTTACCATTTCAGACACTAGCAAGGTTTACTAATTGTTCTTCAATGAATATATCGTAGATTAACTTCCCTTAACTTCACTTACTGAAGATTTTTCCTCTCTTAACTTTCCCGAGTAAAGAGGGTAGAAAGCAAGATAAACCAGATGTTGAAGGAGGTTCATGACGTTTAATAAAACGAATTAAAAAACCGCAAATTAGTTTAATCTGCAACATAAACTAACAGCTTTTGCTGTTTTCAATAATTTTACGGTTTAGAACTTTTTTTTTTATTTTGTCAGCTTCCGCCGTACAGCCAGCATTGCCAAGATGCTTATCACTAGAATATCACTAACTCTCCATTCTTACTTATAAATACATTCGCTTCTCACATTCATCCTTCTACTATACACAACTATTTACATAAACTACAGCTAATGGATAGATCAGTACTCTATATTCCTGCCATCCTTATAGCATAACCGAAATTAAAATCACGTAATCCTTCTCTAATCATTTTCTTCCATTCATTCTAATCGGCTATAACTTTTAAATACATCCATATTTCTTTGCTAGCTCTGCTACAGATTTAAGCACATAGATGTTGCTGGAGAATATCATGTCTTCGTAGCGAAATGGTGCATCTAAATATCTGTATATGTCGTCAAACATTCGTTACCTTTCTACTACATAACGTGGACATATCATTATTATATGTTTGAAATCCTCCTCCTCATTGCAATCTACGCAAAGAGGAGAGGACCTTTTGTTGATCCTGTGAAGATACGATCCGCACACCGCGTGGTTCGCTCTCAGCCTGCTTATTGTCGGAACAACTCATTTATTAAACCAAGGTTGTCTAGGTTACTGATCAACCATATTTTTATAGAATCTCCCTTTATTACCATTTCTGTAATTTGTCTGCCATTTTTGTAGTGCTGCTTTTGCAATTATACACTTGATATCGGTGTGTGGTAATTTATAACTAGCCATTTTCCCACTATTGGTGGCTTCCTTTGCAAGTTTATTAACAATTTCATTTTCTTTTATACTACAATGACCCTTTACCCACAAAAGATTAATGCAGACACCCATCTCTTTAAAAATGGCTATAATTTCTACAATCACTGCGGTATTATGATTCATTCCTGCAGACTGGTTGTGTATATGTGATAATTTACACAACGTATTCTGGCAAAACAAACTTATGTGGTATACTTACCAGAAATAGTAGAAAGAAAAAAAATAAAAAGTTTCGAGGAAATCTTAGTAAAAGTGAAAAATCAATTCTCTCGCATTACTTCCGGTACTGTCGAAATTTTCCTCGAACTGGAAACTCTATCAAGACATTCAAGCCTTCACTTTAATAATATAAAAACAAGCAGGGACGTGTAGTATACTGAACAGTTTTGGAGCAAAGCCTAGACTTAGACAGAAATGCCTTAATCGAAGTATCCTAGTAAAATGTTTTAAATAAAAGTTGTACCCCGATGTCAATGTATTTACATTGATTGAAAAAAAGGTACCGCCCATTCCCCCCCCCCAAAAACCCTCCAAGGTGGTTCTTCCAGGTGAGTGATTTCGATTGCTGGTTGCAATCAGGAAAGAATTCATCTAAATATTTCTGTGACATTATTTTAAGCACACAGAATATGATTCAAACACTTGTTGGGTATTGGGGAAATTCTAAAAGGATATTTCCGTGAAAACGGAATCGAAAATTTGGCATGATTGCATTACTTGCTGTACGTAGTAAAAGGTACAAGTTAAGTAACTAGTGCAGAGTTTTATAAGTAAATACCAAACGAACCTTGGCTACATGTGTTTTTTTTTTTTTTTAAGACTGTGCTAAAATGAACTGGTTGCCAAAATAATTGCACAATGACAATATTAGAAAGTGTTCAGTTAGATGCAGGATGCAAACTTCCACATTTTTATACAATTACCTAAAAAAATAAATGATTTCAATTGGCGGTAATCAAAGGAGAACGTCACTACGATTAGCGAAACATTTTATACCAAGGCGGGCCCATCCAATTGAGTCATCGAGAGAGATAAAGCTATATCTTGCAGGAAGTTGGCACCAAGCTAATCATTCAGCAAGGGTAACAAAACTGGTTCTAAAGGTACTGATGGGCAATGAAGCTGTCTCAGGTAGAGGTAGCCTAAACGATAGGATGCATCTAGATTTAGTACCCCTTACAATGTATTTTCTTTCTTTTAAATTTCAACCTTGACTGCACTAAGTTCGCCGAGAATGATACCAGCGAAATATACCTTCTTAACTTAATTAACAAATGAAGTAAAGATGCAGTTTCATAGAATTCGGCCATTTTGTTTCCCGTCACCCAAAGCCTGTGCATCATCCCATCACCAATTATTGACATGGTGCAATGGCAATAACCTCGAAATGGCACCTTTCACCCTTAAAGCTCAACACTGTCATATCCTTCTTCACTTTCCGACGGTGCCTGGTGCCTTTTCCCTGCCAGGATCACCGTACTATCACAGAAGAATCTTTCTGTTCCAATGAGCGCAGAAAGATTTAGAAGAAATGTACCATCCTCTGCAGTATAGTAATTCTTTCAAAATCGGTTAACTACAAAATTATGCGCCTAGAGAAATTTCTCGGCACAGCGGAAGTTCAATATTCTTTTTTCACATAAAATTCTGGATAGACAGATTATTTTATTAAATAAAACCTTCATTAAGATTTACATTACTTATTGTGGCGGGTGATGGTCAAGACAAAATTGGTGGCTTTCTAAGTGGGAGATCCCCAGTTCGAATCCCGCCTATGACTACTTTTTATTTGTTAGAAAAAACTCTTTATAGTAAAGTACGAGATTCCGCCCCCGACCACGACACCTAATAGGCAGTTGGACGTTAAGCCCTGACTGAAAAAAGTAGGCAATTACTTTGGATTACTAGTTTACCAATTTGACCTTTGAATCACAAACTTCTTTTCCATTTTTCACCTAATTGATATCGTTTATTTCTCAAGTTAATGTAAATGAACTGAGAAAATTACCAAAAAAATAAATTTTGATTGGAAATAAATAAATAAAAAAAATATATATAGAATTGCTCTATTTTAAAGTATTCTAAGAGATAATACAAAGAAAAATTCGGAAGTATTAACTATTTAAAAATTAAACGAACTTCATTAGTAAGGTGAAAAACGACTTTTTCTGCATTTAATAATGTCTCTTAGAATTTTTCCAAACTAAAATTCCTCCTAAGTAGAAGTTAGGAGCGAGCGAGCTAAAAGATTTATGGCGGCTTTCTTGGGTAGCAATTTTGTTCACAGAATGCAGCCATCTACAAAATGTAAAATGTATAAGAATGAGTTGGGTCTAAGGATAGCTAAAATTTACCTCTGGGTAAACCCAAGTATAACTCAACAGGTAGCCCTAGTTGGCGTTGCGGGTCACAGTGGAAGTAGTCCTTAAGTTGTTATCTCGGTTACCGGCAGTTAGGCTAGACTTGGTGAAGCCACCAGTGCTAGAATAAGTGCAGTGAATTTATTAAGTACATACAAAAAATCTCAACAGAGGAAAATCTTCTCCTTTTTGAATAGAAGAAACGCGCACTTTCAGTTTCGACGCTTTGCCACAAACAGTTTGTAGTAAAGTGCGCCGGAAACCGGTTTCCATTTAGAACCGGATGACGTTAGTAATTTCTTTGTTATAACATTTTTGTTTGGCTCAGTTTCACCGTCATATTAATGTGTTGCAGTTCCCTATTACTTCATCCACCACACTCTCATTCAGAAAGGTTTAAAGTTTTCCGGGACGAGTAGTATGGAATGGCCTGGAATTAAAAGGCAGGCCCACCAAAGTTCGCATAAAATAATGGTATACATTTAGCAGGTAGAGAGGCAAGATGATACTCTGTTGGTGGGATATGGAAGGAAGGTACAGTTAGGTCGGAGTTATTGCAGCCTCTCCGCCAGTACCTGGTGTATTCATAACAATGTTGGATGGCCGGGGGAGTGTAACTGAGTAGGCCTAGGAACTCGAAGGCCAGAAGAGAAGGTTCGCTGCGTGCCTCACTGTGCCAAGGCTGGGCACTATCTGCATCACAATACTCTTCTTCCTGATTCACTCGTAACTCCCAACTCCAGAACCTGCACTTCTGCTCCTCTATACCAACTCCTCATCCACCTTCAGCTCTTTCCTACTAACTGCCTCTAAATTAATTAAACACAATACTCGTGCCCACAAAGCTTCAGTCCTTTCTCTTCACTATACCCATTTACATTACCATTAAAATGGCTGACGAACCTTTAGGGAATTTTCGCCCTCGTAAGACTATTTTTTATTTGCTCTTGTTTAAAAGGAAAATAATGCGATCAAGTCCCACTTTCTAAATAGAGTTTGTTTTCAACTCACGTATCCGTTTTTGAAGTCCCCCTGATTACAAAAAAAGTGTTTTTAAGAAAATACTCTGAGTGCATTCCACATGTGTGCCTGTGTATCTGTGAGTCTGACAACAAAATATCAGAAACCGGCAATCGTATTATTTCATTTGAAAAAACATAATACAGCAAAACATAAATTACGCTTCCGAAATATTTATTATAGGAATCTCAGAAGTTTGGAAAGTTTTGCTTTTTCAAGAATATTTTTTCGAACGACAGAAAAATAAACATAATTAAATCCTTTTCCTCTAATTTATATAATTACTAGTATGTCTCGAAAATAAAAGAAAGATCCAAAGCGGAGAGTTCGGTAATTACATACCCTTTCATCTCTAGATTATTAGTTTAAACCTATCAATTGCAAAGTAAAATTCTGTAATCAAAACAAGTCTACTATTTTAAGAATAAGTCATTTGAATATTTTAAAGTACTAATTTTGAAAATACTATGTTAGAAGAAAAAACAAACTTTGATTACGCTATTTCATCACTGACTCCTTCCTTTCTTTGACAAAATATAAACATAAAAACTGTGTGCTGGAGAATAATTTGAAACTTTACAGAATATTAAAATAAAAGTGACTTTTCTCTGAAAAAAATAAAAATCTGCTATTCACTCCTTAAAACGATTTCAAAAACATCTACAGGATGCACATTTTATTCGTAGAAGAAATTGTTTGATTCCAAGATAATAAATTTAAATTGACAGAAATACAAAGGTTGGACAACATTATAAATGGATGACAACAAATTTTCAAAACCAATATGGAGATAAAATATAATTTATTTCTGTCTGTTTATTGCAATTTCAGAATAGAGGAAACTGCACTTAATTCCTGCATCAGCTGATATTTAATATTTGGGAGGGAGAGATGGAAATCACTATTTTCATTTATTATTATAATTATACTTTGTGTGTGGGGAGCAACACAGCATTACGTCATCCAAGCACCCTCTGGATTAATTAATATTCATTTGTTTGTTTTATGGTTTTGCTAAAAATGTTAAAAATAGGGTTGAAGGTCTAATATTACTGCAAAAGAACACACCTTGAAAAGTGCTTAAAATAATAGTTTTAGGTCTGTATGCGGGTGATGGAAATTCAAAGTTCATAAAGAAAATTAGAAGATATTTTATAGAAAATCTACGAAAAATGAAAATGCCAAAAAAAAAAAGACCAGTTCTCAAGTTTAGCAACTTACTTTAAATTTGGAATTTTAGCTGGACATTTGATCCTTCTTTATGGTGTAACATATAATGCACAAGACTAGACATTGTACTGAACATACTTCAGAATGCAACAGCATTATTACTTTGCAAAATGTCTCAAAGGTACATCAACATGAGTACATTCATTTGTATGCAAAGTTAAAAGCAGATTGTTGAGGAAAATACCAAAAGAAAGAGGAAAATCCATTCAATAAAATGAGAGTCCCAGCTGAGAGATTTTCATCGTTCAGTTACGTACAAGTCCAATAGAAAGACTTTCTAAATAGAAGGTTTTGTTTAAATTTTATAATTTTTATATCAACCACTTTGATGACTCTCCACGCAAACTCGATATCAATAATGTGACCCGAGCGGAATAGTTCATAAAGAGAGAAAAGTTAGGACCTGCAAATGAAAACACAGTTTTGAAAAGCAGACAATATATTCATTATATTCTGTAAACATCATTTCTCCAAATGAGAAAACGATGAAAAATTAGTTCGACGTAATTGCCAATCGGGCCTTTCCTACAGAAGAGCAACTAGCAACAAATTTCTATTTTTTACATACTGAATTTCTCGATAACAAAACATGATATTAACTAATTTATAATTAAAACTTAGAAATATATCTCACAAGCAACAGAAAGTGTATTTTAATAGCTACTAAAAAAAAACAATAATTAACAAATATTAATAATTTTTTGATTTAAATATCGTTTAACAAACGATTATACTATTGATGATTTTCCAAGACCATTATACGGCATAAAATATTGTTAATTTATTAATGTATTCTAAATGAAAACTAGTTATCATCAACCTCTAGAATGCGCTCCACTCCCACTCTAAAAATTAATATTTACTTATATTGTTTTTAAATAAAATTTTAATACAAAGCTTTTATGACCATAATTTATTACAAATACTGGAATCGTTTCAAACCATTAAATAAAAAAAACCATTTTATAGCTATTACCTAATTTTGAATTTAAGTATTAAAAGCAAAACTATAAAACATTATTTATACAGAACGTTTTGACCTTTAGCAAAATACTTGAAAAAACACATATATTATAGTTACTGTGCAGCCGACGACCAGCTGATCCAGCCGACAAAATAAATATCAGATACTTGTTTTATGTTGAAAAGTTTTATTCCATAATATTTGCTAGTTTATTAGCAATAAAAACTGAATTTAATGACAAAAATATGTTATTACTACCGTTTTGCCAATCGGGAAGTGAATATAATTACACTAGTTGTTCGTATATTGTTAACATTCAATTTAATGACGTAACAATTAATAAACTTTTATAGCAGGGGGCTATAAATTATTTTATTTTATTCTATTTTGTTTAATCAATGATTATTTACATTTTAGAAAAATGTTAACATTTATTACAGCTTCAGTTACCGATAAAAACACACGTATTTCAAGCAGTTTTATAGCGTAATTTAATGCGCTTGCAAGTTTAAAGTAGCGACTTGAAAGAAACTTCAGCAACATCAAAAAATAATAATATTTATTTAAGCGCTGATAGTATAAATTTCATAAAGTGTAAAAGTTAGATTGTAAATTTTCAACATTCAATATATGTAAACTTAAAGCTCGAACACACAGGACTGTTTCAGACTAGCGATAACATTACAAAAGTAGCTCTGACTTAAGAGTAACAACATCTGCTTGGCGAGCAGGTCTTTTGGTCCTATTTAGTTGCTACTGATAAGGTAATTGCTGTACGACTAGGGCGAATGCATGGCAGTCAGATTTTATATCAGCTTAAACTATTAGTTTCACTATCTTATCAACGGCTAGCGATTATGGAAAACAAAATTAATAATAGCAAAACAATCGCGACATGAATGTAGTTACACGTAGACTGTAACATTCATAACTATAACGGAGATAAAGAAAATACATTTAGTACTATAGTACACAATAGAAACTAATTAGTATTTTATAGCTGAAAACTCGTCAAGTCTTTAAAACGCTTTACTAGCTCATAAATTAATAATATTGCATAAATTAATGCAATTCACCCAATAGTGGTTCCTCAGGTATTGAATTTACCTTTGAAAATGGGGCCTAAATAGATAGAAATGCCAAGGAAATAGCTGTCTGGATGAAACGGCCTGCCTTAAAGAATGTAGCAGTTGCCCTAAATTAGAGATTAGAAAATGGATGAAAATTAGCTTCTATATGTTTGATTTTATTCACGGGTGTTTATTGTATCCCTGATCGGTTCCGGACTTTCAAGCATCATTAGAGATAGATTAATCAGTTTGGTCAAGTGATTTCGACTTCACTTCCGTCTCGCACACCATTATGACCGAATGACAAGTCGAAGATTGTTAATGCAGCACTGCGGACCTAACCAAATAGCCTCAACAAGTCCACTAATACTTCCTACCTATTTTGTTGGAGGGAAATTAGACTTTAAAAATCAATATAAGAACATTTGTATTGAAATTAATGATTCACATTGAAATGTATGTTTTATTCGTGGGTGTTGAGTTTATCAATTAACCAAGTAATGGCATCATAGATTTCCACTGAAATAGTTCCTGAATTATATTTATTCACACATGTTTTAATTTTTTAAAGGAATTGCAGTACGACTAGCCGAATGAATAGCAGTCAGATGAGCGTTTTTTTACATCAGTTTAAAAGATTAGTTTTACAATGTAATCAACGGCTACTTTATGTTATGTTTACTTATGTTTTCGAAAATAGAGAAAAGAGAAAAATATAGATGAATAAAATAGATAAAACACAGCCTCTAAGATACTTACATCCTTAATTTACGTCATTATCGTAAGCCGTGAACGTACTCACATATGCGGAACAAAATTTTCAGTTTCGCGTTCAAAAATTACGCCATTTTAAAAATAATTATAAACATTATCTATGTTAATCATTAGTATTAACATAATTTTGTAATCGTTCTAATGTGTATGAAACTAGTTCCAGTGTATACAATTTTTACAACATTGAGGATAAAATAAATATTTTTAAAACGACAGCAGAAATTAAATATTTTTAATTTTCAAGACCAAAATCTTCAAAAAGCTGAATTAAATAATCATTGATAGGCCACAGCCAAATGGCTAATTTGAGAAAACTTCAACATTCTATTATAGTACATCTAAAGTGGAGTACAATGACGTATTGGCCAACTTCATATTTTCCACTGTTCTTGAGTGATGTCACTTAATTATTATTTCTAAAAACATTACTTTTTTTTTGCAATAAAAATGTTATTACTCAGAAAGTTTTAGTCCGAATTCGATTCCGATGACATGGACAGAAAGACAGATAAATTTTCTAAAAATGGATACCATTTCGAAGTATAAGTTATTCTCCAAACATCCTCAATCTTTCTCCGAATGCTGGAAAAATAAAAGTTATCGAAATTTCTAAGAAAACTCATTAGGCTCTTATGTGATCATTATCAGACCTAGGTGCTGGCACTTTTTATAAAAGTTTCCTTGTTTAATGGGCTTTCAAACGGTGTATCAAACGGAAGAGGAAATGGCACATACTAACTGCACCACAAAGAAATGAAACTTCCAGAAATGGGACACTCAGAGAGATTAATGTTCAACACACTAAATATAATCAAAAGAATTGAAGATGCACTCATCTGTTTCTTTTCACTACAATGATATGTACGTACCAAATCAATTACAGCCAAAAATCAAATAAATTAAAGAAAATTTAAATCTAACATCTGCATTAAGTGCGGCTTAGGTAAATCCAGCGGCTTCCCCTTCCTTTCAAAATCCGTGCCGACAAGAGTTAGCCGGGGTGTTTCCACAATTACATCATTACGAACGCTGTGTTGACACTAAATAACGATCTGGAAAGCGGTACCAACAGCGGCCCTGCCAGGGCTAACATCGCCCTTCTGCTGGTGCTGTTTAAATATACCACCATCCTCAAAGGAATTACTTACGGCCGCCCTCCACAACTTCTGTTCTTTCCTCTTAATTTAATTTTCTACCCCCACACACACCAATGCTAACTACACACACACACACACACACACACACATCTGTAGTTTCGAGCTTACCCTAGATATATGTATGCACGCATCTATTGTCAGTTATTAATGAGCAAATATGGGGCATTCTCTCCCTCCTCTAGCAGGGATAAATTCCTGAAAGGAAGTTTTGCGGTATATTCAGATCCAATTAAGGACAAGTTCAACAAGGGGATATTTGAGCCAAATGTTCATGTAGTCATTAAAATGTAAACCAATTAATAATTAAAAAGCGCATACTATTCAACATGAAATAAACCGGTTTGTCGCAATCAGATCGAATTTCGAATGATGTGGGTTCGTCAGAGCGCTTTAACGGGGTGGTCTCGAAGTTAATCAGATGATCAGTCATGTCTTTTAAGTAGGATCGGTACTAGAACCGAGCAGATAATAGCAAATATAGGTAAAAGGAAGGAAGTGATAATGGAAAATCCAGTCCTTAGGAGTGCTGTGCCGTAGAAAATAAAAAGTGAAAATTTAGCTCTAACTTCGAAGGACTTACTACTTAGGTCGCTAAAACTTGGTCTCTAAAGGTAGCTTAAAAGTGAAGTGGAAAGTGTAGAAATGAACTAGGTTTTCATGAAAAGCAATAGCCAATCAATGCGGCAGGTCTTTTGAGTCTTTGAGGTGTAAGAAATTGTAAAGTCTGCTAGAAATTGAGGTTTAATCAAAAAATGGAACCAGTGAAGGCGACAGAGGCACAGAAGAGCTATTAGGGCGCTGAATAGTGAGCTGTGGGGCAGCGCAATTCGAAAATAAATAAAAAAAGGATCGAAGACGCGAAAGCGGGAAGTGTATGGAGTGATGAACCTGTGAATATTGACAAAAGGTCAGCGGAAATAGATAGAAATAAATTAATATGAACACTGTAAAAAAGTCCGGAACGAAAATACCCGATTACTAATGATGTGCAAAAGGATATCCTCAGAAAAAGACTCTTTAATGGTATGGTCATGTGAGACAAATGGAGGATGAAAGATAGCCGAAGGAAGTCCTAATGTGGTCTCTTTCTGGGAGAAATAAAAGGTAGAGTCCAAAGCCTTCTCAGAGGCTGGAGTTTTACAAAGGAACGTAACCTCGAGGATTAGTAAGTACAGAATCGGATGGTCTTGTGTGAAGGGATAAAGAGAAGCACTAATAAATGGAAATTCAAAATAAAAGGTCCCAAACATAGAAAAAAACATATTAATGAAGTCCTTTAGGGAAGTTTAAGGTCTCCCCACTTTTAAGCGGAAAACGTGTAAAATTATTAAAAGTAAAGAAAAAAAGATCTTTTGAAAAGGCAATTGTAGCTATCACGTCAGTTAACAACTTGCTTGGTGCTAATCACGATTAAATCAAAATTATTCCAAATGCTTTGAGCTGTTTCTATTAAATACTTCATACGCACAACGAAAACTACAGGTTTCTAATCTTACTGCCGGTTACTGAAGTGAAAATCTATTTCACGCTTTTAGTAATTGATCAAATAATGATAAAACTTCGAGGAACAGACCTAAAAATTGATTTTTGTTGATTAAGCTAAAATTTAATATTACAAGATCAAAGAAATAAATAAAGCAATGACAGGTTCTGGAAAAGTCTCTGTTCCAACGTGAAGATTGGACTTTATAGAAAATAAAGGCGTAACAAAGAAAAACCTGGGGAAAAATCAACTGATTGGAAAAGTGAAATATATAAAAAAAATCCTCTTTTTCATTCACTTCAGAGAGTTTATTTTCTTTAATTTTTTTTTTTGTATTTATAAATCACGAGTTTAGGCTACATGAATTTTCAGAAATAATTTCAACAATTATAAATTGTATTAATCTCCACAGAAGAGGAAAGGATTGTAGCATGAAACTTAGATGCTCTGATGGAGCATGGAGGATGTGATCAACATTGTAAGGTCAGCCTTGCCTAAGACGCAAAGAGATTGGTCTATGCAGACCCAGAAGACCCGCAATAACCAAGGTCTATGTTTGGTCTTCCAAATAGGTCTTCTTATTTTGGGTTCTAAATGTTCATTTTTTATGCATAAATTTCAGAAGAATAGATTTTAAGAATTTAGCAAATGAATAATTTTGATATGACCGTTAGCATTTTCAAGTGAGTTCCTTTTTTTAAAAAAAAACAATGCATACACAGCGATAAAAACAAAAAATCACTCGTATTTGCCTGAAGTTGTTTCGGGCATTGACACAACCAAAGCACAGTTCAACTTAGTTTGTGTAATAGTAATTAAGTTTCTTTAAACTTAAGAGAAAACAACCTTCCTGTAAAAGTATAATGTAAAGATTTTATGAGTAGAAATAGAGCAAAAAAGAAAATAGAACCAACAATGTACATGTTGGAATCGTTGGAGGTTGGTTAAAGGGTGCGACCAGATAAGACAGGGGAGCGAATTAAAGGAAGTCCAAGTTAAGTGTAGAACATTTCCAACATATATACGTCTTGTTTACAAGAAGCTAGAAGCGATAAGAGAAGTCAGTTAATGATTGTGAGGGTCTAGTAAGCACTACCGCAAGATGGCTGGGTCCAATATTGGGAGTGGGGAAGACGCACTAAGTGTGTATTTGTGTGCGTGTCCCAGATATTATCAAAAGGTTAGTCCAAAGAAACTGCCGCCTATCTTGTACAGTAGTTAATGGTAAACGCATGGGGAGAAGCCCAGATTTCAGTTCCTTTAACAGTACGACATACTCCCATTACCTCTACTTCTCTCCACTGGGCTACAGCTCCAGAGAAACCTCACTCTCTTATCGGTGCCTAAATCCACTAGATCTACTTAAAATATTCACGCGTGCACTGCCAGGCAATGTTATTAGAAGAGATGGAAGTGAACAGCATCCCGACTACACACACTCCAGCAACTCTCAGTTAGCCCCACGCCCCACTCTCTCTCTCCAACTGTAGTCGGCTGTGGCTTAAATCTCGGTAATAGGTGGTAAATTTTGTACAAGCTCTAAAAAGACGGTTAGATTACAGGACAGGAAATTAAGGTGAACCTCAGTTGGTAATACTGGTGATGTGGGTAATCCAGACCACAAATTTCACCGCAAAACATCCTAAATATTTATACCAAACTTCTTCTTGCCGAAATAAACATTTCACACATTGTAATACAGCTGTACTGTTGGAAAATTATACGAAAATTGAAAAGCTCACTTTTATTATTCTGCTCGTTCATTAAAAACACGTTAAAATTTATAGCAAAGGAAATTAACAATGTTCTCTGGAATACGGGATTACATTAATGGTCAATCTGAAGCATGAACAATGATTATGAAAAGGGCCTTGCACAGAGTATGTACCAAAGTACTAAGAATGGACAGCATCATTCCATCATCCTGTACCGAAAGAAGATGGTGCACTGTCAGTTTTACTATTTTTGTACTTTCAATATTTCTTCACGTCTTTTAACAACTACATTCATGTAACGTTTTGTTCTTCTCTTGTGATTCATTAATCCAAAAGGAACAAAGATTATTGCCAATTTCAGTCATAATTTTTCAATAGGTCTCGACGAGGTGCGAATTTGCAGGATAATATCCTGAATTAAAGAATATTTTTCGAAAAAAAAAATCTGCAAATTTTTTGATCTGTTTTTAGAAGAGTTTTGGGAATTATCTGGAAGCAAGAATTTGATAAATATGACAGCAACAAGTTTTAAAGCGATGGAAGAAAGATTGCACTAACAAAAAAATGCCAAATTAGGCGAAAATTTCTTGGACCTGAAAAATGATCACCAAATTGCCGAATTTGGTAGCTGGAACCTTTTTGGATAAAGTGAGATCTAGAATTTATTGCCCAGTAATAAAAGCAAAGTCTTGGAGAATGCGGACGAAGCAAAATTTAATAAAAGGATTGCAAACATAGATTTAAGTAATATCTTTGATTTTATTCGACGTCGCTCGCTTGTTTATTGTATAAACAATGACCTGACTATAAACAAGACTGGTTTCGGACATTCAAAGGTAGATTAATCAGTTTGTTGTAGAGACCTCGCGTCTCGCCCTACACTGCCAGCTAGTCAGCAACAATAGCCAATAGTAAAAATAGGAGATTTGTTATCAGTTTTAGTTATACAGATAAAACTTTTCGCTAAGCAGAGAATAAAGATAATCAACCGAATATTTGAGAAGATTACCGTACGCCAGCAAATGTCAAAGAAGGTTATGGATAAAGCGGGTTGTTTTAGGAGTGAAAAAGCTCTTGGATTCGTGTGATGATCATTAGGGCGGATAAAGACCTTGCTTAGCCTTGGAAACTGAAAGGTTGCGCATTGAATTGTCAAGACTTGTGCGCTCCGTGAAGCTAACGACCTTTCGCGCCGTAATTACCATCATCCACATCTATACAGTGACAGCTGTTCGAATTGAAACACATTAATTCTGGTTTACACCAACCATCCTTGCCTTTAAATTGATCGAATGATTGAATATTGAGCATAAGTATAAAGTATAATTAAATATTAATAAAATATTGAAAAATTTAAACAAATGATTTATCTAAAGAAACACCAAGATGTTTTTTCTCATTGGTTTTCTTTAAAAAATAAACTTTTTTTCCCCCAGAAAGTCGGGAAATAAGTGGAATAAGAGAATGGAGAAATGAGTAAACGGGGAAAAAGAAGTGCAGCCGCGGCGCCACCCTCGAGAAAGGAAGATCTTATCGCAGTAATTGATTTCCAAGCCCTGGTCTTAAAGGAGCCCGACTTAATTGAAAGGCATGAAGTTTTAGAGATTTCCGAATGTTGAAAAAGTAGCTGATTCACTCTATTCTCTCCGTTATATTTCTGTTTTACAATAACTATAAGAAGAAAATATATTTTGAAAAACGAAAAATAAAAAACTTGGTAAGCACTGACATTAGAATCGTCAGACAAAGAACAGCGTTCTTCTGCGAGTTTTTCCCGAGAATAAATGTTGAGGTTCTCTGAATGCAAAGTGGTGTAATTTACGGAACAGATACCTACAAAGGGAAAATCGCAAAAAATTTACCACTATTGACGTTCTCTCCATCAAGATTCTTTCAATCGTAATTGCCTTTTCTGATTTCACTAAAATTGCTCTAAAGATTTAATTTACCCTTCATAAGGGCGCATCACTTGTGTACGAAACGTTTTCCCAGAAAGCATTGTTTTTTAGGGCGATATAAGGAAATTCTGCTGTTAAAAATCCCTTTTTCAGTACAGTTTTCAATTCCGCCACGTTTACATCACCACAAAATTTAATAAATATTTCTAGAAACCAAAGGACTAAGTAGATACTCGTTTAAATTTTTGGAATTCTCTTTTTGAACTGTAAGAGGTACGAAAGGAAATTGTTAATAATAGATACTATTCCTATTAGAAAATGGAAAAATAAAGTTTTTGGATTTTAAGAAATGTGGGTGCCAGGGGAGTTTCTCTCCCCTAATTCCATTGAGGGAACTAACAAGATTAAAGTACGTGGATTAATCACCTCATGACGCTGTAGAGAATTCTTCTCTACGAAATTTTCGTATATAAAACTGGTATTAAAAAAAAAAAAAAATATATACAGGGTGATCTATTTAAAACGCACTAATCGCTAATAACGTTTTAGCAAAGCGGAATTCCGGAAAAACCCACGAAGTAAACTATGTTTTTTTTTTAGTCTAGTTTTCAAATTTTCCACCCCCGATGCTGTATCTTCATTTTTGGCGGAGTTACGAGCAAAAACCTGATTGGGGTAAAACTACACTTTACGTAGTATGATCGTATGACTACACTTTAAAAAAAGTATGATGATTTTTTAAGTAATAAGAATGACTGCAAACGCGGGATTCGAACTGGGGATCTCTCACTTACAAAGCCCCGCTCTTGACCACTAGACCAACACCCTGGCAAGATATTCTTACCGTAATCATAGGTGAAGAAGTCTTGCATACTGGGGTGCATTAAAATGATGTGATGATTGCTTTTATTTGATTATAAAACAAATTTATCCCGATTCACCCATAACCATTACATTGTACTACATATTTTAAAATTTTCAATTATTATTATTTTTGTTCTTTGCGTCCCAAATAACATTTTTTGCGGTCAGAGGACCTTCCAAAGCGTGTATTGAAAACCGTTCACGAATAGATAAAATTGTAACTTTGATCTTAAATATCTCGACAAATATTAGGGACATCAAAACGGGGACAAAGTCATTTTTCACAGTTTTCATAATCACTGTCAAAACCAGTGGTCCTTATGTAACCCCGACCAGGTTTTTGGCCGTAACTCTACCAAAAATGAAGATACAGCTTCAGGGTGGAAAATTTGAAAACTAGACAAAAAACATATATCGTTGTTTACTTCGTGGGTTTTTTCGGAATTCCGCTTT
This sequence comes from Rhodnius prolixus, assembly GCF_049639745.1. Lineage (NCBI taxonomy): Eukaryota > Metazoa > Arthropoda > Insecta > Hemiptera > Reduviidae > Rhodnius > Rhodnius prolixus. The sequence goes on along the minus strand of NW_027411581.1, from coordinate 29,779,324 downwards.
CCTAAAAAGTTATTAGCGATTGGTGCGTTTTAAATGGATCACCCTGTATTTATAAAACCCATCAAATCATCATTCCACTGTTGGCTAGTGTAAAGCATAATTCGTCTCAAAATATCATTAAATGAATTATAAAAACTTTATGACTTTAAGGTAATAAGTCTTCGAACCACAAACAATACGATTGCCATAACACCTCTTCAATCTCCAAAATACAAAAGAAAATCCAAATGACTCCATTATTGTGGTAACTACTACTTCTAAACCACAATGAGGAGTAGAACGATGAAAGATGATAGCGAACTGCTGGAGATGACCACTAAAAACCTCTACCGGAATTACCGCTCGCTGATCAAGAAAGTCGTATCGTTTTCCATTCATTTGGTCTTCATGATTACATTGGAACTGGTAACCAGAGATGGTGTATATTAGTTAACGAGAAAGATATAGAGGAAGATGTATATTTGGGTTGGCGGCGGTGGTCAACCAATTCTGGCGTGTTGGATTACCTTGCGGTCTGGCTAGCCTGCCTCCACACACGACGCCCCCCGCGCCATCTAACAGCACATACTGGTCAGAGTCAGCTCTTTCATTCAAACCAATTGCATTTAACAACTGACGGATAATTTATCGATTACATAGGGCAGAGGTTAGGCAATAAAATAAGGCGCCGAGAGTAATGAAAACATGCCCCAACTATTTATAACCCACGCTAAAAGGAGAACAACATGCCTTCGGTTTAACTAACCAGCTGTAATTTTTTTGTTTTTGTTTTTTTAATAGCACCCTATATCAGGATGAAATATCACGACGAAGTTAAAATAAAGAACAAACAAGGTTAACGTAATTTCTAAAGTTTAAGACTTAAAATAATTCATTGTAAGTTTGATTATAAGGAATTCGAACTAAGTGTAAATAGTTCGGCAGAAATTGTAAATAAAATAACGGTTAAGGGCCAGCTAACATTTTGAATTGTAAATAAAAATCCAGAACGAAAAATCACCCGACTTATTGACAAATTCAACGCTAATCCTGAGTTTACCCAACATGTTTAACATGATTTACGCTTCAAGAAATTAAATGGGACTAAGTAAACCAATCTTACTGCACCACCGCAGAGTCAACTTTTATTCTAGGCTCCCAAAAATTAGTTCTATGCAAGCAACACAATATGAATTTTGGATAGATTTCTAACAGACAGACAAAGATATATTGTAGTTTCTTTGTAAAAACTACTTTTTCGGACTCATCGGACCTCAAAGCGGATATTTCCGCTGAAGACTCAAAATAGGAGAAAGTAAATGATGCTTTAAATAATAAGTTAAACTTACCGTAAACGGTGAGCAGAGCGGGGTCACTAATGCGGCGCGCCGCAATATTCTCGGCCACGCAGGTGTAATTAGCGGTATCCTGCAGTCGTGCCTGACTCACCAGCAAGTGTCCTTCCGATGACACAATAATGTTGGTGTCCGGTTCCAGCGGAGCGCCGTTCCTCAGCCAGTACACCCTGGGCGGAGGAACTCCGACAGGAGGATGACACCGCATCTCTGCCTGATGGTCCACTTCTACTCCTTGGGAATATGGGGGCGATTCGAACTGTTTCTTTAAATCTGTAATCATAAAACATTAAGAATATCGTTAGCAACTTACTAAAAATAGAAAGGTGAAATGTTGTAGCCACTGCTACTTACAACAGTTTGCATGTTCTCCACATGCTATTCATGCATAGGGAAATAGGTTTACTAAAATAGAATCATTAATTCATGAACAACGAACATTCAACAGCGAAGAAAGTGCTATTTATTCAAATTACTAAAGTGTGCTTACGTCACGCGCATAAGTAAAAATAGCCCCTAAATACCGTGGTTCACAAAGGGTCAAAAGTTTTTACCGCTAAAGTACAGTTGGCAAAACCGTATATTACTTCTACCTTGCAGGGCAAGGTAAATTACCCAACTTAATTTTACAAGAAATGAATAACGTACGAATGAACAGAGCTCTTAATCAGTATCAATATCGTATCAAAGTATCCAAAATATAAAAAAAATGTTAAACAGAAATTATTTAGCACCAGAAAATGCAGACACATCCAGATGGCACAAACCAATCTTGTCAAATTTAATCTTCGGTCGTATATTTTTCGACAATCTAAGAAGAAAATACATTTTTGAATTACATTTAAAGGTACGAGCGGGCTGTGGATCTGGAAGTGCTCCATATTTCTCTTTAATCAACAATTTCATTAAATGTATTGTGAAGCAATTAGGAAATCTGCATTATTTTCTAGCTACCCAACTTTGTTAAATTTTTAATGACCTTTTTTATTTTAAATTAATGAATTAATATCATAATTTTTTCATCGCATTTCATTTGTAAATGTAAACTTCTTTTTTCTTAAATTATTTTGTATTAAAATACTGCAGCATCTCCTCTTCGATCATATACTGAGAGAACCCAATAACCCTTTCTGCAGGAAATTCATAATGAAAATCAACCTTAGCATTCTGCAACTGTAAGAGATGCCCAAGCGATGACTCAGATTGCTTTTAGTTTAAATTATTTAACGTGTAAAGTAATCACTCCTTTCACTTATATTCTTTACTATATTTCCGGGGCTTCTAAGGTTCTTACGCAGGGTTGCATCAGAGGCAACAGCCTGACTCCTACCGTTTTGTGGAATTACAGTACTTCTTGTATAAATCAAAAGAATACTATTTTTAATTCATAATAGAGAATATGCTAGCTAATGAGATACTTCCCAAAAGTAGAATGCGTTATTGGCACCTATTGCAGTGCACTGCTAGACAGTGTTCCCTAGTTACAGACAACACTGTCCATCACCGGGCAGACAATTTACTGTAAGAAGCTCCTACGAAGAGAAAATCTAAGAGTCAACAGCAGGATTCGAACCCGGGACCTTGGCATGGGAATCCAATACGCTAACCGCATAGCTAATCCCTCCCCTATCTAAAAAGGAGGTGATATTTAAAAAATGCGAAAGGACCGAATGAAAAATGAAAATGTCAGGTAAGAAATGGGAGTGACTAAATGGATGGAAAAGAGGATAAGAAGAACACGTTACGATGGTATGAACATCGAGAGGATGACAACTCGGTAGATGGCCAGAGATGATGGATCTCCAGCGGAATAAAGAACGAGGAAGACAGCGATAGGAGAGGATGGCAGAATCGGGAGCTACAAAGGGAAGCTCTAAGCGCAACCTGTAGTAGGCTAATTTCCGATCAAGTAAGATATACCGTCATTCACTGTGAGCTCAACAAATAGCTGTGAGCCAATAAAGTTCCTATGAAGCTGGGAACTGAAGCCTTTCTAGAAAGGCAACATTCATCATGTTCGGTTACAGTTGGGCTGACCGTGTATTATCGGCAAAGAGTGTTTGCAATCTGCTTGTTCCCACGGTCTTGATATGTACGTAGTGGTACAGCAAACCTGTTAAACACAATAAAAACTCAACTTATAGCTTCTTTTCTGCATTTAAGTTAAACAGAAAGCGCAGCAATTTAAAACACTAATATCAAGTTTTAAGACGCAAAGGTTGCAAAACAAGTGCCAGCTTTGCGCGGATCTTTTCATTTTTCCGCGAACATACAAGAAGACAAAAAAAATACAAATAAAATAACAGAATGAAAAAGAAAGAGCTATGTAGCATGAAGTGTAGTGTAAAAGTGGACGGTGTGTATGTAACACGTAGAATCTGAAGTGGGTGGGTAATGTGGCTGGGAGGCTGGAGAGTTGCAGACTGAATGAGTGGGTGGTAACTGCTCTCAACTGCACGCGCCGTCACACTGCACAAAAGGAAGGAAAAAAAAATATAGTCGTTGACACAGATGTGAATGAAGTTTAAACGGTACTCGAGATTATTCGCCTCATTAAGAACATAAAGTGGGCTAAAAGGAAGCGAAAGGGTCGGGGAGTAGGCTCTTTCATGTTGTGAAGGGTTCGTGACATTCACTGGCTACGGGCAAAGGGTAACAGTCAGCAAATGTGAACTCCAAGGGGGGCTAAATCGGGGTGGACACCTATTTTCGCTCACTTCTATCCTCAAGCTTCCAACTCACGAATTTTCTCGGTAACTCCGAGAAAAATGTACAGAACAATGCAACTGAACAATGTACAGTTTGTAACCGTACATTTCAATGAAATATAATTTTACAAGGAAGACTACCTCTACTAGAACGTAGAAAAATAATAAAACAATACTCAAATCTATATGTCAGTAATGTATATATACGAAATTAACAGAAAAGCCTTGGGAGCCAGAAACCACACTTGCGTAAAGAGGTACCTCCTGTTGAGGAATTTTATTCAAACTCCAGCACAACAATGCACGAAAGTACATTCCAGGAAAGTGGCACTTCTGTTAAATTATTAAATATATTTGTTCAATGGGAGTATGTGATTATAAACCTTGGGTTCGCTAAGCCCAAATTGTTGTACGTATAAAAAAATATCTCTGTGACATGATATATAATGATGTGATTCAGTCTGGGATACTGGCTAGAACATCAACAACCCTGAAGAAGTAGCTTCTATGTGAAGGTATCTGGAAAGCTTAAAACGAATGATCCCCTCAAAATGGTTTCAATTTTTTTAATCCCAAAATCTCTCCATTCAGATTAAGGTGTTTTTTTTAAAGTGGTTTTTATTTAGAAAAAAGTTACTTAAAAGCTAATTGTTGGGTTTCTCTCATTCCAAGTTATCAAAATGTCAGTCCAAATGTAGAGTTAGAGAGCTCTCTAGAGTCATTCCACGAGAAAGAAACCCAAAAAACTTTTGGTGATTCCCACCTGGAATTGGCCCGTTCTTCTTTAGTGTTAATATTTAATTAATTCCAGTTGTCAGTACTTATTTTGGAATTTATTGGGTGTGGGCAAAATTGTGAGGAAGTGCGGCTTGAAAAAAAATCCATTCTGATTAGAGACTAATGGCAAAATGCAAATCGAAGTCATTTGATGGTTGATACAGAGTACACATGACAGTGTTACTATCTATTTGAAAGATTGGTGTGTGTGTGTGTGTGTGTGTGTGTGTGTTCGATTCAATTGGCACTGGAAATTTCCAGAGAATACATTAGCGTAAATTAAGTGGAGGAAAACGCGAAAAATGACGAATGCAAAGAGAACATAGTGACACTTTGACACAGGTCAATCAGTACAGCAGTATGTATATGCAAAGTGGATAAAAAAGATATGAAAGGGCGGAAGTTAGGTAGATAGACCCTGTTTTTGTCCACTCGGCCCTTCGTTAAATAATGTAAGTGGCCGCCTTTGATAGGCTAGTTGTCATGGCGACATCAGAGGCTAGACAGGAACGGTTTGGTGATCAATTGGACACCCCAGTTGATCGATTCCCTCGTATTTCCTACTATAACATAATCATATTCCTAATGTTTAAGCAATATTACTAACGATGCAAGTATTTTCAAAACCGCCCGGATAGAGCTGTGTAGTAATACACGTGTATATCGCAGTTGCGCAGAACACTAATGCTTGCATCACACATATGATTCTATTCATTGAGAATATGCATGATACAGAATCGTCAAGGTAATGGAAATAACATATGTAGAAACCAACAATCGTAGGCATTTTTCTCATTCAATTTAAAACTATTTGCTAAATAATATTCACAGGGAATTGGTTTGTTATAAAAATATGTTCGGGTGTTATGGAGCAGACACCTGGGTACCTCTAACAGACTAGTTTTTGAAAGAAAGAGTGTAAGGAGTATTTCTGGCTGAATGAATAAAGAAGGCACGCGCCTATGCGGAACAAGTCTCTGATCGAGAATATATTAGGAGACGAAGAGAAAGTTGGACAGTTAAAGAGGGCTAGGACATGTGAAAAGAATGCCAGAATGTTGCATTCAGAGAATTAGCAGAAGAAGAGGTAGACTTAAGGCATAGTGAGATAGTATAGAGGGAAGCTGAGATTCTGGAAGAAATAACCTGGAGATGGTGGAGCCGACGGTGGTTGGGGTTTGCCAAGCCAAAGGGCCATGTTGGCCGGTAGCACACATGACTAGGTAGGAAGTAATTCATGTTAAAGTATTTTTCTTCTAAACTTATAGTTGAATTGATAATTTATATTCTTGGATAATTGATCACCCAAGAATATCTTAAAACTGAATTTACTCACATCATAAAAGTGGTTAAGCACTAATTTAACTGATGTTACGAAACCCGAAAGCCGTTTTCGGTAAAACTTCAACGTTAGTTTTAAATTAATTAATACTTTTTTTTTATAGATTTCTAGCGAAAAATTCGAATTGGTTCCAGCCGGTGATTTTTTTAAAATTTGGAATCTCGTTAGTCAGTCGGTAAGCAGAGTGGTCCAGTCACTCTTATTCCAACTTCACCTGACTAGATCCTCAATGGTAAATATCTTGTAACTGGCCTTCAGGATGGGAGAACACTTTCCAAAAACGATGCACAGACTCTCCCATCTCATTCTCAAGCCATGTACAGAAATCTTCGGGATCTTCCTTCCGAAAGCATTCAAGTGCTCAGCCACAGAAGTGCTACCAGTCACCGCACCAGAACTCTTACATGCTTCTTTCCCAGATCAGACAGAGTGCTTCCGCGAACTTCCTAGGCCTCCTGACATCCTGTGACCTCCATCCAAAGTCTCTCTCATTCCCTTAGCCTCCATTTCTAGATAATCCCGCAACTATATCGCTTCATCATTGCCAAGGCAGGTTCGGATCCATATAACAGAGAGCTAAACCCTTCCCTTGCAACTTCATTAGCTTTTTTTTTTTATCGCCCGTAAAATTCAAACTATCATTTTTGCAGCTTGGCTACTTTTGTGCTACGCTATTTAAGCAAACGCAAGGAAGTATCAAACGGAAAAACCCATGGTACGAAAATTATTTTCTTTTAAAAGATGCTCAAAATTTGGGTAGGTGGGCTACAGTCTTTCAAACAAGAATTGTTTCTGTATTTGAGCCACAATAGGCTGGTTGGGTTGAGGCGCATAGACTGATTATCATCTCCACGGCGTGTGGTATTACAAGCACCAGTCGATTTGTGTGGTATGTTTGTTATCCCAATACAACTTTGCCCAACTGAAAATACACCTCACTTAGGCAGATTATCTCTCCATTCCATTATCCAAGCGGTTTCTTCCTCATCCAAGTGGAATCTGGAAACAGACTCTTGAAATGATGGTCCCTGATATTTTATATAATAGATTGCTAATAATAATAAAAATGATATAATAATATTATTTGCGTCATTTATCAAAATACACTACTCTAATCTAAATTGGATATTTAGATACTTAGTTACTTTGAAATTAGAATTAAACCCGTTAGTAAAATACTTCAAGAAACAAAACATGTTGAATCAGTACGGGCAACTATTCTAAAGTACGAAAGAAACATGCTGTTCATTACGGAAGAGGAACAAAGAGGTATAAATCACGAATCAATTTCTTTAGGCCGGGGTTACTAATTCACCCACTAACCAGCCAGCAGGACCGTTAACAACTTACCGATCTGTATTTGTAAATATCTCCACTTTCACTAATTTATTACCTATTTATCCAAGTAACTGGCTTTATTTCACTTTTAAAAATAACTAAACTAACCGATTTTCAAGAACGTGATGAATTTCAGCCATCAATTAATTAAGTTCGACATGCAGGGTGGTCTGTGGATTTAAATAAAGAACCTACTGCTTTTAGAAAATTTTTCAGATCATTTATCTTTAAATTGTACTCTCCTTGATAGTTGTAGACACTTCTGCCAGATCATTAGAACCAACAGCTTTCTTAATGCACAGCCGATCTTCGGAAGTGTCCTCTAATCTCAGAAAACACTGTCCACCAGTGGCACCTACAAAGAATAAATTCCAAGGACAGCTAGATGGATTTGAACCTGAGATTTCCAGAAGGAATTGATTGCTTTAACCATTGAGTAGTCCCTACACATCCTGTGGGTACTAGTTACCTGAACTTCTACAAAGTTGATGGCGAAAAAAATGAATAGAACTAAAACAGTCTGTCCGGAAATTATTGCGATTTTATTTTAAAGATCGCCAATAATATTTTAAACTAATTTCTCGAAAAACTGCATTTTATAGCAAAGAATAGTTCAAGTGCTGGCCAAAGGGTTTCAGAAGGGTGAGACATGGGACGAGTACAGGCATTAATAGCTACTAAATCAAAATAAATTATTTCTTTAAGTGCTCGTTATTTGGTGGTTAAAAACATATTGAAAGTTATACAGAGAGAAGTATATCCTTAAAAAAAATCAGATCATATTGAGTTGCTGATGACAATGTTAAACAGTAAATCTGAAACGCAAATTAAAAAATTCTCAACAGCAATAAGAAATTGCTTCTAGATATTGCGTTATACAATAAAAGTAAGTAACAAGTAACATTTAAGCAGGATACTAGTATTAAATATATTCAACATGAAGACGATATTAAAAACTGGGTGTAAAACAAAGGAGAAGAGAAAAGAGATGGTAAAAAAAGTATGTTAATAATGATTAGCAGGAGCACAGGAAAGAACTTTGCGGCGGGTTACTCAGCCTTTTGAAGCAGGAAGTGGAAATGCCGGCAACTGTGGGTATTCCAAACGACCCCACATTGTTTTTGCAGACTTCATCCATTATTCAGCAATTTCCTAACGGTTAGGTAAAATGTATATTTATTTGAGAATACAGACAAGTGAATATAGGAGTCTGCACCATCCACATCGAATTTGGTATACACAAAGTTTGAAAATCAAATTGTCTTTTCTTTTTTTTTAACGTTGATCACTGGGTTCAGTATTTTGGCAAACAAAAAATTTAAGATAGTAAAAAATTTGTCATCTCTCACAAGACTTTTAACATTAAAATATTCAATTATTACAAACATCTACATTCTAAAACTACCCATTTCACCGAAATAGGTGACAAACCTACCCTCATTCACGTCGAACATCTTTACAAAAAATTAGCTAAAAATATCATTGAAATAAACGCTACGTATCTACATTTGCGTAATGAATTTACCGTAACCAAAATATTTATCTCGTTTTATTACGAAGCGCTTAGCCACTTCAACGCTGATCTGTACTGCCTGACATTCGGAGCGTATTAAGGTTAAAATATTGTGCGCCGCATTGTAATGAGTTTCGTGTCCTCCAATGCGGCTGATATTATCGTGTCACCATTTTATAAAGTGGCAAGCCATGAATCGCCGCTTTATCATATTTAGTTCCTGGTCGCTCGTGACCCGGGCCAGCCATAACAACAAATGTGGGTTTGCACACAGGAATTGCGTAAAAATAAAGTGCATACATTGATGGCATTTTGGAAATATTATATACTATAGTGAATATTATAATTTTAGACATAATAATGTACAAGGGAAGGGATTAGCTATGCGGTTAGCGTACTGGACTCCCACGCGGAGGTCCGGGTTCGAATCCAGCTGCTGACCCTTAGATTTTCTCTTCCTAGGAGCTTCTTACAGCTCACGTCTGGTGATGAACAGTGTTGCCTGTACCGAGAGAACACTGTCCGGAGGCCGGCAGTGCACTGAAAAAAGCTCCGGACGCCAATAACCTTAGATGTTGACGCGCCTTAAACCATTAAATAATAATAATAATAATGGGCGCTAATGACCTCAGCAGTCGATGCGCCAAAAAATAAATAAATAAATAAAAATAATAATAATAATGTACATCAAAAAGCGTAATTTGGCCATAAAGTTTAGTAATCTGCAGCCTTCGATGCAAACGTGCAAAAAATTTGCCAATGAATGCTGGCAGTAAGTTAATTTAAACTAAAATAAAAATACTTCTGAAGACCGTACCGTTTGTGTGATACCTACAGAAGAATACTTTGATTCATTATTGGAAATCCATAAGGGAATTAGATTCAGCCGTCTAGCTATGTACTCGCAGCAACATATTTGACATCCAAAAAAAAGACAGAAATATTAGCTTCCTTTCTTCTATTTTGCAGTTTTCTATCTGGCCATCCATTATGTCCAGTTTTTAGTTTGGATTTGCAAATATAAGTTTCAATAATGATTTAATTAATTCAACTCTAAAATAATTCTTAAACAAAAGTTAAACTAGAGAAAATTATTATTATGGATGCGTTCTCATCTGTATTCGTTCGCTCCCTAAAATTTTTCCAGTTCGCTGCCGGCCTACACAATGTTTTCTCGTTACAAACAGCCCATCGGCGGAAGAGAAAATCTAAAGCCCCTACATTTGAACTTAAAAACTACCGTAGAACGAATTGAAAGAAAAATGATCAAATATCTTTGATTTTACCCATCGCAGTCAATTACTTGTATACCTTGTAGGTTTCACACTTACATCCATTATTAAAGATATATAATCAGTTTAGAGATTTCGACTTCACTTACGTTACCGTCTCACTCTACAATCAAGGTAATCATCCAGCACGGCGGACCTAACCACATTTTCAATAGTAGCTTGGCGTCGTAGAATATGATTAAAGAAGTCAAAAGTATAAATGAAAAGTCTAAATTTAATTTATTTATTAGGCGCTCAGTTAAAACGACTCTAAATCCTAAGAATAGTCTAATTTCTTTTTTGTTTTAAATAAATTAATATAATACAACCGTTTCGTTGGAATTCTTTCACCAGCTCTTTCAAGTTGGAACTAATTTCACAGCTATTACCATAAACATTAATTTCTGTCCCCTGCAATCACACACGAACAAAGGCAATCCCAGCGTCTTCATTAAAATAGTTTTCTTCACTTACATTTGTGATATTATTCTTAACTTTGACGTTTCATCTGTTTACACGGAGGTAAAATAAGAGAAGACATCTTTCTATATTACCTAAATTGTTTCATTTACTAGAATTTCTATTTTGATTATTTTTAGCAGCTTTAGCTTCTAAAATTAGAAGTTAGGGCAAAGTTCAGATCCTTATGTTCGCATAGGAGCGTCTATTCGAAATCTTCTTTGAATAAAACTTTCAAAAGTTCAATTTCAGTTCAGTGTCTTCACAAATATAGAACTAAGTTTCGTCTAATTTTTACCCCCTGCAAATGAGGCAACAATTCTAAGACAGAGGAATTATTACTTAAAATCGTGCAACTAAATCATGTGTTGAAGTAATCAAAAACTCATTTGTTTGGTCCATCAACCTAAACGACTAAAAGTTTAAGTTTATTTTGAAGTTGAATGTTGTTTCGTGAGATCTGGGTTTAAGGTATCTGACATTGATTGGTGATCTTTGAATTTAGTTTAACCAAGGTATAGAAGGCAGGTAGATTGTCAGGTTCTGATTTTGGGTGTTATGGTTGGTTTTAACTTTTTTTATTTATATCATAATATTTAAATCAGTTAAATAAAGTTATTGTGATTTATAAACAAAAAGTGAAGGCTAACGTGGAGCAGTTGGCCAGAAGCTCGAAAACTAAACTGCTAAGAAGTAATATCGAAACGAACAGAATGATTATTATCGAATCTCAAAATAATGTTACTCTCACTTGCGGAAATTTTTCAAATAATACAAGTGCAAGAAAAGTACTTTTACGGAATCTTAAAGTTTTTTTTTTTTTTTTTTTTTTTTTCACTTTATTTTTATATTTACAACTGCAACAATTGTTGCACCAAGTAAATCTGATCTTATTGGTTCAGTTCTCTTGAAAAGTCATGGTTGGAGCAATCACCCACTGGCGAAACTCCTTCACAATGATTTAATCATAACAGATCTCTAGGCCATTTTCGCTTCAGTCGACGAGGAGGATTGTCTGGAAGGTTTAGAGAGGAGAGTTGTTGGACAAGAGGATTAGGATGGAGAGCTAGGAGGCTGTGAAATTTACGGTAGCGAGACTTTATTAGGTCAGTGACGAAAGGGATGTGAAGGTCAGTATGTATTGTAAGGTTAGAAATGTAGTAAGGAGCATTCAGGATTTTCCGAAGGATTTTAGACTGTAGTGTCTGCAGGCGTTTGGAGTTAGAAGGTTTGGTTGAGCCCCACACTTCAGCTCCGTATGTCCATATGGGTCTTAACAGTGTTTTGTAAATTGTCAGTTTGTGGTTCAAGTCGAGTTTGGATCTGCGGTCAAGTAGTCTAGTAAGTAGCTTGTAGCGTCTGTTCACGTCTTGTCGTTTCAGTCGAGTATGTGGGTTCCAGGTGAGTCTCTTGTCAATGTACAGTCCTAAGTATCGTACTACGTCAGCTGGAGGAATCGTTACACCGTTCAGTAGAACTGGTGGACTTGCAGATTTTCGTAATGTAAAAGTAATGTGCACTGATTTTTGTTCATTAATTTTTATTTTCCATTTTCGGAACCAGGTTTCAAGAAGATTTAAATAGATTTGAATGTTTTGAGTGGCTTGCACCGGATCGGAGTGGGAAGAAAGTATGGCAGTATCGTCAGCGAATGTTGAAACTATTGTATTTTGAGATAGAGGTAAGTCAGCAGTGTATATTAGAAAAAGAAAAGGGCCTAGAACGCTTCCTTGAGGGACTCCAGCTTTTATGGGTATAAAGGATGAGAGGGCCTGCCCTTGACGAACGCGGCAGTAGCGATCGGTTAAATAAGATTTTAAGATCAAGTAGTAGGTGAAAGGAAGATGATTTTTAAGTTTGTGCAGTAAGCCCGAGTGCCAGACTCGATCAAAGGCCTGAGCCACATCGAGAAAGACACCCGAACAGTACTGTTTACGCTCCAAGGAAGAGGATATGGTATCTACCACACGGTGCAGCTGTTGAGTTGTTGAATGAAATGCGCGGAAACCAAATTGATGTTCAGGCAGCAATTCCTCTATTATAGGGATTAGACGCCTTAGCAGAAGCTTCTCCAGTATTTTCCCTAAAACAGGTAAAAGGCTTATTGGACGATAGGAGCTAGGTTGCTGTGAAGGTTTATTGGGTTTCAGTATCATTTTCATTATGGAGTATTTCCAGAGCATTGGAAAGTAAGTCGTTCGTAAAACTGCGTTGTAGATGTAAGTTAGAAAGAGAATACCACTTTTTGGTAAGTTGCGTAAAAAAGCGAATCTTAAAGTAAAAATCAAATTTGAAGTTCCTACAAGTTTTCGTTTCTGAGTTAAGTTGACCACGCAAACTACAGACAAACTGACAGTTTTCTGTTATGTTTATTTTCATTTTTATAAACACATTTTTATTGTTTAGGCACAGGCTAATAAACCATTTCCAGGAATCAGGATACTTCTAATGTAAACTGGTAAATCGATAATTTGACATGACCAAAATACATCCTCTTAATCTCTGGTTAAGTAGTGAGAGAAAGTATAAATTAGTATTCTTCTCTCGCGATCCTCTCCGAGCTTATCTGTAATGAACTGACCCTATCGCCCAGGAAGTAATCTGAAGAAGTCCTAATTTTGGGCCAATAATTGGTGAACATTAGCAAGTTGTTGAAATAAAGAGAAAACAATGCATTAATCAGCACAACTTTGAATCTACAGTAGTTTTTCAAAAGCGGTTATTTCCCAATCTCAAACGAGCTCCTGTATACTAACTTGAGATAGTGAATCATAAACTTCAAACCATCAATTAGATGTAATTCATTTCTCTTATTATCTAGCAAGAAATTATATTCATTCAGTTTTAGAAGCGTTTGAAGTGGACTTGAAATTAAGAAAATCCGAACAGAATAACAATTATCCATTGAGCAAGTCTATACTCGTCACAACGATAGGCACAGTATTTCCGTATCTTACTTTGTACTTATACGAGTATTTCACGTGACAGTATATTTTAATCATGTACAATTGGAGGACACGGTAAGTTTAGGAAGCAGCTTGGGCAGAAATCTCAACAAAGATAGAGCACACCTTCCCTTCAAACTGCAATGACTTATTTCCTACGCACCGATCAGAATGCACTTGCACTTATATTGAATAGCATCAACAAGCATCTAGACGCCACACTGCTTTGACAAAGATAGCCAATATGACTAGTGTTGTTCAATAAACAACTAGCAGCTACAGTTGTCACAGAAAGTAGGACAGAGTGAACAACATAAAGTTTACTCGTGCTCATCACTTTTTGCGTTTAGCCACCATATGCACTTACTTTAACTCCTGATACAAACATTAAACCCAATGCTCTTGTTCTTTATTTTTTTTTATAATAATAATTATTATTACTATTCAATAGTGATTAATCATAATATACATACGTACAACTCACAAATAAATTGGTCTGCGGGTTCAATTAACTTATTATTAGAGTTACTAATTGAGTTATTCCACAGTCCCTTTGTTACTGGTATTGTTTATTGAGAATAACGTTACTTTTTTATTTTTTATGGTTATTATCTTTACTTTTTATTTCTTTAATTACGCTTCAAGTCTCTTTATTATAACTGTTCCGCTTTATTTGCCACTACGTCTGGCGCCATAAAGTTTTCTTCCTTTAATTAACCATTGTGAATACTCTAATGTTTACCTGAAGCGCTTGCAGAATTTAAACAAGACAAAAAATGGACAGCCAAAAAGTAGCAACTCTTGGGACGCTTGAATACAGCTGCAGGCTGCATTCTTGATTTTTAGCTAGAGACTTTATATTGCTACCTGCAGCGGAACTTCCAGCCAAGTGCCAGATGTAAATCTTAATTGAAGATCTCTTCCAGATTAGAATAAGAATTGAAGGGCATCTCATCGTTTTGTGAGGAAGATGGTTAATTATTTCCCGATCGGATGTTCATACATTAAGTACAAGACAAAATGAAAATGTTTGTGTACCACCCAGACGAAACCTAAGTGGTATATTTTATAAGAAAATTCCACAAAATAAAAATATAAAATATAAAAAATAAATTAAGCAAGTAACCGAAACTTGTACACAGGCTGTAAAAAATATTCTACATTACAAGTTCAAATTCAGAGTAAAACTGAATACAAAACAGTATAAATTACTGGCACATTTTAGGGTCAACTTCAATAAATTTAAATAGGATTTTAATTTTAAATGCAATCCTAGACTCACAGAAGATTTAAACAAATTAAAAAAAAAAAAACTTCAAAGAGATGTAGCTTAGACCTCTTATCTTTTATTGATAAAGTATTAAACAGTCTTCAGCTAAATTCAATGAATAAATCAAACATAAAACAGAAACTCAATGCAGACTAAACCCAAATCAAGTAAATAAAAACCGATTTAGTAATCACAGAGTTCAAGAGAGATAACTATGGAGGGAAGAATAAAAAAACTAATTTATTGGTCATCAGAATAAAATGTCTCTCTCTGTATACGAGTATAGCAGGTTGTAATTTATTTACTGAAGGTAAGTTGTATCAGCAAAACGAGCATTAAACAGAACACTCAGTATTATGTTTTATAATTGAATAAGACAAGAAATAAGTGTTATCTTAGTAGCAAACTTCATTTCATCGATAATAATTGCACAAAAAAGGTGTATGTTGATTCCAGAAGAAATATCCAATTAGATATTTTTTTTAATGTGTCTTATTAACAAAACTCTTAACAATGAACCTGAAAGTAGGAATTACCACAAAACCTGAAGAGTCAACACCTATTATTCAACTGTTTTAGCAGGTTTACTTGATCTACTAAACGTCTGTATCATGTTCCACAGTTGCTCATAATAGTTTGCTTGATTCTTCAAAGAATTACCTAAAGTAATACGGATGCATGTTTAATCCATTTCCTAAGCCCAAAATGAACTCTTCTATTTTTATGTCCGCATTCATGTTGAAAGGTTTTTTTTTAATGGTTAATAAAGGGAGTGCAAGGTTCAAAGACAGATTCACGCTCGGAAGATCTGCAATACAGCGGCTTTGTATTCCTCCCTCTCCTGAAGAAAAACTTTTCAACATTAAAATGATGGAAGCATACAATGATAAATGTTTGGAATATACGCTGTAACCCGTAATCAAAATATCTTGCAAAGACAATGGATGTAAAACAAAAATCAGAGGTCCCCAAAGCTATACAAACTTTCAGCCCAGAAAGTAGTACCGATCCATCAGTCATACAGCCATATTGTTGGGATATTAGCAGCAAGTGTAGAAGATGAAGGTTAGAGACACATTATGCATGACGTCAGTGTCATCAGTGTAGCAAGATCCAACAAACGCTAGCAAAGGGTCTTATCGTGTGGCGACACTCAGTGTGACAATTTGCTTGATTACTGTCACCAATCTTCCGAGCTCACAGCCTCTCTTCATCGAACAAACAAGGGATGCTGAACCAGGACGTACAGCTTTTTATTAGGACTGTCTGTCAACAGTACACCAAGGAAATTAATAAGTTATGGGTTTGGCAGGAGAAAAGGACGAGTTGGTTTGATGACAGATGAGCAGCAGTCGGCGTCAACATGCTACTCCAAACACAGCCAGTACTTCAACTAAAATAGACTCGCTCCCTCCATCATTGTTTTCTCAAACTGAGAAATTGGTTTCTTTAGAAATATAATGCCTTTTATTATTTTTTTTTTAATCTCAACACGACACGTGGGAAATTTAATGAAATGGACACGTGGGTCCTTGAGATCCATAACCGAAATTTACAGATTTTTTAGACAGATTAAAAAATTAGTTGGAGTTCCATCATTCCAAATTTTAAGTGTTTATGAACCAAGAACAAAAATACTTTTATTCTGTAGTCAGAGGTAAGGATTTAATAAAAGTTATTTAAATAGAACACAACTACTTACACAAGATGGTAACTAATTCAGTACGATTGTATAACATGAGTAATTATAGGTTTATGAATATTAACTTGAATGTTAATGAATGTTAATATTAGTGGTGTATAGGTCATTAAGCTTTAGAGCCAGCGAGAGCCAGAACTGGAGACACAATGTCCAGAGGAATCAATTCCACTTAAACCCATTGTTCTCCTTC
This sequence comes from Rhodnius prolixus, assembly GCF_049639745.1. NCBI lineage: Eukaryota > Metazoa > Arthropoda > Insecta > Hemiptera > Reduviidae > Rhodnius > Rhodnius prolixus. Next base: position 29,762,475 of record NW_027411581.1, on the reverse strand, counting down.
ATGCATGTATACTATATACATCCCGCCGCCTCCATCAACTACTGATAATCAACACGTAATTAGTTCACAATGTTAATGTGTTGTTTGGCGTCCATTACCTTTTATTTAAATTAATGCCTACTACAACCATGTATATTATGTTATGTATCCTTAATCCTTACTATATGTTTATTAAAAAACAAAATGCAACAAAAGAGGGTAAATGGGAAACAATTAAAACATAACCAAAGCAAAACCTAGCGCACTGTAAAAAGTTAACTGATATACACACGAAATAAAAACTTCGATTTTGATAAGGACGCGAAAAATTGAAGCTGTTTTTTTCTAAAGGAAACATTCACAAGGGCTTTAACGCTACACAGAGTTTGCTGTTTACATTTCTAAACTGTTCTATCCTCTACCAGACTCCCAGTCACAGCAGATTTACAACATATTTCTCCATACTGCAGGACTTTCAAAATAAACACAACTGGCGAAAGCTTAATTTAAAACAAGTAAAGCAATGCAATATTTTATATCAAGATTCAAAAGATTTGATTTAAATAATCGCAGCAACAGGTATGCTGTTCTTAATTTGATACAGACAGATATAGAAGTAGTATTTCAAAGTTTGAACATCAGAAAGTTTTAAAACTAAACTGCTCAAAACGTTGGTTACTATTGGGTTGGTGCAAAAATAATGCAGGTTTTTGAACTTTCATCTTTTGTTTACTTCTGCTTGCCAAGTAAACAAAGATAATCCTCCAGTCTAGGTAATGGATTATAAACAATGTTTATTAATGTTGTTTTTCCTCAAATATCAGTTTAGTTTGTGTTCCATTTTGTATGAGTTAAGACCTCCGATATTCACCATGTCAAAACGAGATTTTCGTCAAATTTATTTTTACGAGTTCAAACTTGGTCGAAGTGCGGCTCAAACTGCTCGTAACATCAATGTTGTTTGGGGTGAAGGAAGCATCAGTGAATGTACAGTGCAGCGATGGTTCCAAAAATTTCGTGTTGGAGATTTTGATCTCGAAGACAAGGAAGGTCGCGGTAGGCCCTCTGTTGTTGATCACGACCATCTTAGGGCATTGGAGAAAGATAACCCTCGCAAAACCACTCGGGACTTTGCGAGAGAAGTTAGTGTTGACCACTCAACAGTCGTTCGCCATCTCGAACAAATTGGTAAAGTTAAAAAGCTCGACACGTGGGTACCTCACGAATTGACCCAGAGCCAAAAACATCGGCGTTTTGAAATTTGCAATTCTCTTCTGTTGCGCTACCAAAATGAACCATTTCTTAATCGAATCGTGACATGTGATGAAAAATGGATCCAATACGACAACAGGAGACGGTCAGGCCAGTGGCTGGACAAGGATGAAGCACCAAAACATTTCGCGAAACCAAGCCTGCATCCGAAAAAAGTAATGGTGACAGTGTGGTGGTCTACTGCAGGTGTTATTCATTACAGCTTCCTAAATACTGGCGAAACAATCACGGCTGAAACATATTGTCAAGAAATTGACAAAATGCATAGGAAATTGCAAAATCTTTGTCCAGCATTGGTGAATCGGAAAGGACCAATTCTTCTTCACGATAACGCCAGGCCACATATCGCAATGCCAACTCTCAGGAAACTTCAGGAATTGAAATATGAAACACTTCCGCACCCTCCATACTCCCCCGATCTCTCGCCGACGGACTTCCACTTATTTAGACATTTGGACAACTTCTTAAGAGGAAAAAATTTCAGGGACCGAAGTGAAACCGAAAATGCCTTCCGCGAGTTTATTGAGAGTTTAAATAAAGATTTTTTAGAAACTGGAATAAGAATGCTTCTGACACGTTGGCAACTATGTGTTGATAATGATGGAACATATTTTGAATAAATAATCTTAGTTTTATACAAATTATAATAATTATTTTTTTGGCATATAAAAACCTGCATTATTTTTGCACCAACCCAATAATTTTTGATGAAAGCTGTCTGTTTTTCTGGTTTATTTTCAAGTATTACGAAGAAACATCCGCGATTTTCCTAGTATAGTGACATTTTTGTAACAATTTATTAATTAAAGCGATTAAAACGAATCCAGGAACAAAAAAATGAAAAATTATATTAGGTAGCCTTAAACCTGACACCAAAAAAATGTTTTTAAACTTACGAGTACAATGCACTTTTCTCAGGATTTTGATTTTTCCTTGATCTACACGATTGGATTTTAAAATCCCTCATTATACGATTAAGCGAAAGAAGTATTGCAATTGTGTTTAATTTTCAAAATGGAGTCTTTATCGGAAAAAAAAATCTTTGTTGAAGATTTGGAAAAGACGTTTATTGTTGGTGATTTTCCCGCTAACCGCTACAATTATTTTCATAAGACTTTGTAAACTAATTTCTCATAATATTTATTTAAACCATACGTTAGAAGTTTATACAGGAACATTTATTTGTTTGAAGGAAAAGTACAAAGTTGAGGGACAAAGTCCCTGTGTCCTTCAATGGGCCGATAACATTTCGTGTTAGAAAGAAAATTCTTCAGCCGGAAGTTTCACTTTAGTTGTCCATTTTGTAATGGCGTATTTGATTTTCCATTATGGCAGCTCTGATTTTCTTTAAACTAATATAAGCTGGGGTACTCGCAGAATAAGTTTTCATGCGAAAGTGGTTTTTGTTCATTCTGAGCAAGGTTAGAGTAGTCTTTAATGTTTCGGTGGGTGTACAGTTTCAAAAGTTGTATAATGTTAGTTAGAATTAAATATGTTTCGGCATTGGAGTTAGTTGTAAATGTAAGTTGAACAGTTAAAAATGGTACTAATAGTGTTGTGACACAAAACTTCGTTTCACAAAAAGAAAATAATTCTATCAACTGCAATAACCTGGGGTGTTTTATTAAGTGAATAACACTGTGGATAAGAAAGAAAAAGAACATCAATAGTACAGTGAAGAGAAAGAATAGTAAAAGAGAATACACAGTAACTTTGTAATACCGCAAATTTGCAATAAAAAGTGTTTGTTAAAAAACAAACTTCCTTATGAAAAGTAAATATAGCCGGTTCTTTAAAATGTAACATTTCCTTAGCCATAGTCTTGAATAAAGGAGGGATCCTATAAGGGTCAGAAAGGAGCCAACGAGGGGAGACGAACCTGGGAGGAGATTGAATGAGAAGAAAGAGACGGTGAATATTTCATCTCACATTGACGACGGGCGGTCCTTTGAAAGAAGTATTTCCATTACAGTTTGATAAGCTAGTATCGGATTACATTCCTAATAGAGTTTTCTCAAATAAGAGTCTATGTATTTAGGCAAAAATGTTATCAAAAATAGACATTTTATAATTAACTTTTTTTGTAAATTAATTTTTGTGATTTAATAAAATACATATTTTATTTAAAATATTAATTTATTGAACCATCTATTGTTGACTTCCTCAAAATGGAAACATTTCTCATTGTTTGAACAATAGGAACTAAAATAATCAATTTTTACTAAAAAAGTAAACTGTCCATCTGAATACTATTATTGCTAGTAGGTTATGAGCAAATACAAACTGTTACATTTGATTGGGATTAAACTTTATTTAGAATTTTAAAAATAGAGACCAAGTTGATGAAAAGGTTTATTTAATATCTAAGTATTTTCAGCAGAATAGAGTCTCATTGCAAACGCATTTCTTTGATCGGGAATGCCTTAAATCCAATATAAATACTATTCGCAATGCAAATTTGAAGCCTGGTTAACAAATTTATGAACTTTTATTAGTAACAATGTCTTTCTTAACCATTTAAGTAAAACTAATTTCTATACAAACCAGTCCAAGCCAAAAGTCAACGCCAAATAGAAGTAACCCTCTTTTAATCAAATATTTTAAACTAAAAATAAAAATCCTCAAAATCCCTTTCGTTAAAGATCTTGCTAAAACTCGTTTTCTCAAATTTCACTCCTCTACAGCAGCTCATCCTAACCCTCTAATCGAAAAACTATCTTCTTCTGCAATACCAGGTGATCCTCCAAGAAGATTGAAGAGAAGATGGCCTCGCGATCTATTGTCATAAGTGCATACATATGTATCTCCAAGATAATGGAGTGACACTGCTGGGTGCCTTCTCCAATCGTATATTTTCACATTATTTTTAATCATGTACCACATTTCTTGTTACAACAATCTTATTGCAGTTGTAAATTCAATAAAAGATTAAAAAATAAATATCCAAAAATCAAATTTTAATTAAAGCAAATGCCCGAGTCAGTTTAACAATAAAAAAAACTTTCCTTATTAAGAAACTATATTTTGCAAATTATAACGTAACAATTCAAACTTTTCAAATCCTTCTTAATAGCTTTTAGAAAGTGATCATAAAATAGTTATTTATTTAACAAGTGTGGAAAGTAGTACTTTTCATCACGCGAGGCAGGGTTTGCACGCACGAGCGAGCGAAGCGATGCGAGTGCAAGTGCAAATTGCCGAGTGTGAGGAAAATACTTTACACTAGAGTTAAATATTATATTTTTTCTGCAACCATTTATTAACTAATAAAATTAAAAATTTCATTTTTACAGTCTACAAAAAGTAATTTATTTATTATAAACATTTATTGTTATATTACAATTATTTACATTACTTACGTATTTACATTACTTATTACATTTTCTGCTGTTTCTTTTATTGATGGAGGAGTGTTTTCTAAACAGGAATCACTAGAATCCATTTTAAATTTCTATAAGGTAACACTATAACCTTTTTAACTGTTATAATTAAAACTATCTAATTATTTATTAAAGTATTATTTTTATTTCTATATTCCTTTCAATTTTTATTTCATTTTTTAATATTCGTTTTTTAATTATTTAAATAAAATAAATTTAAATAAGCTTATTAAAGTTTTACAGAAAATATTTATGTTAATAACAAAACTTCTTATATCAAGGAAGCACAATAAAGTTTTTCCACTCACTTGTGCGGAAAGTGACACTAATGGGAATTTCCCCCCACTAGTGTGGGAAGTTGGGCATTACACAGCTGATTTTAATTGAGTAATGAGAACTTCCCTACATGGTTGCAGAAAAATAATTATTCTTAATGAATAATGAATCTGTCTCCTTTAAGTTCATTTTATTTTTCTTTGCTTACATTATTATAATTATGTTCCTAATTTTTCAGAAGCTCCAAAAACGGCAGTAATAAAATGTATTTTTAAAATGCATTTTTCTGGGCATTAACAAAACCCCCTTTTTTTTCTTGTAAAAATAAAATGTTTATAACGTTAATTACTGCATTTCGAAGCTAATTTCAAACCTATGAATGCAGTTAGGTCATGCCAAGATATCTCAATGATATCTTGAGTATTTATTGGACGGGTTAGAGTAGAAACTTGGTGGGGTTATTTTAGATGGCGCTCAAAAAAGGTGTTAGAGAAGACTCTAAAAAGGAAGTACAACCTCTTTTGTGCATGAAGTTGAAGCTGAGTGAAGTAACTAATGCTTCCGAAGGTTTATGATGTAGGACTGGACAATAAAATTAATAAAGTAGCTAACGTTCAAGAATAATTGCTACAGTTTCATACATTATGTAATTATAAAATTTAGATAATATAATTTGTGTACATTTCTTGTTGACTATCTGTTCTTGTCATTTATTTGACAGTTTTTAGTAGTAATTTAGTGCCATTTGGTTAATTTAAAAATTCAGACATAATGGAAAACAGTTTTTTAATAAGTAGCTTTTCCAAGTCAGTAAATCTGATTTTTACTTCTATGGAGCCTGGCTTCACATCTTGAACGCGTTAAGTTATGAAGTTCAAACGTAAACAAAGCTAAACTCTTTCTCGGCTTTTATTTTTATTTTTTGTTCAAACTCAAGCAAAAACTAAGCGGACGGCCAGAGTGGTGGATTAACCAAACGACCAACAGAGAATGGAAATGGAGGTAAAGTACAATGCTGTTTGCCCAGTCGTTTTCTGAACACACTTTTACAGCATCATCGGCCCAGCTAAAAGTACCCGATTAGCTGGACCCAAACTGGCGGCTTTACCATCCATTCACACACCCAGCTACATTCTATCGCTTTCTATGTTTATCTTTAAGCTCTGATTCGGCTTTATTGGCAAAGTAGTCATGGCTACCATTCTGGATAGGTTTTTACATTATATAGGATAAAGGTTGATATAAATCTTCGATTTACAACTCTGTGTAGACAATTTCTACACTTGCTCACAAACGGTCCTGGCAATCATTCTAATATATTACACACTCCTTACTGCCTTGGGAAAAAGTTCTGCGGTTGATCTGCCATTTTATTAAAGAATTCTCGTAAATGAGATAAGAAGGTGTATTAAGTAATATTTAGCGTAACGGCTTTTTCCCCCTCTTTCTCTCTTACTCCTCAAGTAAGGAAGGTATTGCAATCGTGAAAATATTCCATTTTGTATTTTCACAGTAAATATAAGAATCACGATCACAAAATCAACCAAAGCATAGGGTTCACTTCGGACCCGAGAGGCACCACGGTTAGAGGCGAAACCTGTAAAGCTAATATGTATTGTGGTACTGGGTTCGATTCCCGATCTTAGGCCTTGGATTTTATTTAATGGTTAATAAAAGAAATTAACAAACAGTAAAGTATGTTTGCTAGTCGCCTCCGTCCACGACACCTATTAGTAGTTGGACGAAAAGCCCGCCTGAAAAAATAGCCGATTACTTTACTTTACTTTTGTATTTTCACAGGGGAGTTTTGTTTTTAAATTCTAATAATCCGAAAAAATTATTTTTAAAAATTGTGTGAGAACCATAGGTAAGTAAAATTTTCCACACCGAAATGACCAATCAACCTTAGATGATGGAAGAAAACCCGAAAACGACCAGAAACAATTAAAAAAAAAATAGAATTTAAACGGTCTGGTGGTGTAAGAGTTGATCGCCAAAAAATGCACGAAAAAGCATAACTTTCATAAACACCCAAATTTAACTATTTGGTTTCTCTTTTTTTATAAAAGAAAATTCTCCAATTTTCTTTAAAATTTAGAGCATATCCTCGCTTATAAGGGTTTTTTTTTGGAACAATTTACATTGACTTTTCTGGAAAAAGTTGCCTAAAATGAACCAAAATGGCATTTTCAAAAATTGTTCTTGCAGTTACCTTTTTTGGTAAAGAACGTAGCGCCAAAACGTGGCGAACCGATTTTCATGAATAAAGTATTCGATTCGAAATTTCATGTAGGTGTGCATTTAGGCGGTCTCGACACTGTACATCGAATGGGAGAGGAGTTAGCCCCATTTATGTAAAATTATTACTGATTCTTAACAAAAACTTATAGTTTAAAATGTTAAGTATTAGGGCTGATTAAACGCTAAAAGGTACCTTATTTATTGACCTTTTGTTGTTTAATCAACCCTTATACGTCACTTTTTAAACTGTAAATTTTTGTTAAGGAGATTGTGTATAAGTTTGCAAAGGATGCTGTTAATGATCATTCAGATACCCTGGATTTTACACTTTAACATTTTTGGACAATTTGATTACACTGTACGAAATGAATGTACAATTTGAGAAACACATATAATCCCCGCCCATTTCATTCCATCTATTGTCAAGAGGAAATTTCAATTCCATTTCCACCAATTATAAAAGTTAAAATTAATCAAAAGCAAGTCTAAAAGCACCACGATAATAAAGTACGGTACACACTACGCCACGACTAGCTGTAGTGTTGCAAGTATTCCGGGCACGGTTCTAGCACATTTCTAAGTAGTAATGTAAAACATAATCCGTGTGGGCATGTCAGCCGTGTCTTAACAGCCTCTGACTTCACTAGAAATTCATAATTTTCTCTTTGTTGTCTCATGTTCACGACTCTTATACAGCATCTCGTTAGTTTAACAAACAACATGGTAGGTTGCATGTTTGTTTAACCACGCTGACACAATACCACAACCTACTCCAGCCACAATTAAACAACAAAACACGTTTTTACTACGCCAATTTTTTAAAGAACTGTTAGAAAATTTGCAGATAAATCTCTTAATAATAAATTATTCAATTGCCGTAGCGGTAAATGAACAGGCCAAGAGTTGTCAAAATAAAGTGATCGTCTATTATTATCAGGGCGGAGCTTATTTGGTCCGGTCCATCTACCCAAATAGGGGTCGGAAGAACGAAGCACGTATTTTTAAAACAAATATCGCTACACGCGGAACACGAACTGGCAATCTCCCACTTACTAGAACACACTACACCAAACCCTTCTAAGGAATTTGAGACTAAACTGCCTAAAATTCATATAATTGGGCATTCCGCTTTTTGCTACTTTTTAAGTTATTTATTTTTTAAGAAGCAAAACCTCTTAATCACTAACATCTGGAAGATTCTCAGGGTTCCCTCGACGACAGCGCATTATTCTCCCAACCATTTTAATTGTTTGCTATAAGTACTTCCTCCCTCTTTTTAATTCAGAATCGTGAAGATTCAATGATTGTTCTCTACTGTTATGAGATGAGTATAACGATTCTAGTTTCAGTTCGTACGTTCTGAATCATCCACTTTTCAGATTTAATTAACTTCCTTTGTTTCATTTTTAAACTATGATAAATGCCAAAATTATGCTTCATCAAAGTGGAGAATTTCTTGATTGTATTTGTTTGAAGAGTTATTCACCAATCTTTTTATTAGATAAATGTTTTGGAGCAAACTTGGACTTCATCTCTACCATAATATCTCACAATGTCCACCCAACAATGTCTATTTACCAAGGAAAAGTGTAAAGTAAATAAAGATTCACTTAATCAAGATGCAGACATTTCCACAGAACAATGAACAACCACCTCTCAAATAAGGGCTTCTAAAATGGAAGATAAATAATAATGAGATCCAGTCCAAATTGTTACTCTCACACTTGGCAGAATAAATTCTCTTCTGAATTAAAACCAAACTGCTCTTCCAACCTCTCCAATATTGTACACTTTCTTGGTCTTTACATCGCTATTGAATGACCACAACTAACAGTCGATTTACAAGTCAGATAAAGGAACACACATATTTTTTTTGTGGGGCAATGAACCTCTTGGTTATTATGCCCTGTGTCCTTGTTCCACACTACAGACTACTCTATCACTGCAAACCACTAACGTACGCAGCATTTACTAAACAGATATTTGGATTTAGGGCTATGATTGTGGGGGTTCCACCAAGCGTTCCAACCGCTAGACATTGAAATCCAGAACATTCCACACAATAATCAACTCCGCTCCATATCTCCAACTAGAGCATCCACAACGACCTGAAATCGTCTTTCCTATCAGGAAGAAATAAACTTTGGTAGCAGATATTCTTTGCCCTCACACCAAAACTATCTTGACTACCACCTCTTATTTTACAATATCCCTGGAGAGCTCCCCCCGACTACTCAAACGCTAGAGGCCCCGTGTCTTCCTCCCTAGGGTTACTGTTAGTGACAATAAATGATTAATTAACATGGTACAATGGGTAGTTCACAACTCGTTATTTTTGTTGAATTGTCAAGTTTAATAATGACACTGCATTTACTTGTGATGCATTACTGCCGCTGAAAATAAAAAAAAAATAAGCGATAGAAAAACGTAGGCCTCCATATTTACTAGAAACGCAGCAAGAGGAATGCAATGACAACTTTAAATAAAAAGCTTGATAATTTAAAAACTACAATATTTCGAGTTCCTCTATTCCTATCACACGGCTGAGAAACGAAAGGATCCCACTACAATTTGGGGCTGATCGTGACCTGTTGGAATGTCACGACGCCATGAACTGCGAATGTTACTGCACAAGAGGTAGCCACAAAGCGAACTTATATTTATTTTAGTAGCGAAGAATGAAGAACATGAAACTATTTTTATGCTAATTGTTTTTGCAGAGTATGAATCAGAAAACATCGTTTATGCCTCAAAAATGGAAAAAAAACAACAAAAAACCAACATAAAAATTATGCAATTATTTGTGTTATTAATTTCAATACCGATCGAAAGAAATATGGCAAAATTAAACAGTACTAACAAGGAAGTTTTAGATATTTTTCAGATTTTGGAATTAACGCATCTTTTATTTTCAACACATAAACTTAGTATAAAGCTAAAGATCGGAAATTGGGGCTAACTTTAGCGACCAGCTATGGTAATCACAAACATGTCCTTCCTTTACTAAAAACTTTGTGTCGTACGCACGAACTTCAAGATAAATAAATTTCTGCAAATACTGCTTTTCGAAAATACGGCACAATTGCACTACTTCCTCTCAAGCGCAGTAAGATTACATAAGAAAATGGGCAGCACTTTCTTTATGGAAAACAGCGCACTGTATAGCTAAGCTACATATGTTCTGCTTTTAATTATTTTTAATTTTTTACTTATTTATTTATTATTTTATTTTTGAGCAATTCAAATCGCAAAGAATCTACTGTTGCTACAAGATGTCCCAACATTAATTTTAAAAAAATCTCTCATTACTGTTGTATTTCTTTCTTTATTCAAGCCGCATAAAACGCAAATCTGTATGATGTGCGGAAAACATTTATTATTTTCGAAAAAGCGGACATTACTTTAGATTTTTTCCAAATAAATGGGCATCCTGACAAGAAGGACCTTACTTTGGCTACCTTCTCGTGGATAATCAGAACAACACCAGCCTTAAACAGACTTCATAGACCTGTTTGGCCGCCTAACTGTTAGAGTAGATTGCAATTCTGCATTAATTACTCCAGTCTTATGATTCAGTAGTGAAGAGGTGTATAACGACTGGCTCCGTCTGAGGGACAGTGGTCAGCACACCTTTTCAGGCTTACGGAGATGCCCAACTTAGGTTTGTCCCAGTTCTCCTGGGTGCCATAGTTCCTCTTTCTTGTAAGCGGTTAGCCGTACCACTCAGAGCCGCCTGACACTGACGGTCCTTGCTTGCAAGACTAGACCGGTATAAGAACTTAGAAGGGAAACAGTCATATTCCGGCAAGCTAGTCTTAGAATGCCACTAAGTTCTCTGACGTTAAAATAATTAAAGAGAGAATAAACGTTGAACCAATTAAATGATAACCAAGTCTAGATTTAATTTAATTACAAAAGTAAAATGAACTAATTAAAGTATATCTCAATAACAGGGCACTGCAATCATACGAGTATTAAATTATAAAACGATTAAAAAATGAACGAAAAGAAATCGAGCTGAGCTGAACGAGAAGGTGAAGTTAACTTGCAGTCTCTTAGCCGCTTATTAATGACACAATACGTCACCAGCCTACAAACACAATTTTCCCAGCTTTAAAGCGATTAGTGAGGTACTCTGCTGGAAAATACAAACTAAATTTGTTTACGCCGAAAATTTCACCTCCATTCTTGTTCTCTATATATCCACAAGCTATCCTCTAGTATTATAAGGCTGCTTTGTAACCGCATTGTTCTCAATGTTGGAACAATGCCAACATTAAGATGAGTTGCTATTTTGTTCCCTTCTGGGCCATGTCTTCACTCCCCTCCGCTTCCGTTGAAGTTCACATAATTTTTTCCCGCTTTCTCCCCGCTTGAGGTTTCATCCATCTTCTTTTCTACCCTCACAAAAAGAAAATAAGATGCTCTCACGAGTTAAAGTTGATATGAAAAATATAAACCACGAGGATCTTGAAATTTAATTAAATGTTTTCCGCATTTCCGAGAAATATTCTCTTTTTTTGCCCCTTTCTTTCAAGAAATTCTAGAAAATGTTGGGCGTAAAGGCGTCTGAACGTCTGAGAGAAATTAATTTCTTTTTCAATTAGAAATACACGTGAACACTTAAATTTATTTGAACTGAATAAACAGAAGTTAATTGTACACCAAATTGAAAACCTTGGCGACCAGTTAATGTGACAGAGATCTTTTCCACGACAGCCTGATTACTTTTGGTTCAACAGCCGTATCAGGCGACGTTCACCTTCTGGATTACTCGAAGTTACCGTGTATATGCTGTCTGAGTTAGTCAGTCTGTGATGTCCTGTTAACCAAAACATCCTGAAGCAGGTCGAATGCTTGAAACTAGCCATAGCCATAAAACAAAGACAATCTCAATGGAATGAATCCATATGTTTTCAACAATGCGGACTTACATGATCGTACGTTAAGTTACTACCTATAACGGGCCACTAAACTCAATGTAATGCAGTGTGTACAACATGAAAGAAAGATCAACACGAAGTAAGAGGTAAGACCCTTCATTTGTCTGAATATTGCATCTCACGCTAATCGCGGGGGGTTGCAAAGTTGAGCCACTTAATCCACTACGCTAATTGAAGATTTAATCTTTTGCAGGAGACAATATGGAGAGGTAAACCTAAATGATTAAACATTCGTAAACGAGAACGTATTTTCTAAAACTTAGCGCAGGAACTTAATAATTGAAATAATTGAACATGTCTAAATGTCTTAAACATTCTAATAACATAGTATTAGGCTTAAAGTAAATTAGACGATTACGCTTTTTGTGGTCGACTAGGAATCGGTGCAACTAATGAAATTATCAGGTAAAAAGTGACGCTGCTGAAAAAAAGTTACATATTATTAAATGCAGCACTCCAATTATGATCATCAGTTACAGACGTAACCCATAAATTTGATATGGCTGTTACAAACATTAAGGATTAACTATACATGACAACAACCTCAACTAACATAATGTCGCCATTGCAGATTGAAAAAAATATATAATATAAATTAATTAAATATTTAAAGAGCATTTCAAAAAGAAAGGATGGGTTAGATCTGTGCCTTTTAGATCTTGCCAGAGTGAGGTCACAGAGAATGGAGTTGGCGGCGGTTGGCGGGTCCAAAGGGTTTTAATTAATTTCTTTCCAAGTATGACAATGGAAAGTCAGACATGAGGCAGCTTAGATTAATCACATGTCCTCTTTCTCTTCTAAACATCATCATCCCACATCCCACTATCTCTATTTTAGTTCTCTATTCTCATTCGTACATAGAACTCGGCCCATCTTTCAATTATACACAATCACTTTTTAAGTTTATTATTAAACTGGTGTTATATTTGGATCTAAGCAGAACACACAATGCTGCGATTAATGGAGTTGTTGCTAGCTAGCTACCATAGTTACCGTCTTACATTACTCACATACAGATCACACAGAATCGATTTCATCTTAAGATAAATTCAACGCTTAAAAATATGTTAATTTCGACTTCACCTGGTTGGCACAAATTGCAAGCATAAGCCTTTTCTTTTCCATAAGTCGTCAAATTGATCATAATACGAATGAACTGCACGCGTAGAGACGGGAATTACCTGCGAAACAAAAATGAACCCCTAACGTACGAGAAAGTAAGGACCTATATTCTTTGTGATGAGGGGGATACTTAGAGAATAAAAGAAAGGACGATGAAGAGAGTAGGAGAGAAAAATGAAAAATCCCGCACGCTATTCGAGGATCGAGAATAGGAGAATGACCTGGCCCTCGGAACGATGGATTCTGACAATAACCACGAAGAACGCTATGAGGAAAACAGAAGAGATTGGTGAGCCTTTAGAAAGGTGATTAAAGTTTGCCTTAGTACAGCTTTAACTGGAATAAAAGAGGTCCGGAAAGGAAGCTTGCAAGGGTAAATACGTAAAACGGAAAATGAAATAGAATAAAACAAGACAATAGAATAAAATAAAACCTTTTTTTATATAATTGCTCAAATGAAAGATTTTCTTTCAATAAGAAAATTCCATTAAGAGAATACTAATTAAATTCTGCTCTTCAACATGCTTTCGAGCTTTGCCTATGGCATTATATTTGTCTGTAAATGGCCCGGTATTTGGGCTGAAAAGTAGATTAGAAAACTTTGCTTATGGGCATTATTGAATACTTTTTAAGTTTCTCAAGTACAAGGAATGATAAGAAAGATACTGATACCAAGCAGGCACTCAAGTAAATTGGATTTGAAAGGATTATTGACGTATATATATATATATATATAAGAAGATTTAAGAGTTAAATCAATGAAGTTACTTTTGGTAAAACGTTAGTTTGATAGAAGTGCTGTTTTGAAGTGTTGTTGAACACCCTAGAGAGTACTCAAGCATTAACTGAGGAGTAATGAGTTGAGTGCAGATAAGGGGGTTGTTGGTTTGTAGAAGGAGATCTGGATCTTGCCTTAAATTCTCCCACACTATTAAGAGATAGCATACTGGCAACTCCAAACTCCTTCTAATGAGGGCTACTTAATTCATACCTCTTTCCCAACGCTCGCCGTTCGTGCTCACTAAACCAACCGCCCCGCCAGCCAACTAAGAACGCAAGGAAGCCTCATAATACTTGAAGGCTGATGCCCTGCTACGATAACCTTGGTACACCCTTCCACAATTCCTCACTACTCGCCGCTGATGTTTTCTCTTTCACCATTGCACAGTGGTAGTAAAACTGCTTCGTTCCAAGTTAACGGTTAATATGTAACGACCCACTGTCACGATAACTCTTCCATTCCAAGGTAAAATTGTAATTAAACAATTAACTGTGCCGGTTAATACGGTAACAAATACAGAACACTGTTCAGTTCTATAGTAACAAATGAATACCAATTCAAAAAAATATTATATTTTCAGGTAAAGAGCTTTTTTGGAAGGAAGCATTTACAAAGAAAGTGATGAAAGGCGGCAGGCCGTTTGTTTTAATCTTTCTCAAATTAATTTTTAAAATTGAGTTTTATACTTATTATGAGCTTTATGGTAACTTAATTACAGAAACTTTTTTTTTTTTTAAGGCAATGAACATATTGGTTATTATGCTCTTTGCTGTTCTGTGGCGGTGCATATGCCAACTTCATACACAAGCTTTTACTAAAACAACCACACTTATGAAACCACATCCGATGAACTGTCCTTATTTTGTCTAACAAAACCACTTATTGGTTCTCCCAAAGTGTTGTTTTGGCAAAGCTAAAGTTACTACCATATCTGTGAGACATTTTTATCAAACTGTCAAACCAAAAAGGTTTTGATTAGCATACAGCTTACGTTTAGGTATTAATTGTTTCACCCGAAACATAGAGTACTGGTTATAAAATTGGTTTTATTTGTATAGTGTTTGTATTTAACATATTTGTTTTCGTCGTATTCTCGGATATTAAATCTTTTGATCTTCTAGATTATGTTCATGTAACACAAATTAGTTAGTGATTTTTTGTTTAATCTTCACTTTCTGAATTTTAAATTTCCACCCGCTAGGTTCCCGTCACTGTTGTAGCAGGAGCACGATTGTCAAGTAAATAAGATTTCATTTCGGAAACTGCGATATTTACGTCAGCTGAGATAAGTTATTAATAAAGGAAGGTTAGGAAGGAAGGATTAAAGCGCAATATTTATTGACTTGCACGTCCTCTACCGTTCCAACAAGATTAGTTGCCTTTGCTGCTTCTATTGAAATCATGTTAATAAAAATGTCACTGGGCATTCGGAATATCACGATCGTAAATTCTGAAAACAGACGGTAATTCAGGTAAATTAAGTAATAAAATAAAGAATTTAATAATTACTACCCGATGAAGTGTCTTTCGCGCTCACATGATATAAAATCCAATTTTAATTTACTTATTTTATGACGCCTTCCATTTCGCTGTGTTAATACTTTTTGTTCTCTTCCACCATCCGTATGCAAAGAATGAACATTATTTAAATAAAGGATATCAATTCAATATTAAATGACAATTTTTAAAACCATTTAATGAAAATGGTTATTTTAATTCTCGTCAATTTTTTTATAAAAGGAGACTCAGCTAGAATAACTTAACTTACTCCAGGGTAATCTAGCTTGAAATTAATGTTCATAAAAATAAAATTATTTTAGCTATTTGCTTATGCATTTGTTAGTTTTTAAGTGTATGCACGCATGTTAAGGAGTTTGATTAGGCATGGATGCAGCTATCTTTCATAAAAATCAAAGATATTATCCAGCACTGCAGACCTAATCGCATTTTCATGGATTTATGCATTTTAATTATTCCTTTTATTTGTGGAAGACGTATCTAGACAAAAGGTGATCAGCAATCATAGAGACGTTAATTGAAGCCTAGAGCTTCAAACGTCAACTGCTTTTCTTTTTTCTTTTTTTGTTAACAAAATGACTGGAAGTCACAACAGACTGATGGTCTGCTTCTGAGAATGAAACTCTTCTCGCTCAAGAAATCCGCGCAAACTGGTACGTTTCCGCATCTGAATGTCAACCCAGGCTACAGCAATAGTTCTTGATGGGCTGCAGCGAGCTTACTCCGAACTTTCTCCTTTACCTGGCGAAAATGAGCGATTGCAGGAATTGCACATGCATTTTATAATAAGCATGAAAAAGAAGTTTTTAGTTTAATTACTTTAGCAATCCGCTTCCGTCCACGACACCTGATTGGTAATTATCGTAGATGCAAAGCGCGCCTGAGTACATGGGCATTACTATTGTACAATGTAATTAGAGACCAAATTACAAAAATAGAAAGAACTAGAAGTGATGCACGTAGCAACAAAGAATTGTTTTAATACAAAACACATAAAAACATTCACTGATTACTCACTACACTAACACACTATTCAAACAAAATTTTGATTGCCACAATACCAAGTAGCATAAACATAGAAAATAACAATTGTCAACCTTTAATATTAATAGAGAACTTTTAACCGCAATCATTGATTAAGTGTTAAAATAAGTAAGAAAAATTCATTAAAATGTTAAAGTAAAAAAATAATTTATAAACTATAGTTTTCATGTATTATGTATCTTGAGTTCGAACCCACTGCCGGTCCTTAGATTTTCTCTTAGCAGAAACTTTTTACAACCCACTGTTCGGTGAAGGACCGCGTTGTCCGCAACGAGAGAACACTGTCAAGAGGCCGGCAGTGCATTGAAAAAAGCGCCGGGCGCCAATGACCTCATATGTTGACCGTTGCCTTAGTTAAAGATAAATAAATAAAATAAATTCTAATAATTATGTTTTCACAAGCCCGAAGATGATTGGCCGGAAGATTGGCAAAAACAAATAAAAAAGACAATATTGACAAATTGGCAACAATTCTCTTCCTTTTTTATTTTTTATTAATTAAAATATCAACAGTTTCTGCCAATCCGTAGCTTTCAGTTCTTAATTAATACTGAAAGCACTGTTGTAATGGATACTTATAAAAATAATGCTTTATATTTCTTCCCGTAGGCTTAATTAATCTTTATTGAATGCTACAAAATTTAATACTTTATTAACTAAAATGCTAAAAATTTCTATTTAAATGAACATTATTTCGAAAAGCAATTTTACGCTTTATTAACGAATGATTAAAGCACACGGGTGAATTCAAGCATTAACAAAAAACGGAAACTAGTTTTAATGGAGTAACTATGCAAACAACGACCTCTTTACGGCTTCCTTCAATGCTGGGAATGCACAGTAGAGGGTGTTGCCCACTTAATAGATGAGGAGAGGCAATGGCAAACTACTAGCTGCAATTAGTTAATTGCATGCTTGTTTTTAAGATTAGTTGTTTAGAACAGGAAAGAGGCCCTTCCCACCTAGAACCTAGTTAGAACCTATTTTAAAAAATATTAAAAACAAAATAAATAACATGATGAAATAACCCGCTAACAAGCAGAACAACCTCAGTTTTATAACTAATATTTAACTAATAATTTTCATAAATATAGATTTGCATCTAGTTTACCGAGTGCACATTAAAATTATAGCGTAATTAGCATGGCTGGTTAGCAGGTGATAACAAGCTTTAAAGGTGATACAATTTTCTTTGAAGACAAGTGTCCTACTAGACAGGTAAATAATGGTTATTATTGCTACAGCAGAGGTGATCTAACAGAAATTTTTCACTTATTTATTTTTAAAAACATCAGCTGTTGTCACTACCGGAGATTTCTGTCAGCCCCCAGGTGATCAACTCCAACTTAATGATAGCCTGTCCTTCTCCAGAGAGCTATGGAGTCCACTATAGGTGGAGAAAATCTGAGGTAACATTGTCTGGACTCAACTGGCGGCTTCCGTTTGTCAGCCCCTCAGTACTAAGAGCTAGTTTCATGCGTATTGTGGACAAGAGCTTATATAGTCCAAATCTCAAAGGTCACTTAGTTCTCTAACCCATAATCTCCACTGCTTAAACTTGGTGGTATGAAACAATGAGGAAAGAATGCTGTCAAGAATGAGACAATATCGAAATACTCGCCACTCTTACACATGAGTCTACATAAGACGGCAAAACATGAAAAGAGAATGTGAAAAGTACGGGAATGTGAAGTAAAGCCTTGGTCGAGGAGAACCTGAGAAAAGGCCTTAATGATAAGCAGATTCTTATTCACTTGGTCAGCCAGAATGCTGAAACCACTTTACGTTTATGCACTTTGCACTGTCAGCTAGAAAATATCATCTTTTGTTTGGGGATGTAAAGTAGCTTTCTCTACCCAATAAGACAGTTCTAGTCATTTGGGATCAGAGGTAATGAAGTTACTGAACAGCTGGCCAGCGCTGGAACATTCACTCCCTTCATTGGTCCAGACCTGTCCTTGATTATTTCAAGATTACGTTGATTGGTTCCAAAGGTATGTTCCAAGAACCCCTTGAAAATAGCTCTTAAGCAAAAACTTGGGAAAGAACAAGACAAATCATGCAAAGCTGTACCAGGAATGAAACATGGTAATAGTATTATGCCCGGTCTGTTTAATGTAAGAACCGAAGAGACTCTGAATATGGTTAGTTATCAGATTGGTCTGGCGGGGACAAAGTAAGGAAGCAACTCCACCAAAACTTAACAAAAAATTTCTGCGCAGGTTCTGCGAGGAAGAAGAGTTAACACGAGGTTGCGATATGAGAGAATTTGGCTCACCGCTTCTAGAGGAAATCTCATCAAAACAAAAGTAAGTAAGATCCTAGACCCTATTAAGACGAGCAGGATTTGCCAAATAGATTATGTAGGGGTTGTTACAATACAACTTTTTACTACGGTGCCTTGGGAACAGCACTCGCTCCTTATCCAAATAAAAGTAGATAATGGGATTGCAAAGGCGCCTGCCTGATCTCTAACCCACCTGGATGCCCTCTGATACACTGTCCCCACCCTCACCACCTCTACCTGTAATTCAGAAAACTAATGTTAACGTCGCACTAGCATAGCATCTTCACATTTGCTGACAGTTACTGCTACCTAAGCGTAGCTGATTATTTCTATTATTATTTTTTAAACTGAACTGTTGAACTCATGGTAAATATAGATGAAAGACCTAAACTAAACTTATTATTCTACAAAACTATAGATCCTCAGTCACACGGTCAATCCAAAACAGCTAGAGTTCAACTAACTAAAAGTACATCATGTTCCCGAACATGAACAATTTCCACTGGTATCATGATGATATCACCTCTTTGTTAATGACTGCATTGATTATTTTTACGGTAGAAAGACATTAATCAATAGCAGAAAGAGTAGAGTCATAATGATGCGTAGTCAGACATCAGCTAGTAAAATGAACGGTAATATTAGATATTATCAACAGAGAGCATCGATTGGAGTAGATGTAGAATGTGAAGGGTATGACCAAGGAAGGTGAACTATCAATAACCAGGTGCAGCACAATGAAAGCCGGGCGAAGAGAAGCGCGAGCAAGAGGACGCTGAAGGTGCCAGTAGACAAGGTGATAAAAACGAGGTGATCAATCGCTCCCCACATTCGACAACAGTCACTGTCTTCAACATCTCCTGCCTACTAGTCTCCATTGGCGCCCATTGTCACGCTAAGCTGACGCTGTACACTGTGCGTGGATGACGCCAGCATAGAAGGGGAGTTGGTGGTGTGTATAACCATATACCCAGTGGTTCCTTCCTTCTGAGCGATGATATATCAGCTCAAGATAGACTTCATGAGGTGGGAGAAGGATTTTGAAAGGTGATCCAGGGTTTTACATTGTGTCACAGTGTTGTGCGCGTGCTATCAAGCAACTTGATAAATATCCTGTCTAAATGAACAATCCGTAACGTGAGTGCACCTGTAATTCAGTAAACTAATGTTAACGTCGCACTAGCATAGCATCTTCACTTTTGCTGACGGTTACTTCTACCTGATTATTACTGTTATTTTTTTTTTTTTTTTTTAAAGGAGCGTCAACATTTAAAATCATTGGCGCCCGGAGCTTTTACCAGGGCACTTCCGGTTTCCAGAACGTCTTTCCTCGTTACAGACAACACCGCCGCACAGAAGATTTCGAAAGGGTTTGGAGCTAGCCTCCATAATCACATACTCTAAGCAAACAATCTTGTCAGTAGAGATCTGCGCATTTGCAGCAGACTAGGTGATGTAGTTCGTAAAAATGTTATTTTTTCACGAAAATTTTTTTTGGTTCGCTCAGCTTTGATGCCTTGCTACGAAATAGTAGTTCAAGATCAAATTTTCGGAATACCTTCAAATGTAATTCACCCTATTTTGTTTTGTCGTTTACTACGAAAACGACTATTCAGTCACATAATTGACTTGTTCTCTTTTAACATTCATTTTTATCTACATTTGTTTTTTTTGTTTTGTTTTGTAAGGTGCGCAACATCAAGGGTCCTTTGCACCTAAACTAAACTGGAGAATAGACACTTTACTACACAGCCTAATCTACACTTAGTCAATCTAATAGAAACTAACCTAGTCGTTGGCCTAACTCGTATTTCCTGTTAACCTAACTAACTAATGTTGGGGTGGAGTACTCGATATTCCTCGCACCCCATAGAGATCTAGCCTAAATTTTAAAATAACCTATTTACACAAAATATATATGTACACTCATACACTCATTCTAATAAATACAATCATCCTAATAAAAACATACATCCTAATAAATACATACATCCTAATAAATACATTCATCCAGATAAATATATATACATTGAGTGGAGTACTCTATATTCCTCTCACTCATTTACTATCCTAAATCTATTTACATTCACGCAACCCATTCATACGCGTGCCAGGGTGCCAATCCCGGCACAGACCCACCCGTCCTAGAAAGCAGTGGCTCCCGAGAAAGTGCAGGAAGACGTCCTGCGAGACAAGAAGACAACTGTTTGCCACCCCTGCCCGGCATTGGCCCCCCCCTACCTCTTTCACACACACACATTCACACTGCCTCTACATTTGTGATGATTACTAGGAAACAATTTACTATAGATAAAATATAGATGCCTACATGAAAGAGGAAAATGGAAAACTCAAGCCCAGGATAGGTAGTAGTAAATTTCAGGATTGTTAAAGGAAGCCCAGGACCTTCTAGGGCTGAAGGCCAAAGGGGCGACGCCATACTGAATAGGTAAATCTGACTTTGGTTAGTTTTAACGTCAAGCCTCAGCTTCTTAACAGATGTCCTATATCAATTATTGCTGGCTACTTCTCCACGAGGTAACCATGACCATTTGTCGCGGAAAACCTTAATTTGAAAAACATCCGTTGAAAGTCCCTAGATACAGATTTTTTAAATAAAATAATTTGTCCATACAAACAAATACTTTGCAAAGAAATCATTAAAGAAATTCATCGAAGAGATTGGAAAAAGTTGCCTTATAATTATCAGGTGAAAATGGATCGTAAGATTTCCCTAATTATTAAGGAAGCAGTAAACAGTTACACCAGCATTGAACCCTTAATTGCAAGCAAAGTCCTTCCAGGGCATTTCCACCCCGATCAATCCTGCTAGAGTTAATTACATTAAAAGGGTGTGTCAGTGGTTTGGAAATGGGACAGGAGACAGAAAAAAAGTTGCAGGCATGTTGGAAAGGAAAAAGGTTCATTGCTAGGCCGCTGGAAAGATTTGGTAAAGTGCCTCCTAATGTTAATTTCTTCAAATTAGTGAAGTAAGTTTTAATTTTTTATAACCTCTTATTTTTCAGGACGTTTTCAAGTTTTGCAGTTTGTAAAGCTCTGGCTTCCTAAGTGATGAACATCCCACCACCAGTGCGAAAATATTACCGAAAATTCAGTATTTGCTAAGATTCAGTAAAGTTTAAAAATTTTAGAATATTTTTTCCTAATCAAGAGAATTTTTTTATTATTTCAATTTAATCAATATTTGTTTATTATAAAGATATTTATTATTAATTCACTTTTTTCATTCCATTCTTTTTTGGTCAGATCTTTAATTTTACTTTCCTATCTATGTTCTTTGAAGATAGAGCAGCATTCGTTTTAGGGAATACATGCTTTATCAAGATAAATCAAGAATTGCAAACAATTTTAAAATGACAATATTTTTGTTTTATTGTTGGGAATTTCTTGTGAAAATCTTGCTGATTCTCTTTTCATCGAACATGCTTTGTTTTTTGCAGTAAAACACGCTGTAACAAAGTATTTCAGACGCTAAAGACTGTAGCAGTGGAAGTAATGATAAAACAAGTACGACAGTCAAAAGAAAGAGGACTGTAGATTTACTGCAGCTGAAGATTGAAAATTAAATTGACTGTATAAGGCTTTTTCCTTTTTCTTGTTTGAAATATAAAGATGTCATCAATTTTTATATCAATTTCAGTTTAATTATGCGGAAATAATACCTTTGTTCTGAGGCAATTCAATATTATATTTGGGAAGGTATATATATCATTTTATAGATAATATACATTTTCTGCTTCAATTGTTGTTTATTGCAGAATTTATGCCATCAAAACCGATTCGCGAAGGTATACATTGGCATCACTTTACAATAAATAATCTTCTTTACTTTTCTCAGTCAGTTGCAAGGGTGCCTGCAGAAAAGCCTTCAAATTGTGTTACCTAAATATGATAGTAAAATGCCTTAATAAAGAAATATATGGTAAAGGGATGATATTTCTCTTATATCAAAACTTAGTGGGTAGATGTAGGTAATTTGAGGCACAGTAGAAGGAGAAATTAACGTAACAGAACACTCGAATTTACTACTCTATACTAGTTCTTCGTGAGACAATAACGCGCTAAATGATTGACGAATGATGACTAACTGAAATGAATGATGGTAACGTAAGAAGAGGAGAGCGACTGGAGCCAAATTGTTAGCGTGAGGTTTCGAGCGTAGATCTGCTAGAATGTTCTTGGCTCCAAAATCTAGTGGAGGATTAGTTTATGGGTGGAACTTTTTCTTGCGCAGGTAAGTTATGAGTAAATTTTGCTCTTAATTCTTAGTTCATGTCAAGTTAGGTAAGTATGTTTTGTTTCAAGAACGTTTTTTGAGAAGTATACAGTGCGCAATTCGCCCAATTTGATGGGGAAGGAAGAATTAAATAATATTAAAGAGTTTTTCACTTTCAAAATAAGGATTATGGCGTACCCCCGGTAATCCTGCGATTTCTTCGAAACATTTCCAATGCTGTGTTATTTCATGTTTAATAACCTGTTGCTCTAAACAAGGCAAGAGACCAATAACTTCTTAAAAGAGTAATTAAGAAATACTGGTGTTGGCTTAGCTGCTTACCCTTTATGGAGAAGTAGACATCGTTCAATGTATTAAAAAAGGAAGATTAAGTTGGTTAGGATGGTGGATAACCGAATCCCTAAGCGCCTATTATATGGAAGGCCCGGAAGCGTCAGAATGAGATGGCTAGATGACGTCGAGGGGAATTTGTGGAAAATGGGTGAGCGAAGGTGGCGACTGAAGGCGCTTGATAGAGCTCAGTGGAGAGCCTTGGTTGAGGAGGCCCTGGTCCTTTTAGGACTGTAGCGCCGAAGAGGAAGGAAGGTGATGGCTTAGTGGATATGAAGCGTAGATCTGTAAATGGAGTTCCCCTGTACGAATCACGCGCATTATTACTTTTTATTGGTTAGAAAAAGAAACAGCATATTCGTTTCCGCCAGGACACCTAATTGGTACTTGGACATTAAGCCCCGCCTGAAAAAAAGATGATAAAAAACTTTTTTATATTTTAAAATTAAAGGACGATTATGATTAGCCTGGTGGCACCCGTACAGCACGGAATTATTAACAAAATTTAGAACGTCCTTCCGTTCTTCGCTCTTAATAATATAATCCTTCCAGATATAAATATTTACTTAATAACAACTCTAACCAATTCCTTCTGCTACGAAACAGGAAAGAACATGTTCATAATCTTCCTGGAACCAAGTTAATTCTAATCTCCATTCACCTACGTCACTTCTTGTTACATCAGTCCTTGTCTCAATCGGTCCTGCGCACAACGTCACATGTCACAAGCAGAGAGTGTGGTCTTGTGTGAAATAGGCTGAGTTACCACGTTTATAATTAAATTTGTATCTCGACTGGGCACTCCTCGAACTAATTTAAAAATAATTATTGTATTGGCAACTTTCAAGTTCGGGTTAATCTGTAATTATTTAAAAAGTGTTTTACTTTCCTAACGTTAAAAAAGGCTGAGAACTCATTTTAAAGGAATAAAAAATTATCGTTCCAAATTTATTACTGATTTTTATGATATAAATATCAATATTTTATAGCCTTCATTCCTATTAACGATAAACTGGAGTATTCGTGGTAATCGCAGCACATTCAAGGAATTTATTGTTATTTGAAATTTGGTAATCATTAATAAAAATTCTAGGAAGTTTGTACATTTGAAATAGAATGGCATCTATTTTACCCACAGCATTATCTGGAGGTGGTCCGACAGAACTGAAGCAATAAAAGTTGGAGAATACTTTCAAGTAATAGTCTCTACATATAGTTCCATACTCTTACATCTAATCGCAGTTCCATTAATACTAAGGACGGGCTCTAATTAAAAAGACTAATAATTTATTACTAATAAATTGAAAAGAAGATAATTTTTTAGGCGCCTGCGATAAGTTTTAATTAAAACAGATTAAGATTATTCCGTTAGGATAATAATTTGTTATAAGGCATCAAGACAAGTATATCATCCATTTCTTCAGAGACCATTGCATTCTCCAGGGTTTAAAGCCAAGAAACCTAAGGGTACGTTTACAACGGAGCTGTGAGCATAGATGATAGCGGAGATGATAGCAGTGATGCATCAGCGCTTATAGAATAACCTAGTACATTCTTATGTGAGCATGCACAATGAAGCTTCGACTAGTGACTCATACTCGCTGGTATAAACGAGCATAGATGATAGAATTGAATTTTTCATTTTTCTGCTAGCTGAACTCCAGTATCGGAGCTTCAAAATGGGCGTCGAAAAATTATTTAGTGCTGTCTTTACTCATTATTTTTGGTTATTATTTTATTATTTACTTTTAAACAATATTTTGTTTTTTAAATCGTGCTTACATTTATTTTTATGTGTATTTATTTGTTTTTTCTCAATAAAACCATTACTTACCAGAGTAATCACTAGTTTTTCTTCTATGGTTATAGGATTTCCATGACAATTTTTCCAATGTTTTCTTAACTTTGACCTTATTTTTTCTAAAATATCGTCGAATGTGGGTGGACATATCCTCACATATCCAAAAAAACGATCCGGATAATTTCTAAGTTCCTTATATAAATAGTGAAATTCACCCAAAGTACTTCGTTTTTTATTTATGGGATGTACATGATATTTTCTAAAGCGTTTTTTCTTTAAAATATACCATTTTGTTGCTGCTGAACATAAAAACTCTTCTTCACTACTCGACATGTTGCATTTATCACAGCTCCGTAGTGCACACTAATCAGCGATTATATTTTGCTCTATCAGTTATCATCTCTGCTATCATCTATACTCACAGCTCCGTTGTAAACGTACCCTAACACGAACTCAATTCAGGCGAAAAAATGGAGAATACTATTCATACTTAGAAGAATAACAATTATTCCTATAATATTTCCAGAATCATAGTTTTCTAGTGGGTGTGGAAACCTGAATTGGAAGGGAGTTGATGTTGAAATGAAAACAGAGCATCTAGACTTAGTACACTTTTGGAATGCTCGGCAGAAAGCTAGACACAGAAATAGATCATAGATCGACACAATTCTCTTTATTTAAAACAAAAAATCTATGAAAAAATTAATCAATTTTTAACTGAAATAAAATAACTGCCTTAAAATAAGGACATAAGTGGTGGTCACCGAGTATCTGCACCAAGGAAATGGTATCTATTTTATTGAAATTAACGTACTATCTATTTTTATCTATTTTCAGGTGGTCTTCGCATCCAACTTTTCATCCAATCTAAGAAATAAACAGCAGATAAATAAAATTCCTGCTGACCTTTAGCCCTGTAATAATCGGCTCTGTGGACCAATTGTAGACATCTTTAATCATACTCTAGACCGATGTCACTTTTATTTCATTCGCTTTAGCAGTCGAAGTTTTTTTGTTTGATCATCTTGCGATCAATTAGAGGCTATTAAGCGATCAGTAATATAGGCGAGATATGCGATACTTGCGAGAGATCCGCGACTGTTTAAGAATCGACTCCCAAGCGATACCCCAGCCTCAGTCTTGCAGAGATTGACAACCTCTCACCTGCCTACCGTAAAAAGTTTTAAATTTTTAAATAATAGACCATAAATTATTTATATATTCTATAATACACTAATTGAATTTATAATTTGCAGCGTGTAAAACTTTATGTGACCTATTAAAACGGAAAACTAATGAAATAAAATTTTAATTTGCCTGGCGAACAATTAAATCTTTGTTTATGTAAGCTACATTAAGACTGGGATAGTAGACGGATTTAAATGGAGCGTTAAATACATTAGCACGTGTATTTAATTACAAGGTAGACTGGAATTAACTCAATTTAACTATGGTCGCTTCAAATGGATCCAATCAGAATATAATTTCGCTAGAAAGATGGGCCAAACTAATGAATGAATGTTCGTTAATCTGAAATGTTAGAATACTGAATTTAAATATAAATAACAATCACTAGAACGTGCTTTGTTGCGATGAGAAGGCTCTATCTAAAAATTTAGAAGAACATCAAGGTTGTTGTAAATGAATTTAATCATGTTTTCCTTAATCAATAACCAAATTTTTAAAAATAATTGAAGATAAATATATGTAGATTGTTTTTTCTCGTAACATAAAAAATATTTGTGCTAATTTGTGTGCATTTAAATATTTTAAACAAAAGGACCCACTGATGTGGGAACATTTACACCAATAGGAAATTATTATTCTAATCAAACTCAGAATACAATTCATTCATAAAACTTTTACAACCTTCAGCAAACATTTACAAAACACAGGTTTTGAGTTTACCCGAGTCCAAAATTTGGTTTTTACTAATTAGTAGGTGTGTGTGTCGGTTAGCATAAAACAAAAATCAAAACCACAACAAGTTAAAATTTCAAACCTATTTTAAGAACCACAATATAGGACCGGGCAATACGTTTTGGGCACAATAAGCCAACCAAAAATGTCACTCAGTTTTTTTGTGAATTTACTGTAAAACGGCTCTAAGGTTTTCTTTAAAGTTGTTATAACTTATTGCGCGTAAGTAGCTCTACGAATTTTGTTCAAAATATTTTCGCGGCAAAGTTCAACTAAAGGAGCTTTAGGGTTAAAGGGGTAGGTAGTAAGCTTCTCTCTACAGCCCTATTTCAATGAACGGACTTTACCACTCATTAAATAATTATAAGGGATAAATATACGAGGTGTGTTCAATAAATAAGGTGAATTTTCAAATTTCGCGGGCTACGTACATTCGAATTTCGATTGTCTTTTTTTTTTATGTTGGTACACTTGTCTCGAACATATTTTCAAAGTTGTAGCTATATAGCATGTTTAGTTTGTATGTTAGAGGCATAAATAAGACAAGTGTTTTGCGAGTTCGGCGATTTTCTTCTGTCGAAAAAAATGGATCAACGAATTTGCATCAAATTTTGTGTAAAAAATGGAATTAAGTGTTAAAAAACACTTGAAATGTTGAGAGTGGCGTACGGTGAGAGTACTCTGTGTCAAAAAAATGTTTACAAGTGGTACAAGCTTTTCACAGAAGGTCGAGAAGATGTGAATGACGACGCTCGCCCTGGACGCCCCAGCACATCAACAACCGATGAAAATGTTGAGAAGAATCGTCGAATCACAATTAGAGAAGTTGCTGAGGTTGTCGGCATATCGGTTGGCACATGTCCTGCAATTTTTTTCGGAAATTTTGGGCATGAAGCGTGTAGTAGCGAAGTTCGTTCCAAAATTGCTGAATTTTGATTAAAAAAAAACCGTCGCATGAGCATCGCTCAGGAATTGTTGAATGACATTATCATGTCTCAGTCACCGTATTCACCAGATTTGGCGCCCTGCGACTTTTTCCTGTTCCCATGATTGAAGAGACCCATGAAAGGACGGAGATTTGCGACGATTGAGGAGATAAAAACCGAATCGCTGAGAGAGCTCAAGGACATACCAAAAAGTGCATATCAGAACTGTTCCGAGGATTGGAAAAAACGCTGGCACTTATGTATTATATCTGAGGGGGACTACTTTGAAGGAGACAAAATAAAAATCGATGAATAAATAAATATTTTTTAAGAAAAATGAAAATTCACCTTATTTTTTGAACACACCTCGTACACCCAAATTTCAAATTTGAATAAAATTGGCAGACCGAAAGTGTATTTTCTGAATTGAATTTTGAAGTTTATAGCATTTTCTTGTAAATGGTATTTTTATAACGAACATGCATAATATGGAAGACAAGCACTTCGTGTTATAAACAATTTGTTACAAGAAAAATGAATTACCTAAACTGCAGTAAGAGAGAGGTACAGTGGTACCTCGGTTCTCGACCACAATTCGTTCCGGAAGTGCGGTCGAGAACCAATTTGGTCGAGAACCGAAACAATTTATCCCATAAGAAATAACGTAAACTATGTAGTTTATTTCGTTTCTAAGTCACAGAAATATGCCATTTTACTGGCCTAATTTTTATATTTTATGTAAAAACATATATCTAAACACAGAAATAAGATCTAAAAGTGTAAATACAAAAACAATTCGGCTCATTTCGGATGTTCGAGTTCCAAATGTTTGTTCGGATTTCAGGACAATATTTTCTCGAATTTCTTGGTCGAATACCGATTTGTTCGAAAGTCAAGTCGTTCGAAAACCGAGATACCACTGTATTTGTTTGTACAGCTGATTTTATTTCGTTCTGCAACCGTTTAATAATGTGATAAGTATGCAACTAAAAGTAGAGGCTAAATTTGTGTTTCTCAAACAATGGAACTGAAAAAGTGGCAATTTTTTCTTCAGGTAGTCTTTGCATCCAATGTAAGGAATTATCAACACCGTAAACAAAATTCCTGCAGCCTTTATACCTGATGCAGAATGCACTATCACCTGTTGCAGGTATTTTTCTATTATATTCTTGATAGTTCATTTTTTAATTCGATTTAACCTGCCGAAAAAAAGTAGGTTTTTTGATCATTTTGGTCTAAAAGTAACTAGGGGCCGATAGTTAAGGTGGTTATTGCTACGAGATTTTTAAAAATCATTTTTCATTTGATCATTTTAAGATCAGTATCGTAAAATGTAACAGAATATTGTAAGCGCTGGTAGTGTAATTATTTCAACAAAATTACGAGGATCATAACAAGCAAAATAAAATAATGACCATTTTGCAAATAATTTATTTAGCGCGTTATTAGATATGTTTGACGGATAAACCTGCTTGAGATATATTTAGTTAGGAACGTTCAGTTCGGAATTTCTAGTTAGAAAGCTGTTACAGTTATAGCAGCGAGCTCTCCGGCAGTAGTAACTAAGCCGGTTGGGAACCGAAGAGTCTGCTAGGATGTTTACGGCGAGATACCTGCCAGTGTGCACTAGATCTTCGCTCGGCAGTAATAATACTGAATAAACTTACAGGTTGTAACTCTGTAAGTTATCCTTAACATGTAAGGAGACAAGCTCGTGAAGGTGTACACGCAAGCTCTGCTTCCATTCCCTAGTGAACACCTGTCACCGTGCACACCATAAAATACAAAAGTGAAATTAATACACCGTAATACTTTATGTTTGCTGTAAGCCGCAATGTAAATACCATTAAAAATGATTTATTCTGTATCGTTTGGAAACACGGAAATGGCCACGTAGGTCTTTAGAAAAAAAAGTGCACTGATAATATAAATTTAAAAAACTGCATAAAGAATTTTACTACCATATATTGCAGAGTAATAAAAATTAGGTTTATACAAAACTGTGTGAATATTCTCCGAGCTCGGCAGTTTATTCTGAAGTAATTCCTTCCGTAACATTATAAGTAACTGAGAAAAAGGAAGAGGTAATTATTTATAAAATTTCAATATGGCTGCTACAATTTTTACTTCATGATCAAAACATGAAGATAAAAGCTTTAAAGTTGCGGCTACCTCTCTAGAGATATAGGAAACGAACCATATTGTTGGCTAACAAAACATTCCACCAACATCTGAAGCTTGAAAGCACACTAGTATCTGAAGTAAGAGCTTTCTTTTATGGCCAATGGTCATTTTTTTGGCATTCGGCTGGACAATGTTTTCGTGTTGTTTCAGAAATGAAAATCTAAGAGCAGATAAGACTCGAACCAGAGATCTCCTCAAGGAAGTCTTTAGCTCTAACCTCTTCTCTCATTAGAGCTTGTCAAAACATCTTAAGTCATTGGCACCCTATGCCAAACTTCAGCCAGTGTTCTCTCGCTAAAGACAAACACTGTCCAACAACCGACCATGAGCAGTAAAATATCGCTTGAGAAGAGCAAATCTAAGGGAAGGTAGGCCAGGTTCGAATCCCGGATCTTACATCGAAATTCGAACACTCAGGATTAACGGTTCTACCTCCTATCTTGCGGAGATGACTGACCACCCAGTCAGCACAATGACCAAAACTCTGCAATGCATACTATCCAGGGAGATAGGAAACCGTGTCTCCCGGCTTCAACATTTTTACGTAATTTTGTAGGCTCTAGGGATAAAATTTCACAGTTCTTCCTACAATCCTTGTTATCTCCGTTATAAAATTGCTTCGTGAAGCAATCCGCTGTTTTGAAACAGAAGAACAATGACAATGATCTCCTCTCCCAGTCAGCTGGTACGTTTTCTACCTCGAAATATCCAGCTTTCACACTGTTTTTCTGTGTAAGACTGTTTGTTGCCTTTTACGTTTTTACACTACTGAACAGCTCTATCACGCCTTGCCTAAAGCCTTGAACGCAACTCGTCCTAAAAAAAAGAATTGATCTAAGAAAATGGAAGTGGAGACTATAAATAATTTAAAAAAAATTATCTTAATAGCAAAATTACGCGCCATTTTTGCAAATTTTAGTCCCAAGAACTCTATGTTTATTGAACTTTTTATACAAAGTTCTGTGAAACTCGTTTTAAATTCAAAATGATTTTCGGTTTAACAAAAAAATTATATGAAATTGACAAATAAATGTTCTTCCTTATTTCAGTATATTGTAAATATCAACTGCTTTTATCCATTCATACATTAGTTATATTAACCATGATAATGTTGGAAAGAAAAATGAAAAAGAAAATCAACATTAATTTTGCAAATTTCAGCCAGAGTTTCCTTCCGCGAAGAAGGGACACACATTGTGTTTGATTATATTTTATTTATTTTTTTTTTTTATTTTTTTTTTTTTTTGCGCATCAACAGCTGAGGTTATTAGCGCCCGGAGCATTTTCCAGTGCACTGCCGGCCTCCGGACAGTATTCTCTCGTTACAGACAACACTGTCCATCACCGGACAGTGAGCTGTAAGAAGCTCCTAGGAAGAGAAAATCTAAGGGTCAGCTGCTGGATTCGAACCCGGGACCTCCGCGTGTGAGTCCAGTATGCTAACCTCATAGCTAATCCCTTCCCTGATTATATTTTATTATTATTAAAAAGAAATTTGGTGCTGGAGGGTTTCTAAGAATGCAAAGGACGTGTAATTTTGGTCTCAGTAGAGGGATCTTTTATTATTTCAAACGTAGATGATTCTTTAAGTTTCTGTTTATTAGTATTCCGTAGACCCTTTTATTTGGATCTTAAGTATCTGGGATCATACCCAAAAGCGAATGGTTGTCTCTGAAATAAGCTGGATATTAAACGTTATGTGGAAGAAAAAAAAAGTAAAATCAGATTACAAACAGAGTAAAGTCCTTAATGTAGCTGTAACTTATAACGGTTTTGAATAAAGCTGATGCATTCTTTATGTACCTGCCTATATATTGTCGGAAGTAATGCTAAGTCCCTTTGGAGTAAGCCTCTTAGTCCAGTAGTAATCAAAGCTATTCACTTTTTAATGATTATTTTTTAAAAATAAAATATTTGTTTACTTTTTTTTTAAATTTAAACACGTCAACATTTGAGGTCATTGGCGCTAGGAGCGTTTTTCAGGACAACCTCCGGCCACCAGACAATACAGACAACACTGTCCATCATCGGGTACTGAGAAACTGCGAGAAGAGAAAATTTATGGGATCCGAACTGGGATCTCCGCGTGTGAATCCAGTACACTAACCTTCCCAAATCCTTCCCCTTAAAATAAAAAATAAAATATTAAATAAAACAGCTTTATTATTCCATTCCCATTGAGTAATCCGGTAATCTATCTACAGAGAAATGAAAAGATTATTTACGAAAACACAATTTAAGGAAATGCTCTCCATTTATTTAAAGTTAGCAACTTTGAAGAAAGATCTTCAAGCATAAAATGTATACAAAGTTATGGAAATAATTAAGAAATATGACATATTTATAATATTACGACGCTAGTGGGTGTGCATCATAAATGAGGAGGTGAAGTTAACAAATGCCTGCGCACTTATGTGTTTAGAAATGTTTTATACATATATGATTATACTTTTCTGATTACTGAAGGAACTACAGGGTTACAAGAGAAGTTAACAATAGAACCATGCAATAGTGTTTTATGTAAAGCAAAAGAATAGAAACTTGTATCATTTATTATAGTTAAATTAAAATAAATAATGGAATAAAGCGTAGCGTTACCTGAAAAGCGCAACTTTGTAAGAGAATGGCGGCGGTAAAGGGTTTGAAAGTTTGTGTTCCATTAGAGGTTGGCGGGGACTCTTAGGGCGGCTAAGGGGGGAGTTTTGTTTTTGTTGGCGATTGTTTTTAACGCCCTGTCCAAATATCAACAATGGTCCATTCGCCCACTGCGCTGCTTGGCATTAAGTAAATATTCATTCACCAACTATGGGCAAGAATTTAGTGTGAGATTTATGTCCTTTATTCTCATTTCAATGGTTATGTATTCCTAACATTCAAGTTGCCGAATATTAAGGAAAGGTAACCAATTCATTTGCATTCATGCTTACATTTCCTAGAGCTTTATTGGCTCGGAAGTGTGATTGTCTACGATAAAGAACGAATTACATATACCTACGATTTCAGAACATTCAAATCGACACAACATTCTGATGTCCAAACCAAATAATTAATACAAATCACCACGTAATGACGTTACGTTACAGTCCCCATCTAAAACCTTAGCTGCTAAATCTAATCCACTAACTTAATTGTGGTTCTAATAGACGGTCCACGACGTTCATGAATTCAAAATTAAATACTTTGAATCCATACTAATCAGTATAATATAGGAATTTGCAACTTTCAAAAATGTTTTCTGTAGGATTTATTGAGTGCACTTAAGGAAAGGCTTGTCATAACTTTCAGTTTTTGGGCCCCTATTCTAGGGAGCAACGTAATGGGTCAGTAGGATTAGTAAACGCAAGAATGGAATTCTAACTTCTACTTGAAGAGCCAGGTAAAGAAAACTAATCATATAAATGAAAGACGGATTACCACTTACCTGATACAGAATAACAACGTTTCGGCGATAATAGATATAGTTTCCCAAGCGAAAACATTTTAATATTCCTAGACACTGATGGAAGTTAAAGCATTATACTTGGGATAGGTTGTTCGTAAACGTATTCTGACAGGAAACAAAGGACGGTTTAGAGAAGCATTTCCCAACCTATGGTACGCGAGTTGCTGGTGGTTACAAAAAATAATCAATAATGTGGACATAAAAAATTAAAAAAAAATTAAATTATAAAAATATTATAGAAACGTGTTTTATTATATGCATAAAAATTATTTTAATTATTAATATTATATCAGTAAAGTTGTTAATATGTACAGTAATAAGGTTAGAGTCTGTCTCAAGATATACGAGAAAATATAATAGCATATTTAACAGGATTAAAATTGTCTTTCATGGAGTATTTTCCCAAAACCCAAAAACACAAAAGATAAATGGATTTCAAACCCCTCCTATAAAGAAAATTTAGGAAAAGCTACATGATTATCGATAAAAGATAAAGAAAATTTGATAGAATTATCATGTGACAGAACTTAAATGATAACTACGTAAAAATCTGCTTAAAGAGACTGCTTGTAATGAGGAAGCTCTATCCAAGCAACATTAAATTTAATTTAAAAACAAGTTTTAAAACTAAGATCTTACAATTTACAAAGTTTATAAAGTGAACAGATACATTTTATCTCTATACAAATAAAGATAGTAATAATAAAATAACACTCGGAAAAACAAATTTCACGAAATACAATCATTTTTACGAAGTGGTACAATTTAGCATGATAAACTACCAAGTGGTACGCAAGCCAAAAAAGATTGGGAAACGCTGGTTTAGAGAAATGAAGAATGACCCAGTCAAAGGCCGAGGATCTCCCAAGGAGGGTTGACTCTATTTTGTTGCAACCGAAATTAAACAATAAAAATTATTATTTAAAAAATACAATTTTTCATTAAAGGATAAAACAAGGAAGAAGTAGCGTTAAGTTGGAGCCAATCAAGCTAAGTTACTAACTAATGGATGATACCATTCACTAACTTCAAGGAAAACCTTATCTATAGAAGGAAAGGTTTTTGGTATTAAAGTTTTCCATGTGGCTACAAAGTACAAGCAGAAGGCTAACAACTCCGAGGTCTGTAGGGCAAAAGGAAATAGTCTAAGAGAAATTAAGGTCAGAAGCAAAGTAGTCCTGAGAGTATGGCGTCTTTATCCAATTAAAGAGTTGCAATCTTCAGAACTCTTCAGCAGTCTTTCCAGTCGGTGGAAACATCAGAATTACTCCCTGCAGACTCACTAACACGTTTCAGTTTTTAAGACTTTATTATGTTTCGGGCAATGTAATACTTACTTAACATATTTGACTAGGCTAAAAATTTCATAAGCACAATCTAAGATAAGCAGCTTTTTTTGAAGTCGAGCCCTATTAGTTTGGTTATTAAGAAAGCTCCACTATCCCATTATGTAATACCTCCAGAGAAAGCCCAAAGCTGCTTCACAGGATTATATTACTAATCTTGTTACATGTTAAAGAGAATAATATTTTATAATTTTTTCTTTTGTAATATAAACCTAACTGAATTTCATATTTTTTGTTTAAAACAAAGAGGAAGATGTTAATAATAGTTAGCGGTGCCTGAATCAAACTGATATTAAAGACCAACTGCACAAAAATAAATAAAAATTATTTTATTTTATATTTTGAGAATTTCCCAAACGCAATTCGTTTAATGAAACTTTTAGCTGAAAAAGTGACGCTTAAATAAGATGTACGATTCTTAAAACAATGCGTTTATCTTCAACTTTGTACTTAATCACAAATTCTACCACTTTTATTGAATGAATAATAGGGTTCTGATTTTCGATGGGAATTTCCTCGCCAGAAGCTCCCAAACCTTATATTATACTATGCTTACTAAAAATATCAAACTTAATATTTTTATTTAAAATATTACAATAAAAGTAAAATAATTGCTTAATTTTTACGTCGGGGTTTAACGACCAAACTACCAATTAGGTATCGTGACGGGGGACGGAAGCACATACTTTACTATTAACAATTTTTTTTTAACAAATAAACAGTAGCTACAAGAGGGATTCGAACTTCTCCCTCTTGCAATGCCATACCACTAGACCCTCAAGAAAAGATTACTATGGAAAAATTGATTTTATGTAGATTATTGGAAGCCGGATTGCACAAATACAAATTTATGATTTGACATTTAAATTTAAGATTTGGAAATTTCAATTTAAAATTAAGACAAAGTACGCTACCTTGGACTGCACCTAGACAAACGGTTGACATGGAATCCCCATATTAGACTTAAAAGACAAGAAACAAACCAACGCTACTCGCCAGACTACTTGACAAACGTTCGAAACTTAACCTACATAACAAAAGACTCTTATATCTACTGTTACTCGACCTATTTGGTCATACGGAATCGAAGTATGGGGATCGACTAAGTGTTCCTAACTCTCGACGCCTCCAGACATTACAGTCAAAAATACTTCGAAAACTTCTTAACGCTTCGTTCTACTATGTATCTAACCTCACTATCCATAATGACCTCAAAATCCCTTTCATTGCAGATCTTTCTAACACTAGTTTTCTCAAATTTCATTCCTCTAGCTCATCCTAACCCTCTCATAGAACACCTATCATCCTCCACATTACCAGGTAATCCTCTAAGGAGACTGAAGAGAAGATGGCCTTCCATCTACTGGAGCGACACCACTCGTGATTTTCACGTATTTTTTTAATTTTTTTATCAGGTACCATATTTGCTTGTTGCTACAATGGTTGCAGAAGTAAATTCCAATAAAAGTTCAAAAAAAATAATAAGATGAAATAATGAAACTAAATAAACAAAAATTCCAATAATCGATTCAGATTTTATTAAAGCTTCTTTTCGGCTCTTTTCATATGAAACAGTTTTATTTGTAAGAATCATTTTGGGTCCCTCAACCATAAAACAAGATTTGTAATTACTAAAGGCAACTATTTTGAAAATATGAACAATTACACAAGTGGGGTATGTAGTTTGATGAATGGACAAAGACCGGTAGTAATCATGCAAATGTCATAATGATGTTGTGATAAGCAATGATCAATATCTGAGGACAATCTCCACTATAGTTGGGTATTGTGGGAAGCGTAGCGGATTTGTAGATGATCCCCGTGTGCTTAAAGTGATATTACAACAGTTACCGCCCAGAAAGGTGAGGAGGGGCGCGCATTGTTGTTATTGATGATGTACAACAATGGATTTGGGTTTATCAAACTGGCCTATATTGTAACGGAAGTATCATGGAGCCGTTCAAATCCCCTTCGTCATTTAGTCGTCATAGAGAAAGAGCTTGGTGGTATTGTCCAAATGGACGCTTGATAAATCTCACTTGAATTAATTTCGCTTTTGCCAAAAGCGTTTTATCCATTAAGATAAATCTGGACGCAGAACGCTAGAAATAAATGGTATAATTTTTTTTTTCGTTTATCTATTTTTGAATTCAGAGGAGTTTGAGAACCCAGTTGAATGATATTGATCAATTTGAATTAAATACAAAAAAAAGAGATCTACCTTTCCCTTCAGGTATTTACCTTGCCATTCAGGTATTACCTTACTCTTCAAGGATTTACCTTGTCGTTCAGGTAAGCCTTACCATTCAGGTAAGCCTTGTAGCACAGTGTATTTTTTTAGTCTAAATTAGGAAAAGACCATAAGAAATTTGATCATCCATATTTTCTTGTCCTTTACAAATAGATACTACATCCATATAAACTCTGCACCGGGTATTGAGACGGCAATGCCCCTTCAAAGGGATGAAACGCAGCTTAGTATAAACATATATTGGAAACGAGTTGTTGAATGCTACAGAGTCGTTGCTTATGTTTTTGGTTTACATTTTTGACTAAACATTTTCGCTTTTAGTTTAAGTTACTCTAGTCTGGCGCACAATGTCTATCTAATTAAACAAAATTATAACCTAGAATTTCCGTTTTAGAAGGTTCTTACTGCTCACTGTTCAGTGTAATTGACATTTCCGATGAAATCGCACTTGTCTCAATTACCTAGTAAGCATAAAAAGAGTAGGTAAAAAGACAGTACAACAACTTATTATTTCACACAAAAGAGAAAAAATGTTTTGTGAACTGTTATATTTTCCTGAACAAACTGAAGTAAGAGTTAATTATATCAGTGGATAAACAGGCAGAATGGCAAATTTCTGAGAGTTTATAACGAACAGTTCATTATAAGCCGGAGCATAATTATTAATTAAAACTTTTTGTCAATAATATATATATATATATATATATATATATATATATATCAGGGGAACAATGGCGGTGATGAAGAGGCGAGAATATTGCTTAATGAGTACCAGCAATATTAAAAGCAACAAATTTGCTGTAAACAGTGTTGCCAATGCTTGCTCCGGTCGCTCTTGGTCTCCTTCGTGCCGCCTCCAGAGTTAAAAGGCCGACGGCAAAGAAGAGAATGGCACACAACTTGGACTTAGTTAAATGGTTTGAAAACTAGATGGCCAAGCGGGCGGACTAAGGGACCTCTACTATTCCTGATATTTCTGAGTTACAATATTCCTAATTGTGTCAGTTTGAAAACTTGTCTTTCTTCTCTACAAACCGTTCAACAATCTGTTTTATTATGGCCAGATAATTAAGAAAGTTAAATTTTTGTCCACGGTTATAAACAGTGTAACAGTTTAAATTAGCCTGTTAGCTCGCTTTATCAATAAGTTTATTGCAATCAAACTTAATTACCAACTAGGTCATTCCATTAAAAAGACCTATATCTTTGTTCCTGGCCATATTGGTTTATATTGAGCAATGGTAAGGTTATTTTATCTCGGAAGGTAGTAAGCCGGGTTGAATCTTCAATTTTACAGCAGTAAAACTTCTCCTAAAGAACTCCTCCAAATATCAGGCTTACCAGTATCATGTCCTTAAAATAAAGCTCTTCAGAACATGCGTAAGTGTAAAAGAACCAACCCCATGCAAAATTTAATTTAGTGATTTCTAGAAGGAAATACCCGAAATTTCTTGAACACATGAGACTGTTTTTTGATGCGGATCTTCACTAACTTGTGAGGAAAACCCTACAATTCGATCTCGAAGAATATCATCTTTCATTAATTCAATTTTTACTACCGTAAAGTTCTACTGCAGTTCCAAACTTAGATCGGATCTTCCGTGGTAATTAAGATGAATTTTCATTTCAATGGATAGCATTACTTGAGCCAATTATTCACTGCACACTGTTAAATTGAACAAATATATTTAGTTGAGCATCAACAAATCAATCTAGGCAGATTCAGCGATACATCAACCGCTCCACCAACTTACTGCAGACGTAAAAGTAGTAAGAGACTAATCGTTCGCTTTTAAACAAAATTCACCTCCCCCCCCCTCAATCGCGTAACTTCCTCCTATTAACCACCAAGGCTGAACCCGCAAAAAAATAAAAAACTTGGCTTTTATAAGTAACTTTTCTATTCTTCGAAACCCAAAAACAACGAAGACCAAAAATCAAGATAGCACCTAAACGCGTCACCATCCTGCTTTAGCGCAGTTCTTGATTTTTGTAACAATAAGAAGTCTGAACGCTTAATGGAGGAGTTAGCCATGTTTTTCCTAAATAAGAAAAATAAGACTGCTTGAGGCAATTCTCTTAGAACTCTGCCATTGCTTGCAAAATAAACTTTAATAAAAATAAAGTAGAGACTGTACAAAGGAACGTTTCAGAAATAAGTTAAAAGTACAAAAAGTGTTGAAATAAAGCATATTTAGACAAGTACAACAAAAAAAAACAAAGCGATGAGAGGACAAAGTGGAAACAAAGGGAGGATATCAGGAGACGAAGGGTTTTACGAGAAAAGCGAATAAATAAGAGTAAAAGGCACGTGGAAAGTAGCCACAGACTTTGTACAGAATGGTAAAACAATTAACGGATGAGTGGGCAGAAAAGAGTGAAATATAAGAAATAAGTTTGATTTCTCAGCGGAGGAAAAAGTAAAAGTTTTACTTCAAGTGAGAAAATAAAGTGTTCGAAGAAGAGAAAGGCTTAAAGAGAATTATGAAAGAGAAGGCGGAGTTTGGCCATGAGAAACTTTATAAGGATCTGTTTATTCTCTAGCATTTCTCTTTGAGAGCAAACAGAATAGTTAAACTACCATCCGAGACCCACAAGTAGGTTGTGCAGGTTCTCAAGAGTCTGTTCGCCACATGTGTCTAGTAGCTGCTGCAATTTTATTATCATATCAAAGCAGCAGATCCCACAATATTTGTGTTCCATGTGTTCCCGCATATTAAAATATTCTCTAAAATGTTTTAAACGTTCGCTACATAACGAATTGTACCCATATTTCCATTAGATACAGAAAAATTGTTAGAGACCAAAGTAAGAATTTAAGTTCCCACGACAATTTAAAGAAAACGCTGATTTCTTTGTTACGATTGTTAAGAATTTTTTAGGATATAGCATTTTAGGATAATAATACATAACGAGTGTGCGTATCCTCTGTCGGAGTTTGAGAGTAAATGTAAACATAGCTCTTGGGATGGACCAAGATCTCAAAATAAAATTTTGTAAGTTT
This sequence comes from Rhodnius prolixus, assembly GCF_049639745.1. Lineage (NCBI taxonomy): Eukaryota > Metazoa > Arthropoda > Insecta > Hemiptera > Reduviidae > Rhodnius > Rhodnius prolixus. The sequence continues at coordinate 29,722,170 of NW_027411581.1, read as the reverse complement.
AATGATCGCATTGTTTTCAAGAAACTAATTTTGGATTCTCTGGATGTTCTTTTGGTTTATGTCGTTAAAAATCCCTTCCATCTGTTAGAATGATACAAAAAGTACATTTTAGGCCATTAACGGGCTGGTTCACGTTGGTTTCGTCTAGGTTATTCTCCGAAAATTGTTTTAGGTGCTACACTGATGACTCTAAAATGGAACACATGTACCCTTTGGCTATGGGAATCACTAGGTGATGCCTTTTGGAATGTAAAGCATTTTTCAGGAGTTTTTCAGGTCGAGTTTCATACTATACTTTGCTGTGATTCAGATGAGCAGATTCGTAGCTCCTGGTAAAAGGATTATCTGTTCGGATAGTCAAGCGCTGAATTTATGTGTTTTTACTATCATATTGGTGTTTTGGAATCTTTTAGGTGATTGGAAAAGCTTCTCTAAAGAAGTCTGGGTGCCAGAGTATTTGGTTATTTTGAGAAATGAGAATGAGAATTGGCTAGTACCAAACGAAAGCCTTACTTCCCTTAATTGGTCTCAAGCCAGCTATTGGCGTGTCTATGTCAGGTTTTCAGGCGTGGAAAGACTTGCAGGACTCACCGTTATGCATAAGTTCTACGGACTGTCAAACAGTCTTAAATGTTGATTCGGGGCCAGTCCAGAATCGTTAGTGAGTTACTGAGGAGATTATCAGGAACCTCTCTCTCCAGCACTTGGTTTTGAAACTTTTCTGGATTTTGTGTTTTGGGAGATATCACTACAAAATGCGAGATCATGCCAGATTTTTTCTAGTAGAGTTACCGAAGTTGAAACACCCTTCAATGTTTAGGATGCGATCAGGCTAGAATATTTGCCAGTATTTCAGGTTCTGTGGACGGAATAACTAAATGTTGACGGTGGTGGAGATTAGGCTGTTTTCTCCAAGATTAGTTGTTCAATTCTTTCAGATAGTTTCGAATCTTATGTGGCTCAGACCTGGTACTGGATTTGCATCCTGTATTTATGGTTCTTGTTTTTTGGGAGAGGCGGAGGGTAGCTGTTTAAGTATGGAAAGCGTTTTAATGAGTTTACTTGGATACTTGGTTGCCCGGACAAGAGGGGAGCAGAGCTTTAGGACGCATCAATCTGTGGCACAGTTTGTTATTACTCTCTTTGTGCAATTTATGACGGTTCGGATCTCTAAAGAGTAAAATAACTGAGAACAATCTAATATGTAAATGCTCACATTAAAAATATTAAACTTGAAGGACAAAATCGCCATTCAATCTCATTTAAATTGCAGTTATAAAAAAGAAATAAAGCTACATAAACTATATATAAAGATGTTTGTAATTTACTAACATGTAATAAAACTCTAAACATATAATAAACTTTAGTTGTAGTAATTAATACATTAAGAATTATAAATAAATATTCAATGCCGGTAATATATATTAAAGACACGACACAAAGCCGCAGTGGTACAGATAGCCTTCTCCTCTCTCCTTGCAGATTAATGAGTTGTTAGAGTAACCTCCTGGCTGCTCAAATAGAAAGTATTTACTGATTTATAACTTACTAATAAATGACTTATAAATTAAGGAACCAAATGTGTAGGAGTAGCGAATGTTTTGTAATTATTGTTTGGCTAGTATTTCTTTATAATTAACAATAGCTATCAAATAGGTTTATCTGTTGTATGGGGCTTTGATTATTTATTTGGCAAATATAAAAGAAGAATATAAATATATTTTTATAGCATAATCTAGTACATAATTCAAAATTACAATTTTATCTTAGCTGGAATTCTATTCTTAAAAAAATCAAAGTATGGAATAAACTGAAATAATAGGGTGCTGTCTTTATTGTTCTACTAGGTGGTCGCGGAATCACCGGGGCTTCAGCCTACGAGGAGGATTAGTCAGCAAAGTTTGGGATGGGATTGGCTACAGCGAGAATGGGCTAGGAAACAGATGGGGTTCGCAGGTCGGTGTGGATGTTTTCTTACATAAAAGGGAACTTTCAATAATTCTTCGAAGGACTTATGAAACTTGAACCTTTAAATCGGTTTTAAAACTTCATGAAGAAGGGTGACGTTAGACTTATTTTTTATATGTTACTTCTTTATTCTCTGATTAAAGTAACCGGCTAACCGAAAAAAGGAAGGCGCATTATTGGATATTATATTGTCACTGGTTTTATAATATTTTCTTCAAAAATAATAATAATAATAATAAACTTATTGAAACTTCAAGAAAGTAGCAGCACAAAAAATTATTGTTTGTGAATATTTTATAAATTTTATTAAAATTTTTATAAATTTAAACCTTGGCATTTTTTTAACTAAATATTTATATTTAAAAAAAAATAATCATAAATATTCAAGTTAGATACAATTTCAAAGAACAATCTATTTACCCACGGTTACATCTTCAGAAGAGAAGAACCACCTATTTGCTCTGAGTGTAATAACGTCCCTTTAACTGTACGCCATATCCTGGTTGAATGCCCCAAATATTCCAGAGCTAGGCAAAAGTGTAACATTCCCTCACAACTGGAAGAAGTATAGAAGGACGATGAAAACAGCGTACAAAACACTCTGCGATTTCTAAAAGATATTAATGTTTTTAATTCAATGTAACAATAAACACTTTACTACGCGAGGTCACTTTTAACACACAAACTTATAGAAATCGGTATTTTACAAAAGTTTGGTAGTAGTAAAAATAACAGCAGTATTTGATAATAGTAACAATTTAGGAAGGAGTAGGTTAGGCAGTGTGAATGTGTGTGTGAAAGAGGTGTAGGGGTGCCAATGCCGAGGCAGGGGTGGCAAACTTTTGTCTTCTTGTCTCGCAGGACGTCTTCCTGCACTTTCTCGGGAGCCACTGCTTTCTAGGACGGGTGGGTCTGTGTCGGGATTGGCACCCTGGCACGCGTATGAATGGGCTGCGTAAATGTAAATAGATTTAGGATTGTAAATGAGTGAGAGGAATATAGAGTACTCCACTCAATGTATATAGAGAAATATATCTATTAGGATGAATGTATTTATTAGGATGATTGTATTTATTAGGATGAATGTAATTATTAAGATGAGTGTATGAGTGTATGAATGAGATCTCTATGGGATGCGAGGAATATTGAGTACTCCACCCCAACATTAGTTAGTTAGGTTAGAAGGAAATAGGAGTTAGGCCAACCGTTAGGTTTGTTTCGATCAGATTGACTAGGTGTAGGTTAGGCTGTGTAGTAAAGTGTCTATTCTACAGTATAGTTTAGGTGCAAAGGACCCTTGATGTTGCGCACCTTACAAACCCCCCCCCCCCCAAAAAAAAGAACAATATATTAATTTTTTTGTAACTTAAAAGGAAATAATAACTAAATTTTAATTAATAGAAACTATACTTAGACTAATGAATGCATGGAGCACGAATTTATCTGAAACTAATTTAATTACAAAAAGGAACATTACCAACAAAGTGTAAGAATTGTTTATTTTGAGATGGTGATTTAACGCGAATGAAAGGTGAGTAGTTACGGCCATTAGTGCAGCTAAGGTGAGCGATCTATGTCTTTAAATGTTAGGCTCGGGATTTTATTTGATTTATTGGCTAAATATTGGAGTAACATTAGAAATGTTTCCATGACCTACTGACCTCTGTGAGTTGGAGTAAACATGTCTCTAGAAGTAGACATCAATATCTTTACCTCTAAAATTCGATTTAAAAAAGAAAATGGAAGAATATTTGTTATGATTTCTTTTCAGTATACGTCCGAATCTTAAAAGAACAGCAATCAATTTTACGAACTTTCTAGACAGATTAAAAGATCAAGTTGTTTAGATTTTTACGAAAGTACTTAATATCTACAAAATCAAAATTCTGAACTTTTAGAGCAGTAAGATTGTGAAATAACTAGACTACAGTATCGATAGTAAAAACCAATAGTAATCAATCAAACAAAAAATTGAAAAATTATAGTAACTGGGAATGACCAAATAAAAGTCAAGTGAGATGGAAGTCCTGCAAAATCAGTTTGTTTGTGAGAATCTACTTATTGTAAGAAGAAATTCTTGTTTAATTATTATTACTAAAAATGATCTTTTATAATATTTCTGATACGGGTGAATCAAAATCGTTTGTCAGTGATGCATACTTCATTTTATTTATTTTCTTACTTCAATTTATACAGGTAGTCCTCGGGTTACGACGGTCTCGTGTTACGACGTTTCGAGGTTAAGACTCCCATTTACAGTACAGTACTGTACAGTATGTACTATGAAAAGCCCGCGAACTACTGTACGTGATTTGGTGTGCAGCAGCTCGGGACCGAGAAAGACGGCGTCATCAGCATCCCAGTATGCCATTAAGATCGCTGTCACGATCACTTTTTGCCCTTCATTATGGCACCCAAACGTAAGGCAGACTCTTCTGATGGCAGTGCGTCGAAGAAAAGGAAGGCCATCACCATGGAAGTAAAATTAGATATCGTAAAGTACGCTATTGTTTTTTATTACTGTTTCATTTCATTATTAAACGTACTGTACAGTATTTTATATGTGTTTTTTGATAATTATGTAGAGTATATTGAGTCACTTGTCACTGCTGCATAACGAAATTCTACCGTTATTTGTGAAATTTGTAAATAACATCAATTTTGATAAATTGTAATTAAGTCAATCGACCCAAAAGTGATATTTTTTTATTTAATTATCTTTCTTTTCTCTATTTTGATTATTATGATTTTAATATTCTTTATTATTTTATTATATCATTTAATTTAATATTATTATTTCGTTAGTATTATCAACTATTATTGTTGTTAAATGTTGTATACCAGCATGTATTATACATTGTATAGAGCATGCAGAAATAAAAGAAGAAGAAGAAAAAAAAAAATTATGTAGAGTACTGAGTTAGGATAGGCTAAGTGCTTACAGTACTGTACTGTATATGGTACAGTTTACGTATGTTCCGACTTACGTCGAAAAACGGTTTACGACGCCGCGTAGGAACGGATAACATCGTAAGTCGAGGACTACCTGGACTTGCAGAGTTCTAAGAAGCAAATAGAATGGTACCCTGGAGCCATCCAGTGGAAATTCTTAACAAGTAGTACTTATTTATTGATTTATGCCGCCAAGAAAACCGCGCGCCCAATGTGAACTCATGTCAGAAAGTGTCAGAGAATAGTGGGTTAGAATGGCCTATGAAGAATGAATAATAAATTTTTTGTAGCAAAATATTTTCAAGACTCTGACGAATGGAATGAAAAATACAGAATTAATTATTTTGTTAGAGACAAAGTATAGGATATTGGCTATTCGGCAAAGAATTTCCGACTACAATATTTGGAGGCGGTAGATACTGGAATGTTCGGATGACCCTCACTCTTTATAATCAAATTTTATTGGGCCAATTGGCTCATTTTATTTGGAAGATTAGCCTTTTAAATCACATAAATACCACCATGAATATACAGGCTTCGTGAGCGTAAATTATTAAACTAAGGATTGAAGATTGGCGAGGAATCGGTCAAATAAAAACAACTCGTCTTTTTGCCAATGTTTCGACAAATATATTGTCTTCTTCAGGGCGTGGCTATCTTGCAACTCAACCAACCCGCATAGCCACGCCCTGAAGAAGACAATATATTTGTCGAAACGTTGGCAAAAAGACGAGTTGTTTTTATTTGACCGATTCCTCTCCAATCTTCAATCCTTAGTTTATAAATGCCACCTTTAGCTTTTATCTCTATAGAGTCTCTATTCTACTCCACATTGATAGACGCTGTTCATCACACTTTGCTTTCTGCAAAGGGAGTACATTGTCCAGAGGCCGGCAGGACACTGAGAATACTCCAAGGCTCTAGACATTGAGCTCATAAATAAACAAATAAACAACGATAAGGTAACAGGGAAGGGATTAGCTATGCGGTTAGCGTACTGGACTCCCACGCGGAGGTCCCGGGTTCAAATCCGGCTGCTGACCCTTAGATTTTCTCTTCCTAGGAGCTTTCAGCTCACTGACCGGTGATGGACCGTGTTGCCTGTAACGAGAGAACACTGTCCGGTGGCCGGCAGTGCACTGAAAAAAGCTCCGGGCGCCAATAACCTTAGATGTTGACGCGCCTTAAACATTAAAAAATAAAAAAAAAAGATAAGGTAATGTAATCGGGTCTATCTCTAAAATTATTTTTAGAATAATTAATAATTTGAGATCACCTAATTAGCGATAGTATACGATGTTAAGAAGCAACATATTCGCTTACTTCAACAAACAAGGAAGAAATATTGAAAAAAATAAATTAACGTAGCCAACAGAATGCGCGCCCTCTCCAAAACAAACCCAGCTCTAACTAAATGAAAATAATCGATCGAAAATGCCAAGACTAATTTGTTAAAAGCTTGGATGCTCCTCACGGGTGTAGGAGATATCTTGCAGCTGAACAGATCGTGACGAAACTGAAAGCGATGTTAACACAATTATACCATGCACCGCCCCCGACCTCCTCTAGAAGGCACCTCACTAACTGGCCAGACTGCCCACCTGGTTTACAAAATGGGATGCTTTAATATAACATAACACATCTGCTTGGCCTGTCATAATGAGAAATTTCAATTTCTGATTTCACACACCCTCCAAACAGAATAGAAAAACAAAAGAAGAACTCGATAGATGTTACTTAGATATGCTTTTCAAATTAAACTTTGATAGAAGGCTCATTAAGTGAATTGTAAGGCCATGGAGAGAACAAAATAAAATAATAATACACACTACATTATAAAGGATCTAAAGAAGGCCCTTCATTCAATTATTTTTGGTTTTACAAGGATGGTTCCCGAATGAACGAGAGGTCTCTGGAGAGGCTGCCTACTTTGAAACTTCCTTGGTGGTACCCTGGGGAGTTGGCCACTGTTTTCCAGGCCAAGATTTATGCTAATTTCTGTTGTGTTTTGGACGAGCGGATTTGCAACTCCTTAGTGAAAGGGGTTTGCTTCTGTTCGGAATCAGACTGCATTGCACCATTCTGGTGTTGGATCGTTCTAGGAGACTAACAGAACTGATACTGTTGAAGATGTTCTTCTGTTCTGGGTGTCGGGTCTTATGGGAATTTGGAGTAACTTGGAGGTAGACCGGTTAGCCATTTTGGGAGTCTTACTCCCCAATACCGTCTTAAATCATCTGTCAGCGTGTCGTTGGCGAGGTCTGTCAGATAGCTTTCATCTTTGTGTATTTACGACTGACAAGATTGTTGATTCGAGGCATGGGCGATTGTAACACCATGGGGTCTACCAGAAACTTCTCTCAGACAACTGGTCGGTTCTCTCGTTGTGTATTATGATTAAAGAAGACTACTCCACAAAATGGAGCAATCTTATTGTAGAATTTATAAAATTAAGTAGGATACGTCCACCTATCTTTAGATTTAGAATCTTTAGTTGGATTAGTTGGCTGTTTTCTTTTAAGCTGATGGCTCATTTACTTCGAACAGCTTTGAATTTTCGGTGGCTCAGGTTGGTTATTGTATTTTCAACCTAGACTCTCGAGAATACTATACTTGTTACTGTTATTATTAGCCTAGTTACAAGGGATCCAAGAAACTTAGGATAGTATTTCTTCCCGACCGACATACTAATAAGCCATAATTCAAGAAGTTAGCGCTAAAGAAATTGGATGGCCAATTTTAGAGGAGAAAGAATTGGAAATAAATTGACGTTCTGGGCGTTGGGCTAAATAAATTCCTTCTCTGAATCTTAATACGTTTACTACTTTTGCTTCCAGATGATTTGTTTGAGCAAGTAATTGAAATATTTTAGTAAAAAATAATTTTCAGCACAATATTTCAACATATTTTCTAATTTTATTACTTTTTCGCAAACATTTTAAATGCTGTCAGAGCACAATAACCGCAACGTTCATTGCTCAAATAAATTTAAAAAAAAATTATTACTTTTCCCAATTTTCTGACTCAGTATGTTCAACACGTTATCCCTACTTATTGACAACAAAGTCTATAAGTACTTAACAGCTACAGAACAGCTCTTCAGCCTGACTAAAACGATTTCTTCTTTTTTTTAAATAAAGGTGATTCTTTCCGGCTGTCACTGGTCGATCGTAATGTCACTCGCACTCCGTCCCACATCACTTATTTTATTCTACACTTATATATATAGTGAGCAAATCTATACACACTCTATACACTCACACGCAACAAAGGCGATCCTTTCAAGTGGCAACCTAACCTGGGAAGCGACCGTCCTTTTTCCACAACCCTGTACAGTATGGCAGCACTTTTTTGTAAGCCCAAAAGAAAATACGGGGTATAATAGAGTTCTTTAGAACTTATATTACAAAAACAAATGATTAAAACGACCACTACGTAATATTCATTTCACTACCAAAACAATTTTTGTAATCTTGTGTATTACAAGTGAACACACAAAAAAGAGGGTCTAGTTTTTTTTTTTTTTTTTTTTTTGGCGCATCAACATCTGAGGTTATTAGCGCCCGGAGCTTTTTTCAGTGCACTGCCGGCCTCCGGACAGTGTTCTCTCGTTACAGACAACACTGTCCATCACCGGACAGTGAGCTGTAAGAAGCTCCTAGGAAGAGAAAATCTAAGGGTCAGCTGCTGGATTCGAACCCGGGACCTCCGCGTGGGAGTCCAGTATGCTAACCTCATAGCTAATCCCTTCCCTGACATTTTTATTATTTATGGTAAAATACGTTTTAGGTATTTTTTGGTGCTGCCCGGAGCCGCCTTAAACTAATCTATTGAAAAAATGTTATAAACACTCAAAACAGTTTTTCTTAAAATGCTTTCTGTGCGTATGTTATGTAAATGCAAAGTTTAAAGTAAAGATTCGAATCCATTTTCGTAAAAATCTTTAGAGGGTGAAGTGGAAAAGTAGTAAGACTTATGGTTGAGGAAATGTCCTAACAGCCGTGAATTCTAGCATACGATGAACTCAAATGTAATCTTTCCTGACCAATGGGTTTCACAGCTCTGAGGATGATCTGGTCTCTATGCTGTCTAATGCTTATCAAAAGTAAATAAGAAAAGGAAGACTGAAGCTGGCAGTAATTCCTCTTCCTTGGAACAGTCAATAATTCACCAAAGAAGATGGATTCTACTCTTCAGAAAAGCACGGCTGATTCCACTGAATCGATTCGAAAATTTGACTCGTTTGCAATACATTATTCAACTAGTGTTGAATAATTGAGAGAAATAAATGAAAGCAATGAAAGCCTTATTCTTAAAACAGTTCACCCAATTTAGTCGAAAGTCTGATTAATTACTGAAGTATCAGATTCAAAGCAATAAGAGAACGCGCTATAATGAGAAAGCCTTAATAATCGCAAAGACTCTGTTGGGCTTAACAAAGGGTAAGAAGACAAAATGGAAATGTTAAAGAAAAATGAAATTAAATGTGCGGTTAAGAAAAGATTGTGCGGAAATTGAATTAAGGCATTTTAAAGACGATTTGAAATTGGATGCGTTTCTTTTAGTTAAATTCAGAAGGAAGAAAACTTACGTTCTGTGATGCAGTGCAGCACTACGGTTTCTCCCATAAGTCATGCAGAATGAGCTGCAAGATAAACGTAAGTTTTCGAAAACAATGATTAATTGCAGAAAAACGAACACTTCCTTCTTTTTACATGAAGTATAATGGGCACAATGAACAGTAAATTTGGAAATTTTAAAGCAAATTTAACAAGAAAATCTCTAGGAAAGCCAACATGATGATAAACAATCTACTGGTGCAACGGTCTTCAGCATTTCTTTCTTATCCATCTTTCCTTGCATTTTTTTTATTTCAAATGAGGAACAAAAGAAAATAAGGAAGATCTTGCTAAAAGTTTGAATTTTGATGTATTCAGATTTGCACACAACTTTAGCTCAACAATTAGGACTAAATCAGTAACTCTGGCAATATAATACATAAAGACAGAAAGATTATCAATTAGCCGACTATGATGAAGTAACAAGCTTAGTAATAACCCTAGCTAAAGTCTGAACCAATGGGAAACAACTGCTTCAACCCCGAGAAGAAGATATAACATAAACTTGCTTAACTTAAAAGAATGGTTAACAAGTATCAAACATAAGCCCAATAAGCAATAAATGAGTTTAAAAGTATTGTTGAAAATTATTTAAAAAGCTGAAAATACAGCAATAATTGTTTAAATACGATCGCTAGGAATTTAGAAAGAGATTTATTCCTTCTATAACTGATTATTGCAAAGGGTGGTCATGATAGAAATTCTATAACTCGGAGTTTTATGATGTAATAGAATAATAATTTGTAAGGTACGATAGAGCGTAGACAGTTGTTATTGAAATAGGTAGGTGTTACAATAATGTTTGCAAATATTTGTAACGTTCATTACCACTGTTTATTGGTTAATTAAATTTTTTAAACTGTTATTGATTATTGGTTATTGCTCTATCTAAGAGTATTAAATGAATTGAAGGGTAAATACATATAAAAACTTATTGTTGTTAACTTAGGGTTGTATTTTTAATTGAAAAAAGAACTGTACAAGTCATTCGTAGTGGGGAGCGCACTAAAGATGGAAGGTTTATTATTATTATTATTTTTTTTTTTTTTTTTTTTTTTTTTTTTTATTTTTCCTTTTTTTTCAAATTCCTCGCGGCCCGCAGGCAAGGGAGGAACCTGTTTTCTTTGGTATTACCTGTGGTATTACGGTTCTAACTGGAACCGGACAATTGTCCTATGATAAAGACAAAAGAAAATATGTCCGTGCTAGTCTCTGGCGTCTTCCCTTAGCACTTCCCTTACAATGCGGCAGGTGTGGAGAACCACAGCCTGCTGCATCTCGTATATGATGGTCTTCCTGATTCCCATCATGCAGAGGCCCTCACCCAGCGACCGCGGCACAAGTCCCGTGGCTGAAATAATCAACGGCTGAAATAATCAACAATCAAATTATTATTATTATTATTATTATTATTATTATTATTATTATTATTATTATACGATGCAGAATGAGCTCACAAGATAAACGTAAGTTTCCGAAAACAATGATTAATTGCAGAGATATGAACACTTATTAATCAACGAAAACAAATAAGAAATTATGTATTAGTTATCTGAACAATTTGAAACAATATTTTTTTAAAAAATTACCCAATCATTTTCAACTCATCAATTCATTGACCTATTGTTTTTGTGGAAATATACGCCAAATCCATTTTCCATATTGTTTTTTGGAAACCAATACGAATTCTCGTGGTAGAACAGAAAATCCAAGAAGATTAAACTTGATATTTCGTTGAGATGTCACATCTCTGAATTGAACATCAAATTTTCGGTAAGGATTTCATCAATCGTAAAGAATTTCTTTTTCACTTTTATCATGATTTTTTCAGCAATATGGCCAATAATCTTAATTTTCACAAAATTTAAAGCACTCTGTACAAACATGAAACATTGTTTACGTAATTCAAGAAGGAAAATTTGAATCTTCTAAATTTTTTTAGCTTTATGTGAAATAAAATTTTAAACAAGGCTAATAGGATCATTTCCCCGGAATGGAATACTGGACGGAAGCCTACTCAAAATTCCAGAAGTGCCCCTATTAGTTTTTGATTTTTTTTTTTTTAATTAATGTTGTAGATACACAATAAACGAATGCACAGAGTGAAGTCCTAAGCAAAATCGGAGTGTTTTTAAGAAAACTAAAAATTAAAAAACAAATCATTTGAGTAGAGTGGAATTTGCGGTCGCCAGAGTATTTTCCTTTATCCTGTTAGCAACTAAACCGCACTTGATATTTCCGGTCTAGAGATAAACAGGGGAACTCAAATCGGATACTCCCGGTGTAAGCTCAGAGAGAGAACCAGCAAGATCGCAACACCTTCTCCTAGGAATACTAAGAGGAAGCAATAAGTAAGTAATGTAACAGTAATCTAGAACTGCCATCTATTAAAATGAAGACATAATGTTTAAATAGTAATAAGAAAGATAAAAACATAACCTCTAGAGTAAGGAGAGGGTTGTGGAAGAAGGCGGGTGTGCACTTTGTGGGGGAGGTTTGAAAATAGCGTGTCGAGAAGTGTTGTTGGAGACCGAGGAGGGGCCAGTAGTCTACTAACAGCATCCCTGTTCTCACATACAGATAAATCTACATGGCAGTTGCGTTATTGTGAGGTCGCTTTCCTCTTAGTAAGGTGGTCTATACTTACAATACGTGAGTGGAATATCCTCCACCACTCTACTGGGGCCTACCTAACTGACTGTGTACACACATTGAATACCATCAGCACGTGTCCCTGGCGCTTCTATAGCAGGTCCGGTAATTACAACTGTAAGGTTATATATCGGCAACAATTCTGGTCTAATTCTTTTTAGACGGCAAGTACATTATACTCCATTATTTATATTGTATTCACATTTACCAATTTTTTAAATTCCTATCTGAATAGTTATTTTTCTTAAATCTATTGATTTTTTTGGGATATAATTTTGAGAACCGACCAAAAATGGAATCAATCTCCGATACCGACTTTAAAAGAGTAAAATTAATCAGTTTTTAATTTAATCTGTCAGAGAAATGCTCACCAAGAGAAGCTTTGAGATTGGCGGACACATTGTACATTACAAGTGCTTGTTTTTTGAAGAACTTACAGGCCGATTCGCTAATGCTTCTGTAATTAATTCTTCTAAAACTAAAGCTCCTAGTCTGTCGTAATGATATCTAATCCCAAAAACAATCCTGACGAATGAATGAACATACGTTTATTGTAAAGCTAAAAAGAAAAGAAAAGCCTATTTTTTGAGGCAGAATTTAAGCCCAACTACCGATCCTGACCTTAAGTTCCCATTAAACATATCAAATAAACTCCAAGGCTGAAACCAGAGAAATCGAACCCAGTAGCATAATACAGATTAACTTTGCGGGCCGAGTCTCTAACCACTCGGCTACTCCAGCGCCTTTATGTTTTAATAAACAAACATGTCACAATGGAGTCGTACAATTAGAAGCATTATCATTGGTTACATAATTGAGGTTAGTGGTAAGGAAGAAAGACAGGAATCCCAAATTGGTGCATTAAGGATTAACTGCAAAAGTACTGAACAGAGAACGAAGTCTTCTTGTTTTTTTTTTTGTTAAAAGTTTTAAAATATATTTAACTTTTGTATCTTTAAGAATTTTATTTTTATATGAGTCGCTTAGGCAGGGATTGGCTCAAGGATTAGTGTTGGGAGCTCCTCTTATCAAAACTCTCTGTCAGTAAGACAATGTTATGGAAGTTGGTAGTGCACTTAAAAGCGCTGCAGGCACCAAAAACCTCAAATTTTGTTCTGCAGGATATCAGCAGCGAACTTGTTTATCTTGAACAAAACGCGACAAAAAGGAAATAAAAAAACATGGCAGAAAAATAGATTAGAAGTACTCGGAGAATAGATTAAATTAAAAAAAAAATCTGTAATGAAATATGTGGGTAGTATACCCCTTTGCTTTTTGCAAAGTCATTTATAAAACTTTTTATTTCAGAAATTTAGTCAGTCCATGTAAGTAAACAAAATGCAAAAAAGATGAACAATGCAATCTGAAGGACGTCAAAACTACCGCTTAGTAGCATACTTGACCAGATACCAACATTACTGGTCATCCCTGAAAGATATTTCAGGACTTCTGGAGGTTTAGTCAGCGAGGTGGATAGTCAGGGACGAAAGGCGAGAAACTGTACACAAGGATTAGGGCAATGAAAGAACGTAGTATCTGGGCTAGCTGTTTTGAGAAATTGATATTATTATTTTTTATTTTTAATTTATTTCGTTATTTACAATCTGTATAATATAATATACAATAAGTAAATAGGAGGGAAGGGATTAGCTATGAGGTTAGCATACTGGACTCCCACGCGGAGGTCCCGGGTTCGAATCCAGCAGCTGACCCTTAGATTTTCTCTTCCTAGGAGCTTCTTACAGCTCACTGTCCGGTGATGGACAGTGTTGTCTGTAACGAGAGAACACTGTCCGGAGGCCGGCAGTGCACTGGAAAAAGCTCCGGGCGCTAATGACCTCAGCTGTTGATGCGCCAAAAAAAAAAAAAAAAAAAAAAAAAAAAAAAAAAAAAAAAAAAAAGTAAATAGGGAGAATGAAGTATAAATGTATGCGTGAAAGGCAGGAGGAAAGAAACTGCCCAGCGATAGCACTTTCTACAGGATATGATTTTTAGGCCTTCAGACTGCGAGGAAGTCGCGGGGCCACTGGCGATTCAGTCGGCGCTTATTGTTAGGAATGTCAGAGGAGGCGAGAGACTGTACAAGAGGATTAGAGCTAGTCGAGAGAGTAGTGTGGAATTTTTGATATTTAGTCTTGGCGAGTTGGTCTATAAAGAGGATGTTGAGGTCAGTGTGAAGAGTGAGGTTAGTCACGTAGAAAGGAACGTCAGCTATCTGTCGGAGTAGTTTTGATTGAAATGCCTGTACAGACCGTATTAAAACTGTCCGGTAGGACAGTTGTATAAGGGTTGACCATCAAAAACTGCACGAAAAAGTGTAACGTTGAAAAACACCCAACTTTGACAATTTTTTTCTATTTTTCTATAAAAGATAAAATTCCCAAATTTTCTTTATAATATAGGGCAAATCCTCCTTTATAACTGTAATTTTTTTGCAACCACCCAGATCTAATAGGTTTCGAGAAAAAAGTTGCCGAAAATGAGCAAAAACGGCTTTTTCAAAAAATGTTCTTGTTCTTGTTCTTCTTCTTCTTCTTCTTCTTCTTCTTCTTCTTCTTCTTGTTCTTGTTCTTGTTACCTTTTTTGTAAACAACGTAGCGCCTAAACGCGTGAACCGATTTTCATGAATGAAGTGTCATTCGAATCGAAATTTTGTACAGATTTGTACTTTAAAAGTCTCGACGCTATGCCTCATAAGGAGGGGAGTTCGCCCCACCCAAATAAGGCCCTTTCTAAAACTATTATTACCAATATTTCTACAAAGCTTAGTCCGATTTTGATAAAATTTAGCTCAAATAAAGTGGTTAAAGCTCCTCTTCGTGGCTGTGAAGTGCCATCATGCTCTTACACCTACTAAGAGGAAGTACTGCAATCGTTAAAATTATCAATGAGTGAACCGATTTACATCAATGAATTGTCGTTCGATTCAAAATCTTTGCCTTTTAGGGAGAAGTACTGTAATCGCAGTTTATTTTTCTTGCTCCTCTTAAAAGGAAGTACTGAAATCGCAGTTTAATTTTGCTATTTACGTACAAATACCTTCCTATTTTATTCAAAACGCTTTCTCAAAAAAATGGTTATTGAGGATGGTTTGGGGACCGCAACTATAATCATTCTTTAAAAAGATCTCTCCAGTTACGGTTCCGATTTAACACCTTATCAGGTTATAATGATAGAATAGCTTATTCCAAATTTTAAAAAATCTGTAAAGCAGACGTAACTTTGCAAATAGACAAAAAGGAAAATCTATCCAAAAGGTACAAAAATCTCCTTAACAAAAACTTACAGTTTTAAAAGTTAAGTATAAGGGTTGATTAAACGCCAAAAGGTACACAAATCAGCAGTTCCCAACATTTCATTAATACTTCATTGATATAATTTAAGTAATTTTACTGCATTAACTTTTCCTTCACATTTTTTAGAATTTATTAGATGTCACAGACCCTTATGCTGGCCAGTTCATTCATAATATTTTTTTATTATAATTATGATAAAATGAGTGATGAATTATTCTGAGTAGTCACATATACATGCATGTTAAAGTAGAAAAAAACAAAGTTAGAGTCGGCCACTTTTTAAATTTCAATCACGGAGGATTCAAAACAATATTTCAGTCTTAAATTCGTCTTACCGAAATATTCGTGAGCACAAATAACATACATTTAATAACAAGTAGATTATTCAACAATATTTACTCATTTCTCAATTGTAATTTAATTTAGTCCCCCTAATTTTACTTATGGTAAAATACTGGAATAATTAGCTGTCCTAAAAATATGCATATCTTTATTTTCTTTATTTTATATTACATATATATAACATTGTGGGAAGAACACCTAGATTGAGAATGTAATTGAAGAAAACTATATTATTTGCGATAAAGCCAGATTATTTATTACTTATTATTACAAACGTTTGACTACAACATAAAATAACAATTACTTTAATCGAAGAATGAACTTAAACCAATGATTTTTATTTAAAAATAAAAATAAATGCATAAAATCATTGATGTAAAAAAAGTTTATGAATTTTTTAGCCTCTTATTTTTTTTATATTTTTTATAACGTTTTCTTTTTCACCTGTGATTAATAGTTAGATTATTATAGATAAATAGATATTACAGTCAATCTAAGTTAAATGGTGTGCTACTTGAGTAAATATTTTGTAGACGAAAATGGCCAGCATAAGGGTCTGTGACATCTAATAAATTCTAAAAAATGTGAAGGAAAAGTTAATGCAGTAAAATTACTTAAATTATATCAATGAAGTATTAATGAAATGTTGGGAACTGCTGATTTGTGTACCTTTTGGCGTTTAATCAACCCTTATACTTAACTTTTAAAACTGTAAGTTTTTGTTAAGGATATTTGTAGGTTTGGCTGAGCCACACAGCTCTAATCCGTAAGTCCACATAGGTTTGGGCATAGTGTTGTAATGGGTAATTTGGAGCGTCGTCCAAGTAGTCTGTAAAGCAGTTTCGCACGTTTTGTCATGGCTTATCTTTTAAGTCTAGAATGTGGGTTCCACGTGAGTCGCTTGTCTATGTAGAGCCCAAGGAAGCGCACCAGATCTGTACAAGGAAGAGGATTGCTGTTGAAGATGACAGGTGGACAGGAGCCCCGCCGGACAGTAAACGTGGCGTGCTGGCATTTCTGTGGGTTCATTTCAATCCACCACTTCTTTGCCCAGGATTCTTATATTAAATTAAATTCGAGAACTCGTATAATTATGTAATTCTCAATGGTTACGTAATACGCATTGCAGTTCCATGTAAAACGCTGAGTAAATAAAGGAAAATTGAAAGTATAAAAACCATGGTAACATATTGTCAGTAGAATAATATTACAAAATAATACATTTCATGCAACAGAAAAACGAATTTTATTTTATTACGGTAACCGAAAGGAAAATAGAAAAGAGGAAATAAAACATTTGGTAACACGTGTGCCAACTGTATTTCTTTTGCGCGCACATAAGGGTTCTCAAAGGGATGGAGAGGGGGTGAATAAGAAACGGTAAGGGCTGCCTGTTAGCTGCAATGCAATAAAAATGTAGTCCGTCAATAACGGTACTACCCGGAGAGTATCGTATATTTGGGCTCGCATTGTGCAACACCAGATTGGGGCGCAGGCAGAGAGAGAGACGCTTGAGGGAAGGCCGAAAAAGAAAACACTTGTAGCTCTGAGGGGTATTTGTGAACACTACCAAATCATCATTTAAATGCGCACGACACCACGCTTAAAGTGAGAATGTCTTATATATGCTGTAGACGGATAAAAGACTGGGGCAAAATACAAAGAGTGAAAGTTAAGTGACAGGTATATGCAACCCAGGAGACGACCTAGAAGAAATGGATAACGTCTCTCAACAGAGGGGCGTACTAGTCCGTCAGGGGTGACATTCTTTCACCCTTGCCTGTAAGAAGAGGGGATACGCACTCTGTTTCCCCTCCAACATGGCAATGCCCTACTCAATTTCCGGCGGCGATGTTGGCGGGACATTGATATCTCGTCCAACAAATCTACCCCACTTTACACACCCTTTTACACAGGATACATTTTTTGTGGCATAACGGAAATTAATTAGGTACGAAAGAGGGGGTGACGTCAAAATTTATTGAAACCACAAAGCGCCCGAGTATCACTTTATTAAAATATAATTTTAGCTCGTTCTCTCAGCAATCAATGAAAATGAAATATACACAGATTTTCACATTTAGCCAGAAAAAAAAAAGGAAACTGTGTAATATTTTAATCCCTCAGAAATTTCCCAGCTGCAAAATGGTTTAGAAAACGTTGCTTCGCAGAAATATGAAACGAAAATCACCTCAGCACCTAGATTCAATTTAATTCAACTGACCTGAATATTCCCTACACCAAAGACCTAGTGCTTCCCCATTAAAAACATTCCCATAAATCACTATCACCTACCCAAATCCTCTAATCGTGAAGCTAAACTCCCCGCACCGTCCATTCCTGAAAACTAGAAGTGTGTCGAGAGACCCTAACCACAGGCTCGGGACAATAAAGACAACACAGCTACCTAACATCCTCTATTCACGAAACATGTCCTGCCATACAGTCCAAGAGAATTTGCTATCAGAAGCTTTAGTCAGTCACAATCGTAGAACATTCCAACACCACTTAAGGTGGAGAAGACAAAAGAGTTTGGTGTCATCAACGCAGTTAATTATCAAAGCAAATTGTTCAAGCTCATTCCTACTCCTTTCTGTCCTCCAATGTATGCTAACCGCATCGCACGCATAGACCTCGGCAGTTGTCGTGCTTACGACAGTTCTCGGCTGCTCTTTGCTCTGTGCAGTCACCTCTCAGTATGTGAGTGAGTCTCTCTTCGTTTTACCGCAGTCTGTTCCTCACGTTTGTTCTCTGGCACTCGTACGGAAGTGTTTTCCGTTTTCCGCTATTCTCGCTACACCGCACGTTCACCGCAACTGTACGATTGCTCAGTTTACTACTCTTCCTGTTACACCGCAATTTCAAGTGTTATCCCGTGTTCACTTCTATTCGTTACACCGCATGTTCACGGGTACGCAGTTTTCCGCTATTCTCGCTACACCGCATGTTCACCGCTATAAAAGAATATTTACGCCTATTTGGCCTTCAATCAGCTCGCCTTTAGTCAAGAGGACATAATCTACGCTCATAAAGGTATCTGGGGCCAGGGGGTGGGGGAGTCGACTCTCTTTTCCCTTTGGGGTTTCCATCTCCTTAGAGCTGTGTCACGCCAGTGTCCACATCTTGCAAGGTAAGCCTTATTATTTCATTCTATTTGTATAATTTCATTTGATTGCCCGCTTAACGAACTACACTCTATTCTATACAGTCCACTTACCGCGTTTGTTTGCAAAGATCAAACACAAATTCAAATCCATTAAGAAACTGAGGTTTTAGACTTTCATTCGGAAAAAGTAGCATAGTCTTGAACAGGCAGTTGTCTTACAGTGTCCTCTTTCGGCTTCTTGTTAGAAAACAGGCCGCTTCTCCAGCCCTTCCATCCATTTCGGAACCAAGCGTATGACTTTTAATGTGATTAACAAGTATCAAATCAGACAGCTTTAAAACAAAAAATAGCTTTTATGGAAAATCCAAAATAAAAACTGAAAATCAAACCCAAATTCCATGTTTATAATTACCTAATTGTTGTGAAGTGAAGCTCGCAAATGTTCATTCTTTAAACAACTTTTAGGTACACTGAATAAACAATAAATTGCAATCAAACAAATCAGTAATCCCGCCAAAATCATCTTCCTTCCATTTTTCTTGTAAAAACCGCCATTGCTGGAAGCTTCTTATGCATTTCCAACAATAAAGAAAGAGTGAGACACTATTACGATTTCTTTCATAGGAACATGACACTCAAATTTTAGGCCTATTATTACTCAAAGGACTCTGTTGTAGGGCTATTAAAGTATAAATCAAACCCAGAAATTGTTTGCAAAGAAAATCCTAGATGAAATTAAATATATTTCTGATTTTTTTTTTCCAGAGAAACATGAAGATGGGTTCGTTAAGAAGACAGTGACTTAAAAAGAAATACTAGTTAGATCTTTAAACCTCAAGGAAACAGTTGATGAAGGCCATCCATAGGAAACTTTGTAAAAGACTCGCCACAGCCCCCCCCCCCCAAAAAAAAACACGCTAGTCATAATTTAGAGGCAGACGTCCCAAGAATCAGTTCGAATTTGGATTCGTTTACAAAAGAAGTCATTAAGGAAATCCTGACACTTTCATTGTCCAACAAAATTTCCTACGTTTCCTCAACGAATTTTTAATTACATCCTATTGAATATTCATTCCCAAGAGGACATAGGCGCCTGAAAGCCGAGGTGTGGGTGGAAAAGAGAGAAAATGTTAGAGGGGGGAGATGGAGATTACCTGATCAGAGCAGAAGTGCGTTAATTTCTAACAATCAACGCTCTTTTAATCACAAATTTCCCGAGATTTTGATACTGGGGAATTTTGATAATTTATTGAAAATGAAAAAAATGAAGAGGATTTCCTACGAATCCTGTGCCACTTCGTCTTACAAAAGAGAAAAAGAGAGAGGAGATGTCATGTATGAATATTGAAAATGTATAACTTCTATTTGTTTGGATACTGCCCAATTTATCTCGACATTTTTTTTGTTGGCACGGGACCAAAGTTTTGTTTTCAGTTTGTAACAAAATACTAATGTTAGTTTGCAGTTGACATTTTTAATTTGTGGCCGCCAACAAATTTCGGATTCAATTATTAGACAGTTAATTTCCAGTTAAGTAAAAGTGAAAAAAAAAAAATTGATATGAACACCCGAGGAGTTTATAGTTACCAACACATAATTTGAAACCTGCAATCATAAACAGATAGTGGGAAGGTATAAGTTAGTTCGCAATAAACTAGGAGACCTCAGCTCTTTATATCTTTATCGCGCTCCAATTTGGTAAAACTATCGACGCGAATTTCAAAGAGATGTTACAAATTTTTTTGTTTTTCTTTTTTTCCTGCAGGCGATGTAACAAACAATCGTGTACGTGACTCTGAGAGTGAATTCTGTTCTGTCCCTCTCTAACTTCGTATGGGATTCAGTTCTTTCCAAAAAGCTTACCACAAGCGTATAATAAAAAAATTGCAAGTTCAACGAATTTCATAAGATTAAACTTAGAATGCGCAGAATGCCGAATTAAAGCTAAAAATTAATCTTTGATCTGGATTATTTTATTGTAATAAAATATTTTAGCGCGTAAGAAATTAATTGGGAGTTACAAATGCAAAATAAATGCAGTTCGATAATGCAACGGCAGACTGAATGAACTCATATTCTTCACTCAACATGATAAGGCCAATATGGTTTTTTAAGACATATTAGACTTCTAGCGGGAAGTTGACAGCGTTTTTTCAGGGTACTCACAGCCCTACGGGTACCCCAGTCTAGCAACACCAACACAATCTAACAACACTTAACTGAACTCCCCATACACAGTACACACAGGACCAGAAATTCAATCATAATAGATTGTGTTGGCACGTGCAGCATCTTTTCTATGACTTGATACACCACCATTTTTCTTATTACGCGCTTTACTTCTAGTATTTCTGATGTCACCCCTTTGTGGGAAAGCAAACACCTTTTTGATCAGTTATTCGGGCAGAACTACACCCCAACCCGCGACCATTCTAAGAACAAATGTTTAGAAATACACGTTTTGAATTCTTTTTTCTTTTAGTGATTACGATCTCACTAGTTTATTTGCATAAACGCGTAGTTACAAATCGACTCTTAATGTGTTCCTCCTAAACTTTTTGATCTCATTCTCGTTTTGTCCAATATTGAGAATGGCTGCCTCCATTAATTTCCCGAGGGACATTGCGTGAACAAACTAAATGTCGTTTCTATCCTAAATAAGGCTGCGTACCAAAACCTAAAGTGGCCCCGCGTGTTCATTTCTATGCATCTCCTGCCCTATTTGTTCAGGGTGGTCTGAATCCTTTTCCGGGATGCCTATGTTCATTATGCCTTACTTACTGCACCATCCGGATAAGCACAAAAACTAAATAACTAATAATTAGCACTGGAAGAAAATGATTAGAGAAGGATTACGTGATTTTAATTTCGGTTAAGCTATAAAGATGGCAGGAATATAGAGTACTGATCCATCCATTAGTTGTAAGTTTGTATGTAAATAGTTGTATATAGTAGAAGGATGAATGTGTGAAGCGAATGTAATTATAAGTAAGAATGAAGAGTGAGTGATATTCTAGTGATAAGCACCTAGACGATGCTGGCTGTATGGCGGAAGCCAAAGCCAAAACAAATGCAAAAAAAAAAAAATATTGTAAAAACTACAAACAATGACTTCCCTTCCAACGAGGGAATTCAAGAATTTAATCGCTGCACTGTGGCACTGCCATTTTTGATGGTTTCTTTGCTTTATATCTGATTTTAGTTCGGAAATATTATCATCTATGTTTATAATCATTTATTGTAAATACTGTCCTGCCGAAAACACTGAAGTTAATGAAGAAATTGGGAGGTACCAATAACCTCCGATTTTGTTGCTTTAAGGCTAAAAAAAATTATTTACCTTAAGGGAATTTCCTGTACAATTTGAATCTGCCTCTTTTCGATTCAAAAGTGAATACAAATATACATATTTTACCCAAAAAGTATTAATTTGCCCATAATATGAATGACACTGCCAAGTGCATTTAAATTTGGAAGAATAAAGTCAAAGAAGAGAAGGATTCAGTTCACATTTTTATTTCATTTTAATAATTTTTAATTCCATTTTTAAGACATTGATCCGTTCAACCAATAGGAATCACAACTCTCGCTAAGTAGACTAGTCCTACAAACAAGAAACAACAACATCAATGGCACATATATCGTGATACAGGAGATCGGAAGCAGACAGAAATTAAAACAAAATTATTTTATATAGATTCCCCTTGAGGCCACTCCGATGGCTCACAACATTACAAAACGGTGACCAGACATTATTACCGCCATTAGCATGGTGGCTACCACTTAAGTTGCCCTCGGGGCTTCTCTTCTCGCTTCTGTGCTGTTTCCTAACTAATAAAGTAGTTTGAAATTAAACTAATGATCTGCATTCATAATAATGAAAAGCACACAATTTCTGTATAATTTGTAAGTTTTAACTCTTCAAAATACCGATGAGAAGGCTTAATTTAATACTTTTAGAAACACCCACGATTAAAAAATAAATAATTCTTAGCTGCGTGCTGGCTGCTCTACCTACAGCAGCCTCAGGGCCATTTATAATGAAGAATATAAATTGAAAAAGAAAGCTTTTAAAGAATTCCATATCTACTACGATTAGTGTACGTATGTTAAGGGTTAATTTTGTATACTTAAAGCCTTCTTACGGTACTTAGTGTTAATTTTTAAATTGACTTCCGTTTAATGGACACATGGATCAACTTTAGCTGAACATGGACCAACAAGAACAAGTTCTAACTTGAATAAATATACATATATGTATATGAATTACAAATGATTACCTACATGTTTGTTCATACGTAAATCTGTACATAATGTTCGACACCATCATGTTATTTAAAAAAATAAAATAAAGAAGTATGGAAATTAGAGCAATGAAACGCAGACATGCCAAAAACGTTCAATAATCTAAACTAAAGAGAAGATAGAAGATTTATTTACATAAACTAGGAAGGGCATCATTCTACCATCAGATCTTCCATATTTAATATTTTTCATGAATTACCATAATTTGTTTCTATTTTTCATTTGATTTATTCTTCTTTTTTTTTGTGAACATATGGAAGGGGGAAGTTTTTCCGAAAACAAGTGTACGAGAGTTCTTTTCTTTTTTAGTTTGTATTAATTACACTGCGGCCAGTTTTTGTTAGCTAGAATCGAATATCAGAATTCTTTTTTTCTAGCCTTCTGTAGACAAATATGTAGCCAAACACAGCTGTACAAAGCGGTGAGTTTTTATTCCGATAGCGTGAAATGCATTATCATTAATCTGTAAGTAATTATTAAATGATAACTTGCTATTTTCTTGCAAGAATAATAAAAATAAAACTGGAATTTAAAATTAAATAATTGATAATATTGTCTTACCTTGTTTTAAGATAATACATGAGCAACTTAGTAGATCACGAGTCCAGTAGCACTTGACATTTGACACTAGTTAAATGAATTTACAACACTATTTGCACTAACACTGTATATCACTCACAAAGAATAACTTAAACGCAATTTAAAAATAGAACTTCACTTTACAATGCACTAATATTCACTTTAAAAAATCACATAAAAAAAGAGTAACCAGTAACGAGTTAAAGATGGCCGCCGGCAACTGGACAGGCAGATCAGTAGGTAAATTTAGGTTATCAAAGCAGAGTGACCAACTTGTTTTTCATTTATTTTCATTCATAATCTACAAAAATATTTGTATAGTGAATATGAAGTTAGCGAATCAGGTATTTTATTTGATCTATTTACGATCGATGTTTAAAGCAGATTTTAAATAATCAAAGAAGATTGAATTAAATTAATGCAAATAAAGAAAAATCTGGCGTGAACTCCCACTAGACTTAAAATTTCTTTCAGCTTAAAATATTGTAAAAAAAAGTCACTGGTTACATTTTATTTAGGTGGACTGCGCATGGCAAATAAAGAACAAAAAAAAAGTTGATCACTTGCTTAGATAACCTTACCAGCTGATCTGCCTGGCTGGTTACCGACGCCCATCGTTACTGGTGCCTCTTTATTGACGTGATTTTTTAAGCGAATATTAGCGATTGTTAAAGTGAAGTACTATTTTATAAATTGTGTTTAAGTTATTATCAGTGCGTGATATACAGTTTTAGTGCAAATAGTGTTGTGAATTAGTATAACAAGTTAAGTGCTTTGAATTGGTGATCTATTGAGATGCTGATGGACTTTTATATTCTTTAAACAGTAAATTATTTTTTGTAATGTTTAGTTGTTTGATCAGTCGTTTACTAGCTGTTATCTTAATTCGACAGCGGTATGTTAGAATAGGTTTTAGTAGTTTCTTGTACTTATTGTTAGGGTTTTGTTAATGCTAACTGTCTCAGTTGGGTTATTATTGTTGCAGTTTTATGCTGAAGAGTTATATCGAGATAGCACACTCCTTGATCTTTCTGATTCTAAGAGATTTCTCGATTGTTTAAAGGGATCTTGGATCTTCATTTCGTAATCCTTCTTAGTGGGAAGATTTTTGCTTACGTTTTCGATAGCTTTAAATTAAAAAATTCCTTTTTTTAGCTAATCTGTTATAAGATTAGTTAATGTGTTGAAGTCGATGATGGTCCTGTTAATATCTGTGTTTTCGTCTTTTGTAAATAATATTGTGTGGCAAGAAGCTAACATCGTTATACTAGGTGCAGGTCTGTGCATAGAGTAGAAGACAGTTCTGAAAATGAGCTGAAAAACATGACAACAGTATTACGCTGACGCAACTACCCAATTATTGAGCACCTGCCTCCTATTGTGGCCTCTACCGATTTGCTTGGTCCTGCCAAACAGAACCGCGATCCGATCGAACTCTCCCTGCATTCCCTTTCACTCCATCCATCTTACCGCGGTCGTCCAGCTCGTCTGAATCTTGACGCATCTAAAGGCTCAGTCAGTAGCTTTTTGGAATTTCATCGTTAATAATTTGTCCTCTCTTAAGTTGTATAATAAGTAACATGTCTTATGTGATATAATAGTTCTTATTATAAAAGCAATATTAATTTTAATGAGAGAAAAATGATATCCCAGAGCCAGTGAACGCTAACGCGTTGAAATATTAAAGTTATCAATAAAGTTTACTAAAAAGAAATAACCTACTATGTTTGTCACAGGATTAGTAATTAACTTCGAGCAGAACGGCGAATGCCACGAAATGCACCGGTATATATTTGACAAGAAAATTGAAGTGCTTCAGAAAGAATACTAGTACTTACGGTCTTGGCACGATAACATTCAATCAATTTCTTTAAAGACTTACCTGTAACAAAATAAAAGTGTAATTAACACAAGTGAGAAGATAAATCTTAAAATTATATTCATTGGTCTTAAAATTTTAAAATGCTTGATTCAGAAATGCATTTTTAACAAATTGACTGTCAACTTTTTCTCTGGAATTGGATTCAAATGAATCATTTTAGTTTCTCATGACGTTTTCTTATAAGAAATTAATTTTGCTTTCTGAAAATAAAAATGCCTGCAATTGACTAAATCTTTGAATGAGAAAAGAAAATTATTACTACACCTTAACACACAAAATACCAAATACATACACAAAAATAATCGTTTTATTCGTTTCTTATATTTCTTAAAATGCTTACCAATTCGAGATAGAATCCTGAATGGAGATAAAATGGCAAGTTAATCGTTGGGTCATCATTGGTAAATGTCTATGTACCTTAAATACAACTGAAAGCCAATGAGGTCACGATAATAAAAATTTCCAAAATGATTACAGAATTGAAGAGATTTTGAAAAACAAAAGATAAAATATTTATAGACCAATTTTTTTAAAAATAGAATATATATACTAGATGAACGATGCATTAAGGCTCTGAACCCTGCCAATCAATTTAAATTTTCCTATGATGAAATTTTTGAATAAAGTATACAAAAATCAGCCAAAAATTAGGAACACTATTTCGAAATACAGTCGAACCTCTCAATAACGGACACTGGCGAGGGAAAGCAAAGTGGCCGCTATTTGGAGGTGGTCGTTAGAAGGAGGTAGGCAAGTTTCATAATGAAAAAATATGGGTTTTTCCCCAAACATCTATTTAAAAATTGTTTAATATTAATAGATTTAAAAACGAACATAATTGCATTATTATTTAGCTATACGATATGCATCAAGTTTTTCTTAATTATCCAAAAAAATTATCAAAAAACTACATATTATTGACTTAATTAATAATTTTTATAACAATCATCACATTTATTCATAACAATAATAATTTATGGTAAAATTATCATCATACTATCATCTATTATTAGAAAAATAGAGCAAACCTTTCGGCAAGTTGACGATGGCTCGATTTGGTTTTTGCAAAATCTTCCCAACACATTTATTTTCTCTTCTAGAGTTAACCACTTTCGTTTGAGAGACATATCGGAAAAAATAATATTGTTCGTCCAAAGTAATATTGAAAAATGATTAAAATGGTACAAGATGTATGTGAGCTTATATCGGAAACTTTAGAAAAAAAAGCAAAAACTTAAGAGGGGATAATTATTTTGATCACCGCGTCAAACGAACTTTTAATAATAAGGTGGTCGTTGGTGGGAGGTGAAACATTTAATCCGTTCCCCAAAATCAATGTCCGCGGTCGCTATGTAGAGTGTCCGTTAGACGGAGGTTCTTTTATATAGAAAGTGTGTAGGGGTAAAACAGGAAAATCCAAAAACTGTCCGTAAACGGAGTTGGTCGCTAGTGAGAGTGTCCTTTATGAGAGGTTCGACTGTAGTCATTACTGAACAGCAAATCGTTGGTATAGATAAACACCAATTATTAAAAAAATTGTAACAAAAACCCTAAAATTTAACTGGATATTAAATGAAAACCAACAGCTTTAAAGTTTAGAAAATTATTAAAGTGGTAACAAACCATTTAAAACGTTTAAACCATGATGGTATTATACCTTAATAACAAGTTTTTCTAAGAGAAACACTCGTTTCATAAATATGAGGCTCGAAAAACATTTTGTAGACAAGCTTCTTAATGTGAAATTATGGGGTTTCTCAACCCCTCCTGTTTCTTCAGCTTCCAAACTCACTTTCATACCTAACTTCCTCCATACAATGCTAGAACAAAGTATCCGGAACTAAGAACTTGTTCTGGTTCTTTGCTGAAGACTTTTTAATACAACTCTTTTATTAAATACTTTTTTTTTTGTTATAATTTATATGAGTAAGAAGTAAAGCCCCTCAAGGAAATAAAGCACAAAGCTGTCTGCGAAGGCACGGGCTACTCTCTTACCCTCTCTCTCTAAAAAAAAAAAAAAATATATATATATAAAAAAAATTAATAATAATAATAACTTATTCACCGACTATTAAATAATAATGTTGCCATTTGTAGAATGATTCTGTTCACCGGCCAAATGGGAGTGGGAAGCGATATTTCAGTTTTTGGAATTTTCTCGATCGATTCCAGCGATTTCATCACTTCATGTGCTTATTATTGCGCTGATTAAATATGGCAATATTCCAAGAAAATGCTTCTTAAGGCGCATCTGGGGAAGAGTAGGGGTCCCTCTAATTTTTTTTTTTTTTTTACTTTATTTGTCATATTATACACCTACAACAAATGTTGCATCAAGTAAATTTGATGAAACTGGTTAAATTTTCACATGAAAGACATGTAAGAGTCATCACCCATTGGTGGAACTCTTTCTCAGTGGATTGCTCTCACAACAGTAGATCCCTAGGCAACCTCCGCTTCAAGCGACGAGGAGGATTGTCTGGAAGGTGAGGAGAGGAGAGTTGTTGTACAAGAGGATTAAGAAGGAGAGCTAGGAGGCTGTGAAAGTTGCGGTAGCGAGACTTTATTAGATCGGTTACAAAAGGGATGTGAAGGTTAGAAATGTAGTATGGAACATTAAGGATTTTTCTTAAGATTTTAGACTATAGTGTCTGTAGGCGTTTGGAGTTAGAGGGTTTGGTTGAGCACCACACTTCAGCTCCGTAAGTCCATGTGGGTCTTAACAGTGTCTTGTAAATTGTCAGTTTGTGATTCAAGTCAAGATTGGATCTGCGGTCAAGTAGTCTAGTAAGTAGCTTGTAACGTTTGTTCACGTCTTGTCGTTTCAGTCGAGTATGTGGGTTCCATGTGAGTCTCTTGTCAATGTACAGTCCTAAGTTTCGTACTACGTCAGCTCGAGGAATCGTTACACCGTTCAGTTGAACCGGTGGATTCGCAGATTTTCGTAAAGTAAACGTAATGTGTACTGACTTTTGTTCATTAATTTTTATTTTCCCTTTTCGGAACCAGGTTTCCAGAAGCTTTAAGTGAGTTTGTATATTCTGACTGGCTTGGACCGGATCGGAGTGGAATGAAAGTATAACAGTATCGTCAGCGAATGTTGAAACTATTGTATTTTGTGATAGAGGTAAGTCAGCAGTGTATATAAAATTTCTTAAGAGAATTAGTGGCCTCACCACCTCTATAATATTGGTAATAGAAATTAAATATGAAAGTAGAATTTCAAATATGAAGATAACCGACTTTTAGCAATTTTTCACTCAAAATGGTTTCAAAAAATGTTAATACAAAAACTGACGTAAGAGAAAGTTATGTGAGTATTATGTACCGTGAAATCTATATTTTTGTTTTTGTTTTAAAATGGATTTTTTAAATATTTCTTAACAAAAAAAATCCCATTTTTTTAATTTTATTTTTACTTTTCTCAGTGGACTATTCTCACATATCCCAGAATAGAGAGCCGACTGTGGACATGTGGTTTAGTGGGACGAGGTGGTTCACTTGACCCAGTTGGCCGGGCAGTTAGCTGTCAAGTGCAGCTTTAAACCCTAACCACACAATGGTGCCGCCTGTATGTACCTTACACGATTTACTTTTAAACCATGTCTGCCTTATAACGGCTGTGTTACAATAAATACTGACCGCATTTCTATTTTATTTTGCGGTTCTGGATATTAGAAGAAAATCTACTTCACCTAGCTCGGAAGTAAATTAGTAGACCAAAACATCTACGTCAGCGGCAGCCTTATTGGCTTCCCCATTGTGGATGAAATAAAATTTTATAGAAAACGGTTAAAAAGAATTGTTTGCAAAAGAACATAAATATTGGGCGTCCACTGGACCAGAGACAAAATTAATTAGTACAAGCATCCATCTTTATTTTATTTGATGAATTAATTCAATATTTACCTGTTTTTTTATTTAATTTTTTATTGAATGGAGACAAGAAACTTTAATGGTTCCTTTTCAAACACCCCCCTTTTTTTTATTTATTTTTTTTTTTATTTATCCTTTTAATGTAATTTACACCTGTACCTACAGGGTACAATAAGTAAATGCGATAAGGGTATATGAATAGCGTGGCAGACGTGAATGACGGTCATCCAGTGATGGCCACCATTAGTCACCAGGTTGGTCACGGGGCCAACGGCGCCTCAGCCGTCTTCGAGGATTGGAGGGTAGCCGTAGTTGAAGATAAGTTTACAGCTAGAGAGTTGGGATGAAGTGAGAGTTTTTGGTGAAAATTTTTGTATCGAATTTTGGCAAGTTCGGAGATGAATGGAATTTGGAGATCTGTGTGTATTGTGTGGTTGCTAACATAGAATGGAGCGTCTACTATACGGCGGAGAATTTTGGATTGTAGGGTTTGCAGTCTATTGGTGTTGGATTTTTTAGCTGTTCCGTAAAGTTCGAGTCCGTAAGTCCATATTGGTGTGAGAAGAGCTGTATAGAGTCGTCGTTTGTTCTGTAGTGAGAGTTTTGAGCGTTTGTCGAGTAGTCTGGCTAGAAGTTTGTATCGTTTGTTTAGTTCGGTACGTTTAAGACTCGTATGGGGGTTCCAGGTAAGTCTCTTGTCTAGGTACATTACAAGGTACCGCATATGGTCGGCTGGTGGGATAAATGTAGGGGAAACACCCCTGTAAGGAAAACATTGTAAATTCTAAAACACCTGAACTCAGTTTTCCATTTCCCGATGAAGGATACCAAAGGTGTCCGAAACGTCGTACTAATAATGCTTTCTGTTTAAAAAAAATTGAACTTATTGGACCCCGTCAACCTTCAGAAGAAAGTTTTAATTTATATTAGTCAGTTTTACATTGATTCTTGAAAATATAAAGAAATTTTTACATTTATACTTTTAGTATATAAATGCATGTATTTCTGGACAGAAGCATACATTTTCATGTAGCCCTACACTAGATGTATATACTGCGCTTAGTACGTTACAAATGTATGTACAAAGAGGAATGAAGTCGGTAAGCATGAAAGAGAGTGGTTAGCATGAAAGTTGCAAGAAGATATAAAATGGATAGAGCTGAAGAAGAGTTCAGCAAAGCGCCTGCAGGGCTGAGATCTGTAACTTATTCCTCCTTTGCTCCAAGTTAAAACTAATCCACTTTGTAGTTAATGAGGGCCAGGACTCTGCTCTCTGAGTCAGAGAAGAAGGATTAGTCCTTCAGGTCCTCCTATGTATATTCTTAACTCCCTTTTAAACCCTTTTTGTACATTTGAAAAGTTATAATAAGAAGCTTGTCCTATGTAATGCAGTGTCTTTATTCAATTTTTTTTTTTTTTTTTTATAAAATAATCTGCAACATTAATGTTACAGCCATTTGCTTTTCAGAGACACAATCATTGACCTCTAATTGTAATATTCTGGAACAATTCGTTTCATAATCAGATGATGATCTTTTAAGTGGAGTTCCGAAATCTTAAAATCTCTGCAGTACAACAAAAGGCAACTAGCTAAAGTTGAAGAACAAATACCAAAAAAATGAATGGTATATTTTTTTGGAGGGAATCAATATAGGGACGGAAGCACGTACTTCATAATTAACTTCCTTTGTTTTAAACAAATATAAGTAGCATCACTCGTTCTCGAAATGGAGAGCTCTCACTTACAATTCCACGCTTCACAACCACCACACCTTTCACCCATCAAGAAGAACAAGTGTATGAACTGTAATTGATTTAGAGGCTTTTATAAAATAAGGAATAGAATTTAATCAGATCAGGTCTGCGGTTCTCTCAACTATCACCGTTAACCAAACTTTATACAGAAATTTAATAACAAGTGCAGAAAATTATAGTTATTAATCATGCGCATGTCAACAGCATCATCAGGAATTATATAGTATATGCAGAAAGAAGACTTTCAACTTGAGTTAATTACTACTAATACATACATACGCCTTGTGTTGGTAAGAGCAATGTGTCTGTTCCTCTCCTGACCAATGATGGATCTCTAGCCTACTCTAACGTTCCGACTCCTATTGTTGATTTCACTTGTACTCATTGCCTAAAGTGGATATATCTATATAGCCTCTACTGATAGCATACAAGATTAGTGGTTAATTCAATTATAATGTGTTATTTGATATGAGAGAGTGGTGATATTTTAGAAGGGATTGGATGGTAGAGAATCAGTTCAGCACGAACGGTACATTACGTGAACGAAAACAAAATGAACGAGTGTACGGTGATGAGCGAGGAGGGGAACAAATATTGTGAAGTCAGCCGCACAGCTCATCATCACGAGGCCATCAATCATCCATCATCCTCATCCATTCTTGGTCCAGCAAAGCACCACTTCCCTTGACTTTAAGCGCAGCTAGCACCCTACTAAAGCAAATACAGATTGGAAGAGTAACGCTCATAAAAACAGGCATATCTTCTTTATTTCGCTTTCTAATTTTTTATTTCATTATTATTATTATTTATTTATTTTTTAATTTTGGTTTCGTAGTGATAGTGTTTTTCTTTGTGATGGTCGAGGGGCTGGCACTACTCATCAACGTCCTAGGAGAAACAGGATATTTTTGGTTAAGGTTTACTCGCTTAAACGGGTTGCGTTCACCTCGGCTATGAGACCCATCTTACAAGGGCGCAGTATAGTATCATATAACGCTGAGACTTGGATCTTGAATAAAGCTTTAACAAACGAGCTTCTAACCACCGAGAAGGATTACTAGAGAATGGCAGCACTAGATTAAGATACGAAAAAATAAGGAAGAAAATGAACGTTTCAAAAAAAGTGCTACAGAAGTGGAGGAAAAAGAACTTATATGGTACGGCCAAATAAAATGAATGGAAGAATGGCAAAGGAAATCCTAGGCCGAAGCCAAAGGAAGCAGAATAAATGACAGACCCAAGGAAAAGTGGATAGATGGCGTCCGGTAAATCCTCCATGGTTACAGACTAAGAGAAGAAAGAATCTGGGATAGATCCAAGTGTAAGCTGAAATAAAAAGAAATGTTTTGGAAACCTCAGGACTAAAGAGAGTGCTAAAATATCTTTTTTTGAACAGAACAGCAAAGATCACTAGTATGCCTCAAATTCAAGGATTTAGCACTCTAAAATGCGATAATCGAACAAAATAACTTTTCCAACGCATTCGTTTTCTTGCTGTTGTTCTAAAAAACTAGATTATCCATTGTTCTTAAGGACTAGATTATCCAATGTACTTTAATCTATCTATTAATGTCCACACTCTTAGACCACTTCTTTTTTTTTTTTTAGTGTTTTGTGCTTAATTTTCTGTTTTTTACTTTAAAAATTGTACTCATTTGTCAACGTTTGAGTTTCGGTCTGGACATACATGCTTAGAACCAAACATATGACTTTTTGTCCAAGTTTTCCAGCATTTAGATGGAAAGAAAATTACGCTACTGAAAGAAATACCCAGTTCAAACTGAATACACAAACTATTTTACCCAGAGTTCTTCACAACGAATGATTGCCGTGAAAACTCAAAATGGAGTACCTGCACGAGACCAACACTTATTTCTAATGGGAAATACGAGAAGTTAACATAGTCCGGAAAATCTGGAAAAGTAAAATCAGTGAGTTGGAATAAATTTTGAATTTAAAGTCATTTTAATTTCATGAATTAGGGTTATCTAATCAAATAATGTATCTCATTTGTCTGGTAGGTTATTTACGTTTTAATGAATATAATTAAATCGGTTCATTAGCAATGCAAATATTACTGTTCAATGTCAGAGCTTACACAAAAAACAACACACGTAATATGTTAAATGATGTTTTATAAGAAAGGTGTGTACATTCAAAAAATTAAAAATAAATAAATAACAGCCTTCATTAAATATAATTAAGTGAAATTAGGGAGACAGGGAGCAAGACTTAATAGAATATAAGGAGAAGTATCCAGTGAAGCGCCGTACAATCTTAATAATGTGGAGATACACAGTTATACCACTACCTGGGAGTAAGAGGCGCGCTGCAAGAAAGGCTGAGCACCCAGCGAGGAGAACACTGCTTAAATAAATCAAGATAAGCATTATCAGTGTGAGAGAGTTGGTGAAGGACTAAGCGGTCGGGAGTGCGCAGTTAAGGAAGTCTGGCAGACACAGGACATCGCCAGCAGGAAATGCTGTCTGTGTTGTGCACTGTTGTTGCAGCAGCAGAACTGTAGTACAAGCTTTACTTCATTTTTTCCCCTTTCTCTTGTCCCATTTTATTGCATCCAGCGAGAAGGTAAAACGCTAAAAGTACATCCCCAGTAGTGTATAATTTAAACTTAAGGTTTGTCCTCAACTAAGTCTTAACTGCATTATATATTGCTTTTGTTTAGCTACCTAGGGTCTGGCAAACACTTTACGGTAGTTTTTACATGGAATATAAACTGTAGAGGTAGTTTCTGCAACTATAGCAGGGGAGTTGAGGAGCAGTTTATATGGAAGTCAGTAAGTTAGAGAGTGACCAGAGGCGCCATCCAGTCAGTCAGTCAGTCTCCTAGATGGTCCGTACCGACCTTCCGCCACCAGAACCATTTATATGCTTTTAGAGCTGATATAAGACCAAAACTACTGTGCAACTCTCCCTATATGAATGTTGTTTATAACGATACGGTAAGCCATTCACGATATTATGTGAAACTATAAATTGTTTACACTTTATAAAACTAAACTATTAAAATATGGCTTGCACTTTATGGAAGTTCTTATTTTTATGGTACAGTTTTTTGCCAACATTACCAAAATGGCTGGAAAGCTATTGAAGCAGGTCTGCGAAACCCGCGGTCCGCGGCCATAAATTTAATTAGGAAAAACCAATTAATGACCAAGAACAGATTTAAATAACCTATTGCGGTTACTTTTCTTTTATCAATTTCTTTCACACTACTTGTAAGAGTAGATACTGTAACCGCTCAGATTTTCAATTTTGTGACTTTTTCGAAAATATCCGTTCGGAGGTCCCCTGAGTACAAAAAAAATGGTTCTTACGAATTGTCTGTGTGTTGAGAGAATCCAGCGCAACTTAAAAACAAAAATTTGCAGAAAGCTGAAGCGTCATAATTCGCTTAGCTTACCAACAGAAGATGACAAAATAAAGTTTTTGGCAAAAATCAGTCAGCTATACCACTTTACTAAATCGATTCAACTATCGATACTACTCGATTCGATACAACAAAAAATAAACACATCTAATGCCCATCAGAGATCATTTCCCTCATTACATTTTCATGATGTATAATTATATGCGATAAGGAGAAGAAGCATCCGAATGCTGAAAGTAACGTTCCTTTTTAATGACTGCGGTAAATAATTCTGTCCGATGATATCATCCATTTATCCAGACATCTAGGACATGATACGTCCGAAACCGGTTATAATAATTATAGCGAAGAGTTCAGCTCAGTTAAGTAGCGCGGTAGACTAAATAAGTCGGCAGTTTTGGGTTCAAATCCAGGCGTTCTGCCCTTAGTTTTCACTGAACGGTATGACTTTAGTGAGAGAACACTAACTGGTGGGTGGCAGAGTACTAAGAAAACTTCGGGGCGAATGAACTTTGTTGTTGAAGCAACTTAACGACTTAAAATAATAATTTAATAATAATGCTTGGTAAGATTTAGAATGATATCACTCACTTTAACTCAATTTGAAATTCTCTAGAAAATATATAAATAAAATTTTTAATAAAATAAATAATCCATTGGGGAGTGATACAGAGCCGGAGCGAGGTGGATTAAATAAATTTGGAGTTAGTTGGTCAGAAAATGTGGCGCCGGAGATAACATTAAATAAAAAAAAAGAAAAAAGAAATTCGCATCTCTTTTAGGAGGTTAGTATAAAAGGGGTCGCTTTTTCATTGTTGTTAATTATTTTATTGCCAACAATGATTCAGCTACTTTTTCACTATGTTGTTGGTGGAATCAGAGGATGTGCTGGCCAGTGGACGATAGGAACAGAGAGGAGGGGCCCATGTTTTCCCACAGTGTGCGCTACAAACACACCCCGCCAGCTCTTCGCTAACGTTGTTTGCAGACGATAAATTTTAGTAAAGGTACGCTAACTTCCTGACTAATCGACCCTTGCAAAAAAAAAAGAGAAAAAAATGTTTAAGCGTGTTTGTTGGAGAGAATCTATTAAATTCGTTCTTTTTAACGTTTTTTACTGATGGCGCGCCACTGTTGCAAAATTAAAATGAGACAACAAAGAAACTAAACTGAGAACAGATTCTCAAATTTGGGAACTATAACATGTAGTTTTGCACTGTGGCAGACAAAGTATCGAAAGGCCGTAGGATGACCAAAATAATTCGCTGTTTACAGAATGAGTAAGCTGTTGCACAGTCTCCGTACATAAATACATTGTTTACATCCGATGTTAAAAACTATTTTAAAAAGTTATGCTTTCAAAAGTGGGAAGAAAGTTACGCAAAATCATCAGTTCTCAAAGGTAAATTCTACAGATCCATACAAACCGGTATACCGCAAAAACCTTGGTTCCATAATTACTCTGGAAATAGAAAATTCTACGCCGCAATAAACAGACTTAGATTTAATCACAACTATTCTCCACACCACCTAGCCTGCATAGGAATCACAATAGACTCAGCCTGCTCTTGCGATCATGAATCCACAACCAACGATAATAAATAAAATAAAACGAATTATATTACTATTGTAATTAAATAAATGACAAAACCAACGATTGCCAGCCAAATAGTCACATCAAAATAACAATAATAATGGCTATCTGCTTCAGTATAGAAGGCTACAAAAAAAAAAGCTGTTGCACAAAATATACGTCATCAATATTGAATTTTATAAATAATTTATGATTGCAAACGTAGCGATTTCAAGCTAACATTTATTTAAAGGTTAAAAGTTTAAAAAAAATTAAAATACAGCTATGTTTTTGCTCTTGCTACAATAATTAAACAAGCAGGGTCATAATACAACTTTAGAAAGAGTGCAATCCTGTTTGGCACCATTACCACTTGGTGGGAAACGAGCCTTCTTGTCAGCAACGAAACAAATGGAGCCGGCAGTGAGCTGAGAAGACCTAATCAAAGAAATAGGCCATCTTTAATTACAGCAAATGAAATTTATATTTCCTGATAGTACTTTAACTTTTGGTTGCAATTAAGAAATCAAAATTAGTTGCATTACTGAATTGATAAGATCGAGTAGGAAGCAAAAGTATTTATGTGTTAAATCAGTGTTTACACTAACAAAAGGCGCATAATAAGATGCATCTGGCATGATACAAGAGTCAGTGCTGGTTTCTGTAACCCACAAAGCTAATGGAATGTCTGTTGCTTATTGGTAAAAAGTCACAATACTGCGTTGAGGCTGACTTTTTCAGTGCCGGACTTGCGAGATGGCTATTTTTTACTTGAAAGTAATAACTTCGTATATAATAATATACGAAGGGTTATTTAAATAATTACGTTCATGGAAGCATACCTGTGGCTAACCCAAGAAGTTGCAAAAAACCATCTTTGATTTGGTGAGAGTGGGAAGATTTAGTTTGGGTAAGATATTCACTGTACTTAATCTGGAGGAGTTAATGATGCCAATTTGATGGCTGGTTGTATATTATACTAAACCAGGTCTCAGCCGGAGATTTCCGTTGGTTTACCGCAGACCTACATATTGTGTTCCAATTGGGTTAACCTCTTAGTACACTGATGCATGTTAAACATCTGATTCATACCATAGATTGCAAAACATATCGCGCCATTTTCAAAAAAGAAAAGGATTCAGCTATAGTTTTGTCAGCCTCTATCTTAACTGGCCACGATAATCTATTTGTGATCAGCTTCTATTTTGGTAAATAAGTTCTTGCTGCAATAAATACACGCTCCACTCTACAAATTGAAGGAAGAGATATTATTAATTTTTTTTACCAGAGTCCTTAAATTCAAGACAGAGTTCAAATAACGACTAATGTGGTCACACAGTCAATACCCAGATTTAAATTTAAAATACACTTTGTTGTTAATTCATCTTACAATTTTTGAGTTTGTTTTCTAAATTTGCGATGTTTGTAGCTGACAAATGAATTCAAAATGCAACTAGGTATTTCATATTTAAAATATCTTCTTAACTTTGAAGTCACAATCGAGAATAAATGATTCCTTCAACACGTTTGTCCACTTAGATTAAGTTAGGAAACTCCCTGAATTCTCTTCGCATTTCGCACATAAGTTTTGTCCTAAAAGTACAAATAACACTTCTTTGTTTAAATAACTCCCCGTTCATCAACTTAAAGCAAGCAGATTTATTTCAGTAAATTTGTAAAATATCTGTGTTTAATAAGTTATTTATTTTTTGCAGTTAATCAAATTGGCTCGAACAGTCCGAACTCTGTCCCCGAATCGAAGCGAGTGTAGAAATTGTTTCAAACATGTGTATGTTTCGATCATCAACATTCTTAAAAGAGAAACAACATATTGATTTCTGCCAATTAATGCAAATGATTTTTTATTTTTAATGACCGCTTTGAAGACATTCGAAATAAATTCTTCAGTGTTCTCAAAGACTTTTGGCAAAGAAATGTTTCACTTTTATTTTCTACAGCATTTCTATGTTTCTACCACTCCTTTACTTTCGAGGGAATGCTTCCAAATTGGATCTGAGCTGAAATTTTTAAACATCCTACCCCATTTTTGGAACCAATGATGTAGAATCTTAAAAAGTTAGAAAACAATCTTTTTCGATTTATATATACATCATTCATTTATATACAACATTTTTATCTTGTCCTCTATTGCTTAAATAATTTTTTCAAAAGCGATTTTGAAAAGAAAATTAAACCACTAAGCTAAACATGTAGATAAAAAGCACGATTAAATTCATAGAAGAAAAATATGGGCAGTGATTGTGGGTAAAGTAAAAAAACGGAAAAGTTTCTAGTGAATGTCAAGATGGAGGTGTAGACGCTGCAAGATTCCAGCACGAAGAAGGTAGGGAATGTCCACGATTCTCATTATTTCGTAGCGCGCCGCAATCTTAGCCGAAGAAGCCTGCTGTATCCTTGGCAAGAACACAGACACTTTAATTAAATTCAACTTGCCAGCTACGGACTCACGTTCTCAAACATAATCATCCTAATGGCAAGGTTAAGGTTCCAGCTCTAGGAAATTATATTTTATAAAATTAAATTAATATTTGCTTTTAAACCAGTAATTATTTTAATTCAATACTAACTGAGTAATTGAACTTAATAATTATTGCTAGGTCTTTTACATAACTTGAGACTGCTGTATCTCTGGTCACAGGAAGTGAAAACAAAATGAACTTTGTTGTAACCTTCACTAAGTATAAAAGTGACAACATAGTTGAAGTTTGCAGTTGATTTTACCTCAATTTAGGAGTAATAATGTAGGCAAACAAAAATTTGGAAACCTCATTAAAAAGACAGCCTACTGCAAGCCGATTTCGAACTCACAACGCCCTTTAACAGCAAAAGCTTCAGTCAAAATCTACCAATTAGAAGATACGAGAGTACGCTGTCCGGAAGCCGGATGTAAAAAAGCTCAGAGCGCCAATAACCTCAGATGTTGACGCGCCTTAAATTAAAAAAAAAAAAATTATTAATCATTATTACGATTTGAGTAATTTTGTGCTTAATTATCGATAGTTATTGTAATATTTTTTTATTCAATTAAGAAGACGAAATATTTCTCTCTTTACAGACAACACTGTCCATCACCGAACATTGAGCAGTAAGAAGCTCCTAGGAAAAAAAGATCTAAGGGCCACCAGCTGGATTCGAACCCAGGACCTCCGCGTGGGAATCCTATACGCAAACCGCATAGCTAATCTCTTCCCTCAGTTCATTATATTGTTACTGGAAGAAATAAAAAACCTTTTAACACAGCAACGTTACCGCAGCATCCATTTTTTTAATCTCTTTTTTAGTTTAGGATTGCATTTACGAATAATTTTATTTTATTTCTTTCTTTCCGCAACTATAGCGGAAGTGTTTTCCTACAAATGCGGTTACCTTTGCGGCTCGTGTAGCAATATTCAATACTTGCTGAAAATAATCTCTTTCCTCACGAGTCACACAAAATTAATAGCCTAACAACGTAAAATGCGAGTAAATAATTTCTTTAAAAACCTATAATAGCCACATATCTCATGAAAGCGACACATTTCGACGGAGGAGGTATTAGGTTCTCAAAGAGCAATAAATCGTCCATGTATGTTTTCTTTCCAGCACAAAGCCAAAGGAGAGGGGATAGATAATTAGGTAAACACGTGTTGTGGACCACACAAATAATGGGCTTCACTATAAATTTGTTACTCGACACCAGCTTTTTTGTTCCGTTTGCTTCTGTTTGTGGGTGTGTGGGTACGGTTTTTTTTATGTTTTTATTTATGACGTAAAAATCCATATTTCATAATTCATTAACTAGAAGTAAGTGATGTTATATTTAACCCTACACTTATTTCATTTTTTTGAAGGGAGTCACTTTTATTTTATTACCCGGTCCAAATTATTAGAGCAACCCCTTCAAATAAAACAGGCCACCCACCAAGAAGAAGACAGACGTTAATAATTACAAAATAATTGAAGTTATAATGACAAATGTGTACGTTAAATATTAATTGAACTGGCGTAACCATTGATACGTGGAGGGTCGTTCGTAGAGGGAGAAAAACAGAAATTAAAGAGGCTGGGATATCAGACCAGATGGGTGCATATGCCCAACGCTTACCCTAAAGTGTTTATAATTAGTAAGTAATATTAATATCTAAAAGGCCGCGCTAAGTTGGCGGCCGGATGTACTCCTAGACTCCTAGCACACGCCTCCTCTCTGATTGTTATTAACAGCACACAATCCATTCTAGTTTACAGCTTTTCATTGTAAACCTTAAAACTAAGCGCTCACGTCAATGAATATTTATACAATTTGGTGAGAACGCTAATAAGACTTTTAACTGCATATCTAATTCACAAAATGTCAACTAAATACTGAACTGTACTACATAAATTCTATTGCAGGTGAGTATAGTCGGCGAGAAGTGAACTGGCAGCACAAGATTAATTACTACATTTCTATCACTGCAAAAGGGGGTTATCGATGTTATGAGGTTAGTGCAAATTAGGTTATAATTGTATCAAAAACCGCGTATTTCATTTCACAATATTCAAACATCGTGAACTTAACTTAGGAAATAAATCAGATGGAAAAAATAGTGTACAAGGTACTAAGCAACTTTGAAGAAAATGTAAAAATAGGAAAACCTCATCAGTAAAATGTAAAGTAAAACCAATTTTTGCCTACAGGCTTTAGTCTATCACATGGATGTCGGTGGACGGAGGCAGCTGGCTATCGTTATTTACTAAACAAATTTTCATGTTAACCATTAAAAGAAATCCAAGGCCTAGACCGGAAAATCGACCCAGTATCTCAATAAATCGTAGCTTTAGGGGGCGCTAAATTACTGACTGGAGGCGCCTTTCAACTGTAAACTTTACTTCTTCATGGATTCAGAAGTTTTTTCAAGTTTCTGTAAAAAATTCTTCAACATCCCTTCAGGTTTTGTAGAAATCATTCAATCAAAAGTAAATACTACCATAATTAAAATCACACTGATAAATACTGACAGAGTGAACAGGTTTCAATTACTCTGAGTCACACGTAGATTTAAGTCAATTTAATTCCGTTCAATTCTAAATAGTGCAGTTTTAATTGGGCCGCCTAATTCAGGCATCTAGTTTTTTTTCAAGAATTATTATTTTTAAGAACTGAAGGCAAAATTTTAACGAGGTACATAAAAGTATTAATTCAAAACCAAGCAACCTAACAACTTATGAAATCGTCCTATCTAATTTAAGATTATTCAAATCAAGTCTAACGCTGCCTAACTAACAGCAGTGATAGTTTATTTAAGCCGAATATCCTTCTTCGAAAGACGTTTTATTGATTAAGTAGTTAAAAATTTCAGATTTAATAATTATTCCCTTGAGGTGATTTTTCAACTTCGGGAAGAGAAAAAAGTCACAAGGACTCAAGTCAGGCGACTAAGGAGGTTGAGGAGCCACAGGAATGTTTTTAATGGCCAAAAACTCGTTTATTGAAATATCAAGAACAAGTTGGTGTTGCATCACGATAATGCGCCTTGTCACACAGCAATTTCAATAAACGAGTTTTTGGCCAGTAAAAACATTCCTGTGGCTCTTCAGCCTCCTTA
Source organism: Rhodnius prolixus (assembly GCF_049639745.1). Classification (NCBI taxonomy): domain Eukaryota; kingdom Metazoa; phylum Arthropoda; class Insecta; order Hemiptera; family Reduviidae; genus Rhodnius; species Rhodnius prolixus. Next base: position 29,680,292 of record NW_027411581.1, on the reverse strand, counting down.
TTCGCCTGACTTGAATCCTTGTGACTTTTTCTCTTCCCGAAGTTGAAAAATCGCCTCAAGGGAACTGATTTTAAGACAGTCGAAAACATTCAAACGGCTGTAACCGACCAGCTGAAGGCTATTCCAGTATCGGAGTTCGAGCACTGCTATGAGGAGTGGAAGAAACGTCTCCAGCACTGTGTGGCTTCAGAAGGAAGTTATTTTGAAGGTGACAATATAGAATTGTACAAATTTCTTTTTGAATAAAAAAATTATTCTCATTAGTTAATTTACAACCGTCGTTCAATTAATTTTTGTGCTCAATATTCTAATTTTTTGGCGTCCAAGTAACAAACAAAAAAGTTTTTAATTTTTATATTAAGGTACAACATCTGAAGTAAGTATTTTTCCGTTGCGGATTGCACGCAACGGAAGACAGTCAAATTTAAAAGCCTCTAAAAAAACATTGCAAGAGAGACAGCTGGACTGTATTTCCGCGTGGAAGTACAGAAAACAAATCACTAAGCTAAAACCTTACCTCCCAAAATAAAAGTCCCAACAGTTAAATATGGCGGCAAAATATTGTAAGTTAAATCTTTGCGACTTTTTAATGTTATCAGTGTAGCAGTAAATTGAAAAAAATGAGTAGTCCGCCTTATAAAGATAAAAAGAAGCCCAATTTTGATGTAAAGTTAATACCAAATGCTAGTAAATGTTTAAATAATTTTATAGAATAATATATAATGCATAGTATAATAATTCCACGATATTAAACTAACAATAAATTATATAACAGGGTCTAAATTTGAATAGTATTATCTATTTGAGGTTGAGTGGATCAAGTTTATGCTAAATATAAATGGTATCACATAAATATATACGTACGTAAGTATTATAACATAAATATTTGAGGAACAGAAAGTATTAAAAATAAGGAATTGGTTTATTTTATAACATACAAGGGTAATACCACTTTATGTACTGCATTTGATTTAACATGATGTGTATATCTTGATGTTAAACAAATAAAAACACGAGGTAACAATAAAAGCCCTCTCAGTAAAGGGAACAATGGCGTGCTCATGTATATATTGTACATAAGATATGAAAATAAAAGCTAAAAATATTTATTTAAAAAAAAGAGAAAAATTAAATAAAATTAAAATATTAAAAACAAAGAGCTGCTTATCATGTTTAAAAAATTCACTGGAGTGTATAACTAGATAGGGTTTCCAGGGAGCAGGCAAAAGCTGCGTGATCGTAGCAATGGAACTTGAAAAGGCCACCATATTTATATCTGACCCAGCTTGTTTCGTTAAAATATACTAGTGCGATGAAAAATAAGTACAACGTTTTACTGCAAACAGCAGGTGAAACGTGCAGGCGACAATTCAGTAAACTCTCCGTTCCCATGCTGGATCATTTTTCCCTTGTTATACCTTTATAGTAAAGCTTTTTATACTAATACTTATGCTATTATAACATTATTATTATAACAATTGTATTTTCCAACTATTTAGGAATCAAGCAAATCTCTTCTTCACCTTCATCAAGATTGTAAACTTTTGTCAACAGACAAATGTTGCCAGAATCAACATTAATTGCCAGTCAATCTATCGACCTAACTCGCTGAGTAAACGCATTCCAAATAGGCCATGTGACAAAGGTGTGAAGGTAGGTCAGGGGCTTCTAGTGAGAAAACTCAATCTCGGCACGCTGCTTAGTTAGAGCAGAGATGGCGTATCTTTTGGAATGTCAAAATTTTGAAAAACCCAACTTAACTCATGTAGTGTCACATTTAGAAATATTCATAATTTTTTAAAATTTGCAACCACAGTGAAAAAAAGAACATTATTAAATGACCCACTTTATGAGCATTGTTCTGAGGAAAGTTTGCCAGATCGTTATTCTCAATAAATACCGTAATTTATTCAAAGTAAACCACAAATCGCCCATTATTATTTAAAATTATATAATAATTTTTTCTCTTTGTCGATGCGTGTCACCCAAAATGAGTTGCACCTCTGACACGCGTGTCATAGATTTGCCATCACAGACTAGAGGATCGTCCGTTGCTGTGCGAAGGATAGAAGCAAGTGTTTTGCCCCCGTGACTAAGCGATCACCGGCAGCAGATTAGAAAATTCTTTACCGACAATATCTGGGTTGAATACGCATTCAAATTTCTTTCACCTCAATTATTTATAACATTTGTAAATAAAAGGCCTTGCCTCCTTAACCATAGAAATCTTCTTAAAAGTACAACCCGTCTAAAATCATTTTTACTTTTTTCCACTAGAAATGGTTTTTACAAAATGTTTCACAAGAGTACCATAAAAGATAAAACCCAGAAACTTGATCGACTGGATCTCACCAGGTAACTTGGCGACCAAAATACCAAATCCAGAAGTTTGAAAACCAATTTACTGCATAGATTTCTCAATTTTCTCACGAAACTGTCACGAAATGGGCTCCTACGATTTACTTTGAAATTTGTAAGATGGGCTGAACACCCTACGACTACATTTTTATTTGTATAAATTTTAAGGGAGATTCTGTGTTTTTAGGTCTTTCGAGAGGAGAAAAATAGCAAAATTATTATTATTAGGAATTGGAACAAATGTTAATTAGGATTTCGAATAAAAAGAAGCGTGTGTCCCAGTGGTCACATCAGGTTTTCTGAAATATAGATTTTTTTAATTAAAGTAGTGGACCATTATTTGGATATCTTTGACTTTATCGTTCGTAGCACGCATGTTTACTGGACCCGATTTAAATGATCACATCAGTGTCCGTCAGCAATGTGCAGTGCGCAGCGGTACATAAGTGAAGCCGAAATCTCTACGCCAAACTTATTTATCTATCTCTTAGGTTAGAGTTCAAAACTGATCAGAGATGCAATAAACGTGCTTGTAACGATGGCTAAAATCAATGATGTCCAGCACTGCGTACCTTATCACATTTACAATTATTTGTATATTTAGTGGAGTGTTTAGAGAGGAAATTGATGCCGGCATGCTAAAGGAAATTCGAAAAATATAACCTCCAAAACCTGCTTAGCAGAGTTGTTCTTCCGTTAAACCGAATTCCCTCTACCTTGGAAGCGACGGTGCTTTTAAAATCCAGAATCATAATACTTTTCAATCAACTTGCACTCATGGCACTTGAAATGCCAGAAAATATTACGTACCATCTTCTTAAACACTATTTTATATTATAGGAAGATCTACAGCTATAATTACAGGTTATTATAGAGCCATTCTTCAATCTCTAATTCTCCTTTTTTTTTAAAGATATTTCAGACCACCCTGTGTCCTTCTTCAGTATTATCATTAAGAATACCACAATACATAATACATGATATTATAGTATATTATTAGTTATTGGAACGCCCCTATTTTTATATTTTTAACTATACTATTTTACCATCAAGTTATTAAACACATACAATGTCAATGTGACGTAAATAATGACTTGATTTCGTATGTTAAACTTGACAGTCTAACTTCTATTGTCCTCCAGTGTAAGAAAGAGAAGTTAGTGCAATCGTGCAAATTTTAGATTTTGAAAATTCCTCAGGAATATCCATTTTGAGGTCCTACCGATCGAAAAGATGGTTTCCACAAATTAGTCTGTGAGACGATGTACGTATCAAGGGTAACTTTTTTTTAAAATAGTACTTTTAAAAATTGAAAATTAGGCTTTTTGAAACAACCAATGATGCTATCTTATCAAGCATAGTGTATTTTGGCTTTTTTTTTTTTTTTTAGATAATTAACACTATCAGGGAAGATAGTTGTGTATAGGTTGATCAAACATAATTGTACGAAAAAGTGTGATGTTGATAAAACACCAAACTTTGACAAAAAATAAAAAAGAAGAGAAATAGAAAATTCGAGAAGATAATAATTGAACATAGCAAACCTCATACTTGTAGAGCAATCAACTAACTGTTTAGTGTGTATAATTTTAAAAAAATCAAAAATAAGAAAGTGGCACGTGTAATATTATTTCCAATTTAGTGAATGATGAATAAAAGTGATTCTTCCTTTGATATATGCACTGTTTGACAGGATAATGCTAAGCTTGTAAGGCGTAGAAGTCAACAAAAGGCAGAGAAAGAAGTAAAGGGAGACCTCTCGAGTGTACAAATCATATAGGTTGGACTCCTAAAATACACTGTTAGCTAACAATGCGTTTCCATTCACAAAGGCCCTACAAACCCAGGATGTGCCAACTAGCAGCAAGCTAGAAGTGGGAAGGTAATAAGGTGGGTGGAGATGGTTATTTCCAGATTTCTTTTTTTGTCTTCTTCTTCTAAAAAATGAAAGGGGAGTAAGAAGTGATGCGTTGAGAGTTTTACAAATTTGTTTTCTGCCGCTTTGTTGTAAACCCGGTGACTGGGAAAAAATTAGTTCTTTAATCATACATTCATTTGAATGACATTCTATTAATAGAAAACTTCTAGAGTAAGGGTTATTTACTTAAATGATTTAAATTATGAAGCTTAAGGGCATCCTTCCTTCAACTTACTAATCATACCTCGCTGATCGATTTTTCAAGGTTGTACAAGGTACTTCGTTATCTCCCATATATCCTATTTTTGCCGGTGTCGATGAACACAAGGGAGTATTCTTGCACTCATCGTCTACACAATATACACTGCTGACCTTCCTCTGCATCCAAATACTGCTACCTTTACCTTCGCCGACGATACGGCCATTTTATCGTCCGACTGATCCCATCTTAATATCCTAGAGCCCTGGCTACGTAAGTGGAGAATTAAGGTTAACCAATAGAAATCCAAACATATAGTTTTCACACTAAACCGAAAAACCCTCCATTCCATATATTTCAATCATATCGCTCTTCCTACCGTTACAAAAGTACGTTACCTTGGACTTTACCTTGACAAACGACTAACCTGGAACCCTCTAATACGTCTAAAAAGATGTGAGTTAAACAAGAGATATAAACTGTTAGAAAAATAACTAGTGACGTCACGTAACAAAAGACAGCTGTACCAATGCCCCTACATGGACATCAGGAATAGAACTATTCGGGACAGCCAAACACTCGAACCTTAATCGCATCCAAAATCCTTCGATCCCTAGGCAATGCTCCTTTCTACGTCTCTAACCACACTATCCACAATGATCTTAAAATTCCCTTAGTCTCTGCACATGCCGAATCCCGTTGCCTAAACTTCTACCCAACTATCCTCTCACATGAATCCTTAGCCCCAAGCCCTCTCAACCTCCACTTACCCAACTAATCCTCTAGGATGTTTGAAGCGTCGGTGGTATTAGCGAACAATTGCTAATGTAGCATCGATTAGTATAATAGTCTTAAATCTCCTGCTGTTATGGCATATTATGACTACTATCGCTGGATGTCCATCGTTCATATTAGTCACAACAGTATGTGCTTGTTGGCCCAGCCTACCAGCACACTCTATTATGGACTATCTGTTTTATTTATTGCATTGATTTCTGCGCAGTTTTAAAAATGTAAATAGAAGTTCAAAAAAATAAAATTAATATTTTAACAAGTGATTAACTTAACAAAAGGAAAATGAAAATAAATCTCATGGACTAAATTAAGCTTTGTTAAAAAATAAACCCAATTTATAATTCGGGCATCTCAGCGTAGGGTTCTGCTCAGTGAATAAATAACTGAACACCTCCCCTGAGAATTTGGTAGTACTGCGATCTAAACTCAAATTTCACAAATTCAATTTTCCCCAGGAATATCCATTTTGAGATTCCGTTCAAAAAGTGATTTTATTCATTTCTTTGTAAGCTGTGAGATTAAGTATGTCTGTCCGTCGGTGGACAGTACAACTCAAAAACGAATAATTGGAGTAATTTCTAATTTGAAATTTACTTTGATTGGCACCAACGGACCCGACGATAAGTTTTTGGATATCAGCCATCCTGAAGTGCCACTTTATTGACAAGCCACTTACAAAAGAGAGAGAGAGAGATAAAATGACATTTTTAAGTGCATTTCAATAAAATGTACGTCCTCAACGTCTTTAAAAAGTATTTAGTATTTAAAACTTGTTCGATAGAGGTTCCAACGATTTGTAACGGAAATCAAATTAATTAAATTAATTAATTAATTAATTTCTTTTTACAATAATAATAATATACCCATCACCGGACAGTCAGCTGTAAGAAGCAGTTTCTAATGAATTCAAAAACTTAACAAATATCACAGAGATAAAATGACTTCTAACCAAACCAATAATTATTTGTGGTTTACAGCAATGAGCTAAATTAACTTAAAAAATATAATACAAGAAAGCCATCAAGGTTAAATCTACCCTGGAGGTTAAAGTAGATAACAAGGGTATCCCAGCTTCTAACAAATCGCTGTATAGATAATCTTTTAAAAAGCACATATAAATGTGTTAAGACTTGTTAGGTGAAGAGTAGATCTATCAGACTAATAATAACTTCATTATGTAATAGCCAGCGGACTTTACATCCTTTATAATATTACAAATTTTTATGTACTTAGCTGTTACTAATCTTTAATTTAACTGAAACCTGTTTTCGATTAAAAAACTATTACGAAACCTAAAACTGGATTCTCGTTAATCACAATCTGATTAACTCCATAGTTTGTAGTAAAGATTTCAGGTGTATCTAATGAGCTGGACTAAAGGAAAGAAGACCCAGTCTTGCGGGCCTAGTTTCTCCAGATACAGACCGACCATGTGGTGAGTAATGGGTTACAGTTTGCCTCAAAACCACAAAATATTCCTCACATTAACTACCTTACTTCTGCTTTTATCTCTGGGTGTACTGTATGCGCTTAGATGGTGTCAGTATTATGTTTATTGGGTTGGGATAAACATCCTCATTCCTCGTCTAGGATTGTAAGAAATCCCTGAGGCAGCCGGCCAGAAAAGGAATATCCACACTAATCATTGGTCCAGAACATGAACTTGGTACTACCAGAGGAATTGTGCGAACAGCACTTTAGGCAGTGGCTTTGGAAAAAGCAAAATCCAAGTACTGTAAGGCTATGCCAGCAATCAAACACGGTAAAAGGTCCTGATCTGTGTAAAATCAAAACAGAGGAAACTTCCAGATTAGGCAGGTGATATATTATTCTACTGACTGGCCTTCTTACAGTGCCCGGTAGGTACAGGAAACACTTCCAAAGGATGGAGTTGATTAATCCGGAACCTCTGTGCACACTCTGAAAGGAGGAGGAGGAAGAAAAACGACCTCTCATATCCTTTTTAAAGCTTTGTTATCGCAAGGTATTTAGAGTTTGGCTCTCTAATGCCACATCACAACAAAGAAAGATCCTTGAAAGATGGAGCTTGAAAAGTGGGAAAAGTAACCTCCTAGACCATCAAGGAAATGGTACAATAAATCTATCTGGTTGTGGTGCCTTAGGGACTGGACTCTTACTCAACAACAAGCTAGGATAGGTAGAGACAGCTAATTTTCAGAAAAAGTGGTCCGCCTTCTTCTGCCATGGATATTAATTATATGGTAACAATGACAAAAATTAAGAAGTTGATTAACAAAGGTTTGAAAGTGAAATCAATTTTCTAAAATGGCCAACCTATAATTCAGGCTGAGGCAATTTAATCAGATACGAGACAAATCAACTGAATATATATGGCATTCTGATATAAGGTAATTGAATTATAAATATATATACATATATATAAGGTTAGTGTATGACAGCTAATATGGAGGATTATTATCGGTAATATAGTGGTCGTATATCTGGCACAATGGTAATAACAATGGCAATCTATTAGACAGACAACAATCTACAATATCGCACACTGGCGTGAATCAATACTCACAATAAACAGGAATAAATGTTAAATTTATTTCATGAACTTGGTTATTGTTTAAGGCAGTGGAAAAATACGACATGAAATATATACACCACTTACTCTAATTAGCAAAACCAAAATCGCAAAATTTAGTTAAATTTGGATTGTATTTTAATCTACGTTGGTATTAGGCGCCACGGTTATCATCTGATTGGGTCGCACTTAGCCAAAATGTATTACATGGAAATGGATGTATGGATGAAATGCTTTAGACTTCTATTCCATTTGTTATTATTGAGCGAAATTTGTAATAAACTAAATGTAGAGAAGGATTAGCTGAGTGGTTAGTGAATACCGGGATACCAACGCAGAGATCATAGGTTCGAATCCAGCTGCTGGCTCTTTCTTTTTCTGTCTGGAGGCCGGCAGTGCACTGAAAAAAGCTCCGGGCGCCAATAACCACAGAACGTTTATGTTGTTCGTTTTGGCGAAATTCGCACAACAGTAACTGATTAGAAACTGGGTAGAGATAACGCCAACTTTAAAATTTAGTTGATGATGACGTAAAAACATAAAATATTGGACTGGGCTTCATTTTGCGTATCAGGCGCAGCGCTAAAATAAAAACTTTCGTACGGTATGTATTTTCTTTTATTTATTTTATTTTTTTTAATGATATAAGGCGCGACAACATCTAAGATTCTGAGGCCGGCCTCCGGACAGTGTTTTCTCCATCACCAGACAATGAGCTGTGAGAAGCTGCTAGGAAGAGAAAATCTAAGGGCCAGCTGCTAGATTCGAACCCGGGACCTCCGCATGGGAATCCAATACGCTAACCGCATAGCTAATCCCTTCGCTCTGTTTTTATTTATTTATTGTGTTTTTAGTCTTGTTTGCATATTAACCACGTATTGTTTTCGTGGGCTGGACAAAACCAACAATTGGTAATCATGGCTACTGTTGGCTACTAATTCCTCAATTTACCAATATACTGGAAGAAAAAACAGCCCTATCCTTTTCGACGATCATTTTTTTAAAAGAATTGCCCTGCATTCTCTTTCACTTCTTTCTTCTCCATGACTTCCACGAAATTAGAATGGACTGTACGAGGCATTCCAGAGTATTTAACTTAATCAAGCGACTTACATGAGAGGAACACCCCTAGAATGGTGGATAATAGAACCTAGAAGGAAATATATGTAACTCTTCAGGCGGAGGGAGACCAAGACGTCGTCCCAAGAATGGATGGAAGGACAAGTTGCATCAAGATTTGGTATAAACGTGTAGCCCACCGCCTACCTAGAACCAGGTAGATGGTAACTGTGCAGGAGTCTAAGGGTGTCACCACCTATTGTGCATATTGAAGGACGAAACCAAACAAAAGTGGAAGTTCTTAAAGCATTTCAGGAAAACATTTCATTTAAAACCAGTGTGCATAATTAGGATGCAAGTTGAAAGAAAATCGATGGCTCTATTAGAGATATTGCAGTAACAAACGAATAAATAACTCACCTTTACTTATAACAACCAAAATCGTCTCTTTGTAGGAATCAGAAGAGCCAATGAACTTACGATTCGGCAAATAAAAACTCTTTGAGTGAGATAGTTTTGGTTCTTTCGAACATAATTAATAAATATTCTATATAATTATGAGCAATTATAAAGAATATATAGAAATTTAAAAATTAGCACTCATACAAGGGGGCAAAAATTAGCCCTTTAGACGATGTGCTGTTTACGGGTGACTATTTCTGGCAGGCAGATTTTAAGCCTAACTATCAATCATAGGTCTTTAATTAGCAGAAGGTAAGTCTCGTTCATTTTTCGGAAAATTAAAAATCATCCCAAAGTACTAGTTGTACACGTGTACCCAGTAAGAATACTGCACAATTCGACTACACGTCCACAGCAAACATGTTGCCTCCAATCTTTGAAATATTTACTGATAAAACCGAGAAAAATACCATTTAATGAATATTAAACATATCAAAAGTAAAATAGATGTCTCGTTAAAAGAAATAACTTCAAATTTATTATTAATTATTATTGCAAACAATTTGCATAAAATAAATAAAAATAATCCAAATTTATTATAAAATATAAATAAATATTATTGATAGAGCAGAGCTACTGGAACTGAAATGGGTTTCATTAACTGGACAGGAAAACCTACGCAGATTCTCGTTAGCATAATTCAACAATGACAACAACCGCAAGTAAATTATAAACGTTAATTATTTTCTTTTTTTATTCGCCCACATAAATTCTCTAGAAAGTATAGCAAATAATAGGAGCAGATTGATATCCTAACGTGACGCAAGCTCTTGTTCAAGACACATATTTCATTTTATTTAAGGATATATTTTATACTTTAATTAGGGCACATATAATAAATAAAAATACTTTTTTAACAATTATTTTTAATAAAATAAAAAATAGTTATTTATTGACAGTTATAAAATGGTAAATTCCGTTTTTTTATTTTTATTTATTAAAGTAAAGGTAAAGTTTATCCTAAAATAATAATAAAATTGTTCTTACTAGATTAATTGTAAAATTCATTAAAAAAAACTGTAAATATATTTATTTGAACTCTGAGATACCATTGAGCATGAGAAGAAAAGACGGCCGTCACTTCGCTAGCCACCTGCTAAATCAACGCCATATGGGCAATGGTCGAAATAGACAAAAGACGTTTATTTATGCCCAGAAACTAGATAAATCCAGCGACTCGTAGTAAGTTAATCGAAGCTAATCGCTTTAGTGGAAGAAAGAAGGATTACATGAGAGGCGGGGATAGCATGCTCATGTACAGTACAGAATTTAGTCTACTGTAGGTAGAGCTCATTACGAATAAAATCTGCTGGGAAAAACTCTTAACTTTCTAAGTTTCTAAGTTCTAACTGCAAAAACGTTCCTTAAACTCCGATCGTTTAAGTTATTTAATATCACTTCAGAAGGAATCTACCCCCTGCCACCCACAGGTATGTCCTGAATCTATTTTTGGAGAACATGTTTCATGTAAAATTAGTACAATTATGACCTACAATCACTATGTACGAAGTTTAAGCAAAATCGCACGAGCCTTTTGCGATAAAATCTCAAACATGGATAAAAGCATTCGCTGATGATACTGCTATACTTTCATCCCACTCCGATCCGGTGCAAGCCAGCCAGAATATTCAAACACACTTAAAGCTTCTCGAAACCTGGTTCCGAAAATGGAAAATAAAAATCAGTGCACATTATTTTTACATTACGAAAATCTGCGAGTACACCAGTTCAACTGAACGGTGTAACGATTCCTCCAGCTGACGTAGTACGATACTTAGGGTCTGTACATTGACAAGAGACTCACATGGAACCCACATACTCGACTGAAACGACAAGACGTGAACAGACGCTACAAGCTACTTACTAGACTACTTGACCGCAGATCCAAACTCGACTTGAACCACAAACTGACAATTTACAAAACACTGTTAAGACCCATATGGACATACGGAGCTGAAGTGTGGGGCTCAACCAAACCTTCTAACTCCAAACGCCTGCAGACACTACAGTCTAAAATCCTACGGAAAATCCTGAATGTTTCTTACTACATTTCTAACCTTACAATACACACTGACCTTCACATCCCTTTCGACGCTGACCTAATAAAGTCTCGCTACCGCAACTTTCACAGCTTCCTAGCTCTCCATCCTAATCCTCTTGTACAACAATTCTCCTCTTCTCACCTTCCGGACAATCCTCCTCGTCGCTTGAAATGGAGGTGGCCTAGGGACCTACTGATGTGAGTGCAATCCACTGAGAAAGAGTTCCATCAATGGGTGGTTGCTCTTACAAGACTTTCATGTGAATTTAACCGGTTTCATCAAATTTACTTGATGCAACATTTGTTTTAGGTGTAAATATGACAAATAAAGTAAAAAAAAAAAAAATCTTTATTAAAAATTCTTAAAAAATTAGTACCAAGTCTCTTTAGCAAAAAGTACATCTCTCCATTTTGAAAATCACTAGTAACATTTGAAAGCCTAAGGTGATAATGCCAATTTCTAATTAGAAACGTGATTTTATTAATAAATGATGAAAAAATTTGCATATTTTTACGAGTGAATAAATTATCATTCTAGGCAGAAATTCAAATGGCTAAATTTAAATTATTCCAAGGGTTATTAAATTGAAGATATTGAGAATAATTCTCGTTCATATTAACAATCTCCGCAGATGTATAATATCCAACCTTATCAGATGAAGAAGTTATGCAAATGAAGCAATCAAGCGAGCAGGATGTCAATTTCCTTTATTGCAAGTGATTACAAGGAAACTTGTCGGTAGCATTTATATTCTGAAGACGATCAACTGACATTCTTTCTCTCCACACCCCCCGCCATAACCAAACTCTTTCCTTTTAGTTCCATCACTTGTCCAGTCGGAAAAAAGATTGGAAACTCGTATAGGAAATTCACAACCGCTGTTACTTTTAAAACAATTGTTTGACTTCCTTCCACAGACAGGAAGGAAAAACACTGTTACCTAAGTTTATACTAAGGGCTGTGCTTTGACTTTTTTTTCCCATTTCTTTCTTTATTTTTATTATTTTTTCCCCTTTCTTTATTTCTGCTTAATTAAAATGTCAAACGACCAGTTTTTCTTTTCTCAACCTTTCAGTTTACTTTGGCAAGAAAGAGTTGTTAATCTAGATTATGGTGAAAAACACTTACTGTTCAAGAACACCAGAAATAAAGGTAAATCTGAGGATGAAATGTTGATTTAATGTTCAAAAACAGGTTGGCCAACCTTCTAAGATAAAGTACTTTTCTAAGTGGTGATAAATAACGTGTAGAAATTAAAACTTTTACCAAGGAGTGTGTGTGTTGTTGCTGATAAAAATATTTTATAAAAATGTACCGTCATGCAAACAAGCCACACAAAAACCACATTTAAATTTTAAAAAACATTTAAGCGAATTAAATCTATAATCCTCTTCATAAACCATCCCATATCAATATAGTCAAGAAGTGAAGGAAGATTTGACTGAAGTATTGGTGGTAATGTTTTCCCACGTTTGCAGCTGCCAAGAGATTTAGCAGGGAAAAAAAACAGATTTTTCGAAATTAAATGAACTTCTTATTAGAGTTTAATTTAAATATTTAACAATAAAATCCATTAATAAATGCGAGCTTTACCAGAGGCTAACATTCACAGAATCCAACCATTAAATAAATAAAATTTAAAGCAATCTCTAAAATTGAATTTATTTCCATGACTTAAAAAAATTTTTTTTTTCTTTTAATGAAGCTAACTTACTGCCATTCACAATTAATATTAATAAAGTGAAATAAGAGTTAATAGAGAATTGATTATTTTCTCAAATTATAACTGGAGATGATTTATTTTTTCAGCGACAATTTGTGAATGTAAGATAATGAAGCAAGATAAAGTTTCTAATATAAGCCACTCTTTGGATACTATCAAATTACAATTACAGAAATTTTTATCTTCAAATTATAAATTTATAATTGCCGAGAGAATTTTTTAATCGAGATAAAAATAATAATCTCTTAAGTCTTTTATAAATAACAGCGAGAAGACGTAAAGAAGGCCGGTAAGGTAATTACATAAATTGAATAAATTCTGTATAATATCTGAAAGAGCCGACAAATTATAGTATTTTAGCCGTTAATAATAATTTCACTCAATCTTCTTGCTCATTTTTAATGCATTTTATCGAATAGAATTAATTTTTATAAAAGCATGATTTATAGTGTAAACAGAAAAAATAAGCTAAAAATGTGCGTGCAACTTTACAAAGATTAATATGCAAAAAGTTGTGTATAACCTTTAAAGAAATTGGTTTTACTGAACTGAGACTAGATTTTGATTAATTAAATGAAAAACGATTCACAAAACGCCGATGAAATTATAAATTAATTTTTGTATAAAATCAGGGCATTTACGGCTGGGTAAAGTGATTTCCATGGTATTGCTGCACCTTGTTAGTCACGTAGATAAACAAATTTGAATCCAAACATTACTTTAATTGTTAGCAATTAGCTGGCGAACGGCCCATCACGAGTGAGGGAGAAACATCTAGCAGACTGTGTCACACCTTCTAAAGAGTTAAGCCTTGTTCTGACAATTAATCACGCTGAAGCAAAACCGAGAAACAAAGTGACACAGAATGTTCATTTTGCTGGCAGCAGACGTGGTGAGCGAACGAGGTACCACAGTATAAGAGAATGGTCGTCGGCAAGGTGGATGGGACAAACCGCTGAGTGGAGACTGGAGCTGCAGCCGACACTCTGTAATAAACGAACTGATGATAAATCCTTTCTTGATTTATTATCGTTTCTGTCCCAACTTTACCTTATTTAGCAGCTTAACAATGTATAAAGCATCTCTTCTAGTTTCCCATACAAGGCTGGCATCCATCAAATTCAAACATTATGAGGATGAAATGTTTATGAAAAATTGTACAAAAGCGATAAAAGAAAGAAATCTGCTGCTAACTCCCAGCACGACCTTCTCTCAGCGCGATTTGCGTGAAGATTTGTTTTCTAATATTTTATGCATAAAATGAAATAATTATATATGCAAGTGATTTCCTAAATCTGAAGACAGTGGTCCCACCGGAAGTAACACAGGTTTACAATTTTACCTTTTTTTAGAATATGGTGTGGCCGGCTAGGGGAGAGGGAGAGAGATCCCTCTCTCTTAGGGGACGGTATCCTTACGGGCGCCAGACAGCCGGAGCTATCAGAGACGATATCACTAACCAGCCCCAAACAAAATATACCCTTAAGGGCGCTTCTGGCGGGATCGCTCAATCCGAATAGGTGGGAGGGTCCGGTAGCCAATTACCCGGGGCGACAGGGAGCAAAATAAAATTCTCCCGTGTGCTAGAATTGTACAAAAGAATATCTTTATTTAATAAAACAAACATTAACTTCAAATAATAGAAAATTTGTATAAACTAAACCTGAGAGATGGATAATGAAAAATTATACAACAAAATAATTATGTTACATACCAGAAGGAGAGAAAACTCTTTACCAAATAATAATAAGACACAAGTTAGTAACCTAGAGTAGCGTCAACGTTAATCAAGGCACTGGTCAGGCCGAGCACACGGCAAGGGCAGTCTAAGGGTCACTCCAAATTTACAAGTATATTAATGCGGCAGCTCCTGCCATCAATGACCATTTTCGGTTACAATGGTTCTTTTTTTTTCAGGCCTACAAGAGATATGATGGCTCAACTAAGCGTAAAAGTTAGGTTTTGCAACTAAATATCACTTTTATAATCTACATAAAGTTACAGTTATAGATGGAGTAAATGCAGTTGCAAGAGACCAATGGACTATACAAGCATGGTATGGCTGTGTCGTGTGAATCAATGAAGGCATACTACGATGTTGAATTGGCATGTCAGCAAAGTAGTTTGATGAAAATCAGTCTAAAATATCGCCGGCCTCAAGATATTGGATTAGTAAGATGGGATGATTAGAAAGTAAATATGAGGAAGGATTTTTTTGGGCTTCCAAATGGTGAACTCGATCAAATGCTTTCACACATCTAGAAATCTAACGAACCTATTGTAAGATTTGACTTTTACATTTATGGTTATCTCCCATTAACCTAATGGCAAAAGAAATATGGCGCAGCTACTGTAGTAGAGTACGCATAAATAAAATTCATCATCTCTTTTTGCTCATCCTATGATTTTTTCCACGGCAAAGCGAAGTAGTACCAAAAAGAAGAAGCTGGGAACATCCTCTTTAAGAAAACAGAAGCTCGTGAGGCATCGATCTCGAAGAAATGCCGAGGTAAAAGACGAGTCTACCAGATTATTGTCTCTCACCCACACGACCCATCTTGCTTTTCAAGAATGAACTGAATATGCCCAGATTCTGTATAAAGCTCACTAATCACAACTAATATTAGATTTAAAAATTTAATACATCCACCCTTCGAGCCCTGAGTGTTTAGCTCGATTCTCCTTTATAAATAATTAAATACATTAAATATTGAAACGTACCAGCTATCTAATTATGGAAATATAAATCGCAAAACAGAGGACATCTTTTAGCGGGGAAATGATATTTCAAGAAAGCCTACTGAATATTTTAGGGCGAATACAATCAATCGGCGTCACTGGCAGCGTCTAAGGAATAATTCAGACGAAGATCTTATGGACCACTTGGGTGCCCCCTCCCTTACGGGAAATAGCACTTACAACCCCTTGTTTCTCATTAATCAGAGTCTGTTGGCAAACATGGCACGTACTGGCATCACACTCCCAATACTGGGGCACTCTCTTCTCTAAACATTTACCCAAAGTAGTCAATCAATTCGGTGTTCGGAATGAGCTACTAGGATGCTGGAAAATATGTTTAACGAATCTTTAAGAGTGAACGAGAACAAGTGCCATACAATTATATTTAGGTGCGCTATTCTGTTCGTACATAAGTGACTGTTCATCACAACGACCAATGCTTAATCAATATCTTTAAAATAAAACTTCTATTTCCCAATGCAATAACTGATGGAGAAGAAGACATTTGCGACACTAAAAACTTACCTTATTACTTACTTACGACACTTAAATTTACCTTATTTCAAACCCAAATACCTTGTATAGTTACCATAAATTTCAATAACTAATTAAGAATAATTTAAATAACTATTATAACCTAGATCTAATAGGCAAACCTTTCTATTTAGTAAGATTACTATTTGCATTTATCTCAGTCCTCCTCTGAACCACTTCAATCTAATGCCATTAAGTATAAGAAAATTCTTCAAAGAGCATAAAATATATATATTTAAATAGCTATTAAAAGCTTTAAAGTAATAAGAACATGGTTACAGATACCAACGTGTTCTAATTATTTAAATATAATTTATAAACAAATAAAAGGTACTTATGTAAGTTTACACATAGTCATAAATTCATTTTTTCTAGTTAAAATTTAGTTTAACCGTACATTATCTTCTCAAGGTAAAATTGCTAGTTTTTTTTTTTGTTAAAAATGTTGACCAAATCTATAACAGATTTTATAAATGGCACATATTCTTCTTATACAGACTACCTCTAAATTGTAGTGCGACTTATAAATTTAAGAATTCCATTATTAATCAGCAACTAATAATTCAATTTGCATAATACATTGCTTTCCTGGGGGGTTCAAAATGTATTAAAAAGAGACTTGGGACTGAATAATGGCTTATTTTTATGCATCCAAAAGATTTGTACATTATCAATATCTTTAGAAATGGAAACAAAAACGCATATTACAATTCAATAATAGGTACAAAGCAGGGCATTTGCGACACCTCATACTTACAAATTTACCTTAACTCGTTTTTATCAAAGCAAAGCAGAAAATATAAGAGAGATGTAAGGGAAGGCGAGTCCAAGGGAACTCATCCTCATCACGAAAAGTCTCTTGGCTATCCCAATATCTAATTAAAA
This sequence comes from Rhodnius prolixus, assembly GCF_049639745.1. Classification (NCBI taxonomy): domain Eukaryota; kingdom Metazoa; phylum Arthropoda; class Insecta; order Hemiptera; family Reduviidae; genus Rhodnius; species Rhodnius prolixus. The sequence goes on along the minus strand of NW_027411581.1, from coordinate 29,663,027 downwards.
TAATTATTTTCATTAAACTCTGATTTCGATAACACATTTTATAAAACTATAGAATGATATCCGATCTAGGCTTCTAGGGTTCAAGATTAATTCAAAGCACTTACTGGAGTCATCTCAATTACGAACCAACTGTCTAGTAGACTGAAACCCCAATCAACTATACAGGGTGTTCATTTTAAGACGGCTCAAATGCATTTCATGCTTAAACGGTTAATCTGAGCAAAAAAATGGTAGAGAAAAAATTTGTTGCCCGTCACCTCTAGTTTCAGAATATGTGACTTGATTTTAGATTCCTGCCCGCATATGCGGCTGACGCGCGACCAAAAGTGAGGGTTTGCGGTTGACCCCCCATTTTCTTATTCACAGTTTTAAAGAGTATACAAAGTTATGAAAGAAACCAGAAACCGCAATTCGATATCTTCAAAATTAAAGCTGCTAGGCCATTCCAAAATCTGGTATTTATGAATCATATTTCAATTTTTTAACCTGTTATCAAAGAGAAAGAAGAGCACGCGATAGGTCATTTTTATGTAATTTTTCATCCCTTTTCTACTGAAAATATTGCGAAGGCAGTAAAGCTAGTATTTTTCTTAATATCGGGAAATAAGTCGTTTTCCGAGTGATTTTTCTAAGAAAATCAAATGTTAAGAGCTTTAGATGTTCTCAAGCATACACAAAATGGTTAAAAATTAATTTTACATCTGTTACAAACAAGAAGGTTTAATAATTATTTGGTACTTTTGGGAGAGTTGCGAGAACAGACAAAATAAGTGGAATATTAATTGAAGTTGAAAAATTTAGAAATAGAGACGAGAAAGATCACAATAAAATATTTTCTCATAAAGACTAAAGCAGTTACTGCACATTATTTATTTTATTTATGTCTTAGTCACAATTAAATAAATTATTTTATAAATTTATGGCCAATTTATGATGAGAAATACATTCAGAAGTTTAAGATGTTCTTCGTATTATTTGCATTGATTATTGTAGAGTCCGTTTGTGTTTTAACAAAACATACTTGTATTTATACAAATATGAAATTTGATCTTGATTTGCTCAGGTCTTTGTTTAAACTTTAACTAAACAAAACGTTTGATGAAGACGATTAATTTTGATTAAAACTGTGAAAACCGTGAATGTTAAGAAGTTTCTAGAATCTGGGATTCATACTGGCAAAAAAGCATACAAACCAACAGAAGATAACAAACGATAGAATTAGATTTGTTCATGGTCAGGTAAACAACTAATACCACTGAGGTGGTTAGTTGGTTTCCACAAGGTTTTTGCTACTCCCTGGCTGAACTGGCTGCAAGCGGTTGGGAACCAACATCCCCAGTCTTTCTTCCTGCAAATACCTTCATCTAACCTTCTGGCTAACAAGCAACCCGGACTTAATCAGAGTCTCGGTGATGTATTTGTTTCCCACGTAACAATCTCCGCCCAAATTGGTGCTGAATATTGGACTAGAACAACTGAATTTCTCGTTTCATTTAATTTATACTTTATAACACCAATCTGTACTTAATTAAAATCTAACTAGCAGAAATAATAAATAAAGACAAAGAAAGAAAAAGTAAAGAATAAGAACTGTTTACCAATGAAAAGAAGACTAATATTAAAAATAAATTAAAGTGATATTTTCACTCACAAATTCATTATTTACCATTCAATGATTTCAACCAATCAATTGTTACTACGATAATATAGCATCGTTTTATGCAATCGCGATAGGATTAATCCATTAATCATCCGATACTGTGATTTATTAAATAAGTTCTTTTTTTAAAAAAATATATTATTTTTAGAAATCAAACAGTTGAATCTTTCATAACAATTTTTCAAATCTAATTCAAATGAAATGTACCACACCCTTCCTCTTGTATATTCCTATAGTGCCAGCTACTTATTCATCTTGAAGGGCATCTTGTTGGCCTAGTGGTCAAGAGCGTGGCTTTATAAGTGGGAGATCCCTAGTTCGAATCCAGCGTATGACTACGTTTTTATTTGTTAGAATAAAACATTGTTTATAGTAAAGTATGAGCTTCCGCTCCCGTCCATATAACCTAATTGGTAGTTGGAGGTTAAGCCCGCCAGAAAAAATAGGCGATTACTTTATTTATTCATCTTTTATCACCGATCGTACTACCTAGTGCAGCTTCTCAAAGTTTACATTTCTTATTACGGTATTGGGCCAGAGTTTACGTAAGTCATCTTCAAGAGAAGTAAAAACAAATTTAAATTACAAGGTACGCTCCATTACAAGATGCGCTTCTTTCTTCGCTATCGAAAATTCAGTTTGGATGCCGTCAGATAAAGATAAAATATCTCAAGGTAAAGAAAGTTTTATGAAGCCAAGTTATAATAAATAATGACTGAAATTGGCAATATTCTTTCCTCCTACTGAATTAATGAATCAGTCACCAAAAACTATGTTAATTACAATAATTTTTTACTTTTTTTTAACTACAAAAAAAAGTATCGTGCTAGAACTTTTAAATTACAATAAAGCCGTGCAATAAACTCTGACATTAGTCCATTTCTTGGACAAAGGTAATTGAAACTCGACTAAATTACAGCCTAGATGCTGACCTGCAAGGCGCCGAAGCACACTTCAAAATCAGTATGCTCAAACAAGGCAAAAGCTTATAACTAAAGAGCTATCAGAACAATTGAAACACTCACCAACAATGCGTTTTATTCAATTAACTTCATTAAACACTTACCTAAAACAAAAGAAATATATCATTAGCATAATTATGGGTTAGAAATTATACTTGACTAACAAAACAATCAACCAACTAATAGATTAATTATAGTTTAATAATTTCTAATCATTCACTACTACTCTCACAACATACAGTTAGGAAATAAAAATAAAAAAATTAAATTGGAAATAGACAAAGTAGTCAATTTATTCAAATATTTCTCTTAGCCAAAAATGATAAAAACTGCGACAAATAGTTGAATGATCATCATTGTTGGTAATTTACAAATTGTGTGGGTGTGCCCACCGTTTCTCAAAAACGATAAACTGCAGAAAGATCGCCAGCAGAGGAGGCCACGATTAAGTGTAGGTCCCGATCGGTCTACCAACTGAACAGAGTTCTACATTTTCTATAATCTCGAAAGTGTTAATTGTGTAAAAGTAATTCTAAAACTTTTATTTAAAATATCGTTCAAGAAAATTCAATTAAGAATACTAAAGTGAAAAGAATGTATTATATATTTAACAGATATTTATCGTTTATAGCACGATAGTTCTTCCCACATACACACTCCGTACCTATTGTACCAGAATGGACGTACCATACGTATCGTTAAAAAAAACGTTTTATCGCGATTAGAAAAAAAAATCGACTAAAGCCCAACTTATCATCTCGCTGCATTATAAAAAGCTGTTTCCTAGAGAAAATGCACTTACCCTCTTCCACTGCAACATTTGCATTGGTCTTATTGGGACTGAGATCTGTTTTGGGCCCCCCCTTACTGGTACTAGCCAAAATGCAGTCTGGATATCTAAGAAATCTCAGAATCTGAGAGGATTCTAGGGAGTGTTCGTCCTTCTCCGGACAGTGTACTCTCGTAACAGATAACATTCGACGCTAGAGAGCTGAAAGAGACTGCTAGGAAGAGATAACCTAAGGGATTATTTGTTTATTTTTTTTAAATAATAACCTGCAAAGCTTTATGCATCAAAATGCCAAATTACAAAGTGCAATGAAAAAAAGTAAAGTAAAGTAATCGCCTATTTTTTTTCAGGCGGGGCCTAACGACCAACTACCAATTAGGCGTCGTGGACGGAGGTGACTAGGAAACATACTTCACTGTAAATTTCTTTTATTAACCATTAAAGAAGATCCAAGGCGTAAGACAGGGAATCGAACCCAGTACCACAATACATATTAGCTTCGCAGGTCTCGCCTCTAACCGCTCGCCTTCAAAGTGCAATGAGTGTTGGTTGATAGCTTTTAGAAGAATCTTTTCACGACTGTATACTAATGGAAAACTAGAAAGAGGCCAGCAAGAAGTTCGCTCCATAAAAAGTCACTCTCAAGTCAAAATGTCACTAGAATTTTATTAAAATTGAAACAGTCAATGATTGGAAATGAAATTTACGTTATTATCTTTAGATAATTGATAGGTAACAGGTAGCCTCAAATAATCAAATTATCCTCACTCTAATGAGGCCTGCACAGGTTGTCTATGCTTCTGGTAAAAAGAATTTATAATTAGGTTCAGAAATAAATTACAAGTAGACCAAAAGGAAGTTATACGAGTAGATGTAACTACGAGGCGAGTATATAACGAAATTAAGGACACTGTACAAGTCTTTCATAAATGATTCTACATTTGTTACAATTTTTTTTTTTTACTTGAATGTAACTACAATGAAGCTCACAATGTGGTAAAAATAAAGAACTAGATTGATGACTGAAATAAAAATTGTAAAAAGTAAGTTGGGCCACTTGGGAAACAAGCTGAAACACGAGAGTTCCATTTGTATAGAATAATACTGTTAAATCCGGCGAGCCGTCCTGGAAATTTCTTTATCTTCCTCTATCTCTGGGGGGTTTAAAAAAAAGTACAAAAAAGAAGAAGAATAAGAAGAGGAAAAAGCAGAGAAAAGAGAATAAGAGAGTCACCCTAAGGGAATGGAAACAGCCGTGAAAACACTTTAATTCACTGGCCAAAGGACGATAAAAGTAAGACAAATATTTTATTAGAAAGGGAGGAATACTGTAGGGGATGGAGCTGCAGAGCAGTCGCTTTACAAAGGTATAATTCTCAGACTAGGAGATCCCTTTCTCTTTCTGTTTATATTTTTTTATCTATAAGAGTAAGCGTATAGAGTTCAGAGGAAACTATACTAAAAGTAAGTACTATGTGCATATTTTACAGCGGGGTCTAAGTATCATTACTAACTTTATCCGGTTCTATCCAGTGAAATCCATTCAAAAAAAATCAAAATATTAATTAATCTATGAATTTAATTCATTAAAAATAGTTATATTAACGACAATCCATAATTGAGGTGAGAGAGAATTCTTTTAAGAACATGACAACCAAAATTCTGAGTTAGAAAAATATCGGTCCATCAGAAGTACGGCTGCCTTTTGTCGAGTTTTCTGTAAACGGTTTCTAATTGAACGTGACATCACTTTACTCACGAAATATTGAGTTTAATGAGGTTTCGTACATGTTTAAATAATTTACCGAGATAGATTACATAATTATAATTGCAACTGCATACTTTAGTGTGGTATTTATGACGGACAAAACATATCAAAATCGAAAACATAACTCTAGTAGGGACTACCATAATGATCGGAATTGAAGTACCTAGAGCACTACACAGTCAATCGCTTGACCTGGAATCCACAAATAATGACGAAACAAAAGAAAACAAAACATTCATGAGTCTTATTGTGAAAATAGAATTAAAGTTAGGTTGTTTTCATTCACATTTAAGATGGAAAAGTCGAAGTTCCTTCTGCAGTTCAATAAAATTAAAATGAAAGATTTGTTCAATAGATACTTTACTGCTCAGTTATCCTTATTTATTATTAAATTAGTCATTAAATATAATTAAGTGTTGTTTAATAAGTTCTGTTTCTGAACTATTTACCGCTCCGCTACCTGAGTTATATTAAAAAAGATTCGTGGTGGTAGATTATTCTGAGAAATGCCATTCCCACTAGTCTCAGGACGAATGATTTTATTCTCCCATCCTGAAAAAAGGTACAGAGCTACGGAAAGCCTAAAGGGTTTTCTATGGAGCACTTATTTGTGGCTACCCATGGCTCTAGAGCAGGGGTCTCTAAACTTTTTACATAGGGGGCCAGTTCACTGTCCCTCAGACCGTTGGAGCACCGGACTATAAAACAAACTATGAACTAATCTCTATGCACACTGGACATATCTCATTTTAAAGTAAAAAACGAAACGGGAACAAATACAATTTTTAAAATAAAGAACAAGTAAATTTAAATCAACAAACTGCCCTTGGGGACCCTTGCTCTAGAGGGTTACATTCGCCAGTCAACCCATCTGAGATTATTGGTCTTGTAATGGGAGAAAAGTTTCACATTTGGAAGTGGCTCGATGATTTAAAAAACAAAACAAAAAAATTAAATTATAGGTGTAAGATACTGGAAGAGATTTGCTAAAGATATAGAAGCATTGAAGAAAAAGAAACTGCTAACAATCCAGATTTGAGGAACAAAAGCTACATAAGAAAGCGATTTCAAGTTCTCTCGAAAAGAGTGCACCGATTTTCTTCTAAAAATGAAACGATATTTACAGCATCCACGTTGGTATATATAAATTTAAATTTAAATATTTTTGAATGAAAAGTGATTTTATGTGGTTACTTAAGGAAGGTCATTTTATTTATCTTCTTATTCTTAAATGGTTTGATTTTAATAAACGTTTTTACATAATTTTATTTTTAATTAAATCTGACTATAATTTTCAAGTCAAACTGATGCTTTTTTGAAATTAAGTCCATAAATAAGCCCTTAAATCTTTTAAAAGAGAGTACTAAAAATGTCTTGTATTATGTATAACAATTTTAATGAATATATCAAAGATTTAAATTAAATTATTTAATTAAATTAAACTCAAATTAGAAGAAATTACGTTAAAATTAGCAAAATCATAGCCACATTGTTAGCACTGATTTACGACTTCATAAGTGCAATCTTCACAAACGGGACTTAATTTGAAAATTTATCATGTTTATTAAGCAAGTATTCATACTTTACGGTGGAAAATTAAGCGAAACAGGACAATATAATTAATGCATTTTCAAGCAGGACTATTTTAAGCAATGCTTTAGGACGTTGAGCTGAAACAATCTGGCCAGAGTAAGGCAAAGAAGGCAAAAAGAAATTTCGCCCCGCTATTACGGTAAAACAGAAGAAGGCTGGCTCGTTTTAATAAATCAAAGAGAGTACCTCATTTCCCAGAAGGCAGTGCGCCACTTCCTGTATATTCTGACTTTAATTTCCCCCCTTTTATCTCGACTCCTTCTAGGCGCCTTTAGAAGTGCGCCAACTGGTGCGAACCGGTCGCGTTATGGAGTAAAATGTTACTTTTCTCCACTGCTACTGCTATCATACCCCACTCACAGATCTCTCCCGTTTTCTTGACGAGAAAAATCACCTCTTACGTAAATTGTATTATTATTATTAATATTATCCTTTCTTCACACGATAAAAACGATATCGTTACATTGCAATTCTGCTTGAAAGAATACAAGACCAGCTACCAATATAGATTGTGCTCCCATCGTACTACCTTGATCGCTGCAACCACCAAACACTTCATGTGGAAAGATAAAATAATAATTCCACTTTTCAACAACCCCTTTCCATTCTAAACCTTAGCACTCGCCAAGTTATACAGCATCTCGATCGGGGATTTCATTTCATAAATATCAACCGGGCGTAAAGAACAACACCGATGAGATAAACAATTCTTTGATAAATTTTTACAAAACATTACCCCGAAATACGTATTATTTGGAATATACAAATGGTAAGCATTTTAGTCGCTGTTACATCGCACTTAACAGTTAATGTATATTTGATAGTTTGGAGAACAGTTATACTTGATAGTTTGGAGGTACGCCATTCCGAATATATTCGTTTCCATGATCGATTGATCCCAAATATTAGTACATAAACCCAATAAATAAAGATAAATAGTATATAAACAGGGGCTTCTTCATATAATGTATAAGTGTCACTGTTCACTATTCAGGATGATCTTCCCAAGATAGTTTGATACTGCGTATGTACTAAAACTCATCGAAGCGGAAATATATATACATCTAAAGGGCAAAACAATAACAGGAAACTAATGTGTAGCGTACCATGAAATTATTAGGACTTCCGCGAATTTTTATAACAATGTGAACTTTCAAGCAATTATCGTTCGTTCACAACAATAATTTACTGATACTATTTATTGGCTAACAATCCCTAACTAATGAACTATCTCTCGCTCATTCTAGGTGTACCCGAAAGTAATGGTGCGATTAGAATCGCCGTCTTACGCGTTAAATCATGTTGTGCGGATAAGAAAGTATTAACGATTTAATAACAAACTTACCGGAACATTCCTGGTGGTCTAAGTGGGAATCAAGCCAGTCTGTACTCTGCTTTACATATATATTTTATGGTACGCGGAAGCAAACTAGAAGCAAGTAAGTTTGTTTTAACTATTAGATTTACTTGAACTGTCACACGCAATAACTGATCACAACAAATGTGGCAGCTTTTTAAGCTGAACTACGTTTGCATACGTTTTCTCTAATGATAATCGTTATAGGGTGTATTGAGTTTGAATATACAAACTTCATCAGAAGTCGGTCGTAACTTAACGAAACTTACGTCGATCCAAATCCTGGTCGAATTCGGCACCTTATTCCGGTTCTGGTTTTATTTTAAATAAACGCCATAATTAACGTGTCTACAAGAGAGTGTTAAATTAACTATAAATACGTAACAATTGACTACGTATAAATAAATTCCTCCTCCAGTGACTCCTGTTACTGACACCAAATAATTAAATAAATAAAAAAGTTTGTGAAAGGTCAATTCGTCCAATTCCTTCGAGGGTTCCTTTGCAATACTAGATTAATATAAATAGTAAATTTATTCTTCTATAAAACTAAATTTGCTTCTTTCGCAGTGGTGACTTGAGGAGTTCTAATAATTTCGAGTATTGGAAAGAACAGGTTGCTCAATTTTAGATTGACTCCATTTTTGATTAATAGAAAATTGCATAATATTTATTTAACAGATTGAACAATGAACATCAAAATTGTAAGAGGAGCTTGGCACTGGGAAAAGGGAAAACAGTTCCTTGGGAGCAGCGTGTTCATTCGCACTTAATTTATCACAACACAGAGCCAACTTGTCGGAGTTTGACAAAAGAATACGTAATGAGTGTTTAGGCTAGACGCGTTTAGCGGCTTTTCATTAATGAATGATTTGACTGTGTAAACAAATCCGCTCTAATCGTTTAACTTTGTAGAGAATATTCGCCTTTTAAGTCACATAATTGTTATCGCTTTACGAATGGGGAAGTAAAAGAAAGACATACATTGCAAGTGTGTGTCTATGAGAGGGAGATATTACTGAAGGAGAAACTGCAAGAGGAATTTAGTATCCAAAAAGTGGTGGAGGGATGGATCTTTACAGTGTTCTTTGAAAGATATCCCTTGTCTCCGGCGGGATTGTCAGCCAAGGTTAGAGGGGAAGAAAGAAGGACGGCAATTCCAACAATTCTATGCAGCAAGCACCACAGCCGCCGCAATCCAAAAGCGACTTGTATTAAATTCTACCCCATTGTAGATTTTACCGCCCAGCCCTCTGTCACACGGCTTCTTCCCTCCATCACTCCTGGGTAACAGTAACCAACCGCTTCCCCGCACTAAAACATTCCCTCCTCCGCAATACTCTCCAAACCCTGCCACTAATTAAGGGACAACTATTCCAAACCAGTTCTTACTTGCTACTTGTGTTCAAAGGGTATACAGGCAACTGTCAGACAAGGGGCGCGCAAAAGTCTTCCTTACAGTTTAAAGGAACAGAAACTTTGTCTTAGGTAGGTAACGTAGTAGCATTATTTAAACTTTACATCAAATCAGATACTGTTAATTCTTAAGAATTAAGAAGAGAAAATCTTATGACTGATGCTCAAGCGGTTTGCAATGACGAAAAAATTATGCAAATAAGGTGATGCGGCCCAACCATGAATGCAACTGTTTCTACAGTCGTTCCGGAATAATGAAGAACGTAATCTCGTTCAAATCTGGTGTTTTTTAAATTAATTATTAACAAATTTCAGTCGTACATACTTTTTCAAACACGATTACGCGTTATTCTCAGAAGTTTATTTGATGAAATATACATAAAAAAGTAGAGTAATAATCAATTTTTTCAGGCGGGGCGTAACGTCCTACTGCCAATTAGAAAATCTTGGACGGTGGCGGAAGCATATACTTTATTTCCTAACCAATAAAAAGCAGCTCGTACTTACAAATCCACGCTTAGTAACTAAACCAACATCCGCTCCTGGTACCGGGGTCTTTAAAATATTTACAACCGAACCATTTTAACATCCTCTTTTCCAATTTCCTCATTTCTCCTTTATAAAAATTCTTTTTTCTTGAAAAAATTCATAGAAAACTGTAATTCATTTGTTTTATTTGACTCTTTCTTGTAATTGAACAATAAGAATTAATAGCAAAGGGATTATTAGCTCGTGGTAGCTATCAAGAATGAATAACAGAAATCTTATATTTGAATTGTAGACAGCGCTGAGTGCCCAGAATGATGTGAGCCTCTGCAACACATTGGCAGATGAGAATAACTAGAAAGCCCAGAGTGCGGCTCTGGGCAATGGCCGCTGATTCCAGTGACTTCAGAAGATGGTTAGCCTTGATAAAAAAAAAAAAAAAAAGTTTAAGAGAACTACAGTAAGAGAAACTGAAGAAGAAGCCGATGCTGATCTTAAGAGTCAATCACGGTTTTCTTAACACCAAGAGCACATTAAAGATGTTTTATCTATTTAAACAACCTATCTTTCACATTAGCTTTATCAATTAAGGAATCGAGAATTATTGCGACTCTCCTAAAAGAGTACAAGCAAATCTTTTTAAAAAGAGATAAAAGAGAAGAACCATTTCTATTTTATTATTTTAGTATTATTTCTGTTTGTCCTGTATTCCTAAAGGTACATAAAAACTCATGAAAATAAAATAAAAACTTAAAAGTACTCCTACATTCAAAAATATACGACCACATTAAACCAATTACATACGCGCTTTCACATGGAGAGATTATATGATCTGCCCACACAAAGTACCAACCACATATCTAAACACAAAAGTAATTTACCAGAAATTTTTTTTAAGTAACTTTATTACAGAATAATATGAAGATAGAAATAAGATGGTGACAGTTTTTATGGCTCTCCACAATAGTTTAGAAAATTTTAATAATAAAATAGGCCGATAAATTTCCAGGTAATCATGTATGATTGAATCTTTACTGTTATGTGACAGTATTATCAAGTGGGGACCGTCCAGGATGTGTTCACATTGGATGAAGAAAATATTTCATATGTGATGCGGAAACTCATTGAAGCCTACTCAGCTAGCGGATTAGCTGTCAGCAAATAAAAGAAAAAACGAAATATATATATCTCTTCTCTAAATGCGAGTTCCAGTGAGTTTCAAATCGAAGATTGGGGATTACCTCGAATTACGTCGTTCCAAGTGACTTGGTATCTGGTTCTCCAAGGAAGGCACCAGACAAACAGCGGACACAGTTACAGACATGATAAGGTAAAGGAAACATTAAATTCTCTACTTTAGGAAAAAATATGGTGTCCCTCCCCCAAAAAAAAACAAAAAAGAAGTTAAGCTCCTTTTATTTTGAGAACTTTTCTTATCAGGCTAATATTTTGGACCAAAAAACCACAATTGACCCAAAAATGTGTAACCATGAAGATATCTATCTGAGGAAGAGGTTGTAGGTCCTTTCGACTGCAAAGAGTACGAAATGAAGGAAGTCAAAGTCTGGTGGAAAAAATAAAACATCCTACAGTACTTAGATAACCTGTGTCTTTACCAGTTTGGTCATCTCTTTAGAAATAGTAATTCTCATTGGCCCTAAAAATCTGTTAACTTTCGTACCCCAAGAAAAAATGGGAAGAGGAAAACCAAGGTGGATGGGATGGAGGAAATAAAACAGGAAATGGCTGGAAAAGGATCGCAGGAAGGCGTCTGGAACGGAAGAAACTTATGGAGGAAACTGTATATGATTTAACCTTGATAAATCCTACTGTTGTATACTTCCGTATTATTATACTTCGTGGTGGCGCTGTGGAGGTTTATGGTAAGGCCGCTTCATTCGCCTAGGTTGAAGACAGGCTTTCAATTAGAAGTGTAATTATTGCGTTAAGAGAAAAACTAATGAATGTTTGCCCAAAAATAATAGATCATTCTCTCTAAGGCGAACTATACTGCATGTCCTGATCTTCAAACCCACATGCATTGATTACACTGCAATTGCAACTTGGAATTTAAGACTTGCTTAAATTTTTTCAGGATGCACTCATTACTGTTCGATCACAATTAACAGACACCTAGTCTGTAACACTAACACTGTAATGAACCACAGAGAATCTTTTGGGATGCAGTGATTATGGCCACTCCCCTTATAATAATCTACCTGCCAGCTGTACCATTCTCTCCGGAGATGCTGTTTCTCAGTTACTTTAGTTCTATATTAAGCGAATAACTTTAATTAAATTTCAATGTATTATTAAGAGAATATCTTCCAATAATTTTTTTTGCTTCTGAAACTTTAAATGTTTCATTACTTTGAAAACCTCCTTCGAATTGTGTTATTAATTGAGTTCAAGGCGTTCTCAGTGTACGGCAGCCCTTCGGATAATGTTCCCTCTTACAATCTCACATAATCTGTACATTAATCTCGGCGGATAACAAGCAATGATATTCTTAGGAATGAATCATTAATCGCAGTCTTTACTCAAAAGAGAGGCCACATCTTGGCACGGCGCGCTTCTAATCCCGTCTAATTTTTTAGCAACTTGTCACAGACTCCACTAAAATTAACCCGTTTCTAATTAACATTCGATTAAAGGGAAAAAAAATTACAAAATAATGAATAAACTAAAAGAGAACCCTTTCAGAGCAATTTTAATAAATACTTCGCTAAGAGTAAGCATATTTAGTAATAAGCAGGAGCTCATGCCTTCACTAGAAGAACGTTACAGCAGTTAAGACTGGTTACGTTAAATTGTGTTCACGCTCTTGGAAGTCTATCTATAAAAGTTAGAACACCAGATAGCGATTTAAGTTCTGTGTAAACAAATGCAAACAAACGTTGTTTCAATATTGTCAAGTACAAGGTTGTACGTAGAAACAAAAACGTAATTTTAACATAAAAGCCGTCACATTTTCGAGTGCTCCTTCTATCAATCGGACATCATTTTTAGAATTTGGGATGGAAATTCACTTTATCTTAACAATAATTTTTTTATGAAACTTTTTTTTCAAAACAAAAACAACAAATTTTAGATAAGGTTGGGATTTAGATGTGTGAGTTGATTAGAATGTTACTGGACCAGAGCAGACTGCTGAACATTGTATTTACATTCAATACTTCCAACGTCGAGAGTTTGCCACAATGTCTACATTCACTTGTGAGATAACTTCAGAATAAAATTATCAAGTTATGGTTTAAAACTGACAGCAAGAAGTCTTTTCAAGAAGTCAAGAAGAAATTAGAAGTACTGAGTTTCTTCAATAACATTGTTTTCATTATTGAAAAAGCCAAAGGTAATTTGAATAATAACATAAAACGTGAATGAAACCTTGTAATATTTTAAGATTTTTGAATGTGTTTCATTATAAAATCCAAAGTTTTAATAGAAATGCCAATAAACTATAACAAAAATTTAATTACACTAAAACAATTGGTTGAAACCATGAACTGAAATCGAATTCCTATGGTTCAATCCCAGAATTCCGTTCACATTTAATCTAGTAGTACAGACGACAAATGTGGACTAGAAGGAGAAGAAATGGGCAACATCCCTCTTTGCTTTCCTGTCGAATCAATCTAGGGCCAAGTCCTCTTAAAGGGCAGCTATTGTATCCTTACGATGGTGACACAGAACCGGAAAATCCTTGCCGACAGACGCACGCCATTTGTCCACCCTCCTTTTTCTACTTATTTCACCGAGACAGCTCCTTACCCTTCAATGTCTCTCAACCTCTTAAAACTTTTCCCTATCTATAGATAAAGCAATTCGTTTCAAATTGTAACTAAGAATTAAATATATCTACTGCGACAGCATCAAAACATAAAAAGCTAAATAAGTTTTAAAAAATACTAAGAAATAAAAGAGAAACTTTATCTACTTAATCAGTAGGTTGCAGTTAAGAGAACTTCAATGGATTCTCTGGCGGACAGTAGCGATAACCGTCAAGATCTAGGCACCCATGACCTCACCATAAATTTAAAAAAAAAATTGGTGTGAGCAGTTACACGGATTTCTCTTTCCGCGGTTAACGTGATTAATTTTTCTAACAAACTTACTTTAAAAAATCAATGACTTTAACTCTTAATTGGTCAATTTAAAGGAACTATTTGCGATAAAGTTGTTAAAAACAATAAAATCTAGTGAATTGTCCTTCTGATCAACCCATTTGCTTCGAATTTGGAATTTATGTTCCATATTTATTCCTTAATAATGTTGAATAGGTAGGGGTTTGTAAATTAAACTGCAATAGTTCTTTAGAGAAGAACCTAACAACCTAGTTCAGAAGTGCACTTAATCGAATTTGACCAGGAAACAATGTGTAACAAGCACGATAAGTTAAGTTTATAAAAAATCGTAAAAATAATTTTCGATAAAATTTAAAATGAAAATAAATAAAATTGTGCAGTGTCAGCACCTCCGATTGGATGATCTTTAACCGAAAGCTTATTAATTGGTCCAAATTAGGAACCACGACTAAAATATCAAATTTGAATTTTCTGCGAGATTTCGATTTTAGATAATGCTGACCACACCCAAAATCACTTTTGGGGGGGGGGGCTGAAGGGGACATCAAAACGAATATTACCAGTGGTAACCTGATTTTTGGAACTTGTTATCTAGATCGCAATTCTTCCTTGTAACAGAAAGTAAAAAAAATAAAATTGGGTACGCTTATTATTGTTAATAAGTGAATATAGGATGCTGATGACGTGCAGGGTGATGGGTTCATTAGTTGGGTGGGGGGGGCAGGGTGAAGTGAGGGCTAATGACGACTTCCTCGGGGGTAGTTTCTATTAAAGAGCGTTGATCTCTGTTTTTCGACCTGCAGTGCGCCTAATTGACTCCTTGATAGGTCAATTTAGTGACTCATCTGACTCCTTATAAAGAAACTATTTTTTAGCATTAACACATCCTGTTAGAGAATTATAACATGAAGATGAGATAGTGGTTTCTGTACTTAAGTTGAAACAAAAAAGAATATCCATAAAATATATACACGAGGAGACTACTTATTTGGAGAAGGGAGAATGTAATAAAGCAGTATTTTTAAATGTACCACTTGTGCCAGTAATATCTGCCCGTAGAAAGAGGGTGGTCCTTCAGAAGAGCAGCCTTCATAAAAGCACAACTACCATCATAAATAAATATTTATTTACATAAAAATGTTTACTACGAAAATTAATGTGTTTTAAAATAATTACAAAGCGAAGGGTTCTGAGGCTGTGTTCTTCATTTAAATGGAGAACATCAGCTCTGAGCCATTATTGCCTTATTAACCAAACAGCTACATAAATAGAAAGCTGCCAGTAGCTGGACTACTTAAAGTATTTCGGGCTAGTCGAAGGTACAATACGATCGCATAGTCAAAAAGACTTATTTCAAATAAATTGACTCCTACCCAAAAATAATAGGATCTTTCTATGTTAGTTTTGATATTTTAACGCTTGCAATGTTGAATGATATAGGAAAGCGAATCAATAATAGAATCATTTGAAATATTATCTAATTATTTAATTTTAAGTAATACTTTTTAAAATTTCATATTTATTACATCACTAAGTAATGAAATGAGTTGTTGAATTAAGCATGTAATGCACATATTTTGTGCAATGCAAGCAAACGTAAGAGATACTGGAACTAGAGGAAGGAAAGTAAGTTTAGGATCAGGTCAAAAGTTTAGGTTTAGGTTTTTCAGGATCGTTAGGAAAATTTCGGATAATTTTAGTTTTGTTTTTTAAAGGATTTCCTCATTACTAAAGATTTTCTCAAAAGAGTAATATCCTCAAGGAGTCAGTCTTTCCCATAATTACGGTCTGATGCTTCCTCCGCTGATGCAAACTGTCTCCCAAGAAATCCAAACAAATCCTTTCAAGTTCTCTCTTCTAACACTTTCAACGCTTCTCATTTCCAAATTTGCGAAGGGAATCTCTCCTGATGCATCCTACAAACATGCCAGTCTCTTCTCCACAGTCCTGCTTAAAATAGTATCCTTCATCTCCATTACTTGCTCCTTCTTTCCATTCTAGATACTCTTGCTGCCCTACTCCGGTAGTCCATCTCTGTAGATAGAGCAGTTTTTTTCACTAGTCTTGGAAGTTACTGTCCATACCTCTGCTGCACATTGTTCTATAGGATAAATAAACAATTTTCTGCTTTATTTCACAGTTCGAGGAGCCATCAGCTTTAATAATGAAGGCTAAATAATTGAAGGAGAGCACTCTTTTAATCACATTTCCGTTTGCGGCCAGATCCTTCTGATCGCCTCTTGTGGACAAGTATTAAATATTAATTATGCATATTCTACTTAATACTTAAACATTGACATCCGGAGCTTTGCTTTTATTCGTTAGCCATCATTCTCAGTAATAAGAATCTTCATAAAAATGTCCATGAGAAACACATTATACAACTTAAACTGAACTCGTAAGGTCGTTCTACACTTCAAATTAATCCTAACCAAACTGAAATCTTCACACCAATGGATTCATTTGGAAAATACTGAACTTAAGTGGAGGTGAATTGGATGCGCTTTTCATGTTTGGTAGGAAAGTTTTTATTTTTTTCCTTTCTCTACTTAATAAATGGTTTTATAACGAACGAAGCATTACTTATGGGGAAGTCATAGTTTTTGAGGCTAGAATTATACGTTGCCGGGTACAGAACCCGGTTGTAAGTTATGTGTGTGGGGTCGACCCTCACTGTGTCAGTTGTGGGCGGACCTAGTCTCCATTCGTGAGAACTGATTCCTTTTTACCTATTCTTTGCCCTTTTGCCTTCTCACCCTCTCCTTGCTTTCTGTTCTTTTCTATTTACACTGCCACATTGATATATTGTATAAAATTAGAAACAACTAATATATGAAGGCTAACTTGATAGAAACAATATTAATTTGTAGAACAGAACAATTATAATAAAACAAAAAAAAAAAACCTCTAACTACAGAGCAATTTGGAGTATAAAAAGGCAAAGAAGCTCTTTGTGGTAAAACATAACTAAAGCTTTAAGAACTTGTTTATATTGCCGACAAAGCTGACCACATGCTGAGCTAAAGAGTTCCAGTTTCCATGGCGACTAAACAGGGGTGCATGAAAACATCTTTATGTACAGCGTACATTCAGTTATGATACGGTTAGTACAATAGATTGCCGCAAAGGAAGGACTCTCAATGCACGCCATTTTGTAACATACAACTATTTTTTTTTTTATCAATAGTTTTAGCACTCTGCATGATTGTAGTATATTTCAATGTAATAACAAGTTGTTTGACCTGTACTAGGCGAAAAATATTTTAAAAAGTAGATATAAATTTTTTATGGAAAACTGTGATTAAATATATTTCCTGTTACAAGGCAAACAATCTTGGCTAAATTGATTAACTTAGAGAGGGTTAGTAGTAACAAACTTATCTGTAGAAATTGTAAAATTTTTATCTTCACGAACTGGTGGTAGCAGATGGAACAAAGGAACCCCCCTCTGAACCTCCCAAAAAATATTATAGATCTAATAATATTAAGGGAAGAGTACTTAGCCTAAATTAATTAATTGCTCTTCGCTTCTCGATTATTTCTAAAGGCGAAATTCCAATGAGATAATAAATGAGAATTAGGCAAAATTACTGAAGACAATAATTTGGTTTCCACTCGATAGAATTATTGAAACTGCAGTCAAAATTATCAATCGTTCTATCCTCATTTTAATAATATAATCATTATCGTACGATAACAGGCACTAATAATGGTTGCTCCATTCGCCGGAAAACCCGCTGTGGTCCTCTCCTCACGCAAGTTCTTTGCCACAATATTCAGGTTAGGAAAAAAATAAGTAAGTTAAACTGTTGCCGAGTTCAAGATGTCCAGGATGCTGTTTATTTTCTAGTCCAGTATAAATTTCTATTTTTTATGCATCACTCTTCCTCCTGTCTTTTACAATCTTATTCCTTTACCAGCTGTCAACGCAGTCCGCTACCTTGGGCTTTACCTTGACAGAAGACTCACATGGAACCCTCATACTCGACTTTAGAGAACAGAACTCAACAGACGCTTCCGACAACTGAAAAGACTACTCGACAACAGATCAAAACTCACTTTGGACAACAAAAGACTTATATATGTAAGTATAATAAAGCCAGTCTGGGCTTATGGCATCGAACTGTGGGGTTCAACCAAACGCTCAAATCTGCAAAGGATCCAGTCCTTGCAATCTAAAATTCTTCGCTCTATAGTAAACGCTCCTTTCTACGTCACCAATCAAATCATTCACACAGACTTGAACATTCCTTTCGTCACACAAGTTGCAAAAACACGTTACAGAAATTTCCATCTTAACATTCAAACACATCACAATCCACTTGTACAACATCTATCTTCAAGAACATTTCCAGACAACACTTCCAGACGTCTTAAAAGACAGTGGCCTCGCGATCTCCTCTCTGATGAAGAGAGTCAGTAGAATTTAGGATGTTTTTGGAGTGTTACCGCTGGGTAACTTCTCCACTCTGTTATTCTGTTATTTATTGTTATCATTGTTGCTTCTAACGCAAAATGCGTTGATTGTAACTAAATAAATGATTAAAAAAAATTTTTTTATGCTTAATTATAGAAGTAGCGAAACAATTTATAAAATTATTGGAAAGATCAATTTGCTTTATGTAATGGCTTCGTGAATCCAACAAAATAAATAAAAAAAAAAAACTTTCTGAAAAAACATCTTCTTGCAATGAAGGAGACATGTCTCTCTGAATTCCTCAATATCAAATACCAGTAGAGATGCTGGCATCACGTCATTTTTCTTTACTGTTTACGCTACTTCATATACTATAACGAAATTTGACGAAAGGAGGGTGGGCGGATGAGAAGATGAAATCTCTGTTACAATTGAATTTTATTAAAAATAAAAACACAAGTGCCAAGTCAATCGGACACAAAATGAATTGAACAGATGTAAAGTCAGAATCCATTGTTAAATTTACAATGAATGTTACGAGTGTTTATTCATTTGACCTGTATATAAATGTGACAGAAGAGAGACAGGCCGTTCTGTCCATTCACCCCTTTAGGCCCGACTCTCACTTCACGCACGAACACACATATATACGAGAATATAAATAAAAGAGTGATTCAAGCAACGAGAGTACGGAATATGAAATATATAAACAATGTACTTCTTTTTTTTTTTATAAAAAAAAAAGTCAACTTAAGTTTTCTCACGTACATTCAGTTACAAATCTATTCAAATAAGTGTCGAAATACAGTTCGTTTCTCGAAATTTATTTATGTGATATTGTAATGAAGCTGTGGGACAGATTCTTTAATAATGCCTTAAAATCCTAATATTATCATTACATAGGTAATTTTAAGACAGCTAACGAAAAACTGGGCAGATCTTTCTAGGCTCAGTCTTGACGGCTGCCAAATTGAAAGATGACTGGAACTACACAAAATACTGACGAATTTGGTAAAATCTATTACGCTACTAACACTCCCACTTCACACTAAACCAAATTTAAAGCTCATCCACACACGAATATACTATTTATCTCTGAAAAGAAGCTGTACAGCCCTAGAGAGGGTTTTGGGTAGGATATCGCATCATCCGTCGCCAACAAGTGATTGGTAATAATTAAGTAATAATGGCAACAGAAGTAATTATGCTACAATCAAATGAGATACAGTATAATAGCAGTGTATGGTACTAAACTTAGGTCCTAGCTAGTTAGTAACTATGGCGGACGAATAACCCGGCACAGTTGGGAAAATTGAAATCATATTTACAGTTTAAAAGTGGTTAACAAAAATATATTACCAAAATTCACAGTACAATATGCCGAACGTCACAACATATCTAACTATCAAGGGATTAGCTCTCTGCATTCTGACGCGTAGATCCCAAGTTTGGATCTAGTTGCAGGAGATTTTCTCTTTCTAGAAACTTAGTAGTTCACCGTCCGGTGATAAATAGTGTTGACTGTAAGGTGAAAATACAGTTCGAAACTGGCAGCGCCCCGAAAAATGCTACGGGTGCCAGTGACCTCAGATATTGGCGCGCTTTAAATTTGTAAAAATAATAATAATAAGCGTGGCAGACCAAAGATAACAAGTGAAATCATTTTACCGAAGAATGATTGTTTTCAAAATATTAAATTCGTCAATTAAAAACCGTATCGTATATTAAAAATAAAGGCGCAGAAACATGGGCGTTGGACAGAAGACAGCGCGAGAGACTTTTGGCAGAAGAAATGGATTTTTGAAGGAGATCTACAGATCTTCGAGGTGGGAAAAGGAAGAAATTATGACATTAGGAAGAGAATGGGCGTGGAGAGGAACGTCTTGGAAATTAGTGAAACTAAGGCACTCACGTGGTATGGACATGTAAGGAAGATGAGTCCAGAAAGATTGCCTAAGGAGGTGGTGGACAGCGAGATGGATGGCCGAAGGAAGAGAGGAAGACCTAGAAGTAGATGGAGTGACCAGGTGAAGGAGAGGATGGCAGGATATGGAGTCTGACGGAGGAACAGGCAGAGGATCGTGTTTTTTGGAAAAAAGCATTTACACTCCTTGACTGAAGTGAACCCACGAGGTGTGGAAAACCCTAAATAATAATTATAATAATAAAATTAAAGTATTTATTTTTAGTTTATAATTCTCTAATATAATTTTGTGGTTAACTTTACAGTATAAGAAATAAGATTAAGGCTTATTCAAGATATGGAACCTCAATTATGTGCAACTCAATAATTGAGTGTTTAGAAATCAGCAGTCGGGAGGAAGTAACCAGAATAAAAATGTATTTTATACTCACATTATTACAGTATAGAGTATACTATAGTTTTATGTGCTTGTGTAGTTCTATAAAATCGGGAAATACGCTGAGTCAGAAAAATAATATGCATGGATGCCGTCCCCCGCTGTTACTGCTGAAGAGCAAAATGAAGGAGTTTTCACTGGTGGTCACCATCGCCTCATATTCCGGAAGTTTCTCTCCCCCAATCAATTGCTCTCTCACTATGACGTCTTTGTCCTCCTTGCCCATCCCACAACTACTTCCTTTGGCATCCATTGAGCAAAGAGAGCGAAGCCGGAGAAACAATAGAAAGCTTGCACAATCAACAATACAGACTCGGCTGCTAGAGTAAGCTAAAGTCCCAGATGCGCCAGAACCTTAAACTCTCCCCCACTAATTCAACCTATACTGCCCCAGACATTCCCAGATTATCCTTCTCCATTCAGATATTAAAACTCTGATTGCGGTTTGGCCTAACATTCTCTCGGGAACGAAAACCAATCTCTGATAATCAAAACACCCAAGCGAACCCATATTGTAGACCCTTTATAATGCTATCGAAGCAGACCAAGTAAAGTCCTTAGGGCTGTTATACAGTGAAGAGGAGATTATTTCAAAACCCTCCTCTTAGGGCCGAATAAAACCTCTGCCAGTACCACTAATCCAAATGGTGCTCCGATTAAAAGATACGCCGATACATATGGGTTGCCCTCTGCTCCCTTATCCCACCTATAAAAAAAGGAGAGAGACAGAGTGATAAAGGATTCAAACAGGAACAACTCAATCCATTCTCTCTTTTTAAAACAGTACAGACGCTGTACACAAGACTCAGACGACTTTCCTTCACAAGGATTCTCTAGGTTCTTTTATATATTTTCTTATAACTTCAAATATCGGAAAAAAATTCATTTCTCACCAACTTTATGCAGTTTACAAAACTTAAATGACAAAAGGAAGCGTCCCAATACTGTTCTCCACAACTATCCTGAGGCGAATAATCCTCGAATGTATCGCAAATAAAGGTTATAGATCTGACAAGTAATCTAAATCATTAGTCTAAAGGGAGAATCTCACAACAAGAAAAAGTATTTCCATTTTCAGGATCTTGTTTTATACTCGAATTTTACCAAATTTAAACCTTTCTTAGGTGTAAGACATAAGAATGTACATTGCACTGAAATGGTGCATTAGAGAAAGGCTTAGTCACGCATTAACAAAATGTAAATTCATTATTAGCTCTGGTTTTCTCTTCCTAGACCCTCTGTTCTTACATCACCCTACCCTGTGGACAGAGTTGTCTGCAACCGGAGAATCTGCAAGTGGGTGGCTAGATGCTAGTTTTCACAGATTTTTGTTTTCTTTATAATACAAAATATGCAAGTTAAAAGCTAAGAAACTAGGGTAACATAACAAATTAAAATAGTTAAACAAAACAAAGATTAACTGTGTGTCCTCTTACTTTAGAACTACTTAAGTCGTCTTTTAGAGATCACTTGGTCATCATGAATATCCGTTTCAAGATTCTGTTATTGACTTATGGGACTTATAAAGCACACAGCCTTACAGTTCGATGGACTTGGAAGTCGAAACCCTACTTTCTAGAAACAACTTTTTCTTTCTCAGGAGATTTCAAAATGTGTATTTCCCAAATCTGTTTGCATACAATACTTCCAACAGAGATCATATTTGTACGATTATTTTATTTTATTTTTTGTGTATTAGTTACTAATATAAAATACAACAACCCCTCAGACGGTCAATGACCATGAGTAAGTCTTATTGAATTAATTACATATTTAATAAATTTTCAATATTGAAAGACAAATGTAATAAAAATTTTAAATAAAGACTGTTATTATTATTATTATTTATTACTTCCAACAGAGTTTAGGCAGAAGATAATAACAAACCTGTTGCGAAAAATCACACGACATTCTCGTGCTATAATTATGTTCAAAGTGTAATACATCAATTTTACTAAAAAGCCTTGGGCAGTGTTCAAGGAAAAATCATTCCATAGAATAAAGAGGCACTTTCGGCAAGGGAATTTCAAACTGCATTTTAGAGACACATTTAACACCTCTTAACATTACACAAGAAGAAGGGCCGCAGATTTAAAAACACAAAAAAACAAAATGGCACTTAAGAGCGAATCTGCTCTCCATTTTTCCTAGAAGTATTCAAAATCAAATTATCAGGAAGAAATGTTACAGATAAAATGGTAGATCTACGTACAAACAATTAGTACATCCAGTTTAAACAATGGAGTTGCTTGCGATGAAAATCTCAAAATAGTGAAATATCTGTTCGTCAAAGTGGCGATTCCACTCAGCTGATTCTTTTCAGATTTAAACATTTAGCCTCGCTTTTGATTCTCAATAGATCGCAAGAGGGTACAAAATAAAGAAATAGCCCTTAATAGTTTTCCCCCTTGAAAAATGTTACAAATGTTATAGTTATACTTTGTGCAATTACTGCATCAAGTTTTTAGCAAATTGATCGAGCCAGTTTTGAAAACAACTTTAAAACACAGAAAAATGGATTCAGTATAATTGTATTTCCGGTATGCGGATTTAATGACGTCTTCTGACGGCAATTCAACAAAATATCCAATTAGAAGATTCAGTGATTTCTCATTTTTCAGTAGTGCTGCACGAGAAACGAGACAAATCTCGGTCTCGGTACCGAGTCTCGGACGAGACTTCAGCAACCGAGACCGAGATCGAGACATGATATATATCTCGTCGAGAAATCTCGGTCTCGTCTCGGTTTTTCAAATATTAATTTTTAGCTACAAAATTATAAAATTGTGTTCTTTATTAATAAATAATCATTACGGGTATTGAATTAATTATTAAAAGATACGATTTTATTACATATGTTCAATATTACTACATCAATTTGACTTCGAATTACATAAGTAAAGTAAGCAAAGTAAAGTAATCGCCTATTTTTTCAGGCGGGGCTTTACGTCCAACTACCAATTAGGTGTCGCGGACGGAGGCGACTAGCAAACATACTTTACTGTAAATTTCTCATATTAACCATGAAATAAAATTCAAGGCCTGACCGGGAATCGAACCCAGTACCACAATACACTTAGCTTCGCAGGTCTCGCACCGCTCGGCTACCGTGGCGGCCCCCTTCGAATTACATAATTTTTACATAAATTCACTAAATATGAATTTCACTATTCATATCATTCATTCATTCAATTTCCTAAATTTCACTATTAATAATCTAATACTTTTCGTTTTTAAGATACACTTTGCCCAAGCATTGATACATAAAAGAGCTTTTACTGAGTCAGAAGTTAGAGAAGATCTTCTATTGGTCATTATCATCGCAGCATAATTTTTGAAGGAATTCTCAAGTGTTTTCCACTATTCCAAAATGTCAACGTCTACTGGTGCTTGGTCTAATTTGGTGTAATTAATTATTTCTGTCTTCCATGCTTCGGTGATATTTGCTGATTTTTGAGCAAATGGTGCGAAAATATTTATGCAGTCGTCGTCGTCGTCGTCAAAAGGTGAATCATCAGATTCTTTATCTTCACCAACAGCCATAACTAATGGAGCGGGAAGTTTGTTGGGAGGTGTATTTTTTATTTCACGAATCGACTTGTTATAGCAGGCAGATATGTTATTTGGGTCTTTCATTTGGCGCGTTTTTAACATCTTTTTGAAATTATATAAAGATATATAACAGTAATAGTAATATATGATGCATTGAAGTGTAAGTAGTTGTCTTTTTTTACACACATTTTCATTACCAATATATAAATTAAAATAATTATTAGAAAATAATAACATTTTTTGAAAAGTTATTAATAGCAAACCGCTTTTAAAATTCAATAAACCGAGACCGAGACCGAGATATCTCGACGAGACCGAGACTTGAGCGACCGAGACCGAGATCGAGACTGCATAAAGTCTCGCCTCGTCTCGGTCTCGTGCAGCACTATTTTTCAGTTTAAGTAGATCTAAGCAGTTCTACATTTCCGTAAAAACCACTCTTTCATTTTGAGGTTTCCAAACACAAGAGACCTCAAAATCGATATTACCGGCGAATACACAAAATCGAAAATCGCCGCGATTACGATACTTTTTTTATTACTAGCGGGGTATAAGAAAATTAAAAATTATCAACTAAAGAACTATCGAAACGACGGAACCCTGAAAGTATATCTTGGACTTTATCTATCGCTATTTTTTTTTATCTCTAGAAAATGCCGTGATTAAACGATAAAATTACAGACCTGATTGTGTCATTTCTTCATATTCTTAATGGATATGGTTGTTTGGGAAAACAAGATTTCTAGTTTTCTGTACCTTTCATCATGTCGGAGTGGTTTTTACACAACAATGCCCTGAATTGAAAAAAATCTCCCCTATTACCCTCGGCTAATACAAAAAGTCCATTATCCTTGTCTGTTCGCCATTGTGCCTGTGTGTATATCTTTTCAGTTCTTCTTGCTTGTTTGATCTTCATTTATGCTGTTGTCACTAGCACGCTTTTACTTTTCTTTTCACGACTTTATTGATATCATGTACAATGTGCTTGGCAAAGATGTACACGTGCACAGAACACTCGATTACACGTGGATCTTCCTCATTATTCATTAGGTACACGTGATTTACTTTTTCGTAGTTCACTTCTTGATATGGCATCGAGATTAAAGTACTAGGTTTAAGCGTAGTCGTAATTCCCTAAACCTCGCATGCGAAAATAGGGTATCAATAAATTCAAAACTATTGCACCAGGTTTAAGGTTGAAACCATTTTCCACAGTTAATACCTAATAGGACCCAATTTATAGGCACTTATACTTCTGAATTAATGCTTTTCTCCATAATTAGACATTAACAACGAAAATTTAAACCTTCTGGCGTACCTTAACGTTATTAGGCTTGTTAAAACTTTGATTACTGCTGAATAGGTCCAGCACATCAAGCTGGAAAACCCCAATTTTTCTGGAAAATTGAAAATGGCAAAGCCCCAAACATGATATGTAAGATATTAAAACTTATGAAATACAAAACCGCAAGGTTAATGTTATTTTAAATATTTTTTAAAATTTTATTTCAGGAAGATTCAAATTTCTTTTTGGAAACCTGTTATTTTGACTTCTATTATTTCTTGTCACCGTGATGATGCCGCCGTTTTATCTGACAACCAAGCAATGATAATAGCTTATAAAAACCTTTAATCCCACCTCAAATCTATAGAACAATGGTAAAAAAGAACAATAAAACTGACCAAATGAAATCTCAACACATTATCTCTTCAACGCAATACTCTTCTTACAATCAAATTCCTATACCACAATCAACATCTCGGGCTTTACGTAGACGAAAATTCTCTTGGGATCGTTCATACACGAGAACAGAATTCAAAGGTTGATATGAAAAATTCAAAGACTATAGATCAAAACAAACTGAGTACAAAAAAAGAAGTTATTTTGACAATAACTTCAAACTTTGGGGATCAACCAAACACTCAATCCTCCAGGAAAATCCAATCCTTAAAATCTAAAATTCTTTGATCGATAGTTAATGCTCCTTTCCAATCCTACTGTTAATACTGTTCATAGGGCAGAAGGGATTAGTTGTTCGGTCGCGTGTACTGGTTTTCAATGCAGAGATCCTAGGTTCGAATCCAGCTGATGGCCTTTATATGTTCTCTTTCTAGGAGCTTCTTACTACAGCTCACCGTCCGGGTGATGGACAGTGTTGTCTATAACAGAGAAAAAGGTGACGGTCGCCAATAACCTCAGATACTGACTTGTCTTGAATTAAAAAAAAAAGACAAGGTAAAAAATAAATTCCTTTGGTCAAAAAAATTGATCAAACTGGTTGCAGAATTGATTCCAGATTGACCTACTCGTCCCAGTACACACCTTCCTTCCTCGACTCCAGATAATAACTCTTTTATTCGTTCTAAAACTCTTTTAGTGGCCTCGCGATCTATTCACTTATGACAAGAATAATAGATTGAAAAGTGTTGTTAAAGTATTATAACCAGAGAACTTTAAATAGGTTGCAGTAGTTGTGTATTATTCTTGTTAGTGCAATGACGCGCTTGATGTAAGTAAAAATAACAAATCTGGTTAAACCTCTTGAAGAGAGAGTAAGGTGTCTCTTCTAAATAACGCAGTTCAATTTTACCAAAATGTATGAATTAAATATTTCTTAATATTTGCACTAAACTACGTCCAAATTTGGAGAAGTCAGAGAACGTCCTAAAAACTGATTAGGGGAGTAAATCGACCAATTAATCGACGAATTAAACAAACAATCGTTTTTCAGTGAACGTTTCTTTAATTCTAGGCGCGAAAGACAATTTAATGAAAGATGGAAGCAAGAAACTAACTCTGGGAAACTATCGGAACTATGTTTTATAGTTTTGAAAAGATATACCGCAATTTGACCGATTACTGCCATTTGGAGAGAGTGCGTTATTTTTTAATTTAAGATAAGAAGTATTTTGATTCTCTCCCAGCTTACGAGGACGAAAATTACATTCGTTCGTATCATTTAGAATTCTACATATAGTAAAAATAACTTTAATATAATTGCAAGTTATATGAAGTTCAGTACTTAGAAGATATTCAAGAAGCTACCAGCTGCAGTCAATAATCAAGTTACCAAAAAGTTCTAGGAGGGGTGTGATTATCACTTTGAGTTCCTAATTCACTTGAAATCACACTATCACTAATCTTGGACAAAAATTGGACCCTCGATGAGTCATAGAACTAGTCAAGTGTGAAAAATCCAATGTTTCAACATCAGAATGAACGAACGTTGAAGAACAATGCTCCTCAGAATGTTTCATGCTCTTCAAAATCAGTGCTGAAGTGAATTATAGCTTCACTAAGTTCATCTAACAAGAAGAACATTGGGTAAATCTGATAAAACAATTATATGTACATATATGTACTTATATATACCCTTAACTTACTTCATGTCTGTACCATACAGTTACAGATAGGGTGACGTAGAGGAAGGAAGTTCGTCTACTAATGCAGGTGTGATGTCATGCTTGTGAACGACTCCCGGAAACGTTTGTGACTAGGGAGCGCAAAGGTAAATGACAACCAAACGTGAACACTCCACTGTCTGGTAAACAGTTCTAAACATGTCTTCTCTTATTCAAACATTTTTTTGTTTTATACAATTTGTGCGCAGACTCTAATATTTAGATAAATGAACAGTTTTTAAATTAAAGCCATAATCTATTTCTGACATAATATAAATATTCATTAAGAATAATAGTTGATTTAACGAGTGAGGGGTGTGTACCCAACTATTGTAACATTCTGAGTACAAGTAGAGTTCCGTAGATAAAGGCGAACTGAACGAAGAAGTGAAAAACAAGTCCCTGAAGTGAGCAACAGTAAATATTTTGTTCAAACGTTTCAATAACTCAGAAGGTAAACTCTAAACTTAGGCAAAAAGGATGCCGCTGAAGTTAAGCTAGGTTATTGAACTTAGAATAGTTCAACTTGAGTTTTAGAAGCGTAAAAATTAAGAACCAAATTAAAATTGCTGAGGTAAATCTATATCTTCAAAAAAATATTTTTTATCCCAAAAGACAGCCGCCATAATCTTTCCGGCCGAAGGAACGGTCTTCGCCTTTTTTGGCGCAGATTCCCCCTTGATAACCCATTGTTTACATTGTTCTTTGGTCTCAGGAGTGTAGTGATGTATCCATGTTTCATCCACAGTGACGAAACGACGCTTAAAGTCCTGCGGATTCTTCTGGAACAGCTGCAAACCATCCTTGCAACACTTCACACGATTTCGTTTTTGGTCAAGCGTGACCAATCGCGGCACCCATCTTGCGGATAGCTTTGTCATGTCCAAATGTTGATGCAAAATATTATGTACCCGTTCATTCGAGATGCCCACAGCACTAGCAATCTCACGCACCTGCACTCTTCTGTCATCCATCACCATATCATGGATTTTATTAATGATTTCTGGAGTAGTAACCTCAACAGGGCGACCAGAACGTTCAGCGTCACTTGTGCCCATATGGCCACTCCGAAAATTTTGAAACCACTTATAAACTGTTCTAATCGAAGGTGCAGAGTCACCATAATGTTTATCAAGCTTCTCTTTAGTCTCCTGAGGCGTTTTGCCTTTCATAAAGTAGTGTTTAATCAACACACGAAATTCTTTTTCGTCCATTTTTTGAAAATCACTCGACTTCCTCGATTCAAACGAATGCCAATCACAAAGAAATAGACCGATCTGGCTGAAACTTGGTGTGTGTTCTTCCAAGAGATGCTACTAACTAAACATAACCTCGATACGCGCCAGTAGTGCTATCTCTCTGACTTTGCACGGACTTTTCAAACGACCCTCGTATGTTTTTTGTCCAAACATCACAACTTAAGCTGTTTTCAGCACTATTACTATTTGTACTTAATTATTAAGTTTTTTATTTTACATTAATCATACCAAATATTAATAATAATGTAATATTTTAAGTTCAGTTTAAAAAATAAAATTATTAATAACAAGCTTTTTAAATTGTCATACGAGTATATGACATTTTATACCCTTCTGTTCTGCATCCTCGGAAAAAGATACAGGTCTATGCACTAACATCACAAAGTTTGCGATAGTTATAAATATTTTCTAGGAGAATACTCCGTTTAAAATTCAATTATTGCAAAAAATGATTGATAACTTATAATTAACATAATTTAGGCGCCACAGTAGCCAAAGAGGTTAGAGGCGAGACCTGTAAAGCTGCTATGTATAGTGGTACTGCGTTCGATTCCCGGTCTTAGGCCTTGGATTTTATATAGTGGTTAATAAAAGAAATTTACTGTAAAGTATAGCATCTAAGCGACATCAAATTACATCAAGACTGCTAGTTAAGGAAAATAAATATCAATTTAAAAATAAATTCAGTGCATCTTAGCAACTTGAATTCGTTTTATAATTTTTACCTTCCTAAAGCTCAAGTAGAACTGTTCTAAATGCAATAACCTGAACTTGAACGAGTAGTCTTTTCGATTAAACTTGGGGAGTACCTTTCAAAATTATTTAAACTACTACAAAAGAAATAATAATAAATAATAATAATAAATAATAATAATATAAAATAATAATAATAACCTTGAACAATTTAGGATTTTTTTTTTTCATAGCCTACTCGTTAGACTCGTGTGGACAAAACCAGACTAGGTTTTAGTGAATTCCATTTTCTAACTTGTAAAATAAATAACTATTCCTACCAGACTCGATCCCTTCAAACTTGAACCATTCCTAATTAACTATTGTAATTTGAAAAAAATATTTCGCGAATAGAATGTAAATTAAGAAAGAGTTACTTCATCAACAGCGTTAGCAGGATCCATCGCTCATCAGGTTCAAGAGACACAGGTAGTGTTTTCACCCTCTTCAGTCTGCACACTGAAATCTAATACTTAGCATCACTTGCATGAGGAACTTCATAACATGGCCGTGAAACTGCCAGTGATGTAGGATAAAAGATGACAAACTCTCATACATGGTTTATGTACGAACAGAGTCTGCTTTAATGTAATCACAATCATTGATTATCTTCTAGTTACTGCTGTATATAATGCAATTGTACAAATACTAAAGCAGAATGCTTTATATGCGTGCATTTTGCAACTTTCTTCTGTTCAAGTTCTTTCCTTCGTACCATCCTGCTACTAAGTAAATGGAAGATATTGCGTTCATGCAGATTCTGAATTTTAATAGGAAATATCCATTTCGAAGTTCTAAAAACAATTTAAGAATAAAAATTGAGGTGATTTTGTTAACACAACTCGAAGAATCTCGTAAAGTTCACATTTCATATTTACACTTGTGCCACTTTGGATAACGGCAAAAAGCTTTTAGATAATATCAGTCATCAAACAACACATTAAAAAAGATTAGACAACAATTAGCGAAACAAAGAATGTTAATTTGGAACTTATAGTTAAATGAAAAGGAAGATTTAAATGATACATCATCAAAAAGGTTTAAAAATCAGTTTCATAAAGACAATTAGGTAAACAAAGAAAACTAATTTTTAACATATAATTTTGAACTTTTAGAAAAAGATATTAGTAGGGAATACATCTACATGTAAGAATAATGAAAATTTAATTGATAATAAAGTCTTACCTTGTTTAAGAAGCATAAAAGTTCATCAGCATCTCAATTGTCCATCAGTCCAATAGCACTTGACACTTTTTAAAATAATTGACAATACTATTCGTACTAAGAATAATGCAATGTATCACGCACTAAGAATATCTTAAACACAATTTATAAAATAGAATTCCCTTTAATAATCACTAATATTCACTTAAAAAATCACGTTAATAACGAGTCAGTAATAACAAGTTGTAGATAAGATGGCTGCCGGTAACTGGCCAGGCAGGTAAAGCTGGCAAATTAAGGTTATCTAAGCAGTGTGACCAACTTTTATTTTCATTTAATTTCATTCATATTCTACAAAAATTAAAATGTAATTAGTAAATTAGATATTTTATTTCATCGATTTATTTTAAAGTCGACTTCAAAATATCAAAGATTTATTTAAATCAATGCAAATAAAGACAAATCTGATGTGAACATTCGCACGTCTTCAATGTTTTTAAATTTCAGTTTGAAAGTTTGTAATAAAGTCACTAATTACATTTCATTTTAGTAGATTATGAATGGAATACAGAAAAAAAGAAAGATTTTTTGGAATTTTTCTAAACCTTTTTGATTTATTAAAGTCATAAGTAACAAGTAAAGAAATTTTATCATGTGCGCTGAAATAAAATTAGAGTACGTAGTAAAATTCTTAGTAATTATTTAAAAGTTATGCATGTTTTTGCGTAGGTAATGCTTTAGAACCGTAAAGTGGAAGTTGTAAGATTGTAAGCAGGAAAAACTGAATCCTACCTAATTTTTGATTATCATTTTAACCTTCAAAATAATCAATAATGACATTTTCCAGAACATTTCAAACCTTTAAAAGTTTATTCCTTAAAGTTACATCTGTACATTAAAGTTCTGGTTTACAGATTTTCTTTATTTTTGGAATAAGCAATATTTTCATTACAACTTGATATTGTGCAATAGCGGAAATTGATTGTTAATAACTTATGTAAATAACTATTTATCATAAAAAAGAGTGAGAAATAATTTTATGAACCTTAGAGGCGCCACGCAAAGCGCAAAACCTGACGCAAACCGCAAAACTAAGATGTTGAGTTCCATCCCCAGTGTTGGCATTGGATTGTATTTATTTATATGGGTTAAATATCGAATTTTATAATGCAGGTATTGGCAAACAACGGAGCGTTAGTACACTCATATATCATTATTTTATGTAACCTCAATGATGTTTGCAACTTTTTGTTCGCGTTAATAAACACACATGCAAAGAGAATGCAATTTTGGGTTTCATTGTATCAGGGTAAGTTTCCTGTTTAGAGTAGATATAATTACAAAGTAAATTCAGGCTATCAAAACATAACTTATTAGAAAATTAATTTTCAAGAATTTTGGGAGAGTCTAGGTACATAAAATATAAACAAGAGAATTATTAGTACTGAATTTCGTTTTGCAGGCAACTAATTTTACTGGTGCTCCGTTTATGTGATTATCACGATACGAGTATTATTAGACAGCAGAATAAATTGAATAAAAAATCTGTTTAGAGACCATCTTAACTTTTCGGGTCTTTGGAACCTGCGGTACTGAAACTGCGGTCAGCAATGCCAAAATTGTACGCAATATTTATGATGAAGGCGGAATTCAAAGCCTATTGAAAATCATTGTAACCATTTTCGAGAAAATTTTTAAAATCTCACAAGATCATACAGTGTTTTTTTTTAAAAAAAAATACATTTCTTTCATACAAGGGGAGATGGGAAACTATTCTATTACGGTGAGTTCCACACGGACAACAAGCAGAGGTAGTAGAAAGCAAGATTTGGCCACCTCACCTGACTGTTTAGAGGGTAGGTGCAGTTAGGAAACCTAATAGAAAAGAAGATGGTTACAGAGGATTCGGTCTCATCTAAAGGCGAGTCATTTGTCCGGTTCGTTACACCGATATAGCCCACGTGTAAAGGGGCCGTCCCTCCAGTCTCTCTACACAGTCTCAATAACCAGGCCTCCTCCGCATGCCTTCACACGACACACCACCTAAACTCCAGTTTGGACGACCCTGCCTACACCTTATATTGGCTTACCCTTGCCAGAATTCCGTCCAAAAATTAGCACCTGAGTCCACTGCCCTTATCCAATAAATGTTCACACGCTTTAACGACTACTTACACGCTCCTTACTCTGACAACGCAATATTTTATTGATAGCTGGTCTGTGCAAGAACTACGACGATTTCCCAAATTTAATTGTGTTTTTCATATGGAAAGAAGCCAACAAAAAACCAAATTTTGAACTTTAAAATGGATCTAATATGTAAAGAAAAGCAACAGAAGACGACTTAAACATTCAAATCTCAAAAATAAAATTATTCTCCAAGTAATGATTATTTTTTACATTCTTCAATTGGAAAAGTGATTACAAAATGCTATTATACGAGGTGTGTTCAAAAAGTAACGGGAATTTTTAAATTTCGCGGGTTTGGAGAGTCTGATTGTAAATTTTTTTTTTTATTATGTTGGTACACATGCCCCTGAAGTACGATAAAATTTTCAGTAATATTCACTGTTTACTTCTTAAGTGCCAGCCGTTAAGGTTAGACGTGTTTTTCGAGCTTGGCGATTTTTGTTTGTTAAAAAAAATGGATCAAAGAATTTGTATTAAATTTTGCGTAAAAAATGAAATAAAGTGTAATAAAGTTTGTGAAATGTTAATAAAGGCATATGGTGAGTCTGCTATGAGTAAAACAAGGATTTACGAGTGGTATAAGCGTTTCCAAGATGGCCGCGAAAACGTTGAAGATGACGAACGACCTGGACGTCCAAGCACATCAACAACCGATGAAAACGTGAAAAAAGTGAAAGAAATGGTTATGAACGATCGCCGAATCACAATCAGAGAAGTCGCTGATGATGTTGCCATATCAATTGGCTCATGCCATGAAATTTTTTCGGATGTTTTGGGTATGAAACGTGTGGCAGCAAAATTTGTTCCAAAATTGTTGAATTTCGAACAAAAACAGCGGAGAATGGAAGTTGCTCAAGAATCACTCAATGAAGTCGACAACGATGCGGATCTACTGAAACGTGTTATAACAGGTGACGAAACATGGGTTTACGGATATGATGTCGAAACTAAGGCTCAATCGTCCCAGTGGAGGCATTCTGGATCGCCAAGACCGAAAAAGGCTCGACAAGTGCGGTCGAATGTGAAGGTTATGCTCACTGTGTTCTTCGATTTTAATGGCATAGTGCATCATGAATTCTTGCCACAAGGTCAAACAATCAATAAGGAGTACTACCTACAAGTTCAACGCCGTTTGCGTGATGCAATCCGAAAAAAACGCCCGGATTTGTGGCAAAACAATTCATGGATTTTGCACCACGATAATGCACCATGCCTGTTCGTGAATTTTTGGCCAAAAACAAAACTTTAACGATGCCCCAGCCTCCATATTCGCCAGACATGGCTCCATGTGACTTTTTTCTATTTCCAAACATAAAGAGAACATTAAAAGGCCGTCGTTTTACAAGCATAGATGACATTAAAAGCGAATCGCTGAAAGAGCTGAAAGCTATCACAAAGATCGAGTTTCAGAAGTGTTTCGAGGATTGGAAAAAGTGCTGGCACAAGTGTATTGTATGCGAAGGGGACTACTTTGAAGGCGACAATATTAATGTAGATGAATAAATAAATATTTTTTTCAAAAAACGAAAATTCCCGTTACTTTTTGAACACACCTCGCATGTTTAATCTGGCAGTTTATCTATAGTACATATCTACATAAAATAAATACAAAAATCAAATCTTATTTTCTACACCCACTGAGAATGATGTGATGTAAAATTTGAGTTTTTAGAAGCCATGCTCTAACCGAGTTGGAATGCTCGCTCGATCGCCAGTGTTCTTAGAACGTTAATCGGTAAGAGTACAGCCATGAAGCGTACTCGAGCAATCTAGCAGTTTTTAATTCAATTAGTTTTTATATTTTATCGATAACGGTACCCACGATTTTTCTTTAAAATAATTTTTTTTTTTAATAAGTATTTGTGTAATTTTTGATGATTTCAAATTTTTGAAATCGAGTTTCCAATGGCAATATCCATTTTTGGGATCCCCTGAGTTCGAAAAAGCGGTTCTTATAAATTGGTCAAGATATCCATGTATGTGTGTATGAACCAAAAGTTTGAGCAACTCAGAAAACTTTAGCAACAATGAAATTTTTCGCATCTGGCTAAGGTTTTCTCCCAGTGATTGCTACTATTTACCTTATTTCAACGCTTTGAGACTGTTCTGCTGCGGCATTTTCATGAGGTCTTATGAAAAAAGAAGGTAAATCTGTCCAAGTAATGGATAAACGAGAAATTCTAAAAATAATAACGTTGTCCCATTTATTAATTAATACCAAGTACAGCCAAGAAAGTACAATAATGTAATTGGTTTCCTGACTTATGTAATGATTACATAAGACCCAGTTGACACAGTGACTGAGGCAAATCGTAAGCAGCCAAACGAGTGTAGAATCATTTCCTTTCTATTAACAAAATAACTAATAATATAAACATTGCGTTCAGGATCTAATTGATGTTTATTTTTTCTCATCCTGTTTTAACTAATAAGTTTTGCGGTTAGGATTAATTTAGGGAACTAAATTTGTCCATTAAAATAGTTTTAAAGGGTTAGTGCGTCATTCAGTGATCTTGCGAATGAACGATAGCCGAAATAAGTTTTTATATCAGAGATTAGGTATCATCTTTGGATCTGTTTTCGGCAACAAACCAACAATATGGCGAATTTATTTACTGTCTTATTTTCCCAGAACCTTGAAATTTTAATCTTGTTTACATTACTAAACGCAAAAAGTACTTTTTTAAACTTGTGTGTTTGTGTGAATCGTGTATAACACTCCAATAATATTTTGCTATCTATTGACTCCCAAAATTAAGAGTCTGATTAAACGGACGGGTCTGGAGGGCGAGCTCTAAAGTCGGGGAGCCACAATAGAACCATAGGGGGGTCGCGGCGGCGTAGGCCTTTAGGCCGCCCTAATTTAATCTATTCTATTCTATCTATTGACTCTCTTCATCAAAGAGTTGCGAGGCCACAGTCTTTTAAGACGTCTAGAAGTGTTGTCTGGAAATGTTCTGGAAGATAGATGTTGTACCAGTGAATTGTGATGAGACTGAATGTTAAGATGGACTTTTCTGTATCGTGTTTTAGCAACTTGTATGACGAAAGCAATGTTCAAGTCTGTGTGAATGGTTTGATTGGTGACGTAGAAAGGAGCGTTTACTATAGAACGAAGAATTTTAGACTGTAAGGTCTGGAGGTTTAAGCGTTTGGTTGAACCCCACAGTTCGATAAGCCAAACCCAGATGGGCTTTAATACCCTTAAATAAATAAGTCTTTTGTTGTCCAGAATGAGTATCGATCTATTAAATAATTTTCAGTTATCGGAAACGTCTGTTTAATTGCGTTCTTTTAAGTCGAGTATTCCGAGTAAGTTTTCTCGCGAGATAAAGTTCAAGAATTGTTTTACTTTATTTTTGAGATTTTCTCAAAACTGCATCAAAGATATTCTTTAACTTTGAAAACTGATTTCATGCAGGTAAGTTCTATGCATCTTTAATTTCTACCTTCTCCCCAAGTAACTTCATTCTTATTGCACGGGGAGCGCTTGTCAGTCAGCATTCCCTCCCAAATGCCTTTTCAGGGTTATTTATAGATCAACTATTTCTACAACTTTATTCTATTCATTGAGTTGCTGAAATTGAAGGATTGACATGATCAGAAGAGCGATTTTCCTTAAGAGTCTTTCAGTCGACCGCGATTGTCTCGAATCTTCTCCAGCTCTATTATGCAAGGTTTATTATTAAAAGCATCAAAAGCATTATTATGTAAGGTTTTACACTATTATTGAACTATTTTTCAGGAAAAATCCATTTACAGCACTTCCACTAAAGTAATCCACTATATTACCTAAGAAATATTAAGTTTTACAATTACTAATAAAATTGCAAGTTTTTGGAGAGGAAATCTTCTTCATAGACCCAAGCTTCTTAAACTATCGTGCTTCTAAGTTTCTAATTTTGAAATTACTTTCATAACTTTTGTTATTTACATTTATAAATTATACCTAAGGAATACTTAATAAAAAATTCGAAGTAGCAATAATATTCTCGAGAACTGTTATAGCATCAAGTCGCGTGAGTTTTCTAAAAATTAATATCCACTTATTTTGTCCATAATCTTTACAGTTTTATTTGTAAAATGTTTCTAGGAAGCCTGTTGTAGGCGAACGGCTTCTCAGACACGGCTGAGCTCTGTCATCCTATCAGTTTGAGAGCTAAGCACAACCGACTGCCCTTCATAGAACGATCTAGGTTTAGGTTTAGAGAAGTGCAAGTATGTCTTAGATTGACAAGAGTGAAATTCTAAAGCTAGAATAAGCAACTATCTAACAGCATATAGGATGAACATCGCTCATGTATTCACAACTTTATGTACTCGTAAATAAACAAATTTTATTTCACCAATTCCTATCAAAGAACTACCAACAACTACAACTATTTAATGTAAGTATAAAGTTTGAAAAGGATATTACAACACAACTTGTTACAAATATTACAATATAAATTTAAAGTTGATTATAAAACTAGAAAGAGATTAACAGCATTTATTGCAGCTCATTACTGGTGTTAACTGTAATGTCGTAAATTGCATTTTATTACATCTCCTATTTATACGCCTCCATTTATCAGATATTCCAAGTAGTAAATGTTAACTGGCATGGCTGTGTTAATGCGAGACAATAATCTAAATATTAAGATTAATTAAAACGTTTTTCACTTTTGCCGACTCTAAGTATAGGTGCGATCTTGTCATAATTTTGATTTTGGAATTCGGAAAAGGCTTCAAAAAATTTCTAAGCTGGAACTGACAGTGATTCCCCAATCACTGTTTTGTTCACAACATTTTTATTTAAAGAAATCTGCACTTATCACTTCTTTGTTAAAGTGGACTTCAAGGAACCGATTGCATGCAGCATGATCATAACTAGACTACCAACCACAGCCTCTCTCTTCTTGGAACTTCCTCTGATGAACTTGAATCCCTTTCGTTAAGGGGGAGCAATCCTTAGAGCATCTGAGGAGCGTTAGTGTTGGAGGAAGCCTTGAATGGTTTCCACGTATTAAAAGGAGCATCTTCCCTAGAATAACGTAAAAACCTCTTTGGGAAGTTTCTTCTGAAAATTTAGGGAAGACAATAGAATGAATTAGAATGAGCTAAATGGTGTAGAGTTATGCTTGGTTATCGGTTTTCAATTCTACTGGATTGCCCGGATGAGTAGTTTCACCATTGCGGGTGTTGCAGGACCTAACTGAAACCAGCGTAGGGCAAGAGAACTAATAGAGGGAGGAGGTTAGAGCTCAATTGATAGTGAATACTGGATACCAGCTGCAGGCCCTTACATTCTCTATTCCTAGGAACTCCTTACAGCTCTACTGCATGGTGATGGATAGTGTTATCTGTAACGAGAGAACCCTGTTTAGAGGCTGGCAGTGCATTGAAAAGGTCCCGGAAGAAAGGCACCAGGCAATAATTACATGATTAAACTTTGTTAAAACTCTGGGACTTCTATTTTTTCACAGAGAAATTTAAGTAGGCGAATCGATCAGATCGCATATTAACAACCTCTTACTAG
The DNA here is from genome assembly GCF_049639745.1 of Rhodnius prolixus. Lineage (NCBI taxonomy): Eukaryota > Metazoa > Arthropoda > Insecta > Hemiptera > Reduviidae > Rhodnius > Rhodnius prolixus. The sequence goes on along the minus strand of NW_027411581.1, from coordinate 29,624,316 downwards.
AGCAAGTAATTAATTCAAAAATTAATTCCATCAGCTAAATATTTGTACTGTCGTCCTTATACAAGAGAGTTAAGTATGAGCTGACGAAAGATAATTTATTAGAGTTAGCGCAATTAATGGTTTCATGTTTGGGTTGTGTAGTTTGGTGTGTACAATGTAATTTTAGAGGAACAACATCAACAGCAAACAACTGGACTATAACCAGTCTGTAAGTAGTGGTTTATTTAAGAAAGTTCACTGTAATCTACCTTCTCTTCTTTTATTTTTTGTACAACACCATTTGTTAGAAGGGTCTTCTATTGGTGGTAGAATTTGTCTTGTGATTCCAGTTCGCGTGCTTCTAATCAGAAAACAAGCCTCGCGGAACTATTACTTATGGATGAAAACGTTAGGCTGGGCGATCACGTTCATTTCCAAACAGTACACCCACTAAAACAGACCAATTTCACTACGAGCGATTAACTTAAAATTTCATTGCATTCAGGTCTGACACAGCGGTGGGCCTAGGTCTCATACACACGCACACACCAACACCCATGGTGGGTCAAACACATGTCCACCGAACCCAGATACAGTAAAAAAACTGGTTGGTCCTAAATAACATTTTAAATATTCATTCCCAATACGTGGAATAACTGAAATCTATAACCCACTTGGCATTAAATCACCCACAGATATTTTACGTGCGCGTGTTTATAAATGAAATGACATTTACACCAAAATTAAGAAAAAGATATTTTTTATTTTTTCGTTTTAATTATTTCATATTTTTTTTCTTTTTAGCATGAAAAAAATGTTGCGTGCGATAACAAGAACATGTTGAAACTATACGAGGGTCGTTTGAAAAGTCCGTGCAAAAATAAAAACTACTTAATTTTTTGGGGTAAACCTTTTTTATTTTTCAACATAGTCTCCTTTTAGGCTTATACACTTCGTCCAACGCTGCTCTAGTTTGTTGATCCCTTCCGAATAATAGGATTTGTCCAAGTCTGAAAAATAGACATTCGTTTCTGCAATCACCTCCTCGTATGAATAAAATCTTTTACCCGCCAGCCATTTCTTCATATTGGGGAACAAATAGTAGTCCGAGTGAGCCAAGTCTGGAGAATAGGGGGGATGTGAAACGAGTTGGAACCCTATTTCCATTAATTTTGCGACCACAACTACTGAGGTGTGAGCTGGTGCGTTGTCCTGATGGAAAAGGACATTTTTGTGGGCCAATCGTGGGCGTTTTTCTTGCAGCTCGGTTTTCAAACGGTCCAATAACGATGAATAATATGCACCTGTAATAGTTTTACCCTTTTCCAGATAGTCGATGAGGATTATTCCTTGCGAATCCCAAAAGACAGTCGCCATAATCTTTCCGGCTGAAGGAACGGTCTTCGCCTTTTTTGGCGCAGATTCCCCCTTGGTAACCCATTGTTTAGATTGTTCTTTGGACTCAAGAGTGTAGTGATGTATCCATGTTTCATCCACAGTGACGAAACGACGCTTAAAGTCCTGCGGATTCTTCTGGAACAGCTGCAAACCGTCCTTGCAACACTTCACACGATTTCGTTTTTGGTCAAGCGTGAGCAATCGCGGCACCCATCTTGCGGATAGCTTTGTCATGTCCAAATGTTGATGCAAAATATTATGTACCCGTTCATTCGAGATGCCCACAGCACTAGCAATCTCACGCACCTTCACTCTTCTGTCATCCATCACCATATCATGGATTTTATCAATGATTTCTGGAGTAGTAACCTCAACAGGGCGTCCAGAACGTTCAGCGTCACTTGTGCCCATATGGCCACTCCGAAAATTTTGAAACCACTTATAAACTGTTCTAATCGAAGGTGCTGAGTCACCATAATGTTTATCAAGCTTCTCTTTAGTCTCCTGAGGCGTTTTGCCTTTCATAAAGTAGTGTTTAATCAACACACGAAATTCTTTTTCGTCTATTTTTTGAAAATCACTCGACTTCCTCGATTCAAACGAATGCCAAACACAAAGAAATAGACCGATCTGGCTGAAACTTGGTGTGTGTTCTTCCAAGAGATGCTACTAACTAAACATAACCTCGATACGCGCCAGTAGTGCTATCTCTCTGACTTTGCACGGACTTTTCAAACGACCCTCGTATATTCAAAAAACACTAAACCTAAATTAAATTAAAGAACCCGGAATAAAGAAATAATAACGGAAAAACAAAATTTCCCATGTTGAAAATACGCGCTCTGAACTCTGGAGAATGAGAAAATACAGTTTAGTAAGATCTCATTTGGGAATAAGACTTTACCTTCAGTGAATATATTTATAGAGCCCTGAGAGATTGCAAACTGCTCCCGAAAGCCCCACATACGCTCTTAAGAGGTGTGAATTTTTCATCAGCAAAGGTTATTTCAGTTCATATGGCAAGGAGTCGAGCCGACGAGGTACGAAATATCTTCAAGTAAAGTAATGGCTCTTTTCTCTTAGTTTTTTTGTGTTTTGTTTTTAATTAATTTTCAATTAATGATGAAAAAGGATTGCAATTTTGAAAAATTTTCATATTTAGTTTCAAAAAAATCGAAAAAACTAATTAGTGAATAACAATTTATAACATACAACCTCGTCTTGTCTTTTTTTTTTTTTTTGTCAGTGACTAATGAACAAAAAAAATACATATATTTTTAATTGTTACAATAGCAACTATTACAATGGATACAGTATCCTCTAAAACTACCTGGATTTCCTGGGAAGCTATATTTTTGTCCTGGAATTTTTCAGCAGCAACTGGCAGCTTCCTAAATTAAACCAACTGGAATTTGTTTGGAATGAATCTTTGAACCATTTTATTTGAATTTAATTGCTTTTTACTGAAGTACATGGTAGCCTTAAACTTCCTTTTGATTGGGTGTATAAATCAAAACCAAGTGGTATATCTAATTAAAGTTTACAAATGAAAGTTTAAAATATCGTGGGTTTCATCGCCTTATCATCTGTGATAAAATGAAAAAAGTAAATATCAAAACTCGCTCAGGTAACAACAATTACTTTTTTAGCAGATTACAAACTAAGCATTCCTTCCAAATTTCTTATTCATCAAATTTAATAGCGTGTTGAATGATGATTTTATTGGGGCACAAAAATGGGTTATGAGTTTTCGCTGCTATCAGTTGAAATAATTTTGCTGAGAGGGTAAAAAATAAAAATAAAATAAGTTTAGCAGCAGAAGAAAAGTAGCGATAGAAGAGGTTGGATTTTGAGCTGAATAAGCTTAGTTCGCTCACGGTCTAACCGTACGCAGCTCTGGAAGGCAGTGCTGATATACCTCTAGAGAATGTTAACCTCCTTAGTCACTACACTGACGTAACCACAACATAAATCCGTATTGAGTGAAGCCTTGAAAATAGCTCCTTCAACGAGTTTTTTTTTCTTTACTTATAAGTAATTGCTTGGCTTCTCTGTAAGCTACTTAGTGATGCACAACAAATAATTATGCATTCAAGCTTGAAGACAAAATTAGATGAAAGAAAAATCTATCACAAAAAAAAGTTATTGAAAAATTTAAGAAGCTAATATTTCCTCTGCCAAAGTTCTAATTGCGCAGTCACGTTTGTTATAAAATTGTTACAGAGCTTATTCTTTCATGAATTTCTTTTGTTGTAAATTATTTATTTTGTAATTTCGGCTGTCTCTACTGTGATTTTAAAGGTATAGACATTGGCGGGGAAACAGATCTGCAAAGCTTGTTCTATGCAGACGATTTAGTCCTCTTTTCTCCCACTTGGGGCGACGCTCAAAAAAAACAATAAATTATCTGATTATTGTAAAGTCCCTTCAAGTAAATATAGATAAAACGAAGGTAGTGGTGTTTCGAAAAGGTGGTAATATAGGGAATATAAAAAATCTTGAGTACGAGAATTCGGTAGTTGAGGTCTGTAACTCTTTCACTTATCTTGGAGTTCCTCTATCTTGTTCCGGCAAGTTTAGACAAGCAAGTAATTATTTTTTAGCGAAAAGTGCGATTGCCAATAATAGGGTCATGTGTCTATTGAAATCTTGTAGTTCAGCTTCTTGGGACTCAAAAAACTTATTATTTGATTCTCTGTCTGAAAGTATATTACTTTATCTGTCAGAGGTTTGGGCTTCTCAATACTCAAATCTCTTGGAATCAGGGCAGCAGAAATTCTTTAAAATTTTGTTAAACCTTCCCATAAATACGCCTAACTATCATGTTAGACTGGAAACAGGACGAACGCATGTGAAGTGTAGGATTTTCAAAAGAATGTTCCAGAAAGGGTATGTCATCACCTAACACTTAGTACCTTCCCAGAAATCCAAATCCAATAGCATCGCCGTCATTTGGAAAGTAAATTAGAGTTTCCATCAGTTCCCCACGGAATCTGAAGGATCCATCAGGTACCATGCACATCCAGCTTCTTCAGGAGGCCTTCTGGATCGACAATATCCTACAATGAAAACATTGCAGCTTGCAACAGGTATTTTTACTCAGTCTCTGTTCTAATCCCTTTATAATTGCACCGACTGATTTTCGCCTGCTCCTAGACCTGTTGGTGGGTTGGTTCAGTGCTTTGCTTCTTTTCTTTTAGCTTCTCCAGGATAGATCGTGAGCCAGTCCGGCTCTGTAAGACGGAATTTAGTACTCGTCTTTCCGGGGCGTTTTTTCCCTATCCCATTTTCTTTCCCGGCATATCTGACTATATATTTGAGAATTTTCTATTAAGACCACCTAAGCACAACCAGCTAGATATGATTTCCTTAATCCTTAAAGAGAGCACAGTCTGAGGCTAGGTTTTCAAAGGATTATTATTTTTTTAAAGTATTATTTGTTCCTAGTTTGTAGAAATATTCACAACTGGAAAACTTTTAAATACGATGTCAGTCACTGCAATGTTAACAATGGAATTTTATTTTAACCAGTTAAGCGTGGAATTTAGTTTTAAAAACCCCTCACAGTGTGTGGAATTAAAATCAGACAATGACGTGAATACACGTCGAACGCAGAGCAAAGACAACCAAAAGTTTACGTCATAATAGTCACTGCAAGCACTTTTTCTGCAATTTCTGGAGGTACATATGGCATTGCACAAGGGTTGAGAGCTACTATTTGTGTGCTTAATTCCCAATCTCTAATGCGGAGACCAAACATGTACCCACCACTTATCATTTGGCTGACTCCCTCCACCCCCTCCGTATAAAATACTTGGCAGTTCTATTGGTAAGATAAAGGAAACATCACACCAAATAATATACTTATTGTATTTTATTAAAATTTCGAGTTTTTATAGTTAATGGCAATTTTATATTTTTCACAACGAGTATACACATAGAACAGAGATTTTGTTTGACGAGTATAGGGACGTGAGTACACGTCAAACGCGCTTAACTGGTTAAATGTGTCCTATAAAAGTACGCAATGCTACAAGTTATCTTCCTTTTTAGAAAGCGAATGGCTGTAAATATACTAAAGAATAGAACAGTAATTTCGCTAATAACAAAAAATAGATTAAATATTTTTTCTTCGCGTTCCAAGACGATAATTAAAACGATGCTCCAGGTGTAGGTATTTGAGATGCACTAAATAGTTCCAAAAAGATTTATTGCACTGCCGGATCTGCCCGCACTCTAGTGCACTCCGTCTGACTTAGTATATCATTTAGAAGTAGGATACATAATTTCCCCACACGCTACGCTGCACCACACAAACCTGGAACCCATAATCTAAGTATTTATGTATCCCGTTTTTGCAGCAGCCCTTTTCATTTCCTTGCTTGTCACTACCACAAAATTATTTCTATTTGTAAAATATCCTTCTTTCAGGAGCTTCATGATTCAAAACCCAAATATTGTGGATAATGATAGATTTTTTAATGTTCACTTCAGGAAATTGGGTTTTATTGTTAGCCATTTACAAAGATAATTTTACTTTATTCATTTGTACCTTGTACGGTTAAAATGAGAAAAGTTAACAGTTTGATAGTTTTCACATTTCCTATGCATACACAGTTAAATAGAAGTTCATTTTCTCGCGCCCAACGAGAGCCACACACACACACACACTTGCACATTGTACTATAATTACCACGGTGGTGTTATACCAACACATTTCTATACTTCTACAACAACTGCGTTTAGTTCCTCTTGGCCTTGCATTCTCTATATCCAATTACCCGAGTTAGTCCAGACTTGTTCACGATACAGTTGACACGCATTCGACATTCGACGGAAATCTAATAGAGAAATACACCAGGGAGATCGTTACCACGCAATCAGATTATATATCGTCCAACACCACCTACTTTTCCTTTCATATAGATCTCTGTGGGTAGGTATGTGTCAAAATGACAAAACAACACCATTGAAAACCAATAATTTAACTTACCATTTATTCAACAGACACGTTAATTAATTCATTTTAAATAGACTAATGAATTGGGGTTTTAGCTATTGGTTATTGATTCTCCAGAGACATCCATCTCTAAATAAATAAACCCAATTAATTTCTCATATTTCTGTTTTTGGAAAGTTCATTCGCGGTTAATTGAAAGCCGTATTATAAATTTCAAATTGGCAGAACCTATTTATGGAAGGGCTATTCAAAGTTACCTTTGCAGAATCCGTTACTCTAATAGTCTCTGAAATTGCAGGTATCCTCGACTGGGAACATTCTACAACATTGTCTTTCTGATAATTTATTATTGTACTTTTGGTCTTGTTTGTATTGTTTCCGAGGGCTAGGAAAAAAACCAACATATTGGTATTCAAACTTCTGTTGGCTTCAAATACCTCGAGTTTCGAATGAATGAATGAGTAATTGACCTTGAAAGAAACGAAAATACTAATGTGTCGAAGAATCTTCTTTTAAGATAGATGAAAAATAGAAACTTCTGAAACATGATCTCGGCTGTTTAGTTTAAATTAGAAATGTAATTCGAAAAGCAACAGTCACACTGAACGGATTAAAAACTAACCTCAAATGTAGATGCTCAATTTTATTGGGTTGTCCGGAAAATAATGCAGAATTTTATGTTTTCTTTAAAATACCCATGGCTTGACAAAGGAGAAGCAGCACGACATTTTCCAAAGCCCCCAAATCATCAAAAAAAAAGGTGATGGTTACTGTTTGGTGGGCTTCATTTGGTCTGATTCATTACAGCTTCTTAAATCCTGGCGAAACCATCAATGCCGAATCATATTGTAACCAAATTGACGTAATGCATCAAGAAATTGGCAATAATGAAGCCATCTTTAGTCAAACGAAAGGGGGCCCATTCTGTTGCATGACAACGCTCAGCCACATACTATCTCACGTTTGACTTCCCGAAAATTGTTGGAGCTTGGCTATGAGACTCTGCCACACCCGCCCTACTCACCAGACCTCTCGCCTACAGATTACCATTTTTTTAGAACCTGGACCGCTATTTACAAAATAAAAAATTTATTGACCGAAGAACATTTGAAAAGGCGTTTATAAATTCTAAGGATTCCAAATTCTATACAGAGGGTATGTAAAAGTTACCCCACACGTTGGCAGAAATGTATAGAAAGTAATGGAGACTATTTTGATTAGTAAAAACAATTATAAATAATTAATTTTTATTTTTTGTCTTTTAAAACCAGAAAACCTGCATTATTCTCCGGACAACCCGATATAAATAAATACGTATATATTTCCTTTTCAAATTAGGAATGTGAAAACAATGTATTAAAAAGCCCGGATGGAGAGAGGAATCCTGGGGGTTTAGAAAGACTGCAATTACCAAACTGTGTGCAACAGGTAATTAACATTTCTGGTCTATTAAACAGCTTATTAGCAGTTAAATAATTACAAAAGCAACTAAAAGTATTTAAATTCGTTTTATAGTAATCTCAACAGTTATACCTCAATCCATAAAGTAAATTATTTTATTGAGGAAGGTTATTTTCATTTAATACCTAATTAGTAATGAACTTTCATAATTCTGTACCTCGGAAGGAAAAGGCACCATGTCCATTTTTTTCGATTTTCAGATTTTGGCATCATTTTACAGATTTTTTGTTGCTCTTTCTAGAGGTGTAAAGCACAATGTCCTATGTTTACTATTAAGCGATTTATGTATTTTTAAAAAGCGCTATGATACTTCATTACTTAAGGGTAAAAGGCACTACATGGGCATACATTTTTTTCACAATGGAGATCAAAATAAAATATTTTAAAATATGGGAGGTTAAGTGGCCATACCAACTGTAATAATTACGGTGAGAAGTACAGGAAAGAGTACAACCGGAAATGTGGAACAAAAAATGAATTTGGAAAAATATCTTTATTTGGCTCCCCTGTAAAATTTACTTTTTGTGACATGGTGCCTTTTCCCTCCGAGGTACAGAATTATTTCCATGCATACTGCAGTTAAATTAATTATTCAATTATTTTTTATGGGAGAGAGAAGCTCAAAAGTAACCAACATAAGGAAGTACTTATTGCAGCATGAACTGTTACGGGTGCAGCGGCTTAAGGGGGTGGAAAAATGAGACATGAAAATGATGTTCTAGAAACACAGTAGAGGGAGTTGAAACCTCTTAATGAACAGACGACTGTTCTTTTCCAAAAAAGCGTAGTGACGTGGAGTAGGTCTGCGCAGCAGATACTTTGACCGACCTCCAAGGTATAAGGCAGGCGAAGATCTGGCTGGGCAGTTATGTACCAACCGTAAAACTGTAACATCGGGTACATCGGGCTGAGAAGAAGTAAACGTCGCCAGCCAACAGGCTTCGTCATTGGTTTTGATGGGAGTATGATGACAACCGCAGGTTCTGTGTGTGGGGTGATGGCCGAATTACAATTCAACTCTTAACTAACTACGATCTCATTGTTAAAGAAAGATGCCTGCGAAATTACCAGGCACTGGCAAGGACATGTCCTCCATGGGACCTTTTCAAGAATCTGAGATTACCCGGATATCTTGGCTTAGAGAGGATGTTGTAGAACAAGGAGGCGGAGTGGATCTTCAAAGTCGCAGGTCATCCGTTCAGCTCTAATAAAAAAAAACTAAAGTCTCAATCTTCTAAGTGGATGAAATAATTCGATTTTAGGGAAGAGGAATAGTTCTAATAACAACTAACTTTGCTCTATCTTAAATCATTACTACTGTCACAATCAATATATGTTACTATACTATGTTAGGCAATACTTTTACTTTCGACTAACTCAAAATAAGACATAGACCTTTTTATTTAGGTACAGGACGCCTAATTTGGAAGGTGGGCGGACAAAAAAACTCGCCTGAAAAAATATTTTGTTAATTTTTTTTTTTTTTTTTTAATCTTTTATTGGAATTTACAATTGCAACGGTTGTTGCAACAAGCAAATATGGTACCTGATAATAAAAGAAAATCATGAGTGGAGAAGGCACCCAGTGGTGCCACTCCAGTAACGTGCTTTGCTGTACCTGGTAATGTGGAGGAAGATAGGTATTCTATGAGAGGGTTAGGATGAGCTGCTGTAGAGGAATGAAATTTGAGAAAACGAGTGTTAGCAAGATCTGTAATGAAAGGGATTTAATTTGTTATATTTTTTACAGTATTCTAGACTATCCGGTCATCCAGTAGATAAGTACTAATTGCATTTAAAATAATAACAATAATTTGAAAGTAAATTTTGTAAACTTACATGCAACTTCTAGTGTGGCCGGTTGGCTTTTGATCTGCCCCCGTGATGACCAGGCAATACACTCACACTTGAACTTGTCTTTTCCAAAATATTCTTCAACGTCATCCCGCGTTATATTTACAGCGGCTTCAATGTTTCTAACACCTGTCTGCGGGTCAACAAATTCTTGATGCCAGGCTTTTTCATGAGTCGGCCCACCATTGCACTTGAAAAACACTTGTAGAGCGTGTTCAGCTCGACACTGTAACGTTGCTGGCTTATTTTTGATAATGTAAGTGTCCGTTGGTTCTTCGAGAAATACGGGTAGCGGTACCGATTGTGAAGCATCGTGCACTTCTGATGATGGAATTGTAGGTGAATTAAATGAATCTTCTAGGACATAGCTGTCATCTTCTTCCACTTCATCATCTTCCGCTCCTGCAAATTAAGAATTTCATTAATTAGAATTTAAGATTTCTTTCAATAAAAAATATCTGTTTAAAAGAGAATGTAAGTTAATGATAATCACGAATTATCACAAGATTTCCTAAAAATTATTAATATTCACTTGGTTTTTTATTTTTCTGCCGGCGCATCTACGTCTATGGTCATTAGCGCCCAATATTCACTAGTTAAAAGTATAATTAAAAAAAAAAAAACTGACTCAACCAAATTCTCTGACATTACTGCTGGTTACTCAAAGAAGGACGTAGTGTTATAATTTTAGATTTATTTCAACGAAAATATATTAACGCAATTTTAAACCCACTTATGCCTTGCGTCTGGCATTTACTCATGTTTGCTGTACAAATTTTATGTTATTTTTGGAGTACGTCCTTGAGTGAGCAACTATTTCCGTCTATGAAATTAAATAAAACGGCATGCAGATCAAGATTGACTAATAAACATTAGATTGTCTTCTCAGTCTTTGAATCCAGATATTGGGAAAAGTAGAGAACATTTTTGCAAAATATGTTGTGGCCCGCGTGAATCTTGCCTGTTGCACCAAGTGGCCCGTGTTTTAACTGAGTTTGGCACCCATTATTTAGGGCATTCTGAAGAGAGGCATTTGGAGTTTGAAATATTGTATAAGTTTTAATTCCAAAAATTATAGAAAGAGAAAGCATGTTAATTTTTGAGAATTATTGACAATAATTTTTAATAAATTGTAATCTCTTCAAATATTCCAGTCTTATCACGTGAAAACTTTTGCCTTATACACTCTTGAACCCCTAAAGTACCTACTTAAATAGGGAGCTTGCTTTTCAAGATATTCGCCTCACTAATCAAGGTTACAAAGGCCAGAGTTTCAGAAAGACGAACCATTACTACCTATTTCAGCTGCACTAACTTCGGACAGAGTAAACATTCACTCCAGTCCCGAGACTAAAACCGCTGAAAATGAATAAAAGCCTCTAAACCAGGCCACATATAATTGCATACCTAGTAGCCCAGTAACTACAGGAAAAAGAACTTTTTCTTTGTTATTAAAAACATTATCTGCATTTCGCCCATTACGCCAAGGAAGTATTATTACCCAACGTATCTTAATTCGTGCATCAGGAACAACTACGTGACTGAGGAAATTTGTTCACAGGACGCTCCATTCTATTGCGTAACCACGTTATGTCTAACCTTCAAATACTTAGTCAAAGTTCGTTAACGCCACTCGTAAAATGTGAAACATACATTTTGATTTAATAAATCATTTTTAGGCTTCTAAGAAGCTGGAAACAGAGCACTTTGAAAGTGATATATATATTTTTTATTTTTTGTCTAAGAAAAAGTATATTTTAAAAATCATATTACATTGCCAAAATTTAGACAAAAATGGTACCTAAATAAAGGGTATCTATAGGTTTTAATTTTTCAAAAAATAAAAATGTATTAAGCTGCCACTTGTAACAAAAATTAATCAACTTTTCTACTTTGAAAACGTGACTACCACCATTAAAACGCGACCACTGCCATGAAAACGTTTATAATGAATATTAACTAAGGGTCAAACATTCTGAAAGAGGTGAAATTTTGAGCGTGGCAAATTTTCTGTTTGTTGGTGTATCTGGCAGTTCAAAATCCGAAGGAAATATTTCGCCAAGGAAAGAAACAATGGCTATCACTTGCCTACTAAGTGGATGCTGGGAGCAGGACCAAACCCATTTTTTAACGAGTAGAGATTTATAAGGCTTCATTCTTGCAGCATAAAATAGCCAGTAAAACCAGAAAAGTCACTGAAACAACGTTCTCAGGGAAGCAAACTCCTCTTCTTCCCCAAAAAGAGCGCTGAATCAAACGAGGAACAAGGAGAAAAGAGGAATTTGTCTGTGAAATACTGTACTTATACTTAAAAAAGTAAAGGTAATCGCCTATTTTTTTCAGGCTGGGCTTAACGTCCAAGTACCAATTAGGTGTCGTGGACGGAGGCAACTAGCAAACATACTTTACTGTAAATTTCTTTTATTAACCATTAAATAAAATCCAAGGCCTAAGACTGGGAATCGAACCCAGTACCTCAATGCATACATATTAGCTTTGCAGGTCTCGCCTCTAACCGCTCGGCTATTGTATTTATACAAACGAGGAATTACAAGGCTCTCAGCTTTTACATGAAATATATTTTTTAAGTAAAAAATATAAGAGCAAATTATAAATTTGTAATTATTTAAATAATAAATAATTATAAATATATATTATTAATAAATTATATTATTAGAGCCTTATTAGGCCTTAAATAAGCAATAGAAATATAATAAAAATAATCTGGCAGACGGCTAATAGCCATGGATGTTTTGCTTGAATTATCTAAATGTTTACAAATATTGTAATCAGAATAATTTAAATAAAGCGTTTATTATTATTTTTTTTTTTTTTGGCGCATCAACAGCTGAGGTTATTAGCGCCCGGAGCTTTTTCCAGTGCACTGCCGACCTCCGGACAGTGTTCTCTCGTTTGCAGTCAACACTGTCCATCACCGGACAGTGAGCTGTAAGAAGCTCCTTATTATTATCTATACGGAAAATAATAGTTATATTCTGAGAAATTGTGCCTGAATTAACTAAACTATAAAAGACTAATTATTTCTGTTAAGGACTTAAGAAAATCTAGAACACTGTTTAGTAGTGCATTTAATTATAATGCGAAAACAGTATTGGTAAAATTAAATTAAAAACAGGGAGGCGTGGCAATTTATTATGAACAAGAGTGCGGCAACGCTGCAGAAAGTTTCGAAACCGCAGCTTAAACAGCAAAAGCTAACTTGAGCACGTCCTCTACAAAAAAATGTTCAAATAAAATTTTAGTTCTTTGAAAGTGCCATGAGAGTGTGATTTTAAAAGAAAATTTTAAGCATTGTTTTCGAGAAAACCTGAAAACTTAAGAAATTTTTTCAGGAAGGTGGAATTCCGGAAGACAGATAACTTTTACCCAGACCTCATGGCCATATTTTTTTTTAAAAAAAATATGAGGTTCGAGGTAGTTGAAAAAAAACTTTTTTTGTCCTGAGGAGTTCAGAAGATCATTTTACCACAAAGAAGAGGAAATGAGAGGCAACTTGAGAAAATCGCGTTAAGGGCAAACTGGTACAGAAATCCTTGCTCCGAAGCCGAAATTGCAGGACCAAATTCCTTCCTACATAAACAAAGAAGATACTATAATCAGGATGTAAAATATTTCTCAAATTACTGCAAGAACGCCGCGCATTAATCACTTTTCCACAATATTGTTACGATATAAATAACATCTAATATTAAACGTTGATCAAGGTTTCTATTTGATTTACACCCAATGTGCCCTTATAAAATGCCAAGGGTTTAGTCGAGGGTGGTAGTAATAATAAATTATTATAGCCTACTGGAAATGATTATGGCTGACGAAGAACCGGATACTTTTCATAGATCTATGTGGCATACAGAGGGGGTACACATAAAGCAGGGTTCCTGTGAATAGCTTTTTGAGAAGACTAGAGGAAATACTTGGATTGACTCTCATTTCTTGCAGTGAACCTCACCGGAAGTTTTGAGTCATCCCAATTTTTCACTACCGCCCTTCTTCCGCTAGTTTTATTTCTTAGCTTAGAAAAATAGACACTACTAATTCTGGTATATTTTTATAGAATAGGACAGATTTATTTTTCCTTAGAAATAAAAGATCAAGAACAGCAAGCTTCTCGATAAAATTTTTTACTGCTTCTGATTTCTTCATATCAGCGTTACCGTAACAACCGCTTTTTTTCAGGTTACATTTGAACTTCAAAAAATGGCACAATTTTTGTTTTCTTATCGAAAAAAATTACTATTTTCAATGCAAGATTATTAATGCTTGAATCAGTACTATATTAACTTTAACATTTCTAAAGCTCTTAATAATACGTACCATAAAATTTATAGTAAGTTGTTTTTCAAAGTAAATTCCACTTATATTGGTTTGGATGCCTACAGCGTGGGTCTAATTATGAAGATTAGAGGAGAGCTACTTGACCTAAACTATAAGCCATATATTCAAGGAAGAAACTATAAGGTGCAGTATGTGCAATATGGGCGTCAATGAAGATGTATTTCACTTTCTTGGTCATTGTAGAATATTGGGTTTTATAAGAAAGAAATTCTTTGACAAGGTGACCTTAAAAGAAAGTGAAATGATTCTCTGCTGTTGAATGGTTCCAATTGACTGCCATTAATTGCCTGTATTAAAGAATCTATGGCATATAGAATGTTTCTAGTAGCAAATTTCAATTATCAAACATTATTACCAACCCTTGTCTCGGATGTAGTTTTGATTATTATTATTTTGATTATTATTAACTAGTTCTTTCCTTTGGAGCCCGATTCCCATTCCTTAAATTGAAAAGATTTCTATTTATTTATAGTATAATAAGCTTGAAAATGTTGTTCCTTTAAAATGTAAGCCACAATTTCCTGACAGACGATTGTATTCATGTCAGTATTCGTACAATTCAAATGTGTTATTTTTATTTTTTTTGTAAATATGATAATAAAGTATGTTTTCTATCTATTTATCTATCTATCTATCTATCTATCTATCTATCTATCTATCTATTTACTACTTTCAATGATTATTAGCTTTCTTCAACGTTAAAGAAATAAAATCTTATTTTTACATCCTCTCTTAGAAGGGTGATGCTGATACACAACCTTTAATCCCCTTAAAACTGAGATTTTTTTGGGATGGACGTAATTTTGTACCTTTATTATTTTCGGTTAGGTTTAATCTTAAGCTAAGAATAAAAGGTTCACGAAAACGACTAGAACAAATAAATTTCGCATATCATTATACACACGATCTGTATCTTTAATATAACCATTGAAATGTTTCTTATTGTAGTTGTATATACAGGGTGAACCAGTTAGTAATGTCCATAGGCCTACTGTGTGAAGTACATGTGAAATGGACTTCAAAGACGTATTGGCCAACTTCATATATTTCCAACTGTTCTTGAGTGACGTCACTTTAATTTTTTTTTTTTAAATCATTACTTTTTTCTAATAAAAATGTTATTACTCAGAAAGTTTTAGTCCGAATTCGATTCTGATGACACGGTTAGAAAGACAGATAAATTTTCTAAAAATTGATACCATTTTGAAGCATAAGTTATTCTCCAAACAGCCTCAATCTTCCTCCGAATACTGGAAAAGTAAGAGTAATCTTATTTTTTATGTAAACTCATTAGGCCCTTATGTGACCATTATCAGACCAAGGTGCTGGCTTTACTTCTGTAAAACTGTACTTCACACAGTAGGCCTATGGACATTACTAACTGGTTCACCCTGTATTCTAAATTTGGAAAAAACCGGTTGAACAGAATACCATTTTACTGAACGATTTAGGCTTATTAGCGACTATTTCGAAAAAAGATAATTTCAAAGGTAAAAAAGGTAATCTCAAAGAAATGTCTACGTAAGTTGGGATATAAGAAAGTCACAAGGATGCTCTCCCGAGAAATTTATCAACAAAAATGGACGCATCATAAACTATCTTTGCACTATTTTACACTTAGAATCACAGTGGATGTGTTCATAGGATTAGAGTTGATTCTCTCAGTAATATCTAGATTTTTTTAAACAGGTAATTGCAATAAAGTACAAATAATTCTAAGAACAACTCGGAATTCTCGGAGACACAATAGAATCTCTAAAGTGCAGCGCAAATTATCCCTCACTATCCCATACATTCCTGTCGACATTGTAAGAAAATAAGGCATGTTTCCATTGTAAATCAGTTACTTTTTATAGTTCCTTTTTTTATGAATCATAATTACCCTCCTTAAGTATCCAATTATAACATTAAAACAGATTCCTCATGGAAAGAATGCGGAACGTTTTACATGTAAAATGATTAGCTAGTGAATTACACTTTTCTTAGAAACCATACAACGCATTCAACTGCACCGTCAGTAAGCAGTTCTGGCTGGTGTCGTTGTCCCATCATGGTTGCAAAGTCCAGAGTGTCTGCATTTTCTTACAATTGTCAATTGTTTTACAGTTTTTAATCTTTCATTATAAGCATTTTAGCAGTTCTTTCAATTTCTTTGCTAATATTTCACGTGCAGTCATCGAATAGGTCAAATTACTCCAGAGTAAAGGTCTTTTATACCCTGTGAACTTTTGAGTTGCATCTTACAGATAAAAAATTAAATATTTATAATAAAATAATCAATTTAAATATATTCACAAAACAAGAGAATTGAAAGTTGCGCCGCAAATGATTTCCACAGATAAAGAGCGAATATAAATGTTTACAGAAGTTATGATTTGGAAAAGAAAGTTATTCGAATGATAAAGCAAGAACGGTGAATACCTTAGATGAATATTATTTCGCAATAATGGACTCGAAGCCGAGTGATTTATCTTGTCCTCAGCGAGAAAGGACGAGCCGTCAGGTAAACAGGATTTCTACATTTATGTCTGATGACGTTCAGCTTAATGTTTTGAAACGGAGATGACATTAAATAAAAATAATACTAAAAGAAACAACTTAAAGGTTATCGATTTCCTGAAGCTTAATATAGTGGAAACGAGCGATACGATAATGGTGATTTTGCTAATACTTATATGTACATTGAAATATCATCAAATCGGATCTTCGATGAAACTTCATTCACATTCAACGCTACACCTTTCATATTTTAAATAAAATGTATTTGAAATAATTTACCACTGGATTCCATTATGAGTATAAATATTTAATTAAAGTTCATATCAAAATAATAATGAAGTACAACTATCAAATAGTACCATCCATTGATTGCGCAGTTCACTGGCGAATGGAACACCTTCGCTGACGACACTGCCATTCTCTCCACACACTCTGACCCTATCCTCGCAGTACGCTCACTACAGTCCCACCTTCACTCAATAGAACCTTGGTTAGAAAACTGGCGTATAAAAATTAACCCAACTAAATCTAAATACATAGTCTTCACACTCAAACGTCAAACTCCGCCACCTGTCTTCTTACATCACACACCTATCCCACCAGCCGACCATGTGCGGTACCTTGGAATGTACCTAGACAAGAGACTTACCTGGAACCCCCATACGAGACTTAAACGTACCGAACTAAACAAACGATACAAACTTCTAGCCAGGCTACTCGACAAACGCTCAAAACTCTCACTACAGAACAAACGACGACTCTATACAGCCCTTCTCACACCAATATGTACTTACGGACTCGAACTTTACGGTACAGCTAAAAAATCCAACCTCAATAGACTACAAACACTGCAATCCAAAATTCTCCGCCGCATACTAGACGCTCCATTCTACGTAAGCAACCACACTATACATACAGATCTCCAAATTCCACTTATATCCGAACTTGCCAAAATTCGATACAAAAATTTTCACCAAAAACTCTCACTGCATCCCAACCCTTTAGCTGCAAACCTGTCTACAACTACGCTACCCTCTAATCCTCGAAGACGGCTGAGGCGCCGTTGGCCCCGTGACCAACTGGGTGACTAACGGCGGCCATCAATGGACGACCGTCATTCACGTCTGCCACGCTATTCACATACATTCATCGCATTTACCTATTGTACCTGTAGGTACAGGTGTAAATTTCATTAAAAGGATAATAAAAAAAAAAAAAAAAGTATTATTTAAGTTTTAAACGAAGGTTTTAAAATTAATTGGAAGAATGATGCATCAGCGCATTTATCACACTGATCAGCCACTTCAGATCCGATGCTCTGATCGAGGGTGTCTGATCGCATTTAAAAAAAAAAAAATTATTAATTATTATAAATTCGCCAAAAGACTCTAGGAGGCTAGCTGGCCTCTCTGTATATACATGCCACAATGACATATACCCGTATGTGTACGTAAAAACCTCTTGTTTCCCTCAGGGGATCTAAAAAAAGTATATTTTTGAGTGAAAACTATAAAAATAAAATTAGAAACACAAGTTTTGGTTTTGTTTGTTTGTTTCTTTTTTATCTGAAACAATAATAAATGTGAGTGGAAATAGTAATTGCTGTACGCAAGCGCACAGGAAGTGAGATATATCAGCTACATCAGGACCACCCACGGGGCCACGCCACACTCTCTTCTCTATTTGCTTTAATAACTAAAATTCTCGTGAAACGTGAAGAATTTCACGTTAAGAGAAATATAATTAATAATTTAAATAAATATCTTCAGATATGATTTTTTTTTTTTAAATTTTCTTACTCTTAGCTTCTAGTTCCGTCTGTTAAAACTGTCAAAATTACTGTTTAGACCTGTCTAGTTCAGGAACATTAACTGAAGGTAAGATTCATTAATGTATGCACGTTTAAGCAAATTAAAACTGAATTCTTAGCAATGTATGGTTGGAATTATTAATGGATTGTCTATTTCACAATTCACTTCTCACTTCAGCCAATGAGGACGGTAATTCTAATTAAGTTAAAATAAAATAAAATCTGGTATGATTGTTTGGTATTCTGATGTGAATTCTCTCGCTGCAATTATTACATTGGTAGTACCTTCTTATAACTGGTTGGGACAACGGGGCTAAGAACCGACTTTGAAATACAAATTTGTCTTCTGTCTTCTTCATCACAACTTGTGACGAAAATTTAAACAGCCACTTCAACAATACAGTCCAAAAATGCATCAATTCAACTTTTCCAAAAAAACGCTGTCAAAATTATTAAGGATGAACGTACCTGAATTCAATCACAATCGTCGGAGCCGTTTTTTAGAATTTGGTAACTTACCGAAGTGAATTTCTGGGATAAACTTGCTAATAAAAATAAGAACCCGTTACAGTATTTGCAGTATAGTTCTAGGAATATAATAAAATTGTTGGGTATTTAAGAAAAAAAGAATTGCACTTCAGATTGACGGATTTCAGAAAAAATCTTAGCCTGGTTTTGAGGTGGGACAGTTCTCCAAGCACCGCAGCCAAAGTTAGGCTTGATGCAACAACCCCTTGCAAGACTAAAAAAAGAAAACCATTTTTTCTTAAGGACTGCAATAGATCGTTATAGGTTGTGGATACTATGAGCTCTTTTACCCAGTCATCATCCATACTACATCCAACGACTGCAAAGCAATCAAACAGACAGGACTGCTAAGAAGGTTACTCCTTGCTTCTAGAGATTGTTTCCGAGCCATCCATGCTCTGCAAGAAACATAAGTAATAAAATAACGTTGTAAATTTAGCGAGTAGGTAATCATAAACTTGTTGATCTGTCTCTAGACTAGATCTCCACCCACCATTCTGAGACTTGCGTACACCGATTCTTGCCACAAATGGATTCACGTCCCGAAAGTGAATCGTCGGTTCCAATAACCCCTTTATGTCTTGTATTTCTGGAATCTTGGTTTTACTACTCACTATTTTATTAGAAGAAAGTAAAATATTAGTTAAAAAAGTGAATAAAAATTTATAATGTTACTAACAACATTTTAAGTAATTACTGAAATGGTTTAGACCAAGTTATAAGTAAAAACAACACTCATAATGGCAGTGTAATAAAATTACATTCATACCCAGCACTGTTATATTTATACCGTCATTAATTCAATATTAGAGCCGTGATGGGCATAATAAAATAGTAGGAATTTTCTCAGACAGTTGTTAGAAAAGTTCCCCTTCGCCGCATTCTGCCCACCGCCAGCTCGATTACAACATAAAGTATACATTAACACGACTAAATTACACTATTAAAACCTCACTAATAAGACTGGGTTATAGTTAAAATTAAAAGCCGGCATGAGGCATATTAAGAGTTAGATCTACTTAAGGATGCATAGGTACCTACCATTAGATGCAGCGCAAGGTCTAACACACAACTTATATATGTATGCGTCCGCATGAAAGTAACATGAGTTCGGTGCATTTTTCAATTTTTTGTTTTATTTATAACCAACTACTGTGTATTTCTTTTTTAGCCGATGAATAGTGGGCGAGGCAAGATACAAAACGGCACAATGTTTAGATCACAGTTTTTAATCGAATAACAAATTTAATTGCAGTTTTTATTTAGCATTTTAATCAAATTCATTTAATTTAATAAATGTCATTGGAACTCCGCTGAATTTATGTGTCTATAATTCGATATGAAAAATGTCAAGAGTATGTACCTCAAAAAATGTCTTGTAGCAAATAGTTCTTTATAAGATATGCATGTGAATCTGTTTACACTAAATGCTCTAGACAATTAGATAAATACAAGAAATATTCACTAAATATGGAGATGAAGTTACATCTTTGATTGTTATAAGTAAGGAACGGATTTTTATGTATTTAAAAATGCCAAATATTTAATAAAAATATGCATTTATTTTCGTCAATTATATGGAAAATATGTGATTTTCTTAAAATATTTTCTGGAATATTTAAGTAAAATGGACATTTTTTTTTTATAAAAATGGAATTTTTTTTGGGGGGGGGCAAGTTATAATTATTTATACAAGAAAAGAACATTTTTACAATTTATAATAATTTATTAGGAACAAAATAATTTGTTTTTACAAGTTATAATGATTTATACAACAAAGAACATTTTTACTATTTATAAAAAGATGTGTTAAATTTTCAATTTTGAAAACTTCACTCTTCGAAATTGTTTGCAACCACATGAAATTTTAAATGTTGGAACGTAAAGTGACGATGATCTGGGCGTAAGATGGACTTGTAACGACTAAAAGATCGTTCAACATCTACAGATGTTATAGATGCCTTGCTGAAAGAAGTTATCTCGTTGGTTGTAAAGGGTACACGATGTTCTGAGGTGACTTCTGTTCCACTGATAATATCAGAAATCTTGCAGATGGTCTCCCACCCTTTGTTCTTGCTCAGTACTTCTACCAGTTTTGATCTGATCAGATCTCCCTTACTCCCAGGAAAAAGTTCTGCTGGAAACTTGCGAAGATATTTAGCAACCAGTTGTTTGTTTGAGGCCGATGTTCGTGGCATTTCACCCAAAAAAGAATACACTAAGTGACCGAACGAAATGAATTGGACACTTCAACGAACGAGCTGAAAGAACAGACGTCAGACAACTTCAAAGAACTAACAAGTGCCCGTCACTGTTTAGCAGCATTCTGTGTAAATTACAATAACCATTGTACCCACTGTGATTCACAGCCCTACAGTCTGTGGTTCACAGTTCCTGTCAACCACCTCCCAATTATGAAAATATGCCCAAAATGAAAAATATGAAAAAATATGTACATATTTTGATTAAATATGTAGAAATACTTATTTATTTTAATCAAATATGTATAAATATGCGATAACATCCAAATATGTGGAAATATGTGAAATAAAAGTAGACTCAAACGGCTTAAAAAGTGTCAGTATGAATACATCTAGTTGAAAAACGTCTGTAAATTGCCTAGAAAAAAATATGTAAATACATACGAATCCGTTCCCTAGTTATAAGTATAGTGTTCACTATAAGATCCCTGCCAGGGCAATACAGGAGCTTAAGTTAGTACTGATAATTTTGGACAGAAATAAACACTCAGAGGCAAAATAAATCTTTTCGGTACTTAATGTACAAACAGAGGACATCTGAAGAAGGTGGGTCTGGAACGAGACAGCAAATTCTGTGGGAAGATGGATGAGGCTCCTGACAGACTGAGAAAATGTTGTTCAGGAAAGATTTGGATTCCTGGGAAGCAATTCTCCCAGATTACAAACTTCTCATAGGCCTTGAACTGGATGGAGTAAAGCTCGGCTAATCTGGCCGAGTGACTGGTGAAGAGCAAAATAGAGCTGCAAAGTTGCAGTGCGTTAAACAATAAAAAATCGAATTATGCACTAAAGCAACCAAGTTGTTTGTCGGTTGATCAAAACCGAAAGGATGCGAATTTTTTTTTTAGGGGCTTTTATGGAAACCCACATTGCTATTTCTGCGGCATAAAGCTGCAGTAAAACCTTGACTGCCAAAAGATGATGATAGATACGTTTATTATTGCATATGCAGCCAACATGTAGTACGTATATATTGTTAAACATATGTTAAACAAAAGTTTATTAAAGCAAAAAAGATATGAATACTAAATTACGATGGCCACTGTAAAAGAGTACAATATACATCTAATACATTATGTAAGAAAGGTTGGTTATATGAAAGAGAGAGAAGCAAAAAAACACCTAAAAGAGATAAGAAAAGTAGTCTGACAATGTCAATATCTGTTTATACAGGCCAGTGCGGGTGTTTTACCCGCGTAAACTCTTTACATAAACATATATAACAAAAGAAGGGAGTTAAAGGGAAGATAGAATATGGGAGAAAAACATAATCTACAAGAGAAAGGAAAGACCCTCAGGTTGCCATTCACTTTTTGTCGAGGAAATAGAATATCAGATCTGTCTCGGCATGTTGTTTTATTTTTCCTGTGTGATATAGTTACAGTTAACAAGTAGATATAAAAGGCAAAGGGAGCCAGCAAAGGGAAGCAAAATAAACATTGACGTAGACCATACGTGGATCTTAGAACATTTGAAGTTTACTGACGAAGCGTTTTATTAAGTCACTGAATATAAATGTAAAAACAAATATCTAATTTGTTGCAGCGAAAGGTAATTTAATGCATGAAAATATAGCATTTACTTTCATTTTTGAAATACTGGAAACTAGGAACTTTTCCAGATATGTTTGTGTTTTTCAGATTCTAAAGACCGAATTATTAAAATATATTTTGTTTTCTTTTATGTTCTTAGGTAGATTAGGAAGTCCTGCTAAATTTTCGTTATCAGGATTTCAACAGAATCAACCGTTTGAGGATCCACGAGTCCAAAAAAGTGGTTCAAAAAGCACTTCCAAAGAAGTGGTTGGTACAAATTGGTCTGACAGAAAGAGATTTTTTAGAAAATGGAAAGTGAAATGTAAAATATTTGGAAAGTAAGTTTCCAAAATTCAATTATACAAACTGCAGTGTGAGCAAGTCATGCAAGCGTTCGGAGCAATTTATTTTGTTTTATTTTTAGGGAAAAGAAATCGAGATAATGATCAAGAAACTGTGCTAATACTAGTACAAAAAGTATTATGAGAAAAGTAAATGCAATGTAGAGAAGACCAACGTAATCGACAATCAAAATGCCAAGTAGCCCCAATAATAAGATATCGTCAGAGGGAAATAAAATACTACACTTTTAGCACAGGAGCTCTACAAAATGGCACATTGTCAAGGGTACATCCCAAGATTAATTTATAACAATTAATAGCATGCCAACAATAATGTTCACATAAATAGTCCTAAACGTTCTGTCGAGCAGATTAGTCAGTCTTTCTGCATCAAATTACTCTTAAGAATTCACCAGAGAATTTTGGTTATTAGTGCTGTACAATTTGTTGTGGTTCACTAACTCTCATACTTACGACCTTTGTTGAGACCAATTTTTGAAACCAAATGGCCACACCAAAGTCAAAACTCTCGTAAACACACTAAAAACCAATGTGGTACTTCTGGATCCTTGATTTTAATGGAGAACTTGGCGAAGATTGGGTGGATGGGTACACCAGTCGCCAGAACATGGTGTGACGGAAGTTCTGGTTCTGTGGGAGGGACTTGCTAAATTAAAACCTTTTGTCTCTACAGGACGGTTGTCCTGTTCATCTCTTGCATAACAGATATTGCAAATAAATTGTTGCAGCGAAAGGTAATTAACTGAATGAAAATATAGCATTTATTTTCATTTTTAGAATACTTTTCCACAAATATTTGTGTTTTCCAGAATGTTTAAGGACCGAATTATTAAAATAATCTATTTTGTTTTCTTAGGAATAATGTATTTTGTTAGGCGTTCAGGAAAATACTATTTTTTTTTCTTTTTTTTTTGGCAAAGCAAAACACTCTTAGAATTCATCCATTTGTTTTAAATTTCACATTTATTAAAATTTTGGAAAAGAACTAAAAAAGTGTAATCCGGGGGGGGGGGGCTATCAGAATGTAAATATGAATGAAGTAAAAAGAAAAAAAAGTAAACTAATGCCTATTTTTCAGGCGAGCTTTACGTCCAACTACCAATTAGGTATCTTGGACGGAGGCGACTAGCTAACATGCTTTGTTATAATGTTCTCATATTACAACTTAAATCAAATCTAAGGCTTGTAGACCGGAAAAGGAACCCAATAACGAACAATAGCTTTGCAAGCCACGCCTCTAACCTCTTCGCTAAATATGAATATTACCACAAGAATAATTAATGCGAAGTTCCAAGTATTGAGATTCATAGCTGGCCGAAATATGCACGCCCAGTTTGACGAAATAAAGGATCTTACCAAGAACGGAGAAAAAAGCTCCTTCTTTTTTACAGTAATATCCATATTGCTGCTAGCGGATGTCCGTTTATGGAACTCCACTGAAAGGAATATTAAACGTAGGTTGTGTACAAATCAGACAGGGTAAGAGCGGGAGAAATTGAATACAAAAAGACCATTAAACTCAGTAAATAACCATAAAATACTGCAGAGTGGTTCATCAATCACGTAAATAGTTATTGTTATTGATTTTAAAAAATACATCGTGAATAGACTTTCAATTGGCCAAACTGAGACAAACTTCATGGGCTTGGCGAAGCGCAGAAATACTTCGATTTCCACATACTTACGCAGAACATGGATTCAGTAATTGTAAAGCATTTACCATCAATTACCCAGCTTCCTAACTTTTTTTTTTGTCTTGTTTTTGTTGTAATAAATAAAATGTTTATGTGAATGGCTAAGTATAGTGGACGATGTTCACTGAGCACTCACAAGAAGCGCGTTCTAAAGGAGTGTCGCCATATCGGACAGCCTTTCTCTCAGACGCTGGTGGCATTACAAAACAAAGGAAGACCGCCCATTAGCTTGCTGGCCGCATAGATCTCTCCCTTACATACTGAGCATCACCACTCGCATCATCACTTGCACCATCCTCCCATCGCGTCTTCATCACCACCTTCATCCAGTTTATCATTTAAAAATAATCTATATGTTTTTTATACAAAATTTGTATTTTTATATAGCTTAATCCATTTAATAAGGGCAAAATATTAGCATTCATTCAAAACATTTCAATTAAAAGTTATTAGCTTTGCCTTTCTAGGCGGAACTAACTTTTTGAAGAGATCCTGCCGGAAATTAGTCTTTTATTTTCTATCCACACTTCTTGTTTGCGAATGGCTGCTGCTCCCTAATTACTTACTGTAATATCTCTATTATTACCAGAAAGAACTCTAGAATTATTCCCGATATTCTTTATTTACGTTTTTATACAATTCTGTATTTTTAACTCAACATAAGTTATTTTTATCGCATGGCAATTAATACCAGTAACTAAACAACACTATAACACACTTACCAAGGGGAAACTATGCACCCTTGGTCGTTACTTCTTCATGTTTGAAATATGAACTCATTTTCCTTCAAAGAGAACAGGTTCAAAAACGAAAATAAACTCATGAGGTTAGAGTGCATCCACGATTGTCTCTAAACTGCATTCTTATGTGCTTTATTTATGTACAGGTAGACCAATATCTCTAAATTTGTTCTAATTGTTGTTGACAAGAAATGCATTTTTGATATCAAGTCTTTCAGCGAGGTTACTGTGCAAGCACAATTTAACGTTCAGCGATTCCGAAAGTATTATCGGGTCAACAAATTTTAATCCCGGGGTGTGAGAGATGTTCTCCAACTTTTTTTTAATAACCATTTAAAGGAGTTTATTAATCTTCCGGATAAAATCGTGGTAAAACTGATTTAGTCTTTATAAAGTTCAAATAAACATCCTTAAAACTAGTTTTGAAATGAGTGAAAACCGTTCGCGCACGCGCCAGAGAGTGCACAATTACCAAACCTCCATAGAAGGGTCAAACTATCTTATAATTTGAGTTCAACAAAAACGTTGTGAAATTAATCACAATATTTCCATCGTTTAGAATTAATTTTAAAAAAAAACAAGTTAAGCTTATAAAATATTAAAACTTTATTTATACATGTGTATTACAAAGCAGGACACATGTTGGGATTATAACGTTAATGTTTAGGCAACATGAGTCTATGTTAGCGAAGCACGCAACCATCAAACTTGAATGTATTTCCTACTGTCCGCGCTATTAATGAATTTTGTCAGTCATACACAGCGGGCAGTCTCTCTCTCTGACTCACAACTCCAGTGATGACTCCATTATTTCCTTCTTTGGCCGGCCTCTCTCTCATAACAGTACAACAAACCACCTTATATAGTAGAAGAGTAAAGCTAATTTGGCGGCTTAGAAGGAACACTAAACAGTACTACATGAGAGACATTCATGAGCTTTCTTTTTGGAGATCTGGGAACTCACGTTTGGAGGAGCATTCCCAGCTGAACTCCTTACTTAACCCTGATTCTTATTTTACCACCACTTTCTCAGATTTTTGTTTGGCCGTTGACACAAATTGTGTAAATGGCTGACTGGGATGGAGAAGTACAATTTTTTTTTTTTTTAAAGTTAGACGTCTCAGTCCCTTCTGTTAACCTTCTTCAAGAAGTGCGGAAGAAGAGTGTTGTAGAGGTATGGAAGAAGGAAGGTTATATGGAAGTCACGTAGGCAGTTTCTTCATCACACAGTTTAACATACCTTGAATATGATGTAAGAAGATTTAATTTATGTTAAAATTGGTAAGGCGCATAAACATCTAAAGTAACCTAATGAGATGTATATGTGTATGTGTGAGTGAAAAGCAGAATAGCGAGCGAACAATACCCCAAAACTTCTGAAAGTAGAAAAAGAGAGAAGCTTTTAACCAACCAAAAAACCACGGAGACAAATATGCGTTACAAAAATGCCGGAGGAAAATGTAGATTCTATTGCAGTGTTTCAATTCAGAGACAGAAAAAGAAAAGAAATTAAATGATGCTATAAAAGTTGAGACAGTTGCAAACTGGAGAAGGAAATCCACCTAAGGCTGCTGCAAAGACCAGAAGGGAATAACGACACACATCGTCCTGTTCAGTATGTGATAAAAAAAGATTGCAAAAAGAAAAAAGAAGAAATTTCAACTGCATTAATTACTGCACCTGGTAGCGGGGATTTCTCAGATCTCAACGAGGAAAAAAAAAATATTTCTTTTTGATGGGAGACTTGGGTTGTACCTCTCTGGAACCCCGCGCATCATTATGGCATCCAATAAGGTCCTGAGTCTATTGACCCTGTCACTCTTCCTTCCTCAATGTTTACGGCTTCTTCACTTAAAGATTCCTTGTTTACCGTTTAACAAGAATAAATGTTCTGGTTACTAATTCTACAAAACTTATTAATGAACTTCGTCAAAACGTTAGTCACATTTAATTAAATGATTCATTAAAAGTTGCAAATTAAAGGAAGCACAAATCAATTAGCTTTTAATTGTATAGAATCTATACTAACCTTACGTCATGCAGGAGTTTCATATGAACGCATCGATTAGTTCAACAATCAATTACGTATGTTTTTATTAACAAATTTCATTTTGAACTGAAGATGGCTGAAGATTGACACCATGGAGCGTTAAGACTCCACTGCCGATATTAGCTGAACGCAATTAAACTTGTAATTAATATTTGTTTAATTACTATAGTACAGATAAGTCAAAAAGTAGAGTAATCGCCCATTTTTTTTAGCGTCTAACTACCAATTAGGAGTCGTGGACGGTAGTTCAGATAAGTATAATTGATTATCTCGTTACTATGACATTGGCTAATTATAAGTTCACTAGTTGCCACACCTAAGAAAGTAAGTAGTATAAGCAAAACGAGTGCGTGTTGGCCAACAGCCTAGCGCGATAACCCTGTAATTTGACCTCTTGTCAGTGGATTTATCTGTGAACCGGTCTGTAGCTAGGTCTCTCTATGTGACAGAAGGTTATTCCTTCAGCGGGTGAGAACGTTGACGTGTGGCCGTCAATCATCTAGTTAGCTGACTCCTTCTGTTCGTTACCAAGGTGGAAGGCAGCAGGCGAGCCACGTACTAGTCATTAACTAAACTAACAACGAAATATGTTTGATGAATCTACTATGTGATATAAATAGATCGTTGATTAATTATATTTTGTTTTCGTCATCAGTATGTAAAAGTATTCATTTTGATTTAATTGATTATATTGTTTGTTTTTATAAAATTGCTCCAACCACCTACAAAATTTTTTTTAAACACCAACTTCTAAAATTAAAAAAGTACATTATTATTTTTCAATTTAAGGCGCACCAACCGCCAAGGTTATTGGCGCCCAATAATAAATATTATAATTTTTTTGTTTGTTTGTTTGTTTATTATTTGTTTATGTGGTGCAGTAGAATTCCATTTGTTTGAGCTCTTGTCAGTCAATATTAAAAAATCGCGAAAATCAAAACCATTCTTAATTTAGTTAACAGAGACAGCAATTAGAGAAGCAACATTAAAAAAAACTTACTAACGTAAGACCCAACTGGACACACAGAGGAGTCTGTGGAGTAGGTTGAAAAGTTACTGCATTCCCATTAAGAAATCATTAAATCGGAAACTAGTCTTCCTTCCTTCAAGATCAATTCGAAAAGAATCTTCTGTAGAACGTTAATAGTGAACATTCGTTCCGTAACGTCAAGAATAATCACCTAAGGAAGATAGCAACACTAAACTACCATCGTTTGTGCGCATATCTTTGCAGTACTCAGGACCAGAAAGTGCGAAGTAATAGCACAAACAAATTTATAAGGAGAGAATTATTCTTTAAAAATAATCACCACATCTTAAAACTTCACCTACATTACTTAATTGAAAGAAAAAAAAAAGGCGGACGTTCTAGGCCGGATCCTGAAGGCAAAATCCTGAGAATTTCTCACTTCCTCATACTCTAAAATAAGGAGTATTGTGATGGTCAAATTTTCTATATAGATTTTTTCCCGAAAATTGATAAGTCCTCTAGATTCTAATTTCGAAATTTTCAGCTACGCAAAATTAACTACAGGCGGCCCTCGACTCTCCTATCTAATTGGATTCTGAAATATAATTTAGAGTGAACATTCACTTGACTTTTCCTAGCTAATATTCTCAAAACAAGTTCAAAACTCACAAATTTTCTTTAAACTGCAAATGTTTGTCTCAAATTTAATTTATAACACTTTAAAAAGGCTCTAACCCCCACCCCTTAAAAGTTCAATTTTCTAGTAAAAGTTATAACTTTGTAAGTTGTAAACACAATATACAATGTTCAGATGAAATCACAGGAGCTTTTTGAGAGAAAAAAAAACACAAAATAGAGAAAAATATATTCTGTTAAGAGGGACTTTTGGTCTGCCAACTTTAATCACATTCAGAATTCAATCCCACATTTGGTTCTTATAATTACAAAGAAGATGGCAATATAGTACAATAATACCCCTTTGGAGGAATGCGAACCATTTACCAAAAGTGCTCGGAAAAG
Source organism: Rhodnius prolixus (assembly GCF_049639745.1). NCBI lineage: Eukaryota > Metazoa > Arthropoda > Insecta > Hemiptera > Reduviidae > Rhodnius > Rhodnius prolixus. Next base: position 29,594,839 of record NW_027411581.1, on the reverse strand, counting down.
ATGTTTCAAATAAAATCATTAGATCTAGGAGTATGCAATTGGTACAGCAAGGCTAAAGAGAATCTAGGAGGCGTTTTCGAGACGAAAATCTTATTGTGGCGTCGTCTAATAGCGACTAAGTGAAATATAAAATTTAAACTTTTTGCAGCTTTAATTTTTGAATTACGTGGATACATACACACTGACAGACAAACTGTAAGAGAGGGGAAAGGAGGGATTTTACCAATCTGTAAAAAACCTCTTTTTCGGTCGCAGGTTACCTCAAACCGATATTTACAGTAAAAAATAAACATCGAGAATCTGCAAACTTCAATACCTTCTCTTACAGCGTCGTCTTAATTATTTCCCAAGTAGAAGTGTAGCATTTATTTCACCCGACACATATCGTTTAAAATTTAACTTGTAAGTAGGATAAACAAATCAGTGAATTAGGCGCCACGTTAGCCGAGCTAAGTTGCATTATAGGACTGAATTCGATTTCCGGTCTAATGTTAACAAAAGCAATTGGCAGTAACGTATGTTTGCTAGTCGCCTCCGACCAAGATACCAAATTGGTAGTTGGACGTAAAGGCATTACTTTACATTTATTAATTTTTTTTCTACTTTAAAAAAAAAATGTGAATTGGTAAAAGACCAAAACTGTCTATAATTGAGATTATTTCCGAGTTGAGTAATCTATTTTGAAGTTATAATTGCTTCACAACTGGTGAACTTAACTCAGATTAATAACGATACAGTTATCACAATGTTATGATTTAGTGAACGCTGTTGAATCAGAAAGTCAAAATGTACACATATCCTGTAGCTATTTACTCTAGTTTTGTTGATGGTCAAAGGAAACTGGCCGAGAGTTTGTTAGAGATATCAGATGTGTTTATCTGGCAGGACTGCGGTGGTTTAACAGAATACTAACAACAACTATGTAGCCGCTAGATGCTTGTTACTGGTAGTTTTGGTTTAACCTTACTCTCCACCACTTGCCGGCTGGCAAGCTGCCCCATTTCGCTGCGAGTTCAAGTTACCCTGAGTAAAGTAGTTAGATGTAGGTTAGCCCCAGACATATCCGCACAACTAAGTAATACAACTAGGCCTGTATACTTCGCTCACAGTTAAAACGTACACTCCCACACTGGCCAGTTTCAGAAACTTGACCGTGCAAATGAGAGAAACCCTAAGGAAGATGATATAAGCGAGCAACTAGACAGAGACGGAATGAATGAGTGGCAATAACCAGCAGGTCCTTCTTACACAAAACCACAAAGTTTACACAAGAACCCCCAGCACCAATTTTGGGGCAGCACCTCTTTACTTTCTGCAAGTTTACTCCTGAAGTCCAATCCTTTAGTAAACCTTCATTCGACGATTAACTCTCTTTGCTTTACACTTTAAAGTCCACACAGAGTTTGGTGGACTCCATTAGCCAAGTACGGTCATCAAACATATTTGAGCAAGACACTCTCTACTAAAGTAGTTCACAGGCGGTTAAGAGTGCAAAACGGCCGAACGAATTAATAATGAATCACCAATTTGCATGCAACATATTCGGTTAAACTTTCTCAACTCATTTTTTTTTTTTTTTAAGGACGCTTAAAAATCCACTTTAAAACAATTTTTAAAGATGGATGCTCCTTAAAGCGTACTTTCATCGTTGTTGATAATATTTTGAAGATCAGAAAGGCTATTAACATTGTACTTTATGTTGGCAGAAGCAGCCCCAACTTCTTTTGCTGGTAGCCGACAAAAGAACCCTGCAGTTTTTTATATATTCATATAGCTATTGTGAGGCTCTAACTTAAAGAACAAGTCCAGTTTATTGTTTTCTGTTTGGTGAGAGGACGCTCCAGAAACTTGCCAGTTTACATAAAAAACAACTTTCAACAAATATTTACTGGCTGGTGGCTCTTAAATCTTTCTAAAAATCTAAATTGTATTTTTTGTATATAATCCAGCTAAAATAACGGTTAGGTACATTTGTGTGTGTAAATATATATAAAAAAAAATAAAAATACATATATATATAATATTTCCAAAATTTTGGTAAAACTTAGACACACGCTACTCACTGATGAAACATTAAATATTCTTCTTGCTTGGACTATTAGCAGCACACTGATCCCTCCTGGGGAATAGGTGTACATTATTAGCATGAGCCAAATAATTATTGTAGTTAAATGAAAATTGTTAGAGCCCTCTTCATGAAAATCTTAAACTCCATTCGTAAAGTACCATTATCAATTGCCTTAGCATTTCCTACTAACTTGGAGTTTTAACAGGGCATTGAATTTTCTTGTTGGACGTTCACCGCAGTGATAGTCTAGGTTCTTTCTAATTTCTCAGTTTCCTTAAACTCTAAATTTCAAAACTCATTTAATGGATTAAAAATCGTACATTAGATCAGTATGGCACTTTAGAGCAAGGATGAGCAACACGCGGCCCGCCAAGCATTTCTAAAATTGAATTTATTTTATCGACTTTCTCCCATCAATATATTGTTATAAAATTAATTATAATAAAATGGTAGTACATACTAAACCTAAATATTTTTTTATGGCGAGTTACTTGTCGACGACGTTTTTAAACATGCAATACGAACGCGCCGCGTCTGCGCGATTTTTTTGTGACGAGATACACACTTGTCGATGACTTGTTCAAACATGCAATACGGACGCGATGCGTTTCGTACGAAGTTTCGTAAATTATTAATAAGTGTTAATCTATGTGCGGCCCGCCAAAAAAAATTTAAATTTAAATTGGCCCATTGATTAAAAAGGTTGCTTACCCCTGCTTTAGAGGAAAGAGAACCACACTCAGAACTATCCTAAAACTACTCTTTCCAGACTGTTTCACTGCCGGAGATTGTGACACCTGGTAATCTTAACGAACTTTCTAGGTTTATTCATTTCACTTGAGTCGCCATACTCCCTAGTGTCCTGTCACTACTTTATAAGTTTATTGTTCTGCTATCCGGAAATTTTTAGCCGGATTTGTTGCTCTTGAAGCCCCGGTATCTCTCATGAGATGAGGGGTGGGCGGGGAACAATGGGCATTTTGGATTCGCCTGCGTTCCATCCCCTTTTTGGTGGAACCGCCCTTGTAACACAATCCATAATCTATTCTTTTCAGACAAAATTCATCAAAAATTTATAGATAGATCTATAACAAACGGATGCAATGTAAAAGTTTGGTTGAATCCTAAAGTTTAAGTCCATAAGTCCAGATCGGTTTGAGTAAGCTGCTGTATATTGGTCGTTTGAGTTTTAGTGATGGCATTGATGTCTGCCTTTAGTCGCATTAGTAATTTGTTTCGTCAGTTAAGTATAAGCCTTTTTAGTCTAGTGTGCGACTTCCACTTTAGTCGTTTGTCGATGTACATCCCAAGGTAGCGAACTTAGTTCGCAGAAGGAAGAGGAATTCAGTTAATACTTATAGAAGGACAAGAGTTTCGACGCAGAGTAAAAGTTATCTGTAGGCATTTCTGCGTATTGAATTTGAACTATCAAATATATTTTGGTATTTAACAGTTTTGTTAACGCGCTCATACTGTATTTGTAAAACTACTTTTTAGGAGATTTCCTAACGGATATTTCAAATATAAAAACAATTTTCAAAAATTTGGACGATCGTAATGGTTACTTTTATCAAAAGGAGAAGTTGTTTATATGAACCTTTCAGCTAAATGATCATTTCACGTAAATATTGACAATTGATATCAAACATTAGTTTTGTTTCCTAAATAATATATTTTATTTTCTTCGTTATTACGAAAACTGTGAATAAAAAAGTGCGAAAATTTTCGTCTACCCAAAAATAATATTAAACCGACTTCGACTTGGTAACATTAGCCTGCATGAAAACAAAATTATACTACTCCTTGTTTTCAAAATTAGATATTTATGAAGCGGTGAAGTAGAGAAATGGAAGGTGACAAGTCACAGACATTATTAAATATATATCTACTACAAATGAAAAATACAGTTAGTAAATAAAGTGAAAATAATGAGGTTTTCGATGTGTTTTCTTCTGTTCTGCAACATTCCCAAGTAATTATTCTACTTGTCCTGGGCTATTCGTAAATTTGATTTCATCAAAGTAAAATCAGAAACAGTCAGCTAATTTAATCTATTTTATATATTTAATTTTATTTTTTTATTTAAAATTTATTCTTCTTTTCCAATATTAAGTGAGGTAACAGAGCCCAATCAATACCATTCTTTCAGCTTGCATGTCGAGCAACCTAGTACTTTACCAACTTAGTAATTTGCTCACTTTCTACTATAAAATTTGTGGACACCTATAACTGTTATATCCAACGCTATTTTTAAAATGTCCACAAGTTACAATTTCCAAGCACTCTGAGTTCAACGACATCACTGGGAATTGATTGATTCAATACAGACAGAATAAAAAATAATAATAATAACAAACAATTTAGATTAATATCATATAAATGTAACAACCCTTGGAAATTTGATAGAATTACGAGGGTCGTTTGAAAAGTCCGTGCAAAAATAAAAACTACTTAATTTTTTGGGGTAAACCTTTTTTATTTTTCAACATAGTCTCCTTTTAGGCTTATACACTTCGTCCAACGCTGCTCTAGTTTGTTGATCCCTTCCGAATAATAGGATTTGTCCAAGTCTGAAAAATAGCCATTCGTTTCTGCAATCACCTCCTCGTTTGAATAAAATCTTTTTCCCGTCAGCTATTTCTTCATATTGGGGAACAAATAGTAGTCCGAGGGAGCCAAGTCTGGAGAATAGGGGGGATGTGAAACGAGTTGGAACCCTATTTCCATTAATTTTGCGACCACAACTGCTGAGGTGTGAGCTGGTGCGTTGTCGTGATGGAAAAGGACTTTTTTGTGGGCCAATCGTGGGCGTTTTTCTTGCAGTTCGGTTTTCAAACGGTCCAATAACGATGAATAATATGCACCTGTAATAGTTTTAACCTTTTCCAGATAGTCGATGAGGATTATTCCTTGCGAATCCCAAAAGACAGTCGCCATAATCTTTCCGGCCGAAGGAACGGTCTTCGCCTTTTTTGGCGCAGATTCCCCCTTTTTAACCCATTGTTTAGATTGTTCTTTGGTCTCAGGAGTGTAGTGATGTATCCATGTTTCATCCACAGTGACGAAACGACGCTTAAAGTCCTGCGGATTCTTCTGGAACAGCTGCAAACCGTCCTTGCAACACTTCACACGATTTCGTTTTTGGTCAAGCGTGAGCAATCGCGGCACCCATCTTGCGGATAGCTTTGTCATGTCTAAATGTTGATGCAAAATATTATGTACCCGTTCATTCAAGATGCCCACAGCACTAGCAATCTCACGCACCTTCACTCTTCTGTCATCCATCACCATATCATGGATTTTATCAATGATTTCTGGAGTAGTAACCTCAACAGGGCGTCCAGAACATTCAGCGTCACTTGTGCCCATATGGCCACTCCGAAAATTTTAAAACCACTTATAAACTGTTCTAATCGAAGGTGCAGAGTCACCATAATGTTTATCAAGCTTCTCTTTAGTCTCCTGAGGCGTTTTGCCTTTCATAAAGTAGTGTTTAATCAACACACGAAATTCTTTTTCGTCCATTTTTTGAAAATCACTCGACCTCCTCTGTTCAAACGAATGCCAAACACAAAGAAATAGACCGATCTGGCTGAATCTTGGTGTGTGTTCTTCCAAGAGATGCTACTAACTAAACATAACCTCGATACGCGCCAGTAGTGATATCTCTCTGATTTTGCACGGACTTTTCAAACGACCCTCGTATAATGAAATGAAATTCTAAATTCGCTTTCCTAAGTTCACATAATGTAATGGATAAAATACAATTATTAAATGAATAGATCTAAACGAGATAAATGGGATTTGTTTCGAAATAAAGGTAAATTAAAGCTCTGATCCAATATTAAAGCTGTACAGGTGGCTACATCCCATTGACAGATAAACATCCGAAATTTAAACCATTTGATGTTGAACCAGTTAGGAATTTTTCTCGTCACGGAGTTCAGTTCATCAAGTTCGGCTAAGTTGAGAATTTCACTCTTTAAAAAGTTTTTTATAAGCTAATCTCACTGCCTCTCATCAGAGAGAACTTAAAAATTCTCTACACTATCACCAGAACAAGAAGTGGTTGTTGCAATTTAATTAGATCTTTACAATATATGGTGACAGGCCTTAGTTCTAGAACTAATTTTGTTTTATTTATTCGAAACATCGATCTCATTCGTTTTACATATTCTAATAAATTATTGTTCCTGTAGAAGTGATTATTTTGGAAATATAACAAAAATGTTATTACTGAGGTTAAGATGTACGGTCGAAAGTCGAATTTAAGGCGTTCATAATCATTGAATTTTTTAAGGTTAACTCTTAGGAATGTAAATATCTAAACTTAAAAGGAAATTGAATTACAACCGAAACTTCTTGTAATAAACAGAAATTACCTTTAGTAGACCTTTCAGTCATTACGTTAGTGTTGATTTTGATTAATCGTTACTATATAACCTTCACAGAGTAATAAGTTTTTAATACACGTCTAAAGTATTTATTAAAAGTCTAGAGAGCTCTTAATGGCTAGCTATATTAATTTGGACTTGGTGCTAATGTTGTAAAGCGCGCGTTCTCTTACAAATAATGTACAATTCTCTCCCTCAAATTCTCTAAAATATTTTCCTCTTTCTTCAATTCTAAACTGGCGAGTCAGTTATATTATAAATTCATAATCTTTAAAAGACTACAAGAAATAATAGCATCAGAAGTAAAATAATAATGGTTTACTTTATTTGGGTATAAAATCATTTTTGCCGAAGGAATTCAGACAGAATTTCATAAATTCCTAATATTTGATGCTAAAAATATCTTCCCAGCGGACAGCTCTTGTTTTTCTATTTTATAAGTGAAATTCACAATTACAATTAACTTGTATCAAGCAAATGTGGTGTAAATAGTTTTAGTTCAGATGCTATTTGATTTGTTAGCGTGTAATCAAGCAGTAGAGAAGCTTTTTTACTGTTATTGAACGCATCAATAGCTTCTTAAATTACACTAAATTCGCTTCATGCATTCAAGGAGTATTGTCTGGCTGGTGAGAAGGGAAGAGGGTCTTCGAATGAATGGAAATGAACTAACTAGTAGGCTGTAAAGCTTGAGGCAGGGGACTTCATAAGACCATTCACCAAACAGGATGTAAATTCACTGCGGTACGGCGAAAGAGTTTTCAAAAGATTGTGGATTGTGATGATCGTATGCGTTTGGAATAGAAACGTTTCTATTGAGCTGCAAAATTCAGATCTCCAAGTCCATGTAGGTCTTGTTAAGATATTGTTCCATTTTGAGCCAGGTCAAGGTTTGATCTACGGTCAAGTAGACTAGCAGCAGATAAAACAAAAAAGATTTTAAACCTCTTTTAACAGTGAAGAGTTACAGGAATATGTTCTATCTCAACTTGATGCTTTTATAACATAAACACAAGAATCTCCTCTAATAGTTATACAAACTTCGAACTTTTATCTATCCATACATATTTTTGTTTATTTTTATTAGAAACTGCGCTTAGATAATTTTAGTGCATATATTACTCCTTAAAAAACCTTTGTAGGGTTTGCAGTAAAGAGTAAACTAAACATGGTACATGCAAAGTGAACTCTGACCCGTGGCAGTATACGTTTAATGAATGGATAATGCCAAAAGATGCAGGTATACTCGCTATGGCAGTGCCAACACATTCTCATATCAGAATTTCTAGTTGGCAGAGTTGTGTGAACAAGCATGAATTCCTCCACTGCGCCGTCATCAACTCCGCTGGTGCGGCAGGCCATTACTGAATCCCCGTTATTACCATTATCTTGATGAATAGATAGTTATTTGTATAGAAACACCTGACTGACTTGACTGACAATCTTATCGTGTAGATTATAATCATTATGCACAAAATGATTGCTATTTCTGTTGAAAAAAAAAAAATTCAAGTCTTTCTCAAAAAGTAATCACCGCTTAAACAACTCGTTAGCAATGAGTATGAAAATAAACCACTTATACTACCAACAGGCTCAGTCAAAAGTAACAACTCAGCACCAAAATTTGTTACTTAGGACTGTTCAAAACTGTAACTGAAGTTACATAATTTTGTAACAGTTAAGGATCGCTAAGCTAGAAGATACATTGTTGTGGTTCTGGGCTCATTTTTCGTAACACCCAATAGGGAGGTTATTTTTATCTGGATAGGGGCGAATCTTCTACTTTATTTCAGTGAAACTCATTGTGAAGAACTCCACTGAATGCTGGACTTATCTGTTTGCCCTTAAATAAGGTCATGAGAAGTTTAAGTAAAGAACTTCCGCGTAAAATTTAAATTTAGCACAAAAATCTAAATAACATTTTAAATTTTCGGCGAGAAATCTGTTTTAGGCGACGCCGACGTCGAGAATTTCTATTAATAAAAAAGGTGAGATTACGAAAAAATCAATAATAATATGTTTTATTGGGTGTAGAAAGACAGAAATTATATTAAAGTATTATTGTTCATTCTTTTTGGTGACTGATTTATAGTTTCAATAGGATGAAAAAATAATTGCCATTTCAGTCGAGTAAAATTTATTTTGCCGAGCTTTCGACCTAGGGACTAGGTCATCTTCATGGCTGTGGAACATATTTACAGATTGTTAACAATGATTCTATTGAAATGAATATGTATAATATAATGAAATTTACAAAAAATTAATTACCTAGGTTAGAAAGTAATATTTTTACATTACAGGGTTGGTGTGTCTTCTGTCTTGTCTGTTCATGGACTGAGTGTGATCGGTCTGTGTGTGATATGTGTTAGGTTGTGTGGAAGTCAGTGTTGCCAATTGTCAAGTATTTTGTAATAAGTTTGCGAATATGTTGTTTAAATTGTTCAGAAACCAACATACAAAAAAGGAAAGTGCTAGAAATGATGTACATATCTAAGACAGAAAATAGTTTAAACTTCAAAACAGACACGAACAATTTAAAGTTTATTATACATATTCATTTCAATAGAATCATTGTTAACAATCTGTAAATATGTTCCACAGCCCTGAAGATGACCTAGTCCCTAGGTCGAAAGCTCAGCAAAATAAATTTTACTCGACTGAAATGGCAATTATTTTTTGCACCCTATTAAAGTATTAGTTATTTAATCATTTTTATTAAATTGAAAGCAAGACCTCTATTTTACCAAATAATATGATAAGAAATATTTTTAATTTCCTCTCCAACTAGAAAACACTTACACATTAATTCAAATCTCACAAATAGAAAGAAGTGGAAAAAACATATTAATAGAGGCAGAAATCAGTGATATTCCTGTCCGGAAATAACGAACGAATTTCCTGACTGAACCTTAGACTGCAACAGAGCATTTAGTATAGTGTATTCGTTCAAAATGCTAGTAAGCTAGAGAAGCTAGCCTGCGGATCCTCTACTCTACACTACGAAGTAGTAATCTGGAGCGAACAACTTTGCAAGTGCACAAGGACGCGAAAAGCTCCAGTCTTCAATATAATTCTTGAACGCTAATTTTTCATTTATCCATAGAGCACGTATTTCAAAATAATTTTTATTTGTTCAATTCCTTATTATAATCGATTTAAATTAGATGTCCCCCGTTAGTCGCAATAATTCAATAAATTTCCGGTAAACTGTTCTCTACATCTACAGCCGATAATTAATTTAACAAAACTGCATTAGCATTCTGAAATTTAGGTCACTATAAAAGGTTAACTACCAAAAGTCATGTTGCCTTTTTTCGAATTACATTTTGGGTAGCCTTAGAGCCGCTAGCGAAGCTTTATTACACCATGACCCATGGATGATTTATCCGCGATTCTGGTCCGGTGAGGTTCCTTAACCAAGAAAAAATAATACTGGCTGGTAGCTTTAGGTAAGCTTTTATATTGCAATTCCTAAATGCCGCTATAGTGATCGCTCATCCCCATCGAAAAGAACAATAAATTTGAGAGACATTAGTTAACGAACAAGTATTCAATTATTGTGACAAACGGGGACACCTAACTAGCTACAGCCGATTATAATAAGGAACTGAAAAACGTACAGAATAAATAATAACTTACAAGATATTAAAATTGATTTATCTTTTTCTAATATTTTTTAAATATTTATAGATATAATAAGAAAAAATTTCAAGTGAAAGAGTATTACACACTGTTTTATAAAAAGAGGAAATTTAATTTGAATAAATTATTTAGACGAACTGTAGGTTGTTAAAAGTTTTAATACAATTTCGTACCCCGGGTGCGGGCAAAACAAACCGCTAAATTGATGCCAAGAAAAATAAAGTAAATACCAAGAATTTAATAAATATATTTTTAAAAAAATATGGTGGTATGTTCCAATTACATACACCAACAGAAACATGATTCTTTATGGATGGGTAGAGATTCAATTTAAAAACGGAAGGAGGTGTTGCCAGAGTGGCGAGCCAATGAGTAAAAGGAACGGCTCTGTGTGTTGTGCAGTAATGAAGAGGGACAACTAGCAATCACTGTCGCTCACCGTTAGATATATGAGTCTTGACGTAACGTCTCCAGAGAGAAGGCTAAGAGTGACTTGGTAGAAGATTGACTATCTTCTGGTTTGAGTGTGTTCGTATATTACATTATAGACTCACCTTCAAGTTGAGTGGCCGGAACTGTTGTAGACAGGAGCAGGGCGACCAGCACAGCTAGCCGCAAGAATGGTGGACACATTACAGACGACTGGCTCAGCTTAATATCAAGCCATTATGAACTGCTAGTCTGTAACAGAATACAAAAACAAAGGATTAGTTAGCAGTTTTATGTAACACGAAATAAACATTACCAGTGGAGGCAAACATTTGTGCTTTATCGAACGCAAATCCTAAACTTACTGCCACAGCAGTGAATATAATTGTCGGTATTTATTTAAATAAGGCACCCGGGGACACTTATTTCAACACGAACCTGTTACCTTTTAAATGCGGAGCACATTTAATAAAACTTAGCAAGTCCATCATTCTCAATCTACGTTAATCACTGCGTATAAATATGTCTAAAAATTAAAATAGTTCTTTATTTAACTTATGATTAAAGTAATTCTTTATTCTTTTGCCTAAGCTCCTCCCCAAAAATTAATTAACAGATGATATTAATAAATTTAATTTTAATTTTATTTTTATTATATTTATTAAATCGTTAAATTAGTTACTAAATTATGTAATTACTGTTCACTGTTTCCGAGATCGCGAAAGCTCGGCATAATAAAAGTTTATCATGACTGAAACTGGCATTTATTTGTTCATCCTATTAAATTATGTAAGGAAACATATATATACTGAAATCGTAATTATGATATGGAATGTACTGATGAGTCGCTTATACATCTAAAATGTGTGGACACAATCGTTACGTGACTTCCGACCAAGATCATACAACCGAGAGAACCAGGAATCTATCTTGTTATAGCGTTGATTAAATCAACTAGTTTTACTTTTAAAATGATTTTACTTCTATTTTATTTCTTCCTCCAAATACTAAATACTTTTCATTTTCGTTATCACATTTATTTGTGCTACATTTGTTACGTTCTAACTTCTTTTGCAATGGTGGAGACTGGTTGGAAGATAGAAGCAAACTAACTGCATCAAAGTACACTTTTCACCATCAAATTTATTGAAAAAGTAAACGGAAGAATATCTCCGGAAAAAGGAACCCATCGATGAAATTCATCTTCATAAATAAAACTTCGATAACCTTAAAAGTTTAATGCTTTTTAAGTGATGCAACTTCTCTTGCACTTTACTGGGCTCAAACATGGGCAATAACATGCAAAAAACACTCTTTGTCTACCATGAGAGTCCCTTTTTCTACAGTCCAGAAAGACGGCGACAATTTCCACAATTACCACACTCCGGGAGTCTAGACCAGCAAGATTATGCGGGGCTTCCCGGATTATATCTAGCCCATTACGTGGTATCAACATTTTTATTACAATTATTATTGTGCGGTGTATTTTTGACTTTAGTGTCACTCCTTTTCTGGTAAAAAAAAAAGGTTCAGTTGGTCTTCGAGGTAACTGCGACCCAACAAGGACGAGTATTTCATCATCATTCATTTTCCCACGCCCCCACATACACCTTCCCAACTGGAAGCTCCCATGGAACCATTCAAACTTTTACCCCTCAGTTTATGGTTGCGCCACTAAGTCTGCATGAACTTTTCTTTTCACAAACGTGATAGGTCGGGGAAAATCTTCTTTCAATGAGTGCGCTGCTGGTTAAATTTAAAGTTGGTAAAATTAATCTATTTGTTTCCGATTCAAGTGAACAATATTTATGAATATTTCTCAGCAAGTTAACACAACTCAGCCATTGACAGTTTAGCTACAGAAGTCTTTGTTTCCCCTTACAAAGTCTTACTTCTTTACAACCGTATTTTCATTTTCAAGTGACTTATTTAAAACTCTGTTTACCTACTTAAGCACGTCTGATAAGTGAAATAAGAAAACTCTATTATGTCTTGTGAAAACAGAACGCATTCATTAAATCAGTGAGTCAGTTGGCTGCTAGAGTGATTCAAATGCATCAGTTCTTTTTTCTACTCCCCTACATTATTGTACTCAGGAAGAAGAGAGGGAAGAACAAATGTAGGAAGGAGCTGAAGGTAAAAATGTTGTTAATACCTCGAAGAGGGTGGAAATAGGGTTTTCATCCCTTCTAAGTGTGCTGGCATAGAATACGAATGTTGTATTACCGAGAGCAAGTGTTCATCCCTCCGGGTTGGCCTAAGTAAAGGCGGTGGGACGCAGTACGCGGGACTACGGTTTGTATAAGATCTTATTGTACGTTTCGTTATCTTTTTTTCTTTCTTTCTGCCTTCGTTGAGTAACTGGAGGGGATAAAGCAGCCGGTCCCTACTTAAACATTTATGTTGGAAACTGTATTCTCCTTTACCATTTTTCTCGATCCGTTGTGGTTGAGAGAGATGGTTTTATCGTATAGTTTGGTCGCTCATTTTTAATGGACCCAACACTACAGCCCTGAGGGCCACTCACCATTCATTAGGTTCCATCAACAAGTATTTACACCCTTACTAGGTCATTTCTATTTCATCTCCAAGAACTTGAAACAGTGATATTTATATATAATTTTACCTGCTAGAGAGCCTTTATTACAAACGTAGGTTTCATTATAACAGCGACAGGCTCTATTTCTTCGCACTCGCCTGTTTTATCCTTAAGGGATGTTTTAGACCGGCCCTTGATTTAGGAGCGATATCTTTTCATTATTTATTTATTTTTAATTAAATAAAAAATACTGTAGGCCATAACAGATTCACAGGTGGGCATCGCTTACAAAAGAGCATCTCAAGGCACCAGATTGTCTGAGGATAACAACGGAACTTTAAAACTAGTGCAATTACTTTCTACAATTTATAGATTTTGAACCCATTACAAAAATTTCTTCTAATTACTTTAATATGCGAGAGGACCCGGAAGATGTGGACGCCTTCTATCCTATGCTGTGCCTTGGAGGGAACTGGTCGTTCCTTCATTGTATAGGCAAAGTGGAAATCACTACTGTTCTTTAAAAGCAAAAATGCGGATAGAGAAGTTCTCCCTTGACTCCATCTTCATTAAGATGATAATTCAGAAGATAGCAGAAATAATGGAGAGGATGTGCACAGCAAGTACTGCGGCTAAAGAAAGATGTCTTGGACGCTGTCAGAGTGAGCCATGAGTGAAGACGAATCCTTACGAGTTCAGTAAGGATCTGGCCAAATATGAACACTTCCTTCTTCAGTAACAAGAGAAAGGAAATGTACATTTTATTTTAAATAGACAATCTTTTATGCCCCTAAAAATAAAAGTAGAACCGAATAACATAAATCAAATTAGTAATTATTCATGAATCTGGAGACAATCTTATTAAAATTTGAATAATGTAAGAACATGTTGCTTACATAATGTACAATCTAGTCAGGAACAATGTAATTCGGCTTAGAAAAAAATAATGAAATATGTATGGACCGAAGGATAGCAGAAAAACCCATGATAGTTCTCCAAACCTCTTCCTCTTCACCACGCTTATTAAAGTAACGAAGAGAGCGAATATTTGTTCAATGTGTCTTTATATACGGAGCAGCCATAGATAGACATCTTGCAGCAATGGCTTCAGTTCCAACTGTCCCACAACTAATTCTGTTGTTTACAGACATTATCAGCCAATTATTAAGTAGTCGGCACGCATTAAGTTTTTCTTTATTACCATCTTTTCTGCAAAAGTTGGTAAAAGGAAAACAAAAAACTTACGATAAAGACAAAACTCATGGACAGACTTCCAGAACAAAAATACACACTCACACACACGCACCAACTTTTTCAAGGTTTTTGTAGAAATGTTGTTTTATAGATGACAGAGAAGGGTCGGATGTTTTGATAAGGGATGGACTAGGGATGGTGAGGGGTCTGCTGGACAAGATAACGTCAATAAAGTCCTTGTACGAGTAGAGATGGGAATATCTTGGCAAGAACTGAAGGAGGAAAAGACATATATACTATCAAGATGTGGCTAGCTGATTTATGCGGCCAAGTTATGTCCGAGACTTTGTGCAGTATACAACAGAATAGTGATGACTAAAATGGGAGAAATGTCAGGAGGGGATCATAAAATCTGGATCTCTTATTAAAACTGTTTTCAATTATTCATTCTTTTTTTTTTTTTAAAGAAATGTTAAAGCCGAATTTTAATTTTTTTTTTTTAAATAAAATTATTTAATCAAAAACTTATTTTCAGTTACAGGGATATTTGACATTAACGCAATTCGAAAATACGTTCGCTTGAGAAAACACCGATTTATATATCTCTGCACATCATAATTAATCCTCAAATGGTATAAAAAGGTATTTGTAAGCAAAATGTAGAAATGGTCTATTGTTCAAGAGAACCGCAATCAAAATTCAGCATGCCTTTCATTCCTTGACTCTTTTCGAGATTTTGTAATCGTTGTTGGAGCAAGATCCTCTTTGGTTGCAATGACATCAGGGAGCACTAGCCAGCTCTTTCCTACGGTATCCCTAGTATCTTAAAACGTATTGAAAAGCAACGGTTGGTAGTTCAGAGTAAAGTGATCACTGACTGCAGGCAAAGTCGCTCTTCCTAGAACTACCCTAGAGGAGCTGGGTGAGAGCTTTCATCAACAGGAGGCCCCATAAGAAGAGAGCTGAATCTATTTATCTATTTTAAGATCTATTTTGGTCGTAATGCGATACATATTAAAGAAAAATCAAGACATCAAACAGTTGATTGTACATTTCCACAAAACCTCAGCTTTAGTGAAACGTCGTAGAATTCAATGATAACCAAAAATGATTGCACTAAACACATATAAACTGTTCGGCGTGTCACAAGATTGAAAGTTAGAATTGGCTGAAGAATACTGCTGTAAAAGACAAAGAAGAGTCGGACATTTCGGCGTTGAATTCAAACTTTTTAAAATAAATGTTATGTTTCGAAGAAATATTAAGCTTGAACTTTCTTAGATCTTCGAGACGACACGTGCGAGTAATAACACGTGCGAAAGTATCATTTAATTAAACAAAAGTATAAAGAAATTGTTCAGATTACATTCTTATACATCAGCCTATATTTATAAGGAAACTGGTAATGCACACACTTGTTTACTTGAAATGCCCCATAATTATTTATATTAAATATTTTTCTTTTTTTTTGTTCCCTGAGATGTAAGTGTAAGTAAAAGTAAAGTAAAATAAAGTAATCGCCTATTTTTTCAGGCGGGGCTTTACGTCCAACTACCAATTAGGTGTCGTGGACGGAGGCGACTAGCAAACATACTTTACTGTAAATTTCTTGTGTTAACCATTAAATAAAATCCAAGGCCTAAGACCGGGAATCGAACCCAGTACCACAATACATATTAGCTTCGCAGGTCTCCCTGAGATGTCAATTATCTTAGTTTTTAATTTTAGCCATATTTTACTAAATAATATTAATGATTGGACTAGGAGTTTCCTGAGGGCTAGAGAATAGAGAGGATAAAGTACATTAACGGCTTGACGTGGAAGGCCGCATATTGCCCGAATGTCCAGTTTACAAGGATCTTTTTTTTTTTTTTTTTTGGATCATTTGATTACTTCCTCCACAAAGTAATCTTTACTTTGAGAGTATTCAGTAAGGATTGGAAGAGGCGTTGCCTAGTAACAAGTATACACTTCCTTTCAGTACCAGCAATACCACCTGCGACCAGTAGTCATTTGGAACTCATTGTTAGTAATCATTTTCCAGACTTCTATTATGGGGCAGAACTGAGCACACTCTCGATATTTTATCGACTACAGAAAGCAGCACTGAGGTAATATGCGCGACGGGTTTATTCTTAAAGAGCTTCCAATTTTAACCATTTCGAACCTCTATTTGAGTAGAACAGAATATGACGAGCCGAATAGATGAGTTGGGTACAGTTTAGTCCAAAATGGAGAATCGTCTGCGCAATGCCAATAATTAGAGCATTACATAATTAATTTTTTTGTATAGTTAATTTAGTTTATTTTAAAAAAGTTAAAATAAACAAAGATCAATAAAAATAATTTAATAAAAAGTATAAACATAATGGAAATCTCTTTAAAATAACAATAACCAGGACGGAAAAGAGACAGAAGTTGGCGATGCAGCGGCAGGGGAATACTACACCTTGAGGAATACAAAAAATAACCTCAAAATTATATTTCGAAAACTCTTGAACGTCTGGTAGAGCCACTGGTAGAGCCACTGGTAGAGCCACTCAGTGACCGTAAAATTAAACCCCCAATAGCCAATAGAAACATATTAGGCCGTTAAAACGCTTCAATGATAAAATCCCATTAAAACTAATGTAATGAATACAAAATCTGGATTTTATGATACAATTTCTCAATTGATAAAGGAATATAAAATTTTCGAAACTATTTTAAAACGTTCCTTATAGTTCCCCTAATTGTTTCCCATGAATGCATTAAGAGAATTTAATCATGGATAATAAATCGTACGAAGTACCTGCGGACAAGGGTCTCTTAGAGTATCACCACATACCAGCCAGACATTCTGTCCATTCCAAATAAGACTAAAAAACTAGTGAAAAAAAAATAGAAATAAACAAACCAACATCTGTCCTGGAGACCTTCCATTTTTTATAAGACTGAGCCTCTTTAGGTAGAAATATATTTCAATTTCGTCACCAAAAATGTTTCTCCTCTTAGAAACTTTTCTAATTAACTTTACGTCGTTTAAATAAATTACAAAACTAGCTACTGATTAATTAATAAAGTTAACTTCATTTGTAAAATGATTTATAAAGTTAAAACATTCATTTTCGCATTATTTATATCACTGACAGGCTCACATATGTTTAATGTGATTTCTAAAGAGATGTACTGAAATACCAAACAGCTTCCAACGTAGAAACCACCTGAAAATGAATGTTAACCAATATTCTCCGCTGATTTCATCGAGCCACTTTCTGCTGTTGCAGAGCACTCTAAAATCTTCAAACAGCGAGCTAAAAATGTATGTGGTATGAAAACGCTTCAGAGGTCTGTAACTATATGATGGCCTCCATTACACCTCCATTATGGGACGAAAAAATGTTTTTTTTATAAAAAAAGAAACAGATCTTCGTAAGCTCAACAATTCGTAGCGAGTGTTTTAAAGTTACAAGAGCGAGCTGAATAAAAGGGTTGGGCTAGTTTTTGTTTTTATTTTCGAAAATTGAACCTTTTCACTAGCGAATTATTGTTATCACTTTAGATTTCCTCTTCTGCCCAAAAATACGAATAAAATTCCAAATCCAACTTTCAGACACGCCAGGATTGTCCGGATAGACGTTCATTACTCCCTACTAGAAAAATTAAATTACCTCCAAAAATATAGAATAGTTTGACAATTAGCTTGGCCTTACTACCGATCAATGAAACGTGTTTTCATTCAATGAAGCAAGTAACTTCTTTTGAGCTGTAAAACCGGTTTCGGACCTTTGTCCGGCGATAATTGCTACAAACAAATCTGTATAGAGCCTATTGCACTGCAATTTAACACATATCGATCAATAATTCTATTTAAAACTTTAGCAGTAGGAGATCTTGGCCAAATAATGATTTTTCGCCACTTATCAAAGTATTCATTCTACAGTCCCGTATTGCATCCATACTCATTATGGATACAAAAAGCAAACAGTACATTCACATGCAAAGATATTATGAGCACATCTACTGAGTTGTACATAACACACGTGTATATATCCATTTTACGGGCTACGGTAACCGAGCGGTTAGAGGCGAGACCTGCAAAGTTAATATGTACTGCTGGTGCTGGGTTTGAATTCCAGTCTACGCCTTGGATTTTATTTAACGCTTAATGTAAAAAGTTTGTAGTAAAGTATTTTTGCTAGTCACCTCCGTCCACGACACCTAATTGATAGTTGGACGAAAAAACCCGCCTGGAAAGTATCTCATTTGTACAGGTAAACTAAAAGCAAAATTTGTAAATGAATAATTAAGAACTATTTACAATGAATAAACACTAAACGAACAGAGAGAACGAATGAAAGCAAAAGCTAACTAACTTCCTGTAATTTCTATTTAACACAAATAAAGCGCTCTAAATAGAGTGTCTTTATTTACCGGCAGAGACACAAAACTGATCTAGTTAACGCCAATTTTTGCCGTTTAAATACTAAATCAAATCACATCTTTCTAATATCTACTTACTGACATACCGCACTCTAAACTCAACCATAATCGAACATTTGGTTACAAATGAAAAAAAACTTCTACCTCAGACCTTTTGAGCATGGAACATAACATATTCAGCCCTTACTGAAATTAAAATGTTATATTGGAACCCTTATTTTAAAAATATTCCTCATCAAACTATTACTATCAGATATACAGGGTGTATACGGAGGAGTGGTCGAAACTTCCGGAGGTGATTCAGTAGCTCAAATGCAACAAAAAATATTCTCTTCACTTTGGCCCGATTCTCAATAGTGTCCGAGATATTTGCATTTTTAACTTTTCCGTCGATGTTCGCGTTTTTCGCCATAAAAACGGCCGTAACTTTTCTATCCTTTATCCTACAACAAATCTGCTTATTCCAAACGAAAGAGCATTAAATATCCTATAAATTTGCTTGGTACAGAGCCTCAAAACGATTCTTATAACAATGAAATTTTTACTTGAATGTCTAAAAATTTCGTTCTCGATGATTTCTGTTAAAATTTTCAACTGCATTTATTCAATGGTTAATGAATCAAGGAATCACATAATTTCAGAAAAAGTTGCGCATTTATTCAGCTTCAAGATCATATGGATTTTTTTGGTTTTTAATAAAACCCTACCCCGAACAGAGGGGTGTAAATGCAGAAAACTGGGATTTTGCGAACTGACTTTTCATTACTAATTAGGCCGTTTTTATGGCGAAAAACGCGAATATCGACGGAAAAGTTAAAAATGCAAAGATCTTTAACACTATTGAGAATCGGGCCAAAGTGAAGAGAATATTTTTTGTTGCATTTGAGCTGCTGAATCACCTCCCGAAGTTTCGACCACTCCTCCGTGTACACCCTGTATATTCTGAGTACATAAGTAGATTGATACACAGTAATTATACTCGTATAATAATATTATTAAATCATTGGAGAACACTGTTCTTAATGTTAACCATAATTCCTAATATACATATATATAATATATATTTTTTTTAAAAAGTTCAGGTCGTTCGTATAATTAACTTTGGCGTTTTGAACGTTGTTTTACAACTTTCTATTGAAAGTTCACCTCTCTTTTCTGCAAGCTAAAATGTGTTACTCCTTTATAACTATTCCTTATGACCTTTTCTTTTAGGCACAGGTTTATGAAGTATGCATATTTTTTGTTCAATGTACTGTTTTATATAAATTTGCATTAAGTGTGCAATTTTCTGTATTTAAATAAGGCAGTTTATGCAACGCCAACAAGAGAGCAATTTTGTCTTTTTTACTTCTTCAAGGACTTGCACTTCCTTGACGGAGTGTTAAATGAATGAATTTTATTTATTGTACGGCTAAATTAGCTTTTAATGAATAATCCTGCTCAGCTTTGCCAAGAATAGATAATTTATTTTGATTATTATTGAGCCGAAATTATTCCGCTCACGACTCCTAAATGATAATTCTTGTCTGCTGATAATAATACTAACTCACAATGCAGCTTTAGTTGTAATAATCAGCGTAAAAATAACTTACTTTCCAAAAAGGAATCTTTAAGAAAACTATATTATAAAATAATATCTATACATATATTAATAAAGTATAAGGTGCATTTCATATGATAAACGTAGACAGAAATAAGCTAAAGTTAACCTTCCATAAGATAATACATAATGTGAGTATAAATTAAAATTAGTCACAATATATTTCTTGAAACAGTAATTACTTAATATACAAAGAGATACAAGAATTATATGTTACGTTTAATACGTTATAATGTGATATTGTTTGTAAGGTGAACGTGAGCCATATTGCATGCAGCATCTTTTCTAAATATATAATTGCCGTATCGGAAAGTGAGATTTCAGAAATGAATATAATTGGCCGCCTGTGGAGATGAAGGTGAATTAAAAGGAAACAATCTGGAGAGAAGAAGGAGCGTAGAACGATGATTACGAAAAGGACGAAAAGGGTCACTGAAAGAATCAGATATATAGACACATGGAGGTCACGGCCACCAAAATGAATGTCAGAAGGAAATTCAGCCGCATTGTTGAACTATAAATATAATCTTTGTTTACGAAACATTCTCTCCTTCAAAGGAGAGGTCATTAACTATGATTAGTAAATACTTTCACTCTTTACAATAAAATAATAAATACTCGTTTTCTTGATGAAACATGAAGATTAACCAAAAATTTGGTAAATCATTTCGAAAACGGCTAACAGTAATGTGAAGAAAAAAAGAGATATTTTGTAGACAAATTGGAGAATCCTAAGAGGCCGAATAGTCAACAGGGCTAGCTAGGACCATTAGGCCAAGCGACAATAATGGCTGTGCATTTTAAATTTCCACCTATTAACTTTGTTTGGAGTGTCAACAATGGATGATGACCACTTCAGTATTATTATTGATGGGAGTGTTATCACCGAAAAAAATTCCCTTTTTGAGCCTCATAGGAGGTTCTAACATCACGAAGAGATTTATGCTTCTTCCCCTATCATAGAGTGTAGAGTCACCTTCTTTGCCATATTTCGAAATGATACCACGAGGTTTCTAGTTCTTTGCATTACACAAATAAAGCTATTCAACTTGGTGCATAAGAAACAAAAAGCAAATCCGACAAAAGAGAACCACCAATATAATACATAATAAAATAATCTCTTTATTGAACAAAATATCAACAAAGGCTGTTAGTTTGACGAGTGCCGAGAGCGATTCTTTTTTAAGAATGATAAATATCTTGAATCTAACAAAAGGGATAATCCAGTTCACGGGATTATACTCGGTTTGCGAACCGAATGTAAACTCTTTTTATTATCATTAAATCAAAAATCGAAGTAAAATAAGGACAAAACCTTAAAATTTAATCAGTTAGGTTAAAAATTGAAACAATTATTGCTTGTAAGATTCTTTGCAGGGCTTAAGGTCTAAACGAAATCTCACTTTAAACAACAAATAAATAACCTCAAGTTACATAATTTTTTAAAATAACTACAAAACCTTTCGATAAAAAAAGGGGAGCACAGAAAAAAACCTGGCGTCAGCTTCATTAACAAAACAGAACTCCGACTTCTTACTTCTTCCTTTTTGCCCCTGAAGCTAACAAGCAGTGTAGAACTGTGGAGAGAAGAAATAACTTTTACTATTATTATATTGTCACCAGACACATGGTAAGAATTAACAAAGTGACACACATATTTTTCAACACTACGTAACAAACTCAAATTGGAAGGGACCACTGTTGTGTTGATCCTGTGGTTGATTTGGTGATGCTTAGCCGAGGGAGGTACTTCGCTTCTACAATTAGTTTGGGCCCAACAAACCTCAGCTACTCAAACTCTTGATTATTAACGTCAATCAAGTGTTGATGACTCATTTACCACGTGGCTAGACAACTAAGGTCGCCTACTAGGGCCATCCTTATCATCACTCAATATTTTTTATTTTACTTTTTTAAACATTATTTTTAGCTTCTCATTATGAACCACCATAAAAGTATATTTTTTGTTTTTAACGACAATTTTATTCCAAAAAAAAATGAAGAATGAAGTCTCGCCAAGGTACAAACTAGCCACAAAAAACTATGATCTGACTGGAATCCTACATAGGAAAACGCAAAGTATAAATATTGCTGATATACCTAAATAATATTAATTTATAAATAAATTGCCTGACTTCCTTCTATGAATTTATAAATAAGAAAATAATGTTTATTTTAAGGAAGACTCCCTAAGTTTGGAGAAAATCTGGCCTCCTTATCAGAAACCATTTTTTTTTAACCTACTCCTTCAAGGTCAATGGCTACTTCGGCCATACGACATCTGGATATCAAAAACCCAGGCAGTTTGGATAAACAAAGCGAAACTGCACTTCACATCGTACATCATAAGAGAAGCAGTAGTAGAAAAGCGCAACTAGTCAAGTGTCCAATGCATTAATTTTGGCCCAATACCTCATAAACTTATTTGGATAACAATTCATGTAAACTTCTCGTTTTGGTCTTATCGGTTGACGATTTCTGTCTTGATTAATCAAATTTCATTTAATTTTTCGTATTTGATTTTTCTTGTTTATTTACTCGGCACATAACAATAGAAAATGAAAATATTTTTCCGTCAACTGGGCACCGCAAAACAAGTATTCCTTGGTGAAATTCATTTTAGTACAGAACTTAATTAGTCTATTATATAAAGACCGAAAAATAAAATGCTTTAAATTAAAAACAAGTTGTGTTGAAAGAGGAAAAGACATAGAATACTTGTAGCCGATTTCACAAGCTCAGCTATCTCGAGAGGCAGGCCACCTCCAAGGAAGATAATATCTGCAGTACATTCGACCGAAAGATGCGACTTTAGTTATAGAACCTTTAAGAAGCTAAACTATAGTCATTCTATAGTACCATTGTCCTATTGTCTCCTTCAAGTGCACCTAAGAGACTTCCCAGCACGATTGTGGTAATTAACTAATTTAAATGGCGCCCCTGCTCGTGACCATTTCACCTTCACCACAGCAGGACACGAAGAAATATCTAAGGTAAATCTCGGAAAACAAAAAGACCTTGCCGCACATTCTCGGATACACAATCACGAGCTTTATATACAACCAGCGCACTGTCCTTTTCTTCAGTTCTGTTCACTGGCGGTGCACCCACTCACTTATACATACAATATGCATTGTTATACAGAGAGATCCTTTCTCTCCCCAATGTTCTTCCTCCGTTGCAAATGATCTTCTTATAAATCCGATCGCTATCTACAATACTGGTTAGTCGGTAAGAAGGATTGAAACAGCTTCTTCCAGTACTAGAATGTCTTCATTATGAATAGTCTGAAGGCGGGGAAGTGGTAGGACTTTTATCTCATACATAGTAAACAGTTATTATTCCTTCGAAGTCCCAGAACTTATGTTGAAATTAAGACTTGGAATGGAATATAAAATAAAATAATGATAAAAGAAGAATAAGATTGTATTCCGAAGGAGACGAAAAGAGAGAAAAATACAAAAAATAACTCTAAAAGGAGGTAATTTCTTTGGTACTTTGAAATTATTAAAAAGAAGATTGATAGATAGGTGATTTTTTCCTCAGCTACTCGACTCTACTAAAGGAAACCAGGAGTTCCGTCACGAGAGAAATCACTATGTGGACCGGAGGAACTGGACTAATCTCTTCTTTAAAGTCCGCCATGCGTCTCAGACTAGAGACATCAATTGATTGCCAGTTTCACACCAGTGTTCTCACAGTGCAGACAACATTGTCTATTACCCGAAAATAAAAACTAAGGGTAGCGTTTCTGGATTTGAACACGAGAAGTCGAGCTATACGCTACCTACTGAGCTAATCCCTTATCTTCTAGAATTGATATAATTATCCCTAATCCTCGTCTGCTTGCCAGTAGAAGTATGTAGATAGAAATATAATTATTAATATAAAATCGGTAGAGTTCAATAATTAGATTATAAATATCCTGTACTGAGTTCAGAGTGCAAAGGTGGACATACAGTAAGTAATAAGAGAATGAGACTGGATGCATTAACCGGGATGATCAGTATTGTCGGCAATGAAGAGGCTTAGAGCACAGCTAGAAGTTAAAGTTAAGTATTACTGGAGATATTCCATATCGGGAGGTTCCAGAATCGGGTTTCATCGCCGTTACCAAAAGAAAACGCATTACCGAAATGGACGGCATGCCATCACTGGCAATAAGTTTGGAGAAATTAAAAGCGATGTAAAAGTGTGAGGTGATAATGACTCGCCTCCGAATTGGACCCACAAGACTGACAACGGAGATTGGAAGATTCGTCAACCACCATCCACTGGCCAATCATGCGGTGATGCCCTCATTATTAAACTAATGTTTCCAGACTGCATGTCTCATGCCCACTTAGGACGTCATATTTTCTGCCCCAAACTCCAGCTATCTTGAAACTATATTTTCCTTAAAACCACTATAACACCTCTATAACATGAATTAACTGACTGGATTTTATATAAGGCACGTTTAACTGCAAGTGGCCTTAAATTAATATGAAAAAGACTTTTAATAATCTTCACCACCCCCAAATAGGCTATTTTCCAAGATCTATTCTTTAGGAATCAAGGGACCTCGAACATCTAAAAGTTGAGGTAGTAATCCTAACTTTAACATACAAAAGATCTAAGGCGGTATGAACATGAAGATTGACATCTTACGTACAAGTGCATAAAAACAACAGAATGCAGTTCCAGTTAGGCCATTTTCTTAAAATTATGAATTCAAACATTACTTTGACCTCCCACAAAATTACATTGCTGATTAATAGAATAACAAGCCAACGTATACCTTAAGGGATGCACTTAAATTTTCTGTGCCAAACAACAGTAATCGAGTAACACTTTCGTAATCTGTAAACAAAGTTGTGTACTGTGGGAGCCATTTTTTCCGGATTGAGAGATTATCACCGCCTAAGTTACCGTTGGTTCCCAAGACGGTGCCCAAATGAACTATAAATTTTAGCACCTGCGATTCTAGCCTTTTAATATACTTTACCACCCATAAATAGGCTATTTTCCAAGATATATTCTTTAGGCATCAAGGGACCTCGAATATCTAAAAGTTGAGGTAGCAATCCTTACTTTGGGTAAAAAAGGTGTATTCTAGGAGAATCCTGCAGAATGCAGAATGTGAATTTAGCCAGACTCAAGATTAGACAAACATCAAAAGTCTTCTTTAACCAAAGATTATACAAAATAATATATACTCGTATATTCTAGTTATATATTTTTCAATATTTCTATAAAAATAAACAATAGTTAAATAGCGTATACTATTGTAAGAATTGAGAAATGGCAATTCTGAGGTAAACACTGTAGAAATAGACTTTAGTTAGGCACCTGTGTAAAAGGGCCGCACTAACCTTTACTGGTATGTGGTGGCCACCTGTAATTCTCACACAGCCTAGGGTCCTTTCAAATGACAGCCCCCTATCTGTTGTCCCTTCGGCCTTAATTAATGGGTTCCTGCACCAGAGGCACATATCCTCCCTGGCCCTTCTTCTCTACAGCTCTAGCCAATTACACTCTTTACTCCCAAAGTTAACGCTTATCTTTGACGTGTCTCATTAAAATTCGCAACGGTCCAGGAGCAGCGCGCGATACACTCTCTTACATATCCTGGTCAGCCACATCTCTGTAAATATGTTTTTTTCTCCCCCTAGTGTGGTCTGCAGAATATGTAATACGCTGGACTTTTTTTTTATTCTAACACCATGGCGCGATAAACGAGATGATATCTTTCACAGGGGGCCAGACAATGTATACAATTTTTGTAATCTTTGTTTCATGCAATAAAGTTTAATCTAATTTTGTTAAACCCATACATATTTTTATTGAATAAGCTTTTTATCGAGCTATTATTTCCATAAACTTCCATTAAAACATTAATTCCTGTATGCTCCTCAAAAATTTAAGTCATGCTCCCAAATATGATCATTCCAACTTTCTGTAAAAGTATTCTAACTTGATTACTTATACAGGGTGTATACGGAGGAGTGGTCAAAACTTCAGGAGGTGATTCAGCAGCTCAAATGCAACAAAACTTATTCTCTTCACTTTGGCCCGATTCTCAATAGTGTCCGAGATATTTGATTTTTATCTTTTCCGTCGATATTCGCGTTTTTCACCATAAAAACGGTCGAAACTTTTCTATCCTTTATCCTACCTATCGTTTGGAATAAGCAGATTTGTTGTAGAATAGAGGAAAGAAAAGTTGCGACCGTTTTTATGGTGAAAAACGCGAATATCGACGGAAAACATAAAAATGCAAATTTCTTGGACACTATTGAGAATCGGGCCAATGTGAAGAGAATATTTTTTGTTGCATTTCAGCTGCTGAATCACCACCCGAAGTTTCGACCACTCCTCCGTATACACCCTGTATAAGGAACGTTTAACTGAAAGTGGCCTTAAAACAGAGTATGAACTGGATGCCTTTTTAACATTAACATCCCAATACAAATATTATGAATGAAAATTACACTATTGCATTAACAAATAACTAATAACATTAGAGGAAGGGAATAGGTCAGTTATGGTGCACTGGACTCAAAATGCGGAGATCTAGAGTTTGCGATTCCCGCCGACTGCCATTAGATAGTCTCTTGTTAGAGTACTTGCAGTTAGGTAATGGAAAGGATTTTCTGTAACGAGAGGAGACTAAGGTGGGGCTTAAACAAATTTATACAAACTGTAAGAAGGAAAAGAATTGATTACAGGTAGTGTAAACAGGACTAGGAATCCTTTGGATTGAATTTTCTCCATTCCGGTAAAGTGAGAGCAATCTACTGCAAGAGATTGCTGACCGGGGAACGTTAATACAATTTATAAACAGAGAGCCCAATCCTGTGGGCGACAGTGCAGCCTAGTCTACAGCTTCGAGCGTCCAGGTCATTAGATATTGATGCGGCTTAAATTTAAACAAAGCAATAACATTATCCCAGAAATGCAATATGAAATTTAATGAATTTATGATACAAACGAGCAAAATTTCGGTAGTGTAAATCATTTGAAGGAATTGGAAGCCCACCTTCTCGTCCCCTATTTAAAAACGTCAATGTAAATTCAGTAAATTATTTTTAGTTTTAATAAAAACAACTTTGGTCTTAGTGACGAATCATTTCTACATCACGATTGTCAACTTTAAGGGCTACGAAAACTTGGCTGAGCTCTATTTCTTATTGGTTAAAAAATAATAAATACAGCTGGCATAAATCAATCATACAACAGCACCTTATATCTTGAAATAATTAGGTAAGTTAGGTACTACTACAGGAGGTTTAGGTTTTTTAAGTACAAGCATAAAATAAAAGGAACTTGGTGGTTTAAATGCAGTAACATCTCAAGTACATTTTAATTAGTATTTTTTCGTAAAAAAGAGCAATTGAGAGAAATATAATTTAGTATTCATCACTGGAAATGAATCCGCCCTAGAGTACACAAGAAGAAATGGGGAGGAGCACTGAAACAGCCAAGTGGCCTTTAATTAATTAATGTAATGAAAACAATATATACATATATATATTGGAGCTCTAATTGGCTTCATTCTTATACATTTTTTTATTAGAGTACCGATTCATAATTTTAATATTACTCTATTTAACTTCAGGACTCTCTGAAGCCTTTTAGTTAAATATTGGGGATAACATTCAAGATGTAGCTAGCACTATGAAAGGTACAAAGATATAAATAAAATGAAGATAACAGAGAAACAACATTGTTTATAAAATAACAGCATTGTTTAGTTGTAAAGAATATGGTGCAGGCAAAGTGTGTGACTAGGGTTGCCCGTGTGGGCGTCATGGCGCTTGAGTGAGAGAGAGCTAACCAGGTTAGGCGAGAGGTTCACCGTCCAATATACACACACTCTCCTGCGCACTTGAAGAACACCTAAGCAGACAGAACAACGTGGAAGCCCGTTAGCAGAAGTGTCGACATGTAAAGAGTTGGGACATGCAAGAGGTCGCCAAGCTACTACTATGGTGGGTACAAGGCCAGGGTGAAGGAGAAAACCACCGCCCTCTAGTGACACTTATACCAAGATGTCCCGGTTTGGAACATGATAATATGGAGTAGACCGACAAATATTTTCCTCTATCTAAAGGAAAATGAATTTCCATTTCTCTTCTCAACATCTTCTCTCGCATATCCTCCAAAATGTGCTTCTCTAGATCTTGAAGACCTTATTTTTAAATGATTCCCATCCATTCTTGACTGCTAGAGTGTAAAAACGGAATTTTTTTTTTTTTTAAACAGTCCAAAAATATCTTTCATTTTATCCGCCTTATCACGATTACTTTTTAATGTTTCTGACCAGTTTTGGATTATTTTCACCCACCTTCAAAGCTTGATTCATCAGCTTAATTTGACTTCCACATGTTCCGCTCATACACTACACTTATTTACTAATTACAGTAGATTTACTTAATTACAGTAGATTGCATGGTAAGTGTGCGTAAATGTAGTTAAAATGTTAGTAAACAGTAATAACATAATTATTGTAAAACGTGGTAATAAAGTTAATGAAAACTGGTTCTTATTAAAGAGCTCTCTATGTTTGGACAGTAAATTTAAGTGTTGGTATGATAAAGCTGGTGATATCCTTCAACGAAGTAAAACAGAACTGGCAAAACTGAATTACCTATAGTTCTAATAATATAGAAATTGCAGTTCACTATTCTAGGCTGAAATTTGTTGAGCAACTAACTATGAACGATATATGCATCCACTTCGAAATGCCCATACAGATCTTGTTAAACTCGACCAGAGGTGCTTCAGCTTCTCACCTGGAAATTAGCCACATTTCAGCATAGTGGCTTGACGAGGGTTTACTTCTTGGAGTCCATATCCTTTGAATGAGTTCGTAGAGCAAAGAGAACTAGGTTTTCATGAAGCTTGTACTCATCTCCGAACCCTAGCGAGTATTATTGATCTCTACCACAGATTATTGCCTCTAATTAAAAGATTGCAATGTAAAATATTGTAATGAGATTTATGATTAAAATTTAGTTAATTTTTTAAAGGTGTAGCTAAGTTCTCAAACATGGACATTGCATAATGTAGGTAGAGAATTAATTACATAAAATGCAAGGATTTCATTCTCTGCCGCTAACACAAAGACTAGGAATAAATTTTAGTTTTTGTAAGTGTAAAAAACAAACAATCAACAAGTATTTTAGAAAAGAAATAGGTTTTGTGATGATATTTTTAATAAAGTTTGTTTTGAGTTGTAATTCTTTAACAAAGAGAAGAACAAGAAATACAACAATCCAATTCTCTGACCACAAAAACAAAAAAGAAACAAGAAATGATACCTGGAACAGGAATCAGACCTACATATAAATAATAAGTTCGGCAGCCACACAGACAAAGAAGGGACATAGGACTACCTGGGAAAATAATGGCCACATCTCAGGAGACCAATAATTTGTAGCAATCGTTTTCTTTCCTTCCTTTCATCTTCTACTAATGGACATGTGCTCCTCAATTAGTTCAAAGAAAAGAAGACGTAAAAGGGGAAAGTTACTGGTAATCAATGCACTGGGACAATAAAATACAACTAAAATAAGTAATATTAGGAAATTGTGCACTTATTTGGATTACTGACCCTTTTATGACCCTCTTATGGCATAAGACTTGAGCTGGGTGTGTAGGTATTAGAACCTGGAAATGACTGGGCCTCCTTCAGGAATAATGGCGCCCCTGCGGGTATTCCGGTTAAGAAAAACATTTACAGGAACTTAGAAAACTCTCATAGTGTTAGCAGAGAGGTAGGTTAATGTTGCATTTAGTTAGGTTAGGCCAACCTACAACCACTGTAGATCACCTAGCACACAATATGAGTTCGGAAAGAATAAGGTAAATCTACGAGCTTAAATTTGCAGGGGTCACCAAAACTTCTATTTATGAATAACAATAATAGTATTTATTGGGTTTACAGACTGCCTCCCGGTCAACGACCATCGGGTTTTTTTATGAATATACAGGGTGTCCCAAGCTATATGGATATCGACTTTTTCTCGGAAACTAAGATAGCTAGAAAAAAACTAAAAAATACGTGTTCCTTTAGTTTTTTGTTAGGAATCCAAATTTACTTTGTAAATTTTTTTCGGTGCCTCCAGAAGCGAAATACGGGCACCAACTTCATTTTTTCAAATGGGAAGGTGGGTGCGGTTTTTATTTCAGCAATAGATTCCTCTATTTTTTTTAAAGTAAAATTTACTTGAACGGTTTTTTTCTGTGAGCGATATTTTAGAAGTTATGAATGAAAACATGATTCTTATAAGAAATGACAAAATGATAATATTTTAACGGTTTTTTGATTAAATAAGAAGAAAAGTACTATTTTATTATAAATTTTACTCCTCATTAATGTTACAGATCATGCTCGAAATGGCGTCCACCATTAGAGATGCATAGACATGCACTTTCCTGCCAATTACCCCTTACTGCCAAAGAAATAGATTCGGCTCTAACCGAGTTACAGGTATCTATTATTCTCTGCTTTAGTTCATCTAAAGATGCAATCCCGGCTTGATTCTGATGCACCTAGATTTAGCAATGCTTTTAGATAAGCAGAAATAAGGAAAGAAAGAAAAAAGTTATGAATAATCACCTTGTTTTTCAGGTATCCCCAAAGAAAATAGTCCATAGGTGTCTAATCCGGTGAACGAGGTGGCCACTGAATAGCCCCCGTGATGGATATAATACCATCAGGCATGTAAAGAGATATCTCGATAGGAAATTTGATGGGCGTGTTATATCGACATGGGAGGCGATTCAGTGGCCACCTCGTTCACCGGATTTGACACCTACGGACTATTTCCTTTGGGGATACCTGAAAAACAAGGTGATTATTCATAACTTTTTTCTTTCTTTCCTTACGAGGGTCGTTTGAAAAGTCCGTGCAAAAATAAAAACTGCTTAATTTTTTGGGGTAAACCTTTTTTATTTTTCAACATAGTCTCCTTTTAGGCTTATACACTTCGTCCAACGCTGCTCTAGTTTGTTGATCCCTTCCGAATAATAGGATTTGTCCAAGTCTGAAAAATAGCCATTCGTTTCTGCAATCACCTCCTCGTTTGAATAAAATCTTTTTCCCGCCAGCCATTTCCTCATATTGGGGAACAAATAGTAGTCCGAGGGAGCCAAGTCTGGAGAATAGGGGGGATGCAAAACGAGTTGGAACCCTATTTCCATTAATTTTGCGACCACAACTGCTGAGGTGTGAGCTGGTGCGTTGTAGTGATGGAAATGGACTTTTTTGTGGGCCAATCGTGGGCGTTTTTCTTGCAGCTCGGTTTTCAAACGGTCCAATAACGATGAATAATATGCACCTGTAATAGTTTTACCCTTTTCCAGATAGTCGATGAGGATTATTCCTTGCGAATCCCAAAAGACAGTCGCCATAATCTTTCTGGCCGAAGGAACGGTCTTCGCCTTTTTTGGCGCAGATTCCCCCTTGGTAACCCATTGTTTAGATTGTTCTTTGGTCTCAGGAGTGTAGTGATGTATCCATGTTTCATCCACAGTGACGAAACGACGCTTAATGTCCTGCGGATTCTTCTGGAACAGCTGCAAACCGTCCTTGCAACACTTCACACGATTTCGTTTTTGGTCAAGCGTGAGCAATCGCGGCACCCATCTTGCGGATAGCTTTGTCATGTCCAAATGTTGATGCAAAATATTATGTACCCGTTCATTCGAGATGCCCACAGCACTAGCAATCTCACGCACTTTCACTCTTCTGTCATCCATCACCATATCATGGATTTTATCAATGATTTCTGGAGTAGTAACCTCAACAGGGCGTCCAGAACGTTCAGCGTCACTTGTGCCCATATGGCCACTCCGAAAATTTTCAAACCACTTATAAACTGTTCTAAGGTGCAGAGTCACCATAATGTTTATCAAGCTTCTCTTTAGTCTCCTGAGGCGTTTGGCCTTTCATAAAGTAGTGTTTAATCAACACACGAAATTCTTTTTCGTCCATTTTTTGAAAATCACTCGACTTCCTCGATTCAAACGAATGCCAAACACAAAGAAATAGACCGATCTGGCTGAAACTTGGTGTATGTTCTTCCAAGAGATGCTACTAACTAAACATAACCTCGATACGCGCCAGTGGTGCTATCTCTCTGACTTTGCACGGACTTTTCAAACGACCCTCGTATTTCTGCTTATCTGAAAGCATTGCTAAAAATGATCTATCGCGTGCTCTTCTTTCTCTTTGATAACAAGTTAAAAAAATTGAAATATGATTAAAAATACCAGATTTTGAAATGGCCTAGCACCTTTAATTTTGAAAATATCGAATTGCGGTTTCCGGTTTCTTTCATTACTTTTTATACTCTTTAATACTGTGTATATGAAAATTGGGGTCAACTGCGAACCCTCACTTTTGGTCGCGCGTCAGCCGCGTATGCGGGCAGGAATCTAAAATCAAGTCACATATTCTGAAACTAGATGTGACGGGCAACAAATTTTTCCTCTACCATTTTTTGCTCAGATTAACTGTTTAAGCATGAAATGCATTTGAGCCGTCTTAAAATGAACACCCTGTATACACCCATTTTAACTAATTAACATTTTTTTAGCCTAGAATTTCCTTTACAGGATTTCAACCAATTTCTTCTGTTGAAACATGGGGTTGAGTCCACAGTGCTTAATAATATCGTTGATTTTGTGTGTATGAAGTGAAGACTTCGTATTTTTCTACATTTACAAAGGTTGCTGTATCAGTTTGATGATCAGAATATGACATCGAATTTTTTAAACACAGACTAACCACGGCTTAGTCAGCTGATTTTAATTTTTTTTAGTTTTCCGTAAAGAATGGGATTTTTTTTTTTACTTCTTTCGTAAAAAATAAAATAAAAATTGTTCACCATTTCTAGGCTTTAATGAGAACTTTGAATACATTTTTTAAAATAGTAAATAAATCGACCTAAAATGGGATGAATTAGTTCAGAAACACCAATATACAAATAAATAAAAGAATACAACACGAGATAAAAAAAAAGACTAAACACAAATACACAAGGAACTATTGGAACTAGAGGCAAGTGGACCTTTTTAACATTAAAAGAGCAACAAAAAACGTCTGTAGACAAATAAAAAACAATAATAATAAAAAAAGAATAAACCTACCCATAAAAAAAAAAAACTCGACTACCTAGGCTTCTGCATTATGGAATCGAAGAGGATTACCAATTAACATGGAAATGATCTCAGTAGCTAAGTAGAACCGGTTTCAATTGGGACACGCTGTTCGTATAGAAATAAAGGAAGAAAAATCTGGTCCAGCGCTTACAGATAAAGATCTGATGGTCAGGGTTTTAATTAGATCGATGCCCATGTCTCCATTAAAAAACATACTTCTAAACATGGAGTATATCCATATTACAGCTGTTTCCTCTAGCCTGTCCTTGATATCCGCTAGTAGTTACGAACGCGTTTCACTTCTGGCCAGTAAGCTGTGTGTTTACTTTGTTTAACTAATCTAGATAATTATCTTGAATGCATCTTAATTAGTTTGTAGCATTTCCATTAACTGAATATCCCCAACCTCCAACAATATCTTCATAAATTCATTCTTTTTTAAACATTTATAAATTTAGATTTTATTTGATGTTTTATACTTAAACAAGTTACGGAACTGTATAAGCTATTGATTGATTTGAATGGCTAATTCGCGGTTTACATAGCGATAATCTTGACATTCAGAGTATTATCTCAACAGGTAGTAATTACTTCTCATCTTTCGCTTTTCGCAACCAAGTTACATGGACTCTTCAGCTTCTTTTTCGAGATGGCACTTAGTCACGTCACACTACTATCTTTCTCGCTAATTCCTACCTCCTAAAATCTGGGACTGTAAATTGCTTAGGCTTCTTTGATGCTTCCATAAGCTCATGTCCTATGCTCTTATTCCTTTGTTCTTCTAAACAACGTTTTTCTCCGACTGTTTTCTTCCACTCAACAAAGTGTTGCACAGCAATTTGATAGTTTTACATTATCTTAAAACTAATAAAATCAAGAGATAATATTTAAAATATTCTTGAAGTTAACATCATTCAATTGGTGAAATTCATGAAGAAACAACAGGTAAACTATCAAAAGTCAGATTTGATATAGGGTATACTAATAAATGAACGAGGTGCGAAAAGCAAAGATATTTTGTGGAACTGGCTTAGATTCCCGGTCTAGGCCTTGGATTTTATTTAATGGTTAACAAAAGAAATTTACAGTAAAGAATGTTTGCTAATCGCCTCCGTCCACGACACCTAATTTAGTAGTTGGACTTAAAGCCTGGCTGAATAAATAGGAATTAAACAAAAAAAATTGGCACGTAAGCAACTAGTACAACAATTCTAAAGAATGTCATAGGAGCAGTTTTCAAGTAAATCGGAAAAATTGAAAAATCGACCCAGTAAATGGTGGTATTCCCGATTGATCGTTTTTACAAGATCCCTTGATCTAAAATGAAATAATAAATTTAAGTGATCTGTGGTTTTCCGTTTATTTTTCCGTTTAGTTATGGTAACCACGAACTAACATACAGACCAATTGGTAAAAAAAAAATTTTCGTAAGGAGAGGATCTGAAAACCATTCCAAAGAAAACTCAAAATTTAAAACCTGCCCGACACCTTAAGGAAATGTAAGAGTAAGCAATAACAATCTTATCACAAGGTCAGTAAGTCGAATTTGGTTTACACTATTTCTTGACACAAAATTGTCTACAGTTATATATTTGCAGATTAACCTTTTGGCTTGCTTTTTCTTATTCACTGTGTTGTATCATTTAACCAAAAAAAAGGGCTAAATGTCAACGCGGTAAATCGGAAATTCGAAAAAAAAGTTGTGGCTAAGATTGTTAATTTGTTAGCAAGCGTTTGACACTAGTTTTTAGTCATTTAAGAAAAAATCGGATATTCCAAAGGCAAGGGGTCACAACTCTGGTGAAAACTAAATAAATTTAAACCACTGCATTAAAAGAAATTCAATTACGAGTACATAAACAAATTCAACTAAAGGAACATTTTTTAAAAATTTATAGCAATGTACACATATGCAAAATACAGATCAATTGAAAAATTTAGCGTAGGCACTTTCAGTTACAGAATTATGTTTTGCTAACAAGGCGCCTATGTGGGTTGAAAATAATTTGTATTTTACTCGTTTCTATAATGCATTTGTTACAGTAAATAAATATTTTATTTATTTATAGCAAAATATATAATAATTTACAACAAAAGATTCAAAATAAAATAAAAAATACAAGAGGTTTCGCATTGGAAAAGAGATAACTATACTGGGTGATAAGACGAACAGCGTCCAGACACAACTCTGTGCGCTGCAGGTAAAAGGGGTAAAAAGAAGAAAATATTTATTGTTCTCTTTCCAGATAAAAAGCGAAACATTTATGAAATAAAGATAAATATAGTATAAATATTTTATTCTTATTGTGCCGTACGTATTGCTGCACTACCAACGGTCTAAAACTGAAATATCTTCAGACAACGCTCTACACCAGGGGTGTCAAACTCGCGGCCCGAGATGAACATTTCTGCGGCCCAGTCAAGACGAGGGTCGTTTGAAAAGTCCGTGCAAAAATAAAAACTACTTAATTTTTTAGGGTAAACTTTTTTTATTTTTTAACATAGTCTCCTTTTAGGCTTATACACTTCGTCCAACGCTGCTCTAGTTTGTTGATCCCTTCCGAATAATAGGATTTGCCCAAGTCTGAAAAATAGCCATTCGTTTCTGCAATCACCTCCTCGTTTGAATAAAATCTTTTTCCCGCCAGCCATTTCTTCATATTGGGGAACAAATAGTAGTCCGAGGGGGCCAAGTCTGGAGAATAGGGAGGATGTGAAACGAGTTGGAACCCTAATTCCATTAATTTTGCGACCAAGACTGCTGAGGTGTGAGCTGATGCGTTTTCGTGATGGAAAAGGACTTTTTTGTGGGCCAATCGTGGGCGTTTTTCTTGCAGCTCGGTTTTCAAACGGTCCAATAACGATGAATAATATGCACCTGTAATAGTTTTACCCTTTTCCAGATAGTCGATGAGGATTATTCCTTGCGAATCCCAAAAGACAGTCGCCATAATCTTTCCGGCCGAAGGAACGGTCTTCGCCTTTTTTGGCGCAGATTCCCCCTTGGTAACCCATTGTTTAGATTGTTCTTTGGTCTCAGGAGTGTACTGATGTATCCATGTTTCATCCACAGTGACGAAACGACGCTTAAAGTCCTGCGGATTCTTCTGGAACAGCTGCAAACCGTCCTTGCAACACTTCACACGATTTCGTTTTTGGTCAAGCGTGAGCAATCGCGGCACCCATCTTGCGGATAGCTTTGTCATGTCCAAATGTTGATGCAAAATATTATGTACCCGTTCATTCGAGATGCCCACAGCACTAGCAATCTCACGCACCTTCACTCTTCTGTCATCCATCACCATATCATGGATTTTATCAATGATTTCTGGAGTAGTAACCTCAACAGGGCGTCCAGAACGTTCAGCGTCACTTGTGCCCATATGGCCACTCCGAAAATTTTGAAACCACTTATAAACTGTTCTAATCGAAGGTGCAGAGTCATCATAATGTTTATCAAGCTTCTCTTTAGTCTCCTGAGGCGTTTTGCCTTTCATAAAGTAGTGTTTAATCAACACACGAAATTCTTTTTCGTACATTTTTTGAAAATCACTCGACTTCCTCGATTCAAACGAATGCCAAACACAAAGAAATAGACCGATCTGGCTGAAACTTGGTGTGTGTTCTTCCAAGAGATGCTACTAACTAAACATAACCTCGATACGCGCCAGTAGTGCTATCTCTCTGACTTTGCACGGACTTTTCAAACGACCTCGTATATCCGACGCAAAGTAAAAATAAAATAGAAATGTGAATTAGAAACGAAACCAGCATACAAGATTATAATAAACTTTATTTATAAACTATACGGATCATTTTAAATTGTACGCGTGAAAATGTAAAATTCTAGTTGGCTGAAATGGGGTCCATTTCACACTAAGCTATCAACGGCAAACTGCTACGCATCAGCTCAGCATCAGCATTATTTACATGTTTGGAAGTACTTATCAGTGCGAGCAATTATTTTCTGTTATGAATGGAAATAAATCTCCTGTCCGAAACTGTATTAATAACGTCCAAGTTGCGTCAATTTTGAAAGTAGTCTCGGCCAATAATTTCTCCCGAAATAGGAAAGATAGTATCAGAGAAGAGATGTCAAGTATCAGGACGTAAACAATAATTTAACTTTATAAATGTTTATTAAAATTTACTAGTCAAAATAAAAATATTTGTTTCTATGAACATTGATTTTTTTGTTTGAGCATTGTTTATTTGGCCCAAGTTAGCTTTTGAGTTTGACACCCCTGCTCTACACGGTGCTCGTAGAGGAGAGCTTCATTCTCACAACTGCAGCACCTAACAATATGCTTCAACCTGAAAGTAACCTCGCTTTGACCCGGCCACGTTATGATGTATTCTGATAATTGCAAATCTAATAATCTGTCAGCCTATGAACGGAGCAGAAAAGATTAGAACCATTTTAATGTAACAATTACCTAAGTTAGGAGAAATTAACCCAGGTCATTCCCTCAGATATTAAATAAACAGAAAATGAAGGGGAAGAAGAAAGGGGAAATAATGGAAGAAGTAAATGAATGCATTTTTTAAAAAGTCTTGAAACCTGTGAAATTTCTAAACGGCTAGCAAAACTGGCTTCCATTAGATTTACAAGTTATGGAAAATAAGCTAGAGCACAATATAGTGAAGCAGAGTTTTTTTTCAGGAAGAAAACTTAGCTGACCGCAGAGGGATTAATTACAAATCATAGGAAGAAAGAAGTTGAGTAAGATTTGCAATGGAATTTGGGATCTCTTTTGTAGGACTAGTACTGAATAGAAGGATAGTCCCAATTTTTTTAAATTGCTCACTTACTAAAGTTAACCTGAGTATCGAGTAATTTCAGAAATGAAATAGAACAGGTTATAAGTCAATTTAATGACGTTATAAAGAAACCGGAATATAATTACCCTTTGTTGTTTAAATTATTGTCTGCTTAGAAAACAGTACTCCGCACAAACGTCTGTAACAATAGTTATTTGAGCCTTTCACTGCACAAATCGATTAATTTCCCTTTTTTAAATACAGTGCAACCTCGATTAACCGGCCCTCGGTTAACCGGGATTCGGATTAACCAGGATCATGTTGAGTCATCATAAGAAAACTTGGATCGGCGCCGAAACAAAAGTTAATTTTCGGTCACGATAGGAAAATTTTTTGTCTTCCGATGTAACATAATTGTAGGCGTGATAGCAACTCTTTTATACTTGATTTCCAATTCAGTTGCTGAACTGATTGAATTTTTTCACGATAAGGACATTCCAACCAGGGACCAAGTTGTGCTTTTTAAATTGCGTACACTCATCAGAGAGTGCATCAGGATTGCCGTCCAAGATAGGAGTTGATCTCTGGGACGAAACAGTTATGTATTACTGTGTAATACTGTGTATTCGGTTTAACCGGGATTTCAGTTTTCCAGGGTGGGTATAGCCGGAGATCAACCCGGTTAATCGAGGTTGCACTGTATCTTAAATTTAAGTGTCAAAGCACTTGGTTCAGTCATAGGTTTTTATATTTGTAATAAATTTCCCAAATAATTTGGGTTTGTGCAAATTTGATTCTTCAGTCTTGACTCCAAATTGCGACTGATTGTTTCCCTACACTTTTATTATTAACTTTATACAAGAAATATACTATAATCACGCGTGACCTTTCAGAAGTATCGATGTATTAGATTCGCATGATCGAGAGCTCAGGCAATACTTTTTGATATTTCCGAAACAATATCTCTTGAGATTGAAATTGCACCCGATCAGTTACTAACAAACTTTTTTGGATGGTAATCTTTTAAGATAGTATTTTTTTTTTTAATACTACGACGTCGACAGGATGATATAAAACTTTGAAAATTTAAAAAAAAATGAAGTTTTAAAAAACTTGTAATTCAAGTGTAGAACAGCGAAGGTATTAATTCATAATGAAAAGAAAGTGGATTCGTGCTCCCCAACTGGATTCACCAATACAAAATTATCTTTTACAGGTTAAAAGGAATTTGCTGCTTTCGAAACTATTGACGGCTAAGTAATAAATATTCTTTAAAAAAAAAATAAAAACAACTTTAACGGGTGGAAAAGTCAAGACCTATGATTAAAGATCATAAGTTAGAATAGTGACGACGCTAAAGATATACTGTCATTATAAATATATGTCGATATTAGTTGTGCAGACTTGTAAATACCAAACGCCACGATGTGAATGACAGGCAGCTATGGATGTGGATACTTTATTTTTTCCATTTTTTTTTAACACTTGACTGAAATTTTTTTTAATTAAAAAAGATCTCCAATCTATACTATCTTAAAAGTTAATTCAGATTTAATTAAACTTTGTAAAACCGTTAACAGTTTAGCCAACATTTGGTAGAATAAAGTTGAAATCTGAGTTTTGATCACAAATTTGCTCTTCAAGAACGATTTATATACTCTCTCAATTACTCAACCTCGCTCTCTGTTCCTCACACACATACTCGTATTGGTGTGACCGAAGAAAGTATTTTCTCCTTTTTAAGGTCGATTGATTTTGGAAGTTAGTCCCAATGTTTGCTTTTTCTTGATAAACATGTGATATCACAGAGATTGGGTGAAGCTATGTTAGAATATATATTTAAGGATAACAACTAGACCTCCTACCACAAAACTAGTTTTAATCTATGAATACCATCAATGAATAAGTCTAATATCATGCTTTTGGGTTTTGATTTAATGACAACATGGTTATCAAGGTTCGAAAATTTCATTTAAATTGCCTATAAATACAAATTGAAATCTTGAACAGTTACACGATAAATTTAAATTGTGCAATTGCTGAACGAAGCCGTTTGATAATGTATCTTTGATAACTTGTTGGTTTCTATCTTATAAGATTTCTGTAAGTCGTTGATTTACTTTTTAAGGTACGGATACCTCAAGATCAAGAAAGTTTGGCTTTGCTGGGATAGTCAAGCATTGTCGAAAGCAAAGTTGCAGTAACCTCAATGCCAAAATTATATGAAATATTTTGAATTCGGTGTTAGCGAAGTGTTATAGTTGGTCTTCGATCCTTGTCTAGACAACCTAGAAAGAAAATTAGGTTTTAGGAAAATTTGGAACGTGAGGAAGTATTGTGGTGGCTAAATTAAATGTCCAGTCAACCATTCTAAAACTCAAAATAGAGACTAAAATTCCGGGCTGACCTGGTCACGTGTCTGTCTAGCGAATATAAAATTTAAGAATAGGAAGAGTTCAGGCAAATGTTATCACTTTCGGTTAATTTTTTTAAATATTAATTATGTTTAAATAAAACTTTTCTGTCGTAGGAAATCGATTTATCGATTTTTACGATTAATAAGTGATGAGCTCAAACGTGAAAGAAAAAGGAGTCGAATGGAGCTCATAGGGTACACTTTATAAACTTTCGTAAAGTTACTAGAACGTTTAATTAAAAAATCTATGCTTGAAAACAAAAAAAAAAGAATTATGATCACATTTAATTTTTGTTTAGCTTTGAGAGAACAGAAAACTAATAAAATCAAATTATAACTGCAGTTCAGAATGTTTTAGGGGATATGAGACCTTAATTGTGCTCAAAATGAGCGGTTACGCAAGCGGAAAAATGAAACAGTGACACTTCCTTCCATATCATCAACATGTATCGTATTTATACCTAATTCGCAAGCATTTAAAAAAACACAGTCCACTCGCAGTTTCACTTAATATGATTTTTTTTCGCGTCCTGAATCACTGCACGTTGTCATGGAACATTGCACCAGAACAAGCGACAAAAAAGCTAGAAATTACAGCTGTGTGAGTATCTTACTTTACATGTTTACTTACAAACTTTCTTACAGGTTACATTAACTCAGCTTCTTGCCCTATAATTACTCACCTGTAACAAAGAGAAAACAATAAAGTTAGAAGTAAATAAATTAGGAGTTTAGGTTAGCAAAACACTTGTAAACAAGGCAGATGTTTTCTTCAGGTTTGTAGATTAACAAACTTGCGGTGAACTTCCATTAAATAATAATTAATGATGATAGTTTTTACAAGAGGAAAATCGCGTAATATTTCATAAAGGTTTTCAAGAGAAAATTGATTGCTTGGAATATTTAAAAGGCTATTCATATTTACACCACATAATTCGATGGCATGAAGGGTAAATAATTCTCCGCATAGGAGTCGAGGGAATCATATTATTGAAGCTGTAGAGTACATAAATGCAATAGGGTCGTATAGTAGAGGCTTTGTATGAAATGACCAGTTTCAGTGTCCTGGGCGGGACTTTCAATGAACATGACGCTTTATTTGGCTGGCTTTAACAAATATCGTTCGATCTGGGTTAGACAGGAGGAACGGATAGAGAGCCGAGATGCGTGGAAGAGAGAGAGAGACAGAAGACTGAAATATTTTCGGTGGAACGAGGATTTCACATAAGGGTTCGGGGATAGATTAGAGCAGGAAGTGAACGAGTAAATGAGTGCAAGGGTAGGGTAATAAATTGAGTTCAGTGGCTTCCGCAAAATCGTAATTATATGCGTGATATGTGTACTGTTGCTCTCTTAGTAGGTAGAATGTCCGCCGCAATATTCCGGTTTACACACTAACACTCACTCCAACAATCACCTCCATGCATTGAGTTACTTTAACTACATGCAAATCGCGTGGTACAAACTCATCATTTCGTAGTGTGCTACAGAGGGCCTGTTCCCCATATTAACACAAACACAACCCATTATAAACAATAATGATTGACTCACGTAGATTTCTGTTAACTTTAACTAGTCATCATTTGTTGAATTTTATTTCTTTAAATAAATTTTATGTAAATTTTGTTCAAAAGTAACTAATTTGTCATAATGTCTCTATTTGGTATCAAGTTATATAAATATTCATTTCTTTATCTAAACTGGAGCAAACATCGACACCTACACGCCACGACGACAAACACGTCCTCCCACTGCAATGTGCATCAATCGTCCTTGACATCGCTCGCTCACGAAGTCTCGACGCACAATCGTTTAGAGCAGCGTTTCCCAACCTTTTTTGGCTCGCGTACCACTTGGTAGTACATCATGCTAAATTGTACCACTTCGTAAAAATGATTGTATTCCGTGAAATTTGTTATTCCGAATGTATTATTTCATTATTATTATCATCTTTCTTTGTATAAAGATACAATGTATCTGTTACAAAGAAGTTTAAGTTCATGTTCACTTTATAAAGTTGCGTACTTATTTTTCACTTCAAAATTATTAATTAATTTACAAAGTTCTTCTTTAGGATTACTGTATTTTTGCCCAAATTTTATAAATTAATATCTTTTAAGCATTCAACTATCTGTAATTACCAATTAAATTTAATGTTGCTTGGACAGAGCTCACTCATTGTAATCAGTCTCTTTAAGCAGATTTTTACATAGTTATCATTTAAGTTCTGTCACATGATAATTCTATTAAATTTTCTTTATCTTTTATTGATAATGATATAGCTTTTCCTAAATTTTCTTTATAGAAGGGGTTTGAAC
This sequence comes from Rhodnius prolixus, assembly GCF_049639745.1. Taxonomy (NCBI): domain Eukaryota; kingdom Metazoa; phylum Arthropoda; class Insecta; order Hemiptera; family Reduviidae; genus Rhodnius; species Rhodnius prolixus. The sequence continues at coordinate 29,551,904 of NW_027411581.1, read as the reverse complement.
TCCAATTATCATTTGTGTTTTCGGGTTTTGGAAAATACTCCATAAAAGATACTTTTAATCCTGTTAAATATGCTTTATATTTTCTCGATTTTCTCGTATATCTTGAGACAGACTAAACTCATTATTGTACATATTAACAACTTTACTGTAAATTAATTTATTAATTAAAATAAATTTTATGTATTATAGGAAAAAACGTTTCTATGATATTTCTATGATTTAAATTTTTTTATGTCCGCCATTATTGATTATTTTTCGCGTACTACCAACCAGAAACTCGCGTACGCGTACCACAGGTTGGGAAACGCTGGTTTAGAGAGAGAACGACGCTTTTAATAAACGAAAAACTTACCCTGATACCTCTGCTTTCATTCAGAGAATAATCATTATTTGAAATGATGGTAAAGTAATAAAACCTTTAGTGATACTAAATAAATAAATACAATCAGCAGCGATCACTTAACGACCTTTCTCTTACCAGAGTTCAGTCATTAAATTTTCTCCAAATTTAAAAATTTATAATCAAAATTAGTTGGTTTCAATATTATACGAGTTCACTTAAAAAGTACCATTTTCGAAAAAAAATATCAAAATCAGTAAAGTGGGAATTGCATTCAACATATTTTCTTCAATTAATAATTTTAATTACAAATTTAAACCTCCCGGACCTATATGGATCTGTGAGGTTCAACGAAACGCTTAAATCTTCAAAGAATTCAATTTCTTCAGTTGAAAATTCTGCGCACGTTACAAAAACTTTCACAGTCTCATTCCAATCATCTTGTCCGCCATTTATCTTTTCATCGACTTCCAGAACATCCTCCTAGGCCAGGCGTTGCCAACGTATGGTCTGCGTTTAATCTTCCAATATTAAAATTTTACTTCCAATAATTCACGAATGGATTCGCGATACTTTATTAAAAAAAAAAAATCCGTTGTAGAAATTATCAACTTATGTACTCGTCTTTTGTAATTTTAATAAACTTTTACAATTTTTGAATGCTCAAATTTTGCAACTTTAGTTCAGCCAGTGAACAAAGTTTTCTTTCCAATGCGGCCCGGAGGTTTCAAAAACTATTGGCCACACTGTCCTAGGCGATTAAAACGCCAGTGGCCTCGTGATTTTCTCGGAAGAGAGTAGTTTTATAGATGACTTAGGGAATGTTACCGCAGCGTAAATACTCCTCTCAGTTAATGAGTGTGAAGTAATGTCAGTTTAATACCAATGTAACTAATAGTGCAGCTAGCGCTGGAGTAACTTAAAAAAATGTTAAAAAGAAATTTGTCAATACAATACAATGGCACATTTTTTAATGAATCGGAAGCGGAATGAATAGAAGCGGAACCTCCAGCCTGGCTCAGAAAAGCCCTTAAATTGAATTCTCAAAATTTGGAGAACAACTTATTCACAATGAGTATACCAATTATTAGAGAAATAGTAGGCGCCGATCTTAAAGGACCCAAAATCGATTGGGTCCAGTTGCTCTTGCGATTGGCTGATTTTGTCCAATAGCATATTGAGGCGGTGCCATGGCGGTACCAAATCAATATATCATTTCAACTTTATTTTCGACTTAAACTGACCATAGACGTACACCCTACAAAATATTCAAAATATAGCAAAATACTCAGATATAAATCTCGCAGGAACATTGAATTATTAGTTCTTTCGCAAATATACCAATGGTCACACACTTGGTTTTCGGTCTAAGGTAAATCATCAATCATTTTTACAACGTTTAAATATCAAATTATGTTAAATTATAAATGTAAAACTAAAGAAATAAAGAAGTTTATTTTGGAACAATTTGAAGAGAAAACGTTTATACATGATGAAAGAATTTCATGGGAATTACATTTATCTATATATCCATATAAATGATTAAAACGGTTCCCTTTGTAAGACTAAAAAGCAGTACACATTCCGGGATTACAGCTGAATCAAATTACTTTAGCGGTAGCATCTGTCACAAAATGTAAATAAGACAAGACTTTATTAGCTTTAATTAAGCAAAAGCAAATTACAGAATTTTAATTACTTTATCAAATATTACCACCAAATGATATTAAAAAGTATTTTATTACATTTATGTTCATATTAAAAGGGCTTTCTTTATTCAGTAATAAAATAGGAATATTTTAATTGAAGGCAATGAAGGGCAAAATGGTTTATTAACATATTTCTGTCGGTTTTTGAAGTTTTGCCCTTTCTACGAAGGAAATGCCACGTCATCTGGTATCATGGCCTGTCACCCAAGGTAGACTCTGAATTCAGCGTGAAAAGCAGTGATTGTTTTGTTTTTTAATATATTTCGTGTAATTATAAAATAAAGGTTAAGTGTTACTTTTTTTGAAATTGTTTACTCGTGTTGATCGACTATTTTCTTAAGGTTAATTCACCAAAACTTATTTATTTAATGGCTCAGCTGATAATGAAATAAAAAATGGTGACACATCCACTTTACGACTTTTATTGCGGGAGTAAAATGAGTGAAGTAAAAGTAATGCCTACTTTGTCAGGCGGGCTTTACGTCCAACTACCAACTATCTTGGACGGGAGGCGACTACTATAAAATTCTCATATTAAACAAATAAAATCCAAGTCCTAGACTGGGTATCCAGTACCATAATACATATTAACGTTGCAGGTCTCGCCCCTAACCGTTCGGCTACCGTGGCACCTATTCTTGCAGGAGTAAACTGGAGTCTTTGATCTAATCAGGGAGAATTAAAAAATTCTTTTTCTTTCTTCTCCGGTGCTTGGATTGGGACCAATCAACAACTGGAGAACTTTCTTAGGCAATTTCAACTCTTAATGTCTTCTATCTTAGCTGTACCTCAAATGTTCTAGCGATAGTTTCTTCTACTTTAATATTTTATTTTTCTCCTTTCTAATTCTAGAGCAGAAAATTTATTAAGGAACACGCTTCCGCACCCTTGAGCGGTTTTCAACAAAACAGAAAAAAATATTCCTTTGGAAGAGAAGAGCGATGACTGTTGCGCGGTGTAAGCCTTCGAGACCTTCAGGAAGTTCTGTTCAGTGTTCAATTGAGAAACAAATCCTCTTCTATAAATTTTGCTTAGTTGCTTAATTTTCCCATCATTTGTTTACTCTTCCGAGAGTGTAATTAACCATTTTAAGTCGTAAAATTGTAAGCCAAATTCCAGGTTTAGCTAAGAGAGAAAAATCTTATATCTACTTCTTCGTGGAGCCTCCTGCATTCAATGAGTACTTAAGAATATATCTACAGAATATACTAATAAAAATTAAAGTTTCTTAACACTCAATTACATTTATTAAAATAATTTGATGGGTATCACCAAGCAGGAAATGTTAAACAATTTTGCGTCATAGATAATAGACTAGAATCAAGCAGAAGGCCTAGAAGCACGGAGTGATAGAGAAGAGAAACATTATCATTGGAAGATTGTCAATTTCGAAAATCTCTATGCGACTCAAAATGCAGCATACTCAGTATGCAGCATTGCGCTACTTAAAACGAGAAAAAAAATTGGAACTATGAACACATAAAGAGATAAACAATGAATGTTGTTTTTGCTAATTCAAATGTTTGGATTGAGTGAGGTTTAAGGCCTCAAACAAAGTCGTGAAATAACTTCGTACCTATTTGCGAGGAAGGTCACGACTGCCAGTTTAATGTGCTGTTCCGATACGGAGGATTCAACTTTGTGGGAGTGGCTTCAATTTTTTTTTTATTTCTGCAACATTTTATTGGCTGTCAGTTTTTAACAAAATAGCCATAAATAATTTTTTTTTAGTAAAATAACCATAAAATTTATATACAATTTACGAATTCCAGTAGAAAATAACGTGGCACAAATATTCTCCTAACTTTAAAAATGGAAACAAGATATTTTGTTTATTCACCTTCATTGCACTGAGTAAATTATTTTAGAAGATGAGATTCGAAGTTATTTCATGAAATACTTTGCATGAAGGGGTTTTTAAATAGATTGCACTTTTTACAAGTGAATCGTGTTTACTACTTTTATAGCCAGTTCGTGCAGACTGCAGAGTAACCTGCATACGAGTATATTACTGGAGTACTGGATGCCGTAAAATCACACCCTTTCAGTTTACGTTTCATGGAGATGTGAAAGTTAAATGTTTATGCCTTTCTACTCAATTTTTCAATTTGACTTTACCGACCGGAAACATGTGAGAAGTGCTAATTAATATAACTTGATTAACACGACTCGTTGAACAGATTCGCCTTCACGTTAGTTGTGGACTCGGAAGGGACTTTTATTCGTGTTTTCCAAGTGAAAATCAATTTTAAATTGCATATGAATAAATTTACTGCAACATTATATAAGTGGCACATTATACGGCATTTACACCGTACTATCCTTTATGGCGTTAACTATTGTTGTGTATTTTGTATCGTTATTGATGAATTCCAAATAATTAATTTAAATTAAATTAATTTTCTTCCCTTTTTTTAAAATTATCAAATTAATTAACATTATAATCTGTTACAGTAAAATATGTTCCACATTTCTGAAAGCGAACTAGTCCCTAGGACTCGAAAGCTCTGAAAATATCATGACTGAAACTGGCAATATTCTTGCTTCCTTTAATATAAATTGTGAAATAAGTATAAGGCCCAGTTTAGAATTAATTGAAACTACACTATAATTAAAACATTGAAAATATAGTTATCATCATTAATGGGGTTATTGAAGAAAGAAGTAAAAGCTGAGAATGATTTTGGGCGAAGAGTAAGATGACTGGTGAATAGTAAGTCAAATTATGTGACTCATTATTTTTTGGACCGAAAAGTTCTTAGAGAAGATCTAAAGCCCTCCTCCAGGGAGGCGAGTAATAGTTGGAAATTCCATAACAGATAATATTACATGAAATGATTAGAAAATTATTATTTTGGACTCAGTTTTAATTAAAATGTTCATCTAAGAGATGAATAAAAATAAAATCGTAAAGTTTGAAGAGAGCCCAGAACAATCAGCACAGCTAACAATGGCCGATTGTAGCAGTAGTTAGTGTTACTTTTAACAATCAAACTTCGGCTGATAACTGGGTGTTCCAGTCTAGTTATACAACACTTTCAGCCAATACAATACAGCCTTTGAATCGTCGTCAGTTTAACGGAATTCTGGAATTGTTGATGAGAATATTGAACTCATTGTAACTAATAATTATAAAATCAACAACTTTGTGAAAATGGAAAGTTTTTTTTAGTGAAGTGGTTTACTTCTATCGGAGTAGAGGAAATAGAACTTGCTAGATAAAGTGAAAGCGCTGCAAGCCCAATTTTAATAATACGACATTAATCACATTGGTTCACAATCGATCTACAGAAACTATTGCTCAGGAAAGTGGAGTTAACATCGGAAATATCTGCTATGTGGTCACCTAAGCTCGGAAAAGTATATTTAGAAAGTGGTGTGAGAAGTAAATACCTCAAAACTAAACAATCGCATGAAGCTGGTCATTTAAAGTTAGATTCATTGATACAAAGCGACCAGACTAAAACTTAGCGTTCAAAATTTCGTCAAGTCGAAGTACGTCTTTATGCGTTGGGATTTTTCACATTTATTGAAGATTTCCTCAAAAATCTGAAGATTCTATTTCAACTTCCTAGTTAATTAACTATTATACAGGGTGTTCAGCATAAGACTACGGTAACTTCGGGAGGCGATTCTGGGCAACATTTGCAACAAAAAATTCCATATAAACTATGGCTCGATTCGGCTCCGTTTTGTAGATAGTTTATATGGAATTTTTTGTTGCAAATGATGCCCAGAATCGCTTCCCGAAGTTACCGTAGTCTTATGCTGAACACCCTGTATAGATTTTAATTTAACCTCTTAGAGTCTAAAACGAACAATTTTTAAGAAATGATTATTCTATAAATTTATCAAATCACATCATTTGAAGTGTATTTAGTTGTGTTCTTATTGAATCAGAACTACTCTTCCCAGTTCAGTTATTTTACCCAAGTTTTCTAATTACTGTGTCTCATTCAGAAGACTCATGAATCATGATCATGACATTAGAGGGGACTCCATAATTATTCTGAAAAGCGCGTTGGAAGACATTTACAAACATTGACAAAATGAGCTAAAAAATAAAACATAAATAAAACGAAAGGAAAGTACAAAGCAAATGAAAGATGCTGGTAGTTAAGCGCAATATATATCGATTATGCGGACCAGAAGAAGAAATGTCTCTAAGTGGGGACAGAATGTGAAGGCTACAGTTTGTGATGATGCTGCAGGAAGAATGGTTGCCTAATTATAGGGAGGAAGTCTTTGTGGCGGATGTCGGTCACAACCACTGACTCTCAAACAGAATGAGCTAAAAAATTCTCTTCTGAAAACTATTCAAATATCAACTTCATTTTTCCCACAGTTTGTGTGTGTGATGATGCTCTTCTACATCTATATATCGTACGTTTAGCTTCCTCTCTTTACATCATCAAATCTACACTAATTTACATTTAAATTGAACTTTACCAGCATCACACTCTCACCAAACTTTTTTTTTTACATCCAGAAGACTCATCCATATTGCGTTAACTCAGTGATACATCAAACCTGCTCCAAATCACCGCTGCACACCTAATAACTGTGTCGTAACTCAATCCTCTTTCTTACTTTAGTTAATACAATGTTCTTGGAACCACTGAATTTTATTTGTCTTCATGAAGGTCCAATATTATGATTAAAGGACTTATGAGCAAAGTGACATTCAGAAGGGTCTATTCAACAAATTTGTATGAAAAGATTACAAACAACAGCGGGAGCCCTTTATCAGAGCAAATGGTGTACCAGGAGATTAACAATTTTGGAACACATAATTTTAGCATCTATTTAAAATTCTCTCTAATAATTTAAAAGATGAATACAGTAAAATTCCTGAAATGGCACCTTAGAGAGAAGCATTTTACCCCCAGAAATGTCTTGTAATGGAGGAAATTATATAAGACCACAAGTACGCAGCTACGCAAAGGAAATGATTGTTCAGGCAGAAAATACTCCATGATCCTAGGGAGGCACATGTAAACTTAAACATAAGACATTTTACTGAAAAGATAATCATGTTAAATAAGGGTGAGTACTCTTCGAGATCTATCTCAATAAGCCAACGATAATCTTCGAGAGGAGAATAATAAGCATTGACGGATTAGGCCTAACCAAGAATTGGACAATCTGACAGGTCATGAAGATAAAGGACGTTTCATTAAATCTTGAAGAATAAGCTGGCTTGTAAAGACTACCAAATGTGAGGATGATCAAGAGAATAACTAGAGATATTTCCTGGAAAAAGAAAAAGAGATAGGGAAAAGACTCAGAGTAAAGACTAGATTAAAGACTCAGAAAATGACCTGTTTAAAATTAGAGTAAACGATTGGAGATCTTGTAGAGGAATGGTCAGGGAGGCCCAAGTGTAACTTGGACTGTACAGCCAGTTAAGTAAGTAAGATGGACTCCTAATATCCATTATTACCACAAGGGACCTCAGGCTTGGGAAACTGACGCAATGATACGATGCTGATCAGGAAGGGAAGGTTGCATAACGAACTTATAATATAGGATGTGTACAGTATATGCAAATTTGAAGAGTTCTTTGTGTACGACTAAGTACTGACACTGATGTCTGAATCAGTGAAGGGGAACATTCAGACCACTCACTTAATCGATTGCACAGACAATGTAATTGTAACGTATTTTTGCAACAGTGAACATTGCAATAGTTGTATACTATTCTCTGCTGCTTAAACAGCTGATATCCATGGAAATCGCAGGTACCTTCAGCGCTTTTACAAGAGATAACCAGTCCTCTTACTCCACTAAGAGAAGGATTGATTTGGAGAATTGATTGATTGATTGAGAAGGACTGATTTGGTCCGATTTTGTTTTCACCGGATATACCCGGATTGAGAGTCCGAGAAAGAGATTTTTACAAATTGGTCTCTCTCCTCAGCCAGGATTACCTTTTAATTAAATTTAAGATTCCATTGTCTCTTCAGGGAGAGAAGGTTGATCAAACACCGCTAAGGTGCCATTACTGTTAATTTTACGGTCTCACCAATTATAAAATGTTAATGAAAATCAAATTTGGAACCAAATTCCCAAATTTGAAAAATTTCAGATTGAACGAAAGTGCCGCTTTAAACTAAAAGAGCTTTTTTCAGTATTTTAAGATTTTCTCAAAATCGACCCCTAAAAATTTAGAAAACTGTGCAGCTTTCATTTGGAACGTTTTTGACGGGAAAATTCGATTAAGAGCATTCTGGCGGAGGAGGGGGAGAGAAGTGTCTAGATTTCCTCTAAAGTATCATTTTCGTGTAATGTACGGTCATATTTCTTCTGTACTGTTAAGGATGGTTAAATTTGCTGCTGAAATTTGAGAGTTTTTAAAAAAATATCTCAACCGGAAATAGGTCTTTACTCAATGGGATTTTCATGTTTCTGAGATTTCTCGGAAACGACTCCCAGGATTGTCTATGAAATTCCGTGCATACCCACACATTTGTTTACTGTTTTTTGTTGAAAAATTCATTTTAGGGTAGCCCCTTCTGAAGAGATTAGGGCAGGCTTTCCAGTAAGTTTACAATTTGTAGTTACATTCTTGGGAATAGCAGTAAGTGTGTTCACACCAGAATGTGATAATCACGAGCTGGTAAATTCGAAACTTAATCCTTCGATTCTATGTAGGATTTGAGATTCGCATTAGAGTCATTCAAGCAATTCTCTACACTTGTCAATCGTAACCTGCACTTAACTAAGCAGCAATTCAACTAATCCGTGAAACTATTGTTGAACTCCTATTTCTAAATACAGAACAGACAAAACATACAACTTTATTTACAAACAACAACAGAAATCTTTTCCAATAATATAAAGAACAGTCTCCAGATATTTTTGAAAAGTGCGCTGCCAGTGACGAAGCAAAGAAATGTTTATATTTTTTAAAAGACAAAGAGCTTTTAAATTCAACATTGTTATTTTTGAGAAAGCTATTCCACATGTTTATATTTGGTCTAAACACAGTAACAAATAGTCTAGAAAAATAGAATGAATGGAGCCCAAATACAAGTAGGGTTCTCTAAATACGTCCTTGGAAGGCTAGGACTTGTCCAACACGACCAGATGTTACCGTACACAAAGCTGTCAAAGATCTTACTCCCTGCCTCTAAGCTCTTTCTACTCAAACTGTGTTTCCCTTAACCTGGAGCATCTTAACACTGGAGTTAAATCTTTTAAGGGGCGGAGGGAATTGGGAAAGAACTGTGTAGTGTTTATATGTTGTAGAAGGGCAGGGAACTGAGTCTGGAAGAAGGGGGTCTTGTCTTCACCATTGAAACTATAAAGTACAAGGACAGGTGCAGGCGTTATTGTAGCCTTAGTAACAGTTCTGTTACAGCAGCTCCGTCACTCAGAAGTGCGTATGTGAAGGTAATGGTTGTGCGCGTGTGGTAGAAGGAGAGAGATTTCGTCAAGATGACAGTGTGAGGGCGTCTCCTGAACATAATTAGTACAAGACTTTGCACTACCTCTTATTTCCTCCACATCGACCACCATTCTGTCACAGGGAAGCCTCTGAAGACAGACCCAGCCACAAGATAAGTAACATTATACTTCAATACGTCACACTTTATCTGGGCTTCATATCAGATCTCAATTTAGTTTTAAATCTTAACCAATCAAGGACCTTTTCTCCGAAATTCTATAAATCTGGATTTGATTTTTCCGTTATTTTATAAAATAACACTACTAATAAGTTATCTTCTTAGCAAAAACTTAGTTTTAAAAGTTAAGTATATAAGGGTTGATTAAAAGACAGGAAATCAAACCCTTATAACTTTTTAAACGGTAAGTTTTTGTTACGGAAATAATAAATTATTACAGAGTTATAATAAAAATATAAAATAAGACATGGCACGAAGAAGACTAAAACTTTTAGAAAAATGAACTTATAGCAAAAGGAAATATGCTGCTTAGAACCATCCAAAGCAAGACATGAATTGTTTTTGGTCCAATCACTTGCTCTCAACATGGAAGAAGGATACACCTCACTTAAGGTTCGATCCTAAAGTAACATATCCAAAAATGTTTGGCTCTTTTTAATGCAACAAACAGCTTCCTTCCGTGATTGTATAAATTCAATTTACCATCACGGAGCGTGACGTCAAATATAGACACCTAGCAGGTTGGACATAATTCAGTAATTAAGGGACACGTAATTAGTAGCAATAACTGCTGGACAATGAAGAGTCGAAAGGAAGGATAAAGTCCACAGAAGTAATGGAAGTGGGAGTAAATAACAAGGAAACAATAATTTTGGCCTTAAAGGACGCTGGTTCCAACTTAAAGAAAGCATAATCAGTTTTAAATGGCAAAAATTACGGACTTACAAAGAACCCTGGGCGATGTGTGGACAGAGATTCTGGCGTCCCCGCAGGTATCCCAGCCTAACAACACTTAACTGCTGACACCTCAACACCCAACTTTAAACAGTTCTGCGTGTTTAACTTAAGTAAATCTGCGGGCAACTGATCACCATCAAACTACACTTCAGTAAGTGTATTCAGTAAAACAATGGCACACGCCTACATTCTACAGATAAACGCGGTCTCGTAAGGAAGCCGATCTTTTAGATGCTGTAGATTTATCATTACAGCCAGAGCCTACATAAATCTACCATCCAAGAACGAGTTTTATTGTAATGTAGTAGCTGCAACAAAAATGAAATTCGATGCGAGATTTTTTTGCATATTGCATAAATCATAATATTAATCAATTAAATATTGAAGTGGAAAACTCGAAACAGCAAGAGCGAAACTAGTAGGTTAAAAATAAATAATAATAAAGATTCATGTTATTCATATGAATAAATAAGAAACCACAAATCGATTCTAATAAATTTTACCTTTAACATGAATATATAATTTATATGCAAATTATTTAAGAATGTAATTATAAAACTGTTAATAATGAAATACAAATGATTTTGCTTAAGATTGAATCAATTTTTACATAAAATAAGGAGCAATAAAAGAAACCATAGGATGTAAACACATATAGTGAAAAAGAAGAATGTGGACACTCTCCAAGTGAATTAACGTAAATTTAAAGTTGATAAAATATATGATAACTCAATCTCTTTAGGAAGTCATAAATTATTAAAATGAGTATATAATCTTTAAATTTAACACTAATTTACGGAATTGAATTCATATACAGTGCAACGTTGTTTTATGGATTCATTCGACGAATTTATAATAATCGCAGTGCTAGAGAGAGAGAAATAAATCTGTAGCTACATTCACTTAAATACAATTAAATCTACTATTAATATTTAGGATTAAACTCGCGAGGATTCGGTCAAAATTAAAAACAACTCAGTTTTTACGCCAACGTTTCGACAGATTTATTGTCTTCCTCAGGGCGTTTTATTGTGAATTAGAGAGAAAACCGTTTTCTGTTGAAATGTTGGCGTAAAGTCAGAGTTGCTGTTATTTTATTTTGACCGAATCCTCGCGAGTTTAAAACCCTAAATTTTAATAGTTTGCGGTCCACAAAAGATAATACAAATTCTACAATTAATTAATTTTTTTTCAACGACAGTTATCGCTTATTTATCTCAGTAAAATAAAAGGATAAATTTGTTGCGAAAATTATTAACTTATTTCCACAATTCGCTTTTCCACTCAAAGCGCCAAATATTAAAAATACAAGTATTTTAGAATATATTTGAGGCAACTTCCGATACACGCCCAGTTGTCTCATGTTATCCCTCTGTCAACCCCCTCTCACACTCTTTCTCATTTCCAAATTTTTTCCACCTTTCGAAACTATTTATTTACGTCTATACCACCATTATTTTCGGCAACCTCTTGCTGAATATCCTTCGAACATTACCCTCTTTATATCGACAATCGTCAAATGTCAGAAAAATCCATTTAAGGGGATGTAAGCAGATATTTACAGCTCACTTTCTTCATGTAAGTCCAAATTTCTCCTTCAACAAATAAATAATTTACCTTCAACAATAGCGTATTAATATTTATTTATATATTTACTTTATTTTATTTTTTTGTTAGGGTCTTATCCCAAATCACTGGGAATAAGTTCAGAGCTATTCCTACTTATTTTCCCAAGATAATCCTGCTGTGTGTGACTCTCCTTTCAGTCTTAATTTCTTTTGAGAACAGACCTTATCGCCACCCTTAATGACAGTTCCTTTCTCACCTACAACCATAGGTATATAATACAAAAATTATAGAACGTTTTAAAATTAAAGAGAGAAGAAAATACCAAAAGCAAACGAAGGCTAACGTAAAATACGAGGGAGTATAGTAGGAATATTTTCAGAAACATTTGACAAGACACAATTTTGCTACGATTAAGGTAGCGAGGGACTGAAGAAGAGTTGGCGATTCTCAGAGTTGTGTGAGCGAGGCCGTCAGGGCAGAGAAATACTAAACTTTATGGCGTTGCTTGTTACGGTCACGCAGCTTGGCGCAGTAAGTTTGCATGAAGCCCACCGAGGCACACTGACGGCCTCGACGGTCATTCACTCACTCACTAACTCCGTCTGCATCCTACTAGAGCCTTGAGTCACGAGTATTGCTTCCTCCAACATCCAGCGGTCGTATCTAAATGGAAGAGGATGAAGTAGGAGTACCAAGTCATTCAAAAACAAGCAATTTTATGTAAATATGTAAAATTTGCTCAACAATTATTTTTCTATTTTTTATTTTTATAGATTTAAAAACAGCAAATAACGATCCAGCCCTAACAATTTCTCTCTCCTAGGAGCTTCTTACAGCTCACTGTTTTGTGATGAACAATGTCTACAACGAAAGGACATTATCCGGACACCAGCAGGGCGCTGAAAAAAGCTCCGGGCGCCAAGGACGCGCCTTAAATTTAAAAAGTAAAGTTATGCTTATTTCTTCACTTTGGCTTTACGGCCATCTACCAAATTGGGAGTTTCAGACAGCTCCTTTCGGCGCCTACATTTGTATTGCCTCAAACCATTAACCTCAGTCGTCTCCTTCATAATAGCCAACTTGCTTAATGTTTGTAAGTATGTCGTAAGCAACATTTAAGTTGTTGAAAAAAGTGCAAATTTGTACAACGTTCAGAAGTGGGATTCAAAAAGCGAAAAAGTATTTTTGGTAAATGAAAACTCTCTTAAATTTTCTATTTAAAATGCCACATTTGCTTTCAACTCTTCTGGCCCTTAATCCAGATTAAATGAACAGGTTTACCATTTCTTGGAACGGTATTTCATTAGTTAAATGTTTCTGAAATTAGAGAGAAATTTGAGCACTATTATTAGTTTACTTAGGAGAGTATTTGAAAGAAGCAAATAGATGCGCTGCGAGTGATAACGCGTATTTATTTAGTTTAAATTTTAATTTGAAGAATTGCAAAATCAAACCATTGCACATCCAGATTCTTAGTTCTGTGAACAAATGGTATCTATTGGCAAGGTAGCGCTGCAATTGCACAGCATTGTTCTAAAGAGATGGCTGTATTAGATACGGTTTTATAGCTAAATAAATATTTTTATTGGGCCGACCGGTAAAGTACTATTTCAGATAATTGATTTTTTCTTTAAAACCTCAAGAAGGGCCGTTTTCATATCCAAGTACATCTCATCCTGACCTACTAGGGGTGCGTTCCACTTGGCGACCACAACGACCACGACCACGACCGCGATTTTGGCCGTTCCACTTGCTTGTGAGCGTTGCGATCGAAAACCCAAGTGGAACGGACTGTGGGCGTTTTAACCGTTCATGTAAACATTGCATATGGCGGCCTCGAAAATAAGTTAGAAGCTTGAAGAGGTTATTTTTTAATTTAAACCCCATGTATAAGCAGTTATAATAAACTTTATTAATTATTGGTAAAGTTGACTTATATTAAAAGAATATATATAATTCAATTTTTTATATTACATTTTAGTGGAGTATTTATAAAATTTACGTTTAAATAAAATTAAAATGTCTTTTGTGGCAACAGTTGGATATTTATTAATAATGCTTTAGAAAGTTCTTTATCTAGTTCCGATTAGAGTGGAATGTAATTTTACAAAATCGCAATGATAAAAAGCGAAAACTTAGGCCACGTATTATTAGCTATCAGAGTAATTGATCTTTATTCAAATGAAGAATTTAAAAGTTATTTCAGGTAAATGATTTTGTGTTATTCAGTGATTTAGTGTGTAAAGGGATAAGTAATTATTTATTTATTTATTTTTTGGAGACTTTCGAGAAACACATTCTATTATTTACATGAAATAATACTTTCATTTACATGAGATCATTTTTTCGGTCGCCATATTTTGTTTTAAAAATTGCGCCAACTCTGAACGCCCACTTCGACCCAGCTCTATAGATGGGGCGTTGTGGTCGTTGTGTGGGCGAAAATAATGACGTCATTAGTGACGTTTTCGCCACGACCACAACGACCGCGGTCGCCAAGTGGAACGCCTGAAAGTATGTTTTGGTCGTTGTGGTCGCCAAGTGGAACGCACCCTAGGAGTGGAGTTCTAGAGATTAACAAGCGCTGAGAAAAGTCAGACCAAAGCTCAAAGTAAGAGAAAATGTCCTTAGTCCTGCGAAGTAATTTTTTCAACTGGTTTCGCGAACAGCATATTTTTAATTTAATAATGTTTTGGTTAATATTTGTTTTGTTTATTAAATCATTACAATTTGAAAAGCACCAGCGACTATAAACAGAGTAACACAAACAGATGAAAGATATGTTTCTAAAACAATTACAATGTGTTGTTAGAAATTTGGGAATCTATTCAAAACTAAACAAGAGATAGGAACTTTACAGGAAACAGAGTATATGCCCTAGTAATAGAACGCTATTGTGCCAGGACGAACATGTGTATCCTAGTTAACAATAGAGACATGTCCCAACCTTTCATGCACACAAAACCCACCAACATCTACACAAATTACCAGGAATGCTTGTTTCTAATAAGAGAATCCATTAGTTCACATAAATTCTGCAATACCATAAATATTCATGGACGTAATGCGAAAAGAAGATTAAGGATCCTTCTTAGAGTTACAACCGATGGTGAGGTTTCAATGATAAATTTTCCAGGAAACCATATTTAGGGATATTTGGAACTATTTGGGAGCCCCAAGGATATCAAATCTCGAACTAAAAACTGATGTTCTAGGCTCTACACCGCGCAAAATGTGCAAACACAAAGAATAAATACTCTTCAATTTATACTACAGAGCTGCTAAAATGAAAGAAGCTGGTACAAACCCCCATGTGACTTTCTCTGGCCCTTGTTATCAAGGTTCTGACTCACTAATTTTCTTCATTAGAGTCATACTAAATTAGCACCAACAATGCGCAGTTAGTAACCGTACATGTCACAGGAATGTAACCTTACTTATGGACTGAGAACTGCTCTAAAACAATTCTTTCTAAAAAATAGAATGTAGCATAGAATGTATACACAAACTTTACAGTAAAGCCTAGGAGCCATTTCCTGCCAAGTGAACAACCCATTGAGTAAAGACGGACTTCTGGCAGAAGAATTTCCAACAAATTTGATATATTTAGCTCTCATCGACAACAGATAGGAATCCCGAGGGAAACTACCAACCACCTTCGCAAAAATAACTGAATCAAATTTTTCAGATTTTTTTTTTTTAATGTAAGTTAAAGTTTATATGTTTTGTAATCTCCGTACAAAATTTTGAATAAAATCGTAGGTGCTTGATTTCGGGAAACTTGAAAATCTATTCGGAAATGTGGTACTACCGGTACCAGATATTCTTCATGTTTGAAAATTTAGTTTTCTATTCCAAATGATTGCTATTAGGTAGCAAAACTAGTAAAACAGTGCAATGAACCACGATGGCACGTTAGAGGAAAGCCAAACCACCACGGAGGGGGGGCATTTAAGTAATTTTCCAAAAATGTTTTAAAAATCAATTTAGTAAAAAATGGAACTTCCGATAGATCGATTAAGGTGGATCGATTAAGGACATCCTTCGTTGGCTCAAAACGAAATATCAAATTAAAACTGTCAACGATTTCTCGTTTACATACCACACACTGACCAATTTTTTAAAATCACAAATCCTGTGGGACCTTATTAAACCGGATGCTTCCGGTGAATTTCCCAAATCGAAACTCTGTTCGATAAGAATACTTCCTCTTATAGCAGTTGGTGAAGAGAATGTTTAATGATTAGATAAATACCTGGAACTCTGAGGTTAACACTGCATAATTATTAAAAACTCAGTACTTTTGTGTTTTTATCAGCAACGTCCAGAAAAAGTCCATTCGGAGAGCAACTCCTTTATGATTTCACTACGTATAGGCAATTATTTCTGGCCTTTATCACCTCTAAAAGGTAATTCACTCACTCACTATCTGGTGCGACAGTCCTTAAAGTAGGACCTGGACCTCCTCAACAAGGTGTCCCCATTTTTTCCGGTCTGCGGCCTTAAGGCGCCATCTTCTTATTCCAGCCTCTACATCATGCAGCTATCTAAGTCGAGGGCGCCCTCGAATTCTTCTGCCTCCTGGGTTTCCTCTAAAGG
The DNA here is from genome assembly GCF_049639745.1 of Rhodnius prolixus. Taxonomy (NCBI): domain Eukaryota; kingdom Metazoa; phylum Arthropoda; class Insecta; order Hemiptera; family Reduviidae; genus Rhodnius; species Rhodnius prolixus. Next base: position 29,535,321 of record NW_027411581.1, on the reverse strand, counting down.
TAATTGCAGATAAAAATCACCTCTGAAGGTAGAAATGGTACTTGCAGAGAAATAATAGTGAAATCGGTTTCCTAAAAGTCTCCCTAACCGTTGGTGATAAAACTATCTCATCTAAAAGCCTTGACGATTCACTGACCACCTTATTACTAATAATTTAAGAATGAAATACACCGTATGGCGAGCAACATTTACTGTATCCCACACAAATCTATTGTCCAGCATTGTGGACAACGCCAACTATGGCCTAGTCCAGTTTATGTGGCCACATTTAGAAACTGGAATATGTTGGTCCAAAAAAAGTATAACAAATAAATCTATCGAGAATTGAAAAGATAAATAAAAATAATTGTTCAGTGTTGGTACGGATTGAAAATGATTCAGATCCACGCAAAGCGTATTGTTTAGTAAAACGATTCTCACACCACCGGCACTTCAGTTTTTTCCTTTACATTTATTTTTTAACTTCTTTCTGTATTTGACACAGAGCCAAAGCTCTTATATATATTTTTAAGAATAGCGGAAGAAAAAGCGGTTGTTGGAAAGAGTATGTTGTTACAGTGGAGGAAGCATTATGGAAGCTACCAAAACAAGCACTCGGCCAGGAGTATGTGTGTTGTTAGTATCAGAGTGTCGTGTTGTACACATTCGCCGTCGCCTCCGGCCCGCGTCTTTTGATGGTATGGGCTAACGGTTGGGTTCATGTAGAGAGAGACAGAGTGAACAGCAGCAGCTTCACTGTTAAGCCTTCATACAGAAACAACGTGCGCCGCCAACAATCCGCCTCATTTCACACATATTTTACCGGATATTTTATTCATAGCAATGTTGGCAAACCTACTGATCATAAAAAGGGAAAAGCATCTGTTTCAACAATTCTACAATTTCCGAGTATTCTAAAATATAGCCTGGAGATATGGTTTCCTTCATTCTGAATTACAATAAATCTCAGAAAAAGCTTTGGTTAAACTGGAAAGATTGTGGACTGAAAATTTTAGTTAAATTTTAATTTTAAATCAAAACTTTATTTTTTCATCTTTATTATTACGAGGGGCACTACTTATATTTTGAGCCTTGGCAACACTGAGTGTTGTCAGGTGCTATCTGACGTTCCCACTTGAAAGTTTGACAGTTTTCACCATAACCTTCTTCAGAACGTTTTGTTATTTGAGCGCGATTTGTGTTGTTTACAGTCACTTTAAAATTGTGACTCAGCGAAAAATGGAATTAACTCGTGAAAATTTTCGTGCAATGATTTATTACGACTTTCGACGTGGATTATCAAGACAGGAGTGCATTGATCAACTTACCTCCACTTTTGGCGATAAAGCCCCATCCTTTGCCACTGTGAAACGCTGGTATAACGAATTCAATCGTGGTCGTCGTTCGCTCACCGACTGAAAGTCGTGAAGGTCGTCTAAAATCAGTTGTTGTGTCAGAAAACATTGATGCTGGGCAAAAACTAATAGTGCAAGATCGTCATGTGACACACTGTGAGATTGAGGCAACCTTAGGCATTAGTTCTACCAGCCTTGCATAAAATATTGCATGATCATTTAGTCGTTAAAATAATTTGTTCTCGTTGGATCCCACATAATCTGACAAAATCTCAAAAAGATGCTCATGTCGATTGGTGCAAACAAATGCTTAAGAAATACGATGGCGGTGCTCCGAAGACGTGCATAAGATTGTAACAGGTGACGAATCATGGATATATGCGTATGAGCCGGAAACTAAACAGCAGTCGACTAGTTACTTCCTCCCTAGGCGATCGAATATTGCGTTCGTGACAATTTTCCAAGTAACCTCAGTTTCGAGGGCTTCTGGGTTAAAAAAAAAAACTGGCTTTTACAAATTCCTCTCTCTCACTCTCTAATTATTATATTTTATTCCAGCGGAAAACCCGTTGAATAACTTCCCCGGATTAATACTAACTAATGAAGGCTAATTACCCGCAGCTGATCCCAGCATGGGAACACATGTCTCATCCAGTCTGTCTAAAGCGTCAAGCCCACCTAGAGAGAACCTCAAGGAAAAATAGGAAGTTCTAAAATAATTACAAGGAAATTAAAATCGGATTGTGGAATATGCTCAAGGGAGTACTACTTCCGGCTTAATTATGTATATTTGAAATAAGATTCTTTTACAATCCCTGAAAACGAATTACATTAAATTCTCACCATACTTAGGGGGATAAGAATTGTAATCCCTTGAACAGATGGTCAATTCTTAGACACCAGAAAGAAGTAACAAAGAGAAAGTAGCTATTTAGAAAAGGGAGAAAATATACACGCTTTTAGGAGAGACAGTGAGAGGATACTGTAGGGTGAAATTGCCCTTTAGGAAACGCCTTTAACACAGCCTGTAACATCAACCTGTGTTTGTCTTGCCACGCATTACTCACCTTTATCGTACAAACGAACAAACAGAAAATTTCGCAACAACTCAGTAATAAAAATAAACTGCTTACAATCCCTTCCCAAAATATATATACATATTCTTCTTTTAATTCAATGAATATCTCAGCTCTAAACAACTAACTAATTTCACCAATAAATGAAAAATAATTCTGCAAAGAGAAACTTTCAATTTTACAAAGTAAAACACAGGGTTCCCAACATTGAAAGCTAAACAATAAAATGTAATGTAATGCACATTTTTTTCTCAATGGGTTAAAAAATAAAATAAAAAAAAAGTATGCAAACGGCTACTGTAAATAGAAAACACGTTGGTTCTTGAATTATGGGCCAGGAAGACGACATGATTTATGACTGTTGTTGGCTTTGGTACGTTTTGTTTTCACTCGAACACAAGTTTCGACACTCTGTGATATATAGAAAATAAATTACCGTTCCAACAGCACCATAGCTTTTTTATACTTTTTTTAGTTATTGCAATTAGTTGAACTTTACAATGGCGGCGAGTGGCACTTCCATCCGTCTGAGACAAGTTTATTTTTAACTCACAATATTCAGAATAAATACATCCATATTGAAAGTGTGGTTAGTGCTGAATAAAAAATCAGATATTCCTTTTATGAATGTAACCGAGATATATCAAAATCTGTACAAGTTTGATCCGAAATTGGGGGTGAAATTACAGGAAAAACTCAGAATTAAAGAGCAGGACAATCTTAGCCCTAGATCTGCATTTCGCTGGCAGCTAACAAGTGGTATAACTTCTTCATCACTTATTTTTTTAAATTTTATTTTTTTAATTACGAATTCCGTTTTTCAATTACGGCTTCTTGTAATCCAAAATATCACACAGTCGTTTCTATAATTGACGTACAATCATTGCTGCTGTGCTGGTTCTTACTGCCTTCAACAAGATGAATCGCCTAAAAAAAAAAATCATCCTAAAATGAGATATCTTTTTGACGAGAAGATTCTCAGTTGTTGAATTTACTCAACTATTTCGTTTAAATTCTAAAGCAATTTGCAAAATGCGCCAAGTCATTATCCAGGATAACCCCCTTCTTAAGGCAGTTTTTAGGGAGAAGTGAGCTTTATTTTAAGTGTCAAGCAAAATGTGTGCCCACATGTCATGTGCCATATTAAGAGGGGCAATGTAAGGGTGCGGAGACATATTTATGCGGAAATCTACAAGCCATATGTTGCCATTAATAGTTGATATAAATATTTTTAAAATAGATTAAATCATTTAATGCTTTACGGCAGGAACTTGAATAATGCGGGGTAAACATAATTAATTTTGTCGGATTACCTGGTTTCCCTTCAATAACCATAATTTTTATTATTATTAAAAACAGAACCAACTTCTCTCTTACTTAAGTTATTTTTGATTATATTGTCAGTTTCGTCATATTCATAGCAGCTTGCTGAGAATTCACTTTCTAAGTTATTCGCTACTATTTTACATAAACCTATGTACATATATAATCCAAGTTGATTTTATAAGAGAATTATTTTCTTTCATTGCAGAGATTTGTTATTATATTTTATGTTAACCACTTTCATTTGTTTTTTTTTCTCTTCCAGAATATGAAGTCCATTATTATTATCAATTATCTATTCAAAGCAATAGCATCGTTTGCAATAGCTACATTTAATACTAAAACTGTATTTCCGCTAGAACACTCGGAAAAAATCGCAGAATCTAGGAACATCGACTCTAATCCGTACGGAACAACGCGAGCAATGAAATTTAGAATGGGAAAAAGTTAAATTAATGAGAAAGAAGACCTAGAATAATGAGATGAATGAAACAGAAAACACGATTCAGTGATAAATAAAGTAATAACAAGATAAATCTGGCAGAAGTTGATCTGCGGGTCCTCCACTGTTTTTTTTTTTTTTGACCCGAATTTAAAAATATGTAACAAATGAATGTTTTAATTAATGTAGAACTTCAAAACAATGGAAAAGTGAAACTTACGTGAGTAGTACGTGGGATGCACAAACCCAAACCAGTTTATAGAAAAAAAATATTTTTAGGAATCTGGGAAAACAACGCGTTTCCAAAATGAAAGAAGACGCGCGCTCATTAAAGCAAAATAACAAACATGAAGACTTCTTACTCCCCGTTGAGCGAGTAGGGTAAGGGGAGTGACTCTGGAATCAACCTGCTCAGCACGAACTAACAGCACACAAAAAGTTCTTCTCAGCAAACTTAGTTTTTAGTGAAATTTTTCGTCGTTTACGTCAAAGAAGGTAAAAATATTTAAAAAAAATGTTAAAATATCAGTATTATTATATTGCCACAGTAAGGTAGTAGAGCAGGTACCACATACTTTGCTTTCTACGTGTAATCATACTCACAAGTCGAGCAGCCCGATATCTAAAGGGCTTTGAAACCCAAATTGTCCATTTCTGTCTCCTCTCGAAGGAGGTGTCCGCGGTTTATACTTCCGCTGGAGCGCAAGATGTTCATCAGCGCGGACGCAGATTCCGATAAGAAGAAGCTGCAGGTAATCACGCCCCATCACTATTTTGAACTTCGTCATGGCCGTTTACCTTGGAAGAGACTGTGGCTAGGCAAATAGGTCACATTTTTTCATAAAGCCGACCACTAACTCTGTTTTAGGCTGCAACCTATTAGACAATCAGTCTGGCAGAGTTCCATAAGGAGTGCCAGGGTGCTCCTTTCTTTACCAAATAGTCGGCCTTATAATTCCCAGGAAGTCCAACGTGCCTGATGACTGCACGGTATTCAGACAGTTTTGTCTGCTGAATTTGTTAGTAGTTAAGATTGATATATCTCTATACGGCGGGTCGCATTGACAGCGGAACAAGCGCTAAGATTGCCGCCTGAAAATTTATCTGGAACACTGCACTCCTCATCTCGTGAGCCTTTATTTTTTAATGTTCCAGCTTCATAGCTGCCATTTCACCATCCAAGATTCTACAACTCTTTCCTACTGCCTAGGACAGCTTGAAAAACACTCCAGTTCCGGCAATTCCCATATCTACTGTTGTAGTGTATAAGTAAGGGGGAATTTATTTGCAGGATATCTTGCCATTAATGTTGCCAAGTCCATGCTTAGTAAGTGGCTTGAGTTATTTCCTTTCAATGAAGAAGTATTGAGAATATAGGAGATGGTAGAACGCAAGTGGTCGATATATTTATGCTCGAGTTGTTCAGCGATTATTAGTTGTGTGGTTTGGGATCCGGTCGTTGGCCGGACGGTATGTGAGCCAGCAATTTCGTGGAAGTCTTCGTTTAGGTTCGAAGAATTTTAGCACAGCTTTATCACGCCTTGCTTTCAAAGGCTCTATTTGTGTCTGCAATTCCATAGTCAAAATCGCTGTGGATTTCGCCACGCCATAAATTTTACGGAGGGCCTTATTTTAGGCTACGTCCAATTTTATTAGGGCGCGATTGCTGGGAGGGCATAAGGCCTCATTTCCGTATACCAGCACCAGTCTTATGTACGATATGTATGAGTCAGTCAAGGGGCTTCTTGGATCGCCTCCCACTTTGTGCTGCACAGACGTTTTATATACTGGTATTGTATACTGAAGAGGGTTAAAGGTGGCAACATTGTGCTGCTGGAAAAGAAAAAGATAGAGGTTAGAAGTATGGGTTTCTGAACAAGGTTATCTCCCTCACAGGTAAATAACAATGCTTTAGAAGTTTGTTCCTCTCTTCTTAACCTTGTGAACACAAAAGCCGCTCACATTTACAACTAACAAGCGTCAACAATAAGGACAAATTTAGTAGTGAGCTTGAAGAGGGGTAGCCCATTCATGGTTAACTCCGAGACTTCTTGGAAATGAAAAAAATGTCTGGATGTACACAAAGCGTGAATATGGAATATTAATGCGAGTGCTTCTAGAATTTTACATCAGCAATTTATTTACGGTAGAGTAATCTCATTTTCACATTCAACGGAAATATATTTTCATATTCATATGCATCTAAAAGAATCTGCTGACATCTCAAAAATATATAATGCATTACATTTAAAAGCAGGGTAAGTAAATACTTACGTGTTGTTTTAAGAATGCAACAATAATGAGCAGAATGTTAGCAACTGCTTAGCAGTTTATTACAGAAAATAACATTGAAGGGAACTTGTATTCCCTATTAATCTCAATGGTATCTCTGGATACTGTGATAGGTACGATGAGTTTTCGACCTCTGTTTCACTGAGCTGCTGAACAGAGAGCTGTTCTAGACCTCGCTCTTAAAGCTCATAGGTGTACATATTTCGACTGTTAGAGACGAGTGATTCCACCTCGCTTCATTATCTCCTCAATAACCTACATAATATCGAGTATTTCAAACTACATTCCTGAAGAATTGTGACATCTCGTAGAGATTGCAAAAAGGATTGAATTGTGATAAACTACTTCCGGCAACAATTTCCCATAGCAGCAAGAGATTTTCAGAGAGTGAAATGGGACTTATTTGAAACAGAAAATTATCATATTTGATTACAATTTTTGAAACATGCTTTTAAGTATTGTCTGATCGAATGCGGGAGGTGGAAGTTAGATCTACTGGTTTGAATCACTTTTACATTTGTCTCGTATAGTTTTACTTCCCAAATCCTTGCTTTATTAAGGACAATAAGAATGTTTAATAAAAAAATAATTTCAACTTCAGATATTTCCATAAACAGTATTCTGTACGGTATCAAAAAAATACATACATACAATTACATATAAATGAAATTACAGAGCAAGCATTAATATAAGTGAAGTATACGATGCACATTAGTTATTAGAGATGCAGGTAGAAAATAGGTATGAATTAACATTCATATCAGTTGATTTAGATCAGATATCACACCTTTATTGTTCTAATAACATGTACTTATTTAGGTCAAATATCTGTCTTTAGTACGAAATGAGTTTCGTGTACTTAATTTGAAACCAAAGGGTAGAAATAAGTACTTGGACGCAAACATTAACTTGAGGGTTTTAAGTTCACTGGTAATCATTATACCAGAATAAAGATCAGGTGGTCATTAGTGCTGGGTTGGTCTGGGAGGGGATTCTCGCTGCAAGGTGTTCAGAAAATCGAACTGAAACTTTTTTCCTACCTCACAAACCGCTGCAGGAGGTTTTAGCCAATACATTTTATACTTACGAGTCTAACAAAAGCTACTCAAAGCTCACCTTAACATCCTGGCTCCGGAAGTGGAAAATAAAAGGTCAATAATTAAAAATTCAAGCACATGTTTTCATCTTGAATCTTAAAATCCTTCCCGCCGTACATTTCAAGCACACTTTCCTCCCAGCAGTATCTCAAATCCTTGAAAAGAGAAATGACATGGAACCCTCATACCTGATTCAAACGAACTGAATTGAACCACAGGCACAGAATGCTAAAGAATCTACTAGAAAGACGCTCCAAACTCACTCTAAAAAACACAAGCGACAAATATACAACTAATGCTGCACGAGACAGAGACGAGATTTGAGCAACTGAGACCGAGACATAATAAATATCTCGTCGAGATTTATTCGAGAAATCTCGGTCTCGTCTCGGTCGTAATATTTATTTTTAGCTACAAAATTATAAAATTGTGTTCTTTATTAATAAATAATCATTACGGGTATTGAATTAATTATTAAAAGATACGATTTTATTATATATGTTCAATAATACTAAATCTATTTGACTTCGAATTACATAATTTTTTATATCATAAATTTCACTATCATTAATCTAATACTTTAAACTTTGATATTATTTGATTTATATTTTAGAATGCGGTAAGTTTGTTGGGAGGTGTATTTTTTATTTCACGAATCGACTTGTCATAGCAGGCAGATACGAGTATGTTACTTGGGTCTTTCATTTGGTGCGTTTTTAACATCTTTTTGAAATTATATAAAGATAAACAGTAATAGTAATATATGATGCATTGAACTATAAGTAGTTGTCTTCTTTTACATACATTTTGTTTCTTTATATCAATATCAATATATAAATTAAAATAATTATTAGAAAATAATAACAATTTTTGAATAGATTATTAATAACAAACCATTTTTTTATTCATTTTGAGTGGCTCAGATATTGGGTTCATTTTTTTTTTTCATTTTTAATACTTAAACAAAAATTCCAAAAAAAAAACGAGATATATCGACGAGACCGAGACCGAGACGAGATTTGAGCGACCGAGATCGAGACAAGACACTTGTCATACGAAACCGAGGCGAGATTTGCATAAAGTCTCGCCTCGTATCGGTCTCGTGCAGCACTATATACAACACTTTGCTAGCTCCAGTGTTGACTTACTGATTTGAAAAATACGGGACTGCCAAACGCGCAAACCTCAATCGCATTCAATCCTTACAAACCGAAATCCTGCGTACCATAGTCAATGCTCCCTTTTATATCTCATGTGTTGCTTATGTTGGTGAGTGCAATGAAACTACCGCCATTTTGTAGACGCATTGTTGCGTTTATGTCAGTCACTCGGCTTTATATCGGTCAAAAATTTCCCTTCTTAACATTGCCGGATGTAGTAAATTAAACGAACTCTCCAATTTCATTCAGAGCACTGACCAGCCATGATTCCCAACTCATCTAATACCCGGACTTTCTAAAGATCACTTTTTTCGTCTCTTTGTCTTTTTTTTTCGGGTAAAACTTCATTATCTATTTGATTCGAACCCAATACTTCCTCTAACCTTTACTTAAATTAGAAATTAGTGAAGAAAGATTTTGTACTTTGTAACCAAGTGTAACGAAATTCATTTCACGAGACTTAAGCAATGAATGGTTGGTGTATGTTTTGTTTCTGAGCTATCAACTCAACAACTCAACAATTTTACTCGAGATTTCTGAATTACCAACTCAGTAGTCCACAAAACAAAAATTTCTGGATAAATATACATTTTTTTTTTAGATTACCGCAATGATTTCTGCTAAAGAGAAGGTCTCATTCTTTTAGGTAAAAAACAAAGACTACAGGAAATAAAGATTAACCGTTAGAAATTTAAAGGAAATGTTTTGTTAGCGATTACAGAGAATAAAAAAAAAGAAGCAAGAGATAGTAATAACAGTTTAAAGATGGATAATAGTGATAATAAATCTTGTCGCGCTTCTTTATTCCAGCACGCCGTCAAGAAACAGGTCGCGATTCTAATTTACCTCGACTAATAAATAGTTAATGGAGGCAGCAGTACAGCAATAGTGACCGTTGAAGGTTAACATTGCACGTACAGAACTCTGATTTATATTCCAACCAGTGAGTACATATACATAAACACATTGTGTCTGTCTGTTAGTCTGAATTGCTCTGCGGTTTTAGTGTTGGTAAATAGTACTGGACAGTAAATAGAAAGTTTATAGTTGTTATAGCCAGATATGTAACTGTATCTATGTAAATATATCAACTTTTTATTTGTGTAAAACTCGATTTATTTACAAATAAATACCTCATTTACTTTTTTTTTTTTAATCTAGGAAATATTTAAAAATGAGCTCATGACTTCAAATCAAGTAAATGTTTTCAAATGACTTGAAAGAATGCTTAGGTATTAGGTAGTTACACAAAGATTTAAAGACAATGAGTAGAGAAGCCAAGCGTCAAGCATAACAGCTTCGATTGTGGAAACTTGTAAGCCGTATTCAGTGAAATATTTAGGCAAATGTAAGAAATATTACATTGCAGGAAGCAGAGCACCACATGAAGGCACATTGTCCTAATTGTTCACTAAATTGAACCGGAGTTAGAAGTTTAATTTGTATGTATGTAAATTGTGTGCACAATGTTTGTAAAAAATGATTGTAAAATGTCAACTCCTTGCTAAGAGAGACTTGACTCTCAAAAGCAATAAGATGAAGAAATAAATAAAATAATAATAAAAATTGAACCGGAGTTCACGCAAACTTCTTAGCGAGAAATGATTTTGGACTGAATTTATTGAATTGCATTTGGCCAATACATTTACGAGGGTCGTTTGAAAAGTCCGTGCAAAAATAAAAACTACTTAATTTTTTGGGGTAAACCTTTTTTATTTTTCAACATAGTTTCCTTTTAGGCTTATACACTTCGTCCAACGCTGCTCTAGTTTGTTGATCCCTTCCGAATAATAGGATTTGTCCAAGTCTGAAAAATAGCCATTCGTTTCTGCAATCACCTCCTCGTTTGAATAAAATCTTTTTCCCGCCAGCCATTTCTTCATATTGGGGAACAAATAGTAGTCCGAGGGAGCCAAGTCTGGAGAATAGGGAGGATGTGAAACGAGTTGGAACCCTATTTCCATTAATTTTGCGACCACAACTGCTGAGGTGTGAGCTGGTGCGTTGTCGTGATGGAAAAGGACTTTTTTGTGGGCCAATCGTGGGCGTTTTTCTTGCAGCTCGGTTTTCAAACGGTCGAATAACGATGAATAATATGCACCTGTAATAGTTTTACCCTTTTCCAGATAGTCGATGAGGATTATTCCTTGCGAATCCCAAAAGACAGTCGCCATAATCTTTCCGGCCGAAGGAACGGTCTTCGCCTATTTTGGCGCAGATTCCCCCTTGGTAACCCATTGTTTAGATTGTTCTTTGGTCTCAGGAGTGTCGTGATGTATCCATGTTTCATCCACAGTGACGAAACGACGCTTTAAGTCCTGCGGATTCTTCTGGAACAGCTGCAAACCGTCCTTGCATCACTTCACACGATTTCGTTTTTGGTCAAGCGTGAGCAATCGCGGCACCCATCTTGCGGATAGCATTGTCATGTCCAAATGTTGATGCAAAATATTATGTACCCGTTCATTCGAGATGCCCACAGCACTAGCAATCTCAGCACCTTCACTCTTCTGTCATCCATCACCATATCATGGATTTTATCAATGATTTCTGGAGTAGTAACCTCAACAGGGCGTCCAGAACGTTCAGCGTCACTTGTGCCCATATGGCCACTCCGAAAATTTTGAAACCACTTATAAACTGTTCTAATCGAAGGTGCAGAGTCACCATAATGTTTATCAAGCTTCTCTTTAGTCTCCTGAGGCGTTTTGCCTTTCATAAAGTAGTGTTTAATCAACACACGAAATTCTTTTTCGTCCATTTTTTGGAAATCACTCGACTTCCTCGATTCAAACGAATGCCAAACATAAAGAAATAGACCGATCAGGCTGAAACTTGGTGTGTGTTCTTCCAAGAGATGCTACTAACTAAACATAACCTCGATAAGCGCCAGTGGTGCTATCTCTCTGACTTTGCACGGACTTTTCAAACGACCCTCGTATTTTTAAAGTAACACCTAAAATATTTAATTGGCTAACCATGACTTCTCAATACTCCTTAACAAAAACTTACAGTTTAAAATGTTAAGTATAAGGGTTGATTAAACGCCAAAAGGTACACAAATCAGCAAGTACCCAACATTTCATTAATACTTCATTGATATTTAAGTAATTTTACTGCATTAAATTTCATTTATTTTTTTGAATGTATTAGAGGTCACAGACCCTTATGCTGGCCATTTTCGTCTACAAAATATTTGTTCAAATAGAACACTATTTCTTAGATTGACTGTAATATCTAATCAACAAACTATTAATCACAGGTTAAAAAAAAAAACTTTATAAAAAAAGAATATGAGGTTAAAAAATTCAAAAACTTTTTTCAAAAATGCTTGCACCAACATTCATCAATGATTTTGTTTATTTTATTTATTTATTTTTATTTTTAAATAAAAATCTTCGGTTTAAGTTCGTAATTCGATTAAAGCAATTGTTACTTTATTTAGTAGTCAAGCGTTTTTAATAATAGGTAATAATTAATCTGGCTTTATCGCAAATAATATAGTTTTCTTCAATTCTCAATCTAGGTATTCTTACCGCAGTGTTATATATTTGGAATATAAGATATGCATATTTTTATGACAGCTAATTATACCAGTATTTTACCTACTATAAGTAAAATTAGAGGGACTACATTAAATTACAATTGAGAAATGAATAATTATTGTTGAATAATTTACTGGATATTACCTATGCGTTATTTGTACTCACAAATACTTCGGTAAGAAGAATTCTAGACTGAAATATTGTTTTAAATCCGTGATTCAAATTTAAACAGTAGCCGACTCTAACTTTGTCTTTTTCTATTTTAACATGCATGTATATGTGACTACTCAGAATAAAGGGCCTAATAAAGATAAATCAGAAGAATAATTTGGAATAAAGCTATAATAAAGTACCTATTTAATTACGAAGATATAATATACATTTTATCATAATTATAACAAAAAATAAAATATTATGAATGAACTAAGGGAAGGGATTAGCTATGCGGTTAGCGTATTGGATTCCCACGTGGAGGTTCCGGGTTCGAATCCAGCTGCTGACCCTTAGATTTTCTCTTCCTAAGAGCTTCTTACAGCTCACTGGCCGGTGATGGACAGTGTTGTCTGTAACGAGAGAACACTGTCCGGAGGCCGGCAGTGCACTGAAAAAAACTCCGGGCGCCAATAACCTCAGATGTTGACGCGATTTAAATCAATAAAAAAAAAAATTATGAATGAACTGGCCAGCATAAGGGTCTGTGACCTCTAATAAATTCAAAAAAATAAATGAAATTTAATGCAGTAAAATTACTTAAATATCAATGAAGTATTAATGAAATGTTGGGTACTTGCTGATTTGTGTACCTTTTGGCGTTTAATCAACCCTTATACTTAACATTTTAAACTGTAAGTTTTTGTTAAGGAGATTTTTGGACTTTTTGGATAGATTTTCCTTTTTGTCTGTTTTGCAAAGTTACATATCTGCTTTACAGATTTTATTAAAATTTGGAATAATAAATTCTACCATTATAACCTAAAAAGGTGTTAAGTCCGAACCGTAACTACCACTGGAGCGATCTTTTTAAGGAATGATTATAGTTGCGGTCCCCCAAACCATCCTCAATAACAATTTTTTAGAGAAAGCGTTTTGAATAAAATAGGAAGGTATTTGTACGTAAATAGCAAAATTAAAAAGCGATTTCAGTACTTCCTTTTAAGAGGAGTAAGAAAAATAAACTGCGATTACAGTACTTCTCCCAAAAAGGCAAATATTTTGAATCGAATTCATTGATGTAAATAGGTTCACTCATTGATAATTTTAACGATTGCAGTACTTCCTCTTAGTAGGTGTAAGAGCATGGTGGCACTTCACAGCCACGTAGAGGAGCTTTAACCACTTTATTTGAGCTAAATTTTATCAAAATCGGACTAAGCTTTGTAGAAATATTGGTAATAATAGTTTTAGAAAGGGCCTTATTTGGGTGGGGCGAACTCCCCTCCTTATGAGGCATAGCGTCGAGACTTTTAAAGTACAAATCTGTACAAAATTTCGATTCGAATGACACTTCATTCATGAAAATCGGTTCACGTGTCGATAATTTGAAACGATTGCTATACTTCCCCTTAACAAGTGTAAGAGCAGAACGTCGTTTAAATGTTACGTAGGAGTGCCCTAAACCTTTCATCCTGCCAAATTTTATTAAAATCGGGTTAACATTTTCAGAGTTATTAGTAATAATAATTTTGAGAAGGGGCCTCACATATATGGGGCTAACTCCTCCCCCATTTGATGTACAGCGTCGAGACCCCCAAAAGGCACATCTACATAAAATTCCGAAACGAATGACACCTCATTCATGAAAATCGGTTCACGCGTTTAGGCGCTACGTTGTTTACAAAAAAGGTAACAACAAGAAGAACAACAACAACAAGAAGAACAAGACCAATTTTTGAAAATGCCGTTTTTGCTCATTTTCATTAACTTTTTTCTCGTAATATATTAAATCTGGGTTTTGACAAAAAAATTACAGTTATAAAGGAGGGTTTGCCCTATAATTTAAAGAAAATTTGGGAATTTTATCTTTTATAGAAAAAGAGAAAAAAATTGTCAAAGTTGGGTGTTTTTCAACGTTACACTTTTTCGTGCAGTTTTTGATGATCAACCCTTATACAACTGTCCTACCGGACAGTTTTAATGAAGCCTGTATCTCCTTCTATAAGACAGAACTATTATATTCAATGGACGGCACCCCTGTAAAAACCTGTACAGACCACAGAGCACATTTGACCTTGATCCATCCCAACACGTTACCCATGATAACTGGCCAGGTGAGCAAGGCAACAGTATCTGCATGATAAGTAAAGACATGTATTCTACTCATCACAAAATGGAACAACGTGAAGCAGTAAAACTTCTGCAGGTTTCGGGAAATGAGTTCTGGACAAGGTTCTTTCGTAAGCTTAAATGATTTTCTCAAATCTGAACTGCTATTTAGATAATCCAGTTGGCGGACAACGAACATCACGGACTTGATGACAATATTGCCCGGGTGAACGAATTTTCAGACATGTTTTGAAATCAAGTTAAAATATGTTAACAATGTCAAGGAACACCATTTTCCAGTTGCCAGTGTAATTATAAACATTTATACTCTTCAATGACCAACTAATACTTATCTCATCTTATTCAGAACTTTGGCAATATTTAAGCCAAGTTAAATACCGAATATTAAGGGAGCAATAAACGATTAATATTCATTGATGAATAAATTAGTGTCTGATCGTTGTCAACACTTGTTAAGATGATTTTTTTAAAAACAAACAATCCAGAGTTGGTAAAAAAAAAGTGACATGGTGTTTGCAATAATACAGCTGTGCTTGTGGGCGTGACTTTGATGAATAATTAATTGACACAAAAAAAACAAAATGAATGAAGTATTAATGAATGGAAATACAAGTTTAATAATTTAGAAAAAATGAATTAATTTTTAATAGTAGGTAAATTAAAAATGAACTGAATCAAATAAATATTTGAAAATTGCCATAATGGAAAATTGAAATAAAGGTTCAAAGAGGAAGGTTTCAGTTTGAAAAATTTCAAATCAATTTTAGTCAAGATTAGAGGTTACAAGAAGAAAATATTTTGTAAACTGCTTACGTTTTGAACATTAATTAACGCTGCAACAAGTCAACGATTAGCGGTTTACTTTAATTCGTTAAACGTACGAGATATGATTAAAAATTTGACACAGAACATTTAATACCTTGTAAATTAATACATTAATTTATGATATTAAGTGAAAGGTTGATATTTCTTTAGCTCCTAGATAGCAGACCAATTTAGCGCTATCTTCTGTAATTTAAGGAGCTATTTATCGTTTGAATTAAAAAGTAAATCTTGTTTCTACCTTTAAAGATTACATTCAGTGTTTTAGAGGGAGATCCGGATACATGGTTTCAACTATCTACGATCCGAAGCGACTGTTCTATTCCATAAAAATAAGGCAAAATAAAACTGCTGTTATTTCCATCACTACCAGCAAAGATGACCAGAATTTGCATGTCACGGATCAGTACAGCAAACGGTGTATTCCTTTCGCTTATTTCTTAATACCAACAATTTACAGATATAAAAAATTAGTTGAATTACAATTTTTTCATGTGTTCTAGGGCGTTGATTACGAAAATGGTGGCCCGTTCTTTCGCTAAGAAATTTTATTCTTTCGATTACTTCTTTAAAAAAGTTATAAAACACGACTTCTTTTACAGTTTCAAGAATTGTTTTTTGGGGGTACTTTTTTTACATCGGCACAAAAGAATTTTTCTCCGTATTCGAAAAATAAATAAAATAATAAAATTGAAGCATCATGTTCTTACATTACAATGGAGAGAAATGATCCGCAATAAATTAACGAAACTGGCCAAAATGCAGCTCATTTTTGTTGATATTTATTTTAAATGCTTGGAAACCGCAAAAAGAGATTTAAATCAGTTACCCTAAAACTTTGATTTCCTTTATAAGAGGAAGTGTTCCCAATTTCGCAGTAGAGTCTTCAGCAGAATACGATCATATCTGCAATATTGATCGCTTGTTCAAAAAAATACAAATAAAAAGCCGAATGTTTGAACTGAAGTTAACTAGAATGTTCCATTATTCGGTTCGCTCTCACAAACTTGTTATTATTAAATATTGTTGCTTCCTTCATGCTAGTTTGTGCCACATATGAGTTCATTATTAATGAAGCAGTTATATACTAAATAATTTGAACTGTGTGTTAAAAGTAGCCGGAGAGAATCTTGATGGGATAGAGATAGGATCGATTTCCAGGTCAAAATTAATAGGATCTAAATTCTCTCTAAAAAAATAAACATTGACATCCTCCTCAACTTACATTAGAAGTGAAGTCGTTTCGGTAAATCTTTTGCGAAATTTCAATTTCATGGAACAACTTCGTTTAACTGTTATGAATTATGAAATGTAAAAGTATTTACCACGAGATTAGAGAGCAATGTGCGCAATATTCAATATGCGCCTTACTTTTAGCACCTCCTCCTCGCTGGCTATTAGTCAGAGTTTGGCTAGGCAAGATAGGAAGAACATTATTCTCACTGAGAGACAAAAAGGGAGCAACACAACCATGTTCCAAATGTTCTTCCATAACTTATAGATTGTTTGCAGCAGATAAATAACATATTAAACGTCCCACCCATTGGGATGTGTATAAACCATAATTTTATTTGTATTGAAAATAAAAATGGATTACTATGTTCTCAATCAGTGTGTTTGCTAGCTGGTAACGACTTGTTTACTCTAAGTGTGATTTATAAAATTGAGTGAAGCTGAGGGAAAGAAAAAGGTGTACGAGTGTGATGCTCGCAGGGCAAAAGAAGAGGAAGTATTTTTTGCTGGCCATATTTTGAGAGGGAACGGACAAAGAACTGTGGAAGGGTTTGACTGTGCATACATTTTAGTGGTGACTGGAAACACTTCACCAGGGAGACGGGGACAGCCAGCGATGTCTGAACATACAGGATATTGAAATGAAATGTACAATGGAATTGTTTTGCTATATTTATCTTCTTGCTGCCAAACTCTGTGAAAACCAATTTATAATCTCCATGCCACTTGTTTCGCACCGCCTCCCCTTTACATCCTCAACATTTTATGTTCATATGGACCTTCTTTATTTCCTCTTCACACCACATTTACTAAGTATTTTTTAACAACTTTGACTCTGGAGATTTTCAATTACTATGAAGCAATTATTTCCGTTACTTCTGTCGATTCTTCCTTAGAATATATTTCAAATTCTGCCTTCTCAATGAAAAAAAAGAAAAGAAATTCAAAAAAGAAAAAGAAAGAAGAAGAAAGACCCTTCTAGTTCTTTTTGCGCAGCCACATCCTTTGGTCTCACAGTTCCAAAGATTTCAAACCATAGGATTTGGTGGGTTCATAACCAAATGTTTCTGGTTATATACATATACAGCGAAAGAGGCGAGAAAATGAATGAATAAAAAAAATTCATTTTACGCTTGGTCCAGACATCACAGATGTTCATGGCATCAAAATAAGCCTTGATGCAAATTAGCCAAACAAATTTTGAACTGGCTTAGAATATGATATAAATAACATAGGGTAAAGTCGGGTGAGATGGCCAATCGGGAGAGATGTCCAACAGCCGAAATTTAACCGAAATGTCGTCCGACGGCGCTGCGTGACCTCTCAAGTGATGAACATTCATGTCTGACTACAGTGAGTTCATTTTGGTCTGCGTCAAAGCGTTATTAATTCACTCAGAGAATAAAAATATTATCGTCTCAACAAAAAATTGTATGATAGTTGCATACTGCGAGCTGCAGCGAATGTACGAGGGTCGTTTGAAAAGTCCGTGCAAAGTCAGAGAGATAGCACCACTGGCGCTTATCGAGGTTATGTTTAGTTAGTAGCATCTCTTGGAAGAACACACACCAAGTTTCAGCCAGATCGGTCTATTTCTTTGTGTTTGGCATTCGTTTGAATCGAGGAAGTCGAGTGATTTTCAAAAAATGGACGAAAAAGAATTTCGTGTGTTGATTAAACACTACTTTATGAAAGGCAAAACGCCTCAGGAGACTAAAGAGAAGCTTGATAAACATTATGGTGACTCTACACCTTCGATTAGAACAGTTTATAAGTGGTTTCAAAATTTTCGGAGTGGCCATATGGGCACAAGTGACGCTGAACGTTCTGGACGCCCTGTTGAGGTTACTACTCCAGAAATCATTGATAAAATCCATGATATGGTGATGGATGACAGAAGAGTGAAGGTGCGTGAGATTGCTAGTGCTGTGGGCATCTCGAATGAACTGGTACATAATATTTTGCGTCAACATTTGGACATGACAAAGCTATCCGCAAGATGGGTGCCGCGATTGCTCACGCTTGACCAAAAACGAAATCGTGTGAAGTGTTGCAAGGACGGTTTGCAGCTGTTCCAGAAGAATCCGCAGGACTTTAAGCGTCGTTTCGTCACTGTGGATGAAACATGGATACATCACGACACTCCTGAGACCAAAGAACAATTTAAACAATGGGTTACCAAGGGGGAATCTGCGCCAAAATAGGCGAAGACCGTTCCTTCGGCCGGAAAGATTATGGCGACTGTCTTTTGGGATTCGCAAGGAATAATCCTCATCGACTATCTGGAAAAGGGTAAAACTATTACAGGTGCATATTATTCATCGTTATTGGACCGTTTGAAAACCGAGCTGCAAGAAAAACGCCCACGATTGGCCCACAAAAAAGTCCTTTTCCATCACGACAACGCACCAGCTCACACCTCAGCAGTTGTGGTCGCAAAATTAATGGAAATAGGGTTCCAACTCGTTTCACATCCCCCCTATTCTCCAGATTTGGCTCCCTCGGACTACTATTTGTTCCCCAATATGAAGAAATGGCTGGCGGGAAAAAGATTTTATTCAAACGAGGAGGTGATTGCAGAAACGAATGGCTATTTTTCAGACTTGGACAAATCCTATTATTCGGAAGGGATCAACAAACTAGAGCAGCGTTGTACGAAGTGTATAAGCCTAAAAGGAGACTATGTTGAAAAATAAAAAAGGTTTACCCCAAAAAATTAAGCAGTTTTTATTTTTGCACGGACTTTTCAAACGACCCTCATATGTGTCGAAATTTTAGTGTTGTTTTTTACATATTAGATAAGTACAATATACATTAATGAATCCTAACCTCTAAAACTGTCAAAAAGTATGCGTTGAGTTATGTTTATCATGTTGGCCATCTCTCTCTAGCATTCGGGACAGATGGCCATCAAACAGTAGGGATTGATGGCCAATTATTTTTACTTTTCTTCTGTTATAGTTTCGCTCAGTTTCCAATTCACTGCAGAAAAATGCCAACTCATCATAAAAGACAGAACACTAACCGCGGAAATTATACTGAAGAAAATTTGAGATCGTATTTACCCCACATTCAAACTGTCGTTTCTGCAAGAAAACGAGCAAAGTCTATTCCCACTTTATTAATTTCTCCCGAGCACATTGCTGTTGTGAAAAACAGAGTTGCTAAGAAGTCCAAACCAACAAGAAATACCATCCCCAAAGAGACAATTCTGAAAGAAAGGAATGTCCGAAAAAGAAAACGTTTACCTTCCCCAAGTTCCGATGAACAGGACGAAACAGGAATCGAATTTGAAGAGGAAAGTGATGCCATTATAGAAATCGATGATACTGAATGTACAGGATATGGGGAAAGTTACAACAAGACCATAAAAAAAAGATTGGTTGGAATGCATAATATGCCGGAAGTGGATCCACGAAAATTGCTCTTCTTTTGCATACGCTTGCCAAAATTGTAGTAAAAGCGCATTTAAAAAGAAGAATAAGTAAATATTAAGTAACTATTCATTTTTTTTCTGTTATTTTTACGTTTTACTAGTGCAATTTCATTTACAATATGTGGCCATCTCTCCCAAGTTACATTGGCCAACTCACCCAACCCAGTGGGAATAGATGGCCAATTGCTATTTTTTTTTTTTTTTTTTGTAAGAACAAAAAAATGTTTCCGTTAGCATTTTTTCTGAAATTTTTTCCTTATCTTATGTTTGTGAGCGTATGAGGTTTCCAAAAATAATAATAAAGTAAGCCTAGCCCTTACCAAAAATTTGCAGGCACCCTCCAAATAAAATGGTGGCCATCTCACCCTACTTCACCCTAATTGAAAAAATGTTATTCTAGAAACAAATAATTCTATATAAATTAATGGAATAAATGAGATCTTCGAGCAGAAAAGAGGTAACCAAATTACAAAATAAAATGAGGATAAATGGATGCCAATTTGCAAAATAGAATTGTTTGTTTAGTAAAAGGAAACAAAGTAATCGATATCCGGGTGGAATTTTAAAATTGCAGATAAAACCAAAGTTGGTAAGATGTTTTTTGCTTTTAAAGATCGGCTATTAAAAAAGTAAAGATCTTCGATAAAATCCACGGAATGAATGGGAAAAATGCAAATAAAATAAAAACAAATGGTATAGAAGAAATAAATCTAAAGATAAACGTCATGTGGCCGGTATGTGTAATGATGCAGAATTCTAAGATAGCAAGGAGTTAATGACATTTGTAGGTTAAGAAGGAATTTCAAAATGCGGACAATAAATTTCAAAAGTAAGTACAAAGAGTGCTGCAAGGAGACGAGTCTCTAGGAGTCATTATCTACGAGAAAACATTTCTCTGGTGGGTGGTCAGTTCACTCACTGGACATTCTCTCACCGTTTGTACCTTCCCCCGGTTCCTTCTTCCGCTGGAGAGTCACTTTGCTGGTACTTTTTTATGGTGCTTTTTATGAAATAGTCGCCCATCTCACTTTGAGAGTAAGTCCACGTAAAAAATAAATAAAAAATAGAATATTTTAAAATAATAAACAACAAACATAAACTTATAGGTAACTATTTATAATTATTACCTAGGTAGATATTTTCTTTATTTGCAGAAATATTACAAAATTGGGGTCAATAACAGTTTTACAGCTTGTATAAAAGTAATCTCTTTTGAGATACACATTTTTAGGGGCACTTAAGGAGATTTATCTTTAATTTTTTTCAAAAATTAATTTCTGTCGACTTAAGCGAAGATTCAGGCGAAAAATTGTGATTTTACGGCCATTTACAACTGGTTTTTATTAAATTTTAACATGCACGCACCGCATGTCGTCACGTTTACTTCTCCTCTGAGTCTAATGTTTTTTGAGTTGTTCAAACACAAACAGATCCATTCGCAAAATATAGCAGCAAAGCAAAGAAATACTTCACAACAACTCGTGCCTTTTCTTTCTAAAGTAGATCCTCTTTGCTGTTATGGCGAAAGCTTTCTGATCAACCCTTGCAAAATCTACCCATCTTACATCACTCCCACAAATCTCTTTTGCTGCTTGAAGGTTTTAGTCACATAAAGGACACTTCTCCGCAGAATTTGGAGCATATCTAACCGAGTGGAACTGCGCAAAGGTGACTGATTTCAGTCCCTCAACAGTACAACGTGAGCATGTTAGTGAATCGTCTCAACAGAAAACAAAGACTATTCTACTTCTCGCTCAGTTTCACAAAGTGGGATAATTTAATTTATTAACAATGGATTGGCTGGTTTTCATTAACGAGAATTCAGTTCCCAAATCTTAGATTGTTCATTGTCAAATTAAGCATTATGATGGAGCGCATATCCTAAACCTGATGCATTATATATTTATGAAAGTATATGTTTGTAAATACTGATGGCAAATAGGCGCCATGGTAGCCGAGCGGTTAGAGGCGAGACCTGCATAGCTAATATGTTATGTATCACAATTCTGTACCACAGTACTGGGTTCGATTCCCAGTCTAGGTCTTGGATTTTATTTAATGTTAAATACGAGACCTTTACAGTAAAGTACGTTTGCTAATCGTATCCGTCCACGGCACCTAACTGCTAGTTGGACGTAAAACCCGCCTGAAAAAATAGGCGATTACTTTACTTTAAATATAAAAAGCTATGAATTGAACCAAGTGTTTTGACACTTAAATTTAAGATATTTCAAAAAGTGGAGTTAATCGATCTGTGAAGTGAACGGCTCATATAGAACTAATAAATTAATTTGTTTTCGTTGACGAGTACGATCTAAATCGCTGAGACCAAATCCACTAAGAATTAAACTCTTTACTCGATGTAACTGTACAATGTTTTAAGAATGTGTAAATGATAATAGCGTTCGCTTGATTAAACTAAGTTGCAAATAAACTGAGGCGATTATAGAAAGAGATTTTGATCTTGCAGTAGATTCATTAAACGAATCCTAAATACTCCTAGAACATTGAACGAAGAATAAAATAAAATCGGGTTCTAGTTAATGGACCCTGGGTTGGTTTAAAGTCTTGTTCTCTAGGTGTTGCCAATAGCACTTTTAAACATACACGTATAACCCAATAAACTGAAGTCTATGAAATCGAGAAGCTGTAGGAAGTTAAGCCCGCCTAAACAAGCTATAAGGTCATGATGCCTTCGTTAATTCAGATAATAAAAATAAATATTGGTGGTTCAACGCATGCAATGATTTAAATAGATTGTACTGAAGTTATACTTCGAAAGTGAACTTTTTAAAAATAAAAGTCTGAGTAAATATTAAATTATAATTATAGTAACCTTAAAAATTTATTTATTAAATTTTCTGAGCGTTTTTATAAAAAAAAAAAAAAAAAAAATTGATACATGTTTGATATAAGTAATAGCAATTGCTATGTAAATTCTATATGTACTATATAATTATTCATCACCAAATATACGTGTATATATATATATATAAAATAATTATAGGGGGAGTTTGGCTTAATGTTCTCTACAATCTGTCTTGAATTTTAATACGAAAATTCCATTAAAAGATCTTCCATTAAATTACACAACAATAGATAATTATATGAGATGGAGTCGCTGAAGCTCATCACTAGAATATTATGAACAAATTAATATAAAGGAAGTGGACCACAAGGTTTTAGTGATACACGAAGAGGAGTGGGTTTGGTTAGGTTAAACAAATAGTATATTGTGGGGACCCAAAAAAATAAAAGACAAATTAAATACCTACCCACCACTTAGCTATTCAGGTAGATCTCGTTAGTCACCGGCTTCAGGAACATGACTTAATAGTTTGCATTATTCAATAATTCAGTGGACCACTGAATATCATCAATTAAACCATAACTGTTCTTGTAGCGTGAATTAATTGAATTATAAAGGAGTAATTGAAAGTCTGTACAAGAGATTTATGTCTTTAAGATTAAGGGTAGTAAACAGAATTAATCACGAGTACAAGCGAAGGATCCGTACAGTGGTTGTACACGTTTTTATTGTTTCATTTTCTCTCACTAGGAAAGGAAAGCTCAAATTTTCAGCGGAAATATCCAATTTGAGGTCTCCTTGAGCAAAAATTTAAAAAAAGTGTTGTTCCGTTAATTAACCGTTGTTAATTATCTGTGCGTTTATATTTTGTGAACGCTTAAGATTAAAAGTGAAAGCAACCAAGTAGCGCCTTAAATAGTATCTTAAATATCGTTTGGTTTCCTCACCGCAAGATTTGATCAGAGAGTAAGCGGCCAAAATCTCACAAAAAGAAGTAGGATTTTCTAGTAAAATTCTTTAAAGGTTAATTTTAGAAGAATGGCGGGAGATGCTGCTCCTAAAAGTGTCATTACACATCTAAAGAGTATCAATCTATTAGCATAGAATGGTTTTCACGTCAAAATTGTTGAAGTAAATGTTTCAAAAATTAGAAATTTAAGAAAAACTAGGTTTATTACGTGAGACTAGAGCGGGAAGGGATTGTTTTTTTAGCGCGTGTACGGAATATTGCGACAGGAGTCGAAGGCGGGAAGAAAACCACTTCAGCAAGAGACAAATATTAGTATTGTTCCTCCCCAGAAACTTTTCCGTCCCTAAGAGTTCTTTGATAGTTTGAAGTGAAGGGACTCACCGGTCATCATAAAGGGCAGCGCAATAATCCAGGTAAAAGAGGATTTACCTTTGATACAACTTGTCAATGGACACTACCAAATCATTCCACTAATTTAAAGAAGTCCTATATTTGGGAAAACGGCCAATTTATTTATAAAACCTCCCCTAATAAATATTTAAATGTGAAAATTTTTGTTTTTGACGAAAAACACATAACTTCGTTTTAAAAAGTAAAAATAAAATAGCCAGTGGTGAATATATTTCAATTATGTACCTAATTATCATAACCTGTTCCTAAATGTATGGGTTTTGCAATTTTTGTTAAGAGCAATAAAAGTGAAGTTACAGTTAGATACCAAGTGTAAATTATTATCATCTACATTCCATAAGCGTTAAAAACTAATCAATTTAAATTCTTTTCAAACAATTTACCTGTATTATTAGCTTACACGATCTAATTTAAATAAGTGCCAACCACTACCTATAGGTCAGGGTCTATCATTTGTAAATTCAAGTTTATTTCTGAACAACGTCCGTATTACTGTGGTCCAGGTTAGTTGCACTTTTAGATAATAACAATAATTACTACTTTATAAAATGTAATAAATCAACATGGTTGTCAACATTTCCGCACAACCTCCGTCACCATAATCGGTTTAAATCTTGTACAAATTATATACGCTCCATTTGTGTATGGTAGCTGGGCGTATCCGACACAATTTAAATTATATTTTAATTTTTAATATTCTTGCCGAATTAAAGACATATTTAATTAAGTCATGTCAAACTAATTCGTTATAATAAATAATACTTAAGGTCAATTTATTTTAAATTATTATTATAATCGATTAATGCCAAAAATATTTTACTTCATCATAGAATATTATTCAACATTTTTTTTTTTTTAACTTTTAATTCAACAAATAAAGCCACCAAGTGCCAAGAGACGATTATTTGGAAATCAAAAAAGGATCTGGAGGGGGCAAAAAAAGAAACTTTTATTGTCTGCGATTGTTTCAACATAATTCAAAAACTAGAAATCGAGTAAAGTTCAAAATTAATACTGCGATTCGTTAGGGTTCCAAACACCGTAAGTGCCACATTGATGTCGTTTTTTGAAATGGGTGCTGCTTCAATGTGGTCAAGTAAAACATTTATTTGTCTGAAGTGAAACATCTTTTGAGGACAATTTTTTTTTTTTTATGATTTAAGGCGCGTCAACATATCAGGTTATTGGCGCCCGGAGCTTTTTTTCAGTGCACTGCCGGCCTCCGGACAGTGTTCTCTCGTTACAGACAACACTGTCCATCACCGGACAGTGAGCTGTAAGAAGCTCCTAGGAAGAGAAAATCTAAGGGTCAGCAGCTGGATTCGAACCCGGGACCTCCGCATGAGAATCCAATACGCTAACCTCATAGTTAATCCCTTCCCTGTTTTGAAGACAAATGTTTCAAGAAAATTTAATTAAACAGTTTGCGATAAGCGAAAGAAATCAGATTTGCTTTAAATTTAGGACATCAGAATTTAATTATAAAGGAGAATTTGCTGTAAAACAAAGATCTTACTTCTACCATCAACCAGCGAGATTGTATGCAAGTAAGTTAGGTACTTGCAATACCAATACTAATTAGGGTGGATGGAGCAGAAAAATACAAAAAAAAGATTGTGGTATGCCAATAAACATCGCTAGAAGGGTTAAGAAAAGATAGAATCGTTTCGAGACAGAACCTTTTAAGAAGAAATAAGAAAAGTAGTAATGGCGTGATTTAGACTTGGAATATGGGAGTTGACGGCTACAGGAATGGCTGTCCTAAGGGTATAAGTGGGGTGCTATGTAGGGCGAAGGAAGTCATGAGCACATAATGTTCAATTGAGAGGTCAATGACAAGGAAAGATACCTGATAAAGGGTAAAGATATCTGATTAGAGGGAAATATGAAAAGATAGAAAAACAGCTAGATTCTTTGTCTACTGCAAAGAAAATTATGGAAATTCAAACTATGTGACATTTAAAACAGTATGACTTGCATTTATAGAATATTATAGAATAATTTGTCAGAATAATTTAATGTGTAATTAATATAAGATTAGTAATTTTTAGTGTTTGTGAAAGATTGGACAGCTGATTTTGTAAACCTCAAATAGGTCATCATGTAAAATATAATATAAATATTTTTTAAAAAATGTATAAAATATAAAAAATAAATGCAAATTTTAACACGCCTGAATAAATAAATAAAATAGAGTAGTGTACTGAAAGAATATCAGAATTTTAAGATATAAATAAATTTGAAGCATTACGATCAGAAATTAAAATGAAAAAAAAAGGTAACTCTATCAGAAAGGCTATAAACATAGCCTGAGAATATTCCGCTAGGAAAATTACAGGCTTACACTAGACTTTAGAACACAATGGTGACACGTCACAACTTGAAAGAGCACGTATAAAACTAAATTAAATGTTGTATACACGCGTAAGAGTTCCTATTTAGATATTTGGACAAATTGAACGACTCAACCAATTCGTTCAGGAATAATGATGGCCAAATATTCCATAATCACTGTAATTTCTAACGTGATAGACTTGTCTGTCAGTTCAGATCTGTGGCTTGGACAGGTGTCTTCTTTTCTTCAATACTGCGCAGCTAAGAGAAAGGTACACCTTATGCACGAGTATTATACAGTTTTATTTTGATGCTAGAAAATTATTCCAGACTAATCAAAAAGAAATGTTGAGAATTGCCTTAATAAAATTATGATTAGGTAGTGGCGGAGAGCGGTTTTTAATTTCAGTAATTATTGTTCAAGTTCATTTTGCCGGATGCTGTTCTACTTGAGTTAATTTAATCTTAGAACTAGCTAGGAAATTTTTGATTTTCTTTCAAATATACGTTTTGAAACTTTAAATGTAAGTTAATGAACATTCAAATATGTGATAGGAGATTTCCAATTTTTTTGGTAATTAAACGCAACTCTCCCAAAATTATCAAAAAAGTATTTAACCTTCTTGTTTGTGACAGAAGTAAAATTATTTTTTAGCTCTTTTGTCTATGCTTGTGAACATCTAAATCTCTTAACATTTGATTAATGCTTAGAAAATCACTCGGAAAACTACTTATTTCCCGATATTAAGAAAAATACTAGCTTTACAGCCTTGGCAATATTTTCAGAAAAAAGGGGATGAAAAAATACATAAAAATGACCTATTGCGTGCTCTTCTTTCTCTTTGATAACAAGTTAAAAAATTGAAATATGATTAATAAATATCAGATTTTGAAATGGCCTATAACTTTTTATACTCTAAAACTGTGTATATGAAAGTAGGGGTCATCTTGCAAACCCTTACTTTCGACGCGCGTCTGCCGTGTATGCGGGCAGGAATCTATTCTAAGCCATTTCTCTATGACGGCCGAAATTATTTGCTCTAGGTGGAAAGATAATTAGAATTCTAATTGAGTTTTACGGTTCTTCACGTAGGTTTGTTAGAGTTAAAGGCTAACCATCAAAATGTACTAGATCTATCAGGGACTGAGAGATACAAGTATTTTGCCAGAGGCTTGAAATGTTGAAAATAGAAGTCAAAGTTATTACTGCACTTCGAGAAGAAAAAGGAATATCCCACGTTTCAGGAGATACGTTAAAATCCGCACATTATCTTGCTACACGAATCCAACCCCTAATCAAATAGGAATAATCCTCTTCATGTCAACATTTCTCACTCTGAACCTGCTTTTTAAAGCACCAAATATATCCTACAGTAAATGATAACATTAGTTCCTCTTGCCTCATCGCCATGCAATTTCTTGCTCTCTAGGTTCGGTACATTCAGTTCTTTCCAAAATGTATCCTTTAAGGAAGTTATTATTATAGTTTCTAGGTCTAGAATAAGGGCGCATCTACACGTCTACTTTACGCTACTTTCTGCAAGTGAAGTGGTTTATTAATGAACAATAATCTCCTACTCCTACTATTGAATCATCAAGGTTCTATTTCATTAAATTCTCTTCAAACTTAACTCATTTAGGTATATTCAAATTTTGTGCATTTATTTTTCTACACAACATTTTCACTAAATTATTGTTAAATCCAATTTCATTGGATTTAAATTTTAAAGATGCTCCAAAAAGATTTTAACCTTTTGTAATAATTTAAAAGGAAGAAATCATTAATGAGCGACTTCCCAATAATTTGTAATCTTTGCCTAATTTATTTTAGACATAAACTTAAAATTTATATAACTTTTGTAATTTAATACAATTACAGAGAGATTGGAAGGATTTTTTTACTATAGAAAACCAAACAGCACTTGTCAAGTAACCAAAAGGCGGTTTAGTTAAAAATAAAGAAAGTTGGGTAACATTTATGAGTTAGTGAAGTTGGCAAAAATGAAGTCCGCTTAACGAGTGAAACACGGAAAGCCCCCTGTGGCGATGAAAGCTCTCATGTCAGTTTTATGGCTGCCCATCGTAGCCGGTTATTAATAATCACCTTCTAACAATTTCGTTTGTTCTTTTTTTTTTTTTATGAATATAACGATGTTCTCTAAATCGAAAGAAATTCTTTAGCCATTAATTGGGATCAAAACTTAATGAAACTATGTTTACAAGAGCTAAAAATATTTATTATTATAATTTTACTGGGAAAGAAAGTAAATCGTAACTTTTATTTTTATTCATTAAGTATTTTGAAGAAATTGTTTTAGCTTTTGGATTTCAATTAATGTTTTTCTGTGCACGAACGAAATATGTACAAAACAAAAAATCGCTGGAGCTTGGTCTCGTTGAGTTATGCAAGGAAGCGATAATTCGGCTCTCATGATGAAAAAAAAGACTTTAAAAAAGGGGCTGCTCCCCCCTTTCATTTGAATTTCATTTAGCAAAGTTTTCTAAATAATAAATCCATTATTTAACAACCGAAAAAAAAGCAAATTTACGAAGCGATTTTACAGCAGCTCAAATTAAACCGAGTCAAAAGTAAAGTAAACGCCTATTTTTTCAGGTTGGGTTTAACATCCAACTACCAATTAGGTGTCATGACCGGAGGCGGAAGCTCTTACTTTACTGAAAAACAATTTTTCCTAACAAATTAAAAGTAAGCCATACACGGGATTCAAACTGGGAACTTCCCACTTACAAAGTCACGCTCATGACCACTACACCAACACCCACCCCTAAATTGAGTAAATATTGTAGGAAATAAATAAAATAACTGACTAATAAAAAATAGTTTTAAATTTACGTTAATTTCTCGTAAAATAACAGCAGTAAGTCAAAATGAAGATATTTTTTACTTAAAAAACAAGGCGTAATAATATTTTTTGAGTTTCCTTGAATTGGAAAAAAAATGGTTTTTGGGAAATAGTGTGTGGGTGTGCGTTTAGAACAAAAACAAAAAGCTGCAGGAATCGCAAACTTAATATTTCATTTGAACCACATGTGACCCGTCAGAAATTTAGCGGGTAAAATAAATAAAAAATACCGGGAGCAGCGCCTCTACTGAAAATATTTCACTTTGCTGAGATTTCCTTTTATAGTATAAACTTTAAGTTTATTTAACTGATCGAGACAAAATCTCAGCACATTACCTTCACACTTTGGCGCATAGCTCTTCATCATATTTTAGAGTCTGAATCCTTTGCCATTAGTCAATGTAGTGGCCTTACCTTGGGCTCTATCGCTACAGAGACTAACTTTGAATCTTCGTACATCACTTAAAAGAAAATAACTCAACAGGCGCTTCTGACAACTGAATGCTTCTCGACAACAGATTAAAACTCACTTTAGACGACAAAAGACTTATTAAAACTGTCCGGTACGACAGTTGTATAAGGGTTGACCATCAAAAACTGCACGAAAAAGCGGAACGTTGAAAAACACCCAACTTTGACAATTTTTTTCTCTTTTTCTATAAAAGATAAAATTCCCAAATTTTCTTTAAATCTTACTCCAAAACCTCCTTTATAACTGTAATTTTTTTGCAACCACCCAGATCTAATAGGTTTCGAGAAAAAAGTTGCCGAAAATGAGCAAAAACGGCTTTTTCAAAAAATGTTCTTGTTCTCGTTGTTGTTCTTGTTGTTACCTTTTTTGTAAACAACGTAGCGCCTAAACGCGTGAACCGATTTTCATGAATGAGGTGTCATTCGATTCGGAATTTTATGTAGATGTGCCTTTTGGGGGTCTCGATGCTAAACATCGAATGGGAGAGGAGTTAGCCCCCTTTATGTAAGGCCCCCTCCAAAATTATTATTACTAATTACTCTGTAAATCTTAGCCCGATTTTGATAAAATTTGGTAGGATGATAGAGTTAGGGCTCCCCTACGTAACATTAAAGCGGCGATCTGCTCTTACACTAGTTAAGGGGAAGTATAGCAATCGTTTCAAATTATCGACAAATGAACTGATTTTCATGAATGAAGTGTCATTCGAATCGAAATTTTGTACAGATTTGCACTTTAAAAGTCTCGTCGCTGTGCCTCATATGGAGGGGAGTTTGCCCCACCCAAGTAAGGCCGTTTCTAAAACTATTATTACCAATATTTCTATAACGCTTTGTCCGATTTTGATAAAATTTAGCACGAAGAAGTGATTAAAGCTCCTCTACATGGCTGTGAAGTGCCATCATGCTCTTACACCTACTAAGAGGAAGTACTGCAATCGTTTAAATTATCAATGAGTGAACTGATTTAAATCAATGAATTGTCGTTCGATTAAAAAATCTTTCCTCTTTGCCATTTAGGGAGAAGTACTGCAATCGTAGTTTATTTTTCTTACTCCTCTTAAAAGGAAGTACTGAAATCGCAGTTTAATTTTGCTATTTACGTACAAATACCTTCCTATGTTATTCAAAACGCTTTTTCAAAAAAATTGTTATTGAGGATGGTTTGGGGGAACGCAACTATAATCATTCTATAAAAACATCTCTCCAGTGGTAGTTACGGTTCCGACTTAACACCTTATCAGATTATAATGATAGAATTGCTTATTCCAAATACCTTCCTATGTTATTCAAAACGCTTTTTCAAAAAAATTGTTATTGAGGATGGTTTGGGGGAACGCAACTATAATCATTCTATAAAAACATCTCTCCAGTGGTAGTTACGGTTCCGACTTAACACCTTATCAGATTATAATGATAGAATTGCTTATTCCAAATTTTAAAAAAATCTGTAAAGAAGATATGTAACTTTGTAAAATAGACAAAAAGGAAAATCTATCCAAAAGGTACAAAAATCTCCTTAACAAAAACTTACAGTTTAAAATGTTAAGTATAAGGGTTGATTAAACGCCAAAAGGTACACAAATCAGCGAGTACCTAACATTTCATTAATACTTCATTAATAGTCAAGTAATTCTACTGCATTAATTTTCATTAATAAGTTATTTTTTAGAATTTATTAGATGTCACAGACCCTTATGCTGGCCACTTCATTTATAATATTTTTTTGTTATAATTATGATAAATCACATATATACGTACATGCATGTTAAAGTAGAAAAAGACAAAGTTAGAGTAGGCTACTGTCTTGAATTCGTCTTACCGAAATATTCGTGAGCACAAATAATACACAGATAATAACAAGTAGATTATTCAACAACAATTATTCATTTCTCAATTGTAATTTAATTTAGTCCCCCTAATTTTACTTATAGTAAAATACTGGTATAATTAGCTGTCCTAAATATATGCATATCTTATTTACTTTATATTACATATATACAGCATTGTGGGATGAATACCTACATTGAGAATGTAATTGAAGAAAACTATGTTACTTGCGATAAAGCCAGATAATTATTATAAACGTTTGACTACTTCATAAAATAACAATTACTTTAATCGAAGAATGAACTTAAACCGACGATTTTTATTTAAAAATAAAAATAAATAAATAAAATAAAATCATTAATGTAAGTTTTTTATAAAAAAATGTTTTGAATTTTTTAGCCTCATATTTTTTTTTCTTTTTAACCTGTAATTAATAGTTTGATTATTATAAATAACTAGATATTACAGTCAATCTACAGTGCTACTTGAACATATACTTTGTAGACGAAAATGGCTAAAATATTTCCCTTCATTGAACCTTGATATTGTAAGTTTGTTCGTATTTGACAGTACAGACAAGACCAATGACATTGTGTATTATGTTTTGGGTTCATTGAAATTGAGATCTTTTATTATGAATGAATAATTATTCTAATTGCCTAATTAGTCAATATAAAAATTTGTGAGTTAGTCAAATTTTTCAAATGATGTGTCCAGAGGATATCTTTATTATACATTGTGCTGCACTATTGGTTGTTTTTATAGGTGTAATTTTTTATTTTTTTGTAATGTATATTATATTTTTACAATATTTTGTGAAGCCCCAACTCTCTTGTAAAACTGCTAGTTGTAACAAGTAATAAATAAATAAATAAAAAATAATAAGTAATTCAGCTTGGGAAGGGATTAGCTATGAGGTTAGCATACTGGACTCCCACGCGGAGGTCCCGGGTTCGAATCCAGCAGCTGACCCTTAGATTTTCTCTTCCTAGGAGCTTCTTACAGCTCACTGTCCGGTGATGGACAGTGTTGTCTGTAACGAGAGAACACTGTCCGGAGGCCGGCAGTGCACTGGAAAAAGCTCCGGGCGCTAATGACCTCAGCTGTTGATGCGCCAAAAAAAAAAAAGAAAAAAAAAGAAAGATCTACTTTCCAATGTTGAATTAAATTACGCTACAGGCGATCATATTTAGATAATTTAGATTTCTGAGAGAGTTGATACCAACAAATTAAGTAATTAATTTCTAATGAAATCCAAACTATTTTGAACAGAGTTTAAATTATGTTATTTTGTCTTTTCTATTTTTAATTCCAAGATAAGCGGCGAACAAGCACGAAGCAAATGAATTCACGTGAGAACATCTGCGATTCGCCACGGTTCAATGTTCATCCAATTAACTTTGAACAGTGCCGTTATAATAATAATTTTTATAATTTGTAATTATCAGCTCACGAAGAGTGGTGAGGTCACGAAATGGATTGTGGCTGTGCGAAGGTGTTTAAAAAGAGAGTAAATAGTGATTTCTTTCCATTGCTTTGCGCGCAATAAATAATGAAAAATATAATGTTCGCTCAAATGTTTTAAGAGAGTGGTGTCTTTAAGTATAGGTTTGGTGTCAATAGTTTTATTAGCCTAATTAGCCATAAAATCATTAAATCACCAGTGGTCTCGAATCTCAAAGAAATAATCCCCTTTTTTTTAAAACCACCCAGCTAGCCTAATGATCCATTAAGGAAGGAGTCGCTTAATTAAAGAACTATTCTGGCGAAACTGCTTCTTCTTTTTGTAACCAATTTGACCTCCATTGAAGTTAATGATGATTAAACCTGCAGAGTAAGATTTGTAATGCACTAATAATGGACGGCATATAACTACTGCACCATTGTTAAAGTCTACACTAATAACCAAGCTAGATCCCTTTAAAATGGGGGGCTTACGATGAATAGCGGGGATTGATTCTAAAGCCATGTGTGTCGCCCGATTGGGACGGACAGCGGATGAAACATACCGTGCGTTATATTATAGTATGACACGTGTCTAAGTAAGTCATCATCGTAGACTGGTGAGATGTTGTCTCAGTGAGATGTCAATCGTGTGACTAGAGATGTCTGACAACCCTATTCTTGCAGCATGTATTACAGATTTTCTAACAATAGATAAATCATACAAAGCCTGATGAGCAAAGTGACAAAACTAGGTTGAATACGTTTCCTAAATCTTCCAGAAACAATAAACTCTGGGTGATGACTCTTGGAGCGACAACATGCTATAGACTTTTCAATCGGCTGACAGTTTAGTAGATGTGAATAAGTTGCAGGGTTCGGCAAGTTTGCAGTTCTTAATAATTTTATGAACAGGTATTCGTTTCATTAAAGATTAGTGTGCGTTATATTTACAAAGATTTTGTGGTTATTTTCCCAACTTTAGGTCGCTGTAAATGGTAAATGAGCCGCAAAGCGTTAAAAAAAGAAGAAATCCTAGAGGTTGAACTCCTATACTAATTGTACAAAAATTATTGTTACAGTTAGTAGCTTATGTTGACCGTTGAAATTGGTACCATTATTGCTAACATATTTATTTACCAGAAAAAATATACTGATAATTATATCTACTTCTGTTTTAAAAAGAACGATGAAACAATCTGACGATACAAACTTGTCCACTGGATTCAAAATACGTAACAATATACCGATATACAAGGGAAACGCTATGCAGCAAGCGCATCATCCCTTCGTTCGCTTTGCAATCTTGCACAACAGGAGAACATCTATCACTTCATTGCAAACTGTCCAATACAAAAAGGGTATCGCGTAAAGTGATTTAAAAAAAGTGTTCTTACACGACAAGAATTAATTAACTAAAATGGTACCGATTTTAGAGCTTTACAATAATTATTGTAATATGGCTTGGTAGTCCAGATGCTTCCTAATCCAAGAATTTAATTTTTGATTTTCGCTACAAAACCCTAAGCGTTCCCTCTTTTATAAGTACTAATAAAATTACCGCTGGATATTTATGTAAATATGAATTACTTTGGTTTGTAAATGTGGCATTTATTTTATTTTTTTATCTTTGTTTAATATTAAAATGTATAAATATACATATTTAAAATATTAAGTTCGAAGTACTGTTAGCTATTTGTATACAGAAGTTTTATTCATTTTTATTAATGCCAGCTCCCTCTGATGGTGTTATCTTTATGTTGATATTCTTTTCCATGTTCTGTTTATTTTCTTTTAAAATTTGGCCTAATAAAGATAAATACTGATCTGCAAGGCAACAATAAGACATGTCTTTGGAAGATAAGTTGTGGGTCTCAAGCAAGCGCCCTAACTGTAAAAGAGTCCTAAATTCTCCGGAAATAACCCAAGCATTCTAATTTAACTTCCCACACTGGCCTGAATAGTCTCTACATCAAAAAACCTTAACCTTTCCCGTCAAAAATTTCTATCAATCATTAACACCCCCCACACAAATCGTTTTTAAACCATAAACTCTCCTCGTACCCCAGGAAAACGTCGACTGACGCCTTGAGATCTCAAAACATAGTTATCAAATTTCAGAGACATTTGTCATTGGAAGGCTTTTCCCTCCGTATAGCTTGACAGTGATGCAGTATTATCAAATTTACTAATTTAATATAAAAGATTAAATTTCAAATAAAGAGAGAGAAAATCAAAACTTTTAACTAATAAAATAAATTATATGATAAGTATCAACCAACAAATATATTATCTTGCTGAATGAACACATTTTTTAACTAATATATGTAATATAATATTTTTTATCTATATATCTCATAAATAATAAAATTAACAATTTCGTTACAATACAATTTCAAAGAAATATGTGGGGTCGCGCGGCAAAAACGTTGATATATAGTACAAAATTTCGGAACATTTGTCTGTATCCTTGATTGAACGGGCAATTAGTTCCTATCAGGTTAACTCAAAACTGGTTTGGGACTGTCTGGGTGCCCTGAAGGAAATCAGTGACCAAAATAAGGTCTTTCTGGTCTGGGTACCTGGTCATTCAGGACATAAGGGTAACGAAGCGGCAGATTTATTGGCCCGGGAAGGCTCTGCGAGATACTTCGTTGGCCCGGAGCTCTGTTTTGGGGTTCCGAAGTGTGTTAAGACTGCGACCATTAATCTATGGGTGCAGAGTAGGTCTCAGGAGTGGTGGCTTGCCACCACTGGGCAGAGACAGGCGAAGGAGTTTATTAAAGGCTATTCGCCGAGGCTGACTGCAGAATTAATCCGTCAAGGCCGTGGGGCTAACAGGATGATTGTAGGCCTATTAACTGGCCACTGCAGACTCAGAAAACACATGCATCGCATGGGCCTGGCAGATGATAGCCTCTGTAGGTTCTGTCAGGAAGAGGAGGAAACGGCACTACATGTGTTGTGTCAGTGTGAGGGGCTCGTGTGGCTAAGGATGTTACTTCTCGGGGAGGAAAAACCATGGCCTGTGAGCTTTACCCAAGAGTCGCTCTCCAGCATTAAGAGTCTAATTAAAAGGACAGGTCTGGAGGGTGAGCTTTAAAGTTAGGGGAGCCACAATAGACCCAAAGGGGTCGCAGTGGCGTAGGCCCTGAGGCCGCCCAAGTCTAGTCTAATCTAATCTAATCCTTGATTGAATGTTATCCTAAAATTAAAAAGATTTCTGCTATTTTTCTCTATCGGCAGTAATTTCCTCTCTTTCAAAGCTGAGACATTACAAAGGAGTTTGCATGCATCAGTAGCAAAGGAGTCAATAGTTACATCATTAAAATTTACTTTCTCTAGCGTAATTGTGGCGTTGCTTTACTTATTTATTTTTAATAAATACAAAAATATTTACTGGAGAGACCGGAACCACTAAATGATGAGATTAGGTAAGGAAATACTGAAACTGCCCAAGATGTAGCAGTAATCAGAACTAGCTTAGCATTAAAAAAACAAAAAAACATAAATACTTTTATAAATAAAATTATAAATAGAATTCAGCCATATCTTGGATCAACTGGAATACAAAATAATGTAACAATACCGTCCAAATTAGAATGTGGAAAGTGTGTTGATAGAGCGTAGAACTCATGAGGGCTGGTGTATGTCAATGTGAGGGGCACGTCATCTCGCTCGGCTGGACATTGTGCAGAGTGTCACTCAGAGTGATGGACCCACTCTCTCTTGCGGCTCGAACCCTTTCATTGGTAAAATGTACCGTCCCCAACAACGGCCGACTGTCGTTCTCACAGTATCAGCAGCGTTACCGCCCCAATTCTCCAACCTCCTCTTATCCAATTCCAATTTGCATCAGCTAATCCTCTTTGCTACTCAATCTTATTCATCCCTTATTCCCCCACCCGTTTATTCCAAATATAATTAGATAGCTTTCTTAGTTAAGTCTTAAGAACAAGATTAACTGCGTCTTATTTGCGGTTGAAGGAAATTCCATTGGGATGCTGTAGAGTTAATAAAGGCATTTTCGTCTTACACTGAATCGTTTAAAATGAACATAACCGGATTTATTGGCATAATTACAGTAAGAAGCGATTAAAAGCGTTGTTTGCTCTATTAATTTGTCACTTTCCGGAAGGCATAAGAAAGTGCGCATTAAGATAATAAGAAGATCCACTTCTCGAAGAATTCCTTACTAATTTCAATTGCAATAAAGTTTAAGAAATGATCTCCAATCTTAATTAATGTTACTTTTCCTGCCACGAAATATGGAGGGGTTAAAGGAAGAACGCAAGCGCTTTCTCTCGTCTGCCGTCTTTTGGCCACTCTGTATCTTATTCTGACTGAATCAGTCAGTCAGTCTTATCTCCTAGATAATCTTCTTTCCCTAAGAAGCCCTCCCGTCATTCCTTCCTTCTTGTCCCGTCTAGGTATCGATAGCTCTGAACTATTTACTATATCATACCATATTAAACCATATTATCTGCCTTAATTCTCATGGTGATGGAGATCAGATTATCTTTAATCTCTGCTTCTAATTCTATCCTTACTAGTCTTACTTTCATTTTTTATACTGAAGAATTGCATTCCTCTCGTCACCGGTAGTTGGCTTTAATTTGACTCAGTCAGGGAACAGAACATTGCAACCCCATCGGAATGCTGCCAGCTTGATCTCCTTACTCACTTCTATTTGCGCTAAAACTTCTTTAAATGACAAATCAAATTCCTAGCGTTGTTGTTATTATTACGTTAATTTCGTTTAGAATATTTGCCCTCATATTTATATTCATAACAGATGTCTGCTCAGTTGGTTGCCGCGCAATTAGAAATTAGGAATTACTCGTCCGTGCTCAGCCAACTCTTCTGTGTTTAAGAAGAGGAATACTTTGATTATGACTTCATAGGTTTTTCTAATCAAGAAAAATGTTCTTTAAATAGGAATTTAACATTCAAATTCTTCAAGAGCACTCTTGAAGAAGCATCTTTTCTAGCGAATCTAGTGGCAAAGATTCAAACTTACGGACCGTATTGTATTCTTTCTTTTTTTATTGAAATCTGCGACTGCAAAGGTTGTTGCAACAAGCAAATGTGATGTAATATAGTGGTGTCTTGATAGAGGATTGGAGATGGCACCCAGTGGCGACACTCCATTAACGTGATCAGATCACTATACTCGTACTGTAATGAGAAGAGTAGGTCGCGGGGCCATCTTCTCTTCAATCTCCTTGGAGGATTGCCTGGTAATGTGGAAGAAGATAAGTGTTCAATTAAAGGATTAGGATGAGCTGCTGTAAAGGAATGAAATTTTAAGAAACGAGTTTTAGTAAGGTCGTTAATGAAAGGGTTTTTGAGGTCATTATGAATGGTGAAGTTAGAAATGTAGAATGGAGCGTTAAGTAGTTTTCGTAGTATTTTTGATTGTAATGTCTGGAGGCGTAGAGAGTTGGAACGCTTAGTCGATCCCCATACTTCGATGCCGTATGACCAAATAGGTCGCAGTAACAATAGGTATAAGAGTCTTTTGTTTTGTTGGTTGAGTTTAGATCGTTTGTCAAGTAGTCTGGCGAGAAGTTTGTAGTGTTGGTTAGTTTCTTGTATTAAAATTTATTTTTCTTTAAACAAACAAGAAAGTAATAAGGAAACTACTTAAAAACATAAAATAGCTGATATATTAAAAGTAGCATTTTTAATACCGCATTACATAATTTTTGCAGAACACTTTTTAATTCTTAAAAACCGTAATTTTAATAATCGTAAAATCATATTTAAAAAAAGAAATAGGTTTTATAATATTTATATAGACCATTTGCTTTTAGAATAAGATCATATTATTTTAAAAAATTTTATGCTAAGCTTGTCATATTTTATACATAAATAATAATTTACAGCTTCATCAACTATTGAAAACTTAATATTAATTTTTTTATTCCAATTTTACTACTTTTACGACTTTTTTTTTTTTGTCGTTTATTAGTTCTGAAGATATTCGAGTGGAAAAATAAAAGATTTTGGATAAACTGCATGTTATAATTGTTACAATATAGTTAACATCGTACACGTTACATTATAGATAAACAGCTATAAAATATCCTTTAACTACCAAGCTTAGAAAACATTAGAAAAATCTAATTTCATGAGACAAATAGTGTTCTGCATTCATTGTTTGTAAACTGGAAGAGAGGACAGCATGCAATCAAATACACTTCGACGTGAATGAACTATTAAACCTTGCTGTACAAATGAAATAAGATTGCAGACGTTTTTAGTGCAATTAGTAAGAACTCTCTACGAGCAGAAGTTAATCAGTAGCTTCGCCAAACCCTAATATTTGCAGATATCAACTATCTCTGCAGACCACATGAGCTTTTGGAGAGTCGGTTTGACGTAAAGAATAGTTCGTGTTCCTCTGGGTAATCCACAGTGACGCCCATATCTCTGAAGAAGTGAGTCTTCCTTTTGCCACTGTGAAGTGAATTAGGAGACAATTTGTACTAATTTTCGCAATAAAAAAGTTGATAAGAACGTCGACTGAGAAAGCAAATTTAGTGCATGATAGAAACAGAGCGGAAGTCAAACTCTCTACAGCAAATCTGATTAATCTACCTCTGATAGTGGATCAATACCTCTGATACCACTGATCTGAAACCAACCAAAACCTTAAAAACACACTGCTACGAAGAATAAAACCAACGAAATCATCCAGCACCGCGGACCCAACCACATTTTCAATAATGCCAATAGTAACTGCGGTCTGTGGCAATTGATTGAAATACAATACGGGCCTTTTTTGACCAATATGATTCCCAGAATAAAAATAGAAAATTTAAATATTAAAAAGTAAAACAGGGTTCAACAATCCTGCATTTAGTTCATTTCCGATAAGCAATTTACACACCAGCCAGAATTAATTTTAATGAAAAATAATGTCCTAACAGAAAGTTGTAAACGTCACAAGATAAGAAATTTATTATCCGAAACCAATCAACAATCAGAAGATAAAAATGATTAAAATTATCTGGAGCAAATCATTCATAATAAATTCCTCAATTACTTTTAATTTATGGAGAAGGTGGTCATTTTTCTTCGTTATCAGAATTTAAATTAAACAAACTGAAATTCCAACAGTTCTTAAAATAAGTAAATCATTATTATTTTAGAATTAATGGGGTCATTTTAAGAGGTTGAAATGATTCCTCAAAATGGGACAATACTTAACATTAAATCATGGCTATATAGAACTTGATTTAATATTTAATTAATAAATTTTTGAAGCCAGTTATTTTGATTTAGTCTGAGCAGGTTATTAATTAATTCAAAACATATATTAACTAAATTCAGAGTCCCACTATGGATAAATTTTTTTTCCAAATTCCAAGAAATTGGATGCTCCCAATACACTAAATTATAGATCTACGAAATAAGAAATCACGGTAAGTGTTTTCTTGAAAGTGAAAAATTAGTTCAGTTAGTGGTACATCCGGTTGATTGACTTTGGTCTGAATTAAATAGAAAATGTCACCTTCTTTCCATGTTTTCCGTTTTTAAGTTGACAGTGGATACTCACACAAACAAACATCGATAGATAAGAGAACAAAATATTTGGCAGTGTGATCTGCCCATCTCAGCAACGGTTCTCTCTCGTTCAATTCGAGATTTGATTTAGGCACCTCTAGAGTAAGAAGCTTTTCCAAAATTCAGTTCTAACTTGGATGCCACTTTTTTGAAAGTGTCTATACTTTAGTTTTTCTAATAAATAGCTCCATCATTTTCATTTAACTTTGAAAAACAAAACACATGCAGCAGTATTGGCTTGAAACTTTTTTGAAGGAAGATTCATTTTCGCTAAGTTCAACGGAAGAGCTTCAATAACTCAACGCCACTGATATACGAGGTGTGTTC
The DNA here is from genome assembly GCF_049639745.1 of Rhodnius prolixus. NCBI lineage: Eukaryota > Metazoa > Arthropoda > Insecta > Hemiptera > Reduviidae > Rhodnius > Rhodnius prolixus. The sequence continues at coordinate 29,494,247 of NW_027411581.1, read as the reverse complement.
AAAAAATAAGGTGAATTTTCATTTTTCTTAAAAAATATTTATTTATTCATCGATTTTTATTTTGTCTCCTTCAAAGTAGTCCCCCTCAGATATAATACATATGTGCCAGCGTTTTTTCCAATCCTCGGAACAGTTCTGATATGCACTTTTTGGTATGTCCTTGAGCTCTCTCAGCGATTCGGTTTTTATCTCCTCAATCGTCGCAAAACGCCGTCCTTTCATGGGTCTCTTCAATCATGGGAACAGGAAAAAGTCGCAGGGCGCCAAATCTGGTGAATACGGTGGCTGAGACATGATAATATCATTCAACAATTCCTGAGCGATGCTCATGCGACGGTTTTTTTTATCAAAATTCAGCAATTTTGGAACGAACTTCGCTACTACACGCTTCATGCCCAAAATTTCCGAAAAAAATTGCAGGACATGTGACAACCGATATGCCGACAACCTCAGCAACTTCTCTAATTGTGATTCGACGATTCTTCTCAACATTTTCATCGGTTGTTGATGTGCTGGGGCGTCCAGGGCGAGCGTCGTCATTCACATCTTCTCGACCTTCTGTGAAAAGCTTGTACCACTTGTAAACATTTTTTTGACACAGAGTACTCTCACCGTACGCCACTCTCAACATGTCAAGTGTTTTTTAACACTTAATTCCATTTTTTACACAAAATTTGATGCAAATTCGATGATCCATTTTTTTCGACAGAAGAAAATCGCCGAACTCGCAAAACACTTGTCTTATTTATGCCTCTAACATACAAACTAAACATGCTATATAGCTACAACTTTGAAAATATGTTCGAGACAAGTGTACCAACATAAAAAAAAAGACAATCGAAATTCGAATGTACGTAGCCCGCGAAATTTGAAAATTCACCTTATTTTTTGAACATACCTCGTATTATTTATTTTTAGTTGATTGTATTATATTAATAAGAATCAAACGTTAACAATATTCCGAATCTGAAGAAAATAAGATGATCGAAAGTGATTCTGTACTGAACCAGTACTGAAACGATTCATAGGGGTTGCGGAGGTAGAGAAGAACGTCTAGCTTTCTAGATCTTTCATAGAATATTGATTTTAGGGTCGTTAATTTTTCTAAGAAATACTGTTTTATTACAGTGAACTTGTATAGTGCAAATCAAATGATTATTTAGTACAAAATCTATGTAAAAAGAAAATTTGTTAGTTACGATTTTCTTTCGCAGTAAAAGAAAACCCTGGGATTGTTTTCATCTCATTTTCATTTCCTTTTATTATAGCTTAGTACTGCGATATTGAAATCTGTCTAGCATAATTCTTTTAGGACATACTGTAGGCACATTTAAAGTGCAGCACGTTATTTCGGTTTAATATGTAGTTCTAAGCTGTGCATAACGTAATTAAGAAGGGAACGCAATTCAAAATTTGGACAATGAAAGTGCATCTTGGAACCTGGAGAACTGTAGTAAAAGATATGAGTGCATTAAAACAGATTTAATCAAGACAATATTATTTCGATATGCATGAAATTAACCTACATTTTACTATAAAAATACTTAATACAATACACAATTGAAATAAATGAACTCCTCTTCCCAAGGGATCAAATTTTTCATTCAAAGGCATCGTGAAAGACATATCACAGAAGTTCCAAACTATTAAAAGTATGCGGGGAACCCCACTAAGCATTGAAGTAGCCCAGATTCCATCTCTGGCTATAAGTTTAGAGATAGTTGCAGGAGAATGGCAAGAAATTCTGTTACTAATCCTAGTTGATAGTTCGAACAATTTGCGGAATTGGTTTGGTCCATTCACAATCAGAAATGCCGGGCTATTAAGAGCGAAATGTTATTCTAAAATAATAATTTTTTCGTCAAAATTGTACTGATTTTAAAATAGATTAACTACTGATAATTAAAAATTCTGAAACTCTATATGTTTTTATTTTTCTTTATAAATCTTGTTTTTGGAGTGCAATTTTGATTTCTCTTAGAATTGCTTGATTTATATCCAATCTTCAGCCGGCAAGGAACTATGAATACAATTCTCTCCAAGAACTTGCCGAATCACTTTAAAGCTGAGGATTATGAGAAAGAGCTTCCTTTGCGTGCATGCGGGGATCACTTTCCTGCCTTATACGCCTGGGGAGGCCGAGATATACGATACCGTTTTGTAAACACTAGGGAGATATCACAATAGGAGTTCTACTTCCGAACATTAGTAATCTAATGGATGTAGGATTGATCAAAACCGGAGATAGATTTCGTTTTGATTCTCCATGTCAGCATAATGTACGGTTTAACCATTAAAAGCATTTAAGCATGCCAAGAAATTCTTATTTTAAGAAAATCCGTTCGCCAAAAGTACGATTTAAATTTTTTGAACTGTTTTCTAGAAAACGGCTCCCACAATGTTAAACTTGACTTGCTTAACTGCTTGTGCTTTAAACAAATACACAATTTGTTAGGCTGCATAACCGTAAATTGTTTTATAAATTAGTCTCTAATTAAAACTTCAAGAATGTATGTTTTCCTACTCTACATGCAAACCTTGCGGCATTTAAATATCTCACCACCAGCCTAAAACCTGATCATCCCTTCTGCTTATAACATCCACTTTAATTTAAAGCTTTTTTTAATGATATTAAATTAATTATAAATATGAATACATTAATTTAGGCTCAAAACAGAAAAAAAAAAATCATACTTCAGAATTAATAAATAATTACATACGTAATGTTTAAAATAGTTTTACGAAGCAGAACATAAATGTTGGTAAAGAAATGTTATTTGGAGACTACGTTTATAAATAAAAATTGCAATTGCAAATTCATAAATTAGTACGAATATATTTTTAGAGAGTATGAATTTTCTCTGTTATGACCGGGCATATTTATTAATGGATTGAACAAGTGAAGAAAAAATGTATTTTTTCTGCAACCATATAGGGAAGTTCTCATTACTCAATCAGCTGTGTAATGCCCAACTTCCCACACAAGTGGGGAAAAATTCCCATTAGTGTCACTTTCCTCACTTGTGAGTGGAAAAACTTATTGTGCTTCCTTGATATAAGAAGTTTTGTTATTAACATAAATATTTTCTGTAAAACTTTAATAAGCTTATTTAATGTAACTAAATAATTAAAAAACGAATATTAAAAAATAAAATAAAAATTGAAAGGAATATAGAAATAAAAATAATACTTTAATAAATAATTAGATATTTTTAATTATAACAGTTAAAAAGGTTATAGTGTTACCTTATAGAAATTTAAAATGGATTCTAGTGATTCCTGTTTAGTTTTTTTTTTTAGTTAATAACCCTAATGGTTGCAGAAAAAATATAATATTTAACTCGAGTGTAAAGTATTTTCCTCACACTTGGCAATTTGCACTTGCACTCGCCTCGCTTCGCTCGCTCGTGCGTGCAAACCCTGCCTCGTGTGAGGAAAAGTACTACTTTCCACACTTGTTAAATAAATAACTATTTAAAAATTATTTTTTTCATTGAATGGGATAGAGATTAAAATTTCAATGTGTTAAACATTATAAATTTGTGTTAAATACAAAATTATTTTAAATAAAAATAATAAAACTACTATATTTGAATGGAACTTATAAGGTTGTCAGTTTTAAGCTGATGATGACGAAATAAGGTTCAGAAACGTTCTAATATTGAAGAGAAAAATTAAAAATTTAAATAACAATAAAATAACAAACTGTACATTCTTATCATATTGACAATAACAATAGTCTGAATCTAAACCAAATTATTTTGTCTTCAGAATAAAAAAAAAACTAATCATTTTTCCAAGAGAACTATTTTGTGTGGTTCTGGAGACGACAGATACAATTTGAAAACATATTTTAGAACATGTTCTACGGCGCCGAAGCTCAATGACAAGTTGCCTTTCCTTGTCAACAATCTTTCCTAAAATTGGCTAGTCCCATTTGCTAGGAATGGTTAGCTAAAAACGATTGGCAATTTGCCAATTAGAACTGCCCTAATAGGAAGTTCTGTTCTCCCACCAGAATGCTTGGAAGTTATACATTTTTTTTAAGCATGCTAACCTCAAAAAGAGAGGTTACGTAGCCGATCCCTGTTTTATGGCGAGCATTCAGAAGTAAATGCAGCGTTACAGTCAACTAAATATTAGGAGGATGGACTGAAGGATGTTGCTTATAGATAGCTGAGTCTGCTTTAAGTAAGAGTGCAGGTGAGTACTCCATCAATCACACGTCCTCGCCTGCACTGATTAATGCCTAAAACCCCACGGGAAAACGGGGCCTCCTCCAGTCTGTTTACATTATAATTCATCTTAGTTATACACACAGAGGGAAAGAGAAGCCGAAGAAGGAACTACCCACAAGGGTAAGGAATAAGGACAGCAGAGAGAGAGAGAGAGAGCCTGCGATAGCGTCACCGATAGGGGAGGTAATGTGGCTTGCCCTACAGCTGCCCGTCAAATCGTCTACTCTTAGCGCTGACGGTGAGAGACCCTCTAAAGGCAGGGAATAGTGGATCTTCAGCTTTCCACCAGTGGTACAAAGCGATAGCTCACCTTACACACTCATAATATAAACACCCACACATTATCATACAAATCTACAGACAAACAAATATACGGAATTCCCATATGTCTCCTTTTTACACGTGAAAAACAAAACTCGTGACGTCATTTTGTGTATTTTATTATTTCTACAAGAGCTAAAAGGGTGCGCCCCATTTATTGGAATGGAGGCAAATAAAAGAAAACACAAATCCATTTCCTTCGTCGACTACCTGATATTAATACTGCCATTGTTATTATTATAATTTTTAATATTACTATTTAAATTCCTTCTACTAAAAAATATAATCTTGCAGTTTTTATTTTGCGTTTTCATCCAAAATGTCTGATTTGAGCATCCCTCAGTCAAAAATGTCATTTAAAAAACAAAAACCTTTTATGATGTAATTTAATAATATTCTTTTTAATTGGTGCGTGTTTCGGTTCAAACACGCCGTAACTCCAAAGTGAGAAATTGTAGAAAATTCATCATTGATAAGTCGCTTAGGTATTTTAAGGAAATACGAAAACAAATTGTTGGCTAAAGATTATTTTTATTATCATTAAAAAAATATATATTAACGTGAAATTGCAAATATTTCTAAAAATTTGATGTATTTTTTATCTATCCTAGCATGAGTAAAAAAGTTAACGGTTACCTTTTACTAATAAATAATACAGATTTAGCTTATACTTTTATTATAAACTTAGAGAAGTGTTTATTGAACTTAAAACTTTTACGATGCGAAAACTTTTTGAAAAAGTTATTTGAAAACTTTTGCCCAACGAACTTAATCCGTACACCTTTCACACAATCGTTTATTACAAAACTTAATCATAAAAAGTTCTGTTATCGAGAGGGTGGGGAAGAATGAGAAAGGCAAAAAATTAAGGTGTAAAAAGGTTTTTACGAGACTGATCCATTGTATCTCGGAATCTCTTGCTGTTATTCCAGACAAAATCTAGCCTCTTTGTGGGTGTCCCTGATTCCAACCAACAATCCCACTTTTTCCCCCCAAACTTGGTACCACTTGGAGTTCACTGCCCAGTAATGGAATGTGTTGTCTCTTACTAGGAAACACTCTTCAGAGGCTGGCCGTGCGCTGAAAAAGGCTCCGAACGCCAATGACGTTGGATTTTGGCGCGTATTCATAAACGCCTTTTATATTCACAATCAAGGGCCAACTTTAATCAAACTTATTCTTTAATTTTTATCATTAAAGAGGTCGTGGCATACTAGAACTTCTAAACGAGAAATCTTATCATGTAAGTGTTAGAAAGATTGTAAGGAGCAAACTTTTTTTTTTTTTAATCTTTTAAAACTTTTCAAACGAAATATTTTTAAAGATTTTAACGACTTCGGCAAACTTATTCTAAATTCATGTTATCTAAACTACGATAAAACTATTGATTGTACTAAAAGTTTCTTAGCGAACTGGCTGAAATATTGCGTTATTTTAATTGAGGTGATGTAACGGTAGCAGTATCAGACGATAAGCCTTTATTCGAAATGGAAATCCACAAAATAAACATAATTTAAGATGATATGAACTCGCTTTCATGAATACGAGGACTTTTTCAGCTAGCAGTAGAGTCTTACTCGTATTTCAGCGCTGTTACGCTGCGAGTTTGTCTATCTGTTATAATTGTCCTTCTAATTCTTTTTTCATAATTGTAAATTGCGTACCTATTATATTTTCGTCGGTGAATAATTCACGGAACCTCAAATACAATAATTTTTGTGAATACGTACTCAATTCGAAAATGAAAATTTGAGTTGATTATAACCCAAGAATGAGAGAATTATCGTGCGATTGGCAAAGTGTCGCCCCAATAACTATGAGGTAGGCGCTAGTTTGGAGCAAAATAGTAAACGCAAAACAGTGGTAGTCGTGATACTGATCACAGGCAACAACAACCACAGGTATCAACTACCAGTTTTGTAACAACTACCGCAGGTAAATGTGGAAACAGTACTTGTTATTAGTAAAGTAATGGAAACCGCAGTTCTGATAGAAAATGTACAGCAATAAAACTCTCTACACAACATTTGCATAATAGACAATCCTTAAATATATACGAATTGATTTTGAATACAAGTTAGAAATTCAAGCTGGACTGTAAGTACCAAGTTGATAACGACCAATGAATAGTGTATGAAGTACGAAGTATGGGGAAAATTGTTTCATGACGAGACATAATTAAGTAAGAAGAGCGATATATAATATGTAGACCATCAATATGAAATGAATCACTCCCATTGGTCCTCGTAATAGAGAAATGGTAAATATTGGATAGACTTGGCTAGTTGACTTGGTGATAGTAACAATGTGTTTTATTCATGCAAATCACAAACCAAACATAAGAACATAGAAACATAAAATTTAAACCAAGTTTTCCTATAAATCTATGACAACTTTGACAACTCGTGTTTTTTTAAAACTATAATTTTCTTTATTGATTCTTACTTTTAAACTGCTCAAGTATAAAAGGTGTCGCAATGGTGCAGTTTGTCGCTTAGTCCAGAAATACCCAATATGGAAATCCCTTGAGTCCGAAAAATGCTTTTCATATCTCAAGCGTATTCACCGGAACTGAAAAACTAGAAATCGCAGGAAGTCGAAATTCGATATTTTGTTTAGGTACCACTAGAGGATGCATTTCGGAGAAAATTCAGTCAACTGGAAGGGGTAACTTTACTGAGTAAACTGCAGGATTTCCTCAAAAACGCATCCAACGCTTATCTTAAAACTTGATGCACTAGTTGCATATGTAGAGTTATAAGCTTTAGTTGAAGTATTTTTGTAAGTGAATTCGATTAATAAGAATCAAGTGAGAGGCAGAATTTCAAAATTTAAAGCGACTTGGCTGATGGGAAGAGCCACTATACAAGATTTCCTTGCAAACAGTTCCTATTCTTTTATTCAACATATAAATTTTCAACTTTTACTTGAGGCATTTTTTACAGAAAATTCGATTAATGGCATTTCTCAGGGAAGGATTCAGTAGATTCCTTCAAAAGTAATAAGGACTAAATGTATGACTCAAATGTTCGGAGTTCGGAGAATCCTAAAGATTTAGAACTTTGAGAGTAGTAGTAAGAGATAGTCGGTTGGTTATTACGCCAGATTCGTTTTTTTGAATAATAGAGCCAGCCATGAAATCACCCAAACAAATAAAGTCTAAAATTTCTATTGTAATAAGAAATGTTTTTCTTTCCCAAATATAAGTTAGGTTTCATTTAAAAGATATACGTATAAGAACACGAGGCGGTCTAATTACTGCCCTAAGATTTTTGCCTTCCAAGGAGCCTCTTGCACGTTTTTGATATACTGGAGTAACTTACCAATGTTCGACCTGTAAGACTCTCTCCAAATAGGAGTTTTTTTTCTAATCAATTAAGAAAGAGAGTAATCATTTATTTAACAATTACAATTTCTTTTCAGCAGCCAATAAAAAGATAGAAATTATTAGCTAATTAAAATAATAAAATAATGCCATCGGCAGACTAAAGAGGATAAGAAAGTCGTATAAATGAAAATGGCAATTTCCCTTGGAAGTTCAAATCTTGCGAGAGAATTAATTCATTGTCAATTACACAAGATAGTAGCAGCGGAGTAGGAAGTAGACGGAAAGAACAAAAGGGAATATTCTCTAGAGAATAAGATGATCGTGAGGAAACGAGAGGATCTGAAGCAGAAGGAGAAGAATAGAATGGTGGAATTGGGCAGAAGGCGGAGGCGTGAAATCTAGAGGGGCGCTAATAATTGAAATTGACTTAATCCGGCTATGAAGAAGTGAGGAGGTTGGTTTCCTCTTTTTAAGAGGACATTCAGATGTGCGTAATTAAAGACCAATAACTGAGGTAATGAGAAGCAGAGGCGTCTCTCCTGGATGGCTAAAAAGGAGAATTGTCTTTAGTAATATAAACTCCAAGGGGGTGATTAGTGTTGCATGCAGAGGAAATAGTAGCAACCTTCACTTTAATGGTCCACACAAGGAAACCATAAACTGCGTTCTATTTTCATCTCCGTGTGCGCTGTTTCCATCTTTTAACTCAGCTAATAGAGTTTACCGTAGATCTGGATTAGTGTGCGCCAACTAAACTATCGTCTCTCTTCTCTACCTAAGCTACAGACCCATTCATCCACTTCACTTTCATTCCGGAGTCCACACTACTTTGTATGTCTTTTATTTATAGTTATTCTTGTTCCAGCTACCATCCACTTCACTCTCTTTAAGCTCTGGGAGCATAGTTATTTACATTTTTTCATTAATTTGATTTTCTCATGTATTTTTTCACACCCCCGTCTTCAAAGTGGAACAAACTGTAACTCACAAATTTTCATAAAATTCTGAACGTTTTGTTTCTATTTAATCCCGATTCCTTTTGAAGAGATGTATCTCTCTCCCTCTCACAGAAGAATCATTCATCGAATTTTCGTGAAAAAAATGTCTAGTAAGAGTTGTAGTTTTTAAGGGTTTTGTTTGTATGTTTCCACTTTACAAAGTTTAGATAAAAACGTAGTCACCGTTTGCGGGAAAGTCTCAAAATGCGGGAAAATCTAGTTAGATAAGTGAAAATTCCGGTCTGCCAGTTTTCTTCAAATTTAGTAATTTAATACCACATTTGAATTCCACTAGTACTCGTACTGTACAGTAGGCAGTACAATAAACAGTTGAGGAACTTTAGAGGTAAGGTCTCCCTTCTTTTCCACTCCCTTCTTTTCTCAAAAAAAGCCCTTAATAGAATTTTTCTTGCAAAAAATTGTATAGAGTTTAGAGAGAATCGAAGGAGCCCTTTTTTAAGAAAATTAAAAAAAAAAAAACCTAGAAAATTGATTTACGTAGAAAAGTGACACTTCCTTCCGGTTGACCGGGTTTTACCAAAAACTTAATGTGGTTTCTGCGATTTTTCGTTTTTGAGTTATGATGGTTACATACCCACACTCACTCACCCTTTTACAGACTCATGGGGTCACAGAACGGATATTGTGATCTTATCAAATATTCGAAATTGATGTAACAGCGAAAGTATATTTCCCTAAAAATTGATTTTTTTATTTGTTAACGCACTGTATGAATACAAATATATGCCAGTATAAATATACGGAAAATCAAAGACAGCTAAAACTTTTCATTTTGCCTACGGACCAACGCCAATGGCACTGGAATATTGATTACAATTCTAGTCGTCTAGATTCGCAATGTTATTGAATGCTTTGCGATTTTGTTTACTTTTATTTTTATTTTATTTTTTTTTTGCAATTTAAGGCGTGTCAACATCTGAGGTCATTGGTGCCAGGAGCTTGTTTCTGAGTACTAACGGCATCTGGACTGTGAGCCGTAAAAACCTCATAGAAAGAGAACAACTAAGGGACAGGGACAGCATTCGCTAACACTGACCTGATCCGTTCCCAGGTTAAAGATTTTTGATACAATATATTCTTAAAATCTAACGAAAACCTCATTTTAATTAGACTAATTAATGATAAAAGCAACTCAACGTTTCAAGAACAACCAAGCTTTAAAACACTTTCAAACCGATATTATAAAAGAAATTAATTAAAAGCAGGATTCGTTATTTATTCATTCATGTCCATAAAATATGTTTATAACAGGATGTGCTCTATTCGCAACTTTTATCACCGTACTCTCCGTTTCTATAACCTAAGGAGACATTTTAAAAAACAAATCTTTGTGTACCCTCACACGACGTTCTTTAATGACAAAATTTGAAAATTCATACAATAGAATGAAGTGACAACCAAATCTATTTCAAGCCTAAAAATGTAAATACTACTTTCATAGTAAATCATAGAAGATATTTTTCGAAAAAACTATTTTTTTTTTAAATGACCAGAGGCACTTCCTGTGCAGGATTTTCACCTTAGCAAAAAGACAAAAAAAAGAAATTGGTTCACAACCCAGCGGACCCCAGAACAGATATTTCTGGCAAAAATGAATTTAGAATATTTGGCAAAATTGCAATACTTCCCTTACCACTGCGGGGTAAGAGAATTTAAACATTAAAATTAATGAAAAGAAGTAACCATAACTTACAGCTGCACTCAAAAATTAAGATGTAGGATTTCAAATTGATCCCACTACAGGAAACAATGGATACTCTGTTAAGACTCACCCTGGAACAGAAACAAAAAAAGAGAATATTAACCATAATGAAAATATCTATAGGCTGCATTAACAATACTTAGTTGTGTGACTATAGGATGCATCTTCATAATATTGTTTCTAATATTGCGACACGAGTTCGAAGGCAAGCAAACAACAGTTGCTTATTAACCATTTCAAGTTGAAATATCTCACATAGTTACGAAAACAAAACATGAAAATCTGACTGAATAAGTTAGGGAAACGAGTTTTGAAATTATCACACCATGTTGTGGCTATATTATTGATTAACCAAGCAGCAGTAAAAGTTTGGTTAACTAAAGGATCCCTGTTGAAATAAATTAATTAAAACCCCATTTGTGTGAAATATAACATAGTAATGTAAGTTTGTACATGATATCACAATATCCGTGTGGAAATGGGTCACATTCCGCACTCAAATTGATATTAGTGCGAAAAGTAAGTTCTTGAAGGACTTTTCACCCTCGTAATCATCCTGGTAAACACTGACTTTCTTCAAGACCGAAGTAAAATACATTTAGAAATACTTAGCATTAGGAAATTAATAAACTTTAACGCTTAGTGGAGATAAAAACAAACTACCATGTGATTATCTTTTTACAGCAATGAATAATTTATGTGACATTACTGTGAAAGCAATTTTATTTTTAACATAAACCTTATTATCTATGCAACACCCACAATTAGTGTCCGCCGCTGAAGGCATGTAAATACTGTCCGGCACACTAAAGATAAGGGCATTACCCTTGTACGCTTTCTACGGCCAAACTGGTCTCTCTAATCACAAGTACAGTTAGCAGTTTGGAAATTGTAGTTAAAAATAAGATAAGCTGGGAATATTGAAAAATTGATGGCATACTCGTATATCCTGTTTCACCGCCAACTTGGGCAATACGCTGCCGTCCTACATCCTGTTCGCTATATTTCAAATTAATTATTAATTACTTTAAAGTACACTGAAGTAAAGTTTTCTGCGGTAAGAAAACTTAGAACAGTGCATGAAAAATTTAAAAGGAAAACAAATGTGGGTGTTTTGCAATGAAATTAATTTTCTTTCTTACTCTGTTGGGATAACCAAAGTCCGCTATTCAGTTATCACAAATAATCTTTCCCTCAATGCATCTTCTCAATCTTCAACAATATGCAGCACAAACCAAGCATCACTGTGTGAGCCGTGGTAACCTTGAATGCCAAACTCATCTAAATCTATTTTTCCAGAATAATGTTCCAAGAGAATTTAGATATTCACTATTAAATTAAAGAAACGTCAACATCTAAAGCTCTGTCTAGCTTAATAAGTTGTAAAGACTTGCAGAAAAAAGGAAAATCTGAGGATTCTGTGCTTGAATTTGACCCAGAAACTGCGGCTTACTAATCCACTGCGCTAACTACTGAGCTAATCTTCCCTTTCTAGTATCTACGATCTCGAGAATAGAGTAAAGATTTTGAAGATAACAAAATGGACTGATAGAATTCAGCCTTATAGCAATTTTTTTTATTTATTTAATTATTTATATAATACGCTCCAAATTGTCTATGACCAACAAAAAGAAAATCTACACAGCTCTACCAGCCCCAATCTGGACATACGGACTTGAATTGTACGGTACTGCAAAGCGTTCCAATCTCAACCGCACCCAATCCCTTCAGTCGAAAATCCTACGCACAATCCTTAACGCTCCTTTCTACGTAAGCAATCACATCATCCACACTGACCTAAAAATCCCTTTTGTCCTTGACCTAGCCAAATCCCATTACACCAAATTTCATTCCAAACTTTCCCAACCCGCTCACAAACAATCTATTCCAAACTACTCTTTCCTCAAATCCTCGCCGAAGACTGAAGCGTCGATGGCCTCGTGATCACCTGATCGCATGATAAAAAAGGGCATCCTTCGAATTCACTTCAACGGCATCCTGTCTTAGCCGACTCATGATGGTTATCGTTGGATGGACCTCATTCAAATCTTTCCAGCCATGTTTATTTATACAATATATGGTATATTGTAATCCGATTTACTTGTTGCCAGTAGGCAGTTGTAAATTAGAGTTAAAAAAAAAAAAAAAAAAAATTATATAGCTCTAATCTTTATTGGCTAAAATATTTGAAATATTGCCGCAAAGAATTAATTATTAAATACATTAAATTTACAGAATTTAGGGTACACCATTGAATAATAAAAAGTAACAATTATTGCAGAAATTATTGGTAAAATTATAATTTTTTTCGATTATTTCATCTAATTAATTACAGTTATAAAGAAGGATTTTCCATAAATTTTAAAGAAAATTTGGGGATTTTATCTTTTATAGAAAAAGAGAAAAAAATTGTCAAAGTTGGGTGTTTTTCAACGTTACGCTTTTTCGTGCACTTTTTGACGATCAACCCTTATCGGACAGTTTTAATAAAAATAATAAATTAATGTACGATAGCACTAATGACCCACACAGTCGATGCGCCAAAAAATAAAAATAAAATAGTAATGTTAACCATTTAAAAGATTAAAAATTAAGTTGAGATTTCAACAAAACTACTGAGAAAAAGAAATTGAGCCTAATTAAGTTTCTAAATTAAACTTAACTTTCTTTTTTAGTATTCATAACTTTTTTTTACTTAGGAAATAGTAATAAAACAAAATTATTAAACAAGTTCATAATAAATAAAGAAATGAGGAATTTATTTACAGATTATATACAGAAAAGTAATGATGTGAAAGAGAATAGGAGGTAAGGTGAGCCGTTAGAGAGGTATTAAATATTTTTATGACATACCATAAAGTTAGATTAGGATTTTTGAGAAGTAGAATGACGAGACAGAATAGAAAGAGATAATGTGAATAAATATGACGAAAGGAGGAAAAAAAGGACGATGGGTAATGATGGTGAAAGAAGACTTATGGCGTGGAAAGATTTGTACATAAAGGGCGCAAACATCGTGCCCACTTGTTGTTAACCTACTCAGCATGTAGATGTCGCTGGATGGGTTGTGGGTGTTGCCAACTGAGTGGCAGGTGGACTGTTAAGGTAAGCTCGCTTCCTTGGATCAGAGAGGTGATGAACGCTTTGAATCCCATCAAACACGTCTTAGCATCATTTTCGATTCAAAATAGAAAATAATGTACAAAATAGTGAGAGAGAAGTTTGAAAACAGCAAGATTCTCTTAACGGGTATCGCCCGTAACTATACCTAATTTTACTGAAATCCGTCTTTTTGACGGGTAAATTAAAATGCAATTTTTGTAAATCTTTTTATCTTAAATCAACAGATTTTTATTCACAGTTGTCTCGAATACATTTTTTACATGTAAACTCTATTTTGGATGTATACTTTCCGCATACATATTATTAGACCTGTTTTTTTTTTACATAATCCAATTTCCGATCCAGATTGGACTTCATTTATGCTGGTTATTTTTTTAATCAATTCTTTTATAGACTTGTCCATATATCCCCAGGCTAAATAGACACAATATAAATGCAAAAAAATATTTCTTTTTGGATAAGTTTTCAACAAACCTTGAAAAATTCAAATTTTCTCTTATGAAAATAAATTTTTACTGAACTTCCAAATAGCACTTATACAGGATGACCAGAGTTATATGCTCCACCCACCTTTTTTTTTAACGGCGGGAAATTTCGAAAAAATAAAAAACACGTATTCAATCATTTTTAGTCTAGTTTATTTTCAGTGATTAACCCATTTTTTTAAACCCCTGTATCTCGAGATACAGCATCGAACTTTATTTTTTCAAATGGAACGTTATATTTTTTGTTGCATATTTTTATAGTATTTGAGCTCCTAAAAAAAACAAAAAACAAATTTTTGAAATCGGTTAGGTTTTTCAAAAGTTATGGTAATTTAAAATATGGAACACAAATTTCAGTTTACTGTCAAAATTACGTTAGTTTTTTTAAAGAATCTGTTCAAACTGGGCGCAATCAACGGATAGGCAAGCCAAAACTCTGGACTCCCACGCTTTGCTTGTAGCAGCACTTATGGTGGCGAAGTCAAGATCTAGGCAGGCTAGAGTTATTCGACGTATCAGATCATCGATTGAAGCCACGGGATTAAGGATACTGTACACTTTATTTTTTAGTTATCCCCACAAAAAATAGTCCATTGGGGTTAAGTCCGGAGAGCAAGGTGGCCATTGGATGGGACAATGTGTACATTGTCTTTTCATGGAAATTTCTGTCCAGGTAACCTCGAACCACTCTCGCATTATGTGCTGGGCAATCATCTTGTTGAAAATACATATCTAGCCGACGTTGTAGAAGAACATCTTCAAGCAGAACTGGCAAAATGTCTCTTAAAAAAAAGTTAGATACCTTTCACCAGTTAAGTTCTTTCTGTAGAAGTATGGGCCGATTAGTTGATTTCCTAAAACTCCACACCAAACGTATGTAGAAAAAACAACCTGAACGTCGAATAACTCTAGCCTGCCTAGATCTTGACTTCGCCACCTTAAATGCTGCTACAAGCAAAGCGTGGGAGTCCAGAGTTTTGGCTTGCCTATCTGTTGATTGTGCCCAGTTTGAACAAATTCTTTAAAAAAAATAACGTAAGTTTGACAATAAACTGAAATTTGTTTTTCATATTTTAAACCACCATAACTTTTGAAAAACCTAACCGATTTCAAAAAAATTTTTTTTAGGAGCTCAAATCCTATAAAAAGTATGCAAAAAAAAATATAACGTTCCATTAGAAAAACAAAAGTTGGATGCTGTATCTCAAGATACACGGGTTTAAAAAAATGGGTCAATCACTGAAAATAAACTAGACCAAAAATGATTAAATACGGGTTTTTAATTTTTTCGAAATTTCCCGCCGTTAAAAAAAAAGGTGGGTGGAGCATATAACTCTGGTCACCCTGTATATATATATTTTTTTTTTTTCAAAATACACAGTTGAAATAATAACTCACATTGATCTAATTGTATTATGAAATATCACTAAATTTCCAAAGATCACTTGTTTTCTCTGCAAAATGCACCGGTGAAATGATAAGATTTACTCTACTTGTAAACAACAAGTTCAAAGTTCGTTTCTGTAGTTATTGCTCATCAACCGTTATTTGTTTCATTTTTTGTTATTCAAGAGAAGACTTGAAGCAATTTATTGTAAATTTAGTAACCCATCAATTTGACGGATTTTCGTAAAAATGGGTATACGACATATAGAAATAATAAAATATAGGTCTTTCGGAGGAAAAGAGTGGAAATATATATTCGTTGCATTATATCATTAAAAACCTTTATGTAATGTCTAGATAATAATATTTACATGTTCGGAATTTTTAAGCATGAAATCAGAAACCGGTCAATTTGAGTGTCCCTTATGTCCCTTATTGAGAGAAGTGCAGCATATTTCATCATCATTACATCATTGCTGATGATGGCTAAAGCAATGAACTAAGTGAGATCCGCTAGCTCCTCCTATCATCAAAATTATCAAAGTTCATCAAATTTAATATAAAGAAGAAATACGTATCAATTTGGGTAACAAAAAAAAAAATTTTTTTTAAATAAGAAATCCCTTCCTATATAGACAGTAACACCCGTATACGCAGCAGACCGACGTATGACTAAAAGACATGAAAATAAGTCTTTTCGTCATGAGAAGTCTTCTGAAGAAAGAGCTGAAGAGATTCTAAGCTTTTACACGGACAAAATTAGGAATATGATGCGCGTTAGGCAAAGAAATATGTTCTCTGTTACATAGAAACGCGAAATTTCAAGTGGTTTGGCCATGTAATGGAATGGGGAATCCTAATAAATGAGAGGGAGACGGAGAAGTACTTTGCTAGAGAGCACCAACAGTTTTATGAAGGACTTTGAGAGAAAAGAGGTAATGGATTTAGTGCATTGGGGATGCGGCTCAATCCATGGCATCTAATGTGGTGGTTTGGCTTGAAGTCCGTCTGGAAAATAGACACTGGGGATCACAACCACTCCCGTCACAGGAAAAACTAATTAGAGATGTAATTCTGAGCTGGCCTAGGAAAAACTTTAAACTGAAATAATATTTTTATTACTCCCTGATGTTGCAAAAGATCTAATGCAATAAAGAGAAAGAACCAATAATCATTAGTTTTATTAAAATAAGATGGTCCTATGATTCGAAAATGTCCAGGCCTCCAGTTTAAAGCCCTCAAAAAATGTTTCTTCCTTCCATTTTTCCTAGAAGCCAAACATTTCTGAACGTTTATTTCAGTTAAGTCCAATTTTCGAAAACTTCACGCACGATGTGAATGTTTTAAAAGTATGGCGAAGCAATGCATGTTTATTGCAAGGCGACCTTAACATCAAGCAGCTAAATTACAAAGCTTATTATCAAACAAAACCCTTTTAATATAAGTGAGTTCGGTTTGGAATTGTACGGACGTCTTGTACAAGACTATTGTCGAAAAACATGGTGAATCTGAGTAGCCATTATTGAATAAAGAAACGGAAGCTAATTCTAATACACATGATTGTAAATAAATATAAAATGCTTTTTAGCCCGACCATCATAGAATGGTGTGTGAGGGTAAATCTCTTGTCAGAGGCAGGCGAAAAGTTCATAAGCAGGTCTCGCCCAATTCTAATGTGTCATTCTTCCATCAAGACCATTAGAATGATCGTATTCCTTTTTACTGGCCATTGCAGATTGAATAAACCCATACAACGAAGAAACTGGACTGCACGTTTTGGAGGGCTAGTTTCTCCAGGATCCGCGGCTCTTCGAAAAAGTAAAGCCAGTAGTATCTAACCAGAGTATAAGCCTAGTCAACCTAACTAGACTTGAGGAGGTGCTCTAAGTAGGGGATGCCAAAATAGACCATTGGTCTAGCTTACTGGCCAACTCGCAAAGAATCTAAATATAAAGTATGTTCACTGTTTAATACTGGTTTTCTCCCTTGAAAATTAACCAATTTGTAAGAATTATTAGCGATATTATTAGTTCTGTTAAACAACAAATATTTTTCCAATTAAGGGGCCAGGAAAAGAGATAATTAAGCAATGCCGCTAATGAGTGAAGCAGTCCATTAGCCCGAAAAGAAACCAAAAGTAAAATTAACAACTTTGAAAACGGAGTACTAAAAAAATCTGAAATTAACATCAATTACCAAAAATGTAAATTTATTTGCGCCGCAAGGATTATCAAATTTAACAATGTTCGATAATGGCTAGAGTTTAAAAAATTCTAAATGTACAAACTAAATTGGAGCTTTTAGGCAAAGCCAAAGAATGACCGCAAAGTACGAGAAATAGGCAGGAAATGGCTCGCCTTACTCCAACACAGATTGTATTTCCAATTAATTCTGCACATTCCATACGCCGCCCCGCAACTTCTATCCTAGCACATCTTTACTTCCCTGTTGCGATCTAACGACATGTAGAAATAATCATCCCTGGATATTCAGTTATTAAAGGTATACTCACAGTAATAGCAAGGTCTGGGATGAAGAAGGTAGGTAACACAGTTTAATACCCCATACCTTGCTACCATGCAGGGAGAGTTAGCAACACAATGGCAATACCCTAAGCGGGTGACTGGGGGGGGGATAACCTTCCAGTTATATCCAATCCCTAAATTTCACCCTTTCCACCAAACCCAATATTCATCAACTTCCTCAAGTTAACATTATAACTGTTAGCAACAACTTCTGATTAGCCGTCCATTTCTTCAATCAACACCTGCGGTAATTATTGCTATTCAGAAGACTTCGAATAAGAGGGAAAATGTAACTGCCAGTTACCAATAGTTCAGTTCTCTTGTTTAGAAATTTAACCAATCTTGTAAATCTGTAATAGATTGGTGTTGATTAGGTTTCTTTCTTGCGTCACTCAAAAATTATTTAAACAAACATCAATTCTTATTAATTTGACAAAAGTGTAAAGCAGTAATTTTTTACATTCGATTTCTTACTCACAGAAGTGTGTAGCAAGTCAATCAAGCGCATAAAACGAAGGGAATAATAGTAATTCTCTTCGTTTGTAATAGGAATTATTTATTCTTCCTAAATTATTTATTGGCAAACAGAGCCCTCCGTCCTTCAAGCCAATGCAGCCAGAGATGCTTATTGTATCCATCCCCGCACAAGCGTTTAGAAGGAACTGCCTTTCCTTCCCAAAAGTTCCAAGGTTCTACCTAGTACCCTAGCCCAGCAAATGAAACCCGTCAAACAGTAGGGGCGTTTCCTTCTCACCCTGTGGGCACAGGGACTCCAGATAATTCATCTATTCTAGCCGGAAAATGTAACTTGTTTAAAGTCGAGAGTTTTTCAGCAATCAAATTTTTGCAAATGGTGATTTTTTTTTTTTAATATCTTTTATCGTACTCTACGTGAGGAGATGTGTTGTAATCCTGTGAAATTTTGGATATCCTGTTTTCAAATATAATAACCATTTTGAGGAGCCTTAAGTACAAAAAAGTGGTTTTCACAGAATGAACAGATTGTGTCATTTAAGGAGTTCGTACTCAACATACTAGAAAACGAAAATAAGAAATCTGGCGAAGGTGCATCACGGTACTGCTTACAAGCTTCTTAGCAAATTCAGCCAACAATAAGTGCCAATTTACAAAATCTATTTTTCAGCTTGTTTTTTATATTTTCTCCAAAATGGCTGATATCATTTTTTTTTTTCTTTTTAATTAAATTTTGCATTCTTATAAGTAGCTCTACTAGTTTGATTAGTAACATTTTCCAAGGAAAGATCCGAAAGAGATTACTTCTAGACAAGAGGGTAGTTGGGCTCTTTCTGCAAAAGTTCTCCTTTAGAAATATTTGTAGTTACAACGTATTAAATTAAAATTATTGGTAAGACAGTTTTTATCAGGGGTGATCGTCAAAAAATGCATGAAAAAGCGTAATATTGCAAAACATCTAACTTTGACAATCTTTTTCTCTTTTCCTATAAAAGTTATGGTAAAATTCCCAAATTTTCTTTCATATATCTAACTAGCGATTGTAAAGCAATCTGGCAGAGTGGGAAGAGTATCTCTCCTCATTTTACACAGCCTCCACTGCACTTCATTCACTACCGCAATAAGAACATTGCTGAGAAGATGTCTTACGAACTATTGTGTTCTAAGTTAGGATGTGGTAACAACCTATACATCAGAAATTAGTAACTTTATTTTAGAAATCAATCAAGAGTTCGCCTTTTTAGTCAATTCTGATTTTTGACTTAGGAAATGAAACCCGTATAGACACTAAATAACTTGTATGGAAGCAGTAAAATTGCAGTCAATCATAGTTATGACGACTAGATTGACAAGAGAATCGCATTTCATTTTTTTAAATTTTTTTCAAACAGAAAAAACTTATAAGTTGTATTGCAAAGAAAATGTTGATCACTTCGTTGATGGAATAGCGGTACTTCAGTCTTAACATCGTTCTTTCATACAAGTTTTAACAAGTCTTAAGTCTTAAGAAGTTTTGGTATGAATGAACGAACCATTGAGAATAAAATCAGAAAGTTTTTAGATATCTCTCTTTCCTCTCTCAATGTGATATCAAATTAAAGATTAATTATAAGATTTAAAAATAATGTTTAACCCACCAAAGTCAACGATTATAAACTTTATTTTTTTTGTAAAGTAAAGCGCGTCATTATCTGAGGTCATTGCGCCCTTTGTTTTTACCAGTGCACTGCTGACCTACGGGCAGAACACTCTACGGATAGTCAACTATAAGGAGCTCTCAGAAAACGGAAATTTAAAAGTCGTCAGCAGGATTCAAACCGGTAGCACTGCGTGAGAATCAGGGTGCCACTAAGCTACTCCCACCCGAAAGGGGTTTAAACTTCTTACCACTGTTGCTATAAATGTAATTAAACATTTTGTAAGAAATAAACAATTCGCATTTAGGGACACACATATTTATCCAGAGCAAATGTCTCAATTTCCAGGATTAATTGTTTCGTCACAACGCTGTTAAATTAAATACTTCTGCTATCTCAATAATAATAATAAAAAAAAAAAGTGTTATAGATTGAAATCGGAATTATTTGAAATATGCGCTTAATGCCGGCATCCAACTGTGGGGATAAAATGTAGGAATTTCACCCCTATAATTATTGATCGGAATATGTCGCATCCAGAACAGAAGGGTGATGAATTGAATAGTATGCTGATGAGCAGCCACTGAACCACTAATGCCCACGTGCACGGGATGCCGCGTGATAACTTTTTTAAAAAGACCCATGTGTACGAATTGTCAGGATGACGGAGAGATTTCAACATTAGAATAAGAATGAAAACAGACCAATAAACTCAATAATTCAAGTCATTCACCGAAACTAAAAGAAATTTAAAAAAAATAAACCTCAAACATGATTCTATTTTACATCTGCCGCTACCATGTCTAATGTTTACTAAATAAATATTGCTTAATCTCCGTCCTACGTTTGTCCACATCAAATCTGAAATTATAGTCAGAACTCGATGAATTTCATTTTGATATTCTAACGTTAGAGCGTGGGTATTTCTTTTAATACTCCTGAAATGAAATGTTTTAATCAATATTCTAATGTTAAACCAAATTTAGAAATAATTTCAACAATCTCCCTTTTCTAGAAGACTTTTTTAAGGAGGGCAAATTATAGTTTCCTAATAACTGACAAAAGTAATTTCCTTTATAGTTTTCTTTAAGAAATTTTCCTGCACAAATGCTATTAAAAACATTGTGGTTTGTGAATTTTAATTTTTTAAAAGCTGTAAGGGGGCATTTGAACCAAATTGCTCTCCTCTCTAGACACCTGTGGTCTCTCGTGCTTAATTAATAGTGGCGTCTTCATTGGAAAGCACGAAAAAGTACTGTTTTAATTTATTTTGTCTAGGGTGTGTTCAGCACGATTCCAAATAACTAATCAGCTGCAATTCGCAGCATGCTCTAGTTAGAGATCTACGAGGGTCGTTTGAAAAGTCCGTGCAAAAATAAAAACTACTTAATTTTTTGGGGTAAACCTTTTTTATTTTTCAACATAGTCTCCTTTTAGGCTCATACACTTCGTCCATCGCTGCTCTAGTTTGTTGATCCCTTCCGAATAATAGGATTTGTCCAAGTCTGAAAAATAGCCATTCGTTTCTGCAATCACCTCCTCGTTTGAATGAAATCTTTTTCCCGCCAGCCATTTCTTCATATTGGGGAACAAATAGTTGTCCGAGGGAGCCAAGTCTGGAGAATAGGGGGGTTGTGAAACGAGTTGGAACCCTATTTCCATTAATTTTGCGACCACAACTGCTGAGATGTGAGCTGGTGCGTTGTCGTGATGGAAAAGGACTTTTTTGTGGGCCAATCGTGGGCGTTTTTCTTGCAGCTCGGTTTTCAAACGGTCCAATAACGATGAATAATATGCACCTGTAATAGGTTTTACCCTTTTCCAGATAGTCGATGAGGATTATTCCTTGCGAATCCCAAAAGACAGTCGCCATAATCTTTCCGGCCGAAGGAACGGTCTTCGCCTTTTTTGGCGCAGATTCCCCCTTGGTAACCCATTGTTTAGATTGTTCTTTGGCCTCAGGAGTGTAGTGATGTATCCATGTTTCATCCACAGTGACGAAACGACGCTTAAAGTCCTACGGATTCTTCTGGAACAGCTGCAAACCGTCCTTGCAACACTTCACACGATTTCATTTTTGGTCAAGCGTGAGCAATCGCGGCACCCATCTTGCAGATAGCTTTGTCATGTCCAAATGTTGGTGCAAAATATTATGTACCCGTTCATTCGAGATGCCCACAGCATTAGCAATCTCACGCACCTTCACTCTTCTGTCATCCATCACCATATCATGGATTTTATCAATGTTTTCTGGAGTAGTAACCTCAACAGGGCGTCCAGAACGTTCAGCGTCACTTGTGCCCATATGGCCACTCCGAAAATTTTGAAACCACTTATAAACTGTTCTAATCGAAGGTGCAGAGTCACCATAATGTTTATCAAGCTTCTCTTTAGTCTCCTGAGGCGTTTTGCCTTTCATAAAGTAGTGTTTAATCAACACACGAAATTCTTTTTCGTCCATTTTTTGAAAATCACTCGACTTCCTCGATTCAAACGAATGCCAAACACAAAGAAATAGTCCGATCTGGCTGAAACTTGGTGTGTGTTCTTCCAAGAGATGCTACTAACTAAACATAACCTCGATACGCGCCAGTGGTGCTATCTCTCTGACTTTGCACGGACTTTTCAAACGACCCTCGTATGTAGTTTAGGTACGATAAGAGAATCCCAACATTAAATACGAAACGAAATGAATTAGCTTAATGATTATCGCACTGTACTTCGACGCGGAGATCACGGGTTCGAGTTCAGTTGCCACCTCTTCCAAAAAGCTCACTGTCGGAAAGATGTACAGAAAAAAACTTCTAACGCCAATGATCCCAAATGGTCTTAAATAAACTTCTTTACGAAAACTTACAGTTCAAAATTTTAAGGCATAAGGGTTGATTAAACGAAAAGGTACACAAATCAGCAAGTACCTAACATTTAATTCTTACTTCAGCTCGTAGTCTCAGACATACTCATTAAATCTTTAAAAATTGTTAAATAACAGCTCTATTCAAATAAACATACAAAATTCCTTATACAACTGTCCTACCTATCAGTTTTAATACAATTGCTAAGCAATAAAATAGTCATTTCGGGAGGAAGAAAGAATTTGGCCAATTTCAGTCATTGTATATTTATTTATTGTTTGTATATTTCTATTAATTTTTAAGACCAACACTGGACCTAAACCGAAACTAGCCTCAAAAAAATAACATAAATGTACCCCAATATAAATTGAAAACACTAATATGAGAACGATAAAACTTTTAACAACCTGGATATCACTTATAAAAGACTAAGAATTCGGAATATTCAGAAATTCCACGTCCACTGACACTATTATACTAAACAGTTGCCCTACCATCCTACTCAACATAAACTAGTCGCTCTCGAACATCTGACAGATTGAAAACTAAACCTCTTGTACGACCAATTATGAGTGAGAACTCAACATCTTTCTCACAATAGCCACAAATAACAGTTATACACTAACATTATTAATAAATTACTAAAGACTACATCAAACAGGTTAAGAAATCAATCCAAAAAACTAATGGGGAATAAAGAATGCTAATTTTGAACAGATTGACGATTAATATGAAATGTTTAAGGATACACCAAAACAATTTGGAAATCAATTCTAAAAACCTACTACTCTAAAAACAATTAAATAAAAAGGTTAAAGAATACATCGAAAGGTTTAGAAATCCATTTAAATACTTTTTATAGCTTTCCAAATTAAAAGGTTTATCAACACTGAACATATTCAAGAAGTAGCATTAATATTAATTAATAAATAGCGATTAAATCATAAAATGTTACTTGCATGCAAGAATAGAAAATAAAACTGGAATTTAAAATTAAATAATTGATAATAGTGCCTTACCTTGTTTTAAGATTATAAAAGTTCTTAGTAGATCACGAATCCAGTAGCACTTGGCATTTGACACTAGTTAAAATAATTTACAACCACTATTTGCACTAACACTGTATATCACTCACAAAGAATAACTTAAACACAATTTATAAAATAGAACTTCACTTTAACACTCAATAACATTCACTTGAAAAATTATGTTAATAAAGTGGTAACACTATGGAGTTAAAGATGGCCGCCGGTAACTGGCCAGGCAGATCAGTAGGTAAATTAAGGTTATCTAAGCAGTGTGACCAACTTTTTAATTTATTTATTTTTATTCACACTGTTAAAAAAAAAAATGAAATAAGGGAATATGTAATTATAAATATCAAAGTAGATTTAATTAAATCAACGCAAATAAAAAAAAAAGTGTGAAAACTAACACGACAGGAATTTCCTTTGAGCATAAAATTTTGTCATAAAGAGTTACTAATCAAGTTTTATTTTGGTAGATTGGAAATGGCAAATAAAGAAAAAAACAAAACAAATGTTGGTCAATCTGCTAAGATGACTTTAATTTACCAGATGATCTGCTTTGCCAGTTACCGGCAGACATCTTTAACTTGTTAATGGTCTCCTGTCTCTTTATTAAAGTGATTTTTTAAGTAAATATTAGTGAATATTAAAGTAAAGTTCTGTTTTTAAAATTTTATTTATGTTATACTTAGAACGTGATATACAGTTTTAGTACGAAAAGTGTTGTGAATTATTTTAACTAGTGTCAAGTGCTTTTGGACTGGTGATCTATTGGGATGCTGACGAACTTTTATATTTTTTAAACAAGGTAAGACTTTATCAATTTCTTATTTTTATTACTCTTGCATGCAAATTCGAATTTATCAATTAATTAATACTATGTATTGAGGTACTGGGTTCGATTCCCGGTCTTAGGCCTTGGATTTTATTTAATGGTAAATAAAAGAAATTTACAGTAAAGTATGTTTGCTAGTCGCCTCCGTCCACGACACCTAATTGGTAGCTGGACGTTAAGCCCCGCCTGAAAATAATTAATACTAGCACATTAATATTAGTACTACGTCTTGACTTCGTTCAGTGTTGGATATTCTTTTATTTTGAATCCTACCAAAAAAATTTAAATTCATACATGATAAAATACATTATTCTTTATTTTTTTTCTATTTCAAAATTAGCAATTGCTTCAAATTGTATTTTGGAATTAATTTCTCCTCTTGTTTGATGTTTTGGCTTTTTTTTTTTGGCATTGGCTTTCTCCATACAGCCAGCATCGTCTATGTACGAGTATACAGCCAGCATCGCCTAGGTGCTTATCACTAGGCATTCTTACTTATAAATACATTCGCTTCACACATTTATCCCTCTACTATATACTACTATTTACATAAACTACAACTAATGGATGGATCAGTACTCTATATTCCTTATAGCTTAACAGAAATTAAAATCACGTAATCCTTCTCTAATCATTTTCTTGCATTCATTCTAATCGGCTATAACTTTTAAATTCATTCATCTTTCTTTGCTAGCTCTGTTAAAGATTTAAGCACATATTTTTTGTTGCATTTGAGCTGCTGAATCACCTCCCCAAGTTTCGAACTCTCCTTCGTATACATATTTAAGGCGTCTCAACATCTGAGGTTATTGGCTCCCGGAGCTTTTTCCAGTGCACTGCCTGCCTGAAGACAGTATTCTCTCGTTACAGAAAACACTGTCCGTTACCGGACAGTGAGCTGTAAGAAGCTCCTTAGTAAGAGAAAATTGAAAGGCCAGTAGCTTGATTTGTACCCGAGATCTCACGCGGAAATCTATATGCTCACCGCTTAGTAATCTTTTCCCATCAGAGTTGTTATTATTATTATTATTAATAGTTTTAGAGGGAGCCTTCTTTGCGTGGGGCGACATTCGCCCTTAATGTTGCGTAGCGTAGAAACCTTTAAAAGGCATCTTCATGACATCCCGCATCGAATGACACCTCATCCATAAAATTCAGTACACGCGTTTAGGCGCTGTGTAATTTATAAAAAAAGGTAACAAGAAGAAAAACAACCATTTTTTAAAAATGCCGTCTTTATCTAATTTTTGGCATCGTTCAAGAAAAAGAACAAAAAATAAATAACAAATCACACAAACTAGAAATGGGTAAAATATAAATCTCTCTCTGAAATTATTACATAAAAAATAGAATGAAAATAAATCTAACTTACACGCGAGCGATTTTGATACGAATTCAGGAATGCTTCACTTCATTCTGCTGAACATACGTCTTGAATAGACTGTAAATCTTAATTAATGTGGCTTTATTTGCATTTCTGGCGATAATAATAAACGAATCCAAAGAAAAATGGAATTCAATGTACTTGTCACTGGACGAGAACGGTCGGCGACTGCCATTTACAATTATGTAAATACAAATTTCGAATGCTATTATATCACTGGCTGGTCTACAATTATTAAACCAGATTGGCATCCTACACAATTTTAGAAATAATTAATTTGTCGCAGTTTTCAATGCCAAGTATTAAGTTCTGGAGAACTTGGTAGAAATTAATTTGTATATTAAAGCATATACCTACTGTAAATAATAAGACCACAGATTTTGCATAACATGTCCAGATTGTTAATAGTTGCCCTTTACCGTTATGGGTGTGGCTAGGTGGGACCACAACAGGATGTCCAAGTATAACAGTAATATTGAACTATAAAAATGCCTACCCATCAAATGAAGCACATAAGTTCATCTAGTAACGTTTGCAGGTTAAAGATTGAAGAGCGAATGGATTAATAAAGCCAGATCCACCAAAAATATGCACAGCGTCTCGATAAGTGTTAATATTTGTCAAAGATGATTGGTTTATTCTTTGAAGTATACAACCTGTAAATGTGGGCGAATGAAATGAGCCGCATTGAAATCATGTTCGTAAAGAAGTGACGCAGTTTGTCTGTGGTTACGCTAAACCCAACTACTTGCTCACGAATTACTTCTGAGAGTCCTATGTAAGTTGAATGTGCATTGAAGGTATTAGAAAAGTCAGTATTGAGTGTTATTTTTGTTGCTAGGATAGAATATTAGCAGGGAACAACATCCCTTATTTTATTTAGTCAATTAAAATTTCGGAACTCTGAGAAGGTTTAAACGGGTTTTTAATTTGATCCCGAAGGTAATAGCGGTAAAGGATTGTAATGGTAAGATGAAGGATACGAAGAATTCGCTGACTACTAATTTAAATTAATCTTGAAATTTGTTTACTAGATCTGTTATTGAAGTCATAGAAACTGAAATGACCCTGATATTTGGGATGGATTAAAAAAATCCATTCCAAAGCATTGCACTCGTTTAGAAATGATAAGCATTAGAGAAACAAGTTTTCAGTTTAAAATGCATTTTTTAACAATTATTATTAATAATTATAACTAATAATTAGTAGCACTAGAAATAACTAAAACTTACGATAATGAGTAAAATTTACAGTAAAAGTAAAACTTAGAGATGTAATTAAAATTCATGACTAACTCGTATAAGTTCATTAATTAACTGCAGAGCTGCAAATAACAATTAACAATAACAATGATGGGCAAAGGATGAAACGAAAAAAAGATTATTTATTCGAATCTTTTGATTAATTCAAAATCTTTAAATCCTACACAGGTGGGATTTAGAATAACTTTTGGGTGAATTAAATGTTGCCATTGGTACAAACTACAGTTACACCACCTAACTACTGGCGGTTATATTTTTATTATTTACAGAAAGTCACTACAACTAATTCAGTCAATAAGGAAATCAATTGATATCGAATAGTTTCAGTTATTGGTTTAGCCTTCATGTAATTATTTTTGCCTAACAGTCAAGGTGAACTGTTTTGGAATTAGGTAATTGGTAATTAGTTTGGTTTCAGTGTAGAATTGCAAAGGTGGAAATTGAAAACTCAAAAAACAAGTCTAAAGTGAATCCAATTAATATTTCAGACAATCCACCTAAAGTAGGAATTAGCAGAAAATATAATATTGACGAAATCAAAACCAAAAACAAGGCTTTGTTTGATTTTATACATCCAAAGATGGATTATTATTGTTCTTGATGGTTTTCGAGTCCATTAGTGAATCTGGAATCCTCTCTACCCCTCTTCTCAACGCTATCTACATCGACAATGACATTAGGATTACATCTCAACGGCCCAAGTCCCTCTCAATACAATATGCAAATCCTATTCCATGATAATCCTTTTAAACCCATATTGCTTCTGAGGCTTACACCTTAATGTAACTCCATTACAATCTTGAATTATTATTCTTCCAAGTACGTTTGCACACAACCAGACTGAGGTGGACGAAATCTTGTTAATCGCTACCAATATATAACACCGAGGGAGGAAATATAACAACACTTCACAACAACACACCCAATGGCTGCACATCTTGCGTACACCTTTGTTTACTTCCATTTGCTAACGTTCATTATGTTTACACATGATTTTATCTAACGACCAACAGTAGATAACGTTAACTCCTGTGTTCGTTTTATTATCATTTTATGTGATAACACTGTAAATTATGTAACAGAAAAAATAAATAAATATAGAAGAGATTATCAGTTATGTACTGACTATATACATATGAGTATAACAGGCTTAACATTACTAATTTATTTATGTACACAATATATTGCACACGTAATTTTTATCTTAACAAGAACATAGATTTACTTTTATCAGTTTTAGGTATTTAATATCTACTTAGTTTCTATTAGACAGCTCCTAGAGAACTTTCTAGCTTAGATTTATAAAAGTTCACAAACAAGTATAAAAAAGTGCAGTCTGCACTGAATAATTGTAAATTAAGTGATAAAGGCTTTTGAAAATACCACGATGGATAAAAAATAAATTATCTGGAAACTAGGTCGTATGTGCATGTGGAGAGTGTGTTGCCCAAGATGCTTTTATGCATTCTAGTACTCCTGGTAAAGCAAAAGCAACTAATTCTGAATGTTTCGAATAATTTGCTTTGAAAGCTTGGTAATTGAGAGGTTTAATTAGTTGAGTTTTAGTGATTATCCAAACCAGCGTAAGTTAGGAGAGTGCTAAAAACTGCAGTTAGGATGTTCCTTGTTTCCAATATACCTGAATGGTGGGTGTAGCATTAAGTTGAAATTTTCTTTGGCTCGTTACATGACCAAGCTCTAAAATCTTACCAATCTTTAGACACAGGTACTAGTATCTTCCTGGTTAGACACAGGTACTAGTATCTTCCTGGTTAGACACAGGTACTAGTATCTTCCTGCTTAGACACAGGTACTAGTATCTTCCTGGTTAGACACAGGTACTAGTATCTTCCTGGTTAGACACAGGTACTAGTATCTTCCTGCTTAGACAAAGGTACTAGTATTTTCCTGCTTAGACACAGGTACTAGTATCTTCCTGCTTAGATACAGGTACTATTATCTTCCTGGTTAGACACAAGTACTAGTATTTTCCTGGTTAGACACAGGTACTAGTATCTTCCTGCTTAGACAAAGGTACTAGTATTTTCCTGCTTAGACAAAGGTACTAGTATTTTCCTGCTTAGATACGGGTACTATTATCTTCCTGCTAAACACAGTTACTAGTACCTTCCTGCTTAGAACAGGTACTAGTACCTTCCTGCTTAGATACAGGTACCAGTATCTTCCTGCTTAGACACAGGTACTAGTATCTTCCTGCTTAGACACAGATACTAGTATCTTCCTGCTTAGACACAGGTACTAGTATCTTCCTGCTTAGATACAGGAACTAGTATCTTCCTGCTAAACACAGTTACTAGTACCTTCCTGCTTAGAACAGGTACTAGTACCTTCCTGCTTAGATACAGGTACCAGTATCTTCCTGCTTAGACACAGATACTAGTATCTTCCTGCTTAGACACAGGTACTAGTATCTTCCTGCTTAGATACAGGTACTAGTATCTTCCTGCTAAACACAGTTACTAGTACCTTCCTGCTTAGAACAGGTACTAGTACCTTCCTGCTTAGAACAGGTACTAGTACCTTCCTGCTTAGATACAGGTACCAGTATCTTCCTGCTTAGACACAGGTACTAGTATCTTCCTGCTAAACACAGTTACTAGTACCTTCCTGCTTAGAACAGGTACTAGTACCTTCCTGCTTAGATACAGGTACCAGTATCTTCCTGCTTAGACACAGGTACTAGTATCTTCCTGCTTAGATACAGGTACTATTATCTTCCTGGTTAGACACAAGTACTAGTATTTTCCTGGTTAGACACAGGTACTAGTATCTTCCTGCTTAGACAAAGGTACTAGTATTTTCCTGCTTAGACAAAGGTACTAGTATTTTCCTGCTTAGATACGGGTACTATTATCTTCCTGCTAAACACAGTTACTAGTACCTTCCTGCTTAGAACAGGTACTAGTACCTTCCTGCTTAGATACAGGTACCAGTATCTTCCTGCTTAGACACAGGTACTAGTATCTTCCTGCTTAGACACAGATACTAGTATCTTCCTGCTTAGACACAGGTACTAGTATCTTCCTGCTTAGATACAGGAACTAGTATCTTCCTGCTAAACACAGTTACTAGTACCTTCCTGCTTAGAACAGGTACTAGTACCTTCCTGCTTAGATACAGGTACCAGTATCTTCCTGCTTAGACACAGATACTAGTATCTTCCTGCTTAGACACAGGTACTAGTATCTTCCTGCTTAGATACAGGTACTAGTATCTTCCTGCTAAACACAGTTACTAGTACCTTCCTGCTTAGAACAGGTACTAGTACCTTCCTGCTTAGATACAGGTACCAGTATCTTCCTGCTTAGACACAGGTACTAGTATCTTCCTGCTTAGAACAGGTACTAGTATCTTCCTGCTTACATTAATCGTAAATATCAACGCGATCACACCCTACTTTTGTAAGAAATTCAAGAGCTGTCCACAAATTGTCCATACTTACTGAAATCATTGATTACTAATTTAAGGAATTCCTTTTTTTAAATCAAATAAGATTTATTGTGTTTTGCATAGTTATTTAGCCGACTGTTTCATTCATCTGGACCGTTATGCTATCCAGGATTAGTGCATTAATCACAAATTTGAATATCAAATTAATTAAATTAAAATTCTAGACTTAGCTATTTAATTAGGCAATTAAAACCATTTTTCTAAGATTCTCTGTTTAAGTAATGCACACCACACATTAGTGCATCTTCTAGTCTTAGTAATTTAGGAAATAAAATTTTCTATAAATTATTTTGTGGGAACAAAATTTAAACGCCTTAAAATTCAGGGTGTTAAGGCACTTCCTTCAATTTTATAATTTTACCTATCTGTTTTACTTCTATTAATATTACTATTGGGTATGAAGCCAATCATTACACTCGACGAAAGCTACCACGAACCAATTCCTCAAACCGCTTTAAGAATTTTCATAGAAAAATTTTGTAGATCTATTTGGGCGCAATGAGCTCACATATTTAAAGGAAATCGGCGCCATTTTCGAAAAATTTCCTCCCCTCATTAAAAAAAAAAAAATTGAAAAATCAATTACGTAAGTTGGTAGATCTGTTTGACTGATTCACTCCAAACCCTTTTTACCGGGCCCTTAGTACTCCATTGAAAAGATTTAATTTATAATTTCTGCGATTTTCCGTTTTTTAGGTATGCTACTCACACACACACACACGCACACACAAAATTTTCATGTTCAAAGAAAACCACAATCAACATATTACCAGCAAAAACTCTAAACCTCGATGGCGGTACTTTCTTCTGCTAGAAGTTAGAGCATACACAAATCAATAAATTGGAAGTCTGCCGTTTGTTACTACGAAAATTGCTAACAGTATAAACTAAGGTTGCTTTCTAGGGCGATTACAACCCAAATGATTACAATGAAATGTTAGAATAAAAAAAAAAAATTTATATATATATAAGTAACATTTATAAACATCTCAAAATATAAAATAAATAATGAAAGTAATGTAATAAAGATGGGCATTCTGTTTTATATTTTTCTATATAAAGTTGCGTGCATAAAGATCATAGCAAGGTAAATTTGGGCATTGCTTTCAAACACGAAGGGATTAAGGTGTAAATAATGTCTAATTTATACAATGAAGGAACTAAAAAAAAAGGATTAGAACTTGTAATAATAAAATATAGTTGGTGTTGATACTTTAATAGGTTTACTCAACACGGATTTCTATCAGGGCCGCCAACATGAAATGCATGGAAGATTGTATTAGAAAGAAAAGGAAGTAATCCAAAAAAAAAAAAATTGCTTGCTTCATAAATCTTAATTTAGCAACTAGTCGGATTATCGAGTCAATACAGATGTATGTTTACATTGAAATGAAAATTTTCAATGTAACTATAACTTTGCAAACAATATTAAAAAGCGAGAGCGACAAGCCTAGAATTGGCAATGTGTATATTATATATATATATATATATACAGGTGCAAGAGATTGGACGCTAGGTGGAAGCGCAGGAATTCGGTGGATCCTGTACGTCAGTTTGTTGGACAGAGTTTAGACTGTAGCTGTCAGGAAAGCAAGCAAGGGAAGATGACCGGCAGCAGCTTTGACACATTGTTGTATAATAGAGTGATGTATCGGAGAGGATGCCATCCAACGTGGGCGTAGGATACTTGTCTCACCGGACAGTCACTCACACACGAGCACTTAGTTTACACACCACACACAGGGCCAGGCTTAAACACTAAACAGATCAATTACTCCAGAACAAACGTACGCTTCTCAAACCACTACCGGCTTTTGGTTTTAACCTCGGCAATGCCAGTTGATGAAGTTTATGTCAGAACAATAATTTGTTATCCTGTTATGGAGAATTATCTTTGACACCTTAACTCACTTCAATTTACAACTTTTGGTAATAATGAATTTTACCAAACTGAAAATTCAATTATCTTCAAATTCTCACTGAATTTGATGAAATTTTTTTGGGGGTAAAATAAATCTTTTCACACTTTCAATAAAATTGATTAATTTCATTTCAAAACTTTAACATTTCCCTCGGACTAACTCCATATAAGTGAATTGCATTTTTTTCGCTTGAAAATTATTTTCTCTTCATGAGAAAGAACATCAGAAAATAGTTTATAAACTGAGAAAGTTACAAAATCGAGTACCTAAAAGTCAGAGAAACACTTCGCAAAGCTGGAATCTGTAGTTGTACTGGACTCGGATTTAGCCTTAGAGCTGAATTGAGTTGTAAATATGAGAAATTATTGTCTGTTTCATGCCATAGTGCATAGTGCTGCACGAGACCGAGACAAGGCGAGACTTTATGCAGTCTCGATCTCGGTCTCGGTCTCGGTTTTTTGAATTTTTGTTTAAGTATTAAAAGCGGTTTGCTGTTAATATTTTCAAAAAATGTTATTATTTTCTAATAATTATTTTAATTTATATATTGGTAATGAAAATGTGTGTAAAAGAAGACAACTACTTACACTTCAATGCATCATATATTACTATTACTGTTATATATCTTTATATAATTTCAAAAAGATGTTGAAAACGCGCCAAATGAAAGACCCAAATAACATATCTGCCTGCTATAACAAGTCGATTCGTGAAATAAAAAATACACCTCCCAACAAACTTCCCGCTCCATTAGTTATGGCTGTTGGTGAAGATAAAGAATCTGATGATTCACCTTTTGACGACGACGACGACTGCATCAATATTTTTGCACCATTTGCTCAAAAATCAGCAAATATCACCGAAGCATGGAAGACAGAAATAATTAATTACACCAAATTAGACCAAGCACCAGTAAACGTTGACATTTTAGAATGGAGAATTCCTTCCAAAATTTGTCTAGAATGGCGAAAGATATTTTTAGTATCTGTGCAACTTCAGTGCCATCGGAAAGATTATTTTCGCAAGCTGCGATGATAATGACCAATAGAAGATCTTCTCTAACTTCTGACTCAGTAAAAGCTCTTTTATGTATCAATGCTTGGGCAAAGTGTATCTTAAAAACGAAAATTTGTGGCAATATTTTTTAGGTGCATAGATAGTCTTTTTTTCAAATTCAATAATTCACTAATTCTAAAATATAATTTAAATAATATCAAAGTTCAAAGTATTAGATTATTAATAGTGAAATTTATGAAATTGAATGAATGAATGATATGAATAGTGAAATTTAGTGAATTTATGTAAAAATTATGCAATTCGAAGGGGGCCGCCAAGGTAGCCGAGCGGTGCGAGACCTGCGAAGCTAATGTGTATTGTGGTACTGGGTTCGATTCCCGGTCTTGGGCCTTGGATTTTATTTAATGGTTAATATGAGAAATTTACAGTAAAGTATGTTTGCTAGACGCCTCCGTCCGCGACACCAAACTGGTAGTTGGACGTAAAGCCCCGCCTGAAAAAATAGGCGATTACTTTACTTTGCTTACTTTACTTATGTAATTCGAAGTCAAATTGATGTAGTAATATTGAACATATATAATAAAATCGTATCTTTTAATAATTAATTCAATACCCGGTGCCGAGACCGAGACCGAGATTTGTCTCGTTTCTCGTGCAGCACTAAGTAGGCATTAAGCACAACTTTACTTATTGCACAAAAATAAAAAGGGACTAGGAAGGCGCCAGAGTTAGCCGAGCAGTTAGAGGCGAGGCTCACAAAGTTAATGTGAATTGTGACGCTAGGTTCGATTCCCGGTCAATGATTTGGATTTTATGTAATTGTTAATCAAAGAAATTTACAGTAAAATGTATTTTCTATCCGCCTCCGTCCGTGACACCTAATCGGAAAATGGACGAAAAAGCTCGCCCCCAAAAAAGGCATTACTTTACTTTATGAGAGGAGAGAGAGGGGTTGGGTGAAAGAGGTAAGAACGCAGCAGATTCTAGCTCATTCGGTACCATCTCCAAGCGAACTTTCTTTATTTAAAACCAGAACCTGATTCTTTATACAAAACCTGAATACCAAATTTTCTTTCATTCGTGAATTGACGTTGATCCATCACCTTAAGAATAGCTGAGAGTTTCGCCGGAATCCCAAAGTGACCATAAGAGACCACAGTTTTATAGATTAGGGAAGGGATTAGCTATGCGGTTAGCGTACTGGACTTTTACGCGGAGGTCCCGGGTTCGAATCCAGCTGCTGACCCTTAGATTTTTCTCTTCCTAAGAGCTTCTTACAACGAGAGAACACTGTCCGGAGGCAGGCAGTGCACTGAAAAAAGCTCCAGGCGCCAATAACCTTAGATGTTGACGCGCCTTAAATGATAAAAAAAAAGAAAAAAAAAAGTCTTACAGATTAACAAAATACGAGTAATGTGGCAATTACTTGGATAACTTTGGGAAATAGAAGCCTATTCAGATATTGAAATCTAAATGTACATATTCCATTGAACAAAATAGGGTTTAACCAAGTATTTTGATTTCCGTCGAACGCATTCTTTGTAATTAACCAATCTTAAGTTCTAGTTGCCCTCATGTGTCCAACCTAACTCTCCAACTAAATTCCAATATTCATTTCCATTCCGAACTAGTTAAATCTATTTATAAAATGTTTGCAAAAACTCTGCGGACATCCCGACCCATTGATCCTCCAGATGGGTTTCACTACCCTTCCAAGGACAACTGGAGAGTTAGCGTTAGTCTAATGCAGTCCCGTTAATGGGCTAGCTAATGGATCATAAAATTGAAAATCATTATTCCTCATAATTATTCAGTAATTACTTAACATACACATGTGAGTAATTACATTTGTAGACATAAATTAAAAACAAAAAATATCAAAATGCTGAAGTCGAAAAGGCTGGGTGACCAAAAATACAATTAAATAAGAAATTATAAAAAACAAATTACAAAGTAGCATGAATTTTTAATCCACTGCAAGATTATGGCGAATATAACAAGAAATCTGTGCAGCCTTCCAATCAAAAAAAGTGATTTTGATGATGTAAACAGTGTTTGATAAAGAAGTTAGAAGGATAAATGGACCAGACGTGAATATCACATTCAAAGTTCCTGAAGCCGAGCAAAGAGTAGAGAGAAGTATCGCACAGGGGAAGAGGCAAGGCCCAAAGTGAGGGTGCAGAGGCAGGGAGTTTGGTAATGAGCCAAAAGTGGCAGGACGGTGGTGGAGTGCCTTTGACCAGACTAGAACTCCATGAAGAGACCACCCCCGCTCAAATTGGAACTCTACCTAGCTCGCTGATGACTTCCAATCCCCTCCGTTATAGCAGATGATCACTACCCTAGTTGCTTCCACAACTAATAATCATCATCATTCTCTAACACACACACACCCTTGGGGAGTCTTTTCTCTACCAGTGTTGAATAACTAACTAAAAGTTACCATATTTTCTTATAACTCATAAATCATTCCATACTTTTTAACTCTACGTCATTCGGACAAGATAAAACCAAATCATTCATTTATCTTAATTGACACCTTAAAACAAGGTTTGGTACAAAAACCATTCCTCCTCAGAAAACAGAAATAAACACACACTGCCATACGAAATACCCGAAGTTTTCGTCCCAAAAAATAAATAAATTACGTGAATATTTTCACCAATTGGCACTATTAAAAACCAAAAATGATGTTTTTATATTTATTAATTTTATTTTTATTTTTTAATAATTACAACCATTGTCCAAGAACACCTTGAGCTCATAGAAGCTTGGTGCAGAACATGGAGGATTAAACTTAACACTACCAAATGTATACAGGTGACATTCACATTACGAAGACAGGCCTACCCTCCACTAACTATTAACAATACTGACCTACCGATTTCAACACA
Source organism: Rhodnius prolixus (assembly GCF_049639745.1). Lineage (NCBI taxonomy): Eukaryota > Metazoa > Arthropoda > Insecta > Hemiptera > Reduviidae > Rhodnius > Rhodnius prolixus. The sequence goes on along the minus strand of NW_027411581.1, from coordinate 29,457,341 downwards.
GGTTCGTTATCTAGGGCTCTACCTAGACAGCCGTCTAACCTGGAACCCTCACACAAGACTTAAAAGACAAGAACTGAACAGACGTTACGGACTACTAAGGAGACTCCTTGGACCAAAATCCTCCATGAACGTACAAAACAAACTTACACTTTACAAAACACTATTACGACCAATATGGACATGTGGAGTAGAATTGTGGGGCTCCGCCAACCATGCAACATCCAGCCTATCCAATCTTTCCAGTCTAAAGTCCTCCGCCGAATCGTTAACGCACCATTCTATGTCACCAAACGCACCCTCCATCATGATCTCAATATTCCCTACGTAAATGAGTTAATCCACACCCGATTTCTAAATTTCCACAACAAACTCTCTGTGATCACCCAAATCCTCTGGCTCAATCACTATCCACATCGTCCCATCCTGACAATCCTCCACGTCGCTTAAAACGGCGCTGGCCACGTGACCTCATTGCCACCTAAACCCCCAATAAGTTCCTAGAGAGTTCCAGCGCTGGCTGGTTTCTCTCATCCCTGTCATCTCTGGTTGTCGCACTGAGCCTGCTCTGTGGCACAATCAAATGTTTCTTTGTACTACTCTTTTGCTAGATGTATACTTTGTACAGTTGCAAATAAATAAATAAATAATAAAAATAAAAAAATAAAAATCATTACAACGCGGTTCTCGTTACTTTCGCCTGCCATCAATATAGTTACTTTTTAATCTAAAACTTTTTGAATTTTAATCAAAATAGATATTTCCAGCAGAAAAATAATTTCGAATTACTGAATTAATTTTGTGGTTTTACAATTTTTTCTTAAAAATTTAAGTTACAAAAAATAAAAAATCATTACGTAAACCGCTGTTAAAGAAGGTCGTATGAGGAGAGAGTCAGAAGGTCTTCCGGTACTTTGATAACACAAAGTACTCAAGAACAGCCACAATCGACACAGACATAGATGCTTGCAGCACAAGAATCGTGTGTAGGGAACAAAGGTCCAGTAATGTTCTGGTCGATTAGGACAACGAGTTATTTGATGACTATTACCAACTGCAATAGCCAAAACATCTTTCCGGCTAGTTTCCTTATTATAATAGAAAAGTGAAAAGCTATACGTCCAGGATGCAGTAATACATCTCGAGAGACGTAGAGATATTAATTTTTCAGAAAAAAAGAAACAATTTCCACGTATAAAACACACGAGGGAAATAACTCATCCGTAAAAGATAACCCTGCTGAAATTATTTATTCGTATAACTTACCCAGGTGGAAGGTAGTTCATCCAATTTCAGCTTCATATTCCCCTCGCTAGTGTTCTAATAAACATAATTTACTGAAATTTGAAATAAATTGTTATCCAAGGAATATTATGTATTCTTTGCTCATCATTTTAACAACTATTCATTATTTCACTCACAAGACATTCTCATAATTTTCAAATCTTCTTGTAAGATGTATTTTCTAATTTTCTTTGCATTTGGCTGCTAATTATTGATATCTTTTGTATTATTTTCCAATTCATTTTCAAATACATGTAAAGGAGATAATTCACACGTGTAAACACGTGTTAGAAAAAGTGACAAGTTGCTCAGAATTATATTCTTAACTTCACTTCCGGTGAAACAATAAATGACTAAGAAAACAATAAAATAAAGGAGTTACATTCAATTCCATGAAAGTATCAAAGACTAATGGGAAAGATAGAGAAAACAAAATGGATTTAAGTCAGGAAACCGTGTCAAGTAAGTTGTCACTCTGGAGACATGTCAAGTGGAAAATCCAAACCATAAATCACAAATTGGCGGCGCCACATGTCTATAACTAGAAAACAGAAAATAGATAAATGGACAAAAATCGTCTCGGAGCTACTAAAAAATGAAAAATAATATTTGGCAATCATACAAATAATAATTGTGAACGAAGCAGACGAGATTAATTACATTATTTCAGCCTCTAGAACAAACACTCCCACTTCAGGGGGTCTCAATCGGCGTAAATTTTGGGTATAGGGTTTATTGGCCACTCTTTTCAACTTACAATCTATCCATGGTAAGCGATGGTCTATGGGAAGAAGGTAATTAGGTAGTGCTACTAGGTATGATGTCAAACAGCGTCAGTGATTAGTAATTTCATATACAGGGTGATCCATTTAAAACGCACCAATCGCTAATAACTTTTTAGGAAAGTGGAATTTCGAAAAAACCCACGAAGTAAACTATATGTTTTTTTTTATTTAGTTTTCAAATTTTCTACGCCCGATGCTGTATCTTCATTTTTGGCGGAGTTACAGCCAAAAACCCGATTGGGGTTCCATAAGGACCACTGGTTTTGACAATGATTATGAAAACTACATAAAAAACTGTGAAAAATGACGTTAACCCTGTTTCAATATCCCTAATATTAGTCGAGATATTTAAGATCAAAGTTACATTTTTATCTATTCGTGATCGGTTTTTGATATTAATTTTCCACCAGAAATACACGTTTTGGGAGGTCCTCTGACTGCAAAAAATGTTATTTGTGACGCAAAGAACAATAATAATAATAATTGAAGATTTTAAAAAATGTATTGCAATGTAATGGTTGTGAGAAAATCAGGATAAATTTGTTTTATCATCAAAAAGCAATCACCGCATCATTTTAATGTACCCCGTATGCAAGACTTCTTAACCTATAATTACTGTAAGAATTATATCGAAACGGAATTAACGTAATTTTTGACAGTTTTTTATGTACTTTTCATAATCACTGTCAAAACCGGGGTCCTTATGTAACCCCAATCGGGTTTTTAGCCGTAACTCCGCCAAAAATGAAGATACAGCATCGGGAAAATTTAAAAACTAAAAAAAAAACATTTAGTTTACTTCGTGGGTTTTTTCGAAATTCCGCTTTCCTAAAAAGTTATTAACGATTGGTGCGTTTTAAATGGATCACCCTGTATAATTGGACCAGTAATTACCTCTCACGCCTTCTATCACTCTATCTCTCTCTAACAAATGCCCCTGAAAAATAAAAAGTGTTGCGTCCGAATTGTAAATCTCTTTGATCTTTAGTAAATCCCACTCGAAATCGCTTCCGGCTTTTTCGTATCAAAGGAGTTGGTTAACTTGGAACATACTATTTGCAAATAAATCGTAATACTATAGTTATAGCTAAGGTAATCTTTTTAAGTGATTAGTGAAATAGTAGTTACATCCAAATAACATAGATTGGTTCTATTCTAGCCTGCCAATGTGGAGAGATCCAAATTTTTCCTGAGCAGTAGAGAATAATACATAGAATAAAATATATGTTAGTAGAGTAGTCCAGGATGGAAGGTGGCACTGTAGCAAGTTTACTATGCTGAGGAGCGTACAACAGAGGCGATGATATCTAAGTATCAACCAGAAAGAAGAAGAACATATCGGACCACTATAGGGGTAAACATCTCGCCGTTAAATCATAGTTATGAAGGGTAGGTGCAAGGGGTTATCAGGGATAAGCCGAACTTGCTCACACTCCTGTAAACACTCTATATAAAAACATGCACGATAGGGTGTGTTAGCCAGACACGATCACAGTGCAGGTCGGCCGTGATGTTTGGCGTGTCCATGGGGAGGAACGAGGAGATAGAAGCAGAGCAAGGGCAATGTGTTCCAGTACGCTCTCGGAATACCCAATGGGACCAGCGCACCCTTGCTCACAGCCATCCTCGCTGGAGACTGTACCCACCTAAGGCCTCTACCCCTTTTAGCTTAACATCTGTATTCTCACTGCTCAGGAATCTACCTTGGAATTTCATTAATTCCTAACACCCTTGTCTCTGTATCATCTTTTGCTACATAAACCCATGTGTCTTTGAAGAACAGAGTAATTCTTCATAAAAGCATACTGGAATGTAAAATAATATGATTCATAATTCAAAGCAAAGAGACTAGAAACATCTAAATGTACAAAATAACGCAATATTACTCAAATAAATTAAAACTATTGCATTGCCGCATTGCTATAAATAAACCAATTAGACAACAAACAAATGTAACTGGAATTAGCCCACTAATTAACCGACATTTACCATGACCGCCCAGTAACATGTCCTCTTCCCATTAACAATAAACCTTTTTTGGAAGCCACTTATTAAATTGCCTAACAATATATCACAAATGGCAATCACTATGAGCCCGTTAGCTACTAAATTTTGTAAATTAATAGTTGCAAGGATTCAATCAATCAATGAAACTCTAATTTTTCGCCAAAGTTTCGGCAAATTTATTTCTTCTTCAGAGTCCAGGATCATAAATACACACTAGCCACAATTTAATATAATTACAAACTTCATTAAAATATGTTATTGTTAAAAATAAAAATTATAATTAGGTATCCTCTCGGCGCTAATGACTCCAGTAATCGATGCACAAAAATAAATCTGTATGAATAAATTAATAATCTCACTTAATTCTAATCATATACTGGTTACAAATTAATTGTCAGGCTTTAAATTATAATGAGTAGTTTCTGTAGGTAATGGCAGTTTCTTTAGCGAGTGGAGGGAGAGCTGCGTAGAGTTACTATGAGGTAACAACGTTATGTTATTCTATTTTGCAAAGTCGCACTTACTTTAAACCGAATTCCTTCAGTAAAATTCTTGCAATTTTTTGATGTTTTTTTAAACATTACTATTTTTCTGAGAGCACTGAACGTTAATTTAATTCATTACTTTGGAGAGGAGCTGTAATTGCTGGTCTCTGAAACAAACCCAATTTCAAACAAATTGTTACGAGTCGTTAGCAGAAAAAAGCAGTAAAAACCGTATTAGTAAAGTGGCATTTCCAGTTAAAATTAATTCGGTCAAAATCTAAAAAAAAAAAAAAAAAAAAAAAAAAACCAGAACCATAATATTAACCAACTTTGTACAAATTCTCGTTTTTGAAATATTCCGATCGCTAAAGAAATGTTTTCTGCGTTTAGCAATGTGACAGGGAGTGGCGTGCGAATAGTGGACTCCAACGCGGAGATCACAGGTTCGAATCTACTTTCTGGCCCTTAGATTTTCTCTTCCTAGGAGTTTGTTACAGCTCACTGTCCGGTGATGGACAGTGTTGTCTGTAACGAGAGAACACTGACCGGAGGCCGGCAGTGCACTGGAAAAAGCTCCGGGCGCTAATGACCTCAGGTGTTGATGCGAAAAAAAAAAAAAAAAAAATTTGACATGATTGCTGAACTGTCCGAACATGGAGAGAATGAAATAAATTATTTGCAATTACATAATGGGAAAATTAAAAAAGAAAACTACTAAAAAGGACAATAATAAAGAAAATCTTCATATTAATGGGTGTTTGTACACAAGGAATATGGTGTTATACTGGCCAGTGGGTTTCCATAGATGTACTCCATAATGCAGTACGTGAGCTTTATAAGACCAACAACGTAAATCATGTGAAAACCTAGTAAACCCACTAAACCAGCTACTAGTACAAGGGAAGAGATTCTAAGGGCACATATGAGTGCATATACAGGGTGCCGGGCGCGATCCAATGAACTATCTCAGAAACTTTGTGCACACACATACATACGCGCGCGCGCGCGCATGCCAAGGGCGAGGGTGACTAGTGGGCAATAGTACGTCCGTACGCACACCAAACATAAGGCTGCATGTTTTAGAAAGCTTCTTTACCTAGTAACTCTCAAGTTTACTGCACCATGTTACACATTCACCATCAGGTGTATTAAATAAAAGATAAAACATATAGCAATTGTGGGCCTTTCATTTTATTACCGCATGCAAAGAAAAAATTAAATAAATTAAAGAAAATAAATTTTCATTTAAAAAAGAACTGGTTTGAACCTTCTCATGACTCATTTTCATAAATTATACTTTATAAGAGTTGGAATTTGCATAAAAGAAAATATCGTACAAATACCCAAGATATACACTTACCCACAAGGGTACTTATTCACAAGGTTCTAGCCAACTAATTTTCTCCAGCTCAGAATATTTGAGTAGCATTTTATTCCCACCAATAATTCCCAATTCCCTACAACCACAATCATTACAACTAAAATATAACCTTACAGAAAAACCAAAATAACCTCTCCCCAAAACTCTGCTCTAAAACGAATTTCTCTAGAAAAAATTATGTAAGTAAAATAGATTTCTATTTGTATTTAATGTAAAATACAAAATTTACTACAATAAAGCCTTGGAGCCATTTTCGACCAAGTGAACAATCCATTGAGTAAAGATTTCCAATTTGGGATTTTTTTTAACTCGATTTTAGCGGCACATTTATCTCTCTTTTACCAAAGTTAGACCATCCATCAGAGAAATTGGCAGTTTAGAGGGCAGCTTACCTACCTCCTTCTCAAAGAAACGCCCTTAATAAAACTTTCCTTCTGGTGCGGCGATTTTGACTACTATCTAATTGCGGCTTCCTCTGCAGTGCCTAAGGAAAGTATATGATCTCCACTTTTTTTGAGATTTATCTATTTTGAGGTACAGTGCATTCCAGCCGGCTTACGTTAGAGTATTCTCTCTAATACAAGACAACACTGAACAATCATCACTGGACGTTGAGCTGAAAGAGGTGCTAAAGGCCTAGCCGCAGCTAGAACTGGGGATCTCCACATGGCAATCCAACACAGCTAGTCCTTAGGCACAATAAAACCTAATATTGTATTTCAAATTAATTGTTGCATTGTCCTCTACAAATTTATAAAAGCCAAAAATTTGTTGACGTCTGCTACAGGTTAAAAAAGATTCGAAAACATCTGTTGTGAATACCCACACGGCTTTATCTTACTAGAATAATCGATTAGTGTTAATTATTAATAAGAGGAAGTAATGTTACAGATCTCATCATACATGCAATTGGGTTAAAAAAAAAAAAAAATCGTTTTAACCGTGCAGAAAATTTTCTGTAATCAGTTTCCAGACAAATTCTAAACAGCTGGAAACTCTATTTAGCGATCTGCCTTCACAAAGTTCTTTATTTCATCCAAAAGCCTATTGTCAAGTCGAATTCTAGAATTGATCAAAGTGTAGTTCTTGCTAATTTTTTCTACTTTGAGTTACGCTAATTTCTATATGCTTACATAGGCTTACTATACGTCCCGGCCTGACCGGGATGGTCCCGGTTTGAGATCCCTGTCCCGGCTTCCCTGTCAAACTTGAACAACTCCGACACCGCGGCCGATCGTTCCCCCGCGCCCATTTATTAATATGTTTTCAGTTCTTAATAATTTTGATTGCATTTCAAATATGAAAAAAACAAATTAAGCGAAAAGCAAAACGAAAATGAGCCTCTTCCTCCTCTGCGTCCCGGTTTGGCTCTTCGTAATTTATGGTAAGCCTATGCTTACATCCAATTTATAAACACCACTTATTTCTCCAAACATTTTAAACTGAATTTTCAGTTTAAAAAAATCAATGTCGAAATTTGACAAATTCATAATACTTCCTCAAACATTTTAGATGGAAGAAGAAGCTAAACATTGTTTGGTTTTCCAAATTTAAAATAAAATATAAATCGATTGCTTCTAAAATTTTTATTTCCGTCAAATGTATTTATGCTTCACTTTTGAAGTGATAAAAATGGACGTACGGAAAAGTTTTTTGAGAATAAATCTCGACTGTTTTTTGTAAAATCGACAGCAGAATATCAACTGATATTTATTATCTGCACGCTCTGTAGAAACCATAACTTTGAAATATCTACTATAAGTTTTAATGATACAATGTGAGGTGAAAAATCTTTTACAATAAATAAAGTGAAGTGTGAAATTACAGAGTCTGCTTTAAAATGAAATAGATAAATTGTTCAGGAAAGTAAAATTGTCCATTGGTCTGTCTAATGTCAATAATACATTGCACCGAGCTCTATAAGTTTTTAATTTTACTTCAGATGAGAAAACGACTTCATAATAATAGAAAAAAAAGTAATAATTTATATTTCTTCGTGAAAACTAAAAAATAAAAATAAAAAGTAAAAATTATAGTTCATCTAATATCATAACCTATTTCCTTGATGGACCTAACAAATGTAGAAAATAGAATATAATAATAGACACGTGTAACCGTATATAAATAGAAACTCATCTCTAAAACTACTCGAGCAGAGAGAGCAAATGAAGAGGGCGTGTCGAATTACTCTGGTAAGCTGACTTTAAATAACAATCTTACCGATCGCAGGGGAAAATAAAAAGAGATCAAGGTGTGTCTTGTCATATCGAGAGAGCCTCAGATATTTTATTTGTTTTATTTCCGTTGTAGCGGTAAAACATGGCTACAGCTGGGGGTGTGGAAGGTATTCGAGACTGGCCAACTCCACACAGGAAATAGCCGCATGTTGCACTGGTATGTGAAGGGCGCAAGGCCTAACTACAACTAAATCAGCAGTTTGTCCTAATGGCAAACTCTTGTACATAGCACTAGCCGGTAATCTGGTTGATACTGAGAAGCTGTGAACCACCATTCTGATAAAACGGTCGACCAGCCATTAGCGATGACGGGTTGCTCGGCTACCTATCCACACTGCCGCCAGGCGTTCACTTGTGACTTGAATAGAGGCAGTCCGATGGCCGCATTCTTAGATAATATCGTCTATTTAAGTTAGATAACTCTACATACTTCTCTTTTTTATCGAATGCATAATTACTACAAACAAAACTTTAAAAAATAGCAATGAAACAGAAATCTGTAATAATCTATTTATTTAAACAACGAATAAATTAAAAACTTTCTGTGAAAAATCACATGACTTTCCCTTAAGGAAAGATTTCATTTTATCGCATCGAATTTTTCATTTAATTCATCGCACTTTTCACTAAAAATTAGTGAACTTTTAACTGTCACCATAGTGGGACCTGATATATGTTTGGTAATAAGGGATGGTACTGGTTATATTCCCCACCACAAGCAGCGCCATATCTATTTTGGTGTCTATAACTTCCCTCAAATCCCTAGTTTCTGACGTTACTGTCCTTTTCAAAGAAGGCGTTTCGTAATTCTTTTGAAATACCATTTAAAAAGGAAAATCGAGGAGTAAAAGTCACAATAATAATTTGCTGGAATTAGCGTTTTGACTGTTGTACAAATAATGAATTAGAAAATTATTTACTAATGGAGTCGCTGCTTGTACTCTAGGATTTTTTAAAGCACAATATCATCCAAGGAGATTCCTTAATAGGCTGTCCTCAGCCAATATCAGCTATTTTAAGCTCCGTACGAGTAATCAAATATTTTTTTTTAATTTTACATATAGCTCGCGCGTTAATTAGAGATATTTATTTCAGTTAAGAATACTCTAGAAGCGTGTGAACCTCATGTTATAGCTCTCGTCTGAATAGATTGAAATTTGAGAAGCTCTTTAGAACACCAGGTGGTAATGTTACCCACTAACAGCAATGAATGTGTTTTCAGAAAAAAAAAAAAATAAAAAAAAATGGCGCCTATTGTGAGGAGAGGGTGCAATAGTCGACACAATAGGTCGTGTCTGGTACAAGCCAGGTATTTGGAGGGATGAAGTTGTCACACACAACATAAGAGGATTACTTGTCAAGTAGACTATAATAATTTATGTCTAGTCAATTACAAACAAATTATTAAATAGCAATTCATTTTGTTTTTTGTTCTTATTGCTGTTGCGAAGGGCTGCAAAATTATTGATCTAGAAGTTTTAGTGGAAATTTAATTGCTACAGCCCAAAATTAGTGTCTAATTATTAGTAGAAATACAGGATGGTGATGCGATTGAGCCGATTTCCTAGAATATCTTAAAAAAGTGAAAAAAAAGTCCCTTAGTAAATAAGTTCTTTCGATTGAGAGATTTTGGCCGCAAACTATTCGTCATGTCCTAAGTATTTAAACAGCATTTTACGAAGGAGCTATCTGCGAGTAAGCAAAATTGAGCTTGGGTGTTCACGTACACACAATGGGCAGATCATTTACCAAAACCAAGAGTTATTTCCTCAAAACTCGACATCAAAACATGGACAGCATAACCGCCATACATTGTTCGCCTAGTGAAGGGAATATAGCAAATTGCCGTCGTATAAAAATTCATCTGCTTCTCGGTATTGTTTTTACAAAACATATCTCTCTTACGAGTAAACAGCCATTACAGCACTCTTCTAAAACTTAAAGCAATGTTTGACATAAAATACTCACTTCAGTGAAGAAAACATTTCTCAAGTGGTTAAATCATCTATGTTGACTGAACTATGTTTTCTTGTATGTTTGTCCTGAGTGAGAAGGGCCTAAAGGGATGAACATGTAGTACAAGTGGTAGAAGGCCCTTAGTGTAGGTGTGTCTATCTGGTCTGCCCTTTGTTATTCTAGAACACTTCCGCTCACGATCCTCTTCTTAGTAGACGTTTACTATCTCTCACGATCTCACCACTTATTTACTTACCTGTTCTAACTGTATTAATTTAATCTACTTTCTACGCTAAATCGTACAAATAAATAAGAAGCATTATTCTTCTTTGTTTAAAGTTCTTGAAAATTAAACTCATTATAAATGTATGTACCTTCTTCCTCAAATCTCAGGTAAAAGTCATCACGACATTCGACTACCATGTTGAAACATTTCTGTCGAAAGAGAAATGTACATTTACTTTTCATCTTCATCCACGTTAACCAATGGTCTAAAGTTTCTGTAATCTCACTTGTACGGAGAACAGCATTCCCATCCGGGATAAGTCTTTTAGCAGTGCTCACTCCAAGCTACAGATATGAACGAAAGAGCCATTGAAACAAGAACAAGTGTTGTAATGCCTGCGGCATATTGCAGACTTAATATCCAACAATTTTTTAGCATAAATAAAGAAATGAAACAGGTACAAAAACTTTCGGCTGAAATAAGTAATCTTTTAAAAAAATGATGAAAGGGAAGGGATTAGCTATGCGGTTAGCATACTGGACTCCCACGCAGAGGTCCCGGGTTCGAATCCAGCTGCTGACCCTTAGATTTTCTCCTCCTAGGAGCTTCTTACAGCTCACTGTCCGGTGATGGTCAGTGTTGTCTGTAACGAGAGAACACTGTCCGGAGGCCGGCATTGCACTGAAAAAAGCTCCGGGCGCCAATAACCTAAGATGTTGACGCGCCTTAAATCATTAAAAAAAAAAAAAAAAATGAAAGTCTTGGATCAAGAAGTAAGAAATTGGATATCTTTTATTCAATCTCTATCGTAGGCATACTTTTTTAAAGGTGCGCTTGGTTTTCTGTTAGATTCTTTGGGCAATCCCTCAGAAATTCATCTTTGAGAGTCTGCATCTTTGAGAGAAACAGTTTTGGTATTTAATCTTCAATTACATTATTAGCTTAATTACATATTATTAGCTACAAGTACTGCCAAGTACACAAATAGAGTTTTACTGCAAGGATTTTTCCTTTGTTGAAATTTCCTAGAAATGACTTCTCGGATTTTCTTCAGGATATCTTGTCAAGCAGAACCAGATTATTCGGAAATTGAGACTTTTCATAATTCTGCTTCCACATTTTGCGGTTAGATGTGGGAGCGCAGTTGTACTGTAATATATGGTTTAGCTCAATGCCAAATGTACTACAATCAAAACTCTTAGAACGATTAAACTTGCGATAAATTCATAATAAGGAAGAAAGAATATTGCCAATTTCTACCCTAATTTTTACTTTGTATTTTGCCAAGCTTTCAGCCTAGAAACTAGGTCATCTTCAGGGCTTAGGCTTGCTTATAAAGAATTATAATATTTTTTACATTGTTAACATCAAAGGATGGTGTGTCTTCTGACGGTTTAGGTTCTCTAAATTTAATCAAAAGGTTGGCCAAATATAAATAAAAAATTATTACTGCAATTGTTAATCAACTTTCTTCATTTTTGGTTAAAGAATTAGCCGCCAAAAACGATGAACAATATACATAATCAATGTGCAATTGACTGTGCTGACCCAAGTACTAACTTTGATGACCAAGTTTACCAAAAGTTTCTTCAAGAAAGATAACTGCAAATGACAGACTAGAATAAAACTCCTTTCCCTTTGATCTTTAGGGATTTGTTGGGCTACAGGCTGAAAATAAACATTGTTAAACTTTGACGAAATTCCTAAGTATTCCTATCGATGGAAAGTTGGCCGAGAGTTATTTGGGTGGACTTTGGACTTACTTTTAAGCCCTGAGCGTATCAACCATAAACTCAAATATTCACAGAAGGGTTATAAATAAAAAGAAACCTTCAAACTGTACCTACAATATGGCTACCACCCTGTGTGACAAACCCTTCACTGCGGTTCATACAATGTAATAAAATGTTTGCTTTCAATCGTACGTGCTCACGTTGACAAGTAAAATGATACACTGTTCACAAACAGTTAAATAAAATAATATGGCTTCTTTAGTGACGTTAATTTTCTAAATGGAAATAAAGGCTCCGAGGAAATGGAATTGTTATATTTATTGATTGACTTGCGATGAAATGATGTCTAGCCTAGTTTAATAATGTAATACATAATATTTAATAGAAATAATACAAAGGAAAAGTTATAGATGAAACCAAGTTATCACTGAACGCTTCGGAAGCTTCTTTTCCGGGACATCCTTGAATGTACGAGTATATTGGTATGATCCTTTTTTAAACAGAAGCATATGCCATCATATGCGTATCCCATCTTCCTTGGTAGCGGTCCTCCAAAGTCTTAATATCCTGGGGAAATCTTTCACACCTTATTCCTCCTAAATTCCTTCACTGGTGTATCCTAAATTTTGAGAGAAACGGTATGCCTGGTTGTGTAATTAGTATACCTTTAAGCTCATGTTACACCTAAGGGATTTGAACTATTAAGCATCTCGTTTACCAGCTCAACATACGAGTAGTTTTCAGCTCTGCGTTTGGCCAGAGAATTCCCGACAGCTGCAGCAGGCAATATTCCAGGCTTTTCGCTTATCGAATTTACGAAGACCTGATCCTAAATTAGTTGTCTTATTTGTGGGCCATCAAATACTCCTGCTTTATTTTTTTTTTTTTTTACTCAACTAAGGCACTTTTTCTTCTTATATACTTTATATTCTTCTTTCATTTTCGTCAAGTGAGCAATTGGTATTGAACCATCTTTGTTCCCATTATGCAGAAGGACGCATTTAAAACTTCGCTTTGAGATGTCAATAAGTAGGCGCCAATCATCCGGAAAATATTCAGGAAGAGCCATTTTTTCAAGGAGTCCTCTAATTTCGTGACAAAATACAAGATTGTCTTCTTTAGAGAAGCAGGGTAGCAGATCCTTTTCTCTTGTACGGTGGAAGGTGATTTTGGTTCCTTGTTCCAGTAAATTTTTGTCGTTCAACTTGGAAGCCAGTAATTCAGAAGCTTCTTTTGACAGGTTGAGATCTCTGGTGAGATCATTGATTGATGACATTTCCTCATAATCACTGCCATCTTCATTAGTATCAGAAGGTTGATCAGAGGGGCAATACTCGACCTCACAGAGCTCTGGTAGTTGGTGGAACGTTGGTATCGGCATTTCCTCTGTGTGAGGGACCGGGCGTCTTGCAGAATCTTAAATCAGGATAAGTCCACTTCCTACGGTTGTTTCGATTGATTACAGTAATATTTACTAGGATCCAGTCCTTGTAAATGTGAATTATAAGAGCATAAAATGGAGTTAGAACTGCACATTTTGTGTAGAACTGCACACTAAAAAATCACTTATCTAAAAAAGTAGAGCTGATAAAGAAAAACTAATTTCATATTTAGATTTAGCGCCCCAAATATAGCTAAAATCCGTTCTAAAAGCCTAGGCACCATTTTTTTTTGTAGGCCTGTGTAATATAACTCAACAAATGAAAATTATTCGTGACTTCATAAAGAATATTTTGACCACTTTGACTTAGAAAATCACAAGTATACCATGTTGCTGATTTTTAACTATTCGCAATTTGTTCAAAAAGGTGCCTATCAATAATTTATTTAAAGAGCACATACTATCTACCTCTAATATAGTTCTTTATATAGTTTTGTATAAAAAGCATGATTTATAATTGATAACGTTTCGACTCATATTTAAATAAACTTCTATGGAACCCCCACATAGTAATGAAGGAATAATTGGGATTATAGTACTGGAAGGGAATCAGGAATCCATATTCCTTGACGAACCATTTGTGGCGATTCTAGGGCATTTCCAATAATTACAAAAATTATATTTAAAACAAATTTTAGCGCAAAAGAAAAATTAACAGTTGAATGAAAGAAATCCCAAATTCAATTAATTTTTCCCCAGAAGATTGGTTACATAAAAGGTATAACTGTTAAATTAAACAAAAGAAAATTTAAACTCGTGTCACCAACGAACAGAGCGGCTTTTGAACTAAGTAAAGCACTTTTTCCGGATTTATCCGTAAATTTTTAGCTCGAAAGCTGGATGAAAGGAATGCTGAATTTGAAATGTTCATGATGTTTCAGTTCTTTATAGATCTGACATTCTCTTCTTCGTACCCTTAAAAGTAGTAGTTGACAAAAATTATTCTGGTTATATTAATAACTAGAGTAATATTAAATAATAAATGTAAGCGCGATAGATTAGCGCAGAGTTTAGGCGTGAGAGACACGAGGGAGAAGAAACGAGTTTGTTTATAATTAGACTAGAAAATAACATTGGTAAAGTGAAATGGGATTACGGTTTACTTCCATTGTGTATTTTCCATTGGCATGAGCGCAGGCAGTAGAGCCAGCAACATACGGCCGTGTAAAATTCAATTACTATTTGTCACAACCGTCTAATACGGTGCCACAAATTATATTATCTAGAAGGAGCCAGAGAGAAAACCTACAAGAAGAAGAACAAGCCTATCTCTTGTTAAGTTAGAGAAGACTCTGTGGTATCGATTGTTGCAGCAACTGCAGCTGAAAAAGAAACCTCATTTTAATAAAAGGACTTTTCGTTCTCTTTAGGATATCAGTGATAAAGCAGCAGTTGTATTAAGTAGTTGTAATTTATTTTTTTGACTTTAACAGAGCAATTTACAGCCTACATTGGTTCTTTCTCGTATGAATGTGAAAGAGTAATTGCCAGGAATCATTTTATTGTAATCAAGAGTAGCTTGTTGAAAACTGAATATATTTGAGGAAATAATTGTTTTTTGGAAAAGCATGTCCCTCCCAAATTTTCTTGCAGATATTTCAACTAAATCACAACATAACTCTTGTAAACCAACGATTATTCCACCAATTATTTGTCCTTCAGATCAGGAACTGATTGCAAAAAAAATCATTCCTTCATTTCAAGCTTTTTTAAACTCTAGCAATCATTACAATACCCACAGATTCCAGAGTATTATTGGAAAATGAGACAACAGTCAAGCGGTTAAAGACGCTAACCTGTAAGCTCAGATGTCTTAAGTAAAGGGTTCAATACTCTGGATAAAATTATAAAGTATCATTTCAGAATAAAGTACGGTTTTACTGAATAATGTTTGCAAAAAGCAAATATGTATTCGTAGTTTTAAGTATAAGTCTGAACCTCGACAATTATTTTGTTTTTTTTAAATGATTTAAGGAGCGTCAACATCTGAGGTTATTGGCACCCGGAGCTTTTTTCAGTGCACTGCCAGCCTCCGGACAGTGTTCTCACGTAATAGACAACACTGTCCATCACCGGACAGTAAGTTGCAAGAAGCTCCTAAGGGCCAGCAGCTGGATTCGAACCCGGGACCTCCGCGTGGGAATCCAATACGCTAACCGCATAGCTAATCCCTTCCCTCTGACAATTATTATAAGCAATAGAAAATGGTGTTTGATCAGAGCGGATTTTGTGTTCATAGAACAAGGCTACTACTACCTGTGTACCAGAGGAACCTTCATTCAGGAATGTGTAAAATAGACAATCTTGTTCTCCTCAAGACCAACAGAAACTAATCAAGAAAATTATGTGACAGTTTAACAAAAAATGACTCTTCAACATTACATCCGTTTCACTAATAATCGTGGAAATGTTTAACTACTAACAACGGAAAAACCAAAGATATCTTAGATAGTGATCTGAAATCGAGATATGTCACACACTTCAGTACTTGTAAAGATTAATAAGATAGAAAAGAGATAAGGAACGTTCCTTCAACGTGAATGCTTAAAAAAAAAATACCCTTCAATAAAATTTCTGCTCAAAATGTAAAGAGAGTGCCGCAGTGTAGGAATAGATTTTGCGTTATATTCTCTAACATACTATATACAAGGGAACAATAAGGAAGCATGTTTATGCATGAACGCCCCAACTAACATTGCGATGGTCGGGGAGTTGTACTTCCCTTCAGATAGATAGCACTAGTTGAGAGCATATGAAATATTCGTAGCCATTGCGGTCTGGAAGCTATAGAGAGACAGGGAGATGCTATTAAAGGCAATTATTCAAATTTTGTAGCTAGACTAGTTAATGATTCAGACGGAAAGGTGATGGTGCAGCTCCATAAAGTGTTAGTACATATCGAAATTCAAATGAAGACAAATACTTGAACTCATTCATCAAAACTTCGCCGAACTTGTGCAAATAACTGCTGTTTAAATAACTAACTACACAGCCAATTAAAGGTGTTCCCACTTAAATGTCAAACCTATTTTACCCCATTAAATATAACCTGTTTCAAAAAAGAGATTACTTTTTTATATATATTAAATAATTACCTTACAGTTCGACCCACAATGTGGACCTAACTTTGATTAAACTAATTTCACGTAGAAATAATCCTTTCGAACGCTTTACTTTAAAAGATGTCAATCAAGTAAATGTAAGATTATTATTTATGAAGTGAAGACTAGATAGGATACGCAATCTCGCATTAGGACTTTTGCCAGAATCAAGCTATGTGAGTTTGCAAGACTGAAGAAGTAAGGGCAAAACGATATTTCTGTTTTTTGAAGCTTTCTGGAAAATCGCTCCACCGTTAACCTCATTGCACAGAGAAATGTTTCTTGAGGCAACATTGGTAGAAGACCTCCAAAGAAATGTACCGTTTTTATTACTTTTTTCAAATATTAATAAGAAAAAATCCAAAAATTTAAAGAAACCTGTTGCTGTTAATGGAATTATAATTAATAATTAATAATTATTTACAGTGATAACTTCGCTAACAAACTCAGCAGCCAATTAGTCTCCACCATTTCAATGATTTCAACCAATCAGGTGCACATTACAGCGATAATGCTCCACCACGTCGATTTCTATCGTCATAAATACTATCGACATAGTATTCCATTAATTACTTGTTGTTCTAATTTTTGGTTAGTAAGTTAGGCGCCACGGTTAAAGGTGAGGGCTGCAATTCTAAGATATATTGTGGTACTGGGATCGATTCTTGGTCTAGGTCTTGCATTTCATTTAATAGTTTAAATGAGACATTCATGAAAAACTTAAGAAAAAAACTCTATTTTGGAAAGGTATCAATTTGGTAGATCTAATCAATTTATAGGTAACTTAGCCTTACTCCAATCATTTGAGTGTTCAGGAAATTATCCAATTAACGTACTAATCGTGCAATAAATTTTCATCAGTAATTAGTATTAGATTATTAACAATAGTTAGCTCTTGTATTGTTATTTCTTGTATTGTGCACAGTGGTTTAATCTACTCAACACTTCTGGAAAGATTATCAGCACTTGTGGCATTGCCTTTGAAAATAAATCCACTCTCCGGCTGATTATACCGAACTCAGAGTAACTGCACTCAGACAACTGCAACAAATGTTGCATCAAGTAAATTTGATGAAAGTGGTTAAGTTCTCATGAATGTCATGTAAGAGCAACCACCCATTGATGGAACTCTTTCTCAGTGGATATTACACCCACATCAATAGGTTCCTAGGCCACTTCCGTTTTAAGCGACTAGGAGGATTGTCTGGAAGGTGAGGAGAGGAGAGTTGTTGTACAAGAGGATTAGGATGGAGAGCTAGGAGGCTGTGAAATGCGGTAGCGAGATTTATTAGATCAGAGACAAAAGGGATGTGAAGGTCAGTGTGAATGGTAAGGTTAGAAATGTAGTATGGAGCATTAAGGATTTTCCGTAGGATTTTAGACTGTAGTGTCTGCAGGCGTTTGGAGTTAGAGGGTTCGGATGAGCCCCACACTTCTTCTCCATATGTCCATATGGGTGTCTTGACAGTGTCTTGTAGATTGTCAGTTTGTGATTCAAGTCGTTGTCTGGATCTGCGGTCAAGTAGTCTAGTAAGTAGCTTGTAGCGTCTGTTCACGTTTTGTCGTTTTAGTCGAGTATGTGGGTTCCACGTGAGTCTCTTGTCAATGTACAGTCCTAAGTTTCGTACTACGTCAGCTGAAGGAATCGTTACACTATTCAGTTACACTGGTGGGCTCGCAGATTTTCGTAATGCACTGATTTTTGTTCATTAATTTTTATTTTCCATTTTCGGAACCAGGTTTCGAGAAGCTTTAAGTGAGTTTGAATATTCTGACTGGCTTGGACCGGATCGGAGTAATAAATAAAATAGAAATCTTTGCATTAAATAGTTGGTTGAAAGGATTTTTAATTATTGAATAGCTTTCTAGAATTAGCAAAGGCATTCATTATTACGTAGTTAACTGCTTCTTAAAAAGTCCTTTTTAATTTGCAATTGGCAAGATAAGAAATGAATTTAGTTGCCAGTAATCGCACCGCGTTAATATTTTTAATTTTAAAAGGTAATTGGGGCACAATGTCGGCTTTTAACCTTTCAAACTGCCCATATTAGTCAATAAATAATTTAGTGCGGTAGTAAAAAAAAAATCGAATAGGAGAAATGAGCCAAGATAGTGCAAACCTAATTTATGCTGCAAGAAAGAAGGGAATGTAGTAGCATTAATTGGGTACCATGCTTTAAAGTAATCGATACAATTAGCTAACAACATTTAGAGCATAACGGAAATATTGAACAAAAACCTGACTATTAATAAGGACGGTAGATACGACAATGTTCATAGAAAGCTGTGGAAGTGAATAGAATAACTATATTAATAGTAAAGTAATAATTTGTATAGAAATGCAAGAGGCGTTACTATTGTTACCCTGGAGAGCGAGCACAAGCTGGATGAAGTGGCGGCTTTATAGAGTCGTTCTGTTATTATAGCCTATCCAACAGCATGTTGAGTACTGGATCTGCAGCCCCTTTCAGTTAGTGAGCCACAGCCGTACTGGCGGATTACAGCGGTAACAAAGAATAACATAGTGTGCTGCGCCAAGTACAGCCAGAGCTTGTTACGGCTGGGAAAGTCTCTTATTACCATTACAATGGTCTAGATGGCAGCGGAGTGCCGACAACGCTGGTCTTAGCTTGATTCCAGGGCATAAACCTCATTCCTGGGCCGCCTAATAAAACATATATACCTGGGGCCCACACTAACTGCGAGAACTGCGGGTGGTAGACAGAATATATAACCTTAGTATTACCTTCTTTATGGAGTGAAATGAGTGGGGATGCCCTGCCCTTATAGTTCATTTCTGCCGCCCTAGAAAACAGTATTTACATTGATACAATATTTACACATGTGAAGTACTCTACTGTAACCAGTAATTACTCATCTACATGTGATAATTAACGCCACTATTATATGAGCACCAAGCCTGTCCACCATCTAAGCCTGTCCACCAACCACTATTTATCATTAAACTTTAAAACTGTGCCACTATAATTCTGCGGCTTAAATATTGTTTTCATGGATCACATCGTTCCACAGGCAGCGCAGGTGTACATTAACGTTATTAAATGTAATAGACCCATCGCTCAATATTCAGTGGACAAACTAATACACGTTTCACTTCTCTGGCTTATGAAAATCAATAATTACACGATAATTTAGTAATTAAAACAGGCCACAACTAAACTTGACATTATAGCTTTCCTATACTACCGTAAATTCACCTTTGCAATCCTTTTTTTATGCTCCCTCCCGTAAAATGTTAGCGGAAATCATATTAGCATTTCATGTGCAATACACAATCATTTAATAGATGCAGTTTTTCTTCAGCGAATCGCCGAATTCCTAAATATCCAAAAGGTTTGTTGCGAAAAATTCTGCTATAAATATCTATAAGCGTTTCTGTAGCATTAAAAAATTGTTTTTATAGGCTGGTGTAAATAAGGGAATAAGTTTTTGGAGTTTTTTTTCACTTAAAGTTATGAAGTAAGCCCTGATAAAATGTTTATGATTTATTTATTTTATTTTTTTATAACTTTTATAAATTTGCGACTGCAACGGTTATTGCAACAAGCAAATGTGATGTCATGTAATTTTGATAGAAGATTGGAGAAGGCACCCAGTGGCGACACTCCATTAACGTGAACAGATCGCTATGCTGTTATGAGGAGAGTAGGTCGCGGGGCCATCTTCTCTTCAATCTCCTTGGAGGATTACCTGGTAATGTGGAAGAAGATAAGTGTTCAATTAAAGGATTAGGATGAGCTGCTGTAAAGGAATAAAATTTTAAGAAACGAGTTTTAGTAAGGTCGTTAATGAAAGGGATGTTGAGGTCATTATGAATAGTGAGGTTAGAAATGTAGAATGGAGCGTTAAGAAGTTTTCGTAGTATTTTTGACTGTAATGTCTGAATGCGTAAAGATTTGGAACGTATAGTCGATCCCCATACTTCAATGCCGTATGACCAAATGGGTCGCAGTAACAACAGGTGTAACATAAGAGTCTTTTCTTTTTTAAATTGAGATTAGATCGTTTGTCAAGTAGTCTGGCGAGAAGTTTGCAGCGTTGGTTAGTTTCTTGTCTTTTCAGTCTAGTATGGGGATTCCATGTCAAACGTTTGCCTAGGTACAGTCCAAGGTAGCGTATTGTCCACAGTTGGTATAGGATTTATTGAAACAATAATTCTAGCCTTGTTGCAACAATAGTTTCTTTAAGTATATATAACATTATTAAGATCACGAGAATTTAGTAAGTTTTGTGGTTAAAGCAAAATAAACTCTTTAAAAGATTATAATAATGTGTAAAACACCTTTTGTGAAAATGATTTAGTATTATCAGATTGGGAATGAACATAAGAGAGGCAGTGACAACTTAGTGGTCGTTACTCAGCAGATCTATGGCCACAATAAAGAAGGCTGCAGGTGCTGAGAAGTTTGGGGAAACTCAAAAGAGAGTAAGCCCTTAGAAGTTCAACAACTTTTCCCACAATGTAGAGCATCAGTTAGGTAACTCCCCTATTCTTAGAGATGTTTATCTTCTTTGGCAATATGAGATCATTCCATAAAAATTCTATTTAGTCTGTTACACATTCACAATCACAAATTGTAATCACTAAAAATGGTTACATATTTAGATTTAGTCAAATGCAACCCAGATAATATGTTAGCTGTAAACATCTATTACTTCTTTGATGATGGTGGGGATACAAATATTAATTATTTTGAACTGTCAATAATTATATTTTTTTAAATGTTTTAAATGAACACTTAGTAATGTAGCGTTGACCATCCAAATCAAAAGTAAAATTGGGCCGTATAGGAAAAATTGTTCAAAACTTGTCGCTTGTAAAACATTTAATGTATCTTGCCTGATATAAATTTTCTATTTCTTATTTTTTCCATCCCCATAACAGAAATTAAAAAGAAGTTCACCATCATAACAGTAATTTGATAGCATATTTTTCTCAAAAACACCTCGAGCAAGATTATATTTTCATAATTATGCAAATAATAACGCTGACGTAAATTTGTTTATTTAAAATATTTTCGGTACAATAGAGAATTCTGTTTTTCTAACGTATAAATTCTTAGATGAGCAGAAATATTTAATAGCAGGTTGGAGGAAACTGCTATGGAAGTACGCTCAAATATGAAGTGATCATTTCCGGTAAATTACCTACCAAAGGTATAGTGGTGATTCTGTAAAGATTGCGAACATGATTGGACTTGGATTGGTCCGATCATGGACTCAATCACAACTCAACACCACAATCAGCTCATTCTGCGAACTCACCTGCTGCCATGGATTCAGGGGAGTTTGAAATGGGAAGTAGATGGGACGGCAGGAGGAAACTATGTTATAACAACTTCACCAGCCATACACCGCTAACACAGCACACACACTAACACACTCACAATGAAGGAAAACCTTATCAGCCTGCTGGCTTCATATTGTGGCACCCCTCTCCTGTCCCGGTAGTTCTATTCTAGAGCATCGACTTGAGTTCCTCAACTGCCAAACTCTTACACATGAAGTGTAATTTATCCTGAATGCGATACCAACTTTAAACATTATCCTTTACAACTCTCACAAACAATCTATTGCCCTAAAATTTCTAATATAACAACCAGAGAATTGTTTATATCACTTGTGCCCTAAATTTACAAACAATTTCGCCAGCGAAGAAATGTTCTTCACTAATGTTCCTAAATGTTCATTTGTGATGGTGTAAACAGTTTGCACATTATTGTGAACTAAGTATCATTGTAGTTTATCTGTTTGGGTAGTTTTTATTCCACTTTCTACTCTCTCCCTAGGAAGTATTAAGCTTCGGCAAATTCAATGATCTGGACTGAGAAAATAAATTAATTTATTTCTGGGTGCCAATGGAGTTAGAGAATGAGTTGACCGACACACTGGCGCCGAGGATCCCGAATTAGGGATTTTTCAGGATAGGCCTCAGATTTTTTAAGGAAGCTGCCATCTGGACTAAACTCTCGGGATTACAAGCGAAGATCTGTGTAGGCAATAATACCTGTCAAAATGATTTAGATTAGATTGTCCCTAACCGAAACTATTGTTTTATTGAGGTGTTTTTAATAATGTAGTACTAGGTTTGAATGTTACCAAGAATTCTAACGGGAAAGAAGTAGGTCTGGTTTCGTACATCAGGTTAAGCGATTAATTATCGTATATTGTATTAAAACGTAGAGAGAGAGGCGCCACGGTAGCCGAGCGGTTAAGAGGCGAGATCTGCACAGCTAATAAGTATTGTAGTACTGGGTTCGATTCCCGGTTTAGGCCTTGAATTTTATTTAGTGGCTAATATGAGAAATTTAAGAGTAAAGTATGTTTGCTAATCGCCTCCGTCCACGACACCTAATTTGGTAGCTGGACGTGAAGCCCGCCTGAAAAAATAGGCATTACTTAGCTTTAGGAGAGAAGAGAGGGGTTGGTTGAGAGAGATGAGTGTGTATCAGATTCCTAACTCATTCAGCGCAATTTGTAAGAAAAGAGCAATACAAGTGTACCTTACACATTTGCAATACAAATTACACTTGTATCACACTTGTATGGGGCTATAACAATTAGTTAGTAAGTTTTCTTCAGTTCTACAAGGAAGTAAATGGCTAACAATTGGATTTTGACAATTTTAAACTCAGGCAAGTCATTTACCAAATTTGAGAGGAATATTTGTTTCCAAATACTAGAAAAACATTTTTTAAGAAAATTTCTTGAGATTAAAAAATTTATTAAAAAAGTTACACTATGATTAGGTACAGTTACTTGTACTCAACTAGCAGCTGCTGCATTTTGGAAATTGAGAAAGTTAGAATACTCATGAGATAGTAAAGATAAAATATAATGGGAGTAACTCTAATTAATAATAGTTATTTATTGTACAATTGTGGAGAGCGTAGGATGAGGGAGTGACACTTCCTTCAAGGATGCAAATTTAAAATGTTTCCTGCAAATCGTTTCAACAATGCGGAAAATTAACTTTAAATTTAGAAGAAAAGGTGACTCGCTGAAGGCTGGACTAAATTATAGGATAATAGTTAAACTCAGAGTTTAGAGAGAAGTGTGTAATAATTAAGAAACCCATGGGCACATTTCGTGAACGTATGTTGTGTGATGAATGTAAAAATGAAAATGAAGTGTTAGCAGAATTAGTTATTAAAACTGAAAACATTTTCAATCAATAGTGATTATAGTTTGAACTCACTTCACCAGGGGTCCCCAAACTACGGCCCGCGGGCCACATGCGGCCCCTTTGAGGGCATTTATCCGGCCCCCGCCGCCTTTCCTGAAGAGGCATCTCTTTCATAGGTGGTCAGTGAGAAAAGCACTATATGTGGCGGTACCGCAAAGCGCTGCGTCGCTCATGTACAGTACCACTTTTGATGACGCGGGATGCACGCGTCAAGGCTCCGAAAATAGTGTAAAATAACAGTAGAAGTAGGAAGAAAGGCAAAGCATTATAACTAAACCGGACATTGACCATCTCATTAGCCAAAAGCAAGTCCATAGTTCTCACAGAAATACTGGACAGTTTGGTGATTTAAATTTTCTTGTTCTTTATTTGAAATATTCTATTTATTCTCTTTTTTTTTTTGTTTTTTTTGCTTTTAAATAGTTGTTTTATAGTCCGGCTCTCCAACGGTCTGAGGGACCGCGAACTGGCCCCTGGGTAAAAAACTTAGGGACCCCTGCTCTGCACTAAGATGCATTAAAACAGGCCCATTATTTAGCGATAGTCCATACAAAAACAAAAAATATTTATTTAATTATGTTTTTGAAACGAACATAATATTATACATCATTTTCCAAAGTCCTACTTGATGCCACATTCCTTAAAATAAGTCGCAAATTGTAGCACGATATAGGAAAACCAAATATTACTGCTCTTGCGTTAATGAACAATCCATATTTAGTCTTTCAAAAAGGACATACACAAAAAAAAAAATAAAAAGTTAAAGGGAGATGATTAGATGTCCTCAAGTTCTGGAAAAAAAAGTTGAAGAAGGAGAGTTCCAGTGAATGTGTAATTAGAGGAAAGTGGAAGACCGTGTCCTGGCCACTAATGAGCTGCATTGATGGTGGCAGTTCCACTCCCCCATCTTGATGCCAACATATGTTCTACACAACTATTGTTGAATAATCTCTTTATTTCGTACCTTTCTATATATGTCGCTTCATTCACCTTTTGTTATCATAACAGTGAAAGAACTATATTTCATAACTTGGCACCCACCCACGGCGAGGCGAGTGACAAATAGCCTCATTATAGTTTCAGTTTGGTAAGAGGTACAAGTAAACGTTCCGCTACCACAGTTGCGTGATCGTTACATTTAACCAAAAAAAGAATCACACAATGAAAAGGAAATTAACAAATTGATCGTTAACTTCTAATCACCATCATACGGCCCCTTAAAAATAGTTAATACCCCTCACTAAAATGTCAATAGTAAAAATATATATAGTTTTCTTGCGTGGCAAAAATGACGTCACCCTTTGGCAAAGCCAAACTAACTTGGGGGTGATTCATGTACATACATGTATAGTAAGTACGGATGCACTTTACCAATCTCCTCCTACCACCTCCAAATTGATTTATAATCCAAGGGTGTAATTTGAGAGATAGATTAGCAAAGAGCCAACATGGGCGTCTGTGTGCCGCCGGACTAATATTCATCAGAAAGATAACACTGATTGCTACAAATTTAATTGTCCCATAGATCAAAATTTAAATATCACATGTAATATACATAATGGATTTTTTTTTTTTTTTTTTAACAGATTAAGTTTTATCTTCCAGTCCAAGGCGGATAGATTTTGCTCCAAACAATTAATGGCTGGAAGTGCAGATAATATTTATAAGTTAATTACTTTAATGCAAACTGTCTAAATGCAATAGAAACTCGGTAGAACCATTCATAGGACCAAATCCCGTATTTTTTTTTAAATTTTTGCCAAGCTTTCTACCCAGGGACTAGGTCATCTTCAGGTTTCATGCTTCAACTATTACAATATCTGTTTACATTTATTATATGTAAGATTGGTGTGTCTTCTGTCCTGTCTGCTTATGTACTGTACATGTTGGCTCTAAGAAAACGACTTCTAAAGTTTAAAAACAACAAGGGCCAATGGAAAGGTCTCACTACAGTCGCCAGTTGTTCTACTCAGGGTAATCATGGTCGCCCAATGATCAATGTCTGTTTCTCACCAAATTTACAATAGGTTAACACCGTGTTACTTCTTAGTGAACTTTTTTTAAAAAATATAACTAGTAAATACTTCTAATTTCCACTTTTTTTTTTAGAAATTTCGGAATCGTAATTGTCAAGAGCTGTAAGACCTTACAAGAATCTTTCACATAAACTCCATTCCTATTTTCACCTTGCCGGATTGAAAAATGAAACAATCATTTTTCAGATTTCAAAAAGTGATTACAATGTTAATAAAGGATGAAATTCTATTAATTAATTCAGTTGAAACTGATTATCTACATAACTTAGTCCATTTACTCTCAAAGCCATATGAAGTCGTCCATATTAACATGCGCTGCCTGCAATGAAATTTTGTTTATAGCTCTGTTCAATTAACCAAGTTACATCATTACAACCAGCATAAAGAACTCACCAAGTATATTTTTATATTACGTAACACATGTTGATGTCAATAATGCCTCTAAAGGCATTAATAATGCTATTGAAATAAATGTATGACAAGCCCAATAAATATGAATATGAATTCGGGAATTAGCTATTAGTGCTGTACATAATTACTAATAATAACCATTCTAAAATAATCTAGTAGAATTTTTACTAATATTAATTTAGCTTAAATTTAAATTAATTACAATTTGGAGGAAGATGTAGCGAGAAAGCATCACTTCCAAAGCTACTGTCTTTTATTCAAAGTTCCGTAAGTAAGTGATTCCTTCTCAGAAATTTTAGCGACATATTTTCTTTTTTATAATTTTAACTGGATCATAAGATTATAATATCTTGAACTTAGTGAATTTGCTCCTTTAAAAGGAATGCCTTCTTCTACCTTGAAATGAATTATCCAGGGGAAAAAATGTCAAACAAACCATCTGTATAGATACAATCCAACTAACTATATAGATGTACCACGTGTTCAGAGAATCGGTAAGAGTCACTTTTAACCTCAAAAATTAAAGAAAAACCCACTCAAATACGTAGTAAAACACTTTCGTTTGGGAGATTATGATCGTCAACGTTCGATCAGGTTCCCAAAACCGAATTGACGTATGTGATTCAAACTTCCAGCGACTTTTGAGATAGTGTTCACAAACACAAACAGGCTAATATTTTCTAAAATCCATTTTTATCACTCAGAGAATATCAAAACGAATATTTCCTGCGAATAAACAATTTCGTAATTTAACACTGTATCTTTGTTTCTACTTATTTGTTGGAGAAAAAGTAAAAATGTTATCATTACATATAAATAAATATGTAATAATTTCAGATTTAGTTGATTAATAAATAAGATTACCTCCTAGACCACAGTTCAGTTTAAATATTCAACTATAAAACAACAGAACTTTTAAAAATTTAAACTGTTTAATGTAATGACAATAATTCTTTATTATTGCAACTATTAATAAAGCTCAGGCTTATCTTTAGAGCCTTAGATTATTTATAATAATTAAGCATAATATTTCTCTTTAACTCATGGCACACAACTTACGTCAATACGAATATTGTAGACTTTTTCATAGCTGACGTGTTTTGCATAGTCAGCTTTAGATATATTATATGAAATGCAGATGGAGCGACTACGCTTCCAGACGACACAAATATTTAATTCTCAGCATTCCTTCAATTTTTTAATGCAGAGGTAAATAAAGTAAATTAAGTTTTATGTGAAATTAGTAAATCACTAATATGTGTAAACTGAATGAAAAATGTAATGACGGATGGTATTTTAGGATCTAAAGAGTTAAGTAAAGAATGAATATGATTGGCAAGTGATGTACAGCCAATTATTTTAGAGGGCATGGTTAATTTCCAATCTTTCATATAGGAAATTAAAAATCAATAGCTAGAATCTAGCCAGGATTAAGAATATTCATCTTCTGTGAGGACAGTAAAAGGATTTCCTTCGAAAAATGGATATTATCCTCCCCAATGTATCTTAGCTTCTTCTTAATATCTCCAACCTTACCTACCATTAGTGGTCTTCTTTCAGAGTAAGCTGGTGTAGAAAGCACAGCTACCGCATCCTTGCTTACTTTTTGAAGCTTAAACTTCTTAGAAATAAACCCACCAATGAACTGTCAGTATTCAATTACCCCCACTTACCACTCAATCACACTTCTGGGGATGATGAGTAGATAATTGGAATCTTGCCTTATTTTCTTTGCGGAAGGTGAGTTACTGAGACAAGATTTCTTATAATAAGAAGGCCACCAAATACTGAAGATGACAAAAGCATCGTGTTTCATCAGGTACAAACTAAACTTGGATGGGTTACTAGAAACGTTTAAGATTAAAGTTAAAATTTCTTCTATCAGATAGAGTCTCTCAATTCTTTTACGCTTTATCTTGATCAGAGAGGAATCTCGATCACACGCCATAAAAGAGTAGCCCCTAACTGGATAAACCAATTCAACTTTGTCCAATTTTCCAAATTTATCAAGTGCCATGATGAAGCTCGCATGGTTCTTATATAAGCCGACAAAGATCTTCAACTTCTTGATATCAAGGTCTCATAAAATGTATCTTTCTATTTAACTGCCTAAAAGATTGCACAGGGTACAGATCGAGTACTAGTATCATGGGCAAAGATATGTACATATTGATGGAGTTCGAGCCGGTGCGGTATCTCGACTCCTGCTGTGGTTTCAAAAGAAACCCTACCTCTCCCCATCCTCGTTTTGAACGAGGTGTATCTGAACCACTATCATTACTAGAAATCGCAACAGACTCTCAAGATAAATAGAGAGAGACTTTCATTATTATCGACAACCAGATTGCAACAGCTGGCAGTGTGTACTAGTGAGTTTCAATTGCATGAAGGAGACTTCTACTGCAGAATTCCTAATTATGCAGTTAGAGTAAATCGATTCATTCATCCTTTTTTTTATAATTGTACTGAAATGGTACGTTAGAGGAAACCTATCCAACCTGACTATGAGAAGTTTTATCTACAGCTGTTTTTGTTTTTTGTCTTAAAAGATATTTTTCATCAATTTTCTAAAAACCTATTATACTCTACGGAAAACTGAAAAATACTCAATTTCGGAACACTGAGATGAAAATTACTTCAAATTTTAATTTTATCACAAATATGACGTTAACTGTGCAAATATTGAAAATAAATAATGAACCTTGGGATCAAATGAGAGTGGTCGTGATTTTATTGATTCGACCCTAAATATGGCTGGCTACTTACTTACAGAATGCTGTATATACAATGGAAGTGAAAAGTAATATACATGCGCATATGTATTCTGCATTTTGTGCCTAACCAGCAGCAGGTACAGGTCCAATTTTCTTTG
The DNA here is from genome assembly GCF_049639745.1 of Rhodnius prolixus. Lineage (NCBI taxonomy): Eukaryota > Metazoa > Arthropoda > Insecta > Hemiptera > Reduviidae > Rhodnius > Rhodnius prolixus. The sequence goes on along the minus strand of NW_027411581.1, from coordinate 29,428,182 downwards.
CACTCGGCTGAACAAAATAACAAAGCAAACATCACTAATGAAAAATCCTGTCCCCAGGAGATCGACAGTCTATTCAATTGAATTCTATGTCTACTGGCTGATGTTGCTGTTGATGGAGTGAGATAAAAGAAGAAGTAGAGGGAGCAGAGTTTAGTGTGTTTGTATGTTCAGTGTGTATGAGTGAGATAGAGCTACCTATATTCAGTGACCTTTTTACCAATCTCTCTCTCTGGCCAATTAACACGAGGTATAACGAGCCACTGACAAGCTTATTGGTTGTGCATGTCCGCTAAGAAGCGACGTGCCTGGTAAAAGCATCCTGTCTAACATCAGTTAGGCGTCCCCCATAATCCAGCTAATAGTAAGCGAACATCTTATCTGCACTACTTCTTAACTTTTTAATGAATGTCTTACAAACGAAAAGACAAACATACAAAGAAATAAATATATATATAATCAATTTCCCACGGCTGAGATTCTTTAATAATTATACCCAAGTATTTTCTAATGACCCATTAGCGCAAATCTCAAGCTAATATCTTAGCTATCGCTGAAGAAAGGAACATTCATGGCGGTCATTCGTCCAACCTTGGAGATGTTTGGTGCGTGATAGAGTATTCCGATATTTCCGTTAATGACAGAACAGTTTAGTAGCTGTGAATTAAAATATGTAAATCTGACAATAACCGGACAGAAACATGCCTGTCTTCAGTTCTCTTAGTACTTTTTTGAGGTGTGCTATTTACTTTTATCCAAACTGCTCTTCGCATCAAGTTTGTGATTCTTCAGAATAAATCGAAGTTAGATGTTCGTACATTTTAACTAATGAATCCATCAAACTGTTGAAAACATCGATTAATTGAATCGATTCTTGAAAGTTCCAATTCCTACCAAAAAAAAAATGGCTTGACTTCAAAAATATGCCATTTTCTGAAAAAAAAAATCGCTAAAAACTGTAAATGTCATGAGTAAAGTTGGCCAATTTTCGAAAAGTTTGTTATTTTACTTTGCTTATTCAGTAAGTAATCAAACTTTATAACTGGTAAGACGATAAAATAGACTGCAATAGCACTTTAGAGAAAAGTTGTTTTCTTTCCAGAAAATCCCAAAATTCTGTAAAATTGATCAAGCAAAGTGTCGTGTTCAGTAGGCCGATTTCATACACCTAAATATCATTGTTGAACTGTAGGCTATTTTTGGTTACCACAGGCACACAGGCAAGATATTAAGAGTAACTATACTGAGGTAATTGCGAGCGTTATATTTTGGAAAGAAAAAAAGAGTCGTCAGCCTACTTTGTGAAATCAAAACAACTTAATTGGACCAAAAACGGGCCCAAAATTTTTTTTAAATTTAATTTGATGAAAATTTGACGCGATCGCAATACTTCCCCTCGTTAGGAAGAAAAAGTAAAAGTATTTCTTTTTTTTAGAAAACTCCTGCCTTCCTACAGAAAAGGCTATTACAGATTCAAACACTAAACTATCTGTAGTACTTTTTGGATTGAAAATTATTCGCGGAAAATGCACTGGGCTATACGAGGGTCGTTTGAAAAGTCCGTGCAAAGTCAGAGAGATAGCACCACTGGCGCGTATCGAGGTTATGTTTAGTTAGTAGCATCTCTTGGAAGAACACACACCAAGTTTCAGCCAGATCGGTCTATTTCTTTGTGTTTGGCATTCGTTTGAATCGAGGAAGTCGAGTGATTTTCAAAAAATGGACGAAAAAGAATTTCGTGTGTTGATTAAACACTACTTTATGAAAGGCAAAACGCCTCAGGAGACTAAAGAGAAGCTTGATAAACATTATGGTGACTCTGCACCTTCGATTAGAACAGTTTATAAGTGGTTTCAAAATTTTCGGAGTGGCCATATGGGCACAAGTGACGCTGAACGTTCTGGACGCCCTGTTGAGGTTACTACTCCAGAAATCATTGATAAAATCCATGATATGGTGATGGATGACAGAAGAGTGAAGGTGCGTGAGATTGCTAGTGCTGTGGGTATCTCGAATGAACGGGTACATAATATTTTGCATCAACATGACAAAGCTATCCGCAAGATGGGTGCCGCGATTGCTCACGCTTGACCAAAAACGAAATCGTGTGATGTGTTACAAGGACGGTTTGCAGCTGTTCCAGAAGAATCCGCAGGACTTTAAGCGTCGTTTCGTCACTGTGGATGAAACATGGATACATCACTACACTCCTGAGACCAAAGAACAATCTAAACAATGGGTTACCAAGGGGGAATCTGCGCCAAAAAAGGCGAAGACCGTTCCTTCGGCCGGAAAGATTATGGCGACTGTCTTTTGGGATTCGCAAGGAATAATCCTCATCGACTATCTGGAAAAGGGTAAAACTATTACAGGTGCATATTATTCATCGTTATTGGACCGTTTGAAAACCGAGCTGCAAGAAAAACGCCCACGATTGGCCCACAAAAAAGTCCTTTTCCATCACGACAACGCACCAGCTCACACCTCAGCAGTTGTGGTCGCAAAATTAATGGAAATAGGGTTCCAACTCGTTTCACATCCCCCCTATTCTCCAGACTTGGCTCCCTCGGACTACTATTTGTTCCCCAATATGAAGAAATGGCTGGCGGGAAAAAGATTTTATTCAAACGAGGAGGTGATTGCAGAAACGAATGGCTATTTTTCAGACTTGGACAAATCCTATTATTCGGAAGGGATCAACAAACTAGAGCAGCGTTGGACGAAGTGTATAAGCCTAAAAGGAGACTATGTTGAAAAATAAAAAAGGTTTACCCCAAAAAATTAAGTAGTTTTTATTTTTGCACGGACTTTTCAAACGACCCTCGTAGATGGAGGCAGCTCTTGAATCTGCATTCCCTAACAAACAAACATAGCTTGAAGTAGTTTTAAAAATAAAATTTTACATACAGCATAAGTTGGAAACAAGCTCAATATAAAGTAATTCGCTCATACTGTAATAGGGGATCCGTATTGCAGATTAATTTATTTAGTTTTATTTATTTTTTATGTTACAGGCAGCTATCTCGGGAAGTCTCGGGTTCCTTGACGGTTCAGTCGGCGAGGTGGGTTGTCAGGGATGACAGAGAAAGCGTGGGAATGTACGATAGGATTAGAGCAATTAGAGAGAGCAGTTGGATCTTGAGATGCAGTGAAAATATAAAATTAAATAAAACAATTCCACTTACTCAATGTAAGATGTGCATGTACAGAGTCGTCCGATGGTGAGTGATTTGGTTCGGACCTCAGTTCTGAAACAATCATATCATCCGGCTTAGAACGAGACAGCAATGAAAAAATAACTGTTATAGTTTTTTATTTTTTAAAAGAATATAGTCTTAAATAAATGTATTAAATTGATAATATTATGTGAAATATCTAGACTTCCTAATCTGTGAATATCTTTTTCGTAAATAAATCCGGAAAGGACCAATAAAAAATTCTAATAAAAAACAGTCTAAATTGATGTAACGCGATGAATATAAAAATACATTTCTAATAATTAAGACTAATTGAAATAACGTGTGTCGTGGCTCTTCGTGAACTGTCATTTTTTTTTTTTTTTTTTTAAGAAAAAAGCCTTAACAAATTGTTCTTTATTAATCTAAATGTTTTTATGATTTGAGCTTTCTTATTTGTGCGTTCAGTAACCTCAAGGACTGGGACCTCAAGGACACCATCATTTTTTATGCAATTTTTTTGGTTTATTCATTTATTTGTTTGTTTGCTTGGTCGAACGTGGAGCTAAAGGACTGAAGGAACCAGATATCTTGACAATCATAAAAAAGAAAATGGAAGTATTGCGAGAAAAGGATGGAGGTCATTCGATTGGCCAAGAAGGATGCTCTATGACGATCCTACGGATCACCAGGGAAGGCCTCGTTTTAAGTGGTTCAATGACATAGAAGCACATATAAGGAATTCGAGAGTGCATAAATAGCTCTCTAAGACCGGTGATCGGGATGAAAGGAGAAGGGTGGATTAGGAAGTCCAAGTCATTGTCCTAAATTAAAGAAGAAGAAGACTGTAAGAATTAGAACAGAAGAAAGCTTTTTTCAGTAAAGTCTTCTTCATTGATGGAGCTGTTAATTAAGTTTATGGATTCCTTGGCATCAAAGAAGAATTCAGAGTAACGAAAACAGTTAATGAGCTGGCAAAGTACGTTCTTCACAACGCCTTGTAGATGCGGAACCTGTGATTACTGTCTCAGCCAACTACTGGGTTGCAAGAATCAAAGAAAGGGAATTGCAAGAGATGGCGCCAACTAAACTCTTGCACCCAGTCAAAGAGAGTTTTCAGAATGTTAAGCAATAGAATTAGCTCGAGATTTTTCAAATGTAGCAGAAACCGTCTAAAGTAAGCAGTTGATTACTGGGCATGCACAATGGCATGTAGTTCTTGAAAGCAATTCGCGGCATGCACAATGTCTGCAATGTGGGTACGTACAATCGTGTGGCGAAAGAACTTGGGAAACGCCCAGCGCTTGGTACAATGCAGGCTGAGGAATGATGGATGTAATCCAGAGCCATAAGTTTAGAAACTGGTCTCTAATGGACTTGAAAAGGTACTGTAATGGCAGGTGTAAAGTTAGCCACTTGGATAAGAGTTGAGGCATCATGTCCTTCCTTTAGAACATCCGCCTTAAATAATACTCTCGAACTACAGGAACTACGCAAAATTTGATATATTCTTTTTTGTTTTCAGCTCTTCTATCACTAATTTATTTCTTCATTGATGGAGCTGTTAGTTATGTTTATTGTAAACCGAAATATTACAATGTTCTACTGCTGTAATAATAAGAAAAAAGAAACGTAAAGAATCATTTAAATAAAAGCTAACGTAGAATGATTTTCAGTTTTCTTTCTATTATACAAATAAGTAGTCACGGTGTTGATTTGTTCTTTTTGGTGTCTATAAAAATCGAAAAATAAAACTAAACACAAACAATTTGACTCTATTCTTTCGACATTAGCAGCAATTTATCGGACTCTTGCAGCCCAAGATGTAGACATGACAAGCACTAACTAGCGCTATTCTCCTCTCACTTAGAAAACAATGAATCATCTATTTTCTCCATCACTATCATTCGGATTGTGAGGTTCTTTAAATTATAAGCCTTTTACCATGTGTTTAATTCCTGAACATCCTTTAAGGATTTATCGTGCTTACTCTGACGTTCGCATGAGTCGACAGTTAAATGACTTCATATTGCAGCAATTTATGAAAACAAAACAAAAAAAACTCTTAAACTAATTTTGTGCGCAAATTGCTAAAAACGAAAAACACCAATAAAGAGGCACTCTCGCTCACAGATACATTCTGAATTAAATTATTTGAAATGGGTAAAACAACTCAACAATATCTTACTCTTTTAGAGAATGCTGCTTCTCAGAGGCAAACAGAAATTGAACCATATTCACCCATGAAACGAATCTTTGGTTGATTTTAATTAAAAAAAAAAGAATAAGTTGTTGGAATAGAGTATCTTGAATTTTACAATGAGCTGGAAGGGATTTTAAAAGAAAGAAATGATATCTGGAATGAAATACACAAATGACTTTCTAACACCACTACGAGGGTCGTTTGAAAAGTCCGTGCAAAGTCAGAGAGATAGCACCACTGGCGCGTATCGAGGTTATGTTTAGTTAGTAGCATCTCTTGGAAGAACACACACAAAGTTTCAGCCAGATCGGTCTATTTCTTTGTGTTTGGCATTCGTTTGAATCGAGGAAGTCGAGTGATTTTCAAAAAATGGACAAAAAAGAATTTCGTGTGTTGATTAAACACTACTTTATGAAAGGCAAAACGCCTCAGGAGACTAAAGAGAAGCTTGATAAACATTATGCTGACTCTGCACCTTCGATTAGAACAGTTTATAAGTGGTTTCAAAATTTTCGGAGTGGCCATATGGGCACAAGTGACGCTGAACGTTCTGGCCGCCCTGTTGAGGTAACTACTCCAGAAATCATTGATAAAATCCATGATATGGTGATGGATGACAGAAGAGTGAAGGTGCGTGAGATTGCTAGTGCTGTGGACATCTCGAATGAACGGGTACATAATATTTTGCATCAACATTTGGACATGACAAAGCTATCCGCAAGATGGGTGCCGCGATTGCTCACGCTTGACCAAAAACGAAATCGTGTGAAGTGTTGCAAGGGCGGTTTGCAGCTGTTCCAGAAGAATCCGCAGGACTTTAAGCGTCGTTTCGTCACTGTGGATGAAACATGGATACATCACTACACTCCTGAGACCAAAGAACAATCTAAACAATGGGTTACCAAGGGGGAATCTGCGCCAAAAAAGACGAAGACCGTTCCTTCGGCCGGAATGATTATGGCGACTGTCTTTTGGGATTCGCAAGGAACAATCCTCATCGACTATCTGGAAAAGGGTAAAACTATTACAGGTGCATATTATTCATCGTTATTGGACCGTTTGAAAACCGAGCTGCAAGAAAAACGCCCACGATTGGCCCACAAAAAAGTCCTTTTCCATCACGACAACGCACCAGCTCACACCTCAGCAGTTGTGGTCGCAAAATTAATGGAAATAGGGTTCCAACTCGTTTCATATCCCCCCCTATTCTCCAGACTTGGCTCCCTCGGACTACTATTTGTTCCCCAATATGAAGAAATGGCTGGCGGGAAAAAGATTTTATTCAAACGAGGAGGTGATTGCAGAAACGAATGGCTATTTTTCAGACTTGGACAAATCCTATTATTCGGAAGGGATCAACAAACTAGAGCAGCGTTGGACAAAGTGTATAAGCCTAGAAGGAGACTATGTTGAAAAATAAAAAAGGTTTGCCCCAAAAAATTAAGTAGTTTTTATTTTTGCACGGACTTTTCAAACGACCCTCGTATTTACGTCATAAAACTTAATCCACAATAAATCAATATGTTCTAGTCCTTTCAAGCTTAATTTTTTTGGAAATATTACATAAGTAATGAGGTCGCATTACATAAAACTTAAGAGGGAATCGAAATCCACCACGCTGCCGATACACCTCAAGAAGCATTTCCATAAAAGAATGTTACTACTAAAAATTGTAAATTTACACGTGTGCAATGTGCATCGCAGTTTAAAGAAAACCGTTAGAGTCACATTAGGGAAAATTTTATAAAACTGAAAATCGATGAAGTAAAGAGGTAGATCCGATTGGTTGATTTGCAAAAAGTCCTTTGACTCATATACGGTGGATTCAAAGAGCAAATTTGAACTCTATGATTTTTCGCGTTTTAATTATGCTAATGATCCCAAATAAACAACACACAAACAAATTTGTGAAAACCACTTTTACGGACTCAGGGGACCTCAAAAACGGATATTTCTGATGAAAACTTTAAACAAAAAATTAGCACCTTCTCTCGAATAAAAATAATAAAATGGTGTAGCTCATTTTAAGCCATGACTTACAAACAATACCGTCATCAGTGAATATTTCTACAATGGAGTAAAATATAGAAGGATTCTCTGTTATCAAGAATTAAAAGTTTTCCAGTTGTAAAACTTCCTTTTAGAGTATAAGGTTGGCTTTCAACGACAAGCACTTCGCTTCAAGAAGTGGGCAAGAAAGGAGAGGCTGTGATCTTATGAAGGAACAATTGGTTTGAGGGTTACTGGGAACAATGCCAAACAGCAGGCACACGCTTACAAAGCAGAACCCACCCGCAACGTCCCTAACCACCATCCTGATATCGACTTTAGTACCTCTTCACCCTCGCAGGTAACTAAACTGCCATCAGATGCCATTTCACTATTACTTCCAACTTAAAGCGATATTGTTTGCAAATTAATAGACGTTGCAAACAACAGGGATAATTTCAAATGGAAAGTGCCATCGGATAAATTTAGATATTTTGAGAAATAATTTATGAAAAAGTAAATTACTATATTTTACATAATTTTTCATTTTCATTTTAAACATTCTTTAAAACCGGAAGTAAACAGTTGGTGTTCCTGCAAAGAAGTTCCGATTGCACGTCAAGTTTAAGCCAAACCAGCTACTATAATCTCTACTTCTTCATTGACTTCAACAGGACTCCACCAAGTGAGTACCTTCAAAGTAGGCTTACCTTTCAATCACCACCTTCATTAGATCGTCCTCCACAGCAACATTTACATCCTGATACTCTTTAGCCTGTTGCATCAGCCCACACACCAGAGACCCAATAACAACTTCTTTCAAGAAATCGAAATCTTCCTTTCTTCGGTACGCGGATAGTATTCTGTTTTTTTTAAATTCCTGACTCTATCGTTATTGGGCGATAACACTGAATTTAGGCTTTTAGTTAACTCTAAATCTTTCCATTAAAATTTCCTTGTTAGATCACCCAAAGCAAAATTGCAATTATTTTGAACCTAGCAACAAATCTAATTCTTATATTTTTACCAATTTACCCAGTCTTCTTTGACAATCACGCTAAAAAAGCTGTATCATTCAAAATTAATTAACGAAACTCACTAAAGGAAATTTCGAAAGTACTGTAATTTCAGTTTCGAAGTTAGATAAGAGCGAGTTAACCAAATAAAATTAAAATTAAAAATGGAATTAAAAGATGTGATGCTGGTTCAAGTTAATTTAAAAGTGTTGCATTAAAAAAATTTTTTAATAAAATTATGTTAAAATGTACAAAGTTCAAAAGTGTTTGTCGTTAATTACCTGCTTACAGAAGGAACGCCCTCTTTCCACACCAATCTCTTTAAAGATATATACTTCAAAGTTAAAAATTAAAAACTTAATTAGCGATATATTGTAGTTCATTTAAATCGTAAGAACTTATTTTCTTTTCAACTTTTTATCTCGAAAAAAAAGGGTTAACTTTATTTGTTAAAATTGCAGAATATAAAACGTTATTCACAAAATAAGTGTTTAAAATAAATTAAACAGCGATTTATCATTAAGGCAATTATCTGAGAAAGTGTTATGAAGTAGCGAGGATTGGTTGTTCCATCGCGTCGAACTTTTCTTTTTGTTTATCGCATTATTTTGGATTTGAAGACTTCTCTATGATAAAATGGTTCTTAGATTTGACGACGAGCTGACATGAGCTTGAGCTCGTAACTCGCACAAAAAGCCCATCTCTTTAGGCCTGCAAAGGTGCTACGGAATCATTCGGCCACCCTCCTTTAAACATATGTACCAATGATCTTTTTAAATTATGACTACGAGTTGGATTTAGGCTTTCATCTAATGAGCACGACAAGTGCAATGAGAGCAAGGAGCGAGAATATTCTGTATCTATCTTAAAGAGATTTAGTAGGAAGGCAGTACTCAGAATAGCAAAGAGAATAGCTGATAACGAGAGAAATCTCTTCTGCGATTCTCGCTTCTGGAATAGAGTAGCCAACAAATAGGATTTATTGGAGAAATGAGGCACCCTTTAATCACACTGTCGTTTCGAACAGAAATTTAAAGGTTATGGTAATGTCGCGTCCAGTTAGATAATAGATTCGCCATTAAGGGTAACTGTGTCATTGTGTAATTCTGTTTTCATTTTGAGCATGAGATTACAGTCCAGACGGAGAATGAAAATTAGTTCTTACTGAATTAGCATATCACATGCGTATAACAGAGATCTTTGCTTTAATTGAAAACGAAACTACAAAATTTTTCATTCATTACACAAATTAGCAGTAAAAGAACTACCCATATTCTCTATTTTATTTTATTATTTAATTTGCCGTCAAGGCCAATGCCTTAATTTAAAAAAGATTGATGGGAAAGTCACACATCATTTCCAAAAACAGTTTGGTACGTAATAACAAATTCCTGTATTTCCGTCAAGAAATTGGAAACCCAACGTATTTTAATGATGTGTGCTTTATGACAACCACAGTGATAAGACCGATATTCAGAAGAAGTTTGTTTGAAGGGTTTTATTAATGTAAAATTTAAGATTCACTCCGGCCGCAGCCTACCCAGATAAAATAATCAGGATATGAACTGATGAATTGGGATATAAAATAAATCGCCACTGAAGGAACTAGAGCTGATGTATATCGTCCAAGGACGAAAAAGAGCCTAGGATTTTCAGAATGATTTGCCCATTTCAGGTGGAATTAAAGGATGGATCAAATGCAACTTTAACATCAATAATGCAACAAATTGTCATCCTATATCTCAATCGACTAAAAAATTATTCTCCTGATAGGGTTAAAGATTACGATCCTCTCCAACAGATCTTTGGAAACGTGGAAAATAACAGAACATTGATAAGGTTTGAGCAACAGCAAAATCGCTTTGTGGCTGCAACGCTCAAAACGAAGTAGGTAGTTAAGGCTAACAGTTTCCTGGTCGTTCCAGAATCACAAGTGGCATCGAGCACAATATTGTGGCTCAAGTGGCATTGAGCCTTGCGGATAGTGTAAAGTGATGGTGAAGATACCTTTACAATTTCTGAACATCTCGCTTATATCCGAGAAATGCTATCTTTAGAATGTAAAGGTTTGGAAAAAGAAATATTCTAACCAGGTAGTTTGGCTTTCTTAGGAAAGTAGAATTTGAAAGGATGCAGCTCGCTGAGCGTCTCAGGGATGTCATCAAACTTCTTTTAGTCAAGAACAGAGTGCTCAAACAGATAACGTTCAAATCATGAAAAGAAAGAAATTATGACACCAAATTTGCTATCTTAAAATGAAGTAGTAACCTTAGGTTCCGGTAACTCCATTGCAACGCTAACATTATCAGTTGTCACAAAATATATGCCAGCAAAAAACTGAAATTAAAGTACCTATTAAGAAAAAATTTATTTTTCTGAAATTGATCTGGAAAATTAAAAAAAAAAATAAGCCTGGGTCTGAGTGCGTCAACTTTAATGGCGAGTGTATGCAGATGAGGTCGGCCAAATAAACTGTTTGAGCGGCTTGACCGACAATTAACCCAGCAATATATTTACTCTAATTGCAAACCAGAGTGTTTATTGCGAACAGTTTAATTCCAGCCGCGCAATGTTATGCTAATATTTCCATACCAACTACCCACAGCCAACAAAATCATAGGGAACTGCCACCCACTTATCTCATTGCCTAGTTTTACTTGTTTTTTTAGACATACGCACTTATATATATAAAACAATTCCAAGACATTAAACCAAACTTAATGATAAAGTTTTATGTTGGCGGTACTCCAATGGTAGTATATTTTTTTATTATTATTTTTATCCTTCATTTAAAACTGCCCCATAATCATTTTAGGGGAAGTAGAAACTGTTTTATAATGGTCCGAAGAATAAATGTTATCTGGGAAAGTTTTGTCGTGATTCACACATCATCAACTGTTCCACACTTTTAGTGCCACATAAAATATAATAGAGCTCCCACTTAGTCTGCTACAACTTACCAAACTACCCCATCCCAAACCCTCCTACCATAAGGAATTCTCTGCCACATTAAAGTAAATAATTATTTCTATCATTATTTCCAACAATAAAGATTAGTTATCATCAATTACGAGCCAAAATGACAAATTTGTGCTGTCTTAGAAGACAGTAAACTGCTCGCAACTATTGAAATCGTAAAATTTTAGAAATTGAGAGTTAACTCAGAATAAATGTATCGAGCCCGGAAAATTTCGAGCGCCACAAGGAAAGTTAAGATAAGGCTCTTACCTGGGTTATCCAGACACACAAAAAATAAAATTAAAAACCTCCTCGGCCTGAGCAGGTGAGTAGGGGGGATCTGTATATACACACAAAAACCACTCCACACTACCACAAAAACCACACTAAAATACAATATTTACAATAATTACTCATAAGAGAGGAGATACGCACACTGCGAGTGCGGGTAGCGGAGTGCTGTCTCCTCGCTCTCCGCTGGTACCATTATTTTGGTGGACTTTACCCTGTCGGGTTAAATCTACCAATATACACAGCGATAATCTTATACTGTTCGGGATTTTAAGCTGCCCTGGTTACAAATGTCTTTTAACCAGTTAAGCGTGGAATTCAGTTTTAAAAACCCCACACAGTGTGTGGAATTAAAATCAGACAATGACGTGTATACACGTCGTACGCAGGGCAAAACAACCAAAAATTTACAACGTCTTAATAGACACTGCAATCACTTTTTCTGCAATCTGTGAAGCTTGAGATTACAGAGCATTCTGTTCATTTCAAAGCCTTGCACCGCTTCACGTATGCATTGCCTAGTTAACTAGGGACGCAAGAGCTTTTACAAGGAAGAAAAGGGCTTTGAACTCTGTGCAAAATGAAATCATGCACGTACTGATGTCTTAACCTCTATCTAAGGTAAAAACGGCATTGCACAAGGGTTGAGAGCTTCTATTTGTGTGCCTAATTCCCAATCTCTGATGCGGAGACCAAACATGTACCAACCACTTATCATTTGGCTGACTCCCCCCTCCGTATAAAATACTTAGCAGTTCTATTGGTAAGATAAAGGCAACATCCCACCAAATAATATTCTTATTGTATTGTATGGTAATTAAAATTTCGAGTTTTTAAAGTTAATGGCAACTTTATATTTTTCACAACTGGTATACACGTCGAGATTTGGTTTGACGTCTAAACACGTCAAACACACAACTGGTTAATCCCCTGATTTCGGAAAGAACTCTTCTTAGTGATTAGTGTTTGAAAAAAACAGTTTGAAATTAAACACAAAACATAAATATGATCTTCCCAATGGATACCGTCGCACCTCCAACACTGAAATTCGTTTGGAATAAGCCAATGAAAGGGCAACTTTACTGAAAGTATTTTTCCCATCTTTTTTTAAAATTTTGTTCTGTTTCTTTGTTCCCAAAAAAAGCATCAATCATTTCGTTACATTATTTCCTACTTTCCGAGTTGGGAAATTGTGAATTTTAACCACCACGTCCAGGATATGCGCCACGAGCGTATAACTGGACAATAAACTGGAAATCTTTCCCTCAAAAAAGTGCACCAGTGAATATTTTCTGCAATAGTTTGAATAATTCAGAAGATAAACTACAAAATTTAGAGGAAATTGATTCCCGCTGAAGATCAGGTAGGTTACTGAATTTAGAACAGTGGAAATACTTCGGATTTGGAAATGTAAAAATCTGTTTAACAATAGTTTCCTAAACTGGGAATGGTAATCTTGACATTAATTAGTAGCAAAAATTGTAATTATAAGTTTTAAGTAGGTTTTACATTAGTTTTCTATAAAGTAAAACAAGTAACCGTTTATTTTTTTTCAGGCGGGGCTTTACGTCAGACTAATTGCCATTTTTTTTTTTTCATTTTTTCTGTACCTGATTTAGTTTAGGATGATGTTATAAAAAATTTAATACTGTTCCATAACATCATGGCGTCGTGAGGTTAGAAGTTATACCAGTGTCTAAGATTTGTTTTATTTCGTAATCATAGTTTAAAACTAAAGTTAATAATAAATTTACATTTCATTATTTTGTTTGTATGATTAAAGTAAAGATCAGCTACCATCACAGAGACTGAAACATCAACTTCCTTTACTAAATTTAGAGCAACAGTGGGCCTTCATTTAACGATTCCAAAAGAAAACAAAAAAAATGTTTTCCAGTGAAAACTGATTTTAAACAATCACGTAGAGGCAATGATTCAACTCTGAACTTGATATTTCCGATTCTGGACGGAACAGCGCGGCTGTGGTGAGTTCTGTAACCATCCAGTTTCATTTACCTGGAACTCTTTCATATCCTGGAGCCTATTAACAATCCTTTCAACAGAGGCGCACTTTTGTTTGAAGTTTTGTAGCGGAAATAACCTTCCTGTTAGATCGATCCCGCCGGTGGTGCCTGTGAACAGAATATAAAGTTTGGAGCTGCCTTGCAGTTTTACATCTTTTAGATATTCTGCTCTATCCCTCCCTAAACAATTTCTTTTCCTTTCTGTCTATCACTATTCATTCACTCACAAAAAAAAAAATTGCTAATCATTTTTATCTTCCTTTAATCCACGTAAGAAGGCATATTGCAGTCATGCAGACTTCCGCCTCTGATTTTGAGCAGGACGATACTAGGTAAACATTTGAAGATAGTTGCGCCGATTCAGCTAATCTAAAAGCTATTAGATTTGTTAAGAATAAGTATAAGAATAAAGACGTTGGCTGAGATTCAAACTATCTATACGTCTTATTTAAGATTTATCACTAATCTTGTCAAGTTAATGGATCGCTGCTAACTCGCTATTGTATTTATTATTCAAATATGGTGGAAGCGCTTAAAAAGAAGGCCTGAGATCGGACCCGATTTAATTCGAATTAACTCCATTCTCCAAACGAGCCAATTACCATCATTATATTTATTTATTTCAAAACGACAAGATTTATAACTCTGGCCTAATAATCTCGCCCTAACGAAGTCATTCACCGTGCGGTGTGCAGCTGCATGCAAAATTAACTTCAACTGCCTGTAGGCGTATCATTTTTCTTCAAATTTAAAGAAGTAATTCAGAAATTTGTAAGAGAGATTTCGAGACAACTGTACACGCCCGAACTCAGGTAGCCAGTTCGCCTACATTCAGAGTAGTCTATTATTTTAGGTGTACATAAATCCCACATTGGGTAGATTAATAATAATAGTGTGCAGCCAGTCTAACCAATATGTAATGAGTATTACAGAATATCCATCTGGCTTTCTCTTCAATCTTATATGAGGAATTAATAAGATCGTAACACCCTATTCACAAGAGTAGTGGCTAGGAAACATTTTAATTAAATAATAAAAAATAAACTTACGATTTAAAAAATAGAAATAAAAAAGTGGGCACAACTAACACCGCCACTCAAAGAGTAGCAGAAAGAAATATTACCATCTCTATTTCAGTTTAAATCTTGTCCTGTAATAACACTGAAAAGAATTAAGAGAGGACTAGTGTTCATAAAGAGGAAACAAGAAAGCGAAGAACAAGCGAACAAGCACAAAACAGCTTTGCAAACAACAAATACGGAGTTATCCAAACAGGCAGGGCTACTAGTTGTTCTACTAATGTACAATACTATGAGTTCAAGCTGTGCAATTACTGTCTTTAAGTATCACTTTTACATCTGTTAAACTAAACTCATTAATGAATCAACGGAGACTAGTTCATATAGGATGGTAATTACGTACAAAAATATTAAAAACTTCGCTTAAAATAACTAATTCTGTTAACTGACTAATGGGGATTTCACATTTACCTGGAGGAATGAAATCCTTTTTAAATCCAGAAATTTCACGTTTCTTTATCTTCTTCACTGAAAAAGAAGGAAAATTCCTGTTTCTGAATCTTTATCGGTATTCTGTGATCATTAACTTATTTGAGAGTTTATTATTTGGCTAATAGAATTATTAATGATTTGAACGGATTGACATAAATATACTGCGGATGGTAGCAAATAGAGCAGAAGTTTGCGTTGTGGCTTCCAGCGTTCTATTTAATAGAGATCTACTGAAATGGATTTTGTCCAAATCCCTCCGTCCCCAGCCTTCTTGTTGGCTAACCCAACCACAGCTAGTAGCAGAAGGTTGAGTAATGCTAAGTCTCGGCTAGTGTGAGGGCAGAATCTTTTGTTTTTGCGCAGTTAAGTTTTGCCGTTAAATATGAAATGCACCAATCAAAAGTGCAAGTTTACTGAACGATTGTTTTTTAACCAGTTTAAGAATGAAATTAAAGAAAAAACAATGGCCCCCTTTCAAAACAACTTTTCTTAAAGCTTTCTTCGTAAAGGTATAAATTAACCCGTCATTTTACAAGGAGAATGTTTGGTCCTAAGGAAACCGCTAGCTACTCAATAAATTGATTCTGTTGGTTGGCAGCAGTTTAATTGGCGTTTAAGCAAAAGAAATGATATGGTAACGTTTAGTTTCAATTTACATTTGAGGATTCAAACGGAATGATTAACCTCTGATGGCATTATTAACTCTTAGATTCCAGCATGGCGGCCATAAAAGCCTTAAAAGCGACCCAATGGATCTATTGTGGCTCCCATTACTCTATAGCTCGCCTTCAAGGCCCGTCTGTTTAATCAGATTCTTATTTCTGGAGAGCGGCTCCTGAGTAAAGCTCGCAGGCCTTGATTTTTCCTCCCCGAGGAGTAACATCCTTAGCCAGACAAGTGCATCTTCGCAATGACACAACATGTGAAGTGCCGTTTTATTCTCCTAGAAAGAGGCTATCATATTAACTCTGTTAGCTAAACATCAAATAACAATTTTCTGCGATTGTTTTTAAATTATGTTATAGATTCTCAGAACGTGTTATAAGAACAACTTTTTTTGTTCACATAGGAACTGAAAATGGATATTTTCGGTAAATAAACAATAGAAAACCTATTGAGAAAAGTAACACTTGATATTGGCTAGTTTTATCCAAAAGCTTATTATTACCGATTCAAAGTCACTAATTTGAGCAGTATTCCATTTTCCGTTTTTGAGTTATGCTGCTCACTCGCAGACCAATTTAGAGAAACCACTACTTGGAACAAAAATCTGGTAAAAACTCGCAAAAACATAATTAGTCGATCGTAATATCTTCTCTTGCTGGTACCGTAAGGGAAAAACAGAAGCAAAGATCTGTATACTGTACTTGCCGGGTCATTATCTTCACTTTTCCTTCTTGGGTCGGACAAAGTAAGCCTCAAAATTACAACAGCTCAAATGTAAAACAAGACTGTACAGGTTGTTAACCCAAGCGCGGAATGTTGGGTTAGCTCGCGTGCTTTGCTCGCACACCCTCTTATAATTATCTACAAGCCAAACCAATTATAGTTATCTAGTTTGTCCCAACGTCCTATATGAAATGGATGTAGGGGAATGGTAATTGATAAAGTAGTTTCTAGGTAGACTGGTGGTCCCCCGGCGTAGTAGCTGGGAAATCCCTCAGATGTATAGACACTGGTGAAGTTGTACTTAGCAACTTGGCAAGCGAGTTAAGTATCACAAGGAATTACTTACGACCCTAAGGACTCCTCCACTAACCTAATTCAGAAACCTCATCTTCCCTTCTATCTTGTAATTGCCGGAGCCTTTACCTACTCCATTACTTTTCACGCGCTTCCATGCTTCTGGTCTTAATAACCACTGCAGAACTCCTTTTCAGACTTCTGTTTCAGCTTTATCAGTAATTCATCGCTTCTGGAAATATCCCAAACTTATCAACATAAGCGGAACTTCCCATTTTGTCATTTATTGTTTAAAACTGCGTTCAATTCAAAACTTTCTCTCCGAAAAGCGAGTAAAACCTTATTTGCTCTAATTAAATTAAGTTTCAGCAATGAAAATAGGCAAAACTTCCAACTCGACATACTTAAACTAATCGTAAATACGTAATTAAGAACCCATTCCGTTCAAAATATGATCCACCTGCGACCACTAATACTTTTACAATAATACTTCTAAAATAAAGTTATACTTTGGTGCCGTAAGCCTCTCAGACCATAAGCGGATTTCAAAGTCGTCCTGTAGCTTCAAGAGAGTTGGGTCGGTATCCATTTTTACTTAATACTGCTTTTCTAAGGCGCCACGTTGAGGCACACTTGCGAAATAAATTTTTCAGCAAAAATCTACATTGAGCGATCTCTTGACGACAAAGTAATCGCAGCGAATCACTAGCTAAATTGTTGCAAAAGCATTGATACAACAAAATTGAGTTATATTCTTCAACTCTGGAATGATTACTCAAGTTTAAATTCTCCATATAGCCCCGGTCCAGGAACAAGGCCTAGAAGAACAAAACTTGACAGTCTAACTTCTAAATTCCTGAGATTCCAGCTAAAAAAAAAAAAAGAGGCAAGAGTAATTGATCCATGAAACCTTATTCCAGGAGTCAGGTCCTCGAAAATAAAACTTGACGACTAACATAATCCCCTAAGGGGGAAGTGGATTAGCCACTCCTTCAGGGTTCTTGGTGTTCCTGAATGTATCCCAGTCTAACAAAATGAATACCCCCAATACATTTACACAGCACACATAGGGCATAGTGGTGATATAACCCCACTACTAAACCTTGCTTCTATCCCTTCTTTGATTCTGTCTATCCCTTTCCTGAACCTCTGGAACCTATCCAAGCTGAGATGGGGCCTTATGCCTATAGGGTGGTAAAATATATGTGCAGTAACGATCACCTTGGGGCACCGGGCGAAACCTCTCTGTAATGTAGCCCTCCTGTGGCAGTAGGGGTCTGCCCAGGTGACCGTTGATCCCAACCTTACGCTGGAATCAATAACCGGCGGGGGGACTTAATTAAGATGCTAGACCTTCGCGGGTTCTCGGTTCTGGGCTATGCAAATGATATTTCTGCAGTGGTCAGGGGCAGCAATAAAATAATTGTTTGCTGAGCTCATGCAGAAAGGACTCAAGATCATAGAAAATTGGGTTAAAAAAGACTGAGAACCCTTCTAAGACTACTCTGGTCCCCTTTAAGGGATAGGGAGCTACAAAAATCTTAGATTTTTTGACAAAACTCTTGTTGTTTCGGGCGAGGTTAAGTATCTGGGCGTTGTCCTAGACTTCAGACTCACTTGGAAAGCACATATAGATAAAGTTACACTAAAGATGAAACAGGCGCTTTGTAGTACTTCTAGAACCTGTGACTCACTGGCTCCATACACGAACAGTCATTCCAAGTATCACCTACGGTATTGTGGTGGAGAAAGACTAAACAACAGGCGGCCTTCAAGGCTCTAGCCAAGGTGCAGAGACTAGGCAGCTTGTTGCTTAGAGGGGCCTTTAGCAGTGCCCCTACTGTCTGGGAATCACCAAGGGTGCAGTTCTGCAGACTGGATCTCGAGAGATTATGAAAAGAACTGGATGAAGTGTCCTGGGTCAAACACAGACTATGATGCCTTGGCTGTGTAAACAAAGAGCCCAAGAGACTCTGTGCTTGGGTAGAATCAGATTACTCTGATAACAGGCGTATTCACGGGGCATGGTAGGTTCAGGAAGCGTCTGTTCAAGGTGGGATTTTATTAGCTCGGAACCGTTATGCAGATTGTGGCCTCTCACTTGTTTGATCGAGTGGTTGTACTATATGAAACCTTTGGATCTTTAGACCAAAGAAAATAGTAGGCGCAAAAATGTCTAGTAAGGAAAGTCCTCAAACTCTTTAGAAGAAGAGGTGTCGTCTACTAGATTCAAAGGGGAAGGCACAATAAGTCTCTTTTGACTGCGGTGCCGTGGGGCATAGGTCCCGCCCCGCTAATTTAACCTTAATCTTCATGGTTCCCATAATCCTCTTTAAAATAAACAGTTACCGGAAGAAGTTCCAAATAGGAGCGATTTATCATTTTGGAAAAATTGCTAAAAAGAAATATGTAACTTTCAGTAAATTTTCGCAAAATTTACTTTTTTGGTCAAATTTCTTCCCATGCTTTTCAATGTTAATAATTGACTAAAATTTTGGCCGTTTTGTCACACTACCGTTTTACTTGTCCCCTCATAATCATATTTCAACAGTTTTTTTTTTTTTGATATGGCAGTAAACAAATAATACTCCTGTTATTTATTACAATAATTTGTTAAAACTGTATAGAAAACAAAATAACAGTCTTTTGATGTTCTTTCTACACCGATTAATATAAAGAATAAATAAAGGAAATCAGACCAACAATATATATAATGATAACCTTCAAATATTTAACGCGGACGAATGGAAAGATCATTTGTCCAAATGCAGATAAATTTAGTAAATGGCAGCCCCTTTCACAATTTATGACGCTAATATATTTACATTCCTCGGTGGAGAATATTTTTAAAGAAGAACAAATTACAACAATTCATTCCCCATACTTTAGATGAATGATGATACAATATACGTCGAAGACTATTAAAAAAAAAAATACCTCATCATTTTAAAGTATACTCTGGTTAAATTTAAAATAAACACAAACCCTGTCGCCTATCCATTTCGACTTCTTGCTAAATTTGTTATTTTTTGTTTTAAAATGTTTTATCTTCGTAATCCATTTTCGGTTATTGGTGCTTCTAACATATTTGTGGCTGTCAGCAAAATGTACTATGGTTGAAAGAATTCCAAATTTTTTCCATCTGAACCATAATCTTTAGTATGAAAGAGTAACAAGGTATAACTTTTTTAGAAAATTAAGTGCTTCGCATTCACAAGGGTTTGAGGATTACAATGAGTTGAAAATAAAACTGACTTTGAGGAAACTTATGCAAACTTATTTGCAGATTGTAAATTTGATTGCCTTTGCAGGAGAAAACACAAATTAGGTAAGCGATATTCCAGACTTTTAGCTCATGCCAGATACGAAAAATACAACGTTTGAGCGTGGACAAAGGACTAGTGGTTGAAGGGGAAAAAAATTAAAAAAACCTAGTATTTAAAAGATGCAAATTCAACAAAGGTTTACATCTCTCATTTTGAGTAGCCACTTTTATGAAAAGATTTGGGAAATATAAGCACTCCCAATTTTTCAGATCATTTTTTAATCGATTGCTTTTATCCATTGGATCCCTTCCTCTCTCTGCGATTGAATACAATACAATCTACGACAATTAATCGCTTAACCAGATGTGTACGAAACCAGACCGTGATCACAAAACAAAGCAGGCTGCACAGGTTAAATCCATGATTGAACTGCAGTACCGTTCTTCCTTGGTTACTCTCCCAGCATCAAAATTGTGTATCACAAAGTTTGTACTAGTTAATAAGCTTAAATTAACTTGACTTTTATTCCATTAAATAATTATTATTAATCATATAGATACTTAATAATAATATTAATTTATAATAATATATGTATATAATCAGCAATAAAAATATAAATAAATATTAACAAAGTGAACTGCTAAAGGAATAAGGATGGAATTCTAAGCATTTTCACATTCACATTCTCTGTTTTCATCCACATGTCCACTCAAGCTGGCGACTGTGTTGGGTGAAACATCTAAATTAATTTAGGGCCACCGAAGCCCTAACACATATCGAGGTGGCATCTATTCGTCGTCCACCATACTAGACATATTCCCTTAACATCGTCCTAGTCGATCTATTAAGTTATTATTTATGTAATTTTCAACTATTTCCTGATGTCTTCGTTTCTAAAATGAATTAATTAGTATCTAGAAGTAGGTTGATTGGTTAATATAGTTCGCAGGTTTAAGAAATTCCTTCAAGAAAACAGTTGGAATTGAAAAATTTGTATTAAGAAGATGTAATCAAGAAAATTAATCAAGTGGGTAGATATAGCAGTTGTGGAAACAAGAAATTACTAAATTTATTTGAGGAGTGAGAACGGCTTGGATTAATTGGCACCAAGAGTGTCAAAGTCCTGACGCAGATTTAGAAACTGGAGGGGGGGTTAAGTTGGTCAGATTTTCCATAATTTTCCTCTTTTGAAACAAGATTTTTCCAGGCCAAAGTGAAGGAATTTCTTTTTCTTTTCAAATTCAAATTAGATTCGTATCGTACGATTAACCGAATATTATTATTACAGTTATTTTTTGTAAAAGAACTGATTAAAAAAGTAAATTAAGTGAAATGATTAATCGGGAAGTCTTATTTAATTTATTGCAATAGCGTTAATAAAATTCCAAGGTAAAGGTAGTGGGTGAAACATCTGAATTAATTTAAAATGTTAATCAATAAAAAATGGCGGAATAATTTCCAACTTGCGATTTATCTTTGTTCACGTATAAATACATATGCCATGGAGAGAATATCAGTGATGCATTCAACAACTAACTCTTCATAGGTGGAAGAAATCATGGATACGGTCCGTACAAGACGTCTCTGTTGTTTACCGTATAAATTACGACGCTCATGAAATATTGATACGTAACATTACTTATCGCAATACCGAAAGAAATCCAACTCACATGGATTTACATTTTTTCCACTTACATTAATTCACAAATCTATTTCCAATTGGAATTAATATGGAGTTTAATGCAATTTTTACATTGTCTATCATTTACACAATTAGTGTACAATGAACTTAAAATCCATAGCTACATGAACTTTTTGATTTGTTCTAAAAAATGTCCACTCAAAATATTCACTCACATTAGAAAATGTAGCCATTTGGCAACAACATGCATTTCAGCCATATCCCTTCTACTGCGACCATTGGCTAAAGCAATGTAATCTTCTGGTTACTAAATCTTACAAGAGAAAAACGTTTATCCTAAAAATAAAATAAGTTAATCAATAAAATACACGCTTCCAAAGACCAAACTTTGTTTCGAAAGAAGAAAAACAAAATGGTACCTCCATTACCTTTTCTCTTAAACACGAGGCACTTATTAGCTCCTGTAAGTTTCCTTTGCTAACTCTTTTTTTTTTTTGGAATTTCTATTCCAGTATTAGGATCGGTTGCCGTTAATGCTACAGGCATAGGAAGTTCGGAAACAAAGTTTACTAAATGAAGCCCTTCTAGATGAAAACCCAAAAACTATATGAATTAGGAGGGAAAAAATATGTAGCGTTAGAACGGATAGATCAACGATTTTAAGGCAATTTGACAGCAAATCATGAGTGACGTATCAGGCCTCGTTTAAATACTAAAATTGCACTTTCGAATGAAGCCTAATATAACTAACATCCAGAATCCTTAGAGGAAACAGGTGATGGTTTCAATTAAAAGTGATAACTCCAATACATTGGCGTATCGTTTGACCCAAGGCATTACATTCATGGTAAGATGCAGCGTCACTCACTTAGTTTAATGCCACTTTCTCTTCATGAACTATACAGTGACGAAGTTTAAATCTATAATCAACTAAAAATGGAAGTCTCAGTATGAATGAATTGCTCGAAGAGATAATTAGCACACCCAGCATATTTCAGGTCTTCGTTTGTAATGTTCTACTTTGATACAAAAATAGAAATCCTTAGCTGTTGAAGCGGGATCACTGACCTTCTGAACGTGCTAGCTACTTGATGACTAATACAAGACTGCATAATTTCAAGCAAAATAAATACCATAAATCACCAATGCTTCAAAATAATGCCACTTCCCGTACTGTGAAAAATTCAAACGACCAACGCTTTAGAAAAATAAAACTTATTACAAAAAGAAGTTCGAAACTGAATCAGTGGGATATTTCTTTAAAATAAATTTTTATTTTCTCCAGATATTGTTTGTTGGAAACCGGGTGCTATCCTCCGGGCTAGTATAGAACCAATTTTCTTACGCCCATAGCTCCATTAAATTGGACAAAGCCTGACCAGTTGACGACTACACAGTTCTGGAGTACACAGTGACGCTGAACATTGGTCTGGATCAAATGAGTCATTTCAAATGAGCCAATTATGAAAGTTGCAGAGTGACAGCAACAATAATATTACTCTTCACTCAAAATTACTTCGCATGCGTAAAAAAAACACCTCCAAGTTTGTTGACAACTGGAAATTGAAAAACCGTTGCCGGCTTTCTTTCTTTTTAAATTTCAAGCGCAAATTTAAATTGAAAACTTGATGAACCTTGTAAATAAGAGAACAAGAGAATTACAGCAATTGCTATGTTTATTAATCAAACATTGAAAAGTAGAAAAATGGTAAAGTAAGTGGTTGTATTTTTAAAAGAATATCTGCGCATTTAAAGTAAAAGTAACTTCTTTTCTTCAAATTCAATAGGACAAGATTAGATATCTTAAGGTGTCAGTGTACACTCGGCGGAGAAGGGGAAATATTTATCATCTACTCACTGCTTACTTTAATACATTTTTAATTCTACTTCCAAAATGACTTTCTTAAGGCATAGCCACACCAACTCACTAAACCTAAATCCGCTCTCCTAACTTTATTTCCATTTCCACTAGAGGGAGCGGCCGTAAAGGAAGAGCTATCCCACCTCATTCAACGGATACAAGCTTTAATATTCCATTTTCATCGCGCGGCGACGCCCCATCCGTGAAAGTATTCAACCAGTTTTTCTTTCATTGAAATTGAACTTCCGTTTTTTTGCAAACACAAGAGGATAAATAACAAAAAATAAAAAAAAAAGTGGAAAAAAGTAAAGAGAAAGAATAAAAACTAACCCAGAGAGACGGACATTATGCAAATACTTTGAAACTTTTGACCGAACCATCCGAAGCTTATAAAAATTTTTATTCTGTTCCGGAAGTGTTTAGGTAAAGGGGTAGAAATTTATGTTGTTATGGAAATAGTATGCAAAGTATAACGGTAAAATATGGGATACTTGTGATGAGCTAGAGTCGGGCGAGGACACATGTGGTGGATCTGGCCAAGTCATTGTAGAGAAAGGAGAGAATTCTGCGCAGAAGGAGAATGATGAGGAGTTTGTAATGTAGAAGTGGGTAAGGCTAATTATGGGTTTTTGGCGGGTTAGAAAGCGAATGAAACTAGGGTGTTCCCGCCCAAATGATTGAGAGGGTGACTTGGCCCGGCTTGACTACTTCACACACACAGTGTTGAGAAGATGGTAAGCCCTTAGTTTGGCCAATACTCGGCTGCCCTCCAGCGCTAATTACCAGCCTTGGCTAATACTCCATTAATCCATCCACAGTGATTACTCGCCTCCCGGATGCTCCCACAGCATCATCCACCTCCACTACCACACACCAACGATTATCAAGGTAATGTGCTGTAATGTTAAAGGATTATGTTATATCCATTTCCTGTTGCCTATGTTTTTTGCTTCAAAATGTTGTGCCATTAAACTGAACCCGAAGGCAAAGCGATTTATAGAATTCTCTAGGTACAATTAGTTATTTCCTTTAGTACGCTTTCATTTTCTATTCAGACAAAACTTAGCGTATCCACAGAAATGCAGGCGTTTAATCCTTATCCATTCTTTCATCAACAGAAACGATAACTAGAGAAAAAGATTCGATTCAATTAAGTGGAGAAATGCTATTGGTTGGAAAAAGACATTTTAATAACACTGAAGAGTCGCTTGTTTGAGTAAGATAGGAGCAACACGAACAAGGTGTAATGGTGTGAAAGGCTTGATATTGAGTTGTAGATGCAATCACACGCATTAGGTGGACCTTGATAAAATACTAAGCGGAAGGAATAAGCGCGGAAACAATAGATAATAGAAAGTGCTACGTAGAAATACATCGATGAGATAATAATTTGTTTAATGATTGGTTTTAAAACAAACTATAAAATAACGAGAGATATTACAAATACAAATCTAGGGTGACTATTTAAATAAGAAGAAAAATTGACTGAATGGTAGATGAACTAATACCGACCTAATATGTAATTGTTGACTGATAGATTAACAATGCTGAACTACAACGATGTTTAAACTAGGCTTGGCAGCATGGTGAACTACATGGTGATTTTGTGAAGCGCAGTCCAGGTAGTTAGTTATACAGCTATCAGATAGAAATAATGCTATGTGGAAACTGCTGTGCATTTTTATGACCTGCCTTTTGCACGCCAATGCAATTGGCATTTTTCTATTTTATTTCTAATTAATGGAAGTTATGAAAATATTGCTCTGGCCCAAACTTCTGATAAACCCTGGTTTAGAGAGAGAAAGGTAGTTTAAACAAAACGCCAACTTTGAAGAAGAGAACCTCTTGTAAAGAATTTAATAGTACTGAACTTTTTATCTAAAAACCATCTGATTTAAATTTTACTAAAGTCATTATCAAATATATTCTCAGTGTTTACATTTTTTGACTCCTCCCGCATGTGTCTTATGGTTTTGTAACTCGAGTGGTAAAATAACTGTAGAGGAAGACCATAATACGATCTTGTATATTTCAGAGTTCGCAACTTTTTACTCTCCTCCTCCACTTTGTAAAACTTTAAGAAGTTGGGTTACTGAGCCTGAGCACGGCTGCATGGAACTGACTTAATGCACATGTTTACACAGATACATCTTCACACAAACTAATTAAGAAATAAATTCTTTGAATAGCCGTAAATGTGATCTTGGAAAAGATGGGATCTTGCAAATAAAGTTTTTCACTTCTAGTCGCCATAAACGTAAAAAGGTGAGAATACAATTGGGAAAAGGATCATATAGAGAAAATCCTCGTTCCTCAATATTTGGTCGCCCTCAATAAATAATATAATGATTTCATTTGCCTCTTCGCCACAAGAGCCCGTCTAGTATAAAGTCAATGGAAAGAAACGCAATAAAGCAATCTTTTTTTAGACATTTCTAATTTTTCACTGAGAATGCAGAACTGGACGATGCTGACCGAAAAGTCGTCTATTTAAATAAATAAATAAGTTCGTGTTTATACACTTATATTTATCCATTAATGT
This sequence comes from Rhodnius prolixus, assembly GCF_049639745.1. Classification (NCBI taxonomy): domain Eukaryota; kingdom Metazoa; phylum Arthropoda; class Insecta; order Hemiptera; family Reduviidae; genus Rhodnius; species Rhodnius prolixus. The sequence continues at coordinate 29,402,023 of NW_027411581.1, read as the reverse complement.
AATGGCTTCTAGTAATAGAATTAGTAATTTTCGGCCCAAAAAAAAAAAAATCGAAAAAGAGCATGAAAATTAAATTAGAATATTGTCCTCATAAAAAAAATAACCAATAGGAATGTTGGCCATTAACGGCCATCACAGTGAAAGGTTGAAACGAGAGCACATGTGCTGCAGATTTGAACATGTGTGACCAGCCGCAACCAACACTACTACTCCACTATTTCCATTCAACATTTGACCGGTTGTAACAGAAAACAAAAAGTACTTGTAAAATTATTTCTAGTACATTCATAAATAATAAAAATTAAATTTACGTCATAAAAATTTTCAAAAAAGTATTTGGCGCGCAAAAATGGCTAGAATCCACAAACTTTATTAAGCATCTCAATCGATTTACTTCTAATTATTGATAAAATCGAATTATCCAGGTCCATGAGACCTGTCTTAACTAGCACGTTAGAGTGATTTTTAACCCAACACACCCACAGTACAGCGTAAAGAAACAATTTTCATGAGAAAATATATCGAATAGGATACTGACGACATTTTTTCTAGAAGCTTATTACTAGACTCCTAACAAAAAAAAACTGTTAATTATTTTTATCCTGAAGAATTTCTGGGCGAATGGCTATCAAATTTTGAATAATGAAATGTTACATGTGATGGGCCCAGAAATGACAATGTACCTTTTTAATCATTGTTTTCTAAAAGTTTCACGAATACAGCTTTCAAAATTTATTCCAAGTTTTATAGATTTTGAGGCCTAACTTTTGAAATAGACAACGTTGTTGTTATGTTAGGAAAAATATCCGATCTAAGAAATGCTATGAACTTCAAAATAGAATAGTTACCTGAGAATAGTTTGGTGAACTCTTTTTGCCACAAGCAGTTAGTTGAGTTTTAAGGCTCTCTCTAAACTTATCTTCTAATAAACTTTCTGCCTGTAATTTAGTTTAGCCAAAGTTGGATGTTTTATGTCCAAATTAAAGACACTAGTTTGGTCTAGTTGTTGCTACCAATTAGTGTATTTTATTTTAGTTATTTATTGTACTACTAGAGTATGAAAACACGTTCCACAATATTAATTTTTTTTTTAATCGTTTTAATTTGGAAGATAAATTCTAAACATAGTCTAAAAGGCTACACGTAATAAATGCCAGAACTCGAAAAGTTTCGAGTAAATATTTTATGAATTTAGAAATATGTGACAATGGGGAAAATAAGAAAATGTCAGCAGCGACGTCTCCTTCAGTTTTTTTTGCAATTTGCCTTCTTATATGCAGCAGTATGTTGCAGCTACTTCGCTGTAGTATTGCATTACCTGCCTCTTGTACATCCCATTCTTGTACTTGTGGTATTAATAATGGAAGAATAAAAGGATAGGCTGTCAGATCTCCGTTAGAAGGGTGCAGTTGGAAGGAAGGGTGGTAGAGGATTCCATTTCGGCTGCTGATGTATTTTTCAGACTCCTTCCCTGACGTATACATTTACACATACTCACGCACAAGCGCATGAAGGTAGAAGCGTTCACTAGATCCATTCCTCTGCCTACCGCCGGCCATAGCACACCCACAGAGTCTCAAGTCTTCACACGGTACACTGGATCCAACGTGGTGCCACCGACCTGCCAGACCCATCCAGTGCCACCACGCAGGATAACAGGAAGAAGGGAGAAAGCCAAGATGGAGGAGGAAAAGTTTTGATGCGATCAAGCGTGAAACTTTTGTTTTTAACGCTCACACACTGGCTCCAATGACGTCCTAACAATAAATTCACTTTCTTATTGACACAACAAAGATTCATTCCATTCATTCGAGTTAGCAACTCAAGATTAATGTAATTCTTCACTATTTCTGAAGTTAAATTGTTTTTACCATTGTGTTTATCTCTTTGTCTTTAAATCTATTTAAAAGTGACATTGTTGCTGTGCCGATAATCGTAGAGGCCCATTGTTCTGAAAGGACAGACATAAAACATGTCACATGCTAATTATATACCAATTACTTTAATAATTAGGCAAAATATAATTAAATATTTTATAGTTTGTAACCAAAGATATGTGAAAGCAGTTTTATGTGATAACATTCTTTACTTCTCTTACTAAGATAATGTGTTACTACAGATAAAAAATTCAAAATAGGATTTTAACCGGAAGTAACTGCATTGGAGCCCCAGAATACGAAAATGTAGTTTCAACTAACGGTCAGCTTGTCTTTGCCTTAATAAAACACCAAGAAAACTGAGAGTTGTAGAAAGCTCACCCTAGCTACTTCGCTTTGTAGCATTGTCACTTCCGTTAGTTGCAAAAAACTCATAGTAGATACTTTGTTTTGCAGTATTTTCTACTCGCCTACGGTGCCATTACAAAGTTTCATGTGTTCCTAAACTTCCAAAATTGTTAAATCACTAGACCAGAAGTATGGATCTCGTAAACCATTTCTATTTAGCACCCGCATCTCTTTCACAAAGTTACAAGATCTGTGTCGCTTTCGTTTGGAATTCTTTTTTTTTTTTTTTTTGAAAACAGATTTTAAAGAAAACAATTCCAAAATAACTTTGATTATAATGAAGCAAATTAAAATTAAGTAAAAACTCACTGTTGAAAGAAAACTGTCGATTGTAATAAGATGAAGTCGAAAGTGTAAGGAATCATTTTCATTTTATTTTTTAATAACATGAATAAAAGCTGAAGCTACTCAAAGATCATTCAAAATTTTACGGGAAGTTTCGCCTAAAGAAAAATAGCACCCAGAGAGAATTTAATTTTTCCAATTAATAAAAGATCGTAAGTTTTCTTTTTTTTTCGATTTTATCAACTTTTATTTATTTGTCAGTAGAGAATACGTCACACCTTTACTCTTAGGGGTGCCAGCCTAACAGTAAAGAGAACTGTTCTTCCGGCAGTCACAAGTAACAATTAAGAAATACGACATTTGGTAGGTGTGCCGACAAACCTCAGCTCACTCCTCTATCACCCACATTATAAACACCCACCAGCAGATATCAACTTCTTTATAAGACTTGTTACGGTGGATTTAAAATTAAAAAAAAGAGGTTCTCAATACAAGTTACATGGTGCTGTCGATCTGGTTTTGTAATTTATCACAAATTCAGATCCATTCTAGATCTTTGGATTTGAATGCGCTAAATATGAGTGAATTCAGAGTGCGAACTGGCATGTATTCACTATCGTAAATCGATCGACAAATCGATTTGCTTTTAAAAATTTAAAATAACTTCTTTTGATTTATTGAAAGAGACGATTCCATTGTTGTTTATCAACGTAAAAAAATACCTTACGAACTGTTATTTCACAACAATTTAAAGCAAAAAACAGTATAAAAAAAATTATAAAATGAAAAAGATCGAATTACATAGGAACATTTCATAACTGTTGGAGGTACCATATTAAACATTACATTATATAGGTAGCGGAGTTTTATGTAACTGAATATCAGATTACATTAAAATCTAGTTTGCTCTTGGAACATAACTGATGGACAGCGGATTCTGGTGAAATAATTCTAAACGGCCAAGATATCTTTTAGTACCGGTTAAAACAGAATACAGGCTGTACTCTGTGGCATCAGTGAGTTTAGTGTTGGGTTTCAACGGGAATGCATTTCTATGCTTATTCTATGCCTTAACCTTATTTCTTTTCTCTTTCGATTATGCATCTAAGTATGCACTAAGTACAATGGTAAAGTGCAAAATTCTCTGCCAAGCCCAGAGTTAGCGTTGCCATGATAACGGCGTTTTAGTGGAATCGCAAGAACAAAGCCTGCCAATATTATCATGTAAGTAAAAGAATAATAACCAGCCTGTAAGTTAAATTCAACTATATCACAAACATCTTCCAGATAACTGATTTACTTTATGCGAACCGCTTCAGGCAACTATTCTAAATTACCTGCAAAATGAGGTCATTGAAAAGCGTCCCATGCCCATCTAGCTTTCGGCAGAGCAGGCCTGAAACCATTCCCAAGAATGTTCTAGAAAGGCAGCAGTACGCTGTACTCCATCACAAAATTGTCGGTGAACTTTGGATCGTTTTAAAAAAGAATTCAATTGATTTTTGGCGCCGAACTGATAGTACTGATAGATGTTACTGACCTCAAATGTTCAACAAAATCGAACCAACAATCGAAACCAGCAGCTCTGCACCAAAAAAAGAGCGTGTCGATTTATGCTGGAAAAAGCATGCCAGTGTTTTCAGGAATGTAAAAAGAATTCCTTCATTGATTACCTTTCAAAGAGTACTAACAATAAATGAAGAATATTATGCAAGTCTGACTTGCGAGACTAACTTGATAATAAATAATTATAATCGTGAAAAATGACCTGGATTACAAAGCAATTTTTTTTTTTTTTTTTTTAGGATAATGCACCTGCCCACAAACGTTTCTTGCCAGACAAACTGAGGAATTTGAAGATCGAATTATTTTATTATCAATTCAATTCACCAGATTTGGTCCGATTTGACTTTCTCAAAAGCATTTTGAGTAAAATGAAGAGATGATAGTAGTAGTAAATGATGTAAGTTGCACACCTTCTCATATTCATATTTCCAGAGATGGATTATATTAATTGAAAAAACATTGAACTAACGAACCAAAAAAGGGGCTCACGAGGAAAATAAATGCTTTTTTGAAAAAAAAAGAGAAGTGTTTTGTGGGCAGTTTCATTGGCGGGCCGAGAATTTTCAGCTGGATCGCATTAAAAAGATGATTATTAAAAACGATAACAAAAAAAATGTCTTATAATTGTGTGAAAGATGATATGGGTAAAATTAGTGAAAATAAATTGTTCAAACTTCCCTTTTGTTGGTAGAGTAATTAGTCCCCTTCGGTAATTATGAAAAGCGGAGAAAGAAGGTAACTATTGTGGAGAAAAAAAGCTATAAATTACATAGGAGAGGGTTTTACCACTCATTTTCCTCCTTCCAGCATATCAGAACGATATGTGCAGAGTGGGGAACATTTGTAAAGCATCGCGAGCAACCAGGCATAGTCAATTTAGGTGTTGCCGCACGCTAACCAAAATGTTGCGCTATCTAGCGCTTCACAGCGATGGTCAGTTGAGAAGGATTGGTCAGGTGAATCATACCAGTCGGGACGGCTCGAATTAATTGTTAATAAGTCGGCGTCTGGCCGACTGGGCGATTGTCGAAGCACGAACATGCTCCTCAACTTACTTCTCTTCCACTCACTTCAGTTTCCAGTTCTTCACCGTTCCTGAGTCACTTATTTACGAGCTGGTTTTGCCGACTAGGCACGCGCCTTATCCAACTTAACAATACCTCTTCCTCACGGCCCATCTTTAGTACTGACTTTCCATAGCCTATTGGCCCAACAATTTTCACCAACTACTAATGGCCAAGTGTCAGGCATATAGTTCAAGTTATAAACAAACTCATGTCATTAATTACTTGTAGTTACACTCCATAACGGCTTGAAAATAAAAACCTCAATCCACCACCGATGGTAAAACCCAACAACGTGTAGTTTATGTAAGGAGGTACTCAGTAAGCAGTTTGTGACAACTTTGCTATACCGTTGTAACATTGGAAGGAGGAAATCGCAGTTAAACCCTCGCAGCAACAACTTTAAAATAATCAGACATCTTCCTTAAATTACAAGAGAGAATGGATTTATAAATTTCCATTTCCCACAGTACCAGAAATCTATTATAATCCAAGTTGGAACACCTGAGGCAGTGTCTTCCTTCAGTTATTCTCCTGTCAGTAAGGTATGCTTATTTAATTTCTCTCTCCCCACTTTGATAGATGTCGCTCTCCTGACCAAATTTTAGACGAGTTTAAATTCAAAAGCGAAAAACCAGTCGGTGGGAAAAATGGCCATTTCTTTAAATAAATATTTTTCCCCACAATCATGTTGAAAATCGTTGTTCGCCACATGGTTACTGGCTTGCGTCATGAACTTACTTTTAGGATTGATATCAATGAGCGTGCATAGTGGTTCTAAAATTAGAACTACGCGTTATATTTTACACGGGCCTTTTTAGTTCAATATGGTTCTGTTATACTCGTATAAATACAGATGAAAAATCCTAGCAGTTCGACATCTCTATTTAATGAAATAAAAACCTGATTAAGGCTGATGATCATAATGTAATAAAATCTTCTAATAGGCAATTGACGAACGACAGATCATGTATCATGGAAATAATACATCTGTAGTCATTTATCTGCAGTCGATTAGAGATAACATGAATTGTAAGGCACTTTACAGTCGTTAGAGCATTCTAAACATTGATTACACAATTGCAATATGCGTAAAGTATTGTATATGGTATTAGTTAGAAAGAGGCGTGCTCATATTCTTGAACTCCTAAGTTAGCTGCATCGTATAAGCAGTATAAAGGAAGCCGACCGAAGTTAAATGCGAAAGACTATTCAAATGCCTACGGCTTATTAACTGTGTGCGAGCCAGTTGAAGAAAGGAATTAATGTAAAAAAAACTGAAGCGAGAGGAAAAGATATCTTTTACAATGGAAGAAGTAAGAGGGAGAAAGACAAGCATCTAAATGCGCAGAAGAAGATAAAAAACAAAATCCTTTCCCAAGTTTTGAAGTAATTTTTGTAAAGTTTTGATGAAGTAGTGTGGAAGGTAATAATGTTTACAAGGTATCGCATATTGTTCTGTGTGATTGTGCTGATTATAGTGAGATAGTGCTAAGTTACCGCTCTATAATGTAATAGCAGTAAATCAATTGGATAACAGACATTTATAGTTCTTCATTATTCCAGCTTTTATGGCAAGCACATCATGCTTGAATGACATTTAGTTTTTTATTTTTATTGATTATTATCATACGCCGAATTGCAATCAATGTTTCAACATATTGTGCTAGAGATAAACAGAAATACATTTTTAATCAATAACATTAATTGACAGTAAGGAGAGTGGATTAGTTTAACCTCTAGGAAAGAAGTTTGTGGTTCTAATTCATTTTCAAAAAGTTTAGATTAACTAAGGTCCAATCTCATACTATAGACCTAAAAATTGTAAAATGCCGGGACCCTAAAACGCACATCTACAAAACATTTCGATTTAATGACAATTCGGGCAAAAGATTTTCTGCGGTAAAGGAGAATCTTCCTTTTATTTAAATAATATATGTTTATTTATTTATTTACTTTTAATTTACAACTTCAGGGAAGTAGAGTTCCTTACAAGTAAATAGCTGACAATAGAAACATGAGAGGAGGATAACATCCAGCTGTAACTTCAGAATGTGATATTTACTTATTGACTTACTTCATCAAGAAATCCAACGCCTCAGACGTCATGAGAGTTACCAAAAAGTATCAGAGATGACAGATGACGGATTACACGGTTAGGATGTCCAGTTAAGAGAGAACGACATTTATTGTAGCGAGACAAAAATTAAATCTTTGACGAAGGAATATGAAGATTCATGAAGAATTGTTTTGGCAAAGGTGTACCCAGTATGGAGCGTGGCTGATCCGGCGAATGATTTTGTCTTCATTGATTGAAGACGTTAGATGTTCGGCTGATCCAAATACTTCCAAGCCTGAGTCTCCAAACAGTTTTCAGTGGTGTTTTGTATCTGATGTATTTTGATGGTCAGCGTTAGTTTTGAACGGTGATGTTCCTTTAGTTCTTGATGTTTATTAAGCTTAACGAGCGTCAATTATTGTCCAAAGTGTAGGGTTCTAGCTATATGACAATGCAAGGAAATACAATTTGGGTAAAGTAAACAGGAGTGCAAGTTGTATTTCTGAGAATGAAAGTAATGCTCCGACTAAAAAATGTCATTTCCATGAAATCATCACTATACAACATGATTTTGGGAAATATTGAGGCGCGCTCATTAAATTCACAGACAAATTTCTTTCTTCATACCAACGTTTCGGTAAATATATTACCTTCTTCAGGTTATTGTAAAATTTGTGGAGTTTAATGTTAACCTTCATCATCATAACTCTTGTTCAACAGCAGTTGTTGGTTTGAATAAAGAAATTTGCCTTTGAATTTACTGACTGTACCTCAATATTCCCCAAAATCAACAATTAACAACGGTCGAAAACCAAAACTATCATTAAGGAGGACTAACTTTACAACAAAATTCCTGAATTGGTGGAAATTGGTGTGATCAGAAGTGCGAATTTCACGAAGGATTTATCAATTTCTGCGACTTCTCAAAAACAAACTCTCCAACTGAATTCTTTTGAACTATTGAAGGCAATCAATGGTTAAGGGAGGCTACATATTTTGTTTTCTACTTCCGTAGAAATTTCTCTTAAGAAGCTCTGGAAGGAGGGAAGGATAAAGATGTAGCGAACCCCTCCCTGATATCGGTCATTTTAGGTAATTTTCCTGCTTCGGGCCACCTATATTAGAGTAGTGTGAGAACTCAATCTGCTGCTAAAAGCCTGAGTACTTTACGTTTTTTTTAACTTTTCATTAAAATTAAATTTTCAGGGATTCCTTGGTAGAATTTAAGTCAAGGTTTACTTGGGTTAACAACAGCGAACAAATTTTGAAACCAATTAACGTAGTAAAATATTAAACTTTGAAGTTAAAAGCAAATGTACAATTAATCGAGAAATGTTGCGAGAAGCTCACCCAATTTTTATTTAGCTTTAAATGCTCCAATTATGATGTAAATCATATCGTAGGATCTTTCTATCCCAATATTAGACAAGAAGTAAGAATTTAAACACAATTTTTTGTTAGTACCAATGATCCCAAATAAGAGATAAGGCCAATCTACTTTAATATGAAACAATCTGATACTAAATTTATTCCAATTCCGAAATGAATCGATTAATAATAACTGATAAAAATTAAGGCACAAGAAATGGGTAATAAATTTAATACTGACAGTATAAATGTCAATTTATTTAAAAAAAAATTCTCTATGCAATTTCAAATGCTTGCACAGTGCAAAGAAAGCGCAGAGGGAAAAGAAGCTGTTCGCCCACGAAACTTGGTCAACTCTAAGTAGCGGTACAATTATTTATATAATTCAGTTAATTAATAATATATTTCTTTTTTGTATTTCGTGTACAACTTCAACGGGAAGCAATTTGGAGAAATCTGAGGTTATACGTAGCCTTTCACAAAGACTCTTGCGTGGGCGCCATATTACATTTTAATGCCAAACCAAAAAACTAGAAAACGGTTATAAAAAGTAAATAAATAAAAAAAGAATAACATTTTTTCAATGAATGAGAAACTTTCCGACATTTTGATTTCAACAATACTTGTAAATTACTGCTAAACAGTCTGAGAAGTAGATATTCTAAGGTGAGCGTATAAACCAATCAGCCATCTCATCATGCACTGCCCAGCTTCACAGTTTAAAAAGAAAAGGTTGTACCCAAAATCAATGACTTAATTGTGGCGAAAACAATAAATTCATTCATAAATCAACATCCAACATTCTCTAATTCTGTAGAACGTACAAGCACTTCGGAATTAACCAAACTGGGTTAAACACACTGGATGTGATAAACCAATCGTTATGCAAATTAGCTAGCTTTCATTCATGCATTCCAGATTGCGAGTACTCTTCTAACTTAGATAAATTTATTTATATTTACTGTCTTTCTCATTTCTGAGATTTCTTCAATCAAAAAATAACCTTAATTTTCCTAGGATGAAAAAATAATTGCCATTTCAGTCTTAATAGATTTATTCTGCCGAGTTTTCAACCTAGGGACTAGATCATCTTCAGGGCTGTGGAACATATTTACAGATTGTTAACAATGATTCTATTGAAATGAATATGAATATTATAATGAAATTTACAAAAAATTAATTACCTAGGTTAGAAAGTAATATTTTTACATTACAGGGTTGGTGTGTCTTCTGTCTTGTCTGTTCATGGACTGAGTGTGATCGGTCTGTGTGTGATATGTGTTAGGTTGTGTAGAAGTCAGTGTTGCCAATTGTCAAGTATTTTGTAGTAAGTGTCTGCTTTGAAATTTAAACTGTTTTTTGTCTTAGATATGTACGAGGGTCATTCAATAAGTAACGAGACAAATTACTACTGCTCAAAAACAGCTAAATTGATCCGTATGAAACTTTCAGGACATAAAGTTGGCAACCTTGCGATGACATCTGATCAGCTGTTCAATTATATTTTGTAAACATAATCCCAAATTTACTCAGTTAACGATGGCGAGTCCACTCGAGAATTGCACCGTGGAAGAACAACGTGCCGTGATCAGATTTTTAGTCGCGGAAGGTGAGAAAGGTAGTAAAATCCACAAAAGAATGTTAAAAGTGTACGGAGACAATTGTTTGAATCGTTCGAACATTTACAAATGGGTAGAACAGTTTCAAAGTGGCCGTACAAAAGTTTCTGACGAGCAACGCAGTGGACGACCGATCGAAGTTGGGACTTCCTCTCTCGAATCTCGGATTGACGCGTTAATTCGGGACAATAGGCGTATCACCGTTGAACTGATAAGTGAAAAAGTAAACGCGAGTGTTGGAACTGTCCATAACATTATTCACAACAAACAGCAGTACAAGAAAACCTGTGCGAGATGGGTGCCCAGACAACTCACGGACGCTCACAAAGAAACCCGGCTTCAAATCAGTCAACAGTTAAAAAATCGATATTCGACTGAAGGAGAAGGTTTTTTCAAAAGAATTGTAACGTGTGATGAAACATGGATCCACCACTATGAGCCAGAGTCAAAACGACAGAGCCTTGAGTGGAAGCATACGACTTCTCCCATTCGGAAAAAATTCAGGACCCAGCCATCTGTCGGTAAAGTCATGCTTACAGTATTCTGCGATTTTCAGGGGCCAATTTATTGTGATTTTCTTGAAGGCCAAAGAACAATCAACAGCCAGTACTACAGTGACATGCTGTAAAACAAGATAAGACCTGCAATTCAGACGAAACGCCGTGGGCTCTTGACTGAAGGCGTGATTTTTCTTCATGACAACGCCCGCCCACATACGGCACAGCTGACGAAAGAAAAACTTCAGAAACTAGGATGGGAGATCCTTCCACATCCCCCCTACAGCCCCGACCTCGCCCCATCAGACTTCCATCTGTTTGGACCCCTTAAAGATGGTCTACGAGGGATTCATTTTCGATCCAATGAAGAGTAAAAAATCAGGTGCAAAAGTGGCTTCGAGATCAACCCAAAGAATTTTATGCCAAGGGTATTTACAAATTAGCAGAAAGATGGGATAAGTGTATAAGTGTTGCTGGGACTATGTTGAAAAGTAACCAAAGTTTTGTACTGATTCAATAAACCGTTTTTGAGCAATAATAATTTGTCTCGTTACTTATTGAATGACCCTCGTATATCATTTCTAGTACTTTCCTTTTTTGTGTGTTGGTTTCTGATTTAAGTATCTTTGTGTTTGGGAAATCGAAAGTGTGATGATTTTCTGTGCTGTGTAAGGAAAGTGCTGTGGTGTTCTTTTTTAGTTTTGTGTCGTAAGAGTGTTGGTACAGTCTTTTTTTTTAAGCACTGTGATGTTTCAGTGATTTCAATATATTTCAATTTTATGAATCTTCATTTCTGTCGATGCAAACTATTGCTTCTAGCACCCCTATTCATCTGCATCTATGCCATTCTTCCTTCATCAATTCTGTTCCTTGGCCAAACAACCTCCATTTCTATACTTCTCCTTTTGATACACGTACCTAACACCTTTCAACCTGTTCAAAATGACACTTAGAGGCCACAATTGAATTCAAACGGCGTCAAAATAATTTTGAAATTTGGAGGCTAAAACCTTCCACTTAATTACCTTTATATTTTTAGTTGTAATTAACTACTTGATGTAAACAGTAATTTAGAGTTTTGAGAACTTTATCAGTTGTATTTGTTGTTTCAATAATTATAATACTTGGGAAATTGGCACGTTTGTACTTTTTTAATAACTTAGTTTTTCCTGTTTAAAGTCAATTTCCTCACGATAACTAACGTTTCGAGTTTAACTCATCGGTGAACCTAATGTGCTGTAATCCTAATTGATTTCGAACTACTCGTATTTTTTGTTTCTTAACAATAATTCACTGAACATCTTTGGCACAGTAAGTAAAAACGATGAAATGCACATAAAGTAAAAGCTGTGACTGAGGTTCAGAGCGCACACACATTGACTTGATTTCGTTTTCGGCGGATATCCAGCGATATCAGCCGATATAGGCTGTTAAGGGGCTATGGAGTACCTTTCTGGACGACTGACGTCAGGTATTCCATATGGTACACGACCAGCGACGCTGTTTGATACATATTAAAATATATATATATATATATATATTTATATATTGGCAAATAACTACAGCAATGAAAAACGAAACGTAGGCTTTAATTAATAGCTAAATTAATAATTATTATGCAAAATATTTGGGGGCACAATAATTTGTATTTAAATTAATAGTTTGTTAGAATATTATTTTAATAAATAAAATTAAACATAAATAATGTTTACGTACCACATAAAACAAAAAAATCTTCAAAATATATCATTAGAATAATCGATGTGTACGTGCTGGGAATAATAACGGAAACTATGAGGACTTTACAAGATTTGCCTAATCTTATGAATGTCTCTCTCACGCACTTTCATAAATTAAGCAAATTTCGATGCCAACAAAGATTCGGTCTCATTGTGTAAATATGAAAAATGTGTGTCAGCCTTTTTTACATTACCCCCACATGTTAATATTTAAAAATGACACCACTTTGAAAATCACTGGGAATATTTAAACGTAAAACCTCATTTCTATATTCTTCATCTGAAAGTGGCTAGTTAATTATTTGCAGCACAGCTGGCGTCCAAACCTAAGGCTTCGATTACGATGGAGAACATACGAAATGAAACACCGTCCGAAAGTCAACATGTTCAGCCAATCAGAATTTACGAACGATCTTGCGTTACATTACATTCTCCATCGTAATCGAAGACAAAATATACTGATACTTGAAAAATGGCTTACTGAAACATTCGGAAGTACACAAGATGTTTTTTAACTACCGATTTCTTAACTTCTCAAAAATTATTCGTTAATAACTGGATTTAACTTTTGAGCCTAAATTGCTCAAAATGTTTAGAAAATCCAGAGAATTTGCAGCCGGAACTAATATTAATAAAATACATTATCTTTGAAAATATACCGTCTCACTTTTCTACTTACATCAACTGTATGCATAAATTTCTGAATCGTTCAATGTATCTTCGAATCAAATAGTCTCCACAGGCTGTGTAACCTGTCGCTTCTCCTAGATGTAATTGCTTTTTAGTAGCCACTATCAACTGGGAGATTTATCTTATTTTGTTAATTATATGTCTTGTTAAAGTTTTCGCCCAACTCTGCTGTCTTGGAATGAGCCAGATACAAAATACAGATCCTAAACACTAGAAATCCATAGTACACCAATAAGGTAGAACAGAAATTTTAAATTACATCAAATACTGATGGAGACAGGCGCCACGGAGACCTGTAAAGCTAATATGTATTGTGGTGGTATTGGGTTCGATTCCCGGTCTCTAGGCTTTGGATTTTATTTAAAGGTTAATAAAAGAAATTTACAGTTAAGTATGTTTGCTAGTCGCCTCCGTCCACGAAACCTAATTGGAGGACGTAAAGCCCGCCTGAAAAAATAGGCATTGCTTTACTTTACTGATGGAGAAAAGGGATGGAATGAGAGGTTTTAAAAACTAACAAAAATTGAATTAGAAATAATAATAACTTTGTTAATATAACTTGAGAATATAACAGTAAATGTATTTTTTTATTGGTCACACAAGAAATGCTGCGCTGATGACAGCAGTGACGAGGCGAAATGTAAACAAACGTCTTGTCTAAATTTGAACAGCCTTAAAACATATGGTTACTGTAAAGGGGCTAATCCATGATTATTCCGACAAAGATTTGTGTTTTTCGTTTTTGGATTTTGAAGAGTAAAATATACAAATCTAATTTGGTATCAAAGTTCAGTTTACTTATTAATTTATGTATAATTTAATTTCTAGTATTATTAATGCTTTTTACTTGGAAGAAGTAGTTCACAGTTATATCGTACGAATTGGTGGAATTTTATTTCTATGGGCAAGGACTTAGATACAAAAGTGCCTCCTCGATTTCGTGACACATTCAAAAGTAGGCGTTAACCTAAGTAATAATATATATTCATAAGGTCGGTCACCCAATCCCTGTAATTATTGTTTGGTAAGTAACACTGTAAATCCCATTTACTTTCCAACCTACTAATTAAATAACACTAAGGTCACACTTTGCAAAAAAGTACATATTTAATTTCAACAATAAATAATGGTATAAAAAATTTGAACAACTAGATTAGATCTAAATAATTTTTTTAAATAATTTAATTTTCAATTAATTTTACGGGTCAACTTTTTGTCTTCAATAAGTTCCCTCAAATTCGGCACAAAACTAAGAATAAATAAAAAATAACTAAAGAACAAGTGCAGGAAATAAAATAAATAAAAGTTGAAGAATGAAATACGTTAAACAATTCACATTATATGATTAAAGAAGAACTTGTAAAGCGTCAAGTGGAAGAGAACAATAAATGTTTAAAGAGGGGAACAAGTAATTGTACTAGGAGGCCAGGGCTGGGAGGGCACTGTCTGTAGGAGCACGCTGAGTTCAATTCGAGATGTCAGAGAGTGGCTGGCTGACAGGATGATTGCGACTGCTAAAGCAAGTTTTATGGACCAACAACGTCATAACATGACGGATACAGACCTTCCTCTTCATTATTTTTATAAATCATACAAACCTCTCAACCTGTACTATAATACAAATATATACATTATTTTTTAAACAATTAGGACAAAAGAAAAGTTGGTAAAACTAGAAATTAGTGAGTAAGGAGAATGTAATTATAACAGAGTGAACTGATAAACATCGAGACAGGACAATACATAACGGCAAAGCATTGCTTCGGTGTTCACAGCAGATGGTCTCATCAATTACAAACAATAATATTTTTATCAACTGCCCAGGCGGGTAATTACTAATAAAAAGTGTAATTTTATAATTTATAATAACGTAAACAACATTAACATGCAACATGCAATAAATGTTACTGGGTAAACATACTGGTTACATCTCAACTACATCTATCTTTTATTAAACTAAGGGTTCCACTATTTCTATATTATTTCCATTTTAAGGAAATCTAGCTGATGTAATCAAAAACCAAAATAAATGCATGATTCTCTTAATTATACAACTCAAATAGCTCACTTTATTCCATCAAGAGACTTGGTAATGCTAAGTTTAATCGAAGTAGATCAATGATTAATCATATTAATTTTCGAACAAAAGTTGTAGGGCTCCAAAAAGGTGAATAAATAAAAAAATAATATGCAATAAACCCATCAAATCATATTCTTGTGGTAAAACAGTAAAAGTTTATTTAATGAAAGAAAATTGAAAAATAAATCAGTGTAGCCTTTTTCAAAAAATTCCAGAACACAGAGAGATACCTCCTCTGTTAATTCGCTTTTTCTATAAAAACTGGCCACTGTTTTTGTCTCTAATTCGGAACTCCAAGAATGTTTTGGTCTGCTTCTAATTACGATACAGGCGAAATAACAATTGATCTGAACAAAAAACATAATATTCACTTACAAATCCTGCAAGTAAGTAAATAATTTTTTATTCAAGCTAGAAATCTAAATTTAAAATTGAACAAAGTAGATTCATTAGTAAGTAATCAGGCGAAACATTAGATAAGAGAGAGAGAGAACGTCTAATAGTGACTGCCGATGGGAGCACCGACTGTTGGCAGATGTTCAAACTAACCAACGAAGCTACTTACCGGAAACTGGACACTGAACTTTCCGCATCATTACACATTTTACTGCAACCGAAAACGTGAAAATTGGATGCAAACTTTTCTTTTTTGTACTAACCTTAATCTATAGTGTATAGATTATAGACGGTCTTTACGAAGAAAATCGTATTTCTTGTAGAAGTAATTGATAATAAAAAAATCGAGTTGAATTTCTCGATTTGACGAATGCGAACTTCTTTTTTTTTTAGAGAACTAGCAGTAAGTTAGGGATGAAAATCCATAACATGGAAGTAACATATAATTTAAGATATTACTTCAATTTGTTTTATAAAGGTCCCTTAAATAATGTAAACTGAAGATAAAAAATTTAAGCTCGTTGAAAAGGTTTCAGTAAACTAATATTTAAAAACATAACTGCCATAAAACACTGTGTAAGCTTCTTCCATGAAGCCCACCACCATTGCTGATAAGAACTAGATAATCAGACACGTGACCAACTGGTTATTCTGTACACAAAGTATCTTGTATATAAATTAAAAAAGAAAGCACTAATTTAGCGATCTGTTACGGACAGTGGCAATTAATCTGCTGCTCTAACCAGATGAATAGATAAAGATCCTAATGAAGCTTACAAAACGTTAACATTTTGCGATAAAGCACATTTAGCTAAAGAACTTAAAAAATCAATTAGAGGAGGAGATTCTGGTACAATTCTTTTATTCTTTTTATATGGATTCAATTCTCACAATAACAATTGTTATCTAGATACTGATCCATTTTAAATAATATGATTAATTTCACTGAATAACACTTCGCAATCAACTAAGAAATTGCTACGTTCTTTTAACATAATTTAAATTTAGTAACTCGAAAATTACACTAATTAATTTATGCAAGCACATATCCCAACTGTAGGCCATATTTGTCAGCACTTTGCCTTTTTCTGTTCCAGAATTCGCCTTTGGATATTCTACATAAAGGAAGTAATAATTGGTCGAATTGTTAAGGGGATATTTAGGGGGCAATAACTTAAATGCTTATTGTGCCTCCCTGGCTCCATCTGCCTTTCTGCCTTTTAAGGCGTTGATTCGGTGGTCGGGCAAATGTAAGGCAAGCGTCATTCCAGATTTTGAGGAATTAGTTCGAATTGAAAAGAACGAGGGGCGTTAGTAGTCGATACACCCGAAAATTATATATTTATATATATTTTTAAAGCAGAATTCGTTAACTTTATTCTCTAAACTTGAACATTTATACCAAACTCAGAAGAACTCTGGCAGAATAAATGCATTTACCCTCACAGTAAAATTGACCAGTACGACTATTGTACAAGGACTGTTCGTCAAAATCCCAAATTATCTTTAAAATAAAGGACAATCCTGTTTTTAAGAGACATTTGTAGGAGATTATTTAGGATTTGTAAGAGATTAAAGAGATTTCTAGAAAAACGTTGCCGAAAATGGGCTATAACGAGGTTTTTATAAATTGCTGCCTCTTATTGTTTGGAGTTCATTTTGCATTATAACCAAGTCAATCTCTCTTTTGGTCATTATCCACACTGTTATCCAATATGGACTTCCTAACAACATTTAATAAATTAATTTGACTTATTTAATTCATTTGTACGCAGCAAATAATTTACCCTATTTCTTTTTAAAAAAAAAATTATCAGCAGTAACGGGACATTCAGATCATTTGATTTAGGCTTCCATTAATGAATCTGGAGCATCACTTTGCTGGACAGGATCCTACATTCACCAGACAACTACAACTACATGTTGTGTGCAAAAATGTACGTTAATATGGCCTAGATGATGGAGGGATCGCTCGGCACATGAGGTACCATGGGTAGCGGATGTGACCAAGCCACTGACGCGTAACACCGCAATGAAGAGTCAATCCAAATTTAGCAGCGTTTGATCCTCGCTTTGCTAACTATCAGTCGCCTGCATTATGGCTCACTGACTACGTCAATAACCATACTGCAGCTAGGTCTCGCAGCTAGGTCTGCAGAAGTGTAATCAGCGATTCCAGAGTGACCTGGTACCCCTTACGATTGTAACATCAACTTTTTCTTTACCCATATTATATGCATGCCCTGCACTATTTGAAGTCTTAAATATATTTGATTCAGAGATTTGTAGGTGTACAGTTGAATCCAATATCAATAACTTCACCTCAAATTCTTCTAAATTACCTAATGGTCGAACAAAAGGCGTACAGCACAGCAACTTATACGAAACTTCTTGCTGATAATTCGAATTATACTTCTGTTTTCAATTATCACATTCTGTGCATATTACCGGATTTACATTTATGCGTACTTTAAATCCATTGAACAGGAGTTAAGTACAGGACTGAGCTTGAAATTCTAAGTAGCTACGGTACTAGATCAAAGCTCATAAATAATCAACGCTCGTTAAAACATGCTTACATTTTGTTTAAAAAATATAGATTTTTTGAAGAGTACCCTAATCTTGTAAAAAGGAAATTATTGTAAAAGTTGTCATTAAAACTGATAGGTGAACGACTTATTAAAAAAATCTATTAATAAATAAACTACTTAGATATTTGACGACTCAGTAATGATTCAAGGACAGTGCAATTTCTCAAAGTAAATCGGCTCTAAGAAAAAATCATAAATATGTAATAATAATAATTAAATACGTCCATGCACATTGTGGCTGTTATAAAGACATTAATCTGCAGTTAGTGTTCAAAGCTATTTTTGTTGATGGTAATAATTTGCAGCGAAGTGCTTTTGGTGAAATGAACTTTATTTTTTAAAGTTTGAGAGTTTGTGTATAAAGGTGTAATGGGAGGTGTGGGGGAGAGGTCGCTGTACGGAAAGTAGTGAAGAGAGAATGTTGAGTTATTAGAGCGCATGTCAGAGAGGGTCGAAATTACAACGGTTGCAAGTTACTACCTCGTTTCCACAGACCTGTTTTTATTTACTTTTTTATTTTTTGGTAGTTTCATTTTTAACGAATGGAAATTGGCTAAAATTGGTCCCACTATCGGAACTTATCACGTTCTTCCAACATAATTTTTGGTTTTCTTTATCGACCAAGATTACTACAACATCAGAAGAAACCCTTTATTATAAGTGCGGTTTTTCAGCAGGAAGTAAGTTATTGACTGTAAATTAAAAAGGCTCTGGTTTACACTCACTTCTCCAAACAGATGATAAAGACTATTCAAAATAATACGCGCCGTTAATATTTGAACAGTAAATATCAATTATTGTAAATAAATGGTGCGTTTCTCCCACCATTGTGCGTAGATTGATAGCTACGCAGTATATTTTTTATACTTTTTATTTTTTAATCCTGTTTTACTACCTAAGGAAATTATTGCGATCAAGCTAAATTCTCAAAACTGGGATTTCACCAAAAAATCCTATTTCAGATCCTCAATTTTTTTTAGAAAATAGTCTGAACTTATGTGCGTCTATCTGTGCATCTTAAGGGGTTATAGGCAGTCAGAAATTTGAAAAAATCGATTTTTTTAATTTTTTATATTAAAGTATAGTATCTCAGAAATTTGTCCTAAAATTTCAAGTCGATCCAAGCAAAATTGTAAGAGTGAAAGTGTTTACAAGCCCCGACCGTTCGAATTACCATCGCTGAGCACAGAGCTCAACTTGCTACGCGGGAGGCAAGAATCCTACGCAGACAGCAGAAATCGGAAAACTTGGACATTTTGGAAGACATGGAGGACTTATTTTATGGGCCTGGAATCGATGACACTGTGTAAGTTGAAAAAAAAAAATTATCCAGGTTTTATTCGCAAACCTTTAACCGCTGAAAACTTTAAACGTGTTTTTCTCAAAACTACGTTTTCAAGGTCGGTGGACACGATATCTCAAAATCTACTGCACCGATCTTTTTGAAATTTTACGTATTTCTTTTACACATATTAAAATCGTACTTGGACGAAGGATTTTTTTTTTCAATGAATAGAACTTGTTTTACAAACATAAAATGGTCAATTTTTTTTAGTGAAAATCGTGACTCAAACTTTAAAGTTGTCCCAAAAATTAAAAATTCAATTTTTTTCTAAATCCTTCGTTCAAGTACGAGATAAAGTCATCTACTAACGAAATCTTTTCGAAATTTTGATTTCAGATGATCCAGTTTCAAGATATCATGTCCACGAGAGGGTTGCATTTTTTTTGACGTGTTGCATTAAAATATTCGCCATTAGTACAATTATTATTAATTTATAACGAAAAAATTACAATAAGTTCTTTAAACATGGACTGATATGACGCAAAAGTTTCCGAATAAAAAAGTAAACACGTTTTTCCCCCCCAAAAATTGAAAAAATGACTTTTTTGGCGCCATTGACTGCCTATAAACCCTTAAAGCATGATCTAATCAGAGCAAGAAAGATTAGCAATTAATTTTAGGATAGGATGCAAATGAATGTTTGAAAAGTCGGCTATTCACAATAAATTTGTTCATAAATAATATTAACCTCCTCAAACAAAAAGGTAGACTTAATAATAAATTCTCGGCATTCCAAATGTGTGTCTACAGTGAAAACTGAACGAGACTGGAACACAGGGCCAACTCTTTTGTCCCTAAACAGAATGTCAACTATACGCGCGTTTTCTCTTTAAAAACCTCTACCCCAAAGGGAATTTTTTTTTTTTTTGTAGCCCTATCCTGTAGTAATATTTGACATTTTTGTTGCGGTTAAACCCTTCCTCAGTCGTTACTTCCTCTCTGTAGTTAGTAACCTTCTTTTCTAAGAGAGAAGCTGTGGGTCGCTTTTATCGTCGGCCACTCAAAGGATTCCAGAACGTTTTCGCATTCTCTAAAACCATTGGTCTAGAAACTGAACAGTACTTTGATGGCTGTAAATTCGTTTGATGGTTTTCATCAGCAGATTTTCTTTGCTAGCAAATATGAAATTGTTCGACAACCTTCTACACAACTATTGCTGGCTTTTACTTCCCTACATCCAACCGTTTGATCAACATTTCTATCAACTGACGTTTAAGTAACATTTAGGAAAGAGTTGTGTTAATGCGCAGGTGCTCTAGTCATTTGTGTATTAGAACCATCGTCCTCTATATATAGCAATTGTAATTTACTCCAAGTTTGTCGCCAGGAATGAGTTAATTGCACTCTCTTACAAGGTACGGAAAGGATTGCATTCTTGACAAAATTTTCAAATTCTTTCAATTAAAATTGAATCCTGTTTCACACCGGAAATAATAAGTTTAGATATGAAGTAAATTTAGATCAATAACTTTTAATAATAAATAATTTTTCTAGGAAGCAATTATGAGGATGTTAATTAATAGTTTCTTTCCAAAATTTCAATTTGGTGAAATGCGAAGTAGTACTGTCTCGTTAATATTAGTGGGCACGGAATACCGGTCAAAAATATTAGTTTTAAAAAATTGAACATTTTAATGATTGAATATTTAATGCAAATGAAAACCTCCAATTAATTTTAAATTGAAGCTCATGTTTGATGGATTTTTAAAAAGGGAAATTGGCAAATATCCATTCTCCTAGTTGACTGATTGATTGATTTGTAACAAAGAGCGGTTCCCCCAAGAGGGGGCTGGAACGCAGGCAATCCAAAACGCCCATTGTTCCCAGCCCATCCCTCATCTCATGAGAGATACCAGGGCTTGAAAACCAACAAATCCGGCTAGAGATTGCCGGATAAAAGTACAATAAACTAATCAAGTAGTGACAGAATATCTAGGGAGCCTGGCGACTCAATCGCCCAGGAGCACTGAATAAACCTAGAGAGTTCTGGTAAAGATTACCAGGTGCCACAAATCTCTGGGAGGGAAACATTTAACCTCCCGAAGACGAGGAATCTAGTTTTAGAATAAACTGGATTACACCTCTACAAAGTCAGCGCAGTCTCAATGGACTCACCACAGCCAACGCAAATTGGGGATTAGGTAAGACAGGATTTGAAAAGATAGTGCGCTAAATTCGCATATTCACTCTACACCTACTGAAGCCAACCACAGCCGTTTTAAGATCAGCTCGAGATCTCCACCGTTTCCAGTGTTATTCTCCTAGTTACAGAGAGGATGTAAAACTACAAGTGGCATTACTTAATCTCCCAGTGTATGGAAGTGACGGCTATGAACTAGAATTACATTTAACTGTAACATTTTTGAAACAATTCCCTCATAAGCACAATGCACCAAACACATAGCTTCTATTTTACAAGAAACAACCATTATAACACTTCTCTTAAAGATTAACATTAACTAAAAAAACGTTTGGTTCAATCAGCAGAGTGATAAGATGACATCGATATGTCCATTATCTCAAGTAAATAAAAAAAATATATAGATTTGAAGGTGAAATTTTTGATAAAAGTTTGATTACTATTTCTGTTTGATCAGTTTTGGGGAGTGTATTTACTTACAATTTGTTGGTAGACTGTAGTTGAGACGAGAGATTCTGTATTAGTGTTTGTAATGAGGTGAACAAATTTTCTACACAATGACAAAATTACTAATATTTCGTTAAGTTTATGAAACGTCACACAACTGTACTAGGGCAATTACGACATATTATACATACAGCGCCTCAAAGGGTGTTTGATCTGTTATCAGAATTTATTTTGTTGTATTATTTGTTTTTTAACAGCGTTTCTTTTGGTGTATTAAGCATCAGGGTCTCTACTAGAAAATTAAGTATTAAGTTTAGTATAATCTAAGTTAAATTATTAAAACTTCTATATGAATAGAAATTATTTATAGTTTTCTGACTGTATTATAGAAAAAGAGGGTCGAAACCAATAACTCGAAGAGTTAAGCGTCAAAGCGAGAGGAATGTTGAGGTAGTGGTGTGTGAGTATTTAAGGAAACACTAAGATAAAATAAAAGATCCTTTCCTCTGAGTAGCCTGCGAACAAAGTAGTATATGAAGTGAAGGAAAGAATTATGTCCTATTCAAGGAAGGGTAAATTGTAGTTGTGTTTGGGTAGAGAGAAACAGTGTATTGTGATGGTAAGATGTTCGTCTAGGGTCTAGGCATTGCCGACCCACCCTAGGCTCTGCACTTGTATCACAACGTAGGCTTGTGTTCCTTATGCTGTATAGTGTGTTAGTATTTGTGAATCATAAAGAAGCTTTTTAGGAGGCAGAGCGTGGCCTCCTAAATACCAGAGTGTAGCTGGCAAGAGAGGGCAAGGGAGGGAAAAAACATGGTTAACGGAAATGTCTGGTGAGTGGCTTGGGAACGAAGGATACTAGATAGTGAAGTTACCTGAAGATAAGGACTTGCACCCTAGCGTGTACCTTGTACATACTTCCGTTCGCTTCCGGCACACTTCAACCAGAAATCGTTGTTTCCTTTTTAAGAGGAAAAGAAAAACCAAGGTGTACAAAACTTCTTTTTTTTTTTTTTACACGAACTGGATAACTTTCTGGACAAACATTGCTTTTTATATAAATTAAGTAATATATATAATATATTTATAATATATACAATAATATATTTAAACAAATTTATCGGCGTTTCAGGAAAAAGCTTGTAATAATCACTATAACTTATGGTTTTGTTAAACACCTTAACAACTTCATGAATTATTTTTATTTCCTCAGACTCTACTTTCTAATCGAGCGGATTTTGGATTAGGAATTTTCATCGGAAATATTCCCTTTGAGGTCCCCTAAGTCCGGAAAAGTAGTTTTTATAAATAATCTTTGAGTGTGTGTGTGTGTCCATCAAAATTCAAAAACCAAAAAAACGGGGAAAGTTTGAATATGGTAGTTATCTTAGAGGCAACAAAGGACGTCCAAAAGGAAGTACAAAATCGATCAATGGAAAGCACTAATTGATTTTATCAGGTTTTCTAATCTTTTATAGGATTTTTCGACCTTAAAAACTTGTATCCGGCCCCTGAAGCTTGTCCCGATCATATCGCCTTATTTTTTTAACTTAAAATAACAAATAAAATTTTAAACTCGCCAGACTACTTGACAAACGTTAGAAACTTAACCTACATAACAAAAGACTCTTACATCTACTGTTACTGCGACCTATTTGGTCATACGGCATCGAAGTATGGGGATCGACTAAGCTTTCCAACTCAATACGCCTCCAGGCATTACAGTCAAAAATATTTCGAAAACTTCTAAACGCTCAGTTCTATGTATCTAACCTCACTATCTATAAAGACCTCAAAATCCCTTTCATTACAGATCTTGCTAACACTCGTTTCTTCAAATTTCATTCCTCTACAGCAGCTCATCCTAACCCTCTCATAGAACACCTATCTTCCTCCATATTACCAGGTAATCCTCTAAGGAGATTGAAGAGAAGATGGCCTCGTGATCTACTCTTATCGTGAGAGCAAAGCACGTTACTGGAGTGACACCACTGGGTGCCTTCTCCACTCATGATTTTCTTTTATTTCTTTTCTCTTTCACCGTATTTGCTTGTTGCAACAATTGTTGCAGTGGTAAATTACAATAAAAGATTAAAAAAAAAAAATTAAACCTAATCGGAGAGCGATTTATGTCGCCCTTCCCTTCTTAGCTCTCACTATTGTTCAACTATTGTTATAAAACAAATTCTACCGCTTGGTATTATTATATCCAGCGCCTAATGCGTGAGATAACATAAATGCTGATAAACAGCATCATCCAGCCTTTCACAAACATACCAGCAAGCTTTATTTAATTTAAATATTTCAAACACTGTCACATTTCATTTGTGCCCCAATTACTGTTATAATACTTCCTGAGAGGTTAGTCCAAATTACGTTTCCGTTAGATTTTGACCTGTGTAATGTCTCAATTTATAAGGTATTGCATTGTCATACAAGTTAGGTCAAGATGGAGAAAGTGAACATAGTACCAACCTAATGCTGATTGTTTAGTATTACATACTATTGATTTGTCGGTCTTAGCAACAAGCGTGTTTATTGTATCCCTGACCGCCTTCGTACTTTCATGCACCATTAGAGGTACATTAGATTCAGAAAACATAGTTGAAGTCAAATTTCCTACACAAAACTCACTAATCTACCTCTGCTGAGGATGATAGTCCGAAACCAGTCAGGGATACAATTAACATGAGAAAACTAAAACGGATAAAATCACACTAACACATTTTCAATACCTATCATTGTTCGAAACATTATCAGTATAAGTTCTTTTCAATTAGTAGTTAAACAAACAATTTATTCTTAAATTGATTTTAGTTTTTTTGTATTTATTTTTTAAAGGAAAGTTGTAATTCGTTTTAGGAACAATCATCATTGATTTATTGGGTAATGTTTGGAGATGACCGATGCGGGCAACCTATTTATCATTAGACATTTTTTTTCCTTGTTAAAAAAAGGGAATTTATTTATATGTCATATTTTACGCATAAGTTGTGTGTGTGTGTGTGTGTGTGTGTGTGTGTGTGTAAAGAGCTATAAAACTTGTAAGGCTCCAGTTATCGAAACATAGGCCCACCAATGCGGGTGCTGTATGAACGCCTGGAACATTTTACTAATTTTTTTTATTTTAATTTTTACATTTTATTTTTAATAAATAATTTCTAACATGAAGACTCATAACTCAGAGCTGTTCATAAGTTCTTTAAATTTTAATGTCCATTCTATGTTTTTTTAAAAAAAAGCAAGATACAATGCTGCCAAGAATTAAAAATATAATGCTCTTTGCAAAAGTACTTAACAAGTTCAGCCTGGAATGGGAATGAGTGTATGGACAAGGAACTATAGCAAGATTTCTTAGCAAATTAACAGATTTTCTTAACTAATTTCTTAGCAAGATAAACAGTCTAGAAGCAGAAATGTCGAGGATATCCTTTTATTCACTTAATTTAGTCAAACCGGAAGACGTAATTAAGCAGACGGCGTCAAAGAAGTTTTAAAAAGTTGCTTCCAGAAGTTGTAAAATATTTTCACTTTGAAACTAAGCGAATACTTTTGAAAGTATAAAACTGGCATTTAAAAGAAAAGTATATAAATGCTACAATTTCAAGCGCCGGCAATAACTTTCCCGGACCTGTCCCGTTCATAGATATTTTTATTTGAATAAACTGTACTTTAAGTTACGTTCTCTCTTTCTCGGTTTACTATTTAGATATCTATCGTATCATTTAACAGTTAATGATGTCATTAAACTTTATTTTAAAGATGTCGGAAAGTGTTCTTTTTATAGTTCTGTAGGTAGAACAGTTCTAAGTGCCCCAGTTAAGTGGGGAAAATTAAAACAGGTTCAGAAAAAAAATGGGGAAAAAAAGAAACTGTTAAGGTAACAGAGTCCGGTTGGATTTAGAACCCATTAAGTTTCGAACAGCCTTCAGGAAATGATAAATTATTTTGAAAAAAAAAAGGACACTATAACAATATCTGCCTCCATCGTACAAAAATAATGAGCAACTTAATTAAACCAAACTTTAACTAATTAAAAATAGTATTAACTTAAGAAACTCGGTACACAAGATAATATTATAAAATCGCACTTTATTAATGAAAGTTCTTATAATATTTCGCTTCATTACATGGTGATAATTTAAATTACTTTTACTACATCTCTATAAAATATATCTGCGGTACACTAGCTGGTAAGCGTCCATAGATACAACCCGTTCAATAAGTTAAATGTCAACCAGAACATATATCCGCTTTACGACTCTTTTCGCCGACATATATACGCGTATTATTATTTTATGTTAGATCATAATTTAAGGTAAGTTATATTTGCCCCATGCTTGGCGTTACCTTTTTCTAACATTCTGTACTGTCCAATATTTCTTTAATTATTACTAGCAATTTATACTACATGCTTCTATTTTTTTAACTTATCTTCGAGGAATTCTCTTATTCGTGACTCGGATTTTTAAGAAATAAATTTGGCGTGAACAATCTGATCCATTTTCTCTTACTGCGCTTTGCGTGATTAAATATTTTCAAGAAACGGTTTACGAAAAAATGTTAAAAAATAAAAATAACAAATCTGTTTAATAAAGTGGTTAACGTGGATTTGGAATACTTTTGGTCACATATTTTTATATATTCAATAAGCAATCGGTTCTTGCATTTTACTGAAATAGCCCTTTACAAGGGAGCCCCTCGGCCGAAACTACCCTTAATTACAAAAAAATTCCCAAGAAAATGTTATACAAATTATTGTACTAGAATAAAAGTAATGCTTCTTGTTTGAAACAACTGTTATAGGCGGAGGCGGATAACTTACCTATACTGTACTTTATTACAAATTCTTCATATTATCAATTTCAATAAACTTAATCTCATGACGGTGAATAGAACCCAGTACTAAAAATACATCTTAGTTTTGCGGGCAGGGTCTCCAACCGCTCGGTTACCGTGGTGCCCGAATTATAATAATACTACTTGCGAGCAATAACTTACTATTCGAATTTAAAGAAAAAAATCATACATATCATTTTCGAGAAATCCTCACAAAACATTTCGTAAAGTTGGTACTTCTAACTGGCCTAAATTAATGCTTATAGATGGATCCTCTCCTCTTATAGCACTAAATATTACAGTACATTTCATTTTTCTGTGTTTTCCGTTTTGTGTTAAGGAAATAAACCCACGAAAGGAGAGAGAGAACGATTTGTAAAATCACTTATTCTTACTGAAAACAGATATTCACCGTTCAAAATCAAAAATTCTGCACGACTGCAACACCTTTCCTCAAACAGTAGAGTCAAAGAAGGCAAAAAATGGAGCTAAAGACTGTGAAGTGTGACAGTGCTCTAACCCCAATGAGAACTAGCTGTTAGGTAGCTCTAGACTCAAAACTAGACAGCACTGGCTTTCCCACCTTAAGGGTAACTTCAATTAAAAAATGACTGGTCACTTAGATCTGCTAACGGGGGGGCCGGATGGTCCCAAACGTGAGAACCCGTCCGGAAGGGGAAGGGCGGCGCTCCATATGACTGAGCATATTGTTGCGCCTCAATGGTGATGTAAACTCGTAGCTATCAAAAGTTCATTGTCCACTTCCTGTTCGAAAGAGCACCTAATAAGATCTTCTCAAGTTTTTGGAATAGAAAAACACCCGATATTGGAAAATGTTCAGCGAATGGGCTCTGGCGTAGATGTGCTTTTGTGGACAAAACAATTTTTAAAAAAAATCTAATTATAGTCTTTTCAAAAATAACCAACTGTTATTCCATAAAACTGCAATTAAATTTGACTTCCATTTTTACTTAAATCGTGTTTGATGATTTTTTAAAAAATATTTGTATTAAACTTCACACACGAAGGAACTCCTATGGCTGTCTTTTTCCCTCCTAGTAAGGATGTTTGCTAAGCCTTTCAGATTTTCACCCATCATCAGATTTCACCTCGTTTCTGACAAACACTGCACTTGATTGCTGCTACATCGAATACAATCAGAGATACTGCCCCAGCCGTGCAGACATCCTTTTCAACGCCCAATGCTTTTATTTAGAAGTAAAGAGAATTAAACATTTGAGGAGGAGACTGTTAAGTTACCTCCATAGTGTTACACCATACAATAAGTGTTTCCAAAGGAAGGTAGATTATATTGTTTCCCCATTACAGAATATTTAATGTTTTTGGTTTTTTAATTCCATGTTTACAGAGCTCCTGCTTTAACGGAGAATAACAAATTTTACGATCCACAAAAAAAGAGTAAATGACAGAGCATTATTTAAATACTGCCATTAACTGCAGTAACTCATTAGGAAACTAAAATTCAAACTAAACTCGGAAAGTTTCGTATAATTACTTGAAAACGAATTAATCATCAAAAAGCAACTATTTATTTAATAAGTGTTAATGTATGTAAAGTGGTTTCAATGAATAATTCTAAAAGACTTTAGTTTGACCGACTGCAGCCGGACTTACACAGTTAATATTGTATCAGCCCGGCGCTACTGTATACTACTTAAAATAGTAATAAATCAGTGCAAAAACAATTTGCATGCATAAATTAAAATTTACCAACGTTTAAATTTTGTTCATTAAAAATTCATTTCTGGATATGATAAACATTTGGCTATTCAGACTATAAATTTTATTTGTTTTTAAAAATTAGAAATTATTTATTATCTTCAGTTCAACGTCACAAATATAATCTGGACTTTTTAAGTCCATGAACAAACAATTATTTATGGGAGGCTTCATGCCAGCGGTAGGTCTGTCCTTCATCATCAACACCATCTATAATGATGCTGAAATATTTTCTCTTCAACTCCAGTAAATCCAAGAGAATAACTTGGGTCACTCACGCGACTTTCTCTTTCTCAACGATTTCAAATAAACTGAATTTAACTGAAATTCAGAATTGTTCTTAATTGATTAGATGGCGAGACCTGAGGTAAATTTCATTCAAGTAAAGTTAATAAAAAGTAACTAAAGTTGATGTGGCTGTCCATCAAACCAGTCGTCAATCAATCAAAGAGGTGTGGTCTCAATTTTAGAGAAATCTATGCTTTCTAAAACCACCATTTTCTCCAAAATGTGACGGATAAAAGAGATTTTTGTTTTTATGATTAACAGTTGTCTCCTTCCAAAGAGGGTAAATTTTGATTTCAAAGTGGTACTTTGCTTTGATTCCCGGCCTTACCCTGGGTTTTATTTGTATAATGAAGAACTTACAACCTTTAGTTTTTTTAAATTTATACATACAGAAAATTATTTAATATTTTAATATTCTCATATTATACTCATATTCTCCTCCTCACATTCCTCTATCTCATCTAGAGAGTGCTACCGCTGGGTAGCTTCTCTCCTCCTGCTCTTCCCGCACCAGTTCATCTCTTTCACCTCCTATTTACTTGTTGTATATGTTTATACAGATTGTAAATTACAAAATAAATAAATAAAAAAAATATTTAATATAATTATTTGAATGAATAGTAGTTAAAATCAATCTTTCAAAAACAAAACACCAAAAAGTCAAATTGCCATAATACATCAGTAATATATATACATTAAGCATCTTAAATTGAATGAAACTTGATGGACCAAAGTGAAGTCTACGTTGGAAGTGACCTCCGAAAACCTATCTTCAAAGGTAGGCGCTACAATGAGATTCTGAAGAAGAAGTTCTACAAATGGGGTCTCAGATATTTGGGGCCATCAATTTTTATTTTATTAGATGTTAGGGTAGATTATTATAGAATTTAAAACTGATTATGAATATGAGAGTAAATTAGGAAGGGGAAAAGTTTCCAGCCAAGCAGAAACTTCGAAACAAACTTAACTAAAATATAGTAATCGCTATAACAACATAAAATTTCTTTTACATCAAAGTTGTATTTAGTTTAAATATTTATAACAAGTTACAAAGCACTAATTTGGCATATATAAACATTCAAATTGAGTAACAGTGTGAGGTCGACAAGCATGATGACGTAATAGGTTCATAGAAGGTCATACGGTGATAGTAAAACAGAGAATTCCTCAGAGTGGCGGTGCTAGGAGATCTTGTGATGCAAAGCAGTGGTCGTTCACTCGAGCTGAGTGAAAATATGGCTATCGTATGACATTAACGATTTACATATTTTTCAACATCCTCTGTCTTGAAAAGTTGCCTTTGTCAATTAGATGGCATGTAGGGAAAAGGATCAGCAGAAACGGAAAAACGGATAAAGATCAAATATTTTGTTTATGTACCGTTTGATCAAAATCGGTGACTTTGGGATGGGTCACGTTTATGGCAGCATCCCTTTTATTGTCATTTCTTCATTTATCTAAGGAGCATTAGTTTTTTATTATTTATAATTAGGAGAAGGATTGAATAGGAAATAAATGTGCCCTATTGTACAATTTTAATCGAATTTTACTGGAAAAACGAGGCAAATACGAGGGTCGTTTGAAAAGTCCGTGCAAAGTCTGAGAGATAGCACCACTGGCGCGTATCGAGGTTATGTTTAGTTAGTAGCATCTCTTGGAAGAACACACACCAAGTTTCAGCCAGATCGGTCTATTTCTTTGTGTTTGGCATTCGTTTGAATCGAGGAAGTCGAGTGATTTTCAAAAAATGGACGAAAAAGAATTTCGTGTGTTGATTAAACACTACTTTATGAAAGGCAAAACGCCTCAGGAGACTAAAGAGAAGCTTGATAAACATTATGGTGACTCTGCAACTTCGATTAGAACAGTTTATAAGTGGTTTCAAAATTATCGGAGTGGCCATATGGGTACAAGTGACGCTGAACGTTCTGGACGCCCTGTTGAGGTTACTACTCCAGAAATCATTGATAAAATCCATGATATGGTGATGGATGACAGAAGAGTGAAGGTGCGTGAGATTGCTAGTGCTGTGGGCATCTCGAATGAACGGGTAAATAATATTTTGCATCAACATTTGGACATGACAAAGCTATCCGCAAGATGGGTGCCGCGATTGCTCACGCTTGACCAAAAACGAAATCGTGTGAAGTGTTGCAAGGACGGTTTGCAGCTGTTCCAGAAGAATCCGCAGGACTTTAAGCGTCGTTTCGTCACTGTGGATGAAACATGGATACATCACTACACTCCTGAGACCAAAGAACAATCTAAACAATGGGTTACCAAAGGGGAATCTGCGCCAAAAAAGGCGAAGACCGTTCCTTCGGCCGGAAAGATTGTGGCGACTGTCTTTTGGGATTCGCAAGGAATAATCCTCATCGATTATCTGGAAAAGGGTAAAACTATTACAGGTGCATATTATTCATCGTTATTGGACCGTTTGAAAACCGAGCTGCAAGAAAAACGCCCACGATTGGCCCAGAAAAAAGCCCTTTTCCATCACGACAACGCACCAGTTCACACCTCAGCAGTTGTGGTCGCAAAATTAATGGAAATAGGGTTCCAACTCGTTTCACATCCCCCCTATTCTCCAGACTTGGCTCCCTCGGACTACTATTTGTTCCCCAATATGAAGAAATGGCTGGCGGAAAAAAGATTTTATTCAAACGAGGAGGTGATTGCAGAAACGAATGGCTATTTTTCAGACTTGGACAAATCCTATTATTCGGAAGGGATCAACAAACTAGAGCAGCGTTGGACGAAGTGTATAAGCCTAAAAGGAGACTATGTTGAAAAATAAAAAAGGTTTACCCCAAAAAATTAAGTAGTTTTTATTTTTGCACGGACTTTTCAAACGACCCTCGTAAAAGCTGCAGTTCAAAATGTGCACAATGAACACACGAAGTAGAGAAAAAAAATCGTTGAATATCGAAGAAGAATTATCTATTAAATAGAGCAGCACTTCCAGCTGCGAGATTTTGGCACCAAATTTACATTCGTCCTCAGGAGTAAACAAACTGAAATATACAGATTCCTGTAATTTTTATGCACACAACAGACAAGTTTTGGGGGGAAAAAATAACTTTTTTGGGGGGCATTGGGAATCTCAGAACAAATATTTCCTGTGGAAACTTCAAATAGAAACGACCGCAACACTTGCCTAGAAAGCAGGAATGCCTCGCTCCAAAACGGAAAAAAGTCCCAGAAGCACTCGAAAACTTTTCATATTACAACAGTTTTTAAGTTAAAGAAAATAATGAAAAATTAGTAAACAAAGGTATTGAGAATAACTGATAATGTTACTGTTGTTGTAGTGAAACGTTACTTTAAAAACCACAAATGTTTAATAAGGAATAGTAATAATTAATAAACAGGAATAACATTATCTTCCTAGAAGCATAAAGGTCCTTCCGTCATGGATATTCCCGTCATTTCTTATTAAAGGAACTGTGAATGTTATAGATTTTTCACTTGAACGACCTTTTGTCTCCGTCAACCTGCCTAATGAAGTCTGACAAATATAAAGGGTTTACTATAAACAGATCTATATTGTAAAATATTGTTCACAGTTTTTAGTGATTGAAACTTCAATTCAAAAGGAAGAAAGATTATTGCCAATTTTCATACATAATACAACGTTTTTCACATTTTTAACAACAAACGTTAGTAGGTACTCAACAGTCAGGAGAAAAGACACACCAACCTTTGATGTTAACAATGTAAAAACTTGTAAATGCAGAAGCAGTGAAGATGACCTAGTCCCTGGGTCGAAAGCTTGGCAAAAAATTAACAAAAACAAATAGAAAATGAAATTAATAGTATTAATACATATTTGAAAATGAAATTAATAGTATTTCTACCTCTTAAAATCAATTTAGTTTTCAAAAAAACTTAAGAGAAATGTGTTAGCAAAATTAACTCAGTATCCAACAGCTCGAAATAATCGAACTTTGCTAACGAAATATTCTTAAACACAATTAGATTACGGGGCGGGTGATGGTGTATTGGTATGCGTTTGGTCGCGTTGTCTTTGTAATTATCAGAAAAAAATGTTAGTAGTAATAGAAAGTGCTTCAGCCCACGTCCACGATACCTGATTGGTAGTTGGATGGTAAGTCCTGCCTAAGTAGGCGATTACTTTACAATTAGTTCTCCATGGTATTCTTTTTCGTAATGCTTTGAAGACGACAGGTGGATGTTCAGTCACGGGGGCAAAGTAGAGAACCAGCTTGCATGTAGATTAGACTATTTTCTATTACTTATTTTTATATCCTACATTAAAATATTTTCTCACTTCTTAACTGGGGCACACATACAGGGGGTGTTCAGCATGAGACTACCGTTAATTCGGGAGGCGATTCTGGGCATCATTTGTAGCAAAAAATTCTATATAAACTATGGCTCGATTCGGCTCCGTTTTATAGATATTTTTAATTTAATTTTATATATTTATTTAGTTTTTCATGAATAGTGCACGTTTTTTTACATATTTTTGAGAAAAAAGAAGTCGACAGTTTTTGTAAAAAATTAGAACTTGCTATTTCTTATGTTTGGGCCGCAAAGTGAAATACTTTTCTTTTTTTATTTAAGGCGCGTCAACATCTAAGGTTATTGGCGCCCGGAGCTATTATCAGTGCACTGCCGGCCTCCGGACAGTGTTCCCTCGTTACAGACAACTGTAAGAAGCTCCTAGGAAGAGAAAATTGAAGGGTCAGCAGCTGAATTCGAACCCGGGACCTCCGCGTGGGAGTCCAGTACGCTAACCGCATAGCTTATCCCTTCCCTTACTTAATATTACTATTTTGAAATATAAATTAGCTTATTTAAAAGGATATTTAACCTTCTTTCTAATGAGCTTATTAAAATATCTTTAGCTTTAGTAGTTTGAGAAATATAGGCAACTTTTTGCTAAAAGTAGTGATAAGAAAACATAAATTTGTTTGTTTTTTTTTTGTTTCTTTTCGGCGCATCAACTGCAAGGTTATTAGCGCCAAAACATAAAATTAAAAATATCTATAAAACGGAGCCAAATCTAGCCATAGTTGATATGGAATTTTTTGTTGCAAATGATGCCCAGAATCGCCTCTCGAAGTAACGGTAGTCTTATGCTGAACACCCTGTATATCAAATATTGTATGAGAATATGATAGGTTTTTACAACTCTCGCTTGAGCTCAATTAGTCAACTCTGAAGGAACGTAAAAAGGACACCTTTATTCTCCAGTATCTTTTTTTTTTGCTTAGTTCTTTTGTAGTAATAGGGCGGATATTCCACTTCGAGTTCTCAACGGGAATATCCCTTTTTAGGTCTACTAAAAAGAGTTTCCTTTTTGGTATGGGTCACAATCAATCAATGGGAAGCAATCCTTTGCTGAATCAATTTTTCAGTTTTTTGGGATTTTCTCGCAAACGGTTTCGACGATTTTATCTAAACTTTTTATTGCGATAGGAAGCACAAAAATCTGCAACATCTATTGGTTGGCCCGGATATTTGATTAGGAGTACTCATGTGAGAAGGAATGGCTAGATAAGAATTCAATAAGACTCAAATGTTCGAAATTTAGAAGAAAATTTGAGAATTACAACTTTGGGAATAGTAGAAAGAGAAAGGTCGTGCTCGCCAGATTTTCTCTTGATTGTTGACTGTAGCTTAACTTCTTTTTCGGAAAATAGGAGAAAATAAGGTTCGACTGACGGCGAAGAAGAAATTTTCCAAAAAATCTTTAACAATTACTGAATAGAGAAAATCATTTAGAGTAGAAAGACCACGTGAAGAGAAGAATGACTATTTAATAAAAACTCTTTTTCCTCTTAAAAATAAGCCAAAGTTGCTGGAAATGTTTAGTAAGCAACCCTTTGGCATTGCGAATCCAGAGTGGGGAGCAAGCTCGTAATGAACAGAGTAAAAAGAAGCATGAAAAATAGCTAATTTATTCTGCGATGATGGTAAAGTAAGTGGGTACACCATGGAAATACCTCAGAACCATCAGGAAAGTGCAGCATGAGCGCTTAGATTGTGCTAAGGCCCTCTTACAAGGGGTAAAGCCACAATGGAGTGAGCTAGTAACACAAAGCATACACAAACCGCAGCCTCTCTGTTCAGCGCCCCTATTTGACACTAAACTAGTCGGATACGTGCTCGAATCTGGCACTATACTCACACCCTAGTCCTGTGCACATCCCTAGTTCAACATCTCCTGTGTTCACCTCGGAGTAGTCTCTATGAAAGAGCCAGGCTGAAAGAGAGTGGTAGTAGTGTATGGTGTTATTCTCATCCCTTGAAGCCACTAGAATACAAGTTTGCCACAATGCGCGCCACCGCCTACAAGCTCACCCCCAACGTGCTACCCACACACAGAGGCAGTCATCGTTGGCGCATAATTTAACCGCCCAATTACCCACAGTAAGGCCACACTCATTCCACATTCATTTATAATTGTTCCTAAATGTCAACTATATTAAATTCAATTTCTTCGCTTGATATTTAATTTTTTAAATATTTAATCATGTACTAGTATAATAAATTCGAATTTCGAAGGTTTCTGTCCGAACTAAAGAAAGTCAGTAATGTAATGTAAGACGGAAACATAAGTGAAGTTGAAATCTCTGCATCAAACCGATTACTCTACCTCTAGTGATGGATGAAAGATCGAAACCGATCAGAAAAAGCTGTAAACATGTGGGCTACGACGGCTAAATTCAAAGATATTATCCAACACTGGAAACTTGACCACATTTTTCGACTTAAGTAATTAACTTAATGGAACACTAAACGCCTTCTCTGACAAAATGATTAGTAACTAATAACTAGCTATGTCTATAATTAAAACGAATTAAATTTTTGTACTTTTTAATATTTTTTACATTTACATAATTTTTAAAGTAATATACAATAACTCGATTGTAAAAAAAAAAAAAATACATAAGTAGCCAAAACATGGTTGGCATACTAACTTTCTTACAGCCTCGGCAACGTCTCCAATTCGTAATGAGTTCAACCACAATCTAAAGTAAAGGAAGTGTACAAGATATATGACAATACAAACACAGATATTTGAACAAATAAAGTAATAACTGAGGTGATCAGCAGATCAAAATAGTAAAGGAAGAACTGAGAAAGAAATGATCTAAAAGAAAAGAATGATTAGGATCAGAAATCACACTTAACAGCTTGAAAGATTAAAATACAATGCAGGATGATATCACAAGAGCAAGAGGAGCATCAAGACTGATGAACTGTGCTATCCTATAGGACAATCGTTAAGGCTTTTTAATGATCAGCTGGAATAGAAATAGCTACTATTAATCAAAGAAAAGGTGGAAGGAGTTCAAGGTGATAAAGTGCTGACGGTCTTAAAAGAAACCCACAGCAATAAATAACCAACTTAGAAGATTAATTAAATAGCTAGAGTAAATGATCATTGCAGTAAATCATTTAGATGCACTTATTTTAAATAAAATATTTGCGAGGCCATCTCGATTTGATGTAGGTGATTTTATAAGTTATCATTGCTCTGACTTGGGGGTTAATTAAAAGCAATTTGACAGAGCTCAAAAGAGATATCGAAATTCATATCTAAAAATGTGTCGTGAACGACGTACTATTTCCCTTTTTTTGGTATCTATACATTAATCCATGTGGAAGATTAATAATTAATCCTTGTACCCTTTAATCCATTACAGCTAATTTTAGTATTAATTTTTTGTATTTGTTGTAATAACAAGCTTTTGATCTAGGGACTAAAACATAAAAATGGTGACTGAAATTGGAAATAATTATTCTTCCTAATAAGACATAATAATATATAATATTAATCAATAATATGCAAAGTAGTAATATCAATAATAATTTATATCATTTAAGATAAACTTTCAGTAATCTCCGAATATCTGAGTCATATCTAATTATAACTAACACTGTACAGATTTGAAAACTATACATTATACCGAAATGTAGATTTTTTGGGTAGCCTTCCACAACACAATTAGTAAGTTTACAACAAAGAATGGAGGCCGTTCTCGAAAAGAACTGAAATTCTAAAAAACATTTTTTCTTTAAGTGCATTTCTGGTTAACTATTTTTCTTCAAATTTGATTCTCATCACTGTTCACAAACACACTCACCAGATAGTAAAAAGCTTTTCTAATTCAGGAGATCTCAAAACGGATATGTGACGAGAAAAACAGAATCCAGAAAAACCGCTCGATTGCAATGCTTTTTCTTTCTAACAGAGTGAGAGCATAGAACAATTATAAAAGCGATTGTAGTTATTATAAGCAATTATGTAGCGATAGTGGCGAAAAAAAGTTATGTTTTAACAATTTTACGTCGAAAAAAAGAATTATAATTTTAAAGATATCTTTAAAAATGAAATAAACAAATGGTTCATCAAATGCCCCCCCTAAATTACTTGTGAAGTTTAAAGACCAAGCCAATTATCTAAATAAACTGTTAACTGACTACTACGAGATTATAGTAAACATGCTTCGTCTGACGTGTTTCACACGTCATTAAATAAATGTTTCACATTTAGCCTATCCATCAAGTACGTGTTATGAAAGACAAATAATTAAAGCAATTAAATTTCTTTTGTTTACTTTGAATGTTCTGTTAGAAAGCGGAGAATGAAATTGGAGAAGGTTAGTGGTAAAACAATCACATGTTCTTCAAGAGGTTTAGTACAATCTGCAGGATAACCTGGGCAAATTGCAAGTACGAGTATTACCTTTCCATGATGGTCCAGAAAAACTATAGGAATATTTTACCCTAATAATCGAATACCAGCAATGTGAATATTCAAAAAGTGCAACAAAATTACTGTATTCAAGTAATGTAGCAATGCAAATGTAATTGTTACACTGTGGATGCTGGATATCATCATTAGGGCTTTGTTGAGATTTTCTTTTTTAAAGAAGGCAAAGGGAGTAGAAAAAGTGTTCATTGCAGTTAATGATTTATAATTACAAATGTATTCAAATATTTCATAGGGCAATTTTCATTAATGCTGAAAACTCTTTTTATTAAGAAGCACTTCTGGTCTACCAATTTTCTTTAAATTTTTCTTATTATAAAGATAGAAAGTCAGTAAAATATATACAAGTGTTACTTCAGAGGGAAGTCCCAGAATTTTACTTTTAATAAAATTTTTCTGGAAAATGTAGCAAATAAAATCTATAGATTTCCATATATAGATAATTAGTAATCCAAATTTAATTAAAATCTTTGCAGCCGTTCACGCGAAAGTTTAAACGCTGAGAAAAAAAAACAAAAACCTAGAGTTCATCATATATTTATGATTGATACAAAAAAACTTATTTTGACTTCCTATTTATAGCATCCTCTGTTGGCATTTAAGCGAAACATTAAATTTGAACTTAAAGTGACTTGAAGACACAACCACAAACTCATATCATTTTGTAAACACCACTTTTCTGGATTCAGGAGGCATAGACAAACTAACAGTTCCGGCGAAAACGAAAATAAAAAATAAAAAAAAACATTAAAAATAACTTCTCTTACGACAATGGATCATTCATCGGTATCATAAGCATGAAATGACAAACCAATTCTTCCTCTGTTTCTAGGCCTATTAACGGGCCACTGCAGGCTCAGAAAACACATGTATCGCATGGGCCTGGCAGAAGATAGCATTTGTAGGTTCTGTCAGGAAGAGGAGGAAACGGCACTGCACGTGGTGTGTCAGTGTGAGGGGCTTGTATGGCTAAGGATGTTACTTCTCGGGGAGGAAAAACCAAGGCCTGAGAGCTTTACCCAGGAGCCACTCTCCACAATTAAGAGTCTGATTAAACGGACGGGTCTGGAGGGTGAGCTCTAAAGCCGGGGAGCCACAATAGATCCATAGGGGTCGCGGTGGCGCAGGCCTTGAGGCCACCCTAATCTAATCTAATCTAATCCTCTGTTTCTAGAAGCTTGCATAAACTTTTCGAAACTGCGATTTTTCGCTTCAAATAATGAGTGACCTTGAATGAGAAGAAGAGAGCGCATGATGAGTGTGGTTATGTGATGCTTGATGTACACAGCATAGCACGAGCGGGTAATTTATCTAAATAAATAGAATCATTGCTTGAGGAATTTAAGATAAACTTTGAAATAACAAAGTGTAATGATTAGAATATGACGAGTGATATGCCAGATATAGAACTAGACAGACAAACTGGCATGGATATAGCATAGTTAACGGTTCAATTAATATTCTTTCTCAACCAATGAAGTTGCATATTTATGCAAAAAGCTTTAGTTGTTTTTCTTGACCCCTTTGAAAAAAAAAACACTGAAGTTGTTTTCCTCATTGCCTTTGCACCTCAATTCCTGCCCACGCAATGGAAAAAAATGTCAGCCAAAATTGAACGTTTATAATTTTAAATTATTTTAATATCTTAATTCCTATTTTTAATTATCAACTTTTCGTCCGACTCCACCGCTGTAGTAGAATAAGTGATACGAAATCCTGTTTTTAAAATGCTATTTCACTTCTGATACTAAAATATATTTACATTTTTTCTTTAAAGTTTGTAGACGCTATATTTGCAATCGAGAATTATGAGAGAGTTCGCAGCATTACTTTTTATTATGTTTTGTTAAATAAATAATTGATCAAGAAGATGTAATTTCCTAAATTAGTTCAGTAAATGTCCTAAATTAGTTAAAGACAAAATCTGAATGAAAAATGAACCCTTTTTAGGATAAAAGCCTAATGTAAAAAAAGAAGACCGAATTTATAAACTTCAAAGAATTCTATTCTTCAAAGAATTCAGAGGAAACTATGAGAAATTAATCAATATTAATTAGGATTGGAATCCAGTAATGCCCAAAGACGGGTAGGCTACAAAAAATAAAGTCAAGGCGTTCTTTAACGAATCAATAACAATAATGTAAACCAAAATGAGAAATGCAAATGAAAAGAACTATCTCTAATATTTGAATAACTTTGAACATTAACACATTGTATTGCATAACTTTAAATTAGTACAAGTTAGCTAGAAAACAATTTAAATTAAACAATTTCAACAAAGTCTAGACTGAAATTACAGGGATTTAATGTTACAGAGAGTTGTGAATTGTAAATTTAAGGTGAAGGTTGAGTGAGTTAAAAGACTCAGTCTCAACCCTACATAAATCATTATTTTTAAATATTTTTTTTTAGGTTACACTGTTTAGTTTTGGTTGAAATATTTGTAAAGTCCGTATGTTTGTAGGTTTGGCTGAACCCTACAGCCCTAGTCGGTAAGTCCACATAGGTTTGAGAATATACTCGTATTAAGCGTTTTTGTGTTCTGTGGGCAATTCGGAGCGTCGTCCAAGTAGTCTGTAAGCAGTTTCGCACGTTTTGTCATTGCTTGTCTTTTAAGTCTAGTGAGTGGGTTCTACGATTGTCTATGTTTGACCCTTTAAAGGTAGCGCACCTGATATGTGCAACGAAGAGGATTTCTGTTGAAGAGGACAGGAGCCTACATTCACAGTACATTTGACCCCAAAAAGAGTTCTTATTAGCTACCAGAAGATGTCAAACAATAATTCACAGCATCCAATAATTACCGATTTAAATTTGTAAAATTGTTTAAATCAAGAAATATACATTACATGTTCATCATATAAACAAAAGGGGACCAAATTAATAACATCACAGAACCGTTGGGCATAAACAATTGGTTGAAAGAATGTGTATTGTAGAAACTAGTTCATAGTAAAGCGACTGGCCGTGAAATTAGTAAATTTATAGGCAAGGCAAACATGGCGGTAGCGAACATGTATTTACCGAAGTATGTGAAAGTAGACACGAGCATATTCGATGTTTCGCCAGTTATATCGAACAAAATCAGAATATATATTTCATTCATGCTTATTCATCGTTAGAATGTTATGATATATTAATATGATTTAAAGTTAAATGTCTATTTAGCGCTTTATTGTGTTGTATTGACAAAATAATATTGCCAACCTAATTTACGACACCAGAAACGCTCTCGGATAACCAAATATTTCCGTTTCTTTACTCTGAAATTTTTGATAGAAAAAAGATGACAAGGATCAATTCAGCAAGACTGGTAACTGCATTGCATTTAACATTCTAAAATCTAGTTGTTTTTTTTTCAGTGCACGGTCGGCTCAAGAAGCTCCTAGGAAGAGAAAATTTAATGTCCAGCAGCTGGATTCGAACTCAGGATCAACGCAAGGATATCCAGTAACCTAACCACTAAGCTAATCCCTTCCGTACTTAATTTTCAATCAATAAATCAATCTTTTTTATTGCTTTTAAGATTTTCTTACAGCAAGGGTTGAGTCGATTTACAATGTACTAAAGAAATTTACAAAATAAATTGAAATAATATAAATAATAATAATATTAAAAAGTAATTACAAAAATAAACTGACACTTATTGTTGACAAAGAAGAGTAAACATGTAAATGGTGGAGATAATATCATTTTACCTAAAGAAAAGAGAAAAAGAAACAAAAGTAAAAAATAAAATAAAACTGCTACTGATTTTGCATAAAATTTTTTAGCTTTAATGATTTTAGAACGTAAAAAAAGATGTTATTCAATTTGCTATAAGACTCTATTGTCAATAAATTTAGCATTGTATTATCGTCCATGGGGTAAAATATATGGTTGGAAAGATACATTTGTCTAAAGCAATTCAACATAGGGCATGTTAAAAGGAAGTGTTCTAAACTATCACTTTCATATGCACATAAGTTGCATTGTTGCTCAGGATTAAATCTATGTGAAACCTTATCAAGGAAGATTCTGCAGTACTTGTTTCCAAATAACCTCAATTGGCTGACTACTCTTAATTTGTTTATATGGCAATGAAAAAAGAAATAAGATTCTCCGAGTCCTAAAGTACTGATATTTCGAAAAACTGGATTATAGGGTGATGTGACCGCCTTGGTTACGTCTTTACAAATAAGGTTATTTTTAAAAGATTCCAATAGGTTGGGGAGATAAGAGGACAGGAGGTTGGGATCTTGAGATTTCCATATATTATCAGCTCCTATTTCAAGTAAATATAACCTAAGTTCATGGCACCAATTAAAGGGGATCTTTCGATTGTCTTGGAGTTCCAACATTTTACTGTAACAAGTTTTCGGAAGTCGATCATTCGGCATCAATAGAAGTTTGAGCCACCATCCTAATAAATATTTAAAAATTCTTAATTTGAGATGAACTCTTCCAGTCTCTAAACGAACGTAGAAATCGGGTGTTGATCGCGGGAGATGTAAAAGAGATTTCAGAAATTTTATTTGTGCCCGTTCGACTAGCTCTGCATATGGTGCGGCCCAGACCTCGGCGCCATACATTAAAACACTTGCGACCAAGCAATCGAACAAGTGAGTCTTGGATTGCCAAGTATCGCTCTTTACCGAGCCGAGAATATTTAGAACAAGAGGGACAGATAGGGAACTTTTAGAGACAAAGTGCGTTGCGGAGCGAGCAAATTTACCGGATGACGAGAAAGGGATTCCTAAATACGTAAATGTCTTACTAGTATTTACTGGTGAGCCTTCGAAATAGAGTTTTTTAACACTTGCTAATTTTACACTTTTTTTAAAAGGTACGATTACGGTTTTTTCCTTATTAACTTTTAGACCATTTTCAGAGCAATAATTTTCTAAAATTCGAAGTTTCCTTTGAATATCATGCCAAGAGGAACCTATGATAGCAAGGTCGTCGGCATAAAAAAGCATGAGCAAATCCCGAGAAGCATCAATACTGACCCCTTGAGCACCATTGCTAGTGAAGTAATCTACTAAATCTGCAATAAAGATATTAAATAACAAAGGGCTCAATATTTCACCTTGCAGTACGCCCGTTGTGACGTCAATCTCCTCAGAGCGTCCCATATTCCCCTCGATAAACATCTTCGCGTAATTATAAATTTGTTTAATGACTCTGATGGCTTTCGCGCTCATACCTGTTTTAAACAGTTTCAGCCAGAGAAGACCATGCGGAACAGAGTCGAAGGCGCGCCTGAAGTCAACAAAAACAACATAAAGTTGCCTTTTATTTAATC
Organism: Rhodnius prolixus; assembly: GCF_049639745.1. Classification (NCBI taxonomy): domain Eukaryota; kingdom Metazoa; phylum Arthropoda; class Insecta; order Hemiptera; family Reduviidae; genus Rhodnius; species Rhodnius prolixus. Next base: position 29,358,949 of record NW_027411581.1, on the reverse strand, counting down.
TCAGTTGTAAATTTATCACAGAGGATAATGTAAATATAGCGTCAACACAGCCGCGTCCAGATCTGAACCCACACTGCTCTTCGGGTATGACACCGCTAACCTCAGCCCATTTCGGTAATCTACTATGCAACATCTGAGTTAATAATTTAGTTAGCGTATTTATAAGAGCGATGCCACGGTAATTTAATGGATCCTTAGGGTTCCCCTTCTTGTGTATCACTTTCATCCGTACTTAATTTTACGAAATAGTGCAAACAAAATGGGTAATGTTTTAAGCCTGCAAAAAAATGATTGAATTTATAACAGAATTATACAGCGCAATTTTTGTTTATTTATTTCTTTTGCAACTGTAATTAGTTTACAATAAGCAAACTAGATGAGAGATAATGAAATGGTGCAAATACATATGCACGCATATACAATATGTACATACACTCACGAGCACATTTATGTGCGCCAAGAGGAGTGAGTGGAGTGAACGACGACCATCCAATGATGGAAGCCGTTAGTTCGCCAGGTTAGTAAGCTTACACAGCAACCATCCTACGAGGTCGGCGTTAAATGTTGAGATGGTCGCGTGGCCACCGCCGTTCTGCGAATGTGAAAGTAATTGTAAGCGGGTGAATTGAGAATATATTCTGGGGGCCAGAATGCTTCCTTGAGGGACTCCAGCTTGTACTGGAAGGATATGAGAAGAAGAAGAACCTTGTTTGACTTGGAAGAAACGGTAGGAGAGATAAGACTTAAGAATGAGGTAAAAGGTAGAAGACAGTACGCGTTTGAGTTTATAAAGCAGTCCCGTGTGCCATACCCGGTCGAATGCCTGAGATATGTCAAGGAAGACACCCGAGCAATACTGCTTTAATTCAAGGGAAGTAGCGATTACATCCACCACTCAATGTGCTTGGAGAACAGTCGAGTGACAACTCCGAAAACCGAACTGATGGTCAGGTATGATATTTAAAGGGGCTATTTCAGTTTGGAGGCGGAGTAGTAGAAGTTTTTCGAGGACTTTCCCCAGGATGGGTAGAAGGCTGATTGGTCGGTAAGAGCTGGAGAAATGAGAAGGTTTATTTGGTTTAGGGATCATTGTTACAGAAGAGAATTTGTAGAGAATAGGAAAGTAAGTGGTTCGAAGTACAGCATTATAAAGAGTAGTTAGAATTACTATTGCTTTCCTGGAGAGTTGTAGCAGGATGTTAGCAGTAATCAGATCATAGCCCGGACTTTTCTTTTTTGGAAGACAGTTAATGACGTCCATGATGTCGTTAGAAGTGAATGGCTAGGGAGGAGGTGAAAGAGCGCAATTTAAATGTATAAACATAAAAGTTCATCGCTTAATAATCAATTCCTAAATAGCAAAGATGTTAAACTCAAACTGTTATGCGCGCTGTTTGGTTCCATCTGGCGGATCTATTTAAAAAAAATACTATCTGCTAATATTTAAATATAGTAGTTAAATAAAAAACAAATCGTAATGTTTACTTGGATTGGTTAAATTTAATCAATAGTGAACGCAAAAATATTTTTCTATGAACTAAAATCATTTAGACTAAGTATATAATTAAGAAGGCCATAAAACACCGAGGATGGTAATTAATAATTGAATTCCTGAGTGCCCACACTAATTCACCTCTATATTTACAATTATATATCGTCTTTTTGAAGTTAATTATATTAATCAAGTTAATTACAGTGAATTGATCATAATTTCCATACTGGCTGACAGATAGCTCGCTTTATTGAAGTCTCTAATTTAGTAAGAAGAAGAGAATAAAAAAGTGAGTTTCAAAAAGAAGCGGTGGCCAACAAGGCGAAGAATATTTATTTCTTAAAGCCTTTTCCTTAATTCGGAGATCCCCTAATATTCACCCTCAGTTCTAATCTCCCAATTTCCACTGCACTGCCCCTCTCCTTGGCCAAAAAGCATTCTTTCTCCGCCATGCTCCTCTCCAGTCCATTTTCTGCCATTCCAACTACATTCATTTCCTTTTTTCATAAATTTCCTCTTTCTTTCTAGAATTAAGACCAAAGTGAAAGCGATTAATCATTATTAAATATTATCTGGAATTGAGAACTCAAGTTTCAGTTCCTTAAAAACAAAATTCGCCTCGGATTTGTTTTTTGCCAATGCGGCTAGAGGTATTCACAGCCATTCGATTTCAGACAATGTACAAAATAATGTATTGTTCGCTCTGTAACGAACATTTCAAGTGGAGAGCAGACTTTGATTATTTGGTTGGAATCCATTATTCCATAATAATTACCAAATACAAAAATTGGTAAAATGTTCAACCTAGGGGGAATACAATATTAATGTTAGGTAAATTGCATTTTTGTGTAATCCTGTATGCACATACACACAAATTATGTCCAATAACATCACGATCAATAATTTCATAAATAATAAATTATTGGCAAAATAGTCAAAACAATGTAATTATAAGTTTTAATTATTTCTCAATAAATAATGAGGTACGAAATCTAAATAACATAGTGAGTGGTAGACAGAAACAATATCAATTAGATTTTTATAACCCCCAACCAACCCAAAAGCATTTCGACGACTAGCCTTGTCAGCCTGGAATTATTACCAAAATAAAACAAATTTCGCGATTGCCGGACATGAAGGATGAAGTAAGTAAAGTAATCGCCTATTTTTTCAGGCGGGGCTTTACGTCCATCTACCAGTTAAGTGACGTGGACGGAGGCGACTAGCAAACATACTTTACTGTAAATTTCTTTTATTAACCATTAAATAAAATCCAAGGCCCTAAGACCGGGAATAGAACCCAGTACCACAACACATATTAGCTTTACAGGTCTCGCCTCTAACCGCTCTGCTACCGTGGCGCCTGAAGGATGAAGTTACATACAATATTAAAGAAATAAATATAAGGATAAAATTCAAAAACAGAAAAATTTGATAACGCGCTTGAAATTGTCCTTAATTAAAATAATAATTTTGGAAAAGTACATTAAAATAAGTTGTAAAAGTAATTCAATTCTATTAAATTTACATTTTCATGAGCCAGCTTTCCGTCATTTTCATTTTTCCTCAGACTGATACTTTGTACTGCTTAATTTTAAATTGCTGAATAGGTACTCAGAATGGAAGCTGCGCTGAGAAGATGATACTACATTGCGATAGTATTGTATTCAAGATGTCTCAATCACCCTACAAAATAACCTCCTGTGATTTCTATATTAGCTCAGCCGGATTTAAAAGGATCAAACAATAGGTTGCAAAATATCAATAAAAACAATGTGACAAATATTGAAAATAATGTTTCAAATTTTCTGAAACTACTCAGTGATTTTTAATGATTCCATTCAAAATTTGTACAACTATTTGATTCATAAAGATTCTTTAATAAAGTAAAAAATTAGATGTAGTAATATTATATTTTAAGCAGGTATGCACAAATTTTAGGTTAAAGTTACTTAATCTACATAAATTTGAAAGACTAAAATAGTTAAAAAAACTGGCGAGTGATAAATGTAAAGACGATTAATTGGTCAAATTACGATATAAAAAAATGAGTTAATTTTTAATCACATTTATTTAATCATAAGGTGAAAAATGTATTTGATAAAAGCACCCTAAAAGAAATTAAAAGAATATTATAGGCCAGGCTAAAGATATATTTAATTGAACGGACAAATCTGGTCGCAATGTCAACAATGTTTACTTATACCAATCAAATAATACTATCAATCGTTCACAATAAAAATAAAATTCTACAATTTAAACAAGCAACAGGTAGTTGCATTTAACGATCGATCATTTTATATAGATATACGATATGGTATATTTACTTATGCAACTTTTCTTAGTATTTTATATATTCAAGAGAGAATAGAATCACAGGAAGGTAAACACTGCATAAATCAGTATAATTTGATAACTTATAATGCAGATCGTATTAAATCTGTCAAAGTGTTCTTAAATGACGGAAAATTTCTTTTTTTATTTAAAATGAGCAGTTAGCATCTAGAAGGCATAGAGCAACAAGCATGAGTTGGTATCACGTTACGTTTGCATAGAGCATGACGCCTGTCACTACGAATAACATTGAATAAAAAATGTCTTAAAAATTATACATATTAGGAATAATAATAGCGACTGCTGCAGCAAAACAGAGAAATGAATGAAACCTTTCCCACTAAGCAAATAAATTATTGCGGTCATCACAAATTTTTACTACAATTGCTCAAACTAATTGGATATTTAGTGGGAGCCTTAAATAAATGTCTATTAATTATAATGAACTCGTGTTCGAGTATACACAGTTTTCCTGAGAAGTCATTACATCTCACTGCCCAAAAGATAGTTTTTAACGAGAAAACACGTCTCAAAGTCTTAAGCTGAAAAAGCTTAAGGCACCAATGATATCAAAAATATAGACGCTCCTTAAATCAAATAAAAATAACAATACAAACACCAAAGTTGCAATGATAACATTAACTCACCAAAAAGTGACGAGGATAAGGTGTAAATAATCCTTGAAAAATAGAAAAATCTTCCCCAAACAGTCGCTTATTTGTCCGATGAATGAAAAACACACGAACACTGGCACAAAACCCGACACTATAATAATATAAACAAAATAGTTTTCAAAAACAAAAGACAATTTTCTTCTATTATACAAATTTACGGACAAAACTAATACTACAGTTTATGCAAATTAATTAGCAATAAGATAGTCTAAATAAAAATTAGGAATTTTATTTTAAAAATAAGGAGAAAACGAAAAAAACAGTACGTGAAAAACGGTTAAATAACGAAAGATCTGTAGTTCCAGTGGCGAACTCAGAAGTTAGACTGAGCGCTCCACAGGCGCACCACGCCAATGCATTACCCCCACCACAGTGCCTTAAGCCCGCCAGTACGCATCCTCTGCGCCAATCATATTTTATCGTTGCTTAAATAATATGTGTAATAAATCCTATTGTATTTTCTATTTTCAAATCCGATATTAAGATAATATTGTGGATCAGTGACATTCAAAAATTACTTGATAAGAAAGGAAATCAAAGCTTAAGGCAACTTTTTTCAACATTCAATTAAACGTTCTATTTTAACAGAGATAAATAATTCTCCAACAATTGAATCATAAACAAAACGCAATACTAAGAGTTTTTGGGTAATGCTGAAAAGGCTGAATCTCCCTCACTTGTAAATTTAAAATTTTCTCTTTCTTAGCAAGGGATCCGTTTCTTGATTCACGACAGGTTTCGAATTCCTTCCCAATTGAGAGCGTTTTACTATTCTATGATGGAAACCTGTCCAGATGTCCTGTGGCCGAGTTCAAGAAACAAGTTGAAGAAGCGAATTAATACTGCTCCTTCAAAGTTCGGTACACTTTTATGGCAATGACTTAGAAATAGTCTAGCATTGCGCATTTAAACAAGTACTCAATTCAAATTCCATTACGAATTTTAGAAGTTAAAATCATGAGATATTTCATTACATAAGTCGATACCCTGGAAAAAGAGTTTTGTCCTGTTTGTGAGTATTCGTTACCTCTTTGCCATAATAGACGACTGGGCTGCGCTGGTGTCGGCTTTCTGGCAACCCATGTGGGTACGTTCAGGAGAAGAGCACCAACTCGCGTCCAACTACCAAGTTACAGACTCTATCCGTTGATAACTGAAGGTTGACAAAAGCGTTGCCCGATCATCACTCTATCTATGCCCAACGCAGATTATATCTGCAAACACATTTGAGTCAGGCCCTGACTAAATAACCATTCTACGCCACTAGTGGTATCTAAATAGAAAATCATCTAATTCTCGGCAATTTCTCGTTACATTTCTATATTAGTGTTATCCTGTACCTCTTCTATATTCAATTTTAATTACCCATAATACTCGAATAAGTCTAAATTTGTTACAGTTGTGGTGCTACAGGTAAACTTATTAAAGACGAAATGCCAGTATGGACTACTTAACCTTTATGTCGTCTCAGAACTTTAATTCGAAATACTTTTCGCAACACTTCTACAGACCTAAAGAGATGTAGCTGAACGGAACTTAAATTATTTGAACGGGACATCAACAACTAAACTTATTTCATTGTTTTCAGTTTCTATAATAATTTTTTTTTGTTTCATGTAAACAAAACTATAGGTGTGCCCTTCTCCTGGCATGTTGCAGACCTCGCCCTAGGCTTAGTCTTCGGTATAAATCACATATAAGATTAATTAATAGATCTACTCAGGTGGGAACATTCATCATGTCATTGATTTGGCCTAGGAGCTGTCTGGGTGCATCAGTTGCTAACCCTTATCTAATCTCCTCGGGAATCTGGGCGCACATGCTACAGGTCTCTCTCTCTTGCTCCTTAAGGAATACAAGATAAGCATCACAAATCATTTGATTTTCAGATCATCTCATAAAACCGTATGATTAATAATAATCATAATTCGTATGATTAATCGGTAGTAACGGTAAACCCCGCCTGAAAAAATAGGAATTTTACTTTACTTTTAATGATAATTAGAACAATGTTTCTGTTATTAATGTAGCTATTTGATAATTTTTTAGAAGAGTGTTGGGGAGTGGTCCCTAATTCAACGAACTACATTTTTCCCGATATTTCGCAAATTTATTGTCTTCTTCTGTTCTGTACAAAGAAATTATAAAAACGAAATAAACTATTTAGGTATTTCGTCCTCCTTGGCGAAACGCCAGTAGCCTCGAGATTTTCTCGCAACTGAGATGTGAGTAGGTAATTCTAAAGATGACTTAGAGAGTGTTACTTAGACGCTGGGTAACTTCTCCTTTCAGGTAACGAATGTACAGTAGTGTCAGAACTACTGCCATTGTTACTAATAGTGCAGCTAGCGTTGGTTTAACTTTTAAAATCAATTTATCGAATTATTTTATAAATAAGTTGTATGTAAATCAACACACAATTAGTATATCTCCTTAAAAAATTTACAGATTAAAAAGTTAACTATAACTTTAATTTAATTTAACTATAACTTTAGTTAACTATAATTAGAAGGGTAGAGCTTTCAGTGAACCCTTCTAAAACTATTCTGGTTCCCTTTACAAGGAGAAGGGACAAGGAGAGCTACAAAAACCTTCGATTTTTTGGTAAAACTCTGGATGTGTCAAGTATTTGGGCATTGTCCTGGATACCAGACTCACTTGGAAGGCGCAGATAGAGAGAGTTACATTAAGGGCTAAACAGGCCCTTTGTGGAATAACTAGAACCTGTGGGAAGACATGGGGTCTTAGCCCAAAGATGACCCACTGGCTCTACACACGTACAGTCATACCTATCATCACCTATGGTTCAGTGGTGTGGTGGAGGAAGACTGAACAACAGACGGCAATTAAGGCTCTAGCAAGGGTGCAGAGACTGGCCTGTCTGATGATCACGGGGGCCTTTAGTAGCACCCCTACTGCGGCGCTGGAGGTACTTCTGGGGTTGGCTCCGCTTCAATATGTTATTCAGGCGGAGGCAAGGGCCAGTGCGTACAGAATGGCGAGCAATGGGCAATGGAGGCGTATAAGTTCCTGCATTGGCCATATGATTATTTCAGATAAGGTCGACCCTGGGCAGGGGACAGTATCTGTCCTAAATACAGTTTCGAGACTCCTTTTCAGGTGTGTATTAAACCGAGGACTGAATGGAGGGTAAACTGGACGGATCATTACCGGAAGGGAGGCATTTGGTTTACCGATGGCTCCAAGATGGACTGTGGGACTGGGTCTGGAGTGTATGGGGTTAAACCCGAGGTACTCATTGAGAGATCTCTTGGAAGATACGCCACAGTCTTCCAGGCCGAGGTTTTTGCTATTAAAATATGCGCTGAGGAAAACCTGTGGATGGAACCTAGAAATAGGGAGATTCGCATCTTTTCGGACAGCCAGGCTGCACTGAAGGCTCTCGTATCCTTCAGAATCACCTCTTCCCTAAATTCTGCTAAATGTTTGGGTGTCACTATTACTAGTACTCTATCATGGAATAATCATGTTGGTGACATATCTAACAAAATTTCTAAAACTTTGTGCCAGCTTAAATACAATAGGAATATTCTGCCTATTTCGCTAAGAAAACAGCTGATTACTACACTTATATTTCCGCATTTAGATTACTGTTCGCTAGTGTACAATGATTTAACAGCTGAATTGAACATAAAATTACAAAGGTCAATAAATTCCTGTGTTCGTTTTATTCTAAATGTAAGAAGAGATGAGCATATCACTCCTCATTTTATTTTTCTTAATTGGTTGAATGTCAAGTATAGAAGGAAGTATTTATTGGGAAGGTTTCTGTTTATGCTTCTAAAAAATAAACGTCCTGAATATTTATTTAATCTGTTTATTAGGAAGGCCCAATTAGATTTAAAAAATACCAGAACTGCTAATTTCAAATTTTATATTTCTCCATATCGAACAGTTACCTATAAAAATTCATTTCTTGTGCAATCTTCTCTTTTCTGGAATTCTTTACCTCTTACATTAATTATTATAATAATTTTACTTTTATATTATAGAGAACTTATTGTAATTAATTTTGTAATTTAAATTTTGTTTGTTGTCCTTAAGGGATATTGTCCCAGGACAAAATAAAAGTTTCTTTCTTTCTTTCTTTCTTTCTTCCCTGGTCTGGGAATGCAGGAAGGCCCTAGAACTACTGGCGCGGCACAACAAAGTTCGGTTGGAATGGGTGCCGGGTCATGTGGGTATTGAAGGGAATGAAAAAGCTGATTATCTGGCCAGGAATGGGGCTAACACTCCTTTCATCGGTCCAGAGCCTGTCCTGGGGATCACCAGGGGTTCGGTTCGCGCGGCTCTCAGAGATTGGATCTGGGGGGAGCACGAAAAGAACTGGGTGATGTGTCCTGGGGTTAAACACAGCAAGACCTTGATGCCTTGGCTGTGTAAGCAAAGATCCAAAGAGACCCTGTGTTTGGGCAGAAATCAGATTACTCTGATTACAGGCCTATTCACGGGGCACGGTAGGTTCAAGAAGCATCTGCGCAGGGTGGGGCTTATCAGCTCGGAGCCGTTGTGCAGATTATGTCAGGAAGAGGTGGAAACAGCCTCTCACTTGTTGTTCGATTGCGTTGCAATCGAACGTTTGCGCTATGAAACCTTTGGAACGTTGAGGCCGAAGGAGATAGTAGCGCAAAAAGAACTAGTAGGGAAAGTCTTGGACCTCTTTAGGAGGGGAGGGTTCGCCTACTAGAACTAAGAAGGGACTGGCACAATAAGTCTTCTGTGGCTGCGGTGCCTTGGGGCATAGGTCCCGTCCCATCTACTATCTTAATCTTAATCTTAACTATAAGGAATAATTAAACTACAAAAACTACCCAAAGAAAATGTCGTTTTTGCTCATTTTTAGCAACTTTTTTCTCGAAATTTATTAAATCTACGTAGTTGCAAAACAAAAACAAAAATAGGAATTACCCTATATTGTAATGAAAATTTGGAAATTGCCAAAGTTGGATGTTTTTCAACGTTACCTAACGTTTTCCTAAAGCTTTTGACGATCAACCCTTGTACAACTATCCCACCGGACAGTTTTAATAAATACATTTGAAGAAATATGTTCAGTACATAGAAAAGTACAAATTATAATTTATAATTTTCTAAATTAAAAAAATAATATTGAATTTGTATTAAAAATTCCCAGTTAGTATCCCAGAAACGGCCATGAATTAAATCTGATGGATTATACAAATGTAGGTATCAACAAAGTTACGTTAAATGCAATTTTAAGTCAATATTAATAAATTGTGAAAATTACTAGTTACTTATTGTGACAGTTTTGGAAGTTGAGGGTACATGCTCCTAAAGTGATAAGTAAAATTTTAGTAAAACAATTTTTTCTTTAATCGTTAATTAAGTTTAACTCTAAGCTTAGACAAATCCAGAAAAAGTAAGGCGCGTTTTAGAATTTAGAATATTAAATTAACTTGTGCTTTAGAAAAGTAAAAAATTAAGAAACAAATTAAACTTGCTTACTTACGTTCGATTAATATCATTTTTTCACAGATACTTTTTTTTTAAATTGATGTTTATGTACTTACAATCGTTTTCATAACTGGCTGTGGCTTTAATCTTGGTGTTGATTAGTTGCTAATATATCTGTAATTTCAAGAAAATTATCTTTCTGAAGTGAATTTAATTTCGGCAGGAGTTCTAATAATCAGGAATATCGTGTGAAATTAGCCTCTAGTATGTATGAAGGTTTCTCTTGGGTTACAGTAAGGGCTGTCTAAAATGTCATTCAATATTCAAAGGTTTTAATATAGTAATGCCTCGAAATGGAGATTTTAACTTTTTTTTTTAATCCAGATTGATTTAAATTTGAACTTGATTAAATTTATTGTATTTAATAGACCTAATATTTTTGGCGATTGTAGTACAAATGTTTTTAGAAGAAAGTAAATCTATTTGGCTGTGAACTTAAAGTGAGTAAGATAGGTATGCGGTAGTATGGGGAACAACGGCAACTTTAAATACATTTCTATCTCCGTGTGCGTATTTATGTATTAAACTGCATCAGGTTAAACTTTCATGAATATATAATTATTAAATAAATAATATATTTCTTTAACCTTACAATATCAAGGTAAGTTGTACGTTTAAGGCATACTAGGAAGAGAGGGCCAGTTGTGTTATCTCCCCCTCATGCAAGGCTAACTTGGCTATTAATTATCCAAGCGTGTAATTATTTATTTATAGCGATAATTACTAACCAGTTTAAATTAAATTTGTTTTTATCGAAGCAGATTACGATATTTAAAAATTATTATTGAATATTTGCTTGCTTTTTAATTTTTCTCAGAGAACGAATGGTACCAACTAGTGGAGTAATGACCATTGAAAAGAGAGAACGTTAAAGAGTTTAGTAATACATATCATTAGGGTTATCTGTATAATTGAAGATGATTAGTGGGCAGTTGGAGCACACCATTGGAGTTCCAATGGCTCGAGGCGCCGCCTCTTACGGACTTTTGTCGCCCACTCAGTTCCTAAAGGTAACCACCTTCGCAAACTAACACTCAATCAATCTTACTTCATCTAGTTTATCTTCTAACAACGTTACTTATGTGTTTATTGGTTTCTCTGACAACCGCTTTATCTTGATTTATTTACCAGCTTAAAAAAATCACTCGGATTTTTAGGTTGTGCAAAGATGTAGAACAATATAATGTATGTTCCTTGTTAATTACAAAAAAACAAAAAAAAAAAAACGGTACTCTGTGTCTAATGGAAGTATGTTTCAGTCTTCACATTGAGTGGTCTCGTGCTGATCAAAACATGAGCCACCTAGCCTGGCTATTTTAACTAAGTTGGCAGTAAGTAGTGGTGAATGTTTAACATTATATCGTTGAAATGTCTTCTAACCAACTCCTTCGAATATCGGACTCATCTGGATCGTGCTCGTAAGATACAGATGATTAGAATAAGTTATGGAGGAACCTCCTTGAGAAGAAACTTTCTGAACAATTTTAAACCCCCAGAGATATCTTAATGACATTTATTTTTAACGTTTTCTGGCAGAGATACACTCTAAACTGTTTTTTCGAAAATGACTTGCAATTGCCTATCAAGCATTATTAAAGAACACGCACGTGAGAATACGTACATCCCAGCCAGGTAGGAATTAGTTCAATGATTAGCCTGCTGGATTCAAAGGCGGGGATCCCGGCTTCAAATCCGGTTTAACCTTTAGATTTTCTCTTACTATAGCTCATTGTCTGGTGATGGACATTGTATCTGTATTAAGAGAACACTTTCTTTAGGCCGGCATTGCTTTGAAAAAAGTAACGGCGCGTTAACTACTCAGATGCTGAAGCGCCATAAATACAATAACTCTTTTCACTTGTTTTCGTTGATAAAATGAAAAAGATACTACTGAAGTGCCCATTAAATTTCATTTTTTAATTGAAGCCAAAATTACTTGATAATACCTAAATGGGAAAGAGATGAAGAAGCCAGCTTTCGACGGGTGCTAAATCTAAGAGTTTTGTAAATACTGTCACAACAAGGTTTCTGAAGAGTTAATTAATTTGAGAAGAATAGATTTGAGAGACATGATAATGGGTAGTAAAGTGTAGGTCAAACCACCAAATACAGGCTATTCAACATGGGGTAACTTGGACAGGCGATGTCTTACCAATGCTGGATTAACGGAGCAAGAAGAATAAAGTGACATACTACTTATGTAACTGCCAGAGATTTTTTTTTAAAAAAGTTTGAAGTTATTGAAATTTTACAAATGTGTTGGAGAGGAACAGTTTCAGCGATTTATCTCTGATTGGTTTTAGGAGATAGGTTAAGGGACTGTTAGGTTTCTAGCAGCTGGAAGTTAAGTAAGGTTTAGTAAGAGTTTGAGTGTAGTTTGGATGGGACAAAGTTCAACATCACCCATCTTGAATTATAATAAACGAATCTAATTAGTTCAATTTGTGCCACAAAGTGACAGACAGACAAAAATAAAAACAAATTTCAAAACACATCCATTTTCCGAAAATTCAGACAAACAAAAAATTTGAATGAGAATAATTTCGAAAACTTGTTGAACTCTGAAAACCTTTTGGGCAAAAATGTCTCACCAAAACGAGATCACTTTTCTAACACTTTTTTTTACAAAAACTTAAGTACCAGAAACTTCCAGGCTATCTGTCGGTAGAGACAAAGAAATCGTAAGATCGTGGTGTCTTTAATATTATTTTGACAGGTTTTTTGGCCCGAGACAACATCTAAATCGTAAGAACTCCAAAGGTGGTCTAAACCGGCTTAAAACCTGACAGGTTGGACATGATATTTTAAAAGTTATAGAATTTATGATAAGAAATATAAATTGAATATAATTTAATCTGATTAAACTTTAAATAATAAAGCAAAAGTGAGTGAATAGTCAAAATAGACATCCATTTGACTCCATCAATTGAATGGGAAGGTGGTCAATTGCTGTAAATAATCGCATAAAATACAAATTGAATCGTCGCGCCTCAGTAGAGATTTTGATTGAATTGATAAAAAGAAATTACATATCCATGTTAATTTATGTGTGTGGAGGAAGTCGATTAATATTTAAACCTGCTATTTTCGATCTGATAAAGTCACGCTTTCCTTTTATATTTATATATATATTGTGAGCGCAGCTTGTGTGTATGCTTGAATACAAATACTCAGAGAAACACATAGTGTGTTTAAATACACATTGTGTGTTCTAGTATTGGAACATACAAACAATGTGAGCCCCCTAGACGCGGGAAAGTAACAGTTTCACCTCTGACCTTCTTCCGTTATTACCCCGAAGGCTCAGTTAGCCTATCGTACAATAACCGCAGACATACTGTTAAATCTGAATCTGTCTTACTCCCACTAGTGTTTACTTACTAGTCAAAATTTTGTGTGCAATTTAATCTTTAATTTACAAAACAATTATTTACTAATATCTGTGCAAAGATAGTTGTTTTAACATTAGTCAATGAATGTTTTTTGAATTAGTAACTACTAAATTAATCCTTTTAAAAGGGAGGGGGAGATCATGAGATTAAGATTTAAGTTGCTGTTAAACTCCCTAAATAAGTATTGTAAAAATAAGTAAAGCAATGTCTATTTTTCAGGCGGGCTTCAGGTCCAACTGACCAGATTAAGAGTCGTGGATGGAGGCGATTAGCAAACATATTTCACTGTCAATTTCTCATATTAACTATTGAGACTTAGTATACTTAGTATAATCGAAGACCAGGAATTGAATCCACTGTAGCACAATACATCTAACCTTTGCGGGCCTCGCCTCTAACCGCTATCATGGCGCCTCCTAAATACGTATATACAGGGTGTTCAGCATAAGACTACGGTAACTTCGGGAGACGATTCTGGGCATCATTTGAAACAAAAAATTCCATATAAACTATGGCTCGATTTGGCTCCGTTTTATAGATATTTTTAATTTTATGTTTTTTCAAGGTGTTACTACTTTTTAGCAAAAAGTGGTCTATATTTCTCAAACTATTAAAGCTACAGTTATTTTAATAAGCTCATTAGAAAGAAGGTTAAATTTCCTTTTAAATAAGCTAATTTGTATTCCAAAAAAATAATATTAAGTATTTTACTTTGTAGCCCAAACATAAGAAATAGCAAGTTTCTAATTTTTGCCAAAAACTTTGACTTTAATTTTCTCAAAAACTTTACATATGAAAAAACCGTGCACTGTTCAGGAAAAACATCTACATACGATCACCTTTCGAACGGTATACAATAATTGGGGTTATGTTAAAAAATTGATGCAGAAATCTGTGATTAATTGCAAAAAAGTAGGCCTCAAAACAGCGTCGGCATTATGAAAGGAATTCACCTACCATAAGAATATAGCTGATCAGAATAATCAAATCCAGTACGATTTTTTGCAAACGTGTAACTTAATAATTAATTTATTTAAGAACTATATTCAAAAATATAAAATTTACATTAAAAATAATAAAATAAAATAAAAAGAAGAAAAATGAATATGATGTTAAATGAGTGTTAGGTACCAATTTCGAAAGGAATGATTTTCGTTTAATGATTTTAGAACTGTGTTCTATTCTTTAGTTAATTAAAAAAATATTCCAAATAATGTAAATAAATCATCATTTTGAACTACTCAATAAACTTTTGGATTTAACAGGTTGTGAAGTGCTAATGAATAAGCCGAACACAGGAGATTGTGGAGAGCTAATGAATAAGTCAAGAACTTATTACTCGCTCTGATCCCCAAATTAAATAATAGTGGATGGAATACTTCACGGGACCGCCAGTACACCTCCACGATCGTCTTAGCGTTCGGAACAGGCTATCTGGAAAACATCTAGATTACTCCCGCCTAGCTTCTCCACTATTCCCATCTACGAAACCGTAGATGTATAACATATCCCGATATTCAATATTCGAATTCGTTGGCATAATGATAGCAAAATGACAACTAAATATCTAATGAAAATGTAGACTTTAAACTATCTTTACTTCTTGTTGCATTTATTTGTTTTTATAAGCCGTATTAGGATAAAACATGTCAGTTTTTAACGTGGAGATTAGAGCGATAAGTAAGTTCCTTTCATAATGCCGACACTGTTTTGAGGCCTACTTTTTTGCAATTAATCACAGATTTCTGCATCAATTTTTAACATAACCCCAATTATTGTATATCGTTCGAAAGGTGATCGTATGTAGATGTTTTTCCTGAATAGTGCACGGTTTTTTCATATGAAAAGTTTTTGAGAAAATTAAAGTCAAAGTTTTTGGAAAAAATTAGAAACTTGCTATTTCTTATGTTCGGGCTACAAAGTAAAATACTTAATATTATTTTTTTGGAATACAAATTAGCTTATTTAAAAGGAAATTTAACCTTCTTTCTAATGAGCTTATTAAAATAACTGTAGCTTTAATAGTATGAGAAATATAGACCACTTTTTGCTAAAAAGTAGTAACACCTTGAAAAAACATAAAATTAAAAATATCTATAAAACGGAGCCGAATCGAGCCATAGTTTATATGGAATTTTTTGTTGCAAATGATGCCCAGAATCGCCTCCCGAAGTTACCGAAGTCTTATGCTGAACACCCTGTATACATATGTAAAACTATAATTCAGCAAACAACGTTGTAACTGCACGAGAAAACAATTCCTTGGAGTCACACAAATAGCTATATTTGCGGCAACGTGTAACTATTCTATGTGGACCTATGGACTGGAAGTATAGAATTCTGCCAAGTATCCTAATCTTTAGCGCACCATTCTTTGAAAGAATCACCCATTGCACTTATTATGATTCCAATAAAACCCTAAATAATGGCCAATCTATTCCCTTTGTGTCCGATATGATGAAATTCCGCTGTCAAAGATTCCAAAACTCCTTAACCATCATCACAATTCGCTGGTTCAACATTTTTTTAAGACGCACCTTGCCAAACACACCGATTCGCTTCGGTTCTCGAGAAGTTTTTCGGCCGCGAAAAGCAAGAAAGTATTTGTGTTTGTATTTGAGCCTTAATCTACAAGATCTTACACTATCTATTTGCCCTAAATGCGCTCTAGTTTAAAAGAGATAAACCAGAGCAAACGATTGTTATCCCTGTGTTTTATGTAATTCCATCACATATAATGTGAATTAAATGCGAATATTAAGATGTATAATTACTTTTTCTAGCCAACCTATCCGCATTTGTCATTTGTTAACATTTCACGGAAATTGAAGTAATTATTTTTTTTTATACAGTTTAAAGTCACTCACCTTTGATTTTCGTAACAACTGTTTGCGTTACCATCGTCTAGGTAGAAAACTGAATTAGCCAAGTGTTTGCATATCTTACCGCAAAACATCTTTGAATTTGGTTACTGAGAAACAGTGGATGTAATAATGAATTGATATTAATTTAAAAACTTAAAAATGTAAATTACTTGCCCTTTTATTCTTCTTTGTCAAATTAACAACTATAATCATTAACATAACAGCATTAGGCATCATAACATCAGATGTTTACTTGATAAATAAGGTGAAAGAATGATTTGAGGGCTGGCTCCCGAATTAAAAGAAGTAAGAATATACAGCAAAATTAGGAAGATTAAAAAACACCCCTTCTTGTGGCGAGATTCGGGCTAATAAGTCACGAGATTGTAAAAGCCAGAAAGAACAATGGCTCCCGGGTGTTCCTCACAATGACCTCCTGTTCTAAACGTCTTACTCGACTAATTAATTGCTTCTGCTTCACAGATAGAACTAAGCAATGGTTTTTGTCAGAACATCTTCTTGCTGCCCTCAAGGTGTTACTAATTAAACAGCTGCCTGTAAATGTCATCAATAAATTGTTATCCTAATTTCTAAGATTTATGAATATACTCTGTATTTTGAAATAGCTTTCAGAATGTATTTGATCAGCACATATATGATATATTCACTGCACAAACTAATTAATTCCACTTTTTGAAATATCTTAAATTAAAGTGTCAAAGCACTCGGTCCAGTCTTAGCTTTTTATATTTATAATAAATTCCCTAAATTATAAAGATTAACACCATACAACAACAACAAAATTTTGGGCAAACAAAATTGAATATTAAATAATTCATTTCCAAAGCAATTTTTATTAATCCCGTGCTCTAATTTAATTCTTTGCAATAATTCAACTCAAATCCAGTAGCAGGCGCTGAATTACAACGGTAAATTTATTTGAATTTATATTGTAAACAGAATTATGCACATTATTTCATCGCATTTCTCCACTTAGTGTTTTATGGAGTAAATCAAGTTGTGCAGTTAGCGGCTCATTTATAAGACAATACATTATATTTTTAAATTAATTAAAAAACCTCGTTATAACAGTAAAACTCTCTATTCGCTTGAAGTTAGAACAAGATAAATAGGATGATTCAAATAGCTACTAACTTAAAACTGTGGAGAATTTGTCATAGAAGTCAGGCGCCACGGTAGCCGAGCGGTTAGTGGCGACACCTGTAAAGCTAATACAGTCGACTCTCGATAAATCGAAATCCAAGGGACTACAAGAAAAATTCGAATTATCGAGATTTCGAATTATCAAGAAGTTTGAATTATCAAGAAGGGGGGAAAAAAATTCGAATTATTAAGAGTTTTTATTATGTATATACGTATGTACATAGGTATATTGAAAATACGTATGAGCTTACCTAAGTTTTAGACATATATAGCCTCAAGTAAAAAAGTAAAAATAATGAAAACGACAAAAAAGAACAAAAAAATTACATATGTATTAACATTTCAATAAATAATAATATACATATGTACCTAATTAAAAAAATGAAGAACAGTTTTTGTTACAATGTGGCTTGACTTAGTCAGTGACTTAGAATTGTAGAAAGCGTCGATGGTGAAATATTGAAAGTTTTGGCGATATCTTTTCTTTTCGAACCACTTTTCACGGCCGCGATAATTTTTTTTTGTCGGACACAGTAAGGGAGACGTACTTCCCATCGTGACAAACTAGGAAAGAGAATTGGAAAGTTTAACTGGGCTGAAACGAAGGAAACATTACGCAGAAAATGAACAATAAGCGGAAAATGAGAAGTAAACATTACTCGGGAAAATTCGAATTATAAAGAGGGGAAGCGGCCTCGTTCGAATTATAGAGCCTTCTCTCCCCCTGTTGTTAAGAAAAGGATTTCGAGTTATCGAGCGTATCTAAATACACTGAATTTTTTCGATTTACCAAAGTTAACAGCAGTAGAGTTCGAATTATCGAAAAATTCGAATTATCGAGAGTCGACTGTATGTATTGTGGTACTGGGTTCGATTCCTGGTCTTAGGCCTTGGATTTTATTTAAAGGTTAATAAAAGAAATTTAGAGTAAAGTAGTTTGCCAGTCGCCTCCGTCCATGACACCTAATTGGTAGTTGGACGTAAAGCCCCGCCTGAAAAAATAGGTGATTACTTTACTTTTTAATCATAGAAGTCAGCTTATACTATCAGAAGAGCTCGGATTCTCGTTTAGTTAACAGTTTTTTTCTGAACTCGGCCATCGCGATTCTAGAATCCTGACATTAAGCAGTAGTAGTAATATCAGTTCGCCACTCAGGAGGTCAGCCAGTTTACGCAACTTTGCAGAAGGTTAACAAAGTCAACCAACGGTTGAATTCTCTAGCGCTTTCTTGAGGCCCTACAAATAATGTCTAAATAAAAGTTTAATCACGAATGAATGAACAAGCAGTTACAGTCTGAAGAAGCTGAAGAATCCAACATTAGTGTACTCAAAAGTTGCAATAAAAACGGACAGTTTTGCAAGTGTTAGTTATGTGACATTACTCAATGAGCATGCTTTTCTGAAAATAATTGTACTAATGTTCTTAAGCCGCCAACTATAGATAAGAACAGAAACATCAGCATTGCTGGACTTTGAGGTATGAAAAACTAGTTTAACTGTATTAAATTAAGCGAGTTGATGTAGTTCATCTTCCCGAAGACGGATATACGATTTTATAAATATTGAATGATTGACGTTCGTTCACATATATTTTATATTTTTTCCTAAAGTGTTATTTGTGTATAACTCGTAAGACATATTATTGATAATGGAAATCGCATTTTAGAGTATTTAAACTTGAGAGAAAACTGACCGAACCTTTACCTACATTTGAATTAGCGCAACAAAACTAATGATTTGAAGAAAAATGGTTATTTGTAACATTAATAGCTAAATCTCAGAAAGAGAATAATCTAATTTACATCCAATACAAATTATTATTATGTTTCACTTTAAGGTCTTTTTAAATTATTATTTCCTTTCAGTTGAGAAAATACATCTTCCGATTAACAAGATTTAATTATGGCGCGCAATGTTCTAAAGTAAACGGTGAATTTCTTCCAAGCGGAAATATTGGATATGTAATTAGCTAACCCTACGTAAAACTTGTCAAATACATCACCTGCCAAGCTAATGTCGTCATCAACTTGGAACTCTTGGAGATGGCAATTTATTAACGGTTCGAACAGTTTTATTAATTACCTTGGCTGTTGTCCTCTTACTTGGACAAGTTAACTTCATACCTGTCATTAGCAATACAACAGGTAAATAACTTTTAGATAGCAGTTGTATTAGTTAATAAACACGTGGTAGTAATTTATGTGTAAAAAAAAAATATGTTTCGATGAATGCAATTTTAGCTTGCCGTTCTTAAGAATATCGTAAAGAACTGCAGTCTGATTCGCAAATTGATGCTGTTGTAGAGAGAGCTGTACAAGCTGAATTAGTTATCTATCAACTGTACTGATACCCGGGTACGTACCCAGATTCTTTGAATGGAGCCATCTAATGATCATTAAGGCGCAACACTAAAATTGTCTGAGACAATGTATGCTATTATTTTCATGAAATTAAAAAACTAATAATAATTTAAATTTTTGGCCCCAAAAACAAGCTAATTGAAGGAAATTTTTCATATTTTATGGGCAAATATTTCTGTTTAACTTGGAGCTCTTAACGAAGGGCTCACGGGAAACCTTTAGTGGTTGTTAACAATCATGAGGTCTGTCACTTAGTGTTTTAATATTCAAGAATACATAATAGTAATTCCGGCAGACGCTTCTACCATGCCGTAAAATGTGTTGAATTTCTTTACTTTTGTATATATTATTTCTCTAATAAAACATTATCATCATTATTATTATTATTATTATTATTATTACATAATAGTAAGCAATATATAGAAAATAAAAAATAATTTATTATAAAGAAAAATATCGCGACATTTAGTAAAAAGAATAAAATTTAGAGTCAAATAGAAGAATGAGACTTGTTCCCAGTATTTCCTTTTACCAATAAAAGGTTTAAACAAAATGAAAGGTAACGGCAGGACTTGAAAACGTGTACTTCTGGTTGCTTGTTACTTTGGTGCCAAGTAATTACTGGATAAAAAGGTGTTAGAAAATTTATTGGTTTGTAAGAGGGATGAAAGTATGAAAATTATTTATCCTGAATAGAGAAGTGTATAAATAAGGAAGTGTTCTTCAGGGTTCTTGACGTTCCTGGAAGCACCCCAGCCTAACTACCAAAGAACGCGCTTGCGCCATCAACACTTTTACAGCATAATAGGGCAGCAGAGATAGTTGATTTGGCGACTAATTGGGCATAGCGAACCCGCAGTCGAACTCTATCTCGTGGGTTCGAGGGCGCGCCAATGGCGAATACGAGGGCGACTGAAAGCAAATAAGGAAATAGTTATACTTAAGGGAGCGAGGATAGAAGGTAGCAGTGGATTTGGTTTTGCAGTAAGTGCTCCCTTAACATTTACAAACTACAAGGAAATTAACTAAAACTAAAGGGCAGACATGTGCCTTATATGTCCTATCGCCGAACATAGTAATGTTCACTTATTCTACTGTTAAGAAACTAACCCAAACTTATTAGCATTAACATTACTACATTAGTGACATAGTTAATTTGTCCTAATCCCTTGGAAGGTTAGTTCAGTGGAGAGCGCCTATTGGATTCCGCGGAGGGCACGGGTTCCATCCAGTTGCTGGCCCTTAAATTTTCTCTACTGTCTGTGGATGGACAGTGTTGATTGAAGAAGAGATCACTGTCCACAGGTAGAGAGTGCACTGAAAGAAGCTCCAGGAGCCAATAACCTTAAGTGTTGACGCGTTTTAAATAAATAAAAAATTAATAAAAATAAAAATCTGTTTTTTTGCGTTCATTTATGCCACAATCAGCGCGTTAGCGCTAAAAGTAACAATGATAACAGAGTAACAAATGAAGCAAACGAGTGGAGAATTTACCCAGGGGTAACAATCCAAAACATTAGACGGTTAGTCACTCTCTTCACTTGAGAGGAGATCTCGAGGCCAGACTGTCTCTTAAGACGTCTTGTCGGATTGTCAAGAAGAGTTCTAGAAGAAAGATTTTGAGCTAGAGGATTTACATGAGATGGAGTTTTCTGTAACGTGTTTTAGCAACTTGGGTGACAAAAGAAATGTTAAGGTCAGTGTGTATAGTCAGGTTGGAGACATAAAATGGAGCGTATACAATAGTTCGAAGTATTTTAGATTGTAGCGATTGAATCCTTTGGAGATTGAAGCGTTTGGTTGAAGCCCACAGCTCTATTCCATACGCCCAGATGGGTTTCAAAATAGAAGTATAAGTCAGTCTTTTGTTGTTCAGAGAAAGTTTTGATCTATCGCCTAAGAGTCTTGAAGTAGTCAATAGCGCCTGTTTAGTTCTGTTCTTTTAATTCTAGTGTGAGGGTTCCAAGAAAGTCTTCGGTCTAAGTAAAGCCCAAGGTAGCGGCCAACGTTCACTACTGGTAGAGGTGTTAGGTTATAGATGACTGGAGGAAGAGTAATGCGACGAAGAGTGAAGGTGATGTTTTGAGACTTAGTTTCATTAAGTTTAATAGCCCATCTCTTGAACCACTGTTCTAAAAAAAAAAAAAAATAAAATAAATAAAAATAAATAAAAAAAAACGTTATGTTTACAAAAATAGAAAATAGCAGAAATAGCTTTATCATGGATTTAGGTCCTCACTTTTCAGCGTACCATCTTTTCAAATGCGGCCTTACCCAGTCGCCAAATTGTGCTGGCTGTGGTGAGTCCGATGAGACTGTGCGGCACTTTGTAGAGGTGTGCCCCGTTTGTTCTAAAACTAGATTTCTTGTCTTCAGAAGGTCAAATGTTTCTCTACCGGAGATTGTAGCATCTGGTAATCTTAACGAACTCTCTAGGTTTATTCAGTGCACTGGGCGATCGAGTCGCCATGCTCCCTAGTGTCCTGTTACTACTTTATTAGTTTATTATAATAGCATCTGGCAACCTTTAGCCGGATTTGTTGTTTTAAAGCCCCGGTATCTCTTATGAGATGATTGGTGGGCGAGGAACAATGGGCATTTTGGATTGCCTGCGTTCCTTCCCCTTTTTGGTGGAACCGCCCTTTTAATTCAATCTACAATCTAGGTCTTAACTTACATGCGTTTTTGATGCTCGTAAAAAAGTTAAAACGCTATTTAACTGTTTACTATTCGATGTCCTGACCAAAAGAAATTTTGTGCAAGCTAGGAACTTTTACTAAACATTTAAGTACTTGCACAAATTATAACCATTAACAGAAATCAATGAATCTTTCGTCTCGATAACATTTTCTAAAAAAGTAAGGAACACTGAATTTACCATACATGAGCTCGGCTAAGGCTAAACAACAGACCTACTTATCGGACATGGTAGGAGATTCAATTCACTCTTGTTTTTCCTCACAAGCTCTCGCTTTTCCAATGTTGCTCTAAAGTGCCCTCGCCTCAGCCCGCCGCAATCCATCACTATCAATTCACTTACCGCCGTCCCATCCCTTACACACATTCCGTTTTTACAGGAAGTCCTTGTCAATATTAAAGCCCAAACCTCTCTCTGCCTCACTCTACAAAGTTTCAAAACATTTATTTCGTTTTTAAAAATATTAGTCCCCATGAGTCATTGTTGATTCGTAAGATTTTAAATAATTCTGTGATGGATTTTCCAACTATACTTTCATAATTATATTAAAATATATTAATAATTTAAGTGCCTTTAAATTTAATAAATTTTTCCCAAATAATTTATTATTATTTTAATAAATTGAAAGCCAAAACGCCACGATGTTAGTAAATGTATTGTTTTTAATCGCTTTAGTCATTTTTGGAATTATGGTTAAAAGCAAAATTAATCCATATTTCGTAATAATCTCTAATTGCATTACACGTCCAAATAATGTATCTATCAACTAATGCGAGTATTACCATCCATATCCAAACATACCTGTGGAAACCAACAATGTATGTCAGAATTAATGGATGAGAATAATCAGACAGGCGCTAATGTTGGTCGGCTGTTCTGAACATGCAGTGGTGGACCAATAGAGGGGGATTGTGCCTGCAATATTCTGCCCAAATTATACTAATTCATTATTCGATAATAATTGTATCATTTTTGGTTTTCAGAAAAAAATTTAAGGCTGCTAATACTTTATAATCACTTCATTTACTGATGATTAATGTATTGTAACAATTATATACTGGGCCAAAAAAGTCTGTGAACACTAACCTAAATTTTATTACTTTTATTATTATCTTAGTAGAAACTTCTTTTATTTCCAAATGAAATATACTATTCGATAGAGGGAAACCAGCGTTTTCATTTTATATTCTATCTTTTATTTTTGTTCAACAGGAATATCACAATTAAATGTTTAACAAAACAACACCCCAAACGAATGCAAAAAAAGTCTGTGAACAGCTGTATAAATGTGTATAAACATTAAGATAACAAACAGAAAAACGATTGAATAAAGTTTCAAAGTTCTCTATTGTATTGTAGAAACCACAACAGTCAGTTTTGTGAAGAAATAATCTAATTAGTATATATTATTTAAACACTAATATGGAAGTTTCCAGACCAATTCGTGAACTTATTGTGAGGTTGCGAAATGAAAGAAAAAGGGAAGATAGTTCAAAAAAACCCTTAAACGGTGCATAATATAATTAAAAAGTAAGGAAATGTAATTAGTAGGCCTCGCAGTGGACGGCCACCAAAACTTAATTCCTTTCATAATCGGCAAATTCTGAAGTCTGTTCGAGAAGAACCCAAGACAAGCGCTCAAAAAAATCAGTCAAGAATTATCAAGTGGTGATGGTGTAAGCGTTACACCGCAGACAATTAGAAATAAATTAGATGGATACGATTATTGCGGTCGAGTCTCAAGGAAAAAACCTTTTATCAATAAAATAAATCGTAAGCGCCGATTGGATTTCGCGAAAGAATATGTTTCTAAGCCTTCTAGTTTCTGGGAAACCGTAATCTTTTCAGATGAGTCGAAATTCGATGTTTGTGGACGTCAAAAAGTGTGGCGAAAAAAAAATGAAGCTATGAAAATGAAAAATATAAAGCCAACTTTTAAGCAAGGGGGAAGCAACATTCTGATGTGGGGGTGCATGAGTGCTAAAGAAGTGGCAAGTTAGATCTAATTAATGGTAAGATGGACCAATATGTGTATGTGGATATATTAAGACGCAATTTAAGAGAAAGTTCAAAAAAATTAGGGTTGGAGGGAACGTTTGTCTTCCAACAAGACAATGACCCGAAACATACCGCACTAAAAACTCGGGAATGGCTTTTATATAATACACCCCGGCGCCTAAACATCCCTCCACAATCGCCAGACCTTAACCCAATTGAACATTTGTGGGATGAAATCAGCCGCCAAATTAAAACTGTCCGGTAGGACAGTTGTATAAGGGTTGATCGTCAAAAACTGCACGAAAAAGCGTAACGTTGAAAAACACCCAACTTTGACAATTTTTTTCTCTTTTTCTATAAAAGATAAAATTCCCAAATTTTCTTTAAAATATAGGGCAAACCCTCCTTTATAACTGTAATTTTTTTGCAACCCCCCAGACCTAATAGATTTTGAGAAAAAAGTTGCCGAAAATGAGCAAAAACGGCATTTTCAGAAATTGTTGTTGTTCTTCTTGTTGTTGTTGTTGTTGTTGTTGTTGTTGTTGTTGTTGTTGTTGTTGTTGTTGTTGTTGTTGTTGTTACCTTTTTTGTAAACTACGTAGCGCCTAAACGCGAGAACCGATTTTCATGAATGAGGTGACATTCGATTCGGAATTTTATGTAGATGTGCCTTTTGGGGGTCTCGACGCTGTACACCGAATGGGAGAGGAGTTAGCCTCCTTTATGTAAGGCCCCCTTCAAAATTATTATTACTAATTACTCTGTAAATCTTAGCCCGATTTTGATAAAATTTGGTAGGATGATAGAGTTAGGGCTCCCCTACGTAACATTAAAGCGGCGATCTGCTCTTACACTAGTTAAGGGGAAGTATAGCAATCGTTTCAAATTATCGACAAGTGAACTGATTTTCATGAATGAAGTGTCATTCGAATCGAAATTTTGTATAGATTTGCACTTTAAAAGTCTCGTCGCTATGCCTCATATGGAGGGGAGTTTGCCCCACCCAAGTAAGGCCGTTTCTAAAACTATTATTACCAATATTTCTATAACGCTTTGTCCGATTTTGATAAAATTTAGCACGAAGAAGTGATTAAAGCTCCTCTATATGGCTGTGAAGTGCCATCATGCTCTTACACCTACTAAGAGGAAGTACTGCAATCGTTAAAATTATCAATGGGTGAACCTATTTACATTAATGAATTGTCGTTCGATTAAAAATCTTTGCCTCTTTGCCTTTTATGGAGAAGTACTGTAATCGCCCGTTTATTTTTCTTACTTCTCTTAAAAGGAAGGTCTGAAATCGCAGTTTAAATTTGCTTTTTACGTACAAATACCTTCCTATTTTATATAAAAAGGCTTTCTCAAAAAAATTGTTATTGAGGATGGTTTGGGGACCGCAACTATAATCATTCTTTAAAAAGATCTCTCCAGTGGTAGTTACGGTTCCTACTTAACACCTTATCAGGTTATAATGATAGAATTGCTTATTCCAAATTTAAAAAAAACAGTAAAGCAGATATGTAACTTAGCAAAATAGACAAAAATGAAAATCTATCCAAAAGGTACAAAAATCTCCTTAACAAAAACTTACAGTTTAAAAAGTTAAGTATAAGGGTTGATTAAACGCCAAAAGGTACACAAATCAGCAGTACCCAACATTTCATTAATACTTCATTGAAATAATTTAAGTAATTTTACTGCATTAACTTTTCCTTCACATTTTTTAAAATTTATTAGATGTCACTGACCCTTATGCTGGCCATTTTCGTCTACAAAATATTTACTCTTTATTTACTTTAATATGGTTTTCTTCAATTACATTCTCAATCTAGGTGTTCTTCCCACATTGTTGTATATATGTAATATAAAATAAAGATATGCATATTTTTAGGACAGCTAATTATTCCAGTATTTTACCATAAGTAAAATTCGGGGGACTAAATTAAATTACAATTGAGAAATGAGTAAATATTGTTGAATAATCTACTTGTTATTAACTGTATGTTATTTGTACTCACGAATATTTCGGTAAGACGAATTCAAGACTGAAATATTGTTTTAAATCCTCCGTGATTCAAATTTAAACAGTAGCCGACTCTAACTTAGTCTTTTTCTACTTTAACATGCATGTATATGTGACTACTCAGAACAAAGGGCATATTAAAGATAAATCAGAAGAATAATTTGGAATAGAGTTAAAATAAAGTACCTATTTAATTACGAAGATATAATATACATTTTATCATAATTGTAACAAAATAATATTATGAATGAACTGGCCAGCATAAGGGTCAGTGACATCTAATAAATTCTAAAAAATGTGAAGGAAAAGTTAATGCAGTAAAATTACTTAAATTATATCAATGAAGTATTAATGAAATGTTGGGTACTGCTGATTTGTGTACCTTTTGGCGTTTAATCAACCCTTATACTTAACTTTTTAAACTGTAAGTTTTTGTTAAGGAGATAAATAAAAGAGAAATAAGAAACCGTGAACAATCAGAAAACGCTATTTTAGAAGAATGGGATAAAATTCCAACATTGACGACCACAAAATTAGTAGGATCGATGAAAGCTCGCTTGTTGGAAGTGATTAGGAACAAAGGAGGTCCTACAAGTTTTTAAAATTTTTAATACACGTACAATGTGTAAGAATGATTTATTATCTGCAAAGTGTTCACAGACTTTTTTTGCATTCGTTTGGGGTGTTGTTTTGTTAAACATTTAATTGTGATATTCCTGTTGAACAAAAATAAAAGATTGAATATAAAATGAAAAACGCTGGTTTCCCTCTATCGAATAGTATATTTCATTTGGAAATAAAAGAAGTTTCTACTAAGATAATAATAAAAGTAATAAAATTTAGGTTAGTGTTCACAGACTTTTTTGGCCCAGTAATTCAAGTTTATTAATTTTATGTATTTATGAATTAAGATACGATCCAGTTATGGCAATTCCTAATGACAGTCAATATATTATTTTATTCGTATCAATATTTCTAATTGTTAAAAATATTGTTCAGTTCGCAGAGCTGGATGATAACGTTGATTTTTCGGATTTAAATCTTTCATCAGAGATGTTCGGTGCAGGAAATTTGACTTCGATTTTAATGCTTCTTTTACACACTACACTTGTAAGTAGAACTCTAATACTCTACACCAAATTGCTAAATCAATTTACTTATTTATTCAATATTTGTTAGAGGGCGAGCTCCTATATAATCTCAATAAATCCTTGCACAAAAGAAACATTGCTCACTGTATGTGTGTATCAAGAAAATTTATATTATAAAGTTCACATTAATTGATTGAAAAATAGGTTGTATTAAATAATATTGAAACTAATATTAGGAATAGTTATTCCATACAAAATGTATAATACTTCATGGGATAAAAGTAGTAAATACCATAGTAAACCTTTGTAATGTTTCCATTTAATTGATACCAGATAAATTTAGCTTCAAAACTGTTAAGGATATAGTGAAAGGACCGGTAATCGACTTGGCACTAGTAATTGACATCCCAGCAATTATTATAAGGGATATGAGCCGTTTTTAGTGGTGTTTCTTTCAATTTTGTTACTGAGAAGCCTTGTGGCAGCAGTTTCAGAAAGACACTAATTATTGGAAGGTTCCTTGGTATCAGTGGAAGGTTATTTGTGTTAGCAGTTCAAGATCAAGGAAGAAGCAAGCTGTTGCTAAGGTAGTTAAAACTGTCCGGTAGGACAGTTGTATAAGGGTTGACCATCAAAAACTGCACGAAAAAGCGTAACGTTGAAAAACACCCAACTTTGATAATTTATTTCTCTTTTTCTATAAAAGATAAAATTCCCAAATTTTCTTTAAAATATACAGCAAATCCTTCTTTATGACTGTAATTTTTTTGCAACAACTCAGATCTAATAGATTTCGAGAAATACGTTGCTGAAAATAGGCCAAAACAGCATTTTCAGAAAATGTTCTTGTTCTTGTTCTTGTTGTTGTTCTTGTTGTTGTTGTTACCTTTTTTGTAAACAACGTAGCGCCTAAACGCGTGAACCGATTTTCATGAATGAGGTGTCATTCGATTCGGAATTTTATGTAGATGTGCATTTTGGGGGTCTCGGCCCTGTACATCGAATGGGAGAGGAGTTAGCCCCATGTATGTGAGGCCCCCTCCCAAATTATTATTACTAATAACTCTGTAAATCTTACCCCGATTTTGATAAAATTTGGCAGAATGAAAGGGTTAGGGCTCCCCTACGTAACATTAAAGCGACGTTCTGCTCTTACACCTACTAAGGGGAAGTATAGCAATCGTTGCAAATTATCGACACGTGAACCGATTTTCATGAATGAAGTGTCATTCGAATCGAAATTTCGTACAGATTTGCACTTTAAAAGTCTCGAGCCGTGCCTCATAAGGAGGGGAGTTTGCGCCACCCAAATAAGGCCCTTTCTAAAACTATTATTACCAATATTTCTATAACGCTTAGTCCGATTTTGATAAAATTCAGCTCGAATAAGTGGTTAAAGCTCCTCTACGTTGCTGATGCTCTTGCACCTACTAAGAGGAAGTACTGCAATCGTTTAAATTATCAAAGAGTGAACCGATTTAAATCAATGAATTGTCGTTCGATTAAAAAATCTTTCCCTCTTTGCCTTTTAGGGAGAAGTACTGTAATCGCAGTTTATTTTTCTTGCTCCTCTTAAAAGGAAGTACTGAAATCGCAGTTTAATTTTGCTATTTACGTACAAATACCTTCCTATTTTATTCAAAACGCTTTCTAAAAAAAATTGTTATTGAGGATGGTTTGGGGACCGCAACTATAATCATTCTTTAAAAAGATCTCTCCAGTGGTAGTTACGGTTCCGATTTAACACCTTATCAGGTTATAATGATAGAATAGCTTATTCCAAATTTTAAAAAAATCTGTAAAGCAGACGTAACTTTGCAAATAGACAAAAAGGAAAATCTATCCAAAAGGTACAAAAATCTCCTTAACAAAAACTTACAGTTTTAAAAGTTAAGTATAAGGGTTGATTAAACGCCAAAAGGTACACAAATCAGCGAGTACCCAACATTTCATTAATACTTCATTAATATTTAAGTAATTCTACTGCATTAATTTTCATTAATAAGTTATTTTTTAGAATTTATTAGATGTCACAGACCCTTATGCTGGCCACTTCATTTATAATATTTTTTTGGTATAATTATGATAAATCACATATATGTACATGCATGTTAAAGTAGAAAAAGACAAAGTTAGAATAGGCTACTGTCTTGAATTCGTCTTACTGAAATATTCGTGAGCACAAATAACACACAGTTATAACAAGTAGATTATTCAACAACAATTATTGTTTCTCAATTGTAATTTAATTTAGACCCCCTAATTTTACTTATAGTAAAATACTGGAATGATTAGCTGTCCTAAAAATTTGCATATCTTTATTTTCTTTATTCTATATTACATATATATAACATTGTGGGAAGAACATCTAGATTGAGAATGTAAATGAAGAAAACTATATTATTTGCGATAAAGCCAGATAATTATTACCTATTATTATAAACGTTTGACTACTTCATAAAATAACAATTACTTTAATCAAAGAATGAACTTAAACCGACGATTTTTATTTAAAAATAAAAATAAATAAATAAAATCATTGATGTATGTTGGTGTAAGCATTTTTTAAAAACCGTTTATGAATTTTTTAGCCTCATATTTTTTTTTTATTTTTTATAACGTTTTCTTTTTAACATGTAATTAATAGTTTGATTATTATAGATAAATAGATATTACAGTCAATCTAAGTTAAATGGTGTGCTACTTGAGTAAATATTTTGTAGATGAAAATGGCCAGCATAAGGGTCTGTGACATCTAATAAATTCTAAAAAATAACTTATTAATGAAAATTAATGCAGTAGAATTACTTAAATATTAATGAAGTATTAATGAAATGTTGGGTACTCGCTGATTTGTGTACCTTTTGGCGTTTAATCAACCCTTATACTTAACTTTTAAAACTGTAAGTTTTTGTTAAGGAGTTTGATAAGAAGGTAAGTTTACTTTTTTCTTATTTTTCGTTTATTTGTTCATATATTCGTGTGGTTATCAATGTACTGTTATATTCAGTTTATGTTAGTCGATACTATATTTCACTATGTTTCGACGCATTTCATTTATGAGGTAACTTTTTAATTATAAGAAGCATTGAGGTTTAAAATGGTGTTGTCAATCACTGGTCCTTGAAACCTTTATAGCTCTCTTCTTATTGCTCAGATTTCAATGAATTCTATACTGAATTGTAAAGAATAGTTATTTCTATAAATGATATAAATGGAAATGTTCTAATAATTATAGATTATGAGATATAGAAGGTTTTAGAGGTTTTCAAATTCGTTCGAATTTCAAACGTTTATATCTCTTTTCGTATTTGTCAGACTCGCAACAGACTATCCACGATGCACTGAAATTGATTCACTCCATGAGACTGCGTCCATTATCCCTGTATCGTTCGAATCGTTTGACAAGATAATGTCCGAGATAATTTACTTCGCAACTGGGAGGAGATTTGGAAGAGAAGTTTTTCGATTCAATGAGAACAGTATGTATTTTCATTCTTGTTCCTTAACCTAGATTCTCCACTTCTTGGGTGTTTGGGAAAACAAAAAAGAATAATTCATAAGTTAGACACTCGGAATTATAAATGAGAGATCCCAGGGTATAGAAAAGTAATACTATTGAATAAGTAAATAAAATCATCGCAATATCACAAACGAAACTTTCATCAAAAAGAAATTGAACTAATGTATATAAATTCTAAATAATCTCCCATAGAATTTATTATTGAAAATTATACAAACTTTTAAATATCCCCACCAATGAAGCCTAATACTTCTTTTTGTAACAGCGCTAAATTCTTGGAGAATATGTCATAGTTTTACGTCCCATTCAAAAATCATTAGACTGGAATAATCAATGCAGGTCCTATGGCGTGTTTCTATTCTATTCCAACTTATCTACTTACTATCTGTTGCAATGACACCTGTAGAGTAATGTTGCAGACAAAATTCTCTACTCGGAATTCGCTTATACTAATGTTGAGGTTAAATTCTTATATCCCTGATTCAATAGCAATCACCCAGCAAGAATCTTGTAACTCATTTTCGCCCCTCTAGTGATTACTGTCACCCATTAGAGGGGGGAAAGTTGCACCTGTCTGTAAGGTTGTAGAATTTAGACTGTATAACAGTGCTCTCCAGTGGAGCACAAAAGAACTGAGCCTCTCTAACCTGCTTCCTAGTGGCACTGTAAGAAACTATACCTGTCCAACTTCCAAGTTTGTCAAGAGAACACCCGTTCTTTCCATTGAATCGTTATGGATACAGAGGCTGCTTGGGTCCGCTGGAGGTACTCTGATGCTCTGGGCTCCTCTTATTGTCTTAATTTCACTTATTAAAAGCCTAAAAATTAAAATGCCGCTTTAATTTTTAAATTTGTTCATAATTTTTAAAAATTATTTGAAAATACATATGATAAATTATTATTTAACTTGAATCTCACAAACGCAAGTCTGTTACAATAAACATATATAAACAAAAATTGACAAAAAGGTGAATTATATATATTATTCATGTTTTACATATAAGACTTGTGCATAAATAAATATGGACATTTGGTACTTTTATGACCAATTAAATCATTTTTTGGGGAATCATTAATCACATTGTTAGTTAAATATAAATAATATTAATTTTTATTTTTAAGGGGGGATTAGCCGAGTGGTTAGCGAATACAGATTTCAACGCGGTGATCACGGCTTCGAATCCAGCTGCTGGCCCTTAGATTTTCTCTTCCTGGGATCTTCTTACAGCTAACTGTCCGGAGGCCGGCGATGTATTGGAAAAAGCTCCGAGCGCCAATAAACTCAGCTGCTGACGCGCCTTAAATAATAAAAAAAAATCATTTCTTGCAGCAGAAGAGAGGAAATACGGTAGTCAATCCCTAACAGGTAGTCAGTCGTTCATCACAAACATCCTTGCGTTCAGATTGGCCTTTATATTCCTCTGGTGCAAATTAGCAAATAGTTTCCCATTTTAGACAACAATTTTCAGTGAATGATAGTGTTTTTTTTTTGTTTTTTTTTGGGGCAATGAACCAATGGGTTATTATGCCCTCTGCCCTTGTACCTTTTGACTAAACTCACTACTAACTAGACTAAGTTACTAAACGACTAAATACCAAACTAAACAACCAAATACTAACAACAACTTATAACAATGTCCTTAAAAATATGATTTACAGATTCAGTATTATCACAGTAGTTATCACAGTAATATAATATTATCACAGTATTATCACTAACAATATCACTAAAGATTATCAACTATTTAATATTATTTACAATTTATTAATTTCAGGTACATCTAAATATAATTATATATGTGAATATCTTGCAGGTACTTTATGACTCTATCGATAGTGCTCTGGTCATTGCCGAGAGCGTCCTCTATTCTCCTTGGTATGTGATTAGATACTCTACTCCTATTACACCTGGAACAGTCTAGCATTATATGCTTCACTGTAAGGGGGACATCACAGGAGCTGCAAATCGGCGCGTTTTCGTTATTATATTTTAGTTATTCTTAAATATACCCTCAGGTAAAATCTGGCTCAAGAATCAAGCAGTCCTGCCGAAGAGTGGATGCCATAGTGTTATGGAGTAAAGGACAGAGCCTCCGAAGCACCAGACAACTCTCTAAGTGCCATGGACTACCCCTGAACATTCCACCAGACAAAGTGGATCCAGTGTGGATTCATTAAAACCATTTATGTGGTCTATGATTCGGTTATTGTTAAAGCTGCAATAATGTACAACACTAAAAAGTATGGAAGTTGTAAAATAAAATATTATTTAAATTATATTATTCATTTATGCACCGTTTTCTTAATAATCATGTAAAATTATGTATTTAAATATGCATTTTCAAAATCACGATCTTTTGCACTGAACGTGCAGTATAATTTAGCAGTAAGCAGCATTCTCTTTATAAATAATATTTCACCACAAGTGATTTCCAAATTTTCCAATTATTGGTTCATTTGTCACTGAATATTGAAACAATCTCTTCCCAGTTATCTTACTGGGATTCCTTTTCACTTTTTTTTTGGGGGGGGGGCATTTCACAACAAACACTCAAATTGCTAATTGCAAAAAAAAACTTTACAAAAAAAACAACATGGCTACTGGCAAAACTAATCTTTATTTCTGCAATATATCAAAGGAGCCAGGAAGACGTTAACTACGTATTTCAATTTTGTAGCCATAACTACGCTTAAACCAA
The DNA here is from genome assembly GCF_049639745.1 of Rhodnius prolixus. Lineage (NCBI taxonomy): Eukaryota > Metazoa > Arthropoda > Insecta > Hemiptera > Reduviidae > Rhodnius > Rhodnius prolixus. Next base: position 29,325,140 of record NW_027411581.1, on the reverse strand, counting down.
GCCAGCAACAATCAATCCTTCGACAAACAACAATGAGAAATGCCTTTCATGTTTTCTAGGAGGCAAATTATCGAATGTGATTATTTATTTATTGTATTTATACAAAGTAGAGTTCACTTCTTAGCCTTGTGGCGCTCATTAGAAAATGAGTTAAAACCCTAATTAAAGGACCCAAGCGTGCTAAAAGTGATTAAAGCCCCTGCGCTTTAGAAGTGCAAGATTCAATCAGCATGTGGGTTAGTGCTGATTTTTTCCGTTCTGCTATTCATACACGGCCAAAATACACTAATTAAAATAGTTTTTTTATTCACATTATTTTTATAAATACATTGTGGATCATTCTTTTGTAATTGCTTTTTGTAATTAACCTTAGAATTGGTTTACGTAATATTTTATTTTAATTTCGCAAAATACACAAGCATTGAAACATTGGTTGGAGAAAAAGCTGAGCTCCCAGTTCGATTACAGGATTATATATCAGCCAGTCTAAAAGGGATCGGCCCTGATAATACTGCTCTAATATTGCATGCTACATAAAGACCTAAACCAATAATATTTTTTTCTATAGGACTGAGAAATCCATTCATTCTCTCTAGTCTATTATCGGCTGATCTGCTGCAAAAAATTTTTTCCGATATTCATCTCTCATTCTCTCTGGAGTCCAACATAAATGAATTTTACTCTTCGATTTTAAAACATATTGTGCAAAAAATAGTATTATTAAAAGAAATGTAATTGAAATATAATTCTTACCTTAAAACTCATTTTTATTTCTTTAACCTCTTTCATTTCTTTGCCAACTCTTCTAAATGTTTTAAAAGTTATTCTTGCAGAATCAAAAGGGAACAATGCCAATAAACTTAAAAAGTACTTTTTACCATAATACCCATATTTAGATGCGGCTTACAATTCGAAGCTTTGTCTAGTGATTAATGTAAAAGTATGAATACCAACTTTCAATGCTAGAAATAATCAGATGAATAAATTCAACTTTATTGAAACAAAAAGAAGGCAAACTTCTTATTTCGTTGATTTAAAATCCCAAAACGTTGATTTCTATTTTAAAATTACAGTTTAAAATGTTAAGTATAAGGGTTGATTAAACGCCAAAAGGTACACAAATCAGCAAGCACCCAACATTTCATTAATTCTTCATTAATATTTAAGTAATTCTACTGCATTAATATTCATTAATATTTTTTAGAATTTATTAGATGTCACAGACCCTTATGCTGGCCATTTTCGTCTACAAAATACGTATATGTTCAAGTAGCACTGCAGATTGACTGTAATATCTGGTTATTTATAATAATCAAACTGTTAATTACAGGTTATTTTATTTATTTATTTTTATTTTTAAATAAAAATCGTCGGTTTAAGTTCATTCTTCGATTAAAGTAATTGTTATTTTATGTAGTAGTCAAACGTTTGTAATAATAGGTAATAATTATCTGGCTTTATCGCAAATAATATAGTTTTCTTCAATTACATTCTCAATCTAGGTATTCATCCCACAATGTTGTATATATGTTATATAAAGTAAATAAGATATGCATATATTTAGGACAGCTAATTATTCCAGTATTTTACTATAAGTAAAATTAGGGGGACTAAATTAAATTACAATTGAGAAATCAATAATTGTTGAATAATCTACTTGTTATTAACTGTGTGTTATTTGTGCTCACGAATATTTCGGTAAGACGAATTCAAGACAGTAGCCGACTCTAACTTTGTCTTTTTCTACTTTAACATGCATGTACGTATGTTATATGTGATTTATCATATTTATAACAAAAAAATATTATAAATGAAGTGGCCAGCATAAAGGTCTGTGACATCTAATAAATTCTAAAAAATATTAATGCAGTAAAATTACTTAAATATTAATGAAGAATTAATGAAATGTTGGGTACTAGCTGATTTGTGTACCTTTTGGCGTTTAATCAACCCTTATACTTAACATTTTAAACAGTAAGTTTTTGTTAAGGAGATTTTTGTGCCTTTTGGATAGATTTTCCTTTTTGTCTATTTTGCAAAGTTACATATCTGCTTTACAGATTTTTTAAAATTTGGAATAAGCCATTCTATCGTTATAACCTGATAAGGTATTAAGTCGGAACCGTAACTACCACTGGAGAGATCTTTTTAAAGAATGATTATAGTTGCGGTCCCCCAAACCATCCTCAATAACAATATTTTTTGAAAAAGCGTTTTGAATAACATAGGAAGCTATTTGTACGTAAATAGCAAAATTAAACTACGATTTCAGTACTTCCTTTTAAGGGGAGTAAGAAAAATAAACTGCGATTGCAGTACTTCTAGGCAAAGAGGCAAAGATTTTTTAATCGAACGACAATTCATTGATTTAAATCGGTTCACTCATTGATAATTTAAACGATTGCAGTACTTCCTCTTAGTAGGTGCAAGAGCATGATAGCACTTCACAGCCACGTAGAGGAGCTTTAACCACTAATTTGAGCTGAATTTTATCAAAATCGGACTAAGCGTTATAGAAATATTGGTAGTAATAGTTTTAGAAAGGACCTTACTTGTGGTGGGGCAAACTCCCCTCCTTATGAGGCACAGCGTCGAGGCTTTTAAAGTGCAAATCTGTAAAAAATTTCGATTGGAATGACACTACATTCATGAAAATCGGTTCACGTGTCGATAATTTGAAACGATTGCTATACTTTCCCTTAACAAGTGTAAGAGCTGATCGCCGCTTTAATGTTACGTAGGGGAGCCCTAACTCTATCATCCTACCAAATTTTATCAAAATCGGGCCAATCGGGAACAGAGTAATTAGTAATAATAATTTTGGAGGGGGCTATACGTAAAGGGGGTTAACTCCTCCCCCATTCGATGTACAGCGTCGAGACCCCAAAAAGGCTCATCTACATAAAATTCCGAATCGAATGACACCTCATTCATGAAAATCGGTTCTCGCGTTTAGGCGCTACGTTGTTTACAAAAAAGGAAACAAGAAGAAGAAGAAGAAGAACAACAACAACAAGAACATTTTTTGAAAAAGCCGTTTTTGCTCATTTTCGGCAACTTTTTTCTCGAAACCTATTAGATCTGGGTTGTTGCAAAAAAATTACAGTCATAAAGGAGGATTTGCCCTATAATTTAAAGAAAATTTGGGAATTTTATCTTTTATAGAAAAAGAGAAAAAAAATGTTAAAGTTGGGTGTTTTTCAACGTTACGCTTTTTCGTGCAGTTTTTGACGATCAACCCTTATACAACTGTCCTACCGGACAGTTTTAATAAAAAGTCTTAAATGATACATTATTATCTTAAGTTGTTTACGCAATTTAGTTTTTTTTTTTTTTTTTTTATCAGATTATGAATTTATACCGAAAAGGCAGCTAGTTTTAATGATACGTTTTTCATTATTACAATTGAAGGAATTAGAGCTCCGCCAAAAGCTCAAAAAAATAAGTTTTCTTTGAAATAAGTTTCAAACCATACCTGAAGGATCCTTTCTGAAGTAGTAAAGTCATTACAGTAATTAAGTATTCTGACTACTAATTAATTTTTAATAAAGTGCTAAGAAAAAACGTTTTGAACCAATAGCTATGGCACTACACCTAATTTGGAGCGTTAGACGTTAAGCCCTACCTGCAAAAATAGGCTATTATTTTACCTACTCGTAGATAGATGAGTACATATTTAAATGTAGTTTTTTGTATTTCTTTTTAAATATACATCTATAGACGCGTATTTGGAGTTTCAATAACTAACTACAACCTCCTTCTAATTATAATTAAATTTGTTTTTAATTACAATGTGAAGTAATTTGAGGGAAATCGATAAAAACCAATGCTATGTTCAGCTATATCTAGCAAAGAGCGTTCCTCAACAATTCTGTAGTCCCAGTTATAGTTCCCAGAACTCATATAAGGGAGATTACTGCTGAGTTGACACTTCTTGAAGAATTTTGTAGTGTGTGTTTCACATAAACGATCAACTAGATCCGTTGCAACGTACAGGACTGTGTCGAGAGGAAGAAGTCACCATCCTGCGACATAGCTAGATAATGTCAAAGTTCCAGAGTTATTTTTTGGCAATTGGGTAGAATTGGTCCAAAATAAGTCCTTATTTTTTACAAGTATTCCCATGAAATGATGTTCTTCGAAAATGGAACTTGAACGAAGCATGGTTACTTATCAATTTTGTACAGGTATTAATCTTTATTAATATACTGAAACGCCATATTTTTTGAATAGTTTCCGATAGAAATAATGGACTGCCAAGAACATAGGGTGGAAACAAAGTTGAAAGAAAAGTAAGATAAATACTTTTAAATTAAAAGATCCAGAAGTTAAACGACAATTTAAAGCAAAATTGTCATGGATGATGTCATCAAGTGGATGATCTAGAATCAGCATGGACAAACATTAAGAATTTACTATTAAGAGCGGCGGAAGAGGTCCAAATTGGTATTGCCAAGTGTGGAACAAGGGAAAAGGAACTAGATGGTGGTCAGATGAAGTGAAAAACGAAGAAAACCAAAAGAAAGCACAAATTTCCATTCTTAAAAATGGCATTTCTTGCAAAGCTACTCAGTTAACCCATAATTGCTCGGTTAACTTAGAATTGCGTCATGAGCTTACTGATTCATTGTTTTTTAAATATTTCTTTCAGATAAGCATAACTTCTTTAAAAAAAAACACTCACTTTTTCCGAATAGGGAGACCTTAAAACTAAAGTTTTGTTGAATACCCAAGGGGTTTTTGGTATCACAATACTTCTTTTACCATCTTACCAGCAGTGAGAGAGATTAGTTTGAAAAAATTACAGAAAGAGACTGAGTTAAAAGAAAATAAAACAGTTTTTATCTCTTTCCAAAAAGTGAAGCTTAAAAAGTAAAAGTGAAGAAATAATATAACATTTCGTGAGAGACATCTTCGTAGAGAGGATAATGGAAGACACGGAAATAATGGGTTGTAATGAGCGAACGGGAGATGTGTAATACCACCCAGATTGGGTATTGTTCTATGAACAGTTGCACAAGTTTTTTGTTCAGCTCACAATTGGAAGAGAGCAAGTGAAGAACTTCAGAATGGTTAGTTCTGGCAAGTGTTGCACTACCAGCAGCCCTGTTGTAATCTTTCTTCGATCACAATACTCTGCAATTAAGCACCGTTTCAGATGAAAACAAAAAAGTTACAAATAATTATTTATGTTGTCTTTTGCTGCTGTCTTGACAACATACCTTCTCTATTTTCTTTAACTGGAACCAGCAGAATAATAATGCCTACATTATTTAAAAGAATATTTGTTATTCTTCTTTCTAGATGACGCAGGAAATGGAGAATTAAAATCAACAGTCAGAAAACTCCTCACATTACATTCCAAATAAGGAAAATGGACAGATGTTATAAGTAAGAATACCTTATATGGTTTGTATAATTTGTGTAACAAACCTATAAGTACAAAATAATTGTATTGTATGGTACAGATAGCCGAGAGGTTAGAAGCGACAACCGCAAAGCTAAAACATATCGCAATACAGGGTTCAATTCCCGTTTTTGGCCACAGATTTTATTTTATTAAATTTTTTAATTAAACAATATCCGGAGCTTCATTTCAGCGCTTTGCCGCCCTCCAGAAAGCGTTCTACCATTACAGACATCGTTGTCCATCACCAGACTCTGAGCTTTAAGGAACTCCTAAGAAGAGGAAATCTAAAAGCTGGATTGGAACCTCGTATTTCCGCTCAGGAAGCCAGAGCGCAGATAACACACCTAACCCTTCCCTGGGTTTTATTTTATTAATCGTGAAATTATAGTAAAATATGTCTGAACCTCGCCTCTGTCCACATCACCAGATTGTTTATTATATCTACAAAGTCAACCTGGAAAAAACTTTTTAGGCCCTTCAAAGTGAGTGAACTTACGCTGTCTGAACTAGGCGCAGGTGTCCTAAACTTTGCACAATACTAACAACAGCGATATTTGCATTGTATCTGTCATAGTTTGTCTCTTTCCTATCATTTTGAATTTTCCTTCGTCATTTGTAACCGATTTTTATAATTACAATGGAAGATTTAAAATTTTTCGCTCAATTTTCGTCCTCGGAATTAGCGGTTGCTTGCAAACAGGTATATGAATGGCAGATAAAAAAAACAGTGGAAAAATATTTTAAACAAAAGTCATGGATCCACATCAACCAGTGCTCCGAGTTTAAGGGAAATAGAATGAACCGTTTTTGAGAATATTCAAAAAAATATTTAAATAAATAAAAAATAATTGATTCAATAATTTGGTACTTTTGGTCGACCGAATTTGACCAAAATCTTATTGTGGTATCATCACCAGTCGGCACTTAAACTGAATATCAAATTTTTAACTTTCTCAATTTTCTGTTTTTTTTTGGGTTATGGTAGTTAAATGCACTCGCAGGCAGTATTGGTATAAACGAATTTTTCGTATTAGGAAGACTTTAAAACGGATATTCCTGGCGATAAGTAAAAATCAATCTAAACTCCTTTACTATTAAACTAAAAAAAGTAAAAAAACTTGTTCCTTTTGCCTTGGACAGTCTGCGAAAAGAGTGATACAAATTAGGTTCAGTAAAATATAAAAAGTACCTAATAATTTGAGAATATTATGTAAAATGGTGGCCCCATTTCAGAGTAGTTACTTGAGAGAGAAAATCGTGGCCGTCTGGTCAGCCATTTGATGTATTCCGTTACCTCTTCTTCTGGGTGAATTACTTTTTAAACGAAGCTTCCTCTCGGCCGGGGCAGCGAGCACGAGACGTACCGCTGGCCATAACATACGGGTCCACAGTAGCCGAATGAAATTACAGCCCTTTTCAACCTTTCTTTCTTCTTTATAATTTTTCCCGCACCAAGCCACCCGTGAGTGGGTTAAATTGCGAGAGAGTGGCAACAAAGGAAGTGAAGCAGCCAGCCAGTGGGTTGGCATTGTGATTAGTTCACACACTGTCCCTGTTACAGACACAAATAATTTTTCAACAGCAGACACCACTTGCACTATAATGGGTTACAATTTAGTTGAATTTGTCCTAAAGTTCATTCAATAACAACCCTAATTTCATTTTACCCCATTTTTTCTTAAAGAGCGGAAATCTCTTTTGTTACAATAATAATCTTCGAATAATTTATCAATAACTACAAATTGAAATTAAACTTTTGTTATATCATAAAAACTTTCTGCGTAGAGTTAAAAAATAAACGGTTTCCATATTTTATCGCTTGCACTTCTATCAGTTTAAATTTATAATTAGCTATTAATTACTACAAGTTAAAACAAAATCTCGAATTACTGGCAGAAGGTTGGCGGTGGAAGAATGATCAGATTGAAATATTATGCTCAAGTTATTCCCGATGAGTATGTTTCCTCTTATTCATATATCTATTTTCAGCTCGCTGAATTAGGTTCAATCATAGAGAGCGTCTGTAATAACTGAATATAAGGAAAATCTTTACACATACACATACTCAAAGAGAGCATTTTTCTCCAGAAGCTCGAGCAAATGAAGCTTGAAATTATACAATTTTTACTTCTCTGGAAAATATATTTTCTTAGTAAAAAGTTAAAAATATATTATAAATTCATCTCTTTAAAAATTAGATTTTAACTGAATGTTGCAAACGTCTTCCTCAGGACAATAGAGTTACTTATTACGGTAAAACAATAAGCTAAGTACTAATGTTAATAATATATTTGATTAATTTCATAAAAATCCAAATGAACGAAAAAGAACACTTTCTTATGGAGGGAATTAGACAATTCGAGTACTTCCTCTTATTGCAGTGAGTAAAGTAAGATGCTGCGAGAGAAAGAAATGGAACCAGGTTTATTCCATTCCAGTTTTATGTTGAGTTCATTTTGCAATGTTGGCAAATACTCGTACATGTCAAGCTTGACGTGAAAGTGATGCGGGTTATCACTCGAATGTGTTGAAGGCGTATGTTTCTATTTTTATTTATTAGAAAGAAAGCCTAACGCCACTTCCTCAGAAGTGCATTTAATCGAATTTTCCGGGTGAAAATCTCGCATTTGAAAATCCTAGGAGTCGTTTCAGAGAAAAAAAAAATCTATTTAGTAAAATGGTACTTTCTGAATTGGTACTTTCTAAAGTAGTACTTTCTAAAATCGTACTTTCTTAAGTGGTACTTTTAAAGTACTCTTTAAAGGCACCTTTTAGAGCGTACCACTTTAGATACGGTCTCAAGTGGTACTTTCTAAGGGCGCTGAACCTAAACTTGGAACCATAGGTTCGCAAAACCCACTACGAATTTTCTTGAGCGAACCTTATCTCTTGCCTTATAATTAACCAAATATTTATCTCATAAAGTAATAAAACAACTTATCTTGCACCGCGAGGGAAGTGCAACGATCGCAAGCATTCTTCTTTTGTTTTGTTTATTAGTTTTCAACGGATTTTTGAGGAATTCTTTGGCTAATGGTTCAGATAATTTGCCCCAACCCATTAACTTCTGAGTCAGATACCATGGCGCAGTGAAATCCTGCTTTTAGAAACAACATAAAGTTTATTCTGAGCTATGAAATTTTGAAACACCTGGGCTTACTTCAATTATAACATTTCAAATAGAAACAGAACAGCTGGGGTCCGTGCTCACTATAAAGTTATACTCCCCTCCCTAATCTGACACTTACACTCAATGTGCTACGCCAACACCTCCTGGAAGTACGAATTAATTTTTGGAAAACGTCCTGAGGTTTGTGACTGCTTATACAGGGTGTCCCAAGCTATATGGATAATGACTTTTTCTCGGAAACTAAGATAGCTAGAAAAAAACTAAAAAATACGTGTTCCCTTAGTTTTTTGTTAGGAATCCAAATTTACTTTGCAAATTTTGTTCGGTGCTTCCAGAAGCGAGATACAGGCACCAACTCCATTTTTTCAAATAGGAAGGTGCTGTTTTTATTTCAGAAATGGATTCCTCTATCTTTTTTAAAGAAAAATTTACTTGAACTGTTTTTTTCTGTGAGCGATATTTTAGAAGTTAGGAATGAAAACATGATTCTTATAAGAAATGCCAAAATGATAATATTAAACGGTTTTTTGATTGAATAAGAAGAAAAGTACTATTTTATTATAAATTTTACTTCTCATTAATATTACAGATTATGCTCGAACTGGCCTCCACCATTAGAGATACATAGACATGCTCTTTCCTGCCAATTGCCCTTACTGCCAAAGAAATAGATTCGAATTTAACCAAGTTACAGGCATCTATTATTCTTTGCTTTAGTTCATCTACAGATGCAATCCTGGCTTGATTCTGATGCACCTAGATTTAGTAAAGCTTTTAGATAAGCAGAAATAAGGAAAGAAAGAAAAAGTTATGAATAATCACCTTGTTTTTCAGGCATCCCCAAAGGAAATAGTCCATAGGTGTCAAATCCGGTGAACGAGGTGGCCATTGAATTGCCCCCCCCCCGTGTCGATATAACACGCCCATCAAATTGCCTATCGAGATATCTCTTTACATGCCTGATGGTGTTATATCGACACGGGGGGCGATTCAGTGGCCATACTCGAAAAACAAGGTGATTATTCATAACTTTTTCTTTCTTTCCTTATTTCTGCTTATCTAAAAGCTTTACTAAATCTAGGTGCATCAGAATCAAGCCAGGATTGCATCTGTAGATGAACTAAAGCAAAGAATAATAGATGTCTGTAACTCGGTTAAAATCGAATCTATTTCTTTGGCAGTAAGGGCAATTGGCAGGAAAGAGCATGTCTATGCATCTCTAATGGTGGAGGCCATTTCGAGCATGATCTGTAATATTAATGAGGAGTAAAATTTATAATAAAATAGTACTTTTCTTCTTTTCAATCAAAATACCGTTATAATATTATCATTTTGACATTTCTTATAAGAATCATGTTTTCATTCATAACTTCTAAAATATCGCTCACAGAAAAAAACCGTTCAAGTAAATTTTTCTTTAAAAAAATAGAGGAATCTGTTTCTGAAATAAAAACCGCACCTTTCTATTTGAAAAAATGAAGTTGGTGCCTGTATCTCGCAACTGGAAGCACCGAAAAAAAAATATAAAGTAAATTTGGATTCCTAACAAAAAACTAAGGGAAAACGTATTTTTTAGTTGTTTTTCTAGCTATCTTAGTTTCCGAGAAAAAGTCGTTATCCATACAGCTTGGGACACCCTGTATATGTAAGAATCAGCGCTAGAAGCAACAACTTAATATTCGTAAAACTTCTCAAGAAAACTGCAAAAAACTTATTAAGGAACTGAAGAGAAAATAGAAACGAATCAATTACAAGGTTAAATTTAAGCAATCGCTCAACTTTGCCACATTATTATGTTCAGCGCTTTAAGCTAAGCTTAAAGAATTATGAAATCATTGTACTTTGAGCGATCTTTGTGATTTGAAAGTGCCAAATTGGCTCGCATATATTTCTTTCATTTAATATTCATAAAAGTGTGTTTTGGGTAACAATTCAAGACATCTATTAAGGCTGCAATTACATTGCGAGCCAAACAATTGTCATTATTCCAGAAATAACAGTTTTTCACTTGATAGCAAATTGCATTAGACGACTATTTTGGACAATAAAGAACTCAAGCTGGTAAAATTTAAAATTAAAATCACAATTTGCTAAAAATAATATTTTTGGGTAAAATCTTTTGAATTGTATTCAGTAAATATTCAGCGCTTATCAGCTCGGAATGGTAACCCTTAAAGGAATAATGTTTGCATTCTACTTTGTATTAGCAATTCAAAATAGTTTATTGAAATTTTCAAATTGGGTGTTGTATTTTAATGAAGATACATTTAGTTCTATCTTTACTATTCACCATTAAATAAATATTTATTAGTCCGCAAATAATGGATGATATACGCTCTGTATAAATTTTCTATCTTCCGTTTGAATACCTCCTAGATTTCTCTAGATCGTCTAGTTTTGACAGTGATTTATCCTCTGATTGTGTCCAGATTAATGTAAAAGATCAGATTACAACGAGGTTCGTAAAATTCACATAGTTTAGGTTACAATAAAGCATTAATATCTTTGCAATCGCAGAAACAGGATATTAAAACCTACCTGATCAGGCCTATAAACACTCTTTTACTCACTGGACAAATAAATATCTGTTTTAACACCTTTTTAAAAGGCGTAAAATTTAAAAACCGCTTTCAAATAAAATTTTGAAAATTAAGGAATAGTTCGGTAGGAATCCTACATAATAGCGGTTCTATAAAATGAATTTAACTTTATTTTTAAAAACTTGTGTAAAATGAAAGTCACCCATAAAAGCAGAGAGTTACAGTCTTTCTGGAATTTATTTTATGATATAAATAAATAACTTACACCTTTATAAATGCTTGTCATGTGCAGCGATTGGAGGAAAAATATTTCTTATTACATCTCGGAGGATAACAAAATGGATTTATAAAATAGATTTCAGGGATTTATTTATTTTTCCGTTCTTTACTTTGATTTATTACTTTCTGTTACCACTTGCGCTAGGATGTATTGTGATCGAGATATAGATTTTTTCTAATGAAAATACTCGTTTGAAGGTCCGCTTGGTTTAAGAATATATTTAATACCCCCTTTTTGGACCTCGGAATCTCAATATGTGTGGGAGGTGGTCGAAAAAATGGACAAGATGAGAGGAGGTGTTTTTTTTTGTAGCGTCGAGAATGAATGGATAAATATGTTCTCGAAAACAACATTAAGGATACACTTCAAACTCCGTAAACTTATTGTCCATGTAGATCTATAAATTCTGTCCACAATATTTATCTAGAAAATTTGACTACGAATACTTTAAGGCAAGGATTGTGCCTAGAGTCATTATATTAGAATTTGTGGTCTTAAAACTTCTGTCACTTAACAAAATACTGACCGCAATTTAACAAGTAGCTAAAATTTCGAGTTTTAACAAAAATGACAAAACGAAAAGAAATGGATGACCCAAATTAAAATTGAACTAACTAAATGTCTGAACTCATCAGTTTTCCTTAAAATATTGTTTTTGAAAGTTGTTTTAAGAAAATGTTTCCGGGAGAGAGGCAATTAGAACTTAGAACAATTAGAGAGTCATTTTTGAATTCTACAGTTTACTATCCATTCATTCTAACTTCAAATTAAATATTTGGCCAAAATTCGGAACATCTAGACTATCCAAAGGAAAATTTATCACTTTTAATATGTGAATTGGAGTTGGAGGAAGTCTTTTAAGCATTTCCGCCTAGTTTGTTTGTTGTTCGGTTCGTCAGTTCCGTAGCTGTAAGTTTACCACTCGTAATGTAACTGTAGGATGTACACCCTTTATTACTTTAAACATTAAAGTCGATCTTTATTTCAAAAACTTTTCTTTGCAAAAACTAACATTTAATTATTTAAATAAAAGAAAACGGTGAATAATGGGATAGTAACGAGGAAGGTAAAGCTTTGAAAAAGTGTAATTTAACTTTACGGATTACAAAATACCCATAATTATTTGTGAAAAATAAAAACTAATGAATAAAATATCTATTATTTTAAAAAAACTGTTCAGTAAGTTACCCATTCTTTTGAATGACAATATAATCCGGCGACAACGATCCTCCCAGTTGTTACGCTCAAGTGTTAAATCTAAATGTGATTCCAACGTCAAGTTGAAAACTGAGTTAAGAAAAGCTAGGAAATTTAACGTTATGGGGTCCAATTCAAAGTAATTGTTTTAAAGCAAGTTTGCAGTCGTAAAGTTGGCCGTTTTTGTAATAACCGCCTGGCAATAAAAAGTCATAAAAGCAATTCATTCACAATTGCTACTGTTTTTTTTTTTTAATGCATCTGAGTTTCTACTATCGGGAATCTTCTTGCACACTTCTATCCACGACTCCATTTTGATTACAATAACTAGCATATTTGTCCAATGGTAATTATCAACAGTTCTAGGTACTTTTGACTAATTTCTATGATACGGTTTTAGTGTTAATACTAATTAAACTTTAAGCAGAATTTTTATGCGATAACCAAAATGTGTCCCGTAAAGAAGAAAAAGTCACCTAAAAATTTTGTTTTCACATTCATTTAGATTTCGGCTGAACATATGATAAATAATTGGCATGAATATTAATATTACAACAAAATGGCGTAATTGAATGCCGACTTTATAATTATCATATTCAGAAAAAGAACAATATTAATATTATTATTAACACAAGAAGATTCAGGTTCTGTATCCTTGGGATTTCTTACAATGATCTGCTTGCATTCCTCCTGCTATTGCAGAGCGCTTATCGCAGATGTTCAGCTGACCCTCTGTTTAAACAGAAAAGGCCCGTCTTACTGGGGTACCCGATGTAGCAGTTCCCAGGGCCAATTATCCCTTGCTGGCTAACTTTTCTTCTATTGTATCTTCTTATACTCTGATATTTCACTGGGAAATTAGTTAATTTTAACGTCAACACGCAACTGGTCTTCATACTTTGTTGAAGAATCATTAGTTAGTACTTTCAAAATGGAATCAGTTTTATCGCTGTAACATTCTCTTCCAACTGTTCGGGAAAGTTTAACATCGCAACTGTCTACGTAAACATTTTTTCTCGATTTTAAAAATTACGATTTAGTTAAGAATTCTTTTAAGTTTGATTTAAACTGAAAGTGAAGTTGAAGTAAGTAGTAATAAGTGAAGAAATCGCCTACTTTTTCAGGCGGGGTTTACCGTTCAACTACTATTTAGGTGCCATAGACGGAAGTCGAAAGCACATACTTTACCAGGTAATAAGTAAATATGTTTGGTTGCCACGAACAGTGCCACTATGAAGGTCGAGTAGAATAATTTTAAATTTAGAGTCAAGCCTAAATCTCCAAGAATTTGCACCAAATTTGCTGGAAAGTTGTTACAAATGGAAATATTATATTTTTGCAGAAAGCTCTTACTGAGTTGTGACATCATTTAATAACAATACACCACTGCAATGTTGCAATAAGTAGGTCCTCTTACGATTTTATAATTTTTAACAATACTTTAAATGCAGATGGTAGATGAAGAGGCACTCTGCAGACTGGTGTCCCATTCGTTTTTATTAGAAACTTCGATGGTCAATACGCCTATAGCATTTAGCCTATAGGCCTTCTCAATGGTCCTTCTCATTGCCTACGTCGCCCCGCTTACTTGACTGAGTCAGTGAGCTGCAAAAGGCTCCTAGGAAGAACACATCTAAGAATAGGCAGCTAGACTCAAACCTGGGATCTCAGCGTGGGAACCCAATATGCTAAACCATTTAGCTAATTCTTTCCTTAACTTTATTTATTATTTTATTATTATAAATTACATTTTATTAAAGAGCAACATATTTTTTGTTTCAGTAATATTTAAAGAAAAGCAGATATACGTAAATAAATATCTTAATACTTAATACAAATTCAGTACAAGGGCCCACTACTTGTTAGTAAACACAAAGCGACCTCAAGAGCAACCTTGACCATCTGTTCATCATCGTGCCGTCGAGTCGCCACTTTCACCTAGCAATGTCAACAGTCAAGACGATATAAGTTTCGTATTTGTTTTGCTCATATGACGCGACCTTTCTATTTACTTTTCTGTTATTGTCTTAAAAGCAAGAACTGTAATCGTACAGATTTACTAAATTGCACTTTCACAGTAATCACTTAGCCAATGAACTTGAAGAACCCATGTTTCTGGGGATGAGATCATAATATTTTCAAATCAAAATACCGTTTTTTAGCTCTCCCTTTATGAATCAGGAGTGCGGTTTTAAATGCTTCATTTCATATGGATGTTTACTTGGAAATAGCTGCTGCAATGATTATTATTTGAACTTCGAACTTAAAAGCCCATCATCACTTTTATTTGCGACATTTTTACTAAATAAATTCTTTAGATTGTGAAAAGCTGCAAAATTCAGTTTCTCTGGGATGAGTAGCATTGTGATAGTAGTTTGTCCATAACTTAATCTGTTTACCAGCTGCTGATTTTTCCAACCTTTTTCCCTGCATTCTCTATCCTTCCCGTTCTAAAGTTTCTTTTATGTAATGATGATTGTTGTGTAATTATAGATTGAAACTTCATGCTTGTATTTATTGCATATATTTATAATGAAGTTTATTTATCCAACTACCTATCTCAATCTGTTTCAGAATGATTCAGTAATACAAACTGTCATTGCTTTCTTTGCTAAATTCGCTATTATGAGGAGATCGATTAACCAAAGTAGGGACTTACTTCGAAAAGATTGTATCAAAAACCATCCAATATACTGATCCCACAAATAAAGAATAACGAGATCTTCAATCCCTTGAGCATTTCTGTCCACAGGAAGTCAGCTTATGAACTTATTTTGCATTAAGCTGACCAATGACATACGAGGGTCGTTTGAAAAGTCCGTGCAAAGTCAGAGAAATAGCACTACTGGCGCGTATCGAGGTTATGTTTAGTTAGTAGCATCTCTTGGAAGAACACACACCAAGTTTCAGCCAGATCGGTCTATTTCTTTGTGTTTGGCATTCGTTTGAATCGAGGAAGTCGAGTGATTTTCAAATCGTGTGAAGTGTTGCAAGGACGGTTTGCAGCTGTTCCAGAAGAATTCGCAGGACTTTAAGCGTCGTTTCGTCACTGTGGATGAAACATGGATACATCACTACACTCCTGAGACCAAAGAACAATCTAAACAATGGGTTACCAAAGGGGAATCTGCGCCAAAAAAGGCGAAGACCGTTCCTTCGGCCGGAAAGATTATGGCGACTGTCTTTTGGGATTCGCAAGGAATAATCCTCATCGACTATCTGAAAAAGGGTAAAACTATTACAGGTGCATATTATTCATCGTTATTGGACCGTTTGAAAACCAAGCTGCAAGAAAAACGCCCACGATTGGCCCACAAAAAAGTCCTTTTCCATCACGACAACGCACCAGCTCACACCTCAGCAGTTGTGGTCGCAAAATTAATGGAAATAGGGTTCCAACTCGTTTCACATCCCCCCTATTCTCTAGACTTGGCTCCCTCGGACTACTATTTGTTCCCCAATATGAAGAAATGGCTGGCCGGAAAAAGATTTTATTCAAACGAGGAGGTGATTGCAGAAACGAATGGCTATTTTTCAGACTTGGACAAATCCTATTATTCGGAAGGGATCAACAAACTAGAGCAGCGTTGGACGAAGTGTATAAGCCTAAAAGGAGACTATGTTGAAAAATAAAAAAGGTTTACCCCAAAAAATTAAGTAGTTTTTATTTTTGCACGGACTTTTCAAACGACCCTCGTACTGAAGATGGATGAAAAAAATACAATTCCTAAATATAAAAGATGGTGATATAAAACTTTTATTAATTGATTATTATTACTAATGAAAAATAAAGAAAGTTTGAAAAGAGGAACAGATACAGCACTTATTGGCCAGTCAGCTTTTTAATAATAATAAATTTGCATTTTATTGGCTAAATTACGGTGTTAGAAAGCGGACTTAATTTGGTATTTAATATACTTTGGGAAAGCGACAATCCGTGAATGATCTTTAGGCCAATTTTGTTGTTTGAAATAGAAAGAATCAAGATCTTGGCCTGTTACTTTTACTTTCAGAACTGGAAGTAAGCTAAATTAGCTTTTTGTTTGCGTTCAGTTTTATATTAATATCATGTTTAATTAATTTAATTTCTGACTGAAATAAAATATGATTGTTTCAGATCAAAACAAATTAGATAAGTAATTTGCAATAACTTCTCCAGAAAATGAGATTTTCTAATTTTTTGTTATTCTTCATATTTTGAACTCTTATTTGAGGTCTTCATAATCCACTTCTATATTTACCCAAAGTTTCAGTGAGGATATGTACCCTGTTCAGTAGTTCATATGATTCTACCAGGTTGGGCCAGAAACCTTCGGCGGTAACTTACAAATTGGTTCATGTGATGCTAAGTGAAGAGAGTCTGTTTTATGTAACGGTACTCCTACATTAGGTGGCAGCTGAAGCGGCCATTAACGATATCACTTAAATAGAGTTTTGTTTTGTACATTCCGTTAGTGCCTGTTCTGTAATTTTTTGAGCTAGGATTGAAATGTATGTTTAATCTCTTTTATTTTTACTTCTCTTCGTAAGAAACGAAGTGTTGTAATTTCGCAGATTTTTTATTTTGAGCTATTTCCCAGAAATATCGATGTTTCCATCCCTTGGGTCGGAAAAAGTGGATTTTCACACTTTGGTTGTGTGTGCTGAGCCGTCTATCCACCTTAACACGAACTTAAATCGACTAAAACAATTTCAGTGTGACGTACTGTAGAAAAACTGTACTGTGTTAGTAAAATTAAATATGACTCAAGTAAGCATAGTTTGAAGATAACTATTGAACTCGCCACGTAAAAATAGTGTTTAGAGATAGTGGTGTGAGTGACCACCGCAGACTATTTTGTTGCTTCCTGAAGTTCATGCCTTACTCGTGTTTTCCATGACTCTAGTCTGCAATGGCAAGATTCGTCCTGCAATGGCGCTTAATTACTTACTTTAGACAGTAGATTTATTAAAATTTACGTTATTATTAGTACAAGCTACAGCTGATGTATAGTTGTAACGAAAACGTAAACTTTACATAAGAATTAGAGCAATGATCGGTTATAGAATTGCAGCAAGTGAAAGTAATTTGTGTTCGAAGATGGCGAACAATTCTATATTTAATAGTTTATTAACATTCGCTCCAGCATCGGAGAATATCTGCGTATGTGCGCCAGGCTCTTGCTTTGTGCTCAGAACATTACTAACTTAAATAAAGCACTAGATTATAGTAGTTTTTTTTTTTTTTTAGAAATTTTGGTGTTGTTATACTAACCACCAATAGGCTGTCAGGTTCTTAAATCATAAAATGTTTTAAGGAGGTTTCAGGCCTTATTGTTATTTATGCACATAATTAGTTTGAATCCCCACCGAATACTTCCATTAATAATTGAATTATTAATAAATTGAAGTAAACAAAGTTAAATAAAATCACTTAGTGAATAACCATCGAATAATAACCAAATTGGATGAATCAATAGTAACCTTATGAAATTGGCCACAACATGATGCGGTGGTATCCCTCTTCTAGGTCTAAGCTCTTTAGAAGAGGTCTCAAGATCGAATTGTGTTTAATCTTCTGAACACTGCGTCACTGTCCTGGTCATTATCATCCGCCTCTAAACATACCTAGCTCCTAAAAATTCAGGAACTACTGCACAAATTGATGTGAGCCAAGGTAGTTAAAAAAAATCGTATTATTCTCTCTTATTTTGTGTCAACTTTCAAAAAAATGGGCATTTATTCCAGGTAAATGGCGATAATATTACAGAATCACTTGGAGAATGGAGCTCGCATTATGTAGTACAGTGAGTGTTCAGATCCAAAAATTAGATCACCAGAATGCGGATATATCGAAGAAGTGATCTGAAGTGAACGTTTATCGTCGGCCCGACTGGGACTAGCTCAGTGCACGGTTATTATATAAACTGAATATTGTAGACTGTCCACGCTGAGGTAGATTTGATTGCCTTATTAACTGATTAACCTGATCTATATTTTGTAGATAATGCTACAATAGAAGTAAACTTTCAGTGATTTAGAAAGGTTAGACAGGTTTTATTTCATTAGTGGAGATTTTGACGTTATTTAAAGTTTCTTACTTTCTGGCTTAAGGCATTTCGAAATGGTTCTTAGTACTATGTTGTCAATTGAATAATGAAAATTATGTGACAATGTAGGTTATTGTTTATAATTTCCCCACATTAAATCAACAGCCAATCAATTGGCACCATTCCAATGGTTTTAACCAATCAGTGTGCGTACTTCGACGATAAATTATCGCCACAATAAAGTATCGTCCAGCATCCCACTAATCAGCTGACAATATAGAGACGTTATAGTACTATTAATGTATCAACTGATGTATGTATTTCATTGCTGGACATTTAGTGGTAAACTATGTTAATTACTCAATAAAATAAAATAAGATAAAAAGCATAATTATTAACTTAATTAATAACTTTGAAAAGTATTGATTTGTTATACTTATCCATTTTCTTAAATGAGATACATCTTACATTTCTTACATTCGTTGCAATGTTGTAGAAACCAGATGGACTACCAAAATTACAGGACAAATTATCAGCACTCTTGGTATTATCATCGATAATTAATACCTTTACTAGCAAAAGTTTGTAGATTTTAATATAATTATTAATTAACCCAAATAGCAAAGGAAAGTCAACTGGTTTATGATTTGTGAAATTAGCCGGGTTCAACTAGATTAGGAATCAAAAAAAGTGCTTGAATTGCTCGTGAAGCTAGCTAAGAGAATGGGTTTAATTCATTATATCTTTCTGACATAACGGAAGGAACCAAAAGAGCTTAATAAAGTGACATCATATTACATTCGCATATCCACCATTGCATTCGACAGAAGTATTTCTGTAATACTTATTCACGCTGCCATGCCAAACAAATGAAGGATTATAGTTTGAAGCAACCACCAATGAGTTACAATTTATGGAAGAGAACTTGAAAAACTTGTAAGAAATTGGAAGTCTTCTGCGATTACATTCGCTGCCTGCCACTGAAGTGGAGTCAAGATGTCGTTCAGTCTGCAATACTTACAGTCGTACAGTCGTATCTCTGAGTTCATACTTTCTCTTTTTCAGTTTTTACATTCCTTTATCATGTTCTTATCATACTACATGTGTAGCTCATGATATTATCTCCAGATAAATTTAGTATTTTACATTTAGAAAGTCAAACATCAAGGACATAATAATGGTACAGAGATGTAAATAAAACCAACAATTTAAAGAAATACCGTCCCAAATAAAGCTCTTATATCTTTTATAAAATGGCTTTTAGAGTTTTACAATTTTGTTTTTTGTACCTTTTTGCCTAGATAATTCGATTAAGGGCAATTTTGGGCGAGAGAGATGATTGGGACGCCTCCTAAAGTGCTATTCCAGTGTAATGTGTAGATTTATCACCGACTAAATATTAATAAGACGTGAATAAATAACCTAAATTCCAAATTTTAAGAAAATTGAATGACCGGAAGTGTAATAGATTTTTGAAATTTTATTTGAAAATGTTAAATTTAAATATTGTTGATGTCTACTTTTTGGTACAAAGTTTAGTTTCAAGTCAATTTAATCCTATATTCTGTCTTGAGAGTGATTACACTAAATTTATTCCTATTGAAGCATCATCATCTTCCTTTCTGATAACTGTTATGATTATGTTTAAATCATTATATTATTTACAGTTTTAGCAGATTCTGGTACTGTACAATTGCTTCCATTCTTCTAAGTAAAAGGAAGGGGCAGTAGATAAAAGAAAATGATAAGTGGTTGGTACTTGTTTGGCCTCCGCATCAGAGATTGGGAATTACGGACACAAATAGAAGCTCTCAACCCTTGTGCAATGCCGTTTTTACCTTAGATAGAGGTTCAGACCTCAGTACGAGCATGATTTCATTTTGCACAGAATTCAAAGCTCTTTTCTTCCTTGTAAAAGCTCTTGCGTCCCTAGTTAACTAGGCAATGCGTACCTGAAGCGGTGCAAGATTTTAAAATGCGCAGAATACTCTGTAATCTCAAGCCCCAGAAATTGCACAAAAAGTCGCTAGCAGTGACGTTGTAAACTTTTGGTTGTTTTTTGCCCTGCGTTCGACGTGTATACACGTCATTGTCTGATTTTAATTCCGCACACTGTGGGTTTTTTTTTTAAAAACTAAATTCCACGCTTAACTGGTTAATTCTGTGGTCAACAAAGAAAAGAATAACAGCACAGAATAATGTTTCAAAATTTTGTACATTATCAAAACAAAACAACAGTTACAACTACATATCTACAACATTGGTTTTTAACTACTTAATTCTGAATCAAACAGATTTAGTCAGATTAGAAATATTCGTTATTAGAATTACTGATTCACACTTAATTAAATAAATATATGGTAATTTAATTCTATTAAAATTCTCTTTTAAATTCTGACCTGAAATAGATCTAATTTTAATATGTAAATATTTGTACGAAATAAAACATGAATAATAATTTCATTAAAAAGTGTAATTTACGCATCAGTGATCAAATCAAAGTAAAATATTTCTTAAAATATTTTCTATTTATGGAGAAATATATTTCTTTAGTTATCAAGGTTTCTATTCTAATTGAAATTCTTACCAAGTGCTGGCATTCCAATTTGAACAGCTAGGAGGATGTGCGTGCAGAACTAGAAAAAATCTGAAATATTTTTTCCGTAATACTGAGCTTCATTTTGAGGTCATCAACTTGTTATGGATACTGTCCGTCACGTTTTTGCTTATATGGAGATTTGTTTGTAACTATATCAACTATCCAGAAATAGCCTGATGACTGAAGACAATTGAACAGAAATGTCCATGGATTTTTTTTTGTTTGTTCATGGTTGCACCATTTGGCGTCGATACTGAGGATTTGTTGCTATGGCATTGATAACATGAAATTTTGTAGAAATTATTGTTGGCAACAAGGCAATAAAAGATTATTTATTTTTATAAACGATAATTTGGTTTGAATATTTCTCTTTTTATTCTGAATAAATTAGTCTTAATTATGATTCTTTTATTCTTTTGGAATCGTTTTGACATGTTCAACTGGTTTGGCACATTTTGCCACTTTCAGTTCAAATTCCAGAAATAGTTATATTCATTATAAACAAAATTGTTTTAAATATTTCATTATTTTACACAAAAACATAAATATGTATATATTTAATCTTAATTTACAGAACTTTTCAAATTACGACAGTAGAAATTAAATAACAAAGATATGTGATCATTCGCTCGTTGATCCTTATGTAAGTTCAATTCAAAATAAAAAGAAAAATTACCGATAAAAATAATTATACTATACCTAAATAAAAAATATAATATTTTATTTTTGTGTGTTAGCAGTGGTGAACATCTGTTACAAATAATCATAAAAACGATTGAAATAATTGATGTTATTTTAGAGAATCAGATTCACCCATCACTCGGAATTATGACCATTGATTACGTCAAAGAAAATTACGTCACTGAAGTTTAAAAATTCAAATTAATAAACTAAGCCCGCATGTGAATGCAATATTTAGAGGAAATCGTAGAAGACACATCCGGGAATAGCTAAGTAACGTGGTTTAAGCGCCTCATTTATTCTCCTTGTATAATAATTAAGGCCGAACTTTCTATGGAAAGAGTATTTCAGAGGGAAGCTATTCACCCCCTTCTCCTGGAAATGCACCCAACAGAATTTTCGTGGAAATATTTTTTATACAAAAAAAGTTAAATAGTTTCTAATTTACAATAAATATACCTAGTTCAAGGGAAATCCCAGCAGCCATTTACTAAATATAAAAATAAATAATATGAAATATTGACACTGCCGGTTAAGAGTCTATGTTTCGGTCAGGTCACCTGGTTAAGATTTTGCGTTTTGGAGATATTCAAGACACATTAGACCAGGGGTCGGCAACCTATTTTAAGCAGAGAGCCATTTCTTCTCAAATAATTTTAATAAATCTTACCAAGAGCCGCAAGGATGATAGTGTAAAAACCTCTGTAGATCATTTGTATTCACAAATTATTATTTTATGATATTTAGTAATATTTAAATGTTTTATATATTTATTTTCACATATTGCAAAGTAAATAAACAAATAATTAACAACTAAACCTGTGTTTGAATGAAAATGGCGGCAGTCCTATATATTACGTACTGTATTTTAATGTAATTCTATTCAATTTCAAACCTATCTCATTTAAAATTCTTTTTGAAAAAATATCTTTACTTTAATAAATGAAATTTTCATTTGTTTCAATAAAATTGAAATATATAATTTATTTCGGACAGGCTGAAGAGCCACAAAATTTGGATAAAAGAGCCGCATGCGGCTCGCGAACCACGGGTTGCCGACCCCTGCACTAGACCATCTAAAAACCAATATTTCTAACTGTGGGGACCTCGAAAGTAATATTTCCATTAAAAACATAATTTCCAAAATTTGGCTTCATCGAAATACTTTTCTTACCAGATCAGTGAAAATACCAAAGAAGAATGATTAAGTATGGGTGAAGATAAAACTGCAAGGAAACCATAATGGAGTTTGACAATTTAACTGCGGAGTGAAACGGGCAAATATTTGGTCCACTAACTCAAACCAAATTAATCACTCAATTTCAAATACTGTTTAAATTACTTTTCGTATTTTAGTGATTCCTTATCTAATGTAAATAATAATAATAAATTTAGAAAATAAATAGAATATAGTAATATAAAATTAATAAATCATCAATTTTTTTCCAAATTAATTTTATGTACATTTTATTAAATTAAAGTTTATAAAAGTTAAAAAAAAACATAAATAAGATAGATCTACTCAAGACGACACGATATATATTACAACTAGCCTTTGTCTCTTTATTTTCACTTTTGAAACAAAAAGCTGCAGTCAACACAATGTTCCTCACGAGGACGATAAGTTCCTTAAGAGAAAAGTAAGCAAACCGAATCTGGGAGCAGGTCGTTTGGTGGTGGTTGGCTTGGTGGTTGTGGTTGTTGTTGTGGTGGTGTTTTTACCAGCTTTAAGTTCAAATTGTAAAGCAAATTGGCCAAAATTTGGTATATGATAACCAGATAATGTTGGTACAGATTTTGAATAGTGTGGTGTTTGGTAATGGTGAAGACCATGCAGTCCATGGTAATGGTCAAAACCAAATGTTTCTTGGTGAACTTTAAAGGCTTCGCCAGAGTTGTAATGTTCTAATGGTACTGGATAATGTACTGGATACGGTATTGGTTTCACTACTGGATATGGTATCGGTTTTTCCACAGGTACCGGATACGGTTGTGGTACTGAGACTGGATATGGTGCTTTCACTGGTACTGGGTATGGTACAGGTTTTTCAACGGCCACATGTTTCTCCACGGGTACTGGCACTGGGTAGGGTACAGCTTTCTCTACGGCCACGGGTTTCTCCACTGGTACTGGCAGTGGGTATGGTAATGGTAATTGATGACTATTCGCAGCATCGTGTCCAGCTTCATTTTCGTAATTTAACGTATGAGGTAGATAGTAATTATGGGCAGCTTCAGAAAAACCTTTATCTAAAGGTAATGGCACAGCAAATTGTAGTTTAGTGGTAAATGGAATTTGGTTAGCGGTAGGTTCTGGATTAGCCACTGGAGGCGCCTGAGAGGCATGCTGAGTAAATGTTACCTTACTGTCGTAAGCGTATGGTAAATGTTCCTCTTTCACTGCATTATATCCTTTGAGGGCCAGTTTACTGTAAAGGTCTTCGATAATTTGCGCTGTCTGCTGTTGAGTCAAATGGGTTTGGATATCGTAAGCACCTGCTTCTAAATTGTTTGACAATGCATGGCCTTGAAAATCTTCAAAGTACTGTTGTTCATCTAAGCCGGTATAGTCGCTTTTTTCTTGGCCATCAGAGTTAGTAACTGGAGGACCGCCGAAACATGTACCAACTAGAAGCGAACACAACACTAACACTGAACTGGACTCCATCCCGCTCCAAGTCTCAATACCAACTGACACTCTCACTTGCAAACACGCCCGCTATATATGTATATCTATATATATAACTACATTATATTGACTAAGTTCTTGTAATTCATTTTATTCTCAATATAATAACAATCAATGCATGATTAATTTTGATCAAATAATAGTTAAGATGTGCAATAACAGATATTTTATTGCTAACTCTGCTTTAGCTAAAATGAGTTAAATTACCCATTGTATACTTTATTTCTAGTAAAAGGGTCCCTCAAGAAACCGGTTCATTTAGAAAGCTTAGGAACGTTACAGTCCAGTTACCCTTCTCTCTGCTCAAATCTTTTCACCTACATTCATACCTTGAAGTATCCATGTCTTTATAATAACTTTATAAGAGACGAAGGAAGGGGTTAGCTCAATTAGCGCTGAATTCTAACGCGGAGATCGCAGGTTCGAATCCAGCTGCTGGTTCTTATATTTTTTTCTTCCTCTTGTCAGTAACGAGAGGACACTGTCTGGCGGCCAGAAAATAGCTCCGGGCGCCTATAACCTTTGATGCCATTAAGAGAAAAATTTAAAACAAAAAAGATCTTATACGGGCATCAGGGACATCTCTTGTTAAAAAAATTATTCACCTCCTGCTCCCTCCCAAAATCTTCAACATGATAATGCTCTTAGGTACCTCTGTTACTTCTTGTCCACCAAAGCGTATTAATTTACCACCTGCGATGCGTGTACTTTGTACACAAACTGAATGCGAGTGGCTCGTCATTAGATTGGGCTATGAAGTGGCTTGAACTTATAAGACTTTTCAATCAAAATTTTCCAGAAAATTAAACAGAATTTTGTTTAAACAAATCCAAAATAAATGTAAACTTAATTGTTCAATTTATTTCTAAATTATGAACAGTTACAGGATTTACCGAGAAAATAAATTGCAAAAACCTGGTCAACTTAGGTACTTGGTTTCTATGATATTTCGGCAGAGATTCTAGGTGAGTGCTAAAACAGAATATAATATAAAGGAAGTGCCATTGCGTGCTTCATACATCATCCCGTAATCAGGCGGAAATTGAAGAAAGCACATTGTGACTGCAGTCGTCACGAAGGTAATTTAAGACAAATTAAGGAAAGAAAAGTATTACATTTCACAATATATATAGGTAGGTATATACTTTTTTTTTGTAACAATTTATTTTAACCTTCATGTGCCAGTAATTTTTATTACCTACTTTTTTGATATTTCATTACGGCAGTAATGGTCTTGTCTGAAATAAAATCAGCTGTTCTTCTTTTTTTAAATAATCTTTATTAATCTAATTTTAAAATACAGTGTTTGAAAACAAACTATAGCCATAAAATCAGCTGTTCTTCTTTTTTTAAATAATCTTTATTAATCTAATTTTAAAATACAGTGTTTGAAAACAAACTATAGCCATAAAATCAGCTGTTCTTCTTTTTTTAAATAATCTTTATTAATCTAATTTTAAAATAAAGTGTTTGAAAACAAACTATAGCCATAAAATCAGCTGTTCTTCTTTTTTTAAATAATCTTTATTAATCTAATTTTAAAATACAGTGTTTGAAAACAAACTATAGCCATAAAATCAGCTGTTCTTCTTTTTTTAAATAATCTTTATTAATCTAATTTTAAAATACAGTGTTTGAAAATTTGGATGGAATGCTCCTTAGTTCGTTCTAGAGAGCCATTTCGGAACAATTTAATGTTCCGGCACCAGTGTGATTAAAAGTATTGATCAAATACTATAAAGTTTGATAAAGGTGATTAACCGGCAGTCCAGTCCACTGATAATAGATTTTACAGTTAATTTATGAAACGTTATTTAATATTATGAAACATTACAATGATGAAAAAAAGGATATGCATGGCTATTATTAGTCTAGGAGCAGGTGTTGGTAAATTGTCGGCTAATTTAAGACAATAGATCGAATCAGACAACAGTGTTAGTTAATTTACTCACAATAATATAGAATGACAAAACTATGAAAAATGAAACACGAAAATAAATAAAGAAAATTAATTTACAAAATAATAACGGCATTTTTCTTTTAATTAAATATAATACTGAGAAATTACGAAATGAAGCGAAAAAAGAAATTGAGAGAAATGAGAAAGTGCAAAAGAAATTATTTGCAAATGATGTCCACTGGCAATAAGAATATAATTTGCTGAATAATTAAAATTATACCTAAACTCTGCTTTCGGAAGGGATTAGCTCGATGGTTAGAGCACTGGAGTCTCAGATGGAGATTCCGGGTTAGAATCCAGTAACTGGGTCTTAGATATTCTCCTACTCTGGCTGAAGGACCTCAAACATGACCTCCGAAATTCTGATATTAGTTGATGGCGCCTCAAGAGAATTCACATTGAGTGGAATAGGGCAAGGTTATTTGAGAAGGCTCAGGTCCAGTTATAAGTTGCGTATTTCACTTTTTCATGTAATCAAAATGCTGAAGAGACTTGGTCGGTGGTTCTCACGCGATTTAGCGCACCCTGGTACTCTGCCATCATCTGCTGATGATCATTCCCAGTTATTAATTACTCTTCACCTCCTTTCGCTCATAGTTCTTTTTTCTTATTGCTATGTAAGAATCCTTTTTTATTTCCTCATTTTTTCTTCATAAGAGAAAATGGAAAGGATCTCCACAAGAGCTTTATTAGGATGGACTCATGATTGAGTGGATTTGGTGATCCTAGATGATCAGATCCCATTCCATGCAATAACTCTGAATCCACTCATACCTAAATCGCCAATTTTTACTGTATTACTGGCTACCAACAATTGACACTCACATTACAATTTGTTAAAATACAGAGAAGTGCCCACTTTTGAAATATTTGAATCCCTTCAGCTGTTTTAAATCGCAATTAAAGCACTTTAACACTTTTTCATCTTTTTCTTGTACATTTGAATTGGTGCCAGATTATTTTTGAACATATTACTAAACAGTCTCTTAGTTTTTCACTATCGCAAATTTTCTTAACTTGTCACTAAAATGTTTTATTGATGGCACTGTGTAGAATAGTTTTTTCATTGCCTTCAATATCCGCTATTCCACCGAGAACGTACTGAACTGGGGAGTTCTGGCTCGACATAAACTTGACTGTCCATCACTTCCTACAAATATTCTTGATATATTTGCATTCGACAGTTTTTCCTAGAGGCCATCTAATTGTGATCTGCTAAAATATTTAATTTACAGGGCAAATTCTATTTCTTACGGTCGTGTAGTAAATCAGTCTTTACAAAATGATTACATGGTTCAAAAAAGTACTTCTTTGAATAACGAACTTGCTTACCACACGAAAATTGATTTTGCGTTTAAATTTAGATTACTTCAATACAAATACATACATTCCTTCCGGTCCACGACCTTAAAGTTCCCTATGTCAATAAAGTAATCCATATCCGATTCCAAAATTTCTATCTTAATCTGGAAGATCAGACAAAGCCTCACACCCAATCTTTATCCACATACTCCCATCCTGATAATCCTACAGGTCGACGTTGGCTCCGCGATCTTCTCGCTTCCCATTTTCTTCCTTCTACCTGGAGTGTACCTCTCTTATCACTTCCTCCCGGTTGTCGCGCTCAGCTACCTCGGTGACACATCCCGTAATACATGTTCTAAAAACATGAATAATGTGTATAAACACATTTCTAAATCCATACAGTTTGCAGTAGCTAATAAACAATAAATAAATAAAAGTCAAGTTTTTACACAAATCGTTAAATTGGCCTAATCAGTTATTTGTAGAGTTTTAAATTATTTATTTAAACAAAAGCAGCAAAAATATAAGTTAATCTTTTGGGAAAATTAACCGTTAATTTTTACAAATTGATTAACTTTTTATGTAAAATACTTTGAACTTTTTCTCTCACTTATTAAACATTAATTTAATTTTTTCAACTTATAATTATTTATTTGGACGAGACATTTCAATCTGAAAGTATCATTTGTATCAGTTTCAGCGTTACCATGGTAACCGTTGTATATTTCAGGGTATCTTACAATTTCAAATATAGACAAATTTTTACTTATTTTAATTTCTGACCGAAGGAGAACAATTGTGAATAACCAGTGCGGAACTGTTTTCTTACCACTGTAACTCACCTTCACAGTACTCACCTTCGGCAGTAATTATTCTTTATACTGCAGACCATGTCTTACGAGTAATATTGTTATTGTGATCAATAAAAAAAACGTTGACCTGAACGTCTAACTCCAGTTCCAAATAACACTATCTTCTTCAAAATGTTTTAATAATTTGTAGGAATTTTTAACACTATCGCCGCCATTGAAGCTAACTCAATGAAGTAAAGTTTGAGATTCTTCAATTCTATTCAGACTTTTCCTTGCTGACTTGAGTTTTATGTCTCTACCCATTTCTTTCTTCTTCTTCATTATCATCAGCGAGTCGTTCACCACCAGTTTGGCTGTCTACTTCTTCTCCTTCGTTGACCTCATAATCTTCCAACTGTAATGACGCCTTTAATGTAGCAGCTAAATTTCTTTTCTCTTTTTTTGCCAGTCTGCTTACATCCGTGTAATTTTAGATGCTCTTTTAAGTTTCAGAAACTCTTAGATTTTCTATTAATTCCAATATTCTTATTTTCAACTTTAATCAAAAAGAGATTCTATTAATTACAAACACAAGTACAAATCTATCTGACTTATTGTGAAAAAGATTCTACAATGTTCCCGAACCTCAAAAATGATTTGGGATGCTTAAATAACTACAAACAAAACAGTAGCAAAAATATAATCTCAGAACATTTCTTTACGTACAAAGAACATTTATTTACGTACAAACTTAATGAATTACAGTTTACCTCTAAAATACAACCTAATCATCACTTTAAATTCCCTTTAATCCAGAAGTTACTACAAATTAAATCAAAGAACTTTAATTAATAAACTCAACCTTTAGAACACAACAAAAAATATCTTAGAACGCTTTAGGTACTTCTATTTTAGTTCGTACATATGCTTTTAATTGCCCTCTAGCGGTAGCCAGAAAAACCAGTGCCTCTCAGGTTTTTGATCGTGAGATATTTATTGGAAATAAAGAATGAATAAAAATAAAAGGGAAATGAACAGCTTTCTGGACCAATTAAATTTAATCACGGATCACGGCTACTGTGTGAGCTCTTTCAAGAATTAAAACTGCCCGACATCTACATCGGTTATTATGTAATGTATCCTTCCAAGGGTCCAGGAATTTGTGCCATTGCTGACCTAGTGGCCATCCAAGTTTCCATTATCGATCCCAATAGCATTCACAAAATTAAAAACAATTTTTCTTCAAAAGTATGCACTGTAAACCATACAGAACTTATTACAAAAAAAGAAAAATTCTATGAATTCGCCTTAAAATACAGTACGAAAACCATAACGTAAACAGGCGCTTGGGATTTCAGTTTATCACTACAGCAGAAGCACAAGAAATGATTTGCGTTGAAAGCTTATACTAGACTAC
The DNA here is from genome assembly GCF_049639745.1 of Rhodnius prolixus. Lineage (NCBI taxonomy): Eukaryota > Metazoa > Arthropoda > Insecta > Hemiptera > Reduviidae > Rhodnius > Rhodnius prolixus. The sequence goes on along the minus strand of NW_027411581.1, from coordinate 29,295,112 downwards.
AATCTTAGTCTAACTTAGGAAGGTAGAGGCCGTTTGGAAGTGGTTATAAACCGTCCCATAATGCAATAGTAATAATGAAATGTGTTATGGACTTATTTGCCCCATGCGACCAGTTAAGGGATAACAGCTCTATTGCTGTTGATTTACGGATTGCTAAGCTAATCTGCAATTCCCTTAGGCAAAGCGAGTAACAAGTTGAAAATTTACCGCTTCACTACATAATTTATTTGAAGAAAGATTTTTTAAATTTTTATTTACATATATGTAAGTTATACGATTTCATTTATTGAATTTCCATTTTACGCTTTCAGACACTGTATTATATTACCAAAAGTAAGGGTGCGCGATTGTTGATTTATGAAGCCTAAATAAAGTTTAGGGTTTCTAAGATGACGTGGACTCATTCGTGCTTGCAATAGTTCCTTCCCAGAGATTATTTACACCACTTCAGTGTGTAAGCCATTACTGAATGGGCAAGGAATAATCTTGTTTATTTAATACGATTACGTTGCTGCACATAAAGTCAGGGTACGTAAAGATTGTTTGGGTTGAATGGAAAATGCCTTTCGACTTTCCTATATATATATATTTTTTAAAACTAATTGTTTCGGGCTTTTTTGAGCCCATTCTTAATCTGATAAATTTAAAGAATTAGGCCTAGCATTTGGCTTTGTCAAATGAAGTAATTTTCTATTTGACGAACAAAAGAAAACTGTACACTGCTTTACTTGCCCCAATATAGACGTACGGAATACAACTCTACGGAAGCGCCAAAAAAAGGAACATCAACCGACTTCAAACGTTACAATCTAAAATTCTAAGAACAATAGTTAACGCTCCCTTCTACGTCTCCAATCATACAATACACTCTGATCTCAATATTCTTCTCATCTCTGAAATAGCCCAATCTCGCTGCACAAAACTCCACTCAAATCTACACAGTCATTACAATCCTCTGATTTACAACATGTCTACTACAACACTTCCTTCAAATCCACGGCGCAGACTAAAGCGGCGGTGGTCACGCGACCATCTCAACACTTAACGCCGATCTCCTAGGATGTTTACTGTGTAAGCTTGCTAATCTGGCGAACTAACGGCTTCCAGCACTAGATGGTCGTCGTTCACTCCATTCACGCCCTTGGCGCACATGCATGTACGCGTATATGTATGGATATATATCGTGCATGTGCATTTGCGCTATCCTTCTCATCTCTTTTGCTTGTTGTATTGGATACAGTTGCAAAATAAATAAACAAATTAAAAAAAAAATCAGATCCAAACGTTTCGTTTTTAAAGTAATATATGGATTGAAACTCAGATGGCTTTTACTCAATCCATAGTTGGAGTTTGTCTATAAGACAAGCACTTAAACATAGTAAGTAACCAATAAATGGTTTTAGAGAAAATGGGAAGGAACTGAATAATAAAATATGTTTGAATAATCGAAACTTATCTGATATTTATTTTCTGTGCGTCGATTGTCGATTTCTTTCCTAAAATAACCTAAAATATGTGATTAATGAGAAAAAATTAATCCTTGTACAACAGCGCCCTACAACTTTTGGAACAAAAACTTAACCGATTAGTTAATCTTAATAAATAAATAAGTTTTATTGTAAGATAGATATATAATTTTTGTATTCCAAATTAATTTTCTATTAAGAATAATTTTAGTAAAAGAAGAACATTAATTAATAACTTTAATTGTATGAGGGTATTCTACTGTGGGCGGAATGATTTCAGTAAAGCGTTGACTTCCTGTATTATCTAAGGAAGCTTGGGGTTATTTCAGAGAAGGAAGAGTTAAGTTAGAGTTCCTGAAAGGGAAGTCCCGAAGGAACAGAACTTGGGTAAAAGTCAGAGGATTGATCTCCTACTCAGCTCTACATCTTACTGGAACTTTCAAATAAATATGAGTACTTTTCACTTTCAGAACAGTTTTATTGTCAAACTTGTTCAAAGAATCTAACTTAACTAAATCTTGTCTACCCTTAAATCAAGTTTAAAAATTGTTCAAATGAATTACACAGTTAATGAAAAAGTGGAACTCTAAAAATAGACAGCGAATACATCTTTAAACTGCACTGGTATTACAAAACAATTAGATCACAACCAGTTGTCTGGTTAACTGGCTTGTTTCGCTAAATAGCAACAATGTCGCTCAAGTTTCGGTTAAAATAAGCGTTCAACGGTAATAACTACGAATTTATATTAGCTTTTTGTGACCATAAAAATATTGTACAATATTAAAATTAGCGAGGGATCGGTCCAGAAACAGAAACAACAACCAACCAACCCGCACAGCCACGTCCTGAAGAAGGCAATATATATTTGTCGAAACGTTGGCAAAAAGACGAGTTGTTGTTTTTGTTTCTGGACCGATTCCTCGCTAATTTCAGTCCTTAATATAGTAATAACTACGACCCGCTCTAAAGACAGCATCTAAAGAAACTGATAGAGAATAATTACTTTTTTTAGACATTCAAGCTGCACTGCAAAACCATCGACAATATTAACGAAACCGTGAATTGCTGGAGCAGCAAAAATTTATCTTCTACAAAATATCTTCTTATTCAGGAGGGTACAACCTTAAAGGGGCACCCTTTAATCCTGAGAGCCAGAATTGATGAGATTGATGAAGGGACCCACTTCCCTGTGCCCTATTTAAGCTTTTTTCTAATTGGCTCATTTATTACCAAACTAACTTTTGGATGAAAATAATTTACATAGTACCCAACAAATTAAAGACTGATATAGGTTTGCTCGTAATAGTAACAAAATAGTACAAAGAAATAATACAGTTAAAACATCAAGAATCAATCGCTAGACTTAAAAGGCAAGCAACGACAAAACATGCGCAACTTCTTTATAGACTACTTGGACGACTCTCCAAATTGCCCATAAATCTCAAAAGATTTAATACTATCCTCAAGTCTATGTGGTAGACATACGGACTAGAGCTGCGGTACAAACTTTGGAGTCATTCAAGTCAAAAGTATTCCACAGATAGATGAAATCCCTCGCTAGTTGACTAACCTCACTCTTCACAAAGACCTCAATATCCCATTCGAACAACACCTTGCCAAGACGAAATATCACAAGTCTCATACTGCTCTCTCTCTAGTGCTCCCATTCTTCTGTATAATCTCACGCCTCCCCTGACCAGTTTCAGTTTTAATTCCACTTTTTGTAATCTATTCCAACCTTCTTAGAATTTATTCAATTTTGCGACACTTTTTAGCTCCTTGTTAATGGTTCACGCAACTTAATGAATGGCAGGTAACAACCGTAAACCATTTAGGCTGTGTTTCGAAAGTATTGGTGTGGAAAGATTAGTATGTATTGTGCAAAGCTATTAAATTTAAATTAAACATGAAGCCACTTCTGAGTATTAGTCAAAATTCGATAAAAGAAGCATTGAATGTAAAATTTATTGAGGTGGCAAGTCAAATTGTTCACCTTATATTTGGATATTAGTATTTAAGGGAGGAGCCAGCCAATTTCTATACATAATGTGATTCTTCCATTTCATTTTCTGCCGAATGTTTAATTTACATTTTCAATCTCTTAATTTTTCTCAATTGGTGAATACCATCGATCTGAATACAATGCTGAAGTTAAAGATTCAGAAGTAACAATAAACAATTATTTTGAGCTGCAATATTTTAATAGCATTGAGAGCTGTGAATTTCAATGTCCTGCACGATAGTCGCACTCTAATTGAACGTTTTTTGGAGAAAACTTGCGTGAATAAACACTTCAAAGTTTTAAGTTTAATTCATAATGATTTTGCAATATAAATAAACTTTTTGCCGCATTCACGATAGCTTAGGCCTTTCTAGATTTACAGGCACCATCAAAGTAATGTACCAAATTAGCCATTGTAGGAAAGCGTTGCATGTGAATAACACATCTTTCACTTAGACTGTTATATCACACCTGTCTAGAAGTCTATTCTTACTCTCACTTGAAAACGCGTTCGCTTTTAATTGTAGTGACCAAACTTTTTCATCGTCAATTTGTAACCAATTTCATCTTAAAGTTAACAACATGAAATGTTTAATGAAAAAGGCAGACTTACGAGAGATGAAGTGAGAGCACTCAGTGAAAAAAAGTGAAGTACTAGCCTATTTTTTTCTCAGGCAGGTCGATCTACCAATTAGGTGTTGTGGACGGAGGCGGCTAGCAATGTAGATTATTATAAATTCCCATTATGAACCATTAAATAAAATCGAAGGCCTAGTTGGGGAATCGAACCGAGTACCACAATACTTCTTAGCTTTGCGAGCCTCGCCTCTAACCGCTCGGCTACCGTGGCGCCTAAAGTAAACTAGTGAATAACATTGATTCTTCTGCCAGCAAACGAGGCTGTTGAAAGTGACATAATAATATATTATTTATACATTTTATTACAATCTGATTGCTCGAAATAAATCTTCCACGGATGGCTCTACATTTTTATTGAATAGGGCATTTGTTTCTGCTTAAAGGATGTTTTTGAAGGATCTTGGTGATCTCTTTAGTTACCATCATCACTCTTAACACTATAACTTCTCCGAAAATGAAATTCTTGCTCTGTGGCGTCCTGGTTTCCCATGCCTAGATCCCGGATCGGAATTTATCTTTACATATTCCCTTACCAGGAGTTTTTTACATATCACTGACAGGAAATGGACAGTGTTGTCTATGACAAGAGAACACTATCCGAAGACCGGCTTGCTTTGACAAAAAGCTCCAAGAGCCAATGTACCCAACAAAATAAAATAAAAATGGAAAAGTTGACCAAAAATGCCGATATTACTCCATTTTCTGTTAGTAAATGGTGCGAGATACCTGAAGACTGAGCGCTAAAACCTGGTTTTCTCATCCAGAAATCCAGAACATACATTTCGGTGAAACGCTATTTCCAAAATTTTACTCCTTCACAACAATTCCGTTACAGACGAGAGAGAAAGTAAACCTCAAACTGTGACAGCGGCGACAAAACACCGTTTTGTTACTAAAACTAACACAAACTTTTCCCTGCTGATATTTATTTATTTTTTTTGCGTTTATTTGTGCTACAAATAACAGAAGAATACGAGTGGAGAAGTTACCCAGCGGTAACACTCCAAAATAGGCTATTAGTCGCTCTCTTCACTTGAGAGGAAATCACGAGGCCACTGTCTCTTAAGGCGTCTCGTCGGGTTGTCAGGAAGAGTTCTAGAAGAAAGATTTTTAGCTAGAGGATTTATGTGAGATTGCAGGTTGAAGTGGAGTTTTCTGTATCGTGTTTTAGCAACTTGGGTGACAAAAGAAATGTTAAGGTCAGTGTGTATAGTCAAGTTGGAGACATAAAAAGGAGCGTGTACAATAGTTCGAAGAATTTTAGATTGTAGAGATTGAATCCTTTGGAGATTGGAGCGTTTGGTTGAACCCCACAGTTCTATTCCATACGCCCAGATGGGTTTTAAAATAGATGTATAAATTAGTCTTTTGTTGTCCAGAGAGAGTTTTGATCTGTCGTCTAAGAGTCTTTTAAGTAGTCGATAGCGTCTGTTCAGTTCTGTTCTTTTAAGTCTAGTGTGGGGGTTCCAAGAAAGTCTTCGGTCTAAGTAAAGCCCAAGGTAGCGGGCAACGTTTCCCGCGGTCCACAAGATGGGGAAGTAGGTTGTTCGGAGAATTGCGTTGTATATGGAAGTCAGAAATACCACGGCTTTTTTGGGAAGATTGCAGAGAATGGTTGGAGTAATGAGATCAAATCCAGGCGCTTTCTTACGTGAAAGATGATTTATGACTTACTGAACCTCAGAAGGTGAAAATGGTTTGGGTGGAAGAGAGAGAGGATATAAAATGAATTTTAAAGAACTTTAAATTACTAATGTTGACCAATTTTTTTAAATCAAACTGAGGATGGTTTTGTTTCCTTTAACTACTAGTCTAGACTTTCTTCGACTACCGGTCAATGACCATTCTGGGTTTTTTGTTTTATTTTAATAATTTGCGGGACCGGTTTTTAAGAGTGTTCATTAATAGCACCAACTATGTCTTTCTTCTCCACTTCCAGGTAGGACACACACCTGAGTCAACCACTCGCTACACACCTGAGACAGTAAGAACTGGAAGCAATATACTTTCTTTATTGCATAATCAAGAACATTTACTTTTCGGCCCCATGGTTATCACCATTTTTTTTTCTGATATGGAGGTTGCCATAGGGTATGGACGAAATAACATATGATTTTGACAACTTATAAAGTTTTTGTTTTTAAAAAAAAAAATTATTTATTTAGTTACAATGAACGCATAGTATTATAAGCAAAAGGGGTAACAATAAGCAACATTCACACATATCAGAGTGGAGAAGTTACCCAGTGGTAACACACCAATAACATTCTCTACATTCTACTGACTCTCTTCATCAGAGAGGAGATCGCGAGGCCACTGTTTTTTAAGACGTCTAGAAGTGTGGTCTGGAAATGTTCTTGAAGATAGATGTTGTACAAGTGGATTGTGATGTGTTTGAATGCTAAGATGGAATTTTCTGTAACGTGTTTTTGCAACTTGTTTGACGAAAGGAATGTTCAAGTCTGTGTGAATGGTTTGATTGGTGTCGTAGAAAGGAGCGTTTACTATAGAGCGAAGAATTTTAGACTGCAAAGACTGGATCTTTTGCAGATTTGAGCGTTTGGTTGAACCCCACAGTTCGATGCCATAAGCCCAGACTGGCTTAATTAAATATCTTACATATATATAAGTCTTTTGAAGTCCAGAGTGAGTTTTGATCTGTTGTCGAGTAGTCTTTTCAGTTGTCGGAAGCGTCTGTTGAGTTCTGTTCTCTTAAGTCGAGTATGAGGGTTCCATGTAAGTCTTCTGTCAAGGTAAAACCCAAGGTAGCGGACTACGTTGACTACTGGTAAAGGAATTAAATTGTAAAAGACAGGAGGAAGAGTGATGCGTCGAAGAGTGAAAGTAATGTTTTGAGATTTTGTTTCGTTCAAGCTGACGGCCCATTTTTTGAACCATTTTTCTAAGGAGGTGAGGTGAGATTGAAGGTTTCTATGAGCTATTAATGGATCTTTGTTAGTAGATAAGATGGCAGTATCGTCAGCATAGGTGAGAAGAGTAGTTTGAGGATGAGTAGGTATGTCTGAGGAGTAGATTGTGTACAGAATGGGGCCTAGTAGCTGCCTTGCGGAACTCCAGCGTCAGCATGGCTGAATGGAGAAAGAATAGTTCCTACCTTCACTCAAAAATGTCTGTCAGTCAAGTATGATTTCAAAATGAGGAAATAGGTGGCTGGAAGGATGGTCTCTTATAAAGTTAAAAGAATAAGATTTAACGGCTGAGGCTCACGAGAAAACATTTGGAATAATATGGCACTTCATGCAACATCAAATTTGCTCAACCCAGATTAGCTGCTTTTTGGGGAGTGACGCCCCCACGGGTCGTAGTCTCTCACTTTCATCTGCACACATTTCTTACATACAAATACACCCCATACATATCAGACCACACACTAGGGACCTCAAGAGAGAGGAGGTAAGCTTTCTCCCGCACGTTTGCCGTGAGTGTTGGCGGAAAGAGGAGTTCTGGATGCTGAGGCTAACTAAGGATGACCTGCGGGCTTCGGAAGCCAACTCGTCTTTGATCTTGCTCGTCTTTTGGTTTTGTCAAGAGGGATGGTTAGGCGATAACCCTAGTCTGATCAAGCGGCTTGGGATGATCATGCTATGAGCGAGTCTTGAGGGTGAGTATGACGTCCACGGAGGCACTTCCAGGCAGTGAGTGCTTATTGTGTGGATAGGGTCAGCTGCGATTGTCTGACTATGTCGTCTATGATGGTTCTAGGTCCACCTTCGTACCCTATTGCTCCCTTGGAGATGTAGGCTATTACTGGGGTCGAATTGAGGGTCCGGGAAGCTGGACCAGTTGGAGAATGAAGCCTTTTATTTAATATGGAAGAATTTTTACAACTATATAAATCATCAGACACCACTCAATGCCTATACAATGCCTGTTGTGCAATGCCTATAACAGCTATTTGTCCGTGCTGCATTAAATAGCTGAAAGTCCGCCTTATGAACAGGTTAGACAAAGAAATGGTATTTCTAGCAACATTGCGGAGAACCTTGGAAATATTACAGCTCAAATAAACCGGGAGATTCAGCTTTTAAGGGAAAAAAATGTATTTGATCGCATGTAAGACTGAAAGTGGAATTGGCACCTCGACAATTAAGTGAAGTGAGGGAGAAGGAACGAAGATGAAACAAGATCAAGAGAACACCAACCTTCCTTGCTCACATTTGCTGGAGTCTCTATTTTTAATTATTGGCCGGGAGTTGGTCTAGAGGTCAAGAGCGTAGCTTTGTAATTGGGAGATGCAGTAGTTCGAATCCCGCATACTTTTTTATTATCTAGAACAAATATCAATAGTAAATTATGTGCTTCCATCCCTGTCCTCGACACCTAATTGTTAGTTGGGCGTTTTGCCCTGTCAGAGAAAATAGGCAATTTCTTTACTTTTCTCTACTTTATACCCTTGAACTTCGATGTTATGTACCAGCTGGCTGTTATTTTCATAACAAGTATTAATTAGTAAAACTATATTTCAGTAAATCCATTTCATTAGACAGGAACTTTTACAAAACAAGAAGATTGTTATCATTTCAATGTTGTGTACTACATAAACTGCTGTGTGAAATTATTGTTACAAACAAAATGTAGTTGCATAACCAAAAAATTAAATTAATTACAAAATCTATATTCTTTAAAATTTTATATTAATGACAGCTTTATTTTACCAGAATATTATTGATAAATTAATTGTACAATTGCCAGGCTGGCAATAATTTGATGCGTGTCACAGCTGAGGTCATTGGAATCCGGAGCCTCACAAGAGCACTGCAGGCTTGCGGTACACACGGCACGCCCATGCCCAGACTCAAAAAGAAAATGAAAGCAAAATTAGACAGACTCCAACCTAGGTCTACCATTTTGGAGTACGTAAGAGCACATAGCTTTGCATCACTCTTTTTTGTCATTACCATTACTTGCGGCTGCATAACTAACTACATGATAGGCTTGTGGGGGGCTTCAATCCAGGTAGAACTGCATTAGGTTTTCTCTGCATAGTAGTTTCTACAGCCGATTATGGAGTTGGGTGGTGGAAATTAAGAGTGATATTTAGATTGTTTTGGTAAAGGCGCTTCCTACTTGCTCAATATCATCATGTACATGGCTAATTACCTACCCTCGTTGTGCCTGCTCGTTATTCCCAATGAAATAGAAAAGCTCTAATGATCAACGAGAAGCCAGTAACAGTTAAATTATGCACACAAAAAGATAGTTTCAAATCGATTAGCAGAATATAAATTAACTTTCCAGGAGTAGTTAACGATCCAAAGAAACCATTATACTATATAAAAGTTGTATTAGTTGAATATTTTACTAAAAGAGACGAAAAGACCTACCTCATCGTTATTAGAATAATTAACAAATTTTACCAAATTGAAAAGATAAACCAAAAAAAAAGCTAATTGGTAGGCTTAACTGTTTTTGGATTAAGAAAGTATTATACAAAGCTGTAAAGTAAGAAATATCCAGCGGATTTGCTTTTGACTTTTTACTCGTATTTATTTATAAAGGAGAATTTATTTGTTAAAAGTGCGAATTTTTGTTGGAAATGAAACCTTTGTAATCACTATGTATTCATCACAATGAAAATCTAAAAACGAATTTCCTATTTAGATGAATTCACCTTCACAAAATGCATCATTTATAGGAGAGCTCCCTTTAAATAACGTTAGGTTTCCTTTACAAAATTTAACAAATCGTAAAATTCAAAATTGCAATACCGAAACGACCAGAATAAAAATGTTGGACCACATAGCTGAAATGCAGAAATAAAGATTGCGCCTTGAAAAAGAAAGTGAACTGCAATTTAATGAGATGTGGCCACTTATGAGAGAACTGACCCTGAAGTTAGTTTCTCCGTTTCATTAAGTGAAAGTGGTTTGACATCAAATAAAAACAAACTCGCTGCTTATAGTCGCAAAACATATTATTAAACGGATGTTTTTAGTTCTTATTTTTTTAGTAAAATTAAACTCTTAAATTGTCTTTAACTGTCATAGAGTTTCTTATACAAGTTTTTTAAAACATTTTTCGCAGTCTAACTTTAAAAGATTAGCTCAACGTACAAAAAAATTTCATTTTATTCACAGTTTATGATGTAATTTAGACTTCGTATGTCAAAGTGTTTATAGCTTAAAGTGTGAACTGTTTAATTGAATTAAAATTAGGTTGTTTAATTTACTATTTGAGCTATAATTAGTTAATTAATAACTGAATGTATTAGATTTGGATTGACTTGTTTTGTTTCAAAAATAAGCGAAGTATAGCGATTGAAAGTGGTGGGGATTAGAGTGATGGTTCACTGGCCACGCCCATCGTCACTACTGCCGGCAATGTATTACTGGGATCATCTCTAGCTTAATTCAGGCAATGAGTAATGAAATAAAAATTACAGAAATAAAAGAAGGTACTCCTAGTTCAGATAGATTTACTAAGAGAAGGAGAAGTTACTCTTCACCTGAGGAAATTATGGGTAAAAAGGCTCAAGGAGAATCAAGTGATAGAGATGATATTCTATTGAGTAAAATAAATAATATGCTAGATGCTAAGCTCGCAATGTTTCCAACGAAAGAACATTTTATAGCATTTGAAAACAAATTAGACCTTATAATAACGGAAAATGAAAATTTGAAGAAAGAAGTTTTATGCCTCAAGGAGGAAAATAGAAATATTAAGAAAAGCATAGAAGCGATTTTGAGAAAGTCGAAAGCTAAGAATTTAATAATTGGAGGTCTGTCAGGTTTCAAAGAAGGTGATAATTTGGTATCTATAGTTAAGGAATTTTTTGAGAGAGTGCTTGGGATCAGTGAATTGTCGTTAGATAGAGTATTTTCTATTGGGCAGGGTCAAATGTTGTTAGTGGAATTTTTGAAATTGGCAGAAGTGCAGTTGGTCCTAAGTAATACAAGGAAACTTAGGGGTACTGGCATCTGGATTAACAGAGACATGACGCTTCAGGACAGGCAAAAAAGAAGAAAGTTGGCGGAAGTTAAACAAAAAATATTAACTAAGGATAAGGAAGCTAGAGTTTCACTCAGAAGTAATTATTTGCTTTATAACAACCGGAAGTACTTTTGGGATAATGAGGAGGGCCTTGCAGCGAAGGAAGAGGATCTCAAATTTCTAGAGCATTTTTTGGAGGAGAGAAAATAGGCTATGAGTTCAATGAAGTACAAGTACGAAGTGAGGTAGGTGCGAATGAAAGTGTAAATTATGGTGATAGTTGCTCTATTTTAAGTTATAATGTTGCTGGAATAAGTAACAAAAAAGATTTTTCTTTTTTTGATTTTGTTAAAAATTTTGATATTTTTTTCCTTTTTGAGACATTTGTAGAGGATAAAGATTTTGTTTTGTGGGAAAAGTATTTCAGTGGATTTAATTTGTATTGGATAGGAGCAACAAGGGAAAGTGCGTTTGGAAGGGCGAAGGCGGGCTCTTTGTACGGTATAAAATCTAGTAAATTAATTACAAATATATTCAGATTTGTCGATATACAAGGGATTACTTTAGTTCAAGGTAAAATTAATCAAACATTTTTTTATATCCTGCCGGCCTATATAAATTGTAATAATTGGACAAATGAATTTAATGTTGTAGATAATTTAATAAATAACTCATCTTTTAAATTTATTGTAATAGGTGACTTAAACGTGAGAATAGGTAATCTGCAGTCTATACCAGCTGAATACATGGAAGGTAGATGTAATGTGAATGTATACAGGAATTCAAAAGATTTAATTGTAAATAATAGAGGTAAAATGTTTTTAGAAACTTGTGATAATTGTAATTTAATTGTATTGAATGGTAGAACTGCGGGAGATGAAGGGCAGTATACATATATTTCAGGACGGGGGTGTTCTGTTTGCGATTTGTGCGCTTTGGCTTTTGATTTATTGCATATTGTTAAAGATTTTAGAGTAATTCCAGAAGTGTTTTCCGATCATATGCCAATTAACCTGATTATAAAGTTAGACCCTTTAGATAAACAAGATAAACTCTTACCACTTCTTCCAAAATTACCATGGACAGAATTAGATCGTATTAATTTTAAGAATAAATTAGAAAAAAGTGTAAATTTAATAAAAGAGGTTCCAAACAATGTACAGGGAGCTGTTGATATGTTTGTAGATATGATAGTCCAATGTTCTAGTTTAGGTAAACGAGTACGTAGTATAGGTGTTCGAAGTTCAACAAATTTCAAGCAAAAATGGCATGATAATGATTGTAAACAAGCGAGAAATAAAACTTTTAAACTTTTAAATCTTTTTCGTAAAACGGGATTGAAACTGGTCAGAAGTACATATAGTGAATGTAATAGTCAATATAAACAGTTGTGTGCATCAAAAAAGAAAGAATTTTACTTATCATTAAAAAATAAATTTAAGGAAGTTAATGATACTAAAAATTTGTGGTCTCTAATAAAGCATTTTAAAAGTAGTAATTTTGTTAGTAGTGCTGTTATTAGTTGTGAGGATTGGGTGCGTCATTTTAACAACTTATTGAATCCGTGTTTGTCTGTAGATCCCATTCAGTTTGCACCACCACTTATAGGTGAGTTATCTATTGATAAAAAGTTTAATTACACTGAATTGTTGTATGTACTAGGTAAAGCTAAGGACGGTAAGGCACCTGGATTCGATCGCATACCGGTTGAATTTTTTAAAAATAGTTCAGATAATTTTCTTCTGAAATTGCTCGACCTGTTTAACTATATTTTCGAAACAGCGGAAGTTCCTCCTAGTTTTTCGAAATCTATAATTTTTCCTCTACATAAAAAAGGAGATTTGGATAATGTTGGAAATTATAGAGGAATTTCATTTTCAGATAGTATTTCAAAATTATTTAGCGGTCTTTTGTTGAAGCGTTTGGAGACATTTGTTAATGAGAAAGAAATATTAATAGAATATCAGTCTGGCTTTCGTAAGGGTTATTCTACTATCGATAATATTTTTAATCTTGTGAATACAATTAAATTAAAAACATACCGTAATAGAGGGAAACTTTTTTGTTTTTTTGTGGATTATAAAGCAGCATTTGATTCGCCAATTAGGAATCATCTTTATTATAAACTTTATTCTTTAGGCGTCTCCACAAAATTCATTCGGGTTCTTGAAGAGCTATATAATAATACAGAGGCAAGTGTTTGGACGCCAAGTGGTGTTACTGAGAGTTTTGTTACGAGAATGGGACTAAAACAAGGATGTGTGCTCTCACCTCTTTTATTTTCAATTTTTTTAAATGATATTTATGATGTTTTAGAGGGAGGTGTGCGAGTTGCAGGGGTAAATATCCGTTGCCTTTTGTATGCGGATGATATTGTCGTGATGGCGGATCATCCATCCATATTGCAGTCTATGATAAACAGAATGAGCGCCTACTGTGATCAATGGAACCTGAATTTGAATTTAGAGAAATCCAAGATTATTGTGTTCAAGAACGGTGGAAGACAGGCAAAAAATGAGCGTTGGTCTTTTAAGGGGATAAAAATTGAAAATGTTCGAATTTATAAATATTTAGGCATGTATATGACCCCAAAATTATCCTTTAGCCACCATTTTCGGGAAAAATTGTCAGTAGCTAAATTTGCCTTGAATGTAAGTTATGGCCGTTTACTGAAAAGTTATGATGTCCCATTTTCCACTAAACATGAGGTATTTCGAGCAGTCGCCAGAGCGATTATATGCTACGGCGCACAAATTTGGGGTTTCCAGCGATACGATTCGGTAGAGAGGTTATATACTTTCTTTGTAAAAAAAATATTTTTTCTTCCTAAAAATACACCCCACTACATCATTTATTTAGAAACAGGAGCTGAGCCTATGTTTTTGTTTACCTTGAAAATGTTTTTAAAGAATATTAAAAGCGTTCTGTCACTGCCGGACCAAAGGCTGCCTAAATTGCTTGTGAAAGAAATCGTCAAGAAGAAAATTTATTGGTATGATGCTTGCTCTTCTCTTTTTGCTAAATTTAATTTTGACTTTGACAAATATATTACTGGGAAAGATGGGGTCGATTCGTTGAATGGATTGTTTGAGAAAATAAATCAAGAGTTTAAAGATGAATGTCTAAAAAAAGCTTTCCATTCAACCTTTCACTCTCTGTACAAAGAGCTTAAATTAAGTTTGGATAAGCATTATATATCTGATGACAATAATTTTTATCTAATGAGTAATATTTTTAAAGCAAGAGGGCAGCTTCTTAAATTAAATTACAACATAACGCGTACAGAGGCACAGCATTACTGTTCCATGTGTAATTTGGGGGCTGTGGAGAATGTTTATCACTTTATAGCGGTTTGCCCAATTATGAGGGAATTTAGAGTCAGGTGTTTTGGCAAAGTAGAATTAAGCATGGCAGAACTAATAGATCAATTAAATGGAAAAGATTGGCTATTGTTAAATAAATTTATCCGTTCAGCTGGTAATTATAGGAAAATGTTAATCCAACAATTCAATTACTAATTGGGTGTGTATGTAAAAAAGGGTATTTTTATTTTATTTTTCTTTCTTCACTATTTTTGTACAAACAGAATTTATAATTTGTATTAATTTTACATTTTATTTTTTATAATGTATTTTGTGAAATTCAATAGATTGTATGACTCATAATTAGTGCAACTCTGCAGATGGACTATGTCCATGCACTTCGTCTGTTTAAGGTTTATTTTTTGTTCATTATGTAAATTTTATAATTTAAAGATTAATAAACAATTTATTATTATTATTATTATTATTATTATTATTCTATACTTAGTTAAGCTAAGTAAAGTATAAAGGCTCGCATGTTTTGGGCATTAAGGGACTTCTTCAACATTCTTTCCTGCACATTTCTGCTGAGGCGAATCCCTGAGGAAAGCTAACTGATTAGCAATCCTTACCTGTCTCTAGTACAAAGGAATGTGTATGAATGAAGTTGGGGACTTGGATAAAATTCCTCATTTATAAATGGGAGCGATTCTGATGAACCTGACTTACCACTTTTAATCAATATTCAGTTTAGCGATTACTGACATGGATTTCTTCATTCTTCTGATTTGTACCCGAGCAGAAATAAACTGATCGCCAATATCTAATCAATAAAGCAGAAGAATCGCTATTTTCTCTGATAGCCAGGCACCTAAGAGCTTTAGAAGCGTATGCCTTAGATGAAGATTCTCAACGAATGTCGCAAATAAAGCTAAGTTGGTGTCAGGGCATAAAGGTAAACAAAAGGCTTGCCAAGAAGGGGACCTATCTAATAACCTTAAGCCTAGAACCTTTTGTGCGTTTGGTACAAATATGGGCATTGCAGAGTGGCTAACACAAAAGGATCAAGCTTAAAATCACAAGTCTGGAGTGGTTTGACGAGGATGAGGCATTCCAAGTGGTTTCGGAAAGGATCTGACAAGATCCGATAAGCTTATCTCCTTAGCAGATTGGAATTGAAGCTGAGAAAGATTACTGCCTTAGTTATAAAAGATATCTTTTTAAGAAAGCATCTGCATAATTTGGAACTATCTGTGGAACCACTTTTTAGGAAATGCGGACCAAACTACGCCTGATCTCCTTGAAGAATGAGCGCCTTATGCCCGCTAACGATTCCTGTTTGGCATCTGTAATCCACAGCTCTACTGGGGGTCGAAAACTTCAGTCAGCTGTGCCCTGGCTTATTTTTTAATGATACAGGGCTGATGTGAGGGTTTTCGATGAAGAACACAATCTTGTGGCCAATATGCACAATGTCCTTCTCTAGGAGACTCGACTGTCGATTAAATTGTGTTATTATTATAAAAATTGAAAATTAAGCACACTGCGTAATTTACCATAATTTATGGCCCCATTTCTACCAGACCTGTTGTCTTAGGTTTAATCACACATTCATTTAGAAATGCATTTTAAACTGTTATTTGAACATGGGAAAATCGATGGTATAATTCTTAATGAAATGGTTTAAAAAAGTAGCTTTAAACTTATAATATGTCACGAGAATAAACGGCAGTTATCGGAGGGCGTTTAATGTCAATGTGGGGAGAAGGCCAGTTCACTTCACAGTAATGATAACAGTTAATAATTCATTGTAAAAAAGATGATTACTGGCGCCAAACGCTCACCACTATTCATTAATTTTTTATTGGCAAGAACAAGCATCAATTTTATGGTTTTTTAAAAAAATACAATCATTTCCTCTCTCCTGTTCCACCTCATATCATGTTTTCTATTTTAAGCGGTTCGACCTTCTCAATTTCCTCATGAACATTTCAACTGTCCCATAAAACTCCTGCTGAAACTATTTTATTTATGATGAAAAATATATTTTGCATATGGTGGCGAGAAGAAAATGTATTAATTACATTTTTTAATTTAATTACATCTTAGACAAACGGTTGACATGGAACCCCCATACTAGACTGAAAAGACAAGAAACTAACCAACGCTACAAACTTCTCGCCAGACTACTCGACAAACGTTCGAAACTTAACCTACATAGCAAAAGACTCTTATATCTACTGTTACTGCGACCAATTTGGCCATACGGCATCGAAGTATGGGGATCGACTAAGCGTTCCAACTCACTACGCCTCCAGGTATTACAGTCAAAAATACTTCGAAAACTTCTTAACGCTCCGTTCTATGTACTTAACCTCACTATCCATAATGACCTCAAAATCCCTTTCATTACAGAGCTTGCTAACACTCGTTTTCCGAAATTTCATTCCTCTACATCAGCTCACCCTAACCCTCTCACAGAACACCTATCTTCCTCCATATTACCAGGTAATCCTCTAAGGAGATTGAAGAGAAGATGGTCTCGTGATATTCTCTTATCGTGAGAGCAAAGCACGTTACTGGAGTGGTACCACTGGGTGCCTTCTCCACTCATGATTTCCTTTGATTTCTTTTTTCTTTCACCATATTTGCTTGTTGCAACAACTGTGGCAGTGGTAAATTACAATAAAAGATTAAAAAAAAAAATTATCTTAGACGTAACAAAAGTACTTTTTCTTTTT
This sequence comes from Rhodnius prolixus, assembly GCF_049639745.1. Taxonomy (NCBI): domain Eukaryota; kingdom Metazoa; phylum Arthropoda; class Insecta; order Hemiptera; family Reduviidae; genus Rhodnius; species Rhodnius prolixus. The sequence continues at coordinate 29,278,008 of NW_027411581.1, read as the reverse complement.
TTACTAACATTTTTCACTATTATCAAATTTCTGAGAATTGACGTTTCGAATTAGTTAAGACTAAACTTCAAGCAACTAATTCATTTAATGAGGTTCGTCCAAATATGCCAACAGCGATAAGCTAAATAAAACTGCTTTGACCGTTCAAAACTTCATTACTAAATCTAGGAAAACAAGTTCCATAAAACCACAATTACTACTCGTTTAAGACCATAATATCAATGTCAAAGATTTCGGAATGTTTTGAATGTGTTAATTAATTATTTGCTAAGCAATTATTTTAAGAAATTTGATCACTAATGTGATAAACTTATTGATAGTTATTGATATTAACAATTTGAATCATTAAAAAATAGTTTAATAATAATAAATTAAAGTTATGGCTTGTTTTAAGACATCATTTAACTACAATATTAAACTTTCTATATTTTAATAAAATAATTAACGTTTGTTAGAGAGACGAGAGTTTTCTCATCACGTCTTTCTCTTTTGTAATTAACGTTTGTTAGAGAGACGAGAGTTTTCTCATCACGTCTTTCTCTTTTGTAATTAACGTTTGTTAGAGAGACGAGAGTTTTCTCATCACGTCTTTCTCTTTTGTAATTAACGTTTGTTAGAGAGACGAGAGTTTTCTCATCACGTCTTTCTCTTTTGTAATTAATGTTTTTCTTGAAATACAAAGAAACATAAAATTAGTGCTAAAAAGTATAAGTTCAAATTCAAGTTGTACTTGTTCTACTTAGTTCACTTGCTTTATTTTAATCAAATTTTAGCTGCTGAATTAAGTTGTTCGCAGAAAAAAAGTCTTAAAACAAAGTGATTGGCTAATATGTTATGACCAGGTACAAATAAATCGCTGAATCACTCTAGACCATTACAAAAACGACGTTCTTTTTAGACTAATATTCTTCCAGTTTAGAATTTCTATTAAAACTTTCATAACTGGTTATAGAAAGTAAACAACAAATTGATAAAACTCAGGCGAAAAATTGCAACAACTCATAAGTAAAAAGTTTATTTTGCATCGAACAAAATTGAACGCAAAGCATGATCAATGCTCTTCTTCTTCATGAACAGGATGGTGACCAAATGGTAATTCAATAGATTTTTGTACTACTACGGGAACGAAGACTTTTACATACTCTGGAACGGCTACTGGATAAGCTTGTGGTCTTGCAACTGGCACTGGATATGGTTTCACCACTGGTACTGGGTAAGGTTTTTCTACTGGAACTGGATATGGTTTGTGCACGATTTCTTTCACTTCTACTGGAACTGGTTTGCTCACGTAATAGGGTACTTTCTTCTCTATAGGTACTATAACTTCATATGGTTTTGGTATTTCTACTGGTATCCTAACTGGCACTGGCACTGGTTTAACTACGGGCACTGCGATATTCTTCTCTACATAGACTGGCACTGGTTTTGGAACATGGTATGGGACTGGATTTTCTATTGGAACTTTAACGGGTACAGGTACTTTTTTCTCGACAGGATAAGGATGAGCAATGGGCACTTTAACTGGATATGGTATGGTTTTTTCAACATGAACTGGATATGGCTGAGGAATATGCACTGGTACTGGCCTGGGAACGTAAACATAGACTGGGTAAGGGATGTGTTTCTCGACGGGTACGGGATGTGGTATCTTAATCTCCTTAATAACGGCAAACACTTTGGATTCGTGATGGTAATGTTCACTGTTCTTATGATGTCCTTCGAATCCTTCAGCAACTCCAACAACTCCTGTACCGACTGCCTGTCTGCTGAGAGCTGTAAAACATAACAGGTACACTAACTTAAAGAGCTTCATTGCAATAGTCACGGAACAACAGCACTGATCTACTTTACAGAAAATCACCTACTTTTATACACAAAGAACTACATGAAACTAATTACTCAACCGACATTCCGTCCAGGCATTGCTTGCCTTTTCCAATTGCAACATAACGAGGCGTTATTTTCATATTTCATTGAATTTTATGGAATTAATTTTGTTTATCTTAATCAGAAATGATGAAAATTAACCGGAAATTCTTGCATTTTAATCAAACTAAACAACTTTTTGAATAAATATTAAGACTAGCTCATTCCACAATAAACATCATCCAAACAACGATACATTTTGCTTGTTGAAGGATGTTTGTAGTATTTCATTTATCCTGAACATTCTGGATTTCCATCCAGCTGAAATGTTGCAACTACGAATTAAATTTGAAGAATGGAAAAAGCAAAAACGTTACTTTTCATTATCTCTTTCGTCTAGTAATATGTATTTATTTTTCACAACACCTGATACGTTTAGCCAGGCTAAAATATAGGCATTATTTTACTTTATTTTTTCATAATTAATTTGTTGTATAACTAGTGAGAGAAGGTACTGTGTTTGTGTAGATTTTCATTTTTTAGATTTTCAGTTATGCAATTTAGATTCAGAGACGGAAAAACAGATTTTAACAAAATGGTTTGTGTGTGGCTACCACCACAAAAACGAAAATCGCCGAATTTGAATTTGATATTTCCTTATCCTCACTCAGCAGCAGCCAATTAGCTTTGAGATAAAATCTATGAAACGGAAGTGAATAGATCCTTGAGTTTTTGAGGTTTACTCGTACATAGTAAAGTAAAGTAATTTTCAGGCGTGCATTGTGTTCTCAACTTATGTACCAAAGTTTTAAATGCAGTTTTCATAAGGCATATCTTGAGGTTACCCCCTAAATTGTAGTATGTAGCCCCATGAATATTAGCAGTAGCTTTACGTTCAGCTACCAAATTAGATGTCGCGGACGGAGGCGACTAGCAAACATAATTTGCTGTAAATTTCTTTTACTAACCATTAAATAAAATCCATGGCCTAAGACCGGGCACCGAACCCAGTACCGCAATACATATTAGTATAGTTGGCCTTGTCTCTAACCGCTCGGCTACCGTGATACCTGAGTAGTAATTAAGTGTATAAATAATCTTTCTAATTAAAAAATAATAATAATGCGAGAACTGGATAAGGTTTTTTTCTATTATATCAGGATGTGCCACAAATTCTAAATTTCAAAAACGTCATTACGTAAACTTCTTTAAAAGAAAGTAATGTGAGTGTACGCACCAGTTTTATGTACAGAAGAAACCATCGCCTCTATAAATGGTTGTACATCAAAAATACGATAATTATAGCCGACATTCACCTGTTTGCAACTGGGCCAATTGCAGTCCATAAGTCAACAAGATTTTTGTTCCGTTCTATTTGTGCAGTTTGAACTGACAACAAGAGGGCAAAGCTCTCACATAAAATGCATTACAATTAGATTTCGGAAAAGTTTGGTTTAATTAAGGCCAATAATGAAGAAAATATACATTTTTTTTTTCTTTGTAGTACCGTTAGGACAGATTTTTCTGACATCAACAGGTTTTATTCGCAACAGTCCCTCGGACCAGTTTCAGATGAAGGATTACGGTCCAAAACCAGTCAGGTGAACAATAAAAATGCGCGCCACGACGGATAGAATAAACGAAACAATTTTGTTGTTTCAAGGATTATTTTAGGTCTTTATAACTTGAATTCTCCTGCATCCTCCATTAAGGATCATATGAATAATATGATTACCGTTCAATGATAATGAAACTATCCAATTAATTTTCAAAATCATTAATTAACAAATATTGTTTAAAAATGATTTTGAATCGAGCGAAATTAATTCACAACGAAATTCAAAACCTCTGAGTATAGCCATCACAGTACGCTGTTTTTCACATTCTAGGCTGGTTTCAGATCATCAGTCTCGCACTAATTCTGCTTACTATGCCGAATTCTCTACACCAATCTGATTAAGCAACCTATGATGATGGATGAAAATCCTAAACCGGTCAGGAAGATAAAAAAAAAAGCGTGCTATTTTAATTAAATAAAAAATCTTTAGGTGAGAAATTTTGAAGCTTTAAAATAACAACTTAAAACAATTACAGATTTATTACAAAAAAATATATAAAAACGTTAAATAAAATATTACAAAGACTTTATTCGTTAATGATGGCCAAAATCGAATTTCCCTCCATAGCCTCCTCCAAATGCTCCAAAGCCACCGTAACCATAGCCTCCTGCGTAGTGAGGCCCTCCATATACCGGAACAGGCACTGGTTTAGGAACTTCCACTGGTACTGGCTGCTTTACTGGTACTGGATAGTTTACTGGATAAGGCACTGGTTTCTCCACAGGGTACGGAACTGGTTTTGCAACAGGAACTGGATATGGACTAGGTACATGGACGGGGTATGGTCTGTGAACTGGTATTTTGACTGGTACTGGTACAGGCTTTTCTACAGGGACTGGATAAGGTTTAGCGATTGGAACATGAACTGGATAAGGTCTTGGAATATTAATTGGAACATTAACCGGATATGGAATGTGCTTAACCACTGGGTAAGGAACTGGTTTTTCGACATAAACTGGCACAGGTCTAGGAATATGCACAGGCACTGGTCGATCTACGGGTACTTTAACTGGTACGGGAACAGGTTTTTCCACAGGGTAGGGCTGCGGGACTGGAACTCTCACTGGGTAAGGCACTGGTTTCTCAACTGGTACAGGGTAGGGTTGTGGTACATGCACTGGCACTGGTCGATGTATTGGTACGTGGACCGGGTACGGTATCTTCCTCTCAACAGTCACAGGCACTGGGACGGATTTAGCAACGGTCACCGTGTGTGGAACACCATGTCCAAAGCCACCTAAGCCGTGTCCTCCAATCCCGTAGCCACCTAAGCCGTGTCCTCCAATCCCAAAGCCACCTAAGCCGTGTCCTCCAATCCCGTAGCCACCTAGGCCGTGTCCTCCAATCCCAAAGCCACCTAAGCCGTGTCCTCCAATCCCGTAGCCACCAAAGCCGTGTCCTCCAATCCCGTAGCCACCTAAGCCGTGTCCTCCAATTCCAGAGCCACCAAAGCCGTGTCCTCCAATCCCAATGCCATAATCTCCATAGCCGTAATTTCCTCCATAACCATAACCTCCTCCATAGCCATAACCTAAACCACCGAAACCATCTAGTCCTCTTTTGTCTTTTTTAGCATCCTCTTTTTCAGCAAGAGCCGATAGACACAGTAACAACACTACAAACCACGTTCTCATACTGAAGAATCACTAGCTGGCACTATGTTACTTACTGAATCACTCACTGAAACTGTCGCTAACATATGGCGATGTGTATTTATAGTTATATAGTTAGTGAAAAGCAACGATGCGATTCAAAAGCGACTTATTTCATAAGTAAGAATCTACTGACCAGCAGGTGACTCCTTAGGTAAGCGGTAGTTGCTACACGCACAATCACTATAATATCAAACACACACTGCCCACTGCTGTCATTTCGAAAAACTTAAATTAGTGGATTATACTTCCGTTAACCCCAGAATGCTATTTAGTTGCGTAATTTCTCCATTTGTAGTTTTCATACAGCGCGTGAATTGCGCTTGGCAATTTAATCAATTCGTTTAAAATCGGGAGTGTACAAAGTTCATTTCATTACCACTAGCGTGAAACTATTTTACCACTTTTGATTTCGTTTAGATCCCTTATAATGTAATTAAATGTCTCTATTGGGGCATCTGAAGAGCAAAATAATTTTTTTTTATATTTTCTTTAAAAAAAAAAATTCAGTCGACTAATTGCCGAAATTAAAAGAACTTCCGATTTTTTTTTTTTTGTAAACTGTAAAATTATGGAACATTCAATGACAAGAAAAATTGAAAAAAATTTCACGATAATTGTCTTTTTTTTATCAACGCCCGACGTGGGATTATGCCAATTTTGCACCAAGCAGCCCATTGTCTGTTGACCATTGAGGCCCGTTTGTCCTCATTTCCGTTTCCCTAACTTAGTAAATATCAACACCAAAGTCCTAGAATTACATAAATCACCATAAAAAGGAAAATCCAACTTAAAATTACTATAAATTCCATACCAATTTATACTTTTCTCAAAAAAGTAATGAATTATTTCAGCCAAAAAATAGTTCCTTTTGCCTCAATTAGGAAAATAAAAGTTTTCTTTTTCTATTTAGCAAAAGTTTTTTAGAAATTGATCGATTTCAGAAAATAAAAATTAATAGAGAGTAGCGGTTAAAAGTAAACTACAAATTGATTGGCCACTTTATTGACTTTTGCATAAATTTAAGTGTAATTTTTCTAAATAATTCAAAACAATAGTGTGCTGGATTTGTTTAAATATTCATTTAATTCTTATTAAAGTTGGTTATAGTGGAAAGGTGGTTTCGAGTTTGGACGGAGTGGGAGGTTGAAAGAAATTAAGTTTAATTACGAAAGGAAAGTTTTGTAGTTAGTTGGAGGAACAAACAATCGAGAACAGAAACGGAAAGTCTATTACAAAATGATAGGGTTTGGGTTTAAATTAAATATCTGGCCAATTTACAATAGATTAGTTGTATAGTAATGTAACTAAATTGAACCAGCCATGTATAAATATATGTTATCCTTCATACAGACTAAAACACTTCATTAACTCATATCTTACTATCATTATTAATAATTATCACATGTCTTTTCTTTAATTAATCAATTTGGGAATTCGATTTTTCCAATATGTACCAAAATATAATTTTGCGTTGATAACAATAAACACGTTGCTAATCTACGTTCTCACAACCCTATAATTATTACGATTTGGTTGCTTTGATTGTAATTTTTTACTGGAATTATTATGCTATTATTACAAATATTTTATTATTATTTTTTAAATTAACTATCGGAGAGTTGTTGTTTAAGAGGTCGGGTAGTTGGTAATTTTCCACATTCGCACGCGTGGTTAAACTCACTTTTAGAGGTAATACCATTTTTAACAAGTATTGGCAAACTATAGCCAGCTGTTACTTGTAGCCACTCTAAAATACATATTTTTAGCACCCATAAAAATATGTTTTTAGAAGCATGTTTTATCTAGTTATAGTCTGAGTTTATTAAAAGTTTAACTATAGGATAGTCCAGGTACAAATGGTTCACCATCGCTTTAAGTATCATCAAGCTGTAAGTTTCAAATAAAGTAAACATTGTGTGGTTATTCTAGCAAGTGGCTAAAAGAATGAGGGGAAAGACGGCAGAGTCCGTAAGGTCGGCGTGGGTGTGCGTTGAGATGTAGGTGCAACTATTTGATTTATTTTATGGACACTTAAGTAGAAACAGGAGCATCCCCTTGGCCGAGTCTGCACATCCTGCTTCAAACTAAAATATAACTTCTTAGTAGATAAAACAAGCCTTTATCTTTTTTCACCACACACACCATTTTGCCACATTTCTTACGGTTGTAAACAATTATTTCTATTATAAATCAATAAACTATAACTAGCTTTCTTATCCAATAATATAAATCGCTTATCGCTCCTCATCTCTCCCAGAGTACGTGAAGACGGATGAAATGAAACTAAATCGAACTAATAATAGTTGTGAAATCTATTATTTTATTTCATATTCATGTTTTATATTTTATGAAGTTAGTCACGATAAGTTGACGTGATCAAAACTCATAAATAGTAAAACGTCCTCACATTTTTGTAATCTATTCAGTTAATTAAATAGATAGAGAATTATTAATATTTTTATGTTACTGATTATTTAGTTGGTTGGAAATTCCGGAAATGTTCATTTAAATGTCGAGCACTTCAGAGATGTTTGGCAAAATTAACACTTGTCCTGCTCTATGGACCCAGCTTCTTTCTTAAAAACGGAAATTCTTTGAAAATATGGCTAGTTCCGCAAGTATGGTGATTTTATCGACGTCACACACATCTTTAATAATAAAGAATAAAAACGGTTTGGAACTTACATATGTAGAGAATTCAACTTCAACCATTCCATCTCACACTTAGAAATTGTAGTGCGAGAACAAAGCTTTAGTCAACGGCTCTACATCGAAATGATTAACCAAACCTCTGATTATGATTGAAAATCCGAAACCGGTCAGGGATTAAAAACAAAATATTAGCGTGCTTCGACTAATAAAATCTGCGAATTCTTTTCTAGCTTGGACGGTAATATCTTTTTTGTCAGTTTACCATATTTAACGTCACAAAAACCCAGCTTTCCGTTTCAGCCCATGATTGAATCCAAAATCTTATAAAAATTTACAGAACAGAATTATTTGTTAATTAATAATAGCCACAAATACGAACTTGGACAAAATCTTTTAAAACAGGAACTGTAAGAGATTTCCAGAAGCTGTTATCTATATGTTCTAAAATATCTTCTGATCGTGACTTTTGGATTTGCGTAGAAATTGTTAAAGAAAGCGTCAAACTAAACCGAGAATTTGTGCCTGGTTTAACTTTTAATAAAAAGAAACATGGAGAAACTGTTAGGAATTTGGATTTTAAAAGCCCTGTTCTTTGAGCTGTTTGTAAACCATAACAGTTACCTACTTTTAGGAAAACTAAAAGACTTTATCTCTGCGGGGAATGTTAAGAATTTTATTAGGTACAACTATTACTCACTTTAAAACATTTATTTTATAGACACCAAAGATACCAACTGTGGCGCCTCAATTAAAAATGAATTCAATTTTGGTCACTTATCACTAACTTGCATATTCCATATTGATTCCAAAAACTTCCTGTGATCTACTAGTGCATCTACATGTTGAATCTTCAATTTGTATTCATATACTCCAGAACCAACCTTTCTTGGCCAGTTGAATTTACCATGGTAGATTAACTTGGTATTCCTTGGGTACTGCATTTATAACAAAAATGTCTTTTGAAATTGCATCTTGTTTTGTTATTAGCTTTATATTCTCAAAGCTGTTCCAGTTATTTTGTGTTCAAGAAGTTGGAGGGAGGTTATGCGAGCTTGAGTTGTACGATGTATTATAGCCTTCAATTAGTCAGGTAATGTAAGCGACAAAAAGGTCCCATCATCTAAGCAACAAGGTGTGCCACGGAAAATCTACTTTTTGTTTCTACAGAAAATTATTTTCCATGTACTGTACTAATTAAGTTTTAACTAAAACCTGATAATTACTATTAAATATTGAAAACGTGATGGACTTGTAACACTAGACCGTCACATATATTCGATTTATCTAGAGCTAACTGATTAAAATTCATAAATTATTATGATAAAGTATAGAAAATAACAATCTGCAGTAGATTGGTAATTTTAATAAAATGCATTAAATTTGAGATTAAAATAAATATTTAAAGCGCACTATTATTCATTTTATAATCCATGTAAAAGCTTTAGAACGTGATACTTAATGAAAGACACCTTACCCATGAGATGAAAAGACTATCCACTCATGACTTGAGGATTAAAGCTCGACTTAATGCAACTTTGTTAATGCTACTTACTACTAAATCCTACATGAATTACATATTAGGGAAATATCTTTTCTCTAAGTTACATTCTATTATACAAAATTAAATATCTGAGAGATTTGTCGGGAAAATTATTTATTCTATTATCTTTTAATAATTATTATTTAAATGTTACCTGCTAATGATTTAATAATTCTGTACCTCGGAGGGAAAAGGCACCATGTCCATTTTTTTCGATTTTCAGATTTTGGCATCATTTTACAAATTTTTTGTCGCTCTTTCTAGAGGTGTAAAGCACTGTGTCCTATGTTTACTATTAAGCGATTTATGTATTTTTAAAAAGCACTATGATACTACATTACTTAAGGGTAAAAGGCACTACATGGGCATAAATGTTTTTCACAATGGAGATCTAAATAAAATATTTTAAAATATGGGAGGTTAAGTGGCCATACCAACTGTAATAATTACGGTGAGAAGTACAGGAAAGAGTATAACCGAAAAAGTGGAACAAAAAATGAATTTGGAAAAATATCTTCATTTGGCTCCCCTGTAAAATTTACTTTTTGTGACATGGTGCCTTTTCCTTCCGAGGTACAGAATTATAAATTCTATACCGACTATTCGCCTTCCTGGCACTGACTCCGCATGATATCTGGCTTAGTGATCATAACAAACTTAACAATCAATATGGACTTGGCCTGTAGGGTTCAGTTAAGTATTTCAACTTCTATCTTCAGATATCGCGGTCAAAACGTTCAACGTCACACTGTCAATCCTCAATATTATGATTCAGTACAGCATTCACTCCTATTTCAAAGTATCTTTTGTTCCAAATTTATTTAGTTCGTCCCACCTGGTACAAGTAACTTCACTCCCGTCTCCTATTCATCCCGATGCTCTTAATGGCCAGCCTATTCATTTCTTACATGGGCACTCCCCAGCAAAGTCATAAAATATTAAAAAATAAATAAAATAAATAAAGTAAAAGTCATCTAATCTAAAGAAAGGGCATCCCTTTTGGGAAAGAGAATAAGAGCTTAAAAGTGGAATACGAAAATTCCGCAAGTGCAAGAAAGTTTCTTTCATCTGACTGACCAGAATCAGAAACTTTGTTCTAAAATGGGTATTTAGTTATAAATAATTTACGCAAAAAACTAATTATTTCTGAATAATAAAACTTATGAAAGTTATCTACTTAAATCTTTTTCAGGCAGCTGAGAAGTGCCGCAGCAATTCTCAAAATCTTAGCAACAAAATGTCTTAAAAATAATTTATTGTGTTTCTCATCTTGCTTTAAAAAAATGTGATGAATTTCTGAAATGAATATCAGGTTGATTTACGGATGGAAGCGTTAGCAAAGCATAATAAATCTATGTACAGATGTATATATTTGATTTATTGAAAGGTGGAGTTTCGAAGAAGGAATGATAAATAAAAGCCGAGTAATTCCGTAAAGAAGTTTAATCACAGAGGCCAAGGTCTTTCTCGATTTATGTTTTATAGGAGCGGAGGGCGATAAAGAGGCGGCGGAGGGTCTGTTTCAATTTGTGCGCCTTCTCCAGTTCATTCATTACCCGGGGTTTCATCATCGGCCCTCTTCTCTTCAACATATTACCTTTTTACCTCCGCGCTTGCTCACTATTAATATATTTCTCTTTAAACTGATACTCGCAGGTTCTCCTTTTAGTTCCTACAATTAATTATACCAGAAGGCTGGGACGAGAATAATATCCGATTGGTCCGATCGTTTCCCCTTATTTACTGGCACACGCTCTCTCTGGCAAGGAACCCCATCCTCTAATTGATACAAATCAACAGCATGATCATGCAATCTCAACTAACTTCTCTACTACCCTAAGTAAGAGAATAGATTGAGTCAAGTCACCTCCGGTATGTTGAGCAATACCTTCGAATAATAAGTTTGTAAGGTTGGCAACCATGCGAAAGAGATTAAACCAATGATTGACATGTAAAAGGATTACCACTGACTGTTTGCCTTATTTATTGAAGCAGGTACTACCCTCTGTTTGTCCTGATACTTGTCCTTCTCGTTGGGATGTTAATGGAAAACATGTGTAGGAAGATAAGGGCTGGGAAAGCTGTCTTTTAAAGAGGTGATTCAGCTGACGAAGCACTTTCAGTTTTCCGGAATGAAAGGAAAGTGGCAGAAACGAATCGGAGTATCTACAGTCAACTCATTCACATAAAAACTGCTGCTGCTGCAAAGAGAAGTTAGCATAAGTGTAAATACTTCGTTAGTGGCTAGCGTTGAGGATCCAAATATGTTTAAAAATAAAGTGTGGACACCCGCACAAATTCCTCTTTCGACCATTCTCAAAGTCCTAACCCACAAGTTTTCTTCAAATTGCGAAGATTTAATTTTTATTACTTTAGAAGGAATCTACTCCTAGTCTAATTTCGGGAGAATCTTTTCTACTAAAAATTTTAGATCAATGGTATTGAGTTCACTATAACGAGTTTCAATAAAATCGTAGTATGAGAGAAAATCATATGAGATGTGGCCACAGCAATAGATCTGATACACCAACACAGACCACTTAGAGAAAAAAAACTCTTTTTAGGGAACCTGGAAAAGATAATTCCAGAAAAATTCGAAATTGATAATCTAAACGAAAACAATGCCTTTTCCAATTCAATAGCGAGAGGGAAGGGATTAGCTATGCGGTTAGCGAACTGGACTCCCACGCGGAGGTCCTGGGTTCGAATCCAGCTGCTGACCCTTAGATTTTCTCTTCCTAGGAGCTTCTTACAGCTCACTGTCCGGTGATGGACAGTGTTGTCTGTAATGAGAGAACACTGTCCTGAGGCCGGCAGTGCACTGAAAAAATGCTCCGGGCGCCAATAACCTTAGATGTTGACGCGCCTTAATTAAAAAAAAAAAAATAGCGTGAGGGAGAATGATAATTGTACAAACTGTGAAAAATATTCCTCCAGTTACTGCGACTTATTCACAGCAAAGTAATGATAATCTTGCTTTAAAATCATCGATCTAAATCGTTGTTCTGCCGTAAGATAATTACGAATTGAGTAGGAGGCTGTGCATTGATGATAACGATGAGCAGTCCAGCTTTATTGCCCAAAATGAAGTTCCACTGGTTAAGTTTCACTGGTTAATGGCAGTTTCCCGAGCTATTGTGTGCTACGGCCGTCAGCTTTGGGGACATGAAGAGTCTCCAGTGCTACTACAACAAAAGATTGTTTGTTTTACTCCTGCTTTTCCTAATTACATCCTTCATACAGGAATTGCGGTGGATCTTGATTATTATTATACCTCAAAACTCCATTTTAAATATGTTCATAAAATTAGAAAATTTCCAGCATCTTGACTTTTTGAGAGCCACGGCATTAATTGGGCCTTCCTCAGCGAAGAAATTTGCCTGATATCTGACGCTTTTTTAGTTGATCGACAGCATTGATCTAAGTAATAGCGATCCTTTGTCTTATTGGGATTAAATTTATTTAAGATTTTTTTTCTTCCTAGGAGCTTCTAACAGTTCTTACAGCTCACTGTCCGGTGATGGACGGTTGTCTATAACCAGAGAACACTTACTGGAGGCCGACAGTGCACTGAAAAAAGCTCTGGGAGCCAATAATCTCAGATGTTGACTCGCCTTAAATCATTAAAAAAATTAAAAAAATGAAACATACACGTTAGTTAAACTGGCACCGAGTATTTTTTTTTTACGTACGGAGCAAAAACGACAATTCTCTTGTTAGCAGATTACTATTGTCGATATTCTGGTAATTGAAACAAAAACGCCCACGCTTGAATTACCACTTAACATCCACCTTCTCTTGGGAACTTGCGAGCGAAATTGCATTATTTATCGTATTCGTAACAAGAGTGCCGCTAGATGGGAGTACTAATCGCAGTTAATGTGCCGAGAACACGGTCTGTTAGGTTCTCGAATAATTGACATTTCCTTCATATAAATTCATATTTCACCATCATATCCGTCTCACACTCCAGCCTTCCATCTCACTCGGTCGCATTATCTCTAGCTCTGCCTAATCTCTTTCTCTTTTCAACCAACAGGGCCTTTTCAATTAAGCCTAATTCAGCCGCATATTAAGTAAAACGACGAACAATGAAGTATACATCCCGTGTGTACACACTGTTGTACACAGCCGACCGATGGACGGACGGCCTACTGTGCAAGAGTAGTCCACTAACTAGGAGGCGGAGAGCCAAGCTACCACTGCCAGATTAATCAAATCATTACTTCCATCCAAATACTGTCTGCATTAGTACCAACGACCTTACAACAAAGACCGCCATTTCATCTCCCGTCTAAATTAACCTAATCTCCTTCTCCTTGATGCCCTACAATTAATCATGACCAACAGTTATTTATCAAGAATTACAACTTCCTGGAAATTATACTTTATTAGAAACATTCATTTGCAAAAAGAGAACAGTTTGTGTAAGTGACACAAATTTGTAATTAGAAATGAAATTACAGTAATTTTTTTTGTTTTGTTATGAGAAATGGAATGGATTCCCTAATTGGTGAAACGAGATTACAGGTTGAAAAGGGAAAATGTGCTCTAATTCGGCGTAATAACAGGTAAATCGTAATAGTATCAAAGAGCATTTATTTAACTACTTTTTACACGTGTAATGAGAATTTACGTCATTTTCATATTTTCAAATTCCACAATAAATATTTTTGAAAATAGGTGTCACATGGCTTGAAACTTAAGGAACTTAAGGCTGTAGTAGGTTTCCGTTTCACCACAGGACATGACTAAACCAGCGCACAGAATGGGGCTAGTGGTTAGCTCCTTATTGCAACCAAAAAGAGATAGATGGACAATAACTTTCAGGATCAGATGCTGCCACGAACTACAGTGAATCACTAGATAACTATTTAATATAAATAAGGATGAAATATTTGACTGAAAGTCCAATTTTGATGGATTTTGGATGAGCGGAAGTCCAATTTTAACGGATAGAACTTTCCATATTTTAAGATTTTCTTGCAAACTGCTCCTACGATTTTATTCAATCTTTTTATCTTGATTGCAAATGCACCTATTTGCAAACTTTTATTGGAACAGTTTTGCCGATAAAACGATTAAGTACTTCTGCGAAATGTGGTGGTTAAAGTCGTTCGAGAATGATAATAATTAAATATATCTCGTGATGTAATGGTTTTAAAAGAGTACCATGCTTATACGTATATCAATAAAGTGTTACTGCATTACAGGAGACTTCTCCAAAGGGTCTCGTGAAATCTGATTACACATCACAGCAGAGAAATTGAATAATTACGCATTTTTTTTTATTTTGAAAATCAAATATACGTAAAATTTATAATAAATCTAATTTAGACTTTGAAATTGACATAGTTATTGATATACAAAAGAAGGCGAATCATTATTCCACATCTTAGTATAATATGCTAACAAATTGTGCAACTCTGTTCGGTTTAGTGTTTTTATTCAATTCTACATTTAGTTTAAAAAACGATTCAGAATTATCTGGGAAAAAGAATGGAGAAAAGGCAGAAACGATTGGTGAATTATTGAGAGAAATTGTTGATGAAGAGGAAAAGGTTGAAGAAACCGAGGAAAAAGTAAAGTTGGTAAGAAGAGGAAAAAGCGGAAATGAACGAAATTATAATAAAGCTGAAATATTTGAACTTTCTGAAATAGAAGCTATTGAGAAGGCACAACAAACAAATGCTAAAAAGAATAAAGAATTTATGAAGGACGCCATTGTATTTCCTGATGAAAATGGAACAACTACTACTAAATCTACTGAGGATAGTAAATCTAATACAAAATATAATCATTTTGGCCAATGAGAAATTTTATTCGTTATTATAAGGGTGACTTATTTCAGATAAATTTGTACCTGATGGTTGGGCTTTTGGTCAGTGTGAAGAGTAACATTTTATACAACACTAAAACTCAACTCTACTTCACAACAATGAGTATGAACTAATTTAGGGCAGCACAACTCCCACTATTTCAACTAGCGGTGGGTATCCTACAGCATCTTTAATATTTAGACTTCTGATCCTCTTTTTAAAAGTCTTGCCTTTATATATTTTCCAGGACCATAGAACCCTAATAGGGTGCAAAGACCTGATGGTTCTATTATTCTATACAAATTTAGAAAATAAAATAATTCAAGAAAATAAATTATTACTTTTTAGTACACCATTACCAACTCAAATGTTTGGAAATGAATGAGTTAGATCTTTGAGAACAGTATTAAGAGGAAGTCAGATGAGTTTGCTGGCAGTTAAGAAAAAATAGAAGCGGAATATCCAAGATGAACACAATCACTGAGAATCGCCAAGACTCCAAGAAAGCTAATTTACAGTCTAAAAATAATCTGTAAGCTACTGTGATTTCTGTTCTATTGTTATTTCGAATACGAATAAAAAATTTAGAGAATGGAAAAGTCACCACCGGTTTTGAGGAAACTCCTTAATTCGAGTCACATCTTTGCGTGCGGTAGAAGAGAGTCCGATTTACATCAAAATATTCAAAGAGCCGACAAGTAAAATCTTACTCATCATGTGAACAGATAAAACATTTGTAAACAGTATTCTATACACATTAATATTATAGATGGGGACTGTTTACTTGAGGGCTGATATACACGTCTGTTAAATTCTGCACTGTTATTTTGGATGGTGGACACTGTCAACAGGAATGTCTGTCATGGAGCATGTGGTTGGACATGTCCACCCACGCACCACTGGCGGTCTGAGCCAAGCTGATACACTTGCAGTAGCCTCCATGAGTCACACAATCGCTTTGTTTATATTTAACATCAACTATACATTATTCTCCATACTGTTACTTCCACATTCCTAAACTTTATGCTCCTTCTTTAAGCTACCCCTATTATTAGTTATTACAATCATTAAAACATTTACTCGCACTACAAAGCAAACATTTCTGCTATTTAAACAATATGTTATTTCTAGAACTGTGATAAGTTTATTACAAATATGTTGGACGAGCATGGCAAGTGATATCTATCTTCAAATTCTATTAAAAGAAATTAAATTGGTGCCTGTGTTTTGAGGCCGTGCATAACATCCTACCAACAGATTAGCTGTCGAGGAGTAGATGGAAACTCTTTACTAGGAACATTTACAAATAAAAATTGAGTCACCTGCAGGACCCGAACTGGGGAGCAGCCACTTACAATTCCCACTCATATCTGCTCCAACGGATCGGTTTTGTCTGATCCTTGAACCAAGTTAAGTTAATCTATCCAAAAGTTGACTAAATCCGATTTGAGACAATTGAAAAACAACTAATAATTGGTATAATTAGGCGAAAGAAAATTTTCGAGTTCTAAATCAGAGACATGCTTTCTACAAAGCTGTGTAACAAGTATTAGTACACCTATGGTTGCATTTAGCAATAGCCTTTTGTGCTCGTTATACGTCGTGTAGCGGAGTTGGGCGCGCCTGATCAAATGATACACAGCGCCCATTTACTTGGCTCACATGCAAATCTGTAGATATCTCGATCTTACAATAGCTTCATTTTTATATTTCTCTTTAGCATATTAAGTTTATTTTGTGTATAAGTGTTTGCATTCTACTCCCGTTCTCGTTACTTTGAAATAATAGTTTATTTAATTCATATTTTTATTTTGATATTACTGATTATTATATTTGATACACCTAAAAAATACATTTACATTAGTTTCGCACCAACGCCTTCCCTCAGAGCTTCAAGAGAGAGTATACCGCACGGGAATGAAGGAATATTGAAGAAAATAAACGAAAGGAGGACTTAAAAGGAAACCACAACACTGAAAAAGGTAGACGACCAAATATAATTGCAAGAAACTGCAGCAAGTGTGTATTGACTTTTCGTAGAATCTGCAGCCTATTATTGCTAGCAAATAGACAAGAACGATGAATCAAGCTTCTACCAGAATATAATTGCTTATTTAGGATCTACGAAATGCAGGTAACTAAGGAATGAATACTTCACTAATGCAGTGGAAGGATTTCCAAGTGATTTAAAGGCTCAAGTTTAATCCAATTTAAGGAAGTAACTTGAATGTAATTGCGTTGCACTTCTTTAAAAATGTTATTTATGTTGATGTAATAAAACTATTACAATATAATGAATTAGGTGTTTTTTTAGTATCATATTCCAGCGCACGTTCAGACGGTCTGAATATTGACCAACTGGAGAAGGCGCGGATGGAGTTGACGGAGACCGACAGACGGTTTGGAGAGGAAAGGGTGGCTGGCGTTCCCATGATTATTCATTAATTCCCTGCCTATACTCCGCAAGGAGCACTACTTCTTTAAATGAAATTCAGTCTGGAGTCCTGGAGCATTTACATTTTTCATGAACTAGGGTGCGAACAGGAGACAGTATTATATACTCCAGGTAGCTAAGTGGGGACTGTCAAGAATACTGTGTATATGATACACATTGTAGCTATTATTTCATTTATCTTTGGTTTGTTTGGAGTTTTCTCATTGGAGAGAGGAAAATGTGGTTTTGGTCGAGGAAAGGATTTCTTCGCCTCTTTAAAGTACTGACGTCATGCTGGCCATTGTGTCATCTTTGGCACGAATCTGATGCGGAGACAAGCGCCTCTTTCTGTTATTCTCATTACCAAAATCATAGATTATTAAGTGTTTTTTATTTTTCATTTTATTTAACACAAAGCATAAGTGTTAACGTTTTGGCAGTTATTTGAACCAAAAACTTTGCATTTATTCTTATTAAATTAAAGTTCTTTGATTAATATAGTGTTAACCGAAACATTTTTATTGACAAATTGCAAGAGCCGTCATCAATGAACTATTAAAAAAGTTGATTTAGAGAATTTGGAGATGGCTATTGTCTGATTTTACCCAAAAGCGTTCCGTCTGTCGGTTATTTAAGACGGTCGCTGAACCAAATATGACATTCGTTTTTGCGGTTTCTCTTTCTTTTAGTTACATGCTAATCACATACTCCACAGACAGACAAGCTTACACGGTTCAATTTGAATAAAAAAAACCTTTCGAACTTAGGAGACCTCAAAGCGGATATTCGTAAAGAAACCTTGACTCATTTAATGAGTACAAAAGTTAGGCTGCTCCCAAAATTGTATTGATTTTTTAAATAAATCACAAAAATAAAAATAAAAAACCCTTAAATAAATATATTTCCAATCACTTAAGTTTTGAAATTCCTTCACAAAATTGGTAACAAGAATGGTTCATGCTTACATAAAAGATTAATGTAGTGGTGCAACATAGATATTACGCATTCATTATTTCTAGTGCACTTAAGTAATTTTTCTAAAGACATCTGTGCCTTTATGACAAGACCAGAAACATTCTACAGAATAAAAATATGTTATCATAAGTGGTAAAGTACACGTGGTCTGGATGAGATTGATGTGGCGGCGAGTAGAGCCAACTTCCGAGATAACCAGTAAGTTAAGACTGAATACGCATCCCTGATACACCAATTCCAGCCTGAGAGGCGCAACATCCACTCCTCCATGTGGTATTAATCTCAAAATCTCATACAATTTGTATCCATAACTTCAGGCTCAGGCTCAGTAGCCTTTTCCTAAGCCTATTCAGTGGATAGCCAATCAATATTGTCTTTTTACTGATCCATTACATGATCTTAAAAGAATATTTCTTCTCACCGTTTTGGTTTTCGAACTCATCGTTCCACAACCAGTTACTATGAAAGGTTACCTACTCTTTCCAGTTCGTATAAGAAAGTTGTTAGTTTGGGATCTATGAGGAAGAGGTATAAACCTCTGTAAAGGCGTGGCATCTGGGGCACTTAAGAAGATACGAGTAGAACGACTCTTTCTAAAGTTTACATTTGTCCAACTAGTTCACTAAGCTTAAAAGATACCTCTTAAAGTACAACTGAAATTAGATTTAGTGAGGTTGAGTTTGGTGAGGCTTTACATTGGCTTTAACCAAAACGTTATTGTTAGCACCAATGTAATATTAAATTTAAATTTTCTGCAGTGGCTGCAAACACACAGAGGCCAATTTGTGAAAAAACACAATGGACCTCAAATTGGATATTTCTCAAAAGTGAAAATATGCACGAATACAACACTTTCTCTTACTGTAATAGTAAGAGAAATACAATAAAGAATAAACTGCTGAGGGAAAAATAGATTAAAAAAAATTAATTAAACATTTATGAATACAATTCGTGTTAGCTTGCAATCTATCAAGTGCTAAGTAGGTTGCAGTTGCTAGCCGACAGCGAAGTTATGTGGGTCACCAATACGAATTCTTCTTACTGCATTGTTGCAATTATAATAGATTATCTACAAATACTGAACTTTTCGGGGCTTATCATTCTGAGGTAACACACACAGAAATATTAGCTATACTCTATTTCTTCGTATTCAAGGACTACAAATTCTGTATTTCTAGGTATGAATACACAATGTCAAAAAAAGTGAATTTTCAATGAAGAGACAGATGCAGGGTAGCCAACCCAAAACAACGAAAACATTAAATTACTTAACTTGAAAAATAAAATAAACGAGTAATTAGTTTAAAAATATCATTGAGGAACTGCACTATTTTATATTGCATCACCATATAATTGCAACAACAGATTATGTATTTCATGCCTTAAACGTGCATTATGTATGTTATAACAAAACTGGTTACCCAAAACTTCTTTAATTCAAAAACTTACACTAGTTTTATTACATCACAATGAATAAGGAGTCACTCCATAGAATTGAATAAGGTTGTGTTTTTAATTGAAGTAGAAAAAATGAAAGCACTTATTTATCTACATTGTTGCTCTTCATGTCACCAGTGGCAAGAAGGATGTCTTTTAAACCCTTCAGAATTTGATAAATACTCAGACGGTTTATGACTTACTGTACACATTATGTATACGCCTTAACTTTTGCATATCCTGTAATATTCTTGCAATATAGCTACAATACTCCTTAACCAGTTAAGCGTGGAATTTAGTA
This sequence comes from Rhodnius prolixus, assembly GCF_049639745.1. Classification (NCBI taxonomy): domain Eukaryota; kingdom Metazoa; phylum Arthropoda; class Insecta; order Hemiptera; family Reduviidae; genus Rhodnius; species Rhodnius prolixus. The sequence goes on along the minus strand of NW_027411581.1, from coordinate 29,257,710 downwards.
TTAAAAACCCCTCACAGTGTGCGGAATTAAAATCAGACAATGACGTGTATACACGTCGAACGCAGGGTAAAACAACTAAAAGTTTACAATGTCGTAATAGTCACTGCAAGCACTTTTTCATATGCAAAAGTGGTTGGTACCACTTATCATTTGGCTGACTTCCACCTTCAACATATAAGATCAACATAACTGTTCTTTAAATACAAAAAAGAATCGTTACCAGCATCTTTCACTTTTATTGTGGTGAGGAATTAGTCTTTCTCTGGTCAATGCCCAATAAATTCTTCTCACCATAAAGTAATGAATCGTTAACCAGTTAACGATAATTTTTATTTTTTAAATGACTAACATCTCTACACTATGCAAGAAAGTTTATCCATTACATAAACATATAAGATGCACAATTTGGCCAACATCTTTGTAAACTAGGTTGTTTACTGATGTTTACCACTAGGTTGTTTACTAAAACTAATGGAGGCTGTGCCGAAAATATTAAAATAGAGAAAAGTTAACAGTCTTTGGGATGTCAATGGAGTTCTAAATTAGTCAGCAAGAAAATTATTTTATTGAAGAGACTTTTCATCTTTTATTTTTGAAGTACGAATGTTTTATTTTTCCCAAGTTATTAATAATACATATTGCCTCAGTTATTGTAATACAAGTAAATATGTGCTCAATAAAAAGGAGTCCCCGGAATCTTAAAAAAATAATCTGTAAAATTATCCAAAGTAAAAATAAAAAATCAATACTCTCGTGGCAAAACAGACTTTGGTGCAGTAACAAATTTATCTTATTTACAATTAAAAATTCTATAAAACACACCAAACAAATGTATATTTAAGTAATTACTTGGTATTAAAGCAGTGATTGCAAGCTAGATAAATAAGTGCATTTTGAATTTACGGCGTGAGATTTAATTAGGCTACAGCTACAGTTTGGGACATGAGATATTCTTTTAAATTACACTGGAATGTTTAATTTAAAAGAAAGGAAATAAGATTTTTATTTGGCGCTCTGGTAGGAATATTGAACAGCATTCAGGTTCTGCAATAAATGTTCCTCACTTCCGCAAAATGGATTTTTCTCTCGTTCTCTCTCTTGGTTTACACAACTTTCTTTTAACTTCTCTTTGTAAGAACAAAATTAAGGGGTCATTGCAACATCCATAATATGGACATTTTCTAAAAAATTGCTTTATTTCTACTTCACACTTTTATTTTATATTTTTGGAACCACACGTCAACAGATGGATACTCTGCATTCTGAGCCTTCTCAGCACACTGTCGGGCAACGTTCTGCTGTTGTAGTTAGGCGCTCATCATGGGCAGTACTGCTTTTCCTCAGAAAAAATCTAAGACAGCAGTAGGCTGGATGATATGTACGACAAGACAGGTATGTCCACTACAGTAAAATGATTCTTTTAAAGCTGCCCCAGAATCCCACAGAAATGAAGTACCCGGTAAAACTTCATTGATTTATAGATACTAAAGGGATTTCCAAGAACAGAGGAAATCGTTCGACGCTGCCAGTAAGTGCTAAGAACAAGCGATTGCGTACAGTCGCATTCCCAAAAGATCGATGTTATACATGTTGTAATTTTCTTTGCACAGATTCTTATAAACGCTGTACAGTTCTTGAAACCCCTCCTTAAAGGAGAGCTGAACTTTAACCCTCTCTAAGTACCCCACACAAACACATCATTCGGGAGAGTGTTACGAATAAAACTGTTACGGAATTACGTGCACAATGTTAGAGTAATTTTCAAATATTCGTTAATAATTGTTATTATAATATAGTCCTTATTTAATATAAAATAAATTTACTTCTTTGAAGTTATAATTATCTTGAAGACAACTGCCATAGTACAAAGATCGTCGGCGGAGTGGATAATAAATAATTACATAAACTACCAAACCGTTCAGTACTACTGACACACAGATCGCTAGTCTTATTTTTTATCCCACAAATCTATTCGCTAAAAATTGAGAAATCGAGTATTGTGTTAATTTCTTCCTGCTGATTTTCTTGAAAATTAGGAATTTTGTTCACATATATTATTCTAATTAATAACACGCCGGTGATGAAATCAAATCTTTACTCACATGACGCTTTGGAAGGGAGCCATCCCCACTCTTTTCCCTTAAATGGACATTTTTTTGCAAATTTTAAAAATAAAACATACCATCTTCTACTTGCATTCAGTTAGAATTTTAAACTCATAGTGAAAAGAAAATCGAAGAAGCTGTTTTCGAAGAAACCCAAATGTCTGAAAAATCGATAGAATAAAGTTACATCTCCTGTTGGTTGATTAATTGGTTGATTGATGCCCAAAAGCATATTGTCTGGCTTATGAAGCCAGACGTAGAATTGGAACTTCATCACAATTTTTGGAGTTATCCAAAATTATATTCCACAAACACGCCGACAAAATCTACCAGTTTTTTGAACTCAGGAGACCACCAATTTTCGGTGTGAATTCAAAATTAAAAATTTGATTCAATTGCAATCCTACCGCGTAGGATAGAAAAAGGTTGTAAATAGCCCAAAATGCCAATTGACTTAGAACGATACATATTTTAAAATTCAAGTTCTTCCAGAAGTAACGGAAAACCATTTTAATAAATTTAGATAATATGTCTCACATACGCAGATGACACCGCCTTACTGTCCACTAATCATGATACTGCAATAGCTCACAGAAATCTGCAGTCACATCTCTCCTCATTAGAAAAGTGGTTCAAGAGATGGGCTATTAAGCTTAATGAAACTAAGAACGCAAAACATCACCTTCTCACCTCGTCGCATTACTCCTTCTATAACCTAACACCTCTACCAGTAGTGAACGTCGCCCGCTACCTTGGGCTTTACTTAGACCGAAGACTTTCTTGGAACCCCCACACTAGACTTAAAAGAACAGAACTAAACAGACGCTATCGACTACTTAAAAGACTCTTAGACGACAGATCAAAACTCTCTGTGGACAACAAAAGACTAATTTATACTTCTATTTTGAAACCCATCTGGGCGTATGGAATAGAACTGTGGGGTTCAACCAAACGCTCCAATCTCCAAAGGATACAAGCTCTACAATCTAAAATACTACCCCAGAATAATATGATTCATTCAAAAGTAAAATCCAAATTATTGTTGATTTATTTTCTGTAAGATTGTAATGAAGATTTAGTTGGATATGTATTGTATCTCCGCGACAATGGTTAGCGAATCAAAACTTTGTTTTTTACATTTTTGATATCCGCAGTAATCGTATCGGATAACGGTCGTCCCAACAATGGAACTGAATTTAAGTGATTCTTGTCTAAAGGGAGTACGGAATGCACGGACATTCATCTTCGCCGCGATGAATCTGTAAGAATGCAACAACCTTGAGAGGAAGAAAGAGGAAAGTTACTCCAAAAAAGAAAGGGAACTATTAATTTATATGAGCAGCCATTTCAGCTTTTTTTGCTCATTTTTCTTTATTATCTTTCTAAAAATTAATTTCATTTTTATCCGTTAATTTTTTTTTCTCCCACAGGTGTAAAGATGGAGAATTTAATTTACACGCAAATGAAAAATAACAAAGGCGTGTAATTTATTATGTGCCATCCCTCTTATCTCATACTGGGAATAAAAAATAATAAATATTTAAATAATCCAGATTGTATTTATATTTAATTTCCATGAGAAGAGAGAGTTTGATAAATATTCGCTGCAGATACTGCGCGAAGAAGGGAAATGCTTGCTCCGAGACCCAGATGTCAAGACATCTGCCCTTATTCAATATCTAATTCTATATATCTACGTACACCAGCCATTCCTTGTCTCTCGCACCTTTCTGCCGATGTTATTGTCGAAGATTGCGTAAAATTATTATTTTTAGGTGAAGATGTGTTTTCCAGATTTTGTGAAACAATGCATAAAAAAAAAAGTTACACGTTCAAGCCGTGGATGTGGATTGTTGTTATTAGTTTTCATCAAAAGAAAAGTTTTATTAGTTTGAAGTTTTGGACTTCTTTGATGTCCGTCTGGGGGAGTTTTGGTGATTGTGGAAGGATTCTGTAAGAGTTGTATTAAAGTTTTTTTTTTGGAAGGATTTTTTTATATTACCGTTTCTTATATTATATCCGGATTGGAGTTTTGACCAAAAAAATGGTCTTTTTTTTCGAATTGGAGATTATTATCTCAAAATACGCCCACGAATCGGAAGCAGTACCATATCAAAAGATTTAGGTGATCGCTGAGGAATTAGTTAATTGCTGATGGGAGGGTTTTCAGCGCTTTGGAAGGAAGCAAAATTCGAGAAGTAGGTGCCTCATGATTTAAACGCCTAACATAAAACTGTTATGTTTGTAAATTTGTTCTCCACTGCACTTGCGCAACAAAAGCGATCGTAACTTGCTATGAAACGTCGATTCAGTACTAACATAATGCATAAAGTTCTGGACCAAGGTTTAAACCAAGTTTCTGTTAATCAGAACTTTCCATCACTTTCACAAGACCAAAAACCCTAAAAAAAAAGGAACAGGTATCATTCTTTATACATTTTTGATACCGGTGACAAATTGATCGAAAATTACGTCATCAACATCCGTTTTCTTTACTAAAAACCATAGTCTAACAAAGGATCAGATTCTAATGTATGACAAAACCTTCATCAAGTTTCAAAAACCACCTCAATTACAAAAATTGATTGAGCTGGTTAAATTTAAGTTGTGCTTCACCTACCCTTACTCTCTAGAACATATTTGCACCTTTTCAACCAGCTGGGTGACTTACTTGGTACCACTGAGAGAGGGCCAGGCAGAATCATCTATCGGTGAATTCTGAGGAGCCCAAATTGCAGTGTCGGCTTGTTTCTTGTTAGTAAAGATGGCTGACGCTAATGGCGCTTAAATTTGATTAAATTGATCGTGTGTTAGTTGAGTTGTACAATTTCGGGGTCTTTCCACTATTTTTGAAACCCCTCAATGTTTTTTAAGGGCTACTACTACGTTGGTATCGAGTTTAAAGAAAGGTTTAAAATGCAACATTAAAATTAAATTGAATACTACTATTTAATTTGCTTTGGGATTGAATTATAGTCAATAAGCTTAAGGAATAGAAACTTCTGTTGCAGAAACAAAAACACAGAAAAGCCATCAACCAAATTATTTGGGACTACTTAAGATTTTTAGAGATGCTAACTCAAAACAGTGTTGTTCAGAAAATAAAGTGGAGTTATAAAAACGGTAATTTTGAATCTAACTATACAAACAGTTATTTCTTTAGGTCCTCGGCCAAGACTGCTGCCGAATTTAAACTAATGATTAGATGGGAATTTAATTTATTTATTAGATTGAAGTAGACTAAAAGGAAAACTATTGGTATCGTGAAAAAAATAAAAGAAAAATTTGATAGCAAAATTAATGTATTTTATACTATTTAGCGCAAAAGAAATGGAAAGAACAGGAGAAGCGTATCGATAGAAACACTTTCCTTCAATAGAGCACGCACTGATAGATGTTCTTGATGGATGTTTCTGACCCCATCAAGAAAGTTGCCCAATCAAAATATTGAAGTCTGGTGTCTGTGGCAGGTCCGTTTCCCTATTACATAATAGCAGGCAATTTTAAATTACTTTTCACCTTCCTCCAATTCAATTCTGTTGCAAACATTGCCCACGTATCTATCCCAAGTGGAATGTTAATGCCTTAAAAATGATCCTAAACTTCCACCATTGACTAACAGCTTTTATTCTAGTCTCAAAATACAAATATCATTTTTTTAAAGGTTATTTCTGCTCTCGAAATTGAATAGTGACGTTTACCTAGTTTAGTAACAATGACATTTACCAATAAGTCATTTGAGAATGTATTCAGTTCTCTAAGGATATACGTAGTTTTTACAACTTTTTATAACAATTTTTATCTCATATTAAGGAAATGACAGTTTCCACGGAGATTATAAATCGTAAAAGATATTATTCTTTTCAGAAAAGTTACGACTAAATTTAGTTCGACATGAAAAAGGCTGCAAGAAAACTGTTTTGCATCTTCCATGTTTATAAATTAGGGCCGGAGGGTCAGGGCTTGTATCAACACAGCATCTGAGTGGACAGCAAAGTGTCGCATATTCTAGATATCTTTACCACGATAAATTTAGTTCCTTTTTACTACATACGTATTTGAATTGTAAACATCTTTCTCAAACATGTCGAATAAAAGTTTAACAAAATATCTGAATATATTTTTTCCTACTTTATTGTTATTTATTATTTTATTCGTTATAACTTTATTTTTATTATAAATAAATCATGTTGAATGAAGCAAAATATGATGCCCTGGTATGTGTCTCATAATTTTAAAAATAAGTTAAATTTAGTGTGTGGTTAATGTCATTTCTTTTGTATTCGCTTACTCACATTAGAGACGTAATCATTAATGTAATTTTTGAATAATGCTTTATCCAAAAATTATTCAACGACTGCATTGAAATTATTATAAAACATAGAAATTAATAGCTGCAAAATTCGTTTATATAACCAAATATTTAATTTTTCTTTACATTATAAAAAAATTAATAATAAAATCTGATTTTAAAATTTATGTATCATTGAGATAGGTTGAGCGTAGCTCGGTGAACCCGGCGAACAGATCGTTATTCTGCTAGGAATTAAACCATTAGATAAATCATCAACATAACCGACTGGAGCGAACTCAGGTCGAGGGTTGGTTTAATGTAGTGTAAAGAAATATGGTTGCAGGCAAACTGCATGAAAGGGATTCAGTTGTCGTCACTATATGAGTTTAGACCCACCATTGCTTGCCGGATGTACAAGGTAGGCGCGTGACTGGTCAAATTCTAAGTAGATGCAGTAAAAATAAACGTTTCGTAAGCTTTTTTTAATTTCCTTTTACTTTTTTGTAATCTGCGAAATATTACGGGTCTGTATCATTTAAAGGGGAGTTTAGGTAATAATTCGTTAGAAATTAAATAAAAGGCAACCGAAAGATTCTCAGATGGCGAAGAAATATTTACTGGCATTAAGATTAAATAATAAATAAAAGAAAAGGAAGGCGCTAGCTAAGTAGTTTATGTATACTGAATTCCAACGGCGATTCGACGATGCGTTTCTGATTGGATTCTATAGCTGATTGGGTTGGAAGGATTGGATTCCGTAGCTATTGGAAGCTTTGGCAAGTCCCAAAGTTCCATTCCCTAATTCCAGACAGATTTGGGTATCATGCTGTAGAATAGTCGTTTGTTGCTTATTGAAAGATCCGATCGTTTTTCGAGAAGTCTAAAGAGAATTTTGAATCGTCTATTTAGTTCTTTTCGTATTTAGTTTTGTTATTTCTGTTTAGTTCTTTCCCAACAAGTACATCAGATAACTGACATGTACCATGTAAAGAATTTAAAACTTTACTTATCTCTTCTGAATTTAATAATCTATTAAATTTATAATATTAATTTATTTTATTTGTACGAGGGTATGTAGTTAGTAAAAATGAGAACTTAGATTAAGCACACACAAAAATAGTACACAAAGCAATGACCACTATCAATCTCTAGTGATTAAAAATTGAACTTACTAAACATAATTTCCTAAAATAATGGAACCATTATTTAGCGATAGCTGCGAAAAAGAAATGGTTATGAACTAAAAATCTAATCCTACAGACAATCCATTACAGTAAATTGGTACAAATTAAAACTTATATGTTGTGCAGTATATTTATAAGAGAAAACTTAGTAGTGATTACAAACTGCTGCTAATAGAGAACTAACTAGAGGAGGAACAGTGCAGTGGTTGGTCGGAATATATAGCGGCCGCAGACAATAAAATAGCGACTCTGGCACCAAGCTCTAGCTCCTCCATCTTTAAGATTGGTAGTCACGGTTAAATTCCCTGAATACAACTCTATACCACTTCTGGCAAAATCTCAACTACTCTGTTTTAATATATTTGTCCATCCCTCTTTTTCTAATAGTCTAGTAATGTATACTTAAAGGGATTTTTTCATTATAATTATAATTAATAACTAAAAGAGAGATTAGCTTATTGGTTAGCGAACTGAATTTCCACGAGGAGCTACTGGGTTTAAAACGAGCTGCTGGCTACTGGGTTTTTACAATTCAGGGGTCTGTGAAGGACGGCGTTGCCTGTAACGAGAGAACACTGTAGGTGATCAGCCATTCACTGTAAAAAGTTGCGGGAGCCAATGTTCTCAGATGTTGACGCGCATTAAATTAAGACAAAATAGGGCTGAAATAATTAAAATGTTTGCTATTTAAACTATGAGTTTTTAAATTTATTTGCTACTTGTTAGTTATAGGGTATTTCTAAAGAAGGTTTCAACCAACTAACCGGTATAGGGCTGTTAGGTAAAAATCAGATTTTGGCTGAGTAGAAAAAAAATAAATAAAGTGATACCTGAGAGTAGATAAGTTGTACACTGAGGGTTTTCTTTGTTTGGAAGACGTCAAAAGAAATAATAAGTCACCAATTAACTGAAAAAGAACATATCTAGTTGGATGCAGGCAGTGAGTTCTCAAACTTACGCGGGAGAACCCAATTCGATTGGAACCAGGGAGAGCGCCTGTGGGCTGCTTGCACTCAGCGTACTGATCAGGCTGAAGATATTTGAATAAATATTTATGACGATGTATATATATTGAAAAGAACGCTATTGAGCATCAAGCAAATTTGCATTAAACAAGAGAAATACGATACTAAGCTAACTGATGTTTAGCATCCATAAAGTTATTTTTGTGGTCAGCCACCATAAACACGCTGAGACAATGTACCAGTTTATTATATTCTCGACTAGCAGGATTAGACCGTCCAGACTGATACCCAATATATAACCCATATGGAACTAAACCTCAGATTCTGCACTTCGAACTCCCTGTTGACGACGAATTACTCTTTCAATTTTTGTTTATAAAAGGAGATACCATTGAAAAACTTGTTCTCTTTTTTCTCATGAATTTGTCCTCTTGAATTGATGCTTTCAAAAAGAATTCGAATCAATAATAATTGTTTGAAGGAAAAGGTAAATTTTGGATAGCGGGAGATTGTAAATAAGAAATTGTCCAGCCATGCAAGGCACACGCTGTAAAGTCGATTGCTACGATATGAGCTCTCATTGAGTATATTCTAAAGCTTTTATAAAAGAAGAAAATTAGCTTAAATGAGCCTATTTCAACTACGAAAAACAGGTTTCCATTTTAATGAGCGCTCATTGTGATAATAACAAAAAAAGTGGTTGCTGTAAATTACATATCGATTGATATTTTGAAATTAAATTTATTAAAAAATATTGTAACTAATACTTTGAAATCATATTTAAAATCCATAAATTTGGTTTAAAATTTCATTAATCCCCTTCTGAGCATAACAAATTTATTATAATGTACTATAGATTTACAGTTTCGGAGGATTGAAACGGAAATAAGAAATACGCAGCCTAACGGTGTTCATTGTATGGAGACAAGAGTGTTGGCAGTTCTGTAGCCGACAGTGCACTGGACCGTGGTTCCTTAATCGTGTCCTTGCAACGATATGTCCTGACACAACATTACACCTTCGCCACTTACCTTCTCCCTAACGTTAATTACATTTACGTCACTTTCTGGTCACTTTCTTTTTATTTTCACAATACAATAATATTGTCAAAGCTAGATGTAAAATTAGCGCCCTCTTAAACTTTGCGAGGTTGTGTTCTTCAGAGAATGTGTTTCTCAAAAAAGCGTGCAAATTGTGGAACGTTCCCTTCGATGAAAGAAATTCGGTGGAATGTGGAATGCTTTACCAGTATTTCGTGCGCAAAGCTCGACCTTAACCTACTACAGATCTTTATATAATTATATTCGCCTGCTTAAGAATGTTTTGATCGCCATTTGCAATTAATTTATATTAACTGCAACATAATAGCGCGACTTATACATAAATTATTTAATATACAGGGTGTTCATTTTAAGACGGCTCAAATGCATTTCATGCTCAAACGGTTAATCTGTGCAAAAAATGGTAGAGGAAAAATTTGTTGCCAGTCACCTCTAGTTTCAGAATATGTGACTTGATTTTAGATTCCTGCCCGCTTACGCGGCTGACGCGCGACCAAAAGTGAGGGTTCGCAGTTGACCCCCATTTTCATATACACAGTTTTAGTCAAGAGTATAAAAAGTTATGAAAGAATCCGGAAACCGCAATTCCATATGTTCAAAATTAAAGGTGCTAGGCCATTTCAAAATCAGTTATTTAATAATAATGGCGCTAATGACCAAAGCAATCGATGCGCCTAATTAAAAAAACAATATTTCAATTGTTTAACTTGTTATCCAAGAGAAAGAAGAGCAATTTTTAAGTCATTTTTGTGTATTTTTTCATTCCCTTTCTTCTGAAAATTGCCAAGGCAGTAAAGCTAGTATTTTTCTTAATATTGGGAAACAAGTAGTTTTCCGAGTAATTTTCTATGCAATAATCAAATGTTAAGAGCTTTAGACGTTCACAAGCATAGACAAAATTGCTAAAAAATAATTTTACTTCTGTTACAAACAAGAAGGGTCCATTTTTTTTTGGTAATTTTGGGAGAGTTGCGATCAGAAATCTAAAATAAGTCACATATTCTGAAACAAGAGGTGGTGGGTAACAAAATTTCCCTCTACCATATTTTGCTCAGATCAATCGTTTAAACATGAAATGCATTTGAGCCGTCTTAAAATGAAAATGAACCCTGTATATATGTATATATATTCTTTTTGTAGTAAAATAGCGCGAGTGCATATTACAAAAATCCATTACCCTTGCTCCTTAACGATCGTGCATCCTGGTTTATCTTCAACAGAATCATATTTCATTAATAATTTTAGATGCTTAAAAACACCACAGCTGCCACGATCATTAAACGATTACTTCCGTTTCAACAGAGTTCCTGCACGTTGGTAGTATACATGTGGGTTCAAATCGATATATGTATCTAACGTAATCATGTTACTTGATTTTATAAAACATAATCAATGTTGGTGCTTCAAATAACAACCACCTATTTTTACTATTTAATTTGATCGTTTTAAATTATTCTGCAGTTGTGAAAATAAAGTAAAAAAAAAAAAATAATTCTATATAAAAGAAAATTATGCCTGGTGTAAAATACCCACCACGACTTCCTCTAACCGCAATTTACATTATAAAATTTAAGGGGACGTTATCGCCCACTTTGAGAGAGGCTGCTCTAAGGTGTTGCTGCCGTGTTATGGTTTTACAAACTGTCTGAAAGAAAGAATTACATTTATTTACGAGTATACCGTATACCAAATATATACTCGTATACCAAAATCATGAAGGTTGAACTATAAAATGCTGTGGTTGGTTGTAGCAGGAAGTGTTCATACCAGAAAGGCTAAAATTGCAAAACTTTAACTCAAATAATGTATAAACAATAACTGTTTTAAATGGACACATAGTTGTGCACAAGATGTGATTTACAGAGCAGATCACACTGCATTTATAAAAAAATGAGGAGTAATTGTGGAGGAGGTAATAATTGGGTACAAGTTGGTTTTAGGATCTTGTCATATATTCCAGTCACGGGCGTATTAAACACGTGGGCTTAAGTTCCAGGTGACCCCCCAGTAAACATCTGCAACATACAATGATGATATACATCTATTAATATCTAAACTAACCCTCCTTACATACTCATCCACATCCGTGCCACCGTATCCACCATGTACACCTCATCCTACTCACCCAGGGCGAGAGTTGGACCAGGAGAACTACAGGCAAAGATTATTGCTAACTCCATCACGTAGTATTATTTAATTTATTTATTTGCAAGATTAGTAAACATTAACATCGTCCCCCTGGCATAAACGGTGGCAGTCAGCTTGGGATTGAGCTTTCTACGGTACGATTCGCACTCCATCCGGCAATGTCGTCCGCTGCTTTAGGTTGCTCATTTACCAGAAATTAATCGAAGAAAAGGATACAGCTAAAACGACGCTACGAACTACTTCGTCCTTGAAACAGGTCCAATTCTTCATTAAAGAAACGACTAATAAACCAACATTTTTCAAAACCATAAGGATTTGAACTATTGAACTGTACTAATTGAAGAATTGAATGTATGGGTATCAATCAAACGTTCCAACCTCCAACGTTTTCCATTTTGTTCATCCAAAAAGCCTTTTACCCAAACTATAAAGACCATTTCTATATTTCCAATCTAATTATCCATCCACCGACACTTTGAAATTCCACTCAAAATCCTGCCCGATTCATCCAGGAAACAATCCACTAATTCCAGTAATCCCACTCTAATTCCTTTGTTCACCCGCAAAGCTTATTGTGAATTCCGTTTTTGATTTCGTATGAGGAATTTCTCTCTCTCCTTTTTACAAGGTTCATGGTTTTACCACTTGCCATTTTCGCGTATTACTTCCTCTGGTCTTTAAACGGCAGAGATCTTATGGCAAACTAGCAGTTTCATAACAGTCGTATAGGATAAAAGACTGCTTCGTCTCTTATTGACTTAGACCTCCACAGCCATCCACAATGGGTACTTTTTCTGAGACCTTCATGACGTAACATCAGATTAAGTTTGCTCTCGGCTTGGTCTGGGTGAATACCCGCGGCTATTTACCGCCGGAATCACTATGAGGAATAATTCAAACGCTTGCACACAAATCACGTGGCTTGAAAAAAGAATCAGTTTCAGAATTTAAGGTATCTTAATAAATCTAGTGGCAAAGCTGGTGGCAAACATTTACTTTTGTGTGGTTTGCAATGGCTGCTAGTTGAAATGTGCGAACTCACAAAAATAGTTTTAAGTTAATAAATGAATTAAGTACTAAAAAATTTCAGATTTAACACAATTTTTAAATTAGAATTACTGTAAGAATCGCAGTGAGAGAAAGTTATGAGAAAACCCGATCATTGAATGAGTGTTTCTCACCAGATTCAATCACCAGTTGGAAGTTATTATTCTGATGTTTTATTTTATTATTTTTTTGTATTATTGTCTTAAAAAAAAATAAGACTTCAGTCGTTAATTTATAAGTTATGGGAACTATTCTTTATTAATTATTTTATTACAGTAATAAATGATTTTTGAAAAAAGATTGTTGACAGAACAATGGAGGGTAGTGTGCCTTTCTTGAGTAGAAATTCTGGCCTTCTCAAAAAACTGTGCATTCTCGGTCTGCATTCATTACCTCACTCGGTATCTGAACTTGTATTTCGCCCTCACTATAGACTGTTTTACTGTTAGACATCTCACAGATCCCCGAGTCCAACCGATCTCCAAAGTAAAACTAAATTCACTGAAATATTTCTAATACACAAATTTCATATTTTAGTTTTCCAGGTCAAAGGAGAAAGATTTATCCTGAAAATTTGTTTTTCAACTGCCAAATATAACTTAAATTTGAAACTTATTTTTAAAGTTAATTGATTCGACAAGTAATATCATTGCATTGGCTTCAACAATTCTGTAACATTTCCAATAGAAAGCCATTTACTGCCACAATACGTAGACCCTACATGTTTCACCCTTCTGAGGCTATTGTATCCTTTATTGCGTATTTCATTGTTAACTAAAGCTTTCTTCTTTTTAATATCGCGAAGGGCAATTTTGCTGCAGATTTTGTGGAGATTTAGTTCAAATTACCAATTATAAAATATCCAAAATAAAAGATTTCAATTGAATTCGGATAGAGTTAATTTAATTTTTAAAGGTTTTAAGACGGCTGCTATAATTCCTCCAAGATATCGTTATTATAAATACAAACCGTATAATTTTTTTTAGAACACACGATTATTAATCCCAGACGATGTTAATTATATACTAGGAACACGAAAATATGGACCTGGAACCTCCAGGGTGGTCCAAACCTCTTAAAGTATGAACCAGACGAAGCCCTTTAATATTAGTACTAGTTTATTGTTGATTAACCCTTCCCAATTAATTGTTAAATGAAACATAAATAACTTTGATAGATTCCACTTAATTTAGACTCCACTTCTGCTTTCTACAGTAAGCAATCGATTGCTGTACAGTTAAATTAAATAATTTATTCCTCATGATCGTGTGTGAGAAGCTCCTTTTTTTCTGTTTGGGAGAGCTTGAGTATCTCCAGGCTATTCGTGATAGACAACACTTAAGTATTACGGCTCACTTAGCTACCATTTAGTAGTGATGGTACCCACAAGAGTAGAATTAGGTAGTTTTGCTGCAGTAATATTTCAAATTACAGCCGACATAGCGTAATGAACTGTTATGAAATTTACTTATTCTCCTCAAGAACTAAACTCGTATCAAATCTAGCAGAATCTACTTTCATGAAGAGTGATACAATAAAGTTTCAGCTGAGCTTAAGATCCAATCAGGCGTTATAAAGGATTGTGGAGGACTGCAGAACCGCAAGATTATGCCGAACTTTCAGAAAAGATTCTGCCTTAGTACAATCCTGCTCTATCCAGCACTTACGGGCATAGTTCAACACAAACAAAGAGCTCCTACACTAACTCTAGTTGGGTTAGCCAACAAGAAGGCTGTAGTTGATATTCGAGATCAACTCCAGGATATCCAGGAGAGTGTTCCTGGAGATCTCTCGAAAAAAGTAACAACTCAAACCTTTGCTCTATTCACCACCACCATTTATTTTAGTCATAGTTATATACTACAAATTTATCTACTACGATACACGTATCCTATTGATTTTTTAAGTTACCTTTCGAAGTACATTTTTAATTCTTATTTAACTCTGAACTTTTGTAATATTTTAGACATTTTTCTAGCATTTATCGTTTCTCTATTTATTCTCGCCCTTACAACAGCTTTTAAACTAAGTTTCTCACAACAGCACATCAAAAATCGGCAATGGAACCCATATATTACACGTGTACATTAGGTGGCGGTCAACACCTTTACACCTCAGCGTCTTGGCGCTTCAGCAAAGCAATGTGAAACGCAAAATTTCAATTAATGCGTTCATATGAAAGTTCTTAACCAAATAAATTTATTCAAACAATATTATTATTTTACTTTTTGTAATCGGCTTCAATAAATCGTGTCACAGCATCTTTAAATTGGTAACATGGGAACCATTGAAAAATATTTTATTTGTTAATTTATTGTATAATAAGGTAGAGGTTAACATTTAAAACCTACGTAGTCTAAATCACAATCTTTGGTGATATTTTTGAGAAAGAGTAGTAGAAGATATGCGATCGTGCTAATTTCAATTTTCAGTTTCCACACCGAAAATTTGTTTCAAGATCCCCTGAATCTGGAAAGGAGATTTTTATAAATTTGTAGAGACAGAGGTGTGAACAGCAAACTTAAAAACGAAAATAGTACAAAATTCAACTCGGTGCTATCAAGGGCGCTAACTGTTACTTTACTAAAGCATTTTTTATTTATTTATTTTATTGAAGGAGGTTTAAATTTTTTCTCTAAACTTTGGGAGCCTAATCAGACAAGTGGCGCTGAATCTTCATCTAATACAATTTCCCAACAAAATGCATTGTTCAGTTCCAAGCAAAAAGATAGTTTAAATTTCCCACTAGTGTCATGCAATATGCAGTATTAATTCATCATACGATAGAAGTGCAGCATTAATAGGAATTAAATTTGTATGTATTAGTTCGAACTTAAAGAAATTCGCTTGAGCGGATGTACCGCTTTTCTGCATAAATTTTAGCGATCTACTCGCTCAAAAGGTTTTAAGAACATTCCATTACGTAAATTGAGGTCAGAAAAAGCCAAGTGGATGTTTCATACCAGACATTTGGGTTTTAACTAAAAAGCATAATAAATATCTGTACCATGATTATTTCTTTTTAATTTTTATTACATTATTTATAATTAGAAAAAAACGTAAACATTTATTACAGCTCTTTCTTAAAATATAAGATTAATGACGAAACTTTTGGACATTACTTGGCCAGATTCCAGACCTGCTTCTCCACACTCCATTTCCTTCCACATTAATAATGTAATATACATTATTCTCTTGTGCATTTATCATTTTTATTGCAATTAAATGTATTTTTTTTTTTAAATTAGTTCCTTCCAATCTTGGCCTATAAAGACAAGAGACTTACCAGGTGCACTTCTCACTACTTACCATATTTAAATATATAAAACGTAACAAGAAACTTAAACTCCTAGCCAGATTACTTGACTTTTTAGCTAATAAACGACTGTTGTGTATAACTGAACTTGCAGATCGATATGGTCTTACGGATTAAAACTACACGGTGTTGCTAAACGATTAATCATTGAATAGAATGTAAAAACTATAGACTGGAATTTTCTTCCGCACCATAAACGTCCCGTTCGAAGTTCGTAAACTACATAACTATCCACAAAAAGCTCACCATTTCTTTGGTTTCTTCCAAAAAAACAAAACCAAAAAAAAAGGATTCTCAAATTCTACCGAAACTTGTCTTAACGCTCCAAATCACCTCGCAGCCAACTTGTACAACACCACAATTACCATTTCTTACTTCGAAAACGGCTAAGGCGCCGTTGACCTAGTAACCAACTGGTCAACAAATGAAATCCATCATTTGATGGTTACATTCGCGTTCCTCAAATGGTATATACGTTCTGAACAAATTTACTCGTACTCTAGCAATGTTCTAAATAACCAATAAAAAGTCTACAAAAATATTAAATGTTTCCTCGAAAAGATATATTCACATCTTTAAAAAAAAAAACAAGATTGTGTATGTTAATGAAGCAATAAAATTGAAAAGTGTAAAGCTCCATTTAATGATTTTAATTGTATTAAATTAACTAATTAGAAAAAATCAAAATTATCTAACAAAAAAATCCTACATGTTTAATTTGAATTAAAATATTTCAATATTTAGTTGGATAATTTCTGCAGAATATTTTTCATATAACAGGAGCGATTTTCATTCATCTGGCTAGTTGTTCAATTAAAAAAACAATCACTTTATTTGCAGCAGTTTTTCGGGATAATTATTTCTATGGTTTCTAGAGAACTTAGGGACGAGGTGAGAGCGACTTGTAAGAAAGTCCGCAAAGAAATCAAAGGCAATCTAATAAGGGCAATTTTAGCCCTAATCCCTACTGAATATTTGTCGCTGCTAGAAAACTATAACTTTAAAATTTGTCAATTTGAAGTAAAAGGAGGTCGTATAGCCAGAGGTTCGTACCATTTTTTTTTTTCTATTTTTTTTTTTAAAAAATACAAATAAACCCAAATAGGTTTCTTGTGGTAGAGTGATTGGGACCCAAACTCAATCAAGGAGTTTAAAAAGGCTGTCAGAAGGCTAATTTTGTCAGTGTTGTTGGGGGTACAAATGATTTTTGAAACAGGTAAACTCGGTAGAATGAGTAGCGAAGAGTTCTTTTTAAATAAGCATGAATTAATGAAATTACCATTGACAATTTATATAAAGTTTTTAAGGCGCCACGGTACCCGAGCGGTTAGAGGCGAGACCTGCAAAGCTAATATGCATTGTGGTACTAGGTTCGACCCCGGTCTTAGGCCTTGGATTTTATTTAAAAATTAATAAAAGAAATATTACAATAAAGTATGTTTGCTAGTCGCCTCCGTCCGCGACACCTAATTGGTAGTTGGACGTTAAGCCCCGCCTGAAAAATAGGCGATTACTTTACTTTAATTTATAAAGTTTTTATTTATAATTGTATAATTGAAATTAAAGATGTCCTGTAAAAGGTCGAAACACACATTTTTATTTTTATTTAGACTGGAAGAGATTTCGAACCACAAGTAGAAAAGCAAAACAATTGCCAGAAGTTTTTAACGAATGTTTTAGAGTGTTGTTTTGATTCGGGAAAAAAAAATAAAAAAACAACATGGTTTGATAAAAGCGTGTTCATCAGCAGAGGTAACACTTCGGGTTTACCTGCTAGTTTAGGGCGGTACAGCAATTAGAGCCACGATTAGAAACTAGTGCCCAAGAGGATTGTTACATCCTTTTTTAAACCTTTTGTAACCAAATAAAACAAAACAAAAGCTAAAAGAGAATTCCATGAGTAAACTGTGGAGGAACATACAGACGTGACCAGCCAGGTAACCGAGGACTGAAGTTGGATTTCAAAAAAAAAGAAAAAAGAAATTGAAATGTACTGAAGCGCTTAAGTTAGGTTAATAATAGCATTGTAAGGTCAAGCAAGAGGTTTCTAGGGGTCCATTACTGTCCAGAGTTGAGGAAGCATGCCTCTTTGTATGTGTGCGGTGGCTAGTTGGTCTAGTACAGGAGGAGGCTCTAGAACTCTGGGTAGTAATATTGCGGCTTTCTGTTTGGTAGCCACAGCGCAACGCTTTCGGCCGGGTCTTTATCTAACTGGTTCATCAGCGATGACCACTGACCCAGCTGCTGACAGAACTACTCTCTAATCATCATTCCATCATATTGTACACAGGCCGCTCTTAGTATAATTACTATTTTGACAGTGTGTGTTTACCATATCATATTTTTTGACATGCTTCTACCCGCATGATTTCATTTCCATCATCAGTTAATAATGAATTAAATTTCACTATAACAATGTATTAAATAATGGAGAGAAAATGGTTATAGAAATAAGAATGTAATAGAAATGATTCCTTCAAACTGTAGTAATAAAGCGAAAGCATGTTTGCAATAACTTTTATTGAGAAATTGGAAAATTATTCGCTTTTTAGTAGGTTTTTAAAATTAGATTTCAACTTTGATTAGGTTTTTCATGTTTTTTTGATCGTCTAATAAAGATCTGTAGATCATTTTTTATTGATAGAGTGTTGCAAGAAATCCGCCATCATTACAGACCGAACAAAAAAATAACTTTTTATCTTCATGTTTCTGATATAAAATGGTTTATTTTCAAAATATATTGCGAATATTATCGCGATATATTTTGAAAATATCCCTGAGTATACATTAATAACAAAGTATGTATATGCGTAATTTATACACTACGCAATATTTGCCAAAACAAGAAGGTGGCCATAACAGTACTTGAAACAGTATTACTGATAGCAGAGTAACTCTACCTTCCACAGTCATGATATATCCTTCGGAGAGATCCCATCCCTCCTTTCTGGCCGTTAGAGGGGTTCCATGGTGTAGCTATGGTTCTTTAGGGTGCTATGGTAGCTGTAAAATATGTAAGGATACTTACGGAAAAAGACTGGTTTAACCTACATATATATATATCTAAGGAGCAGTAGTCCTTGCACATAAATACCCGTTAGTAGGGCATCATTTCTTCATATGACTGTAACATACACTTGGTGTCCCATCTTCCCATATGTAACGTACAGAAGAGACTACATCCAACTCCCACACATTCATCCCAAAATCTTTTGAAGCCTATTGTATTTACTGTTCCTTTCAAGAAGGATTTCTGTTAAGGGAATTGTTGTTTTGAAAATTAAAGTATTTTTAAGATTTTATCGTAGGTGGCCATTGCATATATTTAGAATTCATTTTTTTAAGGTACACCGTGATAAAATTGTAAAACTTAATTGTTGGACAAACTACATACTTCCCTGTATGTATTACTATCTTGGGATTCAGATTGAAACAGTTTCTTAAAAAAGTCGCCATGCGTCACAGATTGCCATTACAATATATACATATATTGTAATAGCACCGGGTTCAATTTCTTTGTCATGGCCTTAGTTTTTATTTATTGGGTAAATTTGTAGTAAGTTATTTATAATAAATACTTGCGTTAAACATTGAATCCCAAGGCCGAAAATGGAACCAAGTACCACAATACATCTTAGGTTATTTGTTGCACATGTCTTAGACAATGAAAGCCCTTTCCAATTTCGTTGAGAAATTCGTTCATTTCTCTTGCAAATGATAACTAAAGTTTGGATCCTATAACTTGGAGCCGAAAAAGAAGTCCTCAAACACATTGCCGTGGTTAAATTCAATATACGTAGAGGGTCCTGCTACAGTATCAAACGGTATAAGTTATATATACGTATACTTATAGACGATTTAAAAAAATAGAACAGTACAGACAAGGTTTGTATTTAAAACTTTATAGATAGACGATAGCAGCCGATCGATATACTCGGTCAACTTGTTTTTTTCATTGCTATCATCACTTCCGGTAGAAGTGAAATATTAATGATCAAGTAACCATCCGTCTATGTCACGAAAAACAATTGCCTAGCCTCTTGAAGAAAACGTGCCATCTTCTAATTATGGAGAGCCCCTCAGTAAGGATTTGAAATACCATCAGTTCTGGTATTGTAAGTTTTACCCCCTTTGCAAACGTCTTATCAATTAATTAAAAGTTATTCTATTGCATTGTTCTTTCCTTTTTGTAAGAGAAAAGTAAAATTAGCAAACCAATTCGCATCACCAACCTTTATATTCTTCTACTTCTACTGCATTTTAAAATTATTCACAGATTCAGATATAATAAGATTAAGAAATTTTGGCGCTAATGACTCCGATGTCAATGCGCTCCTTCCTCCCAAAAACCTTAATGGATTTCTTTAATAAGCGGACCAAATTTGATTAATTCACTAAGCAATGAAAAAAGGTAATAATAATAATAATAATAAGGGAAGGGATTAGCTATGCGGTTAGCATACTGGACTCCCACGCGAATATCCAGCTGCTGACCCTTAGATTTTCTCTTCCTAGGAGCTTCTTACAGCTCACTGTCCGGTGATGGACAGTGTTGTCTGTAACGAGAGAACACTGTCCGGAGGCCGGCAGTGCACTGGAAAAAGCTCCGGGCGCTAATGACCTCAGCTGTTGATGCGCAAAAAAAAAAAAAAAAAAAAAATGAAGTAATAATTAATATTGCAATCTGTAAACATGAAATTTTTTAACGAGTATAGGACGATCTATTGTTTGTAAATTTACTTTTTTGCAACAGAAGTTTTATGAAAGGTGTGCAATAACACATGTTACATGAACTCCCTAAAGCAGTAACACGTTCTATGAAAATGCTACACTTTTAATTAATATATGTATAAATATATCCATTACAATAAATATAATTTCCATGAATATATGAGCTGTTCAGTGCACAAATCGATTAACTTCACTTTTTGAAAGATCTTAAATTTAAGTGACCAAACACTTGGTTCAGTCATAGGTTTTTATATTTACAATAAACTTGCCAAATAATAAAGATTAACCATCATTAAACGACTAAATTTTTTTGGCAATTAAATAATAAATATTTTATTTCTGAAGCCATTTTGATTATCTTTTGTGTTCTAATGTAAATCGTTGCAATAATTCAACTCAATTCAGCAGCAGACGCTGAATGATGACGGTAAATTGATTTGAATTTATATTATGCACAGAATTTTAAAAAACAATGTACATCGCACTTCTGTAATTATTGTTTTATGGAGTTAATCGAGTTTTGCAGTGAACTGCTCATATAATGGATATATAAATTGAGTATACATTTTTAAACTGTTATTCTATGATTTGGGAAAATTGCAGATCACATTATAATAATTCGGGGCACCGTTCTTTCATTAAATTCAATCTCTTCTCTCTCTTACTCACACACAATATATATAATATGTTCCATATGTACGCTCGCAAAGCCCCATTGAGCCAATGTAGCATCCCCAGTGTGAAGGATTGTAAAACGTTTTCGGAAAAACGTATTTTGCGAGGATGCTGTTTTGTATTTGAATATGAATAGGCGATTTTCATTTCTCGTGAACTAAGGTGTAGCAATAAGAATCCACATAATGTTTTACGATATGGTGTTCTTCTCAACTCTGTACTGAGTGAATAGAACAGCCAAAATAAGTCTAAACTTCCTTCCTCTGTTCTTTAAAACTTATTCCGGACAGCCCAATATCCATTATTATCAGTTTACAAAAATTTCTGCTAAACAGACCTAATATATTTTATCTCAGACTAAATTGTACTTTTAGGAAAAGTAAATAATAAAATTTGAGCCTTTTTAAGTGGGAAAATAGTCTGAATTTCCCGATATTTTTTACTGTAAATAAGCAATTTCACAATGGAAATGGAAACTCTACTCGTAACTTATGGTAACATTCAAACTGCACAATGCTACATAAATATGGGAAAAGATCGGCTTGGGGATGCCTGCAACTTATTTGCTGGAAGATTTCTCTATAGCACAACTGTCCATAAAAGAAGAATAGAAAAAATGTCGGCACTTTAGGCTTTAAGCTCTTTATATGATTGCCAGAAGTCCCCTTCTTGAACGGAGGCATGGAGATAACTCCCTCCTAACCGATGATCAATAGTATTGTGTGCAGTGATTCAGCTTTGTCAACTCCTTCTTCCAGCACCCATTTCGGAAACACTCCAACATTCATCATCATGTTAAGCACATGGCGTATCCAAACTAATGTTGAAAACTCACCCTATCCTATAAGAGTACTTGATGCTAAAGACAGCGTTCACCATAAGAAACAATTTGTCATTTTTCCATCAAAAGACATTTGCCTAGGCGGCATTTTTGAAAAATTTCTTCGCGTCATGGTACTTTTATATTCTTTTAGATTATGCATTAACTAGGAATACATCAACATGAATCATTAACAAAAACTCTATTACAAAGTTATCGGAGCGTATTGGTTGCACACTATTAGACTTCGTCAATAAAGAATGTTTAGCACTGGTGAACATTAAATAGAATATTTAGCAGGGCTATTTGATTCAGTATATAAAAAAGAGGCTAAAGATGCGGCAGTAGAATAATGACCATAGTCGTCGATGCGCAAAAAAAAAAAAAAAAAAAAAAAAAAATAGCAGCACTTAGGGAAGGGATTAGCTATGCGGTTAGCGTAATGGATTCTCACGCGGAGGTCCCGGGCTGCTGACCCTTAGATTTTCTCTTCCTAAGAGCTACTTACAGCTCACTGTCCGGTGATGGGCAGTGTTGTCTGTAACGGGAGAACACTGTCCGGAGGCCGGCAGTGCACTGAAAAAAGCTCCGGGCGCCAATAACGTAAGTGTTGACGCGCCTTAAATCATTAAAAAAAAAATAGCAGCACTTTATTCCAAAAATACATAAATCCTTCTAGAGTTGTTGCACCAAGATCAAAACGGAATAGTTGTATCCAAGACATTAGCTGTATGAAATTTTTGCAGGAATCGAATGGATAGCAAAGTGCAGAAAACAGATTACCAAATGAAACAAAACGATACAAATGTTAAACCACCAGTTGTTATTGCGAGAAAACCAGCGTATTAATGGTTGTTAGATAAGTTACACACCCACCGCAACAATAGTAGATGAAGGAGTTTTCAATTGTAGTATTCATAGTAATCGTATCGAATAATTGATCTCTCTTTGATGGAAATGAGTTCGAGATTTTTGCCATAATAGAATAATAATAATAATAATAGCCTTTATTGTTCCCAGAAAAAATACAAATAATATATACAAGAAGTACAAAGAAAAGGTTTGATTGAAAATTACGTAATAAAATAAAATAAAATGTGACTTCTATACAAATATATACCTTTCTATACACATACACTTTTCTATACAAATTGAAATCTGGTAACTAGGCCCATCTGAGGGCAAAGGCCTCTCCTAGATTTTGCCATCCCTTCTTGTTTTGGGCACTTCTTTGCCACAATGTTCCACAGAGTCCCGTTACAGCATCCTTCCATCTCGAGAGCGGTCTACCTTTTCTCCGAATGCTATCCAAAGGAATCCATTCAGTTACTCTCTTCGCCCATCTATCTTCCTTCATCCTTGCCACATGCCCAGCCCATTTCCACTTTATCTTCAACGTCGCTTCCACCACATCAGACACTCGAGTTTTTTCCCTTATAAGTTCATTTTTAATTCTGTCTTTTCTCGTAATATTAAGCATACTTCTTTCCATTGAGCGCTGAGTCACCTTAAGCCTGTTTTGAATTTTTCCCGACGTGGCCCACACCTGTGCACCATACAACAAGCATGGAAGAATACAGGAATCAAAAACTCGGGACTTCAATTCTGTTCTCATAGCACTTTTAAAAACAAATTTGAGAGACCAGTATTTCTTCCAAGCTATACTAATGCGACGGTTTACTTCTTTTAAGGTGCCATTGTGAAATGAGAGGAGCTGCCCAAGATACACAGTGCTTTCGACCCACCTCAGTCTCTTGTCTTCCAGGAGAATGGTACCAGCGTTATTACTATTTGTCATTAGCACAGTTTTTCCTTCATTGATCGTAAGACCAGCCTCTTTACCTGCCTCATTCAATGATGTTATCATCTCTGAAAGTTCCTGCTCCGATTCTGAAAAGAGGACAACGTCATCTGCAAAACGTAGATTTGACAAAAATACCCCATTTATTTTCACTCCTATATTACCCCAGTCCAAAGTACGAAAAACCTCTTCCAGCGCGCAGTTAAACAATATGGGCGATAAAGGATCGCCTTGTTTGACTCCTCTCCTAACAGCGAAATCTGGTCCAATTTTGTCCATTACAATTCTCGCCTGGCTTCCCTCGTACCAATCTTTTATAAGTTCAACAATATTATTACCAATGCCCTGGTTAATCAAACTTCGAAAAAGAAACTCATGCTTTACCAGGTCAAAAGCTTTTTTATAATCAATGAAGGCCATGTAAATGATCTTCTCATACTCTTTTGCTTTTTCGAGGATTTGATTTATTGTATGAAGATGATCAATCGTGGAATAGCCACTTCTGAAACCGGCTTGTTCTGCTGGCTGCTGTCCTTCTAGACTTCCTTTAATCCGGGATTCAATTAGTTTTCCGAAAATCTTCCCAATTGAAGCTGTTAAACTTATAGGTCTATAATTATTAATATCTGAGAGGTCGCCTTTTTTATACAACAAAATGATGTCAGACAATTTCCATTGTTTTGGTATTTTCTCTTCCGCTATAATTTTATTAAAGAGTTTGGTCAGTATAGGTACCAGTGAGTCGCTGGAGAACTTTATTAAATCATTTGAAATTTTATCTCTGCCAGTTGCTTTGCCACTTTTTAAACAGTTTATAATATAATTGACTTCAGATGCCAAAACTGGTGGGATCTGGGACTTCGGGAGATCCTTTACTTTCTTCCTGTCATGTTCCAGCTGGTCATCATACAGAATTTGATAAAATCTCGTTGCTAACATTACAATACTATCCCTATCGCCACATCTTTTACTTTCTTCATTTTTTAATGCTGGTATTAGTGTTCTTCCGGGAGCTATAAAACGTCTTGCTTTTCTCACTGCCATCTCATTTTCTAGTAAATTTTCCACTATTTTATTTTCATAGTCACAAATATCCCTACGAATTTTATACTTTACTTGTTTGCACAATAAATTATATTCAAGTTTCTCATTCTTTGACTTTTTCTTTATTCTTTTTAATTTTTCCCTTTTTTCAATTAATTTTTTCGTTCCTTCGCTAATCTTTCCTTCATTCTGAACTGGGCCACCAGTTGATGAATTAACAGCTGCATTTTTAATTTTTTCCTCTATCTTGCCATATAACTCCTGCATTGAGAGATCTTCTAAATGCGAGGTTAAATTCACCATGTCATTTTCCACTATTTCACAGAACATTTCTTTTGATATCAGTGGAAAAGTTTTGGCACCTTTCTGCTTTTAAATAGTTGCTTCCTATTAATATTAATAACTGCCTTAACCAATCTATGATCTGTTTGAAAATTAAATTTACTCATAGCTTCGACATCCTTGAATATTGAATTATTTGAGGAGGTGATAAAATCTATTTCGTTTCTAGAATTTTCGTTAGGAGAAACCCAGGTCCATTTTTTACCTCTTCTTTTTTTGAAAAACGTATTCATAATTCTTAAATTCGACGATTGGCAAAACTCCAGCATTCTGTATCCCCTCTTGTTGCGAATACCATAGCCATAAGGTCCCATGACATTTTTTTCTTCAGGCTCCCTAAACCCTATTTGGCTATTGAAATCCCCCATAACTATCAATAAATTCGTCGAGTTGACTTTTATTTTGGATATCTCTAACAAGAGAGCTTCATAGAAGGCTTCACATTCCTCATCTTCTGCAACGCTAGTAGGTGCGTAAATTTGAAAGATAGTTAGATATATATTTTTAAATTTTAGTTTTATAGATGTAATACGGCTAGAAATTGCATTAAACTCTTGAAAATTTCTCTTCAAATCGTTGTGGACCAAAAAGCCCACTCCCTTGGATCCAGACTCTTCATTACAATACATAAATATGTAATTATTTTTCCTTTCTATTATTTTTTCTCCTCTTCTTCTGACTTCTGACAGACCTAGGATCTTTATATCGGAATCATTAAGTGCATTTTCGAGTTCTATCATTCTATCTTCTGACATCAATGACCTGACGTTTAAAGTTCCCAAAACGAATTCATTATTTTTCATTTTATTATTTTGTGAGTGTTTATTTAACGAAGGATTAATTTTAAGTCTATCTGTCCAGGAGGAATTGGTCTGACTCTTCCTCGGTGACCAGCCTTGATGGAAGATTTTGGCTTTATTATTGCTATATGTTGATACTAAACTGCCATTGTTCCGTTGCCGAGTGCACCCAGTTACCAGTAATCTTCAATCTTCTCTTTTCCTACCCCTATTTCCCTTTGAAGACTGAGAGGTGCTCCCATCCGAATCTGACCCATCTCTAAAAAAGTGTGATATATCCCTAGTACTAAATGAGCGAGCTAACTGTTTTGCTTCCGTTTTATGTCTTTTATTTTCTTTTTTATTTACTTCCTGAAATTTCGGAGAAGATTCCAACATTCTCTTACTACCGATGAACTTATCTGAAGGCTCTTTAATGATAAGTTTATCATATCTGATATAAGCGATCTTTCCTGCCTTTCGAGCTTCTACCATTGGTCCAAATAATTCCTTTCTTTTAGCTCTAGTTTCATAAGAAAAATCTTCAGAAATATAAATGTCTTGTCCTTTAAGTTGTTTTTTATTTTTTAGTATCAAAATTTTTTCCTAAATGTAGTTACTCTGAGCAAAATAGGTCTACATTTTTTCTCATCTTTTTTGCCTATTCTTCTTACCAAATCTAATTCTTCTTCCTGAATATTCACTTTAACACTGTCCTTAATAAAATTCATAACATAAGATTCTGTTGCAAAATAACTGGATGTATTTAATTCTTTCAAACCATAAATAATTAAATTCTTACTTCTCCACTCTCGTTCCAAAAAAGAAATTTTATTCTCGTGTACTTCCACACTTTTCTTTAATTGGGTGAACTTCTCTTCTAACAAATTACTCATCTCTTTAAATTTTAAGTTCACATCTTGTTTAATTTCGTCTTTAAATTTTGTTAGAAGCTCTATAAGTTTTGATTCATCCATTTTAAATTAAAAATATAATTATTTAAT
Source organism: Rhodnius prolixus (assembly GCF_049639745.1). NCBI lineage: Eukaryota > Metazoa > Arthropoda > Insecta > Hemiptera > Reduviidae > Rhodnius > Rhodnius prolixus. Next base: position 29,230,394 of record NW_027411581.1, on the reverse strand, counting down.
AAGTAGTAGGTAGTTACAGCTGATTGACCTAGACCTTAACCAAGTGATACAGTAACTTGTTAGCAGTAATATTGTTGTTTTGATATATTATGATTTAACCAACAATCAGTAATAACTTATTCTTATTTACTTTACTAGTACTCACTGCGCAAGTCACCCCTACTGCTCCAAAATCACCAAATATCTTTTTACCTGCACTAACTGTACTTAGTTATATAAATTTATAATTTTATAATTACACTTTCCCAAGCACCAACTCGCTATTTTCCAAGTATAACTTAACAGTCACCACTAGCACTCTTTTCTCTACAGTTTGATACTATTTTTAAAGCTTAAACTCACAATTTAACACATTAAAAAGACAACTAATACGGAGACGATATGAACACTGCCGGGGTGACCCTCGGACCCTTTGCCATAATAGGCACAAGATAATGTCAGAGTAAATCTCTTCTTAATAATGAAGACAACAGTTGTTAGCTTTAACTGTGAAGCTTGTATGTTTCTTAACGTGGAATTTCTTATTGTGCCTAACATAATGAAGGAAAACCTAAACATGGCGCCTTAGGAAATGTTAACTGACCGAGAGAGTAATTAGCGCTCAATAAGTTGTCAATATAACTTTTACGTGAAAGCTTATTTAACGATGAACCAGTTGATTGGGTGATACTACGATGGAATTTAATGAACCTTCACCGGTAGAAGTTGATAATGAAAAGCTCGCTGAGAAGATTCGAATAGGAGATCCAAAGATATTCTGGTTGAATTTCAGAGGTAAGACTCTGAACTTGCATGTGTTTTAGATTTAGATGAAAATCTGCCAACGATTGATGAAGACTGCTGTTGTCAGCAAAAACGATGATGAAAAAAAAAGAAAGAAGTTAGGCAAGTCATTCTAAAAAGTAGATTGTTCTTCATTGATCGAAATGAGAATATCTGACTTTTTCAGCACGTGGTAGATTATCTGCTAAAAATATTATTCATAAAACAACTTTTCCTACCCATTTTGACGCAACACTACTTTTGATCGCGCCCTTTTCTTCGTTTTTTCAGTAATTTTTTTGGGGGGAAATTAATTGTTATTAATTAGTAATTAGTAATAAAATAATCAGTAATTTATGGCGAAACATGCGATAGTTACGCCTACCCCATCATTCCATCTTAATTTAGGCCTGCCCACTCGCCTGATCCTATGCACATTTTCCTGCAGAAGCCGTCTATGGGTTTCCAACTCAAACATCCTTGCCACATGGCCCGCCCATCTAAGCCTGCCAAGCCTAATTAGCTTTACGATTTCTACTTCTTGGAATAGATGCTGTAGTTCCTGGATTCTTTCTTTCTCTCCAAATTGCGTCCTTTTTGATAGGACCATAAATTAGTCGAAGAACTTTTCTCTCTAACACTTGCAGCATATTTTCATCTTTTTTTTTTTTTAAATTACTCAAGCTTCGGAGCCATATGTTAATACAGGTCGGATCAGGGTCTTTTTAGAGAAGTACTTTTGTATTTTTTGGGATTAGGCAACTTCTCATATGCTTATTCAAGCTATAATAGCACCTATCGGGCTCCACCCTACCTTGCTGAGCAAGGTGCAGTATGTGGAAGCCCGAAGGTACCGCGTGCCGACCCAGCTCTAGTGGATAAAAGAAGAGATAAGACTAAAATGATTAGGGGCGCTAATGACCTCAGCAGTCGATGCGCCAAAAAAAAAAAAAAAAAAAAAAAAATAGCACCTATTGGCCAACATACTCCTTCTTATTTCCTGAACGCTTGGCGAAAATGTTTAAACTCCCATGTCCAGTCCCGTTGGCAAACCCAGTTTGGTCGTTGGCCTGAACTTTTAATCAGAACTGATTGTCCCTTCTTTGTACTAAAAGAACTTTAAGATATACATAGACATGTATTCCTATTTTAATTTACAGTTAGTACAATATCATCTTGGATGATCGCTGGGATTTATGTTTTCATTTAAAACGATGTGACAAGGCCAAGGTTTGATAAAGAACTACATGTTCTAAGTGTCATACAGGAGTTAGATCAGTGAGAAAGGTCTTGTATACTATTTAAAATAAAACTGATGTGTGACCAAGTATAAATCATCTTTCTATATTAATTGATAACTACATTTTGTGTACACTTCTTTATTTATTAGGTACAATTGGACACTTATCTAGTCATGTACCAATAAATGAAGTGATCACTAGGCGTGTAGATGAACGGTGACATCAATCTCCGGAGTCGATTTAAGATGAGAAGACGTTGTTCGAGCAGGAAGAAGCGGAGTACTGTAGCATAAGCAGGAGGAGGTAAAGGGAGAGCATTTACATGATAAATCTCTTCTAAAGGGCTCAGAAGGTCGTCAAGGAAAACTGAGATGTAGTCTGGCCGCTGTAACAAGGTTGTCAGCGGCAAACAAAATCAGATTTATAATGTATATGTGTATAGTGCATGAGCGAAGGGCCACCTCCTGCAACAAGACTGGTCCCTAACTCAATAAGGATGACCTAAGGACGCCTAGAGTGGGAGTTGCTGGCAGTCCTTTGTCCACTAATCACACAAGGCCACTAGTCCCTCATTCCATTGACCGCAATCAATTACCCCATCGTCTAACCAAGGGTAAATTGAAATTCTACCAAAATTGTTGCCCTATTATCTCAGCAAACACCATCAACCCAGATTTCCTGCATAATCATTCATAATAATATGTTTTATGCATTAGGATTTCAATAAAATTGACAATATTAAGTATAATCTATTATTTAATTGATTAAAGGCGTACTTATCGACAATATTGATGCCTAAAGAATGATTTACAAGTAAAATCTTTAAATTTCTGAGTGCACTGCTCAGGACCTAAGGTAAAATTTTAAGAGAAATGTAACTATACAAGAATGTTTCTGCCCTAATTACAGTACAATTCATTGAACTAAAAACCACAGCACTCGTACGCAGCTATGTAAAACTTAGACTTCTTACACACTGTCCATGTTTGAGAATAAAAGTTAGAACTTTTATCATTCTACCAGCAATGTCATCTCGTCAGAGAAACCATTGCTTCTTCCCATTGCGAAACGACTTTAGTTTGGGTGTCTTCCTTGATGCGAAGCAAGCCTTCGATCGAGTATGGCATTCGGGGCGATTCTGGAAGTGTAAGGCCATCCTTCTGCTAACCTATTTCATCCTCAAATCCGCCTACGTGTTGTCATATTTGTACCATTCAAAATATTTCCTTCTAAAACAAAATGTACGAGTATCAGTTCTGTATTAATGCATAAAAATAATATAGTTGAGAGGGGGGTACCTTTGAACAGCTTTAATTTCTCGCCAAATATTTAAAACATTTATGATTGGTAATTTTCTCCATATGTTGTGGTAGACCTGTTGTATAACTGACAGAGTTTCCCTTCGTTTTCATTGTTTGTAAAGTCAGAATTGAGGAATGTTATATTTTATAAGGTGGAAGTAAAATTTTTGTTGCAGCTTTGGAAGAGCATTGTGAAGATTGTAGTAGACAAGGTGTAAGTATTGTTAGTCCATATTACCATTTGGAATTCGTATTTTTAAACCTAATATTTACAAAAGTCTATTTGCTTGCAAAAACTGTTGGATATTATATTTTCTTTTATGGAAGGAGAGGGGGCACATTTCAACATCTCAGTTAAAATGTGCCCTATTGACCTGCAAGTTTGTGACTTTTTTGTTTAATCGCAGAGAAGGGGAAAGTGGTCCGAACCTACATTAAGAAGCCCAAGAAACCGAATATTTTGTTCAAACTTCCTAAACCCATCACTTCGGGTACAACATCCCGAACTGAGTCATTCTTGATTTTTGAACTAGATTTCAGTGGTTTAAAAGAGAAAGTAATGTACTAGTGAGAGAAATAACTGATAGAAGGTACACTGGGCCAAAAAAGTCTGTGAACACTAACCTAAATTTTATTACTTTTATTATTATCTTAGTAGAAACTTCTTTTATTTCCAAATGAAGTATACTATTCGATAGAGGGAAACCAGAGTTTTCATTTTATATTCAATCTTTTATTTTTGTTCAACAGGAATATCACAATTAAATGTTTAACAAAACAACACCCCAAACGAATGCAAAAAAAGTCTGTGAACAGCTGTATAAATGTGTAAAAACATTAAGATAACAAACAGAAAAACGATTGAATAAAGCTTCAAAGTTCTCTATTGTATTGTAGAAACCACAACAGTCAGTTTTGTGTACAAATAATCTAATTAGTATACATTTAACCACTAATATGGAAGTTCCCAGACCAATTCGTGAACTTATTGTGAGGTTGCGAAATGAAAGAAAAAGTATTCGAGAAATAGGGAAGATAGTTCAAAAAAACTCTTCAACGGTGCATAATATTATTAAAAAGTACGAAAATTAGGAAAATGTGATTAGTAGGCCACGCAGTGGGCGGCCACCAAAACTTAATTCCTTTCATAAACGATTCATTTCAAGAAGAACCCAGGACAAGCACTCAAAAAATCAGTCAAGAATTATCAAGTGATTATGGTGTAAGCGTTACACCGCAGACAATTAGAAATAAATTACATGAATACGATTATTGCGGTCGAGTCCCAAGAAAAAAACCCTTTATCAATAAAATAAATAGTAAGCGTCGATTGGATATCGCGAAAGAATATGTTTCTAAGCCTTCTAGTTTCTGGGAAACCGTAATCTTTTCAGATGAGTCGAAATTCAATGTTTGTGGGTCTGATGGACGACAAAAAGTGTGGCGAAAACGAAATGAAGCTATGAAAATGAAAAATATAAAGCCAACTTTTAAGCACGGGGGAAGCAACATTCTGGTGTGGGGTGCATGAGTGCTAAAGGAGGGGCAAGTTAGATCTAATTAATGGTAAGATGGACCAATATGTGTATGTGGATATATTAAGACGCAATTTAAGAGAAAGTTCAAAAAAATTAGGGTTGGAGGGAACGTTTGTCTTCCAACAAGACAATGACCCGAAACATACCGCACTAAAAACTCGGGAATGGCTTTTATATAATACACCCCGGCGCCTAAACATCCCTCCACAATCGCCAGACCTTAACCCAATTGAACATTTATGGGATGAAATCAGCCGCCAAATAAATAAAAGAGAAATAAGAAACCATGAACAACTAAAAAACGCCATTTTAGAAGAATGGGATAAAATTCCAACATTGACGACCACAAAATTAGTAGGATCGATGAAAGCTCGCTTGTTGGAAGTGATTAGGAACAAATTTAAATATTGTATTTTAAAATTTATAATACACGTACAATGTGTAAGAATTATTTATTTCTGCAAAGTGTTCACAGACTTTTTTTGCATTCGTTAGGGGTGTTGTTTTGTTAAACATGTAATTGTGATATTCCTGTTGAACAAAAATAAAAGATTGAATATAAAATGAAACCTCTGGTTTCCCTCTATCGAATAGTATATTTCATTTGGAAATAAAAGAAGTTTCTACTAAGATAATAACAAAAGTAATAATATTTAGGTTAGTGTTCACAGACTTTTTTGGCCCAGTGTAGATTCAGAGTAAAGTAATATCATTTCTTTCTATTTTATATTGTGTTCAAAGCTACCTCACCAGAGGGGCAGATATTAACATTTGACACAAAAATTTTTAAATTAAAAGAATATAGATATGTAGTATGTAAAATGCCAACTGTTTATTGATATAGATCTGTTAAGAAGACTTGAAAGTTGTAGAAAACAAAATGAAAAGGTTCAATAATACGATTCCGTGCACTCTGCAACGGAAAATATAAATTTTGTTCTAATGTGGCCCCCTCTCCGCTACATAAGTGTAGAGACAGATTTATTATTATTATTAACCTAAACCGCATAATTTGAATCAAAATAAATAATGAGATTTATTATTGTTAATTTAATTATTTATTTTCTTTAGCCACTCGCAAAAAAAAAACGGAAAAAGAAGAGGTTTAATATAAATTTTGGTGCCTGCCAATATCAACAAGGATGTGAACAATAATGAATTAGAAACGGAAATATCTGCGGAGAAAGTTTGTTTTCATCAATGCGCTAAATGATTGATAAAGCATGTGAATGATGACATAAAGTTAAACTAACTGATCGAATAATTTAATTTCTCCGACCTTGTTCAAAAAAAAAAAAAAAAATATTGATCTTGCTCTAGAAGGTCAGCAGATAACACAAACATAAGAACCATCCATCTGTAGAACCACGGTTTGAGTCAGGAGGCTGTACTCAGAATCTCTCTTCTGAGATTCTGCTAATGTTGAGGATATAGCCTCAAAGTAAGCTGTGAAAAACTCCGGGCGCCGAAGATGCTATCGCGCGCAAAAAAAATTACAGAATTTTAAAATTAAGAATTTAACCATGTATAATGTAACAATGCTCTTCTAGAGGCTATTAACGTAATTCTGACTCTCTACATGAATTAAACACATGTATTACAATAATGTACAGGTGCTGTTCGCCACAGCACAATAGTAACATCTGTGCCCACCGCGAAATTTTCATCCAAGTACATTTGTTTTACACATATTTACTGTTATGACTGTGTATTATAATATAACAATTAAATTACTTCTCTGAATGTAATTAAATTTATTGTAATAGTCGTTGTTAATCAGGAAACAACTTCACTCGCCTCTTGCAAACAAAACTTGCTCTCCCTTGAGCAATGGTTCGTTAAATGGAGAAGTAAATTTAAATTCAAAAATTTCCAAATATTTTTTTGCCATAGTTGACCTCCTAGATTACGATGAAAGGTTTCTGGCCAACCCTCTTAGACTCTAATCTAATTATCACGCGTAGAAAGGTTGTCAACTCCTCTGTAGACCTAAATCACGTTGCAGTCGTTGCAGATATACTAAAAGAAAATACCTGAAATTCTGTACGAACCGACGACTAACGTGGAATCCGAATATACTCAAAAAACAAGAACACAAAAAACGTTACCACTGTCTAGCACTTCTGATCAGGCACGATTAAAACAGATAGCAAACGATAAGGCGCTAACATTCAACGCACTCCTCAAAGAGATAAAGACATAGGATAATTAAACTTAAGTCTGATTAGGTTTTGCTTAGGTTAGGTTAGGTTACAAATTGTGAATTAAATGTAACGAAATTGGTGATTATAGATCTAAGAAGATCTTGGACTTTCATGCATTTGAACCAAGAATTAGTAAGTTGGAGACATCATGATACGATGAACTTTAAGTGTAAATTCCAAATCGCACCTAGCTATTTTAATTCGGGTTCCAATTCATTATTTAAAAATATTGTTACTGGTATTGTACTTCTAGTAACATACAGCATTTTTTAATTCATATGATTGAATAGCAATTTAATATTTTCAGCCCGGTATTTTGCCTACAGTGAACAATGTAGAGTTGGCCATCGTCTTAATTTTTTTTTTAACTAGGGCTTACAAGAATTAATAAATCGTCTGCGAATGCCGTTGATTTAATGTTTGAAGAAATAGGAATTTTAAGATGGAATCGTTAAAAAGTAAAGTCCCAAAACGGGGGACTGCAACATGACCCTCGAGGACATCTCTCTCAGTACTTCCTTGAAGAATGCCAATTCTTTCAGAAAAATAGTTTCTTATGATGTTTTGTACAAGTTAAGAGGATATTCGAACTCTCGCAAATGATGGAAAGTTACAAATGGAAATTGACAGAAACTTTTTTGTCAATATTAAAGGAAAAAGAGAAAAACTTTTATAGAAGAAAATGCGCTATCAATACTAAAAATTAGCTGTCCATTTTCTTAATGACAATCTTAGGAAAAGCTTCTTAACCGTTTCCTCCATGAGAGTGAGGGGTTTGCACCCTTTGTTTATACTTCCGATGGAGGCAAGGTGAACTGGCAGTGAAGAGGAGGACCTAAATAAATTGCAATGTCCCGGTGAACCCCGGCTTTTAATTACTTAGCTGATCTGAAAGCTTTATTGTAACTTCCAGAAATTTTTCCTTTCTCTTTTTCACATGAAGAAACAAAATGCATTTAGGCTATACACCAGCCTTCATTCTAACTTCATAGAATACCTCCTGTCACTAGCAATATGCAGTGATTTCAGGAACTTTTCAGATGGCATACCTACTCGTTAGGGGAAATACGAGAAGAGTTGCTATTTGACCCTTCTGCAGATACCCCAGTATAACAGCCAAACTGCAATTCATCACATATGCAATTAAAGTAAATGTGTGCTACTGAGTTGGGAATAGTGTAGTCACATGCAACTTGTAGCTAATTCTAAATAAAAGTAAGTGGGCTTTCTGGCACCTACTTTCTATTTGTAGTCATGAAAGTGTACGTAGAATCTGTAGTCCAGAGATAAGACCCAAAATGTTGAAGTAGGGTCATCTGATGAAGAGCCGCAATATCTTGTCCTCAAATTTCCTCTAATATTCTATTTTTCATGAGCTCATCTATTATAATTTAATTTATGATACATATACCTCACAAATTAGCGACTAATGTGGATTTTTCCATAATTACACAGATTAATACAAAAAAATCAATTGGAATATCTTCATGTAATGAAATTGTCGGGAAACAGTTATAAATGTTCGGAAAATAAATTTAGAGTAATGATGTGCTTCCGCCCTCGTCCACGACACCTAATCGGTAGTTGGAAAATCGGTAGTTGGACGATTGGTAGTTGGACGTTAAGCTGTTCGTAGTCGTCTTTGCCTTTCAGGTTTCCAATAAGATTGAGAGTTGACCTAGGCCTGAATATAATCAATATCTCTTGATTGAATAGAGCGCTCTACAATATCGAGCGGAAGAAAATTATGGGCATGTTGCGCATGGCTGATCAACGTGAATGTAATTTGGGTAAATCAAACAGAATAACTTCAGTTCGAATTTAGACCAAAACACTCGCCAATACACCAACTTAAACGAGGAACAACACATCGTACCCAACTTCAAGGTCTGAAATTTCACGGTAGCTAAATTTTTTGATGTAGCTCCCGCCTTCGACACTGTTGGGCTCTCTGTTACTATTCTACAAACTTAGAAACAATAACGCATATATGTTGTTACTCATATAATAGAATCATTTCTTCAAGACAGAACATTCCAAGTAAGACTTAACAATACATACAATACCAAACGACCGACTCCCTGACAGACTCCCACAAGGGGCAATAATGAATCCCCTACTCCTCATACTATATTGCTCAGACATTCCAGAACCTATTATTCATTAAAATAAGTAGAAGTAGAAGTGATTGGTAGTTCAATACTGATAATATCCAATCAGTGCAATCCGTGAACTATTTGGATAGTAACATTTCTGGAAAATACTCTAAATTCTTCAAAACATTCACCTAGAAACCAGAGACCATGAACCTGATCTTAAATTTAAAACAGCCAGAAATCATAGGAGTAACCACTACCTCCTCATTATTCCACTAATAGAGGTCAGTATAGTGTAAAGATGTCTTGTAAAGCTACAATGTCCTGCAAGGAATCCAACCAAGGATTTGAGAGACTCCGTATATGGCATTTCCAAGTGTATCTTCCAAATTATCAAAACAGCATTTTAATTGCCTCGATAGCCTGAACGAACTCGACGACAGAATGGTTTAGGTGTCTACGTACAACTTCCGGTAAATTTCTAATTTTGGAAAACTGAAAAGATGGCATTATTTGCTCGTGCTGGGAAGATAGAAATATAGGAATAACATTTTTAAGTTTTGGATAGAAATGTTAATTTATTTTTTGACAATAAAGGGTTCGGGAAAAGTTCATATTACCAGCAAATTCACATCGCCAGCAGAGTTTGCAATTACAATTCCTAAGGCCTGATATTTTGCTAAATTTATCCACAGGGAAACATCTTGTCGATGTTATTTTTCGAAGCACTAGTTTGAATTCGAACACCAGTATCTTAGGGGTCCTTTATACACATCTTCTCGCCTTTAAATTTCTTTTATCTTTAGACTAATGATCAACGTAGATTCTCTTAATTAACATTGAAATAAATTAATAAATAAAATAATTTTCTGTAGAATTAATTGTGCAGCATCCCAAAGATAAAAACAAAAATAAAAAAATCATTTAGAGCTGCACTAGACCCTTCTTAAGCGTGTTTGACATGTACGAGTATACACGTTAAACCAAATCTTTATTCCGGTGCGTTCGACGTGTATACTCGTGAAAAATATAAAATTGCAATTAACGATAAAAACTCGAAATTTTAATAAAATAGAATTAGAATATTATCTTGTGGGATGTTTCCTTTATCTTACCAATAGAACTGCCAAGTATTTTATACGGAGGGGGTGGTGGTCAGCCAAATGATAAGTGGTTGGTACATGTTTGGTCTCCGCATTAGAGATTGGGGAATTACGCACACAAATAAAACCTTTCAACCCTTGTGCAATGCCGTTTTTACCTTAGATAGAGATTCAGACCTCAGTACGAGCATGATTTCATTTTGCACAGAATTCAAAGCTCTTTTCTCCCTTGTAAAAGCTCTTGCGTCCCTAGTAGGCAATGCATACATGAAGCGGTGCAAGATTTTGAAAGAGCACAGAATGTTCTGTAATCTCAAGCCCCAGAGATTGCAGAAAAAGTGCTTGCTTTGACTATTACGACGTTGTAAACTTTTGGTTGTTTTGCCCTGCGTTCGATGTGTATACACGTCATTGTCTGATTTTAATTCCGCACACTGTGGGGGGTTTTTTAAACTAAATTCCACGCTTAACTGGTTAATTACTTCTAATTTATACATTTGGATGGCCTAGATGAAGTCAGGTGAAAGCTTCTCTTAGGCATTAATACATTACCGGAAACGGATACAAAGGAGAGTTGAGTAGAAAAAAAAAAATAATAAAAATGTTTAAACTACTACAAAATGAATCGAGCGGACATCGTTATCGGCTAACAAACTATCATTAGTTACCAATAATTGGCATCCATATTTAATGTTACTCGCCATTGTTACGACAGTGCATGCCATTCATTTAAAGTAATTAGGTTTTTATCGCACTCTATATTTTTCACCAATTATATTTTCCAATTAATTTTACATAAATAAATAAAAACTTAAAAAATACTATGATGGACGGCGTAACGAAAGAACACCAAATTAATTTTGTGCCAGGCTCTTATGTTACTTAATTTGGTTCATAGTTACGAATCAGTTAAGGAATAATGCATGTTCAGACAAGAATTGATGTCGAAAGGATTGCAATGATGTTTAAAAGGGATTTCGCTCAGCAGGAAGATCTCTGCAGCTACTTCATTATCGGTTCTACAGAGAAATCATGGCAATGTAGGAAACATTAACGTTTTTGTGATTAAAAGCCAAATTGTTTATTACTAAAACATTATTATTATCTAAACAAATATGATTCTGTTAATTACCACTCTTTCAATGGTTTTTACCGCAAATAATGAGAAATACTTTTGTGCAAACCGAAACATTGATACAAATATTTTAGGTAGTTATTGGAGAGTTTTCTTTCGCTGGGCCAAACTGAAAATTCCTGCTTTAATGTAACCACAAGAAAATTTAGTCATTTATATTTCATTTATTATTTATTTATTTTATTGCTTTTGAGAGTAAGTCTCTCTTAGCTAGGAGTTGACCTATTACAATAATTTTTTTACTAACGTTGTGTTTACAATTTACACACAAATTAAAGTAAGACAGTAATTTATATTATAATGTAATTTTATTGAACTGTTCCAATTGTACATGAAGAAGTATAGGAAATAAGAGCTCTACTTACATTTCTTAAATTTCTGAATTTTATTAACATGATTGCAAATAATTGTTATTGAGAAAAAGTTGGATTTGAAGAAGTTGTTTTCACGAAATTACATAAACATATAATGATAAGGCGAAATTAAAAAAATATATAAATATCATGTATAATTTAATAACTGAATTTGTAGAAGTGTTTTTGCCAAATAACATCATTAAATAATTGTGAATAGAAATATCATTAAATAAATAACAAAACACTAAATTGTGCCAAATTAAACAAACCTTATCATTTGGTAAACAATTTAGGCTCTAATGTGGCCCTATTCAGGCATAGTTGACGGTTCAATGAGTATGATCAATGAAACAAGAAGGATTCGAATTGAATATGTATATATGTAGATATATGTAAAATAGGCGGCGAACACAGTTAACGACTCTTGTGGCAGAGGGCGCCATCTCAAACAAGTAACTTTAAACTCGGATTAAAACTTCCTTAGTTGCTTAAGTATTAATCTCATTCAAGCAACTTGGCAGTCGGGAAAGAAAGAACCATGTAGATGTAAATCAAGTGAAAATGATGGAAAATATTCTAAGGTTTCGTTTTGTTAAGTTTATTTATTGAAATTTGTTATAATTTCTGGTTTTGGGCCCAGTAAAAACAGATGGCTGTTTACCTCCATCTAGACAAGGTGTTGACTGGGATCTTTCTGATGAATAATTACCAAGAATTGTTAGGTACCTTCTTCTGGCTGGAGTTTTACAGCTGCTAGTAAGAGATGGTATTGCGATCGTGACAAAATCATTACAGTCAAAAAAATATGATCATTTAAAAAAAAAAAAAATTAATTATTATATTAAGCATTCAAATTAGCGAGGGGAGTCGGTCCAAATAAAAACAACTCGTCTTTTTGTCAACGTTTCGACAAATATATTGCCTTCTTCAGGGTCTGGATATTACAAATAAAACAATACACACCAATTTAGACAATTGAAACACAGTAATACAAAAAATAAATACAATACATTTTTTATAATTATTGAAACTTACGTGGCTATGGGTTGGTTGAGTTACAGAAAACTAAGAGCCAGAACTGGAGTACAGGTTTGTATAAATATATACACACAAATAAAACGGGACTTATAAGGGAATTTTGGTAATGACTATACAGAGACGAGGCTGATACAATAGAATAATTACAATGTTTAGTTTAATAAAGAGTAAAATAGATGTTGGAGATTTCTTTTAATACAAAACATTAATGACATCATAAAAAAAACCAAAAACCCTTATGTACTAAATATGGAATGCAAATATGGAATCATATGAATAAAAGTAAATTTAAAAAACACAGCAATAATTTTGTACAAAAGTTGGACATCTTTTGGATATCAATCACTAAAAGGTAATATAAATTTAATTATTATAATTTAAATAAAATTTCTATTAGAATGCATGATAGCCAAAGGAATCATACTTTTAACGAGAAAAATTGTAGTTAAAGATTTGAAAACGGTTGATTTCAACGGCCTTCTGCTTATTCTGCCGGAGGTGTGCTTTGCTCAATAGAAGCTACCAAGAGATCGGAGGTGCTAGACCGGGTATAGGGAATTGCTTGCAAAAACAGCCTCATGATGGACGTAATCACCGGAGTTACTTGTTCACCACCCTATTTGAAAACTCAAACCGCAATTGTGGCGCCACGCTGTGCAAGCTTCGGCATAAACCGAATGTGACTGGAGGAAAGCCAAGGCCTTCTTAGAACCCAGAGTCCCGTGAGTTAGTAAGCCTTCTTTTAAACTTACAAATTATTATAATGAACTGTTTTGTTTGTTTGTTCATATTATTAAATAATTTATTGATATTATTTTAAGTTCGAAAATAATTTGATAACTAGGAGCACTTTTTTACTTAATAGATTTTCACTTGTTTAAGGCTTTTTCAACAATGGCTCCTTCAGTTTTACTTTTAAATTTCGTAATAACTCGACGTAAAACTGTATTACTTATCCGATCCATTTTCCTGGGATAACTCCTCTTAGAACATTTTTAGAACTGATAAATATAGATTTTCCTTATAATTTAACATTACTAATAATTAAATATGTATATTTAAATTCGATGTTTGGAAAACCTATAAGTTAGACTCACGAAAATTGAAATGAGAAGAACTTGTGGGATTTTACTTATAAAATGTTAGGAAATTTAATTCTAATGATGGTTAATAAGCAGCAAGATTTTAAGGATATCGTAATGAAGTTATATTATTGATGGAATATCGGCCAAGACAGATCTCTAATAGGACGCGATAGGTTATTTGTTCGATATTAAACGGGAGCCAATAATAAAGGTTAATAGAAGTAGAACAATATGGTAAGATGTGCTTGGTGCTAGTGGATGAGGAGGCTGTTGCTGCGATCTCTTAAGAGCCAGTTGAGGTTACCTTCGATGGCTATTGTCCTTAAACACAATAGCCATACGCCGTTATTCCTTCTGTTTACAGCCTCCACCAACTCACCATCCTACTTGTCCGCCACTTATCTTGGCCCTACTCTTTGTGACTTCCATTCTTGATCTCTTGTAGACTCTCTCTCTTTTTATTAGTACTATTCAATCCATTGTTAAAGCACTTGTATTTTTTTTTTTCATTCAATAACTTCATTATTCTGTTAATATTATTTATCAATTGAATATGTGGCGTTTTGGAGCCTGCTGCTGCCATGAAGGTCTGCCTGGGAAGAGCTTTTAAACTGAATTAAATTCTGAAACGAGATCAACTTGATTCTTGAAATTTCCTTCACTTATACTCAGTTTAAAAGAATAAAACTAATGTTAAATCCAAAGGAAAGCATTTATTTTTAAATCAAACTAGTACGCTAACTCCAGCTCAGTGAAAGTTTCAATCCGGTCTGTCACATATTTTATAATAATAATTAAAAATAACAATTACACTGGCAATGTAGAAATTCTAGTTTTAAATAACAGTTGACAAATTGGGGTAAAATTGCTAATTGTGATTTATATGACACCTCAGTTCACTCTTAAGGATAACTACGTTCCAATTTGAACCAAATTATGAGGAACTATTATCAAAACATTTGCAGCATTATTTATACATCACGCTAGTTTAATTTTGAAATTATAAAAATGTCTTACTCATTTACTGTATTTTCTTAAATAACAAAATTATTATAGCCCGTCAAAATTTTTCCTTCTTAGTTGGATTGTAAAGATATCAGGGTAGAAATAAACCAACAAAAACCGCGGAATTTCGTGACAAAATTTTAATGAAATTCTCTAAAATATTCCTTAAATCCTCAGTATTGCGTATTGTCCGTAAAACTACTGTGTATTGACACAAAAAACAAAAAAAATATATTCATTAGAATTTTTAGACTCGTAGTTAAAAGACTTCACTGTAATTTAATAACTGAATAATTTGGGTAAAACAAGGAATAGAGATGTAGATAGAAATGAACATTAACTTACATAAAGTGCTATTATTATAATCTATGTTATAAATAGAAAGATGGACCGCAAGAGCGGGTGAACAATCAAGTAGTTTGTATACACAAGTGCGAGTCGTCTGTTTGAACAGACTGGGTGGTCTCCGGTGCTACTTTCATAACCAAGCGATAACCTCCCCAATCTCGAACAAATTTCTTGTTCAACTTCAGTATAAATCCAGCTATTAGATTAGGAAGATTTTTAATTCTCCATCCCTCCACACGGACATATTTAATATTGAGACGAACTTGGAACATCCACATTGGTTACCTATTTGAACTTTGACCTCTCTAGTTCGCTCACAAGAAAAATAATTTAAAAAAAAAATATCTTAATTATAAAATGTACTCAATTTCAAGATGAATGGTGAACACCATGGAAGGGATTGTTTCTCCCTTTTATAAACACCAGATGTGCTCGGCAAGAGATTTTGGCAATATTGAGGGAGTTCCTCTCTTCAGCGCGGAAGAACCGCTGCAGGAAGTTTGGACTATGAGAGAAAAATGTTCACTTTAATTACTTATAAGCGCCGAGAGAAAGTGATGCGTATTCAATACCTGTTTTTCTGTGTTTAGTGATTTTGCAACTCAATTGATGATATTTGATTACAATTTTTGTTGCCCTTGATTGTTAGTTTCTTTTTCTATCAGTTACAATAATTAATTTTCTTATTTAATAAAAACCTCCTACTATCAACCTTATTATTTTTTGCAAAATGGGTAACAGTTAAACATTTTCTGTAACAATGGCAGAATAATAGTAACGGCAATTTAGTTAGAGTGGCCAGTGTAAATATTGAGGCGGTCGTTACAGCAAAAGGGTGTAGAGCAATATTGGCTCCCCTTTTTACTGTACAGTTCAACCAGTACTACAGTTCTAAGCGAGTCAATGTAAAGGAAAGGCGGAAGTAATTATTCACTTCCTGGATGTGAGCCTATCCATTGGTTGCCAGAGAAACTCACCTCGGGAGGGCCGAAGTTCCTATTCCTACTCTGTCTGTACATCCGGCCCTTTTCAGATGACCGCTTTTAATCAATTTAAATTCACGGTAGGCTATCTGTATTATGGCGTTTGTGTGTGAGTGTGTTTTATATAAGTGAGAGAGTTTTGCCCAATTGATAGAGAAAGAAAGACAGTAAGATGAAAGATATAATGCTGTGCGAGCAAGATGGAAAGAGATTTAATACACAGATGAAAGAGTAAATGAGAAAGTCTGGCCAGTAAAGTCGGCTAAAGGAAAATGAACTGATCAATGTAAAGGAATCAATTACATCAACCAGCTCTCAATTACATCTCAGCTTTAGAAAAGATACTTCACTTTAGAATGTATATTACTGCTTTTACCCATAATTTTTTTTTAAATCTTATTTTATTAATTATTTCGTAGTTACTTGTAAGTATTTACTTACTGCACGGTAAAATAATTCTTAGGGTAGAAGCTGGAACTCCTTAATGAGTTTGCCCCATCTTAGGCCTTGAGACCATCTCAAACCCACTCGATGGATGTCCTCCTCCACGACCTCCAGTCATCTATCTCAATTGGGGACGTCCTCGCTTTCTTGCTCCTCCTGGCTTCGCGTACAGGAGCTTGAAAAAGCCGTTCTTCTTTGCATCCACTCCAAGCATAAGTCTTTCAGGTTGTCAATTTTTTATTTTCGTGATAGCTTCAGAATCCTATAATAAAAACAAAAATCGAGAAAATTTGTAGAGATGTGAAATTAACAAAAAGTAATGGTGTTACCCTAAACGTTTATTAACTTTGTTTACAGCTCATTCATCTTCTTCCAAAATAATAAACTGGTTTTGTAAGTTTATTGATGTAATGGTACAAATGAATCAAAAGCAAAGCAATATTTTGAATTTATAATACACTGTTCTACTTTACGGGTTCTTTTGCTGTTACGTTTACCACTATCATTTAACAGATAAAATATATGAGTCTTATGTGGGTAGACATAATTCGCAGCACTAGCTAATTTCAAATAGATACAAAATAATAATAAAAATTACAGAATGAAGATTTTACGATGCAGTTTCAAGGAAAGAACATATTACTAAAGAAATTTAAAGAAGGCATCTTGTTTATCAATACTTTTATACATGTACATATTTCTACATATTTAGAAAATTATAATAAGACTCAATAAAGCTACTTACGATAAGAAACAGTGCGACACATCTGTCGAATTCAATAGTTTTTCACCAGAATGAAGCAACATTCAAAGGTGGACAAAATTCATTTGGAAAATCTTTTTAAAAGTTAACTCTCGGTCTTCCATAAAACATATTTCAGAGAAACTAAAAAATAGTTTTTGTAGGAGTTAAAAATATTTATAGCAGCAAATATTGCGGATTCTGAAAGAGAAAAAAACAATATCCTCATTTCAACCATTTAATTTTTCTGTCGAGATCAATGGTTGGGCAAACTTTGCTTTACTTCCTTCAGAAGTATTTTTCAGTAAAAAAAAACAAGAGTACATTCAAATTTAAAAGAAGAAAAATCAATTTAATACTAAATTGCAACTTATCGATTGGCTGTCACATGCGGAGGAGATCTTGGGCCGGCACTGTAGCGCCAAGTAATTACTATGTCAGTCTTCTGATGTATTTTTTATCATTACATATAAACATAAAGCATTTATAGGTGTTACTTGTATTTATAAGAGCTAATTAAATTCTTAAAAACAATCAGTTTAGTTAAAAATATGTATATACGAGGTGTGTTCAAAAAGTAATGGGAATTTTCGTTTTTTGAAAAAAATATTTATTTATTCATCTACATTAATATTGTCGCCTTCAAAGTAGTCCCCTTCGCATACAATACACTTGTGCCAGCGCTTTTTCCAATCCTCGAAACACTTCTGAAACTCGATCTTTGTGATAGCTTTCAGCTCTTTCAGCGATTCGCTTTTAATGTCATCTATGCTTGTAAAACGACGGCCTTTTAATGTTCTCTTTATGTTTGGAAATAGAAAAAAGTCACATGGAGCCATGTCTGGCGAATATGGAGGCTGGGGCATCGTTAAAGTTTTGTTTTTGGCCAAAAATTCACGAACAAGCAATGAAGTGTGAGCAGGTGCTTTATCGTGGTGCAAAATCCATGAATTGTTTTGCCACAAATCCGGGCGTTTTTTTCGGATTGCTTCACGCAAACGGCGTTGAACTTGTAGGTAGTACTCCTTATTGATTGTTTGACCTTGTGGCAAGAATTCATGATGCACTATGCCATTAAAATCGAAGAACACAGTGAGCATAACCTTCACATTCGACCGCACTTGTCGAGCCTTTTTCGGTCTTGGCGATCCAGAATGCCTCCACTGGGACGATTGAGCCTTAGTTTCGACATCATATCCGTAAACCCATGTTTCGTCACCTGTTATAACACGTTTCAGTAGATCCGCATCGTTGTCGACTTCATTGCGTGACTCTTGAGCAACTTCCATTCTCCGCTGTTTTTGTTCGAAATTCAACAATTTTGGAACAAATTTTGCTGCCACACGTTTCATACCCAAAACATCCGAAAAAAATTCATGGTATGAGCCAATTGATATGGCAACATCATCAGCGACTTCTCTGATTGTGATTCGGCGATCGTTCATAACCATTTCTTTCACTTTTTTCACGTTTTCATCGGTTGTTGATGTGCTTGGACGTCCAGGTCGTTCGTCATCTTCAACGTTTTCGCGGCCATCTTGGAAACGCTTATACCACTCGTAAATCCTTGTTTTACTCATAGCAGACTCACCATATGCCTTTATTAACATTTCACACACTTTATTACACTTTATTTCATTTTTTACGCAAAATTTAACACAAATTCTTTGATCCATTTTTTTTAACAAACAAAAATCGCCAAGCTCGAAAAACACGTCTAACCTTAACGGCTGCCACTTAAGAAGTAAACAATGAATATTACTGAAAATTTTATCGGCATGTGTACCAACATAATAAAAAAAAAATTTTTACAATCAGACTCTCCAAACCCGCGAAATTTAAAAATTCCCGTTACTTTTTGAACACACCTCGTATTTTGTTATCGCATTGACAACATAATGCCGTCATTTGTACATCAAGAACAGGTTCTGCAAATGGTGGAAAGGCTGTAAGATGTTTAGCATCCGACTCAATATCTTGTCTAGCAAGGTATGGTGGATTGAATAGGTTCCATACAGCCTTTTAAGACCATCGCTCTCGTCTCAGAGAGGAGAATGCACCCTTAATGCGCTTTCGCCTAAAACAGTGCATCAATCTTATTTATGACAAAACGAAATTCTTTTCCAAATTTCGCAGAACACAAAAATATAAATATCATACGCAATATCTTATATATTATTTAATCTGACGAGAAGACTAATGTTTCCATTTCTCCATACTTAAAGGTGCCTAAAATTAAAACGCCACGTAAACCAACACGAACGTTTACTGTATACACTTGCAAGTTATAACCAGCGGTAGTATAACCAAATGATCTGGCTGTGGGACAGCGATGTGAAGAAGATGCCTGAAAGTGCAATGGTTGGAAAATTCAGTTTGATTTCATGAGTTGCGCTGTAACAATTAGGCATGAAAAAACTTCTACCACTTTCAATGCTGAAGTCAGAATGATTCAAAACTGCACCACAATTAAGATCTACATAGATGTACAAAGCAACATTAAATTTTTTATTTAATATTATTTCCATCACTCTTCACACCGACCTCAACATTCTCTTCATTGACCAACTCGCCAAGACGAAATACCAAAAATTCCATACTACTCTTTCGACCAGCTCTAATCCTCTTGTATTGTCTCTCGCTTCCTCTGCCATCCCTAATACACCTTGCCGACTGAATCGCCAGTGGCCCCGCGACTTCCTTGATGGCCTAAACGCCATTATTCTTTTATCTCTCCTCTCTCCTCCTCGTATTCTCCTCCTTGTATACACCGCCTCACACTCTCCTCCTCACAATCTCCTCTCTCCTATAGAGAGTGCTACCGCTGGGTAGTTTCTCTCCTCCTGCTCTCCTCCCGCACCAGTTCATCGCTCTCTCCATATTTACTTATTGTGTACATTGTATACAGATTGTAAATTACAAAATAAATTGAAAAAAAAAATATATATTTCTTATTTTATTGGGAACGATTAATACAAATACATGACGTTAGACGTGCTAACCGGTTTACCTAAAACTGTCAGTGAACAATGAAACTGTCAATGTTTCTCGACTGAAACTACAGACAAGATCTGTCACAATTGTCGCATTTCTAGTTGTGCCTATTAACTAATCTTTTAGAGAAAAGCTGTTTACGTACATTAAAATTTAAGATGTAGTTCTACTTTTTGCGAGTACTTCTATCCCAATATTTATAGTTATTTTTATAAATACATTCTTGCGAATAATCAGAGAAATTATTACAACATAAAATTAAGGAAAAATTGGAAAACCTTTTACAATAATTTATTGCACGACTTTATCAAAAGTCAATTTTTTTAAAAAATACAATTACACTCACTAGACCACGAAACCTACATCCGGTATTTGATGGTATTTACACACATTCTCTGTCTCTATAAATACTGCATTTTATAAATTTATTTAGAGAAGTGGTTGTCACAAACATGTACCTCAATAATCTACACTATGACATAAGCTTCACAATAAATTCACACAATGTGTGTGTGTGTGTGTTTGTGAGCGTTTTGAAAGAAAAAAAGAGAAAAGTGAACAATTTGTGAATCTGAAAATGAATTGGACTTAAAATTCAATTAGCAAACGTCGTGTGAATTGCACCATTACCAAACTCCACTATTGGTGGCCACTTTCATTCCAAACCAATGAATATGGATTGAAGGGGAAAATTCTATTTTTGCCTAATATGACAAACTTCTGTATTGGTTTTAAATTGAAGTGAAAATTTCCTTTTGTTACATATTCCATTGTTTTTATATCAATTATTTTTTTCCCTTGTAAATTATTTATTTACAATTTTTTTTGTGACAAATTGATCAAAAATTATTCTCTGGAGTAATCTACTTATTCAAATGAGATTGTGAATGGAAATAAATTTCGCTTTCTTTTGAAAACAGAATGGGTTGCAATGCTGTGTTTTGTTTTTTTAATTTAAAGCGCATCAGCTCAGAGATCAATGAGATCATCATTAGCAACCGAAGTTTTTTTTAGTGCACTGCCGGTCTCCGAACAATATTATCCCGTTACAGGTAACACTTTCTATCACCAGACAGCGAGCTTTAAGACGTTAATAAGAAGACAAAAACATCTAATGGACAGCAGCTGTATTCAAACCTGGGATCTCCTCCGCAAGGGAATAAAAACCACTGAACTAATCTCTAAAAGAATGTTTTATTCAAAGAAGTACTGTTATTATTGTACGGGGGCGGGTTCTGTTCCCCAAGTCACTGCGTCAAAGAGGCTCGTTGTAACATACCCTAGGAAGTTGTAGCAGATCAAGCTCACCATGTTTGGGAGGTCCAGGCCTCTACCCTCTAGTTGTTTTCGCAATATGATCTCCTCTGGTCTTAACATGTCTGACATCTCATGCCAAAACCACAGGAGAGCCATTTTCTCCACGACTTTGTCTTTCAAAACGGGGTTGTCAAGTCTTCGCTTCTGGACATGTATGATGCCCAATAACTCTCAAGAGTTTCTCAACATCTGGTCTACCACAAACTAATTGCAGTTGAAAAAACAGACATTTTTGGGTTGTTTTATTTTTAAGCATATTATTGTACACATTTTGAGTTAAAATAAATTGGTTTAGAATTGAGACGTTATTGGTTTAATGCACGTTATTAACAAATAATATGGTTTGCATCTACGACATTAGATGCTGCTCTGTCAGAAGCTACTCAGGATACTAGACAGTATTGCTTTTGAATCCCACATGTCAAATAATTATTTATTTATTTTCTTTTTTTGTAACAAAATAATCTTAAATAATTTATTTATATTTCGTCAATGTTAGGGATTAAAAATACTTTCTTATTTTTGAAGTTCAAACTAAAATACAAAGTAAAACACAGTAACATTAATAAATAAAATAAAAACGTTGAAATAATACTGTTTCTCTAAATGCGTTTTGCCTTGTTCTCGGATTTTTCAGCCTTAAATTCTCCTCTCTAAGTTGGGGAGGAACCCACTGCTACAAGCTTCATGCTTCCAATAAAATATTAAGTTAAACGTTTCACCGTGTTCATGTATTTTAAAGCCATCATGCGATTTATGGGAACTGACGACGGATTTATGTGAATTGGTGGGTGAGCCGACAGACGCCAGTACACTTTCACTCTGATATTTCCGTACAAGAGGTGTGGGCAGGGTGCGAGCAAGTGTGGTGGTGTCGATGACTCTATAACAGAACTTGGACGCCCAGACAAGGAGGCGCTCTAACAAATGTGACAAGAGTTACAAATGCGAGCCCTTGTATCGGTTACTAAAACAAGAGAAATGTTACTATGTGAACAAAATGTACAATTCCATGTATTCTGGTCATCAGATAACAGCTCCACATAACCCTGTGCCTAAGATTAACTTATTATGTACCTGCTTTACATCAACTGCTAACGGTACATACCTTTCTGTCTTCTCTATATCTACCAATAAAAAGAGGCCTTAAAATATACAATACATATACGTAAATAGATTACTACCAATTTCCATCTGTAATTAATTTACATTGTTTTCAGTTTCGAATTTTAAAAAATAATAAATAAAAATGTTATTGCTTATTGAAACCTTCATAATTCTGTAATAATAATTAAACTTAAAAGATATGATGTGAAATTTTTGTATTATTTGATTGCCAGGAAATCAATGCTGATCTATTCACAAATTCATGCCGTTCTATATCAACATTTTTTTTTTTGTAAAGATTATTATTAAAGGTAAAGATTGAAAAAATATAGTCAAACATATTGACTATCTAAATCATAATAAAATTTCTGATGACCTTTAAAATGTCTCTTGGCAAGACCTGAAGCCCCAATTCCGTCAGCTTCGCCTGTAAGTGTGCAGTGTACAAATTAGGAATAGTGGACGAAGGCGGAAGCCTAGTTTGCCATAAATATTTTGTCTAACAAATAAAAAGTAGTTATACGGGAGACTCGAACTACGGATCTCACACTTACAAAGCCACGCTTCATAACCACTAAACCGCATCCTCTTCGACGTGTGTGTTCTCTGTTTGATTCAACTGAATTAGGCAAGGGATAGTGTCCAACATGATAAAACCCGCCCATGTTGTTGAAGGACTAATTAGCCATTCAAGAGGTGCATTGTAAGGTCTTTCCCAATCCTAGATCCTAGTTGTTGTTCTTTCCTTTTCAATTCTTTTTTTATTTTTAGCGATCTCTTCGGCCGTGCCTTCAACCTTGAGAATAACCTTCAAAATTTCCTTGATGAGTATTTTGTAAAACGGACATTTTTTCCCCCAAAACAAAAAACAAAAAAAGGAATGGATAAGGAATACGTAGCTCATAAAATCTGTTATTATCATGGAACATAATAAACACTGTGAGGTGGTAAAGTAAACAAAAATATCAGAGAAATTATTCAATTAAAGGTTAGAGATCTGCGTGTGCGTAGTACTTGCAGAGTTTTAAACAAAATCCTGTGTACCATTTTCAAGTGAACCTCAAAAAAATGAAAAATCCATTCAGTAAAACAGTACTTCCGCTTGAGAGATGTTGATTGCTGGATTGCATTCAGGTCCACTTGTGGTATCCAATCAAAATAACAATTTTCAGCTTCCGGCAACTTATAGATCATGAGATAATCTGTTCATTTACTGCGTATCACCATTTCCTGTAAATAACATTTCGAACATATTTTCTAGTGAAAACTGTCGAACAGAATTTGGTATGAAATCAATATCTTATAAGTAATAGTAATAATAATAATAATAATAATATTAATCTTAATCATCATCATCATCATAAGAAAAGGATTAGTTAAGTTGTTAGCGTTCTGGATTCCCTGGTTCGAATGGAGGTTCGAGGGATACAGGGTGTAACGATAGAACACTGACCAGAGGCCGACATTGCACTGAAAAAGCTCCACGACCCAAATAGCCGCATTGCTAACGCTTCTTAAAAACACGAAATTAAATAATAAGATAAATAAATAAATAAATAAAATCTTTATTCTTTCTTATTACCAGAAAATAATACAATATACTAACCAGCCTAGCATATCTGCACTTCTACATAGCAGCTTATTACTTTCTAAGGCTAACGTATTTTATTTTTTATTAGTGTTCCCTAAATCTTTTAGCAGTTATCCTCCTCGTAACTTTTTAAAGATTCATTGCATTCAATAACCAATATAATAAACACCGTATTTTCCGTACAGTAAGAAACATTTTTACTATGGAGGTGCGTTTTGTAGTATAAATGTGGCTTAGGAGCTGGTAGCAGGGAGAATGTTGAGCCAGCTGGCAACAGCTGCAGTGGCAGGGAGTGGAAATCTTCTATCCCATACCATCGATGCCAGTCTCCTGTTGATCCACCGTAATTGTTTAAGAAGGAAATCATTTCATATAAAATTTCATTTAAGCTGAAGATAGTGTAGAATAGTTGCACCAAACAGCGGAGAGATCCTTTATCTATGCCGCAGATAAAGGATAAAGAGATATCTTCAGTTATGTCCATAATAATGGTTGATGGGGATAACAAAGAACAGTGAGGACCTTAAATTACTTAGGGTCTCGATTTCTAGTACTGAAGATGACCTAAAGATTGGGCTGTAGCTATCTATGTGCAGAACGGGGAGTTTTAGGGCGAAGGATTACGAAGGAAACCCAGCCGAACTTTTGTAACACTCCGATGGAATTTTGATGATTAGGAGCATTGGAATCTAGCTGCAAGTAATTGCCTGCCAGAGCGTGCGGGAAGGATGTCAAACCTCCAGATGACGAAGGTGGAGCGACAAATGCCACGAAACTTCCTCTTTGGTTTTCTCTTTCACTCAAAAAATTTGACTTCTTTATTTCACTATAGAGCAATTTTCGGATTTGGAAAAAGCCATAAGGCATAATGTTGAATAAGCTTGATGTTGATGATGATTATATAGCATTATTACGTCTTGATGGGTAAGTGTGCCGCGGCGTTGATCGCAAAAGTATCTGGACATAAAGTCTCTCATCTCTAGAGCGCCTTAGTGGATATTTAAAATCTATTATATGCTGTCTAATTATGATTCTATGGCTAATTGGTGATTCGAGACTTCTTACACTTGGAGACTCGAGGAAAGAACCATTAACATCCTACTTCTGTCTATTAGGCCTTCCATTTTGCACATGTTCTTATTGTTAGTAACAAAAATACTCATTAATATCGTACACTATTCTACTAGGCCAATTTACTAACTTTGAATGGAACAGAAAAACATTAAAACCCACGTGTTGGAACATAGAAAGGAAACATTGATTATGAGCTGGCTATTTGTGTCTCATCTGAATACTCGGTTTGATGAGCCATTCAGGCTATAATTCTCTTATTCAGTAGCCATAAATGTCAGTTTCTTGGTGACATTAATGGCTTGCTTCTCATTCACTTTCCAATTTTTTATGGGAGATTTTTTTAAATATTTTTTTATTTTCTTATGTCTCAATTATGTTCGGTAGAGGAACCGGATAGAATACTAAAAATAAATTAGAATTCAGTTACAGAAATATGTGAGGCCTAACCCGCCTTCTCCCTTTTTTGTGGAACTGCTTTAGTTAACTCAGTCCTTGACAAAACTATTGTGCCTCTCCTTCTGATTACAGAAAGACCCTTCAATCTATAGGACACTTACCAAGCTGTTTTTTTAAGATCAAGAAGATCCTTTCCTAATTTCTCCTTAGAATCTGCCAATGCCATCGCAATCTAGGCTCAGCATCTTCGAGAAGGACACAGTATGGAATAGTTTACTTCCTTTTCTTAAGGCACCACCTGAAGAAGTTTCATTCTACCTTTTCTTGCTGTAGTACGGGCTACATCGATTAGACACCCTGATGCGTCTGTCAAAATAACAAAATAAGTTATTAGGGAACATTTTCATAACTTTAGCATAAATTTACATAATTAGTAAAACAAAACTTTTATACGATATTTGGGCCCCTAATATCAATGACCACTGATAAAATATTCTAAGCCAACGCGAAACTGTTTCACATAGTGCAAATCTAATTCATTAAAGAATTTCCTTATAAAATTTTGGCTCTGGTGTTCTGTTGACTCGGTATTATGGCAAAATGCATTTTATGCACAACATATCACCATGTAAATTTATTACAGTTAGGACAAAACGGAGTACGTATAAAACAAAAACATTTAAGGGCACAGGCGTCGAAACATTTTTCATTTCCCTGAATTTCAATGAATTTTATTTATTTTTTAAATAAAACTTTTAAGTAAATTTGGAAAATTAAACCAATTTTTAAGTTATATTAACAAGTGTCTGCTGGATACTCGGCATCGTGCTTATAAAGCACTGATTTTTTGTACTTTAAACTATTTTCATGAAATAATTTTAAGATATCTTCAGTTTTCAAAATATTATATGTTTCTTCTTCAAAGACGTATACTACGCACTCGTTCAAAACTCTTTATTTTAATAAAGTAAAAGTAAATTAAATGTAAAACCTTATATAATTAAATTCTAAAACAATGTATTCTGTTTTTGACAATCCATTTCTCATTAACTTTTGTATTCGCTTTATTCATAAATTTACGCTCCAATTACCTTAATAATGATTTCTGAATAAATGAAATTCATAACCTTATAATTTAATTGTGTAATATTTGGCAATTAATGTAGACATTTATGGTTGAAGTCAAAGTGGAGCGGAGATTTAATGATTCACTGGTCCATCAAATATTGTTACCGAAGGTACAATTTGATTAAGTGGCACTTCCTCTCAATCTTATCTTAAAATTTGGAGTTTTTAGTTATATATTTGATTCTTGTTAAGAATTATTTAGATAATGAGGTCGCTTGTTTCTCTCAAAGTCAGTTTAGAGGTAAGTTTTACCCAACTTTTCTCCAGAAGTGCATTAAGAAGATTTTTCCTGTGGACTTAAGCATGATTTTTTTTAACCATACTTAAAACTATTTAAAGGATAATTGCATGGTAACCCATACGATGAAATCGGCTTAGTGATACTCACTTTAATGATGTATGAGAAGAGCCTGTAGCAATCAGAAACTTTAAGTGAGGTAGTTAAATAGTTTGACTCACATTAACTTTTGAAAAATTATTTAATATTTCGAAAAAAATAAAAGCTAAATACTTTATTTTAGGACTTGGTTTTCACTAAACTGCTCTTCTAAACTTTGTTGGAAATTGTTGTAGACAATGCATGGTGGGCTACGAGCGGTGATAACCATTTTGTATCATTTCAAAAACTAACATCACTTTTGTATATAATTTTATTGCTGGCATAAATCTCTGCAGTAATATTGGAGGCAAAAACAGTTTAAACAAATGCATAGTGTAAAGAAAGTTTGTCGATTTGAATTGTAACAGCTATCAAAAACTAGAAAAATAAAAAAGTTACAAGGATCGGTGTTTTTACTGTTTTACTTAGAAGAACTTGATGGTGAGGGCTTCTCTTTCTAGCATTACCAATGTACAAGTAACTCTGTCTTTCTTTATCCTGCAAGGAGATTAACCAAATTCTCACAAAATTTAGTTTAAAAAAGGTTTTGCATTGTGACTCATATCGCAAGTTGAACCAACCATACTGATCTCCTTCGGACCAGAACACGACTGTAAACAATAAATGTCTACAAACTTTATGGTAACAAGCTGACAGAACTTGCTGACTTGTTAGTCATCTGAGAAATCGTTTCAACACTTTATTGTTGAATTTCTTTCCATAATGCTTTTATGATTGTTTAGGTAAAGACCTCGTTGTGCCATTTTGACTTGTAAATAGTAAAATAATGTAATGATTATTATTTAAATCAAGCTTTAAGTCCAACTACCAAATTAGACTACCTGAACGGAGTCGGATAGCTGACCTACTTTACTATAAATTCATTTTATTAACCATTAAATAAAATACAAGCCTAGGACCAGGAATCGAATCCAGGTTTGCATATCAGCTTTGAGCGCCCGCTTCTTCTGTGGCGCCATGTATTCCAACCTTATCCTGAACTTATAACAAATTAATTTTCATTTATTTTTCTATTAGTTAGGTACTGAAAATCCATTTGCTAAACATTGTTAAAAGGGACATTCTGCCTTAAATATTCCATACCTTTAGACTTGGTGTTCAACTCTTTCTTTGTTTTAAAGTTAGGCTGTTCAAGTATCTTTGAACATTAATGCATGACGCATGCACACTTGAAAACAATGAAGCAGGGGGCGGAGAACCCAGATGAATCCTTAAAGGCCAGATTACGTGGCCATAAATAGAACATTACGTCAAAGCTTCTTCTTGTATTTAACTAGGTCTAACTCATATTTAAATAAATTGACTTGGGCTACAATTACTTCATACCTTCAGGAAAATGAGGTTATTTTGCTAACTGGGTAATATCGGTTATCAGTTTAGTGTAGAGAGTTTAGATTTCACTTTGTTTCTGTTTCACGTTAAACACTCTATTGTGGATCAGGAGACAGTAAGTGCAGAACATATAAAAATTGCATTGTAAAAATGCAGGGGCATGATTGAAACCATTTATTATGAACAAGAAAGAGTCGTCATTATAAAAGGTCCAGAATCCATGGAATAAATTGATTTAATAAATAAATTATCCGACAAAAAAAAGAAAAAGTAAATTAAATTAAATAATTTGGAGTAAGAGGATTTAAAATTTCAGAACTTCTCTAAAAAAAGCAGCGAGCGAGAGAGCATTAGTACTTTCTAGAGTCAATAAATCAAATTGAAAGAAGGGTTTTGAAAGAAGTTAGGTCATTAGATAGCTATCCTCTTTTAAATTTACTAACAGTCTTATATGTACATTACTTTTATGCACACATGCATGTTACGGTGCACATATTACACTTATTTATTTATATATTTCACTAATGTACTGCATATGCTACTTATATTTTAATACGACTGGGTAAAAGTTCCATCTCATGGCAGTTTCCCATTAATTCTTGAAATATATGAATACTATTGGAAATAATAATTCACCTTTCAGATTTGCAAGCATAAAAACATTTACGCCTTAGACCAAGAATTAAACTGACAAACAATAAATTTAAAAAAGCAAATAGAAAACATGTAACTTGCAATTTAATTTTAAATATATTTCTTCCTGTCAGATTCATATTAAATTTATAATCTTTACAATTTTATATGGAAAGGATAAATATTTTTGGAATGGAAGCCATGACGGAGATTGGTGTATGCAGCGCCGTTGACAAGGCTGAGTACCGTGGCCCCGAAGCATCAACAACGGTAATCCGGCCAACTAAATATCGTTGACACCCAGCGGTAAAAGCTTGAGCCGACGGAGAGTGGCGGAGAGTTATGTAGAGCGCCCAGCGACTAAGTAGTGCTCTGTTCCTACTTGATTTGTAGAGATGGCCATCCTGTAAACACCAACACTGCGTCCACATGAACTCTTCTAAGAGCTTTTATAAATATCTATGAAGCACCTCTTCACTCACCTCCTACTCTTTCACTTAAAATAACTGTTTACTTCTACCGGGTGCAAGCACTAACAAGTCAATCTGTCACACACAACTATCTATTCACCTATTCTAATTGCTCTTTATTTTTAGATATCCCATTCAAATTTGTTTTATGTCCAACCACAATGGAAAGTTCAATAGGTCAAAGATCATATTTATTTTACAATCGTAGAGTTCAATGTGTGCATTGTTCCTTCAGTTATTGTTGAAACAGTGTCTTCTTTTGAAACCCACCAGACGACAAAACATTTTTCGTGAGATACATTTTACATTAAATATTCCGGAACTTTGTCTTTAGATTTGGACACAGGACCGGTAGTAAGGATTTCTTTGGTTTCAATAGACATACCTGATGTCCGACTAAAGAGACTGGCCAAATTCCATTTTATTCAGACACAATTGTTTCATTCCATTAGAGAGGTTCCTTTGACCATTTTGGCAGTGGTCACCAATAAATCGTATTACTTGTCAATTGTCTGCCAGCCTCCGTGAAATAGTCTTATTGGGTTGTACCCCTCCCAAAAAGAAACAGATGTGTGTTAATAAAAACTCTTATAACACATTTATGTACCTCTCTTAAAACTATTTTTCGCAAAAAGTTAATACCTACAAAATCCAAAGTCCATAAAGCTTAATCTATATCATTCAAATCCGGAATTTTACTATTTACTATTACACAGATAATGAAAGTTTAAATGTAAGCATTCAGAATTGCCTGGATACGCATTATCCTTTAAAGATGTTTCAAAGAAATGTTATAGATGTTGTAGTCTTAAAGAGAATCATTCGAAAAAATTGAAACTTAGATTCTGTAAAATGGTACTTCCATATTTGATTCGAAAATTTATATTCAAATGATAACAATTTGATATCAAATTTGGATTTTCCGCAAGTTTTTATTTTTCAAGGCCATCACAGAGCACAGGCACTCCTACCAACTTGTAAAAACAACTTTTTCGGATTCAGGATGATAAAAAAAAATAATGACTGAATTCGGCAAGCATTTTCCTTCTACTTCATATTCCTTTTACTTCCTTATTAATTAACTTGTGCAGGGTTCTAGAAGAGACAGCTGCACCCCTGAGGAAGCCCTTGTGGCTTCTAAGAGGAAGAGAAGGTTTTTCTGAACCTTATTGCAACAAAACTATCTCCGTAAACCTAAGGTAATGGAATAATCATGGTACGGGCCCAGAAGATCTGAACAATTGTAATGTTACAGTTTTTCTAGTGATAAAAGGCATCCGAGTATTATTGATTTCACTCGCCAGATGAGCTGATAAATTCTACTATAATTAATATTGATGAATGCGGCGTTAAGACCGAAATATTGAATTTTAAAACGAGAATTTTTTTTAAATTTTATTTTGCAATTTACAATCTGTATAAATATATACAATAAGTAAATAGGAGGTGAATGAGATGAACTGGTGCGGGAAGAGCAGGAGGAGAGAAGCTACCCAGCGGTAGCACTCTCTAGATGAGATAGGGCAGGGGTCGGCAACCCGCGGCTCGCGAGCCGCATGCGGCTCTTTTATCCAAATTGTATGGCTCTTCAGCCTGTATAAAATATAATGTATATTTTGATTTTGTTAAAAAAAATGAAAATTTCATTTATTAAAGTAAAGATATTTTTTCCAAAAGAATTTTAACTGTGATAGGTTAGTAATTTGAATAGAATTATATTAAAATAAAGTACGTAATTATATAGTACTGCCGCCATTTCATTCAAACACAAGGTTTAGTTATTATTTATTTGTTTACTTACTTAGCAATATTTGGAAATAAATATATAAAACGTTTAATGTTATTGAATATCATAAAATAATAATTTGTGAATACATATGATCTTCAGAGTTGTTCACACTATCATCCTTTCGGCTCTTGGTAAGATTTATTAAAATTATTTAAGGAGAAATGGCTCTCTACTTAAACTAGGTTGCCGACCCCTGAGATAGGGGAATGTGAGGAGGAGAATATGAGTGGGAGAGAGGAGAGATTTAGTTCTTCAGACTGTAAGGAAGTCGCGGGGTCACTGGCGATTCAGTCGGCGAGGAGTATTAGGGATGTCAGAGGAGGCGAGAGACTGAACAAGAGGATTTGAGTTAGTAGAGAGAGTAGGATGGAATTTTTGATATTTAGTCTTAGCGAGTTGGTCTATGAAGGGAATGTTGAGGTCGGTGTGTAGAGTAAGGTTAGTCACCGTAGAATGGAGCGTCAGCTATCTGTCGGAGGAGTTTTGATTGAAATGTTTGTACCGTCGGTACGTTTGTTGGTTTGGCTGAACCCCACAGCTCTAGTCCGTAAGTCCTCATAAGTTTGAGGATAGTATTGTACAGCAATCGTTTTAGTTCAATGGGTAATTTGGAGCGTCGTCCAAGAAGTGTGTAAAGTAGTTTCGCACGTTTTGTCATTGCTTGTCGTGTGTGGGTTCCAAGTGAGTCGTTTGTCTATGTAGATCCCAAGGTAGCGCACCAGATTGCTGTTGAAGAGGACAGGTGGACAGGAGCCCCGCCGCAAAGAGAAATTTTTTTTTAGTTTAAGAAAGCGAAAAAATACAAATTTCTTGTATGAATGATGTAGTATATAAGTATTCTACCAAGCTATTTTAAAACTCTCTACTTTGTTAATTTTGAATTCTACTCTGAAAATACTTAATAATAACCCTCATATGAATAAATAAAATAATAAATACTAAATACATAAATCACAACCAATAAATAAGAACTCAGTTATTTTTGATAATATTTAATCTTCTGTTTAATATTATATTTTCCATAACATAAAAATATCTTAGCTTTTTCTGAGAAAGAAACATGATGTTCCGGAAATGAGTTACGTCCCGAGGGAATGGACGAGCAATACAATGAAGCGTGTTGTTTCGCCCCATTTGTAGACTGCTCGATTTGTTAGCAGTAGTTGAAGATTGGACATGCAGGGTGGAATGGTAGAAAGAAAGCAGGAGCTAGCCTCCTCTCCGTCGGTCGGCTAATTTTAAAACTTGAATAAATCATGAAGAAGTTGTCACTACCCTGGAGCTCAAAGTCTGCTCCTCTCAGTCAGTCTGGCTAACATTTCCGTTCATACAATCGCTACTGAAATATTATTTCTATTTCTTTTTTGTAAACATTTATTAATAACCCATTTGCAGTAGTGACAGTCAAATATACGAGTCAATTATGTATACAAGAGGTTCTGCGCAATTAAGAGTGAAAACATCAGACTGGTTATGAAAATGAAGTGTTTCAGTTTAACTCATGAGAATTAAATTTTTTAAAAGAATTCTGCAATTATTATATTAATTAAAGTAAACGCTACCTTATACGGGTATTACAACATTCATTTCATACTCTACTTTTGCGGTAAAGATTTATAATCAAGAATAGTTTCAGCCCTGATCTCGAATATTTATTAGTAAATACTAAAATATTTTAAGAAATAAAAAGCCCTTCAATTAATAATAGGTATTAATAAGTAAGGTCCTACTTTACTGGGTTCCACCATTAATTCATGTCTTCAATGTCAGTAAGTTAGTCACTTTTCCGTTTCCGCATCGCTCTATTTGTGCACTAATTATTTAATAAGAAATAAATTTACCTTATTTAGCTTGAATGAAGTCAGTTATCGGGACTAAGTAATTAGTGCAGTTCTTTATGATTGAGTTATTTTTTTACATAAACACTTCAAGAATTCCTGTGGAAATGCCTCGTTTGTTGGTATGCCTCTAAAATTATTACAGAAAGGACTGGTTTTTTGGGGGGAGAGTTTTGTGATTCCTCAGCAGACGACTTGGTTTTTGTTTTATTTACATTATAATTAGCGGCTCCCTACAGAATAAGTTCTTATTTTATTTTTAAGATTCGATTCCTTTAACGTTTTGTCGCAAAAAAAAATCACTAAATACCGTGGCAATAATAAAGTACCCTTTTTGTCAAACTTATGGCTTCGCTAAAGTTCACTTTTAAGTAACGTCATTTTCAGTCTGTTATAGAAATTTGAGGTGAATAATGTCGAATTGAAGCTGTTTGTAGAGCAATTAAAAACTAAACACTAAACCAGAGAATTAAAGACAATTTCTGGTAATTGCGACAAGGACCTCGCTGACCTTAGATGTTGTTATCTTAGTCCAGAAGTTCCCATTTACGGCGTTCGATTAGTGCTGATGATGCCACTGGCGCTTCAGACTACTCAATGAATTAAATTCTCATATTCACTGTTAAATAAAATCCAAGACCTAGACCAGGAATCGAGCACAGTTCCACAATACATCTTAGCTTTTTGTAGCATCGCCTCTAATCTGTCAACTACCGGGGGGACGTCTTCAGCAACAATGCTCTCACTTATCGATCATTGGACATTTTGTTCCCCGAGACATGGATGATCTGAGCGGAGTATTGAGTGAGGTTAGGCAAGGAAAGGTGATGTACAAGAGGATTGCGATGATAAGATAAGGAGTTGTGGATTTATTTATCAGTTCGATAACAAAAAGAATGGATGTCAATTTTTAGATTGTAGGTAAAGTTAATGTAAGTTTGCATTTGTGTTAATAAAATATGAAAGGCACAACAAAACACTGGGAAAATTGGGAAGAAATCAGGATTCCCTGACCTCTATACAGAAACAATACGATGCACTGTTTCCTAGGATACATAAGGCTTACCCTTTCTGATAAGAGGCGGATCAAATTTAGGTTCTGTAGAGGGAAATATGCTGACCGAATGGAAATCAAACTTAAGTATTGTAGAGGAGTGAAGCTGCTAGTTCATTCAAATGCTTTCAGGCTGTGATTATGTGAAATTTCACTGTTCGGACAGTCCAGAAGTCAACTTTAGATACGAAACTGTGAAATTTTTATACGGAATACGTCCTTCTATATATTATTGATTTTACTAAAAATATTATAATTTCAATTTTACATAATTTCTTATTTTATTTTATTGTTGTAATGGTTTTATAACAAAGTAGATATTTATTTGTTTTAAATATGAAGTGTAACACCGACCTCAGTAATTCAGTAATTAACGTTTGAAATTAATTGCTTTATTATTGTGAGGGTTCAAATATTACATTACACTTTTTATACAAACATAATGTTTGAATAACCCGTCATAATTATGAAGTTGTTGAAAATATAATTAATTTTAAGTGAATCTAATAAAAGAAGTAATTATAGTTGAGACTAACGATTGCATTTAATAAAAGGTCATCCTGAGCGAAGAATACAAAAAGAAAGGGGTTATCTTGGGGGCAGTGCCATGATGGTGGTTTACTTTGTGGTAATATGAAACCTCCAGGTCCCCCATGTGAAGCACAATACACTACTTTGTTATGCTCTATAAGATGGTTTGATGAAACTTTAATAAAGACATGAGGGATCACACAATAATATAAAGTATTCCACTTGATCAACATATCAAATTCATTCTTTACTTAGACTTTAACTAAGTCTATCTTTATGAGAGCAATGAGATCTTTATTAACCATATAGTCTTCAATGTAAGCTTTCTAGTAAATGTAAGCAATTATCATTTTTAACTTTACAAAATAAGCGTTAACGTTGCCCAACATTAGAAACTATTTATAAATTTATACATTAAAAATTTAAATAAATGATGCCAAGTTACATAAATCATAAAAATTAAAGGTAGAAACAAAATCTTTAGTTTTTTAAGTTTCTCTTTAGGGCGAGCCAACATCTGTGGTTGTTAGCGCCCGGAACTTTTTCAGTGCAAAGCCATATAGTGTTCTCTCTTAACAGACCACACTGTTCAACACCGCACAATGAGTTGTAAAAAGGAAGAGAAAATATAAGGGCCAGCCGCTGGGTTCGAACCCGTGATCTCCGCGTTGGAATCTAGTATTTGCTAACCATTCACCTAATCACTTCCCTTAAATAGTTATTATAATTCATATTTGTAAAAAATTATTATCAATCATTTATGAAGTGGAAGTAGTCTTCATAATTGCACCAAGGACCGACAAAGTTCGTCTCAGTCAAAAATCTGTCAGAAAGTAGATAGTTTGTGAGCGATAGACGAAATAATTAACGATAATCATAACATTGCGTGTTGAGTATGTATGACGCTAGATGATCCAAAATGAGTTCAAGGATTACAGTATCAACTGAACGGGTCAGTTCAATCGTAATCGGAACTAAGTATGTGATGGCTAAATCGGGGAATTAATCCGCAAACTCCAAACCTAAGCTGTTTCACAATAAAATCCGTCTAA
Source organism: Rhodnius prolixus (assembly GCF_049639745.1). Taxonomy (NCBI): domain Eukaryota; kingdom Metazoa; phylum Arthropoda; class Insecta; order Hemiptera; family Reduviidae; genus Rhodnius; species Rhodnius prolixus. The sequence goes on along the minus strand of NW_027411581.1, from coordinate 29,194,307 downwards.
TAGAACTCCTTTCCAATTTGGAGATTAGCACAAATGGCGGCGGAAAAAACAATATCTTCTTCATATTTAAGTAGATTTATTTCTATTTTGAATAATACTTATGATGATTTTGGACTGGATTCAATCTGCTGAAATGGAGAACTTGTTCCTGTTAGATATTCTCCTAATTATTGGTTTTCTCACAACTTTTCTCAGTTCTATTGAGAAAGCTGAACACTTTAAATTTGCACTTTAAATCAGTGGGCAGGAAAAATGTTGCACATTTTTAAAAATTAATTTCATTTGTCCCAAAACTATTTGTTTTCAACCTATTTAACTATTAACATTAATGTTATTACAGTGTTAATAGTTGTAAACTTTTGCGCAACTTTTTTCCAATGAGAGGTCATGGGGTTCTAGTGTTTAGTTTGCTGGAAATAACTGCAGAACAACCGATAGTGGAAAGACAATTGTCTTACTGCACAAAAAGTCCTGGAACAGAATAAGATGTAAGAAAGTGGGGAGCCCTATTTAGATTTCTGGGCAACGAGGAATCCTGAGTAATGTAAAAGAAGATGAGGCTCTTCACCCGTTTCCAGTAGTTATTGTAGTTTGTGTGCAAGAAACGGACGAGAGCCGATTTAATTCTTGCGACCAGTTAGAAAAATTTATACAAAATGTTATTTTATAAATGTTTGGAATAAAAAAATATATGATTGACGGACGAGGGTTTTTGGCTCACCAATGTCTAACACGAAGGAAGTTCAGCAGGCACAATGTCGCCAAGCTAAGATTAAAGAGACAGTTTCACTTTAACTCGGTCAATGTCCGCGCTTTCTTCAATTTAGACTAAGGATTTTTTGAGTGAATATCCTGTGTTTTTGTGACTTCATATTCTAGAAAGACTCTTCTGTTATAAGAGGTCGATCATCTCATCGATTTAGCGTTGTAACTTTAATATTTTTGAAATCAGTGTTTCCAAAGAATATTCTGCAAGAAATCATATTAATATTAGTTTTCTTAGATTCTATAACTTTTCTCCAACAAGAATTTCCTGTTTTCCTTTTTTACGTGCTTTTGAATTAATTGATTTAATTTAATCTCAGCAATAGCGGCTTGTCACCCTGATTGGCCCGTGCAGTTACCATTTATACGAGGGTCGTTTGAAAAGTCCGTGCAAAAATAAAAACTACTTAATTTTTTGGGGTAAACCTTTTTTATTTTTCAACATAGTCTCCTTTTAGGCTTATACACTTCGTCCAACGCTGCTCTAGTTTGTTGATCCCTTCCGAATAATAGGATTTGTCCAAGTCTGAAAAATAGCCATTCGTTTCTGCAATCACCTCCTCGTTTGAATAAAATCTTTTCCCCGCCAGCCATTTCTTCATATTGGGGAACAAATAGTAGTCCGAGGGAGCCAAGTCTGGAGAATAGGGGGGATGTGAAACGAGTTGGAACCCTATTTCCATTAATTTTGCGACCACAACTGCTGAGGTGTGAGCTGGTGCGTTGTCGTGATGGAAAAGGACTTTTTTGTGGGCCAATCGTGGGCGTTTTTCTTGCAGCTCGGTTTTCAAACGGTCCAATAACGATGAATAATATGCACCTGTAATAGTTTTACCCTTTTCCAGATAGTCGATGAGGATTATTCCTTGCAAATCCCAAAAGACAGTCGCCATAATCTTTCCGGCCGAAGGAACGGTCTTCGCCTTTTTTGGCGCAGATTCCCCCTTGGTAACCTATTGTTTAGATTGTTCTTTGGTCTCAGGAGTGTAGTGATGTATCCATGTTTCATCCACAGTGACGAAACGACGCTTAAAGTCCTGCGGATTCTTCTGGAACAGCTGCAAACCGTCCTTGCAACACTTCACACGATTTCGTTTTTGTTCAAGTGTGAGCAATCGCGGCACCCATCTTGCGGATAGCTTTGTCATGTCCAAATGTTGATGCAGAATATTATGTACCCGTTCATTCGAGATGCCCACAGCACTAGCAATCTCACGCACCTTCACTCTTCTGTCATCCATCACTATATCATGGATTTTATCAATGATTTCTGGAGTAGTAACCTCAACAGGGCGTCCAGAACATTCAGCGGTCACTTGTGCCCATATGGCCACTCCGAAAATTTTGAAACCACTTATAAACTGTTCTAATCGAAGGTGCAGAGTCACCATAATGTTTATCAAGCTTCTCTTTAGTCTCCTGAGGCGTTTTACCTTTCATAAAGTAGTGTTTAATCAACACACGAAATTGTTTTTCGTCCATTTTTTGAAAATCACTCGACTTCCTCGATTCAAACGAATGCCAAACACAAAGAAATAGACCGATCTGGCTGAAACTTGGTGTGTGTTCCTCCAAGAGATGCTACTAACTAAACATAACCTCGATATGCGCCAGTGGTGCTCTCTCTCTGACTTTGCCCGGACTTTTCAAACGACCCTCGTAAATCGTGGTTTTCTTTATTGCTTTAGCTGAGAAGATTTCAGCCAGTGGCCAGATTGTTTGTGGTATGTTAGTGATGCCTATGTAGCTTAGGACGTCCAGTTTCGTATCCTCAACAAATCGTACACCTAATTGTTTACTTTAATAATTGAAAATGGCGGCCCTTAGTACTAGCCCTTTAGAATAGTAATTACCTCTCATTTCATTCACTTCCCAGGCCCATATGCTACGAGTATTAAAAAACGCAAAAGCTCTATTCAGTTTAATGGAAAATGCATTAAAAACTTGCCTTGCCTAGGCTATCAACTGGAATGTACCTAATTGGCGAGCAGGCTATAAACAGTGGCTAACGCAATGGTTACCAATGGTCTAATCAAGCTGAAAGCTGCGCCATTTCTCACATAACATTTGCATTTATCAACCGCGCACTTCTCACCGTGTCACTAACCAAGCTACTAATATGCCATTTTAAAACACTACTTACTCCCAGATGGTCTATCCACACTTCTGCTACTTACCAATCGCTATTTTAACTTCTTTTTAAGTACAATTTTGTTTAAGAACTTCCAATAATGTTTACGAGATTAATGATTACTTTTTGGTTAGTGTAGGTTGATTAAATGTGCGCTGATCGTTTTCTCTTGTAGACAGTGATCTACTTTTATTGTCCATGAAACGGTAAGTGATTTCAAATTATACTAGTAAGAAAATCTACACTAACTTTTTATTCATTATTTACCGTGCTTCTTAGGGAAAAATCCGTATTTTTGTATTTATTTAATAAACGTATAATAGTAGAAATAGAAGGGGTTATACTTAATTTTAGACTAATTATTCGAGAATTTAACCTTTAAAAGAATCTTGTTCCATGTGACTGACACTTACCACAAAAATTAACTGGATTGAGCTGTAAGAAGCTCCTAGAAAAGGCTTGTTACTGTAAATTAACACTTACTCAAAGAAATAGGTAAGAGTGAAGGACATCTCAATGTTTTGGTTAGTTTATATAGCGACCTCTTTTAGTAACCTATTAAATCGCGGGGCCTCTGATGTTTAGAATGCCTTGCAGGACGAAATTCGGGAAATTGTTTGTACAAGAGGTTTGTGGGGTGTGCTGTTGAATCTATTTGCAGCAAGTTGTTAAAGATAGAAAAAGGGTATTAAAAGCATATTATCAGGAATGTATAGATTGTGGATCATATGTAAATATATTAGAATGTGATGAATTCTCGGTTCAAAAGGTTTCCTTTAAATGATGACCAAAGACCGAAGGAAAAGAGACATCTTGAAGGAAGAAGATGATGAAAAGGAACTCTAGAATGAAGCCAGTCGTTCTGAATCTTGAGAAGAGATTAAGTAACTACCATTTTGCTCTGGTGACATAATCCAATAATTCTTTATAGGTCATCAAGGAGTACAGCTTTTCGGTTATCAAATCTTGAAAAACAGTTTTGAAAGACCCGATTTCATTAGATAACCTGAAGGAAAAGTACTACAATAAAGAATATAAAAGAGTATGAATGAAAAAATTTGTAGAAATAGATGCTATAACAAATCAGTGGTGAAATGCCCTAGCTGAAAATAAATACCAAAGAATGAAAAAGAGTTATTGTATAAGAGCGAGGTGTTTGGAAAGGCAGAATCGTCAAGTGGGATCCATTGAATTGATGAAGCAATGGCACGGAAAAAAGAAATACTGGGCAGTGAATGAACTGAAACGCTTCGCCAGGATCAAGAATTACAGCCTTTAGAACTTTCGATTCTTCCAATTCTCAACAATAATTTATTTTTAACGGTTTATTTTGTTTTCATTTTCCCACTTTTTGCTACACGAAGATTGATGGCGAGCTTTATCATTTTAGAAACTTGGTTGGAACAGAAAATACTCGCTAGGAAAGAATCTGACGAGTTAAAACTTATTTTTCAAGAGATTTCTTGTTTGAGCAATTATAAGTTGCTCAGAACACAAATTTGATAATTATTCTTGCTCCCTAGGATTGTCTATCATGACAATTTAGAAAATGGGATGCCAAATTTTTCCCAAGATGTGATGTTCTTTGTGAGTGAGTGCCTAAGAGCATTATTATTGTAGGATTAATTTAAAATTCATAGCTTTTAAGTACCCAGCTTTCGCGGACAAAACTATAGCTGAAAACATTTTTTAATGGCTAGTGATTTTGAATAACTATGAACTTTTTCATTAAATTTAATAATAATAATTGGACCATCATTTAACTATCACAGAATAATGCGTTTTATAAGATGAAGAAGAGTAGTTTAAATCGGCTTGACAAAGAGACCTAGAAATTATTCCCTTCTCTAGCAAAGTGTTGAACCAGCTGATGTGAAATTTCAGATGATTTGCTAGTTTACAGCCTATGGCGTGTAAACATCAGGCGACATTCATGAATAAATAATTATAAAACTTTACAAACATATGGTGACAAAGATCATTTACCAATGCTTGGTAATAAATACCAAAGTTATTTTGAGTCTGTAGTATTTTCTCCCTATCCATAATTTTTTGATATATAGCGTCTCTTACTTCTAGAAAATGGTCTCAGGGGAGACTGTTCATTGGTAGATGATAGTCGTGAAGACGCAGCTGTTCAATGTAGAGAGAGTGCTCTGAATATCAGTTGATATTGAGCGGTACGTTGAAGTCGGCTTACAATAATTTGTTCCGTTCAAAGAGGAGAGTGAACTTAAAGCGAATAACAGATTTAGAAGGTACTAAGAAAGAGTTTTATCAAATACTCAGTAGGAGTTGCGGCCAGATTCAAGACTTCTCCACAAGGACAGATTAAAGAGTAGATAATCCAGGAAGACCTGATTATTGCAGCTTTCAGGAAGTATTTCCTGAAGCCACTAATTCCTGATTTCATTAGATGTTTTCTTTTGCGTTAGTATATCTTTTAGTATATTTTTCTTTGTTACTGGAATCAAAGCTGTTATTTTGGTTATTATGTCAGTTGCAAATTTACTTAAGTTTATGTATTTTATTGTATTTACTTTTTAGAATTGAAATTATTATTAATTTCAAGATTATCTAAATGTCATTAGCACAGAACCCCTGAAATGTGTTAATACACGAAATACAGAATTTTTCTATTCTATTCTTCTATTCTATATCTTTTACTTTGGGTTTTTATCGATCAACGGAAGAACTAATTAAACAATTCCAAACAAAATGATAACACCCATTTAATTTTCTTATTTTTCAAAGTAAAGATTAAGAAAACAGAAATTGTAAATAAAATAAAATCAAAATTTAAGTAAATATTTTTTCATACAGTTTTATTATTATTATTCGCTTTTTAATTTTAATTTACTAGATTGTATTAGATAAGGAAAGTATTTTTATGAGACAAATGGTATAGTTAAATCAATACGTGTTATTTCTCCATAGCTAACTGGCAAGTTATAGAGATCAACCATATAACATAATTGGCATGTTAGCCGAGTTCTCTGAGACCAGGGTCCGCAAAACTAAGATGACTGGGAACGGGCCCGAGATCCAGTCTTGGATTTAATGGTTAATAAGAGAAGTGTAGAGTCATTTGTGTTTGTTATCCGCTTCCGTCCTCAACGTCGGATCTGAATTTGGGCCTAAAGCACGCCTGAAAAATAGGTATTGCTAAACTTTTTATAAATTAATTAATGTGGATTTTTGAAAGCTACTAAATAAGTTTCCCCTTCAATACTTATTGGTGACCTTAATCTCTCATTTTTATCAGTAAGATTACTTTATTATTTGCAATTACTTTAAACCCACGGATTGCAGCCATATACCAATTCCTCAATAGCAGATGTAGGCACCTTCTTATATTGTATATCCAGGATCTTACCCACTAGTCTTCGTGAGAAACGATCTCTTCTGGCCGCAAAGTGCCAAATATCTCATACCGCGTCCTCGCAACAAGAACAACGCAACCAAACAGATTTTGTGTTGCCTCCACCTGGTGAAACCTAGACAGAGGTTCCGGTATAAATAACTCTGTGGCAATGTTTTCTAGATTTCTAAGCCCTGTAGGAGGCCAGTCACCAGATTAATTTTGTACCTACCTCAAGGACTCTTCAGTCCGGATTTTAACATAAGCATTTAGGTACAAGTATTTTACTGAGTTTGATTCCATGTGATAGCTATCCAGAGTTTTTCGTGCGGCCTTGAAAGTCATTGTTTAAGAGCCGTTCTCACGGTTTCCTTGCTATAGGTTCTGGACCATCGAATGGTAGATGCTTCATTCCTTTTTGTCAATTGATTAGCCACTTGCTACCCATGAATGAATTTTACGACACTGGATCTTTCTTTGAACTCCACCGGAAAAGTTTAACACACCGTAGCGTTCTCTGACTCTTCTTTTAGTGAACGACTAAAACTGGAGTAGTTTCAGAAGTGTTGGCTGTCAGTTATAGCTGTCTGTACCAGCCTTCTATTATATCTAACCCTCCCAAAAGGAAAATTACCGCAACGGTGAAGATTATTCTAGACAAGGCAAGATAATTATACATCATAAAGATATTTAGATTATTCTCCAAACAACTGACTCACTGGCGGATCGGAGATTTTATTGAAGAGTATTAAGGGCGCTGGCAAATCCAAGTTAATGCTCCACCGCTCTAATTTCGTTTTTCCTGGATAAAAAATTTAAAGAGAAATGTATGACCCACAGTATATTAGCCAACAGATTCATGAAAAACAATTACTCCAGTTCCAAGTCAATTACAAAGTTAATCATTTCACTTTCAGGTCATGAAATGGCCTTCAAACAAAGAATTTGTGCCATGTATTTAATGATTATCAATAAATATGTTCGACTGGAATGGATGATGGCAAAGCAACTAAACTCAAAAATTTAATATTTCTGAGGTAACATATCCAAAACTTTTTCCAACTCGGCACTGTTTGAAAAATGCTTTTAAAAAATTTAATTTCAATTTAAGTATTTAATTTACATTTATTTTACCATTACTTAATTCATCCCTTTCAGTACTTTAACGGTGGTAGATAAAACGTTATTTGATGGGTGGCTGAAAATTAGGATGTAATTAAGTATGAAGTAGAAATATCTACCAAGGCTTAATAATTAATTATTTAAATTAATAACAGCTTTTAAAAAATGCTAATAGAAAACATTTTGAGGTTACACTTAGAAAAAATTTATTACAGTTTTTTCCTTGTCGTTATTTCTAATCCCAATAGATGGCTCTAAAATTGAGTGTAATGAGAAATACGATAAAATAATTGGAGTTAAAATTTATGAAAAGATAAAATAATGGGATCTGGAAAACATATTTAAGAAGCAGTTTCAACTACCTTCTTTACTATAAATCATACATCTATTTTTAAACCCTTTTAGTCTAAATGAGCTTTTTATTGGTTGGAGTGCAAGCCACTTAAGATAAAGACGGAGGCTGGGGATTTATTCCAGACATCGTCAGTTCCCACTCTCTATTTGAGTGCATTGACGGCGCTGTATAGGAGCAAGTGGAGAGTATGGCACCCTCCTCAGTGAGTACGGCCGGGGGAAGAGACATTTGGTAGGAAAGAATCTTCCTAATCGCTTACTAAAAGGATTTTCAAAAGTTAACTGCGTCCTCTTCGGACCCTTCCCTCTTCATTCTACCAGTGAAATATATATCCTGCTTGCCTGGTGCACTCAAAGCGGCACGAATGATGAAGAATAAAAAAAGGGAGACGAAAAAAAATACTTCAAAATGCGGTTCTCCTTGCATCTTATCACCAGCCGGTTTAATGGAACCACTCACACAATCAGAGAGCAATGGGAAACTAAATTAAGCGACATAATTCTTTTTTAGAATATTATTTATTCTTAAAAAGTTAAATATTTTTAATTTCGGTAATTTGCTTTAGGCTGCAGATTCCTGTAAGTAGCATCCAGGACTTCTTAATGAACTAAAACAGATTTTTTCACGTTTACTTTCTACCTAATTGTACAACCTCACCTCACTGACACACATTTTTGTCTGAGAAGAAGGAAGTGATGTCAGATAACTATCGCATCAAGACTGGCATCCGGTAAGGAAGAGTATTAAGCCACAATTTGTATTCAATCTACACTTTTAAATCACCACTTTTGCAACAAACTTAAACAGCAACATCAGTGCGTTTTACGGGCACAGAAACTACAATACAACGACTATTACCTTACAAAGACAGCTTGATGATATTCAGGATAGGGCGAAATAAAAAAAGAATAAAAATAAATAGTTTTAGAGACTGCACACATATCATTCGCCCTATAAAGTCATATTTGCCAGGTCTGCCAAACACCACTACTAGATAAAAATTAGCATTTAACTTAACCCTAGTTTTTATTGGACTCGAACTTTAAAGTTGAGTAGTCTTTTTGAAAATGTCAATTGAAAACTTTAATCTGAGGTAATTGAAACATAAAAGTTCAATAGAAGTGCTAATTCTAAAATTTACTCAAAATATTTTTAAAGGAAAAATCAAAATACCCAAAAATCAAGGTAAACCAAAAGGTACAAGGTTAATGCCTCATACCACTTAACTATTTCCCTATTAATTATGATAAAAACTTTTATAATTGTAATTAAGGGCAAACAGTATTTTCGCTACATTTATAATTCAATTTTTATTACATTTTAAAAAGCCTGGAGAATAACTTTTATCACCGAAGTATTAAAAAACTTTAATCGAGGAAACCTTTACTAAATAAGTTCATTACAAGCCTTAAGAACGGAACTTTTTTTAAACGAGCGCAGACTTTTTCAATTCATGGTTCAAATATCAATGTTTTCCAATTAATTTTGGTGCATTAATAATTTTCTACTGACCTAATAAAGTCTCGCTACAGCAAATTTCACAGCCTCCTAGCTCTCCATCCTAATCCTCTTGTACAACAACTCTCCTCTCCTCACCTTCCCGACAATCCTCCTCGTCGCTTGAAGCGAAAATGGCCTAGAGATCTGTTGTGATTAAATCATTGTGAAAGAGTTTCACCAGTGGGTGATTGCTCTAACCATGTCATTACAAGAGAACTGAACCAGTAAGATCAAATTTACCTGATGCAACAATTGTTGCAGTTGTAAATATACAAATAAAGTGAAAAAAAAAAATAAATAATAATTTTCAGAAATTATTTTTATTTAATAAAATATTAGGAGAATTTCAGTTTTAGAATCTAAGGTTGCAAATCAAATACTTGGCAGTTTTATGCATCGAATAGAAAGCTAAAACAATACTACTTAAGTGCATTCCTTCGGAAGCGAAAACAGTCGCGTATTAGTCGCAGCAATATTATGTCTTGAATGGATCGCTTTCACTGTTTGCTAATAGAAGATAAAAAGTACATCTAAACAATTTATGTGATACTACTTCCTTAATTAGCATCACTTAGTGGTCAACATTACGTCCGAGATGTACGGTCATAAACATCTGCTTGGCTCCCAGCTTACACACCTTGAGAAGACATGAACACAAAAGCTGGTCCTTTTACTAAAAACATTTTTCAGTATATTTAGGTTATAGTATTTTGTATTCTCTTCATTAAAAACTAATTTTTACGAAAAAGAGTTAGAAAATATGAACTAGACATTATTAACATGGAACTGACAGCAGTGTTACACCTAGAGACATTCAATGACTCCGATTCCTTTAACCAGGGGTGGCCAACAAGTCGAAACCGAGGCCAGTTTTGGTCGATTGTCGATCGCTCGCAATGTCTTGGGTGGAATACTGAAGACTCATTATTATCTTTATCAGGATATACGCCTAATTCCTTGGTTAGAGCCATGCAAACTCAGTCTACCCATTAATGTTTAGGCACAAAGTAAATTCTAAATCTGTCTTTATCTGTAGCTACTTTGAATTAATAAATATTGTTAATAATTATCCATGTTCTTTTAATTCCCCTGGATGTGAGTTTTTTGGCCCTTTAAATAATTATTGTTGTTGTTTTTTACGTAGGTAGATAAGCCGTATATCTATATTTCAGTACGTGGTGTACTCAGCGAGCTATTGATAGATTAGCAAAAAGTAAGTCATATTATTCTTTCATGATAAATTTTCCTGGCCTCCCAGAAAAAAAACGCGAAAGTGAAATATTGAAATCAAATTATCAGCCATACTGTGCATTTTCATATTTACGAACAAGTAGAACAACAACTTCGTACATTGCAGTTGATAAAAAATTAAATTACATTTTAAGTTTGTAAAAATCTATCTTGAAAAAAAACCAGAAAATCAAAATTTCGATATTCGAGCGGAATATGTTGAAAATGAAGTGAAGAAAAACAAAAAAACAAACAGGAAATATGTAAAACCCTCTTCTTTTCCTCTTAGAACCCAAAAATGGGTATTTTAGGGGAAACTCGGTAGCACAATACTTTGACGATCTACGTATTACATTCCTAATCAAGTAAAGTAAGGTAAAATTGGTTTTATTTCAAAGAGGAATTTTAGTTATTGCAACCATAGAGCGCTATCTAACGCTTTAACTGGGCGTTTTGTTTCACAAATAAACAGAAATATGGTGAATTTGTTCACTTATGGAAGGTATTTAATAACTTTTTTAGTCCTACGTTACTAATTATGCAAATAAAATATTATCATTTATCTAAAAGTTATGTCAGGATTAGTGTTGCAATTTCAGCAATGGTCGGGCTTGTATTTATCTCGTACAATATTAGGTTAATATGCTTCTGTTTTAATTAAGAATGATTCAGAGCGTAGATATGCTAATATAATGTTCTACATATGTACCAACATATTATATCTTGTGGAGTTAACTCTTTATCTCTACTTGCATCTTCTTGGAAGATAATGCTCTAAGAGTTACAATTAGGAAATTTCTTTGGTGATCTATTTGGAAAAGGAACTCCATTCTTGGACAATTTTCTAATTACAAGTTCTCGCTAGAAATGTTTGTTTGAAATCCCCTGAGTCTGGAAAAGTGGTTTTTAGATCATGTGTTCTGGTTTGCGCAAGTACACGAAATGCACCTAAAACAAAATATTGTATAGAGATCAATCTTAATATTTAGATTTGGTATCACCAAGAGATTCAATTGTGACATATTCAAAATTCCTCAATCAAGTATCACATTACCAAATTGATTTTTCACTTTTTTGGTGATTTTATAGAAATTGGCTCTTATGTAGATTTTGTTTCTTATTTGAAACTTTATCTACAACGTTTATTTGAAAGATGGGTTGGGCTTTTCTCTAATGTACCATTTCAGTACAATGTACGGCCCTATATCTCACTCACTTTAAAAGAGTGATAAATGTATTGAATTTTCAAGTTTGAAAAAATCCAAACCACAAATTGTTCTGTTGTTTTTGTATATTTATATATTATTGGATCAATGAAAAAGTCTCAATCTATCTGATATTAATTATCATTTATTAATATATTATATTTAAGTAAGAAGTTTTGGTTCAAACATTATTTACCGTTTTATCCCTGGATCTATTTATTTTTATTTATTTTCTGATCATTATAGCTCCATCTATCTATTTCGATGCAGGTGAAGCGGTACTCCAGAAATATATTCATGCAGGGAGACACCCGATGGGCGTAAATATGTACAACAACAAAGCATGTATCCCATATAGAATGATATACCGCCATAACAATGGTCGGTAAAGGGGTAAAGTACGGAACCATTCCAATAAATTCACATTTGAATCTTGCAATTTATTCCAATATGGCGGCTCTTTGGCTCGAGAGAGTCCAAAAAAAAAAAAAAGGGATCACATTACTAGCAGGAGTTTGCTGTAAATGTGTTGTACGAGTATTCTCTCAGGGATGTCTTATCCAACGTATATATCTCTTTTCTCTCTTTTTTAGGGCCAAAGATGATGGATGCTTAGTGTTGGAGCAGATTGTGCACATCTAGCTTGATGTTTAGTACATTAAAGTTGTATTGTTTATTTATTTGATTTGATGCAAATTTTGATTTATTCTGAAATACCAATTCACTGATGCAGATCAAGCTAAAATATCGAACTTAATGATAAAGGTATTGTACCAACAGTTTCAACACGATCCTCTGAACAACACCTTTCTTCCAGGACATTACCAGATAACACTTTCTAGACATCTTAAAAGATAGTGGCCCCGCGATCTGATCTCTGATAACGAGAGTCCATAGAAAGCGAAATGTTACTGGAGTGTTTTCACGGGGTAACTTCTCCACTCTGAATGTGATATGTTGTATATTGTAATCATTGTTGCTTACAACGCAATAAATGCTTTGATTGTTACTAAAAAATAACAAACAACAATCCACAAAATACTCAAATGAGAGGGGAAACTATCTAGAAGTAACTCACCTAATAAGTGATTTCACTAGACAGGAAATCTCGAGGGATATGGCGTTAGGGAAAGTTCAGGATGTGAGATGACGAACTAGAGAATTTGAATGGAGGTCACCTGTCCTTCATCCTTAGATACCTATCTAAGGAATTTCTAATCATAGTTTCCCTTCTTTTGGTAAGAAAGGAACATTCTGGTCATTTTGGATGATTTGGCTGGATGCTAAGGAGTGGTTACTATTATTCGAAAAATATTGGAGAACTGGATGCAGTTACGATGGAATTTTTAATTAAAATTTGTTTCTAAAGCAACGATATAATCACTCAGCTAATAAATATTTATTCCACATACAACCTACTTTATTTAAAATAATATCTTAACACATTTCTTTATTATTTGGAATCAAAGATACGCCCAATGATCTGCATTACTTCTAATTTGCCGCAATAATTCCTCCGCACTGTAAGATCTTAGGCGGATGCTGATTAGGTTCTATACGGCCCCACATTGAATTCACCGTTAATAATGCGGTCTTTGCATAATGCAATAGAACGCATCAACCTCCTAGATACCTATGATATACGGTTGGGACGTTTATTGTAAGCAAGCAGAATAACATATTGTTGGAATATGTAAGGCTTACTGAATTAATGCTTTATGCACATTTGTAATGCTAGTTACATTATGTATGAACTAGAAAACTAATTTCGAATTTAATCAGTTGCTTACGTAATTTCTGGTGATAATATTTATAATTATATAATTTATCTTACTTGAAATAATAATTATTCACGATCAATTAAAGTGAACCGAGAGAAAAAAATTGAGGAGCAAACTTACACGTTCTCAGGAATGGAAACAGTTTGATAAATCAGTATGTTTTCTTCAGATTAAAAATGGGAAATTAAGAAAAAACAAATTCTCCAAAAGTACAGATTCTCGTTTGCTTTAGTTTATATAATTAGATATACTCGATCACCTAGAATAATTTGAACTTATTTGATTGTGATAGCTCCGTTAAAATTTAAAAAAATTGAGATAATACTCGGTGATATAAATATAAAATCAGCTGTATTCGCTATAAGCTGATGGCGGCATCTAAATTTCGGAACAACGCATTGGAGCATAAGTATACAGCACAATTATTATTAAATATTATTATTTTTACGTTATATTCACAACTGCATTATAATTCTGCAACAAGTGAAGCTGACACACCATGATAATAGAATAAATACATGAAGGGAGAATTCACCCATTGGTAAAACTCCCAAAGTGGTACAGTTCACTATTTTACATGGGCACTTACTTCATTTAGAAGATCGCGTGGCCACCTGCGCTTCAACCGTCTGGGAGGATTTCCTGGTAGAGTGGTAAGCTGAGCTACTAGAGGATTAGGATGTGAGGTGATTGATGTGTGGAATTTAAAGTAACGGGATCTTACAGCTTCTGAAACATAAGGAACAAGGAAATCTCGGTGCGAGGTAGAGTTTGATACATAGTAAGGAGCATTAGCGATTCTACGGAGAGTTTTTGACTGGAAGGATTGGATTCTGTAGATATTGGAAGCTTTGGCTGAGCCCCATAGTTTCATTCCATAAGTCCAGGCAGGTTTCAGTATCATCTTGTAGATAAGTCGTTTATTCTGTAGTGAGGGTTTAGATCGCTTGTCGAGAAGTCTAAAGAGTTCTTTCCGTTTGAGTTTAGTATGTGGATTCCAGGTTAGGCGTTTGTCCATGAAGAGTCCTACGTACTTACCATAATCTGTTGTGGGAAGAGGAGTGAAATACAATTATTTTAAAATGAAATTTTTAATTCAAAACAGTTCTGAAGTAATCATAGTCTGAAAGTTTCAAAACCACTCACTTAGGGCTTAACTTAATTTATTGCAAACGTAATCAGAAAAATCGATAAACCTCCTTCTTAGTAAGATTGTATTTAGAAAGATTCAGATTCGGTTTGTATTTAAGCGGATCCACCGAAAAGGAGAAGGAGATCGAGAGTGGCTAATAGCACACTTTTAGATTATTTTAGCGACCACGGATGGCTACATGCTCAGTGCATATACGGTTTGTTAAGTACGTTTGACTTCACCACAACTGGCGCAGGTTTTAGCACAACATTATTGGATTCCTTCTGGGTCAGCGAGCTTCCGTCACAATTCGCTTTTGCCTAATTTCCTGCATGTCCAGACAATACTGCTAGGTCAGAACCTGAGAGACGTAATTCCAATGGAAAACATGAAACAAACAGGAGGCAAAATGAAAAAAGTTTAGGATAATTTTCCGTAAAATAGAAAAATCTAGCAAAATTTAATGAGGAGGCGATGCCGTTACCAACAAAACAAATTCAGATTCCCCATTCGGACTATGAATAGTGTCCGAGAAATAAGTATTTAAATCAAATGAGAGAAAAGTTTGAAAATCTGGTTTATGTCTCTCTGATTTTTGCTTAGCTATGGCAGGAGTAAACCATCAGAATGTCCATTCAGGATATCTGAGAATATTACCCACTATCGAAATGATAATTCTTCTATTATATCTTCGCAGAACTTATTTATTGTAACCAGTCTGTCAGAAAGGCTAAGGCCGATTTCCCTAGATCTACCGATATATCGTACCTAGGACTGTAAACTCCATTGATCTTCCTCTTCTGGAATGGACCGTCCTAAAACCTTATGCAGTTTGTCAACTTAAGTGATTGTATAACTTCGAAATAACTGTTTGTCAACCAGTAAAATAAAAGTTCAAGTTTTTATTAATGTTATTCTTAATGAGAATCTCAAATTAAATTTATTTAAAATTCAAAATTAAAAAGTTACGCATTTATTTTAGACTAAAGCCTCCCAACAAAAAAAGGTCTGGTTGGGCCTCTGAAACAAAAGGTATAAACTTTGGTAAGCTGAACATGAAGTACTTATTACAGAGCTCGTCTTCAGCCGAGCTACATCAATTAGTATATACCTTATAAAAGTTCATCAGATTAAATTCAACCCTCAAACCACATGATGCGGGTCGGATCCGACCCGAGGCGAAAATATATTTCCATTATCCCCCCCACAATTAACTCTTAGCGATTAGACTCGGTATACCCTTTCTGTGAGTCCTTAGGAAGAGACCAAAGTGTCTCTCCGCTCTCTAGATTTTAATTTGTTTCAGTAAGTCAGTTTCTAGGTCGGATCCGACCTGACCTTGGTATTAACGTTATACGTTTTGTCCTGTACAAGTGGAACAAAAATGAAGAAAGTTACTCTGGAGATGCACGTTCGATGTTTTGCGTTTTCCTTGACGCAACCTCTTGTAGAAAAAAGAGCGAAAAACGAGCGTTTTCCAAAGGATTTACTCCTTACGATTGGAAAATATGTCCTACTTGTTCCCACTGATAATAGCGAACAATCAAATGATTTTTTTTCCATAACGACGCGATAATTTTGTTACCACACCACTATTTTACTTTAATTTTCATTCAACCTTTTTGTAAACTGTTTTATTTTTATTGAGACAAGGTTCCTTTTTCAAGTTCATTTCTTCATGTATTAGTCTATTCTAAGTTAATTGTGACATAAAATTATACAATTTATTAAAAAATTTATACATTTTATATAGAAATAAATGTGTTATTTTGAGTTATATTTGAGTTTTTCACTGTAAGTAAGAAAATATAGTATCGGGTCGGATCCGACCCTACCTTAGTGTTCGAGTCAGGAAAATTCATCTTGTGGTTTGAGGGTTAAAACATGGAATAAGAAGTGAGTCTATGGCAGTGATTTTCCTGCCTTAACTCAAGCAAACGGTTTGTAGTATTTTAATTAATAAATACTTGCTACATAAGAAAACACTAGTTCCACATCATTCCTGACACATCGGTACATCAACTGAAAAAAAGTCACCCACAGGAAAAATTAAAGATAAAAGCTTTAAAAATTCATCACTAGATGCAATAATGCTAGTTACTTTGAAATGTTGACAATAACGGAACACGACTGTGACTCAAGGAGGGGCTGGTTACAGGGGAGCTCTGGTCAATGAGCAAGTGCAGGAAGAACATTACGAACGGTCCCGTAATGTCATAGTAATTAGAATAGTTTTGTTGGCAACTAGTAACTTTAGTTTTGCACTTTTGTATATAATTACTTAATTTTTATTTTTCTACAGAACAGAAAATTATGCAATCCATCTTAATCATAGTCCCTTCACTAGACTACCACTTCTAGCCCTCAATTTATTGTGTAAGACTTTTGTAGACACATTACTTGGAACAGCTTGGAGTTTTAATCTGTTTCATACCACGATTGAGCAACTAATAGATCCTAGCAAAATAAATAAATTAATAGCAAAAAGTTGAAAGCAGTTGTACAAGAAGATTGTGTAGTTAAGGCAAGGAGTTGTGGAATCCTTAAATAGCGGAATTTTGTCAGATAGGCCATTATTTAGGGTTTTATGGGTGATTTTCGAAGTATTTTGGATTTTATAGATTGGATTCGGTAATATGACCTTGTATATCCATACTTCTGGCACCTTTTACTCTTTTACATTGCAGAATGTTTTACGAGTATGTGTTGTAGTGTAGGTGTCTAATTACAACTCGAAATGCTTTTTCAGTTTTAATTTGATAAGTTTGGAACTCTGCCTTATTGGTTTACAAATAATATGTCATATATACGACATTGATTTTCGACATCAATCAACCAACATGAAATCAATATCAAAGGTAACCGACTTCCCAACAGCGAGAAAAAAAAATCGACTCTAGTTTGCTTCACAAAACGCTGTACAGAGAAGGTCAGTGCTCTCCGGAGCAAAATGTCTTATAGCCGGAATTTTTTAAAGAATTGATAGAACTCTTTATGTAAAGTAATTAGATACTTGAAGAATCGAGAAAGCCGCTGAAATTTCCCAAAAATATCGTCTGGTTTTCGCAGTAAAATTAAAATTTACAAAAAAAATACAGTAAAATTAAAATTTTTGAATTGTTAACTCCACAAAATCGCTGGCAAACTGTCAGGAGTTCTATCGGATTCCGATGGTGCCCCATTTATCTCTTTTATAGAATTCCGTAAAAAAAGAGAATATACGAGTATGTTCATAATTATAAATGGGAACTAGATATGTTCCTGGCGACATGTGACTGTAGTCCCAGGTGATCAATTTGGCTTAGGAGAACTACATACTTACTTCTTGTACAAGCGATACAAATTTTGGAAGAATTTGGAATATTTGACGCCATTATCCGTGTCATAAAACGAATAATTGACATCTTAAAAAACTGTTTCAATAATTGACTGGCTGACAGCTGTATTAGAAACAGTTAGGTTATGTGACTCTTACGTGACCAAGGGGGTAGATAATGAGCTAAACGATAATCTTTTTAGTCACACAACAATGAAGAACTGTTAAACTCAGGTGAATTATTGGACAACGGGGTGTACCTTTCGACCACTTTAGGTGCTGCAAAAAGTCACGACTGTTTCCAAAACTATGGCATCATAGTCATACTATGGATGACTCTAGTATTCTGGCTTTATGGCCTGCAAGATTCAATCCACAATTCCTAATTCAATCCACCTTTTCTACACCGACTTCTTAAAAAGAAAAAGAAAAGGCGAAACTTCTGATTCGTCCTTCGTCTCTTTTAAAAGATTTTAGATAAGTCGTAGGTAGGATGTTTCATTTAATGCCTGAAGCCTTTAGGTATCCATTCGGTTCTGAAGGAGCCAACCCAAGATTGCTAGGTTAGTAAAATGGACTGATCTGTGAAGCGGTCAGAGGACAGCTTCAGTACTTTTGAGGACTATCTTACACCCCTCAGCAGTCGGGCTAATCCAAAGTAAAACTTATTCGCCTGCGTCAAACTCCTATTATTTACCAGGGATGGTTCATTGCTAATCGATAATATTAACCTGTTCAAATTGGTACTCTCCCAGTGGTACTTTATCGTTGAATGCAGCAGCTCCTCATACGCGTAATCTAAATTAATAAATTCTGACATTATCTACTCAAACCTTATTGTGCTTATTATACTTTTATTGCTACTACAATTGCAAAGATAGGATAATCCATTTTGCAATTCAAAAATATACTCATACTGATTCCTTGATACAAACGTGTTCACATTTATTTTAGGACCATGTATTCTTTTTATAAGCTCCATTTTCATTTGTTTGTTGCCTGTAAACAATGATGAACATGGACAAAATTTGTTCCCTTCTTTTAGCCAATCATTAATTTCAACCCGCAATTGAGCCTAAACTTGGCAATGATATTGGTTGTGGTCTATGACAAGAGAATGGCGTTTAAGGTTTATTTTTTTTCGATTAAAGATTTTACTAAGGAATCATCCCTTTCAGCTTTACACTTTTCTTAGATCAGCATTGACCATGCTAGACCAAGAACGTAGTGAGTTGTCAATATTAGGACTGGGCAATTAAGGACAGATATGAAATAGAGAACGCGCCTTTAGACATTTGTTTATATGCTATTTCGATCTCTTATTTACAGAAATCGTTTCATAATCGTGAGTTTGAATATATAACTTATACAATATGTATTATATTGTTATTTTTAATTCCTTCAATGTTTCATTCTCAAACCCCGGTAGAGAAAGCTATTTATGAAGGCGCTTATTGTAAATATAGTATCTAAATACCATCTTAACCCAATTTCTTATAGGAAAGGATTAATTTTAAATTATTAATTAATACGATGGAGAGATTGATTGAGTCAACCAGGAAACAAAACCCAAAAATAATAAAATAAAAAAGAATCAATGTAAAGCCAATTTCTACAGGTGACTTTTCGTACAAGTGATAAAGGTGGATTGCAAACTTCTTTTAATTAAATTAACGCGCAAAAATTTATCAAATAAACCCCAAGGAAGAGATTAGCACAGTGGCTAGCGGACTAGATTTCTTTGTAGAGATCCCGGGTTCGAATCCAGCTACTAGCCCTTAGATTTTCCCTTCCTAGGAAGTTCTGACTACTCACTACCTGGAAATAGACATTGTTGCCTACAATGAGAGAATACTATCCTGTGACCGGGTGTGTCTCTCATGTTGATGATGTTGACGTGACCTAAATTAGGAAAAAAAAAGAAAAAATCTTGAATAGTTGGTTCTAACAATAACTGTGAAAAAAGACCGGTTTAATCAAAAATGTAAAAAAGATTGTAACCTTTTTTTTACTTACAGGAACAATTTAAGTTTTTGCTAGTAAAAAAAGTAAATGAAAATAAAAGATAAACGTCGATCGATGCGACTTAACATCTCACAGCATGTATTGACTTCGATTCTAATTTCAGTTCTATCAGTAAGAAATAAATTAAATATCTATAAAAAAAGAATTGGCTGAATTCTGCAAACGTACGATAAATATATGGTCTAATTAAGATAACATTTGTTCTAAAGTACTTCAAAGAGTGGAATAATTAATTACAAATGTTACACATTATAAGAAAAGGGAAGCGATTGCAATGAGATAGAAGTGCAAATTGCTTAGAGCCCTAGAATGCAAGTCCTGTGAGAATGTGTATGTGTGACGGGCGTGACGGTAACATTATGAGAGATACAGTTGTGCAATCGGTTGGCAGTACTGGTGGATAAATATATATAGTAGAGCACCGTGTGATGGCAGTTGTCAGTACTGGATACAATCTCAAACATGAAGTTAGTTCTCATTAGTACAGTGTTACTTATCGGCTTGACCTTTTGTACAAGCGAAGAAGTCAACAAAGGTGAGAAGAAGCAAGATAAAAGGGGATTAGAAGAATTCGGACATGGTTTCGAGAGTGGCTTTGGAGGGCACAGTTTTGGAGGGCACAGTTTTGGAGAGCACAGTTTTGGAGGAGAATTTGGAGGTTCAAGCGGCTTTGGTGGAGAAGAACATCACGAAGTGAAGACTATTACCTTAACCAAAGAGGTTCCAGTACCATATCCAGTTCATGTTGAGAAGAAAGTGCCTTATCCTGTGCATGTGCCAGTACATAGGCCAGTACCTGTGCACATCCCAAAACCATATCCAGTCACCGTAGAGAAGAAAATACCGTATCCAGTTAAAGTGCCAGTACCACATCCGTATCCCGTTGAAAAGAAAATACCAGTACCGGTTAAAGTACCAGTAGATCATCCGGTTCCAGTGCACATCCCTAAACCAGTACCATACTACGTGGAAAAGAAAGTGCCCTATCCGGTTGTAAAGAATATTCCATACCCTGTGAAAGTACCTTACGATGTACCAAGGCCGTACAAAGTTCCAGTGACAGTTGAAAAGAAAGTTCCTTACTACGTTGAGAAACCAGTACCTTATGAAGTTAAAGTACCTGTAGATAAGCCGTACAAGGTGGAAGTACCAAAACCATACCCAGTCACCGTAGAGAAGCCATATCCAGTGCATATTGAGAAGAAAGTTCCTTATCCAGTTAAAGTACCAGAATACGTTAAAGTTCCTGTACCTGTAGTAGTGCACAAACCCGTTTTTGAGGAACATGGTCTGGAGCACGGAGCTGGAAGTCTAGAGCACCATGGTTTTGAAAGTCTGGGACACCATGAATGGTAGCTGCGTTACTGTGTCATTGCAACTTAAACAAGGTGATTTTGTAATTTTTTTTTAAATAAATTTTTTTAAAATCAATTTTCGTTTTTAATTTTAACCCTATTATAAAATTTCTGTTTTATTATCATTATAATTAAGAGTATTCCGCTAAATGCCATTTAAATATATATTTGTGATTGGGGAAGGTATGAATTTAAAATAAGTTGATTAAAAAAGCAATGTTAGTGATAAATAAAATAGTCTAACATCTGGAAAGACCACACAAAAATCATTAAGAATTCTATTCAGATTTTTAGAGCCATACCTTCCATGATCCAAATTGGTCCAGAGGACTCTGAAGGTCAGCAGAGCACTGGGATCACTCAGGCGCCAATGGTTTTAGTTTTTTAAAAATAAATAATACATTAAAAATGAAGAAAAATGAAGTATGAAGAAAAATAACAGAATAATAATGTCGATAAATGCAACACTTTTAATAACATTTAACGTTTTATTGGAAGCCTGAATTCTTTCAAAACACCACTCTCGATGTTCTTCTATGTATACCACGCCACGGGTACAGAATTTTACCATTTTATGATACCTTAAATGGATAAGGCACTACCTTTACAAGGCAGGATGTGGCTAACCTGCGATGTTATATGGTGTTTTGTGAGTACACTTTTATGCTGTATTTCCGGTTACCTTGACTTCATCGGGTGCACAATTCGTAACCCAGCAAAGAACTTCTTTTTCAGTAGTGATTGGAACTTATAATTACAATTACTTCTCACTTAGGGAAAGGAAACCCTATCGAAAGTCCTTTGGGCAGATGCAGTTACCGCAAAGAACAACACACGACATTGGTATTGCCGAGTTTCTCATGGTATTTATATTTTCGATTAGATAAGAAATATTTATTATATTTAGGGATTACTTATTAAAATTTTAACTATCGTAGCTATTATCTTGTGATTGGCCAACAACAGATTATTTTTTTTTTAGCAGAAAAATTCATTTTTCTGAAAGATTCATTCAATTATAGCCTCAGTTATTCTGTCATTTATTTTAATAGCTAAAAAAAACAAAAATGATGAGACAGGAAGTACTAGACTAGATTTCCTGTTCGGCCGCTAGAAAAGCGACAACGCTCTGGTGACCCGATTAAATAACTAAGTTACGCAGGAAGATATCGCTTAATTGGCTTTTCCATATTAGGCTACATTTTATTTTTCGCCTTAAATATCAAATAATGTTGTTTTACAAAACTAGGACAGTATTTACAAACGTATTGGTCCAACAATCGATACAACTATTATTGATCTAAAGATAGTAATATACTACCAAAGAAATTAAAACCTTCACTTTGATGTTCTGAGAAATTTAGTGAAGAAATATCTATAAAATGTAAAGTAGGATGTTCTTGAATTTTATGGCCCTTAAATGTAAATAAATATAAGTGCCAGCTCGTAAAGCTCTCTGTTATGTTAAATTCAAAGAACTATCCTTTCTTTTTGTTTATGTTACAAATAATGTTTATACGGAACATAACCCACAACTTACCAGTTCAATTTATATTGATTAAGTGATTGAAATGGATTTATTATATTTACATAATTTCTTAACGGTTTATATGCTTTAAAGAATTTCAATATTTAAATATTATCTTTGTTGCAATGTTTACAACATTCTGCGTCTTAGTTAATAAAGCATTACACCTTAGTATTGTCCAACAGACCGGATATAAACGCTGCAAAGTGCTGCTGTATATTTTGTTTATTTTTGGTTCTATAAATAAAGAGTTATTATCTTTTCTTAGTATAATTTAGTTGTTGTTGTTTTGGCACAAATCTTCATTATAATCAACGAATAAGTTGTCAGATTGGTTCTTTTAACTATTGCAATAAAAGTTAATAACTACATTAGGGGACAGAAAACACCCCAACTTTGCAGTGTAAAAATAATTTATTGTTAGCCCTGAAGATGACCTAGTCCTGAGTCGAAAGCTCTGCGAAAATAAACAAATAATGGCTGAACTTGGCATTATTCTTTCTTCCTTCCTGATCGATGAATGAGACACCAAGAGCAATGAACAGTACTGAGCAAATAGGTTACTAATTATTTTAATTTTTTTATTGATTGTTGTTATTCTGCTAGATTGTTTATCTTACCCCATGCAGCTTTTTCTTTAAATATTGTGAGAAAGACAAATAATAAAAAGTCGGGATAACTTACTTCTTTAAGTACCAAAAATTTGTATTTTTGAGAGGAAGTTACCTTCACTGAATGTGTTCAATCGCATTTTTAACCAACCAGTCTTTCAAATGAACGCTTTCCCCAATCATTTATACAGACCACATAAAATTTGTCAAAATTCAGTGGTCTTCAGTAAAGCTCGTTTTCTTCTTTCTACCAGCATCCTGCTCTCCTTGCAAGTGCAATACTCATGGAGCAAAAATCGATTGTAAATTTAAAACTGTGAGTGAAAAATTTTCTGTAGGATTGTGAATAAATTTTGAAGGGGCTACATCATTACCACAGCATCTTTTTTATAATAATAATAATAATAATAAAGGGTCATTCCATGTCAAATCAACACAAAAAAAGACCATTTTTGACCTCACCATCTCGGATTTTCTTGAAATTAGGCACATGTGTACTATTGGTATAGACTTGGAAAAATATGAAATTTTACTGTGATATGTCAACTGGTTTATGAGTTACAGGGCTGTAAAGTTGCCAAAAATGGGCTGAAAAACAGGGAACCCCGTGTTTTTGAACTACTGTAGAAGCTTTCTTAATTGAGCCACAGACTTGGGATTGGTGTCATTTAATAGCATATATAATGCCCTTTCCTGTGATATGCGACACCATATGGGTTAGGATAAATAAAGTTTGTTACATTTAAATTTAAATTTAAAATTTTGAATTTTTTAAAAAGTACATATTTTAAAATTTTAAAATTAATTCCATGAATAGCTAGTAGTGTTATGAATCACTGGGCAAAATATTAATTTGGGACGACAATGGCTTCATTATTAAAAAAATTTAAGACTAAAGCTCCTTTTCATGGAAAATATATTTTAATAAAATTAAAGTAATAAATAAATTGAAAATAGTAATAATGAATCAATGAATCATAATTAATAATTATTAAGATTTAAAATATTAAAATCTTTTTAGAATTAATAATTATGATTACAGTAATTATTCATATTAATTATAATATATTATTTTAATGAAATTATGCAGTTAATCAAATTATACAAAAATAATTCCATTCAATATCTTTGTTCAAGAACAGTCTTCTTTGGCTGAGATAACAGCCTCTTTAAGTTGGTTTAAGTTGGCAAAGGGCCTTGTGATGGCGTAGGGGGTTCGGTAAAGAGACTGGCAGCTCGTACCAGTTTGCAACGACGCTACGGAAATCAAATCCAAACTTCACAACATTTTGAGTGGGCAGTAGAAAACATCACCAACATAGACTTTGCATATTCAACCCAGGAAGACTATGTTGAATCTGAGTGTTTTTTAAAAAATCGGTTTGCTCAAGCATTGGCTATTAAAGGAACACAGCAATACCATGCTTTCATTCCCAGAAGTAAATCCAAAATATTGGTTAAACACTTTTCTATGAACTCAGAAGCTTGCGAAATGGAAGTTTCAAAATTCCCTGATAAACTAAAATTAGCCGACATATCAGGTTATATCAGTGTAGTCTATAAAGAAACTGGTGGCTTGGATATGTTTTAGAGAAAAATGAAGAACTTGATGAAGTAAAAGTAACTTTTCTACATCCAACTGGACCTCTAAATCATCTCGCATCCAAGAAATGCCGATATTCTTTGGGTCTCAGTAGTGGATGTTTTGATAAAAATTGATCCTGCGACTCTGACTGGAAGAACTTACATATGTCCTACTAGAAAGTGATGCATGTCAAACAAATGAAGCCTTTTCAAGCTTAAAATAATAAAGAGCTTCTATTACTTAACAGTATGTTTTACTTTGGACTTATTAGTGGAATTATTATTAGCATTATTGTATTAACATGAATTCAGTGTTGAATTAATCGGATTGGAGCTTTAGTCTTAAATTTTTTTAACAATGAAGCCATTGTCGTCCTAAATTAATATTTTGCCCAGTGATTCATAACACTACTAGCTATTCATAGAATTAATTTTAAAATTTTAAAATATGTACTTTTTAAAAAAATTTAACTTTAAATTTCAAATTTAAATTTAACAAAGTTTATTTATCCTAACCCATATGGTGTCGCATATCACAGGAAAGGGCATCATATATGCTATAAAATGATACCAATCTCAAATCTTTAGCTCAATTAGGAAAGCTTCTACAGTAGTTCAAAAACACGGGGTTCCCTGTTTTTTAGCCCATTTTTGGCAACTTTACAGCCCTGTAACTCATAAACCAGTTGACATATCACAGTAAAATTTCATATTTTTCCAAGTCTATACCAACAGTACATATGTGCCAAATTTCAAGAAAATCTGAGATGGTGAGGTTCAGACCCCGTGTTGATTTGACATGGAATGACCCTAAAGCTTTATTGACACCCTTTACAGAGAAAAAGCCTCTCCATTGGAGGATTTAGAGTTCGATTTGTACAATTCAATTTAACAATTTCCATAGAATGTAACTAAGAAGAAACAGCAAGCAATTAAAATAATTAAATGAACAGTTAAATAGGCACAATTTAGAATGGAATATACTGAAAACAAAATGGGCTACATAATTTACAACAGAAAATAACAACTAAAAATTACTTTCTTCTGCATTAATAAATTTCAACTTCTACATCTCAAAATAATTTTTCATAACTTTTGTCCATACACCTCTATCTCTTGCTGTGGTCCACCACCGGCAGCCCACTCTATCTGCCATCTCATCTCTCCATCTCCACTACTCCTGACGACCTCTTCTTCTCTTCCGATTTCCCACTCAGAACTTCTCTTTGCCCACCTCCATTCGAGCCACATGACCTGCCCATTTCCACTTTAATCGATGGGCCTCCAATTCTAAATCCTGCATTTTCCCAAATTTCCTTGGTACTTCCACAATACTTTTCTTTTCCTGCCTTTTTACTCCTAACATACTCCTCAACAATTTATTTTTGGTTCTTCGGAGCCTATTGGAAAGGTATTTGGGTGGGGGCCCAGGTCTGGCATCCATACAGAATGCAGGGATAAACGCACTAAGTACTTTTCCTTTCAGTTCATTCGAGAAATTTCCTTTAAAAATACTGTTAAGTGCCCAAAATTTCTTCCATCCCCTATTAATCCTTATATACAATTCTTCCTCTCTTCTGCAATTAAAAGAGATCGTATGCCCTAAATAGTTGAAATCTTGTACAAATTCTAGTTCCTCTCCATCGATTTAAAACCTTCCCTTCTCCCATTAGTGAGAATTTTGGTCTTCTTCCAATTCGGCTCTTCAATTCGTGATTATTTACTATGTCAATTTGCCCATATTAAATGAGTTAATACATTAAAGTTTAGCTCCTAGCTAATAGTTTTTATAAATATTTTATGGCCCATAAAAAAGATGCTAAGGTGTAAATCGACCTATTTAAGGGAATCTACTCGAACAATAAGGCCTACATTATGTTGGAGAGGAGAGGAAGAGACTTTAGTTTAGAGAGGGGAGTGAGACAGGGTTGTCCTTTATCTCCTATGCTGTTCAACTGTGTACTGGAAAGTACATAGAGAAGACTAGATTGGGAGAAGAGAGGTATCTGTGTAGATGGTGCGTTCCTCAATCACCTTGCATTCATTTAGCAATTCGTTTAGCATTTCTTCTGCCTGTATCAGATTTGGTGCGAAGATTACAACATCGTCAGCGAAGCGAAGGTGATTGAGGAACGCACCATCTACACAGATACCTCTCTTCTCCCAATCTAGTCTTCTCAGTACACAGTTGAACAGCATAGGAGATAAAGGACAACCCTGTCTCACTCCCCTCTCTAGACTAAAGTCTCTTCCACTCCTCTCCAACATAATGTAGGCCTTATTGTTCGAGTAGATTCCCTTAAATAGGTCGATTTACACCTTAGCATCTTTTTTATGGGCCATAAAATATTTATAAAAACTATTAGCTAGGAGCTAAACTTTAATGTATTAACTCATTTAATATGGGCAGATTGACATAGTAAATAATCACGTGGCACGTGTGTATGTCTAGATTTAGTCTCTGAATGACTTCTCCTCATGTTCAGTTGTCACACTGTCACGAGTATCTGATAGTTTAGTTTGGTAAAACAAGTAACACTTTTAAATTGAGTTACGAAGTTGTTTTGTCACGAGTTAAGTGACAAAGTGCTGTTCACTGCATCAGCACATATATTTTCTTTGTTTTCGCCCCCGCACTACGGTTTCTGCCACTGAAATCTTTCTGATTGCTTTGAATGTTCGGTCCGGGCAGCAGTTGACATGTACAGGGGAATAAGAAGAAACAGAGTTCTTGGGCCTACTTTATTTTTTTTTTATCTACAACTTTTAAATTGCTGGTCTGTCATGCTAAAACTAAAAAGTATTGGTTCAGTGTTAAATTGAAAAAGTTTTTTCTGAACCCTAAAGAAAATAGAGAAATAAGAAGAATTAAAATTAGCAGTAGATATTGTTCATCAATGGTTTTAATAAGAGAATTGGGTAACCTCTTCTGGAGTTGGGACTTGGAATTCCATCGTATATTACATTGGGTATGGTTAAAAAACCGTTTCCTTTCTACCAGCCACAGTCTCTACAGGGGATGGACCCACATAATTGATTGGGTTATCGCTATTCCCTGACCGTAAAAAGCAGAACACCAGTTTAAGCCCAGCATGGTCTTTAAGATTGGGGTGGGATTCGTTACTAGCTGAGACACTAGAAGGAATGACCAGGAGAGGCTAGGCTAGACCAGCAGATGAACTTATATGTCGGCTCCTGTCGCTACTTCATCAGCTTAAAAGTTCTAAGGGCATGCTGTGCGGTTTGCTGCCACAGCCTTGTCTCTCTGCCGTCACTCATTTCTCATTTAAAGAAACTGAACTGAGTATCGCTGAAGATTGATGAAAGATTCTCCACTCTTCAAGATTGTCCAGAAATACTAGGCGAAATTCTTATGCCCACATACTAATCAGGTGTGATAGTAATTGTCTGAACCAGACCATTTGCCCGCCCAATTAATGAGGCTTTTGTTATTCCTTGGCCAATTGGTGCAACTGGGCCCCCATACAGCCCTCTAGGCTTATAATTATATTTTATTAAAACAGATATTTGGTGCAATCTCGGCCGCGGGCTCTGAGATCTTCCGGTAAGAGTAGATGAACTTGAGAGTTCATTTCTTTAAGCAGCCTCTGTATCCACGAATTTTGCCTCCTTAAAAACTTCAGTGTAAATTTCGCATCCGTATGATAAAATCATGAATTTATGATTCATTATTGACAGGTTTAACGTTTAAGGTCCATAATGTCGCTTGAGATAATCACAGTAGGAATGGCCACTATCATAGTTAATAGCAATTTTTTAATAGGAATTTCCTCAAAGCGGATATTTAAGATTATTTGGACCATTATTAAACAATATTTGGTATTTGAGAATGGCAATAGTTGTCATAAGAAATAGCAAACTTAATCAGCTGATTGCATATGAAAATAATAACTAAAAAACATAATTTTCATAAACATAAACATGAAACATGAACTTAAACATGACCGTCAGCACATCAATAGACATTATTTGATGAATGATATAATAAAGAATTATTTTCAAACGTAATGATCTATTTTTTCGTTAGAATTTACGAGGGTCGTTTGAAAAGTCCGTGCAAAGTCAGAGAGATAGCACCACTGGCGCGTATCGAGGTTATGTTTAGTTAGTAGCATCTCTTGGAAGAACACACACCAAGTTTCAGCCAGATCGGTCTATTTCTTTGTGTTTGGCATTCGTTTGAATCGAGGAAGTCGAGTGATTTTCAAAAAATGGACGAAAAAGAATTTCGTGTGTTGATTAAACACTACTTTATGAAAGGCAAAACGCCTCAGGAGACTAAAGAGAAGCTTGATAAACATTATGGTGACTCTGCACCTTCGATTAGAACAGTTTATAAGTGGTTTCAAAATTTTCGGAGTGGCCATCTGGGCACAAGTGACGCTGAACGTTCTGGACGCCCTGTTGAGGTTACTACTCCAGAAATCATTGATAAAATCCATGATATGGTGATGGATGACAGAAGAGTGAAGGTGCGTGAGATTGTTAGTGCTGTGGGCATCTCGAATGAACGGGTACATAATATTTTGCATCAACATTTGGACATGACAAAGCTATCCGCAAGATGAATAAATATCGTGCCGCGATTGCTCACGCTTGACCAAAAACGAAATCGTGTTGCAGCTGTTCCAGAAGAATCCGCAGGACTTTAAGCGTCGTTTCGTCACTGTGGATGAAACATGGATACATCACTACACTCCTGAGACCAAAGAACAATCTAAACAATGGGTTACCAAGGGGGAATCTGCGCCAAAAAAGGCGAAGACCGTTCCTTCGGCCGGAAAGATTATGGCGACTGTCTTTTGGGATTCGCAAGGAATAATCCTCATCGACTATCTGGAAAAGGGTAAAACTATTACAGGTGCATATTATTCATCGTTATTGGACCGTTTGAAAACCGAGCTGCAAGAAAAACGCCCACGATTGGCCCACAAAAAAGTCCTTTTCCATCACGACAACGCATCAGCTCACACCTCAGCAGTTGTGGTCGCAAAATTAATGGAAATAGGGTTCCAACTCGTTTCCCATCCCCCCTATTCTCCAGACTTGGCTCCCTCGGACTACTATTTGTTCCCCAATATGAAGAAATGGCTGGCGGGAAAAAGATTTTATTCAAACGAGGAGGTGATTGCAGAAAGGAATGGCTATTTTTCAGACTTGGACAAATCCTATTATTCGGAAGGGATCAACAAACTAGAGCAGCGTTGGACGAAGTGTATAAGCCTAAAAGGAGACTATGTTGAAAAATAAAAAAGGTTTACCCCTAAAAATTAAGTAGTTTTTATTTTTGCACGGACTTTTCAAACGACCCTCGTATTTAAAAGTAGATCGGCTAATAGCAAAGGCCTTTACAAAATCAAAAATATAAGGTTTATTGGGTGAATGAACGATTCGAATCTAGATCTCTATGCAGATTTTGTAATTTCCTACTAAAATGTAATGAAAGGGTACATTGATGAATTGGGAGAATCGGTCAGACAGTCTCCAAATCATCTAATATCTTGTTTCCATTTATATCAGTGTAATCAGCAAAATTGTACACCATTTAGGCATTCATCTCGTGTCCCATCAGATAATCTCTTTGACCGCTTCTATCGCTGGGAACTTCATAGTTAAAGTAAGATAGCTGACCAGCAGTTTAACCTCAAACTTTTATAACCTTAAAAAGATGGAACACAGATACTAAAATCAATTTCCGCAATAAATGAATTAGTTCTTTCTAATCTAAAGAGGTGTGGAAGGTAAGGAATATTCCCTTTACAAGAAAAAACATGAAATATAATAAATATTTATGTTTATAATTATTTAAATTGTGCTCAGCGTCTATCATCGAATGTAAAACAATCGAGACTGCTAAAAGAGTTAATCTAACAGTAGCCAGCTGGAAGCGAATCTGAGACTTCCCTGAGTGAGCCCAGCGCTCTAACCACCAATCAAATCCCTTGCCAAAATATTTATTATTAACCATACAGTGGCCAGTTCTACACAAAGACAGGTTGAGACATGTTTACTCATGCTTAGGACAGCTGCTAGCAATTATTATCCCTGATTTGGTGAAATAAACCAGACAAGTCTGTAAGCGGGGTTTCCCTTACAATGACGCCCTTCACGTAATATATTATTGTTTTTGGAGGTTTTCATCATAGGAACGCTCTCGCTGTTTTTCGATTTGTTTCTAATGATATCAAGTATAGATTGGTACTCTCAAGAAAAATGAAAAAATATAATAAAAAGTATCAATCATTTTTTTTAATGTCAAATAATGAACAAATAAATGTAAGTTGCTTGTTTGACTTTTCAAAATTATTTCCTCAAATTCAAAAAAAATAAAACCTTGTAACAGTATGAGTAATGTTTAAAATATGCATTTTTGGGAAATATTTTTATGAAAAATAAACTACAAATCAGCTGCCAGGTACTCTGGTTGAGCTTCAAAAGTGCACACCTTTAAATGTACGTAAGTAAAATAATTTGAGCGCTAGTGGGTTAAATTAGAATTCCTCTCACACAAAAAAGCATTAAATGTGCATTTAACCCACAACAATGTTTGAATGAATCACTCCTAAATGCCTTCAATTTTTTTACTTCTTTTTTTTTAGTTATCAATCCATTCTTCTTAAGATTGCATGAATTGAAATTCTTTCTATAGGGAAGATGATATTTCTTAAGTTCTTCAATTTCTGACCATCTCTGGTATCATCCAGGACAACTATAAAAACATTGAATCATCTCAAAAAAAAAAACACCGGTAAATTTTAGTCCTTTATCCAACTGAAATGGTTTCATATTGCACTGGTTGAGCTTGTTCCAATTTTATCCTGATTGTGAGTGACAGGTAGAAAATGGACCGAAGTATGTCATACGATATTCACGATAGAACATGTTTCTTTCGAGCACGGTTTATGGGCTTTTCTAATATTATTAAAATGTGCATCGAACTCAGTACATCATAGCTCTGCGAAAACATTGCGCAGTGGCAATTAATTTTAACCAATGTTCTGAGATGCGATTATTGCTGGTAGAAAACTTTTACAAAACATTTTTACTTCCGTATTTGTACATGACTTTTGATTTATATGTGTTCGTAGCTAAAAGTTTAACAAAACGTATGAAATATTTTAAAAGTAATAATAATTTTAAGGCTAATTGAACATTGTTTTATTCTCTTTCATAATAATTGTGAGTATTTTTGGGTTTTGCAACATGTTGCTTCAGAAATGTAACATTTCTTTGAAACAATTCCGACAAACAATACAGTACACAAATAGCGAACGGTTAACTTTCCTTTTGTGGAATCCTAGAAATTCACCGTAACAATAACGATGTATTTCACATGGTTGTCTTCTTTTTTCCATCATATTTACATGAACACTAAGCTTAAACTCTGTTGGCATGTGAGATAAATATTCCGACTTCCGTTTGTTTGCCTAAAATTTTATTGGTAGGTAAATAATTTTATAATTTGTAAAATCACTTGACGGTGTGAAGGGATGATATCTTTTCTTGCTATGGAGTCGGACTTAACTCAACATTGAATTTTTCTTTGAATTTATATTTCTAAGTCGATATCAGTGGATAACTAAGTATTTCTTCTATTTTTTCCCCTAACTTTATATCATAAACAGAAGTTTTTCTATTTATTGTGAAAGCAGACATTGCTTGAACGAAATAATATAAAAAATGACTTTCTATTTTAATTTGCTTATCAAGATCTTCTTTCTTTTGTGTTGAAAGCACTTTTTTCTTAGTTAAAGCCATTATTTCACAGATTTTGTTTATATTAATAAGTAGCAAAGCGGGTGACATGTTGAATCTTTGCACGTTTCGATTCTTTATCTGTGTAGCCTGCATCAAAGGCTCTTCGTCTGTTTGGTTGCCAGTTATAATATATCTTTTTATTAATATTATTATTATTATTATTGATTTATTTGGACACACTTTTGGAGATAGAGTGGTAAGCAAATGTACATATTTATATTAATTAATAATTAATAAAATTAATAAACTTATAAATGGATTCTATGGCCAAAAAAAGTTTCAAATAAACCGCTAAAACAAATCTTGGAACTTAAATTACTAAGATCATGAAACGCTCTTAACAATAAGAGCCACAGTAACCGAGTGATTGGAAGCCGCGACCCGTAAAGCTATGATGAAGCCACGTCCGGCTTCCAGCGAAGAATATTAATAAATTCGAAAGCTCAATTCTTAAAACAGAGATGATTTGATGAAGCGTAGTTTCTGTATGTGTGTGAATTTTATTTATATTTTGTAATTTATATATTTTTTTTAATTAAGACGCGGCAATTCTGAGTTTTTAGCAATTTTGAACGTTAATTAATTTGTTGAATTTTAAGCTATTTAATGAAACTCTATTTTAAAATAATTAGCAAAGTAATATCGGCAATTCTAAAAAAGTTCTTACAAAATGATTATGTTTGTTCTGGGTCCACCGCAGGATATAGAAGCCATTTGGCGAACTGCTGCCCAGTCAAGATTGATTAGTCTCTGTTCGGCGATGGAAGATACATTTATCATCATTTTGAAGAACTCGGCAATCCTTTAGGCGTGTGGTAATCCATAACTCGCTTTCTCTTTCTCCATTCTACGTGCGTAAAAAAGAAAAAAAAAATATTCTTTTCAATTCTACAAATGCTCCATTCTCAAACGCTGTTTGGTATCAGACCACGGTTTTTAAACTTTTTTTTATATAAATGAAGCTTAGAACCAGCTTTTTAAGTACAGCCAAAGCACCTGGCACCCTCAGTAAATTAGTTTTTGATAAAAGTAAATGTTTTAATCTACCTGGGACGAACTAGTTCATGTGAACAATGTATTTATACATTCTCTATCTCTTGATATTCTTAAGGAATAAACTGGTGCAAGACAATTAAAGCCGTAAAATTACTGTATAATATTTATGTATTTCACGATGATGTTCATTACGGTTGCACTATTGGGATATTGGGAAACGCAGCTATTAGACCAGTAAAGCAGCATTGTCTTACAGGATGTTGTTAGCTATATGATGCAACCAGTTACAGAACAACTGTCAGTTATATAACTGCATCACATCTCTTGCCGTGGCTACTCATATAAAAGCTTTAACGTAGCATTGTGTGAGTACAGTGAATTATAAAGTGTAATAAGATGAAGACAATACTGTTAGTAGTGCTATCCATTGCTTTTGTGCTTTGTGAAGATGAGAAAAAAACTAGTAAGGTATCTGCAAAAGAGGAGATTAACGAGCAAGATAAGAAACAAGATAAAAGGGGATTAGAAGAATTCGGACATGGTTTCGAGAGTGGCTTTGGAGGGCACAGTTTTGGAGAGCACAGTTTTGGAGGAGAATTTGGAGGTTCAGGCGGCTTTGGTGGAGAAGAACATCACGAAGTGAAGACTATTACCTTAACCAAAGAGGTTCCAGTACCATATCCAGTTCATGTTGAGAAGAAAGTGCCTTATCCTGTGCATGTTCCAGTGCATAGGCCAGTACCTGTACACATACCAAAACCATATCCAGTCACCGTAGAGAAGAAGATACCATATCCAGTTAAAGTGCCAGTACCACATCCATATCCCGTTGAAAAGAAAATACCAGTACCGGTTAAAGTACCAGTAGATCATCCTGTTCCAGTGCACATCCCTAAACCAGTACCATACTACGTGATAAAAAAAGTGCCTTATCCGGTCGAAAAGGAAATCCCATACCCTGTGAAAGTACCTTACGATGTACCAAGGCCGTACAAAGTTCCAGTGACAGTTGAAAAGAAAGTTCCTTACTACGTTGAGAAACCAGTACCTTATGAAGTTAAAGTACCTGTAGATAAGCCGTACAAGGTGGAAGTACCAAAACCATACCCAGTCACCGTAGAGAAGCCATATCCAGTGCACATTGAGAAGAAAGTTCCTTATCCAGTTAAAGTACCAGAATACGTCAAAGTTCCTGTACCTGTAGTAGTGCACAAACATGAAGCTGTGGACGAGCATCTAGATCTGGACCATCATCACTTCTAAGTGAACAGTCTTCATGTGACCATGTAATTAATTGTATGTAGAATTTTTTTTTTATTTTTTTAATAAAATAAATTATAAAATTATGCTGTTGGTGAATTTTGAAATTAGTCCTCTAAATACTATTTGGTTGTAAGATAGTGTTAAAAGAGATGATTAAGATACCTGATTTATTATACAGAAATACAGGGCGTCTAATTATCAAATAACTGTTGTCAATTTTATTAAAACACGTCTTATACTGCGACTACTTATTCAGATAGAATCTGCGGTGGTTACAGCTCTACAAAGATGGAGCGCTGAAGATGATATTGTTATTGCAATTAAGAATGTTTGTTATTGGCCGCTAAGGTTAGAAAATGAGATGAATTACAAACTCCACAAAATCTAAGAAGTTAAACTTATGATATTGTTCTTTAAAAAGTTGTACACATTATAATCATCTAACATTTAACAAACATAGTTTTCAGCAAAACACTTCAATAATAATTTCATTCCCCAAAATAATATTAACATATTTTTCAGCTCTTTGATGAAAAACTTACCATTTTAACCAATTTCTGTTGAGTTTTCTATATAACGATCTTTCTGTAAACTATTATTTCTGGCCGAGAAACTTGGTTAAGCGCTTTGGAGCAATCAAAAGAAAAACAATCAGTACCTGAGCTTCTTTGAATTTTCTGGTTAAAGGAAACTCCTCAGATTACGAACTAACAGATGCTATTTGTAATTATAATAACCACGGGATATTTTCAACTTATTTTCGGCTCCAGGAGAACAATTAGCTGTGATCAATCTACGATAATTCCTCTCATTTTATTCGTGTATTCTATATTTTAATATTTTGGCGCAACGATTGCAATATCATTATTGCCCCAATATGTTTAGGCTTTTCATGAAACCTAGAGCATGCCAGTTTCTCCAAAGCACATACTCCTGAGCTAGCTCACGTAATATTCGAACTTATAAAATAATGAAAATAAACAGAAAACAATAAAGTTTTTTCCTGATATAGTTTTGAGTTTCGAACTGCTGAAATACTTTACAAATTTTAGACCTTTTATCATCTGAGATGATGAAGTGGAGTACTAGTTGCTAACGGAGTAAATGTTCCAAGATTGCGGTAAGCCACTTTATTATACACGTTATACAATTGTCCTACCAGGCAGTTTTAATACATATTTTTATAAGTTTTAACAAACTTCAATCCCCACGTTTGTTTTGGTAATAAACTTTAAACAAACAAACTAAAAATGTCTAAGATACGTTGCTTTAAGGGGCGCAGGGGACTGTAATCTGTAATTACCCTGAGTCCTCTTGAGCAATTACTTTGAAGAGCTTGACTTTAATTTAACCGAAGCAAACTTGGATTCTTGTCATCACCATCAATGAGTTCCTGTCTGGAATGTATTTGAAGTAAGAGAAACCATGTGAGAAACATCTTATAGTCAGGATTGTGGTAATCCTCATAGGCTACTCTTTTTGTGACTGAGAGTTGAGCCGTTCACAGATGGTATTGGAAAGATCATCAAACCAAGGATATAGTGAATATCCCAGACTCTCGCTGAGTATTCAAAGAAATGCGGGTCTAAATGAAATATTTAGGGCTTCACGTACTTTAATGAAACAGTCAATGTCTAAATTTGACATAAAACAGTTAAGTAGACTGAAAATGATTCACCTGATCGTATCAATCTCATCCTTTAAAATCGAATTAAATGGTCTAAATTCATTGAGTTCACAAAGCCAGGTAAACCCAAGGGACTCAGAGACTTTAAAGCGGGGGGGTTTTTGCCAGTGAACTGAAATGGGAAAGTTTTTACAATTTTTCTAGTCGACCATTAGTTAGCATTCATTGTGCAAGTACGATATATGTGTTAAGGAAGTATTAGACGAGGATATATATGCACATTATATGCAATAATGTTTCTAGGAAGACAGACAATAATAAGCAACTAGCATTGTTCTCTGTCAACCACCATTAACTATTGTTGTAGTTACTAATGTTGATTGAAGCATGCGCTTGGTTACTTTCTCTTCTGCTACAAGTAAGAGATCGTTCAGCGATGGTGCGTTCTCATTTTGAGTTTCCAAAATACTGACTGCATATAAATGCGTGGGTGTTTGTGTGTAGTATGTGGCCCACATATTTAAAAACAAAAAACAAATCTTACCAAGCAGGTGACTATTAGTGATATTAGACAATATTAGGCAACCGGAAATCAGACACTTTACTGAATGAATTTTCAATTTCTTTGAAATTTTCTCAATAAAACTTATTATTTCCGTTAAACTCTCATACTAATTTCTAATAAGAAGGATTATAACTTTTAATTGCAAACCCAGGCAAATTCACCTAAGGGCACACTGGGAGAAAGATTTAAGGTGCCATTATAGGTTATCAATGAACCATCGATATTAACTCAGTCTGCGATAGATCCTTCGGTCTTATCTGCAGTCTTCCCTTCTGAACAGAAACACACCTTAGTAGTCTCAATAAGAAACTAATATATGCATTTCCTGTAAGGTCCAACACTCAGCGCTACCAACTACCAAAAACTGCATAGGGTACAAAATAAAAAGGCAAATGTTTGCGGTCAGTCAGGCTTTTTTCCATGTGCACGTAGTTCTAGATGTAGCTAGTGTATCTACCGCTGTTTATAACCTAACCGAAAGGTTTATTCATCAGTCATATTGCCAAAATCGTGGACTACCACAAAGACTGAATGTTGTAGCAAAGATATAAACACAAAAGTCTGAAGCACATCTTACTATAAAGTTACTTTCGCGTTAGAGTTTTTTTTTTTTAATTATTTTTTCCCTTAACTTGAAAATATGCTTAATAAGTATTTAACTTCAGACAAATTCTATTCGGTATCTTTTGTTTGGTGTACCTGGGCAGTTGACTTGAAACACTCCTTGATACTGTATTGTAAAGACATTAGTAAATAATGAATTTCAAATTCAACTATCCTTATAATATAAAAATAAATTAATTATGTAAGTAAAAGTCAAATTTAATTAAAAGCTTTCGACCAAAAGCATTATACAATGTCTGAGAAGATTTTATTATGTTTTAGAAGATATTTTTGCAAATTTCGTGTACAATCTTCTGTAAACATGTAATTAAATTCATGCAAAATTGTATTAGAATCATTTTCAAATTGGAATAAAATTTAATTCAGTGGAAATGCCATTTTACTAAATGAATTTGACGGTTAATGGCGATTTCCTCTCCAAAATTCTGTTTTAAGAAAATTTCATGGCGAAAAATTCGTGGGAGTGTTAGCACCAGTTTTCATATTTCATTAAATTAAACTGAAATAAAATTTAACTATTAAAATGTTTAGTAAATTTAATATTAATTTACATAACGAGAATGGCTAGTTATTTATAAAGTAGAGAGAAGATTGCAGTATACAGAAGAGAATTGTGAGGGTCCCATATTTACAGAGAGCGATGTTTGTAGAAGTCTGGGGTTCTTGATTAGCCCCATTGTGCGGTGCAACTGTTTGAAGCACTTGTCCTTTCCGGCCAGCCAGACAAAACGCGCCCAATTATCACACATGACTTTACCTGCTTTGGATCTTCCTTGCACTTTCCAGTACTTAATAAAGCATTAGATCAAAGATCTTATAAAATCGCACCTTTCTTCAGGCAAACTGCAATAAACAATTTGTTGACTACAAAAAGACAATCAATTTGCAGGAACTAGTGTACGTAACTAGTTCAACTTAAATTTATATTACTTTACAAAAAAAAATCTGTTGTGAAGATGATACTCAAATTTTGCAGCACTAATTCTATATTCTTATCAATTACAATTTTCTAAAACTTAATCTCATTGAAAATGTCTTATTTATCATCTTTGTAACCTTCCAACCAATTGCCCAAACCTGGTAGTTACACTATTAAACACTACTGCGCCACCTGTTTAGAAGTAGGTTTTCAAGTTATGGCCTGCATTTATTTATTTTTTATTTTTATTGTTATTATTTTTGAGGCGCTTCAACATCTGAGGTTATTTACGCCCGGAGTTTGTTTCCAGTTCACTGCCGGCCTACATGTAGTATTTCTCTCGTTACAGACAACACTGTCCATCACCGGACAATGAGCTATTGAGCTATAAGAAGCTCCTAAAAAAAAAAAAGAAAATCTAAGGCCAATAGCTGGATTCGAATCCGGGATCTCCGCGTGGGAATCCTCTACCCAAACCATTTAGCTATAGGGGTCGGCAACCCGCGGCTCGCGATCCGCATGCGGCTCTTTCATCCAAATTTTGTAGCTCTTCTGCCTGTCCAAAATAAATTGTATATTTCAATTTTATTGAAACAAATGCAAATTTCATTTATTAAAGTAAAGATATTTTTTCAAAAAGAATTTTAAATGTGATAGGTTTGAAATTGAATAGAATTATATTAAAATACAGTACGTAATACATAGGACTGCCGCCATTTTCATTCAAATACAGGTTTAGTTATTATTTATTTGTTTATTTACTTTGTAATATGTGAAAATAAATACATAAAACATTTAAATGTTATTGAATATCATCAAATAATTGAATATATCAAATTATATTTTTTGAATACAAATGATCTATAGAGTTGTTTACACTATCATCCTTGCGGCTCTTGGTAAGATTTACTAAAATTATTTAAGGAGAAATGGCTCTTTACTTGAAATAGGTTGCCGACCCCTGATGCTATCCCATTCCTATATGATCCCAAAAGTGCACGAAAATAATTAGTTTCATCTATTAATTTAACTAGTTGCACGAATTACATTTTAATTAAACGACATTTTTTTTTTGTGAAATTGTACTATTTACATCCTCCTATTTCTCGTGAGCCGGACGGAATCGTGCAATTTTCGATTTTGAAGATCACGGGAGATCTGTTGTGCATGTACACCTGTGCATTGGTATGTGTAACTGTTGCAACTCAAAAACAAAAAGCAGAAAGATCAATTTTTTTCCCCCACAGTGAGGATTCTCTCGCTCAAACTCATTCATTAGGACATTTAGCATTATAAAGTTTTTTTTTATCGGTCGAGGAGCTGGCCCGACGCTACCCTAGACAAATTGCCTTCACCACCACGGCAGTGAGCATTGTCTGCCCATGCAGGAAGAAAGATGGAAGATAAGGAAAGGGAAAGAGGATAGAGGATAAGGGAGACTCTGAGAACCACGGATAGTGACACCCAGGGCTAATCTTTTAGTCGCCTCTTACGACAAGCAGAGTTTACTGTGGGTGTATTCTCGACCTCCACCCACAGAGGTAAGATCAAATCTAATTCACTTTTTCTTACTAACCTAAGTAACTGGTTATATTTGTTTGGTTCCATTAATTCAATGACTATTTTTGTTAAGATTAGTGCATATGTGTGTGTGTTCAACTCAAAAAAGAACTTCAATATCGACATTTAGTTTGGTTTCCGCTAATGGAGCTGAGGATGCTCTTTTAGACCACCGGAAGTGATTTGTAGTTCTTCAACGTTTGTTTGAACTATAGTCCTAGATAATTCAATTAAGGCTTTTACTAGGAGACAAGGGTGATTGGGATATCCAGCTAATAAATATTTATAAGAATTTATTATATAAATGAAATTTTAAAATTAAAGAATCCTGTCTATTGAAGAGGTCTATAGCTTTTAATGGTTTTAATTGTGTTTAGTCACCGGCAGAAGTGCAAACCATGCATTTCATCTAGTAC
Organism: Rhodnius prolixus; assembly: GCF_049639745.1. Classification (NCBI taxonomy): domain Eukaryota; kingdom Metazoa; phylum Arthropoda; class Insecta; order Hemiptera; family Reduviidae; genus Rhodnius; species Rhodnius prolixus. The sequence continues at coordinate 29,153,557 of NW_027411581.1, read as the reverse complement.
CTAGTTACTCTAAAACAAGTCTTACCAAGCAGTCTTCTAGACTACTTAAGCAATGTGCTTAACTCTAAAAATGAATCTATTGCAAAAGAGTGCGTTATAAAACGCAGACAGTACATGATTTGTTGAACTATTTAAAATGTTAAAATAAAAATATTTGTGGAGAGATTTCAGGTGTAAAGGCTCTACACTAAAGTGCGATTTCAGTTCATGTACAGTACTATTTACGCCACAATACCTAATATACCGCGTAAGCAGAATATCAACACGATTCATCACGATTCCTTATCAGTTTTTCTTCAATTGTAAGTTTAGGGCAACATATGCAATTTTTAAAAATCTTATACAGGTGTTGGGCGGACACAGTGTATTAAGGTGGCATTGTCATGGGTGCCATGACGTCACTTAATCCCAGAACTATGCCGAATTGAATTTTGCAGAAATAAATCTTGAAGTATTATTGACAGAACTTAATATGTTTAGTGCACAGATTTTGAATTCCTCCGCTAAATTTCACAGATGGGCATCTCCCAATTTCTTCTCATAATCTGTAGTTTATGACCGTGAGGAAAATCCTAATATGTGGTGATAGAGAAGTTACAGGTCTAAAATTAGAAATTCAGTCCGTTAAAATAAACGCTACGCTACTGGGTTGGCAGATTAAAACGCTAAAAAAAAGAAGCGTGAGTAAATTTAACGCATAACTGTTTCCTATGAGCCGTTTCTAATTATGTCACGCAGTCGATGAGCATGTCTTGAAAGAAAAGAAAAGAACAATGAAACGCTTACTTTTATGACGGAAAAATGGAAGATTTTATATTTAATTTAATACTGTTTCGAGAGAGAAGACGAACTGAAGAAGTTCAAAAGGATGAACATCTTATTAATTTGTTACAGAACGGTGAGCCTAACAAGTTAGTCTATATATGCAAGTAGGTGTTCACGGTCTGTAACAGTGTTCAGTTAGACACACAGTATGCAATTTCTTCTTTTCTTATACTTTGTGAGTATGGTGTGCTGTGAGGGTCTCGAATTGGCCGAAATTAAGGCAGCAGAGGATAATGCCGACGCTGTGGTTGAGGAAGGAATACCAGCAGAAAAACCACCAGATTCCTTAGCGGAGAGTTCTCTGCCTGTGCCCGTACTACAAGAGCCCACTATTACACTCACCGAAGAGGTAAAAGTACCCTATCCAGTGACAGTAGAGCAAGAAGTACCAGTTCCGGTAAATGTACCAGTAGAAAGGCCCGTACCTGTACATATAATACGACCATACCCAGTAACCGTCGAGAAGAATGTTCCAGTACCTGTAAAAGTGTTCGTAGCACAACCATATCCAGTCGAAAAACGGATAGAAGTGCCGGTGAAGATTGTAGTGGAACATCCAGTGCCGTACCCAGTGCCACGACCAGTACCATATTATGTGGAGAAAGAGGTACCAGTGCCAGTAGAGAAAAAAATACCAATACCCGTTAGAGTTCCGTACAGTGTACCAAGACCGATAAAAGTGCCCGTATACATTGAGAGGAAAGTACCCTATTATGTGTTCAAACCAACACCATATGAAGTGAAAGTGGACCTCGAGAAACCCTACCCAGTATTAGTGCCAAAGTACTATCCAGTTCAAATAAGTAAACCCTACCCAGTTACTGTGCAGAGAAAGGTACCTTATACAGTGAAAGTGCCAGAATATATACATGTACCAGTCCACCAAGAACAGCAAAACGGTTTGTATGGTCAACATGGACAATTCCATCAATTTCGTAGAAAATCAATACTGTAGCCATGAGTTTAGTAATGTATGGAATAAATTCTCTAATTTATTGTAATCAATATTTATTTTACCGCAAAATTGATCGAACTATTGCCAGAGATTAAATAAGATAATTTCGCAGCACAAAATCAATTTGCGCCATTTCAAATGAGATTTCAACCAATCAGTTGTGTTTTACAGTGATAATATCGCGATTATATCCATCGCCATATTAATTAAACAGCTGATACTAATGTTTGGTAAAACCAGCAGTTATTTACGGATTAATTTACTGAACATTTAATTGTAAATATGTTATTTACTCAATAAATAAATTAAAATGCATTTCTGTTTTGGAAAGTATTGATTGGGTTAATTAATCTTTATTAATTAATTATTATTAGCTATTAAATATTATTAATTTAATAGAGTGAACACCAATCATTTGAGTGTTCGCTTTTAAATATCCAAATAAATACCATTCGGGCAATAAATTTTTAGTAGATTTACTCATGCCTTAATTGATTCTTATAGAATGGTACTCTTGCGATTACTATGGAGTCATTCTGGGTTCAATTTACTCAAATTAACAGAAAAATGTTCAGCACTTGTGGTATTACCGTTGAAAATATCTTAAAAGTAGGTTAGAAATTAAAAGCTGAAGAAAGTAATTTGACTGGAGTTTCAGACTTGCGCACTGTAACAGAACATTCTGTGTTATTTACTGCTCCCTCTTCCTGCAAGTTCCACAGTGGGCTTCCGTCAGGTACAGTTATTAGTTTATCAAGTTCTCTGTAAAATAAAGCTTATCTAGGCGCAAACTGGCAATCGAACACAGAGCTTCACTCGATATTGAAGCGCCGTTCAAATTTCTCTAATCGCTTAGAAACTAAATTTCTCTTGATTAAACTAAAATGTGAATTGCAAATTTCTAATTTATTTTCTTATGAGGTCTTAGAATAATTTTTACCAGCTTGACTGATGAAATGATCTTGAAAGATCGATTTCAAAATAGTAGTTTTTCGCATGGATCTGGGATTTAATTTGATAATCTCCTCTTAAAGAACAAGTCAATTTCAAATATTATTTATTCAGCATATTTCAATACGGTGGAATTTTCGTCCAAGATTTGGACAGATGGAAAAATCTACAATTCTTTTCAATAAATTTTACAAATGCTTAAATTTCGTAAAATCAAAGCCCACCCCGGAATCAAATATAGTACTCGCATTACACCGTTTTTTTGCAGTACAAAACTTGATTATATTGTTTTGGATTACTGAATCTTGAAATCAAATCCCTAATCTGGTGATGTACTAACTTAGAATGTTGTTTTAGCAGATAGATCATTTGCCCATTATTTGGTGACTAGTTAAATTAGGCATTGTAGAATCACTAAAAGTAATACTAAATTGGTTGTTGAAATAGTTTTGTAGAATCAGGAAAGGGTGTTAGGCCAAAATCAGTTCTCCTAAGGACAGAATAAAGTGATTGGTAAGTCGGAGGAAGCCTAAAGTTTGTCTACCACACAAATTTCGAATGTATCATTCTATAAATAGTGCACAAATGTAATTAAAATATTGTGGTAACTTACAAAGCTTTGTTACGTCTTAGTTCGGAGTAAGATTGCCTCGGAATAACTAAAATAAAAGTGATCATACAAAAGTAAAGTTAATAAGTTAAATATGAAATAATAAAATTGAACTCTAACACAACATCCTCCTTGCCTAAGGATGTAATTAATTTCCTGGTTGTTGTTTAAAAGATTGTCTTAAATTTAATTTCCTCTTAGAGGGAAACACTAGACGACTCTCCAGCGATCTTGGGGTTCCTCCAGCGAACATAAACAATAATCAATACTGCTTTCACCATGCAAACAGAACCCATATTGAGTGTAGAGGTAGTTTGTGATTTGTGTATTATTTAAATATGGCAAACAGATATATCAGGCAAACTCTACTTAACATAACATAAACTTATTCATATTTATAAATACTACACTTTTTTGCTGCCCACAAGAAGTGACCAACAAGGTATAAACAGTAGATCGTTTAGGAGGCAATAGATTTTGTATTAATTTGGATTAATCCATTTCCTCTTCAATATTCCATAACAATTTAAGACTAGTTTCCTCAATTATTAGTTTCTTTAAGAGGTAGGTAAAGAGAGTTTTACAAAAGCTGCATGCCCACTTTATTTATCTTTATCAAAGGTACAATATGTCAGAAAACGATAGGTGGTTACACAGCTGCTGTGAAGACTGCAACAGGAGAAACGTCGCTTAAACTCGGTCAGATTTCATTGCTAAGGTGCCTCTGTGATGTGTTTTCCTGCAGAGAACGTAAGCAAATACGACTGCTGGGAAAACTTGGACCGTGCAAAAAAGGCAGATTTTCCTTCTAGGATCATCATAATCAGACTCTTTTATTTTCAGGAAAGGATTGTTGAAACGAGAGTCCATGCAGACTGTATAGTGAAAATTGCCGATCTGATATCAAGATCAGAGGAGAACACGTTGCAAATACTCTTCTGGTGGGTAAAACCCTCTCGTAAAGGGAGGAGGCTTTATTTATCTATTAGGCCATTCACAGGAGAAGCTGTGGTCCAATGAGTTGCATTGTCTTCGAGAACTAGACCTGTCCATGTCCTAATAAATAATAAGTTTTCCTCACAAACGTCACGGATTAGAAAACAAAACGAATCAAGTTAGGCTAGTTTTGATCGGTTTATATTTTTATTTTTTATTTAAATTAGTAATTATTTTTAGATATTTGTATGAATATTTTTACATTTTTATATGAAATAGAAAGTCACAATTTCTCTCTTCACCAAGCAAAAACTGCTAGTGCATTATAAAAATTATGTGCATTTTATTTTTTGTGCTATTTCATTACATTTGTTTTTTCATTTGCAACAGCAACAGGTATGAATGTAGAAAATGTGATAATTTAAAAACTTAATGATCAAAAGTATTTGTTTTATAACTTTTCTTTTAAGATTAATTTGCATACATTACGATGGCGGTACGATCACAGAGGGAACAGTGAAGATGCACCCAATAAAACACAACTTTCTGTCTTGGTTCCATAAACAAAACTGGTCGCCTTGCTGGGTAAATAAATATTTGTGTAAATAGCTTTCAAGTAAATAGTTTCTGTTTGTTTTGGTACATTACCCCCTCCTCAGGGCTACCACTCACCAGTTCTACATCCTCGGCAGTCTAGACCTACTTTCCAGTCTTCCATCCATTACAATAAGTAATTCTTTCATTAAATTATTTTGTTCTACTTAAGCTAGTAAGGGAATAATTTCGCATACCCTGAAAGATTTTCACGATTCTATCACCGTTTGTAATTAGAATTGAATTTCTGCTGAAAGCAGCTATTACAATTATTGCTAATATATTATATTTCAAATTTATTAGGCGCCACGGTAGCCAAGCGGTTAGAGGCAATGACCGCAAAGCTAACATGTACTGTAGTACTAGGTTCGATTCCCCGTTCTAGGCCTTGGATTTTATTTAATGTTTAATATGAATACCTTGTCGTAAAGTACGAGTAAGTTTGGTAACCGCCTTTGTCCGCGACACTTAGTTGCGCCATTATATTAATTTTCCTGATTCCAAATTTATGTCCGTTCTATTTAATAAAGTATTATTGAAATTGAGTCACAATCTACTTTTTTAACAATACAGAGAAGCCATAAGAGATTGCACCACAATCTAGAGGATGCCATCCAAAACTATGGAATTAGCGACGTAGGTTTTCCAAAATGAGGACTCACGTTAAGGTGATAAATTTGTGAATCAGAAATAGGTATTGCCAACAATATAGATGCAGAAAATTCTAAAAAAAAATGTAATAAAATTAAATTAAACTGAACTCTTATAGTTAAAATTACACTTCCATATTGGCCGATTTTCGGTTCATTCTGAACGAGCACTTATGACTTATAACTGTGACATTATACTACTTAAAACACCTCAAAAATCTTCGATTTTCGTGGGAAACCATTTCAAATAAAAGCGATAGACAAAATATTACAGAAAATACAAAGACCCGTTCATGAAAAAGGTTGCAATGGATTCTTTAAACGTTGCAATCACAAGGAAACCTATAACTTGCTCTATGCATGTTCTTTTAAATAAAATAGATTTTCCTAAGATTGAATTGAAGTGTGGTTAGACCCATGGTGTCACATGGGGCGGTGGCGTGGTGGGCGAAAACCTTGCAGGTGGGGGGAATCCGAGCACTCAGTGGTATTCAAAGGCTGGTTTGCCTGAGTGTCACTGGGGCCATGAGGACTTCCCCTACTGCGGCCTTGGAGGTTTTATTAAATTTGCCCCCATTGCACATATATATTCAAGGCGTTGCAAAGGCCGTTGTCATTAGGCTTATGACAGGACAAGCCCCCATTACCGTTAGGCATGGAGGAGCGTATCAAGAGTTATATGAGGAGCTGGAGGCCGACCCAATTTTGGGCCTGCCCTCGGACTATATGATTCCCAAATATAACTTCAACAAGCCTTTCAAAGTCTGTATTGGGGACCGGGAGGCTTGGAAAAGTGGACCACCAGTTGTGGGAGATTCAATGTGGTACACAGATGGCTCCAAGATGGAGGAGGGAGTAGGAGCGGGAGTGTACGGGGCGAAACCGAAATGTAGTTTTTCGGTTAGCCTAGGAAAACTAGCTACAGTTTTTCAGGCTGAGCTAGCTGCAATTAGGTTCTGTGCCACCGAGATTAAAGGGCGAAGAATTATTAACTCTAAGGTCGTAATTTTCTCGGATAGTCAGGCTGCTCTACGGGCAATTAGTTCCTACCAGGTCAATTCAAGGCTGGTTTGGGACTGTCTGGGTGCCCTGAAGGAAATTAGTGACCAGAATATGGTCTTTCTAGTTTGGGTACCTGGTCATTCAGGACACAAGGGGAACGAAGTGGCAGATTTATTGGCCCGGGAAGGCTCTGCGGGACACTTCGTTGGCCCGGAGCCCTGCTTTGGGGTTTCGAAATGTGTTAAGTCTGCGGCCATCAATGTATGGGTGCAGAGTAGGGCTCAGGAGTGGTGGCTTGCCACCACTGGGTTGAGACAGGCGAAGGAGTTCATCAGAGGCTATTCGCCGAGGCTGACCGCAGAATTAATCCGTCAAGGCCGTGGGGCTATAAGGATAATTGTAGGCCTATTAACGGGCCACTGCAGGCTCAGAAAGCACATGCATCGCATGGGCCTGGCAGATGATAGCCTTTGTAGGTTCTGTCAGGAAGAGGAAGAAACGGCACTGCACGTGTTGTGTCAGTGTGAGGGGCTCGTATGGCTAAGGATGTTACTTCTCGGGGAGGAAAAACCAAGGCCTGAGAGCTTTACCCAGGAGCCACTCTCCAGAATTAAGAGTCTGATTAAACGGACGGGTCTGGAGGGTGAGCTCTAAAGCCGGGGAGCCACAATAGATCCATAGGGGTCGCGGTGGCGCAGGCCTTGAGGCCACCCTAACTTAATCTAATCTAATCTAAGATTGAATTACGATTGCAGTTCTTTAGGGCAAGTAATTTTTGAAACAGAAAATTTTTTGTAAAACATTTAATCATTAATACCACGACACCTAATTTGGTAGTTAATCCCCGCCTGAGTAAATTGGCGATTACTTTACTTTTACTAATCATTAATATTTTTACTAAAGTTAATTTTCCCGGAGAAACTATTTCAAAATTCAATTAAAGATCTGCCCATTCGACAAGAGACGTTTAAATAACAATGTAAAAGTTTAACGGGAAATAGTAATTACAGTAATAGTAACTAGAAATAGTTATCTGTGAAACTGGTAGAAAAACATTTCCGCTGAGGATGCACACACGTTTCTTTCCACTGTTAAAAAAAGAAGAAAAAAGCAGTCCCTACGAGACCGGAAATGATTTAGTACTAAATATTAAGAAACCAAATTATTCGACTTGTAAGTATATTATTAGCTTTCACAAATAGTAAATGTTGGATAGGTTAACTTAATTTCTTTAAAATGGAAATTTATAAAATAAAATGTATTTTTGATTGAAATCAAAAAATGAATTGAACTGATCAAATAAATGTGAAATTTAACTTGATAACCTAATTAAATTAGCTCTTTATTAGTTTAGTTCTTTGTTATTATTGTATTAATCATTCTAATATAATTTTTTAAAACTTTTTTCTGACGAATAATACGTATTTTCTCAATATGTCCGTTCCACTTAAAAAATCTACATTGAATCTTTGGACTAATCGCTTTATCGAAGCAAAAAAAAAACTTTTTATCAAAATAAAATATTAATTAATAAATAACTAATTAGTGTTGCAAGATGAAAGAAATAATTTATTATATTTATATGGCATAATAACTTATTGGGCCATGTTAAGTTACCTACCTAGCTGTTTATTCACTTTGAACCAAAGAATTATAAAATAATAATAACAAAATTATAATTATTATTAAAATAGTAAGAGTTGTTGGTTAAGGCATGTAAGTAAGAAAACAAGATATAGAAATGATTAAAGACGCCCTAAATGAGCCACAATAACTAGAGAAGAGGAAACAAAGATTTGTTTAACACGGACTGCTTTACAGCTTCGATTGCTCAAGATGTAAATTTGAACCATCTTTCCATTCAGGGCTCGATCCCATTGAGGGTTCCTTACTTGCTTCTCAAAATGGGGAAAAAGTGGGGTGCTACAGTTTATAGCAGAACGAACGCAAGAAAAACAGCAATTGCAATAATCGTGGATGTTAATTTTTAGTTTTAGTTTTTTAATGCGGTAAAATTTGAGGGTTATTTTCATTTTCATTAATGCACTAACTTACAGAACTCAGTCTACAGAATTAAATTTAAAAGAATTACGTTGGCTGTTTAAGATGAGATGCGAACTGCTCTATTAGAATCGTACCCCTTGGGTTGACAGGGAGGTAGAGTAGTGCTCCGTATGCAATTTAAAGACCAGAGAGGACATTGTTCATTTTTTGGCCATTTGTCCTATCTTGGCAGAATTTAGAGTGCGACACCTTGGTGTTTGTTCTTTAAATTTGCCTAATTTTAGAGAGCTTTTAAACTCTGCTAACTGTCTCAAGCTTATTAATCTTGCTCGCTCTGCCTGGTTGTAATAGATACCAATTAATTCAAGAGTTTAATTATTAGTTTATGAAGATGTTCATGTCCATTAATTTTATTTTTGTTTTAATTTTAATTTTTAATTTTCTCTTTATTTTTTCTATGAATGGTTATTAGTACTCTATGAAGGCAATTTTTCTTTACTGTATTTATAATATTGTAACGAAGTTGACCTGGGCATAGAAGAAAGGCCTAGATTGTTCTAGGGGTTGAGCGATCAAAGTCAGTAACAGGCCGCCACTGCATAAACAAAAGGGCGGTATCTACTTGTGGCAGAGAAGAAAGGCCTAGATTGTTCTAGGGGTTAAGCGACCAAAGTCGGTATCAGGCCACCACTGTGTAGACAAAAGGGCCGGTCTTTACCTGAACTAGAAAGGAAAGGGCTAGATTGTTCAAGGAGTTAGTGACCTGTGTAAAAGCCAGCTAAGAGAAAGGCCTCAGTTGGGGTGGTGGCATATGTGTTTTCCCAGCCAGTGATTGACAGGTAGGAGCGAGACAGAGAGTAGGAGGAGGGCGGCCCCAGCTGAGGTGGTGGCAGCATGTTTTCTCCAGCCAATGAACGTCAGGAGGGCGTGGAAACTTATGCTCAGAGAGTTGGAGGAGGGCAGTCCCAGTTGGAGGGGCACACGCAGTTAAAAGGAGTTCTTAACGAGTTGTTAATCAGTTTTTAATCGAGTTCTAAGAGTTTAACAGTCTTGTAGTTGTACAGTCAGTGAGTTTTGGAGTTAGTCTTGGAGAGTCAGTGTTGAGACATAGTTTGAGAGAGTCAGTGTTGTGGAGTGCTTCAGTGGTAGCTAGTTGGGCAATTAGTCAGTTGATGAGTAGAGCTGTGTTAGTGCAGCTAAGACTAGTGCAATTCGGTGCATTGCGGACCAGGGGTCAGTCGGGGAACAGTTTTGTGGCGTTACGTAGTGAGTAAGTAACAGTAAACTGTTGTGACTGTTGTAAATGGTGACTGTAATGAATAGCGTTAGTTGCTAGTAAATGTTAATGTGAGTAAAGGTAATGTGATAATAAATCAGGTTATTACTTACAAATTTAGCGAGTTTTATTATTTATCAAACCCACATATTATTAAAATAACTAGTGGCAGGCACTAGTTGTGTAAGTAAAGTTCTTTCTTAGTAAAAGGACAAGAAAAACTTTACAATATTATATTGTTCTTTTTTCTTTAATAATGATTGTTTTTTTTCATACAATTCTCATTTCTATTAAGTCACTTTTTGTTTTATTTTTACTTAATTATAAAAAAAAGGCACCTAACTTCCAGCTGACGGATTACCAAGCCGGATACGCTTTTGTTTTGTTTTCAATTCTAAAGTTTGTAATTATTTTCAATAAAGTGTCTTATTATTATTATTAACTTTGTCAGAGAAAAAGTTTCTAATTCTAAGTGATAGCTTGAGTGCACTGCATAGATTAACAAACTCGCACGGACTTTGTAAGATGAATCATATTATTGCGGAAATAGTAGAGCGTATAGCACTTCTTAAATGTTCACTTTCTTTGGGTAAGAGGACACAGCGGTGTTAAATGGAATGAAGTAGTGGATACACTCGCTAAAGATGCCACTGAAAATGGAGGATTTGAAGAGTACAAAGTTCCAATGTCGGATTTAAGAGGGAGAATAACCAAGACCGCATTACAAATGTGGCAAACAGACTACAGTACGAAGGGTCAATTTTACAAGAGTATGGTGAACCAACTGCCTAAAAGACCTTGGTTTAAAGGTACAGGCATGAACAAAAAGATTGGTTACTACAATTAGCAGATTGAGAGCGAACCATGCAGTCTGCGGGTCGTACCTACATCGAATCGGCTAACGAGCTACTCCGTTGTGCGAAAAGTGTAAGGAGGAAGAAGATCTTAACATGTGGTCATGGAATACCCACTTTATATAAGAAAGAAAGAGATGAGCTGTTCATCTCGCTGTACAAAAATTTGAGTGCGCCATTTAGATACGAAGACATCATCTTTTCTGGTAATGTCTATGTCCTGAAACCTGTTGAAGATTTGATTAACAAATATACTTGTGGATAGGAAGTTACATAGTTGAGATCAAATATCCTAGGAAGGAATAAGCTTTGAAGTTGGCTGTAAGGTGAAAAGCCAATGCCAAAAAAAAAAAAAAAAAAATTAACTTACAGAGCTAGGGACTTACAAGGGAAGGGCAAAGTAAGTCTTCTTTATTTTTGTTCTTTTTTTTTACTGATGATCTAGGTCGTAAATAAGTCGAAATATATTCGGTCTTTTGAATTAATAAGACTTGGAGATTTTTTTTTAAGAAGAATACCTAAAAATGGCTTGAACGAAGCAGCTGCTGTTTCTAAATCCTTGAATCCATCTTAATGAAAATTGAACCGGCATTGCTAAATGAAATTGCGTCAAAGGGAGGCTGCTACCCTTTGAACTAAGGTCACGGAGAAACTACAAGCAGTGTGACGCGCCACCAACATTACCAGGGCTAAAATTACCATCACCACGAACCATTGTAAGCGAATCTATAATGACATAAATCAATCTAGCGTTACGAAACCGTGAGGATATTTTTATTAGAGTGATTTGGCTGTCAACGTAATGCATACTACTCACACGTACATTATCGCAAACAAATTAAAACAGGGACGGAACAAATCAAACTCGTTCTCACAAACCATGAAGGATTGTTTACATTTTTTCTCAATAATTATTAAAAAGAACCTAGAAACCTTTAATGAACTTAACGATAAATTTTAATTTGGTTAATGTTATGTTAGAGTTAATAATGTATAAGAGAGGGCAAAAAAGACCAGCACGGATGGCTGCTTCGGCGCCAACTCCACTTAGAGTAAAACGATTGATGAATCGGATTGACAAGCGTGACTCCGAGTCTAAGAATCGCACGCCACGTGCACACTTTCCCTGTTGGTAGTTTTACTTTTTCCCCAAGAAGTTATTACTTAAAGATTTTTTGTTAATTCAATTTGACATGTTACTATATTAATTTGGATAGCATTATTGTGTCTTAACGTACGTGTTCATGGATTTTTATTTTTTTTTAAGCGCTCACATTTTTACAGGTTTCCAAGTTGGATAATTCACCGTTTAATTTAAATTTAGTATTAATAAATACAATTTTAAATTTTAAAATAATAAGTTAACGATATCTTTTAAATAACACACGAAATATTAAACAACTCTGTTCTGTAACCTAAGACAACTTCTAACTTAGAAATGCAAAGCATCTCAATGCTGTGAATAATTTCATGCATGAATGATGAATATTTTTGCTGGTAACACTCTTCATAAAATTAAATCAATTGAAGAAAACTAATAGATAACTTACTTAAAACTTACTAATATGAAAGTAGCAACTACACAACAGATAGATTGCTCGTGGGCAATTGATGGCAGTTCTGTAAACGATTTATGATGAATTCAATAAATACTTTTTGTCTCGATTACAGTTGGCCTCCTAAATTATAGAATCGATTAAAAATAATAATGTTGAACTTGAAGGAAGTGTTCACTTTCTTTTCGAAAAGCCACTACTAAGGCGTAGGCAAATCCTGGACTCGGTGAATGTAAACATAAATGCACACTTGTGCAATAAATATCCATTGCCTCACAGATATTTATAACACACATTTATCGCCATCGTCCCATTTTCCTCAGTCAGTTGACCAAGACATTTTGAACAGTTGACTCATTGTAAAATTCCCTGTTAGATCGCCGATCCTTTTTGCCATTGTTCCTGTACCATTAGGTAGCTAAGAATAAGCACAGTGTAAGAAGGGATATTGAAAAATTAACTGTAATGATAGCCCATGACAACCTAGACTTAAACTCACAGCTTTCTTTTGGTGATTTCTTAATTAAAGGAAACAGCTCATTAGTAGCTGCAAGGTTTGTCAAGGGACAGCCTAGAATTTATGCCCCTTGGCAAGTCTTGTCGCATGTATACAGAGTTAGATAATGAAGTTGAGGGCCGATAAATTTTTACCTAGGAGGTCTAAATTTAGTGAAAACATCTGGCGTAATGAAGTAGCTGTTCTCTGCGGTATTTCGGATGGATTTTTTAGTTTGAGGGCGTTTTTACTTTATGAATGAGACAGTGAATTTATTTTTGCTTTTTATGTGTTTTTTTGGTGTGGAAAATAAACATACTGACTGCAAGAAAATTAAATAAATAATTAGTTAAAAATACCAAACCTTAAACCACGTGCAGAGTTATGGTGTCTGAATTAAGTGATTAAGTCGCAGGAATACTCTGTCTGGAGGCTGGCAATACTTTGGATTTTGCTAAATTTACTTAATTCGCTAACTGGAGACCAGAAACTGCGTTCTCTGTGATCTGTAGATAAAAAAATGGTGAAGCAAAGTTTATTGCTGTGTGCCGCTGGTTAGAGGTTCTCAAATCCATGAATTTTCGGCTTGACTGAGTGATTTTAGAGGATCTATGGAGTAACATAGATGGAAGAGTTAGATTAAAGCTCCAGAGCTGGCAGCGCAGCCATCATGAACGTACTATTTGAAGCTTTTATCAGTAATAAACCAGTAGGGAGTTAGATTGCTCGGATATTCTATGGTAATAATAAAACAATTAAGAGAGTAAGGAGGAATCAGCTCAGTACTGGAATCCCATGCTGAGATTCGCTGAATCCTGCAACCGGCTTCCAGATTTTCTCTTTCTAGGACCTTCTTAAAGCTGTCCAGTGTTGTCTGTACCCTGAGGAAGTTGGCCGGAAGACAGAAATGGTCAGGAAGAATTCGCATAATGAAATGGAGCGGAATAAATCTTTCTTGTAGCTTTTAGTTATTGCATTAACATTGGATTTTGAGCTTTTTTAGTTGATGATCACGTAGTGGCAGGATTGAGAAGTATTAAATAATGCTACCTCTTTTTATGATACCCATAGATATTGGTAGATCATACCAATCTACCCGTCCTCTCTTCTTCATTCTTTAAAAGAGCAGAATATGTAATTTAGAGTGGCACAGTATTGTAATAACAAGCAAAAAAGTGAGTCGATTTGGAATTATATGCCAGAAAATGAAATCTTTTGAGAAATAGAAATACAATAATTGTTACTTATTGACATAGCATCTATTCCCAGAAGATTATACGCTAATATTAATTAAGTTTAATAATTATTTACTCAGAATGTCGACCGAACATATTGCCAGGCTCTTTTTCGAATCGTGAGTAAAAGCCTCACAAAACCACACATAGGAACATAATCAATTCCAAATTAGTGTAGAATGCCACGCTTGGCATTACAATTTTTTTTTTCTCAATAAATCACAGAATAAACGCGAATTGAATCGATTAAAATTAATATAAATAAGCCCCTTTTTCACTGGTGAAAAGGGTTCCTATATTCTTCGAATACTACTAAAGTGAATTATTTATTTTCGTTGAACCATTTTGTGCCCAAACTGAAAGGTAGGTTGGAGGCTGCAAGGAGAGAGAGGGCTTGACTGAGGGAGAATTTGTTGACGTTATTTATTGGGTTGGTTTCGGCGTTTCTTTCCGCCTCTTGTTTAAGGTCAGTCTGCACAATGTGTAGAAACCTGCCATATAAATCTGGTATAGTAGTGCCATCTCTGTGTACTCGATTGTACCACACAAACTGAGTGACGAGTGAACTTCATACTAGAATTAGAGAATAAAAATAATTATTATTTAGGGTTAGAGGAATTAATCTATAATATAAATGGCATTCGACTGCGAGTATTAATTTCATCAGGATCTAGGTAGCAATGTATCTATTTTTACTTGAGATTCCTTCAGTTCTGAACCTTTTCATACTTAGTTAATTTCTAAATTATCAAGTTGAATCCAGTATACTCGTATGCTTATTTTATGGACTTAATACTAACTATAGAATAAATATTATTCTGATGTATCAATTTTTGGTTTAATTTTAAGAACGAGGCTTTCGGCTCAGGATCCAGACTATTCTCAAGTTGACACTAAATGAAAATATTGAAGTTTGCAGCACACAATGTTTTTTGGTAAGACAACACTTTAGACAGCCTAATTTTCAAACAATATTAATTAATTTAAATCTATGATCTAAGATTTTTCCCCTTTTGTTAATAATTAAAATCAATTTGCGATGTGTTTTTCATCGAGTGTTGAGAGAGTGCTGTGGTGTATTTTTTCGTTTTTAGGTCTATTTGTTGTGTGTTCAGTTTATAATGTAAACAATTTTGTTGTAAATTCTTAGGTGTTTTTCTTTTTGATAAACGAAAAATTTCTGTTTCGTTACCCTAACAATGGTCTAGAGGTTTTTGCTTAAACATTCTTTCTAACTACAAATTGTAAAACGTATTTAATTAATAGATATAGTCTTAGAAGTGTACAAGACATCGAAATGACACTTTAAATGTAAAAAAAAAAAAAAAAAATCTCAGAAAAATGATAATCTCATGTACCTCTTCTAAAGTGTGGAATTAACTTCAAAATTCAAAATTCAGCAACAACTTTATCCCTCTTTTATGATATTTAAGAAACAGGCCGTTATTATCTTTTAAAACCACATCTTTTTTTTTTGTTTTTATGCCAATTTAAGAAGATTCTACTAAGAATTAGTTTATTAAATTTAAACTTCAATAAGTTGCGCCTGCTTAGGAACTGCAATAAAACCTGTAATACTTCAAGTAAGTGCTGGTTAGTAGAAGTAGTTATTAAGGGGATACTTTAAAAACATTTCACTGTACTTAGCTATCTTTATTATACTGTACTACCCACTATAACAAAATAATAATAATAATAATAAAATTAGTAATAATTTCCTTAACATCTACGAAGATAGCAACAAAACCACTTCTGAAAACTTATTGTTGACAACGTTTTTGCTCTAAACCTATCAAATCTGCTATGTTGCAAAAAATTATTTTTAACGAAAGTTCAAAGTATGATATTTTGTTATTTTATTATGTATTTTCGAGTTCTTGGACGATCAACCCTTATACAACTGTCTTACCGAACACTTTTAATGTACATAATTGTATTGTAAAAATCACTTATTCATATTTGTGCGTTCTGGTGAATTTCTGGTGTATCAAAATTGAAAATCTTTTCCATCGTAATACTTCCATTCAGGACTGGTAAGAGTACGCAGACATACTGCTTTTGTACATAGTACTTTTGTTATGAATGGAGCGCTAGTGTCATAACTTCATTAAATTTTTTCTTTTTAATTACAGATTATGCAGTTCTAAATAGAACTTTTGTCCTAGTAATTCACTCGACAGTGGCATTGTAAGTCAGTAATTGATTCATTACAAATTACTTCCTTAATGGATTAATCATTAAGATAATTAAGTAACTGTACACAGCTAACGATAATTGTCGGGGTATTAAATTGCATTGACCATTCCAACTGCACTACATTCTACACGGTTATGAGAACATGCTTTTTATACTCGGTGATCGCAACAGAACTCTCCGAAATTACTTGAAATGAAATTACTTTTATATTTCACGTTCATTCGCTCCTTTCTCCTTTTAGTACCGATGAAGGACTAGGAGCCAAATAGTTAACTGAACAGGAATTTAGATTTAATTAGGAAAGTTGAAGGACTAAATAGAATAGAGCATAAATTTACTGACTAAGAGTTTAATGGCTGGCATTAACACTAACTTAGCAACGAGCCTAAATTTCAATAACTAACTAGGATAACTAAAATATAAACCCAACTAGGGGACAAGTAGAGGAACTTGTCGCTAAGAAAGTGTAAGAATGAATCTTCAGAATGTGAATGCAAGTCAATGAATCAGCGTTCGATTGAGAAAGTGTTGAATGCGAATGTGTGCAGCACTGGTCTGAAGTCCTGATGCTTTGATGCTTTAATAATTAAATAAATATTAAATAATTGCAACTTCCTGCGATGTATTTTTTTTGAATTGCGGTACATACTACTCTCGGTAAAATGGTTTTGTTCTACGCATCCTTTAAACCTTGCAAAGCCACTTCTTTCATCTTTGGAATTTTATCATTTGATGGCACAGTTTAGCTTATTGGCAATTTTCTACAAATGCTCACGAAGTGAGTTTATCATTCGAAGAGGTAGAGGCCCTAGCGGACTTCTTTTTTGGTATAAAAAATTCCTAAAAACCCAATTGGAAAATCAGCCCTGAGATGATGAATGGATATTCGATGAAGGTCAGAAATAGAAAAAAATACGCATCCTTCTGCGGATAAAATCAGCGGTATGAGGACATTGGGGCTCAATAAAAGACATTAGCTTAAATATTAACTTAATGTTGTGAAACTTAATTAAATAAAATTTATGAAACTAAATAATTTAGTTGATAAATTTGCAATCTTTCATTGCAGGACGAAGAATAAAAGAGAATGAATTGGAGTTGGAGGTCGGAGGTAGAGTTTGCGAACTGTTTGGGCTGTTATCAGTCGCGTCCCGAAGAGGGCTTATTTAAAAGTAAAAGTTAGTAAGAATGGAGTTGAGTGCAGCCAAGTATGAAGCTTGATAAACTGCGTCACATCTCCGCCCCGTCCTGCCCATGTGTTCTGCACACTCGGGATGTCCTCTGCTGCTACTTATGCCGCCAATGGGCACTCCTCCAACTCTTAATGACAAAATGAAAAAGCTAATTCTGTCTCTTGAAGTAAACTAGGCAACAGTCCTAATATTGTTCTCCATATTTTGGAAAAAGTATTCCTATATCATAATTAGAATTTTTCCACTAAGGTATCAAAAGATAATTATTGTAGAAGATTAGTACAATTCAACATTAGTTTCTTTTAAATATAATTTTGGAAGTAAATGATTAACTTTTCTTCTTTGCAGATCTTCCATAGTCACTGCTGCATAATTTCGGCTAGATGAAACAGCAGTCAATTCTCTCTCCCATCTAATCGGACCTGCTATTTAGCCTTTCATAATTAGTTATAATATTCTATGCGAAGAGTCGTAACTTAATAGATAACCTAAATATGAAAATTTATACGCAATAGGTATTTATTCTTTTTCAACTTAATCTCTAATCGTTCCTTACTTGCCCTTTCGCTAGATTGGCCAGTTATCCCTTGAGGAGTACCGAGAGCTAATGCTAACATTTTCACTGATTGACGTAGGCAATTCTTGACCAATTGTTTTTGAATACTTGGACTTTCAAACAAGAATTCTGGAGTTTAGATCTGTTTAATTATTTGAACTTTGACAAATAACTCATGAAACCTTTAAAAACGTAAGTCTTCAATGTAGTCAACTGGTTGGTTGGGCCATCACTGGCCTCCCAAGGGCTCTCTGTGATTGCCCATTCCTCTGTGTTTTGTGCCAAAGAACAGATCCAGAAAGGGAACAGATTAGTTAAGAGGTTAGAGCTCTCAATTCCCACGCAATGTCCTGGATTCAAATCCATTATTCGCCCCTTGACTCCAGCTCCTGAGCTAATTACTTCCCTTTCAAGGACTGTTTCCAACAACACACATGAACAGGAAGACTCAAGTTCGAGAAGACCTCAAGTGACAAGAGATAACTGGTCTTCATCTCCAGTTGATTACATTAAAGACTCTTACAAGGTTTTCTTGAATGTTGGTCAAGTACTCTTCCTCACCTTAAAGTGTGACAAGGAGCATCAGCTCACTGTCCGATGGACAGCGTTGTCTGTTTTGAAAGAATACTGGTAGTAAAAATAAAAAATAGAAAATATGTAGGTTTAGAAATGATACTTTTTAATTTTATATTATGTCACAATCTCAATGGTTGAATTTGCCAACTACATATTTAACTATTATATTTTCTAGATTGAAAATATTCTTTCGATTCTAGAAGTTTTTACGAATCTCTTTGAACAAATCTCTGACATTAAGGAGGAATCTATCCTTGGTGCACTGTCCGTTAAAGGTTTTTTTTTTTAAATCGGTGCAAAGTGTACCGAAAGTGAATGAAACAATCAGATACAATAATTAAGTCTCTATCCAGTCTCTTAGCATAATTCTTGTTGGATCGTTCTTTTTCTCACTCTTCTCAAGAAAATTGAATTATTCACAAATATTAACCGCACAATTTTCTTAACTAAGTTCTTAGTAAAATATTAATGGCCATAGACTTGGAATAAATGTCACGCAATGAATAGTGGCAAACAAAATACCTGCGTTTCAACATATGTGAAAAAATTGAAAAAGACAATTAGGTTCTTAATATTACATTTTTTTTTTCCTAACCCCAGCACTATGTTGGTTAATATATCATTTATTTGAATAAATTTAAAAAGAGAAATAATATGGCGTCAGTTTATCCCCTACATTGGTGAAGGTAATGAGTAGAAATAAGCATGAGGGACTGAGTAGAAGCAGCCATTACCCCAGTACATGTGCCGCTAGTAAACGTTTCCGAGGAGATGCCACCTGTAAATAATTCAAAAGGATTGCCACGACCACCCGTCGCCATAAAATCCCACCCAAAGGTTGGGACATAGGATTACCAGCCATACCTTGCCGTTCCCACATACATTTCTCACCAACTTTCAACTCAACGATCTATAACAAGCGAGAATCAAAATAGAAGCAACATGAACTCTAATCATTTATGACACCACTTTTTCAATTCTTAATAAAAAAAAGGCTGACTATTAAATAATCACTCATTAAAATATTAATTTACTTTCTAACTAAACGACTAAAAATATTGAAATAAATACAATCATCCTCAGTATAAGAGGTGTTTCAAACCATCAATACATCCGCCTCTGTAGCTTAGCGGTTACAGGCGATACCTGAATAGCGAATATGTATTGTGATATTGGGATCGATTCCCGATCTAGGACTTTGGATTTTATTCAGTAGTTAATAAAAAGAGTTTATAGTAAAGTATACTTGATAATCGACTGCATCCACGACACCTAATTTGGAAGTTGGGCGCAAAGTTCGCCTAAAAAAAATAGGCATTACTTTACTTCATACTCAACATTATTCGATTTCAAACACCAACTTTGTAGTTGCGCTTTCATTGCACTTAGAATGAAGATGAACTCTCCTCTTTGCGTAGATTGCAATGAGGAGGAGGATTTCAAACAATATAATTAATGATATGTCCACGTTATGTAGTAGAAAGAAAACGAATGTTTGACGACTTATACAGGTGTCGTATAGCACCATTTCGCTACGAAGACATAATATTCCCCACCAACATCTATGTGCTTAAATCTGTAGCAGAGTTAGCAAAGAAATATGGATGTATTTAAAAGTTATAGCCGATTAGAATGAATGGAAGAAAATGATTAGAGAAGGATTACGTGATTTTAATTTAGGTTAAGCTATAAGGATGGCAGGAAAAAAAAGTCATTGCCTATTTTTTCAGGCGGGCTTTACGTCCAACTAAGCGATTAGGTATCGTGGCCGGAGGCGACTAGCAAACATACTTTACTGTAAATTTCTTTTATTAAACTTCAAATAAAATTCAAGGCCCAAGACCGGAAATCGAACCCAGTACCACAATACATACTAGCTTCACAGGTCTCAGGATGGCAGGAATATGGAGTACTGATCCATCCATTAGTTGTAAGTTTGTATATAAATAAGAGTGAAGCGAATGTATTTATAAGTAAGAATGGAGAGTGAGTGATATTCTAGAGATATGCATCTAGACGATGCTGGCTGTATGGCGAAAGCCAATGCCAAAAAAAAAAAAAAAAAAAAACATGTAAAGTTCGTAACGTTTCTAGTATAAGATAAAAATGAGTAAAATCAAATCACGAGACCGTGCTGTTGACTTTGTATGTCCTTACTACTTGTTTCAGTTTATCAAAGTCATCAAACCATGATTTCCTCACGAGTCTGCGTTTTGCTTCTGCCGGCTGCTACTTACACCATTACGATACTCAACATTCTGGCATTTTGGTCCCTTGTGCATCAACTTTCTAGTATCCATTTCTTCTTGCTTTGACTGTAACCATTCTCTTACTTGTCTCCACGTATGTATATCTCCGTTAAAAATCTATTGCACTTTAATAGACGTATGGAGAATACTAGTAAGTAAGTAAATAAGTAATTGCCTATTTTTTCAAGCGGGGCTTAACGTCCAACTACCAAATTAGGTGTCGTGGACGGAGGCGACTAGCAAACATACTTTACTGTAAATTTCATTTATTAACCATTAAATAACACCAAGGCCTAAGACCGGGAATCGAACCCAGTGAACCCAGAACAATACATATTAGCTTCGCAGGTCTCGCCTCTAACCAATTGGCTACCAAATATTCCAAAGTTCTTAATACTAGAGCCTGCATAGCTTGTAGAATAAATTATTTGAAATGATTTTTGAAAAGAAATAAGCGTTATCACTAGTTAATAGCAAAAGAAAAAGTCTCTACGTTTTCCCCAATATTGTGAGATAACACTAAGTGATAATAGTGGAGAAAGACGACTAGTTTTATTCACTAACACAACTACTTCCACTCTTATAGATAAGGCACAATAAATTAGCTATCCCATTTTGAGATAGAAGAAAACCAGACCGCTAGTTAATGTGTTGGGCTCTTATTAGTCGAAAGTATTGTGTCAAGTTGATAACACACCACCTCCTGGAGCTCAGAATGAAGTAAAAAAGACTAGCTCTAGCGTGCTAACCTTTCTTTCAGGTGTTTCAGGTGAGGGCCGCCAATAAAAGAGGAGGGTGAAACGGCTATTATCTCCAGAGTAATTAATTAGACGAGATTTGGTGGTTTATTTCTCACTATTACTATCTTTGAATTGAAACTGTGGCCCACTCCTTATCCTGCATCAGAGTTACAACTCTCACCATCTCCAGGTACTGCTCATATCTGAGATCTCCTGCTTTCTTTTATTTTGCTGATCTTTATTAGGTGAATGTAAGTTCTGAGCTGCTCAAGAATTCTTCCCTTAATTAAAGTAGGGGTTCTAAAATAAAATACATGACCGCAAATCTAAGATGAATTGTCAGATGTTCACTGTTCGATTCTCGATTAAGGTACTGGCTTTTGTCTGATTTAGTAATATGTAGGAATTTCTGTGTTTGTTATCCGACTCCACCAACGACACTCAGTAATTTTTCAGCTCCAAATTATCAAATTTCCAGCTGCAACTCTGTAAACTACACCTTTACCCTAAAATCTGGGTTAACAAAATGTTTTTAATGAAATGGATGCTTTTTCCTCCACAGAAACAAATATCCTACCAACACTATAAAAAATTGGTAAAATAACCAATCATTTTCAGATAATACTGATTACACACACTTTTCAGACTGACACATACGCACAATGATCTATTCATAAAAATTGCTTTTTAGGACTTTAGGAACTTCAGACGGATATTTGCGCAATAAAATTTGCTTTACTTGTATTGGCTGCTTAGTTAGAGCAGAACATGAAAAGAGGCCAAACAAATGCCGTAAATTGAGTTTTCCATTGATTCTCATACTCGCATTAACCAATTACAGAAGCTATAATTTTGCTCAATTTGTGCAAGCATTGTGGAATCGTTTGTAAAGATCAAAATGGTATTTTATGTTGGCAATTATGGACAATTTCATCAACTTGCTTATTCATTGGACACTTGAATAGAATATTCCTTTGATATGAGCAGCTTTGTTTAGTGTGTGTTTGCAGCGCTGAGTATACACTACAGAGCACATGGTAATTACAAGATAAACAAGATGAGTTGTCATCTATACCATCCATGGATGGAAGCGCAACAATGATTTATGTGATTGGATAAGATTGATGTTTCAGTGTTTATCTTTTTGTTTTGACCACTGTGGTCAGATCAGGTTTCAGTTAGAAGGGCAACCGGTTCTAGGTGAGCTGATTGAATTGAGCGTCCCTTCAAAGTTATTTATTTATTTATTTGTTTTTGAGATTGATTGTAACGGAAAGCCGTGTCAATCTGACCCTTCCATTACACCCTGCAGTCCTCCGCTATGCGAT
Organism: Rhodnius prolixus; assembly: GCF_049639745.1. Classification (NCBI taxonomy): domain Eukaryota; kingdom Metazoa; phylum Arthropoda; class Insecta; order Hemiptera; family Reduviidae; genus Rhodnius; species Rhodnius prolixus. Next base: position 29,130,775 of record NW_027411581.1, on the reverse strand, counting down.
AAAAACCCAACTTAGAACAAGCTGCTCTTCTCTTCAGTACAGACTGAATAAAGAGCAAAAAATAGAAATAAAAAAAGGTAATCCATTTATCAGCGGATATAGAGGAGAGGAGTTGGACCCTCCTTTTTTTGGTGAGCGGTTCAAGGAAGATCTGGCGCTTACATCGTCAGCGGTTTAACCTCAGGGCTCTCTCTTCCAGCTGCTTTTGCGAGTAATGTTCTATAGTATTCGTACAATATTATCTTCTAGGGATATCTTTAATTTAAATTACAACTTCATGCTGCGTAGAAAACGGTAACAACAGTCTTTGATAAATAAAAATATGATTTCTTATCTCCAGCCAAATTCTCTCTTCTACTGAAAGGAAGTAAAACGATATGGTCTAATTAAAGAACGTAATTATAATCGTTTGGTTCAAAGAACCTACGGAAATTCAAGCTCTATAATTCATTCGACTAAAACTAGTATAACCAGAATGTTGTCATCCTCTCCGATAGCCAGGCGTTAAACAATAGGGTTACAAGGTCGAAGACAGACTGGGAATGTCTCAGCAAATTCAATGTAGGCAGAGGTAATTCACCTAACCTATTGTCGGAGCCAGGACTTGTTGGCGGAGAAGAATATGTGATGGCCAACGCCCTAGGAAAGACCCAAAAACCTCTTTTTCGGGGCCTGAACTTTTTTGTGGGGAAGGCAATAGTTTTTCTACGTAGAGAGAAGAAGCGGGAGGAGAAGTTCTACAGGAGATTGATGTTCTAAGGTGAATTCCACCAATTGAAAAGGGTTTCCACCCGACAATTGTCGATTCAGAATGTGCCTGAAGAAGCTGGATCTCTGGAATTGAGATGGCACCTGCAGATTCTGTAGAAGAAAACATCTATACCTTCCTAATTGGCTTCGATATCGTTAACCAAGAAAAATTCAGTTCTGGCAACTTACTAGCTGGTACAGGATGATATACACTCCCTGGAAATCATTCTGACCTGGAATTTCTTGGTTCCCTGGAGCAGGAGAGGGTGCTGTAGGGATCCTGCTGGTACCTGTAGAAGTGGAGCTTAGTTGAACCTAGTGGTCGCACTGTCTAAACAAACAATTAATATGTACTAATTTTTTTCTGATGGCGAGTTATCTTTTTTCGATGAATGGAGATTGAGTGATCTAAACAAATCATTAAAAAATTGGAGAGAATTTCCAAAGATTTACCTAATCTATTTTATTTAAGATTTTTTGTTCCTAGCAATGCTCTAAAAGCAATAGTTCAGACCACTAAAACTTAAATTGTTTTGTTTCAATATCTCCAAAAAGGAAGGAACACCATTTCACTGAATGGTGATTTAGTTCTGCAATTGTTTCTCGTCAGATTCTCTTTTCTTAAAAAAACTATTTTAAATAAAACTATTTCCCTTTTTTTAATAAACCAAAGAATCAGTGGGAGGATTTATTGTGGCCCTGGAAGATTTTTCCGTGACCTAACTTTGATAACTTCTTTATTTAGTATGAAATTTGTCTTTACTTGTCTAGACGGCTTAGAATATTTTTCCATAAAATAATTACAAGGTAACTAAACAAATTTAAAATTTAAAATAATTCCTTCGATTTAATCCGTCTTAGCGAGCAGTTTTATTGTGTCGCTGACCGGTTTTGGACTTCCATCAACCATAAGAGGTAGATTAATCAGTTTGGTGTAGAGATTTCGACTTAAATTATCTTTATCTCAACTAGCTTAATGGTTAGATACAAGATTGATTAAGTAATCTCATATAATTGATTGAAGTCCAAATCCGGATAAGGATGCTTTAAACGTGCGTGCTTCAACGGATAAAATCAGCAATAACTAAACAAATCACCTAATTATTGTTTTATGGGGATCTAATGCTAGTACTAGACCGTATGGAAGTTGTGATTTTATATAAATTTGAAGAGTAATGTGTAAAAATTGGTACAGATCAAAGTGGCATCTTATCGTGACAATTTCGGATACCCTCAAACTACTCATTCATTAAAAATAGTATTCCTTCATAAATAATTACCCTTCTTTGTTTAAATCACAATTAAAGAAAGTTTAATGATCAATCATTTTAGTGAATATTCTTAATGACTGTGATCAAGTGATTACTTTCTCCAGATAGATACTGCCAACAACACACTTTTTGAAAATTAAGAATGGAGCTCGATTTTCCCCTCCACTGGTTATGCAAAACTACTTTCCTTCTCACAAAGTGGCACAATGTGAAGTCTAGTAGGAACTAGACAACATCTTTGCCACTTTCTCCTATCACATAATTTCTTGGTAAATGAAGGAGGTGGATCAAGAGCACAATGTATCATTTCTTATTTCCGGCATAAATCTCTCAAATTGTTTCCATCATTTCCTGATCGAACGTGTTTCTATTATTTCCGTACAGACCGTGTTGTTGTGCACTGTACGTATTGTTTCTCTGGGCAGAGAGCTGTTAGAAGCTTGTAATGGCAGGCCGTCTGGATGTTGTTATCTCTAAAACACATTCTATATCCACCAAACTGTTAATAATATAAAACTAACATGCCCAGGACTACGTCTAATGAAAAGAGGCCCATTTATTAAATATGCTAATTAACTAAATTGAAATATCTATCACATACATAAATCACGTATAAGTACTTTCAAATCACGTAGTATTATTTATATTAAGAGTACTTAAGAATATGCGGGGCGCCCGCAACGTCCAACCATCAAGAAATCGATCTTTAGAAAACATTAGTAAGGTAGTGGTATTTTATAATAAACCTTACTAGGGTCTAAACCAGATGTCACAGCAGCTCTAAAACATGGCTCGCCATCCTTTGTGATTTAGCGAGCCACTTTTTAATTCTCTTATCAGTTGACCGATCTCTTAGAACCCCAATTCAACTAATAAAGTAGTTAATTAGACTCCCAGTTTGAATGTACAACAAAAATGATAAAGAAATACGCGTGCTAGAAGTAATTAAATGCGTTTAATTACTTCAACAACTTGTTTCGCTAATAAATGAAAATAATGAAGTATTTATTGATTATTGTGAAACGGTAAAGTCTTCTTTATTTCCTAATTTTCCAAAATATTTGGCCTACCCAAAGGAATTAATTCAAATATTCAAGTGGGGAATGAATTATTAGCTCAGTGGTAGATCCTCTGGATTTCCACGCGGAGATCGCAGGATCGAATCCAGCTGCCGGCTTTTTCTCTTCCAAGGTGCTTTTTACAGCTCACTGTCCGTTAATGGTCAGTGTTGTCCGTAATGAGAGAACACTGGCCAGAAGGCGGCAGTGTATTAAAAAAGCTCCGAGCCAATTATCTCAAATGAAGATGAGCCTTAAATTAAAAAATGAAAGTGCTATCAGTATGCGCAGCACCTGTTTTTTTGAGGCTAGGTAGAAGAGTCTCTACCGCTCCCTGTCTGAGCATGGAAATGCTGTTTGCAACGAGAGAACTCTGTCTGGAGGTCGGCAAAGCACTAAGAAGATTCTACAATGCCAGCAGGTAGTGGCCCATTTCTGAGTGTATAAATTACAAGCATATAATATAAGCTTTTTCTTTTAGAGCTCTACAAACTTTACTTTTTGGATTTAAAAAGTTATTTGGCCTAGTATCCTACCTAGATAGAATAACTACGCTGCGCAACTGGTTGTAAATAATTATTAAAAAGAAAAAAAAATACAAATTATAGTTCTACAAAATGACAAATTACAAAAATAGACCCTAGTATTAGAATCATATCACAAAATTTCTGAGTTTACTTAACCATAGCAACAGGTCTTTTAAGACAAGTTCGTGGTGGAAAGAAAGAGAAAAGGAGGGAATTAACTGTGCATGTGTGTGTTAGAGAGAGAGAGGAACTTATCCTTTAGCTGCTGTAAGGTTGTAAATATCACTAATGGAGCCGTGGGAAGGAGCCGGCTTGGGGGCCTTTCGGAAACACTTTAGTGGTCCTTAGCTCAGCCTATCTGAGGACTGGCTGGCGAACACGCATCCACCTAGTCACATCCGGAGACATATTTATGTCTGAACTTCACCACATTCTCTCATACATAAAGTATTCTGGAAATTATCTACACTCAGGTCGTTGAACGAAATAGAACTTCTTAAACAGATAATACTTTTTCTTTTCTTCATTAATTTGGTTTTTAGAACAAATTTGTTGTTATTATTTTATAAAGAGATTAAAAATTGTTCGTTCGTTGTTTAACATTATTATTATTTTTGTAAGTTTAATCGTACGTAAATGTGCCTAAATTATAACACTACCAACATATTCTTCTACAAAATCAATTAAATCTTTACAAATTTTATTAGTTATAATAATTGTTACATTATTACAAAAGAAAGTGGATTGGCTATTCACATATTCACACAACTTAAGGAAAAACTATTTAAATTCATCATTACGAATAATGAATAATGTAGCAGATTCTTTAAGTATATCAGGGCATATTGTTTTTTAAAACAATGCCTTGCAACAAAAACATACTCGTAAATCGGCCTAATAAGGGGTAGATTCCGAGTTTCTTTGTAAATAAAGCTAATGCTGATTTTTTTTTTTTTGAAATTGAAAGTTTATTTACAATTTAAAAACAGTTGCACAAATATATTTACTAAAAGAGGTTTCAGGGTGCAGTGTCTACATACTCTCCACAACTTTATTATTTACTCGTACATTGGTTAATAAGTCGAACTTAATACTAAGGCAAAAAAAACTTTAAAAAAACCTTACTATATACAGTTAATTAAAGCAAGATATGCTTAAACCTTTTATGCTTATATTTTTTGTAACTGAATGAACTTAAGTTGTAGTCTACAATGCCTCTTACAGGGGGGTAGAGACTGTGTGTACAAGAAGTTACAAATTTTTCCGTAGCCTTACTTCTACTGGATCATTTCTGCAGTTAGTGGTCGATTTGCAAATAATCTAACGCTGAATTAATATTTTTGTTTATTATTTTATTTATATAGATTTGTATTTATTTATTACCATCGAGTTACTTGGCTCACCATCATACTAAGGAAGTTCAAATTCAAAATTTGTTTTTGTGCAATTTTGCTACAAGAGCTTAAATAGTAAGTTCTCATTTTTACATGAACTATAAATCATACCAAATATTTAATTATCACATTGTAAATGTCACATGAAACTTTTGAGATATCAGTTCTGTAAGCTAAGAGAAAGATCTTCTGACATCACAATGATGCGACTTATTTCACGCGTTTTAGTAATGAACGTTTTTCAGGAAAATCTCCTTTTAAAATTAAATCAATGGCAAAAAATTAATTGATAAACTTATAATTGCAATGATAGCCACTAATAACATCAATGGACGACGAGCATGCTACGACGAATAGAATAAAATCAACGATATTACCTAGCAATGTAGACCTGACACCTTTACAGTAATGACATCAAGCTTGCTTACAACGCCAGTTATAGAAACCAATTGTAATTACCTATATTAAACCTCAATACACAAAATAAACAATTTGTAAAAAATAAATTCAAATATTTATATCTTAGAAATTTTATTTCTTCTTATAATTCTTAAGCTTTGATTATTATCTAATTTCAAAATACAATAACCTTCTTAGTTATATCCTGCAAGTAGCCTTTTCGACTAAGTTTAGAGTCAATCTTCTAAACGATTTTAGAAGTCCTGAAGAAAATGTTTAATCGATCAAGATGCCACTCATTTTACTCCTACTCGGTGTTTGAAAAGTACATCTCCCTCACTTGAACAATAAATATTATTTTTACAGCGAGATTAAAGGAGTTGTTGAATCGAGATAAGTACAAATAGGTTATTATTTATCAGCAAATATAGAACAATACATACAAATAGCGATTCGGCGATATTATTGGAATCCAGTGTTAAGTTGGCAAGTTGTTTGGTGGGTTGTTTCTATTGAAACGTATAGCTGGTAGTTAGCGTGTTGTCATCGCTACAAATCACTGATAGTAAGTTGTAAATGCTGGAGGGGAGAGCAATGTAGTGTAATGGCTTAGTGAAGTTGGGCGGTACCCTCTACAATGGCCCTCAACTATCGCTTTTCATCAACTAACCTCCAACTAAATCACCCTCCACAACCATCTTCAATGCTCAGATGCTGTGAGAAAATATTTAACGATTTTTTAGTTAAACAATAAGAAAAAAAAAATTATATCGTATAAATTACCATTTGCATCCATTTAGAGCGGCAGATCAATAATAAACTAAGTGAGAGCACTTAAAGTAGAAAATAAAAATAAATTATCACTCATCATAATTAAGTTGACTTTCCTAAAGGAGTTTGCAACTCCTTTTAATTACTCCTCATCTTGGTGCTTCTGGAGCGCTTTATAAATAAAAGCATTTTCATGCGAAGTAACAGTGCATTGGTCACAGGAGATGAATTCAGTGAACATAGTATTGTTTATCGCGACGAGTGTTGTCTTCAGTAGTTCTGAAGAAGTTCATGATGAAGCCAAAGTGATAACAGTTACTAAAGAAATCAAGGTACCATATCCAGTTACAGTTGAGAAAGAAGTACCAGTAGCCGTACCTGTTCGTATTGAACGCCCAGTACCAGTGCATATAGATAAACCATATCCAGTACCAATTGAAAAAGAAGTACCATATCCTGTTAAAATTTATGTTCCACAACCATATCCAGTGGAGAAAGAAGTTCGCGTACCAGTAGAAGTAGAAGTAGAACGTCCAGTACCTTACCATGTTACAAAACCAGTGCCATTTTATGTGGAGGAAAAAGTACCATATTTAGTAGAGAAGCGTGTACCATTTCCAGTTAAAGTACAAGTGGACGTGCCGAAACCCTACCATATTCCAGTTCAAGTTGAAAAAAAGGTTCCATTCTATATAAATAAACCTGTACCCTATGAGATTAAAGTTCCCTATGAGAAACCTTACCCAATTTTAGTTCCAAAACCATACCCTATTACTGTTGAAAAACTTTATCCGATTAAAATAGAGAAGAAAGTTCCAATCCCAATAAAAGTGCCGGAATTTATCAATATACCAGTTTCAGGCCATAATCGTGAAGAAGAGGAGCATCATCATGATGACCATCATTTTCAGGAGGAAGGAGATGATGCAGATTCTACATTTTACGATCGCCATTATCGTATTTGAACTATATTTGTTTGTATATTTGTTTGTTTGTATTATTACTAGCTAACAACTCTTGCGAATTACACTTACAGGTAAATCAGTGTAAGTGATTTACTTTTCGCTCCGTCTATCTCTAATAACTCCTGCTTTCATTACAAATCTCAAATTTCATATTTTTGTTTAATTTTTACCCTAAATAAATGCCAGTTTACGCAATTAATAATCGCCTTTTTACTTTTCAAAATCGTTATCCTCTCAAAATACATTGAAACCATCCTTATATCCTCATTTTTCCACTTCATCCTACGATGCTCTTTATTTATGATTCAGCCAGTCCTAAACTGCTGGATTTTGCCAGCCTGCAATGGGTAGAGCAAAACCAGAAAATTAATGAAATTGAATAACTTGGAATAATTATTTATGATTATTGTTATAACGATATAACGGATTTTCTATTGATGTGAGATCCTGGTTTCGAAATTAGAAAAAGAAAGTAATGTCCCTTTTTTTGGAGAAGATAACTACGAAGTTTATGCAGAAATAAAATATTCAATATCAAGGCGACACGACCATCTCAACATATGATGCCGATCTCCTAGGATGGTAGCTGCTTGCCAACGTAGCGATCTAACGGCTTCCATCAGTGGATGGTCGTCGTTCTCTCCACTCACGCCTTGGCGCACATGCATGTGCGCGTGAATGTATGTAAGTGCATATACTTGCGTGCTATGTGCGCCATTTCCTTACCCTAATCTCTTTTGCTTATTGTAAGATTAATTACAGTTGCGAAATGAATAAACAAATAAAAAAGGCAAAATTTTTAGACTCAACCAATTTTTAGAATACCTATTTGAAAAAAGCAATTCCACTTTCCGTTTTGATTGCGAAATTGCAACTTTCTGATTAGCTACTCGCATGATGAGATCTCCTTTGATTCGAAGTTCTGCCAAATTTGGAAGCTTTCATGAATTTTTTTCTACGTTACAAAAACCTTATATATTCGAAATAAGTAAACCAAATTTTGTATTTGTTTAAACCCTTACTAAGCTCCAGTCACTTGAAATGCAATGTGGCAACAGAATGCGCCAAATATGAAGTCTGGAGAAGCTGCGAAAAATGTGATATATCATTACTGATACCTTAAATTATTGGCGAGCATCAACAACGAATTAAACAGCAATATACCAACATTTCAGTATATTTTACACTTTTATAAAGGCTTGAAAATGATATTTCTTTAAAACATTTTCAAGTTTTATGCAAAAATAAAAATGATAAATATGAATAACATTTTCCGTAAAACAAATGTAAGAAATATAAGTGCGAAATAGTTATTATATGTAATATAAACTTGCATTCAGTCTAAGAAAACCTCAAATGGAAATGGCTCTTTTTATTGATCAGATATTTAAGAATAAACTAACAAATGTCTTTATTTTCCTAGAAAAAAAAGTAAAAAAAATATAGCAATAATAACCAATCTAATTTGAAATCCAATACAGCCCGGTTTAATAATAAAACAAAACGAAAATCAATCCAAACAGAATTCAAGCTCTTTGCCTAATTAGCTTTTACTTTTTTCTTCTATAGATAGTACTGCAACTAGACAGAGAGCTGCGCTAGTGCATGCCAGCCTTGCAATTCTTAATTCAGATTTACTCTTGATGAATACTCTAGTAGGTCTCTCAGAAATATTTATTTATGAAAATGATGATTAAGAATGGCACTCGATTTGATAAAATACCGCAAATTTTGCAATTAATTTTCAGTTAGGGGTTGCGCAGCAGCCATGCAACCTTCGCACGAGCCGTTATTGGCCTCAGTAGACTGTTAAAAATTTGTCAAGTTTACGAAACTAAATAATAAATGAATAAGAGTTATGTACTCCACATTTTTATCAGAAATCTGCCAGTTACAATTTATTGTCCGATTTTTTTAACTAATTCCTGATACATGTTCTGTGAATGGTTGGCAAGTGACAGGAAAGGAATAAAAGAGTAGACTCATTTCTTCTAAATTCTCTGAAAACAATGGAACTTTACAAAGAATCTATGTATGAGTGTTGGTGGAATCAAAAACAAGAAAGAAAAGCCGAGTGCGCCAAGAATGCATGTCCAAAAGCCGCCTTCACATCACAGAACAATACTCATTTGTAGGTCGTATCTTTTGTTACTCCGAGCAGAATACCCAAGAGCAGAGAAAGCAGAAAAAGAAAAATAAAAGAAAGAATGGATCACAGGACAATTGTCACACCATCGTGTCTTCTCAAAGGGAAAAATTAGAAGACTATCTCTATTAGAAGGGTGGTGTTCGCCAAGGAGGGTGAAAACTATACTGTGAGTCATCTTCCATGCCCATGTCTGCAAAAGGGAATCCTTGTGTATTAGGACTTCTTTCTCTTCCTTCTTCACTGCTTCAAGAAAAGCACAAACATTTGATCCTTTGTCTTTTTTTATGCTATGAAAGACTTTTGCTTAAAGAGATGACAAATAAATCTTAATTAAATACAATTTTTTGTTTTGTTTAATTGTTTTCAAAACGATAACTTTTGCAATTGACTCACGAAGTAGTCTGGCTCCAAAAAGAAGTCTAGTAAAATAAAAAAGATTTATGCGATCTTAAAGATGAGAGTAATTCCCGGGTTTGAATCTGCTGGTCCTTAGTTTTTCACTTCCAAGGATTACCTTACAGGACAATATTCAGTGGTAGTCTGTACCAACTGAAACGTTTCAGGCCTCAGATGTTACCACGTCTTAAATTAAAAACTGCTTAAAAGAAAATTAAACTTCGAAATTTATCTTTTTATTATTATTACGTATTTGAGACGCGTCAACATCTGAGTTTATTGGCGCCTGGAGAAGGCCACCAGCCATGAGCTGAAGAGGCTCCTAGGAAAGAAAATCCAAAAGTAGCACGCCTGGATTTGAAATCATATCCTCCGTTTTAGTAGTTCTCCGCAATACCTACTCATGGAGCTTATCGCTCCCTAACTCTCTAAACTAAGCTACGTATATATTTTGAGTAAAATATTGTCAATATTTAAGATTCTCTCATAACGTTGGAAAATTACCAAGTTAAAGATATCAGCTGGAATGGTTTTTGAGAAATTCGCAGAAAACTAAAGAAAATAAATGAAAATTTAGGAAATCCAAACCCTACGTCCTACTTAGCAACGCATTTATTCGCTCAATTATTGGGTAAGTGATAGTTCCATTCATTGAACTAAAACTGCACATTAGAGCAGCGCCAATCTACACCCGCTATCCTTTGCCAAGGATATGCCCATGCGATGCAATATTTAAACTAGAATATCCCGTTAAGAGGCCTACGATCATTCAAATAGATGACCGACTTTATTTCAACAATAATTGCTGTAGTTTGTTTAAGGGGATAACTTTATCGCTCGCTTCAGCCCTGGGGTTCTCCCAACCACTCCCGCTATTTTTTATGATTCCAGTCTGTAAGGACTACGTAGTGCGATGACACAAAAATGATTTGGGACCATTAAAAACTTGTCAGGTCCCACCCGAGCTAAGTGGCCTGTCGCCTGATTACCCCTGAATCCCGATTGGCCGGACACCTAGTAAAAAAACATTACACTGGTTACTAATCTTGTCAGAATTTCTAACACTAGAATTGGTGACTTTATAAGCCTTGATAGCCTGTTACTTCGCCTCGCTGTCCGAGATGGAGACGATTCTGTTAAACTATTGCTCGTCTTGTAATAGCAGCAGCACAAAGGTATTGCATATACAATCCCATTGAAAGTCTATAAAAGCTTAACTACCTAGGCTTACCTAGATATTAAATCTCGATTTAGGTCGTACTCCCAACTTCCGCATCTTTCTCTGTCTTGGAGCACAAAATAGACGCCTGATACTTTCTGCCCATGCTTGATAGCTTAACTTTAAAGCTTCTCTGTACGGCAGGAGAACTTTAAAAGACTTATCGAAACTGCTAAGGAGCTATTCTGTCTATGAATTTAGAAGAGCGCTTTCGTTTTGGCAAAAGACCCACATGGTATCTAATGTCATTCATAATAATTATGTAGCCAAGAGTAAAAACAGTGCGGCCCTCGACTATTGTTTAAATTTCATTGCATTTTTTTTACCGAAGGGTGATGCCAAACTAAAGCCAAAACAACCTCCTTAGCAAATTCTTTACTCTAAGATTTCAGGAAGCGGACTTGACAGGAAATCCGCACTTACCTGATTTATGGGCGACAGAACCACACTATTATCGAACAGCAAAATTTTGTAAGAATTTTTACAAGCAATTGCTAAATTGGAAAAGCGATATAAATATAAGTAGATTGGGAAGTAGGCCACTGAGCAGCTAATGCAATAACAAATTATTAAAAATAAAAAAATAAAATAAATGAATATATTCTAGAGAGCACTCTGTTAGGGACAGTTCAAATGAGCTACCTAATTTATTTCAAAGTACTTATGTAAAATACGGCTCCTATTTAGCCAATAAATCAGTGTTAAAAAGTGGCGCCAACCTAAACACCAATCATAACTCTTCACTGTCCATACCAAAAGTTCGTGATGTCATCGTTATTAATCATCATAATATAAATGGCGTCCATTTACTGATATTGACATCATTACATCAAAACAATTTTACAGTTCACATTGATTAAATATATAAAAATTTTATTAATCATACACATAAATTGTTCTAGATTATTAACATAAATCTTCATTTAGTGCCCGTAAAAGTGTTTATCGAGTAAGGTTTATATTATCTGTAGAATTAAGTGCGATTCGTACAACCGAACAGGAAATAAAAACAAATTTATTGGCCACACTTTAAGCTCCAGTAATTTTAGGGCGTCATAAATGAAAAATAATAGTATTATCTAAAATGTGGAGACCGTTTTCTCTATTTGCAGAACTAGATGCCCAACTATACCAAGAACAAAGGAACAACTATCCTCTGGAAATCGTAAGATATTAAGTAGTTAAGGTATGTGAATATTTAGCACTCACTAAATAACTGGTGTTGATAAAGATGACACATCCATTTTTGGAGCTCAACTGAGCTAATCAAGCTGCCTTCGCCACAAGGGTCAAGTCCAAAGACAGATAAATGTCAGCACCAATGGTAGATGGGGATGGAGGAATAGTTGGAGATTTTTTACCAATCACAGGCCTGCACATAAACATTGGGTAACGAAACTATTAACACGTAAAACTGATTCAAACTTTAAGTCCATTAATGCTGTAATCTTACTAAAGGAAAATTTGCAATAATTTTACCGCAACAGAATCAAAACCTTTTTAAACATTTGCGCTAGAAATTCTTAGAACAAACTTCCATATTAAGAAGCAAAACAGAAACCCTACTCGAACACTTTGACCTTCTCTTTCTGAATGTAACTATAGTAATAAAAAAGTCAATTATTTTCTCAATTATAGTAATAATAAAACCGAAAATTACAATAATTTACATGAAATGAACGAAGTCCCGGTAGCCAAACAGCTAATGTTTCAGAAATTAATTACAACACCAGCTTAAAAGAAATAAAAAATTAGCCTCCAACTGTATTTTATGAAAAAATCAATTTGAACGTAAAAGTATAGTTAAAAAAACTAAAATATAACTTAAAATGATAAAAAATATTTTAAGGAACGAATTTTAAATATGCCAAAAACAATGAAACACATGCTTCTAAGCAATCTAATTACGTCCTATTGTTTCATTAGGGACGATGGTGAAGATGCCAAAACATACATCTGACGAAGGAATTAACCAGACGCATGGAAGTAAGAAATCTCAAATAATTTGATCGGTACAATGAAGAACAGGACCTTCGGCGCTTGCTGTGTGAGCATTCAGAGTTAGGAGAGAGTTCAGCCTAGTTCCCGACTAAGTAAGTAATGTCCTTTCTTTGTCGATCGAACCGGCAAATATTTTGCGTAGATTAGATTAGATTAGATTAAATTAGGGTGGCCCCAAGGTCTGCGCCACCGCGACCCCTATGGATCTATTGTGGCTCCCCGGCTTTAGAGCTCACCTTCCAAACCCGTCCGTTTAATCAGACTCTTAATTCTGGAGAGTGGCTCCTGGGTAAAGCTCTCAGACCTTGGTTTTACCTCCCCGAGAAGTAACATCCTTAGCCATACGAGTCCCTCACACTGACATAACACGTGCAGTGCCGTTTCCTCCTCTTCCTGACAGAACCTACAAAGGCTATCTTCTGCCAGGCCCATGCGATGCATGTGTTTTCTGAGCCTGCAGTGGCCCGTTAATAGGCCTACAATTATCCTTATAGCCCCACGGCCTTGACGGATTAATTCTGCGGTCAGCCTCGGCGAATAGCCTCTGATGAACTCCTTCGCCTGTCTCAGCCCAGTGGTGGCAAGCCACCACTCCTGAGCCCTACTCTGCACCCATACATTGATGGCCGCAGACTTAACACATTTCGAAACCCCAAAGCAGGGCTCCGGGCCAACGAAGTGTCCCGCAGAGCCTTCCCGGGCCAATAAATCTGTCACTTCGTTCCCCTTGTGTCCTGAATGACCAGGTACCCACACTAGAAAGACCTTATTCTGGTCACTAATTTCCTTCAGGGCACCCAGACAGTCCCAAACTAGCCTTGAATTGACCTGGTAGGAACTAATTGCCCGTAGAGCAGCCTGACTATCCGAGAAAATTACGACTTTAGAATTAATAATTCCTCGCCCTTTAATCTCGGTAGCACAGAACCTAATTGCAGCTAGCTCAGCCTGAAAAACTGTAGCTAGTTTTCCTAGGCTAACCGAAAAACTACATTTCGGTTTCGCCCCGTACACTCCCGCTCCTACTCCCTCCTCCATCTTGGAGCCATCTGTGTACCACATTGAATCTCCTACAACTGGGGGTCCACTTTTCCAAGCCTCCCGGGTCCCCAATACAGACTTACGTAGATACAGATCATTTTGTGCCAGTAGATTTCATGAGAATTAATTATTCAGTTCTAAAGTAGGGTTCTAACACTCTATTTGCTCGTAAAATATGCCCGCCGAAGCCTCATACATTCAGGGAAACATTGTTTGGTACTAGTGGACGCTTAAAACAACTGGCTTAAAGTGATACCACAACAAAAACTACCAAAATCCCACAAACCATACATCTGTTGCAAGATTCGTTTACGAGATTCGAGCTGGCCAGGCACATCGAAACAGATAATGGACTTCTACAGGTAAAGGCAATCTGAGGAGTTGCTACAGAAAAGGCGTTTTAGTACTGTGTTAGACATAAGTTGCTAAGGCATTATTGTACCAAAAAGATGCTCATGGCCGAAATGATGGTCATTTGTTGAGGAAGAAACATCGTAAGGTAACAAAGATTGCACTGGTCACAACCTGAAGAAATTAATCAATTACAATGGTTTGAACATCATTCATGCCAGCGTTCGCCCAACGATTGTTATTTTTATTCATGATTATAATTTATTTTTCGCCTAAATAAAATTTGACATCATTTAGTTTAATAAGTTAAATAATTGTAAACTTTGATGCAATGGAAATACTTCTACCTTTGAAAAATAGGAGAAGGCAAAAATTATTAATTGTTAGGTAATAAATAAATAGAATAACAATGTACTTTAAATGCAAAATATGAGCAGTGTTTTATTTGTAACCTCATTAAGTTATGAAACCAATTCTAGACGTAAGTATAAATATGATGCAGGCGAGTGAAAGAGATTAGTGAGGCAACCAGAATGTACATAGCAGTGATTGTAGTGTTCTCACTGAGTGGACTACTTGGAGAAGGGCGATCTCTTAGCAAGAGGGACATCCATCACCATCTTGAGACTCATTCTAAGCACCATCAACATCGTGAAGATGTGTTCACTTTCATCAAGGAAATCAAAGAGCCGTACCCAGTTAAAGTAGACAAGATAATACCTTACCCAGTGCATATCCATGTGGACAAACCCGTTCCAGTGCACATACCAAAACCATACCCAGTTGAAGTAGTGAAACACATACCTCATCCAGTTAAAGTGTTCATCCCGCACCCATATCCGGTAGAGAAAAGTGTACCAGTTCCGTATCATGTACCAGTACCTCATCCAGTGCCATACCATGTGCCGAAACCAGTGCCAGTCTATGTTGAAAAGAGCATTCACGTGCCAGTTGAAAAAGAAGTACCATTTCCAGTAAAAGTGCCAGTAGAAGTACCAAAGCCTTATAAAGTACCGATAACTGTGGAAAAGAAAGTTCCATATTATGTAGAGAAGAAAGTGCCATACGAGGTTAAGGTACCAGTGGAAAAGCCATACGAAGTTGTTGTCCATAAGCCATATCCAGTAGCAGTGGAGAAACCAATACCATACCCAGTGGAGAAGAAGGTGCCTTATCCAGTGAAAGTGCCAGAGTATGTGAAGATTCCCGTACCTGTTTATCTACACAAACATGGACACCATTTTGAGTGAATTTATCTAGTATTCTTTTGGCTGAATTGTAAAAGTTTGCTAAATTGTGCGGAACTTCATCAGGTACAACTGAATTGTTTAACTATATTTTACGTAATGACAGAAAATATACAAATATCTGTATAAAACGGAATAATATATCCATTAAATGTTATGTAGAACGAATTATTACTTTCAAAAATTTAACAGTGTCCAATGTTATAATAATATTATTAAATTAGCTTGACTTGATCAGGTTGCCAAACTTAAAATATGAAATTATGGTGCATGATGCTCTGTTTGTTTGTAAAGGGAAAACAATTTCAAAATACAGTTTATTAATTTGAATATTGTTGTTTTATTGCTCAACTTTCATAAATGGCTGTGTTCCTCGCTCTGCTAACTGGAGAGGATATTATATATTTGGGGATGTTAATATCAGATTATGATTTTTTCCTCTAGTTAATCGCATTAAATAAGGTAATAAATTCTTGTCAGAAGGAAGAAACTATTCCAGGAGGTACTTTAACATTTTATAGAAGATATTGGATTTATTTTATTTTTTAAGTAATCGCTTAGTAATAGTAAAATAGTGGGCTTATAAATAACTTAGTTTCATCTTGTATTAATTCTCTCGCCTAAACAAAATTTAATATTTGAAATCGGAGACACCAAAGCATCATTTTAGTTGGAGAAGGAAACATCTATCATCTTGCGATATAATTAAATTAAATTAAAATAGTGAGTCCACTAAAATAGCCTTCAAAATTTTCCAATTACTCAGTTCTAGGTGTAAATTTTTATAATTATGAGTAATAATTTGCAGTAATGTTATCAGTTTTCTAAGTTATATATAATTCTATTTGATTTTGGAGCATTAGCAAGCGTTTATCATGTTTCGTTCTTGAACTATAACTCGGACTACAACCCAACTGGACACTGAGTACCCTATTTCGGTCGAAACAGTAAAAAAATTACAAATTTTATCAACTACAAGTTCAATAAGGTCAATGTTATTTTGGCAAATAACGTAACGCGCGTATTTCTTGTATCTCGGACCGGTTTCGGACTTGCATCGTTGGAGGTAGATTAAAGTTTATTTATGTTCTGAAAGTTTAAGTTTAAAATATACTGATGGATAAAATTAGCGCACCACTCAGTTTTTGTTTAGTTAAAATTAAATAAATTATTTTCCGCTTTTGTTTTGGACGTACATCACTTGTCTAAAGCGATTTATGGAGACAAGAGGTCATTCAAGAAGAGATGTACAGCAGAGAGAGAGACGATAGGTACATCCGGCACCTGGCTTTGCGAAACAGGAGCATAACGAGAAATGAGATAAAAAGTCTCATAAGACAAGTCCGAAATGTTTCCATCTCCAGTAGGACTGTTAGAAGAAGACTTAATGAAAGTAACCTTAGAGCCAGACATCCTGCTCGTGGCCCTCTCCTTACCACAGTTCACAAAATGACCAGGCTTCAGTTTGCACGTGAACATATGAATTGTACTTAAGACAACTGGAAGAGAGTTCTCTTTACAGATGAGGTGAGAGTGGGCCTAAATTCTCCAGATGGCCGTAGTTACAAATGGCTTATTTTTTCAGCCAACAATATTTTGAAAGTCCAAAATTTGCACAAATTGGAAATAATAAAAAAATAAGGGTGGTGCGTTAATTTTGTCCATGAGTGTAGTTTAATTTTTAAAGTTTATTAAGTTTACTATAGACTACAGAAATTACGATTTCAGATACGTTACCATTACGTTACGTCTAGCACTAACCTCCTGACCCATTTTGTTTTGGTAAGTGGTTTAAAACCCTTTTTTAACGACTAAAATAGAGAAAAAAAGGGGTCTGATTTGCTGGATAATGAATTGTTTTTAATCGCCAATGTGTGCTTAAATATGGGTCGGCCAGAGAGCTCAGCAAGTGATGTGCGCAGAAGGCTCCGTGGTCAGCGACACGAAAAATTATGTAAGCATTACCAATTAAAGTTTCAAAATACAAAAATATCTTTTTAAAATAATGAAAATAAACAATAATTATAATTTAAGAACTTGCATTAGTCGAGAAACCATTTATGTTTTATCAATTTTGTTCCCTGAATCAAAATTTGCCAAAAAAAGAAAATAACGTAAGAATACAGAGTTATGTGATCGTCAACTGAGTGTGAAATGTCAAAAAAAAACGCCAGTATCTGTTAGAATGTGTTCTTGAGGTTCACACCTCAAGACTATAAATGTCTAAAGTGGGCGTTCGAAGAACGAAAAACTCGAATTCCTATAAATGCTGGGCGCTAAGAAGCTCAGACCCATTATAAGAGTGTCTTTCAAGGTTGCGAGCAAGCTGCCATCCACATGATCTTCACCAATGTCATCTGAGGTGTGTTGAAAGATGGAATTTGGAAAAATTCTTAAGGGCAGAAAACCTTAAGTTAGATGGGCTGGGATCGTCTTGCCCTAAATTAAAACAAGGTCCTGGTAAAGGAGAGGGCTGGTAAGAAATTCTAGACCTTAGCGGAACCATTGCGACCTCGTTAAAGGAAATTGGCATTACTTCGTCAATATTAGACAGGCAACAACTCCGTCTCTCCAAACATAAATTGCATTTTAATGAAGTTTGCAAAGTTCGATATTTTACCTATTTAAGAAATCAATAATTATTTATGGTTATCTAAAAAGATACGAAGGTAAATAAAAACCGGCGGTACGATAGTCTAATTCTACTCCTGACCGCTTGCGTTAGTTTTCTAGCCCCTCATACTTGCAGGCTCTCCGCAGATTTCTAGGACTTCTAGCGGCTTTTTGACTCCTCAGATTGTTTTACTTAACTCCTTATATAGGAGCAAGCTGGCTCTTTAAAGAGAAGAAACCTACTAACAAAGGGTACTCACGAAACTGATTAAAGCAGTTTTTGCCAACCTTCTTCGTCTCATCCCTTGATACGATTACCTCAGAGACAAATTTCTTTAAGAGTGGATATGACAGATATCCACCCTGCATGGTAAATATCACTTGAATACTAGCGTGGACGCAGAACACGTTGAGACAAATTCGGTGATAAGCAGAGAGGCACCCAGGCAACTGACCGACTCGTAAAGGAACCGTTTGGATTGGTTCGCACGGATATTACATACTATGTTAGTTTTAAATTAAAGTTAAAACTAAAAGTTGATAAACAAAACATTAAGAAAAACCTAATAAATGTGATTGTTTCGTTATTTTTACTTAAAACAAGTTTGAGAAGTTTTAGATCATAAATAAATTATTTCTCTTAAATTTAAGCCTTACATTTAAAAGTGATTTAAGCAAGAAATGTTTATCCTTATGGAACCACACCAATTGTGCAATATAATTGAATAGCAAAATCTCTATAATTAGAAGATGTAGTTAATGGCGAAAGTAGAAAATTTTAAGATAGAATTCGCATCGCCTCAAAAGTGCAACGAGCCAGAGTTATCTAAGACCGAGACTTGCAACAAGAACTAGGGAGGAAGTTAAAAAGAGTCACTCAACTTATCCTCAATCTTTCACTTCTGACCACTTCTTTCAAATTAATGTTGATTAGCATGCCTTGACAGCTCAACAGCACCTCAAGGTAGTATTCGCTTACCACAATTCTACGCACCAATTAGACAAGCAGAAATCGGGAGTCAAAAAGTATCACATCAAATTCGATTCTTATAAATGTTGACAGATGAAAGTTTATCCTACAAGGCACCTCTTGAGCGAACTTAATGAATTGCGAGTCGGCTCTCCACTGTACAGCCAGAGTATAGAATGCTGTATTCTTCAGCAACAAGGTAGCTGTAAGGGTGTTTTCGGAGGTAGAAGGCGATTTTGACATCATGACCTTTTGCTCGATCACTTTTCATTTTTTAGTAGAGAGATGGTAAGGGCTGGGAGACAACCCATAGAGCCACGATGGGTCGGTACTGTGGTTTGATCTGAGAAAATACTCAGCTCAAAAATGCATGGTTATAAATAATCTGGTAAACACACTAGAAGTACAAAGTTATTCGATTTAGGGCTACACAAACGACATTTCTGAGGTGGCAAGGAGCAGACACAACACTTTCGAAGTTGAACTGCTCCAGGAAGAAGTTAAGATGCGGAAGTACATTTTACAATAGAAAAGTTAAGATGACGGTGAACTCTTCAAAAATAGTTCAGAATGCTGAAATCTTGAACAGATGGCACATTAAAACTGTCCGGTAAGACAGTTTTTATAAGGGTTGATTGTCAAAAATGCGCGAAAAAGGGTAACGTTGCCAAACACACAACTTTGACAATTATCTTAGTTAATTTACAATTATAGTTATTTGATATTTCTGTACGTTAATATTATCCATAGAGAACGGAAACATTTCTTCTGCTACTCAGAGATAGAACTCTAACTTCTGCATAGATTTTAATAATTAAATATAAAATTTTTACATGGGGCCAATAAAAGTATTATTAGAATATTATGGAAATTAGATTAGTTATGCAAATATTTCTGCTAAGCGACTGTAAGTTAATTGAGCAAATATTTGCAGGCCACGCGCTTCAGTGTAATTGGAACGTTAAAAACTGAATGAAATGAGGAATGTTCAGCTGAAATACGTAATATTGGTAATGAGATCAGACTAGATAATTACATCACAGGTTGTGAAATATCAAATATTGTATATAAATTCAACAAGCAATACAGTTCATCAGTAATCGGCCAAAATGTACAGAGCAGTGATTTTAGTGTTCGCACTGAGTGGACTACTTGGAGAAGGGCGATCTCTTAGCAAGAGGGACATCCATCACCATCTTGAGACTCATTCTAAGCACCATCAACATCGTGAAGATGTGTTCACTTTCATCAAGGAAATCAAAGAGCCGTACCCAGTTAAAGTAGACAAGATCATACCTTACCCAGTGCATATCCATGTGGACAAACCCGTTCCAGTGCACATACCAAAACCATACCCAGTTGAAGTAGTGAAACACATACCTCATCCAGTTAAAGTGTTCATCCCGCACCCATATCCGGTAGAGAAAAGTGTACCAGTTCCGTATCATGTACCAGTACCTCATCCAGTGCCATACCATGTGCCGAAACCAGTGCCAGTCTATGTTGAAAAGAGCATTCACGTGCCAGTTGAAAAAGAAGTACCATTTCCAGTAAAAGTGCCAGTAGAAGTACCAAAGCCTTATAAAGTACCGATAACTGTGGAAAAGAAAGTTCCATATTATGTAGAGAAGAAAGTGCCATACGAGGTTAAGGTACCAGTGGAAAAGCCATACGAAGTTGTTGTCCATAAGCCATATCCAGTAGCAGTGGAGAAACCAATACCATACCCAGTGGAGAAGAAGGTGCCTTATCCAGTGAAAGTGCCAGAGTATGTGAAGATTCCCGTACCTGTTTATCTACACAAACATGGACACCATTTTGAGTAAAAATGTTTAGCTATGTATTTCTTACTCTACTCCTCCTATACTATGGCTAAATTATTGTTATTGTTTTCCGAATAAATGGATATTTTTAAACCATAATTTTTATTGATTGTGAGTCTAGATTGTTGTTTCCATGAAATCAACTGACTAGTTCTTTTGAATTTAATGTTTGTGTCAGTGACAAGATATTAGAACGAGCTCCAAAACTAATTTAACTTTCCGACAAACATGTTTGCAGTGCTAGAGTAGATAATAATTATTTTTTTAATGGTTTTCAAAATACACCAGCGTGAAGGCTGAAAATCAGCTAGCTTTTGGTTTTTGAAAGAAACTTGTGGTTTAACATTTTGTAAACCATAAAACTGCTTTATCATATTTTACAAATGAATGAGAGGTTTGAATCGCTTTTCTCACATCTAGACCCAAGTTAGAGATCAATATTTGATGAATTGGACGTTATCAAGTTATCCATCTTGAAGTTCTGAAACGTGTCAAGCATGAATATGTATTTCGAAACATGTTTCCTATGAAGCTGGGTTTACAAACTATTATAGAACTACTTGTTTTGTTAAATAATAAAATTGTAACCATTTTTAATTAATTTATTAAACTTAGAATCATGAATTTCCCTTTATGGAAACTAGGTTTTCTAGCGCTGATCGCTCTTAAATTTCGGCTTTGTAACATTGACAGGGCGCCAATCTTGAAATGTGAAATTATAGTGCAATACTTCTCTGTAATTTATATTGATAATGTAATGTCTATTGCATAATTCAAAGTAAAAGCTATTTTATCTTGTTTATCTCCCACTAATTTATTGAATATAATCTAAGAATCAGAACATTAATATGTAAAAGTAACTACTTCAAACATCAACCGTGATTTCTTAACAAACCGTGATGTACGAGTATATGGTTTAGGTCTGGTGGAGGGAGTAGTTACTTTTTGCAACAGTGACTGTAGAAGGGGGGGCTTACCCCGTATTTACCTTCAAAATTTGGTTAAAAACACCTAAAAAATTTAAAAAAAAAAAATTCTGGATAAAGAAATAGCAGAAAGCTGGTCGTTTCAGCAATGAAAGGTACCTCAAGGCTGAGAAGAATGATCTAGGCAGGTTGATACCAAATATTGCAGGAATTGCAGGAAGGGATGTAATAAAAGTTTTAGTAAGTGTGGTCAACCGCTTTTGCAAAATATTAAAGAAATTAAAGAAATTTTAAAGAAAGACTTGCTGCTTAGGTTATGTAAACTGACACATCATGGCCGTCGTAAACTTTGATGGCGTATCAGGGTTTGCTCTTTATAAGTAATACTAAGCACAAGTTAAAAAATAAGTGATATTGGCAATGTTTATGAAATGTCAATTAGAATGGAACGTTTTAAAAAAATGTTTAAATAAACCTAAAGTAATGCCTCATTGGTGGGCCATACGTCTTACTGGCGGTCATGTGATTAGCTAACGTTCCTTTCTGTGAATTTATCGAATAATAAATAATTAAAATTAAAGCCGAAATCGCTGAAAGTGGAAAACATTTCCTCAATCCATCTTACCTTTGCGGTCCTCGGTTCTAACCGCTCGGCGGCTATCATGGCCAGGTCTTTCAAACCAGTATTGATTCTTTAATATTACATTTCTGCCTGGAATTAGGTGAAGCCTTGCTAGCTGCCTCAAATGGCCTCATTGTAAGGAAAATTAATCGTTACGAGCATCTAACCGTCTCCATAACACTTTATTCCAGTATAATCACATAATAATTATGTTTAATCTTAGTACCAACCTTCTTTTTAAGTGATCAACCCCATCACCTGTCCAGAAAAGATATTTAATAAGACTAATAAGACTAGAAGCCTCTTAGTGCATGGATCACAATGTCTTGCAGTAGCTCAAGAAGGATATTAGTCGCATCCGCTGCAAATACTCAGCTTGACAGCCCCTAGAAATTTTGCAAATTGATTTTATTTTTTAGTATTATCGTAAATGCTATAATTACTCTTCTGCCAGCAAACTGACGGAATCGACCAGTCCTTTCATTCACGAATCTAGCCGAACGCTATCAAACAAATACAAACACGCCTATAAACACTTTCATGCAAATAACTACGAACTTAACGTGATTCATTCATATCAGACTAGCATACCAACACTCAACAATACTCAATATTCCAACTATACCCGGTACACCGAAATCTAACTCATTCGCTCTCCTCTTTATACTTGCAGGCATTCCTCTTTATACACAAGCATACTGCTTGATCAGTTCTACCAGAAATCCGGGAGCCTTATTTTGCTTAGTTTCATTATACATGAATTTACTTACATTCCGAACTGCAACATTGCCAAATGCATGAGAGTGGATAAATGCAATCTAGTATAACTTACCTGGCCCTTACAAAAATCGCTCTTGACTTTTTTGGTCGTCCATCTCTTTCCAACTTATAAAAAACAACAGAGTATGTAATCACGCCTAAAATATTTTTGGAATCTAGACTTAATAATTTTGGAAGTATTCACATAACAAGTAGAAAATAAAAGTTTATTAAAAGATGAAATTGTACATTTAAAAAAACAAACAAACAATATCACTATTATATTGGTTTAGCGGAAGCCATATAATCTCTTTTTGGTGCAACCGGAGGTAGTTTGGCCTTGATATACTCCGCAGCATGCATTGGACGAGTCTTACCAGAACTTACTGTTAGTTTACTAATATCTGGAAATATCACTTTATTCGACTTCAGCCGGCTGTAGAAATGCTTATCGGCAAACAGAACATCCAACAGATGACTATCAGCAGAATAATGTGTTGCTGGTGTAAAGAATGGACGGACTCTGTCGCCATGCAAGGTGATTGGCTTGATGAACAGACCTGCATTGGAACCGTAGACATCTTTTCCGGCTGCAGAATAATCTTTCTCCAGAATCACAGACTTCTCTGCGTTGGTAAATGGTCGCTGATAAGTTGCATTCTCTAAGTACTCTAGATTTCTCTTGAACACTCTAGCAGTCGCGTCACTAACCACTCTTTGTAACAAGAACAGAAACAATACTAGTGTCAACATCGCTAACAAACGTTAAATTCATTGTTCTCTTGAATTAACACCATCCATGTTTATATATACATTCAACACTTATTGTATTTGCCAGATTTCACAATAACCTGCAATCGCTGCAAATCACTGTGTTGTATCCAGATTTGGACTAAAGGTATTACACAAACCAATGTCAGATGTATCTGTGTGGCCACGTACATACAAATACAATTATGTAAATTAGTACTTTATCTGAGATTAAAATAATGTAAGCAAAGTTAATTAGACACTGATATCTCCTTAAAGGCATCTGCAATTTATACAACCTTGTACTAATGAAATTTATTGAATACATCTTGCAAGATTATTGCATGCATTATTAAGTGACCAAAGTACAATAAATGTTTTAATGAACAAGATAAAGCTAAAAGTTTTTATACATAATAAATCCTAGGATTCTCAAATAATATTAGTATTATTAGATACATTATTATATAATATTAGTATTATTAGATACATTATTATATAATATTAGTAGATAGAATTTATTGTTGATAAGGTCCTAGAGTTTTCCATTTTATAAAAGATATCTCAAGTCAAAGTAACAATAATCAATTTTCACGAAGGCAATAGCAACGTATTACAAAATTAATTTTTTCAATCTGATCTTAATATTTCTAGTTGAAGTTTGTTTTGCGGCTTTGTGATCGCAGTAAAATCGAAAGTCCTTTCAGTAGACGATGGATCTGAAATTAGCAAGAATGGACTCAAGAACATGCCTATTCTATGCCTGCTTTTGTTGATTACGAACTGAACATAACTCTCCTGAATTGTCATTGGAGGGCTCAACTATTCAAACAAATCATCTGCTCTTTGCTTCATTTTCCTTACTATTAAGTAAATGTATACTTTCACATGTTGGTTATTAATAAGCTTAGGTAAATATAAGGGCAAATTAAGGTTACTTTAGTTATTTTAAAGGGAAAAAAATGTTGAACAATTCCTCAGTGACTGAATACTTAGTTAACGTGAGTTACTGGATGAATCTATTCCTGAGAATATTGCAAAAATGTTTAGGACAACTTTTTTTACTCTGTAGATGAAGGAAGTTCTGTAAAAATATCCTAACTCAATCAGATTAAAACTTTAAAGTTTATCCTGTTTTAGATTATGGAGAAAGATTTGTTTAAAGTCCTGCACACTGCAATTATCAGCCTTTACCAAATTAGCCTTCTTGTGGACTTTAAACAAAATGCTCGCGGCTCTCCGGCCCAAGTGGTAATGGAAGGATTTTCAGAGACCCTAATGACTGCCGCCGGTGGAGCGACAATAAAATAATAACAATTATAATAAATTAAATTAAATAAAAATAAGTGGGACACAAAATAAATAAATTGTGGCTATAGTATGAGAGGGTAAATAAAAATTGTTTCTGAGAAATCTTTCTCATTTTATGTTCATCGACCGACTTGGATGGCTGCCCAGTTTGAGGATGTAAGCACTTAACTAACATTCTGCCATTGTGCCCTAATCAAAACTACATAATATATCTGATAAATAAAATAAATTCCACGAGTAATAAGAATTAATTTGGACAATGCTCAAAGAGGGGGACATATATTTCGGTTAGAAACTTAAATAAAAAAAAAAATTACAAAAGTCGATGGGGCTGCCCGACAATATAATTAGCTGAACACGCTGCGCACTCACGTATCGTAAGAAAATTTAAAACAAAAATTAAAAAATGTGTTTATTACATGTTTAATAATGATATAAAATGTATATTATGTATAACAATATACTGTATACATATGATGATTTATGGGCACAGGCCACGCATCTCTTATTAGCTTCAACCTTCAGGTCAAAAATGTTTTAAAACTCGAGTAGTTCTGAACTGCACATGGCCTCTGGACAATCTTCTTCTACTCTCTTTCTCATCTGCGGTGCTCAGAGTTCCTTCGGATATACCAGTCCCCCCGTGCAAGCGCCCCGTCGATAATATCACCTCCACGGCGAGACTGTGGCGACGCCTCCCAGGTACTTGACCCCCGAAGGGCGGGTTACTCAACCACCGTGTGGGGCAAAACTTAGTTGGCCGCCACTGCTAGATCGTAGAGAAGACTAACTCTACTTTAGCTCTGGTCGGCCGCGACCCCTAGCGAAGGGCACTTCCAACGATCGCAGAGCTCATTTATATTGCGGTGTACTCACCCATTCAGCTCATGTCCTGGGGACGGCGGAGGCTTTTGGTTAACCAACGGCCACTACGAATCCTACCTCAATCGCAGGCAATCAGGCTCGGAAGCTGGCGCCCGTAGTTCAGTACTTCTTATTATCTATAGCGGCGTGACTGGTCGAACGTTCGATGGTCTTACTACGGGCCATATACTGATTTTGACCCGTTGCCTCAGGGTTCAGTATCCCAGGAACCAAGAGCCTATCGACTCCTGGGCAAGGAATGGAACTAGGAATGGGATAGGATTGACAGCATAGACATCACTGTCCATCACCGGGCAGTGTGCTGTCCTAAGCTCCGATGAAGAGAAAAATCTTTGGGTTAATTCAAAACCCGGGACCTTGCTTGGAATCTAGTGAACTAACAGTTGAGTTAATCCCTTCTCTGTAATTAGTTATTTTTATTTTTTTAATTCAACCGAAACTTTTTAAGTTCTGACCAAAATTTAGTAAAAAAAACAACAAGTTACTGTAGAAACAATAACAGTACATGATGATAACAACTTTACTGAAATCGTTGGGTTATTTCTTTCATTAAACCCTTTTCGGTCCAGTGCAGAATAACACAAGAGATGTCTATTTCTGAACAATGTCTCAACTCACAATATCATAATCACTCAACTTCTCTTCACCCTTTTGTTTATTTGGACGAATATTGCAATTAATATGTAAATAACTTGATTAAAAGCGGACCAGCAAGCCTCTAACCAACGGTCTGATTACTGTGGGTTAATGTTCATGGGGGGTGGAGCGAGCACATTATTCGGACCGACGTCATTGAACGATGACGTTGATGATGGCCAGCCCTCATGACACCAAACCAAAACTCACAAAACCCATCTGCTGTAGAGACAGTGTACCCAACATTAACAAACTTCTCCAACACCTACCATCCTGCTGTGTTTCAATTGTCTAACCGGAATTAACAATTCCGGAACTCCTACAACAGTTTTTTGAGATTCATTAATCAGTCTATTCTTTGCTACCTCCCTGCGAACATCCATCAAGTCCTCTCTTCTTCCATTTTAATCTTTGTGGCTACAAGAAAATATCCTTTCCCTCTCGTCCATGTTTTTGTAGTTACTTTGCTCGCAATCCATAAGGAATGAGGGGTAACTCAACAGAGTTGGGCTTAAATTTGCTACCTCTTTCGTTGTTTCTTAACTAAAAATTAAAAATACAAAAAAAATCAAGATTAACGATTCCTAAGTGTGAGTAAAGAATGAAAACCTAACTCTGAGACCCACTCTTGACACTAGATTACATTATGGTTCTAGCGTCGACTCCTGCGTCACACATTCTGGATATTTGCTTTGCTAATAACTAATAAAATTGTAATAATACTTAACGTGATCTCCTTGTCAAGTCTGTTTTCTTCCTACAAACTTACTATTGGTGCTGTTATGAGTCAACGACCCCCAAAAACCACAACATTAATGGTTAATCTGCGCCTAAAAAAGAGCCAAAAATCTCTTCTGAACACACACATAACTTTTTTAGTGATTTTGTTTTTATCTTAAACATCGTTCCAGCTTCATTTTGTAAAATACATTTAATTTTTACTCACATAATCTTTATCAGAAAATTGCTCATCACACCAAAATGTCGCTTTTTGCTCAAAAAAAATCTCATAACAAAGAATCTATTTGACTTAGAAATTGAGAAACCCATTTTAACAATCATTATAGTGAAACGGAACTTCCCTCCATGACTCGCCCACAAGGACTCTTGATCGGATTTCTCTGGAAAAATGTTTCAAGTGAACGTTTGGAGAACGGGTTCGAATCCATTGCTGGCCTTTAGATTTTCTTTTCCTGGGAGCTTCTTACAGCACACTGTTCGGTGATGGACAGTATTGTCTGTAAGAAAGAACATTTGGCAGTGCGCCAAAAAAACTCCAGGCGTCAAAGTCCTCAAACTGTGACGCGCTTTAAATTAAAAAAATAAAATAAAATAAATTATAAGAAGTCACAAAATTAAATAGATAAATAAAAAAACCTCTTTATTTCACTCTCCTTTACAGTTCTCTTTGATCCTTTTCAAATTTACACAGTCAAATAAGTACCTACACATAAAATAAGTAATAAAAGGTAAGAATATTTGTGCCTGAATTTCTTTATTTCGCGTAAACTTTAAAAAAAGTGAAACATAACTGTTCAAAATTCTTTCTCAAAAATAATTGCCACGTTATTGAAAATAAACATTTCAAAAAGAGAATATTGCAAAAAAAATACAAAAAGAAAAGTAGTTGGTAACCGAAACAGAATTTAAGGAAACTATTTGCTGAATGAGCTCTACTATAGGGGGGAAACTATCCCCCCTTAGGGCAAAACTAATTGCTGCAACCAACAATTTCTGGAATTTTCATCAAGCCATCTTACTGTGATCTTGAATAGAAAAGTCAGAGTGGAAAGTCAGTTTAAGCAAAGAAGTTCTATGAAGGAGAAAACTGATCGTTTATTAGTTCTGCACTATCGATATGTGCTCTTTGTAAGCTCTTCAAGTAATTATTGTTCTTTTAAGTTGGAGATTTGGTTAAAAATATTCGTAATATGTATTTTCGCCAATAATGTGGTAAATATAAGTATAAATAATTATGTTCAAAAAAAAATGTTTTTGATTAAAACAGATTTATATTAGAGATCTCTCTCTATAACGAGATGTGCAGTGGAAAATAAAGACACGTTTCAGAGCTTTGAAAAATATAAATATGTAAAGCATTCACATAACCCAAACAATATCAATAGAAAAGAAAATGTAACTAGTAATATTTAGAGCTATTGGACGCCACGGTAGCCTGCCAAGTTAATATGTATTGTGGTACTGGGTTCGATTCCCGGTCTTAGGACTTGGATTTTATTTAATGGTTAATAAAAGAAATTTACAGTAAAGTATGTTTGCTAGTCGCCTCCGTCCACGACACCTAATTGGTAGTTGGACGTAAAGCCCCGCCTGAAAAAATAGGCGATTACTTTACTTTTTATTTAGAGCTATTCTTTTGCACTTCTTAGTAACAATTCACAGCTTGCTGTTCGAATAGTGTAAGTAATTTGTGTATTTTGTGCGCCGACCAACAACTGGCCTGCCGGACAGTTTTAATTCGCGAACATTGTTCTTACCAATTAAATAAGTCATTATATCTTAATGGTACAATAAGATGCATTATGTCCTATTGTGTTGCGATCAAAAAATAAATAATAATAAAAGAGAGAAAACGACGCCGAAAACGGAAAGTAAAATGAAACGACCTGATGCTTGCAGTAATTATAAGTTTCTAGGTTGCTAGTTTCTCTAACCCATTTTAGTGTGTTTGGCAATTTAGACAAATGAACGGCACAAATTATTTGGAAGGTTTTATCGATAATAATATTTCCTTCATCCTATTTTTTTATGATCTTCTTCTACTGAGTAGGTTTACTAAAAGACTGCATAACCACTAAATGACAATCCTTAGGTTCAAATTAAAATGTTCAGCAGGAGGTGAACGATAGAGAAGAACAGAGTAAGAAAACAAGACAAAAGATTAATTTTTATTATTACTTACAGATCTCACAAAATAAATAAATTGAAAACAGTCAGTCAGTTGCCGTAGGATATCGCTCGGTAGTATTAATCACCTTGTTGTTCGTAAATCGGTTTCTCTTCAAAAGATTCTGTATTCTTTTGAAAATAAATTGGCACCGGCACTTGGACATAGTAGGGCACTTTCACTGGATAAGGAACTTTCTTTTCTACGGTGTATGGTATTGGCTTTTCTAAAGTTACTGCATAAGGTTTGGGTACAGGAACTTGGAAAGGTTTTTCAATTGGTACAATCACTTTATATGGCACTTTCTTCTCCACATAATATGGTAATCGTTTCTCAACTGCAACCTGCACTTTGTAAGGTTTTGGTATTTCAACAGGTACTTGAACTGGTACTGGAACCTTTTTCTCAACTGGAAAAGGTACTTTCTTTTCAACATAAACTGGCACTGGTTTTGGTACTTTGTAAGGAACAGGACGTTCAATTAACACCTTGTAAGGTACTTCAACTATCTTTTCTACTGGGCGTGGTTGCGGCACGTAAACTTTTACTGGGTAAGGTATTTTTTTCTCTATTTTAACTGGGTACGGTTTGGGTATTTGAACAGGTACTGGCCTCTCTACCTTCACTTGAACTGGATATGATACTTCTTTCTCTATTGGCAACGGGTAAGGCACCTTAATTTCCTTCGTAATGATGGGCAGCTGTGAGTGATCTGGGTGATGGAATGACGTGTTTGATGGCTTTTGGTGTGCATAATGACGGAGATCGTATCCTCTTTGAACTGATGCATATTCGTTACCAGCCACTAAACTGATGCATACAACTAGTACTAGTATGAACTGCATATTGTCACTTGGTAAATAAAGGATAAACTGGCCTGCGTGAAAGAACTACTTTCTTTTATATGTCTCAGCTCAGAGCAGTCTGTAAAGTAACAATGCGTTTCCATTAACGACCATAAAGACTTCACAGTCAAATGCAGTCCACTGTTTGTCAGTTTAACGGAATAGAACCGTTTCTATTCACCGCCGCAACTTCTACAATTTAGTGAGTGGTTCAAATGGAACATGCACAAAAGGATATGATTAAACACGCGTCTGCATCTACATAAGAATTAGAAGAAATATTCTAAGGAATCATAAGTTTATTTGTTTGTATGCAAAAGAGGAATTACCAGCCACAGGTGGCTCTCCAAAAGTCAATTATTGATCTCGATCACCGATTAAATCACACGGCCATAGTCATCTCAGTCGACAGTTCAGATTGTCTGAAATAGTTGAAGACGATAGCTGGTCAATGAGCAGGTAGGCAAGAGTGACATCTCTTGTCTCGTGAAGGGATTAAATTTTGAATGAAAGGTCCTTTTAAATCATTGTGAATAGTTCTGTCAGAGGCGCTGTATAGTGGATTGGTTGTACGACGTACGATTTTTTTTCAGAAAATAATTGAATAAAAAGACATTTAAACGGTTAAAAATAAGTAAAGTAATCGTCTATTTTTCCAGGTGGGGCTTAACGTCCAACTACCAATTAATTAGGTGTCGTAGACGGAGGCGACTAGCACTAGCAAACATACTTTACTGTAAATTTCTTTTATTAACCATTAAATAAATCTAAGGCCTAAGGCCGGGAATCGAACCGAGTACCACAATACCATATTAGCTTGGCAGGTCTCGCCTCTAACCGCTCGGCTACCGTGGCGCCTCGGTTAAAAATATTTGTTCAAGAAATGGAAAAAACTTTTCTTTTTTTTTGCTCAAAAATCGGTTTTTAATGTTACTTTTTTAATATAAGCATTTTTTGTAACTATCGCCTGAGCCTAGGGACTTAGCCAAAACTAGTTCAAGCCTAAACAGTTGTCCAATAAGAAACTGCTTAGTTCAAAGCACCAAAAGCCGACTTGAGTCACCGAAAAATCACAGCGACACAACAAATATGGCAATAAACTTAGGTGGAATGTCCAGAAGTTCTATCGCCGTCTACTAACCTTATCTGCTTAAGTCTAAACACCCCTTTATCCCAATTTGCTCAAAATGACTGTATATTTTTTGCTGTAAGTCGTCCCAATAAATTAACATTTAAGGTTCTTGGATGCAGATTGGCCGAAGTTACTTTTACTTTTCAACTCATCCATCAGCTTTTGTTAAGCCTAACAA
Source organism: Rhodnius prolixus (assembly GCF_049639745.1). Taxonomy (NCBI): domain Eukaryota; kingdom Metazoa; phylum Arthropoda; class Insecta; order Hemiptera; family Reduviidae; genus Rhodnius; species Rhodnius prolixus. The sequence goes on along the minus strand of NW_027411581.1, from coordinate 29,098,878 downwards.
TGCATTGTACTTAGTTATGACTTAATCAAAAAGTTAGCCCATTGTCATTATAACATACATGTCAAAATTCAAAAACACGATAAATTTAAAATTCAATTCCATTTGCTCCTTAGCCCAGCGAAACCCTTTAATACTTAACCCCAGAGAAAGTTCAGACAATGAAGGGCTCCAAGGTCTGGCAATGAACGCTAGCCGCTGTAAGCTATGAATTTATCATCATCTCTTTAATTTTTTCCAACCCTCAAAACAGTTTCAGAGAACTACCGAGGCTTGGTATAACTTCTCCGCTGTTCCACAGTAATTCGGACTTTATGTGCTGCTAACTTCACTCATTCACCAGGGAATAAGATCTTTATTTCCTGGAATTAAATTCTAGCGAAGTAAAAAGAGGTTTTGTATGCAACTGTTAGTGGGGTTGCAAGGAGAAACTGCATTGACAGAGTAATAAGGAATCTACTGTCTTCTGCCCGGATACTTAATTTTTTACAATTTATAGAAGAATTTCATAAAGAATATTCCAAAAGCAATATCCCCAAAACAATAAAATTACGAAATCATAATCTATGATTTAATTTGAATTGGCCCTTAAGTTCCGATTTTCTAAATTAAAGCTAAAATTTATTAATTAATTATGTATTTAATAATTTCTTTAACATTACTTTTACAATTAAAAAAAAACATAAGACTTCCTAATCCTTGAGCCGTCACCTTATATGAAGTGCCATAAGCCGTCACCTCGGGTCATATTGACCCAGAAATAAAAACTATTAAATAAAAAGGAAAAACTAACTAATATCATGTTATAGGGAATAGAAATCGAAGACAAAACATTTATTTATACTTTAATAAAACAGAAATACAAATTTAAAAAAAAATCAATAACATAAAGATGTAATTTCTAAATGAGGTGCTGCTTAGTATGTAATGAAAAACAGAGAAAATATTGATAGCTTACAATTAAAATTAAAACAGTTAATTAATTACAATTATTTCTACAGTTAGTGCAAATAGTTTGCTGAGTGTATCTTACATATGTAATTTTTACAGTTACTGCAAAAAGTAGTATATTTATTGTCCCTTGTACTAGGGCATATGTGGCATCTTCTTCGTTTTTAGGGTTAGGAATGTCTTCTCCATTTGTTCCAATCGGAAGAATTGTTGTGCTTTCTTCTTGCAGATACATATTGATCCTCACCTTCAAATCCCGTGAGATCACGGTTCTCAGCGACCTTCTGATAATGATGTTTCGCAATAATTGATGCCCCAATCTTTTGAGGAAGGTGCGTCGGTCCATTTTGAAATTTATATTTTTACGTTGAGCATTATTTTTATATGTGATATACGCATTAAATCCTACCCCCACTCCCACTGGGGTCGCTCCCTTAGCTTTTACACAGTGGTGGACCGCGATAGACTTCGGTCACTAAACTCCCAGAACAATCTCCACGGACAATAGCTACACCTCCCTCGGCGGCAAGGCAACTTTGATACTCGTACAATATTATTAGTAGCAATAACAATAAAAAAAATCCTTTTATTGAATAAAATTAAAGAATTATTGGAGGAGAAAAATGTTACTCAAGGAATCACCTCGGGTCAAAACACTGAGAAATGAATGACACAAGCCGTCACCTCGGGTCAAAATTGCTGGTTCGAGCCCGTACAGCAGGCGGCGAGAAAAATTCCCATGCCATCTCAATTAAAATACGTCAAAAAGAGATAAATAAAAATTTCGCGAACCCAGCCCTTATAGATATTAAAATAGAAGGCTTGAAAGTATGATCCGGGTCAATATGACCCGACGTGACGGCTTAAGGGTTAATCTTTAAAATAAAGCGAGTACTGAAAATATTCTTATGACGAAGAAGTGCTGTACCCATTTCCTATGTCCTCACTTCGAGGCTGACTTTAAAGTCAATTCAACACCAAATGCTATCTAAGAATATAGTTTTAATCAACTGAACCAAATAAAATTTAATAAAATGAATCCTATTTTAAATTTACCTTTTCTTGCAGGCGGTACCAATTTTATTTCTGCAGGACATTACGTTTGATAAATTCGATCACAAATTTTTGACGGAGGACCAATTCTGGGTTTCCTATTTCCATCCTATTTCCGATCTACCCATGACATTCTCACATTCAACACCTCCGATCTAACAACTTAAACAAATATATCCTTCTTCTATCACAGGATAACAAACTTTCTGAATCTATACATACCACGCAAACGTCAACTGCAAACGTTTTGGTCTAAATAATAGGCTGGTTCCGTAAATGGGAATTTAAGCATAAAGTTACAGAATTCTCAGACCAAAATCTCTTCTCATTCTGTTTGATGTAACCAACCATTACATTAAAAATTAACCTTAGAGACTTACAGTAGAACATAACGAACGAAACTTGAAATATCTTGGCTATCAGCACGCGACAGGACTAAACTAAACTGCACACATCATACTGAAATTAAGACTGGCTTCAGACAACAGCAGCACTGCTCTTTAGTTAACTGAAGGACATCTCTGATACTACAGTGTGTGCACCAGACCATAAGTATTGCTTAGATTTCCCGAAAATAAAGGAAATGAAGGAACGTAGGCAGGAACTCCTACCGTCACCCGTCACCTCCAAAGGAGCGTCAGAGTGCTAGTCGAAAATCTGGCGAAACTAGAGCAGCAGGTAGATTATAAAATATTGTATACCAGTAAACCTAGGGGTAGATAAGCCCAGAGATAAGGGTGGTCCTGGCGCTTTGAACAAATAGTTTGTAGCGTTATAAAGCTGCAATTTTTATATTTTTGTTTGAATTATAGTAAACAACTCGTTCGTTTTTCGCTACCAAAACGTTTCGTTCAAAGATAATTGACGAACAAAAAGAAAAAACTAATAAATAGGATCGTCTTGCTTGAGATCTCACATGCATTAATAAACTATAGACATAAAAACAAGGCAAAGGAAGCAATTTTCAGGAAAACTAAGAGGGTACCAAGTATAAAATTTATAATGAATTAACTAAAGTAAATCGTAGCGAAGTAACCACGAATGACCTTCGTAAGAACAAAGAGTAAAGTTGATGACCAGGCAACCTCGTGGGAACGTTAACATGAATAATTGTTTAATGTAAATTTTTACTCCATATTTCTCTTTTTATGTATAAATAAAGCAATAAATATCATCATGGTGAGTTAAGAGCGCCCATTTGAAGGCTACCTATCTCGCAGATTGATTTAGATTTCATTTACAGGTGCCATGTCTACCGATTTAAACAGGGTACTGCATCCATGGACCTTCTTATTCATTCTAAACCTGGCTCTAGGCGACCACAGCTTGATTAATGCAGATGAATCTGAAATTGTTGGCCAAATTCAAAGAAGCAATCCGAGAAATGTCGATAGTTTGGAAGAGGGTACGCTACAAGATCAGTTTCTTCCAGCAGAAGATAGCGACCAGAGGATGGAGAAAAGATTCGTTACGCAGGACAGAAAAACCACTGATTACCCTGGTGATTTTAAAATAAATGTGAAAGTTCCAGTGATGGTAGAGGAGGAAGTGCCTTACAGGATGTTCCTCGACAATGCACAGTCGATGAAGACAATTGAACAGAAAAGTATGTATAGAGATTTCTTAAATAAATATTTACACGACCAGAAAATACCGAGACATTACGCACCTTTCTATTCGCACGTCCAATATCCAGATCATTCTCCAATCCACGTGCCGCTAAATCCATTACCAATGCAGACAAAACATTTTGCATACCCGTACGGTGTAGACATGGACACATCACATTTACCACAACATAATTTGCATTATCCCTTAGACCCAATGATGCATTACAGGAAATACTATGAAAAATCTTATCCAACATTTTATGACAAATATCTGAATCATCCAACAGTTCATACAGGACCATCTCCTGCTGATTTACTTTCGCATGGTCATGGTATGTATCCTGGGAACAGAAATTATGGTTTATGGAGCATGCCTCCTTTCAGATATCACTCCAACTTACAACCAAGTTATGAAATGGAATATCCATACTTCTGGCCATCAACAACCCTAAGTCCGGAATATCTACTTCATCAATTAGCAGAAGAGAAGTACCCTCTTAATTATGCCGAATTGAAATATATGGAAGATCGAGAGAAAGCGATTCTGCATGATTTAAATGTACAAAGAATTAGGGATAGTTTATTGGAATCTGCATTCCGAGATCACTTAATAGATGGCCCAAAATTATATCAACAAATTTTCCCCCAACATGACTATATGGCGGAGGACGAACCAAGGTTGCACCATTCTACACGTAAAACTGATAGTGTTGACCATGCAAGTTGGGATAAACACCACCTCGACCATCCATATCACCACAATGATCAAGAACCTAAGATAATGGACTACCCACCAACCACAATTCGATATCATCATCAACCTGTTTACAAGGACATAGCTTCTAATAGACAACCTGATCATCATAGCCAGGCTAAAGATGAGGAGAGAGCTGACAGTGCTGTAAAACATGTCCTTAAAACTCAGCAGGAAATGGAATATAATTATCATATAAAAAATCCAAGTGGGTCTACGAAGATAAATCCAATTGAAAAAGAAAGAGGATCTGACACTAAATATGTTACACAGCAAACAGTGAAGGAAAATCAAGGAACCCATGATCAGAAAGTGGATGTTTATTACAACGGACATGATCGAACTAAATATGATGATGGGAATCAAAGCATTCATGAAGACCGTAAATCCAATGTACAAGGTGCACCAGGTGTCCACCAAGTTCAAGAAAGTCGCATAATAATTGCGGACAAACATAGAATACCTGATCACCCCAAAGAAGGTAACATTAACCATAAAGAAGGATACCCGCAGAGACAACCTATCTCATCAAATCCAGGGACTGAACTCAATGGTAACAAGCGTATTTTTATTCCAGTGGTCAAAGAACAACATATTAATGTAGCAATCAAACATGACACTCCACCACAACACAACAAACATATTCAGAGTCAAGACGGCTCGCAGCTAACTTCTTCCAATGTGGCTCAGTTAAACAAACATAAAATTACAGAAATGAAAGTAATTAGTAGACATAGTCCGGAAATTAAAAACATCATTCATGTGTCAGTTGCAGAACAGGAAGTAAAGCCAGGTGGATTGATTGAAGCATCAAAAATTGATAATATTGATGCAAAACGAACGATACAGGTCACTGAAACCCCGGAAGAAGGTGATCAAGGCGTTCAGAAATTTCCAGATTTAAACAGAAGAATGAAAGATGGATTTCAAGAAACTTATATTATTACAGAAAGTCCGATCGCAATTTTAAAACATACCTAAAATATTGCAAAATTATTTTTAAAAAATTAAAAAAACATTTCAGACGAGTTTAATTATTACCTAATTTTATAGCTTTTTTTATGTAAATAATTAAAATGAATTGATTCTTTAATTTAACTAATGTATTTATCTTTAATTACGTTTATTAGAAGTCTTTATTATTTGATTATCAGATCTCCAATATTGTTTATTAAATATTCGGTAAGGATCAAAAATTGTAATTCTACAAATACTTTAATAAACAAAATTACATAAAGCTTTTGCTAGTTTATTTTACACTTTGGCACATTTTCAAACACGTTCATACTACCATTTCTCCCTGATAGGTCGAGTGTTGTGGTTTTTGGCGCCATTACTAATTAATTATTGAGGTTCATTGGAAATTTACAACTCGCGGTTTGTATTTCAGCTGGTTTGCGATCTAGTAATTCTAATTTATATTACTAGATAGAGATTGGTAAATTATGTACTTTATTTATTTAATTGTAGGTATACAATATTTTCAAATAGAAACTAAAGTTTTAGTTTACACAACTATGTACTTAAGCATCCTAATTGTTTACATGATGATTAATAATTTGTAATTAACGTAAACCAAAAAACCGTAAGCTGGTTGCTAAGAGTTTAAATTTGGGCACTGGTCTCCCTCCTACGTCTAGATCTGAAGTCAACATTATCGTCGCCAATCTTTCACTTAAAAAGATTATTCACCACCCAGTAAATAAAGAATTACACTCATGTAGCAAGGATATCCTAGTATACCGCGGAAATAGCTTGAGATACTTATTTTGAATCGTCTAGATATTGGCATGTTGGTTTGTAAGTCAGGATCCTGACAACTCCTGCAGTTTAGAGTTCCAGAAGAAGATAGGAAAAAAAGCTCGTACAGTTGCTTTGTCTCTGATGATTCTGTCCTTCACTTTTGAGAATGATAGTCTGCTTGCAGTACAGGAAGACCTTGGAAACAAATCAGGGCATTGTTTGTCCGTAGAACTCAAGCTGTATGTACAGCAGTGGTCTACTCTTAGGGAAAACACATTGCCTTGGTTTTTTTCAGGATTAATCCTGATTTTCCGAAAGAATTTTGTTTTCATTGTTTCAGTCTGACGATACGCAATTCCACCCACCTTAAAGTGGTATAGATAACCTTGGCACATAATGCCAACTAAACATTCTTTGGTCTACGTAATCGGTTAAAATGTAGTGGAGCCTACAATATAATTCTATCATATTCCTACAGAGATGTTATGAAGTTCCAGATCATTGGTTTAGTAGAATTCGAAACAGTCTGTTGGAGAGGTGTAACTGGACTGTAAATAGACCTAGTCGTGTATGGAAGAAGCCAGTATGCCAAACGGTGTGTAGTTAGCTTGTCGAACACCAATCAATACTAGCCTTAGTGCTTGCGACCATTGATTCCTTCAATTCTAGTAATCAAAGCAATAATGGACTATCCTGTTCTGAACTCGAACTGTTGTTTACTAATGATAAAATTGTAGTTCAGATGGAGAGGATGGTTGATGGGTTCTTCCAAAACGATTGCTTAGAAACTCATGAAGCTGATAGGTCTGTAATTTTGTTGATTTCATCCATCGAAGAAATTAAGTTTTTTGTGCTTCCGACCAATTTCCGATTTTCATTGAACATCAGAGGTTCATCCATTAGTTTGGTGTAGATCAGGGGTGAGCAACCTTTTTAATCAATGGGCCAATTTAAATTTAAATTTTTTTTTGCGGGCCGCACATAGATTAACTCTTACTAATAATTTACGAAACGTCCGTATTGCATGTTTGAACAAGTCACCGACAAGTGTGTACCTCGTCACAAAAAAATCGCGCAGACGCGGCGCGTTCGTATTGCATGTTTAAAAACGTCGTCGACAAGTAACTCGCCATAAAAAAATATTTCGGTTTAGTATGTACTACCATTCTATTATAATTAATTTTATAACAATATATTGATGGGAGAAAGTCGATAAAATAAATTCAATTTTAGAAATGCTTGGCGGGCCGCGTGTTGCTCATCCCTGGTGTAGATGATTTGACTTCCACTATGTTTCTGTCATACACTTATTGCACTACCCTTACTAGGGTGTTTCAAAAAATGATGACATAAATTTTAAAGAGCGCCGGCCGGAAAATGCAAAATATTCCCTAATTTAGACGTTTCAGTATCCAAAATTATTTGTTTTTTAAATTCAATGGTAGCGACCTCTAAATATTAATCGATTTTGCTCTAATACGGACGAAATTTTGTTTTTAAATGAACTTTGATTTTCCGGCCGGCGCTCTTTAAAATTTATAAGTCATCATTTTTTGAAACACCCTAACCCTTACCCACTGGGTGAGGGAGCTTTTCTTGGCGTATCAACATATTTATTGATTGCGAGAAGTTTCATGTATTATTTATGTATTATAAATGTATAAATAATAAAAGAAATTATGCCTAAATTCCCATTATGATTTATACATAGAAAGTATAAGCTGTGTGGCTCTGTTAGTGTGCTCGGTGTAGCGCACGGAACGATTTTGAAGAGAGTATCTGAGTTAATTTGCCCGCCCGGAATGATTTTGTGAACGGCTTTTGTTTATGTCTTTTCTATCAAAGATGTCCGTATTTCCTCTTCCCCTTCCTGTAACAGCATGATTGTATTCTAGATACTGTCCAGATGATAAGATGGTTTGCGTAAGTTCAGTCTATTTTGTTGTAATTGGACGAACAGATACAATAGATTTGTACTTTGCTCTTACTATGACTTTCCTCCTCCTCTGGCCTATTCGCAGGCTAGTTTGTAAATTTCGATGTTGTCATAAGGTTTTCTTGTTCCGGTTTGTGCATGCATCCTGGTTTTCAGTTTGTCCAAAACGTTAGATCTTAAAACCAGTTCTGAGGCCTAGTATCTTGAAAAGGTTAAATGGTTTAAAACACTCGTTTCCAATGTATGCAAATATCGGGAATAGTTGAATATTTCTGTTTTGGGCAAAATTTGCTTCTACTAATTAGTTTATCAATAAAGTCATTTGCGTAATTAGTTATTTAGTGAAAATGTAATTGGTGGCCATTGCTGTGCTGTGAATGGTAACAGGTTTTTAAATATACTTGGTCGACATAAGAGGCATGGCTTTTTCATAATGTTTGACAGATCTTTAATTATACAGGTTAGCTGGAGGCTTTGATCGCTTTAGTAAAAGGATCAAATTAGAGATTTTCGGAAGAGTGGAGAAATGACCTAGACCTCAAGGTAGAGCCTTGCTAAATTTATTGGTCTTACGCTAAAAAAAAAAAATCACTCTTAATAACTGAAAAAATATACTGCATTAAATACTACATATTTTTTAGGAACTAGATATGGATAATCTAAAATAAAAAGAATATATATAAATTAATACCGAAATGATGAAACTGATAAGCGCTAACTGTGGAGGTCAGCATTTATTAATAGTTTCCAGTATAAGGTCGTTAATTATTTAATTATAAACAAAGCTATGTACTCGTATTTATATCAGATAAAATAATCATACCCTTTTAACGTAGTTCTTTTCTGTTCTGTTCAATGGTCACTGACTTAACGGAATTTCCGCTCATGTGACCTTGCCAAGATGAATGATGCAAATTAATTATTTGAGAGAGCAATATTAGACTTTTTTTTTCTCTAGTTCTTAACTATTTTTGACCAATAGGGCCTCCAAACTGTATTCATTCTAAGAGGGCAATAGTCCCAGGATAATAAATTTATTTTCATTGATTCATTCAATTTTTTTATAGATTTTTGCGCTGAAACATTTTATAGTATCCAAGATGAAATATTTAAAAACGATTTTTATGAATTTCTCGTCAAATATTATTGAAGAACAAATTATTTTCCTTGCTGCAAATTTATCAGCAGAAGCCTTAATGAAGTAACCCGGAGCTAATTTAAATATTCATTAAAATCAGTGTTAATGATGAATTAAATTTGATATTATTTTTTAGATATAGAGAATCTAAGGACAGCCATAGACCTTGTCGGTTGAATGATCATGTTTGAGACGCCTTCAAACCCATGTATGTATATAAATACAAGCACTCTCACGATATGAAGTCAAATCATAATGAACGGTGACTTATTAATATTGTTTCTAGTGTTAACGTTTAGTTGTTTGTGTTGTCTTTGTCAAACTGCTGGTGAGGTGCAAGACGAAAAGGCGCTGGATGAAATATTCAATGCAGGAAAAGATGTTCCAGCCAAACAGATACCAGTCAATGAAGAGGTTGACGAGGGTTCGAACAAGGATGATACTGTGAGGAGGATTACACTGGTAGAAGAGGACAAAGTGAAAACCGCAGTAGATGGGAATATTGTATTCAAGGAAGATATTGAGGAGAAAAGCCAAAAGGAAAGTGAAAAAGTGGAGGTAAAAACTGCTGAAGAAGAAAAAGTAGTTACTAAAATCGAAGAAGGTAAAAATATTGAGGAAGCTGCTAAATTGGTTCCATTCAAAGCGCTACAGGGATATATTGAAGTGCCCATTGTCTACAAATTATTGATAAAAGTAGAAAAATCAAAAGAAGCATTGAAACCTGTAGGTGAAGATCCTGACATTGATATTCGCAGTTTGGAAGAGAAGGAAGGTAGTGAACCACAAGGATTACCGTGGAGTTTTCCTGAGGATGGTTACGGACCAGGCTGGATCCGAGCTGGCCAGAAGTTCCCACTTTCCTTTCAATACAGGTACCACTTGTCCCCATTTGCGTTCCCAAAACCAAGCGCACAATTTGTATATCTTAACCATCATCATTTCGGTCGACCATTTTCATTGCTTGCTAATAAATTAGGATTCTACAATGCACTGGCTTCATAATCTGCTTCTTTAAAGCAGGGGCAAGTAAAACTTCGGATTGACCCACCAATTCCATTGTAACTGGGAAAAAGTATAGCTCTAAACAGTTTCCTTGCAGAAATACTACATTCTTTGTAAAATGAAGGATTCAATATCACTTATACTGCAGCGGTTTTCATACTGATGGTGAAGCTTAGATAAAGGACAGTTTATCGCCCATGTAAGACTCATCTCACTCACATTATATCACCCATCTGATTGTGTGTCCATCGCATCCTCATTACTGTGATTAATACGAACATGAAGCTGCCATTATTTCGATTAATGTTGAATATAATTACATCAGAGTAGTTACAAATTTCCTACTTTTTGATTTTTGTATGATTTCGAAGAACACATAATTTGGACTAATATTGCTAAAATAATTTACCTTGTTCCTTTTAGATTTTATATTTTACTCTTAAGAAATGACTGTCTTTTTCTTACTAATTAGTTTTAGTCAATATCTTATGATTTTTTAAAATGTTAACTCGTTTGTATTAATAAAATAAATAAACTACTTACTTTTAATTATCTATTTTAATTATTTCACATTAAGAGATTAAACATCAGAGGTTGTAGACGCGTCCAGAGGGCCTCCACAGTCCTAAGACAATACTGTCTTTTACTAGACAATGAACAGTTAAGAGGTTGTAGAGATGAGAAAACGTAACCGTAGCTTGTTAAAACATCAATCCGGCTTCCCCCCTTTATGTGTCTACACTAAAATGAACCAGTTCCTTCACTGTATTTTTTAAATTTAAGGTACGCCCAATTATGAAGTCATTGGCGACCGAAGTTTTTCTTAGTGCTTCAGAACATTGCTTCATCATTATAGACTACACTTGTCCATTATCAGGCAGTGAGCTGCTCGAAACAATTCATAAAAATGATAAAAAGAAAACAATCCAAGAGCAAGCAGCTGGATTCGAACCCAAGATCTTCACGTTAGAATCTAGACCTACAAACACGCTAGGGGTACGCTAATCCCCTTCCTAATTACTTACAGATCATTTCCATTCTAATTTTTCGTTGAGATAGCTTTATTTTGTTCGACTTTTTTTTCTAAATATTAAAAATACACAATTAATAGATAAATTCTGTGTTTCAACTAAAGGACTATTTTATTATTAAAATTATTATTATTAAAAAAATCTTCATTTATAAATGGGCACTCTCCAATTGCTCCAATATAAAAATAAAACATTAAATAGAAATTTAAAGAGGGGTGGAGTAGATGATAGAAGCGAGGAATACAAAATCACAGTGAAATGAGGAAAAAGTAGGGGATTTTATTTTTTTTTTTTTCTTGAAGTAAGAAGTCTTTGCAAAGGGCCACTACAAAACCCTGGACATTGGTCGCAAATATTCTTCCTGCCAGTTTACCTTACAACTCCGCAGGAACGCCAAACTAGTCGAATTGCTTCTAAAAGTGAAACATCAGGATGTGGTATTACAACAAACCAATATTCCCAAGCAGAGATCGTGGGTACGAATTCAGCTGCTGGCCCTTGGATTTTATCTTGCTAGGAGTTTCTTACAGCTCAATGTAACGATGGAACGTTCTGTCCTGTGCCGGCAGAGCACTGAAAAATGCTCTGGGCGCCAATAACCCTAGATGTTGACGCGCCTTGAATGCCAAAAAAAATAAATAAATAAAATAAACCAATAAATGTTTTTCTTATTTTTATTATAATAATTTTTTTTTAGTCCCATATAATAATAATAATTGTTATTATTATTACTATTTTCTGAAGAATCTACAAATTTATTGGGTTCCTCTTTCAAAAGCATAAAAAATTCAACAGAATTTTATCTATAGGTAAATTAAAACAAATAATTTATGAAGTTGAATTTTCATTTTGAAGTTTATTTTTAGATTTAATTTCATTTTGTACAACATAATCTCTTTTAGCGTGGAACTTACTTTGTCGAAAGCCTAACTCAAATTGTGGCTGGTAAGGGTAATGCGTAAAAACTGAAGCTTGATGAAACCCCTGCCGTTGAAGATCCTGTGCTTCGCTCAATAAATCCAGAGCTGCTATAGTCGGCTCACATTGAATTGTTTTCTTTGTTAAAAGTTCAGTCGATGGTGTTGTCAGTTTCTCTGTGACTGCAAGCGCTGTTGCACTTTTCAAAGCTTTTCCATTTTGCGATGAAACTTTCCCTGAAGACATTCCCGTATAATCTCTTAATACATCTTTCTTCTTTGTAGAGCTTTCTTCATTAATCTTTAAAGTTTCTTCTGTACTTTTTTCTTTCTTTGCTTTTTCTAATAATAATCTTTCTCTCTTTATTTCTTCTAGTAACGATTGTAAAGTTTTAATATTTTCGTCTGTTATTTCTGATGCTTTATCTTCGTCTATTCTTCCTTTGTTTTCAGTTTGCTTTTCATTATCTTCTTTAAGCACTCTATCATCTTTCACAGGTTTACTGTTACTTCTTGGCACATCTTTAACTTTAATCGTTCTAATAAGTGGTTTTAAAGGGGGATTAATTATTTTTACTCCAGAATCCTCAGTAGATTTAGTAGTAGTTGTTCCATTTTCATCAGGAAATACAATGGCGTCCTTCATAAATTCTTTATTCTTTTTAGCATTTGTTTGTTGTGCCTTCTCAATAGCTTCTATTTCAGAAAGTTCAAATATTTCAGCTTTATTATAATTTCGTTCATTTCCGCTTTTTCCTCTTCTTACCAACTTCACTTTTTCCTCGGTTTCTCCAACCTTTTCCTCTTCATCAACAATTTCTCTCAATAATTCACCAATCGTTTCTGCCTTTTCTCCATTCTTTTTCCCAGATAATTCTGTATCGTTTTTTAAACTAAACGTAGAATTGATTAAAAACACTAAACTGAACAGAGTTGCACAATTTGTTAGCATATTATACTAAGATGTGGAATAATGATTCGCCTTCTTTTATATATTAATAACTACATCAAATTTCAAGGTTAATATTCATATAGTTGCCATATTTATTTTTAAATTTAATGGCTGAACGATTTTACTAATTGTTTTATATCTATCTTCAGCTGTTCTTCATTAAACGTTTTAGACGTATTAAACTACCCCCTTTTAATTGATTTATCTTATTGATTTGCGCCTCTAAGATTCACTTAATAATTACGTTGCGTAACCCTGAAAATCCCAAATCCAGGTGAATGCAATAATTATTTAGGTAGCCCAAAAAAATTTAACCAAAATAGAATGGGCAACTTTGTTTGTTTCTGTATTTACTTTCTTTTACTCGACTAGTAAGTAGAAGAAGGTAAGGTTGTCTCGCCGATTTCCTATTTTGAGAATTTACCAGAGATATCCGTTTTATGGTTCGTTGAATACAAATGTCTTTTTTTAGAAATTGGTGCGCGCGTATGAGCACATAAACTTAATAATGGCGAATTGTGGAAAGTTTACATTGGATGTTTAGATAAGATTCTACCTGAGGATGTTGGCACAATAAGGTTATAGTCCAAATCAGTTAACGAAAGAATCACTTTTCTTTGATTTTAAAATTTTTGGAAAAATAACATTTACTGCACACTACCAATTGTACAGATGCAGATCTACAATTTTTATTTGATACTCAATTCCAGTAAAATTCATTATTTTCCTCTTTACTTAATTTTGTATTTTCTCAATTATGGCTCATGTTTTGTAAATCTCGTACTTTAAAGATTAAAATTTATGTTTTTTTTCTAGAAAATTTCGTTTGAAGGTTGAAGAGAACTTGTGAGTTAGAAAACTTAGAAAAGTATTGAGAGAGAATCGTGTGGCTGTTCGTTTTAGTTTCTTCTTTTCGAGTTTGTTTTAAGCCATAGAGTTGCTGAATGGAATAGGTAAAACATTTTAAGATTCTTACAACCGTTTATTGGGATGTGTGAGGCTTTTATTTTGAGGATTTTAAGTATGATTAACTCAGAACTTTGATCGACTTTTCGCAATCACTTTTGAAAAATATTGTTTTTCTGCTACCATGTAGGGAAGTTCTCATTACTCAATTAAAATCAGCTGTGTAATGCCCAACTTCCCACACTAGTGTGTGGAAAAACTTTATTGTGCTTCCTTGATATAAGAAGTTTTGTTATTAACATAAATATTTTCTGTAAAACTTTAATAAGCTTATTTAACGTAACTAAATAATTAAAAAACGAATATTAAAAAATAAAATAAAAATTGAAAGGAATATAGAAATAAAAATAATACTTTAATAAATAATTAGATATTTTTAATTATAACAGTTAAAAAGGTTATAGTGTTACCTTATAGAAATTTAAAATGGATTCTAGTGATTCCTGTTTAGAAAACACTCCTCCATCAATAAAAGAAACAGCAGAAAATGTAATAAGTAATGTGAATACGTAAGTAATGTAAATAATTGTAATATAACAATAAATGTTTATAATAAATAAATTACTTTTTGTAGACTGTAAAAATGAAATTTTTATTTTTTTAGTTATAAATCTAATGGTTGCAGAAAAAATATAATATTTAACTCTAGTGTATAGTATTTTCCTCACAGGAAAAGTACTACTTTCCACACTTGTTAAATAAATAACTATTTCATATTGGAAAAAGAAGAATTTGTACATTCCTTTCAACATATGTACGGCGACCAAATAAAGACGTCCTGAATTTTAAATTTTATTCTTAATTTGGACAAAAGTAACCTAAAGTTTGGGAAAAAGAGGGCAAAGGCAGTTCAAAAATAATTTAAATTTGCCCGATCTTTCTGCGCATGCTTTATTTAATGTAAAACAAAAATTAAAATTTGGTGTGATTACCCACTCTCTTAAACACAAATTATTTGAATAAACTTTTCTTATCTCTCACTATCCACTCTCTCTCTCTCTCTAATCCACAGGATATTTGAAGTTATAGGTAAACAGCCCTGATTTTGTTAAGCACTTACTGGATCCTCAAAATGATTCAAAGAGATCCAAAACTCTATGTTCTATTGAATGGAACTTCAACAGAATTTCACTTACTCGTATTTTCTTTAACCTTTAAAAAAATAAGTAAAATATGTAATAAGGAAATATTTATTACTTTTCATTGTATCCAATTTTCCTTCCGAAAATTTCCCAGAAATAAATATATGGTACAGAAAATAATAATACTAAATAATGTTCTAAAATGTGAATTCCAGAGTAAGATAACCTGTGCATATTGTAGGCAAATGTACTGTTCACAATTTTGCAAATTTCATGCAAAATTTATGCATTAATTTTTTTTTTTTTTTTAAATATATTATTTCTGAAAAATGGAAATATTGTGTGTTACCATTTTTATACCGCCGTTATGTAACACAGTAATATTTTGGTAAAATTGTATTGTTTAACACATTCATTAATCCAGCCGTTTATGCAAATTGTATTTGAAGCATAAAATTATTTAATAATTAAATCAAAAAATAATTAATTAGTCCATGGGAATAACAATTGTTGCGTAATTAATCTTCGTGGAAGAACCAAAACAGCACTTCCTCAGGAAGCACGAGTTGCCGGCGGTAACCTAGCAACTGACTGTTTTAATACTGAAATCAGTATTTGTTAAACCATGAAGGCGAATTTCCCTTAAATTGGTTGTAATCTCGACCTCTCTTGAGGATAGACAGATCAAGAGATTTTCTTGATGTTCAGGTTTTCGATACTTCTGGCACCAGAATTTCGTAACTAAACTCAAGGAGCATTCTACCTGTTATTTTATTAGATTCCCTAATCTTCCTTTCTTATATTACTGGAAGTTTTTTTAGTGCCTTCCGTGGTAATTTCTTCTCTCCTTCTTTCCTAGGTCGAGCAGGTGTTCCCCGGGTAGTGTCCTTACACCGCTGATATCCTTACCAATTCTCATACTATTCTTTTTACAGTCACCGACGACACTACAATTCTTTCCCCTCATGAAAATCCAGTTCTTGCATACCGCTCCCTTCAGTCCCAAAAAGAATCCGTTGAGCCTAGCTTAAGAAATGGAGAATTAAAATAAATAGGGTGAACTATCCTTCCATCCAAACTACACTCCTCTTACAACAACAGATTGTGTTTAGTACCTAGGGATCTTCATGGACAAACTCCTATCCTGGAATCCACGTACTTGACTTAAACTGAAAGAATTAAAAATATGTTTCAAACTTCTCTCTATACTTCTCGATAAAAGATCGAAATTTTCATTAAACAACAAACGACTTATCTACAAAATGATACTCAAACCTGTCTGGACATGCTGAATGGAACATTAGGGCTCAGCTAAAGTTAGCAATATCTACAGTTAATCGCTGATGCTCCTTGCTTTGTTTCTTAACTTGCTCCAAGATCTCCTTGTTCCCTATGCTCTTGTAGAAGAAAGATCCTGCTTTGCCAAGTTCTACGCTTTAATTTTCTCACATACAAATACCTCCAGTTCTCAAGTTACTGCATTTCCCAGAAATCCTTCTAGTAATACTGAAGCGCCGTTTGCCACGTAATCTTTTTTAAAGAAGTGCGCATGTAATAATAATAATAATAATAATTAGTCTTTATTAAAAGGTTTTAGATAATTACAAATACAAATACAAAAGCTTAGACAGACATATTCATGGTCCTTAGACCGTCTGAAGAGTCGTCAAACACCAAAAATAATTATAATTGGCAACTCAGGCTTCAAAAAACACTTTATATAAATAAATAAATAAATCGTACTTCTTGCCAAGGAGAAAAAACTACAAAAACCAGAAGAAAGAGTTACAATGAAGCATGAACTCCGCATGCAATAATGTAAAGAACAATGATAATAAAGAGATGAAAAATAAACATAAATAAAAAACTTATAAGAGGGCACCCCTAAATAAAGCAAATGAATGAAAAATAAAACCATGAAGTTTGTACTTAATCGACATTACATATTTTAAATATAATAATAATTATTGCAAATTTAGAAATTAATTAATAGTTAAACTCCGATATTAGGAGGAATCTATATTGCCAAGCTTCTTTGCAAAATTTGACCAGACTAAGCCAATCCTTCCCATCCAAATATTCAATAAATTCATCAAAATTTAGACTGCGCTTTTTAAAAAATTTTAGGCGGAACTCAATCAGAATAGGGCAGATTGCTATAAAGTGGAACCCAGTTTCTTTGTCTCTCAGATTACAGAGAGAGCACAATTTTACTTCTTTAGTAAAAGAATAACCATTTAAATACATAAGCTCGCCTCTGACCTTCACTATCCACCCTATAGACCGCGCATCAAGATCACTGCCAAGAATATTGATATTAGTATTTAAGTGTTTGTAGATGGTATGGTGCTGACTAGTTAACGATTTTAGTCTAAAACTGTTAATAATGCTTGTTTTCACCTTATTGAGAATTTCAGTTAGTTTAGTTTTGCCATAAAGGTAGTCATCTAGATTAATTTCGTATTCAGTGTTCAATTTACCCCATTCCTTATACCAAAAAAGTTTATTCTCTATAATTCTTTTTGACAGTACAAAGGGATACCTAGAAGCGGGCATGTTAATACACCATTTTATATGCTTCAAGTGAAGTTTCAGAGTGTATACAAAAGTCGGCGATAGATTGCTTTCTAAATAAATGATGAAATCTGGGGTATTATAGGGCAGACTGAAACACTTTTTAACAAAATATCTAAAGATTATTTCAACATTAGAATGCAATTGGTAGCCCCAAATTTGTGCTCCGTATGTTACCATTGACCTAGACAGTGCATTAAAGACTTGAAGCTTAGAAGAGAAGGGGATATTTTTATTCAGTAATAGCTTGCTGACCGCATTTAACGTAAATTTGGCTTTTTCAGCTCTTTCTTTAAAATGCTTCTCTAATGAAAGATTAGAAGATAGATATTTGTAGTTATTCACCACTTCAATTTGCTCATTTTTAAAAAACCATTTTTCACTTCTAGCTGGCCGACCACCATTTTTAAAAACGAGTACCTTTGATTTATCCAAGTTGATGACCAAATTCCATTTAGCACAGTAATCTTCCAGAGAGCGAATCATTTTCTGCAACGCGATGCTGTTTGATGCCAACAAGACGAGATCATCTGCGTATGCTAAAACCTTTATAACAGTGTGTCCGATTTGAATACCCCCATCCATACAATTTATGACATCATTTATAAATAACGAGAATAGCAGAGGACTCAGTAGGCAGCCCTGTTTGACACCCAACTGCGTTTTAAAGCACTCAGTCTGTCCATTGTAGCACCAAATTGAACTGTACGTATCGGAATACAGATTTCTTAAGGCCTTAATCATTTTAGTAGAAACCCCTAATTCACTGGGTTTGTAAAACAAAGCGTACCTATCAATACGGTCAAATGCCGCACTTAAATCGACAAAAAAAGCAAACACTTTTCGCCTTTTAGCACTGAGTTTAATTTTTACAAGGCTCATTAGATCGGTGCGCATGTATAGTCTAATGTTTTTCTTTGCAAAGAAGATTGATGAAGAGAAGTTCTTTGTGATGAAGAACTTCAAGAACATTGGGTGAGTTCTTGCCTTGACCAGCTTCATCGTGTATAATGTTGTTTCTGCTTCACTTGTTACCAAAATGTACTGTAGTTATAAAAATAAATAAATATATATTTAAGATAGGTTAAATGAGAGTAGAAGAAAAATATACACTTTATATTTAACAATTGACATAAAACTAACATTCATGCGTATTTAACATAGTAACATATTACATTGTAACAACTAAATAACTTTATATACACAATTATAAATTTTGAGTATCAGTTTTCTCACTAGAGGTTATCTTATTTAATTTTTCATCACTCTCTAGTAAGCTGTTCTTTTATATTGGTCAAAGAATAGAGGTGGACGCCATCCAAATTGCATATAGTTAGTTGCAAACCAAGGTCTGTATAATGCAGATCTGTAATTTGAATAGGTATCATAAGAATGCGGGGGCAGCTCTCTTGGCGGTATTATAGTTATTTCTCGATATTTTGGTGATGTGAACTTCACTGGCCAATCGGTCCTCAGCTTTTCATCAGGTTTTTGCGAAATAATTGGTTTCAATATGTCTGTTGTTGCTGGTGGTACAGCATTGATTCTTTTCATTTTGTTATCTTCTTCGGCCATATTCTTCTTAACATCTTTAGCTGATTCTTTTACTGTCATACTGACTTCTTTCTGTTCATTTTCTTTTGTTGCTGCTCTCACTTTGACTGCATTATCTTCGGGCACATTCGGAAACGATCTGAACTGTAAATCTGGTTCCATTCTGAAGACCTCATCTATTAGCTTACGATCAATGGAGTTCAAAGTTTCATATTTTAGAATTGCATTGCACTTACTAACGTTTGGTATGAATAATAAGGCAAGACAGCCAACTTTGATGAACAACGTAATCTTAGCGAACATAGTTGACTACATTTAACAAGCATATTCTCTAACATATATAGCCAACTGTGAAGACCATTGGAGCAGCAAGGACTCGCTGTGTGTACGACCTTAGAGTGTTGTTCATGTAACAGTCTTGAAAGCTTTGTAGTATATAACTGTAATTACAGCTGTTATCAATTACAATTAATTCACAATTTTCTCCTTCTCCACTGACTCATCAAAGAATTGATTCTAATGGAGGAAACTTAAATTACACTCCTTCACTTGTAGAAGATGACGTGATAGATGGTGTAAAACACTTCCATGATTTCTTGTGCCTCATTTTACGTAATAAATTTTTTTTTTGGAACTTTTTTGCGCAAAATAATCTGGGAAACCTCATAATTTATTTGGGAATGTGGCACCAAGCACCGAACCAGTTTCTATAATCTGTAATCTTACCAGCATTTATAATTCTGCATTATCATTCTACAGATGATGACGTCATACTTAAATGGTGCTTTGGAGGAAAGCTTAACTCCCTCTCCGCTCCTACTACCATAGGAAGCATTTTTCTGTACAAAAATGATACATCCAAACTTAGATTTACATGTTTACAAAGAGCGTTTGAAGCTTAAAGAAAATCAAATTCAAAAAAAACTTTTAGTTTGTTTTGAGTTGAAAATTGCCATTGTGGATAAGAATTAAGTTTTTTTTTTTTTAAAAAAAAATGCTTTTCTAATATAAACATTCACATATGTAATTATTTAATCATTCGGAAATCTGCCCGGTTTTAGATTCATTTCTGAACCAGTAGATTAGGAAAGAGTTTAAATTAATGAATGAACTTTGATTGTAACATATTATTAGGGCTTTAATCTCCGCAGTAATTGATGCTTTGACTCTTTTTCCTATTCTTAATTGATACCATCCGTTTGAAGAAGTACCTAGCTTACAGGTAAGACTTCTTTAGCAAGTCATGTAATAATTCAGTAAGAACTAATTTCCTTATCTGCTTAAACATACCTCACAGCAAGAAAGCTGCTATACGCATGACCGGAAATGACGAGAGAATTCGCTGGTCAGTAACAGACCAATCAAATTTAATAGATTCTTTTAGTACAAGATGTCCGTGTGTTTAAAACGTGTCTCATCGCTCCGAGAACTCACTAAGGAGTCTAACGTTCGGACCCTCCAATACTATCTCTTAGTCTTACTGAAGATGTGCAAGATGCAAGCGCCTTTAAAACAATTCTTAAACGTTCGGCTATGTTTATTCGTTGAGTATAAATCCAAAATTATTTTCAAAAGTTGCTGACCAAAATGATGTGAGGCTAAGAGATGTGTGTCTACTTTGGTTAGAAAGAGCGACCAGAAAATAAGTCAAGTAAACGATAGTTGGGACAAATATCAGCATTTACATTATAGTGTAACGAGAAATCACTGCTGGTTCTTAGATTTTGCTCTCATTTCCTCAAAAAGGACTTTTGACCCATTTCTTCAGCAAGATCGCTAATAAAGTGCGTTCTTGAGATCCTCCATACTGTAACCTGTAAGGACATGAAACCTATCTCACTACTTTGAAATTGATCTAATCATTTAATTGTTTTCTATTCATTGGAAACAAATTTGTTCTGATTGACAGAAACTCATGACAAACTTTCAATGCTGATATGAATCACTTTTTAAAGCAGGAGGACTCTAATTCTAGTTAAGTTGTCCTAAGTCCTTAGGTTCTTTGAACACAGCTCTAGCCTCGAATCCAAAGAACTACTTACTGGCTTTGATAACATCAAGGCAGGCGCCCGAAACATGTCCGTAATAACTAGTTAATGAATCTCTGAAACCAAGTCTAAAAAAGAGATCCCTCCCATTCAAAATTTTGTTAAAATTTTAGGTGCTTACACAGCGAATCAGCTATTTCTGTAAGTCCTTAAATGAATCAACATTCATTCCTTAAATCCCGGAAGGTGCATTTAACTGTACGTTAGTCGGGTGTTTTGCTCTGTAGAATCCTCTCACATCTTCGATTACTGGAATTAAAAAGAGACAATTTTTATGAATTCATCTGAAATATTAAATATATATAAATAGATAGAGTCAACTCCCATTTCGATTCAAAGCCCATGTATATCTTTGAAATCTCCACGTAATGTTCATTTGTGAAAGAAGTTTTTACATTTTAGTTAAAAGTGATTGCAACTGGCAGTTCAAACGTGATAACATCTAGTGATGTATAAATATTACTCTTTGAAAGAGATAAAAAGGTGAAATTAATTTATACCTTTACAGTAAAAAATAAATGAAACAGAAAGCAAAAAAAAAAATCAATTCTACAAGCGGAAGACAGAAGTAAATAGTAAAAATATATGCAATTTTAAATGCACTCACTGCTTAGTATATAACTGTTACAAGCAATAACTACTACGCACTTGTCAAATTTGACTGTTTAGCAGAACAGCAGGTGTTCAATTCTGAGGTGAAAACCGTGCTTCAGGAGAATATTATATTGTAATTGTTTAGTTCGTGATATAATTCTTCTTTTTCAGACGGATTCTTTTCTTCTGTTTAAGTCTTTTTTAACTTAATTCTTTTAATATTTATTTGATAAGGTAACGGAGAACGGTCAGATATGAATAATCTACAACAGTTTTATTTCTGACATTGTTAGTGTCTTCAATCTTGTTTTCCTTTTCACCATAATTCTTTTTACGTGCAGCAAGCACTTCTATATGAACTGAGGGAAGGGATTAGCTATGAGGTTAGCATACTGGACTCCCACGCGGAGGTCCCGGGTTCGAATCCAGCAGCTGACCCTTAGATTTTCTCTTCCTAGGAGCTTCTTACAGCTCACTGTCCGGTGATGGACAGTGTTGTCTGTAACGAGAGAACACTGTCCGGAGGCCGGCAGTGCACTGGAAAAAGCTCCGGGCGCTAATGACCTCAGCTGTTAATGCGCCAAAAAAAAAAAAAAAAATATATATATATATGAACTGAGAGTCAGCAGCCTAGTAATTTGTCTACTTCAAGTAGCTCCCGAGAGTCTTCTGCTTTTTAGAAACGCATTCACTTGTATCTTTTCCGTTTTAATTTTACGTTTCCTCTATTTATTTCGGTTTTACTACTCGTCGGTCTAAGCGATAGGAGCTTTTCAGAACGATCTATCTTCTTTAACTATTTATAAAATGCTACTGAGCATTTTATAAATAATACAATAGTTCTTCTTATGCTAACTTAGGTACAATGATGCCTCTCATTGGTGAAGTAATTATTCTATTATTCTTTTTAATAGCATCAATTTATAACTGTAGTGGTGGTTAAAATTATTGCATCACAGTCTGTAGAGTCACGTCATCTCTAGGTTCCTTTAAACTCGCTCTTCATGAGCAAAATCTATTGTCGTCTTAACTAAAAAATTAAAAATATTTTGAGAATAGGAACTTACCTCTACTTTGTCAGTGTTTACATATCCAATGTTAAACTCCTGTAACCTTTTTTCTATTCAGTTTTACATCAATACAATTGAATTGTTATATGAGTGAACATGTACGCCACACTTTCCTACTATAATATGTTACAATAGTTAAAATATAGAACTTTTTGCACACACTTTACAATTTTTTTGTTGAACAATCAATTAGCACACTTATTAACGTACTTTTCCACCACTTGTACGATTATTCTATACTTTTTATTCATTACAGATAAATGCTGTTATCTTTTCTAATGTTTTTAATTTCAAATTTAATGGGTGGCTGTATAATTCAGTAAATATGTCTTCAATAAAATTCAAACAATTTGGAATATATTCATATAGGATTCTTGCCGCATGGCACACGGATCAAACTATTAAAACATGGTTGTTATACTGATTTCCTTAAAATATGCGTTGCACAATCAATATAAGTTACGTAATGTATTTGTACGTACAAGTAAATTAATAATTTAATATAATAATGTAAACTTGGTTTTTTGTTTGAAATACCATTTTGTCAGAGGTCTGATAGAAGTTCTAGAGTTATTTTTCTGAAGATAAATTACTGGAGGAAAACCTGTTGCTATAATAGAGATTATATGAGCGCTGATTAATAAATTCCAGATCTCTTGGCAACCAATTCGATGAATTTTATTGGAACGCAGTCACGAAGAGTCGAATAGTTATAATGAGAGCGCAACTGAATTAGATCAGAGATGCTGCAGGACCTTTTCTACTTTATTATTTTCCATTTATTATATTAATTTATTTCCTATTATCATTTCTTGCTTATGTAAGCTTATGACTTAGGGACTATTGTTGATTCCCTAAAAGATGCGTAGAATAAAGAGGGAGGGAAGGGATTAGCTATGAGGTTAGCATACTGGACTCCCACGCGGAGGTCCCGGGTTCGAATCCAGCAGCTGACCCTTAGATTTTCTCTTCCTAGGAGCTTCTTACAGCTCACTGTCCGGTGATGGACAGTGTTGTCTGTAACGAGAGAACACTGTCCGGAGGCCGGCAGTGCACTGAAAAAAGCTCCGAGCGCTAATAACCTCAGCTGTTGATGCGCCAAAAAAAAAAAAAAAAAATAAATAAAGAGGGATGTAAGAGGTCTGTAAATTAAATAATTAAACTGATTTTTTAAAATTTTTTTATTCAAAAAACATTCCTGTGGCTCCTCAGCCTCCTTATTCGCCTGACTTGAGTTCTTGTGACTTTTTTCTCTTCCCAAAGTTGAAAAATCATTTCAAGGGAACTCATTTTGGGACAGTCGAAAACATTCAAACTGCTGTAACCGACCAGCTGAAGGCTATTCCAGTATCGGAGTTCGAGCACTGCTCTGAGGAGTGGAAGAAATGTGTCCATCGCTGTGTGGCTTCAGAAGGAAGTTATTTTGAAGGTGACAATATAGAATTGTAATTCTTTTTGAATAAAAAAATTTAAAAAAATCAGTCTCATTACTTAATTTACAGACCTCCTTAAACTAAACTTCTATAAATATGTACAAAATAGAAGACCTAAATAATCCAGAAAAGTTTGTTTTAAAAACCGAAATGTCGATTAAGTGGGTTTAATTTTTAACAGTTGGGTTGTGTTCGTTTCTTAACATTATATTTTTCTTTGATTTCAATTAACACGGGATTATTAACTGCGGGAAATTATTATAACATTTTCACACAAACGGATGTTCATAAACGTAAGTTGGAATTACGTAATTGTAGTTTTATGGTAATTTTTATGTAAAACTATAAACGACCAGAATAACAATACGAATAAAATAAACAGAGAAAAAACGCTCGTTTAACGGTTGAAAGACGATGGCTTGTTAAGGTTATAAATAACCCTTCACTATTTTTCTGCTACCATTTGCAACATGAATTTAGTCTTAATATTAGTGAGTATATGTGCAACAGTGAATAGTCAAGTATCTGTTGATCCGACAGGAAAAGTTGACAATTCAGCGAAAGAAACGAAAAATGTAAAATCTGTCGTCGATCAAAAAGTCGAAGATGAACAATTAATTAAGCAAGTATTTGGTGAAATTAACAGAGCTGTTAATGACAAGGTGATTAAAGGTGCATCGGGTAAAGGTTTCGCAGTTGTGGAAGAAGCTGGTAAAGGAGAAAAGGAGAAGAAGATAGAAGTTGTAAAGAACGTGGCTACTACACAAGGGATGTTGAAGACTGAGGCTGGTGGACAGGGCAGCAAAATTTCTGAAGTTCCCAAAGAATTGGAAAAACAAGTAATGGATGTAGAAAGCAAGAAGAATATTGCTTTAGACGTCATTAAAAGTGGTAACGAAGCTATAAACAAAGGTGTGGAACAACCTGCCAGTAATGTTATCTCTGTACATGAGTATCTGCCAGTGTATTCTGTACAGATGATACCTGCATCCTTGTATCTACAGAGGTCATGGTATTTATAGAGATTACAGGTCACTTGCATCTCTAGGAGCATGAAATGAAAAATAAACCTATTAGAATTAACTTCTAAAATGACACCACAGAAAATAATGTAATATTCGACTGTAGGTAATTAAAATTGTTTACTTAATGCTTTGCAAATTGTCAAAACATTTAATAAAATACATTTTATTCTGTAAATTATAGAGTTAATAAGTTTTCTATGGATAAACTATATCATGTATTTTATTTACTTAGATAGAGCCATTGGTACATTAGACTTTAAAAATCTGTTAGTTTTATTACCGTCAGAACCTAGAGGACTATATTTATTAATACTGTTTATTTGAACCTAGAGTGGTTGAGTTGGACGATCCATTTGTGCATTTGACACCCTCGCAGAGATTAGGGAAGGGATTAGCTATGCGGTTAGCGAACTGGACTCCCACGCGGAGGTCCCGGGTTCGAATCCAGCTGCTGACCTAAATATTTTTCTTACTAAAAAACGTTTGTACTAGTTACACTGGAGTCTGGAACAGCGCATTACTACTTACCAAATGCACGCACATAACCGTTTCCCCAAACCTGTGTTGCACATATAGATGGATTACATTAATTCTTTCAATGCAGCTGAAGAACATAGATTTCTATTTTGTAGAATGCCATATTTGCAGCCTGAGTGTTAAATTATTTATACTGCATAAAAATATCTTAAGTGCATTATAGGTAATTTAAAATTTTTATATATTTATATTAAATTTTACATAATTTTTTTCTGGATAAAGAAGAGAGGATAAATTTTCACAATTGAAGTTAATTTTGATGAAAACGTTTCTTCAGGAGTGGTCAGAGAAAATCTATTTTTGGAGACCAATTTATTTATTTTTGGTTTCTCTAAATTTTAGGTTCCCTTCATCAGCAGCTTTTAAAAGTATGTGACAAAACACATTACTAGGTTTTTAATTTACACTTCCATACTGTAACAAACATAATGAAAATTAATAAATGAATTCAATTTGAAGTAAAATTCAAGAAAAGAGTTAAGTAATTGAACGAAGGTTTAAATATGATTATGTTTAATTAGAGTAAAAGGAGATGCAGATAGTTTACAGAAGAACAATCTGAAGACGATACTGTCCTTTCAACAAACGTAGCTTGAAAATGTAAACAGTTTAAAGAAATCAAAGCTGAAAACAAGAAAATTTAATGAAAACCTGGCAGCGAGTTTAGTTTCATTTAGAATAATTTAGGGTGTGCGCAGTTAATTTGAAACATCTGTTGCATAGACAGCAGCATTTCTAGTATCACAGCTTGATTGATACGGTAGCATCTGCCTTCCCACATTAACCTTTAGTTTAAATAAACCCCTTCATTTCTCAGACAAGAATTGATTATCTGCAACTTAGGCTTTGTACAGCGTTTTAGACAATTTACCAGTTTCTAAATAACATACCATTTCTCTGCAATCGCTATATAATGAGCCCATTATTCTGCTGTATTTAATTATGGAGGATCAAATTTCAATCACTAATGATCAAAGATTTTTGTGATTACTGCTTGGTTTTATGTGGGCCATAATTAAGTTTTAAATTTTTCATTAATAATACAAACAAAATAATTTATTATTAAAAATGTAATTAATTGTTAAATTCAGTATTAATAAATACATTTTTTATTATAATTTTGCAATTCCTTATTTTAATACGAGGTGTGGCTATTAAATAACGTGACTATTGCTGTAAAACATTTTATTTTAAATTTATACATATTTAGTTATTATCACCTTCAATACACACCCCTCCCCTATCCCTACAACGCTCCATGCGAATTTACCATTGTTCGAAACAGTGCTGGAAGTCCTTTTCTGTGAACTCCTGCACGATGTGTGCCGCTTTTTCTTTCACAGCTTCACAGGACTGAAATGTGTTCCTTTTAATGCAGATTTGACTTTAGGGAACAGACAAAATTCATATGGGGTCAGGTCAGGCGAATAAGGCGGTTGGCCTAAAACTGGGATGTTGTACTTGGCTATAAACCTCTTGACAGACAATGCAGTGTGAACCGGCGCGTTGTCTTCATGGAGAACCCGTGACCTGTTCTTCCACAAATCGGGTCGTTTTTTCCTTACTCTTTCACGGAGTTAAGCAAGCAACTCACGGTAGTAATGTTGATAAATGATAATTGATATTTTCATCCGTTTTGAATGTGGAAGGGCGACCCGGGTGGTCATCATCTCCGACGTCTTCTCAGCCATCTTGGAAAAGCTTGAATCGCTTAAAAACTCGCGCACGTGATTAATATTCATCGCCATAAACTTCTTCTAATAAAAGATAAATTTCAGCAGCGGTTTTAACCAGTTTCATGTGAAATTTCACAATTCGTTGCTGTACTACATGTGTAGAATCATGTTTTCGGCAAAACGAAACCTTTTACACAAACGACGGTTCCGGTCAGACAGATTTCTCTACAAACACATGAGACGCTGCAACCAAAAGAGAAGGCTTTACGCTGCACAGCTGCCGGTCGTAAGGATTTGGCGCAAGCATAGTTCTTCTGCAGCAGCATCAGTCTCGTTATTTAATAGCCTCACCTCGTATAATATAAAATTTTAGACATCCCTGTTCTACATCCAATGAAAAACATCTTAATAGTTTAAAACAAAATTCTGAAATTTGCATCACGTGTTAGTGATAGATTTGCATCCGGAATATTTCTGATAAACTGCTCCTAAAATTAAATCACTTGCAGAAAATTAAAAGATAACTCACTTAACCCTTCAGCCGTCACGTCGGGTCTTATTGACCTGACTCATACTTTCAAGCCTTCTATTTAAATATCTATAAGGGCTGGGCTCGAGAAATTATTATTTATCTCTTTTTGACGTATTTTGATTGAGATGGCGTAGGATTTTTTCCCGCCGCCTGCTGTACGGGCTCGAACCAGCAATTTTGACCCGAGGTGACGGCTTGTGTCATTCATTTCTTAGTGTTTTGACCAGAGGTGATTACTTGAGTAACATTTTTCTCCTCCAATAAAACTGTTTCTGAAGCAAGTAATTATTTTATTCAATAAAAGGATTTTTTTTATTGTTATTGCTATTAATAATATTGTACGAGTATCAAAGTTGCCTTGCCGCTGAGGGGAGTGTAGGTATTGTCCGTGAAGATTGTTCTGGGAGTTTAGTGACCGAAGTCTATCGCGGTCCACCACTGTGTAAAAGCTAAGGGAGCGACCCCAGTGGGAGTGGGGATAGGATTTAATGCGTATATCACATATAAAAATAATGCTCAACGTAAAAATATAAATTTCAAAATGGACCGACGCACCTTCCTCAAAAGTTTGGGGCATCAATTATTGCAAACCATCATTATCAGAAGATCGCTGAGCACCGTGATCTCACGGGATTTGAAGGTGAGGATCAATATTTATCTGCAAGAAGAAAGCGCAACAATTCTTCCGATTACAACAAATGTAGAAGACATTCCTAACCCTAAAAAACGAAGAAGATGCCACATATGCCTTAGTACAAGGGACAATAAATATCCTACTTTTTGCAGTAACTGTAAAAGTTACATATGTAAGATACACTCAGTAACTATTTGCACTAACTGTAGAAATAATTGTAATTAATTAACTGTTTTAATTTTAATTGTAAGCTGTCAATATTTTCTCTGTTTTTCATTACATGCTAAGCAGCACCTCATTTAGAAATTACATCTTTATGTTATTGATTTTTTTTTAAATTTGTATTTCTGTTTTATTAAAGTATAAATAAATGTTTTGTCTTCGATTTCTATTCCCTATAACATGATATTAGTTAGTTTTTCCTTTTTATTTAATAGTTTTTAATGCTGGGTCAATATGACCCGAGGTGACGGCTTATGGCACTTCACATAAGGTGACGGCTCAAGGTTTAAAACTTACTAACATAATGGCAGTAAAAATCAACAGCAAAATTACCTACCACTGCTAGTTAAGGAAACATATAGTTTCAAACCATTTACTACAATTACAATAAACATCTACATTAAAATAATTTGCTAAAATTAAATTGTGTCTTCGGAATTTTAATTTGTTTCTTAATTTTCACTTTACTCTTTACACTTGCTCAAAACAATTCAATATTGCCAATTCAATAACCTAGATAAACTTCCTTTACGTTGGAATTTGGTGCTTTCTAGTGAACTATTTAAATGGAAAATTGTACACTTTAGAAAAGAAGCCCATAGACGCTACGCTTGTGTGGACATTACTTGAACTCGGTGTGTAAACAGTGCACTTTCCTCACTTGAACAATAAATAACTATTATTACATGAAGATATTTTAAATTAAGTAATATGGAAATAATTAAATCACTAATTTAAGATGAACACCAGTTGAACAGTAATTAAATGTTTGAAATAAAGTTAATATAATTCGACTGATTCAGCATCCAAATTCTGAGATTTAGGTTACCATCCTCTGAGGCGCAATGTCTTCAATACTTCTTCTTTCAATATCTTCTTTGAGATGTTAAGCTTGGAGCAAGTTTCTATATTTTTTGAACGTAAATTCTAATGAATAAATAAATAAAAATTTAATCCATGATTTTATTTAACAGTTTCGAAGATTAATTTTAATACAATTTCAATTTGCTGAATGAAGCTCATTTTTGCTTCCTCTGAGCCCAATACCATTGCTTTGATACAAAGCAGACTGTAACGAGAGATCACCATCTGAAAGCCGGTAATAAATTATTTAGTTACTTTAAAAATATAAAGGAAACTGTAAAACTTAATAGTTTTGAAAATTGTAAGTGAAGTATAAAATTTGGATCTACAAAAGAATTTTTAAATTTATATTACAACCTAAATTATTTAATTCAATAAAGGTATAAATGTTGAACATCGATAAGTGAGAAAGAAGCACTCGAGAATTTCGAGTTTAAAGAAAATGTTTAAGTTAAAACTTCGGGAATTAGAGGAAGAGGAAGTCATGTGAGGTTCACTTTTTCTGTGAAGAACTTCTCAAAATACAGGAAATTGTACTATTAAATTATTTTAATATAAAAATAATATTCATAAATTTAAATTGTTAGAAATGGATCGGAGTGACATTTATTGGGATCAAGGATGTCTGGAGACCAATGTCTGAACCCAATGGAAGAAATAGCTGTCAGTAAATCACAACAATATTCGTCAACGTTTCCTCAAATTTATTATATTTTTTAGGACGCTGTCGGGTGAGTAACTCAAATATTGTAACTAAAATAAAATATTGTAACTTAAACATACCAACTAAGTATATTCTTCAAACAACTCACAAAATAGTGTCATGTGGAACATAATAAATTTGTTAGAAAAATTAGATTTGATTGAATTGAACTCACTAAGACCCAAAATATAAGATAACAAAAAGAACTGATTTTAGCGTAAATTTAATTTTAAATTTTTACATAATTCTGAAATAAAAATTTAAAAACAAGTAAGCCAGTAAAATGAAGCACATAGTTCTTTAAGTTGAATCAGTCAACTTTTGTTAGTAATTTTGAAAACACCAAAATAAAGATTACCTTTGTGGAGTTTTCTCATCGTTCTAATCTCCCTTGAACACTTGCCACTTTTTGTGCCGAAGCTTCTTTTACTGTAAATATAGGACCACTTTTGGAAATGTCACCACCAGTAGTGGCCATACGCACGCCTATTCTTTCATCAACCTTTTGCAAAATATCCTCTTTCTTCTCATCCTCTTCCTTCGGTTTATTTATCACATTTACCCCTTTTACATCTAGAACTCTAGCATCCTTTAATCCCTCATTACTTCTTTGTCCATTTAGATCTTTTACTGAAGCTGATTCAACAGCTGCTAATTTCTGATCAGCAGCATTCAGTAAACTTCTATTATCTTCTTTCAATTGTTTAATTGATTTATTATCTTGCGAAATATCGTCAGACGTTTCCTTAACACTATCTACCCGAGGATTATCTACAAGTACTATTTGGGATTTTTGTTTGATGGAGTCATCACTGTCTTTACGTTGTTCAACGATTGGTGATCCAAATTCCTTGTCACTTTTACTCTCTGTCGCACTTTTAACATTCCCATTTTTAATTTCTTTGTTTGAAGCAACATCATCCTTTTCAGCTGTCTGCAGCATATCCATTGTATCAACTCCAACTGAAATGACTTGAGATAATTGTTTTCCATTTTCAATTTCTTTCTTTTCCAACTTCTTTTCTAGATCAACAGCATCAAGTTTAGAATCACTTACCGTTGTTACCCCCACCTTAGCTCCTTCTGATTTCTGAATTGCCTCTGCTTCTATCATTGAACTGACTGTTCTACTGGCTTCTACTTCCTCTTCTGATTTCTTTGCTAAATCTTTATCTGTTGTCCTCATCACATTTCCTGCACTTGTACTCGTTGGTTTTACCATTGAATTGTCAGCTTCTGTGTCCATTTCTTTGATAGCTGTTTTGGCTTCTTTACTGTCTGCTTTTTTGACATCTACTTTCATTAAAGTACTTTCAACAACATTTGCTGCTTTCAATCCTACATCTTTCGCAATAGAACTTTCAGAAATTTGACTTTTGTCCGCTAATGAGCTGTCTGACATTAGATTTGCTTCACTACTTTCTATTTGTTTAGCAATATCTGTAATTTTATTTGTAGTGCCTGAAACAACGTTCGTTGCTTTTAAGGCTGTAGCTTCGACAGAACCAGGTAGTTTCAACGCGTTTTCTTCAGCCTTTAATCCATCACTTTTAACTTCAGATATTTCATCTTTTTTTACATCCGCTTCTTTGACGATTTTCCCGGATTTCCCCAGAACAGACTCCTTTGTTAGAGCACCATCAGGATTAATTTTGGATCCAGTTTCAGTTAATTCAGCATCGCCTCCTTTGACTATTACAGCGGTGTCTTCTCTCTTCTGAACTGCACCCAGGTCTTTCTTTAATTCACCTCTTACTATATTTGCAATTTCAGTTTTATCCTTTTCTTCTCCTTCTTTAATCTTTTCGCCTGCTGCAGCTGCCACTGCAAATGCCTCACTTGCTTTGAGAGCACTTCCAGTATTCTTAGCTGTATCAGTTAATTTTAATAAAATTACACCTTCTGCATCAGCAGTTTTTTTAACAGCACCCTGTATTGATTTGTCCATGACAAACTTTGCATCTTTTACTAAAATACCACTACTTTTCTCAACTGTATCCGCCCCTTTAATTATTTGTTCCATTGCTAAGTCTGCGTTACCTACACCAGCTCCTTCCACAACAGCAAGTCCGATTTTCTTGTCGTTTTCTATTGCTTTAAACGCAGAAGCTTTTCCAACATTGGCCGACTTAAGCAAGGCACTCTCATCAGCAACATCTTCAATTTTCTTGACTTGAGACAAATCTTTTAGTGATTTTTCAACAGCAACATCTGCTTTTTCAATAACTGCGCTTTTAACTTCCAAAGAACTTTTTTCCTTTAATGTTTCATCAGCCAAAGAATCCAAACCTTTAATCATTGCTGTTGCGCCTATGTTTTTCTTCAGGTCATCCACTTTTTTCACTGATTTGCCTGCCATCATATGTACTCCTAAAGTGCTTTTGTCACTTATCAACCCAGTTTCTTTTGACGATAATGCTATCTTTCTGTCTTCTTCAAGTCCATGCAATCCGACCAAACCTTCACTTTTTACTTTACCTACTGCAGTTTCTTCACCAATTCCATGTACTTCAACAGCTTCTGCTTTGGTCGAAACTTTTTTTGCAAGCAAGCTTTCTTCAGCAAGACCTGCCACCGATGCAGCTTTCTGTACAGCTTCGTTATTATGAACAACTTTTTGATTTAGTATGTGTGGAGAATGCTTTTCATTTGCTAAATGTCTCATTTTAGACAATTCATGCTTATTAACCGAAGTATGAATTCCATCGTCTAACACAGGTACATGGTGATGCTGCGCTTGATTGATTACATGAACGCTGGGTTTCATGATCGGTACAGTATGTCTACTGGATGGAGCATGTTCATGCAGATGAACCACATGCGGAATATGGTAACTTGCCAATAATTTCTGTTGTTTTTCTTTGATTTCTAGTTGACGCTGCATTTCTAGGCCGACTAAAGCGGCTTGTTGATTTTGAATCAATGCTTCTTGAAGCTGTTGGTTAATCAAGCGAATAGCGGCAAGCTGTTGAGAAGTGCCTTCGTGAGGATTGTGTACAATAGATTGAGGATATAGTGGTAACTTACTATGAAGAACTGGGATGGCCATCGTCTCATCTGCATATTTATGATGAATTACCTTCGGTGCGTGGGGAGTGACTATTTGCCCTGAAATGAAAACTGGATGATGAAAGCCAATAGGATTCATTTGATCGTAGCCCATTTGGTCCGAAACTTGATGACTGGTCATTTGTTTTGCATGAATGATTTTGGTGGTTTGAATTTCAGAGACTTGTTGAATGTTTTGGTTCTGTCCGGACATTACACCAGTGCCGTGCAAGTGTATTGGACTGTGTCTCATAGTTCCCACATGGTGATTTCCAAGATGGCCACCACCTACTTTATGGCCAGCAGCTATTTGATGGTGTACTTCTTTATCAACAACATTGCCAGCTTGTTTCTTCAATAGCTCGCCTCCAATCATATGATGTCCCAGTTCTTCTGAAACTATTTCTTTCTTTTTACCACCAAGTACATCAGCACTTGCTAACAACTTCTGCTCCAATAATATCGAACCATCTCCCAGAACTCTGTCCTTGGTGGCAGTACCTTTGCTGTACATATCATCTAAAATTTTCTCATCTTCAGCTTTTTGAATCTTTTCAACATTACCAACCGCACCACTTTCACTAGAACTCACACTTTTTGTTTCTGTTATTATTTTCTCTGAAATAATTTCACCACCATTTTTGACGTTGCCAGCTTTATCTTCAGTTATGGTTTCGCACAAGATTATTGAAATTACATTGAAAAGAACAATAATAATTTTCATCTTTTTACGCACTACAGCTGATACATAATAACTAATGAAACCGCGAATACAATATTTATATGCATAAATCGGATTATTCAACCGTCAAGGCCCTGGAGCTATATCTTGGTAATAATTTAGTTCACGATATCTACAATGAAATTTAATAAACCTACAGATAGATACAAATATAATTGCCAGTCATGGAAAAATGAACACGGTTTTTTATAATCAGTGAACCATTATCTGATTCAAAGAATAAATTGTAAATACGTATTTTATCAGTTAATCCAAATAAATAACTTTTAATTTATTCAGTTTTTTGCGTTCGATGATCATAAACAAAAAAAGTTTGGTATTCGGTCAAGTAGCCAATCTTCTAGGGCAGCTTTGATAAAAGTTCATATTCCTATCGAGCATTTCAAGGGTTGAGGTAATATTGCTTTCCAAAATAATATTAACCAACGCTTGACTAGGTATGCACAAGTACGCTCCATTCTTTGCTTTTCTCATCTCTGTATTTATTGTTTATTTATGTTAATATTATTGTATAAACTACTACAAATAAAAAATAAAATTAAAATTAATTACTTATAAAGAAATACTCACGACTGCTGGTCGTAAAATAAAGGACTAGGACCTAAACCTCTGTATCAAATTAAATAAAATAAGTAAAGTAAAGTAATCGCCTATTTTTTCAGGCGGGCTTTACGTCCAACTACCAATTAGGTGTCGTGGACGGAGGCGACTAGCAAACATACTTTGATATAAATTTCTTTTATTAATCATTAAAAAAAAATCCAAGGCCTTGGACCGGAAATCGAACCCAGTACTACAATTTCGCAGGTTTTTACTACTTCGCAGGTCTCGCTTAAATTAAATTACATACAAGTATAATTAAAACCCTTAATGATTGTGGTGTATCTGCGGCCATCTCAGTGTTAGGTGTAGTAGTAAGAAGGAACTTGTGGTTATGAGATACAATATCGGAAAAAACTTTTAAAGTATAGTACCATACAGGACTGGATGGGCTCAATTACATCCATTTCACCGAGTCTCTGACTGGACTTCTGTCAGCTCCAAGACCGGGAAGGCAATTGTAGCAAGAGACCGAATCCCCAAATAGGGGAGGTTATAAGTTGTGACTGCCAATGTGTCAAAATTTTTCAACGAAATTTCCGTCTAAAATGTTAGTCAATTACTCAGACTATCGGACGCAATCAAGGGGAACTACGTCTGACAAATCTTTAGGCTAGACTGGGACAAAATTCAGTCCCTCTCCCATTGCAGCTTAAGCTCACTGTTATGTGTTACAGAACACTAGCTATGTGAGAAGGCGGATAAATGGGCCCGTTTAAGTTCTAACGAATGATTTATGGCTGCGAATCTAGGGCAGTAACAAAATTAGTCTTCAAGTCCTGGATTTACAGCCAATCCAGGCCCGGTGGTGTATACCATTAGACTAAAGACAAAGCAAAGGAGTTCGATCAAGGACTCTTGAAATGTCGACAGACTTGTTCAATCAGAAGCCGTTAGCTGTAAGAGTTATGATGGGACAATCTGACAGGACTGGAAGACAGATGAGCCTGCAGGGGCGTTGCTGGTTTCGCTTGAGTGAGAAAGGGTCACCGATACACTGAGCTGCTCTTGAGAAGGCGTGGTCAAAAAAAAAAAAAAAGATTTCTCTAACTACGTGTTTTACGGAAGCACCCCTAAAGCGGTTTGACGGCTCCCGTGCTTGCACTGGGGAGAGTATGTGCTTTGAACTTTAGTTTAATGGCTGTGGGTCATTTGCTTTTCCTTTCGTTCGTCGTATTCTAAGTGACACATGTTAAATGCACCCACAAACGGCCTGGTTTAGTAAGTTTTTGCGACATTAATAGCCCAAAGATTAAGTCTTCTAATAAGCCTTCTAAATGCAATTTGAGTCTCAAATTCTTTCAAACCAATCAATGTGATTTCTTCAGTTGATTGTTGCGCTAATATATCCTTCCTACCACTTTTCTTTTTATAACTCCGATTATTCTAATTTCTCACAACAAAAGAAACTATTTCTCACTGAAAAGAGAAACTACAATTTAAAATGAAGTGTTTGTGGAAGCTGAAGAAGAAAGCAATAACATTGTGCAACCTGTTAATGCTCCGCGGGTACTACTATGCCCGTACTTTTACACACTAAATTTATTTTTAAAGGAAAGCTGCCTGAAGAAAATAAGTTAATTACAGTTTGAAGGTAGTAATTAGAGTGGGATAAGTGGTTGCTGCTGTTACACTTTAGCCTCGCCGAACATTTCTAGGGATTTCTCTCAACTGAGCTTATTATTCTTGCACGTTGAAAAAGAGATATCACTAGTCTTGTCCAGGTTAGAAGTAGAAATATGTTTAATTTTCTACTTTCATTCTCCTTAAAAGCTCTGCTCATTAAATTCATACTAATATAAAGTTAGGCGAGGAAAGGCTGTGGTCTTTAAAGTATGAATATTCAGAGAAATATAATGTATCCGTTTGTCCTTCCCATAGTTATCTTCACAGCAGGAATAGCTTCAATCAATAGGACTTTAGAAGTAATTGTTCCACAATCACTCTTGTCCACTCGCACTCTTATTGCCCTCTTTAGCCGAAGAATCAATTATTCTTCAGCTAACGATGGTAGAGTAATCGTTAGATTGTCACGTTGTTCGTCCCAAAAGAAGAATGTGAAAAATAAGTTACGTGCTCGATTAGCACCCTACTAAATCCATGACGTCATCCAACCAATGTTACCCGTTGTCAAGTCTATTTATTCTTAAAGATGTGTGTGACTAACTCGTCCCCAAGCACTCAATAGATAATCGATTTACAATAGTTAGTCATGTTCTGTATTTCTACTTCTTACTTGACTTACGGCGCGTACATTTTAGAGTGTTAAGTATAAAAGATTTTGGCAAGAGATTTTTTTAGTGTAATAACTTCTTTTGGTAGTCTTCTTCCGGGATCTCGCAGCTCCTAGTTACTCCAGCCTATAAACCCAAAGCACACTTTCACCTAGCATCCTGTCAAACAGGAACTTACAGACAAACTCTCTAGCTCACTGCCATATACAATATATCCACACTCACCAGTACTGGCACTCGGAAAAGCCTCTGACTATTTCCTTTAAGATTTTTTGGTTTTTACCGATCCAAATACCTTTCACTTTTGTTTTAGATTCGTTCTAAGAAAGATAGATTTTTGTTCCTCCCTGAGGAGTCCACAAAGAAACAACAGGGTTAACACTATTTGACTAAACTGAACCGGAAATAGTTCTTTTAGGCGTATTCGAAAGAACACGTACATATAAGAAAAACTAGAACTCGTTTATATCAAACGAACCAGGAACAGCTTTAAATGATCAATATAAAAATCATGTGAAACAAATGTCTTCTAATTCTCCAGAATACTTTAAATAATGTAAAAAAAAATTTAATTAGTTTTTAAAACAAGGTTTAAGAAAAAACTAAATTTCTTTATATTGTACAGCAATCTGTTTGAGTGACTATTCCAAGAAGTGGGTCGAACCATTTCCTAAACGTAGAGTCAGCTGTAGTGGGCTGATATTAAAAGTTACCCCATCACAATATTCGCAAGACTTTAAGCGTTATATAGAATGTTTTGTACCTAAGGCTTAAAGTAAAGAGTGAATAGGGTTTAGAGATGTGAAGTAGGAGGCAAATCTTCAGGCTGTGAACCCACTTCTGTTAGCTAGAAGACGAATATTGCGGCTTTACTGGCTTTACTAGCCGTATTATACTGTTTACCGGGAGGCTCGTT
The DNA here is from genome assembly GCF_049639745.1 of Rhodnius prolixus. Lineage (NCBI taxonomy): Eukaryota > Metazoa > Arthropoda > Insecta > Hemiptera > Reduviidae > Rhodnius > Rhodnius prolixus. The sequence continues at coordinate 29,060,737 of NW_027411581.1, read as the reverse complement.
TAGTGGTGGCTACCGCCTCCTGCCGGCCCATAGAACACGTCTTATTGTACTACTGGCGGTAAGAGGCTGCTAGAACCACTGTTTACTATACACTCAATCGCCACGTAAGGCACGCTGGTCTATTTACTGGTCTCCCTTGTGAACAGAAATTGCAGGATTAACATCCCCGTAGAACTTCGGTCAACAAAATTCCTTTAATGAACATAGCTTTGTTTGTCCATCAGCTTTTTCGCTCACATAATCTACTTATATTGAAATAAATATACTTTTTATCAACCACATCCTTGATGGGCAGAAAGGAAAGAATAATCAATTCTAGTAGAACCGATAACAAGAAATAGCCCTCAACTAAGTTCACTAACTTAGCATCCTCTTCAAGAACTTGTAACTCAAGAGGATTGCTAATTGAGGCCTCCAACGTTTCAATGAGCTGTTATCAGAATTGATAACACAAGAAGTCTTCAATTTTATTTTAAATATTTTAAATTTGTATTAATATTTTATTCCAGTGTCACTCTCTAACACAGAATATTTTGCTGATAAAAATATGAAAAAAAGATTTACGACAAGGTTTAAAAAGATATAAAACAAAATTAAACAGAAATTTATTATCTAACGTTTTATTCCAGCGTCTTGATTGAAAATCACTAAATAAGTGATAATGAGGAATAGCGGAAGGACTGCATCCTTGTAAATCTCCTCAGTTGACAAGAAGATGAAACCAACAGAGGCGCTTATATAAACAGAAACATGGTATAAAGAAGGATCTAATGGTTATTTTTTTTAAGTGAAAAGCTAAAAAATAATAACAGGTTTGAAAGCAATTGAAGAAAAACGTATTACACCGTTACAGAGATTTTCGAGTTTACAAACTGTACCTGCGAGAATGAGGTTTCTGTAGATCTAGATCAGGAGATGCTAAGTGCGAGTTATTGCTGTCAAAATAAAGTATATGGTTTCGAGGGGAGGCCTGACAATCATAATAGGAAATTGCTGCTTCAATGCAGCAAATTGAGTCTATTCGAGTGACTGCTTAAGAACGAGGTTTTCCAATCGGCAGGTTACAGGTCGAGATTAGGTTCTTTTCTACCTGCGACCAACCCTAGAGCACCAACTCTAGTTCTGCCCGTTTTTCGATTAAAAAGTCAGGCTAGTAGCTCCAGAGTAAAGTTTGAAGGCAAAGTATTTCTATCCGTGAGACTCTACGCGAAATAGGCCCTTCCTGAGAAGTATTTTCTGTACAGTGGTTATCCAAAAAGTCACCCCTTCTTACAATCCTCTACTTTTTTTGTAGAACGATGGCTCCACTTATGTCTCCAAAGGAAAAGTCTTCGCTCCAAATGATATGTAATTCATTCTTGTTCAATGGGTTTGATGGGCTTGGCGAAAAAACTGGGAATTTCCTGGTAGACCAAGCTGAAATAATTCGAACATAAGAGGCTGGTGAGTGTCACGTTTCTTGTGAACCTTTTACTACGAAGTAGGAGGAAGTACGTGATTGTCACAAATTTTAATTACCGAATATTTCTCATAAATACTCGTTTTGTGGACCGCTATGTTAAGAAAACAATGGTTTTTAGAACTGTATCTGTGAATTTGAACATTACGTCAAAAACAAAAAAAAAATCTCAATCTTTATCATTCGAACCTCTTTGGGGCCTAAGACATTAATGAAGCCATAAAGAGTTCTTGACCGAACATACCACTTTTTGGCATTAGACTGTCTTGAATGGGGTTCCATCCTATTATACAAATCTTTTTCAACATTTTCTTAGGACTGATAGCAGTTCTGATAAGAAGGGTATGATTTGGATTCTTTCGAAAGTGCATTTTTAAAAAGACTGTGAGGCCGCTTCATTAATGTACCTTACAAAATAATAAGGCAACTGAGTATCTAAAATTGCGAATTTCAAGAAAGGTGAGCGATTATATATGCTAATTTTCAAATTTTTCTGTTTTTCGCGATTTAGAATTTGTATTTTAAGCTTTTTTGTCCAAAAAATCACATTTACATTCATCAATTAAGACCGATTCTAGGCTTTCTGTAGAATACTAGGAATAATTTTTTTTTGGTTATTGTGATTGACTTACCTTATAAGTTGATTTCACTACCATAGTTTGTCTGGTGACTCCCACTCCAGCAACCATAATGGCGAAGCCCCGGTATTCAGCAAGTATGAAATAAAACCGGTTTTTTTGTTGTAAATACTCTCTTTTTTTATAAGAACATATTTATTTAAAAATTTAGGGAAGGATTTTTTGATCTAAAGAATTGTGCGGAACCATTTATGTGATCAAGGAAAAAGTGCTGACACGAACGGCAAACAACTCGTCAGCAATACTTCCTTCCTAACACAAACAACCCAAACACCAAACAGCGTCTAGCATTTCTGTTACTAAACAAAGTGGTGATTTTGGAAGAATGAAAACAATCAAATGTAAAGCTTCCATTTTTTGTCTTTATTTTGATTTTTTTTTAGTTAACAGTAAATGTACTAATAATTCTCCGATAGACAAAAATTTAATTATATGTTTATTTATTCCAAGAAACTTTAAAATCAATGCTTTATGCTCAGGATAGATTAACAACATTTTCGGCTACCAACCACCTATTCTTTGCTGCACATAATTCGTCAGCGAGAATCCTGCCTGATTGTTTTGTGCGATGAATACGTGACAGACGGGGAGTTAGTTACTGGTACTTTCCGAGATTGTACAGGGTACTGGAAGGAATTGTCTTACGGTTGATTCGAAGCTTTTTTGTCGCTTCAATGTAAATACACATGGGAAGTTTGTTTTTTGTAGGAGCCATATATAATATCCTGTATGGAATCACACACACCATCCACAGCTCAGAATTGTACACTATTTTTGAAGATTAGATTTGCAGATCAATCCTAGAATCTCCATTCTACACAAGGTTATTTGGTAGACCATGTATCATGTATTGAACCGACAGTGTCAATTTAATAATAATCGAAAAATCAAATGACCATGATGATCAGCAGCTTATCGTAATGGAATAAAGTTGTGGAGCTCTCAGATCTATTCAGTTAACGTGGAAATTACACTTAGGTCATTTGCTCAGAATTGGTAACAGAATTAGAGTGGAAGAGAGTAAATACAATTTACGTCCAATTCACGCACAAAATCTTACCCCATATAATAGAAATACGAATGCAACGAAGGGGGGACAACCATTCTAAAGCCTGCTATATCGGGACCTTTTGATAACCCCACGTGATTGATCCTGGTGACTGCATGCTATAATGATATATGCAGGCTGTCCAATCTTCTATTCGCTCTACTTGCCTATCAGTATATCTTACATATCCCTGAGTACAGCCCAGTCACAAACGCCTGCAGGCTGCGTGTATACCAAGGAATTAGTCAGTTCTAACAACCACACTTCCCAACCACACTTAGTCCCCAATCTTCCTTGTTATGTAAAGCCTTGCTCTCCGTCTAACTAATCAATTTAACAGGTGAGCCTCTGGGCGCACGTACTACAGGATGTTGGTGTTGTTGAATAATTACTACGTCTTAAGGACATGTGCCGCCTCCCACGGCCTATTTCATTATTATCAATTAATAAAGACATAGTTACAAGTTTCCTCTAGAATTATACGATGATGTTGAACTTGCAAATTTCCCCCCGAAGCCACAATGAGGAATACTAGCAGAATATCTGGTGTAACTAAAAATAAATTATTCAAACGGGCAAATGCAATGTTCATTGTGTCTTTATGTTTAAATTATGGCAGATTTGTTGAGACATTGGTTGCTGCTAAACTCGTTGGAATCTTCCCACAGCCTTCAGAATTTGTTTTATTTTAAAATAAGACGATTACGCTTAATAACATTACTGTTCGAAAAATCGATAAAAATTGATTTCCACTCTTATTTCCCAAAATAAGCCACGCTTTATTTTAAAATGTATTTTCCTTGCTCATAATCTGTTAGTAAGGGACAGTATAGCGATTGCGCGGAGTTTCAAATTGCATTGTTCACAGGAGGAATCCGTTTTGAATCCCCTGAACACGAATGATTTCTTTTTAAATACTGGTAATAAATATGTAATGAGTGACAAATCAAATCAACAAGTGGCACAACCGTTTGCCTGAATTGGCCCCAAAAGTATTTTGTCGGATCACTTTTGGCTGCAGCTGAAATCAGATATAGAATTTCATTTTTGTTGTGGTGGCCACAAACGACGCACAATAGTGTTAAAAACTATGAAAATCCATTCTGCGGAATCACACTTCCGTCCAGTTCAATAAACTTGAAATTTGGAATTTTGGTAGCATATTAAATACATAGAAATGCTACTAAGTGTTCTTTGCACATCAAAGGAAAGCTCCACCTCCGCTTTTGCCAAGAATCGCCCTAATTGAAATTTTTCAAGAAATAATTTCAAATAAATGTTGTAGAACTGCTCATGCGCATGTACTAAGCTAAATGATCAAACACATATTTTTTTAGAATGTAAATTTGTTAAAAAATTAGCATATTATTTGAAATCATGTTGCAGTATTTAGGAGATGCTGTTCGTTTGGGGAGATTGATATTATTTTCAGGGTTTCCATAATTAAATAGTTCAGTTTTACCTAAACAATCGAGAGAACGGATTGAATAGTATTCTGCGTACAGCTCTGAGTAATTTTTTATGATATAACATCCGGTTTGCAGTTACAAATGAATCCTTGAAGTAATTTAGAAACAATTATAACTTTAATGAACTAATTTATTGTGTTACAATCCTCGATTGGTAATAATTTCTCTCCACCAAATTATTCCAACAAAAGAGTGACTATTATGAAACGTTTACTTCTATTTTTAACACCCTTCTTGCCCTTAGAGTTCTTGTTTCTAGCCTGGTAGTTCACAATGATGGAAGTGCTCTCTATAACGAGATAACATTGTTGGAGGCAGGTAGACTCTAAAAAAGTCTTCGAGGCCAATGAAGCGTCTTCAAAAAAAAAAAAAAAAAAACCAGAGTCAGTAAAAATTCTTTACGCTTCAGAGAAAACCTTACGATGTGCTCGTACAAGGATGAGAAAAATATTTTCCCAATTAATTAACTTCTTAAATACCTATTGGTTGTTCCAACTATCTGTAGGTTTGATTTTAAAGTAACCTAATGACCAGTTAGCACGGAAGGAAAATTTGATGAGTCTAGAAATCTGTAATACTTTTTCCCAAGATATTTTTACCTACTATGCATTGAATATTAGAAAGATTGTTTGTTTTAACATTGTACAAGATAAAGCTAGTTATTTGATTAATTACAGTTTTTTGTAGCATTTTTTAGTTACAAGATCCTGTACCTGGGAGAAGGCCAGCAAATAGATTCATAAAAATTGCGCAATGGATAAGTTAAATAAATTATAAAAGTAGAACCATTTGGTAAAGCTAGAAAACTATACACTATTTTTAATAAGTTTAAAATGTACTATTTATAGATAGGATAGTTTTACAAACATAAATGTAATATAATAACAAACTCAATAAACAAAGGAAATCTGTTTTTCGATTTAAATTAAGGAAAAATGAATTTTTCCAGAAAAGAATACGTATGAAATAAGGGCACAAAGTAATTCTTTTTTAATTTATATATTTATTTAATTTATAGGACTCACGTCCTGTCTCAAATACAGTTGGATAAACATAAATTAATACAAATATATTCAAGCATAAGCACAAATAACTGAGAGAAACACCTTGAATTATGTCATTGAAATAAGTTCAAAAGAAGAGTTGATGGTATTTTTAAGTTTTTGAAAGTAAGTATAAAGATAAATAAAGCCGAAATACTTAAAGAAGTAATAAAATACAACATAAACTAATTTTTTAAATTATTAACTGTTCCCTTAAAGTTGAACATTCATACAGATAACAGAATACAGTTTTCATTACAGCTCTTCTGCACTGAGTTCACACAAAAGGTAAACTGAAAGAAGTTCTGTCCTTGTACTTTTCTCGGAGGCCAAATTAAGCAGGACAAACCATGAATACGAGGGTCGTTTGAAAAGTCCGTGCAAAAATAAAAACTACTTAATTTTTTGGGGTAAACCTTTTTTATTTTTCAACATAGTCTCCTTTTAGGCTTATACACTTCGTCCAACGCTGCTCTAGTTTGTTGATCCTTTCCGAATAATAGGATTTGTCCAAGTCTGAAAAATAGCCATTCGTTTCTGCAATCACCTCCTCGTTTGAATAAAATCTTTTTCCCGCCAGCCATTTCTTCATATTGAGGAACAAATAGTAGTCCGAGGGAGCCAAATCTGAAGAATAGGGGGGATGTGAAACGAGTTGGAACCCTATTTCCATTAATTTTGCGACCACAACTGCTGAGGTGTGAGCTGGTGCGTTGTCGTGATGGAAAAGGACTTTTTTGTGGGCCAATCGTGGGCGTTTTTCTTGCAGCTCGGTTTTCAAACGGTCCAATAACGATGAATAATATGCACCTGTAATAGTTTTACCCTTTTCCAGATAGTCGATGAGGATTATTCCTTGCGAATCCCAAAAGACAGTCGCCATAATCTTTCCGGCTGAAGGAACGGTCTTCGCCTTTTTTTGGCGCAGATTCCCCCTTGGTAACCCATTGTTTAGATTGTTCTTTGGTCTCAGGAGTGTAGTGATGTATCCATGTTTCATCCACAGTGACGAAACGACGCTTAAAGTCCTGCGGATTCTTCTGGAACAGCTGCAACACGATTTCGTTTTTGGTCAAGCGTGAGCAATCGCGGCACCCATCTTGCGGATAGCTTTGTCATGTCCTGTGGCGGCAGCACTCTAAAGAATTCAACTCCCATATGGGACTATATATTTTTCTTCTATTTTATACATATGATAATTATTATTTTCTGTATATAATAATGTTAAATAAATAAGATTTAGGCAGTTCGATTCAGCATTTGAAAGAAGTAACGCCTTGTTTTTATTAAGTGTAATTACTTTCCATAACTGTAGTATAGAGACACTACACTGGTGACCCCGCCTTGGACAACCGGAAATGGTGGGCAAAAGACAGAGAGCCAGGAGGGCGCTCTCTAGCTCACCAAACGCACTAGGTGAGACGCATGATGCCATCTCTGCTGCCGTAGCAACACCACCATGGTCACAACACGCTGTGCCGGCAGCGCAGGTCTACAATCCTCGCGCTCTAACACCGCCTTTCACGGCTGAACATGTAGAAACGTGGCTGGAGCAGTTTGAAAATGCTATGAACCTCGGAGCGGTGCAAGACGATCAGAAGAAATATGCATATCTAACGGCACTTCTACCCACGGACGTAATGGCTCAGGCAGCAGGCGCTATACGCACAACCACAGGGGGTAAGTATCTGGCCATGCGCAGTTATTTAATTACTAGATATGGAGTAACGAGCGAACGGCGCCTCGATAGATTATTCGCCGAAGGCGAATTAGGTGATCGACGCCCCACGCAACTGCTGGACGACCTTCAGCGACTAGCTTCTGGGACGGAAGTGGGGGCAACCGTCATACGACGGTTGTGGCTCCAAAGACTCCCAACTAACCTACGGACTATAGTGGTCGCGCATTCCGCGCCTTTAGAAGAGTTAGCGGCCATTGCTGACCGTGTTTTAACCGCCCAACAACCCAGCTATGCCGCCCCCACAAACATGCCACCAGTAATGGCGCCAGTCGATAGCGTCCCAGAAACATCGAACCTCGAAGAGCAAGGTGCGACCGCACTGTACGGGCTTGCTCAAGCGGAAGTCGCAGACGCTCGCACATACATACGCCAACGAAAGAACAGTGCTAATGCCTCAAGGATAACCAAGCTAGAAGTGCAAATAAAACAGCTCTCTGATCAGTTGCACACCCTTAAAGCGCGAGAAACACTCACCTGCTACTACCACACTCGTTTTGGAGCTCGTGCTCAAAAATGTAAACCCCCATGTCAATTCCGCTCGGAAAACCTTTCGGCCAATCGCTAGAGGCGGCAAGCGGTTTGGCCTCAATATCTAGCCGCCTCTATATCACAGATAGAGTCTCAGGAACATCCTTTTTAGTAGATACAGGCGCAGAAGTTTCTGCAATACCTCCAAACGATAACAATACAACTCACAATACCCCTACTACGCGTTTGATAGCAGCTAACGGCACCTCCATACCGGTCTTTGGGCAAAAAACACTACGCCTCAATTTCGGAAATGACCTAATAGCATGCTGGCGTTTCTATATCGCGGGAGTATCTCGCCCCATACTCGGAGCGGATATTCTGCGGGCTCAGGGATGGATAGTTGACCTGCACCAACAATGCCTACTTTCATCCCGACCGCAAACGCACCACGGGCCTGGTATTATTGCAGCCAGCATTGAGACGTCCACTATACCACCCAAGCGGCCTACGAACGCTTATTTATCCATGCTAGACCGCTTCCCTCGAGTCGTCGGGCTATTGCCACCAGAGCCACAGCCACAACTAAAAATTGCACACACCATTCAAACCTCTGGACCGCCAGCATTCGCAAGAGCGCGACGCCTTCCCCCAGACAAACTGGAAGCCGCCAAAGCGGAATTTGACCGCATGTGCAAGGAAGGCACCTGTCGCCCCTCTAATAGCCACTGGGCTAGCCCCTTGCACATGGTAAGGAAGAAATCGGGAGAGTGGCGCCCCTGCGGCGACTACCGCCAACTAAACGCACTGACTATACCAGACCGATACCCATTGCCACACATCCAGGACTTCACAAGCTCTCTTGCGGGTAAAACGATATTTTCTACAATAGACTTACAGAAAGCCTACAACCAAATTCCGGTAGCAACCCAGGACATACCCAAAACCGCTATTATCACCCCATTCGGGCTTTTTGAATTCCCGTGCATGACCTTTTGCCTCCGCAATGCGGCACAAACATTCCAAAGATTCATGCACGAGGTAACACGAGATCTCCCCGCCTGTTACGTCTACATCGACGACATTTTAGTTGCTTCCACGACAGAGGACGAACATAAACAACACCTACACGAACTACTTCAACGACTGGACAACTATGGGTTGACAATAAACCCTCAGAAATGCCATTTCGGACTCCCTGAGGTGCAATTTCTAGGGCATTTGGTAAATGACCAGGGAATACGCCCCCTTCCAGCCAAATGCACCACAATTTCCTCATTCCCAAAACCCCGTACAGTAGAACAACTTAGGCGATTTCTGGGATTATTCAATTTTTACCGTAGGTTCATCCCAAGTGCAGCACACATTCAAGCCCCACTTCTACGTTTCCTAAAGAATAGTCGCAAACGCGATACTAGGCCAATCGACTGGGACTCTGACACAGAAGCCGCTTTCAACACGTGCAAACGGGCGATAGCCGAAACTACCCAACTAGCACACCCGGAAAAGAACCCTAATCTCGAGCTATCTGTAGATGCTTCAGACGTAGCAATCGGCGCTGCGCTACATCAGCTCACCGCACAAGGCAGACAACCCTTAGCCTTCCTTTCGAGACGCCTTAGTGATACAGAACGAAGGTACAGCGCATATGATAGGGAACTCCTGGCTGCATATGCCGCGGTTCGACAATTCCGCCATTGGTTAGAAGGGCGCCAGTTTGTAATACGTACAGATCATAAACCTTTAACGTACGCCTTCCGGCAGCCACCGGACAAAGCTTCCCCTAGGCAAGTAAGACAGCTTGATTTCATCGCGCAGTTTACAACCGACGTGCGCCATATCAAAGGCGAGGCTAATACAGTAGCAGATACTCTCTCTAGAATTGATGAGGTTAGCGCATTCGAAGGACTAAATTACACCCAGGTTGCTCAAGAACAAGCAGCAGACTCACAACTACAGTCATACTTGCAAGACACGCCGGACACCCCACATAGTACCGCCATGCACCTGTCATCCATCCCCATTGGAAATACCGGCCAAACACTCGTTTGCGACACTTCAACCGGACGCTTGCGCCCCTATTTACCATTCCAATTTAGAGAGTCAGTAATACGGCGGATTCACGGCCTGGCACACATCGGTCCCAAGGCCACGACACGGACTGTCGCGCAGCGCTTTGTCTGGCCGAAAATGAAGACAGATTGCAGGGAATGGGCCCGCGCTTGCATTGAATGCCAAAAAAATAAAGTCGCGCGGCACGCCAAAGCCCCTTTGGTACCCTACGTTCCACCAGAAGAACGTTTCGCGCACGTTCATATGGACATTGTAGGCCCCCTAGCAGTGTCGCGAGGCTACACTTATTGCCTCACCTGCGTGGATAGGTTTTCGCGATGGCCAGAGGCGATCCCTCTGCGCAGCGTCACCGCCGCAGAAGTTGCCGCAGCTTTTTACCAGCATTGGATCGCAAGGTTCGGTTGCCCAGCAACCATCACCACAGATCAAGGGACACAGTTTACGTCGCGACTATACCAGGAGTTAGCAGCATTAACAGGAGCACAAATTAAGCACACTTCAGCATATCATCCGCAAGCCAATGGCATTATAGAACGCTGGCACCGTACGTTAAAATCAGCACTACGCTCACACGACTCTACAAATTGGGCAGTGCACTTGCCCACTGTGTTGCTGGGTCTCCGAGCCGCTGTCAGAGAGGACACTGGACTATCACCGGCGGAGTACACTTACGGCACCACGCTGCGACTGCCAGGAGATTTTTTCGCAGACCAACCAACCATAATGCCACAAACGGAATTCGTCGCACAACTTAAGCAGACAATAAGTCAGTTGCGCCCAGTACCAGCTGAGTGGCACGCAACACAACGGCCATTTGTACATAAGGCTTTGGCCTCATGCTCGCACGTCTTTCTACGCAAAGAAGGCCACCGCCGTGCACTTACACCACCATATGAAGGCCCATTTCGAGTGATTGCAAGAGACCACAAGACCATCACTCTGGAAAAACAGGGAAAGCAAAAAACAGTGCCTATAGACCGCGTCAAGCCGGCGTTTCTGACCTACATCACAGAGCGAAGCCCACAACAAGCCACACAACAGGACCAGCAGCGACCCGCGCCACAAGAAGCAGGAAACCTACAGCAATCGCGCAGCCAAACAGGATATCGGTCGCGGGCTGGCCGTCTCATCTTGCCCCCGCACAGATACGGCCAACCCACTACGGAGGGGACTGGTGTGGCGGCAGCACTCTAAAGAATTCAACTCCCATATGGGACTATATATTTTTCTTCTATTTTATACATATGATAATTATTATTTTCTGTATATAATAATGTTAAATAAATAAGATTTAGGCAGTTCGATTCAGCATTTGAAAGAAGTAACGCCTTGTTTTTATTAAGTGTAATTACTTTCCATAACTGTAGTATAGAGACACTACATGTCCAAATGTTGATGCAAAATATTATGTACCCGTTCATTCGAGATGCCCACAGCACTAGCAATCTCACGCACCTTCACTATTCTGTCATCCATCACCATATCATTGATTTTATCAATGATTTCTGGAGTAGTAACCTCAACAGGGCGTCCAGAACGTTCAGCGTCACTTGTGCCCATATGGCCACTCCGAAAATTTTGAATCCACTTATAAACTGTTCTAATCGAAGGTGCAGAGTCACCATAATGTTTATCAAGCTTCTCTTTAGTCTCCTGAGGCGTTTTGCCTTTCATAAAGTAGTGTTTAATCAACACACGAAATTCTTTTTCGTCCATTTTTTGAAAATCACTCGACTTCCTCGATTCAAACGAATGCCAAACACAAAGAAATAGACCGATCTGGCTGAAACTTGGTGTATGCACGTATATGGGTACAAATCCTCTTTTAAGGACGCAAAGTAATTCCTTTGAATGTTAAAGAAAAAACTAACTAAACTAATGTTTATTAATAAGGACGTATATAATTACTAGCTTTATAATTTTCTTGGTAATGCGCTGAATCTTCTTTTATTAAAGGTGAAATTTTGGATCAAAATTGATATGTAAACCCAAATCAGTGCCTTAAATTGAGAAAAAATAAAAATAAAAACTGAATTTTGTTTGTTTATTTTTATTTTAAGTGGCCAAAAGTTACATTTGGCGCAATTTGAGAATTAGATTCGGTCTTGAAACACTCACATGACTATCTCTGATGGCAATTTACTTATAAAAGTTTATTAAAGCTATTTTTTAGGAAAATTGGTAAAACCGACAAAAACATTTTAAAATAAAAAAAAACTCAGAAATTTCAAATTTTATTTATATTTTTTTATGATAATTGGTGCAATGGAACTTTATCTAAAAAATGTTTGTCGGTATTACCAATTTTCCCATCCTATCTATAAATAGTACATTTTAAACTTATTATTAAAAATAGTGTATAGTTTTCTAGCTTTACCAAAAACCTTTTATAATTTATTTAACTTATCCTTTGTGCAATTTTTATCCTTGAAGTGCAGCAGTTTGGCCTTCTCCCAGGTACAGGATCTTGTAACTAAAAATTATGTGTAGGGATTGAAATATAAAAATACATATATTGTCGTATTTAGTTTTAAAGGAAACATGATTAAAATTTCGAGGACCATATGTTTCCAGATTGTTGTATTATTCTAAAATATGAGATTCTTGATTACGTATTTACTATATTGGCGACGAGGATCAAAATGCCAAAATCAAGAAAAAGCCGAGACCTGATGGAGCAGGAGGAATTGGACGGGATGGGGGAGTTGCAGAAGAAAATGGAGAGATTTTCTTTTGACCCATTTGACCGGACAAGAGGTGTGGATAAAAAATGGATTAGGGAAAGGATGCAGGACTGAAGAGTTATCATATCTAGTCATGTCAGAAGGTGAACTTAAGAGAAAGCATGCGGACCAATTAAGGGCAAGGATAGGTGCCACTGCACCAGAAAAGGAAGAGGAGGAAGAGATGAGCTGAAGATGGAGAGGTAGGTAGCTAAGTAAAGCGGGGAGAAATGTAGGGATTGAAATATAAAAATATATTGTCGTATTTAGTTTTAAAGGAAACATATGATGAAAAATTTCCAGATTGTTGTATTATTCTAAAATATGAGTAATAAAAAGTTTCTAACAAATTCTTGATTACATATTTACTATATTATGCATCAACACTCATTCACGTAATTACAGACTGGCGCACACAAGAACAAATCAATCTGTAAAAGTCACTTTTTCTGAATCCGGGGACCTCAAATCAGTTATTAAAAAAAAAAAAAATTGCACTCAATAAAGAAGATATTTACACATATTTGCATAATTGAACGTTTCATTTGTTGAATATTATAGTTTTCCTTTATCCTAAAAGAAAGCAGATGTAAATATTGCATTACATTACATTCGTCTCATGTTTATGTAGAAGGAAAAAATAGTCAGAATAATGATGGTATACTATACATATGACCCAGATATGGAGGATTCTACTTTAGAGGGTAGCGGATGGGGACGTAGATTTAAACAGAAGAACAGATATCTGTTTGCTGAAGGATACAGCAAGCATACTGTAGAGGGGGCAACCTGAACAAACATCCCACTAATGGAGATGCAAACAATAACAAGAAAAACCAAGCTGGATGTACGCGAGTGCGATCGTGCAGATCGTCCTGTTCAAACAAGTCCATCCTAACCTTACTTCTATGAGAGGGTTCACAGCCATGTTGTTAGTAACGGTCACTGATGGTATATTTATATATATATATATATATATATATATATATATATATATATATATATAAATATATATATACACAACACGAAGGTATATATATATGTGTGTGTGTGTGTGTGATTGAGTTTAGTATTGTGCCACTACTTCAAGAAAGTAACATCTATTTGGTACTCATTATTGGCTCTAACATCAAATTAAGATCATGTGATATACATCAAACGTCTCTCTAAAACTGATTCCCATTTCGCATTTCAGAAATGAACATCCATAGATTTGTCATTCTTGTTGAATACAAAGTTATGTGACTGAGATCTGAAAATACTGCGATCAAATTCAGTTTACTTCAAAAATTTATTTTTGAATCAGAAGCAGTGGAATGTAAAAAGATGCGAGAATGTTTGCAGCGCAACGTAAAAAACTCACTTCGGGCAACTCAAGTATTTCAGCTTTAGTTTGAAACTTGGTTTGAATTAAAGGCTGCCTAGAAAGTGAGACATATATTTATTAATTTTCCTTTAGCTATTTAAAAATCATTTTGATTGAAGTACAGCACAACCTCGATAAACTGGGCTGACCTCCGGCTATACCCGCTCCGGAAAACTCAAATCCCGGTTAATCCGAATCCCGGTTAACCGAGGGCCGGTTAAATCGAGGTTGTACTGTAAAATTATAATTGACTACAACTCCTTCTTTAAGTTCTTCAAGAATTATAATCCTTCATGAGTCCAAGACTAGAAGAAACCAGGGCGCTAGAAAAATGGGTCTTTAAGATGTTTCTGTAAATGCAAATAAGGCAGAACCAAATTTGCAAACAACTAAATGTTATTGGTGCCGCTGTCCTTAAACATCGTCCTCAAAGAGAAACGATTTTTGAAATATGTCAGCAAGGGCAGTATGTGAAGTCCAAATTTCTACGCTAAACTACTTAATCTATCTCTGACTATGGACGAAAGTCTAAAGCCAATCAGGAAAGTGATAATAAACTGCTTTCTACGAAGGATAAAATCAAAGATGGTAAATATTTGTCTTAATTTATTATTAATATAAAAATTATCGAATTATTTGGTGGCATTTCTAAACATGTAGGTTAGGTAGATCATTACCGTTCAAGTTGAATGAGCGATAAGGGTACTACAAGAACGTTTCTATGAAAAGGTCCTGTTAAGAGATGAAAGGGCCTGAAAGGGAGGTGACAAGAAGAGAAAAGCAATACCCAGAGCTAAAGGTGGTAGACGCGACAATGGCTTCCAAATATCAAACTGACATTTCCTTCAAAGCACGCTTCACAGAGCCTGTAAATCATGGTGGTAACTCGCTGGTACTAACAGAAGGTGACACGGCCTTTCAATGTCACCCGGCTACGCGCTTTTATCTTTAAAGCAGCTTCAGCAGAAAGAACTTCTTTCTTTCGTTCTTCTTGTTCCTTGCTTCTCTTATTCTCCGTAATCATGAGTTCCGGATTGATACTTTTAAAGGCTGAAGTATGAAGGAGTATACTTCTTTAAAAAAAACAAAAAAGTGGAAGTCAAAACAAGATAATTAATATTTAGTGAAACTCGCTTTTAATAATTACCATCTACTCGTATCTTTTTGCCAATTTTGACTTTCCTTTACTCCACAGTAAGATAACGAGTTGTAATCGCCCAGAATTTAGCTTTTGAGTATCATCAGGAAATAGTTTAGAGGTCCTTCGAGTCAGAAAAAATGGTTTTTACAAAATGATCAGCTTTTTTACCGGAAGTGACCCTAACTGGAAGATTTACATATGTACTCTAACTTTATGAAAATAATCTGATTGAACTAGATGTGGTCAGATTGCAAAATACATCTTACACTAACCTTTACCAACTCAATTTTCATAACAATAGTTCATATCTCCAATTAGAAATGCCCTTCCAAATAATTAAAATTATTAGCCAGCTTCGGGTTGCTTCAATAGATCAGTGTGTTATTTATTTTAAAAAAACTAAATACTTTTTAAATTTTGAGTTTTTTTAATTTTTTTCCCATTGATATTATAAAACTACATATATATTTTCTTTTCTTTTTTTGTTATTTTCATTTAATAGTTGTGTTTTCTTTTGTGTTTTTATATAGTGTATTTAGTCTGTATATTACAAGTCTCACTCCCTTGCTGTATGTACATTTATGTATGAAACATTCAATAAATAAATAAATAATATATACTCTATACCTAAACAGCCAGGACAAAAGACCCACCAACCTATTGTATGTTGTTAAAAATATAAAAAATATTATAGTTGGCTACAAGCATGAGCCCTGAAGATGACCAAAGTCCCTAGACCGAAAGTTTGGCCAAAAATGAATACAAAATAATGAGATAGTTAACTTCCTCAAAAATTGCACCTAGGCTTAAAAGTGGAAGTTTAACAACTTCCTATTGGTTGGGTTAGGGCTTACCTGAAAGGTTACATTTCAGTGTAACATACGGTTTTACAAACTATAATGTTGCTGAGAATTAATGTGGGTAAAATATTCGAGCTCGAAAAACAACAATTATGTGCCTATTATTTGAAAGAACTTTAATATTTTAATATTTTCAAAATAATCTTCCTCCTTTATGTGTAGCAAACATTATCTGGTACTAATTTTGCTAATATCTCTCCAAATTTAATATTAGCTTTAACTTTTGGATTAACCAAAATATCAGTTTCAAATTGGTTAAGAAATAATTCATTACCTGGTTACAAGCACAGGAAATTCTGCTTTTAAAAATTTAATTTGAAATAATCAAAGTAAAACTAAAATTAATTTACATTCTAATTTATTAATTTAATGAAAATATTAATTATTTACTAATATAGAATATTACTGGAATGTAAGAGCTAAAGCAGCATCGCTAGAGTTTCCTAGTTAAGGAATAACTTTATGCATATTATTAATGATGAAGTCTCAGATATTGGTCGGGTTAATCCTCTCTTAGTTCTTGCGCCCGTGTTACTTCCTGCAGAATCCCGTAGCTCCCCTCCATTGAACTTCCTCCCGCAGCGATTCAACAGCTTTCTCCAAAACTCCTCTAATCATACTAATGAAACTGAGAACTTATTATACAGTAACGACTCATTCATAGATTAGAGATACCTACTTCCATTGATTACTTTAACTAGCTCTAAGATCTTGAATATTTTATAACCAAATATGATTATACCAATTTTATGCAACCTCTGGAGTTGTTATTAGAAAGGGTCTATATTATGTAGCAAAGTAAGACTTTTCATCTAATCATTTGCCTTCATTTTATTTTCTACTCAAATCTTGAAGGGAAAGATGATCAATCTTGGTGGCTGAGCATGTTTATAACATCTCTTTATATAGAGATATATAAGGCGCCACGGTAGCCGAGCGGGTTAAGAGGCGAGACCTGCAAAGCTAATATGCATTGTGGTACTGGGTTCGATCCCCGGTCTTGGCCTTGGATTTTATTTAATGGTTAAATGAGAAATAGTAAAGTACCTTTGCTATTCGCCTCCGTCCACGACACCTAGTAAATGGTAGTTGGACGCTAAGCCCGCCTGAAAAAATAGGCGATTACTTTACTTTATAGAGATATATAAGAGAAAATTGTTTCTAATGGGTCTAATTAGAGAGAGGTTTTAAGATTGCCTTTCTCTGAGAAGACGCAAAATCAAATTTCCCTTGGTATACGTTTTAAATAAAATTTTAGTCTAAGTACAACTAGAGAATTCTCTAGTTGTCGGATTTCTTTGCTAAAAACTTCAACGATAGATTAACAATAAGTAATGAAGTGCCAAAGTTGGAGTATTCAACTGTTCTTTTTTGAGATATTTTTTGAATTTCGGGGGGCCTCAAATTGAATATTTTCCTGTAAAATTTAGAAATTTACCCCACACAGTAACTAATTAAACCTAGATCTATTTGATTCATTGGAATACTTCTGTTATAAGAAAATTTCTATTTTAATTATTAGATAGGGTATAATTATTAGATATGATACAATTATTAGATAGGATTTAATTATTAGATATGATAATTGCTGTTATTGAGAGCGCACACAATAGAAATAGAAAGAATTACTTACAGGGCACCCTTTATACATTCATGATATAATTTACACAGAATGGATATCCATTTATTACAAGAAAAGTAATACTTAAAATGGTTTAATGTTCGTGAAGTATACTCAGATCCGATAAGCGCGCACTCAATCTAAGCATGTTTGTAAAAGATTAAAATGTAGATGAAAAGAAAGAAATAGATTACCAAATGAAATAAATGAACTACAACAAAAATGCTACAGAACCTTATTCTATCGTGTTCTTTTTTTCTTTTGTTAAAACTTAAGATTATTTGATTCTGCCTTAGAAGTTTCTTTGATTCTTTTTTTGAAAAAAGTAGACAACAAAAAGATTTCTGTTTAGATTATTAATTTTCTTTATTTAAATCTTCTATGAAATGTACTTTAAGTTTGCCTATTTTATTATTATTAAATATTTAATACTTCTTTTTGCATCCATTCGTTCTGGCAAAACTCTGCAAAAAGAAGGTAAAAATTAAGAAAATTGAATATTAAAGTGAAAAATGCGTTGTGAGGTGAGGGGAAAGAATATCTTTTTAACTTCCACTAATAAAAGATTGTCATTCCATTTGTTTGGATACAAGTGGCTTTTTAAATGTAGCAATTCAATTTGAGCTCTAACAGGTATTAACTACACTCAAGTAAGCACCAGAGGTACAAGACCAACATACCTCACAAGCTGCCAAGCGTCTCAAAGCCACCGGTTTTAATCAGACAATTTTATCACAGAAGCCAGCAATTCTTTCCGCATTTTTTTCTTTCTTTGCTCCCACGTGTAAGTAATTTAAATGAAATATATATAAAAGAAAGCTGTAGGGAAGTGAAGCTTGCTAGAGATACAAAGAGTATGTTTCAAGTTAAAGAGAATGAGGAGTTTGAAAAACAGCCAGAAGAGAGAGTGGCAAGGTATTACAGTAGTTTAACAGCGTGAGGAGGTTAACCAATTACATGGTTTAGTACACGTTGCTAAGGTGCTGGGTTGTTAGCTGTGTAAGAGCGTACAAGAGGTGACAAGCATTGTGAAAGTGTGGGTGAACATCAAGCTCTGTGGAATCCAATTAGAAGACTAAGTGAAGGAAAGAGAAACAAGGAGTCGAGCTCCAGAGGATACCGCACCACTGCCAGGGCGTTCTCTTGGAGAGAGAGAGTGAACACCAATATCCGGCAACGCCAGTAAATATCACCATCCAATACTTAACCTTTTATATATAAACACACTAACACATATCACGCCATTTTAATTGGAACCGTGGATATTAACCTCATTCTGTCCTTACTTTTAGAATCAAATTAAAAAGTAAAACTACAGAAATTAGATTTCTTTTTACTATTCCGCAGAATGTAGATTTAATTGTACTCACATAATGGCTTCACAGATGCATAAACTCTGAATATATTAAATACAAAATGTTTTGTTTGTTTATATCTCAGTTTCGTATCGGTCTGTTAAAAATTTCGTTTCGGATTTCATCTGAAAAGGACCCCTTCTTCAAACTAGCTTACTCAATTCATGGTAGTCAAGAAGTTCGGACCTAATGGGTCCTGAGCTTAAAGGCGGATACATGTTTTTAACCCCCTAGGTAAGTTATAGGTTAGGTTAGTTCCTTGATATGTCATGTTGATATGTCCTTGATATGACTGCAATTTGGATATTCTTTTAGTAAACAATAAAGAAGCAACCAGTTAAAATAGACCAAAATAAGAAAAAGAGGGTGTTTTAATGGAATTTGAGGCTACCAGGAAGCCTACAAGCAGGTTCTAGCCTGCAGGACATTGCTGCATAGTGCATAATCGTATAACATTGCATTACGTGCCAAAGAAATAAAAGAAATCTGAACGAATTCAGAATTCGGTTAAAGAATTTTACCCAAAAGCGGCGCTTTTAGCCACTTCAGTTGAATTTACCGCTTAATAATCATGAGGATAATCTGAAGCCTTTTGGCAAGACTAACTTATATTACTAGTCCATCTGTGTAGATCTTTTATTTGAAATATTTTTACGGAAAACTTGAATAATTGAATCAATTTATTAGGGATAGAGCGGTTAAATAATTTACCCAGAGACATGAGTGGAGTAATGACGACCATCCCAGTGATGGAAGCCATAGCCTGCTTTGTTTGCATGCGCCTAAGATTGACAAGCTTATGCAACAACCATCCTAGAAGGTCGACGTTATGTATTGAGATAGTCGCGTGGACACCGCTCACTTTAGTCTGCGATGTGGTTTTGAAGGAAGTGTTGTAGTGGATCAGAGGGTTGTAATGATTGTGTAGATTTGAGTGCAGTTTTATGTATCGAGATTGGGCTATTTCAGAGACAAGAGGAATATTTAGATCAGAGTGTATTGTGTGATTGGAGACGTAGAAGGGAGCGTTAACTATTGTCCTTAGAATTTTTGACTGTAAGGTCTGAAGTCGGTTGATGTTCGATTTTTTGGCACTTCCGTAGAGCTGTATTCCGTACGACCATATTGGGGCAAGTAGAGCGGTATATAGTGTTCGTTTGTTCGTCAGGGTCAGTTTTGAACTTTTGTCGAGTAGTGTTTTTTTTAATCTCAGATTGACATCAATACGTTTGAGTCCCATGAGGAGGTTCCATTTTCTTTTGAGATGTCGTCCGAGATATCGCACTTACGGCAATTGGATTTTGTTGTGGTACTAGAGAGGAGGAATTGTTTTCAACAGATATACAAACGATCTCGTGTTTTTTACTTATTTACTCCCGAAGGGAGAAATCGAATAGGTGATTCCTGTATCAAGGTTCTAAACGCTGGAATATCCTCTTTATTCCCATTATACCCTTACTTACTGCCGTTAGATAGGATGCGCCTCGAGTAAGAGCATACTTCTTTAAGCAACGACTGCACTATTCTGTTTGGCTATAACTAAATTTTTCAGCAAGACTCATCAATTTCAGAGCATTTCTAACTTGCTATTTACCTATAAAGCAGCCCACTGCCCGGTCTTAAGGTAGTCACTTTCGCTGTGTATATTTTCTGTTGTACGGACATTCAAGCGGTGCCATTTCTAGGATGCTTGGAAGTGCAATAAAAGCACTTTTACGAAGTAATCATTGAAGACGAACATTAGGATTAAGTTCAGAATGTTTGCGTATTAGTTTAAAATGTGTGTATTGAACGCCCATAAGCACAGTATGTAAACTAGAAATACAAGAGGACTTTATCAAAGATTAAAACTTCATGAAACTTTGTGCTAACTACTCCAGGCCCGAACGCTTCATTGTGAAACCCAAACACAGTATAAAAGCGCCCTCCCGTGTCTAAGTTTAATCCTACATTATAACCTAAGTCCCTTTTTTTTTTTTTGTCCTGTAAGGACAAAAAACTTCTCTTTATTCTACTTTAATGAAAACACATAAATTACAGTTCAGAAAATTTCAGTAATACCAACTTACCCTTTTCTATAGACGTTGATTTCGAATCGATATAAAATAATAATAATTGACTAACTTTTTCACTTCCAAGGAGATTTTTCAACTAACGGACTGGTTTTCTGTGTGCACTTCCGGAGGATGGCAATGCACTAAGAAAGCTCCGGGTCAAAGATGTATGACAAAAAAAAAATAAATTGAAATTTATACTGTCAGTCTTGTGTAATGAGTAAAAAATCATAGTATTAATGCAATAGTAAGGTAGGGGATGCAGCTCAGTGGTTAGCATATACTGGATTCCAACGCGGAGAGGCTGGGTTCGAATCCATCAGCGGGCCGTTTTGTTTTCTTTTCCTAGGAGCTTCTTACAGCTCCGATGATGGATAGTGAAAGGAAAACCCTGTCCTAGAGGCCGGAAGTGCACTAAAATGAGCTCCTGGTGCCAATGTCCAATGGCGGTCCGTACTTCCAAGTTTATCTGTCCTGGATTAGGAACTTTTGAAAGGCATGTCAAAGCTGTACGTGCTGTACTGTAGGATGAACGGAACCGGATGTCCCGTACAGCTTTTGATGCACACCATTGTGCCTAGCGCTTTTCCTTTTAACAGCTCCTTACTTACCTTGGACGAGGAAGTGAAGATTTGGTAGATTAAGAAGAATCTCGAAGGCGGTAGTGGAACGGTCTTTATGGCACCCATCACGCCGAAGCCTTTAAACGACACTAAATGTTTTGATCCGCCACCTCCAGCAAATTTTTCAACACCAAACTACCGCCCCAAGTTCGATAGAGGTGTTTTTTGAGGATTTAACTAGATTTAGAGCAAGGGAAAGGGCAGTAATATGATGTGTAGGGCACTTTGGATCAGTTGGGATGTCTGCTGTGTGTACTGGGTACAGAAGAGCACCTAGAAACCTTAAATTGATGTCAAATGAAATACCAGTCTATTAAATAATTAACCTTTAGTTATTGTAAAATCATAAAAAGGGTAGATTACCTTTATATTCACTTTAAATTTATTTTCTCATTGACAGTTGCCAGTATTATCAAAAAATAAAATAAATGTGGAGTATAAATGTTTTACATAGTAATATAAGAATCTATCATAAAGTTGGCATAAATTGTGTAGTAATACAAAATACAAAATTCTGCAAAGAAAATGAAATATAGTAGTTATTGTTTGAATGAGAAAAGAGGACAGGAAGAGCAATAGAATAAAATATTACTTTTATAATAGAATATCGTATTATTGCTTTATTTTCATCAGATTGACAATTCGATTGTTTCCCAGGCAGAAAGGAAATGGAAAACATTGCAGCCAACATACTACACATCAGTACAATGGTTAGCCGTTTCCTTTACATTTCCTACCAACCTAATCTCTCCTCTGAAACCCTTTTATACTTTCCACATACATACACACACCCAAAAAACAAAAAAAAAGACGGATTACAAAGTAATGGCTAAGTCAAATGCAGAATACGGAAACTTACATTAATTTGCTCAATTCACCCACCAATTCCTTCTAAAAATTTTTGCTTATATTTACTCACATGGTCGTGTAACATTTAGAGGTTATATTGAATTAGTAATACTACAATTAATAAAAGTGTGAATTATTAAAAAAGCAACGTACGAGGTGAGGCTATTAAATAACGAGACTGATGCTGCTACAGAAGAACTATGCATGCGCCAAATCCTAACGACCGACAGCTGTGCAGCGTAAAGCCATCTCTTTCGATTGCAGCGTCCCACGTGTTTGTAGAGAAATCTGTCTGACCGGAACCGTCGTTTGTGTAAGAGGTGTTAGTTTCGTTTTGCCGAAAACATGATACTACACATGTAGTAGAGCAACGAATTGTCGTGAAACACATGAAACTGGGCAAAACCGCTACTGAAACTTATCTTTTATTAAAAGAAGTTTATGGCGATGAATATTAATCACGTGAACGAGTTTTTGAGTGGTTCAAGCGTTTCCAAGATGGCCGAGAAGACGTTGATGACCGTCCACGTCCAAAACGGATGACAATATCGATTATAATTAATCAACATTACTACCGTGAGGTACTTGCTTAACTCCGTGAAAGAGTAAGGAAAAAACGACCCGATTTGTGGAAGAACAAGTCATGGGTTCTCCATCAAGACAACCGGCGCCGGCTCACACTGCATTGTCTGTCAAGACGTTTCTAGCCAAGTATAACATCCCAGTTTTAAGCCATCCGCCTTATTCGCCTGACCTGGCCCCATGTGACTTTCTGATCTGTTCCCCAAAGTCAAATCTGCATTAAAAGGAACACGATTTCAGTCCGTTGAAGCTGTGAAAGAAAAAGCGGCACGCATCATGCAGGAGCTCACAGAAAAAGACTTCCAGCACTGTTTCGAACAATGGTAAATTCGCATGGAGCGTTGTAGGGATAGGGGAGTGGTGTATATTGAAGGTGATAATAACTAAATATGTATAAATTTAAACTAAAATGTTTTACAGCAATGGTCTCGTTATTTAATAGCCACACCTCGTATGCATGATGAAAATTGTAATTACTTTGGAATAAAATATACATTAAGGAAACCGACTGATTACCTTCAATTAAGTGAAAGGTGAAAGGAAATATAAGTTATAATTCATCGTTTTTATTGACTGATTCATTCATCCAAAAGGAAGAATGAGTATTACTAATTTCAGGCATGATTTTTTATTTTGCCGAGTTTTCGACCAATTTTAGTGTATAACTGACAATTACAGTATTTTTTACTTTGTTACTCCTAAATCTAAGCTTAGTGGGTCTGATTTTCTGCCTGATTCTTTCTTTTAAATCATAAGATTTTTTTTACAGTGGTACAACTGGTGACTAACACTTCTTACATAAAAATGTGCGTACTTCACGCACATACTAAGTATAAATAATTAGTATTTGCCGTCCTAAGTGGTAAAGACCTATATAGGAAAGCCTGAGGATAACAAATATACTACAGTAATTACAGCCGTGTCTATACCAAATTCTTTCTGTGCTTGCAAAGGCTTTTCCCCTAATTTCATAAGTTAAATTATGGAAAACATGAACGTGGAAATTAATATAAATTAAATATTCTTTTAATCCTTTTTTAATATTTCGTTTTTAATGGCCCCCCCCCCCCAAAAAAAAAGGATTCTTTTAATTTAACTTGCTTCGAAAATTAGATTTAAGTACGAATGGAATGGTAAGAATATAATTTTTTTTTTAAAATTATTACAGTGGGCCGTATTTAAAAATCATTTTAATGCCGTTATTTATCCGACAAAGGAGTAATTAAAGAGCGTGTATATGTTTTTTCTGTTATATATGAGCCCAAAAATGAATAATGTTAAAAGTTATCATCTATATAGAGTCCACTGTGTGTGTACACGGTTTTGTCGTTAAGTTGCATTATAAATAGTCTTTAATATAGAATAACGGGTTAGATGAAGAGGAAAGGCTCTCTTGTGTAGCTTCGCACACCTCCCGGGTAATGTGAGCCGGGTTGTTGAGCGGGAGAAAAAAAATTTTTTAATTAACATTTTATTAGTGGTGGGTGTTGTAGGGAGTGTAAAGGGTGGCTGGGATAGAGGGACCGTGTCCTTTAATTGGGAAACTTTTTTAAACAGGATCGTGTAGTGCGCTTTGGAGGCGGAATATTAACGTAACATAAGCCTCGTTTATCGTACTTCATTCTAAGTTTACTGTGGACGTTCTCCCGTCCTGTATGACAATATTCAGCTGCTGACCAATGGCGTTCCAGTCCTAGTAGAAATCATAGGCTGCTGATATCACCCAAAATGATTCCTCTCTGCTCTTGTATACACTTTGAGGAGGTCTTATTGTGAATGTTCTGGGTATAATATTGGTGTTATGTGGTTCTTTGGAGTGCTGAAGACTGCTTATGTAACTTCAATAAAAGAAACCTCAATCAAAACAAAATGTAAAGAAAACTGAATGTACAATTTGTCTATTTAAATTACTTTTAAGTAGGGTGAAGGGACCAGTAATTGACTGCTTAAGAAAAAATTCGAGTTTAAGATAGAATAACTTCCGTTATTTTGGCTCCAGGTGTAGGTTGTAAAATTGTACCGCTCCAGTAGGATGTATTTTATTTTATTAATATTTTAAAAGCAGTAAATTCGATCTTTATGTCAACCAAAAATGATTTTTTTTGGAAGTATGTCAATGACCCAGTAATTGACATACCGAATTTTCGGTGGAACCAGTGTTTGACATGGGGTGGGACCAGTAATTGACATACAAATATATTCATGAAACGACATAAGATATGCATTCAAAATCACTTTTAAATCTAAATAAATCACTTAAATCACCTAAATCACTTTTTCAATTGGATTTATAACAAAAATCAGTCTTATTCATAATTAATTACAATCAGTTCTTAAATAGGCAAACCTAAATAATCTAATATTTTTTCATCGTTACTCTTTTTCATGCAGTTTTTGACGATCAACCCTTACACAACTGTCCTACCGGACAGTTTTAATTAAATCTAAACCAAGACAGGTAATTTGAAGAACAGCCCTTTCTTTCAATAGTACCAAGGAGATATTAGCTAACATGCTTGTTAGATGCTTTTATCTCTTTCTCTCAACCCTTCCGCTCTCTTATCCTTTCAAGTTTCCGCTAAATATTTTGTTACTTAAACCTTTTTTTTTGGGAAATTTTTTGGTTCTCACTTCACCAAACTCTACTTCCGATTAGACTATGTGTTCACAACTACGCGACTTTGTGTTCGAGTTGTTGGTGCTTTCTAGTGAACCAAATTTCTCCTACGCTTCCCTTCTTTTGGAGCGCTTCACTAATATTTTCCACAATTTGTGCTGCCAGTGTCATTTGCTTCGAAACCAAACTATCTGAATGTAATTCATTCTTACTTTCTGCATCTATTCAGTATTTTATTGTTTATTATTACTGAGTTACTTCTTGGGCACATGTATATTATACATTGTGTGCACGTTCATCGCGTCCCGCCACAGGTTATAAGCATTCGCACTTATAACAGTAATAAATAAATGAAGCTGTTCGGCGATCACGATTATTCCAGTTTGTTGTTCATACATTGTTGTTCTGTACAGAATAATCATTCTGCATGCCCTCTTGAAATAAGGCGTACATTTGCTAATTCATTAATTTAAACATATTTTGTTGGAAGTTTTACTATTTATTTTGCCGATTTTTATCAATGATTTTATTTTACAATGATTGAATTTTTAATTATAATAAAATTTATCAACCTATCTTACCATTTTCCCAGGAAGTCAATCACTGGTCTCAAACAAAAAAGCTGTAGGACTAGTAATTGACATACATGTCAATTACTGGGCAGATTGCCGTTTCAAGGACCAGTGATTGACAGCCCCATTTTAATCCTCAATGCTTCTTATAATTAAAAAAAAAACTACATAAATGAAATCTACAAGTAATACTAATTATAACAGAACATTGATAACCACTCGAATATATGAACAAATAAACGAAAAATAAGAAAAAAGGAAAATTATTTTCTTATCAATCCTCCTTAGCAACGGCTTGTTTTTTCCTTGATTTTGAACTTTTAACACAAATAACCTTCCACTGATACCAAGGAACCTTCCAATAATTAATATTTTTCTGGAACTGCTGCCCAAAGGCTTCTCAATAACGAAATTGAAAGAATCACCACTAAAAACAGCTCATATCCCTTATAATATCAGTTTATTTCTGGTATGTCAATTACTGGTGCCCAGTCAATTACTGGTCCCTTCACCCTAGTTAAAAACAATTGTTTTAAAAGATCTTGTAATTAAAAGAACTTTTTCTTTTTTTTTTTTACTCTTTTATTGAAATTTGCAACTGCAACGGTTGTTGCAATAAGTAAATGTGATGTAATATAATGTCGTTAATGAAGATAGGAGAAGACACCCAGTGGCGGACACTCCGTTAACGTGAATAGATGCACTATACTGCTCATATGATAGGAGTAGATCGCGGGGCCATCTTCTCTTCAATCTCCTTGGAGGATTACCTGGTAATGTGGAAGAAGATAAGTGTTCAATTAAAGGATTAGGATGAGCTGCTGTAAAGGAATGAAATTTTAAGAAAGGAGTTTTAGTAAGGTCGTTAATGAAAGGGATTTTGAGATCATTATGAATGATGAGGTTAGAAATGTAGAATGGAGCGTTAAGTAGTTTTCGTAGTATTTTTCACTGTAAAGTCTAAATGCGTAAAGAATTAGAACGTTTAGTCGATCCCTATACTTCGAAGCCGTATGAGCAAGTAGGTCGCAGTAACAACAGGTATAAGAGTCTTTTGTTTTGTAGGTTGAGTTTAGATCGTTTGTCAAGTAGTCTGGCGAGAAGTTTCTTGTGAAAAGAACTTATAGTTAAAATTTGTTCTTAATGAAAGTTATTTTTCAAACTTCTAACTAATATTAAATATGTATAAATTTAATGAAGTATTGAAGAAGAGTTAAAAGATTTGAATTACTTCTATCCTTACTAAATACTTTTCTATCGTTGTAATCTGTATTCTATGCCTTAATTTTTTCGTTTTATTTCCTGTCAAAAAATTCATGAATAATTTTTAGTTCCTATTGTACTTTTATGGTAGAAGTTTTTTTAGTTAAAAATTTTTCCAATTAATTTTTCAAAAATTTATGGCAACTTGAAAGTTCTAGTTAAATAAAACATCTGTAACGTTAGGTGTAAGTTAAACCCGCAATTTTTTAAAATATAAGTTAATTTTTATTTTTGACCCCTACTTTAGAGTTCTTTTCTTGAGGTTAGCTTAACCTTAACCCTCACTAAGAATCTAGTTTATAAGAAGTTTTGTGTCCATATTTGACTCAAATTTGACAGGAAGTGTCACTTTATTGAATCGATATGTTAGTTTTTGTATTTTCCTCAAAATCGATTTTTTTTTTGTCTACTAGGAATTCTAAGTAAATAGCAGCAGATCACTAGGATGGCGGTGAAAGATAGAAAATGAAAGAAATTAATTAAATAACTAGCCCGTGCCCTTCTCCCAAAAAGAGAAAGAGAAGAAATATAAATAGAAGAGACGAGAAAGTTTAGACACATCGCTAATTCAGGAAGTTGGCCATTACATGTTGAGGGCACAAAGTTTCTTGTAGGACAACTGAGCGCACTACTGCCGGAACCTTGCGGTTGGTGGCTTTGGCGGCTCCACTCGTTCACATTAACTCTCAACCAAGCTCTTAACTTCAACATCTTAATTTGTATACATTTAACTTTATTCGGAGCAAAGATTTAACTGGCAAGTCGTTAACTGCACTTACAGCACCTAGGAATCGAGTTTATTATTATTTATTTTTTATTTAAGGATGATGTAACATTTCTCTGTAAAATGGCTCTTAAACGAAATAGATTAATTAATTTTAAAAAGGAAGGAGACAATGTATGTGCCATATGGAGTTTTACTCCATGAAGCTTCTGCGTCTGCGCAGGCAAATTTTATAATTAAATAAAATTCGGCGGAAACATAATTTTAGCTCTAAAACTTCGGCACCTTTTTGGATCTAGCTTTCTTTCTCCCGCTACGGCCATTAAACGTACTATCGCAGTCTGGACAAACTAATTCGTAAATACCACTGTTACATAAAGGTTGTTAGTTTCGATTAGCGCACTGTTTCCCAGTTTGTTGTTGGTCCTAAGCGCGGTTTTGAGGCGTAGTTTCTAGGAAAGGTTACTTAGTTTTGTACGACTCATCTCCGATGTAAGTAAAAGTGGCGAATATGTTGGGTAGGTTATTGTTTTGGCCTTGGTCTGGGTAATATTTGTTTGTACTTAGTAATTTATTAATAATGTTGATACTGAAATCGTTATCTGTGGCTAAATGAGTGAATGACATTGAGTTCTTACTTACAGTTGGTCAGTGCACAAGCTGAGGTATTTCAATGTTAGTCACGAATCTGAGAGTGGTTAGTTTACGTTGAGTGGCGCATGGATTCTATTTAAACTCAATATTTCACAAATGTAGATTTAACATTTTGATTTTAAACATTTTTGCTGGTAAAGTTGGTACTCAAGTGTAATGTAACCCCTGAAAAGTCTTTCGAACGACGAAAATTCTGATTTTTTATTCACTACTCAGGAGGATTCACATTTTCTTAAAATAACTTCCTACAATTTTCCTTTAACTTACAAATGTATTTTACTTAGTAAAATTACATTTACTAAGTTTTATAAATGTAATCGTAATAAGTTTTCATACAAAAAAAAAAAGTTTAAAGTCGGTTCCGGAGGAGATATAAGGATTCGATTCGAAGTTTGATCCTTACAATCTTGAGATTTGTACTAAAAGGAAATCTTTCTAAAGTTATCTTAGTTGTCTTTTTCTTTAATTAAAACATTTTGTAGCACTTAGTTTTTGATATAGCTCTGTGAATTATACTTCCGGAACATCAAGCCCGGAAACCCAGTTAAGAGCTGCCGTCAGGCCAGAGGATATTTGGTTAATGGGCCGAACTGAAGTGGTAGCATTGAAGAGGGGATGGTTTAGTGATTGTGCCGCAGAAGGCAAAAACTATAGGGGGAGCGGTTGCTGTCCTTGTGTGGTTTTAGTGTTTTTGTGAATGATAGCAATGGCCATGTGAATGTGCATTTGTGATCTTTTAAGAAAAGTCATTTCCGAGTTTGTATGAAGGAGAGCAATACTAACTAGTGGGAGAATGCATCTGTGTAGGCTTGATTAAATATGAAGATGAATTAGGCTAAAGGGTGGTTCAGATGAAGTTTCTTTTTTTTTTTTTGCATCAACAGGTCACGTTATGCGCCGTCTCATGACGATAACTTTGTCTCTTTGATAAGAGTTGTTGCAGTAAGAGTTTTGTTGTCTTATTTAGGCAGTGGTGTTGCCTTCAGGCTCCAAGGGAGCCTTAGAATAAATAACCGCCACAAAAACATTTGTTATATTAATGTTTTTAACTACCTATATTTCAGCACCTAGCTTGCAAATACCGCTTTGATAAACAAATATTTTTAAATTACTTACTCCACTGACAAAACTAGCTTGAAATGAATACATCTAGTGTTTCCTACGACCTTTTGCACTTTCGCTGTCGTCTACTCCAGTTATGTAGTAACTGCAAGGCAGTGTTGAGATCCGATGGCCGTTCGGCCATTTCCGGGATTAGGTCTTACTGATTCAATTTTTGTACATCAATTCAGCCCTTGATACCTATTCCTTTTCTCGAATGTTTTCCACTCACATTGGGATATACTATTTCCCTTTTCCTATGGTGCATCCAACAAACATCTTTACCACCATGTTTGGTCGAACTAATATCAACGAAAGCTTCAAAATTTACTCTTTAGTAACACGAAAAATGTTTGTAGCTGCAGGCTACGATAATGGCTAACCTATGAAGTATGCAGAGTGTCAGCCACATAGGTACAGAAAAATCGGTTGCCGTCCAACCGCAGCAATGGGGTAGTTGGAAGATATGGGTTGTTTTACGCTGGTGCATTCACTTACAGCTTTCATACAAAGATCTTTAACATTAGTACGGCCATGTTTATTACTAGTTACAAAATAAAATAGTACAAAAGAAAGAAAAATTAAGAGATAAATATAGACCAGACAGTATTTATCGGTGTTGAATACAAAATATGGTGAAATTAATTAAACGTAAACAACATTACGTTAACTTGTTTGGCGGTAGATAACAGCATGTTGTGGTGCTGTTAATTTTATTTCACTGGGGTTTTGGTGGCATGCAGTTCTAATATTTAACTGCGTCGCGGTTACAAATAATATAACAACTGAACACATTGTACAATCTGGTATAAATAATGTAAATTTGAACAAAATCTGATTATGAAGAATTGTTCTTCATAATTGTTGTCTGTTTAGTGCACAAATGTTTATTTATTTGTTTGGATAGGTGCGCCGACTAGTGAAGTCAACAGCGCTCATTTGGATTTGTTGACAACATTTTGTATTTTTAAACAAAGAAATTATTTTTGGAAGGGTTATCCGTGTGTATTGCCAGAAGGCACCGTTTGCTATATTTTTATTATTTGTTCATCTAATTTCTTTTAGGGTCTAAAGTGATTGCGTTTACGAATTTCAGACATTTTTAACCTTATATTTACATTTACAAATTTTTAATACGTTAGGAAACTTTCAAAGCTGTTTTTTCTTGCTGTAAACCAACTTGTCTTAGACTATAGTAATTGTTTTCAGAGCTAACGTGTCACCTTACATGAAGTACACACGTCTGTACTTGTTGTTAATAAGAAAATATAATTTAATTTTCCAATTACGTTCTTTTTTGAAAAAAATTAAAGCCGGTTAAATCTGAGGGATAAGCCCAGGATCTTATTCAGTACACTGCCAGCATTTGGAGTGTTTTCTGGTGAGAAACAATGTTCCTGAAACAACAAAATGAGAAACATTGATTTAAAATAAAACACAAAAGCAAATTACTGGATTTGAACTAAAGCTCTCTGCATGACAATCCAGTACACTTACTACTGGGCTAACATCTTCCTTTTATTTATTATAATTATTTTCAATTTCAGCTGAGACAACATCTGAGGTACCCGGAGCCAATATTTGTAGTATATAAGGCGGCTATGAAGCGATTGTCACTTCATTCTTGTCAAGTTGCGTTTCTAGTCTCAGTAATCCACTCTGCCACTATCTTCAGCTACATCTGGATGGAAAGAGAGCTGTCGGAGGTTGTAAACAACGGTTTTGGCCACTAGTTCCAAGGAACACGTGGATGTTGGAGGAATGGTTATGAAGCATAGATTTATTAATGAGAATATTCAGTGATCAAATCCCCCTGTAGCTTCGTCCCTTACCCTTCAAAAAAATGGGCGATTGCTTTATTTTTTTTTTTTTAATTTTTGCAAATTTGCCAATATCAGTCAATCGAATATATGTATACTTACAGGGTGATCCATTTAAAACGCACCAATCGCTAATAACTTTTTAGGAAAGCGGAAATCCGGAAAACCCCATTAAATAAGCTATATCTTGCCAGGGTGTTGGTCTAGTGGTCAAGAGCGTGGCTTTGTAAGTGGGAGATCCCCAGTTCGGATCTTAGTGGCTCTTGATCACTAGACCAATACCCTGGCAAGATATTCTTACCGTAATCGTAGGTCAAGAAGTCTTGGATACGGAGAACATTAAAATGATGTGCTGGTTACTCTTATTTGATGATAATGTTTTAATTTATGTTTTAATATTTTAATTAATGTTTAATTTAATGTTTTAATTAAAAATTTGTTAATTTACCCTGATTCACCCACAACCATTACATTATACTACATTTTTTTTAAATCTTCAATTACTATTGTTTTTGTTCTTTGCGTCACCAATAACATTTTTTGCAGTCAGAGGACCTCCCAAAACGTGTATTTCTGGTGGAAAATTAATATTGAAAACCGACCACTAATAGATAAAATTGTAACTTTGATCTTAAATATCTTGACTAATATTAGGAATTTCGAAACGGGGTCAACGTCATTTTCACAATTTTTTATGTAGCTTTCATAATCATTGTCAAAACTAGTGGTCCTTATGCAGTCTTGATCAGTTTTTTGGCCATAACTCCGCCAAAAATGAATATACAGCATCGGGGTGGAAAATTTAAAAACTGGACAAAAACATACAGTTTATTTAGTGGTTTGTTTTTTTTCCAGGATTTCCACTTTCCTAAAAAGTTATTAGCGAAGTTTAAAAATAATATTTTTGCGCAGATAGAAATGTACAATTCGTTCTAAGCAAGGCTCAAAATTATCACGGTTAATCTTGAGTGAAATAAACTTTAAATTAATTTTTCATCATGAAGAGCGAGGCTGAGATTATATGATCAGCAACCATCATATACAGGTAAACCTCTGCATTCCCTGCTAATTTATTTTCTTCCATTATACTAGTACAGCACGTGCTCCAAGACACCTGGATATGACGGACATCTGCACTGAATAAACAAACCATGCATTGCTGCATGACGCTTTCCGCAAGCAGATCAGTTATACTAATGATGTCTGGTCCAGCTGATAATCAAATAAATGGTTGTAGTTTTTAATTATAAATTGGGTATTGACAAGAGATAATTAATGAATGAATGAATGACTGAGCTACATGTGGGTTAATATTTTGATGTCAAGAGCTATTTTACTTTCTCTTACTGTACTAAGTGAAAGGTAGCATTAGGATCATGATCAATTACCGATTTCAAGGTTTTACCAGAAATATTTGATTAGAGGTCCCTTCAGTTTGTTTCACTGATTGGGCTCTTTATTTGCTTGTGTGTATGTGTGTGAACAAAATATCTTCAAATATTCTGTGTTTAATTCTTATTTTCGATCAATTAAAGACACTAGTATTTAATTGAAAAGGAAAACGAATACGTAGATCTGAATAAGAGCTTGAATGAAACTATAATTTCGTTCAGCACAGCGTCTGAAAAACAACACAGAATGTCATTAGAATATATTTCTTACCACTTCAAAAATTATGATAATTTTAAACTGTGTTAAAATAGCGAAGACACCTTCTTTCATTTCCTATTAAAATGTGATTTTCTGGCGTCCTTTAAGATTGCTTTTGTGTGAATAAATACAGCACTGCTAATGATGATTTAAGTGGTTTAGAAAATTTGTCGGTTGAAGGTAAGAATCTCTAAAAAATCTCAGATATATAAGTGTAGCTGGTAAAAGCATTGAAACTTAGAGAAAGAGACAATCGTGAATTATATGTAGAAATCTTTAAGAAATGTAATTTTATTACTACAAATTTAAATAGTAAATAAAATAATAGTGTAATTTACCATAATAAATTAGTATAAATCATAATAATAATAAAACTAGATAGAAAAGCAAAGGAAGAAGGTTCTGTTTATATTCCGAAGTTCCTTATATTCTAAGTTTATTTATGTTTGGGGTCTGGAGTTATATTTGGTTTCTTATTAAACATTATAATTATTTGCACGATTACTGAATATAGCGTATTTTGATTTATGATCTAAGTTTATTATATTCTAT
This sequence comes from Rhodnius prolixus, assembly GCF_049639745.1. Taxonomy (NCBI): domain Eukaryota; kingdom Metazoa; phylum Arthropoda; class Insecta; order Hemiptera; family Reduviidae; genus Rhodnius; species Rhodnius prolixus. Next base: position 29,026,671 of record NW_027411581.1, on the reverse strand, counting down.
TTATTTCATTTAACTATAAGAGAGAGTTTTAGCTATGAAGTTTTTAAATACAAAGCAAAAGAAATAAAATTCAAAATATGATGTTCATGGAATATCGTATAATCAATTTTCAGATAAATCCCCAAAAAGGAGAAATACACTGAGTAATGTGGAATATCCGGTTAAGGGAGTTTCATTAATTTCGGATTATTACTTGCGGAAGTATTCCCTTTTCATATTTTACTGTTTTGGTAAGGCCGTGCATTTCACTAAAATGTCTCTATAGCAAAGTGAACTTCATCTCACCGGAATTTTGTTGGGAAATATTGCATATGAAATGCAAACATCCATAAAGAAAATCGTAGGAGCCATTTTGGAAAAAAAAACCAAAAACTATGCAATTTTTGTGGAAATCTGCACTTTGTTAACAGGCTGATTTTATTTAAGAGCTTTATCTCCGCTAGAGTTCCACAAGGCAGCATCCTTGGTCCCATCCTTTACACCGTATGCACTGCTGATATTCCTACCCACCCAAACACCTTAATCACTACTTATACTGATGAGACTGCCATCCTCTCTACTCACTCAGAACCGTACGAAACCTCTAAATTCCTTTAAGAGCACCTCAACCTAATAGAAAGCTGGTGCACCCATTGGCGCATAAAAATTAACGAAAGCAACTGCGTACACGTAACTTTCACGCTCAGGCGTCTAACGTGCCGCAATGTTTTCTTACTCAACAATCCCATCCCTACCTCGAACGTAGAACGCTGCCTGGGTTTCTACTTGGACAGTAGACTCACATGAATCCCACAAGAGATTCGAAAGACAACAACTAAACAAAAGATACGGACAACTAAGACGCATGATCGGACCTAAACCTAAACTAACAACACCTAACAAACTAACCATTTACAAGAGGGTTACTTCAACCTATCTGAACTTATGTGGGGCTCAACTAAACCCTCCAATACCTCCCGCATCCAATCCTTTCAATCAAAAGTCCTTCGCCGAATTGTAAATGCTCCCTATTATGTCACTAACCTCATCCTTCACAAAGACCTATATATCCCTTTGGTCACTGATCCACTCATGATTCCTCAATTTCCACAGAAGCCTATCCTGCCATCCCAATTCAACAGCTCAAACTTTTTCCTTATCAATCCATCCTGATAATCCTCCACGACGTCTAAAACGCCGTTGGCTTCGTTATCTCCTATCCTAGATAATTCCTTTCACTATAATTTGCGAGAGGGTCAGCGCAGGCTGATTTCTCTCTTCCTGTGTCCGTACGGTCACGGTTTGCGTCGGCTATGCCGGGCAGTTTTCGCATCCTGTAATTGTAGTTTACTCTGTTCACACTTTGCCTGATCTATATCTATTCTTATACAGGAAGCAATAAACATACGATTAAAAATAAAATTGAAAAGCTTATTGTCGGATCAGATAAATGAAAAAAAAACTAAATATCAAATAAGAACTTTATGTGATTTTTTTCATTTTTGAACGCTACCTAAGTATTCCTCATACTGTCACACAAATGCAGACCAAATTTTGCTTACTTCTTCTTTTTTTCTAAAATTTTTACGAGTTTCGATCTTTCATAGATTGATTTATTAAAATTGCTGTGTAAATTCGACTGTCAATATCAAAGCGTCTGTGATAACGACACTTGCTAAGTAGTTACTTGTTGAAATCGATTTAGCATGAGCTAAACTTTTTGAAATTAATAAATATTAGATGCTTCTAAATAATAATATTAATATGTATCCAAAAATATTCATTTATTTATTTACTATGTATTAATATATTTATTATGTATATCAGTTAAAAATAATAAAAAAGTTATTACGGGGCATATACCTTTACTTTCATCTCCAAGCCGATGATTATTTTAATGGTTTGCTTGACGACCGATGAGTAAGCTCAAGCTGGCAGTGGAAGAATTAAACGGACACCCACCAATGAGAATCTCACTAAGCTGATTCAATCAGGTTTCCTACCCGTTGCCAGAACCATAGTCCAGTTATCGGCAGCCTTTTCTTTTCATTCAGAATGTTTATCACATTATTTATTTTCTCACAGTGGTAAAACATTTTTGTTATGTTTTACAACATTTATCTATTATTTGTAAACAATTGGTCTTGAATATATTATTATTTTTGTTTAATGAGTTGAATATTCAGTATAATGTTATTCTCATGTCATTAAAAAGTTTGATTTTAGATTGGGAGGGGAAGAGAAAAATCGCCAAACGTATCAAAGACGTAAAGGGAAAGCGCGACATTATGAAAACAGTGATCAGTGCGTTTTTCTAAGCAGGTCTTTTCATTTCGTATTGTCGATGAGTCTTAGAAATACTTAAATTATGTAGAATTATTCTTCTAGAAATTAGCCTCTTGCTATATTCTCTCAAAAGTTTTCGTAGGAGCTACTTCTGCTACTATTTATAAGATAACTTTTCGGTTTTATCTAATTTATTAACGGTTGATCAGACATACATCCACAATTCTACAGGTACAGTATGTTTATAGAAGTGATGCTAGAAGTTGTCACTTAAAGATGTCCACCTTTCACTTAAACTTGAAAGACGCATATTATTAATAGGAGTATTCGATGCCCAATAGTAGGGGCTGAGTAGCTAGTTTTGACGATCAGTGGTCGCTGTCAGTTATATAAGTTATCGAGAGGGCTTAAATGGTCAATGGTTATATGGTGCTACCATTGTGTTAATATGGGGACCTGCAACGGACGTGTTTGCACTCACCAGAGAGCGCTGTTCCACTCGGCTGGACATTGCTATCACCAGCCCACCAATCTCTGAGCAGCCACTTCACTGAATCTCTTCCATTAACCCACTAACAGATTTTCAATATATGCACTGTTCACATATTATTTCCAACGATTGTAATTCCCTTCGTAATTCACAAAGCCGCAATATTCATTAAGTGAAGAGCTATTATGCCATAGCATACTATTACATTAAGCAGTCTATAATGTAATGCAGTGTAATTAAATTAATTTTCCCGGTATTCCAGCCATATTTCCTCGTAATTATTGTATTTTTGCTTGTAATTGTCTGCAACTATTTCTACAATCAATATTCTAAACAACATTAATGTTTTAATTAATTAAGTTAAAAAGAAATAGTTTTTCATTTTGAGGGATCTCAGTCACTCTGCTGGAACCCAAGGCCTGTGGAGTCGGGTAATACGCTCAAGACTTTGGGTTTAGCGAACTAAAAGGCAAACTAACTCACTAACTAACTTAATGTATTCACAACAAATCTTATAGGTCAGAATGGATTTGGTTTTGCAACCAGTCTGTCTGCTGTTTACAATCTGAATGGATGCATCTGCACCCTTGAATATAATTAATTGTAAGTTCTTGACTTCACTAGTGAAGATCAAAGCTGCAGCTAATCCATTTAAAATAAAATTTGCCTGCCAAATTTTCAGAAAAAAATATCAACTGGCGCCAAAATCTAAATCTTTTAGCAATTTCAAGTTGCTCACTTTTTAACAACCATTTTCAAATCAGATGGTACCTAAGCAGAATAGAAAGTACGTGCAATTGTTGGTACCAGCGATCATTCCTTTAATTTGATAGGAATAACACGGAAATGTTAATTTCAGAAGAAAATTTGTCTTGCGATTGCTTTAAATTGCATCAAATTAGATTTCGTATCCGAGGCAAGAAAGCTTATACTATGAACATTTTACCAATTAAATAAAAAGTAGGTTCACACTGGGTTCGAGCTAGGGATTTCTTAATTACTAGTCCAAACACGAAACATCATCACCAAACCCAGCCACGATTGCTTTACTATTCTTAAATTAAAATAACTAAATAAACAGAACAATACAGTGGCTTATTTTTACGAGCAGCTTCATTCCTTTTTTTGCACATTAATCAGTTAAGCGTGGAATTTAATTTTAAAAAAACCCCCACAGTGTGCGGAATTAAAATCAGACAATGACATGTATAAACGTCGAACGCAGGGCAAAACAATCAAAAGTTTGCAACATCGTAATGCAAGCACTTTTTCTGCAATCTCTGGGGCTTGAGATTACAGAGCATTCTGTGCTCTTTAAAAATCTTGCACAGCTTCACCGATGCATTGCCTAGTTAACTAGGGACGCAAGAGCTTTTACAAGGAAGAAAAGAGCTTTGAATTCTGCGCAAAAAGAAATCATGCTCGTACTGAGGTCTGAACCTCTATCTAAGGTAAAAACGGCATTGCACAAGGTTTGAGAGCTTCTATTTGTATGCGTAATTGCCAATCTCTAATGCGGAGACCAAACATGTACCAACCACCACCTCTCTCCGTATAAAATACTTAGCAGTTCTATTGGTAAGATAAAGGAAACATCCCACAAAATAATATTCTTATTGTATTTTATTAAAATTTCGAGTTTTTATAGTTAATAGCAATTTTATATTTTTCACAACGAGTATACACGTCGAACGCACCGTAATAGAGATTTGGTTTGACGTGTATTCACGTCAAACACGCTTAACTGGTTAAAACTACTCATGATTCGTTCAATGTCAGATTTAGAGAAAGTGTCATACGAAAGTGTAATACTCGTATTATTAGCTTGTTATTCTTAATGTGCAACCAAAACAATCACATTACAAAAAAAAAAATTATATGTATAGGCTAGATTTCAATAAAAATAATCATGCTTAAAAGATGGAAAACTTGAGATGACTCTAACGATCTTTTGGTAAATAAATGTAAATTTAATATAATTGAAGAATGCTACGCCATTAATCTGACGATGAGCAAAAGGGCTCTAACATGAGTATGGTCCAAATCTGTTCACGAAAAGAAAGATAATTATCTACATGATTCCTGGTTTCTTAAATAATAATAGTTTGTTAATATTTGGTCAGTATTCCATTTCAGGATAATCTTTGAACATTGAATGAGGAGAATTCGGTGTCATTTCGTGTATTCAATAGAAAGTGGCGTATTACCAAAATTCTTTTTTTATTCTTAATCTCAGTCCTATTTCCAAGAAATCAATTATTTGCTACAGAGGATTTGTTAAAGTTGCCTAGGGGAAATAAGAAGGGGCAGATGCCCCTAGGATTTTTCTTACTTCCTCTTTTACATCAGCCCCTTATTGGATTTCTCTAGGGAAGCAATTTATAAGAGAGTTTGATTGTTTCTGACTATACTATCTATTGAACTAGAGGTTATCTATAAGGCACCAGACCAGCCAACTATAGAACTGAGATAATCCTTTGGTGCATATAAGGGAGAAAGCTGGTTACAAATCACTCAGTATGCAGATAAGCATCTGTGAAGGACTGGAGACCCAATAATATTGCTGTACGGTAACTGGTTCCATGTCTATTGGCTTGAGCCACTACCGCTCCCTGGAGGTATTATCGAGAACTACTTTAAATGACGGTCAACCACTTCCACAGCGGCTGACTCACCGGTTACCCAGCTGTTCACACGCTGCTAGTTTATACACGTTCTAACCCAGTAACCCCTTTATCTTGTAAAGATGAATTGTGAGCTTCTCCATCAATTAACTGGTACACATCCTAACTGCATAATAAAGAATGCATAATAATAATGTTTTGAATTATTTGCCAATCAAATAACAGTCATATATGATCCCCGATCCCCGTAGGGGGAAGTGGACTAGCCACTTCTTCAGGGTACTTGGCATCCCTGCGGGTATCCCAGCCTAACAACATGAACATGAGTAACATATACTGTTACACCCTAATACATTTACACAGTACACACAGGGCATAGTCGTCTGTACAAGGCGGGGCTTATTAGGGCTTAGTGTGTCAGGATGAGGTGGAAACGGCCTCTCACTGGCTGTTCGATTGCGTTGCAATCGAGTGGTTGCGCTATGAAACCTTTGGATCTTTGAGACCAAAGGAGATTGGAGCGCAAAAAGAACTAGTAGGGAAAGTCTTCAACCTCTTTAATAGGAAAGGTTTCGTCTTCTAGATCTAAAGAGGATATTTATTTTAACAAATTGTTACTTGAGAGTACAGAAAAAACAAAAACTGAAGAAACCACTAAGTAATTCCTGTTCTTTAATCTTTTAAAACACCCCTAGATCCGATAATGAAGAAATGCGGTAGATGAAAGACGACTGTCGAAAGGATGTGATTATGAGATAAAGGATCATGGAATTTTATGGAGTGGACTCTGATTATATCCTTAAGGGAAACAAATCGTAGTAAATACTTAGGTTTGATAAATATCCAAGAGCGTTAACTACGGTTCTAAGAATTTCTTGTTTGTTTTTAGGGATAACTTACTTACTATACTGCTCTACAATTATTGTATATATACACCTATGTAAAAATATTCCTGTTAATAAACATTAATAAATAAAAAAATAAAAAATACAGCTCTACAGCCCGGGGTGGGCCTTGGCTTCCTTAATAATATCATTCCATATTTCTCTGTCCTTAGCTTTTCCTTTCCAGCCGGTTACGCCCAGTGTCCTTAGATCTTCCTCCACTTCCTGGATCCAGCGTCTACGTGGGCGCCCAATTCTCCTTTTTCCGAAAACCGTGCCTTGCAGTAATCTGCGTGGTATACAGTTATCTGGCATTCTTTCCACGTGACCAAGCCATTCGATGCGACGGACTTTTATAAAATGGGTAACGCATATATCGTTATATAACGCGTAGAGCTCCCTGTTCGTTCTGATTCTCCAGTTGCCATTATCGCTATCATAAACTGGGCCGTATATCTTTCGGAGAATCTTACGTTTGAATATCTTTAAGCTGGTATCCGTTGCCGCAGTCAAATTCCACGTTTCCGCGCCATATGTCAACACTGGCCTAATTAGCGTCTTATACAATCTTGGCTTTGTAGTCCTCGACAAGTTGGAGGTCGTAAACAATTTCGTGTTCGCATAGAATGCACGGTTGGCTGACATAATTCTTTTGTTCACCTCGTTCGATATCTTGTTGTGATCAGGGATTGGATACCAGTAAATTGAAAAGTTTGTTGAACTCTGTGTTGTTCTCCCAACAAGCTTTCGGAACGTTTAAATCCGATTAAACGCTCTCTCTCGTTAGTACATTCACCTACTGCTTGCATTCTGGCTTGCCCCTTAAATGGGTTAATTGGATAGTATCTACATTATTATGCACATAAGGGCTGTGGAACGGAGGCATGAGAAGGAAATTAAAAAATCATTTACATTTCATCTTTTGACATTTTAATCTGCACAACAGGCAACCCAATTTAATAAATGTCAACGAGGGAACAAATAAAAGCGAAGTTTAACAGTAAAGCAAATTTTTTTCTATAAAAAAAAAAATTACGAAAAAGTAAAAAAAAAAGTTGAAAAAAATAACATTCAGACCGGAAATTCGACCAAGAATAAAAAGGAAGTAAGAGGGACGCTGCATTTTTTTTTTATATTTTTTTGTAGGAAGGGTGTGGTTGCAGAAAGTGGTAGAAAACAGTAAGAGGATGTTCTCGTTCTATATTTACGTTGAACATAACTCAAAGGTCGATAGAATGAGTGAAAAAAGGAAGAAAGAAGATAGCAGAAGAACAGTAGAAGTGGACAGGAGGAAAAACGATAAGGAAATGGCAGTCTGCGACTTATACAGATGTCACGGGAATTCGCCGGGGAATAGTTTGGTGATGGCCCTTCACCGCTATTATGCGAGTCCTTCCTTCGTTCTGAGCAGGAAGCCCAACTGCCACCATTAATATTTCTTACAAGGTTGTGAATGACAGACTTTGTTTCCACAAGAAATGGTCCTACAGTTGGCTGGGTTTATTTTTATTCATTAATAATTCTAAATATACATAAATATCTGTCAATTAATTTATAAGAATGATGAAAAGTTGATGATGCTATCTAAAATCTCTTCAGCATTTCAAAAACTAAAGACTGTGGTTGCTCTGTTACTCTTTTAAATTCATATTTTCAAAAAGAAATTACAAAAGCTTAGTAAACTTTATTTTCATTTGATTTCAGATAAATGATGCCATATATACATTTTGTCTGAACTATCCAGCTTTACAACTAGGAAAACCCAAAACTTCTTAAGTATTTCTTGGTTGAATAGATCAAATCGAGACATGGTGTAAAACTATATCGTATATCTTCTATTTTAATTTCTAGTTTGAATTCAGGTAGCAGAGTGTGCATAGAAAAGAGAAGAACAACTCCGCTAACATACTGCCACAATTCTATTATCTACTGTGCGGCTAATCGAGCGAAAGCGGACTTGAAAATTCTCAAGGGATACGCTACGTAAACTCTCTCACATAGACAATGTTCGCCAAACGTTGTTTCCCTTACTAACGAGTCATGCATAATTCTTGATCTTGTTCGGTTTTGGAGTTTACCGTTGAAGTTCATGGCTAAGTTAGCTCTCACTTTGTTGCCACTTCTGCTTGGTTTGTATTTCCTTTCTCGTTTATCATTTTCATCTCTAGTTTGCTGAAAACACATTTCAAGCGTATTTTGGACCACGTCTCACAGATAGATATAAGCAAAATTACCATATTTCTGTTGGAAATCTTGCGCAAAGTTGAAGAGAATTTTGCCGCTACAGTTCCAAAAGATACCCTGACTTCCCCCAACCACTTTGTGTCACATACAATTTCTAGTCTGTATCACTTACTACTGTGAAGTATCTTCATATTTGTTTGCCATTGAAATAATTCCATTTTACGCCAAACTTGTTCCTCTTCCAACTGAATATTTATCTCTAATTTCAATTTGAAAAACTTTAAAAAAAAAAAAAATAATAACGAAACAGATATGCATTAAATAGTTCTTAAGTTTGCATTACTAATTGAAAAATATTCATTTTAGTGCATCAAGTATTCAAAATTAAGCCGTAACAGTAAGATGCTAATGCAGTGCTATGACGGTGCAGGAGTTAATGCAAACTATTTTTCATGAGTAAAATCGTCATTTAAGACAAGATACATCGCACCAATATTGAAATATCGACCCGTGATCCCCTGGACCCCGTCCTAAGACAAAATTTATTAGCAGGACTTCCCTCCAGGTGGAGCTTTTGGACATCCTCCAGTAAAATATTTGTGTAGGATATGTATGTTCCAAAATGTGTGTGCAGGTCATCGACTCACTCAATGGCTAGCAACTCCTTTTCCACCATAACCCGTATAAACCTCACGACGGCAAGCATGAGGGAGAAAAGTTTATATTTGACTCTCGACGAGTCCTCTGTATATGCTGTGGGTGCATTTGTCTGTAAAGAGTGTGATAGATGTGCACATAAGTGTGTAGTGGAAAGGCTTAAATTGGTTTGTAGATTCGCTAAACTCCAGTGGCTACTTCTGCAGATGAATCGCAATCGTTATTTATCGAGGGTTCAAAAAGTGATATTTTAAGAGCAATAACACTCATTGTGTGGGAAGAATTAGAACCGTACACATTTCGGTCTACCACAAAATAAAAAAGCGTTTTTGGAATATGTGGTTAGGTCCGAAACACCGAATAATATGACGTATCAGTAGTAGCACTTGCGTTTATCGTATCCCTGATCGGTTCCGGACTTTTATCTATTAACAGAGGTAGATTAATCAGATTTGAGTAGAGATTTTGACCTCACTTACGTCACCATCTCGCACTACACTTACTGACAGTCTGATAATGGATGAAGATCCGAAACCGGTCAGGGATACAGTAAACATGCGTGCTGCGAAGGTTTAAAATCAAAGATAGATAGCATTTTTCTTCAGGATGAGGCGTCAGTGGTGAAATAAATTTTAATTTAGCTGGGAAATATTGCAAATAATAATAACTTCTATTCATCTAGAAAACTTATTTTAGAAAAACTAACGAAACCTTATTTTTAAGAAGTCATAGAGAACTAGTGAACATTTCAAATACTTCGCGAGAGGTTATTTATTTTATTTTTTTTATTATAATTATTTTTTATTGTTATATTTAAGGCGCGTCAATATCTAAGGTTATTGGAGCTTTTTTCAGTGCACTGCCGGCCTCCAGAAGTGTTCTTTCGTTAAATACAACACTGTTCATTAGTGGACAGTGAGCTGTAAGAAGCTGCTAGAAAGATAAAATCTAAGGGCCAGCAGCTGGATTCGAACCTGAGATCTTCGCATAGGAATCCAGTATTCGCTAACCACTCAGCTAATCCCTATATGTTCTGATTTATTTCTTATCGAACTGTGTAAATTTTTATGCAAATGTTGACAATGACTTTAGCATGGCATGTATGAGAGAATTGCATAAGTAGTGAAAAGAGATTTACGATATGCAGCGCACAATGTTGGTATTCAAAGCACTTCCCCTATTAGCCACGGTAGCAATTAATTGCGGTTCAAGTAAACGGACGAGAGATTTAGAAAAAAAAAAAATGACAACGGTTTAATAACAAGCCATTGAGGTCGGTCTTTTCTCATTCGAAATTCCTCAGTATTGGGTATTCAACAGAGGCTGTTCAAGTAGGGGAAATTATTCAATGGGTAAACATTTTTGTGGGCATTGCCAAAGTTGTATAATAACTGTATAACAGAGGGAGCTATACGAAGTGATATTAATTGATATAACAAATAGCATTTTAGCGATTTTTGGAGGAACAGTTTTTAGGGCTTAAAAATAAAAAAATAAAAAATGGGATAACCGGAATGTAATACGGGAGAAAGTGAGTGGAGAGAGCGGTTTGATGAAGGAGGCTGATGAGAGTGAACCGCCTCCTCGCAGTCTGTCAATATCGCCGCCCCGCTCGTCTCTCTTAACTCCCCCCCTCATTGCTATTTACATTCGATTTAAAAGCGAGAGCAAGAGGTAGGTTACAATCCCTCCTTATGCGAAGGCTCTTCAACAGTTGTGTCGTCCATCCAGATGTCACCACCTGACAATCGATATGAGCTCTCACTCCATGACAACGCCGAACAGAGAAGACGAACTTATGCACCCTGTTCCAAACGCATCCTAACACCTTCTTCTTACATTTTACATTTTATTAGAATGTGAATAAAAACTGGGTTTGAATGCTAATTATTTTTTAGCGTCTAAGATTTTTAGTTTTTCCTACACCATGCTGTTTGATTAGATCAATAGACAACTATCTACAGTTTGCACAAAAGTGCAAGTATTTTATCTGGGTTGGCTAACTTTCAATCGCCAATGGATACCTACTTTTGTCGGACCGCCCTGTGTAACAAATCTTAACATTTTTTTTATTCTTGGCAGAAAAACATAAGAAAATATTGAAGTAAATTTAAAATTTCTATTTTTTAAATAACCAAATGATGTGCTACCTGTAAATTCCTAATTAATTTGATTTCATAATTTGTATTATTTTTTAATTTTTTAAAAAGACAATACGGATTCCCATCTGGTCGTTCAACGAAGACTCATCTGTTTAGCTTAACATTCTGGAGGCGGTCTGATGATGCGCATATTGTTAGTAACAAAAGAACATTGACCGCGGGCCGGTAAAGCACTGAAAATAACTCTGGGAGCCAATAATCTCAGAAGTTGATACACCTTAAATATTTTTTTAAAAATAAAATGCCTTAGTATCTACTAAAGATGCAAAACAAAAGTAATAGATTCCAGATACAGTTCAAATTGATCTGGGTACCAGACAGGAGCTTACGAATATGTCAGAGGCAAGTGGAATCGAAGTGCTACGAGCATAATTGGGGCGATAACATGAAAGAGATCTAGAATGATAAAATGGAGTGAGATCTTCTCATATACCCTGGCAGTTTTAAAAACAAGAGCTAAATCAAATTGGGACTTCAAGTTGGAAAGAGAAGGTGGAAGAAAAACTTGTTCACGGAAAGATGGTTAGAACCTTTTAAATACCTTGGAATTCAAAAAAGGGCTATGAAAAGCTGATGAACTTAAAAAGGGGTCTAGCCATCCATCTGAGGACTCAAACTAGCCTGACTATTTTGAAACAATATAAGAACTTGATTTTCTGAAAGTGGATGCTGAGAGAATTGGATAGGCAGAGATTTGAGGCTCTCGAAAGTCCAAAAATTTCATAAAAGGAATCGATCAGGAAAGTTCAAAGTACTTGTTGGATCTAAAAATGAAGCTTTTAAGAGATCTGGTAGCAATGATGAATAGGCATGTTACTGCAGCTAGTCGTCTGTACTTTCCTAGCTGAAAAACGTTCCCTTGCGTTTTTGCGCCCCCTGCAACGTTAATAACAATGGAGATGATTTCCATAACTATTGTAGTGGAATTAACGTTGGTTTTAAAGGTGTAAGAAATTTAAATTACTTCGGCAAACCTTACGCTTAAGAAACTCTACTCTAAAGTATACCCAGAACTACGAGGGTCGTTTGAAAAGTCCGTGCAAAAATAAAAACTACTTAATTTTTTTGGGTAAACCTTTTTTATTTTTCAACCATGGCCCATATGGCCACTCCGAAAATTTTGAAACCACTTATAAACTGTTCTAATCGAAGGTGCAGAGTCACCATAATGTTTATCAAGCTTCTCTTTAGTCTCCTGAGGCGTTTTGCCTTTCATAAAGTAGTGTTTAATCAACACACGAAATTCTTTTTCGTCCATTTTTTGAAAATCACTCGACTTCCTCGATTCAAACGAATGCCAAACACAAAGAAATAGACCGATCTGGCTGAAACTTGGTGTGTGTTCTTCCAAGAGATGCTACTAACTAAACATAAACTCGATACGCGCCAGAGTGCTATCTCTTTGCACGGAGACTTTGCACGGACTTTTCAAACGACCCTCGTATGTTATGAAATTAACAACTTAAAAAGCTACAACTTCATCCGACCCACCATCTGAAGTGCTTTCTTTTGATAAGAATCTGTTTGCTAAAAGCTTCTGAATCAGCTTCAGCAGCATTTACGCTTATGACTTAGTTTCGTGATTTAGTTGTGTGACAGAACATCCCCAGAATCCATAGTACGATTAAAAAGCTAGATGGTGCCTTACAAGAGATGCCTTGCAGCATTTAAAAAAATTCATTTTCAGAATTTTGTCGAAGTATTATAGGACTGAAAAGCACAATTTATAAATTGTTCTCCACAAAAAGAAAGGTCAGTTAACACTTTTCAGAGAAGGTAAAAGTAATGATTTTTAGCCAATCAAACAAGACCAGTTTTTACGTGAGCAAAATTGACCCTTTTGTTTTGAATCATTTTCCTGGCGCAAATTCTTCTGAAATCAAGAGTTTTTTGATTTGTTTTATTATATTTTATAATATAATTTAAATAATAATAGAATAAAAGTAAATAAATATGAATTATTCAAATTGTTGTAAGTTAATAATCAATTGATATTGATTTTTTTACTTGATGGACTTCCCAGCTGTTGGCTGATTGTGTCGTTTGTGTAGATTATGGGTTGAACAGAGCTGAAGGGGAGTTAACTGTATGTTAGGAGCAGGAGCCGGAGTAATGATGTATTCCTCTGTGTCCTGTTATACTCTCCAGGGAATCGGAATACACCTATTCACTGTACATCCGCACGCACGCCACTTCACCAAAAGACCTGCTTGCTTGAAGTACCTACTCACCGACAAGAGAGATGTCGCTATTAACTTTTGTCAAAGTTCGCAGACTCAATTGCGGCAAATTGCGCGCCATTGAAACATTTCTTACACTCCTTCCCTCCACTGAACTCAGCCTCTTCTTTTTCAGACAAACCACTTTTAGAACCCCCCTCTGCTATTGCTCTGCCAAGTTCTAAACCCTTCATTACATCATCTCCAAAACAAAATAATATGTAATTTGTCTGTGCATTTCTCAAATATAACAAAAAAAAAATTTAACTACAAAAATCCTTTGACTATATTATTTTTGTTTGTATTAAAAAGAAATAGTCTTTATTAATAATTTGTTATTATAAAGTAACTTCTTAACTAAAAGACAATCTGATGGTAGGTACTGTTATAGTGGTAAAGGGCAAGCAATTAGAAACTGAATGTTCATCCATTTAGTTTCTGCTATGATGAAACCAGGAGCAGGCTTCAGAAGCCAACAGTAACTGTGAATGGTTGGTGTTTTCCAGCCTTTGCAAACAATAAAGGTGAAGTGTAAATAATACCAAATACCTAATAAATAGATAAATAAATACAGAAACTGTTCCTTAGTTATTATTAATCTTTATTGTACAAAAGTTAAACTTTTTTACAAGAGTTTGTCACTATCATCTAGATTATAATAACATAATGATTTTACACACAACCTTTAAATTGAAATTAAATTTAAAGAGAAACAAAAAAGATTTTACATATCAATTTATGGAAAGGAAATTTACTTTGAAATGAACTTAAAACATACTTGAGATTACAGAAAATGTAATACTAAAAAGTAAAAAAAATAATAATATGAAAATAAAAAGCTAATAGTATCAGGAGGTTGATTATGATAAATTATTACAATAATAATGTTTGCAATGATTTAAATAAATATAATAAATATACATTTAAGTAAAAATAAAAATTATATCACTTCTTTTAGTTACCAAAAACTTATCAAAATTCCTTGGTAAAATAAAAATAAATTATTTAACTTTTTTTCTTTTGGTTACCGTAATGAAATTTGTAGTAATTCAACTTGAACAGATCGGAAAACAATATAGTTATTAATTTAACAATTATTTGTTTTTTAATCTAAGTTATTAATGAGTTATTAATAAAGAATTAATTAAGTATTGAGAATGTTTGAGCGAATTTTTATAACATTTAAAAAGTACTGATAAACAGAACTGACGGAGTTTTGTGAGGTCATGAGAAGAATATCGGAGCTGTAGTATAAAGATCTCTCAGTGGTTGATAAGCTGGACATTGCCAAAGTACATGAAGAAGGGTTTCGGCTTCTTGGCAGCCACACACGTGACATTCTTCGGTACAGTCTATGACACAGTTGAAATGTTTTGTAAAGATTTTGATTTCTTTTGCACTGGCTAGTCGGAGCTGACATGCTAAACGAATTTTATCGAAGCTCATATTAAAATGTAAATAATTAAAAGAGGGGTATAACTGAGAGAAAACTTCATTGTAGGAGGATATATTGGCTCTGTTGATATCTATCTGTGTCCTTCTTTCCACCAACGCCTCAACGATTTCAGATCTATATTCTTCCTTAGTTAGTTCCAGCAATTTAAAAACCGGCGACTATTTGTATTAAACTTCTTACATACAAAAGACCACTGCAAATATAATGTAATAACGTGGCATTATACAAAAGCCAAATAACTACAGTCGAACCTCTCCATAACGGCACTGGCGGGGGAAAGCAAAGTGGCCGCTGTTTGGAGGTGGCCGTTAGAAGGAGGTAGGCAAGTTTCATAATGAAAATATGGGTTTTTTTCCAAACATTTATTTAAAAATTGTTTATTATTAATAGATTTAAAAACGTACATAATTGCATAATTATTTAGATACGATACGCATCAAATTTTTCTTAATTATCCAAAAAAAAAATATCAAAAAATTACATATTATTGACTTAATTAATAATTTGTATAACATTTTTTATAATAATCATCACATTTATTCGTAACAATAATAATTTATGGTAAAATTATCATCATACGATCATCTATTATTAGAAAAATAGAACAAACCTTTCGGCAAGTTGACGATGGCTCGATTTGGTTTTTGCAAAAATCTTCCAATACATTTATTTTCTCTTCTAGAGTTAACCACTTTCGTTTGGGAGACATATCGGAAAAAAATAATATTGTTCGTCCAAAGTAATATTGAAAAATGATTAAAATGGTACAAGATGTATGGAGCTTATGTAGGAAACTTTAGGAAAAACCAGAAAAAAACAAAAACTTAAGAGGGGATAATTATTTTTAGTGGTCGCTAGTGAGAGTGTCCTGTATGAGAGGCTCGACTGTATTACTAATACCATATTTGTAAGTTGTTTTGTTTTGAAAGGTGCGCAACATCGAAGGTCATTTGCACCTGAACTATACAGGAGAATAGACACTATGCTATATTACTATCTATAGTATCGATCATCCAGTAATTATATTGAGTGACCTTTATACAGAAGTGGCTTTGTACGTGGAGGGTCCCCAGTTAGAATTCCGCGTGTGACTAAACTTCATTAAAAGAAGTATTATGATTATTTAAGTAATAAAAATGACTCCATACGCGGGATTCGAACTGGGGATCTCCCGCTTACAAAACCACGCTCATGACCACTAGACCAACACCCACTCCTCCCAGGCAAGATATTCCTACCGTAATCATAGGTCAAGAAGTCCTACAAACGGGGTACATTAAAATGATGTGATGATAGCTTTTGTTTGATGATAAAACAAATTTATCCCTGATTCACCCAAAACCATTACATTACACTATATGTTTTAAAATCTTCAATTATTATTATTTTTATTCTTTGCGTCACCAATAACATTTTTTGCAGTCAGAAGACCTCCCAAAACGTGTATTTCTGGTGGAAAATTAACATTGAAAACCGATCACGAGTAGGTAAAATTGTAACTTTGATCTTAAATATCTCAACTAATATTAGGGATATCAAAACGGGATTAACGTCATTTTTCATAGTTTTTATGTAGTTTTCATAATCATTGTCAAAACCAGTGGTCCTTATGAAACCTTAAAAAGGTTTTTAGCCGTTACTCCGCCAAAAATAAAGATACAGCATCGGGGGTGGAAAATTTGAAAACTAGACTGACAAAAACATATAGTTTACTTCGTGGATTTTTTCGAAATTCCGCTTTCCTAAAAAGTTATTAGCAATTGGTGCGTTTTAAATGGATCACCCTCTATATTTTTTTAAATGCTTATTCATTCAGCGGTCACATAAATAGAAAAGATTAACCAGTTTAATTCAAATACACACGAAAAATAAGTTAGAGAAAAAACAAAAATGTTTAAGTTTCAATCCCCTGAATTAACTTGAAAATTAATCTTTAAATATTAATAATAAAAAAGTTATTGGTTAGGAAAATATTAATAGGCAAGTAATTCCGCCTTAGTCGACGATACCTAATTGGTAATTGAACGTACTTGAAAACTTGGAGATGTCTTTACGTTGCAATAATGTTCATTACATCGTCAGAAAGGTAACATCTCATAAATAAAATTATTGAATTTCAATTACGTACTTGAAATTATCAAAAATATACTTAATACATTCTCATCAGAATTTAAAGGGAAGTTTAAGCTTCACAAGTAATTACTTGTGCTTCATACGAGTACAAGCAAATATTTTGGTAATGAATCATTGCATCCAACCATTTACCAATAGCTAAATTTGTTGTAGGTAGGTGTTAGATTTTACTGGAGAATTTTCTAGGATCTACAACACAAAATAATATTTACATCCCAATAAAAAGAAGAAAAAGGGTATATAAGAAAAAAACTTTACAAAGTAAAAAAGTTCTGCCCTTAAGGGCGAGGCAAGAAGAGAGAAGTCCATGACCAAGTTAAATATGAGTTTGCGGCAAACACATTCCCAACTAGAAAAAGAAATGAAAACAAGTTGAACTAAGATAGAATTTATTTTTCTTCATATTATTATAGTTTGTATTTCACTTCAGTTTTTCTCAGTGGCAACGGTGGACATTATTTAATATTTATCTTCTTAACAAAAACTTACAATTTAAAAAATCAAGTATAAGAGTTGAATAAACAGCAAAAGATGCACAAATCAGCAAATACCAACATTTCATTATGAACATTTTTCTTTTCAGGTAAAGATCTCCTACCACCAGAAAACAGTTACTCCGAAGATCAAAATTTCAATATTCTGAAGACCAGACGAAGGCAGCATTGCAAGATGTAGGTCCAGGAAAATCAGTTAGCGAAGCTGCTAAAAAGCACTCAGTGCCTCGAGTAACCCTAACGTACAAAGTGAAAGGTGTATCTCCAGTAATCAGGCGAATGGGCCCAAGCACATCACTCAGCTCTGAGGAAGAGGTTTTAGTTTTGTGGATTTCGTCCGTTGCTCTGAGCTGGGTTTTCCATCACTAAAAGCCAACTGCTTATGAGTGTGCGGCAACTCATTAAAAAACTAGATAGGCCGAAACCTTTCAGTTATAACCTATCAGGTAAATCTTGTGACTGTATATTCAAAATCAGTGTTCTTCGTTTCTGAAATTAGTTTTTCTGTTAATTGATTTCTAAATATTTTTAATGTATTCGTTAGACGTACCTTTTTATTCAACTATAAGTTCATAATTAGCATTCTTTGTCCTTCCAAATTATTTTCTAAAATTGGTTATATATTCGTTTATCCTTTAAAGTTTACCTATCAATGATGCTTATAGTTGCTATCTCCAAAGAACTCCATAATAAAAATTTTCTTGATAAGACGTTTCGAATAAAATAGAAGGTATATATTTTTAGGTAAATATGTTGTATTAGTTTTACAAAAAAGTAACAAGAAGATTGAGACCAAAAACAAGAACAATTTTTGAAAATGCTGGTTTTGCTCATTTTGGACAACTTTTTTCACGAAATTGTGAATAAATTCCTCTTATATTTAAAGATTTGCCAAATATTTTAAAGAAAATTTGGAAATTTTTATCTTTTATAGTAAAAGAGAGATAAAAAAAGAGGCAAAGTTGGGTGTTTTTCAACGGTTTTCGCGCAGTTTTTGACTACCAACCCATATACAACTGTTTTTTACCGGACAGTTTTACTACACTTGTTTATGGAGACATTAAAAATACTTAATGAGTCGTAAAATGTTAAGTTTATGAGGAATATGTTTTTTATAAGTGCCAACTCATTTCCTACCCCCTAAAACACTAATGATTCTGGAGTTAGTAGAATGGGACGCATTCCAAATGCTATAAATGTAACTTAGATTTAGTAACATTTGATTTAATTATATTTATATTCATTTATATAAATATGTGCAATGTTATTTGACTGTAATTACTTTGTACTGTAATTATTATAATACTTACCAAGGGTAAAATATCCTCAAGAGGAAAATTCCCTGGCTGGAGAAGAGTGAATCGATGGAGGGGTACCTGCCTAAGAAATATTTGAACATGTACTGTAAAGCTCATCCATCTTGTGTAGAGCTATTATTATTTGTAAAGATTAGATTAGATTAGATTAAATTAGGGTGGCCTCAAGGCCTGCGCCACCGCGACCCCTATGGATCTATTGTGGCTCCCCGACTTTAGAGCTCACCTTCCAGACCCGTCCGTTTAATTAGGCTCTTAATTCTGAAGAGTGGCTCCTGGGGAAAGCTCTCAGGCCTTGGTTTTTCCTCCCCGAGAAGTAACATCCTTAGCCATACGAGCCCCTCACACTGACACAACACGTGCAGTGCCGTTTCCTCCTCTTCCTGGCAGAACCTACAGAGGCTATCTTCTGCCAGGTCCATGCGATGCATGTGTTTTCTGAGCCTGCAGTGGCCCGTTAATAGGCCTACAATTATCCTTATAGCCCCACGGCCTTGACGGATTAATTCTGCGGTCAGCCTCGGCGAATAGCCTCTGATGAACTCCTTCGCCTGTCTCAGCCCAGTGGTGGCAAGCCACCACTTCTGAGCCCTACTCTGCACCCATACATTGATGGCCGCAGACTTAACACATTTCGAAACCCCAAAGCAGGGCTGCGGGCCAACGAAGTGTCCCGTAGATCCTTCCCGGGACAATAAATCCGCCACTTCGTTCCCCTTGTGTCCTGAATGACCAGGTACCCAAACTAGGAAGACCTTATTCTGGTCACTAATTTCCTTCAGGGCACCCAGACAGTCCCAAACCAGCCTTGAGTTGACCTGGTAGGAACTAATTATCCTTATAGCCCCACGGCCTTGACGGATTAATTCTGCGGTCAGCCTCGGCGAATAGCCTCTGTTGAACTCCTTCGCCTGTCTCAGCCCAGTGGTGGCAAGCCAGAGTAGACTATCCGAGAAAATTACGACCTTAGAGTTAATAATTCCTCGCCCTTTAATCTCGGTGGCACAGAACCTCGTAATTGCAGCTAGCTCAGCCTGAAAAACTGTAGCTAGTTTTCCTAGGCTAACCGAAAAACTACATTTCGGTTTCGCCCCGTACACTCCCGCTCCTACGCCCTCCTCCATCATGGAGCCATCTGTGTACCACATCGAATCTCCCACAAAAGTAATGTTATTGATTTACAGTCTGTAAAATTCTAAAATCATATTGTATAAATGTCTTAATGTTGTCACAATTGCGCGCTGATTTCTCTGAGGCTCAGCTACAATCAGAGACGGGCGTTGAGAGGGACGCAGCTAGTGTCGAAAATCTCTGTATAGGAATCGGGAGGTGTTTAGGAGGTCACTGTGAACAAGATTGTCGATGGCGGGTGTATAGCAGCAAGTTTATTGTAGGAATCAAGAAGCGAGAATGGATTAGTTCGTTCTTTAAGGAGGATTAGATTGGAGACATATGGAGCGTTGACAATATGACGATAGACTTTAGTTTAGAAGGATTGGGTTCTTTGAATGTTAGATGGTTTCTCGGAGCTCCACAGTACGGCTCCGTAAGTCTAGATCTGTCTCATAAGTGTTTGTTTTTTATTTCATGGTTTATCACCGTCCCAGCAATAACTATGGTCCATAACTTTGGTTAAATTGCTGCTTTGTCAGTTTTGTATTAAGATCACAAAAAATCTATTTAACTGAATTAGAACCTCTTGAATTTAAGTAAAAGTAAAGTATTCATTATAGATTTCATGTTTAAAACAAAGAAAGCCAAAAACCTCAATCAAAAGAAAGAGGAACAAAGATTATATTTTTGTTTGGATAAGTCTACACACACTGGAAAAGATAATAACAATAAAAGCTGGAGGATGGCAGATAGAGAATAGGTTCTAGGTGGGGTACACTGGAAGAAGCTCGAAGGAAAGGAAAGTTAGGGCGCGGTTGTAGCCTGGAGTTGACAGCTTCTTCAGGGGACATATGAGCAAAAAAAGGAGGTATATGTGCTGCATTACGTGCGAATGGGGAGTTTGTGAAAGATGCCTCCTGGAGTTCACATCTCACGCCATCTCAACGCGTTATTACACGCCACACAAACCAATTCTTTAACCATTTCGACTTAAATTTTTTTTATAAATAAATGATTGATTCACCAAGCTCAAAAGCTACAAAATTTCTAGATGCTTATCCTGCGATTAATGAATTAATTAAAATTCAAATGTATCCAAATTGGCTCATTCCTCAATTTTTGACTGTCATTTTTTCCTGTAAAGAGAAGCGCATCCCGCTGTTTAACCGTTTAAAATAAATTATTAATAAAATTCAATAGGAGAGAGGGGCACATTTAAACGTAATTTACATTTTCTGATTCAGAGTGCACAGAATCGTATTATTGAACCTTTTTATTTTGTTTTCTACAACTTTCAAGTCTTCTTAACAGTTGAGCTGTTATTTTTGAAAGTGGTATAAGTCCAATTTTTAAAAAAATGGGTTAATGGTAATTTCAGTAAGATTTAGACACAGTCTTTCCATATTTATAATCGTACATTCAATGGAGTACGATTTTTTTTATAAAGTCAACAAAAGAATTTTGACTATAAAATGTAATCACAAAAATATTTTTTTTGAAAGTGGAATAAGTCCATTTCTAATAATTATAATTAAAACAACTTTCTTATTGCAATTATTTTTGATTATTGCTACTTCAGTTATTTTTTTATTTATATATTTAAATATAATATTTTTAATTTAATTCAAATGCAAAACCCTAAATATCTGATACATGGAAAAATGGACTTATACCACTTTCAAAAATAACAGCTCAGTTATTAATTTACATGCATATTGGTGGGGTAGCTTTGAACACAATATAAAATAGAAAGAAATGATATTACTTTACTCTGAATCTACCTTCTATCAGTTATTTCTCTCACTACTACATTACTTTCTCTTTTAAACCACTGAAATCTAGTTCAAAAATCAAGAATGACTCAGTTTGGGATGTTGTACCCGAAGTATGATGGGTTTAAGAAGTTTGATCAAAAATTTTCGGTTAGTTGCGCTTTCTACTGTAGGTTCGGACCACTTTCCCCTTCTCTGCGAATAAACCAAAAATAGTCACAAACTAGCAGTTCGGTAGGGCACATTCTAACTGTGATGTTGAAAAGTGCCCCTCTCCTTCCATAAAAGAAAATATAATATCCAACACTTTTTGCAAGCAAATAGACTTTTGTAAATATTAGGTTTAAAAATACGAATTCCAATGGTAATATGGACTAACAATACTTGCACCTTGTCTACTACAATCTTCACAATGCACTTCCAAAGATGCAACAAAAATTTTACTTCCACCTTACAAAATATAACATTCCTCAATATTCTGACTTTACCAAACAATGAAAACGAAGGGAAACTCTGTCAATTATACAACAGGTCTACCACAACATATGGAGAAAATTACCAATCATAAATGTTTCAAATATTTGGCGAGAAATTAAAACTGTTCAAAGGTACCCCCCTCTCCCCTATTTAACGTTTGATTGATGTTTTAGCAAACAAATGGCGTTCATTGTCCATTAGATCGCAGATCACTGATCTTTGCTACCGCTCTAACTTAATTATGATCACAGCTAATTGGTTTTCAATGTTTCATTCTAAACTGAATGTATAAAGTAGTTTGAAATATTCTTTCTTGAAAACTTGTTTAGTGTTCATTTTACTTTTATTTTTCTAATAAACCATGAATTAATTGTAATTTTATTAAAAATGGTTTTTATAACAACGTTTTTTTTTGGGGATAGCATCTGAAATTAATTTTTTCGAGAGTGCAGTGATGTAGTTAGATAGTACCCCATCATCTAAATTAATTAAAAAAAAAATGCTAATTTCAGTTTTCAAATATACAATGCATAGATTTAAAATATGCAAAAAATAAAATATGATGCAATTTTTATTTTGGAAATTAAGCAGTTAGTGGATTATTATTTTTTTTGCAATTTATTTTAAAATTTTTGTCCCATAACTAGATATTTAAGAGTGGACAAAACTCTGCGGTTAAACCAAATGATGTTACTCTATATCGTCATATAGAGTTTTATAGCTTGACCTAAATAAAGGAAAACGGAGAGAACACAAAAGAAATAAAAGAGCAAAAAAAAATGTAAAAGACAAAACATATCAAAGGCAAGCCTCGCATATAAGGATATATACTGTAATTTACTGTCGGTCTATAGCTTTTCTATAAAGGCTATTGATCCTGAGAAAATAATGCTGCCTTTAACTTATCCTGATACAGTTTACGTCATGTTTAACTTTATTTCTTGTATCAAACAGGCAATTTCCATAGAGGGTCACTTTTAGATACCAAATTAAGGACAAAAAAGATATTATTTTTGATGGATAAATATCTTAAGTGTTAAAGTTTATTCTGCAATAAAAACAAATGGAACTTATTTGAGTTAAATGGTTATACACACATTAGATAAGAATTGGAAAGGATATTTAGCATCTTTTAAGAATAAGATTAATTTAAGACAATTAGTGACTCTTTAATTATTACACAAAACTTATAAAGGGAATAGCAGAGGTATGTTTTCTTGGAACAACGTTCAAACCACATCGCAGTGTTTACAAGCTTAGTTTGACTATATTTAATAATGGTGCAAAAAATTGTGAATTACAATCAATAGTTTAATTTCATTCCTTCAAAAGACACGCTTTTGGAATTGTTAGTTTCGATTTTATTAAATGGAAAAGATACCGATACCCTCTACCTATCGACAATTGTCTCTTGTAAAAGACACTTCTGACACCAGGATGACTTGCTTTCTCATACTATTGATGTCAAAAGAACTCACGGATGATTCACTTAATGACAATTATCGCATGGTACGTCCAGATACTGCTAACTGATTAAATAAATTAATACGTTCAGGCCTAAGTTTTATAATTCCTGATTAAAATTTACATTTGCACTGTGCTCTTCCAATACTGCTATTTAACAATGGGTTCCCTGTAATCAATAATTTTAGTTTTCTAGATTCAGTGAGAGGTAAGCTTAGGATGCGAAAATTTTTCTTTGATTATTAATGAATAAAATATTTAAAACATATTTTGCGAAGTTACAATTTCTAATAATCTTAGATAATTCAGCCTTAATGATGAAAGTTGTAGAAAATCCAAGTTAAGCAACCCGTAATTGAAGATTTACTTTACAGTTGAGTTAGTTGCCAGGGTGTAGGTAATTAAATTCCGGATTTAAACTGTATGAAGTTTACCTGATAATGATAGGAAGGGTCCCTTGAGAGGGCGGTCAGAAGGGGCTGTAGAGAAGGAAGGAGTATAAGGGTTAGTAATGAGATGGCAGTAATTAAAAACAGCCAAAGAGGTCCGTCATTGGCGTATCTCCAACTACTATGTCTGCTGAAATGGTGAGGGGGATGGCACCCTAACATAAACCTACCGCAGCGTTTCATAATTGGGATGTCATCTTTTCCAGAATTTCGGGCAGGAAGCCAGTTGATTAAAATAAAAATGCTAAAAATAAAATATATATATGTATAGAGTTGGAAAAAGATTAGTAGGGAAAGTTCCGGAGGTTAACAAATCAGGAGCGATTCCAGTAGTATGGAAACTGAGGGGATATTTAGGGTGAATTGCTTAATATTGACCTCTTACTTCGGACAAACAAACCTATTATCTCACACTATTCACACTTTAGTTAGAGCAACATGACAACTTACCAAATCCTGTAACTTTCAATCTAAACACCTAAATAGTCCCTTGAAGAAGTATATCTAACTGAAAATGACAAGAAAATGCCACACTATATGAGACTTCATGTCAACATCATAAGGTCCCCTCCTCAGGAAACCCTTAGCGTCAAAAGAGTTTTCCGCTTCGTTTACTACCTCAAAGATTTTCACACTTCCTCCTTATTGAATCAGGAGAACTGCATTTTTTTGATTACACATAACTCACAACACCTTTCGTACAATATTCTAGTATCGTAAGTGCATAACGTTAGGTGTACATTTGAATAAAATATTGATAAAGTATAACAATAAAATCACATATTTTATTCAACTGCGATACCCCATACAAGTTGTAATACAAATAATTTTGTATTTTAAGTGAAATTGTTGTTAATCTCTCTTTATCTAAACAGAAGGAATACTTTTTATTAATGAAATTATTACAATTAATTAAATAATAATCATTTATTCAATCACATACAGGGTGACCAAAGTTATATGCTCCACCCACTTTTTTTTTAACGGCGGGAAATTTCGAAGAAATAAAAAACACGTATTTAATCATTTTTAGTCTAGTTTATTTTCAGTGATTGAACCACTTTTTTAAACCCCTGTATCTCGAGATACAGCATCCAACTTTTGTTTTTCAAATGGAACGTTATATTTTTTTTTGCAAATTTTTATAGTATTTGAGCAACTAAAGACGGTTGCCCGGCACATAATGCGAGAGCTGTTCGAGGTTTCCTGGACAGAAATTTCCATGAAAGTGCTTAGGGACTCATTGTCACCTCATCTCAGGACTTAACTCCAATGGCCTATTTTTTTGTGGGGATATCTAACAAATAAAGTGTACAGTAACCTTAATCCCGTGGCTTCGGTCGATGACCTGAAACGTTGAATAACTCTAGCCTGCCTAGATCTTGACTTCGCCACCATAAGTACTGCTACAAACAAAGCGTGGAAACCAGAGTTTTGGCTTGCCTATCCGTTGTTTGTGCCCAGTTTGAACAGATTCTTTAAAAAAAATAACGTAACTTTGACAATAAACTGAAATTTGTTTTTCATATTTTAAATTACCATAACTTTTGAAAAACCCAACCGTTTTCAAAAAATTATTTTTTGTTTTTTTTTTTGGAGCTCAAATACTATAAAAATATGTAAAAAAAAAACAAAAAAATAAACTTGTCGTGAATCATAAGAAATAAAATAAGGGAAGGGATTAGCTATGCGGTTAACGTATTAGATTCCCACGCGGAGGTCCCGGGTTCGAATCCAGCAGCTGACCCTTAGATTTTCTCTTTCTAGGAGCTTCTTACATCTCACAGTGGAGGCCGGTAGTGCACTGAAAAAAGCTCAGGGCGCCAAAAATCTCTGATATTGACGCGCCTTAAATCATTAAAAAAAATAATAATAATAAATAAAGATAAAACAAAATGATCTCTCATTCATGGAAGATCATCTCGATTTGGTGGGTTGTGGCAATCAGGAGTCGAAAGAGACTAGGGTCACCTTAGGAGTGTAATAGGTAATCACAAATTAGCATGTGATGAGCTAGACTTAGTTGAAAGTGTGTGAACTTAAGGGCTTTAACCGCCCTATCTAAAGATCCTAATGACTTTCAACCATTAGCAGCGACTTATTTTCTTCTGGACAGACAACCAGTAACTTTCTTTGTCAACCTAAATCTGACCCTTTAGTTTATCGTGCAGCCCTCAAAGTGTTACCCTTAAAAAACCTAAGAAAAACAGAAGCGACTTTACAACAAATTGGAAAATTGTAAACGCTAATTACTGGGCATCCACCAGGGGCTCGGCACTTGATTAACATGAATGTAATTCGGCAGGCAATTGATGAGGGTTCAGAGTTGGAGGCGCACTACCTTAGGTAATGCTCGCAGAGCATTTTGAAGTTCTTTGCAGAAGGTGTAATTCAGAGAGACATGTTTTTAAGTTTGTCCGACTGATTTGAAAGTATAGTAACGAGACTGGAGGTTTGTTTACTGGATGAGTTGTTTGATTTTTTGTTGGATAGGATAGGAATCCATTAGTGGTCAAGGTTGTATACCCATCTCGATTGAAAGCAATAATTTATTTCAAACATCTCAGCACACTTTTATGGTGATAGCAGATTAAAAAGAAATTTCGTTCCAAATAAACAAACAAATCAAATTTTCGTTCCAATAAACAAATCTTAAACAAAGGGAATTAGGTATCACTCACCTATTAATTTATTGGAATCACTATTCATAAATAGTTGTAAATACCTTAAATTCATATTAGTCGAAAAACGTTTAATAAATTCGAATTAGGAATTTTAAAATTTACTTGGTTTCTATTTAACTGCCGTCATGCTGATTTAGTTGAGAAGAAAGATTGCAGAATGCAGCACTTATCAAAAGTATTAAGTGCCTGTAGACAAATAGTAAACATAATAATAAGCTTTGAAGAATATTAACAAATTCAAAATAATGTCTTTTACATTTTAAAAATAAATGTGTAAGATTAAATTTTAGATAAAAGATTATAAATGTTACTTTATTTCTTTGTTCACTGTATGAACTGTTTAAAAAAAAAATTAAGTATTTTATTTATTTATTTATTTATTTATAATTTGTCAACGGGGTGAACCCCATACAAATAGAGTTTGGTATTTACATCATTACAAGTTTAGCAGACATATGATAATCCAACAATGAGAGACCACAATGATTGACTGCAGAAAAACAAAAATAGAAAATTGATGATACAAGAAATTAGCAACAGCGAAGCAATACAAAAAGAAGTGCCAATGACAAAAATTACAATAGCTTGTACAAGAGTAAGTAGTTGAAAAACAAAAAAAAAAGAATACAATACAATAAAATTGACATGAAAATTAAATTCAGAAAAGAAAGGCAGTAATCAAAATTGATAGTTATTCATTTAATATAAACGATCTGATCTTTAAACAGTTTACAATATAATAGTATAGATTTTTTATATCCTGTTCAGTATTAATGGCTAGTACATTAGGAAACAGCTGTGGGGTAACATTTATAACCTGTGGTATATGATGCTTGCGAAGTGGTTCGTATATCGGACAAACAACAATCAAATGAAATAAGTCCTCAGCAGCCTTATAATTACATATTGTACACAACTCTTTAGGTTTGATGATATAGGTGGTGTTTTTAACCATTAATTTAACTTGATATGTACCAGAAAGCCTCAATTGCGTGAAAAGTTTTAGTATGCCAAATGGCAAGTTAAGGTCAATGTAGGGCTCCTTATCATAAGTAAGAGTGAATAGATTAGTATAAAATGGACTATATTTTGCAGAGAGCAGCAGTTCAAAATCTTTATTTTTTAAAAAATCTTTAAACTTATTTAATGTAGGTGTAATTGATTTTTTAAAAAGGACAGGATTTGTTTCTAATAAAATGGAATTAGAGTGAATTTGGGTGAGCCAGTTATCAATTTGAGAGAACCAGTTAAATTTTATTGAACTATGGTAGTTAAAGTGAGCATGTTTAAGCTGCGAAAAACATATTTTTGGAAGCCTGTTGTCCTCCATACTCAGCAGTTTATTAATCCAGGCTAATGTAAGTTTTAAGACTCGGTAGCTGGAATTGTCCAGCGTAAGTTCAGTGCGGATCAACCATGCAGGGGTATTTTTATTTAGAGAAAATAACTTTTTATAGAAGTGTAAATGTGCTTTTTCTATTGCTGGAAGATACCGAAGTCCCCATATAATAACTCCATAGCAAAGAGTACTCAAAGAAATAGCATCATTCACTCTGATCCTGCTTTTCATAGACGTTATTTTTCCCTTTCGACACAACTCCAGAACAGATCCTACAGCAGAGGAGGCTTTGGAAGCAGCAAATTTAGACTGAAGGTGAAAGAGTCCAGAATCCGAGAATTTAACTCCCAAGTAGTTCCAAGACTGGGCAAGTTCAATTTCCTGCCCCAAATAGTTCATTTTTTTAAGTTTTTTTGCACGACCCCTATGAAAATATACAATTTTTGTTTTGATGGAGTTCACCTCTAAGCAGTTAGTCTTGGCATAACTAGCAAGGATATCTATTTTTTTTACTAAATCAGGCAAAGAGTCAGCAAAGATAGCACTATCATCTGCATAAAGAGATAAGAGGACATCAGTATCTGAGGCAATTGGAATACCCGAGACACCTCTCGCTCGAAAGAATTCTTCCATGTCACTTGTGAAAAGACTAAACAAGTATCCAGAAAGTACCTCACCCTGCAGTACACCCTTGGTTACACTTACCTCATCAGATACAGAGCCACCACTTTTTACCCTTAAAGTTGCATTATCATACATATGTTTAAGGATTCTTATCAGTTTGCCACTCATTCCAATATAATTTAGTTTATGCCAAAGCAAATTGTGGTTCACACAATCAAAGGCTTTCCTGTAGTCTACAAATACAACAAATAAATTAGAATTTCTGTAATCAATTTTAAATTGGATTAAAGTATTCAATATAAATAAGTTGTCTATACATGAGCGCCCTTTTCTAAAACCACACTGAGATTCTGGTAATACATTGACATTATCATCCCATACCATCAACCTCTCTAACATTATTTGAGAGAATATTTTTAACATAACACATAGTAGAGATATTGGTCTATAATTATCAGGAGCAGTCCTGTCACCTTTTTTATAAATCATCGAAACTATAGATTTAGACCAACCGTCAGGGATCTTCTCTTGTTCAATAATTTTATTAAAAAAACAAACTAAATATAATAGCCAATTCTCAGGGAGATATTTAAAATATTCACTGGGCAATCTATCATGTCCAGGAACTTTGCCACACTTTAATTTATGTAATGAAAATTTCACTTCTTCTAACGTTACAGGACAGTCAAGGAGAGGACAAGATACACTAAAAAATAAGTCATTACGGATATCAGACTCCCCATAATAATTCCTAAAATAAACCATCCACTGTTCCATATTAATGAAGTTCAATTGCATATTTTTAGGGCGAAATTTATTGACCGTTTGCCAAAACAATTTACTATTATTACACTGATTTAAACTATTTATTAATTCTTTTTCATAATTTCGCTTTTTCAGTTTAACTACATTCTTGTAATATTTTTTGGAACTGATATAATTCACCTTCTGAACTGCATCATAACCACTGCCCTTGAACAACTTAAAGTAGGTTTTTACAGCAGCTTTAACTTTTCTACACTCACCATCAAACCAGGGACAGTTATTTCGGGTTGGTTTATTTAGATTAACCTTCTTTTGGAAAGTAAGTTTTAACGAATCAGCAGTATCATATAAAGCGGAAACAAAGTTAGTATATAAGTCATTTATATTATCACTATTAATGTTGCCCACTTTAGGGGAACATTTCAGGGTTTCTGCGAATAGTAAACTTTTAAAAGGGTCCCATAAAAGAAAATCTTTAAATATTAAGCTGTTAGAATTATTAGTATCAAGTTTTTTAGTGTTATAATTAAGAATGGTAGTTATAGGAAAGTGATCTGATTGTGATATGTGAGATGTGACACAAAAATCATTAATATGATGAGCAAAATTCAGGTTACACCAAAGCAGGTCCACAACACTTTGACCATTATAATTTATACTGGTAAAATTTCCAGCAGTATCACTTGGTGATCTGCCATTAAGTAAGAGAAAATTATTGCTCTCCAATAGATCAACTAATAGTTGACCTCTAGTGTTA
The DNA here is from genome assembly GCF_049639745.1 of Rhodnius prolixus. NCBI lineage: Eukaryota > Metazoa > Arthropoda > Insecta > Hemiptera > Reduviidae > Rhodnius > Rhodnius prolixus. Next base: position 28,996,343 of record NW_027411581.1, on the reverse strand, counting down.
ACCACATCATCCTGACTACTGCGACGAAGATATGTGTTATAAAGTACTTCTACATCAAATTGGTTCAAAAGGCCCATCCTGCAGTTAAAATCTCCTCCCAGGAGTATCAGATTATTACCAAATTTAGATTGCAGGCTATTAAGGGAATCATTAAGAATATCTAGGATATAATCTAGGTCAAGGGAAGGTTTAAAATAAAAAAGACCAATAATAAACACATAATTAGTCTCTGTTAGTATTACTTTTACAAACATCCAGTACTCACACTTCTCAATGACATTTATTTTATACAAACTGTTACTGAAAATGATGGCCAGGCCACCACTTGCCCTTCCTTTACTCTTCTGTTTAACAGCCGGCGATGAGACCATAGAAATATCAGACATGTACGCTGGCAGCTTGAAGGTATCTGAGGCTACCCAGGTTTCAGATAAGCAGTAAATGGTATCTTGAGAAAGTTCAGGAACACTGAGTTTGAAGTTGGAGAAACCTTGTATGTTCCAAAAAGCAACCGAACAGAAGTTTTCTTGCATAGACTTCTTTTCATGTAAATATGGAATCTTCAGTTCATTATGTGCAATTACATTTATGGAGTTACAAGTTTTACCTTTAGGTTTTTTCATTTCTTCTTTAAAAAAGGTTTTATTGAACCAGTAGGGGATTTCTTTGTTTTCCTTTTTCTGGTGGCACCAGACCTTGAAGAATCAGATCTGTCTGTTTCCGGACCATCAATTTCTGTCTCATCAGATAATGGGGTAGCTGCAAATTGTCCAAACAAATGCTGAATATCTAATTCTGATCTGATTACGGCTGCAGGTACACCTTCCACTTTTCTTACTAAAATTTTATTATTTCTAAACCAAACAAACTTGACTTTCCCCACATTTTTCAGATTTTTCGCCTGTTTAAACAGTTTGTAGGTCTGAGGACTCATATGCTCAGAAATATAAAGTTGAGTATTCAAATTGGCGTCATCAGAAGCATTCAGAACAGAATTTAATGTGAGTGTGCTATTTCTTATATACTTTCTATAGCAATCCAAAAACTGAAGTTTATCGCAGTTTTTAACAAACTTAAATATAATTGGAGAATTATTGGAATTCAATGCTTTAATACGATAACATTCCTCCAAACTGTTTTCCAGAAGCTCGTATCTTATGACTAACGAGATTTTCTTAACTACTGTAAGAATATCTAAGTTAATATTAGTAGGAACATTTGTAACTTTGATTTTATTAAATTTCAGTACCTGTGTATTTTCATTTAAGGTAGCTTGCAAGTTGTTTATGCACTCCTTTAAATAGAGGTTTTCTTGATTTGCTGCTATCATTTTATTTTTTAACTTACTCAAATCATTCGTAACAGTAGTGATGTTCAGTTTAATTTCATCTTTAAAATTATTTAAAGTTTTATTTATTTCTTTGTTTTCAGCCCTTAGATCAGAGATATCTTTTTTTAAATCTTCATGAATGGAATTTATTCGCTGAAGTATACAACTAAGTGCATCGGTGCCCCCACTCTTAACCAGTATCTCACTAGCGGGCATATCCCCACTTTCATTTGCTGCAGACATAGTGTAGCAGTTTTGTTTATTTGAACTGTTTATTATTTACCTGATCTTGATCCACAATAGAACAATAGATGTCTCCACCTGAGTCAGCTATCCCCACCACACTCAACTAACGAACTGCTGGCAAATTTTATTAATTTAATGAAAACTTTCGTTAATAACTACAGGAAAACTGCTCGATGAAAATACTTGAAAATTCACCAAAATGTTCAGCAGTACAAAAAGTCACTGTAAGCAAATTTTCAAAACTTTACGCCGCCAACAACCCTGATAAAACAGACAAAAGTACGGAGACGATGTTACCTCGTTAAAAGTTCATACCAAAACTGGTATGAAAAAAAATTAAGTATGTCTGACTTTTTATTTTATCTTATTTCAAGCAACATCTAAATGTTTACTAAACAATCTCAGCACTCAATGTTTTAATCCCTGCTGAAAATAAATTCCAAAACTGGCAGCTTTGCAAAGCATTCATGGTGTTCCAAGTCCAATATCAGATATGGCGTCTTGTGATCAGACTATAGTAACAGTTTTATGCTGAAATTAAATAAAAAAGGATACAGTTGCAATGTTTTGGCAACAAGATAAAAAAAAAAAACTTTTAAATATTGTTTGATGTAATTGAATAAATGAAATAGGCATGGTATAGTATAAGTTAGATTAAGATGAAAGCAATGCTTTAAAAGGGAGGACGCTATAAGTCCCCCTCTAGTTTTATCCAAATTTTTACTAATTATTCTAGACTGGAAATCAATCTCCACGTATCCGCTTGCTCGTCTCAATATGCCTCAGAAGCCAGAAGAAAAAAAGAAAAGCTTAATGTCAAAAAATGGCTTCCACAAAACAGTTACTGTTCTTAAGTTCCTGAACCCTCATAATGAAATGTTTAAGGAATTACATGATAGAATGCATGTAGGGCTAGAATAAAAAAATCGGACATCAGACTGTCGAAAAACGCCTGTACATATCTTTTAAGTTTTCAACATTAAAGAAAAAGCAACCATATAATTAATCTTTGAAAAGATAAAAGGAATGAAAGGAATTATCCTTATATCGAGTTTAAATATAAGTAAATCTTTAAGTAAAAAGATTAATAAAAATACCATTCAGCTATAAAACAAAAAGTCCTTTTGCTTAGTTAGCAAGAACCTCAACAGATCTCACCACGAGTATTGCATTGCCACGACTAAGGTGAGAACAATATTGCGTACTTTACCATTGGAATATGTTCCCTAATGGACTCGAGTTCAAAAGTAGATTTTTAGTCAATGCTAAAGTCGTTTATACCCACATCAAGCGGCCGGGGAGGTTGATCTTTGCCTGATTTTTAAAATATAAGTAAATAATTAACGGTTTCAATTTTATAACAGTGGCCATTGCTATTTACAAAGTAAGGATTGCTATTTATTTTTTGTGCTTAAACAGCTTTAGTTTTAACGCCTCAGAAGATATATAAATATCAAGAAATACCTTTGCCCTCAGTCCAGCTACTAAAACTGAAATGACATGGTTTTATATCTTCATCTTGCTTTCTTGACCTGCAAGATATGATGGAGTATCAAGTTTTTAATTATTATTTAGAAAACCTAATTGAATTACTATTCCACAGTGACATAAATTGCATTACTATTCGATAAAACAACATAATAAAGAGTTCACTTCATATTGCTAAACTACTGATATACTTTTCTCACTAACCTGATTCAACTGATAAGAAAGTCAATGGGTTCATTCATCATTTGTCAAAGCCATAGTTTAATTATTAATAACTGACAAAATGTGCAAATAAATGTATCAATAAATAAAGTAAATTATTATTTATAGATACCACAGAGTGTTAGACTGACAATTCGAATCTTTAAAGAGGGAATTGAGAACTTATGTCTATACTATAGGGGAATAACTCTTTTAAATATGGTGTGTAAAATTGTAACTAATATTTTAACGAGTGAACTCAAGATAGTGTTCACGAAAAATGCTTTGATCGAAATACGGACGTACATATGCTTTTTACAGATTGAGGCCAGTATTTGATAGGGTTGATGGAACTCAACTTTTTATCTCCTCTCCTGAGGTTCAACATTCCACTTAAGATGATAAATTTAATAAACATAACAATGTTCCAAACACAAGTCAGTGTGCTCTTTGGAAACCATCTAAGCAAGACAATTCTGTTGTGAAACAGAGGGATGCTCTCTCTGCAATACTATTTAATCTGATCCTGCATAAAACCATCATGAACACTGAGCCTAGAGATAGTTTTAGTTTAGGTTAGTGTTTAGCTATAGAAAAGCTAAAGTGGCTAGTAACAAGGGGTATTACGGCCTCTTATAGTTGTTCAAATCGACTCTTTTATCAATACCGACCAAAATGAAGCCTGTACAAGTCCTTGGTCAGGACCATAATTTTCTACTGAACAGATACATGGGCTCTCAAAGAAATAAACCAGCAGTTTTTGAGAATCTTCTAGAGAAGACCAATGAGACACATATTCGGACCAGTATGTACGCAAGAAACTTGACAGGTTAGGTCCAACCAAGAATTGGACGACCTGATAGGTCATAAAGATGTAGGATGTTTCTTTAAATCTAGAAGAATAAGCTGGCTGGGACGTGTAGAAAGACTACCAGATGAGAGGTTGGTCAGAGAATAGCTAGAAAGGTATTTCCTGGTAAAACAAAAAGATGATGGGAAAGACTTAGAAGAGAACCACTCTAAAATCGGAGTGACCGATTGGAGATGGAAAGCTCAAGACAAGAATACTTTTAGAGGATTTGCCAGGGAAGCCAAAGTCCACGTTGGACTCTACAGCCAGTTAAGTAAGTGTTTGCGCAATTTTTAAAGTGTTCTATTGTAAATATTGTAAAAAAATATAAATTCTAAATTTACAAGATAAAAAAAAATCTGTTTTTGAACTGACTTGGTCTCTATTCATGTGTTGCTCAGTCTCTTAAACGTTTCTAAACGTTTCTAATTTTAAACTTTCGTATTCTAAATTATATGATTACCTCAAATAAAATCTAATAATATCCAGTTTTAAAACTCTTCTAGTGAATCATGCTGCATTCTGGAATCCTAACTAAATACTATGTTTAGTGTGAAGAACCATCTAGTGTGAGTCAATCGTACTAACAAAACAGTTAACATCTTTTCTTGTAAGAACTCAATATTATTACTTGAATGTAATAATATTCTGGCTGATCCAGCCTAGATGATTTATTAGTGTTGGGAAATTAATTGCAGAAAGTAGTGAACACCATTTATTTATTAAAGCCCAGCCCTGTCTAGTACTTAAAGTTCACCAGAACGCTACTACTAAATGTTATTTATTATATTATTTTATTTTTTAAATTTATCTGCTATTCGTAATCTAAAAAAAAAATTAGTGAATATGATGTAATAAATCATCTAAGCTGGATCAACCTGAAGATAGAAACTGCCCTGTGGCAATACTCTCCCGTGAGTTTGTTACATTATTTTCGGAGATAATCACGAGACAAACAGCATTTAAAACGAGATGGTGGAAAGTATAGAATCCTTGTGGAGGCAATATTTTTTTTAAAAGAGTATTTTTGCAGAAAGAAAAACAGTCAAGGATTTTTCGATATTTAGATTCTTCAGTTGCTATTGAAATGGTGATATCGTTTTAGACAAACTTATACATTAAGGATGCTTAGCATTATAATCTCCTTCCGCAAAAACAAAAGTTAGACCCTACAGACTGGAAGTCCATCGCTGCATTTATTTAGAGGGCAATAAACTGCTGCTAGATTGATACAGATGGCTGTAGATTGAATGAATTCTCTCTGGTAGAAAGAAATTTGATGATGATTTAGAGTATTTCCTACTAAAGCAGTAGCACCACCATAAGATGCGTCCGGATGATCGCGATGTATCCAGTAATCGTACCGTAAAGTAGATCTCAGTAAGTGAAGCAACAATTCGTTTGCATTTAAAAATAAGTCCAGTTCATCTCTATGAGAGTTCATACCAGTGGCATTTGAGACAAAGAGCACTAGTAGAAGGATCTTCTAGAGGTTGCTAGCATTCTGAAAATGGGTGCATTCCAGCATATCTTACGCACCTTTGGCTATGGTTGCAATGTGACCTCGTGATGTAACATTATTTACATTGAAGAATCTAAAATGTTTTGTGTGGTTCCTCGATGTTAATCCAAGTGTATACTAGTTATAGTACATAATACCGATCAATATGAAGCTGTACAAGTCCTTGTCAGAACCATATTAAAATAGAATAGAATATCATTGACTTCATACATTGATTTGCGTGAAGATAGTATACTTACAGGTATTCGATAGCGTACAAGTGTCTTTGCAGCTAGTCTTACTTACCTTAAACTTCTTTTACATTCTAACTAATAAGTTGGCTTAATGGCTTGCAAAATACCACCATTAGTAGTTACATTTTTAATGAATATTGGAGGTGGTTTAGTATTTTTGGCAGGTTGATTTTCTTCGTGCGTTGGCTCATCTTCTACGCTGTTTGTTTCAACCGGGGAAAAGCGAGCATTATTTTCCGGTGGAGAATTTTGAGTGCTTTCAAGTGGTGGGAAAGAGGATTATTTTGGCAGCTAATCACTCAGTGACTTCTGGGTTTTGAATGGTAATTTGGAGTTCAATATAAGGTAAGATGATATGATCTTTGAAGGAGCGCTACTACATTTTCCTCTATATAATTGAGAAATCATTGACTTCATACGTTAATTCGGGCTTAAAAGTACAATCAAGGAAGATACCTTTTTTTTTGTAAAACCGCTTCTTAAACAAAATAGGGCATTAATTTAAAAGAAGTTTTATATGTAAAATATGCGCGCGCACACACACACAAAAAAAAAAAATGGAAGAAAAAACCATAATAAATATTTCCAAGTATATTTGAACCACATGTTCATACTATGGTAGGAAAATCTATAAACTTGGTTGAAAAAATATTATTTAAATTTGATCTGTAGAAACTGACCATTAAAACATCTATAATTTTTTTTTTCTTTTTTTTTTTGTTTTAAGAAGAGAAAAACTATACAATGTCCAATCTAAAACAATTAAAATTACTATTTTAAAACTCATTAAATCTTTCAATTTGTTTTATTCATAAAACTCACAAAAATGTGTTGCCACTTTTTAGGATTTTGCAAAAGTTATAAAAAATGATCTTCATCACAAGAGCAAATTAGTGAATGCTTTAGATATACAAGCTGAAGAAACTTTGAAAGTAGATGACCGATACAGCTTGTTGACTTTTCATAGAGAAAATTTTTAATACAGATTAGATATACATTTATATATATATATATATATTTATATAAATATATAAATGAACTATGGACATATTAACAAATAAATATTATTAGATCAACAAATTTTATAATATATAAGTTATGTGGTGGTCATTGATAAAAACATCAGCGGTTCTTAAAATTTTTTTTACAGTGAGATCCATAATATTATCAGATTCAGAAAGTCATCTAAAAATACATGTTTCAGTAAAATATACGATACGCGTATATTTAAAAATTAATAAATTTTACTGTATTTACATGAGATAATTTTCTTTACATAGAAATACTTAACTATATTTCTACAATATTGTACAAAACTCATATCTAATTAAGCGAATATTTTATATTTAATAATTAATTGGAGCTAATCGAAATTTTTTGTGGAATTCTTAAATATTTCATTATTTCTATGTAAAAAAAACAATAAATAACGCTAACACAGAAATTTGCTTCCGCACATTGATTTTTTTTTTTTTAACAATACATTGAAAATTATTGCGAAATTTGTTCCAGGAAATGTTCATTATTTATTAGGAAAAAATATATACAGGGTACTCAGCATAAGACTACGGTAACTTCGGGAGGCGATTCTGGGCATCATTTGCAACAAAAAATTCCATATAAACTATGGCTCGATTCGGCTCCGTTTTATAGATATTTTTAATTTTATGTTTTTTCAAAGTGTTACTACTTTTTAGCAAAAAGTTGCCTATATTTTTCAAACTACTAAAGCTACAGCTATTTTAATTAGCTCATTAGAAAGAAGGTTAAATTTCCTTTTAAAAAAACTAATTTGTATTCCACAATAATAATATTAAGTATTTTACTTTGTGGCCCAAACATAGGAAATAGCAAGTTTCTAATTTCTTCTAAAAACTTTGACTTCATTTTTCTCAAAAACATTTTATATGATAAAACCGTGCACTATTCAGGAAAAACATCTACATACGATCACCTTTCGAACGGTATACAATGCATAGGGATTATGTTAAAAATTGACGCAGAAATCTGTTATTAATTGCAAAAAAGTAGGCCTCAAAACAGCGTCGGCATTATGAAAGGAATTCATCTACCATAAGAATATAATTGATCAGAATCATCAAATCCAGTACGATTTTTTGCAAACGTGTAATTTAATAATTAATTAATTTAAGGTCAATATTCAAAAATATAAAATTTACATTATAAATAATAAAATAAAATAAAGAGAAGAAAAATGAATATGATGTTAAATGAGTGTTAGGTACCAATTTCAGAAGAAAGGATTTTCGTTTAACGAGTTTATTGTTAAACTGTGTGATGTTCTTTAGTTAATTAAAGAAATATGCCAAATAATGTGAACAAATCACACATTTTCTTGAACTACTCAATAAACTTTTGGAATTAACAGGTTGTGAAGAGCTAATGAATAAACCGAGAACTTACTTATCGCTCTAATCTCCAAGTTAAAAACTGACATGTTCTATCCTAATACGGCTTATAAAAACAAATAAATACAAGAAGAAGAAAAGATAGTTTAAAGTCTACATTTTCATTAGATATTTAGTTGTCATTTTGCTATCATTATGCCAGCGTATTCGAATATTGAATATCGCGATATGTTATACATCTACGGTTTCGTAGATTGGAATAGTGGAGAAGCTAGGCGGGAATATTCTAGATGTTTTCCTGATAGGGTGTTCCGAACGCTTATTAAATTACACGTTTGCAAAAAATCGTTCTGGATTTGATGATTCTGATCAGTTATATTCTTATGGTAGGTGAATTCCTTTCATAATGCTGACGCTGTTTTGAGGCCTACTTTTTTTGCAATTAATCACAGATTTCTGCATCAATTTTTAACATAACCCCAATTATTGTATACCGTTCGAAAGGTATGTAGATGTTTTTCCTGAATAGTGCACGGTTTTATCATATAAAATGTTTTTGAGAAAAATGAAGTCAAAGTTTTGGGAAAAAATTAGAAACTTGCTATTTCCTATGTTTGGGCCACAAAGTAAAATACTTAATATTATTATTTTGGAATACAAATTAGCTTATTTAAGAGGAAATTTAACCTTCTTTTTAATGAGCTTATTAAAATAGCTGTAGCTTTAATAGTTTGAGAAATATAGGTAACTTTTTGCTAAAAAGTAGTAACACCTTGAAAAAACATAAAATTAAAAATATCTACAAAACGGAGCTGAATCGAGCCATAGTTTATATGGAATTTTTTGTTGCAAATGATGCCCAAAATCACCTCCCGAAGTTACCGTAGTCTTATGCTGAACACCCTGTATAGAAGTTTAATTAATAATAATATGAAAAGAGATGCTTAAATAGTAAAAGTTGTATTATTCTTTAATTTGCCAAATTTTAATAAAAATTTGCTTGAAAAAAAGAAAAATCATGAAGATTGTACAACAGGTAAAGTACTTGGAAAATAACTAGCAGAAGGAATGTGTTTTAATTACAATGGAAAGGCACTTGAGTATAGCGGAGATGTTTGGAGAGTTCTCCTAACACACATGAAACAAAACTAATGCAACGGTCTATATTTAGCCCTATCGACCAGGGTTATCTATCTAAATTAGCTCAGATGATTGGTTAATTGAAAAGAACCGATAATGAATAAGTTAGGACCTAAATATAATAATAAAGAAAGAGAACAGGATCACTAGCCCATTGATAAGAGCAAGCTTTTGACACTTGAAGAAACTTCTTTGACTAAAAGTAATTACAGGTCAAATTGTTAGTTGTACATCGAGGTTTTCTTCTCTTTCTTTAGTATAAAAACCCAATTTTGTCTCTAGTTTAATAATTCACACAAAGTTTTTTTTCGTGCATGCCCGCATTGTGACTGATAGAAGTGTATTCCAAAGAGATTTTACAGCGGCACTTTATTTTTAAAAAATTACAATTACTCTTCCTCAAAATATATTCAACTCTTTTTTTTCTTAGATTAGGTTTTAAATTCATTTTCTTTTATAAAATTCAAAATTGTCTTTTCGTTTAAAAATTAGGAAATTCCTTTTCTATTTTGGTTCCTGCAATTAACAAGCCTCAAATATTAAAACCCTTTAAAAGACAAAACATAGGAAACAATTTTTTTTTTTTTCCTTTTATGTATATTAAACTTAGTATATCTACAATTATAGAACTATCAAGATGTGTACGCCCTGTATGCGGACATGTATATCATGTGCACAGTGTACACTAAGGTAATTTGAATTATCTAAGTGTTATCATTAATAAAAATAGCCAGACCTCGCTATTATTCTCATTTCGTTTTTGGAATATATATTTTTTAACTACAATCTTTCATATTAAATCCATTTTTATATTTTATTATTGTCTACCTAGTTCTGGTATCAACTGCGAGTTATCCTCTAACAATTTAATCTTACAGTGACTTTCATTATATTATTATTAACCATAAATTCTACTACTAGATTCAACAACTAGAAGGAAACCGATTGATGTCGCTAAAAAAAGTTCTGACCCTTCAAGTTTATTCTTTATCTCCTTTAAGAAATAAGCATTCACCTTATTGTATCATGAATATAAATGTCTTATACTTATGTCCCATTAAGCAGGCATCCTTTTATTTCGCTATTTTTTTCGTTAAAATGAATAATTAGAATAATTAAAAATATTTCAGTTTCTTATAGTTTTAGAAAAGAGGTTCAGACGGTGGGATCTTACTCAGAGTTTTTAAGAACCTCTGACGTGTATAACATTCTAAAATTCTCATGACAAGATTAAAGAGAAAACTAGCAAAACATTAAAACGAACTGTGAATTCGTTATTTCCAAATTCATATTTGGTAGAAAGATTGCCTGTACTTTATCAAAGTTATTATTTTTTTTATCTAGATACATTCCACAAAAGTGAAACTCTGCTGTGTACAGTGTTCTGAGCTAATTATTATTAACTATCTACATGAGGCTAATACTATTTTTTTATCAACAATTTTTTAGAAGTAAAGTCCTTTTTACTTATAAAAAAAAAATCATATAGTTTCGATACTCAGTGCTGCTTTGAAACAAGTGAACTTCTAACAAATTAGAATATTCATTCATCGCTCGATAAAAATAATTTGTCTGGCGCAAAACCGTTTTGTACTTATTTCTTTTTAAAAAGAAACAAAAACATTTTTTAGCCTGTCTCTTTAAGCAAGAAAGGTCCGTTAGCTGGGCGGTTATTCGATAGAGGAAGTGGGCACATAATTTTTCATAAATGCATTTGTGTGTTTGCATGATAAATAAACATTAAAGTTGAATGTAAAACTGAGGTCTTGTTAAGTCAATAGGCCAACTACCACTATAAACGCCAGAAATTCTAAAAAAAAGAAGCAAATTATTTGCCGTTCCCTGAAGGAAAATGTAGGATAGAACTAGTCAGATAGTGTTTAACTTCGCCCAGAAAGCATCTAATCAATTCATTCAAAGGAAATACATTTGTGGAGCCATATTTCTTACCGAGTAGGATGTCTCACTGGCAACTGACTTCCAAGATCAGCTTACCGTTAAAGTTTAGCCCTGCTTTGAACCAAACGACCAAGTGGCGTCGTGTGAACACGGAAAGAAGGATATATGTATATAAAATTCGATTTGGTAAATGTAAAATACCGTCAAATCCATATAACAGTAATTACACAATTTGTCTACCTTCGTTGTTAGATCGAGTGCATAATTTACATACTATTTGTAACTGAATTAGAAGGAGGAGTAGATTCAACTATTAAAGGGGGCCACGCTAAATCCCTTAAAAGGGGCCACGAGGACATCAATTTCCTAGTAAACGGGATCTTCTTCTGATAGATTGTTTTAACTACAGTTAAATTAGTTACAACTCCAGGCCAGTATTCTGCTCAAATTGTTCCATCTCCTGATTAGATCTTCGGCATGCTTTCGCCATCTAGGACAACCACCTGTTTATACGCCAACTATAGAATTAGAATAATTTTGTATGCACTCATGATATGTCTTTTATCTTTTAAGGTACAAGGAATTTTTACTCTAAAAGAGTAAAGAATGGGAAAACTATGTTTTCTTGTATCGAGCCTTCATAGCTAAAAAAAAAAAAAAAAGCCGCCATAACTTTTAATTAGTTTACCTCATAAACAGAAAGTAAGAGAGGATCTGTCATCAGAGAAGTCACAACATTTCGCCGCCATTTAGAATAATCACAGGCATACTTCTTGTTTCTTACACTGTAGAGTTATCAAATAGCAGCATGTTGTCGGGTCAAGAAGCCATTATAAATGTTTGATTAAAATAAGAAAGTACTCAACATACTTTGAGTACTTGGTATCTGCACTCCGCATGTGCTTTAAGGTAATAACATTTAGTAAACTATAGTATAACGGAAATGTGAATGATTATATGTCATTTACCTTTACATAGTTTCATTAATAACCATTTATAAATATAGTTACAATGATAAGTTTTTTTTAATATTTAAGGAACTAAACAAATGTTTCATTAACTCTTTTCTTGTTTAAAGACACTTATATTTTGAGTTATTATATCTGACAATTTAAATACATTAACATTTTTTTTATTAATGTGGGAAATTGTGCAGTAAACAATTCTTTTTTTTATGTTTTATTTTTATGTACCTATTCAATGTTTGTGTTTAGTGTTTAATCATTTTTTAAGTGAACTTTATGTGAAATATGCTAAAAAGTCTAAACTTGTATATTTATTTAACAGGTCTTATATTTATAGGCCAAATATTAAATATAGTTACAAATATACTCTGTTTTTCCAAATAATTTGCATCCAAATTCAGTCAAAGCACTAAATTTAGTACTACAATTTTATATTTAATTCAATTTTTTTTTTTATTTTTTGTATTTAAATATGCAATTATTTTTACACATCAATATTGTTCAAGTTTCTTTTTCATCTTCTATTTAAAATAGCCAACAAAAATAATCTATATATATTTATACATAATATATCTGTGAGTGAGTGAAAGCATTTGGAATAATTTTTTTTATTTTCACTTTTTTCATTTTTTATAAAGTAAGTGTCATTCGTTATGATTTAAGAAATACATGTCTAAAATCTATTACAATTTTATATATATATATGTAATACATTTCCTTCTTACATTACCACTAAAAATATTTTCTTTTACTTATAAACATATATTATTCATAATTTCTGTTTGATATATTCTGTCTATTCATTTATTTTTTTTTCTAAATTTTTAAAAACATTTCTTAATTTTTATTAGATTTTTCTTTATTTTTATTCCAAAAAATAACCCTGTATTATATAAATTTTCAAATATTTACATTATTATTTAAAATTTTCTTTACCAAAATTTTGGATAATCACAAAAAGTAACGAACTGGGGCTTAAAAGTTTATTACTTTTTTGAGTTTATACCTTTACAAAATATAATTATTTGACAATTTTTTAGTAAAAATTCTTATTTTTTTTAAAAATAAATTACAGTGCAATTTTTTATAAATTTATATAATATACATATATTTTTTTTAATTTTAAACGATATTTACAAGAAATGCCATCATTTTATTGTGTTAAATATAGAAATGTGATTAAAAATTGTGCACATACACAAATATTATTTTTTATTTTAAATTTTTTGTTTCATTTTATCTAAAGAATTTCATTTCATTTCATTTTTTTTCCCTTTTTTGAAATTTCCCTTTTTACTTTTTTAAAATTTAAAATAAAAATATTTTATTGTCATACGAAGAGTTGAGCTATTCTTCTGGTATTATTACATTTTAATTTTTATTTATTTATGTTCTTAAACATTCAATTAATTATTTACATTTATTTACAATTTGTTCAAAGCCAAAAATTTATATTTACAACTGGTTGTTTTCTTCATCTTCAACATTTTTTTTGGTTTTCTCTCTTTTTTGTGTTCTTTTAATGTAAAAATAACAGAAACCCGTTGTTCCGAACTGTTGGCCAAATTTCTCATTATATTTATTGAGCGGCCCGGTCACAAATAAATTAAATTGAATAAATTATTACTTTGTATTTTATTTATTTTTTCGGAATAGAAAATTTCTGCTACGATCGCTATACTTTAGCCTCCTCCTCTGTGGTACTTATGTACGTTTTCAAATAATTAAAAAAAATCAACGGCTAGAAGAAGCTCAAAACATTAGCCTCGATTAAAGAGTTTCAGAAAAACGAATTAGCTTATAATAAAACTAAAAGTACTTTCTTTTGTGATCAAGATCCATCTAAAGTAATAAGTTAACAAATCATTTCTGTAAGTAAGAATTTAGAAATGCTCTTCCATGTATGACTATCTATTTAAATAGTATTTCTTTTAGTACAGGAGATTTATTTGCGATCTTTTTAGCATCGGATTATTGGGTTGAAAGGGCCTTGTGGAGTGTCACCTAGTTTGCAACCTGGTCTTATTGAACTTCTATCAACATTCTTTCAGTTGCGTTTCTTAATTTGTCTGCAGGACCATTTCAAAAGTTCATTACTTGAGTGTAACATATATTTATTCCATTCTCCCTAACCTCAAACTTTGGGGGTCTTTCTTCTTTTTGAACGTAACTTAGGGACAATTTACAATATTTTTAAGATGTATATGACATTATCAGCGGACATTTTTTGCCTTCAAGTAAAATTAAATTAGCAAATTTAGGCAAAATGTCTGATTTTTTAACGTAACTGCTGACGTCTTTGAATAGATTTCTACACTTATGGTAACGTAAGAAATTCATTTAATAAAAAAGCAGACTATATGCAGTTTCTCATGGAAATTCCCTTTAAGGTATCTATGAGGCACTGGGATTACTCTACCTACTTTTTAGAAGAAAGAAATAATATTCACTTTGTTTTATTTAATCCTATAACTTCAGTGTTATAGTTTCAATTAGTTTTTTGCGATTTTATTTTATTATTTTTTTTTTATCTTGCAATATTTTTAAATATTTTAATCAAAGGTGTAATTAATTTTTTTGGGGTTCAGGAAATCATTTTAGAAATCTCGTGACGATTCGATACTCTCCCCAGTACAACTACTGAAAAACTATTGATGACTAAAAGATAGTGCAAACTCTCTCAGAAAAGATCTCTGATCTAATTTACGTATTTATTTTAAATTTTTAAAGAGAAGATTAATTGAAGCCCCTCAACACACACAGGCTGGGCCAAGATTTTCCACAGATCAGAGATTAAATTTACTTCGAATCGATAATAAACAAAATTATCGATAAATCAAAAAACATTTTTCCAGCATTAGCGATTTTGTCAATAAATAGGCTTGCTATTCTCAGCAAAATTTTTGCCGTTTAATTTATTTTATTGAAGCGATCAAATGATTGATATTGAAGCAAATTAAGATTTCAAAATTATAAGTTCAAAAGAAATTTATGTTAGAACCTTTAAGGATCAAAGTAATATATATTTGCATCTGACAAAAGTAATATCAGTGAAAGCACTTACTGTCCCAACTAAATTACAAAAGGAGAAAATCAGCAACTACAACACGTTGCTTCGGCGTGAATACAGCCTGATATTGGCGTTCATTGTAGGAAATGGTTCTTTGCATTTTCTCTAATCTTCCTCTTCTCCATTAATTAGCCTTTTGTAATAAGTAATAACATACGGATGTGTTAATGAGTAAGGTTCCTCTATTGCTAACGGCACAAATAGAAAACATAGTAAGCAATTTTTCTTTGGATTGCAGGATAGCAAGTCTAAAAAAAAATTGCAAAAACTGAACAGATCGAAAAATTTTATTCAACCCATTACTTTTAATATCATATGCAATTAGCACGAACCTCGTTTGTGCACGACCGTATGGCAAAGTGAAATGACTTTCTAAACGTCTAAGGTACCGCCTCTACGGAAACTTCTATTGGTCAAACGTTTCTCAGGAAAATTAGCGAGTATAGAAAGACAATTTTATGGTTTTTGGAAGCATCAATTGTAAGTTTTATTTATAGGAAATGGTGATTGGGGAGTGGGAAATAATTAAACCACCTTAAACGATTTAGATCTGACTTGACATAAATTGCGTCAAACTGGATGAGTATTGTAACAATGCAAATCGGATAAACACGCTTTCGATTGGTGTTTACGAACTTGAAAGAAAAAGAAAATGTGAAGAAATTCTCGTAAAATATGGTGAAACATAAACGCATCTGTCAATTAAAGTAACTTCAATTTCGACGTAATGGAAAGCATATTTAAATGACTTAAAGAAATTATTTGTAGCCGGTGAAATGTTTGGCGAGTAAATCCGGATCCCCAGATAGTTACCTTTATCAAGTTTTCCCAACATTTTGAGAATTTCAAACAGAAATTTATATTAAAAGGAGAAATTACCGTCTAATGATTCATGAAGAATTTGATGTAATCAAAATTTGGAAATAAACGCTATATCGCGGGGAATAACAGTAAAATGGAATAATGCTATATCGCGGGGAATAACAGTAAAATGGAATAATGCTATATCGCGGGGAATAACAGTAAAATGGAATAATGCTATATCGCGGGGAATAACAGTAAAATGGAATAATGCTATATCGCGGGGAATAACAGTAAAATGGAATAATGCTATATCGCGGGGAATAACAGTAAAATGGAATAATGCTATATCGCGGGGAATAACAGTAAAATGGAATAATGCTATATCGCGGGGAATAACAGTAAAATGGAATAATGCTATATCGCGGGGAATAACAGTAAAATGGAATAATGCTATATCGCGGGGAATAACAGTAAAATGGAATAATGCTATATCGCGGGGAATAACAGTAAAATGGAATAATGCTATATCGCGGGGAATAACAGTAAAATGGAATAATGCTATATCGCGGGGAATAACAGTAAAATGGAATAATGCTATATCGCGGGGAATAACAGTAAAATGGAATAATGCTATATAAGACGTGATGGATATAAAAATAAGATTCAGAACTCAGTTGCACTCTTTTTTTGTGCACAAGGTTAAAAAAAAAAAAACTGTGCATATGAAATTTCGAAGTAAATACCCAAATCAACAAATAACCAATATCAAAAAGTTTTTAATAATGGCTTCTTTTGAGTTATTAGGGAGGAAAAAAGGTTGATTTTTTAACAAACACCGTGATTGATTTGACCTTGTCTTAGGGACACATGTCTTTGAGGCCTTCGAGACCCATTGAGAATTCAACGCGTCCCAAAGTTTGGGAAACGCTGCCTTTACCAGCCTAAAGTACTACCTCTTCCACCAAACATTAACAATGAAGAGCACCTATTTATGAATCTAAATTAGGTTATTTACTTTCATTTAGACTACATTTATCGCCTGGTCTAGCCGTTTCAAAATGCTTTTAAATATGTCAATTTCCGTGGAAAGAATTTATTCAATTTGTATTTTTACAAATTTCTTTTACAAAAATAATAATCATAGTAAAAATTATAAATAAACGAATTTACCCTCAAACAAACGTTCCATTACATATATAATCTTGGTACGGGTTTCTGGCGACATCTTGGCTCATTAAAAAGTTATTGTTTTGAAAAATAGTCGAAGGAGTTTTTAATGACATCGTCCTTGGGTTTGTGTCTGGTCTCTTTGGTCTGACTGGCACACCAGCCGATATGGTCATTCTCTTGGATGGAGGCGCTCTCTTTACTGTGGTGTCGCGAGAGCTAATTGTCATCTGCGATCTATAGTCGTATCTTAACGTCGAACAACACGATCTACTAGATAATACTGCTTTAAAACCAGCTCTAAATTTTTTATTAAAGAAAGCATATAATATTGGATTAATACAAGAATTAGAAGCTCCAAGCCATTGAGCGATTGGTAGAAAAGCATGTATAAATGTTTCTTCAAATCCAGGTGATAACGGGCCACCTAATTTTACTCTGGTAAATATGACATACAAAGGAAGCCACGAACAAGCAAACAGTATTATTACAACCATAAGCATTTTGATTACTTTCATTTTGGACCTATGGATGACCTGTTGGTTTTGGGCTTGAGGTTCACCAGGCAATGTTCGGCAGCACACTCTCCGCCATATTAATAAATAACATACTGATATTAATACCAATGGCAATAGGTAGCACATCACTAAATTAGCTACTACAAAGTACACATTCCCACTGTATGGAGTCGGCCATGCTTCCAGACAAGTCTGAAACAGAAAATTTATCGTATTAGGAAGAGAAATCTAATAATTCTCTACAGATTACATTACAAATAGAATACAAACAGAATTGAGCTGTAGAGAAATGGTCGGTGACCTTTTCCCAGACATCCTGTTTCATGTTTAGTAATATCGCAGTTGAAATGCACAGACGAACGCCCAAAATCATTCAGTCTGTGCCAATAGTAGATCCCCGATGTTTTTCGTCAGTGCGGTTCTAGTCAACAAACTTTAATTATCCCTAACATGGTGGACAGTGCGCCCATTATTGATTCTATTTTCTTTTCAGCGTAGAAATTTTAACATTCAGCCATAAATAAATATTTTAACTTAACAAATACTCTCAAATGAATTTAATGCGAATAATATGAGGGATTGTTTTCAAAACATTGTGAGAATAGACAGTGAAAGCTTTGCCATCTTAAATAAAACTAAATAAATGTAATTTCGGTTTAGGACTAATTAATTAAATTAATTAAAATAATAAAAATGTAATAAATTCAAATTGCTATTGTAGTAAGGTAAAAATGATAAAACAAAACAAAATTCCATAAAAATGATTTAAAATAACATCCCCATACTAGACTGAAAAGACAAGAAACTAATCAATGCTACAAACTTCTCGCCAGACTACTTGACAAACGTTCGAAACTTAACCCACATAACGAAAGACTCTTATATCTACTGTTACTGCGACCCATTTGGTCATACGGTATCGAAGTATGGGGATCGACTAAACGTTCCGTCAAAAATACTTCGAAAACTTCTAAACGCTCCGTTCTATGTTATGTATCTATCGTAACCTCACTATCCATAATGAACTCAAATTTCCTTTCATTACAGGTTCTTGCTAACACTCGTTTCTTCAAATTTCATTCCTTTACAGCAGCTCATCCTAACCCTCTCATAGAACACCTATCTTCTTCCACATTACCAGAGTAATCCTCTAAGGAGATTGAAGAGAAGATGGCCTCGTGATATTCTCTTATCGTGAGAGCAAAGCACGTTACTGGAGAAGGCACCACTGGGTGCCTTCTCCACTCATGATTTTCTTCTATTTCTTTTCTCTTTCACCATATTTGCTTGTTGCAACAACTGTTGCAGTGGTAAATTACAATAAAAGATAAAAAAAAAAATAATAATAATAAAATAATTCAACGTTTTAAAATGATGATAACAATGACTGTCTATAAATTTATATTACAATTTTTGTATTCAATTTCTAAATCATGCAGTCTTCTAAAAATTGTAAAAGATTTTAAATTGTAACCAACACTTAAATAAATTGAGCTAAACAATTTTGAAAGATTTTTCTTCTTCACAAGTTACATATTTAAGGGTTCACAATACAAAAATTAATACTTCTATGGCATATTTATCTTATATATCTCAAAATAGTGAACACATATTAAAAATACTAACTTTTGAAAGTTAATTTACTTAAACAATTTCTTGTGAATTGTTTTGCTGCCTAAAGATGTAGTGAGTACAATGGAAACGTACATTGCATTTTGTAATCCTTTCCCTTACACTGCTACCAAAGAAGATCCTCTGAACGTGCAATTTTCAGATTTTGATTTTACAGGACAAAATGTCTATTTTGTGGTCCCTTAGGGCCGAAAAAGTGATTTTTACAAATTGGTCTCTCTCTGGTTATAGAACGATGTTGAGCTTTCTGGAGACTGTTCTTCTGGGAAATAGAACAGATCGCTTAATCCCTGGATGGCGTAGGATAAGAGCTAGTATTGATAAAATAAAAAGGAATGTAATTAGAAATAATTAATATACCAATATAAGTGCAATGCTAATGATTTATGTTAGTGAATTAAAAAGAACGAGTATAGTCTGGTGCTGAACAAAGTTGATAGTACGTCCAATAATTGGTAGATTACTTCATTATAGTGCACATTCTGCTCGCCGTTTAACACCCACAATAGCCCAGACCAATTAGCGAATGCAGAAATGAACTTTCCAATACCCAGTTTGCGCATGGAAATGCTATGATTCCTCAACTTAGAGTCACAGCATTTGAATAGTTTTATTCTACTTCTAACGAGGAGGGTTAAAGTTACTTTGACGCTAGAAATTGTAGAAAATTTGAACATTTGGTGCTTGAATCGAAGAAGAATATTTAAGGGAAGTGATTACCTTAAATGGATGAATACCCATGCGGAGACCCAGCATTTGATTCCTGCTTGCGCTTAGATTTTCTCTTTATAGCAGCCTCTCGTTGATCATGGTCCGGCGATGGACCAAATATGCAAGAGGTCTGCATTTGTGAGTATGATAATATAGTGTAGAATGTATCACTCAGAAGAGCTAACATTATTTATGTCCCCGAATTTCTTAAAAAATTGTTTTATCTGCGTGCGTACTTGTATCGAATTGACATCCTAGAGCAACAAATTGAAGATAATATTCGATTATTTGTAGTGAGAATTATCCAGTCAGTTACTGAAGCATCTTAATTTTTGGTTTTCCTTTTTAGGAAAATAGGAAAAATGCAAGCACTGCTACAAGCCGTAGTCGTCTATCCATGATTACCCCATGACGGACGGTATTCCAAGTTTAGATTTTTCAATCTAATTGGATAATTTCTAAAGAGAATGTTTTATAAAACTAGAACAGAGAAAGTTGTTCTAAACACCAATAATAGAATTGATGTTCGTAAAAGTTTGAAACAGATAACTGAATGTATCTGCGGAAGCACTTTAAAAGTTTTGTGTGCATAATTAGGAGTGAAAAACGAGCGGCCAACTGTTCTCTTCACCGCTGCGTTCACATTCCATGTTTGGTGACGCAATTGTTATAAAGTTGGTGGTTTTTATTTTATTTACGCTACTCTCACAAAAATGTTTTTTAATTTTATTTACTAATATTTTGAACGTTTATTTTTAGACTAGCTGGGTTAGCTGAAATGGCACCTGAAGATGCTTAGGTACGGAATTGAAGTGCAACATTAGGCTAAGATTACCAATTATAGGCAATTCACATCAATAGGTCTAAAGTGTAGACGCTTTAACACTACATTGCCAATCCGGAGTCAATTTGACTCCAAAAAAATAGGAATGGTCTCTGTTTCCTCACATCTCAAAGCTATCCCAAAATGCTCTTAGATATGCTATCCCCACTCTCTCATCATTTGATAGCCACGAGCTGAAGACCGTGGAATTCTTAGTTTCTTTTTGCAGATTAGTTTACTTGAATCATAAGAGTCATTTTGACTCCAGATTGGCATTACACGTAAATATATCGGAGTCATTTCGACTTCTGATTGGTAATATACGAGTAAGTAGATTTTCTGTTATTAACCTGACTCCAGATTATTGCCTAAATTCTTATGTGATAAATTTACATAATTTTCATAGAAAGTATCAAGGCACAAAAAAAAGGCCTCTTTCTAGAATTGATTTTCTGTCCGAATTGCAGCAAAACTTGTAGCGAATTGGGTAATTTCCGATCCGTGTCAACAGCGCACAGTAATTGAAAAAATAGTGAATGTAATTAAAAAAATGAAAAAGCCCCAGATCAGAAGGCAGCCAATCAGGATTCTAGAAAATACTGAAATTACTGCGATCCTAAGTTGAAGTTAATTCCTTCCGCGTGAAATGTTAAAGCCGATTTGTGTACAAAATTTGTTTTATCGTTCTTAATCCCTATTCTTTCTCATCCTTTAATACAAATTTTATTATTAAAATTGAAATCAATATAAAAAAAGATAAAAATAAATTATGGAGTCGATATGACTCCACATTGGCAATAACTGACTAAGTTCGAGCATTGGCAACGCAGTGTTAAAAACGTTTATGTTCTTTTTGTAGCCTAATCTGTTATCTAGTAGTGTTTTTTTTTGTATTATCTGTGGTTTGATTTTTGTTTTTATTGACTATCTCTTGGGTCGCGTAGTGAATTCGAGGTTCGTCTATGGTCAGTGGAAAGCCGAAGGAGCCAAGGAGAAGAAGGTGGTGACGTTTTGAAATTTACTTTCAATTTAATAACCCATTAAAGAAACCTCAATCTCGAAAATGTGGCTGGTGTGGAGGCATTTTACTTTTACTTAAGTGTTAAATAAGAAAATTCTATCAACGTTTCTCGGAACTCTGTTTTCCTTCATTACATGATTATATCTTGCACTTTTTATAGCAATTTCTAACCTACTGGAATTTTGTATGTCAAAATTCCGAAATCTGGGATAATACAAATAAGTAGAGACTCTTCCAGACCACAAATAATCAATAATTCCCAATAAAAAATATCACTTAAAAGTGGCCAATCAATAATCAGCCTGGAGTTTAATGAAAACAGCTGGTGCCGATTTTGGAAACGTTTTTACCTATTCAGAAATATTCTTTTAAGTGAGAATTTCTGTTAGCAATTTTTCTACTTTTTTTTAGTTATCCTGTTCCATTCCTTAATAATATTAAGTACTAGTTAATTTTTTAAGTACTACCTATTTTAACTAGGTCTTATACTCTAATTTTCATGCACTTCTGGGACAGCTTATGGATTGCATTTCCTGTAAAATCGTTTTAAATAAAATTGCTACAACCGAGCGAGACAAGATGAAAAAACAAAAAATTGCTGGAGTCAATTTCAAGAAAAATTAGGACAAAAAGTAAAGTCGCAGTTTTGCGGTTGTTGAAGACGCTAAAATCTTATTCGTGGCTTCTTACATCTAGGCGGCTTTTCCTTTAATTTCTTCTTTCTATCACCTCAAATTCTTTAGCAAGAAGAAATTGATAACATCTAATTTAGACCGTTAGGTGATCACAATGCTTTGTTTGTGGACAGAGGAAGACAGTATTGAAAATCAGTACCCGGTTAGGTGAGATATAATGTGAATTTCATTAAAGAACGCTTACTTGGAATCTTTACATCTTTACCTAAACATTTCTTTTTCTTGTTATTAACTTCATTGAAATTTACAACTCCAGGAGCAATTGCTCCAGCAACAAGAAAAGCAGATGACTGGATGTAACATGAGAAGAATTACCACAAAATGTAATTAATTTAACTAATTTTTATCCAATTAACTATTTAATTTATTAAATTAATAAAAATATAATTATAAGAATTACTCGTAATAAAACTGCAAATTTCAAAATATTTGGTTATAACTATTTACTATTAATAATTATTTCCCACGCGTTGGTCCCGGGTTCGAAGCCAGCTGCTGACCCTTAGATTTTCTCTTCCTAGAAGCATCTTACAGCTCACTGCCGGGTGATGGACAGTGTTGTCTGTAACGAGAGAACACTGTCCGGAGGCCGGCATTGCACTGAAAAAATGCTCCGGGCGCCAATAACCTTAGATGTTGACGCGCCTTAAATCATTAAAACAAAAAAATAAATAAATAAATAAAATAATTATTCTTGCAAGATTCACAGATCTGTTCCAACAGGGTTTTGGCGAATTTATTGTTCGGTTTAAACCTGATTCATTTTCCACACTTCCCATGAACGAACCTACCCCATTGAGGGGGCCAAAACGCTGCTGTGCTTTAATCCGATTACACCAGTCGTTTCAAGACAGATTATGGGCTAATTATGTAAGAAGTTTTTATTTTAAGCCCTTCGGGGATAACCTTTCCGCATTAATATACAATTTATCAACTATATGATTGTGGGTAAAAAATGTGTTATATTAAGTCAACTAAATTATTCTTTTATTAGTATTATTGTTATTTTGTTAATTATTTCTTCAAAACTCAACAAAAGACATTTATATAAGTGTAGGCCCGTTTGGGCCTATGGCATCGAACTGTGGGGTTCAACCAAACGCTCAAACCTCCAGAGGATTAAGGCCTTGCAGTCTAAAATTCTTCACTCTATAAGTAGACGCTCCTTTCTACGTCACCAACCAAACCATTCACCCAGACAATCATTCCTTTCGTCACACAAGTGGCTAAAACACGTTTTCAGAAAATTCCATCTTAACCATTCAATCTCATCACAATCCACTGATATAACATCTTTCTTCTAGGCCCTTCTAGAAACACTCTCAGACCCTTAAAAGACTGTAGCCTCGCGATCTCCTCTCTGATGATAAGAGTTAACAGATAGCGAAATGTTGTTGGGGTGTCACCACACGGTAACTTCTCCACTCTCTGAATGTCGTGGACATTGTATTTTATCCTTGCTGCTTATATCGTGATGCGTTGATTGTAAACTAAATAATTAAAAAAAAAGTCTATTTAAACAATAAATAACTTCTATAAAAATAACTGAAAAGGTTTGTTTAGTTACTGGAATAATTGAAATTAATTGTTGAACAATAGTGGTAATTTTCCAGCAATTAAAACAGGATTAATAATAAGAGCGTCGAAATTATTGTGCATACTTTCTTGTAACAATAGGAGTTGAAGTTCCTTGTCTAATGATTTGGAATAATACGATAAAGGAATTAGTCCGCTATTTTACACCCATCGAAAGTACGGGTGGACAAATTTGGCCATAGTTATTTCCGGAATGTTATGATTATGTAAGTTACTCACTAATGTTACTGGATTAACTTTAAAGTGAAAGAACTTTGGTAAAATCGGTTTCAACCAAACATAAAATGACATTTTTGTGAATTAGTTGACCTAATCAGGACTTGATATTCCAAAACTTGGCATATGCGGGAAATCACTTTGAAAATGTTTGAGATCCTCTTGTATTTCTCATTGCTCTTCTTTTTTCCTTTCTATGATCTTAAATTTTATTGCGTTTATAATGCATTTATCTGCATTCTGTATTTTTTTTTTTTTTTTTAATGGCAAGTTAAAAGGTTTGTTTATTTCTGATGAAAACTATTTTAGAAAATTTTGAAAATCTTAATAAAAAGCGAAGTGAGTTAGAGAGAGATTTATTTTAAAAATGTAAAAACAATAAGTAAGAAAAAAATACAAAAAAGATAATGTATTATAGCAAGTGTAATAAATCAATACAGGCATGTTGCAGCACCTTAACGTGTTCCTTTTATCTATATTGAGCACTACTAGAAAATCCATTCCGTTAAAAGTCACTTGTAATAAATCTCTCAAAAAATATGAATTTCCAGTAGCTGCTTCTCACCTTTATTGCAATATAAAATTCTATCATGTTTGCGATAATAATGAAAAATATTTGTAACAATAAATTTTTTAATTAAACCATAATAAATTTTAGCTCTATTCTTTAATACACCTTCAGTTCTTTGGCGAAACATTGCTTCCTTAATTACTGGTACTTCAGATCGAATAAGTTATAAATCCTTAAACGGATTTTCTAGGAATAAGGTTTAAAAAGTAAGTTTTAGATTTATACATTTGTAAAAAGTAGGTGTACAAAGTTTAAATAAATTTGAAGGAGCTGTTTTTTATGAAATCATGGAATTCTATTTAAATCTTTATAGTAAATTGGGACATTTGGCCAGCCAAATTTAGTTACAAGTTTAATTATTATTATACAGCTAACAAGACAGTACGAAATGCAGTATGACCGTTTGTCAATCACTTCTCTCTCTCAGTCGATTAATCGATTTTAGCGGAAATAAGTTTCAAATTAGTCGTTATCTAGAAATATGCAATCAGTACAAGTTGAAAGAAATTGTTTGTGCCATTTTTTGAGAAAATCTTAAAAACTTAAAACTGCTAAATCGCTTACTCAGGGCTGGATTTTCCTACTAGGCTTCAGCTTAGGGCCTCAAGATCAAGAGGGGCCTACATTCAATTGTTAGCAAAATTAAAATTACACTATTCTAAAAACATAACTTATTATGTATTAACATTTAACATATTGTGATATACCTACGTATATCACAGTAGCGATGTATTTTACTATCTCTCATGTAATTTACAAACTTAAAAATGGGAGGTGAAAGTGCCTCATAAGTGGAATAGCCTAGGGTCTCTTTTCATCTTAATCCGGCCGTGCGCCTACTGCTTCAGACAGTGCTTAACGTTCAACTACCAATTATGTATCGTGGACGGGGGTGGAAGCTCATAATTTGCTACAAACAATTTTCCCAAACAAATAAAAAGTAAGTCTTACGCGGGATTCGATCTGGGGATCACCCACTTACAAAGCCACGCTCTTGACCACTAGACTAACATCCGCCCCGAATTACTAAATCGATTTTGGCCAAAACCTTATTGTAACGTCCTCTGTAGTTGCCACTTTTGTGAAATATCAAAATTTCAACTTTAAGCGATTTCTCGTTTTTGAGGTACGGTAGGTACATGCAACAATACACATACATACCATTTTGTAACAGCCACTTTTTGGGATTCAGGGGCCCTCGAAAGGGACATCTCAGGTCAAAACTAAAAATGGAAAGTCTGCCCGATTACAATACCTTTCTTTACTTCACTTTACTTATCTCTTTCTTAATTTCACTTTACTTATTTCTTCATGAGGATCTTTGTTGCAAGAATAAACATTGGAATATAAAGCGAGGATCGAATTTGGGATATACATATAATCTAATGAGTTTACAAGCCTTGGAAATCTTAGAAAACCTATTTGTAAGGCCAAACTTCCAGATGCTGCTCCCCTTCAAATACCAAACTCTGACAATACTTTTAGTGTAGCTCATATTATGAATTGATAAGCCCAGAATGTATCTGTCCTGTGCGAATTTGCAAGGAAAGGCGCACACAGCGTTGAGTTTCGTAAAAAAAATAAAAAATGCTTGTAAGAAGCGGCACTAAGGGATTCAGCTTCACCACTTCGCTGGCATCAGAGAGTCTGTAAAGTGTACAATTTTTTGAGAGAATGCTTGCGCGGCGATGTACTGTGAGCTCCATAATACCCATAAGATTGCACACCTACCTGTGCAGGTCCTTCACTGTGAAAAATTTTCACAGGTTTTAAGGCAGTTTTTACAATGTGTATGTCTGGTGATGAACTAGAGTATGAAAAGTAATGTCTCAGTAACTACCTTTGAAGGCCCTATATTTGAGGTTTGGCCAAAAGTATTATTTTTGTTTTTAGGCTGATCTACCTAAAATTATATTTTATTATTCACTATCCTAAAAGTTCCCCATGAAATTCCCGATTGATGATTGAAGCTGTTAAAAAGATTTCAGGTATTTACTGCTTTAAATTTGATGTTTTTACAATGATACAACGCCTGAAGAATTAGTGAAAAACAGAAGAGGAGAAAGTTGCTTAAATATACAATATCTTGTTTGCCAATTTTAAGTTGATTACTACTATTTTAGAAATAGAAAAGAATAATGCCCCACTAGGAGGATGCGGCGATCCTTTATTGTAAAGAAGATAACAGAGAAAGGAAAAAGGAATAAACTTCTTATCTTCATTATTCTCCCATTTACAAGTTATCCTTAATAGATTAATGAAGTGTTTATTATATTTTGATAACCCCTTTACTTTGATGTTACTAAGGAATTTAGTATTCTTTGAAGATGCTGAGGTATAAGAGGATGGTGGGAGAACATTAGGGAACCCTGCAAGATGGCTACATTTCAGTCAGCTGAGAGGGATGAGTTGTCATTCAGCCTCTCTGAGGTCCAGGACGTTCCTCCAGGCTCTGTGTCCTATTGATCAAATCTTATTCTTGCCTACTCCACTCACTAATTCACGCTAAAATTCTTATTTTTAACTTTGCTTTTTATTTAATGATTCAAGGCATTTCAATTTTTTTTCTTCTTTTTTTGTTCAATCTTTTATTGAAATTTACCACTGCAACAATTGTTGCAACAAGCAAATGCGGTACAGGATAAAAAAATTAATAAAAGAAAATCACGAGTGGAGAAGGCACCCAGTGGTGCCACTCCAGTAACGTGCTTTGTTATACTGCTCTCACGATAAGAGTAGATCACGAGGCCATCTTCTCTTCAATCTCCTTAGAGGATTACCTGGTAATGTGGAGGAAGATAGGTGTTCTATGAGAGGGTTAGGGTGAGCTGATGTAGAGGAATGAAATTTGAGAAAACGAGTGTTAGCAAGATCTGTAATGAAAGGGATTTTGAGGAGATTATGGATAGTGAGGTTAGATACATAGAACAAAGCGTTAAGAAGTTTTCGAAGTATTTTTGACTGTAATGTCTGGAGGCGTAGTGAGTTGGAACGCTTAGTTGATCCCCATATTTCGATGCCGTATGACCAAATAGGTCGCAGTAACAGAAGATATAAGAGTATTTTGTTTTGTAGGTTAAGTTTCGAACGTTTGTCAAGTAGTCTGGCGAGAAGTTTGTAGCGTTGGTTAGTTTCTAGTATGGGGATTCCATATCAAACGTTTGTCTAGGTGCAGTCCAAGGTAGCGAACTTTGTCCACAGTTGGTTCAAGATGATTGGAGGTAGGTAAATACTATAAATTTTGATTTTCTAACGTTAGTTTTGATTCTCCATTTGAAAAGCCAGTCCTGTAAGTGGTTGATGTGTGTTTGTAAAGCTCTTCGTTTTTCTTCTAACAAAATTTATACACTTTGAGATAACATGAAATTCTGTCATACTGCCATTTCTCTGTCTCTCTCTCTCTCCAATTAACATGCTTCTTGAACTTCGGCGTCATCATCCAGTTAAACATGCACAAATGGAACTTTTAAGCGATAGCGGAAACGAACGTTAAAAGAAAGTTTATGGTATTGATGCTGATGGTTCAACAAGGGAACCATGGAAGCACTGATAGTCGATCCTGCTGTACGATATGAGCCCCAAGCCATGAACTTACCTCGTAAGAGGTGAAGAAGCGGATGTGAAGTGTATCTACCTATATCTTGGAGAAATTCCAGGATTAGATGGGAAGATAGAGTTTCAGGTGTGGGATCGAGAGGTATTAATGGACTCTTGGGGGATAATTAGCCACCTTAAATACAACCAACTAAAACTTTTAGTTGCATTTTTAGCCACTTTAGTAGCTATACTAATAACTCTAATGTGACTACTCAGCGACACTATTTACACCAAAGATTTTATTGCTGTAGGCCATAAATATTTATTGCTACCCTTATGTGTGTTTACGTTTACACCATTACGATCATGGATCTGTACCAAATCAGACCGACTGATTAGTCTGCTGTGTGGCTCAGCAACTCAAGGCAGAATGGAGGCCCTGCCTATTGGAACGGTGTATACGAGTTCTGTAAATTAAGTAATGAGACTGATTTTATAAAAAAAAAATTATTCAAAAAGAATTACAATTCTATATTGTCACCTTCAAAATAACTTCCTTCTGAAGCCACACAGCGCTGGAGACGTTTCTTCCACTCCTCATAGCAGTGCTCGAACTCCGATACTGGAATAGCCTTCAGCTGGTCGGTTACAGCCGTTTGAATGTTTTCGAATGTCCCAAAATGAGTTCCCTTCAGGTGATTTTTTAACTTCGGGAAGAGAAAAAAGTCACAAGGACTCAAGCCAGGCGAATAAGGAGGCTGAGGAGCCACAGGAATGTTTTTACTGGCCAAAAACTCGTTTATTGAAATTGCTGTGTGACAAGAAGCATTATCGTGATGCAACACCCACTTGTTCTTGATGTTTGGTCTCACACGAATGACCCTTTTTCGAAGTTTTACCTCTCGGTAAAAGTGTTGCTTGACCGACCAGCTGAAGGCTATTCCAGTATCGGAGTTCAAGCACTGCTATGAGCAGTGGAAGAAACGTCTCCAGCGCTGTGTGGCTTCAGAAGAAAGTTATTTTGAAGGTGACAATATAGAATAGTAATTCTATTTGAATAAAAAAATTTAAAAAAATCAGTCTCATTACTTAATTTACATACCTCGTATAATCCATTTTTGGGCGTCTTACAAACCGTTGAGTAATATCCGTGGTATGTATGGTGCCACTTTGATTTTTGTACGAGTGGTTTCCCATTATTTACCAAAAGTAATGGCTACGTTGTTTTTAAAAAGTTAAAAACCATTTTCCGCAGCATACTGTTCCTAGCTCATTAAGAAAATCGTATTCAACGAGTACCGGAATGTACATTGTACTCTATAGACGCCAGCCATTAGCTAAAATATTTCAGTAATGTTCGAATGACGGGCTAGATACAGATGATAAAAATATAACTTTCTTCAAGCAGAAAAAAATTAATGACTATTTCTCTAGGTAGACATTACGTTTAACTGCATTACGTACGTCTAACTACATATTGGATGCACTGCAGTGGTATGCTAGACCATAAATTGCCCTTAGGAACATTAAAAATAAAATCGAGGGCCGAGCCGGGAATCGACCAGTGCCGCCCACTGTTATCTTAGCAATCCATGCTTCTAGCCGCTCAGCTGTCGCGTTTCTTGGTCCGCATAGAATGTGAGTCTGTCTGTTTGTAGAGTGTGTAGTTAGTATAACTCAACTCAAAATTATACGAAACTCGTACAAACGAAATAAGCAGAACCTAAAACGAAAACTTATTTAAACCTTAAATTTGATATTTGATTTTGACTTTCGAACACGACAATAAGCTTTTGGATGAAATCTGTTGGTCAGAGAACGATTTTTTCCGAAAAAGGTTCAAACGATTTATTTACCACAATTCATTTAAACTGACCGGTAGGGCAATTGTATGAGGTTTGATCGTCAAAAACTGCGGAACGTTGAAAAACACCCAACTTTGACCATTTTTGTTCTCTTTTTCTATAAAAATAAATTCTATAAAATTAAATAGATTTCAAAAAAGAAGTTGCCAAAAATGAGCAAAAATTGTTGTTTGAATAATTATTGAATATTTATTATTATTATTTTTTTTTTTTTTAATTTTTTTTTGCGCATCAACAGCTGAGGTTATTAGCGCCCGGAGCTTTTTCCAGTGCACTGCCGGCCTCCGGACAGTGTTCTCTCGTTACAGACAACACTGTCCATCACCGGACAGTGAGCTGTAAGAAGCTCCTAGGAAGAGAAAATCTAAGGGTCAGCTGCTGGATTCGAACCCGGGACCTCCGCGTGGGAGTCCAGTATGCTAACCTCATAGCTAATCCCTTCCCTATATTATTATTATTATTTTTTTTTTTTTATTTTTTTTTTTGGCGCATCAACAGCTGAGGTTATTAGCGCCCGGAGCTTTTTCCAGTGCACTGCCGGCCTCCGGACAGTGTTCTCTCGTTACAGACAACACTGTCCATCACCGGACAGTGAGCTGTAAGAAGCTCCTAGGAAGAGAAAATCTAAGGGTCAGCTGCTGGATTCGAACCCGGGACCACCGCGTGGGAGTCCAGTATGCTAACCTCATAGCTAATCCCTTCCCTATATTATTATTATTATTATTTTTTTTTTTTTATTTTTTTTTTTGGCGCATCAACAGCTGAGGTTATTAGCGCCTCTAATATCTGTTCTTTCTCGAACATATTACTCCACTACTTGGGATGGCGGATGTTCTTGTAACCCATGCGCATCCGACGCTGAACCTTGACCAGCAAGGTTAGTGGAGCTCCAGGTAACGAACAATGCCTCCATACATCCCCTCTTACATCATCGACTCAGTCGACGAGGGGGAGGGTGGATACATAGTTGCCATCCCTAACATATTATTATTATTATTATTATTATTTTATTTTTTATTTTTTTTTTTTAATCCCTCGCGGCCCGCAGGCAAGGGAGGAACCTGTTTTCTTTATCTGGTATTACGGTTCTTACTGGAACCGGACAATTGTCCTATGATAAAGACAAAAGAAAAAGAAAAATATGTCCGTGCTAGTCTCTAGCGTCTTCCCTTAGCACTTCCCTTACAATGCGGCAGGTGTGGAGAACCACAGCCTGCTGCATCTCGTATATGATGGTCCTCCTGATTCCCATCATGCAGAGGCCCTCCCCCAGCGACCGCGGCACAAGTCCCGTGGCTGAAATAATCTATTATTATTATTATTATTATTATTAGTAAACAAATGAGGAGTTATTTGATTTGGATTTGATGTAGATGTGCTTTTTTGAGGTCTCAACGCTGCGCATCTTTAGGAGGAAAGTTCCAAGAAGGAAAACTTGGCATCCGTATAGGTACTAGGACGGCATGGATATGGATCGCTTCGGATATTTTTAGAATAAGCTTTGGAAAGAGACATTTTTGTTACTGTTTCATCCAGAGAAATGTAGTCAGCCATGTTCAGTTTCAGCGAAAAGACATGGTGCTGTTTGTTCATGCAACTTTGGCAGTTTCCCAATGGAAATGTGAAGATTCAGATTTTTTTTCCTGAGGAAGTTCATCTAGCAATAGAACTTCAGAGAAGTTGTATTGTTCAGAGGTATTAATTATGTCGGCCAAATTCCAAATTTGAAGATAGTCGGTTGTGCAGAGGTTCATCTTTGCGGAATAAATACTGTGGATTTTTGGCAAAAGTCAACCGACTAAATCTAATCCTAACTGGGCAGCTTCTTTGAATATCCAAGTTAAATCGGTTCGGAGAAATTCTCAATTAAAAGTGGTGGATCAATTTTGGGCAAGTTCTATCTATAATTGGAATCGACGTAGTTAATTGTAACATCGATCTTCATATTGGGGTTGAAGTCCACTTTTACATGAATACAATCAAATTCTTATTAATTTCAACTTAAGAGTTGACTAAATCTCAGTCTTGAGTACCAACCAACGAACAACAGAAAGTGCGGAAAGGCAATTTCAGTCAACACAGAGAAGCCGAAAATTGTTCAGATTTTACCTCTAAAAATATTGCAACAGTAACAGAGGTATTCTCTACCTGGAAAAATTATTTACTCTTACTAGCCTCGATTTTGAATATAGGAACTGAACCTCGCCTGGGTTATATTTACACCCAGCTTCATCATTAAAAATCCTGCTTAATGAATTTATCTGGCAATATTTAATCTTGGCTTACTGGTGCCGACTGTCTGAATAATGGTCAACATTATCTATAAGTTGTTTTAAAATTTCCTATTAGAAGAGATAATAAAGTGGGTTCTTGGACAGCCATGTTGACACCTTTCTTTCCTCAATAACATTTTATTGCAATCGACATGTATAATAATGGAAGTCAACTACCATTTAGAGCTAAATCTAAGTTTCTTAAAAATTAGTGATGCAAATTATATAACTAGAAAGTAGTAGGTATATTAACATCGTTTTTATGCTCTTGAAAAACCCAGTAAATATGTAAATATTTCCGAGGAAGCCATTGATAACCTACAATACAATAAAAAATGTCCCCTGCATTATTCAAACCATTCGCTGTAATGAACAAAAGAAAAAGTAACATTCGGTTGCGTTTCCAAACAAATGTCAATATAAATAATTCGGTCGAACCTTCTATGGTAGTTGACAATAATTGAAATGTTATAGGAAGACGGTTCGAATCCTTTGTGAGGGAATTCACTCATACGAGAATGTCTAATTAATCTTCTACTTTGACCTGAACTTTGAACTGATAATTGGAATAGCTTGCTCCAAATTAGCGACATTTGTTTCCTCTTCTATGAATTTCCGATCACGAAAGGCGAATTTCCTTCAAAAGATCTCACTTTGGCAAGCAGACTCCCGCTTCCTTTCATATTATATTGAATAAGAGGTGTTCTTGTTCAAATGACCTAATTTTTGGAATAAATGAAAAACTGGGTAATCATTGGGTAATCATTATTTTTATAATACCTGACAAGATAAGAAAAAATTCTTTTATATCTCAGGAAAATTTTGAAAAATTATTAAATTATTTAATTATACAATAATTATTGATTACTTCAATTAATTTTAACAAAAAATTAAATCGTTTACTTGGATGGATTCTTTAAGACCTTTACGATAGGCAAGATCCGTTTAGGTACTGCGACGACATGGATATGGATCGCTTCGGATATTTTTAGAATAAGCTTGGGAAAGAGACATTTTTGTTACTGTTCCATCCAGAGAAATGTAGTCAGCCATGTTCAGTTTCAGCGAATGGAAATGTAAAGATTCAGATTTTTTTCCTGAGGAAGTTGATCTAGCAATAGAACTTCAGAAAAGTTGTATCATTAATAACATAATTTCGTGGTACCATCATTTGGTTATGATTTTTAATAAGTAGCTTAAATTATGAGATTCACTAATTAAATAGATGAGAAAACCATTAAGTAGAATTATTCTGCTTTATTTAAATGGAAATTATGGTAATTTCTGTCATAATTCCTTAAAGCAGCTCAAATATCGTTAGCTTTGTCGAGATAGCTGCCTCTTTGTTCTTGAGACTTCGATTTTAATTATTCCCACACGTGTTATGAAAAGCCTCTTCTAGATGTACCGACACAAAATTGGGTTTACAACATTGAAACATTGAGATGGAGTGGGAGATCAATGGAGCTTCAATAAATTTTTGTTTAATATGAATATATTGGTTTTGTGACCGTAAATTATTCAATTAAGGATTCAAAATTAGCGAGGAATCGGTCAAATGAAAACAACAACTCGTCTTTTTGCTAACGTTTCCACAAATATATTGTCTTCTTCAGGGCCTGGATATTACAAATACAAAAATACAAACAATTTGGAGAATCGGTAACATAGAAAATCAGTAGAAAGAAAGTCTTCAGTTCTGGCTCTTAGTTTCTGTAACTCAACCAAACCGCATAGCCACGTAAGTTTCAATAATTATAAAGAATTTATTGTATTTTACTTCTTTTATATATATATATATATATTTTATTTTAATTCTAATGTTTTTTTTAATGATTTTAATGTTAGTTATATTTTTGTTATTTTGATTTTCTATGTTACTGATTCTCTAAATTGTTTGTATTTTTGTATTTGTAATATCCAGGCCCTGAAGAAGACAATATTTTGTCGAAACGTTGGCAAAAAGACGAGTTGTTTTTATTTGACTGATTCCTCGCCAATTTTGATTCCTTAATTTTTGTTTAATACAATTTTAATTACATTTTGAAGCTCATATTTTAAACCGTTTTGAATTATGCTAAGACGCTTGTACTCACCTTAGATACCAAATTTTTTGGAACAACAAGTAAGTACTCTGAGCACCTCAAAAAGGGATATTCGGTTAAAAATTCGCACGATTTCAACACGTTCTCTCACTAGTATTATATTATTGATCTAACTAATATGGGTACTACAACATTAAAAATCTGGACTCATTTCATCATTTACTTGTATAAAATAATTTTAATTT
The DNA here is from genome assembly GCF_049639745.1 of Rhodnius prolixus. Classification (NCBI taxonomy): domain Eukaryota; kingdom Metazoa; phylum Arthropoda; class Insecta; order Hemiptera; family Reduviidae; genus Rhodnius; species Rhodnius prolixus. The sequence goes on along the minus strand of NW_027411581.1, from coordinate 28,961,311 downwards.
AATTTTCTATCACCTTAAAATTTATGAGAATTGTACAAGATCAATAAATGTTTAGTATTATTTATACAAAAAAAAAAAAAATCTCACTTGGAAGTCGCTGCCCTCTTCCAGAGGACTCAACTGGAAGTAAAGAGCCCATGGAAGCGTGATTGATAGTGAAAAACTCCAGATGATGAGAACAGCGAAGCGCACCCCTCTGGATGTAACTTGCCATTTCATTGGATAGCAGATGGCCATGCATCTTTCTACTGAAATAGCCACTAGTGTGTTCACTGAAGCGTTGACGGAAACTCCCTGCAGATAGGGGATAGTCTTGCAGACTAGCCATCCCATCGTCCAAGCTGCAATACACAAATACTATTAGTCTTATTGTAATTAAACTTTTTACTTTGTTTATTCCGTCTTATTTTCTAATCCATTGAAACAATAGAAAGCTCCATTTGAATTAAAAGGAGAATATAAATAATTAAATCATTAGGATACGGTTAGAATTACAAGAATGTAAATACAGAACCTTAATGGTTGTTCTTTGTGGATTCTGTGACCAGTTTAAATTGAAAGGAGTTGACCGAATAAGGCGCATAATTTGCACCCGTGTTCCTATTCCATTGGTAGTTCGGAATACTTTCAAAGAATCAGACTCTCATTATCTCTTTTAGTCATTAAATTCTACACCCTTACTTCTTTTATCTTACATTTTAAAATCTACTTCTAGAGTTTGGCACGCTAGTTCTCCTAGCGAATTCTGTTAAGAATATCTAAGCAAATTTAATTTTTTTTTTTTTTAAGTTAGTCTTAATTACACATTTTTCTTATTGAACTACATATTTTTCTTTGCACTCCTTTTTCGGTAAGAAAGCTTGTTAGTTCAGTAATTAAGTCAATGACAGTCTCTCAGAGCGGAAAGAAATGAAATATTCAACATTATTTGGGGTTAGCGAAACTAAAAATTACCCAGAATTTTTTGGACACAGTTGTCTCTGTAACGAGAGAACACTGTCAAGATCTACCAAAACTAAAAAACTTCAGATTTCAATGACTTCGTATGATGAAGCGGCTCAACTAAAAAAAAAAAAATGAGTACATTTGTAGCGAACTGAATGTCTTGGTTCGGTGCCCAATCAGAACTAGCCTAACAATTGTTCTTCCTAGAAACCTTAGCAGCTACTGAACATTAATGAGAGAATACGCCCACAATATGATGGGGTCAAGTGCCAATCTGCGCCTCTTAATTTAAAATAAAAAAGAAGTTTGTTGACCATGAGTACAATTTCAGTAGATTCACTATAAGCAAACTGAAGCATAATGATAAATTCATTCAGGAAATAGTTCTCCTGAATTTACTTCTAAATTTTTCTATTTGTTCGCTAAGTTCCAGCCAGGACGTATTAGCATCCTGCGATTGTTCGTTTTTGGAATTTTTGATTCACACACACACTCTTGTATACAATTTTCCAAAAACTTAGTTTTCGAATTCAAAAAGAATATTATTCCTCTCGTTTCTGAAATGGCGCAATCTCGATACACAAAACTCCACTCAAATCTACACAATCATTACAACCCTCTTATCCACAACATGTCTACTACAATAGTTCCTTCAAATCCTCAACGCAAACTAAAGCGGCGGTGGCCACGCGACCATCTCAACACATAACGCCGCCTTCCTAGGATGGTTGCTGTGTAAGCTTGCCAATTTGCCAATTTGGCGATCTAACGGCTTCCATCACGATGGTCGTCGTTCACTCCACTCACGTCTCTTGGCGTATATATATATATATATATATATATATATACGTGCATGTGCATTTGCGCCATCCCTTATCTCTCATCTCTTTTGCTTATTGCACTGGATACAGTTGCAAAATAAATAAACAAATTAACATGAAAAATAAAAAAAAAATCTAAAATTAAAAGAAGAGATTGGTAAGTTTTTACAGCTGTTCTCGAGGAGTCAAACAGTCGACAACTTTCTATCCAGGTATAGATCAACTTCTATTTCATTAGGATATTGCTAGACATCTGTCTGCAGTTCTGTAATATACGAGGGTCGTTTGAAAAGTCCGTGCAAAATAAAAACTACTTAATTTTTTGGGGTAAACCTTTTTTATTTTTCAACATAGTCTCCTTTTAGGCTTATACACTTCGTCCAACGCTGCTCTAGTTTGTTGATCCCTTCCGAATAATAGGATTTGTCCAAGTCTGAAAAATAGCCATTCGTTTCTGCAATCACCACCTCGTTTGAATAAAATCTTTTTCCCGCCAGCCATTTCTTCATATTGGGGAACAAATAGTAGTCCGAGGGAGCCAAGTCTGGAGAATAGGGGGGGATGTGAAACGAGTTGGAACCCTATTTCCATTAATTTTGCGACCACAACTGCTGAGGTGTGAGCTGGTGCGTTGTCGTGATGGAAAAGGACTTTTTTGTGGGCCAATCGTGGGCGTTTTTCTTGGAGCTCGGTTTTCTAACGGTCCAATAACGATGAATAATATGCACCTGTAATAGTTTTACCCTTTTCCAGATAGTCGATGAGGATTATTCCTTGCGAATCCCAAAAGACAGTCGCCATAATCTTTCCGGCCGAAGGAACGGTCTTCGCATTTTTTGGCGCAGATTCCCCCTTGGTAACCCATCGTTTAGATTGTTCTTTCATCTCAGGAGGGTAGTGATGTATCCATGTTTCATCCACAGTGACGAAACGACGCTTAAAGTCATGCGGATTCTTCTGGAACAGCTGCAAACCGTCCTTGCAACACTTCACACGATTTCGTTTTTGGTCAAGCGTGAGAAAATCACTCGACTTCCTTGATTCAAACGAATGCCAAACACAAAGAAATCAACCGATCTGGCTGAAACTTGGTGTGTGTTCTTCCAAGAGATGCTACTAACTAAACATAACCTCGATACGCGCCAGTTGTGCTATCTCTCTGACTTTGCACGGACTTTTCAAACGACCCTCGTACAATCCCTAATTAAGATATTACCCAATGAATTTTTTTTTATTTCTAATGAACTAGGAAACGTAGAACTTTATTTTGAAATGATTTAACTTGTTTATTGTGAACTTTTAGGCTCCTTCATCTTGGAGTATTATAAACAGATCTAAGCATAGATGTTTAAAGAAGGCTGAAGCATTTAGTTTCAATTATCAGCCTGCTAATTTATTACGATAAGGTGACGATGAGTTTGATAGTCAACCTTAATTTAAGGTTTTATGTTCACTGTAATAAGCGTTTCTGCAAGGCGATTTAGCGTTGTCGAGTGTAAGGCGTTCTAGCAATGTGTCGCACACAAATATCTAGGACTGGTTTAAACTGAAATGGGACTGTAAACTGAACTCGTTCTGAATTTATCACTGAGTGAAAGAGAGTCATTCTAGTAAGTGCGAAAAATAATTGTTGAAGCCTTTTGTGAGTAAGTCCTGAAGCTTATTCCTTGAGTTTGCACATCGATTTCCAGAAGTCATCGATGGGAGGCTGATATTGTCCACAGTGGTTACAATTTATTGTACTATGTAGCGAGTTATCGACCGATTCTCTCCCCCAAATTAGCCGAAAGCTGCTATGGCAAACTTCAGTGCTACGATTCCAAAATTAAAAGAAATTTTTATTAAATTTTTCTTCCCCAAACTTTAACAAATTTATGAATGTGTCTAATTAAAAACTTTATTTGTAAAATAGTAATGTAGCATCATAAAACGTGTTTGTGATGAATTTTATATGAAAGAAATGTTTGCAGGAATGTTATTATAAATATAATTTGCATACCACAAGTATATAAAATAAAAGTGTTGAATATCTAGAGGAGCGTAAGGGGGCGGTTGGTTTACAAATACCAGAGCTGAACATAACGGCATACCTTCTTCGGAAAGAGTATTTGTAGTGGCAAGAGTAGAACACTGGGTAAGTGGGCCGCTTTATTTGATTTAGCTCTTACATTAGTGTTGTTCTTTCAAGGGGAAGGTCGTTCTTGGCTTTCACAAATAGTCAAAAATTAATGTAAATAATTTTTTTTACCTCTTATTTCAGCAAAAGTCACATACATAAAATACATTATACAGCCCAAATATTTAATGAGCTATTGGTGTATTCCCTTTTAAAACTGGATTCTTTTAGAATTTATAAGACAAAGTTTTGTTTTATACATTCTTTACGCAAATCCCAGCGTTTTCAAAGAAAGTTTAACAACTCTGTTCTTCCGGCAAGAACTTAACAACTGAATGAATGTTGCCTTAAAAATAAGTTTAGGAATGGCCAAGCTGAGTTTACACTGTTGCCTTCTACATTTTTTATCTTTCGCCTAAATTAATATTCCTGCATGATAGGAAACACTAACAATAAGACAATCTGATGTGAAAAACCCAAGCGACTTACTGTTACTATTTTTTTTTATAAAATGAGGGTCAACATCTAGAGGGGTCATTGGCTCCCGTTTTCTACTGTACTGCCGGCCTATAGGCAGTATTCTCTCGTTATAGACAACACTGTCCATCACACGGACAGTGAGCTATAAGAAACTCCTAGAAAGAGAAAATCTAAGGGCCAACAGCTGGATTCGAACCTGCGATCTCCACGCTGGTACCCAGTATTCGCGAACAATTTAGCTGATCCCTTCCCTCACTTACAACATTTCACCAAATTTCTTCAAACTCCAAATGTTTGAGTCGTATTTAAATTTATTTTACTTTAAAAGGGATCAACTCATCCCCATTCACTGAACTACTCTTAATAAAATTTCATTTTTTTTAACCATTTATTTTTAAAGGGACTCGGTTAGGGAGTTTTATCAATAAAGAATCTAACAATTATTTTCAACTTACAAATTCTTTATGAAGGTGTTAAACTAATAATGATACAAATTTCGCTTTGAGTAACATTACCAGTGGGAGTTGAAAGTTATTCTGCTAAATGACGCAAGAAAATGTCATAAATAAGTGATAAACCAGGAAAATTACCAGGTTAGATTGGTATGGTAGATGGTAATATTCTCTTCAAAGTTTCAGTATTTCTTAAGATGCATAATGAAAAGGGCGTAGCAACCAACTTCATTAGCCAATGAATATCCATTCTGACAGCTAATTAATATGTACATTCGTAATAATAATTTATTATGCACTGTTTGGAGTTTTAGAATTCCATATTTATTTAACCATACGATAACAAATGGGAATCTAATTCTATTACCGCTTCTTCTTCCTGCTATTTTTTTAAAATTGTATTTCCTTTTTATTTATTATGCAAAGTATAATATTAGGTGAGCTTTACATCCAAGTATTGTTTAGATTTATTATAATGATTAGTATTCTTCGAGTGATCAGTTTGCCTTAAATAAGTGTAGATGAGAGCAGGAAGTATATTTGTTTCTCACGCAGGCGCAATGGACTACTCTGAAGTCCAGCAATTACATTTGAAATCAATTCTCCTGAAACCAAACACACTCGAAAACTGCTTCAAATAAAACTGTATAAATACTTGAAAGAGGTCAGCAATTATTTTTAATTGATATGAAAATCTTGTTTGATATCCTGTAAGTTGTGCTGATCTCTCATCTCTCTTTCAATGCCGACATTTATGGTGGGTGACTGCAGTGGGTGATGTTTGATGATTGTGGTAGCAGTGTTGTTGAATGTCACCCTTATTTCCGCTGAATAAGTAGCCATGTTTACAGAACCTAGAGAAATCTTTTTATTATTAGGATTTGGTAGATAGGAATTGGTACAGATTTTCAATAATTAACTAAATAATGAATCACTAAATGGTAACACAAAGCGTAGAGGTTAGATATGATTGGAGTGAATACTGCGATTTAGTGATGTACTGTGAGCCGATGCGGATGTCCGTGCCCCTTATATAGTGATCAGAGAGAGCGCGAGTGAGAATCTAGTCAGCCTTCCTTGTTCTCAGATACCTGGATTTACCCTTTTTTAGTTGTATACCTTTTTAAACACTAATAAATTCGGTCAAATTTTCATCAATTTCGCAAAACTACTGAGAAAAGAGAGAAATTTCTATCGAATGTTGGCGTCCTTCTAGCACACAATAGTTCCTAATTAACCTGTGTTCGGAACCACTTACGAAAAATCGTTAGAAGTTTAAATTTAATTTCTATTTTAGGTTTACTTTTTGGACTAACGGAATAGAATAGTCTCTACCAAACGCTCTAATTATCACCGACTACAAACACTTCAATCCTAAATTCTTTGTAGAAACACCAATGCTCCATTTTATGTTTCTAACCAGACCAAATTATCTCAATGTTCCTTATGTACGCGACCTTATCACATCCCGGTACGAAAAATTGCATAACTCCAACTCTCTGCACTGCAATCCATTAATCCAAGAACTTTCTTTCCAATCCATTCCTAGGAATCCCAACAGAAGTCTGAGGCGCCGGTGGCCAGAAGATCTATTGATGCAATAAAAGTGATCTACAATTTCTATTAAATATGTGAATATCTCTGTCTCCTCTCATTCAGTCACTATTCTCACTCAGCGCCATTACCTTGCTAATTACTCTAATCTCGCTCAGCTCAAGTTGTTCTCTATTCCTTATCTCATTCACTATCTATCGCCTGCATATTTCTCATTCCTCACTGCTTGACAATATCTCCGGAGGGTTGTCAGTGGACGACTGCTCCACTCTTGTGCTCATCTTTTCCCTTCATCATATTTACTAGATGCTAATGATGTGCCATTATGGATAAAATCCAATACTCTAATCATAATTTTGAAAATAATTATTACGTTAACAATAATTATTTTTATATTTAATTGGCCCAATTATTGATTATTAGATATTCATGGAATAAACATTTTGAAAGATTATAACAGCTAACAGCGTTAGTACGACCTCTTTTAATTACAATTCCAATATGAAAGCAATAAAGAGCAATAAACAAGGAAACTTAATGACGTATAAAAAAACAACTATTAACATCAATAATCTTAAAATTAAATACTGCCCGTAGACTTAGTACTTTATCACCAAACTTATCAAGTGCTTTATTAAAAAGTTCTCCTCTTTTGTATGGAAATGGAATGGGGAAAGCATCGTTGAGCTTTAAATTGTCTTATTCTAGCTGGGACAAGTTGAGCAACAACTTAATGACGGTGACAATCAAGAAATTCTAACAACTTTTCCAACATAACTCTCTTCCTGATTTATATCCATCGTCAGAGGCATCGCCGATTTTATTACTGTAATTTATGGAGATGGTTCTCAACTGAACGCAATCCATCATTTTCGCCAGTGAATAAAATATCATTTAGACATTTTAATATCTTGGTTTCCCCGGGACTACAAAATCGGGGTCCGCCATTTTCTACTCTTCTCTTTATTGTTTGTAATGGCTGTTGCAAATCTGCTTTTACATTTTCCAGTACGCAAACTAAAAAAATAAAATAATAATCCAAAATATGAAGTAGAATTTTTCAGGACAACGCTCCAAGGAGTATAAATCAAAACGAAAGCATTAACTTATACACACACACACACACACACACACACACACACACACACACACACACTAGTCCTTTATGCGTAATTTCCGGTCACATGTAGCCTTTTGACACTATATTGAAAATTCAATTCCCTGTGCTAGTACCCTCGCCATCACGTCACTTTTAAATGGCCGGTGATCGAGAAAGATTTATTGAGGAATAAAATGTACTTGGTCCTACGCACTTCTCATTTAAAGTGTTAATTGTTACTTTTTATTAAGATTTTAATTTGGTTTTATTCGAGTGTGTAAATGATTTGAGAAAGCACATTAATTGCTTATTTCCGCACCATCCAAACCGACCTGAGAATTCATTTTGTATTCGACTTTGTCAAATCGCATTATCTGGTATTTCAAAGGCAAACTAGTTTCATTCTGATTTGCTCAACATGTACTATCAAATCTGACAATCCCCTCTAACCTGCTAAAGCGTTATTATCTCACGATCGTATGGATCTCTGACGACTGTCTAGAAAGGCGGAATCATCTAACGTTTTAGGCCAGCCAGTGCACATACTTTATGTTTATTCATCTATTTTCTTGTACTATGCCGTAAAATTCTTAAATAGAAGTAAAGAAAAAAAAAAGAAGCTTACTTATGTTAGGTACGCAGCTAACATACTTGGATATGCTGATGGATGTTAGTTAGAAAAGTAATCATTATATTTTTCTAAGAGATGTCGTTGGCCAAAATAGGCCTCACGTGAATCAGGCCAAGAAAGTAAATGTGTTTTGCGCAGGAACTGTGGCTAAAAGAATCTATTTTCGAAACACCCTACTAATGTGTGGTAAGAAAAGATTTTATAATCGTGTTAATTTTTTTATTTTATTTATCTTCAAAGACATTGCAAGAGATTTTTGTCAAAGAACACAGATTGAAGGTTCTTAAAGACGTTTAGTGGACTAAGAATAAAAATACAAACTTGTTTAGGGCATTGTACCCTTAAGTGGCCATATTTCTGCCTTATCCATTATTATTATTACAATAGTTTAGTGTGGTTCTTCTTCTGTGTTTTGGGTTGCAAATGTAAACCCAAAATTATTGTCAATGATCTAAGAAATATTGAGATTTCAATTTGAAACATCCCACAACTTAAAAATTTTAATTTTAATTTCAACTGAATAAAATAAATAAGATCTTTGTATGGTTTTATTATCGTTATTAAACAGAGCAACTTATTTTATTAATAAATTTGTTTAGTATAAAAAAACTAAGCTGTAGTTGGAGACTAGAGCAACCCACACATTATGATATGCACTCTCTTTGACAAGGGTAAGAATTACATTAATTTAATCTAAGAAAACTACATTAATCATCTGGAAGCCCTAAATGGTTTAATCCATTGAAAAAAACGCCACAAGAACCTAAGACAAAAATAAAGGTAATAAAGAAAAATAAGTACTATTCAAGGTTTAAGAAAGATTGCTTTAAATAAATGTATTTTGAGAGGGGCTCTAAATTGACCTACTTGTCTTTGAAACGGATTCCATCAATTTGCATTTTGCGACTTCTTATTTTCAATCTCTTATTTACTTTATTTCTTCAAGTTTATGTTTATATAATGTTATCTATTCGATTTTATTTTTAGAACTACTTTAGAACGAAGTACTTTTCTTTCCCACATATTGAGAAGTTTTTCGGTAGCTTTTGTAATTACCCAACTCTCTCAACCATACGTACCCACAGGCCGAATGATTGTTTTGTATATAAGGACCTTAGCTCTGCTTGTCAAACTCCTGAATTTGAACGGCTTCTGGAGAGCGAAGAAACATCTGTTGCCTGCCGCCACTTGTGCTTTTATTTCTTCTGAAGTTTCGTTTTTTTCACTCACGAGTGCTCCCTGATATTTAAACTGGCATGCAGATTAAAACAAATGATTTCCAAAGTTCACGCTGGATTCCACCCGACCTGGTCTCCTAGAAGTTTTTAAATAAAAAGTCTTGTCGTCGTTTATGTGCAGACCCATCTTCTTTGCTGCGGCTTCGAATTCTTTAAAAACTCCAGCTAACGCTGACACCGATCGAGCTGACAGCACAGCATCGTCTGCATAAGCTAAACCCATCCCTCTCCTTAACCTTAGTTTTTATAAACAATAATTTTTTAGAACAATTAAATAGCATGAATAAATTTATTTAAATTTTGTGCCACACTCCTAGACAAACCTAGATAAATTTTGTTAGCTGAGCTAGAGAAAAATTTAAAGATCAGTTTATGCTCTACTTTTTTCTAAGTTTAATTTTTATTATTTGATACGTAAATATTTATTATTATTATTTTAATTCCTATATTAAAGTAATTAATTTGATCTATACAGTATTAAAGCTCTTAATTTGAGCACGTTGCTCACATATGTACAAATTAATTTTAGAGGAAACCCAATTTGAATGTTACATTATAAATATATTGTTACCTATTTACAAGCTCCTGTCCGCGGCCAGCTACAGTGGAGACGGGGTGGATCGAAAAGGGAACTAGAATGAAATAAGTAAATATAATAATGGTATTAGAAATTAAAGATGAAATATGTTGAGCGCCACGCTGTTTATTTTGGTTACCGTAGCAACAGCGAACCAACGGATAAAATAATAGACAAAAAAAGGAAAAATTAAATAAACCAAAATATATATGTTAATTAGAATAATGCAGGTATTAAATAGCAAATGTACTCTTCTCTATAGCAATAAAAAGTAATTGAATAATCAAAAAAATATCTGTAAATAGTCCAAACAGTATCTGGGTGAAATCACTCTCTCACCAAATAACCCTCTGCAAGAAAAAGCCAGCACATACAAAAATAATAATAATGTTCAGAGGGAAGGGATTAGCTATGAGGTTAGCATGCTGGACTCCCACGTGGAGGTCCCGGGTTCGAATCCAGCAGCTGACCCTTAGATTTTCTCTTCCTAGGAGCTTCTTACAGCTCACTGTCCGGTGATGGACAGTGTTGTCTGTAACGAGAGAACACTGTCCGGAGGCCGGCAGTGCACTGAAAAAAGCTCCGGGCGCCAATAACCTTAGATGTTGACGCGCCTTAAATCATTAACAAAAAAAAAAAATTATTGGGTGTACATTTGCTAATTAAATATTTAATAAATTATTATAGAATTTCTCTAAAAATATAATGTTTCCGATTTTTATCGGTAACAATATATATTCTAATATACGAAATATTCCAATATATCTCGTATAAATATACGTATATTAAAAGTAGGGCTGAACAAGGTGTTTGTTTCAGTAAAACAAGTTCATCATTAGGTCACAACAATACACGAGCGAACAGAAAATGTGCAATGAGATGGTAGAGTGACCAAATACAAGTAACACAGTTACAAACTGAGAAGAAGTTTACATAGAATATGATAGCAGAAAAAGAAGAAAGGAAGTGGGCGTCCTTTGGCGGCATAACTCCTGCCTCCTTAAGTCTGAAGTGTCCTCACAATCAACAGGATGCTGTGGGTAGTCTCTGGGAATGGTCTGATGTTCAGGTTCCGGCTTCATCGGAGATTTCTCTTTCCCCGCAGTAATCGGCTTGAATAGAATGCTTTTGTTGCCTTAACAAACACTGTGTCAGCTATAATATTTTGAATGCTGTGATAAGGTTTTTAATGTGATCTAATTACTAACCCAAATTATTTACTCTAATTTTTCAAAAGTGAAATTTAAGTATTTCTTTGGTCAGCTGTGATGTGTGTGCTAGTAATCATTACGAAAAATTTTGCTCGTAGATATTTATTTAAACATTAGTTTTTATCGTCTTAGTGCGGTCTTAAAGTGAACTAGTTTTTCTTTGTAGTGTTTTTCCTACATGGAATTTAAACTAAAGAGCATGTGAGACTCTTATTTAAATTTAAATTTTTCTAGAAAACTATTATTATAAACATAACCTTAACTTGACTCTTTGTTTAAAACTTTTTATAATTACTTGTGTATATAATCTTAGTTATTTCTATTATTGTATTTGTAAAAACAAAAAGAAACATTTGATTAATATTATTATTTCTTATTATTAAACTTCTTTCTTTACTTTATTCCTTAATCAAAACCTTAACCATATCCTTTGTGTTTTCTTATAAAGAAGTAAAGCAAATCTTTAATTCATTAAATTAAAGATGAGCCTAAGTGATCTAGATCAAGACGGTCACTCTCACATGAGTGATGACGCCTCTTCAATTGCATCCTCCCAGGTCACTCATAAAAGGACAGCTCTCAATGCCAGCTCTCCAAATAAAAAGAAGAAGAGCCGCAAAGTTAAATCAACAAAAATACGCGAACCATCCAATAAACCAACTTTGCCTTCATCAGTTGATGCTGCTTCAGCGCCAGTACATGATCATCCTGTCTCAACAAGCAATGGTGTACAACAGTCACCCTGCTTCATTACTGCAAACCCGTTTGCACCATTAGCTATCAATATCGACGAAGAAAATAATATCATTGAACAGGAAAAAGAGAAAACATCAAAACCGCCTCCAATATTTATTAAAAATATTACCAACTACGTGGGAATGTGTAGAGTACTCACCAGCTTAGTCGGAGATAATAACTTCTCTTGTAAAGCACGAGCTAGCGACACCATGGTAACCGCCTGCACTGTTGAAGGGTACCGAACAATCGTTAAATACCTAATGTCACAAAAAGCAGACTACCATACGTACCAATTAAAAGAGGACAAGCCTTTCAGAGTGGTTCTCCGCCATCTCCACCATACCACACCCGTCACTATTATTAAGGAGGAACTGGAGAAACTAGGTTTCTCAGTCAAAAATGTAACAAATGTCATAAGTACTACTACCAAGATTCCTCTACCTTTGTTCTTTGTGGACTTACATCAAGGTCCCAATAATGAAGAGATCTTCTCACTTCACAGTCTCCTTTACACCAGAATCAAGGTGGAAGAACCTTTTAAAAAACGACTAATCCCTCAATGCAAGAGATGCCAAGAATTTGGACATACCAAATCCTATTGCAACCACTTCCCAAGGTGTGTGAAGTGTGCAGGACCACATTGGTCCACTGAATGTGTTAAACCCCGAGAGGAACCAGCAAAGTGCGCCAACTGCCAAGCAAATCATCCTGCAAGCTACCTCGGATGCAACACCCACAAGGAACTGCAACGACTCAGAAGAGGATCGCCTGTCACAAACAGAAGAAATCAGCCATCACCAACATCCAGGCCAAGCGATTTTCCTCCAATTACTGAGCCTCCTTCTCAACAAATTTCAACTCCTTCCCCATTAGCTCACTCGTCCAAAACCTACGCTCAAGCCACAGCAGAAAGCCATAAACCTTCGACTTCTCACTTTGTACCTCCTCCACCAGCAGCGACTGACATCACCTCACTTCTAACCACTTTCCTCAGTGACTTTAAAACAATGATCAGCCCACTGATAACTCTCCTTACTACAGTAGTCACCCAAATTCTGCCCAAGATGTCATGAACACTCCATCAAAACAACAGTCTCTCCTCTTTCTTCTCTGGAATGCCAATGGTTTGAGCGCCCACAAAGACGAACTGGACCTTTTACTGCACAATAAACGAATAGACATAGCACTCATTACAGAAACACACTTTACGAGTACGACTTACTTTTACATTAAGGACTACATAATCTACCGAACAGACCATCCTGCAGACCGACCTCAAGGTGGAACAGCGATTCTCATTCGTCGATCTCTATCACATTACGTGAATCCTAGCTCTCCCACTGACTCTTTGATGTCTACCTCCATTTCTTTAAATATCTTACCTCTCCAAATCACAATAGCAGCAGTATACTGTCCTCCCAACAAAACCATTTCTCAAAATGACTTCCTTTCCTTCTTCCAATCTCTTGGTTCTCACTTTCTAGCGGGCGGGGACTACAATGCAAAACATCAGCAGTGGGGATGTCGTGTCACAAACCCACGTGGACGGACTCTTCTAAACTCACTATCAACCTCTTCCTATTCCGTAATTTCACCTTCTAATTCCACGTATTGGCCTACATCTCCACGGAAATCACCAGACATTTTAGACATTTTCATTTCATCTAGAGTACTTTCTTCCTCTTGTGACATTTCTACTACATTTGACCTATCCTCTGACCACTCTCCCGTTTTACTGGCTTTAAATTCTCAACCCCCTTCAATTCTAGTTCTCCTTCACTTATCACTGGACCAACAAACAGGGACCTCTTCAGGAATATCGTTGACAAACAAATAGATTTACGCACGGCCTTAAAAACTGCAGAAGACATAGACGTAGCAGTCGACCAACTTACTAAAACTATTCAACAAGCAGCCTGGACAGCTACCTCTCCTCCAAAACCAAGAAAAGCGCCCCAGAACATATTACTGCCTCTAAACTTAAGGATTTTACTGACAGAGAAAAGGAAAGCTAGAGCAAGATGGCAACGGACCCGATATCCATCCGAACATAGACGACTAAATCAACTAACGAGACTTCTCAAACGGGAACTGTACAAACTAAAGTCAGACATTTACAGTCAATACACATCATCCTTAACAACATCAGACAAATCTCTTTGGTTCTGTACTCGCAAAATTCTGGCATACAAAGACTGTTCTCCTCCTCTACAGCATGACAACTCCACCTGGGCGAAAACAGACCAAGACAAAGCTAATCTCTTTGCCACTCACCTATCGAATGTATTTATTCCACATCCAGACATGAACGATCAGCTGCACGAACTCAACATTGAAGAGGACTTAGACTCACCCCTACAACTCACCTTACCTCCTAAAGCCTTTAATCCCTCAGACGTAAAGTACATTATTAAGCAACTACCGACTAAGAAATCTCCTGGCTATGATCTCATAACTAGTAACATTTTACGCAACTTACCAAAAAGTGGTATTCTCTTTCTAACTTACATCTACAACGCAGTTTTACGAACGACTTACTTTCCAATGCTCTGGAAATACTCCATAATGAAAATGATACTGAAACCCAATAAACCTTCACAGCAACCTAGCTCCTATCGTCCAATAAGCCTTTTACCTGTTTTAGGGAAAATACTGGAGAAGCTTCTGCTAAGGCGTCTAATCTCTATAATAGAGGAATTGCTGCCTGAACATCAATTTGGTTTCCGCGCATTTCATTCAACAACTCAACAGCTGCACCGTGTGGTAGATACCATATCCTCTTCCTTGGAGCGTAAACAGTACTGTTCGGGTGTCTTTCTCGATGTGGCTCAGGCCTTTGATCGAGTCTGGCACTCGGGCTTACTGCACAAACTTAAAAATCATCTTCCTTTCACCTACTACTTGATCTTAAAATCTTATTTAACCGATCGCTACTGCCGCGTTCGTCAAGGGCAGGCCCTCTCATCCTTTATACCCATAAAAGCTGGAGTCCCTCAAGGAAGCGTTCTAGGCCCTTTTCTTTTTCTAATATACACTGCTGACTTACCTCTATCTCAAAATACAATAGTTTCAACATTCGCTGACGATACTGCCATACTTTCTTCCCACTCCGATCCGGTACAAGCCAGTCAGAACATTCAAATCTATTTAAATCTTCTTGAAACCTGGTTCCGAAAATGGAAAATAAAAATTAATGAACAAAAATCAGTGCACATTACTTTTACATTACGAAAATCTGCAAGTCCACCAGTTCTACTGAACGGTGTAACGATTCCTCCAGCTGACGTAGTACGATACTTAGGACTGTACATTGACAAGAGACTCACCTGGAACCCACATACTCGACTGAAACGACAAGACGTGAACAGACGCTACAAGCTACTTACTAGACTACTTGACCGCAGATCCAAACTCGACTTGAACCACAAACTGACAATTTACAAAACACTGTTAAGACCCATATGGACATACGGAGCTGAAGTGTGGGGCTCAACCAAACCTTCTAACTCCAAACGCCTGCAGACACTACAGTCTAAAATCCTTCGGAAAATCCTGAATGCTCCTTACTACATTTCTAACCTTACAATACATACTGACCTTCACATCCCTTTCGTCACTGACCTAATAAAGTCTCGCTACCGTAAATTTCACAGCCTCCTAGCTCTCCATCCTAATCCTCTTGTCCAACAACTTTCCTCTCTAAACCTTCCAGACAATCCTCCTCGTCGACTGAAGCGAAAATGGCCTAGAGATCTGTTATGATTAAATCATTGTGAAGGAGTTTCGCCAGTGGGTGATTGCTCCAACCATGACTTTTCAAGAGAACTGAACCAATAAGATCAGATTTACTTGGTGCAACAATTGTTGCAGTTGTAAATATAAAAATAAAGTGAAAAAAAAAAAAGAAAAAAAAAAAGTATTTCTTTAAAATAAGGGTTTTTCAAATTTTTGGATTATATTTGGTACCCCAAAGATATAGCAGTTGACAGGTAATATCGGTGCATCGGTTGACTTATCTATTAGTTCGAGTGCTTTGAGTACCATCAATTTCGTTTCCTTTAAATGTGCAAAATTGGTGCCGTTAATTTATTTTGGTAAAATAAGTATTAATTAATTATTTTAATGAAAAGTTGAATTCTCGTGTATAACAAGATTTAAAATTCGAAGAATTCTTACTTTTTAAACATGGCCAAATATTTCCAGAAGGTCTGGAGTGACGGTCTTCTTTGTGACGGAGGATCTCTAAGAGATGTCTCTTGTGAAGGGGAACATAGTTTTCCAGGATGAGATCTGTATTCTCTGTTGTGGACTTGCAGTGAGATTTTAAAAATAAGTAAAAAGAGAGTGCGCATCTCTGTTCTATTCTATGTCCGTCTGTATTGACGGCGCTAAACGCATGTGTTTCCTCTTCGGTGTGCGTTACAGTGTTCTGCTCTGGGTTTGAGGAGCTGTCAATAACAAAGCGCTTCTGTCCTCACTGATGAATACTTTTTTTTTTTTTTTTTTAATGATTTAAGGCGCGTCACCATCTAAGGTTATTAGCGCCCGGAGCTTTTTTCAGTGCACTGTCGGCCTCGGGGCAGTTTTCTCTCTTTACAGACAACACTGTCCATTACCGGACAGTGAGCTGTAAGAAGCTCCTAGGAAGAGAAAATCTAAGGGTCAGCAGCTGGATTCGAACCCTGGACCTCTGCGTGAGAGTCCAGAATGCTAACCTCATAGCTAATCCCTTCCCTATGAATATTTATAATAAATAGTTGAAATCTGTGCGCTTATGCAATAGTCTAATAACTTCTGGATTCGAACCCAGCTGTTAGCCCTTAGATTATCCCTTCCTAGGGGCTTCTTACATCCGTGCTGACCGGCAATGAACAGTGATATTCAGAGCCTGGTGGTGCTGTTAAAAAAGTTGACTTCAGATGTTGACACGCCTATAAAAAAAAAATTAAAAATAAATAAACCCTTTGATTTGATTGTCGAAGATATACTATAGCGTCTTGTAATTCGTGTATTGTGGTTTAAATATCGTATAATTTTATATATATTACGTCACGCAATTATGACATATGTTGCTTTTTATTATAATGTAATGATTTTTCATTTCTACACCAATTGGATAACGAGGAACCGTCATAGCGGGGAAAAAAAATATAGTGCATATAATACAACTGCTGCTTTTGGTAGATATGGTGATGTGGCAGTAAGGTATTTGTTTGACAACGGAAGCTGGGACATTTTATGTAGGTTGCAAACTGGGTTTACTACATGGTAGACATGTATGGGAGACGGGCGCTGGATGTTTGGGTACCCATCTTATTTGTTAGTATTACACTTGGCAGATATAATACACGTTCTCAACTACATCTCAATACTACATACCTCCTGGCATTTCTATTCTGATGCCAAAATAACTTTGCTCTGTGCAAACATCGACTATGTTAACATTGAAATATTTGCTGCTTTGTTAATTGGGGGGCTTCGCCTTGATGTTAAGAACTATTGAGGATCTGTGAGAGAAGAATGAGATTAGACCCAATAAAACTTACAACGAATTTAAAGAATGTATTATAATATGCGGGTTCGGGAAAGTACGAGATACGAGGGTGGAAATTGAAGTTAGTGCAGGTCTTGGTGAGGGTTCCACAAGAACATTGCTCATTTCCATTCGGTAATATTTTGTCATGCCCACTCAACTTCTGATTTCTTCATGTACCGTTGTTAGCATTCGTAAAAGTTAAAATATCCGTTTTCTTTGGTGGGCTTCACTGCCATACTTACTGCCATATTAAGGCTACTAAGAAGTGGAGGACAAGCTCGAAAAAGCGAAGTGTTCTCTCTCTCTCAGCGCAGAGGAACTGCACACTTCATCTTCAGACCCTGGTCATTTCATGGCGAGAGACGATCAATTTCTTCCCCTAGCTTGAAGGAAGGGATGCAAAATGAACCAATTGCAATTTGGACGGTGAGAAGTTAGAGAACTTAAGGCCTTTAGAAAACTTTCCTTAGCTGTTCTTTGCACCTGGGTACAGGAAAAAGCTTGACTGAAATTAACCCTTCATCGGGCGCAATACGTTTGCGCAACTAATCTGTGAGATTAATGACCAAATAGCTGTTAATTTCATCAAAAATGTTTTGGAAACGTATGAAAAATTTCAGTTTAGTTTTTCTTAAAAAAAAAAAACTCGTGAAGTGGAACAGAACATTAATGTGAATAAAAAATCAGTCATCTCTAATTTTGAGGTGCACATTTTTTGAATGAATGTGTGAGATGGTTTATTAGCATTATCCGAGAAATGTTTTACGCATTGATGCCCGCTATGATCAGAAGAGCGAAAGAATGACCATGAACCATCTCCGAACGTTTCTGTCGACGTTGTCACCAACTATACCAGGCAAACGCCATAAAATATTATGGCTCCCTCGACTTAAGCTAGAAGTAGGTTTTTTATCCGACAATTTGGTTACTTTATCTGCACATACGCACTCAAAATCATCCGCATCTTGATCTTCTAAAAATTAAAAAAAGCTTGTTTAGTGTCCGAATCCCCTTCTCTTTCTTCTATTCAATATTATTCAACAAAAGACACTCGTTGCAAAAAATAGTCAATAAGTAGAAAACTGTCTTTTAAATGATAATATGCACTTTGCAACAGTTTTTGATAAGAAAACGTGAAAAATGTTAATACCCAAAGAATAAGACCATCGGGCGCAACTAATCTGACAGATTACGCGGACGCTAAGTAACATCACATAACTCCGACAAGCCGTTTGGTTGGAAGAAGGTAAAAGAGGAAGCTACTGAGGGCCACGGCTCATTCTAAGAAATACCTGAGTTGCTATCAACAAGAAAATGTCCTCTTCATCTTATAGATTAAATGCGCCCGATGGAGGGTTAAAAATAAGTCATTTTGATCCCTGTCGGTGCTTAAAGGAGGAAAATGCCTTGAGGCCTACCCGAGAGACAATGATGTTAGATTTTAACGCACGTCTCAATAAAATAAATAAATAAAATTACAGAAAATGAAAAATATTTTTCAAAGTTACCTTTAGCTGGACAAAGGAATAAAAACACTTTCATACTTTAGCCGAAGTTTTGGCAAATTTTTTTATCCTTTTCCAGTTGAGGAATTTTCCTTTGAACAGGGACTATATTGATGTAAGCAGCAGTAAATACCTGGAGATAAAATTGTCCTATTTTAACATAAATTCTGTGACCTTTTCTGAAGGTAAACAAATCTTTCCCATTTTAATACGCCAGAAAACATTCTTTATATCGTTTATAAATTTACAGAACCCTTCCCTCTAAATATCAGCTGTGTTCCAACCTGGCGATGGGATTTAGAAACGTCATAACGCTCTTGGAAGTATTTTTATTTTGTCATAATAATATTATCAATGTCTAAGGCTCTCAACGTCTCTTTTTGGTCCCAATGAGACGTATCCAAAGATGGTGATTTCATTGTCCTGAGCTCAATTTCGAAGCTAACTGCTAGACAAGAGGAAACTTCATAGTAGCTAAGATATTTATATTTTCTGCCTCAAAGGCTGCTGAGGTTTCTACTTTATAAACATCTACAGGAGACTAATTTGAAGCATCATAGTCCACGATATTTGGAACGATCTTCATACACAGCTTGTAATTATTGAATTAGCCCAAATAATAGAGTTACAACAGCTCTCAGTTCTTTCTGCAGTGGAACAGCAGCAGTCCAAAGTCTGGACAAGGAGAAGTGGTACCATTAACCTTAGTGGTACCATTAGGGCCCTAAGCTGATGCTTGGATACAGTCAAGAATCGCGAGTTCAGCGTTACACCGAGAAACAGTTCTCGAGTAACCATCACTATCTGTGCGATCCACTCTATTGCTTTCGTCTTGGTCTAACATTCATTATTAAATTTTCATTTTGTTAGCTTGTTTTGAGAATATAGTTATTGCTGTTATTAATTTTGTTTTTTATAACTCCTTAAAAAAACTTACAATTCAAAAAGTTAAGTATAAAGGTTGATTAAGGTGCACAATTAGCAAGTACCTAACATTTCATTCAAACTTCAGCTTGTAATTTCAACCATTTAGAAACGTACGCAAAAGCTTATGTGTTTAATTTAAATTTTATAACAATAATGTCATTTAAGTAACTTTATTAAATTCTCATTAATATTGTTTAGAATTTAGTATTAGATGTCACATATCCTTAAACTGGCCATTTTAAGCCATTTTCATATACAAAACATTTGTTCACTAAGCACCCATTTAATTTAAATTAATTGTAATAGGAGGTATAAAACTATTACTCATTAAATCTTTAAACACCGTTAAATAACAGCTCTATTCAAATAAACATACAAAATTCCTTATATAACTGCCCTACCTATCAGTTTTAATACAAATTCTAAGCAATATAAATAATCATTTCAGGAGGAAGAAAGAATTTTGCCAATTTCAGTCATTGTATATTTATTATTGTATATTGTATTATTTATTCAGTATATATAACCTGATTTATTAACACATTAACATTACTAACAACTAACGCTATTCATTACAGTTACCATTTACAACAGTCACAACAGTTTACTGTTACTTACTCACTACGTAACGCTACAAAACTGTTCCACGACTGACCACTGGTCCGCACTGCCCCGAATTGCGCTAGACTCAACCGCACTAACAAAGCACTACTCACTAACTGACTGACCGCCTAACTGGCTAACTCTGAAGCACTCCGCAACACTGACTCTCTCAAAAACTGTCACTTCAAAGTGTCTCTCCAAACTAACATTCCAAGACTGACCTTCCAAGACTAACTCAAAAACTAACTTCTCCAGCTGTGTCTGCCTCCCTTTAACTGCGACTGCCCCACTTCGTCTGTCTCACTCCCACCTGCCGCTCACTGGCTGAGGAAAACACATACTGCCACCACCCCAACTGGAGCCGCTCTCCTCCAACACTCTGTCTCACTCCAACTCCGTCTGTCTCATTCCCACCTGTCAATCACTGGCTGGGGAAAACACATACTGCCACCACCTCAACTGGGGCCGCTTCCTTAGCTGGCTTCTACACAGCGGTGGACACAGCGGTTACAGGCTACGGTCACTAAACTTCTAGAACAATCTAGACCCTTTCTTCTTCGGCTCAGGTAGAGACCGGCCTTTTGTTCACTAAGTGGCGGCATGTTACCGACTTTGGTCGCTCAACCCCTAGAACAATCTAGGCCTTTCTTCTCTCCTCAGACCAACTTCGTTATAATATTTTGCTTTTTTGTTGCTCCTTGAAAAGTGGACTACGGGAAGTTTGGGACCAGTATGTTGATGATTAAGCTCCCCAAAGATATTTGAGAAAGTCCTCAAAAGCTGAGCCAGCTTTTTAAAGCCATGAAGCTTCTTCGTGACTTACTTCATACAAAACTTAAAGATTTCCTCAACGTAGTAGACCATCTATTAATTTCTGTTTTCCGTCCAGATTAGGGAGACTGCTTTCCAAGTTTATTTCTTTTGGCTTCAGGCGAGTATATCTTTGCATTATGAATCTGCAAACTCCTTTCATTTTTAAATCCACTTTCAGCCGTCGTTACAGGATAGGGTATTATGTGAGACAGAGAGATAGTAGAGTTAATTCTGAAATTCTCTTTAAGCATTTCCTTCGCATAAGGGTAATTAAATACTTTTTGTAAAATCCGAGTTCCATGAACTAAATATAAAGTGGCTGTGGTGTCAGCTTCTTGTTTTTCGCTGTATATTTCACAACATAACTTCCTCTGCTTATTTTAATTCACCAGAAATTTAATTACAGGAGGAAATGTTCGAATGAGCGTTTTATGTAAGCTAAACTTCAAAAGAAGTGGTCACCAAGGCTATTAAAGCTAAATGAAATTTTTCAACAAGAAGCACTTCAAAGTTTCTCAGAGAAAGGAAAAAATTAATTTAGTTGACGTGTTTACACGACCGTTATTTTCATATCCCTCACTTTTCCTTTACTTTTCCTTAAAAAAAAGAAAAGAAAAAAAATACTTTAAATATAAAAAAAGTTTGGTTAAGTTATACAATTGAGAGATATCATTTTGATTTAATCAAGCACTGAACATATAACTTGATAACTGCAGGTCTATTTTAAATTCAAATTAAACTATATTAAAATGATACAGATATGATAAAATGATATGATATTATTAAACTATATTAAAATCTGATACATCATATTGTAACTAAAATTTCACTTCCCATTCTTGGCATAGACCTTGGAACAAAAAATACTTATTAATCTAAAGAGGTCTGACTGTTCACCGTCTCCACAAAGATTCGTTATGATGTAAAAAAAAAAAATCCCGTTTTATAACGCAGAAGAAAGTGTTTAGGGAATATTACTGTTAGTTCAAAAGACTCGAGTTGCCGAATATGCAGCATTCTTGGCAATCCGTAGTCTGTTTTAGAACTATATAACAAAATTAAATTTAACTGAAAACTCACGATGGAGAGGGAGAAGTGGTAGAGGTACCATGCACCTTTCTTTAAGGACCCTAATCAGAGACTTGGATACTAGCATAGCGCAGTTAAGAACCGCGAGTTCAGCGTTACACCGAGTAACAACTCCCTACTACGTATGTAGTAACTGTTTAAAATCTCAAATCATTGTTACATAAAACATTCAAAATAATACCAACTACTAAGAATAAAATTAATAATGGGATTTACATAAAAATAAACTCATAGAGTTGAGCTATCAAAAATGAACTGATTAAAACTGTCAGGTCACTAAAACTGTTCATTCCCGTGGTGAACCAGGTTCAGTTTTGTCGGCTACTATTTCCACACTTAGAATTTTTGCAGCAAACTCAAGTAAAAGAAACGATCGGCATAACGCCGTCTTTGATCTTATTGCCATCGCATAAAATATCGGTTCACAACATGAACTGAGTTTTCTTACTAAAAATTGTTTCTTTAGGATTTGTCTTTATGGCACAAACTGCCTTCGAAACCCTAGTTCAGGTGGAATACGTTGTCCTCAGCCATAAGGCAAATGAAAATCTTCAGATAGAATGTCTTAAATGTTAATTTACAGTAACTTTAATCCAGTGATTGCTCGATAACTGTAACAAATCAGCTTATGTCCTTTTTCATAATTAGCAATACCGCTTCTCGCCATTACAGAGTGCTATCTCGCATCCAAATATCCCTATACTGGCTTATACACGTATTGCATTTCTGCCATCTAAGTCAAAAGTTTGGTTATAGTGAATTTCAGCTATAACCTGAGCAATCTTTTCTTTTCCTGGCGTTACTTCCTAGTCACCCTAATCGCCTTGTCTGACTTCCTCATTGTCTAAATACTAAAGAATGTACGCATCTCTGCTCATATTACTTTCTCTCAGCTCTTGGAGATCAGCAGCTCTTGGAAGTATTTACAAATATTTTCTAAATAATAATATAATAATGTCTATCGAATTGCTCAAGACCGTTTTGTTAACACCTCTGCGTAATTCTATCCTTAGTTTGTTAAAATACAGTTTACAGTTTTGTACAAGTTTAATTGTAACTTCAACTTTGTCGCTGACCAGTCTCTTTTGATCACACATTGTGCTAGATTTCGGCATGAAATGTTAATAATAATAATAAAATAACTTTGATACGATACAAGCATTGACTCCAACCTTTGTAATACATATTTTAGTTCAGTTCTTTAGTATTATACTCTCTGTACATAACTTACAGTTGTGGGAGTGAACCAGGAGTGGTCTCCTTAATAGTAATGGAATAATAAACGCTGATGACGTCAACAATCAATGCTCCAGATAAAAAACTAAAGAATTACGAAATCATATTCTCTTTTTAACTTCACTCATTCCCTTCACATATACTCTATCAAGTCCATCGATACTCTGAATAGAGAAACGAAACTTCCTTGGGAATTATTCTTAGATATTCGTCCAGTTGGTTCTCTCAGAGTTTTCCAAAATTTTCCATCCACTTAAAGTGGAAAAAAGTCTTAAGACACCAACTAGGAAAGGAATTAGCTAAGTGGCTAGCGTGTTGGATTCCCATGTGATGATTCTGGATTTCGAATTCACCTTAGAATTTTTCTATCAATGATTTATTTACAGCTCACTGTCCGGTGATGGCGAGTGTTGTCTGTAACGAGAGAACACGTTCCGGAGTACCCTTAATAAAGATATGGGCGCCAATAACCTCAGAGTTTGATGAGCCTTAATTAAATTTTTAAAAAACACTAGCTGTGTTTTCTGCCCAAATTCTAAAATCAAAATATGAGTCCTTATATATTTTCTATCTAGTTATAAAGGAGAGTGAAAGATAACGCAAGTGGAGTTATTTTAAATGTAATTTCTAAAAAAAACTTAATAGGATAATAAGAGGCGTAACCTGGTGCTTTATTGTATCAGAGTTTAGCTCCATTTGTAGGTAACAAGATAGAAATCCCATATCTCTGTTTATGAGAAAATTAAATTTCTACTTGACTGAATCTCTTAGAGGATGATCGGCTAAGTGGCGCCATGGAAACTCCTAAATAGTTTATTTAGCTAACTGCTCCGGACCATCCACTTTTCCTATTCACTAATATTTGTTTCATACTGTTTAACATTTCATTTATACTAGTCTTAATTAGAGAATTGCCTTTTCTCATTTAAAATAATAAAGCAATCACAATGAGAACCAATGCATCTTTATTGTGAGAACCTTCTTACAAATTACTCTCTTGACTTCCCAACCTGATTTTAGTGGATTTATAGCCGAATTTCTAGTTATTCAATCTTTAATCAGGAAATTTGTTATTTAGCAAAAACTAAATTTTTGATAACCAGATTAGGAAGGTTTTGATAATGTTTTAATATGGGGAGTCAGCCATTATTAGATAGATAATTACTAAAGTTGGAGTTCGTGTAATGTTTATGGATCGTGAATTTGCGATTGGAGGATTCGCAGCACTAATCGCGCGAACTTTTTAATGTGCTAGTAAAAATGTCAATAGTACAGGAAATGTTAACGCCTTTGTACACGATACCTAATTAAGCTTCTTCATAGATTGAACAATAGTAATTTCTAGGCAGCAAGCAATAGTCATATTTTGTTGTTTTAAAGCTTAGTTAAACCAAGATACTACAACTAACCTTACTTTTTTTTTATTGGAATATACCACTGCAACGGTTGTTGCAACAAGCAAATATGGTAAAAAAAATAAAAATAAAAGGAAATCATGAGTGGAGGAGGCACCCAGTGGTGTCACTCCTCTCTCACGATAAGAGAAGATCACGAGGCCATCTTCTCTTCAATCTCCTTAGAGGATTACCTGGTAATGTGGAGGAAGATACATGTATTATGAGAGGGTTAGGATGAGCTGCTGTCGAGGAATGAAATTTGAAGAAACGAGTGTTAGCAAGATCTTTAATGAATGGGATTTTGAGGTCATTATGGATAGTGAGGTTAGATACATAGTACGGAGCATTAAGAAGTTTTCGAAGTATTTTTGACTGTAATGTCTGGAGGCGTCGAGAGTTAGAACACTTAGTCGATCTCCATACTTCGATGCCATATGACCAAATAGGTCTCAGTAACAGTAGATATAAGAGTCTTTTGTTATGTTGGTTAAGTTTCGAACGTTTGTCAAGTAGTCTGGCGAGAAGTTTGTAGCGTTGGCTAGTTTCTTGTCTTTTCAGTCTAGTATGGGGATTCCACGTCAACCGTTTGTCTAGGTGCAGTCGAAGGTTGTGTACTTTGTCCACAGTTGGTTCATGGTGTTGGGAGGTAGGAGTTTCCTTCTGAGAGTAAATACTATAAATTTTGATTTCGTAGCGTTAGTTTTGATTCTCCATTTGAAAAGCCAGTCCTGAGGAGGTTGATGTGTGTTTGTAGAGCTCGTGTGGCGATAGGAGGATCGGAATGAGGAGATACTGCTGAGCAGTATCGTCAGCAAGGTGGAAAGGATGGTATTTGGATGTTGAGGTATATCTGCTGTAACCTTACTTTCACACCGATATTCAAATTATTGAAACAGACAGTGTATTCGAGAGTGTTTGTTTCCTTGTTAAATAGTCTTATTTTTTATGAACAATTTCACCGATATCTTAGTATAAAATCTCACATTCGTGTTTTGTACACAAAAAATATAAACTCTCGCCGTAAGAGGTAATGTAAGCGAGACATTTCCACAAGTACAACACCTTCGAATAGATAAATGATAACCAACACCTCAAACTTATACCCAATATACATTACAGACTCCGAAAATAGCATTTGTGTATAAATTAAGGCTGGTACAGATTGACTATTTTAAAAGAAGGTTATCTCGACAATGTATGCAGTTTGATGACAGAACCAAATTGAACGCAAGCGTAACCTCCTCATGGGACATGTAATTTGCAAGCAATATTTCATTCTCAGTGACAACCACCAGTTAGTTCTTCGCCCTCTGAACGATTCTACAAATGTACAGAAGGGTGGTTAAAATCAATATTATAGATTATTATTTGTGATCTTGTAACGATAATACGTATGTAGATAGTGTAAATTTTTAATGAACATTTTACGGTCAGTGTAATGTAGTAACTAGAAGGGTTATTTATTATATGTTACTTAAAATAAAATGCCACAAGTGAATATTAGTGCACCCTCAGTACTGACGGGTAAACATCAGTCAAAAGCTACGTCAGGAAGAGCGATTTCCTAAACTCATATTTCGGTTTTAGCAGTTTTCCTCGAACATAGCCTTTTCAAGGGGAATTTTGAAGAGGATACTTACTCTAAACTACCATTTCAGCTTTCATTTCTTCTTTGTAACAGCTTTATCTAAACTCCCACATATATCTCTGCCGGAAATGGTAGCGACGCTTTCTGCGACCTTCAATGAATCAATGAAAACTGGCTTCTCTGCTATAAGACTATCCGATTATGAAGAGTGAGCTAACTGCTCAATTCCAGCAACTTCCTTCGGCCTTTATTCCGTTATGTTTTAGTTTTAATCACCTCATTTACAAATTATTTGGAATAATTAGCTTCGGGCGCTTGTGACCTCAGGATGTTGACGCTTCTTAAAAATGAATGATAACTAATGTTCTTACATAAATGCAACGCACTTCTGAATCCGTAGCAGCGTTTGAAATAGTGGAGTGCTATAGTATGTTACAAAAAGAAAAGAAAATAAAATAAAAAAATAATAGTAATAATAATAATATAATAACAAAAAAAAATAATGGTGAAGTAAGTAGCACGGTGAGTGGAGGCTCTTCTGAAAAGAATTACTTTTACTACCACAGAGGAGTGGACAATAAATAAACTAAGTTTGGAGGTGGCTAATAGCCACTTTATCGGTGCTGCCTCATTCCAAGGAAAAATTAATATAGATGGGACAAGTGTGGCAGATGTGTGGCCACCTGTAGAGTTATGGGCAGAGAGATAACCGAACTAGCTGTACATCCGTTGACACTTCTTTCTATTGTTAGTGGACATTCCCCACTTGGCGAACATCCTCACCATATAAAGCTTGTTACCAGAAGCCTTTTCAAGATTATCCGCCGGATAATCGCTATTAATTATTATTATCACAATTATTTTATTTAATTTTAATGTTTTTATGTTTTGAAAACTTTTTAAAATTAAAAATATATAGATATATATTTTTTTTTTTTTTTTAATTTTATTTGCCATTTACTATCTACAAAACAAACAATGCAATCAGCAAATCCGATGAATGATGCTATGGACGTGATTGGCTGGAGGAGAGAAGCTGCCCACTGGCAACACTCCCGCTTGAGTTGGTTATCAATCCATGAGATGGTCGCGGGGCCAGCAACGCCTCAGCCGCCGTGGGGGGTTGTCCGGAATAGCTATGGAGGCGAGATTTTGGATTAGAGGATTAGAGCATAGAGAAAGAGAGTTATGGAATTTTCGGTATATATTTTTAAATATTTTATTTACAACTGCAACAGTTGTTGCAACAAGCAAATATGGTACCTGATAAAAAAAAAATAAAAGAAAATCATGAGTGGAGAAGGCACTTAGTGGTGTCACTCCAGTAACGGGCTTTGCTCTCACATAAGAGAAGATCACGAGGCCATCTTCTCTTCAATCTCCTTAGAGGATTACCTGGTAATGTGGAGGAAGATACATGTATTATGAGAGGGTTAGGATGAGCTGCTGTCGAGGAATGAAATTTGAAGAAACGAGTGTTAGCAAGATCTTTAATGAATGGGATTTTGAGGTCATTATGGATAGTGAGGTTAGATACATAGTACGGAGCATTAAGAAGTTTTCGAAGTATTTTTGACTGTAATGTCTGGAGGCGTCGAGAGTTAGAACACTTAGTCGATCTCCATACTTCGATGCCATATGACCAAATAGGTCTCAGTAACAGTAGATATAAGAGTCTTTTGTTATGTAGGTTAAGTTTCGAACGTTTGTCGAGAAGTTTGTAGCGTTTGAAGCTTTTTATTTCAAATTATTGGACAGTATATACATATTAACTGTTTTTTTGTAAAGCATTTCATACTTCACAATATCTTTTATGCTTGACTGAAATTTTAAATTAAGTTGAATTCTGGTTTTCTAAATACCCTCCATCTAATTATAAATAGTCATCTGCCTGAATTTTTATGTTATTCTCCCAACAATCTGTGCCTAGGAGAAAAAATAAAAACAAACTTATAGCCGAATTAGGCTCAACGGAGCGTTGAAAACAAAGCTACGGATGTCCTTTTGGCTTTGGACTCCTACAACCCTTAATATCAAGGACACTATGAAGGGACCATTTCCGAACAAGATGCAGTACATACACGTGCCATATTTGAAAATACAATAGAGGCTTAAGAGCCCATTTCTGCCATCCATACTTGGAGTGGGTGGCGATTATGAAATGGTGTTTGGAGAAACTCCAAGTAATAAGGACCGTCAAAAGATATTGGCAAAGTCTACTGTAACTGCGATGATCTTCAGACTGGAATTGGGACCTGGCTGAATTTGAACAGAGTTATGGCAATATTTCCAGTTTGTTGGAACCATTGATTGTTACAGCAGTCGGAGTATAGGAGCGTAACCATAGAGAGGGAGAAAATTTTGGTATATTATAGCAAGGCTTCGTTAGCTGAGTTAAGCTCCAAATTAATGGTTGACTGTAAGGGAGGTGTAACGGCTTGGTTCATGCAATTTGAAGCTCTCCTACATCTGCGATGGAATGCTTTGAGCTATCTAAGCCGGTAAATTATTTCCTTTCGTTAATATTTCGACGATAAAAAATTAATAATGAAAAATTAAAGATAAATGGTTTATTTTAGTAGGAAATTTCGTAAAAAGTTAGACGAAGAGACAAGAACCTTTAATTTATAAAACTGTATTGTGCTATATAATTTATTAATTTTGTCCCAATCTGCCATCTCATTCTTGATAAATGCAGCAGGAATTACTTGAAATAAGTTTTAGAGAAAAATTGAAAAAAAGTAAAAAATCTAGGTAACATTTGAATCAGGTATTACAGGAAGTTGGAGTTAGAAATGTCGCCAAGTCAAATATCGCAATCTCTACAATAAACCGGAATTTGAAATATGTGGTGAGTTTCTCAGCCTCAGCTTAGAGCCTGGAATGTCGTAATGCACAATACAACAACAACAACAACAAAAAGTTATAATTTCTATCCTTTTTTTTGATATGAAATAGTTCGGAACAGATGGTAGTGAATTCCAGTATTCTATTGTTAAATTCAAGCATAAAGAGAGGCTATAGATAAACGATTATTTCCTGTAAAGTAGTGTTTGTATGTGTTTTGTGCCAGACTAGTGAATTGGCTTTTCTTTATTGAATGAAAATTGAATTGGTAGGAAATTGGTTTTCAAAAGACTTGACAGATAGGTAATACAGCCAATTTGAAATTATTAAAACGTATTGAATTGATATTGAACAAACTATAAACGTACAGTAACTAACCTTTATTTTCTGAAATATCAAAAAAAATAAATAAAAATATGTTCTCAAAGTGGAAACTTTACTGAGTTCGCGAGATAATTCTTTAAAAAACATTTTTATTAACTTGGTACAGGTATTTCTTCTGTTTTAAAACTTCAACCATCCTCAAAGATATTGGAAAATTAAAAGTAAAAGATAAAAGATGTCTCCTCAAATTTTCACGTTCAAGATCAAATCATTTTGAACTGTTTTTGTCGAATCCCGTAAAAATTTCTTCAAATAATTACTGTTGAAATTTAAAACTGTGAGATAGCAAAGCCTATCAGCAAGTAAAAATGTCCATAAAAGAGGCGTCGTAGGAGTCAATAGCCATTGATGACTATTGCAAAGTCATATTCCCTAACTGATTTCCATTTCTAAAGAAATGGCGTGTCCAACACCGCCTCAAGTGGAGTTGTCAGGAAAAAGAAGAGATTCGAGCTGAAGATATTGCGCAGAGTTTAGATCTAGAGTAAAAACCGGAAATATTTATTCTGAGGTCAGAACAGATGGTTTTTACAAAATGGTGGACCTAAATATTGCAGGATGTTCCTTTTTTTTTGATACTCTGTCTAGGTACTAGGGGAAAACCACAATCCTTTGGTCAAAAATCGGTCAACCGTACGTACCACTTTACTAAACTAATTTTTTAGTTTTTTAATATCATAAAAACGGTTTTCTTGTATTGTAAGAGCGTTTATGCATTGAAGGGTTGTGGCAAATTTGTGTATTGTTCTAAGGAAATACAGAAATGAAGAGCTGAAGATTTTATTTCAATTATTTATAGGGTGAAGTAGGGTATAGATGGCCACCATTTTATTTGGAGGGTACCTGCAAATGTTTGGTAAGGGCTAGGTTTACTTTATTATTATTTTTGGAAACCTCATACGCTCACAAACATTAGATAAGGAAAAAATTTCAGAAAAAATGCTAAGAGAAACATTTTTTTATTCTTATAAAAAAAAAATAGCATTTGGCCATCTATCCCCACTAGGTTGGGTGAGTTGGCCAATGTAACTTGGGAGAGATGGCCACATATTGTAAATGAAATTGCACTAGTAAAACGTAAAAATAACAGAAAAAAATGAATAGTTACTTAATATTTACTTATTCTTCTTCTTTTTAAATGCGCTTTTACTACAATTTCGGCAAGCGTATGCAAAAGAAGAGCAATTTTCGTGGAACCACTTCCGGCATATTATGCATTCCAACCAATCTTTTTTTTATGGTCTTGTTGTAGCTTACACTTCTACACTAAAACCCACCTGGACGTAAAGATTGAACTGTGGGGTTCAACGAAACGCTCCAGTCTTCAACGAATTCAATCTCTTCAATCAAAAATTCTCCGCACTATCGTTAACGCTCCATTTTACGTTTCAAATCTAACCATCCACGCAGACTTAGAAATTCCGTTTGTATGACAGGTTACTCGAACTCGCTATAAAAGCTTTCATCAGAACTTACAGTCTCTATCCAAATCCCCTCATTCGTCATTTATCTTCTCACTACATTCCAGATCATCCTCCTAGACGATTAAACTACCAATAGCCTCGAGATTTTCTCTCTTCTGAAGAGTATAGTTAATCCTGGAGATGACTTAGAGAGTGTTACCGCTCCCCTCAGTCAGTGAGGGTGTAGTAGTGTTAGTGATTGTCGTTGTTAATGATAGTTTATTTAGCGCACGTCTATCCTTTAAAATCAAATTAAAAATAATAATATAGCGAGCAAACTTAGAAAAGCTGACCGAAATAAGTAATAAACGTAACCTTTTCGAAAACGAACTTGAAGTTTGAGGTCAGTCAGTAAAATAGTCGCTAGGGTGAAAAGCTATTTATGTAGACAGGGTTCAGGTCCTGATACAGTAGATGTCGAGGTTAAAGGGTGAGTAGTTAATTTGTGAAGCGAGATTATCCTCCATATTAGAGTTTGGGAATATTGATAATGCAAACTCCATGGCGCAAGACTCGGCCATTTCCAAACCACCCATGGCCCAAATCTACCAATCAATGCTACCAATAAATATAAATAATTTTGCTTTTCCCGCAGAAAGATCGATAAAAACTAAATATTATGTTTCGATAGGAAATTTATTTGAAAACTATGATTATTTGGTTAAAATTAAACTTTAGAAAACAAATGAAATAGATTTTATTGAATTGGATAGTCATAATATAGGAGGCAGTGATGACCCTTAACCTTTCGACCAACATGGGTGTTTCCTCAATACTTAACTTCCTTCTCAACTAATTTCTGCTTTGTTATTAAAGTTTATTTCATGACCAGCTTACTTGTATCCCAAGACATGAAGTTGACAATAATGAGGATGTGAGCAAAATAAAATAAAATATTTCTTTTGAACTAAGAAATACTTGTCTGGAAGCTGTGCCCTCATATCTCTTTGGCTGGAGGTATAGAAGCATAGTCTTTACGCTAAATTATCAAAACCTATGTTTCATATTCACTTCAATTTCTGTTTATCAAATTTAAATGCTATTATATTTAGGCATACATTGAATCCAAGCCTGGAAGCAATGCCATGCAAATCTTATAGACGTATATTCCCAGAACTGGTCGCATCGCTGGATTGAACAGTTTCAATTAAAATTCATGATGAAAGGATAGAATTCTTGAATATACCAGACTAATTTGCACTTACATATGTACAGCAAATCTAACAAAGAAAGGTATTGAAGTTAGATTAGATTAGATTGTACAAGACGGGCGGTTCCACCAAAAAAGGGGAAGGAACGCAGGCAATCCTGATGCCCATTGTTCCCCGCCCACCCCTCATCTCATGAGAGATACCGGGGTTTAAAAACAAATCTGGCTAAAAATTACCAGATGCTAATATAATAACCTAACAAAGTAGCAACAGGACACTAGGGAGCTTGACGACTGAATCGCCCAGTGCACTGAATAAACCTAGAAAGTTCATTAAGATTACCAGATGCTACAATCTCCGGTAGGGAGACATTTGACCTTCCGAAGACGAGGAATCTAGTTTTAGAATAAACTGGGCACACCTCAACAAAGTGCCTCACAGTTTCATCGGACTCACCACAGCCAGCACAATTTGGCGACTGGATTAGGCCACATTTAAAAAGATGATATGCTAAATTCGCATGTCCACTCAACACCTGAACCAACTGGCGGATCCGGGACCTGCTAAAACCAACCATATCCGTTCTTGACAGGCCAAGGATTTCCTTAGCCTGGCGGCAGTCAGTTCGGGATCTCCACCGTTTCCGATGTTCTTTCAAAATCCACTGTTCCACCTCTGTTCTACAACGTCGATAGGATACAGGGATAATGGGCTGAGGAGTCATTGTTATCAACGCAGCTCCTTCCTTTGCTGTTTCATCAGCAAGTTCGTTACCCGGAATCCCAGAATGACCAGGAGACCAAGCAACCGAAACAGTATTCAAAGCTCCTAACAAATTGAGAGCAGCATGACAAGAATTGACCGAAATTTGGTTCCTACTAGGAGAGGCCAGAGCTTTAATTGCAGCCTGGCTATCCGTGAAGAACCTAACATCAGTGTCGGCAAATCCCTTCCAGCGGAGTAAAGTAGCCGCCATCTCAATGGCAGCCAACTCCGCCTGAAAAACAGATGCATAATTACCAAGATCAAGGCAGGTGCGTTCCCATTGGAACCCAAACTGGGGTCCCCAGATGCAGAGACCAGCACCTGCCCTATCCATCAATGAACCCTCCGTAAAAACAGAAATGGCGTTTGTTGATAACTCGACAGCCGAAGGATGTCTAGGATACCGTATCTGGAGGATTTGAGTAGCTTTGTTGTTACTGTTAACGTTAATTTATTTTATTCCTGTAAACTCCTAGTACTCGTATTTTCTATGTTAAGACAGTAAGTGGCTGGGTAACTAGGGTAGCGCAAATTGTTAAAGAAGATACTAAAAAATCTTGGTGGCCGAAGGATTAACAAATCTTAACTCAATAGAACATTGCAATAAATTGATGACCAGAGGAGCTGACAAATTAAATGTGAAGGTAAGGGACATCCTCCCAAAATAGATTAGATTAGGGCGGCCTCAAGGCCTACGCCACCGCGACCCCTTTGGATCTATTGTGGCTCCCCAACTTTAGAGCTCGCCCTCCAGACCCGTCCGTTTAATCAGACTCTTAATTCTGGAGAGCGACTCCTGGGTAAAGCTCACAGGCCTTGGTTTAGACAAGCCCCTCACACTGGCACAACACGTGCAGTGACGTTTCCTTTTCTTCCTGACAGAACCTACAAAGGCTATCTATCATCTGCTAGGCCCATGCGATGCATGTGTTTTCTGAGTCTGCAGTGGCCCGTTAATAGGCCTACAATTATCCTTATAGCCCCACGGCCTTGACGGAATAATTCTGCGGTCAGCCTCGGCGAATAGCCTCTGATGAACTCCTTCGCCTGTCTCAGCCCAGTGGTGGCAAGCCACCACTCCTGAGCCTTACTCTGCACCCATACATTGATGGCCGCAGACTTAACTTATTCCTAATCCAAAAACCTATATTCCACTAAATTATTCTTAAGGTGTTTATCTCTCTCTGAGTGTAATTAAAGAACAGAAAAAACTAAAAACTAAACAAATAGAGCTATTATTTAAAAGTTTGGAGGGCCACTAATACTTTAAATCTCGTTGGGGTATTCGGGGATGACTTAGAGTCGGGACAACTCGACTAAAGAAGGGTAAGATTCGAACAATGAACTAGAGGATAAAATAATATTATAGCTGTTGGATTAGTTATGATAATTCCGAAACAGGAAGCATTCGATGACTTTTTGCATTTTACAATTACAATTTAACATATTTTATGGTAATTTTGCTCTTTGCAGCAAACAATTTTCACGATTCTTCTGAGATATTATTAAGTATCCATGAATTATAGTGAAGTTGTTTATTCACTAAAAAAATAGAAATCGGAGTCGTAATAGCTTTAGGAGTTGAATCATTCCCTTATGTTTTCATCTTTAATCATCGTAATGGATGTTAAATATCTCCCATTCACCCTCTCTCCTTTTTTTATCTATCTATCTCTTTTCTATGTCCCGAACAGTCGTATTACAACAACCCGACTGATTAAAATTTACGCTTAGAATATTTACCAAATCGTGATACTTTAGTAAATTACGAGTGAGTTTGCGTCTAGAATTAATACTACAGTTCTGAATCAGCAAAAAAGTTCATTTTTGTAAATATGGATTTCTTTAAGTCCTTTGATCTAGAAAAGTTAGAAAATATTGGTTTAAGGGAAATTATATGCGCTACTAAGATGTAGCAGCCAAGAAACTCCGTTAGTGCTTGCAGAGCCCGTCTTGATCTTAAATTGGTCCGTCTAATCTATAATTGTAATGCTGCAGTTTGATTCTGCTGGTAGAATAAATATGTTACATTAAATTATTCCAGATTTCTGATTTGTTACATTCAACGAATTGATCTTCAGTTTTACAGTTCTACAACGACATAGATGTACGAAACGTGCAGAATTCTTTAACAAGAGCTAGGTTTTTTATTGAAATTTTTATTTCATTATTTTTATAAAAGTTTTTCGATTCATTAACATTTTGAATGAAACACACACACCATTAGACCTCTCTCACTCAGTCAACAAGTGTAAGGGGAGCCAGAAATACAAGTGAAGTCGAAATCTCTACACCAAACTGACTAGTCTATCTCTGTTGATGGATGACAGACCGAAACCGCTCAATGTTGCAATAATCCTGCGGGCTCCAACTCATAAAATTAAGGATAAAAATAGTTGTATATAGCCTGTAGTAAAACATGTATAATGCAGTTCAATGAACTTAAATCATATGGGAATTTTTTGAAATTTACTAAATTTTATAAAGTTTTGTGACTCTGAAAGAGACGTGGATGAAGAGCTATCCATGAATTTGAATGAATTTCGCACTTTGTATTCATATTCTTTAAAACAGTTGTTATAATTTATTTTTCACCATTAAACTATTTAATTCCAACATTATTCTGTAAGATTTTTTCTTTTGTTAGTAAGGCTTTTAAATATTTGAGTTCATTTGCGTCCGAATCGTTTTTAGCACACACACTGCCGGTCTTCAAACCCTGTTCTCTCATTAAATAACACCAAACATCACCGGAGAGTAAGATACCCTATGGAGTGAAAAATTGAGGAGCAGCAGCTGTAAGCTGTATTTGAACACGAGGTTCTCTGCCTGGAAATAATGACTGTGTGTGCAAATCCTGCCCAACTCCTGAAGACTATTGCTGCACCCATGAAAACAGTCTTTCATTGTAGCTACATTTGTGAAAATTACAACTTGCAAGAAAAATTTTAATTTTTGACAAAAGGGGGCAACAAAGAAAGTTAACAAGAACCTCAATCAACAGATTAATTTCTGAAAATCAAAACATGGAATTTGTTTTTATTATTAATATTTACTAATTATGACAGAGAGAACGCCTTGATAACCTTGCTAAACTGCGCTAGAATCTTTTTTAAAAACTTTTGAAAAAGTTTTAAAGTTATTCAGTGATTAAAATTATTCAAATAACTTGAGATGAATGAAATGAGATTTTTGACGTGACCTCGCAGGAAGTAGTCTAATGAAGATAGATTGGACGAGGTGGCAAGTAAGAGGACTTACTTTAAATTATGGACCTGGTCTTTAACTATTCAAACTTTTTTTCTTTTCGGTTGGACCAAAAAGTCTCTTATATCTGAATCAATACTTAGTAGTTTCATTGATCTACAGATTTTGGTAATAAATATGCTACATTGGTGCAAGACTTATTTTATATAATATTATATTCAGACTGAGTTTTCTATTTTAGATTTTTTTTTTCGTAAATTTTTAAAAATAACTTCATTAAAGTTTACTAAGGGTACGTTTACAACGGAGCTGTGAGTATAGATGATAGCAGAGATGATAACTGATAGAGTAAAATATAATCGCTGATTAGTGTGCACAACAGAGCTGTGATACATGCAACATGTCCGAGAAGTGAAGAAGTTTTTATGTTCAGCAGCAACAAAAAGGTATATTTTAAAGAAAAAACGCTTTTTAGAAAATATCATGAACATCCCATAAATAAAAAACGAAGTACTTTGGGTGAATTTCACTATTTATATATGGAACTTAGAAATTATCCGAATCGTTTTTTTGAATATGTGAGGATGGGTCCACCCACATTCGACTATATTTTAGAAAAAATAAGGTCAAAATTAAGAAAACTTTGGAAAAATTGTCATGGAAATCCTATAACCATAGAAGAAAAACTAGTGATTACACTTAGGTTAGTAATGATTTTATTGAAAAAAAAAAAAACAAATAAATACACATGAAAATAAATGTAAGCACGATTTAAAAAACAAAATATTGTTTAAAAGTAAATAATAAAAAATAATGAGTAAAGACAGCACTAAATAATTTTTCGACGTCCATTTTGAAGTTCCGATACTGGAGTTCAGCTAGCAGAAAAATGAAAAATTCAATTCTATCATCTATGCTCGTTTATAGCAGCGAGTATGAGTCACTAGTCGAAGCTTCGTTGTGCACGCTCACATAAGAATGTACTAGGTTATTCTATAAGCGCTGATGCATCACTGCTATCATCTCCGCTATCATCTATGCTCACAGCTCCGTTGTGAACGTACCCTAAGGCAGGTGTGGTAGCTTTAGTAAAAAGTAAATCGAGTTACTGACATAGGTAATCGCTTTACTGCTCTCATGATGGCTCTCCAATTAGTAAATTTGTGACCTCCATTATACCAAGTAAATCAGTAGCTTATCGCATCTGAATCAACATTTTGAATTTTCAGGAATAGTGAAAGATGAAAGCTGGTCAATGAGTGGGTCAGGATATGACGAAACGCGAGAGAAAAACCTCTTGTAACGGGCGGAGATTAGTCTCGGATAAAAGTCTCAAATTGAATGGTTCTGTTAGAGACATAGTTAAGGAGAAATTTTGACTGTACTTGGAATGCTTGGCAGAACTTCACAGTTCTAGTCCGTAAGCCCAAATCGGTTTCAGCAGTACGTTATAATTGGCTGTTTAGCGTCAATTTTGATCGTCTGTCAAGGATTTTTGCCAATGGATAGTAGCGTTTTTTTTTTGAGTTCTTGTCGATTAAGCACTTGTTTGTGGATTCCATGTCAAGCATTTGTCCACATATACATAGTGACATTTACAAGGAAGTACAGAAAGTGAAGGGCAGATGTGGCCTCTAAGAATGTAGGTTATGTTTCATTCTCTTGTACGATTATTTCCATTTTCCACTCTGGTAACCATTCTTCTAGAGCAGTGGTTCCCAACCTTTTTATGGCCACGGACCATTTTAATATTTCTGTTGTTAGCAGGGACCACAAGGTTCAATATCACAGTAAACTACTCTTAAATTTTAAAAAATAAACTTCAATTAACATTGTGATTATGTTTTCAGTTACATTAATTTGCTTTTTTAGTTTGCATTTTCTTAACAAGATGGGTAATCCTGAGATTGATGAGATTCTTTAAAGCGACACGCACATCATCATTTGCTTTTAGTCGACTCCGGACTTGTTTTTAGACGCTCGACGTCCCACTCACCGCTCCGTCATCGCACACGCGACTGCATGTCTTTTTTTTTTCTGCCAGCGCATCGACGTCTATGGTGATTAGCGCCCCATCAAATGAATATATTATTATTTTAAAAATGTTAAGTGTTTTGCGGACCATATTTTAGTTCTTGCGGACCACAGGTAGGGAACCACTGTTCTAGAGAAAAGTTATAAACAGAATGAAGGGAGAACTGAATTGGTGAGTCGTATGCGTACGTAAAGTGGTTGGATTTGATGGAGTGGTTTATTTTTCTTAACTGAAAAATTGTTAGTAAGTGTGTTATTCCCACATATTCGTCGAGAAGTGTCATTTAAAAAGCAAGTAAAATAATTCATTTTTTTTTTTTTAAGGCTTCTAATTACTGATCAAATGTTGAAAAAGAAGGGTAGCTAATATAATTTACCTTAATTTCTCATTTAATCACTTAAAATTAATTCCAAGGCCAAGACCGGGAGGAATTGATCGCAAAACATATCTTAGCTCTGCTAAATGCGCCTGAAATTCAAAAATATACAATCTTCGTTCTTTAATTGATACTACCCACATTAAATGCTACGATGAAAGCTTTGAATTTGAACAGGCAGCCAAATTTCGTGGCTAACATAAAATTGAATTTAGTGTAGTAGTAAAAAGTAGTAATCGCCTATTTTTTCAGGCGGGGCTTAACGTCCAACTACCATTTACTAGCGGTCGCGGACGGAGGCGAATAGCAAACGTACTTTACTATTTCTCATTTAATCATTAAATAAAATCCAAGGCTAAGACCGGGAATCGAACCCAATACCACAATGCATATTAGCTTTGCAGGTCTCGCCTCTTAACCCGCTCGGCTACCGTATTTAGTGTAGTAGTATGTGTTGTCTTATGATAACATATTCAATAAATCATACTAATGAATTTTAATATATTTATATTTTTTTCATGAATGTATTTTGTATTTTATTTGTTTGCAGAGGTAATTAATAAAGTGTGTAATTATAACTAATCTTCAAGCAAACTGTTATTGTTCATCGCATTCAGAATTACACATTGTACGCTATACGGACGCCTACACTATTGAACTTTTGAGACACAATAGAGTTTGCTTAACTCTTTCTCGCTTTAATTTGTACCTACTCTCAGAGCTGCGTAGAAATGAAAGTAATGTGACGTAGAATTTCAACAAATTATTGGAAAGAATAAAGTGAATTGAGTAAACCACAGCAGTGTTGTAACAGAGAATAAAGTTGACTGGATTGGGCCCCACATTACTGGGCATCAAATATATTTCTATATATTACTATTTCTGTATAATACTTTGTCACTGATTTGAATGAAGGCGCCTTGAATTTGAGGACGATCGCACTCCCTCGCAGCTGTTTTGTGCACGACCGATCTCCAAACTTAACTCTGTCGTTACATATAACTTTTTATAAACAGAAAGTGAGCTGAATTAGGTTCAGAGTTGGAAAGTCAAACGGCTGAAACCGAGGACCTTCTGAATCTAGAGGCCTTCCAATAAGCTAAAATCTAGTGAACTTTAGTAAAGAAAATGTATCGTTGGTTCTTGATATTTAATTGATGCTAAAAAGTAAAGGTAGATTATTTATCACAATCTGAATAAATAATTATAATTTTAACTTTATCTTGAGATGCAAAATCGCTTCTTAAGAAAGCCCGTCGATCTTGGTGTACTATCTATATGAAACGATAGCAATTTTGTAAGTAATCCGGATATGCCTGTAGAACTTGCCAAACAATTTGATTTTCTTTCTATATAGTAAAACAATAACGTTAAGAGGAATAATTTGTGGAAAACCCCATTTTATTCTAGTTCATAATTTAATACCAATTTAAATTTTTAACCAAGTTTTTGCTTTCTTGTTATTTTTACAGTTCTGTGGTTTCAGTTTTCTTTTTTTATATGTTCTACAGTATAATGGGGTTCAATCCAATTATGACCTAGTCAATTAAAGTTAGCTATCCTAATTCCCATTTTAAATTATAAGTTACTCCATGCAATTTTGAACTTATTTATTGTTCTATTTATTCTTCCTTAATTATTTGTGTGTTTTATTTAAATCATTAACTTTGTTGTTCCGAATCGGTTATACAATACTCACTTGTTAGTTTATTATCATCACTGTCTTATTTGTATTATAACCTTAAAAGGAACATAATTTGGAGAACAGATATTTTTGTTCTCTGTAGTTTGAATTATTGATCTCGCTAAAGGAATAAATTGATTTAGCATTCCTCATTTAACCACTAAAATCCACATAACTGTAAAAATGGCAAGAAAACCAAAATATTTTTAAAAATTAAAATTAAGAAATCTGTATAAAATTGGGTTTTTACCAAACTAATCAAAACCTTGTAGCAATTAGATTTTACAAAAGAGATGTAGCTTCATTTTAAACCATTAGTTCAAATTTGTAGACAGTTATTACTTCTACCCGGATTCGAATCTAGCTGCTGGCCCTCAGGTTTTTCTCTTCATATGAGCTTCTTACAGCATACTGTCCGGTGATGGGCAGTATTATTTGTAGGGAGAGAACATTGTTTGGAGGCCAGCAGTGCACTGAAAAAAGCTCCGAGTGCCAATGACCTCATGTAGACGCGCCTTAAATTAAAAGAAGACAAACAAATTATTACTTCAAAAATTATTAATAAAAGTTAATTAAAACTAGCAAATATATTAAAATTTTACCTGTCATTACATTGCTGATTAGTGTAAATGGTAGGCAAATAACATTAACCAATAAGTCTGCGCATGCCAAATTCGCTATAAATAGATTTGTTGGTGATCGCATCCTCGGACTGCGGTAAACTACACTAACGACAAAACAATTGCCTGTGACGCCAATCAGGAAAACGGAAGTGTAGGCTAGGCAGAAGAAAACTGTCACCGGAAAAGAGTAGCGGAATTCATATATACTAGCGGTACTGCAAGTAGTTCCATTGCCCTCTGAACAGGGTACCGTCTGGTTTTTATTCCCAACATCCACACTCCTGTAAAATAAAAAAAAATAATTGTTAATTAAGTACTGAGAACATTTATACATAAACATAAGTTCATCACACATAGGGAGCAGTGCAACAGAAACTATTGATGCAATAAAATTTGAATTATTTACAATAATAATACAAATAATACAATAATAATAATAATAATAATAATAATAATAATAATAATAATAATAATAATAATAATAATAATAATATTAGGGAAGGGATTAGCTAT
The DNA here is from genome assembly GCF_049639745.1 of Rhodnius prolixus. Classification (NCBI taxonomy): domain Eukaryota; kingdom Metazoa; phylum Arthropoda; class Insecta; order Hemiptera; family Reduviidae; genus Rhodnius; species Rhodnius prolixus. Next base: position 28,919,707 of record NW_027411581.1, on the reverse strand, counting down.
GAGGTTAGCATACTGGACTCCCACGCGGAGGTCCCGGGTTCGAATCCAGCTGCTGACCCTTAGGTTTTCTCTTTCTAGGAGCTTCTTACAGCTCACTGTCCGGTATGGACAGTGTTGTCTGTAACGAGAGAACACTGTCCGGAGGCCGGTAGTGCACTGAAAAAAGCACCGGGCGCCAATAACCTTAGATTTTGACGCGCCTTAAATCATAAAAAAAAAATAATAATATTATTATTATAACAGTAATAATATTTATTTTCAAAACTTTACATATGTACACAAATTTGAAATGATCCAGAAATTGAAGTTTCAGGCTTAGCGCCTATATACACCCATCAAATTATATTTAGTTCAGATTAAGGGAAACATATTTACATATTTAGGAAAAAGTTTTAAAAAAAAACCGTAGCTTGATATACAGGTGGGTGTTACAAAATTGATATACAGGTGCTAAGAGAGTTTATATTGTAATTAACAATGGCTACTATGTGAGGAAACGGACTGTTGTAACAAGTTGAGACGAATTTTTCTAAGAGACAGTAAACAGTAGTGGAGATGCTAGGAACGTCAATTGCTGCGCGCATGTAGTCTATGGGCGTCCATCTGGGAAATGAACCAATCAATCTCAGGCATTTATTTTGCACTCTCTGTATTTTATTGTGATTGGTTATGCAAGTTTTAGACCAGACAGGGGCTGCATACAGAAGTATAGGTCGAATATAGAGGTAGTGAATAGTCACCTAAAATTTGTATATTCATTAGGTAAACAATAGATTTTACAAACTTTTTCATTTAGCTTTTTGATTTTTTACAATTTCGTTCCTTTCAATCAGGATAGATGGGAACGACGCTCAAAAGAGCTTTACGTCAGCAGTAGATGATAGTACGAGGTGTGCCTATTAAATAACGAGCTGATGCTGCTACAGAAGAATTATGCATGCGCCTAATCCTAACGACCGACAGCTTTGCAGCGTAAAGCGTTCTCTTTCGATTGCAGCGTCTCACGTGTTTATAAAGAAATCAGTCTGACCGGAACCGTCGTTTGTGTAAGAGGTGTTAGTTTCGTTTTGCTGAAAACATGATACTACACATTAACATGTGTAGTACTACTCTGTAGTACTGCTCTACTAACGTAGAGCAAGAATTGTCTTGAACTTTCACATCAAAACTTGATAAAACCGCTACTGAAACTTATCTGTTATTAAAAGAAGTTTATGGCGATGAATGTTTATCCCATGCGCGAGTTTTTGAGTGGGCAACCCCAAGTCCTTCAAGACCCTTATTGCCATAAGACAAAAAAGAATCTCGCCAATCAAAATAGGTAGGACGAAAACCTCAAATTTTTGGGATAGCTGACATTGATTGAATCTACTCCAACGGCAAGTACCAAAGTTCAGTGTGGCCTCCTTAATTAACTAGCATTCTAGATTTAAAAGGAAATTTTATGTTTTTTACATTCATAATTTCCAATGCACTTTTTAAATGAATATTTACTTAACACCGTACAGTTGGCAGACATATAATAAATTTTCAAAATAGGACAAAACGCTGTTTAGAGAGCTTAAAAATTAATGCAGTTTAATTAATGTTAGTAAAGGCACTGTACAACGTTGATTAAGGAAAAAATAACTATATATATCGATCTGGAGATTGTCGTCAAAAGTAGCACATGATACAAAGATGATGACGAACCTTCTGGAAGTTTTTCCGACTCATCTCAAATGGTAAGTTGGATGGTTTAAAGCGTAATGGAAAAGTGGAAAAACTTGCGAAATGGGTGCTCCATAAATTTAAAGATCGGCGAAAATTGCCAAGTCTGTTACTCACTGCATTGGGGCAAAAAAAACGAACAGCTCTATCATCTACAATCTGCATGGTTTACCAATGAAAAAAAGCTCATACGGAAGCAACAACAGTGAAGAATAACGGGTGGTGGTGCCATAATATCGCCTCTAAGTCAACGCTCGTAGAATCTATTCTAATCTAAAGAAACAGGATGATAGAAATGAGATGTTCCATGAAGAGCTTTTAGAAAACTTGCGCTGCTTCTCTCCTTGGCTGACGAAAGAAGTCACTGGTCATTGCTTTATAATGAGGCAGCCATCTTGGCCAGGATTCATAGTGCAACAGCAATCCTGGCAATTATTTTTTTCCGAAAATATCTACCAATTTTTTTCGAATTCAGAAATATTTTAAATCGATTGATGTATATGACTGTAGGGTAAAGTGCCCAAATTTCGTCCCTGCGCCTGATTTCGTCCCCCTATTTAAAACAATCGCCAAGTAATGCACACTAATGGTAATTTCAAGAAAGCTACATTGAGGCAGCAGTAATCTTTTGGAAACGTCAACTCGGGGTACGGTTCATGTCCAGCCGAGTTTTGAACTGTAATATTTTTAGTCATAATGAGTTGTTATATTTGGTAGTGTTTCAAAACGTATTCCAGTCTTTTAAAGGTTCGTTAAAATATTGATGTTGCTTAGGGCATGTCACATACTGTCTTTATTTTGAAATTCTTCAACGAAACGCCAGTTCATTCATGTGTTGTTTCTATAGTGGTAGCCATCTTTAACAATAGAAATTTTGTCGAAGTTATTATTATTTTTTATTTTACAATAAAATTCAATATACTTAAGGGGAACGAAATTTGGGCACTTTACCCTATTACTTTTTTTAAGTTAATTTTTATAGAAAAGTGATTTTAAACGGGTTTGGGACTCTTGGGAATGTGGGTGTATGGTGCGAACTGGAAGCAAAATAACGTTCTACTCTCTAAACGTGAACGGAGTTACACTTGCATACATTTGAAGTTTAAGACCATGTCTTGTTTATAAACCTGTAACAGTTGCAGCCTCACCAAAAGCCGGGAGATTGTTCGCACCAGATTAAAAAATTTGACCGATTTTTTTTTTTTTTTTAAATGTTTTAAGGCGCGTTAACATCTGAGGTTATTGGTTCCCGGAGCTTTCTTCAGTGCACTGCCGGCCTCCGATCAGTGTTCTCTCGTTACAGACCACACTATCCTTCATCGGACAATGAAATGTAAGAAGCTCTCTTGAAGTGAAAGCCTATGGGCCAGCAGCTACATTCGAACCCGTGAGGGAATCCAATACGCTAACCGCAGAGCTAATTCCTCCCCTCTTTGGCCAACTTATTAAAATCAAATAAACTTTAGTACAAATATAAAGGCATTTTTATAGACGCAATAAAAAAAAAAAAAGTGAAACTGACTTTATTATTTGTTATATCTCCAAATGTTAAAATAACAGACGTTTATTTAGAAGCAGGTTATTGATCAGACTGTGGCCACTAAGTGGTGACTGCAAAGTATAAATTTATTCATACCACAAATGCTTTTACATTGTAAATTTCCAGTGACAATATTTTGATGTAAATTTATTATTAAAGAGGAACAAGGAATATTAAAAATTCTTTTATTACAGCTTCACTTTCACTAGTTTTAAGATATATGTTTTAAAATAAAGGTGCCAATCTATAAATCAATCTAAAAATAAATCAAATACCAGTCAGAATAAATGAATACAAGCAAAAAACTTTAGATGAAATTTGATATTGTTCAGCATCTCAGCGGAACTCCTGATGATGCTTATTGTACGCACACTGCATGTACTTCCGACTTCATTAAGAGAAATCATTCAAAATTTAGGGTGGGAAGAAGAGGCACTACCTTCAATGGGTTAGAATCACAATATTATTTAAAATGTTTTTTTTTTTAAATAAATTTTGCCCAATTGTGTATTGAGTCCTCCAGACTAGTTATTAAATTTTAAATATATAAATCGTAATAATTTTATAATTAATTATATTTTCAGATTAATTTTCTTAACAGTGTCTCAATTTTAAAAAAGAAAATAAATTTATGAGAATAGTATTTGAAGTGATGTAATAAAAAAACATTTTTAATATTCATGGTTTAAAAATAAATTTACTTCAAAAAATATAAATTTTCTGAATAATATCAACCATTTATAGGTTTCGTCCAAAGTAGAGTGCTTGTTCTCATCAATTCTTATCGGTTTCGTATTTCCTACCATCTGCAGAGATTGCTTCATAAAAATTCCGTACAGAATTTCGAAATTTCAAAGGTTAGGTCAAATTGTCACCATTCCTCTTCGCTAAATGTCAGCACCCTGCAGAGTGGGGTTTCCTATAGAACAGTGGTTTTCAACCTTTTCAGAGATTGCACTTGATTTTCCAGGCGCTACAATTTCATTAAGATGAAATCAAGGCTTCTGTTCCATGTGATTTTAGAGTATAAGGAGAATATAAGAAGGAAACCTGAGAATGTGAAGAGGGACAGAAATTTGGACTAAATATTTAAAAAACATGAACTTAACGAGGATAGAATTTTACTGAATACATGTTCACCTGTTAATCAGAGACTCTTATCTTTAAAGTTCATCTGGAATGGTCTACTTCAATGGGAATTGGTATTTACTGCCTTTCAGAAAATAATTCACCTTCACACAGAGGTCAAAATGGTAGCAAACATGTAGGCTGTCGAAAGTTAAGGGCAAGGTTTATTTTGAGTTAAGGCAATAATTTGGTTCAAAGTTTAATCTTAAAAGAGAAAAATTCTATCCATGAGCATTCTATGTGATCTTAAAAGCAAAGACATTTTACTCTTGGATTACCACTTGGGAATTTATTCGAGAGAATATAAGTTCTGACTTTGATCACTTAAAATAATAATGTTATATTAATAAATAACTATACGTTGAAGCATAAGTATTTATAGCATAGTCTAGTACAATTATGTTAGATTAATATTAAACTGTCTTTACAGAGGAAGAATTTCAACAAATTGTACGCCAGCAAAATCTTCATTCGAGTAAAACTGGTCTTGAATTAGTTTGGTGGTTTCATTTTGCCCTGTTTCGGATTTGAAAATTATCCTTTCAGTGATTTCTAGTTGGTATCCATTGCAGATGGATGCTGGTTATTGCATTGAATCATATACTGTATTTCTTCTCACGTCTTGCTCACGGATGATGATTAGGGATTCTGGCAAACCATTTTAATCAAATGGGAAAGGCCAAAGCTTCCTAGAAGGCGACACACTTGCTAGTCCTATATAAACTTCTTAAACTATTCCCTTAAACAATTCGAAATATTTTCTGGAAGAGATTTTGCAATTTCATCTTTTACGCCACCAATATTTTCAAAAAACCAAACAGAAAACTGGACTAATGCTTTCCCATAGCAGTGTTGACCCTACTTAAGGCGGATATTAAAAGCACATACGAGGTCTGTAAATTAAGTAACGAGACTGATTTTTAAAAAAAAATTATTCAAAAAGAATTACAATTCTATATTGTCACCTTCAAAATAACTTCCTTCTGAAGCCACACAGCGCTGGATACGTTTCTTCCGCTGCTCATAGCAGTGTTCGAACTCCGATACTGGAATAGCCTTCAGCTGGTCGGTTACTCGTTTATTGAAATTGCTGTGTGACAAAGAGCATTATCGTGATGCAACACCCACTTGTTCTTGATGAATTTCAATAAACGAGTTTTTGGCCAGTAAAAACATTCCTGTGGCTCCTCAGCCTCCTTATTCGCCTGACTTGAGTCCTTGTGACTTTTTCTCTTCCCGAAGTTGAAAAATCACCTCAAGGGAACTCATTTTGGGACAATCGAAAACATTTAAACGGCTGTAACTGACCAGCTGAAGGCTATTCCAGTCTCATTACTTAATTTACAGACCTCGTATATACTGTTCTGTTTTACTTAATAAATTTAAAAATGAAGTAAATTTATTGTTACGATAAATACATTTTTGAGATAAATGATCATCTTTACAAACACTGAACCATTTTTCTTAGGTCATTTTATTTAAAGACAAACAAGCTGAAGAAGTAATTAATTGACTCGAATGTGAATATTAATTCGAAGCGGGTAAAAATAATTCCTATCGTTGTATGAGAAAGGATTTGCCAGTGACTGAGTTGGGGTCTGGCGCACACTAAAGGCCCAAATTAGAAGTGCTTTCTTTGCCGTACGTCTTTGTTATAAGACACAATTGTGAGCCGTGTCTAATCTGCAGCTTACAAAGCCTATTAATTATACCTGCCGTATTTTGCCACCACTTCTCGATTTTCTCAATTATATAAAAAAGACGAAATTATGGGAAGGGAAATTAATGTGTCACCCCTGAAAGAAATGCATTCTAATTCTTATAATGCTTTATAACAACAAAAAAAGAGCTTGCAGTATTTTGTGTACTATTTCTACTGCGTTATTATTACCTGAATGGGAGGTTATAAACAGGTATATTGTTTTAAAGGGCAGCAATAAAACGAAATCGTGATTTTGCTATTTAGAAGCACATTACGTATTTGAAAGTAACGGACAGAGTCGTAAGATTTATGGATGACTTAAAGAGAAGAACGTTCTTCAACATTAAATTTTAAATTGTAAGCAGCATAAAATCAAGAATGGCTCACTCCGTTCGAAGCACATTTCTTTGGATCAAAGTTTGAAGCAATGGTGTCCGTAGCACGATGGAATTGAGAAAAAAAAAGGGTACCTTTAATTTTAGGGCACCTTACTATCTACTCAGTAAATATTTTACTTCTCTCACCCAGGCAGGAATTATTGAGTTAAATTTTGACCTCCATTATTTTTTTGTTTTGTTTTGTTTTATCAAATGGAGCCCCTCACAGTTTGTTACTGTCATTACCAAAGGTAAACAAATAATGGCGAATAAACGAAAATAGAACCTAATAGAAAGAAATGGTATCTTTCAATTATAGAAGAAAAAGAGATTTGCTGAAGTAAGCAGAAAAAGAAATAACATGTTAAATTCGGAAAGCAGATAGTATAATACAGTGGAATCCACCCACATGGAAGGCTAAACAGAATACCAATATGTTGGTTTTCCCAGCCTTCCTAACCGTATTGCTTGCTGGTCAAAGCTAACTAAATACACAAAGTAGATAAAAGTTGTATAGTAAATAGAATTCATATATATATAGCCAATTATATTGTGAGAAATGTATTCAATAAAAAACAGCGTTCAAAACATAGTTTATTGTTGGATAGAGAAAGAAAGTAGCTAGCTAATAAAATAAGGGTTTATTAAAATTGTTGACTAGGTTCGGTTAGTGAACAAGCACAAAATTGTCAGATGAATGACACATTGTCAACAAAACTAAATATATAAATAAATAAATATCTTTAAAAATGTAGTTCTGTTTGGTGAACGTATCCAAATACTACCTGAAAAGAGGAGGTTATATTAGATGTTCCCTAAATTAATTCGAATGGATTCGAGAACATTTACTAGTGTCCAATCCCCCAGGGGTGAGTGGAATAATCCCTAATTAGAATCCCTCAGTATCCCTAGCCCAACAACGCCAATAACGCAAACTCTTGTCAGTCCTATTACGCTTAGTAGGTGCAGTTTATCGTTATTTTATTCGCCATTTGTAAACTTGGTTTCACTAAAGCTGATTGGTTATCAATTTCCATCCATCATCAGTTTACATCCCTCATACTTTTATATCCGTGCATACTTTCATGCATCTATTAAAAATATTAAACTGTTATAAATCTATCTAATAGAAAATATTTTCGCATTTAATCGGAAAAGAGAATTTCTTATATTCCAGACAAACTCGAAAAACTCCCAATATCAGCAACCTACTCATTTCTAACCAGTGTAAAGGGCTCAGGCTGACAATATCTCGTGCAGAAAGCGACCCAGGCCAATTTATCATACGGGCTACGAATGGGCTTAGATCAATTAGAGGTCAGATTATTTCCCCAAAATGTCAGTGAGGTTTGTAGAGTGATTTGTAACAATTACTTTGATTTTTCAGAATTTTAGTATGGGATTCAGCTTTTTAAGTTAAGATAAGAGAGAAAACAGACAAATTGTAAACTAAAGAATGTAGTTCTTTCTCATTAGATTATTGGTTTCTCTTAATTAAAGTAAGAAAAGGACGTATTGTTAGAGTTCAGATTATAATTTTAAATGTTTACTGAAAAAAAATCACATTGAGGTTCTGTCTAATTATCTTCTTCTTTTTTTTATTTGTTTATTTATTTTGCAACTGTATGTAGTACAATAAGCAAAAGAGATGAGTGATAAGGGATGGCGGAAATACACATGCACGCATATGTATATCCATACATATACGCGCATATGCATGTGCGCTAAGAGGCGTGAGTGGAATAACGACGACTTCCCAGTGATGGAAGCCGTTAGTTTGCCAGATTGGCAAGCTTACACAACAACCATCCTAGGAGGTCGGCGTTAAATGATGAGATGATCGCGTGGCCATCGCCGCTTTAGTCTGCGCTGTAGATTTGAAGGAAGTGTTGTGGTAGACATGTTGTGGATCAGAGGGTTGTAGTGACTGTGTATATTTGAGTGGAGTTTTGTGTATCGAGATTGGGCTATTTCGGAGACGAGAGGAATATTTAGATCAGAGTGTATAATATGATTGGAGACGTAGAAGGGAGCATAACTATTGTTCTTAGAATTTTTGATTGTAAGGTCTGAAGTCGGTTGATGTCCGATTTTTTTAGCGCTTCCGTAGAGTTGTATTCCGTACGTCCATATTGGTGCAAGTAGAGCGGTATATAGTGTTCGTTTGTTCGTCAGGGTCAGTTTTGAACGTTTGTTGAGTAGTCTTTTCAACATTTTATACCTCAGATTGAGGTCAGTTCGTTTGGACTAATTATCTGTTGCTAATTATCGCTTTCTATAATTTTTCATCATTATAATATCATCATCATAATTTTCTAAGCGAAATTCTTTTTAAAACAGTCGTGGGTAGGAATAAGGACGTTTCCATGTAGTGTCTGTTCTGGGGTAATGTACGGATTATAAGGTTAGCTAAAGTAAAGCAAAATAATTAAGTAAGGTTAATATTTTAATAATTTTATTAATAATTTTTCCTCGAGGGTTTTTTTAACTGAAATCACAGAATTAAATGTGACAGATATTTTTAGATTTCTGTCAAATATTTATATGATTCTAGGCTTTAGTATCCAATTCTACTAAATAGTTCAGATCCACCAAATATTTAAGTCTTTTCATAGTATCGTATGATAAACCATTGTGGTATAAATACATAAAAAAAATTATTACTTCGGAACAATTTTCGCAAAGACACCGCAATCTATCTCACTCCTTTAAAAATAAATCTCATAAATTATAATTATTACCACTAAACCGAGTCATAGACCTCATTAAAATTCATACAATTCTTTTTTCGAAAAGGTAACGCAATATGCGATTGCCACTTATGCTAGTCAATCGATACCCTAAACATCTCAACTAAAGGACTGGGCTTATTGACGTGTACACAAACTTAAAAGTGCCACCAGTAAAAACACGCCCTTAAATGACAAATTTATGCAGTGCCGTAAAGTTTCGTATCGAAATAAACCCTTCTTGTATTGAAGGGAAAATATCTAGATTTGTTCCTATATTTAATTCCTTCTCATCTAATATATTTGCCTCTCTATTCATTACTAAAGGCATTTATAGAAAAGTGATTAAGTTGTGGCAGTGATTGAACAGTTTTTCTTAAAATAATAACCTAAATAAAAACTTTTTATAATTATTTACTCTTTATTTTATTTATTTACAAGTTAGACCTAAATTTAAATATGCCTGAACAAATTTTACAGCGAAGCAGAAGGGTGCAGCTCAGATATAGAAGGTAGTAAATCTTGGCCCTAAAAAGCAGCAACTATATATAATACCAGCCGCTCACGTATGTATATTTTTTATAACTTGCACAGATTGGACAATTCAGATTTTTAAGATGCGTACAATTGTGTCTGCCGAAATCTTTAGACATAGCTAAGAAATAGCTTTTATTTTTTTCCCTTTTTGTGCGTTGTTTGGAAAGTTCTGAAATAACAACTACTTTACCGTTCAAATACTCTTAAAACAAAATACTTATAAAAGATCGACGTAGAAACTCAATTGGTGAGTAACTGGCGATTTGCGTAAAGCTTTTAAATTGTTTTTGCTCTGACCCCGTATAAAAGGAGTATTTGAATCGTGTACATTTTCGCTTGAGGTCCCTTAATAAGCGAAACTTAATTTTTATATTTTTGGCATCTTTATGAGAATTGCGTCCGAGTGTGGGGTGTATTTGTGTTTCAAACAGATTTTATTAAAAAAGATTAATTATAGAATTCTGGAATGCTCAAACTCCGAACCCCAATTGGCTCTTATTGTCGCTTCTGTTTCTAAGATTTCAGCCGAAATCCGTTTACTGTATGAGTTGATATTTCCATTTCATAAACGTCAATTAACTGATAACTGAAATTGAATCCAGAGAATTCGTTCTGAACTTCTTAAACTGAGGATTCACAACGGCCTAACAATTTACTTGAATCCTTTCCCCATGGAGATTAATTTGGGTGGGGTTCTCAGAAAAGAGCAGATCCCTGGGACACGCCACAGGTGTACCAGGTTCGTGCAACATATTATAAATAAGGCTCCAAAAAAATGAAAACCAAAGTTTGTAAAAAGAAAAAAGAAGAAAAAAGTAACTCGAAGGGCGATTTCGTGAGATATTTTTTTCTTTAAATTACTGGTATTTTCGTGAAAACCTCACATCACTGATATTGTGATTTATGGAATATTTTTAATGAAAAATAATTTTACACTAAGTTCTATGAAATCTAAGAGATCCAATTTACTTTGACCAGTGACAACTTTAAAAACCTTTTTGTACAAGTTCAAGCGAGCGGAAGTCATTAGGTCACAACTTGAAGAGAACGTCATTAATCTTATCCAATCAAAACTACAGTTTCAACATTAGATTTAAGATAACCTAAAATTTATTTCTCTATTTATCTTATTTTTTGCCACATTATTCAACCAAAAGTAGTGAATAAAGTTGGACTTAACCAGAGACAGCTGTATTTTACTAGTTTAACTATTTCAGTCCCTTTAATCATTTCCACCCCAACCTTTATATTCCAAGTATCCCACACGGATGCTTCCAGGCTACAAAAATTTGCAGAACCACTTGTACTTCCTTTGGAATCCTACGAAGTATCTCTGCCAAGGTGCATATATTATGTGATTTGAAATGAACTAGAAGGAGAAAGTAAAAATTATACATTTTCCTGCGAAACAAGCGGAGCGTCTATCCGAAGAAGTATTGCCATAAAGAAGCATCCCAATCGTTTAAATTATTACATGTATTACAAGTACGTATTGAATATCTGCCATGTTCTGAGACAATCTGGATAGTAAGAGAAAGGCTGGTGAATAGTCTGCACCAGATTAAAAACGGGAAAGCAAAACAATACCTTTCTAAATGACAAGAAACAAGAAGCTGACGTACATAATACCAGCTGCTGGTAAAAGAAATCCTGCATTGGCAAAAGATATCATTAGACGTTAATGCAAAAGAGAACATTAGATAATGACAGCGATAATAATGGCTCAGCTTGATTACTAGAAATATTCTGAGTAAAACTTCATTCTAGTACACTACTGCAATGGCTTCCTTCACAATAATCACTCTTGTTTCTTTGATGAATAAATATTAGTAATGAACAACTTCAGTATTTATAAAGATTTTCTCATCCAACCGCTATTTATTTAAAACAATTCCATTCTAATTATTTTAAATATTTAAGTAAGAAATATAAATTAATTTTTTCTTAAAAAAAAAGGACATTTAAGCGAAAAAGAAGAGTCTTAGATAAAGAGGAAGGTGTAATAATGGACGAAGGAAATGAGGGTGAAAAACAGAGTGCCGGTGTTGAGTGCTGGCCGACTTCTAAAGGGTGAAGGTCACACAGGGGCTGTTCGATTTTGCATCCAGAACAGTTAGGTTGAGCCACTAGAGTTGCTACTCTAAATCCTAAAAGGCTTCACAGTTAACTGTTGAAAGTAATGCTAGATATGTGTGCCAAGATTATTTCGTTTTTTTAGTTATCTTCTTTTAATTGTTGAATTTATTAATTTATATTGTAAATAAAAATTTGTTAACAGGAACATTATCAATTAGTTTCTTAATTCTTATATTTTTATCTATTTAATTTTTGGTCATATGTATAACTGCGAAAAAGATGACCAGTTGATACAGAGATTCAGTTGTTATTGGGGATAGGAAAGATAGATAGATGGTTGTGATAAAGTTAACTGATGTTGAAAACGTTTATTTGTATACGAGGTGTGTTCAAAAAGTAACGGGAATTTTCGTTTTTTGAAAAAAATATTTATTTATTCATCTACATTAATATTGTCGCCTTCAAAGTAGTCCCCTTCGCATACAATACACTTGTGCCAGCGCTTTTTCCAATCCTCGAAACACTTCTGAAACTCGATCTTTGTGATAGCTTTCAGCGATTCGCTTTTAATGTCATCTATGCTTGTAAAACGACGGCCTTTTAATGTTCTCTTTATGTTTGGAAATAGAAAAAAGTCACATGGAGCCATGTCTGGCGAATATGGAGGCTGGGGCATCGTTAAAGTTTTGTTTTTGGCCAAAAATTCACGAACAAGCAATGAAGTGTGAGCAGGTGCATTATCGTGGTGCAAAATCCATGAATTGTTTTGCCACAAATCCGGGCGTTTTTTTCGGATTGCTTCACGCAAACGGCGTTGAACTTGTAGGTAGTACTCCTTATTGATTGTTTGACCTTGTGGCAAGAATTCATGATGCACTATGCCATTAAAATCGAAGAACACAGTAAGCATAACCTTCACATTCGACCGCACTTGTCGAGCCTTTTTCGGTCTTGGCGATCCAGAATGCCTCCACTGGGACGATTGAGCCTTAGTTTCGACATCATATCCGTAAACCCATGTTTCGTCACCTGTTATAACACGTTTCAGTAGATCCGCATCGTTGTCGACTTCATTGCGTGACTCTTGAGCAACTTCCATTCTCCGCTGTTTTTGTTCGAAATTCAACAATTTTGGAACAAATTTTGCTGCCACACGTTTCATACCCAAAACATCCGAAAAAATTTCATGGCATGAGCCAATTGATATGGCAACATCATCAGCGACTTCTCTGATTGTGATTCGGCGATTGTTCATAACCATTTCTTTCACTTTTTTCACGTTTTCATCGGTTGTTGATGTGCTTGGACGTCCAGGTCGTTCGTCATCTTCAACGTTTTCGCGGCCATCTTGGAAACGCTTATACCACTCGTAAATCCTTGTTTTACTCATAGCAGACTCACCATATGCCTTTATTAACATTTCACACACTTTATTTCATTTTTTACGCAAAATTTAATACAAATTCTTTGATCCATTTTTTTTAACAAACAAAAATCGCCAAGCTCGAAAAACACGTCTAACCTTAACGGCTGCCACTTAAGAAGTAAACAATGAATATTACTGAAAATTTTATCGTACTTCAGGGGCATGTGTACCAACATAATAAAAAAATAATTTTACAATCAGACTCTCCAAACCCGCGAAATTTAAAAATTCCCGTTACTTTTTGAACACACCTCGTATACATATGTATATTTGTACTTTCCCAGAAATGTTGGTTTGGTTCACATAGGGACCCAGGGTTAAGGAAGCACTGGTCTTTCAGCAGCAGTATTTGGTTTAGTGTAATGCTGCAAGAGATCGAGTCGAGGCGAGATTTCCATAAAGTCTCGCCTCGTCTCGGGTCTCTTGTGACTAGTGTCTCGCTTCGGTTTTTGTCTCGTCTCGGTGTTATTAATCTCGTCTCGGTCTCGGTCTCGTCGATATATCTCGGTTTTTAATTTTTTTTTAAAGTACGTAATAAAAATGAAAAAAAAAAAAAATGAACCCAATATCTGAGCCCCTCAAAATGAATAAAAAAATGGTTTGTTACTAATAATCTTTTCAAAAATTGTTATTTTCTAATAATTATTTTAATTTATATATTGATATTGATATAAAGAAACAAAATGTATGTAAAAGAAGACAACTACTTATAGTTCAATGCATCATATATTACTATTACTGTTTATCTTTATATAATTTCAAAAAGATGTTAAAAACGCGCCAAATGAAAGACCCAAATAACATATCTGTCTCCTATAACAAGTCTATTCGTGAAATAAAAAATACACCTCCCAACAAACTTCCCGCATTCTAAAATATAATTTAAATAATATCAAAGTTCAAAGTAATAGATTAATGATAGTGAAATTTATGATATAGTATAAAAAATTATGTAATTCGAAGTCAAATAGATGTAGTATTATTGAACATATATAATAAAATCGTATCTTTTAATAATTAATTCAATACCCGTAATGATTATTTATTAATAAAGAACACAATTTTATAATTTTGTAGCTAAAAATAAATATTTGGAAAACCGAGACAAGACTGAGATTTCTCGAATAAATCTCGATGAGATATATATAATGTCTCGATCTCTGCTCGGTCCCGGTCCCTCAAATCTCGTCTCGGTCCAAGATATCAACCCGAGATTTTTTTCGATTCTCGTGCAGCATTAGTTTAGTGATGAGGGTTTTAAAACTAGTCTATCCCACGGACACATAGTTTCTATATGATCTTGCAAAATTCATGGCGATGTTTGAGTGTAGTATGCTGGGAATAATTAGGAATCAACGTATAAAGGAGTTAAGAATCTTCAAAGATAGTAACACTGCTATGAAAGCACTACCTCTAGTCTGGAGGGTTCATGAAACTTTGTAGGAGAATAAAAGAAGAGAACGAAATAAGACAGGATAGAAAAGTTTTTTTTTCCGGATTCCAGGACATGAGGAAATTCCGGAGAAGCGTAAAAGCTGGCATAAATTGGTTTATCCCAACCGTCATGAGCCCCTGAACTGTAAGCGATTTTACAAGAACTTTTTTATTTTCACTTACTCTGTTATGCTTTTTTTTTTTAAAGAAATATCACTCATTTTTCGTCACTTCATTTCATGGTCATTTCCTTAAATTTATCTTTAAATTCCACAAGTTGACTTATCTTTCGATTCATTTAATCATGATTGTAAAAATTCAAAAGATTTCAGAATTTAAACAAAAATTATCCGCAGACGTCATTGGATTAATTTCAGTATTCATCAAAAATATCATGAACATGCTTGTTTTAGGAGATGAAGTAATTGATCAAAGAGCAAATTATCATCTGCAATAATGGTACTTTATCTCATGATTTTAAGTAATTATCAGTTAAACAGTTTTCGAATGCCACTATAATTTGAAAAAGTAATTAAAAATAAATCAAGAAAAAAAAGGAAAAGAATGAACAATAGCTTTCTGTTCCTGGAAATGGAATAATGAAGCAGGAAAATTCATTGAAAATATTATGAAATAAGTTGGATATACTTTAGAAGTTTGATCAGCACCAGCGAGCAAGTTTATTAATATTTCCTGAAAAAAAAATGTAACTTTTTTTTTATTGATTTCAGCGGGAATACAGAAGTCCGATGCTCACTCTTCCCATATATTTGCGAAGGAAATTTATTTTCCTGATTCTCATTATTTATTTAGTTATTATATAGCCGAAAGTAGTGATATAATTGGTTCAGATAAGAAGATGGAATGTAAGGTAATGCGATAAGTAGTGTTGAATGATTATTACTACTTCTACTACGAAGCTCTACATCCTGTGTTGGGCCTTGGCTTCCTTAACAATTAGACTCCAGACATCTCTATTGGCTGTTTTTGTTTTCCATCCCGGCACTCCAAGGACTCTCAAGTCCTCCTAAACATCTTCGCGGTCGGCCAACTCTCTTCTTCAGCCTATGACGGTACCACGCAGCAGTCTGCTCGGCATCCTGTCTTCTGGCATTCTTGCAATGTGGCCAAACCATTCCAATCGTCTTTGCCTTGATGAAACGGACCCCATTCTCATCCCGATAGAGTGTATAAAGCTCATAGTTCTTTCTGAGTCTCATGTGCGAGAAGTAGTGTCGAAAACTGGACCATAAATCTCCTTAAGATCTTTCGATCAAAAACATTTAGACTATTTATCATGGCAGATGTGAACGTCCATGTTTCAGCAACGGCCTGTTTAAGGTTCAATAAAGCCTTATATCTTCGAGGTTCTGGACAGATAGGAGGTCTTAAACAATCTCATGTTAGCAAAGTAAGCTCGGTTTGCAGACATTATTCTCCCATTCACTTCGCCTATCATTCTATTTTCATCGTTCAGTTCAGACCCCCAGGTAGGGTGAAGCTTTCAACTTGTGAATGATTATTAAGGATCCACCTTGTGTTGTACATTTCGGATGTTTAGTCTTGTAAATAGTATAATTGGGGAATGTGGAATCGTGTTTTTCCTGTGAAGTGAATTTCAGTTATTAAGGCTGTCTTTGTCATGTAGAAATATGTCGATTTCTAGTAAATGTTGATTCGCACCACTGAGGAGAATTGATTTAAGGGATATTTTTAAGACTGGGGGTTCACCATTGAGGTGAGTAATTCTAGTAAGGGGGTGATTAGAATTTTGATTGAAATTGGAATTTTTATTTATCAAATATAAACTGTAGTGAGAGAACATTGTTTGGAACATGGCACAGCACTGAAATGCCACCGGACGTTGACGTTAAAAAAAACAACAATAAAAATAACGAAAACTTAATTAATTATTTTAGAAGAACTATCTTGTTCAATTAGATATTAATTCTTACCTAGTTTATCTCTTTTATTGACGTTTATTCTTGTTTGGCTTGCAACAGGCTAGATGTAATTAATCCACTCGTGGAGAGGAGAGGAGTTATCCTTAAAGAAACTTTCTTATCAATAATTCTAGACATAAACTATATCAGTTCTTGTTTTCTCTTGGACATAAAACGTTAATCGTTACAAATAACATTGTTTTCATTGAATTACTTTATTGCTTGCTATAAGAATTATTGGTCTGATTTAATAGTAGACATTTTTATAACTCCCTTGTATTTCACTTCTGCACCCACAAGAGAGAGTATTGTCCCAACTTTAGTTTTATGTAAACTTTATTATACAGACTTTATGGATATTAGCAAAGGATTAGGGAGGGGATTAGCTTTGCGGTTAGCGTATTGGATTCCAAAGCGGAGATTACGGGTTCAAATCCAGCTGCTGGCCTTTGGATTTTCTCTTCCGGTGATGGAAAGTGTTGTCAGCAAAGAGAGAACACTATCCAGTGGCCGGCAGTGCACTGAAAACGGTCCGGGGCGCCTATAACCACAGATGTTAACGCGCCTTAAATCCTTAAAAAAAAAAAAAAAAAAAATTAACAAAGGATCTTTCTGTAACCATGGAAAGACATTGTTAGACATTTGTTTTTTTAGTGAATTGTTTCTGTACACCCTAATTGAACAAATTAACCTCTTTTTCGGAGAGCTTGGGGTCTTTGGGGTTTTTACCCGCATAACAACACGCTGGCACCCCCCTTAACACACTCCATAATAGACATGGGGTTTACATAGGTAGCCACTTAGGTGTAGCGCGCCACCAACTGGCGGAATTCAGCCTGGCCACCTACTCTCACTGTAGTACCTCAACTTTATTGACATTCGCTGCACAAATATGGACAAGCATTACATATACTTACACCTCGATTCTCAAAGAATGCTTCCACACATAGACACAAATATCATAACGCTGTATTCAATCGCAATTGGAAAGTGCGGACGTACGAGAGTCATTTGAAAAGTCCGTGCAAAGTCAGAGAGATAGCATTACTGGCGCGTATCGAGGTTATGTTTAGTTAGTAGCATCTCTTGGAAGAACACACACTAAGTTTCAGCCAGATCGGTCTATTTCTTTGTGTTTGGCATTCGTTTGAATCGAGGAAGTCGAGTGATTTTCAAAAAATGGACGAAAAAGAATTTCGTGTTTTGATTAAAAACTACTTTATGAAAGGTACATCCTAACAATAAGCAGATACAGCTGAGCGACATTGGTGCCAACATTACAACATGAACTCCAGCTGATGTTCGCAAACGCAAATCAATTTAATTAATTCGCTTAACATAAAAAACCTTTGAAGAACAGATCTTTTTTCTTTTGCAACTATTAGATCTTTTCATATTTCAAAATTAAGCGGTTAATGACAATTAAAAAAATAAAAATGTAAAAATTTTCCCGTCTTTATTTTCAGTAGAAATAGTTTTTATGGTAGAAAATTAGTAAGCACACAAGGTTTAGCCTAACTATAGTGTAAATAAAGAGGAGAAAATTAGTTAACACGAGTATTAGAACTATTATAGTTGGGCAGTAAGGGGCTGGAAAACTAGCCAAAGCAGAGTTAAACATTTCCTTACTTTAGTTAGCCAACAAATGCATAAATGGTTAAACTAAGCCTCACATTACTAGCCGAGTACCGCTTTTTTGCTACACTACATTTAATTGCAGCACTAGTTGAGTTAATCAAACTCATAATTGTCTTTAAAAAAAAAAAGGATATTTATGTATATACGTATATTCTTCTATCATGATCGCTTCCTGTATAATACGGACAGTAACAGGGTATGGGAATACCAATAAAATTATTGATGAAGGAGATGGGCTAGGAAAGGGGATGGCAAGTTAGGAAGGGCTGTGTCCTTTCAATATTGAAATTAGATGGTCGAAATGTTCTATTTTCTCGGCACATCGTGGCACCCGCAGAATAATAATGAATGTAGGTACAAATTACATTTCATTCTATTGGTAATAACAATGAATAGTTAGTGTTCATGATAACCTTATTGTTATTAGTATTAATTATTGTTACTATTTTATTTTTTCGTACCCTATTTCCCGATTTTTTTTTTTTTTTTTCCTAAAAGCAGAAGAGGGAAAATTCGGTTAGCCTGCCGTCTGGCGCAACCGTCCTCACAAGCAAAGCATTCCGCCTGATTGAGGCCTTCTGGCGGAATATCACCATCTCACTATAGTTCCTTCATGCTCTTACCTCTTCATTTGTTTCGAGTAATTCATTTGCTGATAGCAATTCGAGTTTTCAAGTAACCAACATTTCGCCCAGGAACATAGCATCCTTCCATTCGTGTATACAATTGCAGTGATTGGCTACTTAATTTTTGTATGATATATAAATTCCCGGAACAATATATTCTGTACCTTACATACATCGTATATGTACATTATGATAAAAGCAGTAATTAGAATTTGTATAGTTAATTGATTCATATAAGCCAATCTTTCCTTAGTCATACGAGGTGTGGCTATTAAATAACAAGACTGATGCTACTACAGAAGAACTATGCATGCGCCATATCCTAACCACCGACGGCTGTGCAGCGTAAAGCCTTCTCTTTCGATTGTAGTGTCTCACGTGCTTGTAGAGAAATCTGTCTGACCGGAACCGTCGTTTGTGTAAGAGGTGTTAGTTTCGTTATGTCGAAAACATGTTACTACACCTATGTTAGTAGAGCAACGAATTGTCGTGAAATTTCACATCAAAACTTGATAAAACCGCTACTGAAACTTATCTTTTATTAAAAGAAGTTTATGGAGATGAATGTTAAGTGCGCGAGTTTTTGAGTGGTTCAAGCGTTTCCAAGATGGCAGAGAAGATGTCGGATCACCCTTCCACATCCAAAACGGATGAAAATATCGATTATAATTAATCAACCCAGTTTTAGGCCAACCGTTATTCGCCTGACCTGGCCCCATGTGACTTTTATCTGTTGCCCAAAGTCAAATCTGCATTAAAAGGAACACGATTTCATTCGGTTGAAGCTGTGAAAGAAAAAGCGGCAAGCGTCATGCAGGAGCTCACAGAAAAAGGCAACCAGCACTGTTTCGAACAATGGTAAATTCGCATGGAGCGTTCTAGGGATAGTGGAGGGGTGTATATTGAAGGTGATAATAACTAAATATGTATAAATTTAAAATAAAATGGTTTTACAGCATTAGTCTCGTTATTTAATAGCCACACCTGGTATATTCTTTTTAAAAGTCGAATTTTCTTACAAAAAAAGTATCTTCTGCGACCGTACGTCTTCTTGAAATTCTTTGAAATTTTGCGGAAGATTCGGATAGTGATTGTACCCATGAAAGTGATTGTAATTCTCTGATAAAAATGTCGGAGAATAAATTTTTTCTTTTTTGTCCGAGAAATTCGAGGACACGAGCGCATTATTTGAAAATCACTAACTTAAAATCCTATTTTAAAATTATAATTTATTTTGTACCTTTTCTATTCTTTCTTGATTTTAGTTAACTATTCAAAACAAAAATAATCACTAGAAGGTCAAATAAAAGCAAAAGATAATTTGCTAAGCACATTGTTCGTTGCGCTCGACGCATTTACGATAACTTACTAGCCTATTAGATGTCGTGTTGACCTATTAGACACCTTAAGCCTTCATCCTTTGAATCTGAGTTTGGTTTCTATTTAGACTGTTGTACAACCAAATTGCCTTATGTACAACCTTATGTATATACGTATATTCTTCTACCATGATCGCTTCATGTATAATACGGACAGTAACAGGATATGGGAAAATACTGTCAAGTAGCTTCATTAAGATATAAAACCAAGTTCATATTCCATTCGCCAGGAATGATTACAATTGTACCTGGAACGGGATTGGAAGAGCAACCTCTAATACTTCCGCGTAGAGATAGTAATTACAATTGTATAACTTTAAGAAAAAATTGGTAACATTTCTACATTTAAAAGATACAAAGGTTCTCGGTAGATATTTATAATTTCAGAATATTTTGATTTTCTTTTATTCTACCAGAAAAAGAAAGTACTGTGGTTTGACAGATTTCCGATGTTTTGGTTTTAGCGGAAATAACATATTTGAGATCAAGCGGGTCCCAAAAAGTATTTTATACAATTGTGTGTGTGCCTGAGCTACATAACTCTAAAAACTAAGTTTTATATTTTTAATATTTATGAAATCCGATATCAAGCGCCTTGTTGCCTGAAAACAAAATTACCCATACCAAAAAGTTGAGAATCGCTCATCCGACACAAAACTGAGATTAGCATAAACCTCGGCCTGCCAAGGCAATCAGTCTCTGGAGGGCAATCAATCAGTGGAGTGGTCCCACACCCACAGATCCCTAGTTCCCCAAGTAGACCTAGGTAAGGAGTCTCGGCAGAGTCAGAGTTGGAGCTTCTATTTTGCCGAAAGAACAAGTAACTTCTAAATCATAATCACCTTTATCTAACTTCTTAATATTTTTTAACCTTCAAAGGAAAAACCACATTCCACTATTATTTTGAAGTACCTCCAGTTTGTTATTTGTAGTTACCTTAACATAAGTTTTAATTAAAGTTTTAGACGAAAAGAAATATTCACTGTCTCAGAAATATTTTTATTTATAGCTTCAAAGAAGGGGAAATTTTATCATCTAGCGTCCTGGACAGGATATCTACAGGTATCTTCATCAGGAGCGGCCCACCCCAATTGATGAGGAAAGGTGGTCTATCACTGTAACCACACCCCCTCAAACTTGCTTTTTCTTCTTTATGCACCGCTTTGCTTATATTCAACTTTTTCTCAGAAATAATTAAGCGAACCTCCTGTCGAGTAATCGATCAGAGTTGTGTGTCCAGATTAAAGCAATGTGGTCTTATGTTGATATTTATTTACAACGGAATTACTTACAAACTTTTTGCATTTACTAAAGAAATTACTTTGTATTAATGAACCGAAAATTAATTTTTGATAAAAAAAAAGACAACCAAAAATAACCATTAATTTTTAAATGTAAGTATTGATCAGATGGTAATGTAAAACACAATTATTAAATATAAGTTGAGATGAAATGTTCTAGATAGTATTTCTCGATCATTCCGCGAATAAGTTACCGGTTCGTATAAAAAAAAAGTCGGTTATTTCTCAAAATAGGAACAACAATTTGAACGAAAACTATCTATCTGCTTTAGATCTCAGTTATATTTACTTTTGCGTGAGAGTAACGACATCTTCTTTCATATTTCTCATTATCTTCCGATGAATGTGGTAATGTAATGAAGAGGTAGTGAAGTATAATATTTTATGTAATTTATGTATAATAGTATTATTAAAGTCAGAACACGAATATCGCATGCTGATTCACGAAATCTAAAGATAAAAAATTCCTTAATCAATTTATTATTAAAGTTGCTTGAATTGAAAACCAAAACAAAATATAAGCAAATAGGTACTAGGCAAAGAAGAACAGTAAAACAAAAGATGAAAAAAAGAGATAAAACTAAAAACCATGTCTTACATATATTATAAACTAAATTATAGCACTTATTAGCCTTCATATGGCGTTAAATTTAGATGTCTATAGACATCATTGATCGACCAGAAGACCAGCAACTTCATACTCATTGAAGCTCAGCCTCACATTAAATGTTAATAAAATGTAGATTTTAAAATTAGGTCGTCAACCTAAAAAGCATAAGAAATTCTATTATGGTAACGAGCACGTAGAAATTGTAAAGCAATTTGAGTACTTGGGCATAACTTTTAATAGATCCGGTTTATTTAACGAAACGACAAATAGAGCCATAGTTAAATCAAATGCGTCTGTTGGAAGCGTAATTGGTATTCTTTCTACCGGTAAATCCAAAAGTTGGCAATCAAAAATCTGTCTGTACCGGAGCTTGGCAAAGAATTCTTTTGTTTTATTGTGCGTCAGTTTGGAGTTTAAGGGCACCTAGATCAATTGGAAAAAGTTCAAGTAGGCTTCTTTAAACGTTTTCTATGTTTGCCTAAAGGTAAACCCATAATTAGAGGTTGATTCACCAGTTTGTCGGAGAAAATGTGACTTCTACTTTGTAAAATTCCAAATTCTACGATAAACTCCTAAATTAACCTCTGATAATGGATGAAAATTTGGAACCCGTCAGAAATATAAAAACAAGACAAGACGGATAAATTCAAAAATCTTATTGAGCGTTGTTGACATTTTCAGCTTGAATTTACGTTTGAGTCATCTTGAGCTGGATGTTTAGGGTTTTAAAAAAAGTATTGGCTCCAGCTCAAGATCATGTTCAATAGAAAATCCATGGCGAGACCAATCTTATGTTTGTTTTGTACTTTTCATTCTGTTTTTTTGCCGATATAATGTAAAGTAAGTATTTCTATTTAGAACTCGTACAAAACCAAGGCTGGATTATTTATATTTGTAGTTTCCCGCTAGATGGGTCATTCGTTCTAATGTGCGATGGTGACAAGTGAACTACTCAACATATACCTTCGATCTCCAAGAGTTGGTAGCTGAGGAAGCTGAATATCATGGTGACTGAACGGTTTCTATCACTCCGCCTAGACTCTAGGGGCACATAAGTTCACATACTTGAGCCTATGTATATATCGTATATTTACACCAATCCTAGGCCTCCTTTATCTCTTTTATTTGTTGTGCATTGTTTTACAGTCGTAATATAAATAAATCTGATGTTCTTCTTTTTTTTTCTGATATATTGTGAGGTTCATAGCATCTACAATAATGAGCTGACGTACAATTTGAAGATGTTGGTAAGCTGTGCGAGAGAAGAGGCTGGGAGGGTACCCAGCAAGAAAGGTCCTTATGGCTTACACGACCCAAATAGTTCATCTTATTGAAGAAAAAGAAAAATTAGATTTTTTTTTTAATTTAATCTCATGAACTCCAACTCTATGTGAACGAATTCAATTCCAAATAAAATCCTTAGCTAACTTTGTGGCGATAAAAAAGAAACTAATTTATCATTATGGACGGAAAAAAGTAAAAGAATCGAGAAAGGTTGTAGAAGTTACCTAAAATGGGGCAATCTGATATTGAAGGTTCGATACTGGGCCCTGAAATCAGGAGTGAGGTCATCCAACAGAATGGTCGAGTTAATGTGACCTTTCTTCCTACAGCCAACCGATAAAAGGGCTACCAGTTGCACAGCCGGGACCAGTTTATATCTTTAATTTAAAATATTACACCCAGATTTCATTTTCTTGATTAACAAAAAACCTTTTGTATTTGTAACTTAATTAGTTTTATTGCGAGTAAACATTTAATTTTGCGAAAACCCTTGAAATTAAAGAAATCCTACTTACCTACGAAATAAAATTATAGAAAGTATGCAAGTATCAAAAATTAAATTAAGTGCTAACTTACCTCTAAGTATTTAAGGAAATGTATATACATTCACAGAGAAAGCTTTCGGAATAAAAGAACTGTGAAATACGAAATCTCGTCCGCACTGGGGAGACAATGAAATTATTTTTTTTCTGCAGCCAAGTAGTACTCTGAAAGTTATTGCAGTTGGCAGAGAGCTAAGACAAACTAATTTAGACAAAATATTCTTCTTATATAAAGTAATTAAATTTAAGCTTTTGAATGAATTAATATTCAACAACATTTACAATTTAAATCACTTTTAAAAAGGTATAGGAGGATAAATTTGGAAGGAATAACTTAACAATTATATTTTCGGATTGCCTGGAATGGATCTAATAAGTTATCAATCTGTTATCAGGCAACAATTATTATTATTTGTTGTTGGGGAGCGAAATCCTGGGCTTCATAATTCGGCCCATAAAGCAACCTCAAAATAGAAACAAAACAGAAACAGGGTCTACGATGAAAGTCTAGCCCTGATTTGAGCCATCTTAGATTCAGAGCTGTCCAAAGAACTCGATCATTCGCTTTTAAGAAACAGCCTAACTTCTACCACCGTAAACCAACGATCCTTAATCCTGACCTCTTCGCATCCTAAACAATCCGTCATATTATGGATTCCTCCTCCGAACTCTCAATAATAATAATATAAAAAAATCTGTCAAAGAAAGGAATCCGGAATGAGCAGGATAATCCGGTTTCGTAAACCACAATTAGTACCAGTGAGGGAACCAACCAGGTGCCTGAGAGAGGGCCAAAACTGATTTTACTCACAATCGACCCTGAACGGCTCTGAATCTACATTCTGATCCACCGATAGCCATAAATAAAGAAGAAAGGGGTGAAGCTCTTCATGACTGGAATCAAGAAATGCATAAATCAAAGAAAACGCAAATAGCTGCTTTGGGTCCAAGGAAGTTCCGCCAAATCGAAGTGGAGAATGGCTTTCGATTTGGCCAGGCTTTCGATTTTTCAATCGAAATCCTGACAAGACCCTGCACACAGATTAGAAGATTCTTTATTATATATAAGGTAGCTTTTCCAATCTACTAGAACATTCTAGAGAATTCAACGCTTTCAACGTAGCCTGATAAAC
Source organism: Rhodnius prolixus (assembly GCF_049639745.1). Lineage (NCBI taxonomy): Eukaryota > Metazoa > Arthropoda > Insecta > Hemiptera > Reduviidae > Rhodnius > Rhodnius prolixus. The sequence continues at coordinate 28,894,592 of NW_027411581.1, read as the reverse complement.
TGATACACACCTCTTTTACCGGGTGGTTGCGAGTCCGCTCATCCGAAACACAACAATAATAAATTGAATGAAACAGTATCCATTACGTTTACCACGGTAATAGTTTTCAAAATTGGTTTGAGAAGATATATTTGTAAATTATATTTGAACGATTCAATTTGAAATTTTAGGCTTTCTTACAACAAAAAGGACTTCCTGAATACTACGTCCTTTAAGATCGCCAGACTGGAATGGACCCAATAAATTATAGATTCTTTCATGTGGCAGCCAACAAGCCTTCCAAGGACCTTTGGAAGCAGGGATACAGGCCATTAACAGATTCACAGTAAGTCATTGAGAGACAGACCAATTTATAAAAAACATTTTTTGTTGTCAGATCAGACTGGAGCAGATTCAAAATATAAAATCCTCTCACGAGTAGTAAAAGGAAGTCCAAAATCAAACTTTAAGGCGAAATTTAATATTTAGCTGTCTAACTTTATGGTAAAGAGAAAGAAAACAAAATTGGACGAATACTATAAAAAGAGATAATTACCAAGATAGATAGGAAAAGCTTATTTACTCTTTTGTTTGACAAGATAATGCTAAGTGAAATTTATATCAATGAGGCACAGTTTGACATGTTGTTCACTTCTTGAAAAACTGTTCTTGTTTGGTATTGCACGAGGGAAAATGGCACAAGATTGATTCCTTACTATCACAGATTGAGGCCTGCTTTTAGTCAAACTGCCATTCTGCCACAGCCACTAAACCTTCAGATAGTATTTTCTCTTTCGCTTACAATCTGTTGCAATAATTTTCCCAAAAGAACTATTCGACAAAGCAGCTTATAATTTATCTTAGCAAATCTCCTCATATCAATTAGGATGTAAGCTAACTTTAATGCATTTTTTCCTCCCGTTTTATTCTCTGTTTAAATGAGGGAATCATTTTCTCGGCTACTCCAGAGTAAAACAGATTCTTCAAATCTTTATTAAATAACCATTAGTTTGAAGAAGGGTTATAAGAAAAATATTTGAATTTAATTTAAATGTTATTACGTTGGGGATTTAATATAACCAGTTTAATATTATCAAAGGATGATAAATCTTTCATTTTTTCTAGTTTCCAACTTGTTTTTTATTATTATTTTTATTTATTTATTTTTTTGAGGTCTTGGCAATGATACTTTGCTTTATTTTCAGATCGTCGAGATTTCAAATGTTTGTCCACCATCAGGCATACATAATAGACAAAGTAACATCTCTAAGTTATAATCATGAAGCGTCTGTATAGCATTCAAATTGTCAAACACTTCGTCTCAAATAAGAAACATGAATATTTGCCTGAAAACTGCTTACCAAGTCTGTAGATCTATTGAAGTTAAAAACTTTTCTTCATAATTACCGCTTTTTATATTCAAAAGTACTTAAAATTAATTCATTATTTTCGTTAAATTAATACAATAAATGGAAAAAATTAATAATATTCTCTGTATAAAAACGCCCGCATTCACTTGAGTCCCGAGAGAAAGATAGCCTAAGGTTGCATTAATTTGATTTTACCACACGTTAGATAACTTCATCTCAAAAAGTTTATGTAGATAGGTTATAGTATTTAATTTAGATGATCACGTTTCTTCGTTAAGGAAACGCGAGCAGATTAATTTTACAGGCGTCTTTAAAAACGATTTCCCGACTAGCGAATTTACTTTATTTTATTTTTTTGTAAATAAATAACGTAAGAAATTGTATTAATGTAGTTGGCCTTTTATGTTGAATTGGGCATTTTGGAAGCTGCTCTAGTTTTGGAGAGACCCCCTTCATTGCTTTAGTTTATTTTGAGTCGATCCTCTGCATTCTCGAATTATTTCGATTAAAAGAAAGCAGAAGCGAACATGTAAAATCGTCGATGCTCATTCCAGGCTTAAATAAAAGGATTTGTGCTCCCTATTTTAAGAAGAATTTATTTTAGAATCCTGGTAAACCCACCTGAAGTACATACAATATAATATAAGGCTCATTTCAGTTCTAATTCAGTTTTTGCGACCTGTTGCAATGAATGATTTTTGTGGAATTCTTGGCCATGCACATCATGAGCAATTCCTACAGTTCAATTATTACTTATTAGACAGTGCTTTTGAACTGGACCTACTCGTATTTGCTGTCAGCAGATTGGAAAGTATGTTTCTGTTTTAAACGAGTCTGTTAATTATCCTGACTTAATATTCTAAATTAATGATGCATATAAATTAAAATTTGGAAACAATATAACCTTTGAATTATTAAAAGCAAATTTTACAGTAATAGGATAGTCCCACTCTAGATCGTCTTTGCTTTGAAAAAAATACCAGTCGTATCAGATTTGGTGGCGGTTAGCAGCAGTAAAGTATGTACAAGGTCTTGGGAAAAAAGGGAGAGAACGAAGCCGAGATGGAAGAACCCATTATGTAAGTGTTTGCAATAGTAATGTACTAGACAATAATATTTTACTGTCAGAGCAGTCTGGCTCCCACTTCTAAGAAAGATTTATATTATTGACAATTCATTCACTTTCACAATATTTCATCAATGTCAAAATTATTGACAAAACTCCGTTTCCTTCACTTTATTATCAATTTTAGAATAAATATGAGATATAATGACAATCTTTGTTCTGATAGACTGAAAAAACTAACATTATATACACTACATAACAGACGGACAAAGGAACATACTTTCCATAAGTACTAAGACCAAATAAGTTTTATCAAATTGGTGTAAACCAGTATTTGGTGATTGGTTAGCGTTAGTTTTGACTGTCTGTCAAAATTTGCTATTGGGTCATTCCATGTCAAATCAACACGGGGTCTGAACCTCACCATCTCGGATTTTCTTGAAATTTGGCACATGTGTACTATTGGTATAGACTTGGAAAAATATGAAATTTTACTGTGATATGTCAACTGGTTTATGAGTTACAGGGCTGTAAAGTTGCCAAAAATGGGCTGAAAAACAGGGAACCCCGTGTTTTTGAATTACTGTAGAAGCTTTCCTAATTGAGCTACAGACTTGGGATTGGTGTGATTTTATAGCATATATGATGCCCTTTCTTGTGATATGCGACACCATATGGGTTAGGATAAAAAAGTTTGTTAAATTTAAATTTTAAATTTAAATTTTAAATTTTTTAAAAAGTACATATTTTAAAATTTTAAAATTAATTCTATAAATAGCTAGTAGTGTTATGAATCACTGGCCAAAATATTAATTTGGGACGACAATGGCTTCATTGTTAAAAAAAATTAAGACTAAAGCTCCAATCCGATTAATTCAACTCTGAATTCATGTTAATACAATAATGCTAATAATAATTCCACTAATAAGTCCAAAGTAAAACATGCTGTTAAGTAATAGGATCTCTTTATTATTTTAAGCTTGAAAAGGCTTCATTTGTTTGACATGCGTCACTTTCTAGTAGGACATATGTAAGTTCTTCCAGTCAGAGTCACAGGATCAATTTTTATCAAAACATCCACTACTGAGACCCTAAGAATATCGGCATTTCTTGGATGCGAGATGATTTAGAGGGACCAGCTGGATGAAGAAAAGTTACTTTTACTTCATCAAGTTCTTCATTTTTCTCTAAAAAATATCCAAGCCACCAGTTTCTTTATAGACTACACTGATATAACCTGATATGTCGGCTAATTTTAGTTTATCAGGGAATTTTGAAACTTCCATTTCGCAAGCTTCTGAGTTCATAGAAAAGTTTTTAACCAATATTTTGGATTTACTTCTGGGAATGAAAGCATGGTTTTGCTGTGTTCCTTTAATAGCCAATGCTTGAGCAAACCGATTTTTTAAAAAACACTCAGATTCAACATAGTCTTCCTGGGTTGAATATGCAAAGTCTATGTTGGTGATGTTTTCTACTGCCCACTCAAAAAGTTGTAGTGAAGTTTGAATTTGATTTTCATAGGGTCGTTGCAAACTGGCACGAGCTGCCAGACTCTTTACCGAACCCCCTACGCAATCACAAGGCCCTTTGCCGACTTAAACCAACTTAAAGAGGCTGATATCTCAGCCAAAGAAGACTGTTCTTGAACAAAGATATTGAATTGAATTATTTTTGTATAATTTGATTAACTGCGTAATTTCATTAAAATAATATATTATAATTAATATGAATAATTACTGTAATCATAATTATTAATTCTAAAAATGATTTCAAAATCAATATTTTAAATCTTAATAATTATTAATTATGATTCATTGATTCATTATTACTATTTTCAATTTATTTATTACTTTAATTTTATTAAAATATATTTTCCATGAAAAGGAGCTTTAGTCTTAAATTTTTTAACAATGAAGCCATTGTCGTCCCAAATTAATATTTTGGCCAGTGATTCATAACACTACTAGCTATTCATAGAATTAATTTTAAAATTTTAAAATATGTACTTTTTAAAATATTTAAAATTTAAATTTTAAATTTAAATTTAACAAACTTTATTTATCCTAACCCATATGGTGTCGCATATCACAAGAAAGGGCATTATATATGCTATAAAATCACACCAATCCCAAGTCTGTAGCTCAATTAGGAAAGCTTCTACAGTAATTCAAAAACACGGGGTTCCCTGTTTTTCAGCCCATTTTTGGCAACTTTACAGCCCTGTAACTCATAAACCAGTTGATATATCACAGTAAAATTTCATATTTTTCCAAGTCTATACCAATAGTACACATGTGCCAAATTTCAAGAAAATCCGAGATGGTGAGGTCAAAAATGGTCTTTTTTTGTGTTGATTTGACATGGAATGACCCTATTAAGTAATAATAGTTCTTGTCATTTGATTGTTGTGAAGGATCCAAGTTAGTGGTTTGTCAATGTAGTGGCGTAGGTATTTAAATATTTCGGCGCAAAAGAGTGCTGACTGGTATAGATAGTCTGGTTGATAAGCAGTACGTCTAAATGTACAAGTTATATACTGGCTTTTATTGAAATTTACTTTTATTTTCTACTTTCCAAACCACGTCCGAAAAGTTGAAGAGTTGTGTCAAGGCACGAGAGGACAGTGCTGAGGGTGTGGAGAAAGAGAAACGCATAAGAGTATAAGAGTTGTAGGATGAGTTGGAAGTGAGCCCTGAGGCTCACTGAACCCCACAGTAAGGTGAGGAAGAAAAGGTAAGGCTCTAGCTAACTAATTTCAAAATGCGCGTTAACATAGTACCCAATTACTTAAAAGTGATTGCAAATGTCTAGTAGAATATTTTTCTAAAAATTCTCCACATAAAATGACTCCAGGAGAAAGAATCGTCTAAATAAATTGTTGGGGAGCAAAACTTAAAAGCACAGATTTCGATTTCTACTGCAACAAGTAATTGTAGTAACTGATATACGAGTAACAACGTGTGTGGAGTTACCACCCATTTCCACTGGAAAAAAATTAATATACTTAGATTTCCCTAGCATTCACTCGAATAATGCTTAAATTACATCGATTTTTTAAAAGGCTATTTCACTTCTAATTCCATAATATCGAAGTCTATCACTTGCCAATCTTTGTAAAAACTGCCAATATAACGGATTAATTGCTTGAATATAGACTGCCTAAACGGTTGTTTACACAAACCCTAACACTAATGTTTTTGTAAAATAATGCCTATTTTTTCGAGCTTTCAAGACTTTACATCCAAGAACGATTAGGTTTAGTGGACAGATCAGATAAGCAAAGGTACTTTACTAAAAATTATTCATTTAAATCATTAGATCTACGGCCTAGACTGGGAATCAAACCCATCTTATCAAAGGTTTATCTTCCGTAAAAAGTCTTGCAGATTATAGGAGTTATCCTGTAAGGCAATCTGCAGTAAGTCATTGAACAGATAAGGATGTTTAAACTGTTAGGTAATTTTTACGACAAAGCAAGAGTTGGTAAAAAAAAAGCTCCAAGATGTTCAAATTAAACGCTCAAAAGATCAACTAACTTTTTGATTCCACCAAGCAAAAAAGCGAGCGCGTTTCGTAAGAATTCATTGGAAAATGATAATATCGCAGCAACCCATCAAACGTTTAGACCTAAACAGTTACCCTTCCTCTAATCCTGAACTGCCAGTAACTAGTTGCATCTCAAGATAAAAGAGTGATGATGAATTATTTTCGGAGTTCAACTCAGATTTTTGGAAAAGGTTATTAAAACATTTAGTATTAGGAAAGTGTAATGTGTAAGCAAATAGGATATTAACAGCTGTGAAACACAGTTTGTATTCTTATCTCCTCGCTAGAAAACAAAGAAGTTGTCTATCAGGTTGCAAGCAAAACCAAACACAACCTCATGAAACAAATACATATTTTGAAACAAATTTACATTAAAACAAATGTTTTGTAATATATATCGATTCGATACGTTTTGGATTTCCAAGGATGCATACTTAGCCTAATATGTAATATCTGCAGGAGGAAACGTACTTCAATAAAAAATGAGCCATAGTTACTAGGCATAATTTATGAGATAATTTAAACATTTTTTAAGAACATTAAACATTTGTTATTTATGGTTTGTACTAAGGAACGATTTGTTACGTAAATACATATAAAGCACACAAGGTTACATTACCTGAAAAAATATGCGTACATGTTACCGACAAAATGTGCAAGCGATTTATCTAATCCCTTGTTATTTTAAAAAATGTCTTCCCAATTTAGGCAGTTTATAATTTGTTCAAATTTTAGGCAATTTGTTGAGATTTATAACATTACATAATTATAGTAGTATTGCACACTCAGCCAGTAACTAGGATGGCGGCTACTTTACTCCGCTGGAAGGGATTTGTCGACACTGATGTTAGGTTCTTCACGGATAGCCAGGCTGCAATTAAAGCTCTGGCCTCTCCTAGTAGGAACCAAATTTCGGTCAATTCTTGTCATGCTGCTCTCAATTTGTTAGGAGCTTTGAATACTGTTTCGGTTGCTTGGTCTCCTGGTCATTCTGGGATTCCGGGTAACGAACTTGCTGATGAAACAGCAAAGGAAGGAGCTGCGTTGATAACAATGACTCCTCAGCCCATTATCCCTGTATCCTATCGACGTTGTAGAACAGAGGTGGAACAGTGGATTTTGAAAGAACATCGGAAACGGTGGAGATCCCGAACTGATTGCCGCCAGGCTAAGGAAATCCTTGGCCTGTCAAGAACGGATATGGTTGGTTTTAGCAGGTCCCGGATTCGCCAGTTGGTTCAGGTGTTGAGTGGACATGCGAATTTAGCATATCATCTTTTTAAATGTGGCCTAATCCAGTCGCCAAATTGTGCTGGCTGTGGTGAGTCCGATGAAACTGTGAGGCACTTTGTTGAGGTGTGCCCAGTTTATTCTAAAACTAGATTCCTCGTCTTCGGAAGGTCAAATGTCTCCCTACCGGAGATTGTAGCATCTGGTAATCTTAATGAACTTTCTAGGTTTATTCAGTGCACTGGGCGATTGAGTCGTCAAGCTCCCTAGTGTCCTGTTGCTACTTTGTTAGGTTATTATATTAGCATCTGGTAATTTTTAGCCGGATTTGTTTTTAAACCCCGGTATCTCTCATGAGATGAGGGGTGGGAGGGGAACAATGGGCATTAGGATTGCCTGCGTTCCTTCCCCTTTGTTTTTGGTGGAACCGCCCGTCTTGTACAATCTAATCTAATCAGCCAGTAACTAATACACACTATGATGGAGGAGGCTTATTACCCAAAAACAGAATAATCAAGAAAGTAGAGAAATCATTTATTATTTAAGAAAAGGTTTTTGGGGAAAATCGTTAAGTTAGCGTTTTTAAAAAAAATTGGTCTCGAATCTAAAAGAAAGGGAATCCAGCTGCCTGCTCATAGCTCTTCTCTTTCTAGAATCCTCTTACAGCTTTCTGTTTCGACTAAGTCTACTTAACGCCTGTGAAGTGGCTGGCAAAAATCTAAAACATGCTCCTAGCGCCTTTAACTTAAAATGTTGATTAGCCATGGATAAAATAAAAAGTAAAACCTATTATTTTAGGCGTCGTGGGCGAAGGTGACTAGCAAGCATACTTTAATATAAATTCTATTTATTTACAGTTAAATAACATCCAAAGGCTAGACCGGGAATCGAACCCAGTTCCACAATATTCCTTAGCTTTGCGGGCTTCGCCTCTAACCGCTCGGCTACCGTGGTGCCTCCTTATAATAAATAACGACTATAATTAAAAAAAAAAAAAAAAGACTGAAAAAACATCGATGAAACGAGTAGGCTGAAAGAATTTTTTTTCCAATTTACAGAAGTATAATTGGCCTTATCTTTTTAAACCGCACAAATATTTTTATAATGCAAAAATATAAGAAGTACTAAGAAATGTTTCTTGAGAAAATAGAAATGGCTATTTACTTACAACTTGGTGAAACTATTTGCATTGTGTTTTATGTTTTTAATGTGCAAATAAAAAGAAACTCTTAAGAAAACCTTTTTATACTTGTGACAAAGCAAAAGACTACATTCCTGAAGATTGGGGGCAGACATCAAGTGCGCTTACTAATGTACTGCAAGTGGCACACTGAAGCCGCCGCTACGTACCCAGGTGTGGGTGGTAAAAGAGAGCAACTAAAACCCTAATATATATTTAATGTTTCTACCTCACAATAGGATTATAGTAAAATTGCTGGTTTATTTCTTCCTTTAGAGGAACAAACATTCACATTTTGTATAAATTTTTATCTTTACTTAAAGAGCAGAGTTATTATGAAATTTTATTTGAATTTGAAATAATTAAATTTATTTAAGAAAATAAATTTTGTAATTTCGTCAACTCAACAAAGAAATGATATTTTTATTGTTAAAGTAATTTTTTCCCTGCAGTTTTGTCCTTTTAGTTCTAATGAATTTTATTAAATTTAGTTTGATACTCAATAGAATTTTATGCAACTCTTTTAACACTTTCAAGATTTAAGTTCGACGTTCTTGGATTAGTGACTGAAGGAACGAGATACTTAACATGAGTTCTGTGGTCAGGTAATCAAAAAAGAAATCTAGAAGTGACGAATACTCTTCCCTAATTCCTCCATTCATCTTTTAAAAGGCACTAGGTTCACTCAGGTATTGGCCATTCCAAGCTCATAAGGACTTGGTTAAAGATCTCCACAGGAAGGAAAAGTAAAGGAACTCTTGGATAATTTAGCTGTAATTGTAGTTGCAGCACATTTAAACATAATCAAACATATTTATTCATATTTCAAATGAATCTCTAGTTAATCTTAGACTAATGTCTCAGCTTCCAGTGGTCCTGTAACTGTAAGTGGCTACCATGAAAGGTAATTCACTACAAGACTTGTTATGGACAGTCATCTATAATTTGCTCGGTTTATCTCTGATCCTTGAATTTATAAATCTCATCACTATTCGTAATTCCCAAATGTTAGCCCCAAATTCTTGTTCTCCTCTTGTTCATTGATTCTCCATGGAAGTTTCTGCATGTTACACATACCTTTCTCCAGATATAATCGCAACCTACCCACAACTATCAATTGGATTTTAGAAGCTAACCTTTGTCATTTTATGACTATAATATATAAAATATAAATGGTTTTGAGTTTGCCTATTCAATATTATTTTTCAACTTTGTGAGTTGTACTATGAGTAGTTACTATTAAATCTAAGAATAGTACCATGGGATAATTAAAAATGAATTGCGGAAGTGAAACTGTAATTGCTAAAATTAAGATCAAAAGTTTTGAGAACAGAAGACCTAATGTATGAGCATGAATGTTAGGTATGTCCTGATTCCTGTGAAGGGAGAAAGGCTGGTGACAACCATAACCATCCTTCCATAACTCAAGTTAATAAGTTTTTAAAATTTAGTATTTCTACTGGAAAGATAATCGAGTATATTCTTCAATAATATTCTTCACCTCAAGCAAATAATCCTGAAGGAAGAGCAACATCACAGCAGGCCCTGATAGATTTTCTTAACATATGATATGACCAAGGACAAATAAAACCCTTTGGCGACCACATAGAAAAAATAGAATAAACACGTAAAAGCCATTTTTTTTTACAGTCGATAACTGACATTCTATCAGCTCATGTACTTTAGTTAGCTTATTTAGTTGATGAATGCGTGTCACAAATTAAAAATATCCATTAACCTGATCTCAGAATATGGATAAAAACGTTAACAATAATTAGAAATAACATTGGATAACATCAATGACAGTAATTAATGTTTCAGAGAACGTTTATTTATAGATTGTCTATCTATAAATGTCTATTTCTAGCACATTCTCTGGATTTAATAAAAAATGGTTTACGAGAAAAAGAAAGTTATTCTAAAAGAAAACATATCTTATGAATTCCAAAGCAGTCCAAAGCAAGGATAATCCAGGAACTCAATAAAATGAGACGATGAATAGGATGAATAGTCTACAAACCAGCACAATAGAGTGGTAAGCAATATGTCTGCTCCAGTTTAATGCATTGTGGATTCTAAGGTATACGATATTAGAGAAATCTCCCAACTATTGCTATTAAAAATGCATATATTATATATTTGTATGTATTTTGTAACATTAACGTTATGCGTTTGTATAATGTAAATTGTAAGTTTTTATTACTGACTGCATCTAGTTTACAGAACTCGATATTTGATTTTCATAGTTAATGATTGTCAGGCTTTTAATACCAGCGAGTCATTACGTTGCACCATAATTTGTTCTCTTTTTTTCATTTTATTTTAAATATACAACTATATGTATCTGGCGACCCTCCACTAACCTTATTTTAAAAATTAAAGAACATCATCTTGATCATCTTCGCTTCACGCAAAGTGCTAAGTCAGAGTCTCGGCTATTTTCCTTGAATCAGTGACCACATCATTGTTTTTTAAATATTTTTATGGAGCGCTGCATGCGTGCTCCAGGGTCTTATCCAAATCTCCTACAAAGTCGTCTATGTAAGCATCTTTTTTCTTAATTCATTTAAGGCCCATATTTTACCCTTGTTGTCCGCGTTAACCATTGTCCACAAGGGGACGAGAAGCCGCCGATTCTCATTGAATGTACCAAATGAATATATAAGGAGTACTGTGGCGGCAGCACTCTGAAGATGCAACTCCCATATGAGACTATTTATTTTTCTATCGTTAATACATATGATTAAGGAGTTTGTTGAAAATAATAAGGTGAAATAAATAAAGTTAGTCTAATTGTTTTCTGTAACTGTAGTATAGAGAAACTACACTGGTGACCCCGCCTTGGACAACCGGAAATGGTGGGCAAAAGACAGAGGGCCAGGAGAGCGTCCACTAGCTCGCCAAACGCACTAGGTGAGACGCAAGATACCATCTCTGCTACCGTAGCAACACCACCATGGCCACACCACGCTGTGCCGGCAACGCAGGTCTACATTCCTCGCGCTCTAACACCGCCTTTCACGGCTGAACATGTAGAAACGTGGCTGGAGCAGTTTGACAATGCTATGAACCTCGGAGCGGTGCAGGACGATCCGAAAAAATATGCATATCTTCTACCCACGGACGTAATGACTCAGGCAGCAGGCGCTATACGCACAACCACAGGGGGTAAGTATCTGGCCATGCGCAGTTACTTGATTACTAGATATGGAGTATCGAGCGAACAGCGGCTCGATAGATTATTCGCCGAAGGCGAATTAGGTGACCGACGCCCCACGCAACTGCTGGATGACCTTCAGCGACTAGCTTCTGGAACAGAAGTTGGAGCACCCGTCATACGACGGTTGTGGCTCCAAAGACTCCCAACTAACCTGCGGACTATAGTGGTTTCACATTCCGCGCCTTTAGAAGAGTTAGCGGTCATTGCTGACCGTGTGTTAACCGCACAACAACCCAGCTATGCCGCCCCCACAAACATGCCACCAGTAATGGCGCCAGTCGATGGCGTCCCAGAAACATTGAACCCCGAGGAGCAAGGCGCTACCGCACAGTACGGGCTTGCTCAAGCGGAAGTCGCACACGTTCGCACATACATAAGCCAACGAAAGAACAGTGCTAATGCCGCAAGGATAACCGAGCTAGAAATGCAAATAAAACAGCTCTCTGATCAGTTGCACACCCTTAATGCGCGAGAAACACCCACCTGCTACTATCACGCTCGTTTTGGCGCTCGTGCTCAAAAATGTAAACCCCCGTGTCAATTCCGCTCGGAAAACCCTTCGGCCAGTCGCTAGAGGCGGCAAGCGGTTTGGCCTCAATATCTAGCCGCCTCTATATCACAGTTAGAGTCTCAGGAACATTCTTTTTAGTAGATACAGGCGCAGAAGTTTCTGCAATACCTCCAAACGGTAACAATACAACTCACAATACCCCCACTGCACGTTTGACAGCAGCTAATGGCACCTCCATACCGGTCTTTGGCCAAAAAACACTACGCCTCAATTTCGGAAATAACCTAGTAGCAAGCTGGCGTTTCTATATCGCGGGAGTATCTCGCCCCATACTCGGAGCGGATATTCTGCGGGCTCAGGGATGGATAGTTGACCTGCACCAACAATGCCTACTTTCATCCCGACCGCAAACGCACCACGGGCCTGGTATTATTGCAGCCAGCATTGAGACGTCCACTATACCACCCAACCGGCCTACGAACGCTTATTTATCCATGCTAGACCACTTCCCTCGAGTCGTCGGGCTATTACCACCAGAGCCACGGCCACAACTAAAAATTGCACACATCATTCAAACCTCTGGACCGCCAGCATTCGCAAGAGCGCGACGCCTTCCCCCAGACAAACTGGAAGCCGCCAAAGCGGAATGCATGTGCAAGGAAGGCACCTGTCGCCCCTCTAATAGCCACTGGGCTAGCCCCTTGCACATGGTAAGAAAGAAATCGGGAGAGTGGCGCCCCTGCGGCGACTACCACCAACTAAACGCACTGACTATACCAGACCGATACCCATTGCTACACATCCAGGACTTCACAAGCTCTCTTGCGGGTAAAACGATATTTTCTACAGAAAGCCTACGACCAAATTCCGGTAGAAACCCGGGACATACCCAAAGCCGCTATTATCACCCCATTCGGGCTTTTTGAATTCCCGCGCATGACCTTTGGCCTCCGCAATGCGGCACAAACATTCCAAAGGTTCATGGACGAGGTAACACGGGATCTCCCCGCCTGTTACGTCTACATCGACGACATTTTAGTTGCTTCCACGACAGAGGACGAACATAAACAACACCTACACGAACTACTTCAACGACTGGACAACTACGGGTTGACAATAAACCCTCAGAAATGCCATTTCGGACTCCCTGAGTTGCAATTTCTAGGGCATTTGGTAAATGACCAGGGAATACGCCCCCTTCCAGCCAAATGCACCACAATTTCCTCATTCCCAAAATCCCGTACAGTAGAACAACTTAGGCGATTTCTGGGATTATTCAATTTTTACCGTAGGTTCATCCCAAGTGCAGCACACATTCAAGCCCCGCTTCTACGTTTCTTAAAGAATAGACGCAAACGCGATACTAGGCCAATCGACTGGGACTCTGACACAGAAGCCGCTTTCAACACGTGCAAGCGGGCGATAGCCGAAACTACCCAACTAGCACACCCGGAAAAGAACCCCAATCTCGAGCTATCTGTAGATGCTTCAGACGTAGCAATCGGCGCTGCGCTACATCAGCTCACCGCACAAGGCATAAAACCCTTAGCCTTCCTTTCGCGACGCCTTAGTGATACAGAACGAAGGTACAGCGCATATGATAGGGAACTCCTGGCTGCATATGTCGCGGTTCGACAATTCCGCCATTGGTTGGAAGGGCGCCAGTTTGTAATACGTACAGATCATAAACCTTTAACGTACGCCTTCCGGCAGCCACCGGACAAAGCCTCCCCTAGGCAAGTAAGACAGCTTGATTTCATCGCGCAGTTTACAACCGACGTGCGCCACATCAAAGGCAAGGCTAACACAGTAGCAGATACTCTCTCTAGAATTGATGAGCTTAGCGCATACGAAGGACTAAATTACAACCAGGTTGCTCAAGAGCAAGCATCAGACTCACAACTACAGTCATACTTGCAAGTCACGACTGGTGTGGCGGCAGCACTCTGAAGATGCAACTCCCATATGGGACTATTTATTTTTCTATCGTTAATACATATGATTAAGGAGTTTGTTGAAAATAATAAGGTGAAATAAATTAAGTTAGTCTAATTGTTTTCTGTAACTGTAGTACAGAAGTACGATACCAAAGTTGATATTACTCTTCTAGGGTGGCTTATCCAAACTTGCTGTAATGATATCTGCTGCAACACTCTGGCCAACAGCACTGAAGTCACCCAATAAGTATTAAAGAGTATTGCTGTACTACTATTGTGTGGCTTCACATCAGCAATTCTACAAACGCTTGAAGATCTTAGACTGATGCATCAGTTCTCACTCCAACCTGGTGTTATGATAGTTGAAGTACACATCAGCAACAGCTAAGCAGGAAGCGAAGAGGCACCCTCCTCTGCCCGTTCACATCTAAAAATTGGACAAACGGTCCTGCAACGGCTTGTAGGTAGCTTAGTGCTGTACCAGCAGTAGAGACAGCCAACAACCACCTACTTGGGGCAAAACGAATCATTGCTATGTATGGCATACCTAGGAATTTGAATTGCCCATGCTGGAGCTTCGTTTCTTGAAGACATAACCCAGATATTTAAAGTCCGCCTACAATGTTCAAGTTCACTGGTAAATCCACGCGAGGTTTTCCTTTGAATAACAGACCTAAATATTAATTGAAGAAAGTGATCACTCCTGACTGGATCCAGACAAAGCTCTAATCCATATTCTATTTACTCGTACATCATAAAAGCATAGGCAAGTAATAAGGATTCATAGCTAAATATTCATTCAGGGCACATTCTTTTCTGGGTTTTCTCTTAGAACCCAACCTAATTCTTACGCTTTTGACGGCGGTCTGAAATTTACCTTCTAATTTTGACGCTGAATGATTTGGGCCAACTGCTTCCAATGATTTTGGCATTGGAACCATTCCCTCCATCTAATTTGATTCGTTTCCCACCACAAACCCTATTCGATGATAAGAGGGTGGTAGGACTATTTTTCATCTTCGTTCTTGAAGAGTGTTTAGGTGAGCTTATCCTTCTTGGGAGGATTGTACGTGTAGCAGGTTGTCTTAACACCACTTTTTTTTTTATTTTTGTCACTCCCATAAGTGATGGGAATGATTAATGGTAGCTTTTCAGCTGTTGAGGTCTCTTGTCTTGAGTTGGAGCGGTGGGGTATAACCTCCCCAACAGCACCCTAACAGTAACTCCTCTTAAGGAAAGGGACATGACATTAGGGTTTATTTTCTCCCATCTTTAAATAATTCTCTTTAAGATAGGGAAGGAACTTTTTGTTGATGGTCTGTAAACTGGGTATGCAACTATAGAGTGCAACTGTAGTGGATGCCCTCAAATTTTAGCGGAAAAGCGCTAGCTTCAAAGTTTTGTAATGTGCGTAATGACAAGGTCCTTAATAGAAGCTAATCTGTCTATTGGAGTGTCATGTACAGAGTACTCGTAGTTACAGATGAAAGAATCGCGACTGAGAGTGAAACAAGCTATTTTCTGCACTTGTCAGTTTTGAGTTGCATTCGGTTAACATTGCACCAATCAGCAAGACAATTCAGAGAATGCTGAAACTAGCCAACATCCTGATTGGTTCTTGCCACGGAATAAATTTTTAAATCGTCTGCGAAAAGAACATTAACATGTTGAAAGCAGGAAGAAATGACGTTTATGTACAGTTTATACAACAGTTTGTAAGTAAAGCGCATTATTTAAGTAACACTTTCGTTGTGGTAATATTTATTTAATAAAGACTATTTAGTAGTCATTTAGCTCAGTAATTCTGAATCTAAAAGTATTTCTTCTTTGCAACATACACTTCTTTAAATCTATGTTGTATTAAATTTACAGATTTTGGCATCCGCTGAACACGATTAAGATTTAATTGTTGAGTAACGCTCTGAGTTAATTTATTTAAACGATTGTACAATAATCGTGTTACTTAGACGAAATGTTTAACGTTATTAAGTGCATATCTCCCTTTATATACATTGTCGTAAAGTTTTTCAATAAACAGCGAGTACGGCCACGATTCTCTTCTAACAAGAATGAGATTCTTGTGGACGGAACAAGGCTTGAGGTGGTTGGTACAATATTGGGTAAAGGATAAAGAATGTAAGATATTAAGTGGTGGAACTTTAATGCGAAGTTTATTAATGATGATATTGAATGGTTGAGGTAAAAATTGGCTTTGACACAGCCAGCACCCTGGAGAATGGTATGAGGTAGATTTGAAGGAGAATGGACAGCATATACAAGACCCGACCGAGCAACCGTTTTATTATCTACCGCACGGACAAACGTGACCGGCTACAGCTAACCGACAGCCGAGTAGATTCTTTTGATGCTCATGTCTAATACCATTTCCTTCTCACCAACCAAGAAGACCTTTCTCTTGAATACATACTTAAACTATTCTAAAACAAGATTCATAACCCTAGTATACAAGCTTCTATACTTCCCTTATTTACATAGTCTGCTATAAAAAGACCTACTTGATTTCTGCTCAATAAATCAATCAATTTTTGCATCAATTTACCAACTTAACATTTTTAGACTCATGAATCAGAAATAAAAAAGAAATTAATTAGAGAGGAGCAATTTTAGTTCAAACTAAATTCCAAAATTATCTAGAAATCTGAATCGTCCAAAATAGTCTACATGACTTTGGTTCGGAAGAAACTTTATTGTTTTCAATAATCTTTCAAATTCACAGTACTGGAGACAGCGTAGCGGGTCAAGTGAGCCTCGGCTCACATGAATACGAACGTGTGGACAGTTTCAAATACTTAGGGACGCTTGTTACGGCTAATAATGATAATAGCAAGGAAATACAAGCGAGAATTATGGCAGGTAATAGGTGCTTCTGGTCCTTGCAAAAGGTGCTGCGCTTTAGAACTCTATCGAGAGAAGCCAAATTGCGTGCTTATAAAACGATTTTGCGACCTATTGTGATGTACGGGAGCCAAACGTGGGCTCTTTCCAAGGAGGATGAGCGCCTTCTTAATGTCTGGGAGCGGAAGATTTTAAGAAGAATATATGGCCCCATACTGGAAGGGGACAGATGGAAGATAAGGACAAACAAGGAAGCCATAGATCTTCATGTTGATCTGGACCTAGTTGGCCTTATCAAACAAGGACTAATTAGATGGTTGGGTCTCTTGGAACGAATGGGGGAGGAAAGGATAGCCAAAAAACTATTTCTTGGACATCCAGAAGGGGCTAGAAGGAGAGGGAGGCCTCGAGTGAGATGGCTCGATACTGTAGAGCAAGATCTAAAAGGATTGGGCGTAAGAAGATGGAGAAGAGCGGCCCAAGAGCGAGGTGAGTGGGCACGATAGTATTGAGGCGGCCAAGGTCCTTCATGGACTGTAGTGCCAAGCAAGAAGAAGAAGAATCTTTCAAATTAATATCTTTATCATTGCAAAGAAGATGAGAATATCGCGGGTCCAAAAAAATGTTCCTTAAGGCAGTTCTAGAGGAGAGATCGAGCATTAATCTAATGTATGAGATCATTCCTAGCAAAAAGTTATTAGGAATTCAATATCTAATCTAATTAGACCAGTAATTTAATTCTATCCATACCTTGTCTGTTGTTTCAGATGTGTAATAGTGGCTGAAAGTGAAAACGGGCTGAATAGAAACGCGGGCGGATTTGTCATTAATATAATCGCGAAAATATGTACGTGAATATGTATGTATGAATATGCGTCAGCAGAGAAAAGAGCAATAGTTGGCCGGCTGTACGCCAAAGTGTGGTACATTCCTCCACCTCACTAACTGCTCTTTCTTTATCAAAATCACTTACTACAGTCACTTAAGGAGATTAGACTTTACTTTGCAGCTTTACAAACAACCAACTACTTGGATTCTATGTTGAATTCTACTGAATTTGATTCTTCCATTCCTTTTATAGTGTACTTCTTATTGTGATTCCCTTTATCCATTAACTACTGCTCTAATTTTAATTAATGTAACTGTAAATTAAACAACCAATTCTGTCTTCAAATAATTGTTATCTGAATTAAAGAAATAAAAAATATAATACAGTTGGTTTGTTGATCAGTTGAGGTGATTTTAGTGAAAGCAGTACTCTTATATATTGGATATTCACAGCAAGGACGTGTATATTGTTGGTGCGTTGCTTTAAAGCAATTCAGAGCTAAGCAAACGATAAACTTGTGGACAAAGGCTTTAGCGAAGCAGAGGAGTAGATGGCGAGAGTTTGGAGACTGATAATGAAAGAATTTTCGTGAAGTAATAACAAACTTAAAGTAACATATATCAACTGCTTGTTACACATCCTTACATCTATATTATTCAATCATTAGAACCCCATAATAAAAAAAAAAAAAACATTTAAATTATTAGAAAATCTCCTACATCATATTAGTTTCCAAACCCCAAAAAACTCCTCTTCCCGAGCTAATCAAAGATCTTAGCACTTCTATTCCCTAAAAGAGAATCTTCTTAATTTGATTTTAACTTCATCATTCTACTACCAACGGTATTTCCACGTACTAGAGACCAATTTCTGCTCTATTCGTAAATAAAAGCTATTTTTTTGTTTTTCTGAATGTGTCACAGGCTTTTTGACTAGGTCTTGAATCCAGAACTACTATCAAACCCTTCCTAGCACTTACTACCTCATTTTTAAATCATAGCTCTTCGACCGCTACATCAGAGTGTGTAAGTAATCAGGCATGAAACCTACCCTAGTTGGCGTCTTGCAAGGCAGTACTCAATGTTTCATTTAGACAGTAGTCATCCATATCCATTCCAGTACATTGATCAGCAAATAAGCTAAGGATACCTCTTTACCATTCCCACATCCTGAACCCTCTGATAGCCACCCAATATATGCAAGACCTATCTAATAACTGAATAATTATTTAATAAATTATTTATAAAATGAAATGCGCACAAATTCGCAGAAATCACATTTTATACTGATAAACCTGCCCGAAAATACAGAAAAAACGTGGACGTTTCGGCATCTTACCAAGATAGCTAATGATTCTGCCTGGAAATTCAGACAAAAGAGACGGCATTTTGGGCTAAACTTCACACACGTACAAAACTGACATTCTATAGATCACTTTAACAAATGATATAGGCATACCTACGAGGGTCGTTTGAAAAGTCCGTGCAAAAATAAAAACTACTTAATTTTTTGGGGTAAACCTTTTTTATTTTTCAACATAGTCTCCTTTTAGGCTTATACACTTCGTCCAACGCTGCTCTAGTTTGTTGATCCCTTCCGAATAATAGGATTTGTCCAAGTCTGAAAAATAGCCATTCGTTTCTGCAATCACCTCCTCGTTTGAATAAAATCTTTTTCCCGCCAGCCATTTCTTCATATTGGGGAACAAATAGTAGTCCGAGGGAGCCAAGTCTGGAGAATAGGGGGGATGTGAAACGAGTTGAAACCCTATTTCCATTAATTTTGCGACCACAACTGCTGAGGTGTGAGCTGGTGCGTTGTCGTGATGGAAAAGGACTTTTTTGTGGGCCAATCGTGGGCGTTTTTCTTGCAGCTCGGTTTTCAAACGGTCCAATAACGATGAATAATATGCACCTGTAATAGTTTTACCCTTTTCCAGATAGTCGATGAGGATTATTCCTTGCGAATCCCAAAAGACAGTCGCCATAATCTTTCCGGCCGAAGGAACGGTCTTCGTCTTTTTTGGCGCAGATTCCCCCTTGGTAACCCATTGTTTAGATTGTTCTTTGGTCTCAGGAGTGTAGTGTTGTATCCATGTTTCATCCACAGTGACGAAACGACGCTTAAAGTCCTGCGGATTCTTCTGGAACAGCTGCAAACCGTCCTTGCAACACTTCACACGATTTCGTTTTTGGTCAAGCGTGAGCAATCGCGGCACCCATCTTGCGGATAGCTTTGTCATGTCCAAATGTTGATGCAAAATATTATGTACCCGTTCATTCGAGATGCCCACAGCACTAGCAATCTCACGCACCTTCACTCTCCTGTCATCCATCACCATATCATGGATTTTATCAATGATTTCTGGAGTAGTAACCTCAACAGGGCGTCCAGAACGTTCAGCGTCACTTGTGCCCATATGGCCACTCCGAAAATTTTGAAACCGCTTATAAACTGTTCTAATCGAAGGTGCAGAGTCCCCATAATGTTTATCAAGCTTCTCTTTAGTCTCCTGAGGCGTTTTGCCTTTCATAAAGTAGTGTTTAATCAACACACGAAATTCTTTTTCGTCCATTTTTTGAAAATCACTCGACTTCCTCGATTCAAACGAATGCCAAACACAAAGAAATAGACCGATCTGGCTGAAACTTGGTGCGTGTTCTTCCAAGAGATGCTACTAACTAAACATAACCTCGTTACGCGCCAGTAGTGCTATCTCTCTGACTTTGCACGGACTTTTCAAACGACCCTCGTAGTGTATTTTGACCTTAAAACTTAAATGCTACAGCATTCGGCAACGACAGCCTAAACTATGGAAGTGCAAATAAAAGAAACAAACCGAGGGAACCAACATGCCTTCTTTGTTGAAGAAATTGGTTGCAACTAAAGACTTTTTGGACAAAAGTTTGGTTCGTTCTAGTTGGATCCGGATGGAATCTTAATTTTGAATAGATAGTTGAATTGGTATTATTTAACAAGTTATTGTAACAAAAGAAATAAAATTATTTCGGCAAAAACAAAAAATTCTAATATTCCTCCTACTTTGCGTCCACATTATTTGTCACAACTCACGAACTTCTAATTTATTTATTTTAATAGCTCGGTCATTTTTTTTTAAAAAAATAGAGATTAAGAAGCATAATTTTTGATAAGAATTATTTTGTAACAATTCCTGCACGACCTTGGCCTCGTTCTTTGTGGCTGAGGCACGTTTATCGCACTCCATCCATTGGCGGCCTATTTCATTCCTTTCAAAGAGGCACTTCTTCAGAAAGGGATGTTGGGCTCCGAGAAAAACATTTGAGGATGACAGAATTTGGGTAATTCGTATTCTTTCGCACTCACCAATTGTACTTTTTGCCCTGTTCCAGGAAGTGAAGTTCTGTAGAATCTAGCAGCCTTCGTCCTAAAATCACTACTATGTTTTTTTGTACCCTAATTAGTGGATTTATTTGTGTTATTAATTTCTGATAAATTAGTATTTTTGCTTGGTGGAACGCCAGAAATCATTTATTAAATAACTATCCTTTATGTAAATTGATTGCAAAGCCAAAAATAAAATTAAAAAATACAATCACCACATTTAAGGTAAATAAACAGAGATAACATCTGTAATTTTCTTTTGAATTTGTTCACATTAAGAAAACATCTTGTGAGATCAAGTGGCTTAAATTATTCCAGCATCACTTTACATTATAATTAAAGCTGCATTCCAGACTTAAGAAATATTCCTTTGTTGAAGGAATTTGTTTAGATATTCTCCATGAAAGATCTTAATGTTTAAATACATATTTTTCCCAATTTAATATTTTTTCTACCAGTTGTCTCTACGATTAACTAATTCCAATATCTTCCAGTTTTTATCTGTAATATTTGTAATTAAAACTAATCAAAAATCAGATACACAGATTTCTTATCCACAAAAAACACTTTTGTATTAATTATTTATCACCTCAGAACTTTACTTGGGGCATTCCCATTCTACTCCTTCTCATGATTTTTTAGAACATTACTATATTAAAGTAATCGCTTATTTTTTCAGGCGGGCTTAACGTCCAACTACCAATAAGGTGTCGTGGACGGAGGCGACTAGCAAACATACTTTACTGTAAATTCCTTTTATTAACTATTAAATAAAATCCAAGGCCTAAGACCGGGAATCGAACCCAGTACCACAATATATATTAGCTTCGCAGGTCTCGCCTCTAACCGCTCGGCTACCGTGGCGCCTACATTGGTCATTAAAACATTTATTAAAAATATAAATCTACCAGAAATATTGAATCATTCATGTAAATGTTGTGATGGTTTTAAGAACAATATACTGTTAATGATAAACTAAATTGGCAACCGTTACGTTAATGAAATTAAGACATAAACTCAATTAATTTCAAGGCAGTTAATCACATACTAAAGTTAAACATATAAATAAACACTATCATTTTTTTTTTTTTTTTGCAGCTCAATTTGGAGAGTTTGTTCGAGTTAGTTTAAATAGTTGCATCCTATATAATATATGATTATACATAATTAAAAAGGCCAAATAGCGGACTAGTTTCCAAAAAGGCGACAATTGTGTAGCAATAATTTGTAATAACTCTTAAATTCGACTTGAGAGTCCCCTAGACTCCACACATTACTCTGAAATTAAGACAAATTTACCAAACACTCAGACAGCTCTACTTTTAAATTAACCTCTGAAATCTCATTGTTCTTAACTCTTCACTAGTTCTATATATTCAGACATTTACTGGCTTAAATGACTGCTACGAATAACCCTTTTTTGCGTACATAAAAATCTGTATGATTACAATACCTTCTTACGAGGAGACATAGAAAGTAAAAGCATTGCATTACCAGTTTGAAAAATACACAAATATATTCTAATAATGGAAAATAATAGACTCTGTATTGTATAATGCGCAAAGTTGTTTCTTACTCTGAATAATAATTTTAAATTAACTGAACAGTCAGGACATAAGCGCTTCTTTATGACGTTAACCAGATGAAGTCCTCACTCTCTACAGAATGTGAAGTAACTGCTCGTCCATCTCAGCATTCCGCTGTTTCCTTACACTTGCCCAGAAGTCTTTACACACTGTTATTGTCTTTCTCAGTTTCTAAGCTCACACGATAATAGTCTCCAAGTTTCTCTTTTCGATCTCCTAATCTCTCTTCTACTCTCTCTTACATTCTCTCTTTGGGATTTGATCGATTCCCAATCTTCTCGCTAAAATCATCTTCAATCATCAGCTAAAATCAATGTGGGACTCTTTTTTTAATTTTTAAACAATAAAAGAAAAAAGCTAGAAGTAAGTAGGAAAATTCCGCCAAAAAACTATGCCACAATTAGAGCAATTCCTCGCAGTAGAAATTGTGTCTTCTTGTTATCCTCGCAGTAGAAATTGTATCTTCTTGTTTATACAGGAAAAGTTATTTGGTTACGTAAGCACAAAAGATTCATTGTACCACTTTTACTCAATCTCCTGAATTTCATTTCCATTGCTACCTTTAAAAGCGCGAATTCCAAGCAAATCCCTATGCCAAGTAATTTAGGTCAGACTTTAAAAACATTTTTCCCGTCAAGCCTACGCGTCAACGAGAGATAAAAAAAGTCATCAAAAATGCAAAAGTATTACTCATCTACCTGAACTTATGATTGTAAATGAACTATTCGATTTAAAGAAAAATTATTCCATCAAGAATTCTAGAATGATAATCAGTTCGTTAGAGTTTGTCGATGAACAAACCACTAACAAAGATCTCAACATCCCTTTTGTTCTGATAAAACCAAATCGTTACTCTAACTTCCTCTTCAACCTGGGCCATTCACTCTATTCAACTTGTCCGCCTGTTGTCTCAAATCTACAAATCTACTCCAAGGCTTAAACAGTAATGTACACTTGATTGATTTAAGTGCTTTTAAACTCTCGCAATGTCACTAGGTTGTTTGTCCTGCCATTTAAATGGAACCATTTTTTTTTTTTTATTTTGCTTTTGTACATTTATAATATAAAATAAACAGTAGATTTCAATTACATTAGCAGATACTGGGACCTTTAAGCAGATATAAACAAAATTTGAAAACATCGGATTTATTAGAAATGGCCATCAATCCACTTGGCGTTTATATACTTCCTGTTTCATAAAGTTTCTCTTTTCTTTGTTATTCACAATTTATTGTTAGTTCTTTCAACTATTTCTTACTACTATGTTTACTTCCAGAAGGAATTTTGTTAAAAAAACACCCACCATTGTATTAGTAGGATGAATTTCAGACATCAAAAAACCCTTTACAAATTACTAATAGAGAGTACACATCACCTCTGGTAGAGAAATTACAGCCAAAGTGACCGCCATCTCGAGATTTTGTCTTCGTTATCGTTCTAATTGCTCTCTTTTGAAAAACTACAATAATAAGAATAGAAGCAAGGAAGGACCAGAACTCCGCACCAGCCTTATATCACACCAGAACTGAATATAATATAGTTGGCAGTGTTTATAAATTCAACTGAAACTTCTTCACTCAGCTTTCACAAGTGAAAGCCCAAGGGCTACTGTTTGTGCAAAATCAGGAGCCAGGAACTTAACCTTCCAGCGGGCGCGCGTATCTCACAGATACAAGCTTAGACTAAAATAATCGCAGTTTAGTGACGGAGCGGCGGAGGATGCTGTCCTTTAAGTAATGCTACTCCCTCATGACTAGTTTCCTTCAGTAAAAATCTTATCTTGTTTGGAGTTGTACATTTCTTTGCAATTGCCGATCCGTGCCTGACATATACTTCCATTCGAGTAAGTTTCCTGACATCAATTATTTATATTTTTTCTTTTATACGTGTTCATCAAATTGAACTATTTTCAACATTGTTTATAAGAATATTGTTTTCTACTGTCAGAAAAAGACATTGTATATCTCAGATACGAGGAGGAAATATCTGCGAAAGCTTTCAGACAGTCTAGTGGCTGAACATGCTGATTGTAATTATTACACTTATTGGCTTGTAAAAAATAAAAAGTACTGTCGTTTTCTGAGCCTTTTTTATTGGTTATTTCATTATTAATAATTATAGATGTTATTTAATTAATTTCATTTCTTCTATTGATAGAAAAAATTAAAAATACCAAAGTTTATCTGTAAGATACGTGCGCCCGATTTTGTAACTTTTTTGGCGCGCCCGCTGAAAGGTTAATGAATTTATAGATTTATATTTGATTTTGTTGGTTTCATGGTGTTCGTTTATCTTTTGGTTATTTAATCAAAGATAGTTTATAATATTGAATGTATTTTTATTAATGAATTTTTGAATTATTATTAAATGCAATTTTCTTTTTGGTTTGTTGCTTAAATGCACAGTTTCGGTAAGTGAATATCATAATACGCAAATTTCTTCATTTTTTAAATGAACTCTTTCGGAAGAAATAGTGTGGTACAGTCCTTAAACGGACTGATAACTACATCATCTCCGGATGTTGTGCTACATTACATTTCACTTTTCAGGTAACTGTAATGTTTGTACACCTTTCAGTTTGTTGATAAAGTTGATAACATTAATGGCTATTTACGCCCTAAGTTGTTTGTTTACATCATATACTTTTTCCATATTTTATAACAGCCAATTCTCTAGGCCGTGATAATCTGTGTTACCGATAACTGGGTTGCAGTTTCGAGTGCTTCAGTAAGGTAATTATGTCTGGAGGTTTCAGAATGTACTTCGAAATTGGGTCATTCGTGTGAGACCAAGCATCAAGAACAAGTGGGTGTTGCATCACGATAATGCTCCTTGTCACACAGCAATTTCAATAAACGAGTTTTTGGCCAGTAAAAACATTCCTTTGGCTCCTCAGCCTCCTTATTCGCCTGACTTGAGTCCTTGTGACTTTTTTCTCTTCCCGAAGTTGAAAAATCACCTCAAGGGAACTCCTTTTGGGACAGTCGAAAACATTCAAACGGCTGTAACCGACCAGCTGAAGGCTATTCCAGTATCGGAGTTCGAGCACTGCTATGAGGAGTGGAAGAAATGTCTCCAGCGCTGTGTGGCTGCAGAAGGAAGTATTTTGAAGGTGACAATATAGAATTGTAATTCTTTTTGAACAAAAAAATTTAAAAAAATCAGTCTAATTTCTTAATTTACAGACCTCGTATACTTATCCGACAAATCAGAGTTTAAAACATAAAGGTAAAGAAAGGAAGGATCAACTAGTGAGCATTTACTTCGAATATTATCTTGTATTTATCCTGTTTTCTCTCCTCATAAGTTTATCTCTTATGTAAATTCCGAGGTCTTATTCAAATTTTCTTCTTATGTTTCTTACGTATATAAACTCTGCTTTTCAACCCAGTATTACACTCCAGTAAGACTTTGAGTGAAAGTAATTTCAAGAAAAATAATAAGTTAAACGCCATTCTAAAATAATTCTGCAAAAGTCAGAATTATTAGAGGGGTTTTCTGACTAACTAAACTTTAATATGAGAAAAAGAAAAAAAAATCATTACCATATATGCACATATGCGAGAACTAGGTGTTTTATTGGCTGTGAGAGAAGATAAGGTAAGTATTGAAGCAGGTCAAGTGATGTTCTTACGGCATACAATTGAGTTGAAGAGGTGATGTACCGCCGGCCAGCAGAAGAGGTGATGTACCGCGCGGGCGATAGCCGTCTCTCCGGGGACATGCCGCCTCCTCAATCCAACACTACATCATTCTCGCCCACTTTTACACCCGCCCACCCTTTTTTGGTACTCTGCCTCCGAATAACCCAGTAAACTCCAGGCCAAGGTTTACACCCAAACCCTGCAAATATATGGCCGGTAGCTCTGTGAATCCAAGTTCACTTCCACCCTCGAACTAACGGCCTAGATCTGGGGTTACAGTTCATAAATTATTCGAAATTAGAACATTTTTTAAATTAATACTCTTTAAATCAGTTCGCTTTTAATCTTTTATGTTCTAAGGACAAATGATTAATAATTGTCTGACTGACAAAGGGAAGAACAACTAATCCTTCTAGTGGTTTTAATAGAATCTTCCCCGTAATTACTACAAATTAATCCCTGCGGATGGGGAGTAAGAATAATTCCACAGTATCCCTGCTTGTCGTAAGAGGCGACCAAAAGAGAGACCCTGAGACAACTGTCCGTGGACTCAGGTTTTCCCGTCCTTCCGTCCTCTTTCCTGATTTCCTTTTACGTTCTTTTATCCTGCATTGTCCTATACTTAACCAGGAAAGACAGGACTACAGAGCGGCTGTGAAGGCCACCCGTCTAGGGGAAGAGGACCACAAAAACAAACCTCCTGGCCCTCCAAATCGTAAGTTGTTGTGACCTGCCATCTTCTTGTTCTGCCCAAAAGGCGTCCAATGCTAGAAGATCTACAAACAGATGAAATGGACGGATTAATCGGCATCGGCCAGGCAAACGGACTATGACTATTACTTTTGGATGCATGGCATAATAATCGATGTTGTTATTGGAGTACTTAGGGCGTGAATTACATATGCTGTTACACTGTACAAAGTGTAATCAGGAAAAAGGAATAAATAATAAACCCTGTGTTAGTTTAGGTCATTGATGGGCGTGTCAAAATTTTGAAAGACCCTAACTATACTCTGGTGCCGTGTCACTAATAGAAATATGTATTAATAATTTTTTGATATTTGTAACCATATTAAAAAAAAAAGATTTATTTAATGACCCACTTTATGATCACTGCTCTGCGGAAAGTTTGCCAGAACCTTATTCTCAATAAATACCGTAATTTCTTCAAAGTACCCCACAAATCGCTATATTATTAAAAACTATATAATACTATAATTTTTTGTCTCTGTTGTTGCGTGTCATCCAAAATGAATTTGCGTGTCATCTCTGATTCGTATGTCAGAGATTTGCCATCACGGATTAAGGTGGTTCAGTAAGCTATGAATGCAACGTCATAATACTTTTCTATTACAATCATTGGAGCGGGTCTGGGTCTAGTGGTTATGAAGCGTCGATTTGTAAGTTCCCAGTTCGAATCCCGCGTGAAACTACTTTTTATTAGAAAAAAAAACCATAATCGTAAAGTATAGGCTTACGCCCCCCCTTCTAAGACACTTAATTTGGTACTTGAACGTTAAGCCCCACTTGGAAAAAGTAGGCGAACACTTTACTCATTATGAGAATACTGAACTCGAGTAAAATCTGTTGATACATGGATTTTCCTTTGTCCCCAGAGCTTGTATTCTTGGTGAAAAATTAAATTTCCAAAATTTAATATGACTCGTCATACTCGGCGTAAATGAAAGTAAAAATTCAAACTTCTTTACTATTCCTATAAATGTATTTTTGCGATTTTATATTATTTATTAGAAAAATATCATAAAATATGTATTAAATTTGAAAGAGGATAGATGAGATGTAATTCCTGTGGAAGGATATTTGAACTAGATAGGTTCTGCACAGTACTGTAAGAATTGCCTATTAAATGTAGATCTAAATCTAGTCTTTCAATCCTGGATTGTCACTTCCACAGCCTGCGATATAATCGAATCGTATTGAGTTCGTTCTCTTTCTTTAGGTTTCCAATACCCTTTATTCTTTTTTTATCTTTTTCAGTTTAAAAAGTTGAGTTTAACGATCGATTAAATGACTGATCAAAAATCAGCTAGTACCTAACACATCTTTTTTTCAGTGAGTAATTTCAGCTTGATAGAAACGTTCTGAAAAAGTTTAGTATATTTATTTAAATTTGTTTCTACATTATTTTTTCCAGTCTTTAGGAATGAGTTTTTTTCACTGGTTCTTTCCAAACATTTTGTGTGAATTATGTTTCCTAGATCTTTATAGAATATATGAGATCTTACATCTTACTGTTGAAAATTTAACAAAGATTAATG
This sequence comes from Rhodnius prolixus, assembly GCF_049639745.1. Classification (NCBI taxonomy): domain Eukaryota; kingdom Metazoa; phylum Arthropoda; class Insecta; order Hemiptera; family Reduviidae; genus Rhodnius; species Rhodnius prolixus. The sequence goes on along the minus strand of NW_027411581.1, from coordinate 28,865,993 downwards.
TCATTAAAATAAGTTAACATTTTCAAAAATGTTTTTAGAAGTTATATTCTTATATTCTATAAGTTATAAAATAAGTTCTATAAAATACCGTTTTGTTAAAATAACCCTTAACTGGTGTCCTCAAAATCTCAACTTCAACTGGTATAGTCGGGTCAGCTTTGACCCGAAACTTTAAATGCACATTACTTTTAAAAGGTCATTGATATGATTAAAGTCGATTTAGTTTTTTTTAGAAAATTTATTTAGCAAACGAAAATGATGAATATTTTGTTAAATTTGTTTCATAAGATTAAGAAAAACAAAAAAAGTTAAAAAATGAAAAGTTGCAATTTTTTTTACATTTTTTTTTAAGTTACAAAAAAAGAAGAACAAAAAATAATATTTACTGAAAAACGTTATTTTCTTAAAGTTCGATGTTCATTCCAAGAAAAGAAAAGTCCTAAAGAGAGAAAAATTGTTTTTCCCTAATTCTGCAAGCACTGAATTATTATGATGCGAGTATAACATACTTGTTTTGTTTTGGTACAAAAAACCACCGTTTTGTTGCCAGTAAAAACAAACAATGAAGTTCCGACGGTAGTTTTTCTATATTTGGAATTATATAAGAGGGGTTTTCTTTTTTAATTTTTCCGTAACGTCCCCGAGTAAGACAAATTTAGCTTTCCTAGTTCATGGACCAGCTTAACTGAACAGAACCAGTTATCAGCAATAATATTAAATATTATGTAATATTTACTGTATAACATTTAATATTATTGAATAATATTAAAAAATAGAACAGAAAACAAACTCCAAAACATAAAGATAAAAAATATTAAGAAAAAAAGTAATAACGTAAATGGTATAGTCGGGTCAAATTTGACCCAAAACCTATATTTTATTTACTTGCACTGCTCAAGAACGACTGATTTGTATGGTCGATTGTTGGTGAGGATGAAAGAGGAGAATTCAGAGAAGGGGATATGTTTGTAGTTAATTCCCTACAAAATGCCTCACAAAAGAAAAACGCGCGGGTCAAATTTGACCCGACGATACCAGTTGAGGGTTAATATTGAAATGTACAATATAACAGATAATACAGCTCTAGTAAAAGCAATAAATATTTTAACTAAGCTTTAAATAAACAGTTCAAAGTACTTTCAGATAATTTTACCGTCGCTAGCTACATTCTAGAAAATGGATCAGATGAGTTGAAACGTAGTGAAATATTTCTTTTCTGAAATCCAAATTAGTATTATTATTATTATTTTTCAAGTTCCTTATCACCACTAAGTCTTGGGCATTAAGCTCGTTTCCCAAAATACCAGTTTCAAGTCTTTATGTGAGGGTGTCTGAAAATCGGTCAACTAAACATTATCTAAAATGGAAAATTCTTACTTCTAATCATTTTCTTCAAACTCAAAATTTTAGCCCTTCATTCAACTCTAATTCTATTATTCAGGGTTGGTCGATTGGTTTCCATTAAAATGGTACATTATGAAAAGGAAACTTTTCTGACATCAGATTTGCCTTAAAATGAATATTCCAGCAAAGTGGTTTGAACAAAAGTAACACGACGTCGTGTTGTACAACAAAAAAAAGTGTTGGAAGAAAAAACTAACTCCCACTCTCTCTTTTTCTCAAATAAAAAAAAAGTGAAAAATTAATTCCGTCACGGAAAATTTCAAAATTTTCGGAGTGGCCATATGGGCACAGGTGACGCTGAACGTTCTGGACGCCCTGTTGAGGTTACTACTCCAGAAATCATTGATAAAATCCATGATATGGTGATGGATGACAGAAGAGTGAAGGTGCGTGAGATTGCTAGTGCTGTGGGCATCTCGAATGAACGGGTACATAATATTTTCCATCAACATCTGGACATGACAAAGCTATCCGCAAGTTGGGTGCCGCGATTGCTCACGCTTGACCAAAAACGAAATCGTGTGAAGTGTTGCAAGGACGGTTTGCAGCTGTTCCAGAAGAATCCGCAGGACTTTAAGCGTCGTTTCGTCACTGTAGATGAAACATGGATACATCATTACACTACTGAGACCAAAGAACAATCTAAACAATGGGTTACCAAGGGGGAATCTGCGCCAAAAAAGGCGAAGACCGTTCCTTCGGCCGGAAAGATTATGGCGACTGTCTTTTGGGATTCGCAAGGAATAATCCTCATCGACTATCTGGAAAAGGGTAAAACTATTTCAGGTGCATATTATTCATCGTTATTGGACCGTTTGAAAACCGAGCTGCAAGAAAAACGCCCACGATTGGCCCACAAAAAAGTCCTTTTCCATCACGACAACGCACCAGCTCACACCTCAACAGTTGTGGTTGCAAAATTAATGGAAATAGGGTTCCAACTCGTTTCACATCCCCCCTATTCTCCAGACTTGGCTCCCTCGGACTACTATTTGTTCCCCAATATGAAGAAATGGCTGGCGGGAAAAAGATTTTATTCAAACGAGGAGGTGATTGCAGAAACGAATGGCTATTTTTCAGACTTGGACAAATCCTATTATTCGGAAGGGATCAACAAACTAGAGCAGCGTTGGACGAAGTGTATAAGCCTAAAAGGAGATTATGTTGAAAAATAAAAAAGGTTTACCCCAAAAAATTTAGTTTTTATTTTTGCACGGACTTTTCAAACGACCCTTGAAACCCCTTTGGATCGATTTGAACCAAAATCTTAGTGTCCTTTTTTTTTGCATCTAATTTGAAGTTCTTGAGACTTTTCGTTTTAGTTACGATGGATACACAAACACAAGACCAATTTGTAAAAAAAGAAATCTGACTCAAGATATCAAAACGGATATTTTTGATGAACGCCCTAAGTAGGAAATCTTTCCGTTTCTAAAATCTTCTCTTATTATAGAAGAGAAAGAAAAGGTAAAAAGATTTAAAAAAGCGAATATCTAGGTTAGGTTAGGTTAGGTGACCGTAAATTGTTAAACTTAAGATTCAAGATTGGCGAGGAATTGGTCAAATAAAAAACAAACTCGTCTTCTTGCCAACGTTTCGACAAATATACGTATTGTCCTCTTCAGGGGTTGGTTGAGTTACAGAAACTGAGTTTCCAACCAACCCGCATAGCCACGCCCTGAAGAGGACAAAATATTTGTCGAAACGTTGGCAAGAAGACGAGTTTGTTTTTTATTTGACCAATTCCTCTCCAATCATGAATCCTAAATTTAGAAAAGCCTTATTTTTCAAGTTTTTTACCTTACTAAAATTATTTCATCCTGAGGGGATATCACAGCCAAAAAAGTAATTAGCTAGAAATTGTTCTTTGGAAAAAAAAAAAAATTTCTTAAGTCGGGTAAGGTAAGAAATTTTATGATTGCCGGAAGATAATTGCCGTACAACCGACAATTGCTTTGGGCCTCCCATGTGCTGCTGCAATTTCCTTGCCTCTCTTCACACTTCCAACCCGTTATTTTCCTCTTCCACCTCTGATCTGGGTACACACTATATCATCTACAGCGGAACTACTAAGCCTTCTTCTATCTTACTCACTCAGTACTTCCTTAAACGTATCAGAGCTATGACGTGATAGACGTGAACTAATTTCGAACGCCTTGCAACACTCACAGACACACTCATCGTTTTTCTTATTGCGATATGTAGCTCACTCTTTCCACTTCCCTCAACATTGATGAGTAGAAATGAAGGAACCTAGTATTTATTAACGTTTCCTTAGATTTGGCTAAATTTATAACAAACAGTGAATTATTGTATTTTACTTGAAATTCAAAAATAATAATAACTACAAATTAACCGTTCTATTTCTTTTTGTTAAGAGATAAGAGATATAATTATTCTAAACAGGCATAATTAATTTAGTTCTTTCTTCAAAGACATCGATAAGTGGCAGGCGAAGTGTTATAAGTTTGCAGTTAATAACTAATTACAAAATGCGCTTACTTTGTTGCCTTTATTCTACACTATCACCTTCCTTTGAAACATTATTCTCTTTCTCTCTTACACTAAATTATTTCAGAGACTTCCATCTTAAATATGCGCACGATCATTCTCAAGGTAACCATAGCACACACTTTCTTCAAAATAAGAAATTTGAAATATTTGTAATTGTTACCAACATTATACAATTCGTAAAGCAGTAGATACACCATTATGAAACTTTAGAGAGGGTCGCGTGCATCACTTCTCCATAACAGCACTGCCATTAAATGAATAATTTAAATAATAATTTACAGATGTACATTTCTATATGCCCAATGGACACTCGGGTGTTAAAAGAGCCTAAGTTTTTGATATTTATTTTGTTATTTGCATTTCATGGCTAACTATGAAATGCATTTGCATTAAAAATGGTGCTCCGACAATCTCTTAAAATAATTGACTTACCATAGCGCTTTCTCTTGGCATTATTTTACTTGTAAGTTTTTATTTTAATTTGAGTTTATAATTTTCCGGAGTTTTACTAGCAGAAGTTACTTTTATTTGTTTTTTTCTCTCTTGATCCGAATCCTGGCTGGGATTCTTGGTATGTTTGTTGATGTCTATGGTATTGCGAGAACGAATAAGTGCTCTATTATAATAAAATAATAATTCAATGAATGAAATTAAAAATAATAACTATTATCATTATTTTATTTAGAAATCATATACATAGTCAAAGAATGTTCAAAATAAATTAAGCAATGGCAAAATTCCGTCTGCTTGAGAACTCTACTTAATGATATCAAAAGATACAAAATATTCAATAAAATAAACAGTAACTAATTTACAGATTAACGTTATATAAATAATTTTTTCCAATTTCATCGAGATACTTTATATTTACAAAATTGAAGTAAAAAACGCAAAAAAAATGAGCCAAATTAGAAGTCAGAAATTCAACAATACCTTACCTTCCAAGCAAGGCAAGGTAACGGATAATTGGGCGAGTATCCGATTTATTCAAAATTGAATCTATTTGAGTTATAATAGTGTTATCATTCTTACGTTTGGTATTATGGTAACTCAAGATAATAATTATTATGTAGAACATAGAAAAATAAATATAAGATATAATATATCAAACTATATGTATGTTAGATAAACTTGTTTGAGAAAATATATTATTGTTCTCAACTTTCTTTGATAGTTGTACGGACAAAAAAAAACTTTATCGGTCACTTATAAAGTTTATTTTTTCTTTGAACAAGAGCAAACAATATGACAAATAAAAATAAAAATGACAAAGGTTATATACATATGTTAGGTTTTTCTAAATGTTTGTTTTATTTAGAAACCAGCCAATACGGAGTCACTTGACTTCTTTCACAATCTAATTTAAATTATAAGTGTACAGTTTTTTAATAGTTTGATATTTTTATTTTTTGATATTTGATATTTTATTTTTATTTTGATAGTTTTGATATTGTATTCTGTTTTTAATGTAAAATTTCTATAAAAAAGGTAGATTTAGGTGGCTATGACACATGGAGAGGATGGAGATGGAACAAAACAGAAAACAGAAAACGTAGTTGATTCCACCTTGAAGACGATAGATGACTTATGGGAAGATCTGAAAAGAATGGGAATAGGAATGGAAGAATGATGGAATGGAATGGCCAAAGTCCTTCCAGGACCATAAGTTTAAAGTAAGACGAAGAAGTGGAAAATCTTTTCACTTTTACTACTCTGACAAGAATAAGTCCATACCGAAATTTAATTATTTAATTGTCCTAATACAGCGTGACAAGAGGCTTCTATAAGAACTGGAAAATAATTAATAAGCTTAAAGAACCTTTTAAAGGAAAACCTCTGGTAGTTCGAAGGTTTGCAAAGAACCAAGATTTCAGAATCTTGAAGAACTAATTTGCTGTTATTGCTTCCACAATCTATTAGTTTTCTGCAATGGATTTAATTTTTGAAACATGTTTTCATATATGAATGTTCATCGTTATTGCAATTTTAGATTGCTACGTCAGATTTCTCTCCCAACAGGGAGGGTGTCTAAAATTTCATTCGATATTTAAAAATATTACAATTTATAATTGAAATTTTATCTACTAATACTTTATTAGATTTAAAATATTTGGTTAATGTTTATGATTAATGAAAAAATGAATACTTAAAAATTAAGCTAAAAAAAATCACAAAACAGTGATTTAGAATTCGAACTTCCTTCGCTAAATTTAGTATAATACTCTTATTTAACTTATCATTTAATGATTGCAGGAAAACTAAAATTCTTATTATTACGAAATAAAACATCTAATTTTACCGAATAAATACATATTATTTTACTTTTTACTTGCAGCTGTTCAATTGTGTTGAATTTTTAGTATTTGTTTTAAAAAGTGGTTTCTTTGTTGTCTAAATACCTTTTTAGTTTGTTTTTGTCTTTTCAAATTAAAACATGTAGTTAATTTAATTTTTTGCCAAACCCAGGCAGACCGAATACTCCATGCCAATTAAGTGGTTGCTTTTATTTTGTGTGAAATTTTGAACAAAAGCCTGTTGCTTTTATTTTCATTGTTTGAGTATATTGGGCTTGGTGGTTTTATAAGTGAGCACGAACAAAAAACAATACCTTCCTAACAAATATTTACTAGATTTGTTGCTAGTGGTTCAATTTGTTAATTTTCACTTACATTGACTTCTCTTCAATTCGCTTTCAGAGAAAATCTAAGCGAGCTAGTATCTAGCTTGTTTCTAGAGGAACAACTCGTTAATCTCTATAATATTGCAAGAGCATTGATACCTCCGTACTAAAATAATCTGCGGCGAAGACTGACAAGGACCTCTCATTATTCTCAAAGTTAAATTTCTAATTAAACTCCTAATTTTTAGTTAAAATATTCTTACCAAACATTAAACTGCTTGAAAAACTGTACATCTCACTGGAAGCCAATCAGTTCCGTACTTGTGAAATGCCACAATTCGGGTGTAATACAAAAATTATAAATGTAAAAGTTTTAAATCTATGTATGAAGTGTACACAACAGCCTGAAACTATTCGCGAGCAAGTGAAGAATCTGATGTTTCGACTTCTGGTTGGGGAATTTTCTTCAAATTCAGGTATTTAGTTCTAAATTTGATTCTTATTATGATTATAAAGGTGGCAAGCCTGTCCAATATATTTAAGAAGGCACTGCAAAGAAGAGCTTAACCACTCTTCCCTCAGAATCGCTCTTAATTAACTTTTCATGGGAAAATAATTGAAAAAATATTGTAGATCTGCATTTACAAAATTCATACACCAAGCTTAAAGAACATCGTAGGATCTGTTTTAGAGAACATTTTAAAAAACATTAAAATAATAGAATGTCTGGAGCGCACCAGAGCGAAATACGAGTAGAAACTTAGCGTTAAACTTAACGTAGATATCAGATAGATCAATTTAAACCACTTTCTCGTACTGAGAGAAGCTTAAACGAACATATCCTGATAATACGTGAAATCGAAAATGAAAGCTCGATTTCAACTTGTTCTCGTGGTATGGCAAGTTAAAGTAAAAAAATTAACTTTCCTAATGGAATACTTAAAAAAGTTGTTATATTTTATTTAGCATTATCTACCTCTGAGAGCAGATTAAATGGTTTAATTCTCCGATATTCTGCACAAAAAGATGGATCTAACTGTTGCTACATTATAAACGTAATTCTCTAATATAAAAAATAGATTAGATTACAGTTTTTTGAGGTTGGCTAATCAGCCTAAGAGTAAGCGATCTGATGTGACACTCCGTTGGAGCACCACTAGTTCTGGCTGATTAGATTTATGGTTCTGAAGGGGTTTCCTGGGTTTCCTGCGTGCTTGGAGGCACGATTTTCTCTTCTTCAAAGTACTGAATGCTCGCAATTCACACTAAAAAAAAAATACTAAATGTTTGGAGGTCTTCGTCTTCTGGTCCAACCAACAAAGTCCCTTATGCTTATGTTAACTATGTTGCAATGGCCCGACAAAAAGCCTACGCTCGTTCTAATGGCCTTCCCAGCAATAAGGTCGCAGCGAGTGGCTAATATTGAACTTGCTCGCTACCTCTAATCTGTTCTCACTTATTAATTTTACTAAATTCGCGAGTTCACGCTACGTTGGTTGCACTGCTGTGGCAATTTCCAATGCTCTAAATGGCTCAATTCCTTGAGGATACTATGGAAACGCTCCTGAGCCAGGCAGCTGCCCTTTTCATTACGCTCTGTGTATGCCAGACACTGAATACACTCTGAAAATACGTACCTTTAGTCAGAATGTCCACGCATGAAGTCTCACATTTCCTTGAATCAACTGCGTAAACTAGTTAGCCTCTTAGTGCCGCTAGAAATAATAATTTCTGTGAACAAATGTATCGCAACTAGCCCTGTCTAAAAGACTGCCACTTTTTCCTAAGCTTGTCGATAAATTAATCCCCGGATTAGCGGCCGTATACCCTCTTTTTCACCCCTACTTCTGCCTTGGAGCCGTCCAAGAACCTCAAATTCATAAAAATACAATAATTATTTAATTATTAGTTTTATTACTTAATGCCTAAATTATTTGTAGAGGTTGTCAGGAAAAATTGTATTTAGAAACTAGTTAAGTTTTATCTTAAACGAAAGAATAATTCAAAATGAAGTCTTAAAACCACCCTTCGCTCCAAATAAATAATAATAATTATAAAAAATAATAACTCTACGCCTTTGGTGATACTAATCCGATTTACTTAATTTATAATACATAAATTGCATAACATGAAGAGTTTGTAAGTTTGAGCATAGGTATGCTTATGTCATGATAAATGTCAAAACTAAGTAGATGAGACAAAGGTAGTGGCGGTACAGCAATGATGTCGGCCCTTCGCCAACTTTCTACTTTTATATTGCTCCCACCAGGCCATAAAATAAATGACCCAATAAAATACTTTTTCCTAATTTAACCGCCCGTCATTCTTTATAAAATGTCTTTTATTAATAGGTTTATCTTCTTCATATACAGACAAGACACATGGTACTACAAAGCATTAAAAATATTACATTCTCTCAGGTTGAAAACAGTGAGATAAGAGAATTCTATATCAGCAAAATATAAAACTTGGTTATTGTGCAACTTACAAATGTTACAAACTGATGAGTTAAAAATTTATTAGAACTCTAAAAGTTCGTTCAAATTATTATTTAATTTATTGCCCATAAGTTCAAATAATATAAATGTAAATAAAATGGCGATTTTTATCTCCGGTAGGATTTAATTATTTAGCCATCAGCAACATGATGTTTTATGTGTTTCTAGCAATCGCGTGCACATCACTTGGAGATGTGAATATTGTTTCCAAAAGTGTCTATGATGATTTGATCCTAGTTAATCATCTCTTGCCATGTTAATGTACCAAAAAGGAGATTATCCTTTGCAAGTATTCTTAGAACTCCACCTTCAACATTCTTGTCTATTGAGGCATTCGTACCAATACCTGTTTCTGCCGCCCCATTGTATTTATGATATAAAAGTCGCAGGCCTTCAAGAATGCGAGTTAATAGATCAAATGCTTTCACTAAAAACTTAAAATTAGAGCCAAAGTCAGGAGAACTATAGGAATGCATTTCATGAAGAATTTATCTTGAGCAACTCTGCCAAACTCTATGAGTATACTCGTACAATGAACGACCTGGTCTTAATTGTAAATAACATGAACAAAAAGGTTGGAAATGGCCATTTGAAAAAGTATATTTGAATTGTTGCCAAGTTAAAATTGTGTCATCAGAGGCTGGGAAATCTTTGGATCGCTTCAGAGCCATTGTTGCAACCCGTCCTTAGGATATAGTACCCTTTAATAAAACCTCAAAGAGAAATTACCAACAGTGTGAAATTAATCTGATAGAGAAGTAAACTTGGCAGTGTAATTCTACAAAGGGTATTTTATTTCATCTGTTTTTTTTTCTATTTGCTAAAAATACTTCAAATTTTCACGCTTCACAAAGAGAGCAGTGGAAGCAAAAACAAATTTAATATTTTAAAAAATATTTATGAAGATGAAATCTAGTACGAAGGGTGACACAATTTTCACCGTAATTTAGACAATCAAATTTCATTAAAACAATTTTCGCCGAAAAAAAAATTGCTAAAAAGTGCATAATTTATATATTAAAATGGCATTTTCGTTCACTCTTGATGATACACTATCTGAATGCCAGCATTGCCCAAAACTTTCTAAAGTTGGAAAGTGAAGAAACAAAACTAAATTGTACTTTCTAACCTCAGTAATGTCTTTGAGAGTGAAAAATATAAAAAGATGGGATTATCTTATTAAAATTTAAATCGGACACTAGATTCAAGCGTGGAGAATCTGTAGCTCTCGAACCGAAGAGATCGGTTACCGGTTACCGGCGGAACAAATAAGTTTAAACTTATTACTTAAGGTGAAGAGAATTTGTTTGAGATCAAGTTTGATTAAAAATTTGAATCAATAGTAATAATTTTATCGACTTACTGACAAACTTTAACTGCTTGTTACTGTTTGTTACTGCTTGACACAGAGAGGATAACTTCTCGCATTGTTTAGACAATCAGCTGAAAATCGCTGATTGGCTGTTCATTTGAGGACTGATGAACCATTAAACATGAATCTCATCTTGTGCTTGGAAACTATCTGACACCACAAATAAATATTTTGCCTTATTAGGCTACTGTAGCTCATTATACGATTCCCTGACAAATATGAGGTTATAAGGGAATCAAATAAACAAATGTTAAAGCTTCTAAATATGAGGCTGGTAAAACATACTTCAAGAAATCACCAGATCGTTTACTGAAATTCGTCTTCAAAGAATTCGCCTGTTATGCCAATTTCTCCGTACACAGAGTTTAGCAATATTTTAATCTCTTAATATTTTATAGTTGTTTGGCATCGTCATTTCACTGGAAATGCAGCTTAGAAGGAAGTTTAACCCCAGCTCCCAATCAAACCTCATTAGAATCAATTCCGCCAGGATATGTTCGATCTACTACTACTTTGAACTTCAAATTTAATTTGTAAATATAATAATTAATAACACTAAGGAATCACGTTCGAGAAGTTTGTGTATTCACTCTGCCTGAAAATCAAATAATTTTATGTCGAATACAAAAATTAGAGAGAATAAATGGGATATATCTATACCTAAATAGGTGGTGTTCTCTGCTTGCATGATTTGGACTAAGGATTCCCTTATAACCGGTTTTATCCGGTCTTATAAATGCTTAATGCTAATTAAATGATAAATTAATTTGCTCTTTTTTTCTATCTCTTTTGTCAGTTTGAAAGGAAAATATTGTTATTTCATTAAACTTCTTCATTTTACTTATAAACTTTTTGAAGGGAAAGCAATTCTGGACATCATTTTAATTGAGTAAATACAGCCGTCATCATTGAGTTAAGCACAGTTTGTGGCGGATAATACAATTATACTATAAAATATTCTGGCGAAATTCATTAGCGGACAAGAGCTACTTGATTTTCATTTTATATGAAAGAAAACTTCTACTTTACTCTGCAAATTATTAAACATCCAGGAAGCTTTTTAATTAAAGGACAAAATATTTTTGGTTCAGGTGGTTTCATTAACTTCAAAGTTCTTCTTCTTAAAAATTGTTGTAATAAAATTTTATTAACCTTTGAAAATGTGGTTAGGTACTCAGTGCTCGATAGTACCGTTGATTTTAATCCTGACTGGTTTCGGATTTACATCCATCATTAGAGACTGATTCAACAATTTATTGTTACACTCCACAAAGAAATTTTTTTATTTTTTTTTTGTTAACTACTGTTTTAAGTGAAAACAAATGTGAAAAATGATACTATCTGGAATTTTTATCTTAGCAGCAGTCAAGTCCACCAACTGGAGTTTTAGAGGAGTTACCTTCTGTCAACATGAAGCATATTGAAGATGAACTATACACAAAGATGCAGTAGGAAGGGACTTATCATACAGCTAACTAGAAGAGAAGAAGATATTAGGCTAAGTGGACAGCGTGCTAGCCTCCCACGCAGAAATCAGGGGTCAGAATCAAGCTGCCTGTCCTTAGACTATCATCTTGCAACTCACTATCCAGTGTTGAACAGTACTGCCTTCCTGAAGGCCGGCGGTGCATTGAAAAAGACTGCGGACTCCAATTATCTGTTTTGTTGACTAGTCTTAAAATACTAATATTAATAAGAGCGAGGGAAGGGATTAGCTATGCGGTTGGCATACTGGACTCCCACACGGAGGTCCCGGGTTCGAATTCTGCTGATTTTCTTTTCCTAGGAGCTTCTTACAGCTCACTGCCCGGTGATGGACAGTGCTGTCTGTAACGAGAGAACACTGTCCGTAGGCCGGCAGCGCACTGAAAAAAGCTCCGGGCGCCAATAACCTTAGATGTTGATGCGCCTTAAATCATTAAAAAAAATAAAGAAATAAATAAAAAAAAATAATAATAATAAGAGCGAAGAGATGCAATTGGCATCGGCTTTTAACCAGTAATGTAGAGAGATCCAATGAAAGTGATAAAAAAATCCTATTTTAAATTAATCAAGGAAATTTTGCAAACGTTTCTACACATGATAGTGCAGTAGTGAAATATGTTGAATTGAGACTCCAATTAAGCTTTCTAGAATTAATGAGAATTATGAGCCAAACTGACGAAACAACCCACAGAACCTTTGCAAAATGCTGTTAACTAAGGATTTTCAGGTGAGTTCTTGCCTAGTTTATAAATTTGCAGGTTCACAATTAAATTGTTTAAGAAGAATTTGTGGAATGGCGTTAGATAGCCAAAACAAAAGAAGCTGCTGACTTGGAGAGAGAGAAAGGAGAAGTTTTTTTTGGAGAAGATGGAAAGTAGCTAAGAAGGTAAGGTTTTTCAAGACAAAGGCAAAGGCAAGCAAAAAGCGCTGTTTTAGGACAGGGATGTATGGAGAAAGTTGCACAAAGTCTTGACAATGTAACAGACGATTTAAAAAAAGAAGCAGTCTTAGAATAAAGGGAACTAACTTTCCTTCAAAGTGACTAATACATTGTATTAAAGTCAAAGTACAAAAGGAAAACATGAAATATGGTTCGCTTTAAGCATTAACCGTCAAATGTATAATAATAATAAACGACAAGAAAATATTATTTTAAATAGTTCCAGTTTTTATTAATAAGGAAACGCTTTTATGAAACTTTTACTCGAATATCACCTATTACCGTGTTTTTTTTTAAGCAGAACGTTATTATGTAAAGCTGTAATTTAATTTAATGATCAATTATAATGACCAGGATTACTTAAACATGTACATTACACTTGTAGCCCACATAAACTAGAGAATGAATATTTTATGTTCGCGTACCTGTTATCCAGTGGTGGTAAAATGCAGTTTATTTTTCAGTACCTTTAAAATTAGTTACCCTGGATAACATTGCAATCTCAAATGATTAGTTCTTTTCCCTTTCTCTTATTGCTGATTGTTTAGCCTAAAAAAAATAAAAATAAAATGGCCGAAAGGTTTAGATAGTTCAAACCAAAGCATCAAAAGTGGTCCTATATATTTCCATGTAACCTTTAAATATTGTCAGATTGATTGTTTACAGTTTGAAAATTTACAATTAGAAAATACATCTCAATTTTTCCTTCTCACAACGCGTCCTATAAAAGGTTTTTCTGACTAGGAGTTACCTGCGTTATGCCACTTATTTTGCTGGCATATTTGTTTGCAATTTCAATTGGCCAAAGTTTACATTTCTAGAAAAATTAACTATTACGAGGGTCGTTTGAAAAGTCCGTGCAAAAATAAAAACTACTTAATTTTTTGGGGTAAACCTTTTTTATTTTTCAACATAGTCTCCTTTTAGGCTTATACACCTCGTCCAACGCTACTCTAGTTTGTTGATCCCTTCCGAATAATAGGATTTGTCCAAGTCTGAAAAATAGCCATTCGTTTCTGCAATCACCTCCTCGTTTGAATAAAATCTTTTTCCCGCCAGCCATTTCTTCATATTGGGGAACAAATAGTAGTCCGAGGGAGCCAAGTCTGGAGAATAGGGGGGATGTGAAACGAGTTGGAACCCTATTTCCATTATTTTGCGACCACAACTGCTGAGGTGTGAGCTGGTGCGTTGTCGTGATGGAAAAGGACTTTTTTGTGGGCCAATCGTGGGCGTTTTTCTTGCAGCTCGGTTTTCAAACGGTCCAATAACGATGAATAATATGCACCTGTAATAGTTTTACCCTTTTCCAGATAGTCGATGTGGATTATTCCTTGCGAATCCCAAAAGACAGTCGCCATAATCTTTCCGGCCGAAGGAACGGTCTTCGCCTTTTTTGGCGCAGATTCCCCCTTGGTAACCCATTGTTTAGATTGTTCTTTGGTCTCAGGAGTGTAGTTATGTATCCATGTTTCATCCACAGCGACGAAACGACGCTTAAAGTCCTGCGGATTTTTCTGGAACAGCTGCAAACCGTCCTTGCAACACTTCACACGATTTCGTTTTTGGTCAAGCGTGAGCAATCGCGGCACCCATCTTGCGGATTGCTTTGTCATGTCCAAATGTTGATGCAAAATATTATGTACCCGTTCATTCGAGATGCCCACAGCACTAGCAATCTCACGCACCTTCACTCTCCTGTCATCCATCACCATATCATGGATTTTATCAATGATTTCTGGAGTAGTAACCTCAACAGGGCGTCCAGAACGTTCAGCGTCACTTGTGCCCATATGGCCACTCCGAAAATTTTGAAACCGCTTATAAACTGTTCTAATCGAAGGTGCAGAGTCACCATAATGTTTATCAAGCTTCTCTTTAGTCTCCTGAGGCGTTTTGCGTTTCATAAAGTAGTGTTTAATCAACACACGAAATTCTTTTTCGTCCATTTTTTGAAAATCACTCGACTTCCTCGATTCAAACGAATGCCAAACACAAAGAAATAGACCGATCTGGCTGAAACTTGGAGTGTGTTCTTCCAAGAGATGCTACTAACTAAACATAACCTCGATACGCGCCAGTGGTGCTATCTCTCTGACTTTGCACGGACTTTTCAAACGACCCTCGTATGAGAGGTTGACAAAGCTTTGCCGGCGAAATTCGCTCAAGATAAAGCAATTTGCCCGAAATAATTATTTAAAAGTAAATCGGTAATATTTACTGATAATACAATTAAATTTATAAACTGTCAACTAAGAAATCACTAAAATAATTTTTTTTGAAAAAGTTTTTTAAATGTGAAAGCAATAAAATGAATCGGTCAAAACATTGTATTATATTTGTAAGGAAGCTATTATTTAAAAAGCAATTTCATCCATATCCTCCACTTTTCTTTTGCTAAAAAATCATATCGATGATCTGCCTCTGGAAGTATTAATAAAAATGTACACTTTAGGCATCACGGTAGCCGAGTGGTTCGATTCCCAGACTTGGCCTTGGATTTGATTTAATGGAGTAATAAGAAGAAATGTACAGTAAAATAATGTGAGCTATCTACGTCACCCGATCGGTAGTAGCGGCACCAAGCCGCCTGAAATAAATAGGCCTTAAATGTGTGATCAATCCATAGCTCACCAAAACTTATTCAGTATTTCTCCACTTGGATAAATGCACACACTCCAAAATTATACTTTATTATCTTATCTAGTAGGATGGCTTCTTGCTTAATATTAGCACATTAGCGCGTTATTTATCGGCTACTGTTTGAGGGACTTAATTGCGAAACTGTGCGGTCGGATTTTCAATAGGCTTGTTGAACAGGGTGGACATCTCACTTCACTATAAACTTAATAAAAGTTGAACCACTGTGCTGGGAGTGCGGATATGGTTGGTAAGAAGTGCTTGCTGGTCGTGTGAGGTGGGTGTTCAAAGTGAGAAGAGAGTTGTTGAACCTGTAAACCCTATGGTCCAGGTGCCCGCCAGTTGGGTGCCCACTGTAATTATAGTGAATAAGAGGACATGTTTCATTTCGTTGCCATCTGACAGAATCTTTCTTCTTTTTGGCTTTCTATTTTCGAAGAAAGATTTCTTTCGATTGATAGGCCAATACGCTAACATCCTACATAGTCCAGTCTGGTCCCGAGTAATTTATTAATGCTAGTCTACTTGCCTTACAAAAATGAACTAATAAATACATTCAATTATTAACATTACTGCAGTTATTCTTTGTGAATTCCTAGCAATTTAAAAACATCAATAGCGATCTAGAATATAATTTTGATTTGTGAAATTTTATTATTTCTTTTATTATGATAATGATGATGATTATTAATTGTGTTTAATGTTAATTGCCTACTTTTTCCTGTTTAAATCTAGTTATTTCTTTTAATTTTTTATTTTCGTTACTCAGTTTAATTCATTTAATTTTTTACCGAATTCTAGCGGAAAATTTCATGCCATTTTAAATTATTTCTTTTTTTTATGTAATTTATTTTTTGTTTCTTACAGTTTATCTATTTATTATTTATTCTAGATTTCCTTTGAGTTTCTAATCCAGTTTCTTGGTCACGGCTGTGGAAAAAGAAAAGAAAGGACCTTCTCATAAACCATATTCTAAAGAGGGTTTCTATCAGCAAAACATGTAACCAGAATCCCGTAAAAGGATCTTGCATTGACAACAAATCGAACAACCACTGAAAATAATGTTTTATTAAAATTTAGAATACTTCATGTAACAAATTATAGCAGATTGAAAAAAAAAATATAAAATCCACATTCCAATTTTAGACTTCAAATCTACTTTTACGGGAGATGAATTGAGGGTTGAGATTAAGACGAACACCTTTAAACCGAACCACGCCTTCATTACTTTATTTATTCTTCTCTGGTAATTTTTTTTTCTGTAAATGTAGTATAGATTGACTTACTCACGCTTGTAATGGTCGAATAACTAATGCGATATTGGTTTGCTATTTTTTTTTGCCCGTAAATATTGATTTTGAGTGCAGTATAGGGAAGCCATCTAGTGGTAGCTTTTTATTACGGTTAACATCAAAGCATTTCCGCTTTTTCCCCAATGGCAAACAAAAATTTGATTACGTCAAGGAATCAAAGTATGTGTTCACACCAGATTGTATCATTTATTTGTGATTCTCTCGTAAAAAGCTTTTTGTAAACACTAAATAGTGATATATTTCATCCAATCAACTCTCAACTCATTTAAATCATTTTCTAGAAAAGTAATTTCAAAGCGATTTGGAAAGAAATGCTATTTTGTAGATAGATTTTTGGATAACTCGAGGGTAGGCAAGCTTGGCCACTGCGTTTAAGAGCAATTATTGTGGGATTAGAGCAGCCTCTGCAGTCCTGTCTGCTTAATGGATTAGTAGTCTGAAAGGAATTATGACGGCCGAACCCAGAACCAAAATGTGGAATGTTGTTTCATCTTTTCCCTGACAGAGCTGTACTGCCTTGCCCAAGCGATACATATGTTTAATCAATCTAAAAATGCAAGTTGAAAGGCCTATGATGGGGACAAGCTTATACTAATGGCCGCTCGATATTGCTGCAGTGAAAACAAAAGTAAATAAAGTAATGCCTATTCTTACTGAGGGGAAGGCTTTATGTTGCCTATTCTTACTGAGGGGAAGGCTTTATGTTGCCTATTCTTACTGAGGGTAAGGCTTTATGTTGCCTATTCTTACTGAGGGGAAGGCTTTATGTTGCCTATTCTTACTGAGGGGAAGGCTTTATGTTGCCTATTCTTACTGAGGGGAAGGCTTTATGTTCAACCCCCGAATTAAGTGTAATGAATAGAGGCGACTAGCAATTGTACAATACTTTACTACAAATGTATAAATTAACCAATAAATCGATCCCAGTACCGCAAAACATCTTTGCGAACCTCGCCTCTAACCGCTCGACTATGGTGGCCGACTTAACCCGAGCTAGCGAAATGGCAAAGTTAGTTTTGGGCGTCTGCTAATCATTTTTCTTTTTCGCGTGCCCGGCATTTCCTCCACCGCAAATCCATTCTTTGATAGCTGCACAAGGTCAGGTAATGCCGCAAAAAGTTTCAGATTCCGTAAGAACTACACAAGACCGGCCAAACCTATCCGCCATTACCCCAAGAAATAATGGAAGGTGAAAAGCATTTCTCATTTCAAGGCGAAAGTATTTATTTGATATTTAATTTGATGATAACTCCAAAGTTGCTGAAATCAGCTGAAAGAAATTGAACGGTTACTGAACTTTTTTTTATATTTTTAAACTAAAATAGGTGCCAAATGGTTTAATGAAATGGTTTGCCATTTTAAATTTATTTATTTAATGACTTATTTATTTCAATTTGATTATGCATGCTGATAATAAAAGTTTGAAGTTCACGAACTAACTGATTATGGTAAAAAAATAATTTACAATAGTTTTCGATAATAGAAATTTAATTTTGGTTAATACCCTTATATATTTTTACTCTATTTTTTTATTTGTAGATTAATCTATTTTTGAGTTTCATACAAAGCTCTTTGTACGGTCCGTATGTTCTCATCATAGATCAAATCTCTCAGCTAACCCACAAACCGTTTTCAAACCACTGTCCTCCTTCGTTAACAGACGGCTCTTATCATTTTAATATGGACAAAATAAAAATAAAGTTATTAGAAAGATAAGAATATTACAATATTTTTTATTAATTAATAAGAAATATTGTGTTTTACACAATAAAGTCAATTATTACGAACTAATTTTTTGAATGTTTTGGCAAACACAACGATCAGGCCAAGGAAACTAAAATCAATTTGTTTTATGAGCTTAGCAGAATACGACGAGGACAACACCTGACAAGTCAGGACGCTTCATACAGCTTTTTCAAAAAAATATCAAGATTATCTGAAGGAAGTCATCAGAGTCCGGAGGGACCATCTACATCTGAGACATGCAAAGATCTACGAGTATCTGGGCAATTACAAATGGAAAATTTCTAGGACTTTTCAGTGTCAAAATTAGTAAATGTAAGTTGTTATGCTGATGTTTTTAGTCAAGCGAAAATGTCAACTCCTGAAGGAACTGATGTTCAAACGCGTTATCTTCCATGATTCTGTAGAGTTAGAGGGACGCATCAATAAACCTCTTAATGAACTTCATTGTCGACCTTCAAAGAAGATTTGGATGGATACATACATTCCTTACAAATCTCTAGATTTTCAAATATCTCAATTAGACAGAAATCTCAACCGACACCAATAATGAGCCAAGTAGATAAATGCAGTTGCTGTGGACTAATTATCCCCTCTCAAATACATGGTTTGAGATTCTCTAAGAATAAAATTTCTTTAAATTGAAACCTCATAGGTAGCTCGAACTATGGTTTGTCTAAAGAAGAAACTATGACTTTACTTATGTTTCCTCTAAGAGTACTTCCACTGCGATAGATTTCTCCTTCTCCAAAATTTAGGGTTTTTGAATAAACCAAGATATTTGACATTTGAAGGCGCCACGTTAGCCGAGCGGTTAGAGGCGAGACCTGCGACGCTAATATGTATTGTGGTACTGGGTTCGATTCCTGGTCTTAGGATTTTATTTAATAGTTAATAAAAGATATTTACAGTAAAGTATGTTTGCTATTCGCCTCCGTCCACAACACCTAATTGATAGTTGGACCACGCCTGAAAAAATAGGCGATTACTTTTTTACTTTACTTTTAGCATTTGATCATTAGAACATCTGGGTTTCTTCGGAGATTTGAAGAACGTTGCGAGAAATGAGGACATGTTTTCCATGAAACTGTCATTTCGGACAGCATAAGATGCTCCACTATTTAAATTTTAGACTAATAAAATGTAAAAAGTTTTTTTTTGCAATTATCTTATTTCAATTGAAATTTAAAATATATCGCTGACCCATACTACTACAAGGATAAAGTCCTTGATGAGTGGAAAGTAGCCCAAGTAACCCACGGGCGTAGCACAAGCACACATCTGACTGCAATGATTTACATGTTCAAATTTGTTTAATGTAGTAAATATTTTGATTTTTATATATTTTTAATTTAAACTTCGTTCTGTCACAGACATTTTTTTACAGATCAAAACGAATATGCTTCTTAAAGAGAATATACTTCAAATTAAAATTCCTACTTTTCTTAATTTTTTGTAAAGTCATCGGTGCAAGTTAAAATACCTAGGTTAGTTATATTTGTTTCAGCTCTTTAACCTTTAGAAAATGAGCATGCGCCGAAACCTCGCAAAACAAAACACACCCTCAAGTGTGGGCGTATTATTTGGAGACTTTTGTTTTCATTTTGCTATTATTTGTGGATTCTCAATTTTTTTTATCGATAATAATTTTAAATAGATTCAATATTTTAGTTTTAATTTTTAATGTTATTATTACTATTTACTTTAAGATTTATTCTTAGACAAAAGTACATGTTTTTTCAATCTAATAATGAAACGTTATATTTACATATATGTTTCATATAGTGGTTCACGTCAGCAGGAAACACGGCGATAACTCAGTCTAGATCCACGAGAATTTTAGTTTCAGTTGTGAGAATAGCGAAAAAATAGAAATGTGTTACAAAACTAATCGAAAACAGATTACCTACTTTTCTTTAGTTATAAAACTACTTTCAAGATATATGTTTTCTTTCTTTTTTGTAGGTTTTGGAAAGATAAAGGAAACATCCTATTCACTATTTGGTGTTTCATTTAATTTACTTAATTATGATTTTTAAGTGTTGAGATAAGAAATAATTTTTTTTCTTTTCATCAATTATTTATTGACTAGCGAAGGAGTTTTATCAGTCGACATTCTCGCAAAAGGATGATTTTAAATAATAGAATAGAATGGGAATAATTTAGTAATATTGCATTTGAAAAGGTCAAATCCTTGCAAACTAATAAAAGAAGGTTAGTCAAAATAAGGGAAAATCTGTACATCATTCGAATAAAATGCCTTTTAAAGCTTGCAAAAATGTACGACGGTTCTTTTGGAATAAACTTTTACGGTTAGATGGATCCCAGTTTTGTAATTGAATTTAATGTAAATTGTTATATTTTGCTTCTTTTTTATTCAGAGGATCGGTAAAAGTCAATATCCACTTGTTAACACGATCGCATAACTTCTTACAACAGTTGGAGAAAGTTTAAAAATCTCTGAATAAATTTTTGTGTACTAACATAATAAATAACTTTACTATCTAATTGGGGCATTCATGGAATTCTAGTAACCAATCCGTATCTAATGCCAGGGATTCTAGTATGCTGGTATTGTCTGGAAGAACCTGTTTACAACATGTTCTCAGCAAGCTTGTGGGTAAGTTCTTTGTTGTTAATGTTTTAAATAAAAATTGTTAAAAATTAAAATATTTCAATAATAATTTGCACAAACGCTTCTAGAACATGGAGCGTTTGATGGCAAGAAAAAAAAACTTGAAGCTAAGCCCCTCCCAAATAGACTAAGTAGGACCCAGCGGTCTGCTGTTGCGAAAGGTCGGCTAGGGTTACGTACACCACTGGCTGCCCTGCCGTAAGGTTGCCCGGTCCATATACATCCTCTTCGTATACTACTCTCACCCCCTACTAGTTATGCGTGGGTGTTTTGTATTTGTGCAAAATTATGTTCGGGACGCCTTCAATATTATTGTAAAATGTAAAGTACAAGAGGAGGGCGGCCATATCCACTGTTTTTGTCCCCATTATTTTGATACAATTTGTAACTAATTATTGCTATTATTTATTTATCTTATCTTTTTTTATTTTATTTTCTTCTCAAGTTGTTCTTCTTTAAAGTCTTTTATTTATAGTTTTATTTCATTCAAAATTCATTATCCACAATATCCACTCAATGGCGGAAAAAATACTTCTCTGTATTTTTTATTCACTAAATTCTTTACTTCATTTGAATTAACTAAAGAATTGGATGTTTTGAGTTGTTCATTTAATTTCATTTCTTCTTTTACTATTTGCACTTGCACCAGAGCGTAAATTATAACCAAAGATAATTAGAGGAACTTTATTGGTATGTTTGTGTAACAGATTTTGTTTTAATCAAGTTAAATAATTACGATTACAACTGATGCAATTTTACTTTTAAATTTTATTTCAATAATGAATAAGAAAAATAATCTCTAATTAAAAAGTTACACAAATACAATTAATTATTTTATCAATACGTAAATTATTTTTTTAAAGGAATTGCATAAATTAATCTAGACAGAATCAATAATCTCTGTGACCTGCATTCCTAAACAAATATATGTAAAATATAAATGTAAGTTCTTGAAGACTTTTTGACATAGTATAAGATAGAATTTAGTAATTAAGAATTAACAAATTCATAAACTACCAACAGTGATGCGCACAATAATCAGGATACATAGAAATAAATAAAAACTGGTTATTTATTTTTTATTTAATTATATTTGTATTAAAAAAAAAAAAATTAATGAATAAACAAAAAAGTTAATTAAAAAAAAAATGAAACAATTGGGGAAGAAAGTCTACACACATCAATAAACTACGAGGAGTAAATTTTACTGGGGTGAGCGCAAATATAATACGTACGCTAGTTGGGTGGTCGCGTCCATGCTCCTCTAGGCAGACATACCGCGCGTAGGGAGTCTGTGTGTGCGGAAGCCTAAGCAGGACGGCGATCTGAGCGGAGGCGGCAGCGGCAGATTGTGGCGCGCGGGTCGAGCACGCGCAGCATGACCTACCTTACGGGGGGCCAATGTCACTAGCGGCCCCCGCCTCAAACAATCGATCACGTACATGTGTTCAGCTATCCGGCCTATAACCTACACCTAGAGTTTAAGCTTCAATCTTCTATTTTACTACATAAAATAAATAATTCAAAAAATATTAGTTGTATTATATGTAAACTATTTATTAAGCCAAGTTCTGGGCAATGGAAATGAAATTTGTAACAAACATAATCCGAACATCTTCAAGGGTGACCTCTCCTGCTAAACAGGTGGTTGGGAATAAATCTGCGTCAACTACTTTTGATGTTCACCTAGAGTTTTAACTATATATAATATAATATATATGTATATAATATACAATATACATGAAAGTATCAGGTGTTGGTGTATTGCTACTCACTTACACACACCATACCTTACTTCTTTACACATAACCCTAATGTATTACTAATTTTCATACGAGACATAAAAGCACATTTTATATAAATAAGCAAATATATACAAACAAGTTCATCAGAAATCTAAAAAAAAAATTGACATAACAAAACAGGAGGCAAAGGGCTAGGCAAACAGACATTGGTTAGATAGGTCAAACGGAAATGATAGGGACGAGAAAGATTTCATCGAAGGCGGCTGACTTCAGGGAAAGGATTAACAGGAGTAATTGAAGGAAGAGCGAAAATCTTTTGGAATGTGATAGTGTGAAGTAGGAACAATCCAAAGTTATATCGGCGACAGAATCCTAGAACAAGTCAACTTATTGCCAAATTTAAATTATATACACGTAAAAATCTCAGGGATGCCGAAGACATATCTAAAAGTACAATTATTTGTTCTTTTTTCATAATTTCGAGAAAGGTCTTAGTAAATAAGGTACCCAAGTAGAAAGTTTCAAAAAAACATTAAAAAAAAAAAGAGTGGGCAAGAGCTGTGTGCAGGATTTATAGAGAATCAGTTTCAGAAGATGGTTTAAGGATAGAATAAAAAGGATGCTTTTACTGCTTTTACCATTGCCTTAGAATTCCATTGCTTACATTTGCCATCTAAATCGAAAGCAAATAATCAACTGTTTTCTGGGGACGAAATTTAGACAACTTAAGGGGACGGAATTAGGAACAATTACGTTTTTAAAGATGGCTACCACTATAGAAACAACACATGAATGAACTGGCGTTTCGTTGAAGAATTTCAAAATAAAGACAGTATGTGACATGCCCTAAGCAACATCAATATTATAACGAACCTTTAAAAGACTGGAATACGTTTTGAAACACTACCAAATGTAACAACTTATTATGACTAAAAATATTACAGTTCAAAACCCGGCTGGACATGAACCTGTACCTCGAGTTGACGTTTCCAAACGATTACTGCTGCCTCAATGTACGTAGCTTTCTTGAAATTGCCATTAGTGTGCAATACTCGGCGATTGTTTTAAATAGGGGGACTTGTGATTAGGCGCAGGGACGAAATTTGGGCACTTTACCCTACAAACAATAATGTTAATATTCTAATACGAACTTGCATATTTTCCGAACTAAATTTTCATCAAAGAATTTTTATTTTTCTAATTTGCCTTCAATGTGTTCAAGGTAAGGAATAGCAGAACTTAACGAGGGTTCAACCAATGGAAAATTTGTTTTTCCTACAAACTCACCATTTATCTTTACTGTCAAGAACAGTTCGTAGTAAAAAAAAAAAAGAGAGAAAGAAGTAAATCAATGTAGAAAATAAAAAACTAAGAAATGTAAAACTTCATTTTCAGATTATTATTGTTCATAAAATGAATTAAAAAAAAAAAAAATTGAACCTACATTTCTGAATTTGAAGATCTACTTCATTATAGATAATGTATTATTGCTAACAACCAACAATAATTCGAAAAGGATTTGCCAGCTTGTTATAACATAGAATTTACAAGCCTGGATGGAGGGTCATTGTTAAGAAGAATGCCAATCAAGTCTCCCAACGTACTATTAGAGTAGATTAGAGCAGAGGCAAGAACCATTCACTGCATGAAGGATTGTTTGGGTTTATCTATAGATACAAACTGAGCCTAGAGGCCTCTCAGACTGAGCACAATATTTTTACAAAAAAAAAGGTCAAACAAAGCTTATATAACTTTGTTTTCAAGTACCTATAGTTTAATCTACAAAAGCAGATTTGTTTAAAAAAAAAATCAAAATCATTTTCAGTTTTATATTCTGTAAATGTTGAATGAACGTTCAAAAATTACGCTAAAGGCTTACTGTTTTTTTAGTCTCTTGCTCATGCGCAATTTAGTATTTGATTTCTGCTTGAGTATCTGGAGGATCCTAAGGCTAGCCCTCGTACGTATTCAGTGTATCTCATCTTTCATTTGGAACTGAAAACTTTATTAAATGTTCTTTTACCTTTTCAGTCTAAAAATTAATGCAGATTTTATATCTATTAACGAACATAATGTAATTAATCTTGATTGATGCAGCTTCTTATTTATGTGGGAGTTCTCTGGTTTAATCTCCTATCTAAGTAGATAAAAAAAAAAAGGTTGTTAAGGCTTATTCATATTTTTTTCTTTTTCTACAGGGCAGTTGTGTGTGAAATTGTAATTTGGAGTAAATACAAACTATATGAATTTTTGTTTATAAAAATAGTACTTGTTTAAAATACCTACGTCTTTAAATTTGCTATCATATGGAGGCAATCCAAAAAACCTAATGATAACAAAATCGGGGGATACAGTTTGGCATTATAGTTTCGAATCTATCGTCTACATCCAAAATTAAATTAGACCATTGGATAGCCAAAGGATCAAAGAATTCATTACGATAAGCGAGGACTGTGATGCATCGCGTGCGGTGGAGGGGGAAGCGCCGCCATTTTGAGATCATTTTGCTGCGTATCGAGATTTGCAATTAGTATAACTTTTGACTCGGAGAAGCTATGATGTTCGTTTAAGTTTTAATCGTCAGATGTCGTCAAAATCTATCAATTGTATATAAAACATTAGTGTAAAATAGTGACAGTGAATATAATAAGGTGTTAGAATAAAAAAATATCAAAAATATTTAATGTCGGCCTATACTCGTCGAAAAGCCAAAACCAAATACAGAGATTGTATAGTTATGGTTGGAAAGGGCTTCTCAAGAACAATCGAATGGTAATAATAAAACACCATATGACCGAGTCAAGCTGTGCCGGGAACGTAAAAGAATGAATGCGGTCGAGCGGATCAACGACGACGGTGTCAGTACATCTGCAGCTGGGGCGGTTGAAATTATGCAAGTGGATGATGAAATCGCTTCTACATCGACAACGGACTGTGTAGGCATAGATTGTGTTCGATCATCGATTATGAAGACACATTGTTTCATCCTAAATACATAAATAAAAATATTTTATATAAAAAATATAACACGTTATGTAAACGTATTCACGTACAACACACGGCCGTGTACATGACACAGTCACAGTTTTTTTTTTTTTTTCAAAGTGCAATTTGTAACCTTTTCCTTATTTTAAGACAGCCTACTTTAAAATTGACTACTGGTCCATCTAAAAGAGTTTTCAATGAATTAAACAACTTGATAAACTAACACTGTTGAGTGCTCGTGAACACGTTTTCTAGCAAAACAAACGTAATTTCTCGTACGAAGATAAAAGTAATCCTGGAAAATGATACACTGTTTGAATGCCCATTAAACAAGGAAACTTTAATAAAAAGTGCCAGCACCTAGGTCTAACAATGATCACGTAAGGGCCTAATGAGTTTTCTTAAAAATTTCGATTACTTTTATTTTTCCAGCATTCGGAGGAAGATTGAGGCTGTTTGGAGAATAACTTATGCTACGAAATGGTGTCAATTTTTAGAAAATTTATCTGTCTTTCTAACCGTGTCATCAGAATTGAATTCGAACTAAAACTTTCTGAGTAATAACATTTTTATTGGAAAAAAGTAATGGTTTTGGAAAAAAAACTTTAAAGTGACGTCACTCAAGAACAGTGGAAAATATGAAGTTGGCCAATACGTCATTGAACTCCACGACACCTAGTAAATGGTAGTTGGACGTTAAGCCCCGCCTGAAAAAAATAGGCGATTACTTTACTTTAATTTACTTACGTCATTGAACTCCACTTTAGATGTACTACACACAGTAGGCCTATGGACAATACTTACTGGTTCACCCTGTATATGCATGTGGTTGGGTCCGCACAGTTCGATAATACGCTGATTTTATCAGTCACAGCCTGCAGCTTTCTTATTTGACTGTTGTTGACCAGTTTCGGATTTTTTCCCCTCATCAGGTATTCATTAGTTTGGTACAGAGAATTTGACTTCCACTGCTTGCGTCACTCGCTAAACTAAAGGAAAAGTAACATTTTACTTCAAATTACTGCAATTAGGACGTTTTAAACTGTTGTCATGCATCACAACTTCAAGGGTTTTTCTCTAATAATCATTTCAGGGTCGGATAATTACAAAAATATAATTTGTGTTTCACGCTAGCCAAATAACTGTCCAGGAAATAACCATTAGTTTTCAAATGTCTTAGGACCAAGAAACTACTTTAACGATAGTAATTAGTTGGGTAAACTAAATTGATTTGTTAAGGAAAATTATTTGATTTAGCACGTGATTGAATGACCGGGATTGACTTCTGCATTAAAGTAGAGCAATCTTTTTCCATTATCCTAACTAGTCTCTAACGTTTATTGTTCAAAATTATTTAACAAAAATGAGGAAGTGTTTTGTAATTGGTTTGAATGAATAAATTTTGAACAAAGGCCTTGTTGTTAGTGATGGCTAAAGATCACAGTGTTGCAGTACATTACAATATTCTCTCGTGAATATAAACTCTACTAATAATATTATTACAATCTTATTGAAATTACATTCTGCGCGAATTGTTATGTTCAAGGATTTTTACAGTTGAGTGAAAGATACAGAATGAGTAAGTAATAATATTTGTGAATAAATAATGGATCGTGGCATGCATAAATCATCATAGAGTACATTTGCTGCTTGTAGCCCGCCTGTAAGTGTTGTACATCAATAATCTGGGTGTCGGCAACTTCCAACCATTTATGCATTGTTACGATATTTTATCTTAGCTCTGATTCTAATTCATTTGAATAGTATAAAAGTGTTAACAATGTGGCTTCACTTATTTTGCTTATAACAAATTTACATTTCATACGTATGAAAATAACAGTAATATACGCACCATCCATTACCATGAAAATGTCTATAATGTTATGCTACGCCATTAATGAGCAACAGATCACCAAATTGATATCATATCTTCATAAAAATAGATTCAAATTGTCGAATACATTGTATAAGTACCAAGTTATTTTTAGAATTTTTAAAATTAGAAATAAACCAATGTTTACCATTATAATAGTTTATGTATAAATATATTATGCTCCGAGGTTTTGATTTTTTTTATTTATGTCCTCAGGTATGATTTATTTTACGAAGTTATTCAGTTAATTGGACAGTTATGTTGTAATAGTGATGTAGGTGAATATTGAAATCTTTGGCAAAACTAGACTTGGGGTCGTAGTTGGGAGCATCTACTATCTAGCTTGAATATTCCGAGCATTTCAACACCCACAATCCCTGACTGTTTGAGAATCTAGTTGTAAGTCAGTCGTTTGTGTTTCAGTGCTAATTTTAATCGTCAGACTATAGTATTAATTGCCGCAGCATATTGTTCCGTTTGTTTAGTTCCTGAAGTTTCAGTCGCGTATGTGGGTTCCAAGTTAGTCACTTGACAACGTAAGTACTTAGTACAAAGTTCGCAAAGGGGGTTGTTAGTCAGTTTAAGCTGACGGGAGAAAGGAATTCACGCGTAGTAAAGGCGTTTTGTTGTCAATTGCGTGGATTAAATTTTATTCGCCCAAGGCTCCATTAGGTGAGTAGATGAGTAGGAGCCGTCGGAGGGTCAGAGCAAGTTTCAATAATTGTAGTGTCCAATTTTAAATTTTCGCTTTGCTGCTACCAAGGGCTCCGATAACAGCCATCTTGTGCTGGGGCACTCTGTTACTTCAGTAGTATCGTTTAATTAAGTTTAAAGGCAACTAAACCCCCCATAGTATCACAAAAAAACCGGTTGGGTAAATCACCATTTCACGCGGCTATCACATTTTGAGAAGCTTCAAGTAAACATTTATCCAAATCGCAATACGATACTTGTGATGATAGCTGCGTGACATGCCAACTAACCCAAAACTATACTCATGACAGCCGAGTGGCGGCCAACAGACCTTTAATTCCTTAAATAAATATGTATTTAAGTGTTCTTTTAATCTGGAAGGAGTGTTCTTCATCCGGTTTCCTGCGAACTTTTCCTTCACGTTGATTTCCTTTCAATTTTAAGTTCTTTCTGTTTACTTTTAAGTCCCAACGTTACAGGTTTCATAGTTAAGGCAGTGTTCTATTTTTATAAAAACATATTGATACAATTTATTAGAATTCTAATTTTTTCTTAATCTTTTATTGAAATTTACAACTGCAACAACTGATTTGATTTTTTTTTTGCGTTTATTTATGCTACTATCAGCGCGTTAGCGCTATAAGTAACGTGATAACCGAGTAACAATGATAAGTAACGAGTTGAGAAGTTACCCAGTGGTAACACTCCCAAATATTAGATGGTTAGTCCACTCTCTTCACTGGAGAGGAGATGACGCGGCCACTGTCTTTTAAGACGTCTTGTCGGGTTGTCAGGAAGAGTTCTAAAAGAAAGATTTAGAGCAAGAGGATTTATATGAGATTGCAGGCTAAAGTGGAGTTTTCTGTATTGTATTTTAGCAACTTGTGTGACAAAAGGAATGTTAAGGTCAGTGTGTATAGTCAGGTTGGAGACATAAAATGAAGCGTTTACGATAGTTCGAAATATTTTAGATTGTAGCGATTAAATCCTTTGGAGATTGGAGCGTTTGGTAATTTGAATTCAAATGCAATTTTTCACATTTTAAAAGGTCACTAAATATTATGTACACAAAACAAAAATAATAATGATAAAATTAAAATAAAACCAAAATTCTTCCGGGTATATCTAAAAAGTAAGGCACCCTCCAATATTTCCGGTTTTCCAATTTTATGCTCATGAGGACACAGCTCCCTGATTAAAAATTCGGTAATAACCAAGTTAAAAAGGTGACATTGCCTGCCAAACGATTTATTCAAATTCGGTATTTGAATTCGCAATGTTGATTAATACTATTACCGAATGAGGAGGACTGATGTATCCTGAAATAGCATTTTTTAGAGGGGCATGCTACAAATACCTTGGAACCCTTTAACCCTCCAACGGGCGCAATAGGTTTGTAACACCATAGGGCGCAACTAATCTTTGAGATTAATGGCCAAATAGCTGTTAATTTCATCAAAAATGTTTTGGAAACGTATGAAAAAAAATTCAGTTTGTTTTTCTTATTAATGTGAATAGAAAAATCAGTCATCCCTAATTTTGAGGTGCACATTTATGAATGCATTATCCAAGAAATGTTTTACGCATTGATAACCGCCTATGTTCAGAAGAGCGAAAGAATGACCATGAACATCTTCGAAAGTTTCTGTCGACGTTGTCACCAACTATACCAGGCAAACGCCATAAAATATTATGGCTCCCTCGTCTTACACTAGAAGTAGGTTTTTTATCCGATAATTTGATTACTTTATCTGTACATACGCACTCAAAATCATCTGCATCTTGAACTTCTAAAAATTAAAAAAAGCTTGTTTAGTGTCCGAATCCCCTTCTCTTTCTTCTATTCAATATTATTCAACAAAAGACACTCGTTGCAAAAATAGTCAATAAGTAGAAAACTGTCTTATAAATGATGATATGTATTTTGTAACGTTTTTGATAAGAAAACTTGAAAAATTTCAATACCCAAAGAATAAGACCATCGGGAGCAACTTATCTGACAGATTACGTGGACGCTAAGTAACACCACATAACTCAGAGTAAAAAACCGACAGGCTGTTTGGTTGGAAGAAGGTAAAAGAGGAAGCTACTGAGGGCCTTGGCTCATTCAAAGAAATATCTGAGTTGCTATCAATAAGAAAATCTCCTCTTCATCTCACAGATTAAATGCGCCCGATGGAAGGTTAAATGTATTATTCTAAAATTTGTTGTTAAAATAAAAATAAAAATTGGCGCCGTTTTAGAAGTTCTAATTGTTAGGATCTTTATAGACCAAATCTCAAAAACCAAAATCTGAATCGTTCGACAAAGTAGCATTTCTAAGTTAGCCTATTTTGCTTAGAGTTCGATGTCGGATACTCTGGTGGGTTTCTAAAACTTCCCTTGATTTTTCACCTTTTTCTTGTACTTACCACACTTACCAATGACAGACTACGAGTAATTTGTACTTGGCACGTCCAAAGAGATGTGTATTCTTGGCGATTTCCTTTTGTGGCGACATAGAAAGTAACAGCCACCTCAGTAATTAGAGGATTTTCTATAATAGTAAAATATGTTATTTTGCATATAACCTTCTTAATAGAGTGCAAACAAAAACTTTTAAAACTGAACACAGTGTGTTCGTAATTCATCTCCAAGAAGTTTTCTCTTTAGCAGGTTGGCCATCAATCAAAAACTGTACATAATTATATAACTTACAGACCATTACTTGATAAATCACTTCCAGCTTCCCTCCTTCAACAATGGAACAAAACACAAGTTCAACTCTCCATTGTTGACTGATTAGTTTCCTATGAAGATGAAAGATTGTGCGAAATAGATTTTGCTGCATTGTTTCCAATTGTGCGATCCTATTATTTAGCAAACGTATTCATAAAGACGTAATTAAAATACGTATTTTTTAATTTTATTTTCAGGGACCTATAAAATTAAAGATTAAACCCGAAAATTTGGTGAGCACACTCATATGACTTTTTTACCGCAATTTATGTAAAGAAAACAAGGGTTTGGATTTTTTGTTTGTTTTTTTAATTTGAAAATTTCAGTATTGGGTTCGATTAATGGTTCATATGAAACCAGTAAATCACGTTTCCTAGTCGCCAAATGAATCATTAAATAAAGTCAAAGTCCCAAACCGGGAACCGAACCCAATACCACAATGCATTTCAGCTTTGCGCCTATAATCGTTCGGCTATTGTGGGGTCAAGTTCATTTTTTTTTAAAAAAAAAAAAAAAAAGCTGTCTACAGTTAGAATAGCTTTTATAAACACTTCATTAACAAGTTTTCATGCAAAATTATGAACAAAATGGCGGGGTTAAAAAAAACTCACAAAAAGAATCTTGAATGCACTAGAAATTAACTCTTAAAAGAGAAATGAAAAAATGCCTAAAAATCGAATAAATGAATTAATTTATTAAATTTTCGGCAAGAATATTTCTACTGAAACTGGTTCATTCAATTACCAAGAGAAATATATGATTGGCCCTTAGCAGCCGGCGACGACAGCTGATTACGGCTAACAATGTAACACTCCAAGATTCTTCTTCTTCTTGTAAACTGACCTACAACTACAGACCTCCTTTTTTTTCGCCTCAACTATTTTTCTAATTTTTCTGAAGGTCTACGCAACTAGGATAAATTTATTGACGTAATTTATCTCAAAACTTTACAAGACAGCAGTTCTCAAACTGAATGATTATGTGAAGTGTAGCCATTATATTCGAGTAGATTGTACTCTGCAAGATATCTTATTTATCAAATATCTTCCTCACCTATATTTCATATCCGCTTCTAAATTATATGAGCAGGGGACAATACATCCCTGAGTGGACATCCTGTGGACATGACCTGTGTCTACCGTAAAAACACGCTTCCATTTTATTCTGCCATACCATATATACTTTTATACATAAATGATGTAATTTTTATTTGTAAAAATTATTTAATTATCCCAATTTTGGGGGCCGCTACTACCATTAATTTTTTTAAACTTTCTTTTACATCTTTTTTGGAAGCCAGGTAGAGCTGGGATGTCGCCAGTCATAAAAAAGAAGAAGATTTTTTGTAATATTAGACATGTGGTCGTACAAAAAAGCAACTACAAAATAATTAAACAATCTGTATTTAAAGGAAACTGATTATTTAAAAGTCGGTAGGAATTTATCTCCAGCAGATAAGACGCGATTGTTATTAGTGTTACTATTTCGGCTAAGAATATGTTCATTCAAAATTTTTAACCTGCGTAAATGTTGTTTTCAGCTAGCTACAATTTGTTTCAGCAACTATTGTTGACAATGATCTGAACACTTTGAAAATGGCCAAGTGTATAACCATTAGCTGGCTACTTATATTTATTACAATAAAACTAAACCATTGCTGTGTATTTGCTTGCCATAAAAATATAAATATTCCAATAAAAAGTAATAATACTGAACTATTGGACTCTGTAGTCCATCATCTTTCTGAGCTCGGCAAGAGGATTAACTCACTAGAACAAACAGGTAAGTGCCTGACGTAATTCAGCAGTAAATTGTGCCTTCAGCCAATAATTAAGATAAAGGTTGCTTGCTGCCTTAGAATTACAGCCAATAACTGAGGTCGTCCGGTAAATACATTCTTCGAACAATGTTATATTTCCCTGAAGGAGCGATCACATGACCATAACTGATAGATGTATAACGACCACCACTAACCTGTTAAGTGTGTTTGACGTGTAAACTCGTTGTGAAAAATATAAAATTGCCATTAACTATAAAAACTCGAAATTCTAATAAAATACAATAAGGATATTATTAAGTGGGTTGTTTCCTTTATCTTTCCAATAGAATTGCCAAGTATTTTATACGGAGGGTAGTGGAGGGAGTCAGCCAAATGATAAGTGGTTGGTACATGTTTAGTCTCCGCATTAGAGATTGGGAATTACGCACACAAATAGAAGCTCTCAACCCTTGTGCAATGCAGTCTTTACCTTAGTTAGAGGGTCAGACCTCAGTACGAGCATGGTTTCATTTTGCACGGAATTCAAAGCTCTTTTCTTCCTTGTAAAAGCACTTGAGTCCCTAGTTAACTAGAACAATGCATAAATTTTGTACAGTCCCTGAAGAAGGTAGTAAAAATTACCGAAACGTTGGTATAAAGCAAAAAAGTTGTTTTTATTGATGACCGCATCTCGATATTCCCCACAAAATCATCTATCAACAACGGTCGATAAAACCAAAACCATCATTTCTAGAGATGTTAAATTTTCAACCTTTATTTTAATTTTAGTTTATTATTTTTACTATTATTTTATTTGTTTTACTTTTTATTTACTCAGTTTGTATTTACATTATGTATTATTCCTTTGTACAGACTCTGAAGAAGGTAATAAATTTACCGAAACGTCGGTGGGAAAAAAGAAATTTGTCTGTAAATTTTTATTAACTGCACCTCAAAATCCCCTAAGATAATCTAAACGCATTTTTAATATTTGAATATTAAATATGAATCGATTATTTATATATTTTCAGCTTGGAAAATATCAACCAAAGAAGACAGGTGGTCAAAATGTTATTCAGGTAAATGCAGATGTAGCCAACAAACTCAAACAGTTTCTTGCTGGAAATTAAATCTTGTTGAGGTGCCAAGACTGCAAACGGTACCTTTTGATGTGCGAAAAATGTAAGTAATTGTAATTTAAATAATTTCGAATGGTGAATTATAATGAGTAGTAATGAACAGCTTCAAGCACAGATAGACCCTTAACGTATCTTTAGGGCTCTAATTCAAATATATCCTACCTCAATAAGATCAAGGACAGCACAAAGGATTACTGATGAAATATAAGGAAACGAACTTCATAACATCTCTGAATTTTGTAACTCTGTTCTATTATCTAGCCAAAGGACCAATCTTCATTGAATTCTATACAGTATGGATAAACATGCTGTATTATCATAAAAAATCTTGACGGTACCTTAACCTCTTGACTTTGATCGACTATATAACCGTGTTTTTATTTGTGACCATAGACACTAACATCGAAGTGGGCTACCTATCAACGAAGTACTAGAGCATGTTTCCACATCATCTGATTGTTTAAACCTTCTGAAAAGCACTGTTCCGACTCATTGATGCCTATTGGTTATAAA
Source organism: Rhodnius prolixus (assembly GCF_049639745.1). Classification (NCBI taxonomy): domain Eukaryota; kingdom Metazoa; phylum Arthropoda; class Insecta; order Hemiptera; family Reduviidae; genus Rhodnius; species Rhodnius prolixus. The sequence goes on along the minus strand of NW_027411581.1, from coordinate 28,831,404 downwards.
TAACTAATGATTGATGCCTATTTTGTCGATCTTCGTATTGTTTAAGCTAGGTTTCTCCGCAAGGTTACATTTTAGTTTAGTATTAAGTTGGTCAAATGTGCAGAGTTTAAAGATTATTAATGAGTTAGAACCTTGATGATGTAGTCTTCTTGATGAAGGAATACGTGTGAGTGAAAGTAAATGATGAGGTAAGGGCATTTATTACCACATAAATTTAGTACATGTATTTTCAATAAAAAATATCTAGTGTATATATATATTTAAAGATTAATAAAATATATTTCCAGATATATGGGACAAAATGCAATCCAATCTCTACACAAAGATACATTTCTCGGATTAACTCTGATGAAGGAATTGTAAGGAATGAATTTGCTTATTAATTTCTTGAATTCAATTAAACCATTTTGAACGCCAAAATCTCATTAACTCAAAACCTAAACCCTTTTTTTGTTGTTTTTTGAAAGTATTGGACTTGCACTAAAGAGGTCTTGTGTTCTTTCTTGCAATATAGTAGTAGATTAATAACGGTAGAAATTAATTGCTACTTTTTCCCCAGCGTTGTAATGAATTTTTACATCTAAATTAGATTTTGGCATTCAAGTTTTGTCACTAAGATCGATAATTACTTTCTGAATCAGGATATCAACCAGGATCTCTAAGTTTACTAAAACATCTTTAAAAAATTATATGTATATACATATATAAAACGTCAGAGACCATGGTATGTTTATATAAAAATACAATTACTTATTTGAAAAATTCAATATGATTCTGTTGGGGTCCATTTGTATTCCAACACCTTCAAGTTACTTAATTTCATTTCTTTTAGCCAGTGGTCTCTCTAGACTAGCCACTTGTTTTAGGATGTTCCATGTATCCAGCTTTTTCTTTACTGTAGATGCTAGAACTAGAAACTGTAGATGTGCAGTTTGCAACGACAAATTCAGAAGAAGTAAACTTACAGACGCTTTTAGTATAAGGTATATCCAGTTCATCATTAAATGAAACTCTTAAATGTCTGAAATTTGGCATAATAGATCTAGTTTTTCATTAAGCACTTGTTACGCGTAAAAACTTCAGGGTGACTTTCGTTTCCGTGGAATTTATTTAAATTACAAGTTACAAGTTGTGAGGGCAAGATCTTCCACGTGTTAATACTCGTTTCATTTTTTTTTTCTTTATCAAGAATTTTCAGAAGCTCGAATTCTGCATTACTTACCGCAAATCTCTTTTGGAAATACGTAAGTTTTTAGTTTACAATAAACCGTAAACTTTTTTTTTTTCGCAGGGAACTTTCTGACAACAAAATAGACTATCTACCTGAAGTAATCTTCGAGAATAGCCACAGTTTGCAACATCTGTTAGTATTTATGTTCATAAATATGTATAGATATTTTAAGAATTAACTTACTTAACACTGCTTTGCCAATCAGGAGACAATTTGACTCCAAAGAAAAAAAGGAATCACTCTGTTTCCCCATATCTCATAGCTATCCCGAAATGCTCTTATATATGCTATCCCTACTCTCACCATTTGATAGTCACGAGCTGAAGAACATGGAATTCTTAGTTTCTTTTTGCAGATTAGTTTACTTGAACCATAAGAGTCATTTTGACTCCAGATTGGCATTAAACGTAAATATATCGGAGTCATTTCGACTTCTGATTGGTAATATAAGTAGATTTTCTTTTATTAACTTGACTCCAGATTACCAATTTGGTCTGCGCATACAGCGATCCTAAGTTGAAGTTAATTCCTTCTGCGCGAAGTATTAAAGCCGATTAGTGCACAGCGCCAAAATTTGTTTTTACGTTCTTAATTCCTATTCTTTCTCATAATTTAATGCAAATTTTATTATTAAAATTGAAATCAATGTAAAAAATATATAAAAATAAATTATGGAGTCAAGATGACTTCACATTGGCAATAACTAAGTTCGAGCATTGGCAATGCAGTGTTAACAATAACTGAATAATCAATTTTCTCGTTCCTTTTAATAAAAAATAATTTTTCTTATTCGATTTACAATATTGTTCGGTACTTATAAACCAATAATCAGACAATAATAAGACAAGGAATGAAGTAGTTAAAGTCGCATTTATCACCTCCAGTTGAAATCAACGATCGGCTTTTCTACCATACCATGCTTAAAACTGTCTTCTTGGATGGCAGATGGCTTAACCACGGACATTCACTAAATGGAAGTTTATTCTTGTAGAGGAGACCGCGGACATTAATGGAATAGTTAAAGCCGGCTAGCCACTTACTAATATCAGGTTTAGCGATCCCAGACGTACAGTTTTTTTCATAAGAGGAAGTTAGGCAGCATCGAATTCATTTTTACGTCGTATATTTCATTTATAGTAAAACGAAGGTTACAAAAGAAATGAACTGAAAGCGGTAGTGCTGAAAGTTTGGAATAGCAAGCTTCACTGGCGTTTCTGCAGAATGCTTAAACCTCTTACCTTTTGCCGGATCTCTTCTGGCTTGAAGTTGGATAGCATGCTCAGGCCATTTTTTCTGAGACCTTTAACGTTCTTTAACAAGATAAGAAATTATTAAGAAAATTATTTGAGATATTTGCAAATATGGTGAAAGTAATGAAGACTGAGGACCATGAATAGGACCAGACATGCTACAAGGCCACCAACAATTAGCATTGGAATTAGTCGAAGTGAAGAGAAGCTAACTGCGAAGTAACTGTAATTTAGTACACAAGAGGTGGATGTCAGACTTCAGAGTTCCACTCACTTACCTCAAATTCTCTCTGTTGCTCCCCTTTAGAGTTAGAACCAATCAAAGAAATTGGGCCAAACTAGGTGAAGGAAAGTATCGGTCTTCATAGTCTCTTTCGTCGACTCAAACTCTGCCATAATTTCGGTTTAGCAAAGCATGCCCTGAACAAAAAATTAAAACGTTAGAGATGTAACTAAAAAGATTAACTGTTTTAAAGATTTCAAGTTAATGGAGCTAAGTAGGTGATCAAAAAGCGAATAAGCTAGCCGTCAATAAAGCAACCCAAAACAACGCTGACATACAACCGTGCTAAAAGTATCATCAAACCTTCTTGCAATGAAGAATTAGAGAGATCCCAGCAGAATCACCCAGAGGAAAAGCTTTGGTGTGCGCTTGTGGGAAATCCTGTTTTATACCCGTTTAATAGAAGGATAATTGGTCAATTTGTCCGCTTCATCTCAGTACATGACGACCTCCAGCGGCTTCTTACAGTGTACGGGTAGAAAATACAGTTACCCATAGGAAAGATGATATGGATGGACAGCATCATACAGTGTATCCAGCTTTAATGGTTGCCTACACAAATGCAGATTCTTTTTTTATTTGAATTGGTGGGCTAATAACATTAATAATGACACTGTGGTATAACTTCATGGCCTGAGAGGAGCCGAATGGCTTAAACGGCTCGGAGTGCCCCCACCAAAAAATAAAAAATAAATAATAATAATATTAACATGCGCGTATAAAAGTAGGTTAGGTTTTCTATGCACCATTTAACTCCACAATACAGATTATTTAAACATCAGTGTATGTTCTAGTCAGGAGAGTTCTGTACCACACTAAATATGTGCATATAACTATCCACTAGTCATTTGGAATTTTATTATTTCAGTTCCCTAATGTTTTATGCCTTATATTTAACTCAATTTTATGTGCTATTTATGTGCTATTACTGGTTATGTAGTTTACCTTTTTCTGCAGTAGACCGCACAAGAAAACAGAAAACATAATTTCACTCAAAAACTTAGTAGATGGAGTACAAAACATTGTTGCCCAACATTCATTAGAAATGAAATCTGGCATGATGTTTTTGTTTCTGAATGCGTTCTTTAGTTGACATTCCAGTCTGATCATATTAAATATTCTGTCCTTTTTTTTCGACAACTTAGGAAATTTTTCAATCTGCACTGATGCACATTTTATAACTTTTATTTATTACCTGTATCTCATATAACTAATCTAATTTCTGTTTCTGTTCAATAAACGCTTCTAAAAATGGAATATGTTTGTACATTTGCCAAGATACCACGAACCCAACATTGCCCACATTGATCACATTGTTGGCCAAAATACTTAGTGCTCATGAAGTAGACTATCCACTCTATCTGTCCCTATCCCTAACTCTTATTTACACAACTTATACTCACCGTCAACGTCATTCTCAACGCATACTAGAACGTCACTTCTGCATTTCCAATATTTATTGAGCTGTAACTAAATACTTCGCAACTGAAAAGTAAAAGTGATATTAAGAAATAACATTTTTTATTTTATTTTTTACAGAAAACTTAACAAAAACAAAATTGAATGTCTGCATAAGAAACTTTTATCATCTACATACTTTTTGGAAACTTTGTGAGTATATAATAAAAAGTTATTTAGCGTTAAATTTACAAATTATACATACATAATGCTCGTAAGAATGCTATATTATTCCATCTATTTCTCATCCAATTGGCTATTAATCAAATTCTTCTTGAGATTTTATTCTGCTGGGAAAAGAAGATCCAGCTTTTCTCTATGAAAAATATGTAAGTAACATTTTGGAAAAAATTATAAAAATAATTTTTGTTGAACAATATTAAACGATGACATTTTTCTTTGATATCTTTAAAAAAGATACTTAAACTTAGATACTAAGGGGTTTACCATACGTATGGGAATCTATGATAGAAACGTTGATCTTAGAAAATTAAAACACAAAATCCAAAAATGGAAAGATTTCTCTTCTAATATTAATCAGAACAACCTGTTAAAAGTAACATAATTCTTTTGTATTTATTTTACTTTTTTGTTAATTATATATTTTATTTAACAAATTGCAATGTGCACCATCTAGAAGAAATGTTGGATCTGTGAGCTCAGGTAGCTCCCTTTGATTTGTTTTTTGGCCCATTCAAGGACAGAATAATAGCTTCCTTGTTTAACTATTCTTTCTTTTCCTTTTGTTGTAATTAAAGACAGCATGTACTTTCATTGCTCAAAATAAGAGAATACGGCTGGTAGATTGCAGGTTATATGAAAATTTCTACACAGAAGAAAGGTGCACATTTATTGAAACATTTTTATTTTAGATATGATAAGAATTTTTTAGAACTTTGTGATTAAACAATTAAAGTAAACTTATTGTTATTGTTTTTAGAGATATTTCGCACAACATGATCGAAGGACTTCCAGAAGATCTGCTCACAATATGTACAAAATTAGTTGCTCTAAATTTGAGTTATAATAAAATTAAATTTATACCGTCATCATTTTTTAAGGATTTAATAAATTTAGAAGAAATTGATCTTTCGTCAAATGAAATTTTAAAATTAAAAAATGAGACTTTCAAAGGATTGTTCCAACTGAAAATCTTGAAATTACAACGGAACCAACTTGAGATTTTAGAATCTGGTAAGACCAGTGTTCAAATTTCATCTTTAAATATGTGTTTAATAAAGCCTTTAACATTTTAGTTGTCTAATCATAAATGTTGTTTTGTTGACTTTATGTCATCAAAAAAGTAGTAGAAATCGTTTCGGAGAGTCCATCTTGTTAAATTCCATCCATTAAAGCTCATTTTCCGCCAACCCAACAGTTTAGACCCTTCTCAGACCAGAAGTCTGATGTCGTCAGAGAAGAAACAGAATGAGGACTAACTCTCTACTTCCTCAAGGTCGTAATTACTAATCCCCATTATGTCAGTGTTGGCCCAGTAAGAAATAGCAATGATAGCTAAAACTAAATCTAAGAGATGCCGATATATCACTTAGAACTATTTGGTAATGGTAGAAACCATTCCGAATGTAGAACATAGTGTGCCCTTCCTCATGTCTGTAAGCTAATTGTACATGGAGTTATTTATAAGTACTTAATCTAGTATACACAAATGAAATATTAAAATATAAATATGTATAATTTTATTATTATTTTAAACAAACTTAACGTCCACCTACACAGTGGTTATAATTAACAACTTATCGGTAAACGCCAAGATGATTTAATAAGGCAGAGACCCAAAAGTAAGAATTATTATTTCTCAGATAATTTCTTCTTAACTGGTTGTACAGACAAAGTTGCACTTTGGCCTCCCTGACAATTCCTCTTCAAGATCTGTCTTGAGCTTTTCGTCTCCAATCGCTCACTCTAATTTTAAACAGGTCATTTTCTGAGTCTTTACTCTAGCATTTTACATCCCCTTTTTCTCTATCCAAGGAATACTTCTCTGGTTATTCTCTGACCATCCTCTCATCTGGTAGTCTTTGTACATGTCCTAGTCAGTTTGTTCTTCTAGATTTAATGAAACGTCTTATATTTTCATGACCTACCAGGTCGTCCAATTCTTCATACATACTGGTCTGAATATATATCTCATTGCTCTCCTCACGAATATTCACAAAAATTGCTAGTCAACTACTTTGAAAGCCCACCTCTCTGCACAGTAGGAAACTATGGTTCTGACCAAGGACTTTTTTTTTTTTTTTTTTTTTTTTTTTTTTTTTTTTTTTTTTTTTTTTTTTTTTTTTTTTTTTTTTTTTTCTTAAATGGCTTTTAGTTCTTGCTAATTAGCCAGAGGGTATTATCGGATAAATAGTTATATTGATATTTGATTTGATTTAATACACTCGAATAGTTCCATGTATACTATGGGGTCTTTTGTCATTAGTATGGAATTTAAGTTTGGTGGGAGGGTGCAGTTTGAGTCTATAATTGCCTTCCATAATTCTTCTCTGTTTTTGGAGAATTGTGGGCATGCCAGAATTAAATGATTGGCGTCAGCATCCGATTCTGAATCGCAGGAACAAGTTCCGTTGATGTTGACGCCTATTCTTGCCAGATGATGTGGGGTGTAATTGTGGTTTAGCCTCAACCGGGTTATTGTGCCATAAAACCTTCTCTCCGCGCCAAAGCCATAGAACCATGGCTTTTTGGGAATGAATGGTTCAATTGCCGCGTAAAATTTTCCTTTTTTCTGAACCTGAATTTTGTATTCCCCTTGCCAGGTTGAATAACATTTCACTTTGTAGTTATTTTTTACATCGCTGGGTAATAATATTTTTAATTTTGGACAGCTAGTTGATGTGACTGCCTCTTTGGCCCCAGCATCAGCAACTTCGTTGCCTTTGAGCCCTGAGTGGGCCTTTATCCATATTAGGTGGGTAGGCTTGGTGAGGGATAAATTGTGAAGAAGTTTCACTGTTTCTAAAATGAAAGAAGGGGCATCCCGACCTGGATGCTTTAGTTTAAACAGGGCGCTCTTACTGACGGACAAAATTACTACAGATTCTAAATTATTTGTTGCCTGTGCAATCTGTAAGCTTTGGTTAATGCCGACGAGTTCTGCAGTGAAAATGGAAGCCAATTCGCCAAGCTGGTACTGGTAGCTCGCATCCTGCTGCACATCATATACGGAGCAACCCACACCGTCCGCGGATTTAGAACCATCCGTATAGAGTACATAAGCACTGGGAAATTTATTCTGAAGCTTTTCCAAAAAGTATGCGTTATTTACCGAGTTGGGTTTAGACTTATCATAGTTATAAAAATTGGTGTGGATGTTCTTGTTAACGTCTAGGGATTGTTTCAATTCCGCTGTATAGAACGGCAAAACCTCCCCCCTCTGGAGGGACAAGGAGTGACCAGATAATTCGGTAAATACTCCCACCAAGATCGGATCCTTTTTTCTTAGCCAATATTTGTGCGTAAACACCGTACATGCAAAGTTACTGATTTTTCTAATTACCGGTTTACTGTTGACACATAATCTATTAGTAATAAATCTCGAGGCGAGTATTTTTCTCCTTATATTCAGGGGAAATTCTCTAGCCTCCACCAGCAAGGCGTTAATGGGAGTCGAGGTGAGAGCCCCAAGGGCGGACCTCAATGCTTTATATTGGATTTTATCCAGACCAAGGACTTGTACAGCTTCATTTTGGTCGGTATTGATAAAAAGAGTCGATTTGAACAACTTTATCTTCATCTTTTTATAAGAGGCGTAATATCCCTTGTTACCAGCCACTATTCTTTTCGTAATCTCATTACTAAACTTGAGTTCGCTGTTTATTTCAGTTCCATGGTATGTGCAACATTATACGGCTCCAAAAGTATAACTATTGGTTTCCAGCTTAGGCGGTCTTCTTGTTTCGGATGTTGATACAATTATGTATTTGGTTTTTGACTCATTTATAAACCGATAACTTATCATCTGATTATTCTTCTCTAACAAACTGTTATCGTCAAGCACTAAGTAATTCCAAATCTTCTTCGTTCCTTCTTTAACTCTTTTTTATAAGTATAACCCGATCTTTCGCCAATTTTTTTCATTCCCTTAGTTTTTCAAGTTTTATGAGTCTTTAAAATCATTTGTCTTTGGAAGTTTATTATTTTAAAAGTAAAAGTGTGGTAGAAGAACTGCTGTCTCCATGGTTGCTATCGCTGAAAGCAGAATAGTGTATTTTCTGCTATCAATGTCATGCGATCTGTCAAGTTATTGAGAAAGTAACAAAAATTTAATCCAAATGAATCTTTTACTAGAAAATTTAAAATTCAAGGCCATTTTAATTAATCTATGTTCACGAGGTAATTAATTATTATGCTACAAATATTAAAAATGTCTCTTAACACTGATAATTACTGGTTTCATGTAACTAATTAGATCTTAAAACAACCATTACAATGGCCACTCCTTTAATAACTGTTTTTAGGCGTATTTTCTGATCTGCTTCTACTTCAAGTGTTTAACCTAAGGCAAAATAGATTGACTGCTATCGAGAGCGGCTTGTTCAAAAATCTTCATCACCTTGTAAGTTTGGATCTCACGGCTAATTGGTTATCCAAGGTAGGCCAATCAAATGATTTATGGCATGTCAATCAAGTTTTTTTTACTAATATGAATAAATTTGATTAGCTCGATATTTCAAAGGTAGTTCTTGAATAAAAATTTGCATTCATTAGTAATTATTATTTCTCAAAGTACTTCAAATCCTCAAACAATTTATACTTACATTTTTCAATTATCTTTTTTTTTTATAACGAGTTAAACATTTCTATATCTCGTATTATTTGTGACTCACTTGACTATGAATTAAGTAAGTACATTCTTCCCTTACTAGCAGTTCTTCTGACTGCGTAAATTAAAACCAAAAGTTATTTTAAAAGAACAAAAAAATAATAACTGCTCGGTTTCAAAAACTTCTTCGTTTAAGAAGGTTTTAAATATTTCTTTTTTCAATGGACTTATTTATACTTCACAAATAATGAAAGGTTCAAAACACAAACAAGAGTACCAAGGAAAGGTTGTGCACGGGAGTTTACTAACGAGGATGGCGACAAACGGTAGACGCTTGAATAGAAAGTAAATCAAAGGATAGTAAAACAATGCATCTTCTACTGCTCTGCGACGAATGTTCCATTCAGAAATACATTTCGCATAAGAAGTAATCTCTTTACTTGTAAAAAGTCGATCAGCTCATAGTTGGTCCTAACAGAAAGGGCTTTTCCAAGTAAATGATAGATTAAAAATTAATTTTACCTTAGGGATGTCCTAATTGCATTATTAGGACTCTTCCCAAAGCCAGAAAGGAGTAGATCCTCAATCTTATCCCTCACTAATTTGTGAACAAGAGTGAGACATTATCAAAATATCTAAAGAGGGTGTTCTAAAGTACTGGAGGTAATTGATTTTAGGGAATGATCTTTAGCTCCTCGTTGCGCTGAGGAACTTCACGAGAAATGACTTGAATTAAAGGAACTTTTCCTAAAAAGCTGAGTTCCAGGATGAGATGAATACTTTATGGTATTATGGAACATACAATTGTATAGTATTTGTAAGATCGAGGTCTCTGAAGGATCTGAGGATATAGTTTCTTAATTGGAGATAAATTTTCTAGTATCTTCCTTTTGAAAATTCACGCAACTTGTTCAACTTCGATAAAAATATGAGGACCAGGAGATTGTAATCAGGCTCCTATCAAAGCGCTAAGTTCTTGCCTAGTCAGCTCACAAATGGTTTGGAAATGTCTTAGTAAACTCAGTGATCTGGAAAATAAAAATTACAGCCTATTCTGGGTGCCAGAACAGGTCAGCGTCTTAGTAAATGAATAAGCGGACTCCTTGGTCAGGCCAGTCGCTGCAAACCCTTTAGTAGAATCACGGACAGCTTTTCAAGGAAAAAGAAGTCAGTAGAGATGTCTCTAAAGCATCTTTCAGGACTAAGGCTGGTAAAGATCTGCCAAGGCAACTATAACAAAAAAAGATTTATTAGTGTTGTAGCGGGCGAATCACATCGGCTCCAATAACGTAACAATAGATCTGGAAAGATCGTAATGCATGATACCCTCTCAAAAAAAATTAGGATGTTCTTGATGGTAGAAGACGTGTTGAGAGGAGGATTGTGAAAGAGTTCGATATAGTTTAATGAATTCACAAAGACAAATGATAGAGACATAATGATGATAACCAGCCTTGAAAGGTAATTGTGAGCTGCGGTCTTCTTCAGTTCTGGTACGAGTAGCATTCGCTAAAACGTGGGATGAATGTTAAGTAATACAATTCATGAAGACTAATTGGAGATAGATCTCAGTTTTCGAAGTTTTTTTCTCTGTTATCTCCTTCATACTTTAGTAGGCTCGACTTTAGTACTGTGGTTCCAGTTTCATCTACAGTTCTTGACATGAACAGGAGCGTCCTGATCGTACAAAGGTGAAAGAGTTAGCGAGGCGTTGCTTTCTCTTAAGTTAGTAAGTTTTTTGCGCAGTTTCTCATGCTTACATTTCAAAGTCATTAAAAGTACCATATACTTTTAAAATTATTAACTCATAGAGTAAGATCCTACAATTAACAACTGTTTTCTAGCGCTTTAAAATGCATTACACAAAATATCCTATCTGATAAAACATCTATTATGCTAATTGAATTGATGCTAAATAATAATAATAAAACATAGATTTAAATATTTAGAATATCCAACGATGACATACATATTAAGTCTAACGATTATTCCGTAGCTTTCAGGTGAGGAATTTTTAGAATTACACTTCTTGACTGAACTGCATTTAGGGCACAATTTCCTAACAGAGCTGCCAGAATCAGCGTTCAGTAGGATGCACTTGCTGCAAAGTCTTTATTTACTGCATAACAAATTGAAAGAACTAAGATCTAAAAGTTTTAATGGACTTATATCCCTTCAAACTTTATTTCTAAACAACAACATTTTGTATAGAATTCATCCACAATCTTTTCAACCTTTAAAGAACTTGAAATATTTGTAAGTAATTTATTATTTACAGTTTTTTAAATTATTTCAAAACAAAGTTACAAAAAAGTGTCTTTGTTAATCTTTGTTATTGTTAGAAATATTTATCTTAATCATCTTTAATGTGGAATATTCCACCGGCAGAAAAGCACTGCGTGGACTAAACCATAAGAAAACAAAGCTTCAAAGAGTTTTCTAAGAGAAATAAAGATGTTTACATAACATTTTCCACTATGGAAAGAGTTGATTCTCACTAAATTAACTTCAAGTAACGATTAATATCTGTTAATTGTTATTTAACTTTCCAGACAGTTGGATAGCAATAAACTAATGAACATTCCATTGCATTCATTAGACTATATGGATAAATTGAAATCTATAAAACTAATAAAAAATCCATGGCATTGCGATTGTTCTGTTCACTACCTTTCTAGGTGAGTTACTTTATTTTTCTCTTTACTTTTTTCCTTATAGCTTTCATTCTTCGGGTCTTTAATAAAATAGCTGAGCTTTCTAATAATCAAATGTATTTGAGTTAAATTAATCTCGTGAATAAATTTCTGTGAATTTAACTTAAAATTCGTACAATCAGAATTTCCAATAGTTCATTAAATAAATGCGTCCATTTTGATAAAATTAATAAATAAAAAATATATATATTTATCTCCTTTTATTAATCGAATTTAATCCAGTGATTGAATACAGAATCAATACAAAATTGGTTCTTGCTAAGCCATCTCTTACCATTGTAAAGCTTTAACCTCTAATAATAATAAGAGAGAAATAGGAGTCAGAATGAGAGAGAGCAATGTTGTAGCTGAATAATCCGAACTGCTTAAATCCATTCTATTAATACAAACCTTCTTAATGGAGGTGTGATACAATGATAAATGATCAAAGTTGTCTTCTATTTTACAACAACTAAATCGGCGCAGACCTTGTCTATGCAATTAATTACCTTCCGGACATTTATAAATTTATTTGAATGTTTACTTTATTTATATTTAAGTGACAGTTCACTCTAAGCAATAAAAACCTGTCCAAAAAATGATGGATGGATAATGCTAAACGGGTACGTATGTAAAATTATAATGATATCTTTGTAAAAATAATTTTGTTTTTGTTTTTTACATTTCAGAGCACATATTTAGCAAATATTTTTTTCTGTTGTCTTAGGACAGTATTTATAACACTGTAAAACTCCAGACAACTTGGAGTTTTTCTTTGAATGTTATCGGTTCAATAAATGTATTGTTCCATTACACTAATTTAATATTGCTTTAAAAAATGTTCTCAAAAAACCTACTCACCTACCTTGAGTCTTGAGTACGTGTCACAATAGTTTAGAGTTTGTAACGTAGTTGCACCATCTATTGAGGTAAAAAGACACGTCAAGTTCTCTAATTGACCACTAGGTAGAGCTAGGAAAAATTATTTGCAAAACTATTCTGAATTCTACTGTGAGAATAAGCTGTTTTCTCTTCGTGAAATATTGAATTTATTCATGTTTTTTTTTGCGCAGTGTGAATTCGTATAGGTATTTAACTATTTAACAGTTTTCTACAATATTATTCTATGGACTTTCATCTTTGAACGTCAATATTCTTCAGTCAGAACAACTGGTTTGTCTTCAAATCGTGATCTTATTAAGCATGATTCTTTTTGATAACAACTTTAAATGGTTTTTTGCTGGTTACAGCTATTCTTTGTTTTAAACTATATTTTATACTTCGAACAAAAACCAGATTTCAATAAGTCCATCTTTCTTCTGACTTATTAACTGCCCAAACCTACTGCTACCTGAAAGTAAGGTCTGTAGTCGCGATTAAACACAACTCAACATTTTTAAAAGCTTTTTTCTTCTCTCTATTCCTTGTGTTTCCCCCTGCGGGCGAGTTGTAGTCTATTAAAGGCAAGTCCAGAAGATTTCTTTAACCTCTGATTCTTCCAAAGAGGGTGTTATTGGAATTAAGTTCTTGGAGCATCAAACGAACTGGAAAACTGTGTTTTAAGTTGGTTAGGTATTTTTTATCCAATGAGGGGGCCAACGAATCAATTTTTTTTTTTTTTTTTTTTTTGGTGCCAAGTCCACAATTTCGCTTGGAGTTTCTAGTGTCTAATTTTTGGAAACGAAGTGATTTCCATCATCAAGTAACTTGCTTCTGGTGAGTGGCTCGGGCACTTCGCCAGTCTCTTCTTTATCCCGATTCCCCAAAACATTAACTCGTATCTAAAGAGAAGAGGAAAATTTTTTAATTAATCATTTTCGATTGATCATTTCGTCAGCCATATAACATTCCGTTCTTTTTACATTTTAATATTTCTATTTCTTTCAGTTCTGGTTAGTAAAGTTGCATGTAGACTATTCTTATTTCTCAAAGAAGCCAATACAGTTTTGGATTATGCTTTATTATTTATAATAAATCGACATTTAATAAAATTAATTAGAAACCTGAACGATTCATTGATAAATTATATGAGGCAATATGATTGATGTAAACATTATCCATTCAGTAGTAAGAATGTGTACTAAATTGCAATTAAAAAAAAAAATCAGGATATTAGAGAATCATTAGGAAATACTAGAGATTAGAGAATACAAATTGATCCATTTTGTTTAGATGGTTGAGTGGCAACAGTGACAAGGTGTGGCCGAGTGAACCAACCTGCCTGGGACCTGGCGAGCTAGGGGGCAGACCTCTAGATCAGGTCACCCATAGCCAGCTGTGTGGACCTCCGTGGAGTTCCGAATACAATACATCCTCCTTAGAAACACTCTTTTTTTCATAAATGTTAATATTAACATGCAGATACATTATTTTGTGAATACTCGTACATTTAAAAATAAACGAATTTTTACTTATTTTAAATGCAGTTTTCGGTGTGTCATATTTAATTGGATATAGCTGAACTTTAGTCGATGTGAAGGTAGGCTATGTTCTTGCGTTGCAGTCAAGAACTTCCAAAACCGGAAATAAGAATTTAAACGTAACAACTTGAGCGCTGGCTTGGAACCAGATCGATCCAGCGATTTCGGCCATGAATATTCTAAAATACAAACTTGCCTAATCGATTTTCACTCAATAAATAAGAAATTGATTAATCGATGAAAACTTTTTTTATAGGCACAGAGGAAACCGAGCGGTTAGAGGCGAGCAAAAGCTAATATGTTTTGTGGTACTCGGTTCGTTTCCTGGTCTAGACCTTGGATTTTATTTATGGTTAAAAGGAGAATTTAATTGTAAAGTATGTTTGCTAGTCGCCTCCTTCGGCGACACTTAATTGGTAGTTGAATGTAAAACCCGCCTGAAGAAATAGGCATTACTTTACTTTTTACTTTGTTTTCTGCTAATATTATTTAAAATGATTGATCAGTTTATTTGAAAAAGTAATTGTGCTGAGCAGATAGATGATGGGCTATAAATCATTAAGTAAAGTGGCTGAAATTAATTAGTTGAATAAAGAGAAAGCTGCATGCAATTTCTGTCGCTGGATATGAAAAATATAGCTTCAGTCTTTCCCGTGATTTGATAATCATTAAATCATAATCAGATTTGATTAAGTGCATAGCCATTTATTTCTTATTTAATTTTTGATAACAATAATTTACTTTTATAAAAGTAATGAGTCAAACAGAGAAGATAAAATATCTTGCAGTGCCGCTAACTTCGGTCTTTTTTTTACAACTCTCATTATTCGCGCCGATGAGAGATACTCTAGAATCATCCATATTCTGTTAATATTGTAGAAGGTCGAAAATAATGATTCTGTATTAAACATCTAAGAAAAATATTCTCTTAATGACATTTTAAATGTCAAATTTGCAAAACATCGTTTAGTCAAAAGAGTGTGCCTTCTTTTCTGATTTGTATTTAATTTAAATGTATTTTCGAAACTGGAGGGGAAAATGTTCTATAGTGTTAGAATCAAGACAAAGTCAAAGGGTTTGAGAAGATTGCAGCGCTAAAAACTGAAACGGGAGAGATCTGATAACTTTTGATGAGTACACTTCGTGGCTGAGGCCCTGTAGAGTTAGCAGGAACTAGTTTTTAGTCTAGTATCAATTTTGTAAGTATTTTATTTTTGTTTTAAGAACCATCAATCATTCAAGATTATAATCAAACAATCATGTAAGGTTATAAACTTTAGCCATCACAGATGTTTCTTATTTTATTAGTATATAAAGAGAACTCAGGAGCGTATAGTGTTTGCTTTAAAAATTAATTTCCATGAAGACGGTTACACTGATCAAAAACTATTTTGAAAGTGAGAAATAAAAGCGAGGCTTGTGGCATCTGCGCTTAACTTTCTTTTGAAAAATTCGCAATGCACTAATTCAAAATTAAAAGAAAAACATGCTTAGAAAAGTTTATAAATTTTTTATTGGATGAATAATTATTAGTTTTAATTACAACGTCCCAATTAATTGAGTTTATTTTTAAAACCAACAGAACTGTATTTATTAATTTTAAATTAACTTGTTATCCTATCAATATATTTTGAATATGTGTAGGTTGTTCATCTCCAAACATATAATTAATTACCAAAGTATTAGAACGACGCCTTTCATTTATTTAAAACTAACGGAGGCGAAAGTTTCATCGTCCAATTTACACACTCCCTCTAAGAAGCAAGTTTATTTTCTGTTTGTCCCAAATGAGTATAGAGTAATATGATATACTGCATATTTGATGTCATTTGATTATTAACGTGGGAGCTTGTTTATACGAGTAGTTGAACAAAATTCGTCTACACAAATATTGGTAACAAATTTTAATCAGAGTGAACTTTGAAGAGAAGAATGGCTGGACTTGTAGCATAGGGATTCTCCTAAGTCCAGCATTCACTTTGAAGAAACTCTATTATTCCGAAAAACTCTTAAAAAAAGAAAAGAATTATTACATTTTGAAAGTTCGGAACGTTGGAAACATCTAATTTATTTCTTTTTTTGTCCTAAATGGCAAGTATCTTTAAGACAGTAAGACAGAGCGTTAGGTTTATTCAAGAATGCATGAAAATGTATGAACCAGTTAAAATTTGGAATATTTGTAATAAGGGCATTATCTTTTGAGAACGAAGATCAGTCTGTGGATGTTCTGAAGCACTAAGTTTCTAAGAAATTAACAAGTGCTTGGTGGAGCGAACGACTATTTAGTAAGAAATTCAAGAATCAAAGGGAACAGACTCTAGCAAAGATATGGAATGATTAATTCGAATCCTTATCGTCTGACGTATTCAACAATACTAAGACTGGAAAAAAAGATCTGCAAAATGAACTAAAATAATTATTGAAACTTCAAACGTATTCAGCCGTTGCAACCACATCACATGTTAGCTTTAAGTGAGCTATTTCGACACTCAAAACAACAAAGAACCTACGTTACATTACACCTAAAAAGAATTGAAAAGCAAAAGGTTAGCTTCAAAGAAATCAATTCAAATTGGAATATGTTGATATTCATTGGTGGATATGTCGATAAGGATTTTTTCTTAAAGTGGAGATCCTATTTCCTAGAAGTCTTGTAATTAAAAAATTAAGGCTGTTATTCAGCCAGACGGAATACATTCAATAATAGAAAGGATTAGATAGCCACCGATATGATTGTTTACAATGGCAACAAAGTTTACGTCGGTCATTAAACGTAACAAAAATCCCGTTTTCCACGGCAGAATCTGGCTACTGGAAATCCGGCACCATTTTATTAGAGAAGCATTTTGCTAAAGGTGGAGGACTTGACGATCAGGTATGCCATCTAAAAAGATACCAAGGCCAAACATGAGAAGTGTGCATTCAAGATTGGACTTACTGGTGCTGGAATCTTTGGTTTGTTTTCTCTTTCAACTAAAGCCTTATTTTTTTATTTACCTTGTTAATAGTAAAACTAAACATCGCTAGTTGTTTGGAGTCGTTTCGCACGGATGTTCCGTTAGTACTTTCACAATGCTATTTGACTGTGCAACCTTGAGCATATGTGCAGTGTGTAAAAATAACTGATATTTTGGAGAACTTATATTGAAATAGTGGAACAAGAAATAACTCATAATGTTGGTAGGCGGTTCCTGAAAGTTTTTTGAAATCGATTCCTCTCGTTCACTAAATCAAATGAATCCAGAGTTGGGCTTATGGTAACCCAACTTAGGTACAATAAGTTTTTATATCATCAGTTAATTTTTATTTTTGAATCTGGAATGTTTGAAAGTATCGTTGCTTAAGTATTCCTTTATTTCGATAATAATATTTTTTCTTTATTTGAGGCGCTCGAAATGTGAGATCATAGGCATCAGAAGCACTTTACTGTGCATTGCCAGCCTATGGATACTGCCCTCTCTTATAGAAAACATTATCACCGATCAATGAGCTGAAAGACTCCCTGGTACAAAAAATATGCTATATCAGCTAATTCTTACCCATGCCAGTAATAAATTAAAAAGTATCCGGACTGAAAGATATATGTACACATTTTTTATTTAGTTAAGTGAAATAAATGAAACAATTTTCTATTAATTTATTATCACTACTATAACAAAGTAAAGATTGCTTTGGTTATTTAGTCCGAAAATTAAATGTATGAAGTATTTTTAGCATAATTAAATACTGCTCAATTAAATAAACTCTTTTTTCTCCATTTTTCTTAATAATCCACATTGCTGGCACTTCACAGATAGATACAGAACACTCTTAATTTTAATAAAAGATTGAAAACTGTCGTACATACTAATCATTGATCACTTGTTTTGTCAGCTGTAAATTTTCATTTGATTAAGTATGGAACTGGATCTTTATCCTACATCCTACTTCCCATGGACTTATATTAAGGTATGTTTACGCTCTCGTACTGTAACCATAATGGCTGTGATAGTGTAGTAAATATCTTAATTATTTAGTAATCTTTTCAAGTTTGACATGATTACAGCTAAATTCTTCATCTTTAGTTTTAGTTAGATGTTTTTCTGATCATCTACAATGAGTCCTGCACTGTGAGAAGCTAAAAAAAAAAGTACTTGCCGCACCAAAGAATACATTGTAAAGTAAGTGCCACTAAAATTTTCAGTAAGTATTGCTAATTCCACGATAATCGAACAAAGCTACAGGGTTTGATTCCCCGTCTACCTTGCAATTTATTTAATGGGATATTGACAGAAAAAATCATGCTAATTATCTGCCATGTGTTAGTTGAAAGAAAAGCCTAAAAAATATGGGCATTATTTTACTTTTTTGATATTCTAAATTTGAAGGAAATTCTTAATGGTGATAGTAACAACCGTAATAAGAGAAATTCAATGCCTCTAAATTTGCACAAAAATTAGAATTAAAATGATTAATAGCAATCAATAGAAATATCCCAATTTATACATTCAGTTATAAATCTTCAAAATGTATATAAATAGGTCAACAGTAAAGCAATACATAGATTACATTAATATATTGTATTCCTATAGTGTTGTGTATTCAGCGGATTACTGGGAGTAATAGCGGACAGCTAATGGGGGCTGCCTTAAATCTCATGACAAATATTACCTTCTGATTCTGACCCTGATGAGAATGTGCCCCTAAGAAACTAAATTTTAAATGCCTCATCTCTGAATAAGATTACATTGCACAAATAAGAGCACAAAATCGTAAAAGAAGCACAGATAAAAAATAATAATAATAATATATATAATTATAAATTAAACTGAAAAATAATTACACCTCTTGAAGTAAAAAACGGGAAAGGTAAATTACAGAAAATTTCAGGGAGTTAATAAAGTTTTAAGTAAAGTATAAATTACAAACAAAATCAAGCACTAGAAATGGAAAAATTGTAATTTCAGCAGTCTGAATGGAAGATAAATTCTGCAATTACTTATCTGAATGGAAATTTCTTGCTGCACTGGTTGACTAGCACGTAGGAGACGAATTCTGGTAGAATTGAACAATGTCATAATGTAAATTTCGTTCACCTTAGTGTTGCAGAAGGAAGAAAATTTAATCTCCTTCCAAAATAAGGAGTTCAAGATCAAGTAAAGCAACTCTTCGCTAATTTTGAAAAGCTTCTCTTAGTATTAAAGTGCTTATAATCTCTTTACGAATTTGGAAGTTTTGTAGTAGCTCTACATGGCAATCAGATATTTACGAGTAAATGCTCTACATGTAAGTACATTACTTCTCAGAACATATTTGAATTACTGACAATAAACGCTTATCTTATTAGACAGATCTTATTAGAGGCAATAACCTCTTTATCGCACCTTTGACTATTGTTGTGTGAAACAAGCTGTTGCCTCACAATCGATAGAGTAGATGACTAGTAAAATATCCCTTTCCAGCACACTCGCACGACTTTCTCTTACTAAAACTTTCAAAGTTTAAACTATACATTTCCATAAACTCGAACTGACTGAAAAACAAATCTAATCCTCAGACACATTATTTATTTCGTTTAGCTTCTCCTTCTTGCATGCATCCTTCTATCCTTCTTTTTAGCGGAATGTTCATCATTGTTGGGTAAAGGGGATTTCAAGATGGTCTAAAAAGTTAGATTAGAACCATGAAGGATCCCTAGTTATTTTTTAGAATACTTGATTCATTGTATGCGGTAGAAATTGGAATGCTTGATTGAGCCCAAAACAAGCTTTCTTAAGTTAATGGTGGTTGTATAATTGTCATTAATATGAGCCTTTTCTCTAATGAGAAAGTTGGTTCTGTCTATTTAGTTCCGGTCTCTTTAGTTTTGTGTAAAGACTAAGATAATGAAATTTGTCAACAATTGAAATTATGGTTCCATGTAAGAGGATACGTGGAGGGGTTGCAGGTTCAAGAGTGAAGGTTTATATTTATATGGATTTATATTTTAGCAGGGTTAACTCTGAACTTCCACTTTGCGTACCGGGTTTGTTAGATTGCAAGATACTTTAAAAAGTTTTGGACAAAGTGAAATTGTATTTTTCAGGGCAGTTTTCTTGTTACACCGTCACCTATTTTTCGGAGAAAGACTTGTTGGTACAATTTAATTTGTAGGTAGAGAAGATTTTATGTACAACTTACCGACAGTTAAATAACTAAAATATGGATTGTGTGAAGTTTATAAAGTGACAATTCTCTGATAAAGCGTAGAAAGTGAGGTCATCGCAGCATATCATTGAAGTCAGTAGTTGAAGGGAGATTCTAGACATAAAAGGGGTGCATCATCACGAAGTATGCATTAATTCTGATTGCAGATTGTAATTCTGGAAGTAAAGGACAGTCTCCAATGTGAGTTCGTATTCTAAACAACGTTGTAAATTTTGAATATAATAACGAGAAACATTAATTGTATTAAAAATTCCTAATAAAATGGCTCTCATGTTTTAAGCATACGATTACGCGATTTAGCTTCGAGACCCAGAGGTACCTTACTTTAATTGTGATAATAATACAATGCGTGCCCCTGCAGGTTCGGGGACAGAATAGGCCTGCTCCTCTATCCTGGATGTCGTAAGAGGCGACTAAAAGGATATGGGGGAAGTGACTAGCACTTCTTGGGGCGGGTGTTGGTCTAGTGGTCAAGAGCGTGGCTTTGTGAGTGAGAGATCCCCAGTTCGAATCCCGCGGCGTAGGACTACTTTTTAGTTGTTAGAAAAAATTGTTTATAGTAAAGTATGAGCTTCCGCCCCCGTCCACGTCACCTAATTGGTAGTTGGACGTTAAGCCCCAGCTGAAGAAATGGGCGATTATTTTACTTTACTTTTAGCACTTTCTCGAGGTTTCTCGTGGGAACAAAATGTCCTCCAAGAAGAATCCTGGAAGAAAGCCAGGGGTGGCCATTTGAATGTCAAGAGAAGTAATCAAAAGGTACTGCATCTCAACTTAGATGAAGATAATTGGGCAAGATACTTTATTATCAAGAAGAAGGAAGGTAACTTCACTAACGCTTATTCATTCAAGCTAAGTAAAGAAATAAAAAATGTGCTGGAGATAACTAAGAGTATCAGGAAGCAGGGGGACGGTTCGATTTGTATCGAAGCCGAAACCCGTGTAGCGATCCTGTGAAAGATATTCTCCTGGTCTGAGAGCCGGGACATATGGATATATGGAGGTGGACAGATAAAGTCAACTCCTCTTGATCGGTACCGAAGCAGCTGTCAGAATATCGTTTGACAATTGTATGACGGTTTTCCAAGCATAGTCAATCTGGCAGCATTCTTATTTATGGATAAGCAGCTACTGTTAGCTGTCGTCAGTCCAAGCAAACCCAGTTGAAGATTCGGCGTCCGGTCGGAGTCGATTGTGAGATTCTGTAGATCTTTGGCGGACCTCTCTCAGATACTTTGTTGGTGTTCCCTTACTAGTCATTGTGATTTAAAGAGACACCTCTACATAATACGACTTATGCCAGATCTCTTCTTTAGGCTAGGTGAGACGGAGAAGAACCACCTTTTACTATAAATTGGATAGTTAAGGATATGAGGCCATAGTTCTAGGATCTTTGTTAAAAATAGGTAGACGGAGGAGGAGCTTCAGCTGATCCCCTTTAGAGTAGTTACTCGATTTGTTCAGTACACGTATTCTGTGCCAAGCGGAGGAAGAAGCATGGAACTTCTTCCACAGTGCCTCTGACTATTATTAGAGTTTTGGAGGTGTTATTGTTTGGTTTGCCTGAAATTAAGATCTTGGGTATCTTGGTGTGCCTGACACCAGATCCCCGACAATCAGGATTGCATATTCGTTGATTTACTGTAGTGTAAAAAAGGTAAAAGTCTTAAAAAAGAAGCGCTGTTTCTTAAAAGATTATTGAAATGTTTTATTTTATTATTTAATTGGGTTTGCAAATTAGTTTAAAAAATAAATATATACAACTAACTTATTGAATTGTTCTTAACAATTAAAAAAATATTGTTAATTCGTTGATCGCTAAAAATGTTTCTTTACTAAAGGAAGTAGATATAAAAGGAGGAAATGTTGTAAATGGTAATAACTTGAAATTTTCTCCGTTTATATCATAAAGTTGCAACACTGCCATCCAAACGCATGGTTCTTTACTAGAGCACAATGTACTGAGGACACGCGAGGCTTGTTGTTCCCGCAATGGTCTAAAACACTTAAAATGGCGTGACACTCGACGAAAGTGCAGGATAGTTCCTACTTTCCTGTATTGCAGATAGACATGTAATTCTTCGCAATGTTTACCTCCCGATAAGTTCCATTCTATAAAATGAAATCACTTCATCACCTTGTTTTTCTCTCTTCCTACTTCAATTTCAAGTTCGTTTCTAATTTTTCTTAAACATGTGGATGCCAATACTGCTTTCTCTTTCTGCAAGTCTCAACATGCTCGCGAAGAAATTTCGATTGTTATAAAATCTCTGCTCTGTTTCGAATTGTTTGTTGTTAATAAATTTGAATTCCACTTTCAGAAGAAAATACTACACTTGATATATGAAATTGCTTCTTTGTTATTTATAAAAATGAATCTTTTGACTTTTATACAATATATAATAGAAAGAAATAAAAGTAGAGAAAAAATGTAACGAATTGCTGCGCCAAAGGCAAAGTTAGATCATAAATCGCTTTGCCAATTATGAGTGGCGACTGGCAGTGTTCGAAGGAATTGTTTCAAAACTAGCAAAGGGGGTCATCTAGTTATAACGGACTTCTTAACTCGCGTCATCCCAGCCAACTAGGAGTTACACAGTATGTGGGCATTTCAGCTTTGTAGGAGGAATACATCTGCTTACATATATATATTATATCGCGTGGTCCCAAACTTTAAAAAACTTATCAACTCAAACAATAGATAATTAGTAATAAGCGATTGTTATCTCTTTCCGGCAAGACACCACTTAATTCAACCTCACTTAACTTATACAGACAGATATACATACATAACCAAGCAATCGATTACAAATATTATTAGTTGAATGTCTCAATAATTCATTTTAAGCGCTCTGAAAATTTTAACGAGTCTAAACGAATTTCATCATTCACTTTTGAGTTTCAACTATTCATACTTTGAAAGTTTTTTGTATGTATTTTTGTAGAGCTGTAAAGTTTATTGTTTTTGTAACAATGCATTCAACATTTCTAATTAAGGCCTATAAACTCCTATGATAATTGGGGCCTATAGTCAACAGAGTGCCTTCAGTTTTCCAAGCCTTGAGAAAAGCCTAAGGCACACGCCGTTTGCTACTGAACTAATCTGCTCCCTTGATTATGATAATTATATTGGCTAGGGATCAGTTTAATTCCTTTAAAGAGTAGTCAAAAAATAAAATGTATTAATAGGCATACATTAGCGCCAGACCTTGCAGTATTGAGCTTGAAGTGCATCTAGCTGGATCGTCAGGCTATTCAGCATGAGGATAACAGGAAGATGTTTCTCTTTTTTTTAAAGCTTCTTTCGTGACATTTTGAATAGTGCTTTGGACTCATCAAGAAAGTGAGAATGAAGTTAGTGAGGCATCCTTGTGAGATAAACTACTAGTTTATAGTCTATTCTATTCGAGGTATTACAGGTTGTACCTTCTCAAAAAACGAACGTCCACCACTCTAGAACTTATAAAGAAAGAGCGACAACAGAAGGCACACCTTATTTTTAAAAGATGGTGGCTTATGTGGATCTTTGGAGGTAATGATATGGGAGTACTCTTAATTCTTCATCGGGCATAACATTGATGGAAAGTAAAGCCAAGAATGACAAACTAAAATGTCTTCAGTTAAGACTTGCTAGGGTTGTTACAATACTTCGAATAAAGAATTATCGATAGACAGAGCGAGATGTGAAGGCTCCGAAGAGGTCTCTGGACGGCTAGGGCCCTGGGATTCTCCACTGTGACCGATGAAATATCAATGAGTATCTCTTCATAATTATTTTTATTATTCAATTTTGTCGGAACTCATGGATTCATGTGAATGAAACATGAAGCTTAAATTTGCTAATTTTTTTTTGAGGGATACAATTATTACACACACACACACACACATATATATATATATACAATACTATATACAAGATATACATACCATATACATAAAATAGTTTTCAAAAACCATTTTTTTCTAACCAGGGAAGAAAAAAAGTAGATTTTCGGGGAAATCTTCTTTTCAAAATTTGATGCGATCGTACTGCTTCCTGTTACCATTAATAAGGAGGAACAGAAATTTAAAAAAATATATTTTTTAGCAAAGTAAAATTCTTAGGAGAAACGCATAGAATTATCTATTAGAAAACATTTTTCTAGTTTTTATTTTGCATCGAAAGTCATTAACTATTCTAGCTATTCTAGTTAGTGCTGAGAGCAACAGCTGGTTAGACTGAAAGGAGATGTTTACCCCCATAAACTTCAGATGTAGCGTAATTCTACCACGAGCAACTCTACCAGAGTGTCTACAGTGTGTAGGCACCTTAACAAGAATCTTTTAGTAATAAAGAAATTCTAACAGAAATGGGAGGGAACTTTTTTTTAAAAAACCGATTAATTGGTTCGGTTGATAGATTTCTAAGATAAAATGTTTTAACATAATTGTCGGTAGTCTGTGGCCATCCTTTTGCTTGTTTAATAAGATAATATCTCTTGTTTATTTTTAATTGATTTCAATTTTTATGTATGGAACGAAGTGCTACGATTTACAATTTAACTAAATCGGACTTATAGCTTAATTATGTAGTAAGTTGTATTTGTAAATAAATTGTGTCTAGTAATAAAACCTTCTATAAAAGGCGGCATTCGAGAAGTAATCTCCTAGATGTTTGTATTAAGGAGAAACTAGAAACGTTTCATGGATTTGTTTTTAAGAACATCCTTACCTTTACATAAATAGTGCTTTTGATGATCTAAGATATTCATCTTGTATTTTTTTATTTTAGGATTCTTAAGGAAGAAAAAATTAAACTTTAATCAGTGACTTTAAAGAAATGAAGAGCATTACCGCATTAACACTTAGCCTAAAAGTAATGCACCTTCAAAAAAACAGTAGAAAAAGCGATTTCAGAAAAAGTTGAGACCAAAAGAAGTAAACCAAAACAATATTCATCAATACCTCCACATGGGCTCGAATCGCAGAACATGCTGAGTATAATCTTAGAGAGATAGAATAAGGAATAAATACCAAGAAGCAGTTGGAAACTTAATCTCTCTTTAGAGTAGTGAAAAGAACAATTGAAGTATTTAGGACTTATGATCTTATCAGAGAAGGTAGGATTATGAGAAGACAGTACAAGGTCAGATCTGTGAATAGACGACATTGGAGGAAGAACAAAGTTACAACACGAAGTTCACTAAGTTTATTAGCAGTTACTCACCTAAACTTACTGCCACATTACCAATAGCAACGCTGGACGGCTGTTAGGATGATCGTAAGCCTAATTTGTGGGCTATCGCAGATTGGATAAAATCATGGGGCCGCAGAGGACAGCCTATGCAGGCTCTGTAAGGAAGAAGATGAATTAGCGCTGCACATTAGAGTCTGTGTGAAGGGTTTAGCTTTCGAGGAAGAAAAATTCATGTCTTCATTCTTTGTTCAGGAGCCGACTCCTAAGTCTAGTTAAACAGAAAGTTCTGGCGGGGGCCACAATAGTTCTTCTGGGTCTTGGTGGCTCGGCTTTCTGGCCAACTCTCGTAGAATACGTATAAACTACAATTTGAAGTTAAACAAAAGAGAATTTTTCAATACCGCATACAGAAGGAAAGTATTCCACGTCAAAGATATTGAGCGCGTATCCATAATTCGCATCTTTCTAAGCTTTCCTCTTCTTTCTAAAATGTGAGGTAAAGCGATTATCTCATCATCATGAACTTTCAGACCTCACACTAGCCCTTTAAATGATTTTTTTTGTCTTTTGTCTAAGTTGGTGGCAATCATTGTTTATCAGTCAATCACTGCAACCAATTTGTATGCTTATTTGAAGTTATTTCATCACAATTTAAAACTACTTACCATTTAATTATAAAACATCAAAGGAGAGAGATTGCTTGATTAGTTGGAAATCAAATTTTTGCCAGTAATTGGCAGTTTTAACGAGAGTACAGCCGCTTTAGAAACTGTTCTCCAACTGTGGTCTTCATATACCAGACGTGACGAAGAAAAAATTATACATTAATTTCTGCAAAAAGTCACAAACAGAGATAATAATAGTCCAAAGCGCTGTTACACAAATTTATATTTGTGTTTCATTCTCATTGTTCCTATTTAGGCTTAGTTCTATAACTAGTTAGGAAAAAAGTATTTCGTGCTGTTGCGTTGTAGAAAGATTGTTCTCCTTGCGCCTGAATCTAACACCATAATTTGCATACTGACCCTAGAAAATAATTTTAAAACATTAGGTTGATTAAAGGCTGCTATCGTACGGTGATAGAATCTGAGAATTCCATTGCAATACAACTATTTGGTACAAAGAAGGATAATTTGCTTTAAGTTATACATTTACGATAGTTACTAATTTTATTTTTGCCATTTTGTTTATATTTATGTTATTTGAGAATGGATTAGTTCAGGGGTTAGTGAGGAGATCTATGGTTCTAATTCAGCTGTCTGAGTTTAGAACGCTTTCCAGGAACTTCTTTACGCTCACTGTCCGGTAATGGCGTTATCTGTGTCGAGATTATATTGTCCGGAGGCCGTCAATACACTGAAAGAAGCTCCAAGTGCCAATAACACCAGACGTCTTGCACGCCTTAAATTAATAACAAAATAAAAATCTGTATCAGTTGCAATAAAGCCAAACGCAGCCTCTTAAAAACAAATTTTCCCGATTTATTGATATTAGATACAAAATATATCTGGAAAATTTAAATAAATTGTGTAATATGTCGCCTGTTAATCCAACAATAAAAATTAATTTTAGTTTAAAAAAAAAAAAATCAAATATTTATCTCCATTTATTATTATTAATAGCCGACGTGAGAAGTAAGTAGTCATCTCTGTCAGTCGTTCAGATGCAAGTTAGAAATAAGCAGCTTTAAAATTTAAAAATGTTGCCTTTTGGTTTTATTCAAGCGCCAAGGTTGAACAAAAAATTCTTGTAATGTTCAATCTCCAAACCCAGTTTTTGGGATTGGAATAAGAAACCATTTTGGTAGAACTACTTTTAGAGATCAATATTATTTGCACTCTCAAGCTAAAATTGACATTTTCAAATAGATTATGGATAAGACTAAAGATTGTCTTTTGAAGACCTGAAATTATTGAATATACGAGGGTCGTTTGAAAAGTCAGTGCAAAGTCAGAGAGATAGCACTACTGGCGCGTATCGAGGTTATGTTTAGTTAGTAGCGTCTCTTGGAAGAACACACACCAAGTTTCAGCCAGATCGGTCTATTTCTTTGAGTTTGGCATTCGTTTGAATCGAGGAAGTCGAGTGATTTTCAAAAAATGTACGAAAAAGAATTTCGTGTGTTGATTAAACACTACTTTATGAAAGGCAAAACGCCTCAGGAGACTAAAGAGAAGCTTGATAAACATTATGATGGCTCTGCACCTTCGATTAGAACAGTTTATAAGTGGTTTCAAAATTTTCAGAGTGGCCATACGGGCACAAGTGACGCTGAACGTTCTGGACGCCCTGTTGAGGTTACTACTCCAGAAATCATTGATAAAATCCATGATATGGTGATGGATGACAGAAGAGTGAAGGTGCGTGAGATTGCTAGTGCTGTGGGCATCTCGAATGAACGGGTACATAATATTTTGCATCAACATTTGGACATGACAAAGCTATCCGCAAGATGGATGCCGCGATTGCTCACGCTTGACCAAAAATGAAATCGTGTGAAGTGTTGCAAGGACGGTTTGCAGCTGTTCCAGAAGAATCCGCAGGACTTTAAGCGTCGTTTCGTCACTGTGGATGAAACATGGATACATCACTTCACTACTGAGACCAAAGAACAATCTAAACAATGGGTCTAACCAAGGGGGAATCTGCGCCAAAAAAGGCGAAGACCGTTCCTACGGCCGGAAAGATTATGGCGACTGTCTTTTGGGATTCGCAAGGAATAATCCTCATCGACTATCTGGAAAAGCGTAAAACTATTACAGGTGCATATTATTCATCGTTATGGGACCGTTTGAAAACCGAGTTGCAAGAAAAACGCCCACGATTGGCCCACAAAAAAGTCCTTTTCCATCACGACAACGTACCAGCTCACACCTCAGCAGTTGTGGTCGCAAAATTAATGGAAATAGGGTTCCAACTCGTTTCACATCCCCCCTATTCACCAGACTTGGCTCCCTCGGACTACTATTTGTTCCCCAATATGAAGAAATAGCTGGCGTGAAAAAGATTTTATTTAAACAAGGAGGTGATTGCAGAAACGAATGGCTATTTTTCAGACTTGGACAAATCCTATTATTCGGAAGGGATCAACAAACTAGAGCAGCGTTGGACGAAGTGTATAAGCCTAAAAGGAGACTATGTTGAAAAATAAAAAAGGTTTACCCCAAAAAATTAAGTAGTTTTTATTTTTGCACGGACTTTTCAAACGACCCTCGTATCAGGGAACATTTATTCTAACAAAGGATGTGCACACTATAAAAAAAGTAAAGTTTTGTTCTTTAATTTATTTAAGTTGCTGTGTTTCCAACGCTGTTCTATTTATTGTTGTGTTACAAATAATCTCAAATATATGAATTCATTTGCTTGAGAAGAACTGTCAGCTTTAGTTATATTTTTATAGTGTCTTTTGGGATTCGAGGGAGCCAATTTATTCTATCAAATTTAATACGTGACGTTCTTAGACATTGTTCATTATTTGGAGTAACGTGAGTATTCTAGATTTAAAATAGACTTAAAAATAATTTTAAAAAAATTAAAACTAGGAACAGTGTTTTTTAAAAATTGATTTTATGGAGGGAGAACACAAAACACAGAAGATCTAAGGAAGTGCACTTTAGGTATCCCTAGACCGCTGCCAGAACTCTTAACTTAACATAATTCTCATAATCATGGTCATAAGTAGTTAAAATTTAAGTTTTTTTTTCTTTTTAAATTATGTTATTCTTAAAACTTCTTGTTCCTTGGTTTTTATTAGAAGGCAACATAATTGAACCCATTGATTTTAATTTAGTTTAGTTTTTAAGATTATATCATATATGTAATTTAAATTGAGACTAGATTAATAGATGATTAGTTCAATTAATGAAAAGATGTCGAACAAATTAGAGAATTACACGGTTCTATAGAAACTGATTTGGAAAAGGGCTAACAATAATATATGTCAGAGAATAAAGTCATTTTTAAAGTCAATAAATTGGAAATTGATACATTACAGGTGGGGATTTATTATGAGTTATTGGCTGAGCGGAGGAGAATTAGTGGTAGATAGTCTTGGAGAACAGCAGTGGGGTTGTCCTTATGGTGTACTCAGTGGCAAGGAATGCCGGTTTGTGATAAGTGGCAGTAAGAGGAGTGGTTTGTTAGGACAAAGTAGCACGCGGTGTCCAGTGATGGAGGAGGAGTGAGTGAAGAGCTGTATGCATAAAAAAGGGGAGTGAGAAGTCTCCCTGGGAGGAGGGGGAAAGAAAGATACAAGCTCAGCTTCCCGGTCCTGATCAGTGTGGTCGCCACAACCAAAACTATCTTACACACACACACTTTGTGAATAGAGTAGTAAAGGAGGGTAGGAAAATATAAATGTAGTGTGTGACAAGTGGTGTTACAAGGGCTCTCGAACTGCAGGAAACAGGTCGGACTACAAACATTCACCCTCTGCGTACTTTAGCGGCCGCATATTCGATGAAAAACTCTTGATAGATGAGTTCTTCAGCCGTGTAAGGTTCTCTAGTTTAACTAGGGATGGCTCTCTTACTTGCCATCAGCTTTACTCATCTCTTTGACAGAAACATCCTCTAGACTACTAGAGAATTTCATTTTTTCAGGTAAACTTCACCAATGTTATTTTGACTTTTTAAATCATTGGCATAGTATATTTCAATTTTAAAATACAGTAAGACGGTGGGCTAATATTGAAATCAGATTTTTTTTTTTTTTTTGTTAAATGACTAGTTATAGTTTGTATTATCTATGTACCTATGTATGTACCCAAGGGTACGATACCTTTGGGCCAAAAGGTAGGCCCATAGCGCTCATCAGAGTAATTTTAATACCACAACAGATAGTCATCAGATTTGCAGGAGACAGTTTTGAACGATGTCAATGAAATCTCAACAACCTTCTTTCTAATGTAGCAGAACATAATCATTCACAATAAACGTGGAAAGATCACATAGAACGGGTTTAAAACAAACCCCTACCGCAATAATGTATATCTCTACAATGCTAATGTTAAGTGAACATTTCTTAATATCTCGATAAGAGAATAAATCAATCCTTATTAGGTTGATTTTCCTTCAATTATAGGCCAGAAATGTTATCACAATATTTTATGCAAAATCATGTTATTTTTTTTATATAATAATTTAATAAAGTTTTGGCTCTATTTTTAATTGTAATTAAAGAAAAAATATCTCATTTTTAAATTTAAAAATATTTGGATATTATAAAGTTTATGAAGACGCCACGATAGCCGAGTGGTTAGAGGCGAGGCAGGCAAAGCTAAGGTGTACTGTGATACTGGGTTCGATTCCCAGTCTAGGCTTTGATTTTGTTAATTAAAATTTATTTAATTTAAGGTTATTGAAAAAATTCATTGTAAAGTGATTACTAACTGTACAAAAGAAAAGAATAATAACAAGTAATAATACTAATTGGATGCAATCTACATATACAAACATCGTGTAACTCAAAATTTTAAAAAGTGCTGAATTTTACAAATATTCAGTAACTTTGGTTTGTTTTTTTTTCGAACAAAATCATTAAAATTATATTTAAATCGTTATGAAATAAAATGTTTTCATAATTAAGTAATTTGAAACTAAATAATTATTTTCAAAATTTAGTAATTTGAAACTAAATAATTATTTTCAAAATTTAGTAATTTGAAACTAAATAATTATTTTCAAAATTTAGTAATTTGAAACTAAATAATTATTTTACCTACGTAGTGTCTTCAAGGTTTCTGATTAATTTATTTTATAGGTATTTTATATTATTTTATTGTTTGACATTTGCCTTTTGAAAATATCTTGTCCTTAACATTTCCAATATTCCTAACTTTAGTGAATCCTAAATTGTTTATTCAATTGTCGTTTTCTTTATATAAAAAATTAAAATTGTGGAAATAAGAATCCAAATCGTAAGATGGGGGTCTCGGATCTCCTTCTTAAGATCTTTGTCAATTCTCTGTCCGGAGATTCCCTTGCTACCTTAGATTATCAAAACGTGCTTTAAATACCTCACATAAACATCACCCCTTTGTACAATCTTTTTTTTTTAAATCCTTTTTGAAATAATCTTTAAAAAAGTAATATCTCTGAAGCATTACTTTATCTTTTTGCTGTTAGAAAATGTTCAAATAGGGTCGCCAAAATGTTGATTAAAAAACAGATCATTGTTGGAGGAAGAAAGTAATCACAAATAATTTCTGAAAATAAAAGATCTTTTAGAAACTGATAAATATAAGGAAACATTAAAACTGTCCGGTAGGACAGTTGTATAAGGGTTGACCATCAAAAACTGCACGAAAAAGCGTAACGTTGAAAAACACCCAACTTTGACAATTTTTTTCTATTTTTCTATGAAAGATAAAATTCCCAAATTTTCTTTAAATCTTACTCCAAACCCTCCTTTATAACTGTAATTTTTTTGCAACCACCCAGATCTAATAGGTTCCGAGAAAAAAGTTGCCGAAAATGACCAAAAACCGCTTTTTCAAAAAATGTTCTTGTTGTTGTTGTTGTTGTTGTTGTTCTTGTTACCTTTTTTGTAAACAACGTAGCGCCTAAACGCGTGAACCGATTTTCATGAATGAAGTGTCATTCGATTCGGAATATTATGTAGATGTGCCTTTTGGGGGTCTCGGCCCTGTACATCGAATAGAAGAGGAGTTAGCCCCCTTTATGTAAGGCCCCCTCCAAAATTATTATTACTAATTACTCTGTAAATCATGGCCCGATTTTGATAAAATTTGGTAGGATGATAGGGTTAGGGCTTCCCTACCTAACAATAAAGCGACGATCAGCTCTAACACTTGTTAAGGGGAAGTATAGCAATCGTTTCAAATTATCGACACGTGAACCGATTTTCATGAATGAAGTGTCATTCGAATCGAAATTTTGTACAGATTTGTACTTTAAAAGTCTCGACGCTATGCCTCATAAGGAGGGGAATTCGCCCCACCCAAATAAGGCCCTTTCTAAAACTATTATTACCAATATTTCTACAAAGCTTAGTCCGATTTTGATAAAATTTAGCACGAAGAAGTGATTAAAGCTCCTCTACGTGGCTGTGAAGTGCCATCATGCTCTTACACCTACTAAGAGGAAGTACTGCAATCGTTAAAATTATCAATGAGTGAACCGATTTACATCAATGAATTGTCGTTCGATTCAAAATCTTTGCCTTTTAGGGAGAAGTACTGTAATCGCAGTTTATTTTTCTTGCTCCTCTTAAAAGGAAGTACTGAAATCGCAGTTTAATTTTGCTATTTACGTACAAATACCTTCCTATTTTATTCAAAACGCTTTCTCAAAAAAATGGTTATTGAGGATGGTTTGGGGACCGCAACTATAACCATTCTTTAAAAAGATCTCTCCAGTGGTAGTTACGGTTCCGATTTAACACCTTATCAGGTTATAATGATAGAATAGCTTATTCCAAATTTTAAAAAAATCTGTAAAGCAGACGTAACTTTGCTAATAGACAAAAAGGAAAATCTATCCAAAAGGTACAAAAATCTCCTTAACAAAAACTTACAGTTTAAAAAGTTAAGTATAAGGGTTGATTAAACGCCAAAAGGTACACAAATCAGCAAGTACCCAACATTTCATTAATACTTCATTGATATTATTTAAGTAATTTTACCGCATTAATTTTCATTAATATTTTTTAAGAATTTATTAGATGTCACAGACCCTTATGCTGGCCAGTTCATTCATAATAGTTATAATTGTGATAAAATTTATATTGTATCTTCGTATAAATACGTACTTTATTTTAACTCTATTCCAAATTATTCTTCTGATTTCTCTTTAATGTGCCCTTTATTCTGAAGTTGTCACATATACATGCATGTTAAATTAGAAAAAGACAAATTTAGAGTCGGCTACTGTTTCAATTTGAATCACGGAGGATTTAAAACAATATTTCAGTCTTGAATTCGTCTTACCGAAATATTCGTGAGGACAAATAACACACAGTTACTAACAAGTAGATTATTCAACATTATTTATTCATTTCTCAATTGTAATTTAATTTAGTTCCCCTAATTTTACTTATAGTAAAATACTGGAATAATTAGCTGTCCTAAAAATATGCATATCTTATTTATTTTATATTACATATACACAACATTGTGGGAAGAACACCTAGATGGAGAATGTAATTGAAGAAAACTATATTATTTACGATAAAGCCAGATTGACTACAACATAAAATAACAATTACTTTAATAGAACAATGAACTTAAACCGACGATTTTTATTTAAAAATAAAAATAAATAAATAAAATCATTTATGTATGTTGGTGTAAGCAATTTTTAAAAAAATTTATGAATTTTTTAGCCTCATATTTTTTTATTTATTATAACGTATTCTTTTTCACCTGTAATCAATAGTTTGATTATTATAGATAAATAGATATTACAGTCAATCTAAGTTATTTAACCATTTGGTGTGCTACTTGAACAAATATTTTGTAGATGAAAATGGCCAGCATAAGGGTCTGTGACATCTAATAAATTCTTAAAAAATATTAATGAAAATTAATGCGGTAAAATTACTTAAATAATATCAATGAAGTATTAATGAAATGTTGGGTACTTGCTGATTTGTGTACCTTTTGGCGTTTAATCAACCCTTATACTTAACTTTTTAAACTGTAAGTTTTTGTTAAGGAGATTATATTACTTTTCTAAGATTTTGATTAAAACAAGAAGATATTATGTTATTTTATAATCTACAGCTATCTTCTCAGTGATATATTTCTTAGTTCAACATTTCTACTTTTTTCAAAATTTTATAAATACAAAGATAAAAATTAGTTAGTTCTTGATTTTTCCTTTAGAGTGGAATAATTGTGATGTATTTTTTAAAAAGTAAATACAAATTGGCTTTGTTCAATGTTGTTTGCAATCTAATTTTGCTTGTTAAATAGATTTTTTCACTCTTGTTTACAACATAATACAGGTACTAACAAATGAGCTAAATTAACCAAACATTTCTTCATTGACCTTACGTTTTGTATTGATAATTTTGTATTGAATGCGGTAGAAAAATGACACAAATGAATAACATTGGCTTGAAAGTGACACCCTGAAGTACTTAGTATAAAAAACACACTATTTCTGCGTTTCAGAATGAATATTATTTTTTGCAACCAGCAGTTCTGCATTTCTCCACTTATTACTGATCGCTTTCATTGAGGTCAAGGGGCTCTAAAGTGTTGTCGCAAAACTTCTGTCGCATCGTTTGGTTTAGGCTTTACAAAATTTAAAACCTTTTATGGGAGGTCATCTGGTTAAAAAAATAACGTAACGTTAATGACACGTCACTGTAATGTGGTGGGGAAACATAATATATGTAGTTCTTAACTAAAAATTTTGACACCGAGCCCAATGGGTGAAAGACGACATTCCAAACGTACGTATGGTCTTGGGGAAGCTGAAGAAACCTATAAAAGTAATATTATTTTTTTAAGTATTATTTCTTTATTGATCCACATTAATACGAAAAATTGAACATTTTCGTGAAAATCAGTGGTTTTATTTTATTTTACTTTTCTTTTGGTCCATTCACTTTTTTCAAATAATTGTTTGGTTCTAACTTTTTTGTACAGATATTTACAAAATACATTTCTTTGTAGATAGATTATGGTAACTTGTATACCATACTCTGTGAGTGAACGTATAATGTGTTTATTCTTAATATAGCCTCAATTTCTTAGGTAGTTTTCTATATTTCTACCATACGTATTTCTCCAATGAAATTATGTAGGCAACACTTTCATTATGGTTTGAATGTGCGCACATTCAAATCGTGCGTCCACGTATTTAGAACGCTATAGTTTTGAATTTCCACTAGAAGTGTACATTTGCTTTTTACTGCCGACCTTCTTAACAAAAGCTGGTAGATATTGTTATTTTTTAAAACATAGCTGAGTGCTTATTGTGATCGGCATGAGTTGTGATTTTTTTTCCTGCTTTAATACCACAACTGTCAAGATGTTCTCCAAACTCCAACCAATGCAACGCTTTCTTATACTATGGATTATTTAAGAAAATATTTAGGTACAAAAATAGTTGTTTGCCACTGTTTCAGAAAGACGCAAAAGTTAAATTTTTAAACTTGAATTTATTTGAAGTTTAGAGAATATATTTGGAAGTAGGTTTTGAAGTAATATAACACATTGCTGTTTTTGTAAACTATAACGGATAGGTATGAAAGATAACAATTTCATTTTACTGTTTTTTACTAAAGTAAGGAATCATATTTTCGAGATTAATATTTTTAATATTTGTTTATTTTTCTATTAGATAATTTTTATCATTTTACCCGTCCGGCTTTTTCTTTTGCTTGGGTCTGAAAGCGGTGTTTTATTTCTAAGAGATACCCCTACAAGGTGGACCCGGATTGAATTCAGGGTAACCTCCCCTAGACAGGCTGCCTTCACCTTTCGAGCTTGTCTACACCGCAAGAAAAGGAATATAGGAAAAGGGAAGCGGGAAAGGAGTATTGCGAGGAGGAGGATTGGAGAAACCCTGAGCGCGCGGACAGGTGCACCCAGGGCTACTCCTTTAGTCGCCTCTTACAACAAGCAGAGTTTACTGTGGGTGTAGTCTTTCTCCCCTTTAAATTTTCAGAAACAAAGAAAATAATAATAATTTTTACCACTTTCGTTTTCTAACCTCACTATCCATAATGACCTCAAAATCCCTTTCATTACAGATCTTGCTAACATTCGTTTTTTCAAATTTCATTCCTCTACAACAGCTCAACCTAATCCTCTCATAGAACACCTATCTTCCTCCAAATTACCAGGTAATCCTCTAAGGAGATTGAAGAGAAGATGGCCTCGTGATCTTCTCTTATCGTGAGAGCAAAGCACGTTACTGGAGTGGCACCACTGGGTGCCTTCTCCACTCATGATTTTCTTTTATTTTTTTACCATATTTGCTTGTTGCAACAACTGCTGCAGTGGTAAATTACAATAAAAGATTAAAAAAAAAAAATTACCACAAATGTCTAGGATAGGCCGCACCGATCCTGAGACGGAAGATGATAAAAGTTGACAGACAGTTAGAAAATTAAAAAGCACTACTAATTGCTACTAGTGCTACCAATGATGGCCCTAGTTTTGTAGAAGATGCGAGCACTACTCAACAATCTGCGTAAAAGTAGCCATCAGCCATTCGCGCGCGCACTATTAACATCTTTTATTGTTAAAAATCTCTCATTCGATATCAATCTATTTTGCACATTACACCCAGAGATTCTTGAATTTGAATCCCCAGCATTCATTATCCTGAAATCACCTACACTACTTCCCGCTTGTTCGCAACTCATGCAATCTATTCATTTATTATAAATATGGTAATACTTAAATATTAATTCTAGTTCGTTTTATGAAAATCATATAAAATATGGTATGTGTCTTATTTTAATTGGAACGAATGTTCTTAGCTTACTTTTTATTTTCATCTTAAGTTCCCACTAGTACTATTAGTTCAATTATTCATCACCACTTCCATTAGGGCATAAAATTTCAGCTCAAGTTAATATGGTGCTCTTTAAAGCGTTAAATATTAAATCTCTTCAGGATAAACGCCAAGTATAATATTTGTAGATAAAAGAAGTCAACATTATCTAGCTGATGATAAAATTACACTTTCCGATGTTAGTGAACTATTTAAGAAGAACGGTGAATCTCTTATCATTTATTGTTCAACATATTGCGGTAAGAAGTTTAACTTCCGTATTTAGTGGTTTCCAAGAGTTGTGTGTTTGGCCTTGTGGGTTTATAAATGAGTTAAACTGATGGAGTAAGTTGGTTAACAGAGAAGTGATATTGGTTTTCAACTAATATTGAGGAGTTTAATAGCGTTATACGTAATTCTAGTTAAAGACCTTCTCCACTTAAATATTATAATCAGTTTCTTTCTGTTTCTACGGGTTATAAGAAAATTTTATGACACTTCCAAACATCCGTGAACATTCTAATTATTGATATAGATCACAGTTTATTTTAATTTTTTTATTTACTTGCTATGAACATTTATAAAAATAAGTAATTCTTCAACGATTTAACTTTATAATGAATTTAATTTGTTTTTACAAAAAAATACCTTTTTACTAACATGATTAAGAAAATTAGTATGAAATTTCCTTAAGATTCGAAAAAGAAATCATATTTAGCTTCTTCATACTGCAGACTTGAGACCTCGTTATTTCACTTATTTATTTTATTAATTTCTTTTATTTATTTTAAATTTAAAGGGGCGTCAACATCTGAGTTCATTGACGCCCTGAGCATTCTTCAAAATCCCAAAATCGATTGCTACCTAAATGAACTAATAATGATAATCTAAAACCGTAAAATTCCTTTCTTCATTCCGCCGAACTCGTTACACTTTTATCTGCAGCAACCATCACATAAAGTGCAGCAGGAATGTTGCCATGGCTATTCCATTTCAAAATATTCGTGTCTGTCTACCCTTGTAAGCATTTTTGTTGGCAAAACATTTATAGTTTTGTTTCTGTTTGTTTTTTGTTTTAATATGACACTTCATTTTCTTTGGTGCGTACTTAGCTTTCGCTAAACAAATAGATGTCTTCTTTCGAGTTAAGTACAATCTTACTAGATTCTCTCCTTCCCGATTAAGTTTTTGAGGTAATAGGTAAGAAAGTTTATGCAAAAAAATTAAATTTTATGATTTGTCGTTAATTAAACGAAAGAAAAGTTAGGATCACGATTACGTGATCTATTAAGAAGTCAGAATGTGCCATACAAATAATGATTGATTTAATATTTTAGAAGGGAAGGGATTAGCTATGAGGTTAGCATACTGGACTCCCACGCGGAGGTCCCAGGTTCGAATCCAGCAGCTGGCCCTTAGATTTTCTCTTCCTAGGAGCTTCTTACAGCTCACTGTCCGGTGATGGACAGTGTTGTCTGTAACGAGAGAACACTGTCCGGAGGCCGGCAGTGCACTGGAAAAAGCTCCGGGCGCTAATGACCTCAGCTGTTGATGCGCCAAAAAAAAAAAAATATTTTAGAAGAAATTTAATATATTTATAATTTTTATTTTAATACATTTATTTAATACAAAATTTTTAATAAAGTAATTTGCAAAACCCTAATGATTTGTTTAAAACTTTTTAGAGCATTCAAGGAATTTGCTGCACAATTATAAATATATATATATATATAAAATTATGTTTGGAAGGCATACTTTCTTAAGTAATTCTCATGCTTCTTTATGTTTATTTTGCAGAATACCATGTTTTTGGAAAGTTTCCTCCCAACCTACGTCATATTGTCAACAATAATATCAGGACTGTGGTTCAACTTGCCAGCATGCAAATTGGAACAAAACGCACTAGATTTGAAAGTGAGTAGATAATATTAATTCTAAAAGTTAACTTTTGCATTTGTCATCTGTTTTATTATCAGGAAGTGCTCATTTTGAAATTTATAATCGTGAATGGTTCTTAGGATATAAAGACGACAGTTTCTCTTGAAAAATATTGTTACTCATCCACAAATTGCCGAAGTTTTCTAACTTAACGACGCATTGCGTTCAGTGTAGTCACAATTCCGCAAAAAGTATAGAGCTTATAAAATAGTGTAAGTACAGCAAAAACTTAACCCCTGTTACACAAATTACGAATATATCGTGAAGATGAATGAATGTCCGGTCGATGTCCAGAGATGCGAATCCAGGGAGAGATTGAAGATTTTGTGTTTTTTCTTTAAATTTAAATTAAAATAAAGAACTTGGCCAATTGAATCCTAGCGAAGTAAGGAGCCGTAATACTCTGAGAAGGTAAAAGCTGAAGGAGAGTGACTTTTAAGAGAAAAAGATAAATCTCTTCGCTACCAAAAAAAAAAAAAGAGCACAATATAGTTCGTAAAATACGAGGCAGCTCGGATAAAGGAAGTGTTTCTCTCGTCCATGTTCGTAGTCTTGATCTCAGACATTGCCGGAAGCTACTGATGTACGGGGACAATTATTTATGGGAAAGCGGTAAAAAAATAAAATAAATGATGTCAAAAACAACCAAGCTATGTTTTCTTCAAAAGAAAATCTATTGAGAATATTGCACATTTCTGGGATGTATAAACAAATTATTACAATAAACAAAACACTCATTTTAGGCGCAACTATAAAAGCTGAAGCAGTTGTTACACTAAATATTCTCTAATTATGATATTTTAATTTACTTGATTTAACTACAATGAACTCATAACCAATTCCATCGTTTAGGACATGGTAACCTTAGTCGAGGAATTCGAGGATTAAACTCATACATATATGAATCTTAGAAAGAGGTTATGTCCTTTTGACTACTTAACTGTCGACTAATTACTGAATCATTGATCTTCATATGAGTTAATTCTGGTATATTGAATCACCTAGGAGTTGGTCAATGGTTTCCTACCTTTCTTATCGTCAATTCTTTCTTGTTCACAATAAATGTCGCCTCATGTTTCAACAGTTTAATTTTATAGATAAAATTCTTATCTTATAATCATATATTATTCATATACAGGGTGACCAGAGTTATATGCTCCAACCACTTTTTTTTTAAACGGCGAAAAATTTCGAAAAAATAGAAAACACATAATCATTTTTAGTCTAGTTTATTTTCAGTGATTGACCCATTTTATTAAACCTCGATATCTCGAGATACAGCAGCCAACTTTTTTCCCCCAAATGGAACGTTATATTTTTTTTTGCATATTTTTATAGTACTTAAGCTCTTAAAAAAAATAAATAATTATTTTTTTAAATCGGTTAGGTTTTTCAAAAGTTATGTTAATTTAAAGTATGAAAAAGAAATTTCAGTTTAATGTCAAAATTATCCAAAGTTCTGGACTCCCACGTTCTGTTGGTAGCAGTACTTATGGTGGCAAAGTCAAGATCTAGGCAGGTTAGAGTTCAGGTTGTTTTTTTCTACAAACGTTTGGTGTGGAGTTTTAGGAAATCGCACTAATCGGCCAATACTTCTACAGAGAGAACTTAACTGGTGAAAGGTATCTAACTTTTTTAAGAGACATTTTGCCAGTTCTGCTGAAGATGTTCCTCTGCAACGTCGGGGCTAGATATGTATAACCAAAAAGTGCCTATCTGCTGCAGCCTTCACATACTTCCATAATTTGTACCAATCTTTACCATTAAGGTATTCTATCAATTCTGCCTGAGTAATCATTCTATTTCCTATGTACATCAATTTGAACCCACTTAACGCAGGACATATTGCAATGTTGTGATTCCCAATATCTTCTTCCTTTAAGTTAACAAAATCTTAAGGATCTACAAAATGTTCATTTTAGGACAAATCAGGGCAATATTGCGATCTTCTGACAGAGATATTTCTTTCAGCTTTCCATCTTTCAGGAATTTAAATCCATTGGCCGCTATTTACTGGAAGGTTGTGGCTATTACTTGAACCATTTGAAATAGAAAATAATTAATTCATAACGATTGTAATTTCAGTGTTACACCTTCATTTACACCTGCAAATTTGTGAATGTCAATTAAGTTAATTTACAAACAATTAAGAATTATATTTATTCTTAGTAAACATTAACTGTCACTTATTAATTTGAATTTAGTTGAGTTAAAGTTATTTTCTTAACATTTGTTTTATATTAAACTGTAACATTATTTAAGTTGTGTCGAATGCAGTGTTCATTAAAAATTATTTTCGAAGATAGCATTTCTTAATATACATTCAGATAATTAAAATAATTAATTGCCAGCAAATTAAAGCAGTTCCCAGGGATTTTTTTTTTGTTAGAAGGAATTTTTATCGCCCCATCATTATTTATCAGAAACAGTAAACCATAATTGAAGATTTTGGAAAACTAATTATTATTTCGCCAAGTTCAACTACTTTTTTAAGTGACCTAATTTTTAATTTAATCTAGGGAACAACCTACTAATTTCCAACTACAACATAATTTGAAATATAATTGGCGTGAGGCGTTGGTGAGCGTTTATATGCAAAAATTGAACATAGAATTTAAAATTACCTAAGTTGAGGTAAAATTGAAATTGAATGTCTGAATATTATTATTAATAATAATAATAATGTTTAATAAACAATTTTATTTACCTATTTTCTTGTACATATTTTTATACTTCTTGAAAACTGAACTGTTCAGAATTTTGCTGGGTCTGTAGAAACATTTATTTCATATGTAGAAATAATTAACATATTCATGTGATTCGCATTTTGTTGTTCTTTAATATCCATTAATATTAAATTACCTACCTGAAACATTGACTTGCACATTGTCTGAGATAAGAAGAACTTATTCATTAAGCGAATCCACTTCTTTCCAAAATGAACAGTCATTGATTCTCGTCTTCTAGTTCGACCTTTAGCTTCCTATTCCCCTTGTTCTCCTAGCTAACCTTCTTTCCTCTATTCTATTTAAATGAGGTAATCATCACAATTAATGCTCCACAATGACTGATCTTACTTATGTTAGACTGCATGTTCATATTACTATTATTTAGAATTCGTTCCATGGAAGGGAATCTTGCTCTGCTCTGTCCAAAAGGTCAATAACAATCCTAATTATTCTCTTTCTTCCAGACACCTTCTCTAATTATATTAAAAATATAAATAATATAGCTTAAAATGAAAGAGATTTGTTCAATGGGTATCGTGGTGGTTGACGAGTTGTTTTAAATGTATAAATTGTATGAATTAAAAAAAAATAAAATAAAAGTTGTGAATACGATCGTGAACGTGGCCCTCAATGTACAAGGAGGTAGTCGAAACTGTGTATCATTCCCCTTCTACGATCCTCATCGCTCTAGCCTTCCTCTTTTAACCTCATAATTGCTCTTACAGAAATCGTAATAGGCACGCAATCAACTAGCATCTTACCCAGAGTTTTTTTTTTAAATTTAATTATCTGTTGAGGCAATCGAAGACAATAAACGAAGAAACATTGAACTCGCATTGCTTGATACACAAATTTAACGTATAATAATAAAATTAATTCTTATATTTTTACGTCTGGAATGATTGGTTTTGTTTGTTTTTTAGATCAATGAAGATAACGAATCTTCGTTCAAACAAGAAAATAAAACTTGTAACAATGGTGAGTAAAACCTGATTGTTTAGTAATTATTATGTTTAAATAGTACAGTTTTAAAACATTTAGATGAAATACTTAAACAAACTTAATATGCAAGATATAAAAGTTACTCCTGTCATGGCTTTGAAATAACAATATGAAATTATGTAATACAATCATCAACAAATTGAATGTTTATTTATTAAATTATGAGTTTTAGAAGCGATAAAAAAATGATTATACGAAATATTATTTAAATAAACTAAGCATCCAGCAACTAGCTTTGAAAATGGAATTTGCTGCAGCATCGTGCCTACACTACTCCTTCAATGAAAAATATATAATTAATAAGCCGACTGTTAGCTAATGTTGATATCGCTTTACTTAGTGATTACAAAAACACCAAGTTCAACATAATATTTTTTAATGAGGGGATAGCACAGTAAATCTGGCAGTGGTGCTGGAATTACTTTCCTCTGCCTTCTGTAATTGTTCAACTAGATACTTTGCGGCACCGAACGCTTATCTGAGGTCTGAAACCATTGCACATCTAATGTAAATATCTAGTACAATGAGATCAAGCTAATAGTATATAACCTCCAAAATCTGAAAGTGAGGAAACAATTAATGAATTTATAGACATTATAATTTATAAAACAAATATAATTTTTCAATGATGAACAGTGTCTTCCTCAAATCATTGATTTCACTGCGAAATAAATGGGAATACGGTTTTGTGACTGAATACCTCCATTTCGAATGATTATTGCCCTTACAATAGTGAACAACTGAGAAATAAAATTAATTAAAAGAGGTAAACTATCCATCTCTACAAATGCTGGTCACATTTATTTTGGATAACAGTCTTAGCCAAGTTTATTAATAAATAACACGTTTAGTTCGGTTGGTTCTATCATTTCCAGTGATACGTTCGAATGATGGAAATTATACAAGAATGAATATGTTCAAAACTTATAAAAACTATCCTGAGAAAATTCCATAAGTTAAGCCTAAATCTTTTTTGGCTCCCCAAGTAACTGCTGGTAGCTTCACTACTGATCTGAACGATAACACTACAATGATAAACCAATATAGACAAAGTGGAAGTCATTATTGAGCAATATAGGCCTATTACATTTTTAATTAATTAAAAATTGTTAAGTCTCACTTTTGGATTTCAGATTCTGATATAAACTGACATAATCAATTTTGGACTTATTACGATTCTGCTGTTTTAGATCCTATCGCTCTCCCCACACCTAAACTGCATTTACATTCTGAATATCTCTTGTCATCCCCACGATGGGTCTTTAAGGTTACAACAGATTTCCCTTTACATCCACTGGCCTGTGTACAACTAATAAGACCTAAATAATCTCACCTAAATAATATTTAAGTTTTTTAAAATCTTAAGAACATTGTCCAGGACGTGTATTTTACCAATTTTTAAGCTGCCTATTCTTAACTTAAAAACCATTTTCAATTATATTTCTAGGTGAATTCCTGTGAAAGAACGAGAATTTTTTAAACTCATTTTATTTTGTTGGTGTTTGCATTTTAGATAAATGTAATGAATTATGGATGGAGAAACTAACATTGTTGTATAATAATTGGAGTAGATGGTCTAAATGCTACATGAAAATGGACGGAATGTGGATAAGGTTAAGAGAGAGAAGCTGTAATAATCACGCTATATGCAAAAATACGACAATTCAGGTAATTTGAATTAGAAAGTTTATAATTGTAATGGTCAAAAAGTTGTAACTAACATTCTTAAAAAGACACACC
Source organism: Rhodnius prolixus (assembly GCF_049639745.1). NCBI lineage: Eukaryota > Metazoa > Arthropoda > Insecta > Hemiptera > Reduviidae > Rhodnius > Rhodnius prolixus. The sequence continues at coordinate 28,787,035 of NW_027411581.1, read as the reverse complement.
TGTTAAGATTCACCAAAGAATTTAGAAATATTAGCATCCTTCCATAATAAGCTTTACACGCACTAAAATGTCATTATTCCACTATAAATAAATAGATTTCTTAATTACTAATAGACATTTTTAATAACAAGAGAAATATTACTCGCCATAACTTTTTTGCAGTATACTCATAAAACTTGTTTGGAAATTTGTTTTCTTACAAATCTAAATATTAAATCTCTCTCTTTTGTGGATTATGTGTCGTCATCATTGAATTAAAACTCATATACACCTACGTAGTGTCTTCAAGGTTTCTGATTAATTTATTTTATAGGTATTTTATATTATTTTATTGTTTGACATTTGCCTTTTGAAAATATCTTGTCCTTAACATTTCCAATATTCCTAACTTTAGTGAACCCTAAATTGTTTATTCAATTGTCGTTTTCTTTATATAAAAAATTAAAATTGTGGAAATAAGAATCCAAATCGTAAGATGGGGGTCTCGGATCTCCTTCTTAAGATCTTTGTCAATTCTCTGTCCGGAGATTCCCTTGCTACCTTAGATTATCAAAACGTGCTTTAAATACCTCACATAAACATCACCCCTTTGTACAATCTTTTTTTTTAAATCCTTTTTGAAATAATCTTTAAAAAAGTAATATCTCTGAAGCATTACTTTATCTTTTTGCTGTTAGAAAATGTTCAAATAGGGTCGCCAAAATGTTGATTAAAAAACAGATCATTGTTGGAGGAAGAAAGTAATCACAAATAATTTCTGAAAATAAAAGATCTTTTAGAAACTGATAAATATAAGGAAACATTAAAACTGTCCGGTAGGACAGTTGTATAAGGGTTGACCATCAAAAACTGCACGAAAAAGCGTAACGTTGAAAAACACCCAACTTTGACAATTTTTTTCTATTTTTCTATAAAAGATAAAATTCCCAAATTTTCTTTAAATCTTACTCCAAACCATCCTTTATAACTGTAATTTTTTTGCAACCACCCAGATCTAATAGGTTCCGAGAAAAAAGTTGCCGAAAATGACCAAAAACCGCTTTTTCAAAAAATGTTGTTGTTGTTGTTGTTGTTGTTGTTCTTGTTCTTGTTACCTTTTTTGTAAACAACGTAGCGCCTAAACGCGTGAACCGATTTTCATGAATGAGGTGTCATTCGATTCGGAATATTATGTAGATGTGCCTTTTGGGGGTCTCGGCCCTGTACATCGAATGGGAGAGGAGTTAGCCCCCTTTATGTAAGGCCCCCTCCAAAATTATTATTACTAATTACTCTGTAAATCATGGCCCGATTTTGATAAAATTTGGTAGGATGATAGGGTTAGGTCTCCCCTACCTAACAATAAAGCGACGATCTGCTCTTACACTTGTTAAGGGGAAGTATAGCAATCGTTTCAAATTATCGACACGTGAACCGATTTTCATGAATGAAGTGTCATTCGAATCGAAATTTTGTACAGATTTGTACTTTAAAAGTCTCGACGCTATGCCTCATAAGGAGGAGAGTTCGCCCCACCCAAATAAGGCCCTTTCTAAAACTATTATTACCAATATTTCTACAAAGCTTAGTCCGATTTTGATAAAATTTAGCACGAAGAAGTGATTAAAGCTCCTCTACGTGGCTGTGAAGTGCCATCATGCTCTTACACCTACTAAGAGGAAGTACTGCAATCGTTAAAATTATCAATGAGTGAACCGATTTACATCAATGAATTGTCGTTCGATTCAAAATCTTTGCCTTTTAGGGAGAAGTACTGTAATCGCAGTTTATTTTTCTTGCTCCTCTTAAAAGGAAGTACTGAAATCGCAGTTTAATTTTGCTATTTACGTACAAATATCTTCCTATTTTATTCAAAACGCTTTCTCAAAAAAATTGTTATTGAGGATGGTTTGGGGACCGCAACTATAACCATTCTTTAAAAAGATCTCTCCAGTGGTAGTTACGGTTCCGATTTAACACCTTATCAGGTTATAATGATAGAATAGCTTATTCCAAATTTTAAAAAAATCTGTAAAGCAGACGTAACTTTGCTAATAGACAAAAAGGAAAATCTATCCAAAAGGTACAAAAATCTCCTTAACAAAAACTTACAGTTTAAAAAGTTAAGTATAAGGGTTGATTAAACGCCAAAAGGTACACAAATCAGCAAGTACCCAACATTTCATTAATACTTCATTGATATTATTTAAGTAATTTTACCGCATTAATTTTCATTAATATTTTTTAAGAATTTATTAGATGTCACATACCCTTATGCTGGCCAGTTCATTCATAATAGTTATAATTGTGATAAAATGTATATTATATCTTCGTATAAATAGGTACTTTATTTTAACTCTATTCCAGATTATTCTTCTGGTTTCTCTTTAATGTGCCCTTTATTCTGAAGATGTCACATATACATGCATGTTAAATTAGAAAAAGAAAATTTAGAGTCGGCTACTGTTTAAATTTGAATCACGGAGGATTTAAAACAATATTTCAGTCTTGAATTCGTCTTACCGAAATATTCGTGAGGACAAATAACACACAGTTAATAACAAGTAGATTATTCAACATTATTTATTCATTTCTCAATTGTAATTTAATTTAGTTCCCCTAATTTTACTTATGGTAAAATACTGGAATAATTAGTTGTCCTAAAAATATGCTTATCTTATTTATTTTATATTACATATACACAACATTGTGGGAAGAACACCTAGATGGAGAATGTAATTGAAGAAAACTATATTATTTACGATAAAGCCAGATAATTATTACCTATTATTATAAACGTTTGACTACTACATAAAATAACAATTACTTTAATCGAAGAATGAACTTAAACCGACGATTTTTATTTAAAAATAAAAATAAATCAATAAAATCATTGATGTAAGTTGGTGTGAGCAATTTTCAAAAAACGTTTATGAATTTTTTAGCCTCATATTTTTTTATTTTTTATAACGTTTTCTTTTTCACCTGTAATCAATAGTTTGATTATTATAGATAAATAGATATTACAGTCAATCTAAGTTATTTAACCATTTGGTGTGCTACTTGAACAAATATTTTGTAGATGAAAATGGCCAGCATAAGGGCATGTGACATCTAATAAATTCTTAAAAAATATTAATGAAAATTAATGCGGTAAAATTACTTAAATAATATCAATGAAGTATTAATGAAATGTTGGGTACTCGCTGATTTGTGTACCTTTTGGCGTTTAATCAACCCTTATACTTAACTTTTTAAACTGTAAGTTTTTGTTAAGGAGATTACAATATAAAGAATGAGCTCATTGCACAGTAATAACTCTTTCACTGAAATAATTAAGGACAAAACGCTTAAAGAAATAATTTGTCTTCCTGCTGGTCACATCCTCCAAACTCCTATAATGTTAGGACGAACAGTTCTATCCAGAGGTATTTCAAAAATTTCTTTTTCGGAGATTTTGGGTTAAGAGATGAATAATAACTTTTTCATTTAAAAGGTATGTGTTTCATTTAGGATGTAGTTAACAAATAATTTAGGCAACATACTCTCTTTAAGCAATGAAATAAACACTAATAATTGACCTTAATAGATAAGTAATCATTTTAAATGAGGAATTATTAAACATTTTTCATAAGAAAAATCTTAATGTTTTGATCAATTTTCGTTACAAAAAAGTACAATCCCTAAACATGCTATCTACAGTATTCTACTTCTACAGGAAAAACTCATCCTTGAACTCATTTACTCCTTGATGCTCAAAATATCTAGCTTCCGCAGTTTTCATTCCGTTATTCATCAGTGAATTTGGGTAATAGATCTCACTGCTTTTTCTCTGAAGTAAATACAATATTTCTCGAGTGCCTCTCTCGAGATTGAGCTCTGCATTTGACCGAGTTTGGCATCCGGGTTTCTTTGGAAGCTCAAAGAAAGTTTCACTTACTTTTAGTTCTTATATTAATACCTCACCAAATCATATTTCTGTGAGAAAACAAGGGAACCCACATTCTCCCATTCATATGTGGTTTCTCAGTCACCTTTATTTACTCTGAGTCCTCAGGGTTCCTCAGGATAGTTTTCACTGGTCTGGTTCTCTTCACCAATACATTGCCGTCATTTCCATATATTTTCAGACTGTAATATATTCACTTATGCAGACATCAAATACTTATTCTTCTCTTCAAATACTGATCGTTTGGCATTAACTAACCTTTTGCATCAACCTTCTATCTCTTTAGTAATGGTTCGTTAAATGTAGAGTAAAAATTAATATTCGAAAATGTCGAAACATAAATTTTTTGAATTTTATACGCCCACATATATCTATACCAGACTGTAATACTCTGTATACGTACAGTACGTTTACCTCGGGCTTTTCTCTGAAAAATGACTGACGTGCAATACACTCACTAAACGTTTCCATTTTCTATCCCGACTGTTAGCAGACGTTCTAAACTACTCTAAACCAGAACATCCTGATTAATAACACTCCTTTAAAACCGTTCTGGACGTAAGGACTTCAAATGTGTGGATCAGCCGTGGTCAATTTCGGTAAATCTAGCTAAACTGGACACAGTCTTTTGAACAGAGTTTATTACTTTACTCTTCTCCTGCTGAGATTTTAGGAGGATAATCAATTGTGCCGTTTATTTTGAAAGTGGGGCTAGTCCATTTTTTGTTATTTCGAGATATTTAACGTTTTGCGTTTCAATAAATTTAAAAATATTGGTAAATATTAATAGACATATTTTTTGTATTTTGTGGTATTAGATAATGTAAGTTTATAATCAATAGTGTTTATAGTGCTGGCTAAGAAAATAAAGGTTTTATTATAACTAAATGGACTTGCCTCACTTTCAAAATAAACGGCTCAATTGTGTAGTAGCAATTTCCTCAAACATCTAGGCGGCTTTACTCTCTAAAGTTTTTTGATGGTCATTCAAATCAGTGTAAGTCTGCCTTGTTCTGATATATTGTACATATGGGTGGAAGTCCAGGCATTCAGATTAATTGAGTGATAATACAGCACCCTGCATGGTCCTGGAGGTTTCCCATGGTATCCTCATGGTGTCCGAGTCATATCTGGTACAACGAACTATTAAGTAAAAGAGCCAACTAAGATGGAATCACAAGCAGCTATTGCTGGGCGAAAACGCATGCGAATAAGTTCACTATAGCCTCTCGTTTATAAATTATATATATATATATATATATATATATATATATATATATTTTAAATTTGTAGTTAACAAATGCATCGCAAGGGTTTGCCATCGGACTCCTATAGCTTTGGACAAAAGAAGTCACGGCACAGCTTGGATTGAGTATTTCCTGACAGTTTGAAGGGTTCGGCACTTTGAAGAACAAAAACTAGTACCTTTAAGCTTTACCCAAAAAATGAGCGCCTCTTCAGTATCTTAAGTCTAAAAAAAAAAAAAAAAAAAGACAGTGGGGTTGCTCCTTCTAAAATAGGTTCTCAATGATTCTCTGAGTCTTGTACATAGACTGGTCAATTCCAATAGGATCTAATCTAATTACGTCCCGTTTTTAATTAGAGAATTTTGTAGAAAACTGATAGTTGTGCAAGGAGATAAGTTCAGTGATTAGCGTACTGGATTCCCACGAAAAGCCCCAGCTGCTGACTTTTAGAATTTCTCATCCTAGGATGAGACAGGTATGTCTGTAACGGAGGCCGGAAGTACAAAACAAAAAAAAACATGTAGAGTTCCGCCATAGAAGATATTTTTGCACATGCAGACTGGACTCCGGGAGTATTTAATGCAGGGAACGGCAAGGTTCTCAGTATTTGTGTGGCAGTTAATATGTCAAACTGTGTATGTTAAATATTCATCTGAGGGCATCAGTTTTTGCCTGAAACTTTTCTGCGAAAAGGGCATAGTTTTTGTGGTTAGAGGGGGCTTTCCCTCCGGTGCCCTCTGGGTGCCCTCTGAAAGGCCATTTCTAGAAATTCTATCGTTTTAATTGTACTTATGAATAATTGATACGGTTTTAATTTTTCTATGAAACAAATGCTAAAATTCCGAATTATTGAAAACCTGCAGAAAATGTTCAAAACTGTAAGAATTTTAGTTCGATAAAATTGTTGAATACAAAAGATTTTTTATTTTTTTTGAAAGGGAAGCATTTAAAATATTTTATTTAATTTTGTCGCCCACTTTTAATTTATTTTCGCTTTCTGTGTTTAAATTCTTAAATTATCAAAATTGATTTTCTTCTTCGTTTGTAATAAAATATTTTTCTTAAAAATTGGTACCTTCTTGGGACCTTCACTGGACCCAATTATTGACAAGGTTAATAGAAAAAAATACCTTATTTGTATAATTGGTATTTAATTGGGCTTCCCGCCTAGGTGTAATACGAAATTATAAACGAAAGTGAATAAAAGAAAAACTTGCTAAAAGTTTTTATTATAGTGCTAGGTGATGCTTCTTAAATAGAAGTTGGCCTTTTTCATACTTCTGGCATTTTACACCTGAGATTCTGATAATATCTAACAATTAAATTACTTAACAAGTTAATTTTAACCAATATTTTATCAACGATATTTTAAATAGATGTAAATTTTGTTCTGAACAACTTATGTTAATTAACCCTCTGCCTACAAGGTAAATCATCGTTCACTTTTTCACAAGGTGGGGTCGGATCCGACCATGTACATTTTTTTTATTTCGCCTGCTTCTCATTTTGCTTTTTTAAAGTAAATATCAACTAATAATGAGTAATGTTAGTTTGTGTATAAAGTTTGTGGTTCCTATATCCACTGTTTAGTCTTCTTTTTTCACATCTCATTTCTATTTCTATATTTGTACAGCAAACTAAGGTGCCAATCATTTCGTCTGTTATAAAGTTTCTCAAGACAACGATAATAATTTCCCTTCCTCAAAAGCTCCCTGGCTTCACCCTTTGGCCCTGGGAGATTTGTAACAATATTTCTTTTTAGGAGTTTTGGAAAATTTTGATTTAAGAGGAATGTCAGACCATGTAATTTCTACATTCTTTCCTAAAATAAAGTATCTTTCCTCTCTATCTTCGTCGTCACAACTATAACTTACGTCCTCACCTACTGAATCGAAAACATCGTCCTGATAATCATCATTTGATAAAAGGCCATCCTCTTCCTCAGAACATACATCTACAGATTCGTCATCAGATTCAGTCTTATTTCTTAAAAACTCCGCCCTTATTTCATCCCCCGTGATAAAAATATTTTTTTTACTCATTTTGATGGACTAAAAAACAATTTAGTTGTCTTGGGAAACTTGTATTTAAAAAAAAGTTCGCACTTTATAAAAAAGGTGGGGTCTTATCCGACCCCAAGAGACAAACTTTTGTCAAAATGATGTTAGAACTCAGTTAAAAGAATACTTAAATCATAACCTACCTACTGAACGTGTTTATCGATATTGGGAGAAAGGATACCTGAGTACATTTTGGCGCCAAAACGGTATCACGTGCGCAGTTCACAGAAATGTAAGAGCTGGGTCGGATCCGACCCCAGCCTTGTGGGCAGAGGGTTAAATAAAAAAAGTGTCTTTCTCATTTGTCATTGGCAGGTAATATCCATTAATATTTTGCTTTTAATTAACTAAAGGGCAACCAAATTAAAACAAAAGATACTTTAAAATTGTTTATGAAAACACTATTTGCATGAACTTTTTCAAAAAAAAACAAAAAAATTTTGAGATGACCTGTTATCTTTCAGGAAGAAAAATTCTGTAAACAAGGATCAAAAAAGAATAGAATTGAAAAATACAAATGGAAGCATAAACAAATTGCTTACAGAGAAGGTAATCATACAATTTTTGTGGTAAGTTTTAAACTTGTTTTTATTTTGTTTTTTAACTCGCGCCAATCTTTAATAATCAATAATTTCTGAATTTTTGTAATCACAATGATCAATAGTGAGGGTGGTATTGAGCATACCTTAAACATAGTTTATATTAGTCCGAATTGTTCCTTGTACCTTGAAAAACGTTGATATTTAAAAAAAAAAAAAATAAGTAATATAACTTAATTCAAGAATAAACTTTTTAAACAAGAGGAAGGTAAATTCGCTCTACCTCGGAGGAACCACCCGAAAATTTGGTTACCACTTTGTTGAAAGAATATTTTCGATAATGTGGTGTGAAGACTGAATTAAACTGACTAAATCAACAGTAAAAGCTTTAGCATCCCATCCAACGCAGTCTACCAGCTTTTATGCAAGTTACAATTACAGATTCCCCAAACAGTTCAGCCACTTCTTAGTTTGTTATTATTCTGAAGCTTTCCTCTATCCTCGCTGGACCAGATATTCTCCTTAAGTTTTTCATTTCCAACTGCATAAATTGTGCTCATCCGTTCATGTCAAAATCCATGTTTCTGAGCTATAGGCGAATACCGGCTTCAGTACTGCCTTATAAAGCCTTATTTTCGCTGCTTTCGACACATTTTTTTACTTCTAATAGCCGTTGGGGGGCCCGAAAGATCAATTTCCAGCAACCATTCATCCACAAATACCTTCTGTTACATAGTTTTTTTTTTTTTTTTTTTTTTTTTGGAGGTTAATTCGGTGCCTTAAAATCTTTGACACTTTCAAAGGTATATTCCCTCACTGTTGGTTCCGAAATATTTTTTTATTTCCAATCATAATCATGTATTTGGTTTTCTGGAAATTAACTTCCAATCCAAACTCTTTAACCGCTGCCTTCATTTACAAGAAAGTAGCGTTTAGCTCTGCTTGAGATCTGGCCTATTAAGCCACGTTATCAATCTGGGCTAACACTTTTACCATCTCAACCAACGTTATTTGATGTTGTTTCAACGGGAGGGTTACGATAAGGCTATCGATAAGTGTGAGCGGGGAAATATCAGTTTTAGCAATATTAAAATACTGATAGAAACTAACAATTTAACTGGCAAATTTGCCACATATGGCTTTATTTAGGAAGGCCTCATACAGCATTTTATTTAATACTACAAGGACACATTTTATATTATCCAACTGGTATCACAATATAGTACATTCTCGTATCTGTCAGTTGTATTTTCTTATTTGGAGCAGATGATTCCTTGGAGGGACATTACTGAACCAGCAACCTTGTCAATGTAATTAATCTTTACTTCCTCACAGTTTCCGACTCACCCGCACAATATAGAAAAATATATATATATGCGTTTAACTATCTTATGTTTAGATTTATTAAGCAAATATTAAAATTCTTTAACACTTATATTTAATAAAGTCACTAAAAATTAACCAAAATGCAGTAAAAAAAAAAAAGAAGAAGGAAAGTAATGCCTATTTTTTTTAAGGCGGGCAACTACCGATTAGGTGTTGCGGACGGAGGCCGATTGCAAACGCACTTTACGATAAATTTGTTGCATTAACCATTAAATAAAATCCATGGCCTGTACCGGGAATTGAACCCAGTACCTTTGCGTTCTTCCAAATGGTATATAAAATGCAATTAGAACTTTACAAATTTCAAAGTTTTTAAATATTTTTTTCATCCCTTGGAGTTCGCAATTTTTGGCAACCTTTCAGCAAGACGTTTACATTATTTAAATTAAATTAGCAAATGAAAACTGAAGATATTTCGATTAAAGGAAACATCAGGGGAAAAAAAACACTGAAGAGTCCCTAAAATTTATCGTGAATAAAGTAGTTTTGAGCAAACATATCAAAGTATTAAAACTGTCCGGTAGGACAGTTGTGTAAGGGTTGATCGTCAAAAAGTGCATGATAAAACGAAACGTTGAAAAACACCCAACTTTGATAATTTTTTGCTCTTTTTCTATAAAAGATAAAATTTCCAAATTTTCTTTAAAATATAGGGAAAATCCTCCTTTACACCTGCATTTTTTTTTGCAAAACATAGATGAAATAGATTTCGAGAAAAAAGTTGCCGAAAATGAGCAAAATCGGCATTTTTCAGAAATTGCTGTTGTTGTTGTTGTTGTTGTTGTTACCTTTTTTGTAAACAACGTAGCGCCTAAACGCGCGAACCGATTTTCATGAATGAGGTGTCATTCGATTCGGAATTTTATGTAGATGTGCATTTTGGGGGTCTTGACACTGTATATCAAATGTGGGAGGAGTTAGCCCCATGTATATAAGGCCCCCTTCAAAATTATTATTACTAATTACTTTGTAAATCTTCGACCGATTTTTATAAAAATTGGTAGGATGAAAGGGTTAGGACTCCTCTACGTAACATTAAAGCGACGATCTGCTCTTACACCTGTTAAGGGGAAGTACAGCAATCGTTTCAAATTATCGACGCGTGAACCGATTTTCATGAATGAAATGTCATTTGAATCGAAATTTTGTACAGATTTGCACTTAAGTCTCGACGCTGTGCCACTTAAGAAAAGGAGTTTGCCCCACGCAAGTAAGGCCCGCCTTAAATTATTATTATTAAGTTATTGATTACAATAACTACGACCAATTTTGATAAATTTTGGCAGGAAGAAGTTGTTCGATTTTTACTGCGTGATATTAAGGTGACATCCTACTCTTACAGCTACTAAAGGGAAGTATTGCAATCGTGCATATTTGAAGTTTAATTTCTCTTTGCCTTTTAGGGAGAAGTACTGTAAATGCGCTATAATTTTTCTTACTCCTCTTAAAAGGAAGTACTGAAATCGCAGTTTAATTTTGTTATTTACGCACAAATACCTTCCTATTTTAATTGAAACGTTTACCGAAGAAAACTGTTGTTGTGGATTCTTTGGGGACCGCAACTCTAAGCATTCATTTAAAAGACCTCTCCAGTGGTAATTACGGGTCTGACTTAACACCATATCAGGTTATTGTGTACCTTTTGGCGTTTAATCACCCCTTATACTTAACATTTTAAACTGTAAGTTTTTGTTAAAGATCAAATGTTTAGGTTCATTTACGCTGGTTCATTAGCGATCATTTCCATAAAATCTTAACAGGATCCTACTTTTTTTTTAGTATAAAATTTTGAGCGAAAACGATTTGATAAGTTGATCAGATTTTTGTGCACGGGAAATGCTTATTGGGCATTGTCTGCTTCTGGTAAGTCTAGCAGAAGGAACACCTTCTTTGCTTTACTAATCCCCAGTACCCGTTTTTAAGATACCCTTTTTATTACATGCGAATGAACTCAGACAATATATGATTAATTATGGTTTACTGCAACATGGGTTCGGTAGGTTCACTAGAACCAGACACCCTTAGTTCTTCGACTTCAGTTTTAGGGTTCCCTGTAATGCTTTCCTTAGATACACTGCCTGCCGGAAACTGTGTTTACCAAAGCCAAATTCTCAAATGTTTTGTTCAATAACATTCTCACAGACCACGTGTTACCCATCTAAAGTTAGAATTCACCCCTGGGTTATCTCTTCATCAGTAGGTGTCATACAACATCTTGAATTAGATCATGCCCTGTGAATATTGTGTGATTATTAGCAATGTCATTATAATTTTGTTCGTGTTTTAGGCAAAATGTGCTGTTTGTTTTAAACCAGCCATTATTAATCCTTGTTTATGTTGTGTAAGTGACTGATGGAGCCATACATTACAATTAACTGGCGCTTTACTGGAAAACCAAGTCACCCATTGTACTAAAAAGAATGATGAAAAACAACGTTTAAAGGAAATAGTTTGAAGAAGCCATTTTTCTCAAATAATGGAATATCTTTTTATTAAAGTGCTTTTGTCGGATGAAGGGTTTCAATCATTAAGTTACAGTCTCTTCCCTTGCTGGTACCAAACGAAATATAAAGTTGGAGCTCCAAGCGATTTTTGGGCTAGTGTTCATACAACCATTTACAAAAAAAACCTTGTAAACAACTTTGTCATGTGCAACCAAAAAAAGTAGAATTCGTTTCTTGATTTTTTGAGGGCTAGCTACTTAGATTGAGAGCATCATTTTCATGAACTATTCATTGTCAGAGGAGTAAATATATTCCATTTACACGTTTAATTCATGTCTTTAGAAAGAGAGAAAATATTTTGGTTTGTTTTAATCCTCTTAACTAATTTGAATTTAACATTTTTGTTATGTTCAAACCTATTTATATGTATGACTGATATTTATTTTTTAATTTTTAGGTTTTAAATTCAACCGATATATTTATGGAAAGGCTAGGTACGAACCCTCTACAAAGGACGTATCAGAGTGGTTTTGGCAAAACTGAAAATAAAAGAATATACAGCAAATGGAGCCGTTGGACGATTTGCTCCAAGTCTTGTTTTACACAAAGATATAGGTATTTTAAAAAAATTCAGTACATTAACTTAAAAATTACTAAACTATTTTGGTTGAATTTCCTTTAATCTTCACTGGAAGCTCAAATCTAAACACAATACCGGAAGCAATAAGTCGTCACTGATGAACAAAGAAGTCGTTGAGCCCTAAAATAAATAGATTCGTAAATTAGCATAATGAGGAATTGAATTAGCTCAACGGTAGTGTAGTGAACTTAGGACCACCGGTTCGAGATCCCTTCTTTATATTCGAGTATTTTAAAAGAGAGCCCCTTTCACAGTAACACACTGAACAGTAAGCCTGTGATAAAGAATACTGCCCAGAAGCTGGCAATGCACAGAGAAAGATCCAGTCGCTAATGAACTTGGTTGCAGAGGTGGGTTAATTGTATTGCTTATATTAGATCTGGGTTGTTGCAAAAAAATTACAGTTATAAAGGAGGATTTGCCCTATATTATAAAGAAAATTATAACTTCTATAGAAAAAAAGAAAAAAATTATCAAAGTTGGGTGTTTTTCAACGTTACGCTTTTTCGTGCAGTTTTTGACGATCAACCCTTATACAACTGTCCTACCGGACAGTTTTAATATGTTCATCGCAATAAATCGATCTTTTTTTTTAAAAAAAAAAAAAAAAAGTTTCTTTTAGCGAATTTTTTGCTTTCTGAATTTTAGTATCTGAAAAATAAGGAGAAAAATTATCACATTAGTCAATCTTCCATTCTGTGCATTTTTTGTTTTTTTTATACCAAGTTGAAAATCCTTCTTTCCTCTTCTCACTAAACTAACTAACCTTTGTGGCTAGTAGTGTCTGGTTTATAATACTCATTTTCAACAATGCTAAAGCTTCAAAACCAAGGGTTATCACTATATAGACCACGTGAAGAATTTCTATTCTACTTAATTCTTTTTTATATTTATTTTAGAGAAGAAAGGTTGTTTAGTAAATTATTTTGATTGATCAGAAAATGTTTAAGAAATAAATTGATAAATAGTTTAATTAGTTCAACATACGTTACAGTTAAATGGATATCCAATTTACAATGTTACAGTTGGTTTAAAGAATAATTCAAAAATGATAGTGGAGTATACTCCTGATATGATATGATTTAAACACGCACTCACTAGCCCAACTCACATGACCGACTGCCCTACACAGACAGACTGCGACTCAAGGTACAAAGTACCTTGTTGTTGTTTGATGATAAACCACAACTTCCAAATTTTTCAATGAATTTACTTAACATACCGCCCACCAAAATTTGGAACTTTTGAAGAACTATGAAGATAATAATATGAGATGTGATGTGATGTGATGAGAAGTTGCGTGATGATGTGGATGGTGGTCTGGATCTGATGTAGAAATTGATTAAGGCATGTTCTCATTCAGTTGAGGTAGAGGTGCTAGCTTAGTTACAGGGCGCTTATAGACTCCTTGAGCTGTCTTCACAGTAGCTACTCGAACGATACCATCAGGGCCAGGATGAATACTGATAACTCGAGCAAGGGGCCACTGTAATGGCCAGGTGTGTAAATCTTTTAGGAGGACCATGTCACCAACCTTTAAATTGGTTGTTGTAGTAATCCACTTGGTACGTTGTTGTAGTGTTTGGAGGTACTCTTTCTGCCAACGACTCCAAAAATGTTGTACTCGCTCTCTCAGATATTGCCAACGAGTTAAGTGATTAAGAGGTACGTCTGTTAACGTGGCTTCAGGAAGAGCAGTGAGTGGCGCTCCGATTAGAAAGTGCCCCGGAGTGAGAGGTTGAAGATCTTGAGGGTCTGTAGACAGAGGTTGAAGTGGCCGTGAGTTTAATATAGCTTCGATTTTTATGAAGATGTTGTTCAACTCTTGGGATGAAAATGTAGAACTGCCAATAAGTTTGCGAAGCAGAGTTTTGGTAGACTTGACTCCTGCCTCCCAGATTCCCCCAAAATGAGGTGCTTGAGGAGGATTAAATAGCCATGTGATGTGATGATGATTGATGTGATCAAGAATGCATGCTTGAGTAGTTTCTGAGTCATGCCAGGCAGCTACTTCAGCTAGATAGTTAGCAGCGCCAACAAAGTTCTTTCCACAGTCGGAGAGCATTTTAACAGGTTTGCCCCTCCTTGCAATAAAACGATCTAGAGCATCAATGAAAGCTTCAGTGGATAGTGAATGCACCAATTCAAGATGAACTGCTTTGGTAGATAAGCATACAAATAAACATAAATACACCTTCACCAGCGGTGACTTTCGTCGAGGCGTCTCCTTGCATAGAAATGGTCCAGCAAAGTCTACTCCTGTTTGATAGAAAGCTCTGACTGAAGACAGCCGCTCGGGAGGTAGATCGCCCATAAGTGGTGCTCGGTTTGATTTGGTCATTTTATGGCAGATGATGCATGTTCGTTTCCGTTGTTTCACCAAACTTCGTCCAGCAGGAATCCAATATTGTTGTTGAATAGCAGCAAGAAGAGTTGCAGGTCCGGCGTGTGCATGTTCTATATGAAAATAATCTATCAAAATGTTAGTGAATTGAGAACGTCTTGGAAGTAAAATTGGATGTTTGGATTCAATAGGTAAGGAAGAATGGCGTAAGCGACCGCCCACCCTAAGAATACCAGTTTGATCGACAAATACATTAAGGCTTAACATTAATGGAGTCGGGTTAAGGTGATCATTGAACGCTTCCGGATAATAATGATGTTGTAAAAGTTTGATACATTTGATGTTAGCAGCGTCAAATTCTAAAGCAGTGATAGGACCCTTAGGTCTGATGTGATCGGAAAACTTTGATTTTGGTACAAATCTGAGGGCGTAAGCTAAAGAATTGACCAGACGACGGTATTTAGAAAATCTTTCAGTCCAGTTGATGAAATCCGATGCGTGAAAAGTAACAGTTAACGTTACATGAGAGGATTTGATTTCAGGTATGTTTTCAGACGAGATACTAGTTTCATTTGAGGGCCATAAGATCTCAGGTTGGATCAACCACGGGGGGCCCGCCCACCATAAGGGATGATTCAATAACTGGGTTGGCAGCAAACCTCTTGAGCAGCAGTCGGCAGGATTTTCATGGGAAGAAATATGCTTCCAGCATTTTATATTGGTCAGTTCGCTGATGCGAACTACGCGATGTGCAACAAAGGTCTTCAATGTGTGTGCTGGAATTTGAAACCAGCTAAGCACAGTAGCTGAATCGGTGAAAAACCAAGTAGATTCGATTCGGAGGTGTTTAATGAATTTGGCAATAGATGTGTACAATGAAGCAAGCAATAATGCACCACAAAGTTCCAAGCGGGGAATTGTCATGGGCTTTAGTGGAGCTAATTTAGATTTAGATTTAAGGAGGAAAACTTTCCTCTTCGAATTCACGATGGAGACTATGTATAGTACCGCACCATAGCCTCGTTCCGAAGCATCACAAAAGCCAACAATGGAACATGGTGCCTGTGTATCGTCCAACATAAGGTAGCGTGGGATACGAACTTGTTGAAGGTTAGGTATATCTTGAAGAAAATTCTCCCAAGTGTGCAAGATAGCAGTTGGCAAATTCTCATCCCAACCAATTCCTAATTTCCAAGTCTCTTGTAGAAGTATTTTAGCGATAAACACAGATGGGGACACGTAACCTAGAGGATCATAAATACGTGCTATTGTGGATAATATCATTCGTTTGGTAGAAGGTAAAGCAGACATATGTATCTTGTATGAGAAGACATCTTGTATTGGATCCCATTGCAACCCCAAAAGTTTAACAGTTGGTTCTTCCATTTCGCTAAAGGATATTGGCATTACCTTACATTGATCAGGACTAGGTTTGATAACGTCTGAACTGTTGCTCGTCCATTTGCTCAACTGAAAACCTCCTTTTGATAATAGGGCAATTAATTGCTCTTTAATAGATAATATCTCGTCAATAGTGGAAGCACCCGTGACTATGTCGTCAACATAGGTGTCATGGGTAAGAGCCTTAGTGGCTAGAGGAAAAGGTGTACCTTCATCAGTCACAAGCTGTTGAATGACCCGTAAAGCCAAGAAGGGAGATGATTTGAGTCCATAGGTAACTGTGGTTAACTCGAATTCTTCAATGGGGTGATCAGAAGAAAAGCGCCACAAGATATGTTGATAGACTCTATCATCAACGGATATAAGTATCTGACGATACATCTTAACGATATCTGCAGTAATCACGAATCGATGCTTTCGAAAATTCAAAATGATGTCACTGATATCCGTTTGTAGTTTGGGGCCTGCACCCAGATAATCATTTAGTGATCCAAAAGTTGTTCTGCAAGAACCGTCAAAAACAACACGCAATTTCGATTCACCGTTTACAATCTTCGAAACCCCATGATGAGGTATTACGCATTTTGCGGGTCTGTTAGTTGTTACCATGTGCCCCAGGTCAAGATATTCTTGCAGAAATGAATGATACTGATGGGAAAGAGCGGAATCGCGTGCAAGCTTAAACTCCACATTGCGTAATCTGTGTAAAGCACACAAATTTGTTGGGCCTAGATAATTAGGTACGGTGAGAAATGGCAATGAAACGACATAACGCCCATCAGGCATACGAGAATGAGTAGCTTTGAAATGATCTTCGCAAAATTGATCGTCGGGTGATAAAGTGGGCTGCTCAGTTTTGATGGTCTCGATTTCCCAAAATCTTTCCATAAGGGAATAGACATCTGAAGAAGTAATAAAGAATGATGATGTAGATTGAGAACAGGAAAGCTCCGTGCATTTACCCATAATAATTTGACCAAAGATGGTACTAAGTAGTTTTGGTTCCTTTTGATTAAAATTAAACTCACAGGGAGGTGAAGAACAGTCTAAGATCTGTAAGAAAAGATCCGCTCCGAGAAGAAAATCAATAGGACCTGGGTTCCAAAAGTCAGGATCCGCTAAATTCAGATGAATGTAGCGTTTCCATACTGATGGGGGTAACCTTTGATGGGGTAATTGTTGTGTAATGATTGGGATAACAACAGCCTCTGTACAGAGGTCAGGTGATACGGAGCAAAGTGATCGTAATGTACACATTACCTTCTTGGTTGGTGTTAATAACATGGATTGACCAATTCCAGATACAGATATGTTAAAGGGAATAGAGGGTAATTGTAACATGGAAGCGCATGATTCTGTTATAAAAGAGTATTGACTACCACAATCTATAACTACTCTTATCGGATGGAAAACACCATTAACGTCACAAATTTGAACAATTGCTGTGCCCAAAAGCACTTCCGGGGTATGGTTAGCAGAAATGGCAGAGAATGCTACATTTGTAGCGGATGGTTCCTCCTTATTAGTAGAAGGTAACTGAGAAGTTGGCTGAGTAATGGATGGCATACTAGGTATGGATGGCTGTAAATGTAAGGTGGTATGATGACGTCCTCCACATTGGCGACACTTCCAACGAGAAGTACATTCTCTCGTACGATGGCCCGGATAAAGGCAATTTTTACAGCCAGCCCAATTTTTTAAAATATCATAACGTTGTTTAGGCGTGCCTCGAACATAAGTGGGACATTCCGTAAGCTTATGCCTTTGCTTACATAGAAAACATGTTGGAGAACGAGAGGAAGAAACAAGTTTATTCGCCTCGTTTACTACTGATGGAGAAGAGGTTGTATTTGTAAAGAATGAATTGGAAGGTTTGATATGAGTTCTATTTGATCTAGTGTTATTGGGCTTAAAAGGTTGATTAAGGATTGGAGTTAAATCCCTTTTGCCCCTTTCTGTAATGTCTTTGGCGTTTACCTTCTTTCGCACAAATTTGGCTAGGTCATCGCAAGTGGGAAATTCATCTGCAGCAGCCAATTCGAATGACTCTCTTGTGCTTTCATCCAAGCAGCGAAGAGCTAGTTCAAACATAATGTACTTTGACGAATTAGGAATTTTAATTTTTTCGAAGGAAGTGACATTTTCAATGACAACCTGCATAAAGTGTTGCAATGACGCTGCTGTAGCTTTACCTGTGAGAGGTTTAAAATTCAGTATCTGGTCAAGGTAGAATGCTGCGAGTTTTCTCTTATTGTCATAATGTTGAAGCAATGCTGACCAGGCTTGTTCGTAGCCTACCTCAGAAACTGGTACATGTTTAATGACAGAAAGGGCAGAACCCTGTAAGTTAGCAAGAAGAAAGTGATATTTCTCAACAGCTGCCAACGAAGTTTCATCATGGACCATGGAACTGAAAGTATCTCTAAATAAGGGCCAATCTTGCAACTTGCCAGAAAATACTGGTATTGTGATATGAGGAAGTCGTGATCGAATAGAAATACACTGAGATAAGTCTAACAGTGAATTCTGAATTGAAGTGGTAGGCCTGGGTTGATATGAGGCGCAATGAATTTCAAAAATAGCCCCGGCTTCATAATAAAAGTCTTTGGTAGCCCTAAGAATTGTCGATTCTCGTTTAGACGGAAATTCCGATTCTGCATCCTTTGCCAAATAAAGTGACTTAATTTCAGCCCATTCATTCATAAATTTTTCATAAGTTACATCAAGTGATCTAAACATCCCTTTAAATAACGAAATTGCTGTGGAATCAGTGCTAATTCGGCGGCCAGTCTCACAAATTGACTTAATATCATCGGCTAGCGAAAAGGCCTTGTCTTTATGCAGGATGATTTTTTGATCTAATGACAGCTTGAGAGGTTCCGTCATGTTAAAAAATGTAAAATAAAATGAGATATACCGGAATAAGCAAAGATAGATATTAAGGGGAAAGGAAAGTTACAGAATTCAGAAGATTAGAGCAAAATCAGAAAGCTAGAAAAATAATACAAATAACATAAAATATGCATGACTTAATAACTAATGTAAACGTCTATAAATAGAGACAACAAGATAATATTACATATAATTCTAACTTAACATAGGCTTTGATTCAAGATAAACACAAAGAATTATGAAAATAAACACAAATTAAATAAATAAGAAATGATTACATTGAATAAATGAGAGCTTAATAGATATTGATAGTTAATATTGAAATGCAGTTTGTAAATATGAAAATACAATAATTAATTACTCTTCTATTTAGGATTATACCTAAATTTTATTGCCACACTTCGTAAAGCAACACACTTTAAAAATTAACGGAAGCGATAGCTCTATGACGCTTTAACTTACGGCAAAAATCAGAACTAACGACAGCGTACTCCAAAACTCGAGTACCGCATGGTTAGTTATTTCTATAATTTAAAGATTATTTAGATGAAATGACGAATTTAGTTTTATTTTAATTTTTCAAGTGTGTTAAGAAACTATAGCTGGTTTTTTTTTGAAAATATTAATCAGTAATTCACAGTAACAGCAAAAAGAATAATATAATATAATGGTTTTGATTGAAAATACAATTATTTTTGGTTATTTAGGCATTATAGCCTGATTGAGACAAACACTGTTTAATCTGAATGTTCTATAATAGATGTGGACTGTATATCTGTAGATCGTTAGTTCAAAATCCGGTCCGGATGGGACCAGAAAATGTTTAGTAAATTATTTTGATTGATCAGAAAATGTTTAAGAAATAAATTGATAAATAGTTTAATTAGTTCAACATACGTTACAGTTAAATGGATATCCAATTTACAATGTTACAGTTGGTTTAAAGAATAATTCAAAAATGATAGTGGAGTATACTCCTGATATGATATGATTTAAACACGCACTCACTAGCCCAACTCACATGACCGACTGCCCTACACAGACAGACTGCGACTCAAGGTACAAAGTACCTTGTTGTTGTTTGATGATAAACCACAACTTCCAAATTTTTCAATGAATTTACTTAACAAAGGTTATTGCTAATTTCTGTCATAATTTGTTTATTTCTTTTGGAACCAGGTCATCTTAAGGGTTATGGAATGCATTTTACAGAAACAGATTATAATGTACATTGATTTTATAATAATCATAATGAAATTGGCAGTGATTTTCTTCACTTTAGATTACGTATATGTATATCAATCAGCAAAAAATATGAAGAGTACTCTAAAAAATTATTATTCTCTTAACTTAATACTTTGCTGAAAGACGAATCATTCCTAGCTTGTGATGAATCATAGTTTGAAATGTAATTTTAAGATTCAAGAAAAACTTTTGTGAAATATTTACTTTTAAACTTTTTGCAGGTGGTGTAAAAAAGTAGAAATTTGTGGAAATGAAGTTATTAGACAATCAGCTTACTGCTACACCGAGGGTAGTCACTGCCAAAGTTTGATCCTGAACAAAATACAAGGGAGACGAATAATTGAAGGTTTAATACATTGAATTCAATAAAGTACAATATAAATGATAAGTTTAAAAATAAATATACATTTATTAATGCATTTTTTTTTTTTTTAGATAATCAAGTAAACACGAATGATGGTTATTACTTATCAATGCCAAACAAAGCACAAGTTAATAATCAATTGCCAGGAAATGACAAAGGTAGCCCTGTGGCTTTGGAAGCTAACAAAGTAACTGTAGCTGTTTGTGGTGTAACATTTAACAACACAACAAACTCATACAGACCTCATTATAGCAATATGTTGAGGATTATCGGTGGGCGGCCAACACAAAGCGGCAAATGGCCTTGGATCGTTGCAGTATTAAACAGATTCAAAGTATTTTACTTTTATCTATGGCATTGAAACTAATGTTAAAGCTGTTTTTTTTTTACTTTTTGTTTCTCGTAAGAGCAAGTATTTCATTCGTGCCGAATTTCGAATTTAAGTTTTAACTGGAAGGGGTCGATTAAAAGTACATGGATTTTAGAAACTGATCTGAGTAATGTGTGTGTATATACTTGCTCAGTTTATTCAAGTAAAAAGATTCAGATTGATATTTCGTTCGTCAATATGGTTCAACAATGACTTTAGTGTGCTCTCAATAAACGAGTAGAAAAAGTATTAGCGCAAATGTTTAATCAACTAATTTTTTAAACGAAACTGCAATATTTGTCAAAAACTCTTCCTCTTTATACGCACTGAAAAAGAATTAAATTGAAATCCTGTAATTACTTGACAAAAAATCAAAACAGAGCAGATTTTTCCGTCGCAACACGGTTTTGGGACAATCTGTAGAAGTGGCACAAACACTACAGACGAGAAAAACTCTTAGAGCCTGTCTAAAACGTCTAATCCAACTATATAATGGGGTGAAACGAAGTGTTTTAGTAGAATGACACCTCCAGGCGTTTGGCGATCCCGGGAAGCAGGTATGTCTGGGTTTACATCAAAATCTCTATGGAGGAGACCGTTCGTAAATAGACCCTCCTACGTATTTTTCAGCCAGCTTCTCGTCGTAACAGATCATCTTTAAGATTCGCTTTTTTCTAGGTCTTTGATTTCCGTCTCTCGCAAAAAATTTGCCTGAAAAAATTTTAAGGAGGACTTTACGTCTGTCATTTCCGTTTCCTTAATTTTATTATACATCCTGCTGAGCAGAAAATTTAATTAAGAAATCTTAATAAAACACACTTAAAAAGTTGCTAAAATACTATCGTTACTAAATAAGTTAACCAAATCGACTTTAATACTGCGCTTTATATTATTTATATTTTTGGAGTATTGATTTTCGTTCGTTGGGCGAAACAGGTATTCAATGCTACAGCTACAGTACCGTTTTATTGGAGTTTCCCTTTTCAATATAGATGTCAACAACTATTTAGTAAAAAATTTAAATTAGAAGTTATTGAAGAAAAATAGTATGCATGTTTTCAACAGATTTTTTATTTATTTTTTTCCAATTCCAAATTAGTAGCTCACCATGTTCTGTTTAGTTTCTGTTAGCTGGTAAGACATAGGACGCCCCAGATAGTCTTGTCCCCTCTTCTGTGTTGTATGGTCGTAAACTATCTATTAACTGCACTTGACCTGCTAGGGTATTATGTTCAGGACTTCGCAGATGATATCTCTGTAGTAGACAGAGGCAGATAAGATACCGGTGGCAGTTAGAGCTCTTTCAGGTAGCACTGGACCTAGCAGAGAGTGGGTGGATTTGAATCGTTCTAAATAAATTTGTCTTCTTCACCAAGTAGAGAAGAAGAACATACTACAGTTCACTGATTTTTTTTGAAGAACACAAGCGTCACATTGAATTCGAACAGTTTTTTTACTCAACGAATACCTCAACGATGAACACCGCGATAGTTATTCTCGTTATTTGTCGGTGGATGGTGGTCAAAAAGTGAACAATAGCCATAAATTGGTCAAAAATGGGATGGCCACCTTATTCAATGACCTAAAACCTAACTTATCAAAAGCAGATGCACCACATCTTGCAATCTAATCATAAAAACAAGCGACTAGAGAGTAAAATTCTTGATTCCAACTTTTTCTCATTGTACTTTATTAATGTAATTGTGTCTTGTTTGATGATGCAGGGTCTTGGCGAGCTGAACCCGCCCTGTATTTAGAAAATCTAATCTAATCTAGCTATTGAAGATTGCATGACGTCAGATTTTTGAAATTAAATTTTAGTCAGAATTTTTTTTTAGTAACTTGAGTCTGAAAAGAGCTTTTCAAAAGAGTTCTCTCTGGTAAAATAAAAAGATACTAGACAGCATTATTTTAGTACTAATACTATTTTTTAAAAAGGGACTGCATTGTTAAATACTTATAAAATGATACCTAAAATTTATTAAATACCGAAGTGCCACGTTTAGTCTCCGGCAGAGCTCCTGTCCACCTGTCCTCTTCAACAGCAATCCTCTTCCTTGTACTGATCTGGTGCGCTACCTTGGGCTCTACATAGACAAAAGACTCACGTAGAACCCACACACTAGACACTAGACTTAAAAGACAAGCAATGACGAAACTTGCGAAACTGCTCTACAGACTACTTGGAAGACGCTCCAAATTACCCATTGAACTCAAACGATTACTATACAATACTATCCTCAAACCTATGTGGACTTACGGACTAGAGCTGTGGGGTTCAGCAAAACCAACAAACGTACGGACTGTACAAACATTTCAATCAAAACGCCTCCGACTCTAGCTGACGCACCTTTCTATGTGACTAACCTCACCCGTCACACCGACCTCAACATTACCTTCATAGACCAACTCGCCAAGACTAAATATCAAAAATTCCATACTGCTCTCTCTACCAACTCAAATCCTCTTGTACAGTCTCTCGCCTCCTCTGACATCCCTAACACTCCTCGCCAACTGAATCGCCAGTGGCCCCGCGACTTCCTTGAGGTCTGAAGAACTAAATCTCTCCTCTCTCCCTCTCATATTCTCCTCCTCACGTTTCTCCTCTCTCATATAGAGAGTGCTACCGCTGGGTAGCTTCTCTCCTCCTGCTCTTCCCGCACCAGTTCATCTCATTCACCTCCTATTAACTTATTGTATATATTTATACAGATTGTAAATTACAAAATAAATTTAAAAAAAAAAAAAAAAAAATACCGAAGTGGTTTCCGTCCAAATAAAAATACAAAGCACCAGGTTTGCGTCTGAAGATAAGCTTTTAAAAAGTTTTAGGTGTCCAATGCAGATATTCTTCTGTTTTAATACATTTCAAAGAAGCCTTCGACATAAACATAAACATTCCTAAAGCTGTAGATTAAAAGCTGTAATAAAGGGTACAGTACCTTTTATGAACTCCATTTTTTTTAAGGTTGCTAAAATCAAATTTATAGAAAATTCCTCAATCGAAACTACCACTGCTCAATGGATTTTGAGATTTTCTCTAAATAACTCCAAGGATTTCTGTAAAATTTGTATATTCATTACATACTTTATCTTGTTCTTTTACTCATCATCTTTTTAGATAAACATTTTTTTTAGGCCCAGCTTTGGATAGGGGTTGGGGTGGGGTTCTTAGTAAACTAAATTTTACTGCAGAGAAGGATTTTACAAATTATATGATTTTAGTTCGAATTTAATATGTCTCAAATATTCGGGGTTTCATTAAAATTTAGGATTTAGTAGCTTATGATTCAGATTAAGAGTCAGAGAAAATCCTGTGTGAATGTAAACCAGATTTTTCATTTTTAATTTTTTATATGGTCGGTCTAATGTGCACCACATTTATGTGAGGTTTTGCAAGACATTAATACATATCTTCTGATTTTGAAAGAGAAAAAAATGGTTGTTTCTCAAAGAGCATAAGCAAAATATGTAACTGAAGTTAAAGTTTAAATAGTTAAAAACTTTGAATTAGCAACTTAAATTTAAATACTTCACTTCGTTTAAAGTGCTTGAGGTGCTCAAGGAATTGAGGAATGATTTGTTTTCTCATGTAAAGACCAATTATTTTATAATGGTATTATGCATTTCGTTTTATTTTTCTGGTTTTATATAAAAATCAATTAACAAAAAAAAGGAGATATTTAAACAAAAAAAGATTGTTGCCAAAAAGATTTAACAATTTTTACTGGACGTAGTGTGAACAACTTTCTAACAAGGGAAATATCAGCAAAATTAAGTATGATTAAAAAAATTTTCTCATTTTTTTTTTTAAATTATTATTTACAGGAAGCATTTTGTGGGGGCACTCTTGTTGCTAAAGAATGGGTTTTAACAGCTGCCCATTGTGTAAGGAAGCGTTTATATGTTTCCATAGGTGAATATAATCTTTCATTGCACGAAGGAACTGAGCTTTTAATGAAGGTATTTCAAATGTTAAATTAAAAGAAAAATAATAATAATAATTTTGATCTACTTCTACTATTCATTAATATTTATTAAGAATTCTTTTCTGATATTTCTGTTATGACGATTAATTTTAACTTTTTCTTAAATTATTGTAGCTAAAAAATAGTTTTTTTTAAGGTAAAACGAACAATTACACATCCAAAATATAATTCGGAAACTGTGGATAATGATGTAGCCTTGTTAAAACTACCGAAACCCGTGCCAAACGGTGTGCATTCGGGTATTGCTTGCTTACCTAGACCAAGACAACATTTGCCAATCAAACGTTTATGTACTATAGTTGGTTGGGGAAAAAGAAGTACAACAGATGCCTATGGAACCGATATTCTTCACGAAGCTCAGGTAATTTCTTCTTCACATTTTCAATATATTTGATGGTCTCTTTCACGTTTGGTATTTAGCAACTATTATTACTTAGATGTTGTAAAGTACTTCAAGTTCAAATGAACATTATAATAAGTTATGTACCTTATTATGCATAAGTGTTGCTAAATGAATCTTTTCTAATCAGATTCTATACTTTTAACTCCTTAACAAAAACTTACAGTTTAAAATGTTAAGTATAAGGGTTGATTAAACGCCAAAAGGTACACAAATCAGCGAGTACCCAACATTTCATTAATACCTCATTAATATTTAAGTAATTCTACTGCATTAATTTTCATTAATAAGTTATTTTTTAGAATTTATTAGATATCACAGACCCTTATGCTGGCCATTTTCGTCTACAAAATATATGTTCAAGTAGCACTGTAGATTGACTGTAATATCTAGTTATTTATAATAATCAAACTATTAATTACAGGTTAAAAAGAAAAACGTTATAAAAAATAAAATAAAAATATGAGGCTAAAAAATTCAAAACCTTGTTTAAAAAAATGTTTACACTAACTTACATCAATGATTTTGTTTATTTTATTTATTTATTTTTATTTCTTAAATAAAAATCGTCGGTTTAAGTTCATTCTTCGATTAAAGCAATTGTTATTTTATGTAGTAGTCAAACGTTTATAATAATAGGTAATAATTATCTGGCTTTATCGCAAATAATATAGTTTTCTTCAATTACATTCTCCATCTAGGTGTTCTTCCCACAATGTTGTATATATGTAATATAAAGTAAATAAGATATGCATATATTTAGGACAGCTAATTATTCCAGTATTTTACTATTAGTAAAATTAGGGGGACTAAATTAAATTACAATAGAGAAATGAATAATTATTGTTTAATAATCTACTTGTTATTAACTGTGTGTTAATTGTGCTCACGAATATTTCGGTAAGACGAATTCAAGACAGTAGCCTACTCTAACTTTGTCTTTTTCTACTTTAACATGCATGTACGTATATGTGATTTATCATAATTATAACAAAAAAATAATATAAATGAAGTGGCCAGCACAAGGGTCTGTGATATCTAATAAATTCTAAAAAATAACTTATTAATGAAAATTAATGCAGTAGAATTACTTAAATATTAATGAGGTATTAATGAAATGTTGGGTACTCGCTGATTTGTGTACCTTTTGGCGTTTAATCAACCCTTATACTTAACATTTTAAACTGTAAGTTTTTGTTAAGGAGATTTTTGTACCTTTTGGATAGATTTTCCTTTTTGTCTATTTTACAAAGTTACATATCTGCTTTACAGATTTTTTTAAAATTTGGAATAAGCAATTCTATCATTATAACCTGATAAGGTGTTAACTACCACTGGAGAGATCTTTTTAAAAAATGATTGTAGTTGCGGCTCCCAAACCATCCTCAATAACAATTTTTTTGAGAAAGCGTTTTGAATAATATAGGAAGGTATTTGTACGTAAATAGCAAAATTAAATTGCGATTTCAGTACTTCCTTTTAAGAGGAGTAAGAAAAATAAACTAGGATTGCAGTACTTCTCCCTAAAAGGCAAAGAGGCAAAGATTTTTTAATCGAACAATTCATTGATTTAAATCGGTTCACTCATTGATAATTTAAACGATTGCAGTACTTCCTCTTAGTAGGAGCAAGAGAATCAGCAACGTAGAGGAGCTTTAACCACTTATTCGAGCTGAATTTTATCAAAATCGGACTAAGCGTTATAGAAATATTGGTAATAATAGTTTTAGAAAGGGCCTTATTTGGGTGGCAAACTCCCCTCCTTATGAGGCACGGTGCCGAGACTTTTAAAGTGCAAATCTGTAAAAAATTTCGATTCGAATGACACTTCATTCATAAAAATCGGTTCACGTGTCGATAATTTGAAACGATTGCTATACTTCCCCTTAACAAGTGTAAGAGCTGATCGCCGCTTTAATGTTACGTAGGGGAGCCCTAACCCTATCATCCTAACAAATTTTATCAAAATCGGGCCAAGATTTACAGAGTAATTAGTAATAATAATTTTGGAGGGGGCCTTACATAAAGAGGGCTAACTCCTCTCCCATTCGATGTACAGCGTCGGGACCCCCAAAAGGCACATCTACATAAAATATTGAATCGAATGACACCTCATTCATGAAAATCGGTTCACGCGTTTTGGCGCTACGTTGTTTACAAAAAAGGTAACAACAAGAACAACAACAACAAGAACAACAAGAAGAACAAGAACAAGAACATTTTTTGAAAAAGCCGTTTTTGCTCATTTTCGGCAACTTTTTTCTCGAAATCTATTAGATCTGTGTTGTTACAAAAAATTACAGTTATAAAGGAGGGTTTGCCCTATAATTTAAAGAAAATTTGGGAATTTTATCTTTTATAGAAAAAGAGAAAAAAATTGTCAAAGTTGGGTGTTTTTCTACGTTACGCTTTTTCGTGCAGTTTTTGATGGTCAACCCTTATACAACTGTCCTACCGGACAGTTTTAATTATGTTAACATGTGTTACTTATATTTTCAAGTAATTACTTACTGTTTATTTTTTAAAACTTTGAATTTCCACATTTATGATAAGCCTTGAAGAAATTTTAATCATAATCTCTTAATCTATGAGATCAAGGAGAATTTTAAATTTAAGTGGAACATTTTGTAATTTTTTGCCTCTTACTGGACTAGTGTTTCAATTGCTTCATCTCAATTGCTTTGAGAATGTAGAAATTATCTTTATTCGTGAGTTGGATGGAGATCATACAAGTTAACACGTTAGTTTCGTGGCGGTAGTTACGTAGATGTCGGTACCTGGCCGCTTATCTACTATTTTTACTTTAGGACGTAATGGTTTGTCTTTGGATGGGGCAGTAAATTACTTATTTTTTTGTTTTAATTTTTTATTTACTTTTATTTTTGTTTTAATTTAAATTTAATTATTTGAGTAATTTACTAAATTCTTGTACGTTTTTTTTATTTTAGATAGTTCTGTTCTTCCTTTCTTTATTTTTATTTTTTATTTTTTTTTTTTTTACAAATCCATTTATTACATGTAATAAGTATACTTTTTACAATTTTTTAATCCACATAGGAAATTAAATTGTTGAAATATTGATTTAAAACTAAAGAATAAGAGCAAATAAATTAAACAAGGTTCTAAATATATCATTGGAAAGCATAAAATTGATAAATTCCAAAATATCAGAAACGTCTTGTCATTTACGTCAACAATTTTATAACTAATCAAACAATATTACTGCTGCTATTTTGGCTTGCTTCATTTGTAATGTTAGGTTGAATATTTGTCTATTTCTCCATGAAGGTATTTGCCTAAGGACGTGTGAAGGACCAAGCCATCATGAGGGTAGATTAGCAATTACTCTGGAGATAAACCTTCCAATTAAATAGCAGACTCATCAAGTTTTCAATTACCTTGCTCACATTTATTTGTTCATTTATAAATTTTAGCAGCACTCATTTCCCAGCAAACGATTCTCATTGGGATAAAAACTAATTCATTCAATACGTACAAAGGACATGTTGCAGAATTAATCTTTAAGAACTGACAATTTCAAGGTTTTTAATCATTCTTATGTACAATTGATACCTGCTTAATTTCCGAAATTCACACCAAGAAAATTTATTTTTTTGATTGGCGTTCGCTTTCTCTTGGAATAAAATTTTCAACCCTCGTCGTTGAAGTAAATATTAGTTTGCATCGAATTTGAGCTAATCCAATCTAATCAAGAACATTATTTACCTGCTGCACCGTTGACCAATTTAATTTCATTGTGTTAAGTTTTTTACACTATTTTTGTTAAAGTTTTTGTATTAGATCAACTGAATCTTGATTCCAAAGTGGCCTCACAAGCCTATGAAACTCATTAACTTTCATGAAGGCATCTCTTTTCATAAGATCTTTTATGAATCTAGATAATCATGCTTAAACCTTCGAAAGTTGGATTCTTTCATAATTGAATTAATAAAGTATCAGAATATAAGTCTTTAAAGAACATTTTTTTTTCAGGATCACACCTTTATTTTATCTAAATCTTTGCTATTTTGTTTCTCATTTTTAAAGCCTGTCCTACTATTATAGTATATAAAATCTAATTCTAGGTGCCAATAGTATCAACTCAGAGTTGTCGTGTGGTTTATGAAGATTATTATATAACGGGAAATATGTTTTGCGCTGGCTACAGAAGAGGTAGAATGGATTCATGTTCAGGTGATTCTGGGGGACCTTTATTGTGTCAGGATAAACTGGGCAAGTGGACAGTATTTGGCATCACGAGCTTCGGCGAAGGCTGTGGGAAAAAAGGAAAATACGGAATTTACACCAAATTACCTAACTATGTAAGATGGATTCGAAGCGTGATACAATCTTAATTATGCATATATTACTATTAGGAAATGAAATGTTATAACTTAATACAATATGAAGAATCTGGGCGGAATCAAGGACATGCAACTACCAATCTTTGAAATGTATTATTTATTCAAAATTTGCAGTTGTTCACTTTGTTATAAATATAAACATTAAGTAGCTCCTAATGTTTAAGGACTTTTTTTAAAAAAGACATTCTCTCTGGAATAAAAAAAGAAAACAAAAAAACTGAGGCTACAATTTTCATTACCCCGCATGTATTGTTTAAGATTTATTATAACTTATTTTTGTCGTTTATTTATTTATTATAAATTATATCTACATAAGCCTTTTTGAACCACATGTTGGACTCAATTAAAAGCTAATGTTCAAGTGTTGGCAAACCATTTAATTTTCACTTCCTACTTTTTTAAAGTTTGGTTATAAAACCAAATCAAATTAAAAACTAATGTATTTATTCGAGAGTATAGGTGTTAGACCAGACTTATTTAGCTGGATTAGTTGCAGGGAAGCCACGATCACAAAGATGTGGTTTAGGCCATCGAGAGGTAAAGATACTGCTACGGAGAGGGGGCAAGACAGTGCAGTTTGACTTAAAAAAAAAATCGGATGGCAAGCGTTAAACCCACTAGTCTTTCAAATTAAAAATATTTCTAAACTTTTATTTGGATTGCCAGTCATAAAAATACTATCTAACAAATTCAAATGTTGCTAAAAGTTGAAAGTTGACCGTACTTGGTCAGAGAAAATAGTTGAGCCGTTCATTTGTTTATTGAAGGTGACATGCCAGGGTGCGCTGGAACTCTGGACATTTCGCGATTCTTTCTCAGAATACTATTTTGAAGTCAAGGCAAATCTATCCTTTCAACACGAGATTATCGTTCATATTGATCATTCTCATTAAGAATGAGATAGTACGAGGGTCGTTTGATAAGTCCGTGCAAAAATAAAAACTACTTAATTTTGGGGGGTAAACCTTTTTTATTTTTCAACATAGTCTCCTTTTAGGCTTATACACTTCGTCCAACGCTGCTCTAGTTTGTTAATCCCTTCCGAATAATAGGATTTGTCCAAGTCTGAAAAATAGCTATTCGTTTCTGCAATCACCTCCTCGTTTGAATAAAATCTTTTTCCCGCCAGCCATTTCTTCATATTGGGGAACAAATAGTAGTCCGAGGGAGCCAAGTCTGGAGAATAGGGGGGATGTGAAACGAGTTGGAACCCTATTTCCATTAATTTTGCGACCACAACTGCTGAGGTGTGAGCTGGTGCGTTGTCGTGATGGAAAAGGACTTTTTTGTGGGCCAATCGTGGGCGTTTTTCTTGCAGCTCGGTTTTCAAACGGTCCAATAACGATGAATAATATGCACCTGTAATAGTTTTACCCTTTTCCAGATAGTCGATGAGGATTATTCCTGGCGAATCCCAAAAGACAGTCGCCATAATCTTTCCGGCCGAAGGAACGGTCTTCGCCTTTTTTGGCGCGGATTCCCCCTTGGTAACTAAACATAACCTCGATACGCACCAGTGGTGCTATCTCTCTGACTTTGCACGGACTTTTCAAACGACCCTCGTATATGGCAGGTAGAATTTAGTTG
Source organism: Rhodnius prolixus (assembly GCF_049639745.1). Classification (NCBI taxonomy): domain Eukaryota; kingdom Metazoa; phylum Arthropoda; class Insecta; order Hemiptera; family Reduviidae; genus Rhodnius; species Rhodnius prolixus. Next base: position 28,755,835 of record NW_027411581.1, on the reverse strand, counting down.
CTTAAAACTAAAGTCAGAACTAATCAGTTCTTTGAGAAAGTTTATAAAGCACCGGTGAAGTTTTGCTTCTTCCCTTACTGACCAATAATGGCAGCAAACTCTTCAATGTAAGTTTTCGAAACATTGTGTATATTATACAGTACAATGTTACTTTATTCTTAATTAAATACTTAATTTCACTGACTTAATTCTATTAAAAAATGATACAGGACTACCTCAATTCTTAAATAAATATAATTCTAAAATTACTCTTGACGAAATTTCCACCCTAGTTTTTAATTATAAAAGCAATAATTAGTTTGCCCGAATATTTATTACTCACTGTATATGGACGGGAGGATTTTATAAAATTACCAAATTTTATGCATTAAAATTTTTGCTTTTGATGCTTTCGTTTGATGAAGTTAATACTGACTGCCATGAGAGTTCAAGTTACATTAACTTTAAACTAAAATCAGACGGCTTTCTAGCTAACCTCTAAGGAAATTTTAAAAAAATTGTCACTTAAGAGAGAAAGTAATTTTAAAAAATAATTTAATTTTTATTTAAATAATGTTCGAGCTCTTATTGAAAGGTATCTTTAAACATCTCCTCGCTTTCCTCTAAAGCAACTTCTTCATCTGACGGTATTACGTTCTGATCTGAAGTAGTAACATCCGAGAAACTTTCCTCTTCTCCCCTACTAATTTCAAATTCTTCGTCGGCAATTTCGAATTCGTCGTCGACCATTTCACATTCTTCGTCGACAATTTCACATTCTTCGTCAGCAATTTCACATTCTTCGTCGGCGTTTTTATGTTCAGGACCAATTTCTTCTACCCTTTTAAATTCAGAAAACGATTCCAAATAGAACGAATCGAACGTTATAGAAAAGCATTTTTCTCCAGTATTCTTTTGGTAATGTAATGAGTTTTCATCTTTTCTTTGATAGTATTTAATCACCGATTCGTAAGCTTCTTTTATTATTTCAAAGGCAGTTATGTTATTGTAATCATCGCCAACTAATCCCATATTTGTTAATCTACTTATATAAACAGAGTGTTCTTCTATTTCAACAGATAATTTATTCCAGTGAGGTATCTGGCGTATCTTAAACGGAATATTTGATGCCTCAAGAAGTCCTGAAAAAAATTATACATTTCGGACCCATTATTTGAACAATATTAAACAAAAATTATAAGCACCTATTAATCTTATACCCTAAGTAATTAAGTATACCATCTTACTTCTGCAAAGAATATAAAATGCTGAAAATGTGGCTAGGTCAGCAGTGCTGGATAAATACCTTTGATTAATCTGTCTTAGGGATACAAGAAATATGCGTGCTACGACGATAAAATCAAAGAAAACAAAATGTATCTGCATAGAATATCAAAGTATAATTTAAAAATCTAAGACTTAAGGATTTTCAAATGTTTATAAATAGCAGTAATATTTAAAAATAAAACTGGAGAGGAATCACATGTTTTTTATATTCCTGACCGTTTCGGATTTTCATCTATCACCAGAGATTGATTAATTAGCTTAATGAAGGGACCCTGAGTTTTCAACTAAGTTTCCGTCTTGATGATTCTGTTTAATCAACTTACAATGATGGAGGAAAATCCGAAACTGGTCATGAATGTAAAAAAACATGCCTGCTTCAATGGATGGAAAAGTACGCAATAATCACTGCGTGCTTTAACTCGTAATAAAAGCTAGTAGTTTATAGGTACTTGTATCTATAGCCCTTTATGAAAGCTGCATGATGGCTCTAAATTATCTTGTCTATTAGGATCACAAAGAGAAACAGGCTCAAGCTACAACTTTGCCGAAGGCCGTTGTTTGTCTAAAAGACTCCTGACGTACGTATATTGTAGGACCTAACAATGTTCCTATTTCTCTTAAATAGGGCCCGGGTCAAATCTTTTACATTCAATTCACCTTCTTACCTTCCCTTTCAAATGCTTTCATCTGGTCTACGAAACTTTCGGCCTATAAAAGATCGACATTCCCCCCCCCCCATACTCTTTCATCGAAGTCCTGGTCTTTGACTAAGAAACACAAAAGTAAAATACATGCAACTGAGATGAGATATCTGAGGAAGATCGAGAAGGAAACTAGAAGGGTCAGGATTTGTAACGTCACAGTAAAAAACAGCTTAGATGTACTAGATGTACATCCAGTAGAAGTAATAGAGAGAATAGGCTACGCTGGTTCCGGCACGTTCTATAGATGGATTCCGTCAGAATAATTAGAATGCATATGAAGAACAAATGGAAGGACGGAGAGGAAGAAGGAGACCGTGAAGTAGGCTGGGAAGAGGGGGTAAAGAAGGCTTGCAGAAATTAAGAATCGTGTGGAACGACGGAAGAGCATTGGCAGAGGACAGAGATGGATGAAGGAGTACAAGAAGATGGCAGTCTGACACCGCTAAGTTGGTAGAAGAGGCGTTCGATTATGGTGATGAGTTTTGTAGGTTGAATTAATCCATGTTAACTTGATTTAATTCAACTTAATAAAATTCTGAGAAAAATATTAATTATTAAAAAACTAGTTAATTTAATCATCGGATTCTCAATATGTATAAAAGTACAAACTTGTGTTAGCTAAATTAAAATGTAGTTCAAACATTTTTTATCTTCCTATTTATTTACTTTATAAGATTATCATATTAGTAAAATATCTAGTGAAAGTAAGTGCCGTAAAAATATTATGGAAATTTTGTGAGGAGTGTCTTGAGGATGACTTACTCATTAGTCCAAGAAGCCTGAAAACTCTGTATTTAACAATTCCACCGAAATCGTAAAACCCATAGTTTAGAATTACTTTTATCATACGTTTAGATCTTATTTGTTTTAGGAAATTAATTTAGTATCAGATGATAATTACATTTATATAATCCTGTTTACATATATTACGAGCTATTACATCAGTATTATTATTGCTGCATTGTTTACTGAGCATTTATTCTACCAAATTTGGCAAGAATATTTTCATATTCTTCAAGATTAATTGTAATCAGTTTTCAAACATTTTGTTTTAGTGAAATTTACTATATTTCAAGCAGAATAAAAAAAAAAGAAGTACAAATTAAAACTGCCCGGTAGGACAATTCTTTAAAAAAACTTCACAATGAAAAACACCCAACTTTGACCATTTTATTTTCTTTGTCTATTCTATTAGTTAGCTAAATTAAAATACAGTTCAAACATTTTTTATCTTCCTATTTATTTACTTTATAAGATAAGTAAAATAAGTATTAGTAAAATATCTAGTGAAAGTAAGTGCCGTAAAAATATTCTTTTTATTTTCTTTATCTTTCAAGATAACATTTCCAAATTTTCTTAAAAATGTGGGGCATATGTAACAACTTTATTTTTTTATTTAATTTATTTAACAAATATTTGATTAATTAAATGTAAGATTGTTATAGTCGAAATCATCAACTAGCTAGCTGGTCATTAACTGGTATTGTTCAAGTTACAGCTGCGGTATTCTTTTTTAATTCAAAAAGTCAGGGAATTAAGTCACTAATAACAATGACACGTAAAGAATGTTTTTGAAAAAAAAATCTCTTTCATACGCGCACGGTATGTATAAGGGTAATGTCGCACACGTCTTGAGATTTGTCTCTATATGTATGTAATAAATGATACCAACAGATATGGCGTATATTCCCGGGATTAATCTTGGAGGAAATCCCTAGGATGGGCAATGCCAGCTTAATTTCGCAACTGTATAGCCTTGGTAATATAGGATAATGTAGGTGGGTAATCTAACATGCAAGGACCTTTAAACCCTGAGTGTAGGGAAGTGGAGGTAAATTACTTTTTTGAATACAAAATGAAAAGAACGGCAAACTCTTTAACAAAAGTCCGAATTGCGAAAAATTTACGATATAAGTAAGGGCAGCTATTGGGTACTTCAGAAACATGGAAGGGAACCAGACAGTTTCAGTGAAGCCAGTATATGAGAAGTTGCTACTTGCCAAAGATGGATCCCAAGTATAAAAACCTGTCAGATAAAATTACATTACTATAGGATGGAATCTGTTCGGCAAAGAGGTTAAGATTATCTGGTCATCATTACTATTTAAAAAATATTAAGACTGTATTTACTGATAAATTCCGTAAATTACTGTATTACTGACAAAATGTCCGTTCACGACATTTCAAATGACAATATAAATCTTCAGTTTCAATAAAAGGACTTAAAGAACCTATTAGTCCATCATATATTATCTTTTAGTGACTTAACGGTAGAAAATTGTAATTATTCTTTCCTGTAAAAATATTAACGCTCTCATTAGTAGGTTACACAATTTTAGTTTGAATTTGTATCCCCCTCCAAAAATACAAAGGTTTCACAACAATTACATCATACTTATTAATAAAATAGCCTACAATCTGCACTTTATTGATTATTGCACATTATTTTCAAATTTTTTAAACTTATATTACCGTAATGTAATACTTTCCATCGAGTACTATTAAACTTTAATCATAACAGCCACAATGTAACCTCCCTTAGTCAGCAGTCAGGTTGTGTAGTGAATGTAGCAGTATTGTAACCTTTGATAAAACACGGTGGTTGTCAAAATTATCTTAACAATACTGGTATCTCATGATGGATGAACATTCGAAAGCGATTAGAATTTTTCAGCACCAGCATGATGTGACGTGTATATTTTTGCAAAAATGTTCACACTTGGTATGTAATTCCATCATTTTTGATAGTAATGAAGACGACTCGTTCATTCTGATTCAGCTTTGAACGGTTCACACGAACAGTTGTAGTTTTACAGCTGCTTCTAGGGTAATAATAAGCCCCTTCCCACCCGGTGGAAAGATAAACTCTAAACTTGATTACAACAAATGCTCATGCTCGACAGCTGTTGAACTGTCAGTACTAGGTTGTCAGTTCATTAGTACGGAGGGTTTGGGTGTTTGGATACTGATTGCATCGCCGACTTATTTATATTTCCGTGTAACTAATTATGAAATTTATGTGAGAAGGAAAAACTTTGTCGGAACAGGAAGAAGCTGAAATTTATTATATATTTAGGCTTTTAAAGAAATTGAAATGTATTGTAACTGATTTTTGCTGAAATTTGATACAATATGGCAGAATTTTTACGTGTCTTTATGTTTATTTTCTGTTCCTGTACAGTGATACTAAACATTGCTGACCCTTAACTGCAGAAATTGTTTCTTTATTGTAATAAAGATAAGAAGGAGTAGTGTTATAAAAACAATTTTTTAATAGAACAGTCATGGAACCTGAACGATCATTTGTTGGGGCATTCAATCATAATTAGTAAGTTTATTAAATAATTATAGATTTGATGTTTGCCATAAGTATTTCAATCCTTTTTTAAATGTATGTTTGCAGTGAAACTCCTATTGAGCGAACTTCATGGTTACCAAGGAGGTATTTGGTAGCGTTGTTATCTTTCTTTGGTTTTGCTAACATCTATGCTATGAGAGTGAATCTAAGTGTTGCAGTTGTTGTAATGAGAGATAATAGAACGCTTACTTTGGCAAATGGTACGAAGATAACACAGGTTGGTAACTCCTGATTGTACTAGATTATTTATTGAGATGAATAAAAGTTAATGTACTAAGCCCCTCAGTTGAAGTTACAGTTGGTAAATTTGTTAAAAAATTAAAATCTTAAATTATTATGTTTTGTGTCAAAAAGATAATTATGGATTTATCGCAATAATTTTGAAACTAAAGGATATTCTCTGTACATCAACATAAGAAGCGTTTTACACCCAAAATATGAGTAATTGGAAAAGTAATGATAAAAAAAAGTCATTCGAACAATTTTTGCTTAATTTATATTTTTTTTTACACATTTTCTCTTGCAGCTAAATAAGTAGGGCTTTCTGGTAACATAATTGTAATACTATGTAAATTAACGTACGATAAGATCACTAAAAATATCTACAATTAACCAAATGACTATGAAAGTGACCTCCCACTTGTATGTTTAGTTCATGAAAGGTCTTAGATTTTTTCTTCATAGATGCCTCTTATAGTGTTTTACAGTTTTATTTTTTTATGAAAGAAAAGTGCCAGATCCGAAATGAGAAAAGCTCCGCCTATGACCTCAGATGTGTGATTTAATTAAATGGCCCTCGTCTGTTAATTGTCTAATTAGTGACCGGAGACAAAATGATATTGTAATCTTTTTACGGATTATATGAAACTAACGTTGCGTTTCACTTTAATAGTGTGAGCACTGGGGTTTTAGATTAAATTAGACAAAGAACGAACTTCTGTTCCAAAAGCTTCACGAAAAGAGTGGAAGGTAGTTTACAATTTCGTGTACTAACTCGTTTTGTGGGTGTGTCAGAGATGAATAGAAGATTAGAATATGGAAAAAGGGTTGTTTGGGAATGATCACTTCTGGCAGCAGAAACAGTTATATCTTGAAGCACCGAGCATTTGTGTTTATAGCAATATTTGAGAGTACTTCGCTACATATACCAGAGGTTTTGACTCTTAGTAAATAAGAATGGAGCATATTTTAATCACGTAAGTGGCATTAGAAAAATAGAGGTTAAATCTAAAAGGAAAAAGTAAGAAAATGAACATCAAAAATGCTTTAAAAATTGGGAACATTCCTCAGCCATTATAGCTCATACAGCTAAAATGATTAGGGCTCTTGTTAAGGATGGATGTTGACAGAATCCCAAAATCAGTGACTTCGACGAGAAAAAGATTAGACTAAATAATTATAAAAATGAGAGAAGAGGAAGACCAAGGAACAAATGGAAGAAAATCGCTGTGGAGATCACTACTGGGAACAATTTCACATAGACTAAAGCGAAACACAGAAAAGAACAGAAAGGTCAGCTCGGTCTTAAGGTGGGAAAGAACTACCAGAGTGATACACGTGATAAAAAAGTAAATTTCACCTAAAGCAAAAGTGGAGAATTTACTATATTAATTTTATTATAATGTTTATATTTATTTTGAATAGCGGTTTGTTTTTCTACCGTTGTTTTGTTTTTCGCCTTTGCGGTTAACATTAGTTTTCAGATTCATTCACACTTTGCCTGGTGTATGTGTATTTTTATACAGGTAGCAAATAAAATAAACAAATTCAGATTGTGTTCAGATTTTTGCTCCTGATTTAAAATTTTTCTATTATATCTTACTTGTTTTTACAGAGCCCAGAATTTGATTGGGGCAACGGTGTTGAAAGTGTAATATTGAGTTCATTTTTTTATGGCTACATCCTCACGCAAGTTATTGGTGGTTGGCTTTCTTGTAAGCATGGAGGAAAAAATCTTTTTGGCATTGGTGTAGGAGTTACAGCAGTTGTAACATTTTTTACACCTTTCCTTGCAAGAACTAGTGTTTACCTGCTAGTTATCGGGAGAGTTATTGAAGGACTGTTTGAGGTATTTATCATGTTCATAGTGTATACATTTATATTTAGCACCAAGCGTTTATTTTAATAATAAGAATTCTCGACTTGATGTGAGTTAAACTTTAGTATTGAAAACTGGACTAATATTTCGATATTCATGTTAGAAAAAAGACTGCTTACAAGATGGAACAATTCAATTAGATAATCTTGACTGCGCTGTATATAAAGCGCAGTATCTATTTGTTTTGTTTTTCGCCTGTAGGTTTACGGCCGGCACTGACAAAAAGCTGAAAAAAAGCAACCTGCCCCCTCTGTGTTTGTACTGTAATATCTTAAATCAGGTACCTAACTTGTTCTTTATCTTCATCTGATGTTACAGTTCAGTAGCAGGATCTAAAAGTCAGCCGTTTCTGTTTATTGCCTGCCTTTGTTCGCCAACTCTTTATACTTGCCCGGCAGGGATCATATTCCACATCTTTCCAGCCTTTCTAAACGTGAACGAACCCTCTAGCTCTCTCCGATATCCTGTAAATCACTTTTCTGAGCAGTCTGTCAGGGGATATCCGCTCCATGACCCAGCTAACGCAATCTTACTTTCTTCAAATGAAAGACTAGTTCGGGTTCCCGAATAGTCTCTTGAATTCTGGAGTGAAGCAAAGTTTTTCTTTACATTCTAAATACTACCATAGATTTTTCTTAACACCTTCCTTTCGTAGATCTTTTCATTTTATCAGGACATAACCCAGTTTCGCTAGCTACAGGACCAGTGGTCCAGTACTACCGCCTTGTAGACGAATTTTCTAGCGACAAATTCTTAAAGCGGATGATCTTTAAATCATAAACACATCGATTGTTCTAGTAGTTATTGGACCTCGCTAAAGTCGCTGTTTCCCGACACTAAAGTAACTGATCTAGTGGATCTATCAGGTCTAAATTCTCATTGATAAATTCTTAGAACAGTTTCGGCCTTTAGGATCAATTTTTTTATAAATAGCAAAGGAAAGTTTTTTTTTTTTCCTGTAGAAAGATCTATGGTCTAATATCACATTTCAGTTTGTTTCCCTACTTATGCAGTGGTCACAAAGTTGCTTTACTCCAGTTTTTCTCCGACATCATAGATTAGCTGCTGCTGTAAATTATGATTAGCTTGTACACATGTTCAACATCTGGTTGCCTCCATACTTCTGCACGAATCCCATTAACCTCGGGATCTTAATAATTTTACAATGGAGCAATTATCTCCTATAAATCTTTTTTTCTCTGGCGGACTTCTTTATCCTGCTGGCATCCCACGGTCGGCTCTGTTGAATTCTGACTTCGTTCTTCCTTCATGGAAAACATTTTCTGGAAATGCCTAACCATGTTTTAATGTTCTGGCTATTGTCCAACAAGTTTCCATATCTATCTTGTCAAAAATATTCCCTCTGTTTAATATCCATTTTTATTCCTCCTATTTTTTTATAAAACATTCGAAACCAGTGAACTCTTTCTTTTACTATTCTTTTAAGATTAATTTTTCAAGACTTCTCATCCTTCCTCAATATTCTTATTTACCGGCTTCGACTGCAGCTTCTCCTCTATTTTTCTTATTAAAGAAGTACTTATGTCCATATTTATATTTTATGATTATTTTAGGGAGTAACGTTCCCAGCAATGCATGGGGTTTGGTCAAAATGGTCTCCTCCCGAAGAGAGAAGTCGTTTGGTTGCTATTTCTTACTCTGGTTGTTATTTTGGTACAGTAGCTGCTTTACCTCTTTGCGGTGCATTAGCCGAAAGACTAGGATGGCCTTCCATTTTCTATGTTTTTGGTAAGATTTTACAATATTAATTTAATTTTCTTGTTTTTTATTTTTTTCATTTGTAGTATTTGTAGTTTGTTAATTTAATCTTACTATAAAGAGAGAATATTGCGACTATTAAATTTTCACGTTTTATGGTTTCCTAAAAAGAAAAATATTTTTTTCTTTAGTAGGATGAAGCATAGCTTTAGAAGTTATAACAAAACTGATATTTTGGTTTGCGAAATATAAACATACTAATTGGTTTATGTACAATTTCATAGAGTTAAATATTAAATACATACTCCATTTTGAACTGATTCTTTGGATTCTGAAATTAGATGGAAAAAAAATTGTTTATATTAAAGTAAATGTACACCTTGCCATGGTTTTATCTGAATCAGCATCATAATTTTTTTAGAATAAGATTAAGGACGCAGTAGGGTGGAATTGCTGAGCTGAGGTTTCACATTGAGTGACTGCATGACATCATTGACTTATGAATCTTAAAAACCTGGTTAGATTAATGATCCTAGCACCATCTTTTCTTCTTAAATCAACCACTATTAGACTGTCAAATATAAAAAAGCAGTAGGGAATGTAGGAAATTAACAAGTATATTTAAAAATAATTAGGTTCTTTCTTTTCAAAAACCATCTCCTTCATACTCGGGCAAGCCGGGTAGTACACTATTTAGAAATGATGAAACTGAGTGCTCTTAATAGATATTCTTTTTCTTATTACTTCTTTTGTCATGTAAATTTTCTTTTTCAACTTTAGAATAATGTCCTAATAGAAACAGATTTCAACAGAAATCGATATTTTCGAAAATGGCTCCTAAGATTCTCTTAAAATTTTTGTCAACAATTATTTATATGAAATCACTTTTCATTGCAATCCTACCGTTAAGTGTGGTTATATTTATGTGTCAAGTTAGGGCAACTCACTTTGTTTATTTACGAGACAGAAAATTGGGCTTTTTATGGTTATAATATTTTTACTGGAACTTAATTTTTTTGTTTTTATTGGCTCCATTTTGTCTAAAAAAGTGTTTTTTGTTTCTTATCAAAATTCAATAACTTAGGGTCGTTTGGTTGCATATGGACTGCATTGTGGATGATAATGATAAGTGAATCACCTAGCACAGACAAACACATTTCTGCCAGTGAAAAAGAATATGTAGAAGATTCTTTAGGTTCTAGTGTCAAAGTGGTCAGTGTTAGTAAACTTAAATTTTGCTTTTGCTTTAATATTTAATTCGTAACTACTAATTGTGTTTCTTTATTGTTTTAGAAATTTAACGTTCCTTGGAAGGAAATATTGCTGTCTCCCCCAGTATGGGCAATCGTCGTGGCTCATTTTTCAGAAAATTGGGGGTTTTACACCCTTCTAACTGAACTTCCCTCCTACATGGACGGTATGTTTATTTTGTATATATGTGCAAGTCTTAGTAGTTTTAGAGTCTGATTGTAGTTTCTATAAACAATAATTACAACTTTAGACTGCATTTTAGTATATTGAAAGTAAATAACTTTCAGTGGTCTGTTTTTATCTGATTGGTAAACGTCGGTCGTCTACTCTTAGTTAATTTACTGAACTAATAATACACTGCTCCACAAAAAAAGTGGCGCACTTTAAAAATGCGTTAATTTTTTTCTCTGTAACTTTTTTGTTCTACATTTTATTTTAGTTAGCAAATATAAGAAGTATAAAGTTACGGGAGGGCTAAAATAAAATAAAAAATGATCTAAAAGAAATAAAAACCTTTAATTTAACAAAAAAGTACTTCTCGGCAAAAAATGAATTTGAAAAAAAAAGTATTTCTTCCGATTAAAAAAGGAGAAAAAGAATTTTAGTAACGTATTGCTCGCATTATTGCATCTGATCTACTCGGCATACTCCTTATTAAATTTCTCACGAAATCTTGTGTTAATTCCTCCCATATCTCCACCAAAGCACCACGCAACTCTTCTAAGCTCCTGGGAGGATTTCTCCATCTTAATCGCCTACCCAGCTCATCCCAAAGATGTTCAATTGGATTTAAATCCGGGCTGCGTGCTGGTCATCTCAGAATACGAATGCAGTATCGTGGAGATATTGAACAACACAGGCGGCAGTGTGTGATCGGGCATTATCTTGCATAAAAATAAAATTCTCCCCAATAAATGGTGCATAGGGTATCACATATTGCTGCAAAATTTCCCTCACATACAAATCTGCATTCAAGATTGCCCTGTTGAACACGTGGAGCTCAGTTTAAGCCCCCATAGAAATCCCAGCCCACACCATCACAGAACCACCTCCGAATGGTAGTCTACCAGAAATATTGCACGGAGCGTAGCGCTCCCCAGGCCTTCGGTAAACTCGTCGCCTCCCATCAGGTGCGTAGAGAGCAAAACGGGACTCGTCTGAAAAGGGAACGTTTCTACAATCGTTCTCAGACAGTTGCGGTGTTCCCTAGCGAACTCTAGACGGGCTCTCCGATGGTCTACGGTGAGCAGTGGTCCTGTGGCTTGCTTCCTAGGGCGTAAATTCATTTCAGCGAGCCTTCTTCGTACAGTTTCGGCACTGACTGAAACTCCACGAACAGTAAGCAGTGTTTGAGCAGTTTCAGAAAGAGTTGATGTACGATTTCTCAGAGTGTGAATTCTAATAAATCGGTCATCAAGTGCTTCTGTGGCTCTTGGTCGACCCGAACCTTGTCTGCGAGTGCAGAGGCCTGTCTCCTGGTAACGATGGATGGCTCTACGGACGGTGGTCTCAGGCAACCCTAACGTTCGTGCTGCGTACCGCTGACTCCGTCCATCCTCAACTATTGCAATAATACTGGCCACTTGCTCTGCAGTAATCGCCATTTTCTGAGAATTTGCAATGCTTTCAGCTTGAAAAAAGTCGAAACGCGACTGTAGAGGTCAATAAATTTATTTACTGTTGAGGTAAAGTTCATGTTGTTGTTTACACAAAAAGTCCGAAGGGGATTAAACGAGGAATTGCTTCTCTATTTACAAGAAACTTTGGGCCTTGATTCGATTAATTGTTCCCTGACAGTTTATGAAAATAATTAAAACTAATCATCTTTCCCCAAAATGTGATAAAACAAAAAATAAACGCTTTTTTCAAAGTGCGCCACTTTTTTTGTGGAACAGTTTATTTTAAAATACGTATTTTTCGTCAAACAATTTATTTTTATTTATATATTATTTTTTAAACTTATTAAACTTTTTATTTTTATATGTAAATAGATTTTCAGTTACTCATTTCTTTTTTCATATAATTATCTTGTGTTTACTATTAATACTTGCCCAACCCCAGACCTCCTTATTACTTCCCTTCGATTAAAAAATAAATTCAAACGATCAATAAATGTATGTACAATGCCAAAAATCACACTTAACTGCAAACTGCATAAAAACACATTCTACACCACTGTACAACTTTTCATAAACCAAGTAACCTTGCTTCCTTAATTACAATGAAATAGACCTTTTTTTAAAACACAAACGCCGGTATAGATTTAACCATTATTATTCTCCTAATCACCTTGCTAGGTTAGGAATACACAATGCTCATGTGATTTGGATGATTCAAACTACTACCTTATCCTAATTTGCGCTAATTTTGTTTTTTAAAGTTGAGATCTGCTTTGGAAAGGTATAACATTGCCTCAAAGGGCCCACTACCTTACAGACGCTAAGACGCTACTAACGCATTAAACTAACTTTTTGAAGTTACATTCTGAAATGTACAAATTTATAAAAACAAATTGTAGACCCCTAACCATTACAACAATAGACAATATTAACAACATCAAAACAAAACGTCTTATCAGCAATAATTTAATGTTTAGCTTACGCTAAACATTGCCCGTTACACAGCTATTTATATCATTTCAACATCACACTGCTAACCTGATTAACGTAATGAGAATTGGAGGCCTAATGATTGGGTTGTTTTCCAAGTTCATCGGTGAAAAGTTTCTTCGAACATCTTTCGTAACGTTTTGGTGAAAAAAAAAGAAGAAGAGTAATCTTAATGCAATAAGATTTAATTTTGAATATTTTATTAGTTGAATTTAAAATAAATATTTCTTATAATTTTGTAATCTCACATTCTTAACTTAAAAGTAAAACAAATTAAAAAAAAAATTCACCTAACATATTAATTTTAATTTTATATCCTAAATAAGGTGTTATTATCTTATATTTTTATCTTCTCTTGTTTTAGATGTTTTTGGTTACAATTTTCTAAGGGCTGGTTTACTGGCGGCGCTTCCTTACTTAGCAATGGGAATAGTTGTCCAAACAAGCGGCTTCTTGGCAGATTGGTTTAGAAGTAGTGGCCATCTAAGCACCATGCAGGTGCAGTATGTTACATTTGTGATAACATATTTATTTTGAAATCATACCATGGCTTAGAAACAAGTGGTTTTTAGGTTAGAAAATTGTTTACATGCTCTGGTTTCCTTACAAGGGCCATATTTTTAATAGCTGCCGCTCATTCAACAACTCCTTTTGCCATTGTAACTTGCCTTACTGTAGCCGTTGGCTTTGGAGGATCCGCATTTGCTGGGTTCAGGTATGAGTTTGCCAATTAATGTAACGCAGATCTAAATCAAATTTTTATTTTGTCAAAAATTTTAATTTCTTAATTAATTATTTTTTAAATTTTTCAGTGTAAATCCTTTGGATATCGCCCCTCAGTATGCAAGTATTCTTATGGGGTTTTCAAATACAGTGGCTACTCTGCCTGGAATTTTGAGCCCAATGTTAACTGGATATATAGTGAAAAACAGGGTAGGAACATTTTTATTGTTATTTGTCCTTTATTTTGTAAAGGTTAACATTTTGCAGAGAATAATAAATTACTTAACTTTAATTGTTAACAGCTTGCTAGTAAAGCAACCTTAGGTTTCATCAATGATAAAAAACAGACTTAGTCTTCATGACAAAAAAAGCTTAACAATTGTATGTCTGCGTAGGTTACAGCTATATCGTTATTTTTTGTTCACAGCATTTTATATTTTTAACCGCTTCTTTCAGTTTTACTCGACCACCTGGTGGAATGAATTTACGATCTGCAGCAATATATTTTGAAATAATGCGCATACATGTATTAATAAAATACGTTTTTCCCTTTGATTTTTCTAACTCGATAAGTCGAGTTTTTATGGAGCCAGAGTGTCTTTGCCAAAAAACAACAATAAAAAATATATTAAATTCTTTATTTATCTATGTTTAAAGATTATTGTTTTATTTATTTGTAGACTCCTGAGGAATGGCACACAATACTTTATTTTGCTGCGGCCATTTATTGCTTTGGCTCAATTATTTATGCAGCACTTGCTTCTGGTAAAATTCAGTCATGGGCACTTGTTGGTCAAGAACAAGTTTTTCTTTCAGAAAATGAACAGTCGCAGACATCAACTGAAGACATTCCCATTCCTGCACCACGATACCAAGCTGTTCACTAAGGTTTACTTTAATGAATGCACAGAATAGTGATTATCCAACGTTATACAGTAAATTACACAATTTAAGATTCAGTTTAGGTTTTTTGCTCTTCATAAATATTTTCAAATATCGAAGGTTGAGGTTTAAATTAAAAAAAAAAAAAAAAAATGGTTATTTCAGCTTCAAAAGTGCACAAATGGCGAAGTATTGTGTCTTACTGAAATAACGTTCCAGTAGAGTTTAGAGGTCAATATTTCAAGAATGAAGAATGACTTTTTATTTATTTATCTGCTATAAGATAATGAGAAAGGTATTGTACTTAGTTGTGGATTAATTTTGATTAAAAGTTTTATGAATACATTAATATTCTTAAATGTACCTCAACTTTTCGACTTGGTGCTTTCTTCTTCCTGCATTTTTTTTTAATCGTGTTTTACTTTGTCCATTTTTTGTTTAGTCTGTGATAACGCTTCTCAAATAATAAGATTCTCCCCTAACGTTCTTCTTGTGTTCAATTAGAGCATCTAAAATTGTACCAATTGACTTCCTTCCTTAATTGGATATTAGACAAATTTAAGTTTTTGTCTTTGTTGTTTTCTTAATGCAATAATCTTCGTACAACTTTTCTTATTATCTTCTGCAGTTGTTCTTCAAAATCTTATTGGAATGGTTGGTAGAAGAGTAAACAATCATCTATACGAATTCTGTGGGGCTTGAATTATGTTTAGATGTACCTAAAGGTCCGACGTAATTATTCTTCTACAATCACAGATCCATATGTGATACACTTCTTGAGATTGTATCAGACTGAATCCCCTGCGTTAGCTGGTTTGTCTGTCAGCATTGTGCACGCTATCATTCCATTTTTCTTCACTTCCTAATACGCCTTCTTGTTCATGATATATCTATTCATCACTTCAATGATAAAAACAATCAAACTCATGTACATTCAACTGGGATACTTTTTATTCCGTCCAGATTTTCAGTATTATTTATTTTTTTTAATTTTTTGTATTTAAGGTGCGACAATATCTGAGGTTATTGGCCCCTGCAGCTTTTTTCAGTGCACTGCCGGATCCCGGATAGTGTTCTGTCGTTACAGATAACCCTGTCCATCACCGGACAGTGAGCTGTAAGAAGCTCTTAGAAAAAGAAAATCTATGGATTGAACCCATGATCTAAGCGTTGGAATCCATTATATTTTATTATTGTTATTATTATTATAGAGAATTGTTTTCGTTTGCGCACCAAAACTCCCTCCTACCTAGAGGTCATCTTTTGACGATCATTTACGATTCCTAGTTTGCATATCTTGGAATTGATCTTTGTTACACTTTGCTTCGTTAATTCTTTCATATAAGGGTCATTCCATGTCAAATCAACGCGGGGTCTGAACCTCACCATCTCGGATTTTCTTGAATTGTACTATTGGTATAGACTTGGAAAAGTATGAAATTTTACTATGTCAACTGGTTTATGAGGTACAGGGCTGTAAAGTTGCCAAAAATGGGCTGAAAAAAGGGAACCCCGTGTTTTTGAATTACTGTAGAAGCTTTCCTAATTGAGCTACAGACTTGGGATTGGGGTCATTTTATAGCATATATAATGCCCTTTCCTGTGATATGCGACACCATATGGGTTAGGATAAATAAAGTTTGTTAAATTTAAATTTTTAATTTTTTAAAAAGTACATATTTTAAAATTTTAAAATTAATTCAATGAATAGCTAGTAGTGTTATGAATCACTAGGCAAAATATTAATTTGGGACGACAATGGCTTCATTGATAAAAAAATTTAAGACATATATAGAAGTAATTATCATGTTTAAGTTACATATTGGGTAACGCTAAGTATCTTTTTTAAAAAAGATTGTTTAAAGTTTACAAGAACATAATAAATTCAGAAATGCGAACATGCATACAGTAGATAAATAATTATTTAAAGGTAAGATGCAATAATACCTTCACAGAATATGTCTGGTCTAATTGCTGAGCTCTCGGGAACTGACTAGCACGGTGTAAAAGAAACGCACTTGAATTTGGTACTCTGGGAACTGTGTCATCTTGCTGGGTGACCTCTTTATATTATTACTGAGATGCTGTCTACTACGTAGGTCAGACGTCAGCGGATTATGTGCCTATAACTCCTCTATTCCTAAACGGGGATGCAGGAGAACCTCCTGATAGTACGCTGGATGCGGCTTTCAGTCAGTCCTTGAAGAATTAGCTTTACCATGATTTAGATGATGTGGCTCTGCCACAAGGAGTCTCCATGGGCTGATTATCACGTGTAGAAGGAGCTGTCCATAATTGGTGTGGTATAGTTGTTCGACAATTTGGCTAGTTCTATCGTTTTGAGTTTAATTGTGAAGGGTGCTTTCTGTATCGAATCTCACTTTATCTCGCAAGTTCCTGAGGACGGTAGGATGTCCGCTTGATTGCGTCCAGGGGAGTAACTCTTGATTTTTGTAAAAAATTCGGTGGCTCTGGGCTGGTCTGATGAGGAAGATTCCGTGGAGTGTCCTTTAATTAGTGGCGTCGTTCTGTAGAATTTGAAGTAGTTCTTTTGTCAGGAAGATAGCTAGGTATTGGTTCGCTTCTGGATTCACTGAACATGATTTCTGTTAATTTCCAGGCTAGTGTATTCACATTGTGTAGTGGATTCCTGGGTCAGGATCTCCTTTTCGCAAGTTAGGTTTTGGTGATCTCGAAACTCAATCTTGAATAGATGGATACGTCTCGCTGTATGATTACAGGGTTGTTGTAATCCCTCAATTTCCTTACCTCTTAAAATATTCTTTACTTTTGGATGTAATCGTGAAATATTCTGTGTTCTATTTACTAGGTATCGAGTACAAATAAAACAAAGAAAAAAAAGAAAAATTATTCCTGGTTACATTAGGAATGTGAGTATGGTTGAATTTGGGCTTGATGGGTATGCGATCATATTTCGTTCTTCGGGCGACAGATGTCGCTCTTGTTAAGAAAATTTCAGATTGTCTCACGCAAGTTTGGCAAGTAATAAGTCCTTCGAATTCGGCTGTAAGTCTCAGAAATTCTGGGATGGTTCGTCTTCCCAGTGTGGTAGTTGTCTATTACTTCTTTTTTTCCGTCTTCTGTCAGTACGTCAAGAAACATCTGGGTGAATTTCACGAACATTACTTTGACGTCTTTCAAAATAGATCATGATTATATCAGTAAGCCTGTGGTAAAAATCGTTCCCGAAATATATGCCGTACTTAGTGCGCGGTTGGATGTATTCTGTTATGAAATTTACTGATTCTTCTTCCAGATTATTCTCCAAAAACTCCGCACTGATGCGTGTTTTTGTATTGAACAGCTTGGTTATTTTATTAGGGGGTTTTGGACTATGGTTCACTAGCGACAAAACTAACTGGTTATTGCTGAAGTTCACTGGTGTTTCAATGATAGGTACCGTTAAGATGGTGTACCCCTGTTAGTTCGTTTATATTGTAGCGTTGCTTTCCTCGTCTAATTGTCTGAGTCATCCGTCTCATCAATGTTCACGGTTATGGAATCTGCGTCCGTTGGTTGAGCTCTTGGTTGCAGAGGGTGTCCGTCTGGTCTGCAGAACTGCCTTACTAATTCAGTTATGAAGCGGTCGGTGAACCAGTCTGGGGTCTTTTCGTTTTTTTTTGTTGGGTTCTTCTATTAATTTATCTATATCCACACTTTGCGTCTCCTTCATGTGGAGCTCGTTTCCTTTCCTTTCTTATAGATGATTTCATTGTCGTACACTTCTAACTTCAACCTAATCGGAATCTTCGACTGTACTGAAGAGGATGTTGAACTATCTCGAAAAGGGGTGTTATGCTTAGAATTTTGATCATTCACTGTTGTGTTAGTGTTCTGCATTCAGGCGGTAGTTACAGGTATTACCACAGTTACTTTTGAAAGAATTTTTTAAAAAAATCACTTTTTATTTCGTTTTTCCACTTTACAAACATGTGAATAGAAGTATAACACAATACTGGTTTAACCACTGTGATGTTAATTAACAGTGCACAACAATTATAAAAAAAAAAGTAGCGACTGACTAACTGCAGTAGGGTACAATGATTTTTATAATGTTTGGAAAGGAAGTGCGTGGGTAGTTCATGATAAGGTGATTCTTGGTAATGTAACTCGCGGGTTCTGCGTGGGGAAGTTCTGTGGAAATATGGTTATACATTGCCTCGTGGAAATATTCATAGAGGTTTGACCCAGTTGTTCGTAATGTGAGGGGAGAGGCGGTCTTATGAGGAGTCTTATGATCTAAAAGTGAACGAACTATTAATTCAAAGTGATAGATGAAATTTTTTTTCCAATATTTTATTTTTTCTTGTCCACCTTTTTAAATTAATTTTAAACAAATTTATAGTTAAACTGACGGTAATTAAATTAATTGAATTCAGTATCCTCCAGACCCTCAAGTCTAGATCCGAGAATTGATATTACAATCAATATAAAATTGATAAAAAAATTAATTGATTTATATCTAAAATTTATTTTAGATAATAAAACTTATTTCCACAAATGAGTTAAATAAAATAAAAAGATGATTAGAGAATAGAATGGTTAAAACAGCTTTAAATTCAAATTTGAAGCATAAATTTGTAAAATTTGTTAACAAAAAAAATTGAAAAAAACAGTTGGGAGGAGCTGGAGCAAGGGTAAAAAAAGCCTTAAAATTTTTGGAAAGTTTTATTTTTAATGAACTTATCAGAAAACGTTTTCTCGGTAAACATTTTTCTAATTAACTAATAACTTTTATGTATAATTTTTTTTCTTTAAAAAGTTGTTTGTTCACTCTGAGCTTTTTAATAATAAAAGTTAAAGAATAATGGGATTGAAAAAATAACTGCCATTTCAGTCTAGAAAAATTTATTTTGTCGAGCTATCGACCTAGGGACTAGATCATCTTCAGGGCTAGTTTAGAAAGTAATACTATTACATTTCAGGTTTGGTGTGTCTTCTGTCTTGTCTGTTCATGGACTTGTAATAGTATTACTTTCTAAACTAGCCCTGAAGATGACCTAGTCCCTAGGTCGAAAGCTCGGCAAAATAAATTTTTCTAGACTGAAATGGCAGTTATTTTTTCAATCCCATTGAAACTATGAATCAGTCACCAAAAAGAATGAACAATAGTTAAAGAATAAGTTTACCAAATACTTTTTCCCCTTAATTGTTTTTAAGATGCGCCAACATCTGAATGATTGGCGCCCTAAACCTTTTTCGGGGCACTACCACCAGCCTTTAGACGTGTTCTCTCATTACAGACTGCACCGCCCTTGGCTGCAAAAAGCTCTTGTGAAGGGGAAATCTTAGGTGTGGACAATTGAATTGGAATCTGGGATCTCTCGAGGTATTGGTTATTTCTTTTTTAATGGGTAAAGGCTCAATCTTTTACCTTATGCTTTACTTCATTGAGTTTTTCCTTACTAAAAATTTGGACTAATTACTTCCATGATTAAGAAACCTATTGGTAGGTGTTATGTGTAGAAAACAGCGTAATCAAACCAGTATTCATTTATTTATATTTAATTACTCATTTCGGTAGCCTTTACAAAATGTTTTGTACCCGTTCTTACAGTTTTTTCACTGTTATATATTTAATATCATTCTGTGTATTTCTTAATTGATGTTGGATAATCCCTATTGCATTTTTCTTATATCAGAATAAAAGTTTGAGCACAATAAATTTTAATATGGAAGTAAGAACTGACTAATTTTAAGAAAAAAAGAAAAACAAAAACATTTGAGTACATATTTATATTTTTTATTTCAAGGTTTTTTTTTCTCAAAAAATTCATTTGTGGAGACTCCTGAATAATGTTATAATAATTATATAATTGTCTATTCATGTCTATAAAATATATAAAAGTACAAACTATTTGTTTGGTATGTTTGTCCAAAGTAAAAAAAAAAAAAAATAATCTCATTCAAAAACAAAAATTTTTAGTAATGCTTAATAACAAAATAAATAATTTATAAATATCTTTCTTTTTGAAGATTCGTAGTTAGTGGTAAATTGATGAATAATATTTTTTAATTTTTCGCTTTTGAAGAATGTTATTTAAGTTAGGCTATATTATTTTCATATTTTCCTTTTTATATTCTTCCAAGGCCAAAACCAGTAAAAGCAATTTTCCTTAGTTTCTCTTCTACAATTATACATTAGTTACAGAATTTCAAAATCTATCAGTGCTTTTCTAAGAGTTACTATGAAGTGAACGTTAAGCACTTACATAATTTCACAATTTTAACAAAATTTAGTTTCGAAATTCAGATTTCATGCGATATCAGATTCACTTCTGAAGTTCTTAATGTTGCTGCAAAATGGGAAAGATGTTCATTTTGTTTCAGCTTTTTCTTTTGGGATATTTTTTTTTTTTGTAAAATTTTTAATAATTATGATTTTGCGAAATATATATACGAGTATCTCTATTGTTTCTTTCATTTTTTTGATAAATTTGCAGCTAGGTACTGTAAATAAATGTCTTGGAAACTTTCAAATCAATTAGGAAACTATTTATACTTCATAAAAAAGTAAATTTATGGAACTTGACTTTTTCAATTTTTTTTTAATTTAAATTATACTTAGCTAATTTGTGAAAGATAGATAAAACAAAGCAAAAACTTGAAAAGTAGTCCAGTCAGAAACCCTGGAAAAAAGCTTATATTTTTTGTAAGATAATTAAAATACTGACTTTTTACAATAATATTTATTCCAGGTTTTCAGCAAGAGCTATTTGATAATAACATTGTTTCGAAACGAATTCACTTATGATTTAGTAGCACTAGATTAATGCAAATTAGAGTCGGTGTTTTATGTTGCTCTTATAAACGCAGACTAATAAGTTGGATACCCCCAGTTCGGAGTATAGGCTACTTTTTATTTATTTATTTTTTTTAATGATTTAAGGCGCGTCAACATCTAAGGTTATTGGCGCCCGGAGCTTTTTTCTGTGCACTGCCGGCCTCCGGACAGTGTTGTCTCATTACATACAACACTGGACAGTGAGCTGTAAGAAGCTCCTAGGAAGAGAAAATCTAAGGGTCAGCAGCTGGATTCGAACCCGGAACCTCCGCGTGGGAGTCCAGTGTACGCTAACCGCATAGCTTAATCCCTTCCCACTTTTTATTTGTTTGAAAAAATGTCCATAGTAAAGTTTGTACTTCCATCTCTGAGCAAGTCTCCAAATTTGGTTTTATGCCCTACCAGAAAGTTAATGGTTAGAAAGTTAGTTTCTGTCAGCTGCTTTTTAGGCTGGATTTTGACCTGTTCAAGGCATCTGTGCTGGAATAGGTTTGCACGACGTCGATGTAATATACCAGACTGTTCACCATGATGGCTCAGAAAATAATCTTAAAGTAATATAAAAATGTACTATGTAAAACTAAATCTTCGGTGAGCAGATGTTCTTAAAATTTGGAGTACTCAAAAAACTTTTAAAATCACTTGCCTAGTGTAGCCTTGATTTGCGGATTGTTTTCATGGGATACTTAAAAGTTGCTGACTACTGGAATATGAAATAACTCACTTCCTTTTAGCGAATTTTGGCCATAATTTTGGTATCAGAAGTGTATTAGGAATCAAAACAGAATACCAAATTTTAGTTCTGTGAGATTTTTGTTTTTTTGGGATTACTGACCACACATTCTGGTGCTCAGAACGTATTATAAAAACAAATATTTGTGCGGATCTCAAAGAAGAGATTTTCTTTAAAACCTCGATCCAAAATATTTGACCCGATTGAAACATTTTATCTAAATGGGATTAAGAAGTAGGATTTTACTTTGAACTTGAAGAATCCTATCCTCGTAATACTGCCAAATATCATCAGAATCGGAAATTCGGTCTCATGTTTATTGAGTTACTTATTCATTATTTTAGAGGGAGTCTCGCATTTGTGGGGATTATTCCTCTCTCTAAGAATGTATACTGTCGAGGCTTCCAGAAGAAGTACATTTTTACTTAAAATTTCGAACCGATTTACATTTATTTTAGGAAGATCAGCAGCAATTAGTAAAATGTATTCAAACACCATTATTGCCTGAGTTAAACAAAATTTTTCTCAATATCTGTTTGATCTGGGTTATAGCAATAAATTGCTTTTATAAACAAGGATAAGGCCTTATTTTTAAAGAAAATTTGGGAATCTTACATTTTGTATAGAATTAACGATCAATTCTTTTGCTATTTTCTTATAGAACAATTTTAATAATTTCAACAACAGTATTACAGCGTTATCTCAAGTGTCTTCCTCTAATTTAATTTTAAATTTCTAGAGCGGTTTTCGGGGGTTTTTTTTATGGTTATGTCAATTAAGTTTCAAATTTTGATTTTGTTTAAAATTTAATATCAAATGCTAATTTTTATTTCGTATAACTTTTGTTTCCCTAGATTTAATTAATGATGTCATTTATCAAGTTGTTCTGAAGAAGGCAGTTTAAAAAATGATTTTTTGTTTAACAAAAGTTGAAAACGAATTCAGGCCTTTTCATGTAGCTTTAAGAAAAACTATTATTCTCTTTTGATTATATTTGTTAGAATTTTTTTTTTTAGTGAGGCATACTTTATTTTATCTGTAAGTATCCTTGCATATCTGCCTAACTTTAAAAGATGTGGAGAGGCCTATTAAACATTTGTGTTTGATTTTATAAAAAGTAAGGGCTTGTTATTGTTTATTATTCCCACAAATAATTACCATGTACCACTCTCTCGTTGATTGGGTAGATCTGATTTATGACTTTTTGACATTTATCATAAATGGTTTCAAACAAGACTTGGGTTTTGCTTCTGGAAAATTCTATCAATTTGAAGATCGTTAGCTGGACATTTATTTTGTTTCCTAATTTGATAATTAGGCCCGGCTAATAGCTCATGGTGATAAGTTCTAGGGTTTTTTTTTTTTATCTTTTCAATTCCCAATTAGTTGGGAATTCAGAAAAACTGAACAAGTTTAAATTTCAAAAATGGGTCTCTTGGTGTATATTTGTTAAATGAGGACAATACTATTTAAAAAAGACAAAATAGTTAATAACTTTACAAGTTAAAAGTTTATTTTATTTTTATTTACTTAAATATTTTTGAATTATCCAATCATAATTAAAATATTATTAATGATCACATGTATTTTGATATGCGATTTTATAATTCTTATATCCAGGTATGAATTGTAAGCATTAATATTACGGCCCTTGATTTGCATTTGTCCAAAATTTTTAAAATGCTTTCAAAACTAATCTTTGTGAACTTTTTGAAGTTTACTCAACTGTTTGTCCACGTTAATACAATATTTATCGGTGTAATACAGAATCCCCATATGCCTAATGATTTTTTCTACTGTGAAAGTCGTGATTTCTTTAAAAGAAATTTAAAAGAATATTAAAATAATTACCAGATTAAAGTTTGAAAAATATTTATATTTATTTTTTTAAGTGTTATTTTGTATTATAATTTCTGAAATGAACTTCTTAAGTAATCATACTTTAATTATTTATACATTACTCCATGATGAAATTAGATTTATTTCTTATTATTAATAACTTGTTTAATCCAGACCTTTTCTACATATCATACGGTCTAAAATAATTTTTATATACACATATAATATTTTTATAAATTTTGTTTATTTTATTATTAATTTTGTATTGTAAATATAATTTTGTTTTAAAAATAGAAAAGGAAATGACTAAAAGCATTAGAATATCGAATAGGATATAATTTATTTTTATATTTGGACCTTTTCTAGTCATTGCATCTTTTGTTTTTTTTTTTATTTGAACAATTTACTTCAATTTTATTTATTCTGTTCGAAATACTTGTGAGATTTTGCTGCTGCTGATGTAATTGTAATTGATGTAATGGTTGTAATTGGGAAAACTGTTGTGAACATTATCTTGGTCTGTGTGCCAGTTTAGATTTAGGTTATCTGAGGTTAATCAAATATGATATTGCAAATTAGTGGGCCATATTCGCTTCAAGGAATAAATTAAGACATTCCCAATGAGTGGTGTTGCTGTACAGGGGAATCGAATAGAGCATTATTTGCTGAAAGCGCTTTATTTTCCAGTGATTTTGAATTTTGGAATTTAACCAAATCAATCTTTCCCAGTCTTATTGAAATTTGCTGGATAATGCTGAATTTTGGTCTAAGTTGTGAAGGGGAGCTCCCAGTAGTCCCTTTACAAATAATTGTGATAACTGTTTAAATATCAATGTTAAATGTTTTTTTTTTCCTTCAAACTCGTGAACTCTAGACACACGGTCATTCTGTAATCTAATCTTGTAATCTGGTTTAACCAAGACGATCCCCATGACCAGTGATCAAACTTTTTTTGTCAAAAGGTTACCTAAATTTTATTAAACGTTTGGTACTTTGCATTCCCAAGGACAATAATCTTCAGCAGTTATCCAGTACTGTCAGTTCGTACTCGTATCAGTTTTTCAGTCTTCTACAACATATGTATTGAATATGTACAATATATACAATATTTATTGAAACCTTGAACTATAATGGTTGGCTGTTCGACTTGGAACCCCAATCTCTATCGAATTTATAAAAGGTATTTGTATGTTTTAAATTCATTTTGCTGAAAGCGCTTTATTTTCCAGTGATTTTGAATTTTGGAATTTAACCAAATCAGTCTTTCCCAGTCTTATTGAAATGTACTGGAAAATAACTTTGATTTTATCCGTGGTGGTAGCATCACGCATGTTTTATATTCTTGACCGGATTTGGCTTTCATTCACCGTTAGAATAGACAGTTTGGTGTAGAGATTTCTACTTCACTCATGTTTCCCTGTCGTACTACCTATGTCCGCAAGTGTTGTGCGAGAGGTAAACATAAGTGAAGTATATTAACAAAACTAATTAATTTATCTCTGATGAAAGTCTGAAACTGGGTAGGGATACAGTATACTGTACACATGCCTCCTACGACGAATAAAATCTAAGATATTTTATAACTTTAGTTGCCATCCTCTTAAGCAACAATCTCTTCGTTGTGTCCTTGTACCCTGGTAAGTTCTTTAGTGCCTGAGATTATTCGCCGTGGATTTCTGATATCAAAGCGTTTTTAGTAAAAAAAAAGAAAAAACAAACTATTCTCAGATTATTACAGTAACAAAAACTCACAAGTTATTAGGGAAAACGTCTTGCCTAAATTTGTGTTAATATAATGCTAAAATATGTTGTAAATCCCTGTTTAATTAATGTGTTTTAAGTTTATTAAAAATTATAACATTTTATTTTTATTTACTTGATAATTAGCGCCGTATTATTATGAATATTATAGTAAATTATTAAGATGAAATTGTGTTGTGTTGAGTCCCGAAAACCAAACAACTTTTTATTGTTGTTGGTTTCGTAATGTAGTCTTTTCTAAATGTCTAAGTGTTATATACTGTTGTTAATTTTATGAATGTTTCGCTGTATAAGAGTAACACAGTAAAAAATAATATGAAAATATCATTTATCCATTTTTCCCTGAACTTGATTTATAAGTACTACTTCTTTAATGGCTGTGTATTGAATTTATAAATCACTATTTTACCTATTGTGTTATTTATTTTATATAAATACCATTATATAATAATATAAGTATTATTTGATGTAATTTAAAGAAAATTTACGATAAGAATTATTATCGGGAAATTAAAAAAATATATAATCCTTATATTTTATCGATTTCCATTTTTACTTCTTTTAACAACATAACCTTATCAAAAATTAGCTGAAAAACAGCTTAACTTCAAGGATTGATTCTCTTTTTATGGTTTACTGTAAATGCTTCGATAACAAGTTTAACGCTAAAATTACACAAAAATGATGTTTTACTAGATTTCCTTTACATTCTTTTAAACATTAAACCTAAAAAACACCAAAATTTAACCTTCTATATCTCATTACCTATTACCATTAGAACATTGCAATTTATACGGGTTATACAGCAAATTTTTCACTACAAGACGGAGAAGAATTTATTAAAATCTGAACAATACGAAGAGAGTTTGATAAATTCACTAATAAATACCTGGAATTCATCGATCGCGAAATCGCCGTGATTACTATTCTCGAGCTGAGGTACTAGTAATTTCATAATTAGTTAATCATAAACTGGAGTTGAGAGAAACTGAATTAAAAAGTACTATTTAAAGCAATACTTTTTTCTATTCAAAAGATTTTGGGGCATATTCGTAACTGAAAAAAATTAATTTAACATTTAATTTGAGTTTTGGTCTGGTACTTACGTTATGAATTCTCTTTCATATCAGTAATGGTAATTGAAATAAAAGAAAATTTTCGGAAAACGACATCCAGAGAAAAAAAAAAATGTAAATGATGAAAAGATGAAAAAGATTTTTCCGTTACAGGAAAGCAAGTTTTATAAAAATATATAATAAATAAAATTAAAAAACATAGCGAAAAGTTGTAATTTTGGTTTCGAAAATGGGCTATCGGCAAAGAAGAAGAAAGTTTTAAAGAAACTTTTTAATAATCAACCATGAATTTCGATAACACATTGTTGATCAAACCATAAAAACGTTAGATAGTAATTTAGTTGCCTTTAGAGATACATACAGTGACTTACAAAAGTTTTCATACACAATCTTATTTCCAGAAAAATGCGGTTGAGAAAATTAGAGGAAAAATTGTTTAGCGAAAAAAATTAATTATAAACAAAATGTTGACTATTCAAATTCAAACTCTTTATGATTGCCTTAAGCTGGAATTAAACTTATATCTTCATTTCAAAAATTACCTAATGACCTAAATCTTCCCAGTCAGTAATCTAAAGTTGACCCTCCTTGGCATTAAGACTAATCGTGATGTCTTGGCAATTTGACAGTGATCTATTATACTTTTGAATTAGTTGTACAACTTCTTAAATTATAACTTTGATTAAGTAGTTACTGTAATTATTTAGTGCTCAATATATTAACATATTTACCGTATCTATTTTTTTCATAAAGCTAAAACTTTAATTCCTTTTGTGTGAAAAACAGGTATTTTTAACTTTACCGCTTAATTGTAAAGTATTTTATTCCCATAATGTGATATTTTTCTAACCAGATTTATAAAGTTTAATAGCTGATTTCAATACTACGTTTTATTTTATATTTGGGAAAGAATATTTGAACAAAATTATAGGACAATGTTTTTTAATCTGACTACAGCAGTGATTAATGATTGGTGCCAATAAGTGATTACGAATTATTTTATCACCCTACATTATAATTAGTATCTGTCTAACTGTGTGTGTATTTCATCAGTTTGAAAGGAATTGAGGTAAGTAATCAATTTTTAGTTCTACCAATCATAAGTGTTCCAGTTCAATCCTATTTGCTATCTCTTAGAGTATCATAAATATTGCATTGTATTAGAAATATTTTTGTAGTAACAGTTCATAGCTTAGCAATAATTTTAAGAAACTTCGTTTTTACTTTTTAGAAATTCACCTGACAAATGAAAACTCTTTGATTTGTTTAAGTGGTGAAGGGCTAAAGGATAAAAGGTAATTTCATTGCCTTAATTTTTAAATTGCCGAGAGAAAGATAATTTATTTTTTCTGTTGCTGATCTAGAATGGTAGACTTAACTTGGCCTATCCCACTGACTCATTGATAAATGATCAATAAATTTTATACTGGAGCTGGAGTGAGATGTAAAAAGTCATTTAACGGTTGTGTGAAAAATACTGAAATTGTGCCAATACTAATCCTATACATGTATGATTTCAAAAATAACTTTAGCCAATTTTGAAATCAACAATGGTTACATTATATATGCAACTACTTATGAATGTTTTAATTTATAATTACTACATAAAGCTCATATTAATAAAATCCTTTTTAGTGGTTAATATTTTTCTATCATTTAAGTTTACTTTACTTTAAAAAAAGAATGTTTAAAAAAAATTTTTTTTGATCATGTTTTGTACCATTCGTTAATAATCTCGCACTAGTTGTTACTTATTGTTACGAGACTTTTTTTTTTCATCTTCTTATCGTAAAAAACTTTAATTACTTTTCTTAATTACTTTATTAAATTGAGAGGAAATTGCAAAAACTGTAACGTCACATATGTACACTTATTTGTGCAAATTCATATATTTGTGTATAATCATACATACAACGAAATAAAATGGTTTTACAGCTTTGTTTTTTCAGGATGTGTGAAGTACTTCGTTTGGAAAGGTTGGTCGAGCGCACCCCTTGGGGATTTAGAGTGACTGGAGGCTACGATTTTGGAACTCCTCTAAGTGTGGTTAAGGTGCTTGTTTTTTTCACGATTATTATTATTATTATTTTACAATAACAGTACAAGTTTTATGTGCTATTCACCAACATCAAGCGCCTCTTATTTAATCTATTATTCATATGCGGGTGAAATGTCCTTCATCTACAAAGGATTTTCTTCTAATTTTAAACTTGATTTTAATCTCTTTATTCAATGCAAGTAAGGCGTGAGGTATTTTTTCTTGGTAGTCTGTCCAGAGGAATTCCTTTTAATCAAGATTTAAAAGAAAGTTTCAGAAACTATTAAAACAATTCAATTCACATTTGTGCACTTCAATTGCTGCTTCAATAATTTTTACAAAAAAAAATATGAATGTCGAAGATATATTCATTGTATTTTTTGAACAACTGATTGAAATAAAGAATTCCATTTTTATAAGAACAATAAATAAATAAAACAAGTATAAGTCAATTAATTGACATTTTTTAAGAAAGTGGAAACGTAGAGCGGAAGTAACAGGATTTAGATATTTCAGATAATCTAACTTGGCCGGAACGTTCGTCAAATTTACTTATAATACCAAAACTGACGGTTCGATATTCAGTTTTTTATGTCCACTACAGGTCATAAAAATCTTTAATGTTTTCTAGAATTCAAGGAGAGAATAATGCATTTCTAGGCTGAATGTTTTGACAATCGCATTTTTTGGACAATGCTAAACAAAAAATGCTTTTGAGATTGTAAAAACCTAAAAATCCTGTACATAAGAGGGATAACTTATTCTTTTTCTCTTCTCTTATTTGTGTAAAAGAAGTTCCATCTTTCTTTTTCTATTGAAATTAAAAATTTGAATAAAAAAGATATTTGGTATGAAAATAGGATGAATTTGCAGCTAACATAAATGCGCATAAAATATACATACATGTTTGCATGTTATTGCAAATGGAAACTCTTTTAATATAAATACTATACAAATTAGAAATTTTAAAGTCTTGTGTCTCCTGAATAAATTTTGCAGTATAAGTTTAAAGCCGAAATTTTTCATTATTTACACAATTTTTTATTTTTGGTGTGTTACTCATATAGGCAGTTCTAGTATTAATTAATATTAATAGTAAAGAGAGATTTATATACAAGTTTGTTTTATTCGTTAAAAATAGTTTACCTAAAACTTCGTATTAGAGAATATTTAGCATTTTCCTTGTCCTGCTATTTTTTGGCCTTTCGAAATTCTGCACTATATTTATGCAATTTATTTTATAAGCTTAAAATTTAACTGATAATTTTCTTATTTTTTTTACTGAGAGGATACCATTCTTTTATTTATATATACCTTCTTTCTTCAAAATTGATCGGATTTTTACATAACGAATTCTCAGTTTAACTAGAAAATGTCCCTTTATAAGTTGATCTTTATTTAAAGGTAACTGGAGGCAGCATTGCTGCACATAGTGGCGTAAAAGTGGGAGATATAATTGTTGAAATTAATGGACAATCAACTAAACATTTTATACATACAGATGCCCAAAATTTTATTGGAATCTCAGGAAACCACTTAACTCTTACTATATTAAGGTAAATTAATAACATCCCGTTAGAATTCTTAGTAACACATTAGTTTTGACAAGTGTTGTAAAATTGTCTACTTTGTAGAGGCAGTTTGGTTACACCTCCTGTAACGCCTCTCCGAGGAAGGGTGAGTAAATAGAATAACAAAATTGAAACAGAATCACTAATGTTTATTTTATTTTTTTCATTTGTTTATTTATTTTGCACCTGTAGTTAATTATTGTACAATAAGCAAAAAAAGATTAGGGTAAGGAAATGGTGCAAATAAATACTCACGTATAATATACGAGTATAATATACATAAACACATGCGAACATGCATGTGCACCCAGAGACATGAGTGGAATGAAAGACTTCCATTCAGTGATGGAAGCGGTTAGTTGGCTAATTTGGCAAGCTTACACAGCAACCATCCTAGGAGATTGGCGTTGTGTTGAGATTGTCGCGTGGCCACCTCCGCAAAATATTAACTAATTTTAATTTTTAATAGACACCTTCATTTGAAAATGAAGATGAAGTTAACACACAAGTTGAATTGAATGCGCATCTTCTCCATAACCGTTTAGAAAGTTCAGTAAATTCGGAGTACCAAGAAGAGATCTGTAATAGCCTTTATGAGGCACCCACTGTGCATGAAAACTTGGGTATGAAACCAGTTGTTACAAAAACTTTGCAAAGTCATGAAGGTATAATACATTTTATCAATTTTACTTGCTTTGAATGTATTAAATTTGTAATTTAGTGAAAATGTGTATTTGTTTTGTTTAATTCTGCAATTATAGGCGAAGATTTGAATCAAGATGTTTCTGAAATCGAGCTTGATGAATTGCTTACTGGAAATGAAGAAGTTTTGGATGAAGGAGTATTAGGGTAAGCTTCAATCTTAATTTCAAAAATTAAAATAACACAATGTCATATTGATTACATTTATTAATTTTATGAAAATTATTTAATTCTGAAAGTTACAGAATTTGATTCAGTCTTTAAAGCTTTAATAAAAATTAAGTTAGATGGGTGTTTCTGACATTAACCAATTAAGTATCATTTTTGCAACAATTTTTGTTTTATAATTGGGTTAGATTATTACTATCATTTTGTAATTTAAGTCGAGCCCACATTTGAAGCCATTGGCGCCCTGAGGTTTTTTTAGTGCTCTGCCTGTTTCCAACAGTGTTTTGCCGTTGTGGATAACACTGTCCATCACCTTTCAATGAGCCGAAGACCCTCCTGCAAAGAGAAAGTAAGGATAGACGAATAGTGATCTCAAACTCGGGATTTCAATGTGGGAAACTCAGTTGACTAAGCAATGAGCTAACACCTTCCCTTAAATTATTCTATTATGTTATCAGTATTGTTAAGAAAGTCCAAGATCTGAGATCAATGGTGGAGAAACCTTCTAGTGCAGAAGTACACTCCTTCACGTCTTACATCACAGAAATCAAATACACTTTTCAGATACCTACTCTCTGTAAAAAAAAAATGCAGCTACATGGGGAAATGTATAATGTTGCTGTTGAACTTTTGTTATCTTTAATCATGATTTTTTTAATTTTATCTATTTTCTGTTTTTTAGAATAAATTTTAAAAAGTATTTGCCAAAAGTTGATTTCATAAGGCAGTCTGAAGTTTTTAAGGTAAGTTTTAACTTTTCTTCTAAAGTAATGAAAAGATTGGAAAAATGTATGTGATTACATAAGATATGTGATTGAGACTAAACATTTCTGCTTTTCACACCTGATACATTCTGGATCAGAAATTATTTTTTTATTCTCTCTCTTTCTCTTGATAACTTCTTTGTTAACTTTCTTGAACTGCTATTTGTAAGTTCACAACATCATTTTCAATTTTCTACTGCATTTACAACTTGTTTCGTTGCAAATGTTCTAGTTATCCCATGTACCAATATGTTCTTTTAATTCAACCGACTGTTTCAATATTAATCTATCCGGTTATTGTTTAATCACTTGACTATTAACATTTTACTATTACCCTGACCTAAAAATGGTACATGAAAACTCGTCCTTAACAGAATCTCCAAACTGGAGGAATGAAGTTCTTTTTCGGGATTCTCTTCTAGATGAGTGATTCCATCACAGTTATGTAGTCTCATTTTTCCGTTGTCATTCTGTCGTAATGCAAAAGCAATGGTTAGCTCGGGGTTATCCAGTAATGGGAATTTTTACCCACAACTAGTCTTTAAGGCTAACTTGGGTCACTTCGTATTCAGACTTCTGCGGCAGTGAAGGTATGCGGCAAATTTACTAACAAAATTACTATTTATTTCCTGATTTTCTGAAAATGAAAATAAAAAGTAAAACTTGTTCCATACTCAATAACTTCCAAAAATTTAGGGTTTTTTTTTGTCTCCCATTAATTTGTATTAATATAACACTTTCTTTTAAATTTGTGCCTTATTTCTCAATACAACAACTCATGCCTTTATGCTCATTTATATTTTCTTGCTGCTATCAATATAAAAGAGTTATAAAAGAATCGATAAAACCTGCTAATAAAATAGTAAAGACTTGTAAAAAGTATTAAACATTTTATCTTTATTTTTGATATACTGTGTTTAGTTTCTTCAAAATGAAAATACGAAGAAGGAAATTCCAGAACAAGTACAACTGGAGAAAGAGCCTACAAAACGTTTTTCTACTTTTCTTCAGAAGCCTAAACCTCCACCACCGAAACCTCAAGGACCACTTTGGCATTACCCTAAAGCCCCCAGATACCTTCCAAGAGAGGTAAATAACAAACCCGAAGAACCACGCAGAAGGGTAAAGGTGAAAATAGTTTTTTTATTTCTTACCTTCCAATTGCGTTAACTAATGAAGTGTTTACTAAACAATAGCCAGTTTTTTGTTGCATACATTTAGTAATTTTTTTAACTTTATTTTTTTTTAGCGTGATTCCTGTCATACAGTACTTTGGTTATTTCTGGGAGAATCTGGTGAACATGTTGTCGATGAACGTTGGGGTAGCGTGGAAGAAGAAAGAATTAATTTAAGTAGATGTGAAATGAGGGAAGAGGATTCAGTTTCGGTAACAAGTAGTTTGGCAACTGGGCAAAGTGGTAGAGATAGTCGGTTGGATAAACACGAAGAGGTTGTATCTAATGTCCAAAACGTTGAGATTTCTGGTAAGAAACTTGAAGAGATTCAAGAAAATAATAAGGAGCAAACTTTGGAAACCAGTCAACATGCAGAATACATTAATGGCGACATTGAAAGTAAATTGGAAAATAATAAGACTGAAGTAATTTCGGAGGAGCAATCGAGTAAGGTATGGTATAATTATTACTAAAAAAGATAAAATCAAATTACTTTAACAGGAACGGTTCCACAAAAATTTTGTTGGGACACTTTTTTACTTAAACTTAATTTTTTTAAGTACTAGAAGCTCTTACAGTCCATTGTCTAATTTGAACAGTATTAACAGTGACGAGAGAACAGTGTCCATATAGGACTCTAGATGCCAATGGGGATAGCGATTTTTGAGATAACTATTAATTGCTTAATAATTGAAAATGCGAATTCGAATTCTTAATTTATCTATGCCATTGAATGAAATCATTCAAATTCTTAATTATAATTTTCTAATCGAAATTTTGCTGAAATGTATAATAAGTTTTAATTTCATAAGAAGCACGAATTTTGTAAGAAGTATCCTAAGAAATGTTTCTTCTTTAATTTTGTCTGCACAACTTTCATTTAATAATGGTGGTGATTTTTTCCAGTTCATTTCGGAGGATATGAATCAGATTGATAAATTAGATTATAAACAACAAAGTGAATTCGATGTTAAAAAACAGAAAAATAAAGAAGTTTTCTCTAAACAAATAGCTGAGATACAAGCACAAATATCTGCCCTAGAAATACAGGCACCAACTGATCTACAAACTCAGTTAATTTCAATACAAAAACAATTGTCAAAAATTGTTGATGTTAAATCAGTTCAGATGTCCTCCAACAGAGAGGAAAAAGTTGAGGTTAGTGAACAATTTATAACTTATTTTATTCAATTGCCAATATTCATTCATATACTTTTAAATATTATATTTTAGGAACATAGCGAAAAAAAAGAGTATTATAGAGATGAGAGAACCAAAGTAGAAGAAGAAAATAAGTGTCTCTCTGAACAATCAGAAAATTATTGTGAATATATTTTTGATTGTGAAGCTAAACTTAATAGAACAGACTCATGTGACGAAACTCAATCATCTTCAGAAAGGGGTTCTCCAATTAATGAATCAGATAATGAAAAATACCAAGATTATAGAGATGAATCAGAAAACATTGAGGAAATTGGAGTAAATGATGAATTTATTGAAGGATTTAAGGTAATAACTCAAAAGCAGATTTTACTTCCTTCTACTTTGTAAATTTCGTTCTTTTCAAGTTGATTCTGCAGTTACTTTCCCATAAATGTTACTACTGTGAGATTTTGAAGTTCTTCTAGCAACTTTAAAGAATGCCTAGAGTGTATGTGGCATAATTATGTCAAAAACCTACGGAAAATTTCATGTTAATAATATTTTAATAACTGAGGAGAAAACGAATTTGATAACAAATTTTGAAATTCGCGGATTTATTTAAATATTTGTTTACACAATTATTTGAAAATAGGGAGTAAAATTTAACTTTTGAATTTAGTTTTTACAGTGTCTTTATTGCGATTGTATGTGTTTTTTTTAATTCGAATAATAAAATAAAATCTTGGGATTATTTTGTGATAATTGATGTTAGAAAGGAGAATATGAAATTTGCGAAGCACCTCCTGCACATTCTCCTCAGACCAAGAAGGTACCCGCTCACCCAATAACACCACAGATGCGTCCAATAGTACTCCCTGGAGGCAGAATGTGGCGACAACCTAAGGATGCTTGTCATGATGATTTTTATCAAGGTATTTTAGTCGCGCAAGCAGAAGTAATGGTGGGGAACACTGGAGGGTAATGTTCTTTATATAAATTTCTGTACCTCGGAGGGAAAAGGCACCATGTCCATTTTTTTCGATTTTCAGATTTTGGCATCATTTTACAAATTTTTTGTTGCTCTTTCTACAGGTGTAAAGCACTATGTCCTATGTTTACTATTAAGCGATTTATGTATTTTTAAAAAGCGCTATGATACTTCATTGCTTAAGGGTAAAAGGCACTACATGGGCATACATTTTTTTCACAATGGAGATCAAAATAAAATATTTTAAAATATGGGAGGTTAAGTGGCCATACCAACTGTAATAATTATGGTGAGAAGTACAGGAAAGAGTACAACCGGAAAAGTGGAACAAAAAATGAATTTGGAAAAATATCTTTATTTGGCTCCCCTGTAAAATTTACTTTTTGTGACATGGTGCCTTTTCCCTCCGAGGTACAGATTTAGTAACCTCACAATGAAAAAACAAAATTGTCAGAGGTAATAAAATCTTATGTTGTTACAGTGTTCATTTCACTAAATATGTGCCACCTAAATTCGACATGTCTCAATCAGCTGTATATAAGCTCGTACATGAAATAGAAGACAAAACTAGAGCGAACGAAAAGGAGAAAGAATCTGCTTACTACAACACCCCCGTAAGTAGAGCAACAATTCACATTACTATTACTGAATCAATTTTTACTTTAAGGCATGAAAAATTCATGGCATTTTAAGGCATATAAATGATCTCAGATCACTGGCGCCGATTCTGTGCTAGTGCATTCATGTTCTTTTCTGGTTTATCGCTAGACTTGGATATCAATCAATTCAAAAATGAGCAAAATCTTGAAGCTTCAGACAAGTTCCGTTATAAACTGTATTAAAAAATATTTCCATATAATAGTTTTTATGGAAGAGTGCTGTACATCTTTTTTGGAATAGAATAAATTTAGAGTTTGGAAAAGAATAAATATTTAGTATATATAATAAATTAATATATAAATTACTGATCAACCGGTGAAAATTAAATGTCCACTAAATTGAATATTTCTACATCTACAACAAGAAAATGTAAACAAAAACAACAAAGTTTTTTTTTTCAGTAAAGTAGAAGAGCTTACTATCTTAAGATAAAATAATTATTTGATTATTTCTTACTTTTCTTATTTATTTAACGACTTTGATAAATTAGTGGGTGTTTTTTATTTGTAGTCACAGAATTAATTTTTATTTTTAGATTGGCAAACGTCACTTTTATGCTGCAAGTCTTAAGAAACCTGTAAGTACAATTTAAAAATAATGTATTATATTATGTAAATATTGTAAAGAAAAATAATTCAGTAGTTTCATTTATGCATGTTTTTTTAAATTTTCGCAATTTTTTAAAACTATTTCAAAACTGCACTATCAATTTATTGATTCATCTTATTGTTTTAACAAAACTTTGTCTTTACCATATTTTAAATTCAGTTAAAAAGAATAAGAAATTGATTTTAAAATGTTTAATTACACTTAAAAATGTATTTTATTCTTGCAGGATCCAGTTGGCGGAGTTGACTTACAGTTGTAGAGTATTTCTAAAAATTCATGTGCGTAATAATTTATACTTGCAGCATTTTTTAAAACTAATTTCTAATATTCAGTTGATTCTGTTATGCTAAAAATAATATTTTTACAGTTAAAGATTAGAATTCAATTTGTACATATCAATTTTTTCCTTAAGTATCATTTCTGCTCTAATAAAAAAGTGTTACTTCTTCAATTAGGCATTTTTATCTCGTCCAATTTATTACATAATAACCATCCAGTAATTATCATGGGTTTTTTTCGTCATATCTCAATAATTAGATAGATCCGTTTTACATTCTCTTTCCTCTTTTAATGAGAATTATGGAAGTAAAAGCTAGCGTTTTCGTGAAATTTTTTAATACAATTAAGGTCAATCAATGTTCGAAATCTAACCTTTTTTGCTTAAAACCGTTTTTAGTAAAATCTAATTACCAATCTTTAATCTCTCTAATTTCTAATCTTTCCGGAGGCTTCCCTTATAAATGTCATTTCTGTTTTGTGTGCGGTTTTTCCTGCTATCTACCATCAACTTATTAAAAACTAATTAGTTAATTAGTGTAAATGTAATTAGATCCTTAGGATATGCACATACCAAAAACATAATTTTATTACTAAAATACAAGTTTGCTGAAATTACAAATACAAATTGGTCTCGTGACTTTGGACATTTTAGTGAGAAGTATTGCAATTGACTACCTTGAAAGAGACCGCAATAACATTGTTAAATGCATAACAAACTAATTAAAACGTCATTTCTAGTGACCAAAGCACTAGATAGAAATCTAAAATCCTGGCTTTATCATTTTATCGAAGTATATTCATCTAAAATGAAATCGTAATTTGTACACTGTTTTTTTTTTTTTTTTTTTTTTTTTTTTTTTTTTTTTTTTTTTTTTTTTTTTTTTTTTTTTTTTTTTTGGCGCATCAACAGCTGAGGTCATTAGCGCCCGGAGCTTTTTCCAGTGCACTGCCGGCCTCCGGACAGTGTTCTCTCGTTACAGACAACACTGTCCATCACCGGACAGTGAGCTGTAAGAAGCTCCTAGGAAGAGAAAATTGTACACTGTTCCTTTGCATTTGTGAATGCCTGTTACCTAGGTGGCAATCAAGAACTCTTTGGCAATGTTCTAGATATCGTAGTATTTTTCATCTTTTTTCGATTCAATAAACCAAAGGTATAAAGGTTATTGCCAATTTAAGTCATAATCTTTTCTTTTTTTGTCTTTGCTTTCGACCTGGTGACTAGATCCTCTTCAGGGCTTATACTCATTAACAATTTTAGTTTATTTTGAAGATTAGTGTGCCTTCTGACCAAACTGATTAAGCAGTGGTAAGTACTTGCCGCTTTCTGGGCAATTCAAAAAAGAAAGCTTTATGGAATTTCACAAAATTACCTGACTACAGCCTTTCTCTTCATTGCGAAGCTTAATGACAAAGCTGATATCAATTACTGTATTTGTTTTACTCCTCTAATGCATCCAATATCATTGACTGTATAATTTCGTCGTCTCTGGCTTATCTGACCAATTGGTTTTAATTTTAAATACCTCAATTAATACTACGACAAATACTTGGTGCCCCGTTCTACGTCACAAATCTGACACTACACACTCTAATCTCGACATTCCTTTCGAAAAAGCACCTAGCCAAGAAAAAAAATATCCGAAATGCCATACTTCACTTTCTCATTGTCCTGATCCTTTAGTACAGTCTCTCGCCTCTCCTACCATTTCTGAAAATCTTCCACGACCAGAAACCTTTTTTGGAACTGACCAGCAAAATGTATATTACGTCGGTAATCGGCAATCGGTAGTATCTCTCTTTCTGCTAATATGACTAATAGATTTATACTGTTCACTTATTCACTAATTATGTTCTTAACTGCAAATAAATCTTTCTTTTTAAATAAATCAAAATATTTAATTTTGCCTTAATATGCAAATGTTCTCCATTAATCTGTACTAACTATTAGTTGAGTGTACATAGGCGCTAATCTTGAAACCTCAATTTTACTTCTTTTAGTTTTATTTTTGTATTAGTTTTATATTATAAACTATTATAAATAAATTTATTATTCATTTATTTAAAACATATAAAATAAAAAACTGCCGAACTTCTGCATTAAGATATACCACATAATTCTAAATTCCATTATAATGTAGCCCAAACTATCATCCACCTTCTTCTCTATAGCTGAAATTTTATTCACACATTTTGTACACCACTTTGTAATTGATTCCATCGTATTTACCCTCACTAAATTCGGCAACCTTTCACCGATCTGTTTTCGCCTAGTACTCCTAGCAGCCCCATCTCCGCTTATCTTGGATGCCGTTTCCTCATACATTTTATTGGTGAAATAGAAAATACTAATAATCCTAATAAATTAATTTAAAAAGAAGTGTTGACTCGAAAAAACGGAACTCTATTCGTCTATGATCAGTGCAGTACCCCAATTCCTCTGCAGCATACATGCTAAAATTATCTTTAATTATAACTTAGACAAAATTAATCTTAGACTGAATATGACTGTGAAAATCTGTAAAAGACTTAATGGAATCTCTCCAACCAATATTTTGGACTTCTAACTAGGCTGTGTAAACGCTCTAAACTAACGCCTGAACAAACTTTACAACACAGTCTTATTCTACCATGGATGCATTTTAATAAAGTTTTAACTTTATAGAACTACTATAATTATGTTTCAACCTGTAGAAAATTAAAAACTTAAAATCCTATCTGTTCGTTAGAAACTTCTTTTTAAAATGCTAACGTTTAATAATTTTTGAACGGAGATTTCTTTTTAGACGATTTTTTTTAGTCCCTTTCAAATTTTACAATTACGTGTCCCTCTATATGGATATCAAAGATACATCCTTTCTTTGAACTCAAACCCAAATAGTTACTGTTCCAATATTATCGATAAATAAATACAACTGTGTAATTGCCTAATGGTACGATGCAGTTGGCCCCGCCCACTGGTCTACTGCCATACAAGAGCTCTTTTAAAATGCGTAGTTTTTTTCACTGGTGTTCCCTATGGCTAACAATTTGTATTTACGACATTCTTTTAGAACGTTAATCAACTTTGTACTTGTTGAATGTGTAAGACGTAAAGTTTTATAAGAGGGGGAGAGAATACTGAATTGTTCAAGAATTATTTTTATTACTATAATATTTGAGAATTATATCGCTTTCATTTTCGAAAAGCCTGCTCAGTTACAATAAAATTTACTTTACGAGTCATAAATAGAAAGAAAGATACTTTAAATAGTTTAGATTTTTTTTTTTATGCTAAAAGTGGTTAATTAAAAAATAGTGTTGATCAAACACTACAGACAAATTTCATGTTTTCAAGTAAGCTATTTAAGTACATCATACCCGAGTGGCTGAACCGATTTCGTTTTAAACCTAAAATAGATTTGAACTTTAGGAAGTTTTTAGCTAGTTAGGTATTTATTTATAAACGTAGGAGTTCATGTCATCGTAATGTTGGTTCCAATAATTCCCTTTATGACCAATGTTGTTTGGCCATTCATCAAAATCCTCATAATGTTTTGGAGGAGTATGCTGCTCTTGTATTGGTTGTCCTAAAGTCACGGTTGATTCCATAGCGGACAGCAATTCATCAGAAGGATACATATCATAATTACTGAACTGATCTTTGTATTCTTCTAGTGGCATTGTGATTGGTGGATAGTTCATCGAGGTTCCTCTACTATTTTCTATAAATACTCTGAAACAAAAAAAAATTTTTTTTTTCATTTAAAAATATCTTACAATTTATTGTTGAATACCAGCTCTTACTGGTTATATAGTCGTCCAAATATATTTATTGGTTAGTAAAATTGTTTTGTTTTATAATTTTGCTGGAAACATTGATGTTTAGGCTTTAAAGAGAATGACGGAAAGTAGATTGCTGAGAGAGATTTTGAAAAGGGAAGTAGAAGGTAGAGAGAAAGTAGTGGATGGCCGAGGTTGAATTAAGCTTAGCTGAACTGGATTGCCCAAAGAAATGTTTTGGAAATGATGGAAGATGGACGTTGTTGGAGGAGTTGTAAATGGACTGTTTTGGAACAATCTATTCATTGATAAATTAAAAAAAAAAACCCTAATGTGCTCGCTCGCATACGCATTTGGTCATTAATGCCTAACTTTTTGGAGTTAAATGATCAGTCGCTTAGAACCTGAGCAAAGCTATAATTATAAGAGTCTCTCCACTTATTAAAATGCTACTTAACTCTGACTTGGATTCGGATAGCCACATAGGTTTAGTTAAAAGGAAGTGAAAAAGTGTCTCTGCAAGCAGCTAGTGCAGATTAGAGTTCGGATCTTCGAAAAAAAAAAATTCTTGCTTATGAGCTTATAGTTTGTTTATGAGCCCTTCACCAGACTTCTAAGTTATAAACGTAAGTAAAAGTAAAGTAAAGTAATCGCCTATTTTTTCAGGCGGGGCTTAACGTCCAACTACCAATTAAGTTACAAACGTTTTTATTATAAATTAATAATTTGTTGCTATACTTTACCGGTAACCATAATTGTCAGCAGTATAATGTGCAATTTTTATGTTCCCATCTGGTTCTAAAAACCCATAACTTCCGGAAACAGTACCATTTGGAAACCTTTCTTCTTGTCTAAATTGTACATTTCCAGTAATGGCATCTTCCAGATCATATCCAAAGACATATGCATCTGAGTCCTGAAAGTAATAATTGTCATCGTTTATGAAATTACGCAAGATTGACTGTTATTTGATAATGGAGGTGAGAATATCTTAATGGATTGAAAGTGTAGCTTACAACAAAACTGTAAGGACAGATTAGCCAATCTAGGCATCGTTTTAGATTTACTACTACCGACTAGATGGACTTTGATCGCTTGGTGAAACAGCCACTGTTCTGATTTTACGAAAACAAACAAGATCCACGAATGAAATCGCAACACATTTTGGAGAAGAGTATTTGTTTGTCTGAGGCGATCTGAAAATGAAATACTTTAAGAACGTACCGAGGTGAACGCCATTTCAAATTCTATCGAAGACAAATTATTTTTCCTTACTATCATCATGGTTTTAACAGCGTTATAGAAGGTAAGCAACGGACATTGGGTTTCGTTACCTTTTCTCATTTAAAGTAGATGCAGTTCTGTTAGGAAAATCGACGAAATCGTCGAGATTGTTTTTGTGTGAATAGTATTTACATTACATACAAGATACATAATTAATATAGCTTAACACCTTATTCAAGACATAATAAATTCTTCTGTTAGAAGAATGGGAGTTGTGATGCCAATCCTTCAGTGAGTTTATTCTTAGCCCAAATAATGTGTGTGCCAATTATAATCAACATTAGAGCAACAATATAGAAGCGAATAAGGATCACACGAATATATTTATACTCACATTATACCTATGGAAGTAGATTTATTTGCAGATGTAATTAATTTTTAGTAAAAATTTGCTTAAAATAAAGTTACTTACAGCGTAGTCTCGATCATAATATGAAGACCAACCGTCCGACAAACTTAATCTGGGAAGTACCGGTAGAGCGTGAATTATTGGTAGAATGAAGATAAGATGCTGCAAACAAATGTAACTGTTGAGCAAAGCTTTCAGTTTAAAATAAAACTTGTTTTAAGACATTCAAGTTATGTTCATATTTACTTAAATTATTTTCAGAGAGTTAAATATTTATTTGCTTACACTAAACCTTTCTCTTTAAACGATTCCTCCAGTAATCAGGATAAACGATGGACGCTAATTTGAATGTCTCATGTTAAAAATGCATGTCAGTTTTCCTGGTGTAGAACGCATCAGCAACCCTTTTAAGAGTGAGCTCTCTGGGCGCTCTACAGCCGAAGGTGTTGATTCATGGCTCGTCCAGGATTTTAAGTGAAATGCTTTGTGGCTCTCTTGACTTAAGAAAAAAACTTTTCGATTTTTACCAAATTGAACGGATTGATGAAGTTATTTCTAATAGTTGAATAATTATTGCCAGTAATAGACCGATTGTGATATTTTTGAAATAAGTAAGAAATTATAATTGGTTTAATATTTATAATATACTTTATTAATTTTAATTTTTTTTGTTATAATGCATTCCCCTTCTTTATGACATTCAGAAATAAATATAAATTTATCCTCTATTGAGAAATGTTGAAACACATACCCCCATAATTTACTATTCAGGAACAGATGTGAACCAATTATTATGGGCGATAGTCAAATTGCATTCAGATAATAAGGTCACGAACCTAGTGATCAAAAATTAAAATGACATCCTCAACGCTAGCCTGTTTCTCCAAAAAAACTGTCCACAATTAGTACTAAAAAACTACCACAATTATAATAAAAACAACAATAAAGGACAAACGAATTTTATTAGCAAATGAACAAGAACAGATACACAATTTTCTAACACGTTTTATATACTATGAGGCGCCAGATAACATAATATCTCAATTTAAATAAATAATTAACATATTTTAGAATAAGAGTTTAAAATTTTTTATCCTTCCATATAATGCGAGGTCATCCACATTTCTTCGTACACTGCCACATTTTCATCATTTTGCTGCGCTCGTCCTTCCATAGGAACATACCATAGCCCTCAATGAAGTTTAATACCCTGTTTACTGAGGACCACAATGTCTGCTGAGATTCTATTCCTCTGGCTAAGAGGCGCAACTGCCCACAACTGCTTAGGCTAAGAGTTCAAAATCTCTGATGCTTGGAAGAACCATTACTTCAAAAAACGTTAGTTGCGTTTCCTTGGACTGTTTTCGCCCATTAAGAGCCCCACTTTGTCAAAAAAAAAAAGAAAAAGTGTGCAACTATTCCTAGTTTTCCGGATGTTGCAGAATCTGCTACAATTTAATCTGTCGGCATCCTAATTAGCAGAATATTGACCATACTGTTAATTGTTTTTGAGAGAACTGAATAAATTTCAACCGAATTCTATTCGAGACCCTCTATGATGTTAACTGGTACGAACCAGGGCGCAGATAGATAAATAAAGTTGGTAGGTCTTCGGACTGTAGACTGTAGCACAAAATCGAATCATAATAGCCTAAAAATTCTGATCGAGAATAGAAATTGCTGGTTTATTATTTATAAGTGTTGAAGATAAATTAGACCGTTGCCCAGTTCGCCTGACTAGCCATTTTGAAAAACTAGTATTACTTAGAGTGGCCTCTTTGAGTCGCTTTCTCGTATTTTGATAGCTGTTTTTCCATCGTGTTGACATAAATACTTCTTACTCTGAGCTAACAGACTGGTCTACTAGAAAATATTCGTTAGATTATTCTTGCTTCCTTTGATTCAAACAATATAATGCTAAGTCTTTGTCAGAATTTTGGAAGCAATGATCGATTTCTAGGGTATTTTTCTCTTCTCTCTTCTACATATTTTACACTATTGAAAGTAAAACTTGTTTCGCTGTGTATTTATTCAATGAGAAATAACAGACCCATATGATTTAATTCCATACTCCATCATATATTCTAGATCAACGAATTATTAGCCTTTTCGTGTATTAAATGAAATGATAAGAAAGTTATTCTTGTCCTGGGTTAGGGCAGTAAGCACGCCATGAAATGCCTGTCCACTGGAATAGAAGATCCAAGCAATTTAATCAAAATAACCGGTTCTGCGATTTCTGATAACTGGCCCGTTCACTTCTGTAAAATATTTTAATTCATAATGAAATATTTAATTTCCTAGCCCTAGGGGGAGCCCTGCCAATTTCCAGCTGAGCCAAAGGGGCACAAATCATTCTTTAAGGCGATTATATTTGTTTTCTTCCTTCGTATAGATTTAATTGTACACATTGGAATTAACATTGGTCTTGTTATTTTCGCAGCTGACCAGTCTAAGCTGAAATCACCGTTACATTAATCTAATTCTCTTTGAAAATT
Organism: Rhodnius prolixus; assembly: GCF_049639745.1. Taxonomy (NCBI): domain Eukaryota; kingdom Metazoa; phylum Arthropoda; class Insecta; order Hemiptera; family Reduviidae; genus Rhodnius; species Rhodnius prolixus. The sequence continues at coordinate 28,711,021 of NW_027411581.1, read as the reverse complement.
CCAGCATTTTGCGTGCTGAAGCTAACCCAGTAAATAGCAGGAAATTGGTATATGAATGTAGTTTATCGCTGCTCCAAATATCAGCAAGACAAACTTTATTTTAATTTTAGAAAATTTTAGTTGATTTCTTACACTAGATATTTCAAAATGTTGTCGTTTCTCTCGATTCTTGAAGACCAAACTTTGACAAATTTTTAATATTGGCAACAATATTTATTGCTTAGAAATTATGCTAAATATTTCTTTCATTTTACGGTGGAATGATAATTTATTTCAGAAGAAAACTCAATTCACTTTGTAATATCTAAGTTATAACTTTTCAACTTTGTTTCAGTTAATCCTTCTTGTTAATTTTCTATTTTAATACAGATAATTTTAAGTGAGTATTTTTATATAAAAGAGTGAACTGATCTTAATCTTAGTAGAGGGTAAAAAACTCACTTCGTAATGTATGTACTCCTCACCAATAAACTTGATTTCGCATTAAACTACCAAGTTCGTTAATTTTATCATTAATTGGTAACTCGCCTCACTTATCATAATTTTATTTTTCACACTTCATAAAAACAAAATTAAAAACTGATGTATATGTAAAAATTCTTTTTCCCTTAGAAAATAATAAGGCAATAGTTGTTATTTTAATGTGACGGATTCTAAGATTGAACGTTCAAATCTAATTTCAATATGTATTATTTTTTAATAGTAGTTTTTTTCCCAAGATTTTATCCTATATTTCTGTAAATTATCGTGTGTCTTGCATACTGTGCAGGATTGTACTTCCAATTTATTTTAATTTATAAAATTACCTAGATAAATTCTCGTTGATCCATTTTAAGGATGGTTCCTAGCAAACATTTTTGCAAAGATTGATCGTAATCTAGAATTAACGTTATATTTTGAGGTTTCTTGCCGTAACTGAAATTTTCGCAGAGTTGACTTATAGGCAATGCGAATTCTGGAAGCAATGATCGGTTTCTAGGTTTTTTTTTCTCTTTTCAGTGGCTTACATATCTTCTTGTCGCTAATCAGCATCAACTCACCCATGGAAAAACACAAGTTTTTGATGTTTTGAGCCATATATGGCTCATCACAGTACCAAATAATTCTTTCTAATAGTACCCGCACTCTGTAAAATTACATGCATTACTGATACATTAATTAAGTATCTTAAATGTTTTACGTATATCATGATGACACCACTGTCATGTAGCCACAGTCGTGGACCGTAACGTTGAGAGAAATTGTTAGCAGCCGAAATGAATATTTGGAGACTTTGGATATTAGCAAATAGAGAAACGAGAAATTAAAATTCCGAAATAACAGGTAGGTATATTAGGAATAATGGAAAACCTCTTCGTGATTATTAAGAAACAGACTGCAGCAGTTTGACTACTAAAAGATGGAGATCGGAAGAGGATCGAAGCAGGTCCTGCAATGGGAGATAAAACTGAACAGTAAAAGAGGGAGGCTGTGAAAACAATGGATAGATTAGGTCCACGAAGAAATGTAGATAACTGAAGATGAAAAAATGAAACTGTATGAGTCGTGAAACACTCCTCAAGTTATTAGGGTTTGTTAACCACTTTTTTTTAGGAGGAATCCGAAGTAAGAGGTGAAACTCTATCTCTCTCAAGGCTCCATGAAAGAGTAAAAATTAAATATACATATAATTGACTAGATAAAAGCTAGATTAAAAAAGTATTCTAACTAAAAATAAAGCTATTATTTGTGCAAAAATTATGCCGAGCAACCAAAATTAAAAAAAAAAAACTGCAAAAACTAAAATGCGAATTTTTACTAAATCGCTAAAAGAAAATAAAAATTTTATTCAGCTGTTACATTAAATGAATTTTATCAGTAATTCTGATCTCTTGCTGACATTTATTTACAATAAATTTAAAAATTATTTATATTAGCTGTTTGAATGGTTTGGAAGGAATATAATGAAATTAGCTACGTACATCATAGCTAATTTAATAATTATTAAATATAATAATATTAAATATAATTATTTAGCTAATTATTTAATAAGCATATTAGATTCGCTTACCTGAATTGAATTGCAGTACTGCATGTTGTAGCCGCTATCTAGTCGAACACTTGGCTATATACGGGTGTTAAGGGTGTCCTATACGGGCTCTTCCTAGTGGCTGCTCTTGAAACCAACCGAAGACCCATGTTCTTCTTACGCTCTTCTGGTTTGCACCGTTATTTATTAACTACTGGCTACAAACAACTCTTCCATTATATCATGATTTATCTTGTACCAATATTGGTGGAGGAGACTCTATATTTAGGACTGGAGGTAACATAAACAAACATTTAAAAAATAAATAAATAAAATAAAATTAACATACAAGCCTAGAGTAACCAGTCATGTATCATTTTAAACATTGCTAACCAGTTCTGGAGTAAAGTTAGGTCTGCAGCTCTGTAACATGTACACACGCAGTTGTCTTGTTGTCTAAGATTTGGTGGAAGGGATTAACACCATCCAATACTAGTTTTGATCAAGTTTAGCAACCAATCTATTCTTGAAATACGAGCAACATACTAAAATAAAAAGTTATTTGCATTAATTATATAAAATTTCCGATATCCTTTAAAATTATAGTCTCTTTGGAGGCGTTAAAGTTGAATTAATTCATGTTCAATTTTCTACTCCTTTCTACAGAAGTATTAATGACACTTTAACTATCTAATTTTCTAAATAATTTTCTCTTCCAGTCGCTTTAAGTAGAGGCTAGAATTTTTTTCAAAGTAAAGCAAAAGCTTATTTTGACTCCATTAGATATCCTTTAAAAGAAATTAAATATCTTTTGAGATAATCACTTTTTGAATTTTAGATTTGTTGGCTTAAAACATTCATACATAGGGTAAAAAGCCTAATTTGCATGTTTTTTCATCAATCCAATTAGGGCTAAATATTTGCAAAAGTAAACTTTTCTTTTTCTATTCCTCAACATTAAAAGAAAAAAAAAAAAATCTTAACGTTTCAAATTTTGTGAAATTTTTCAGCTTCAATTTTTAATTATTTTTTAAGTTTAGGTGAGTGATTAAATTGTTTGAGAAATATCAACATTGTATGCTCACTCGTTATTTAAAATGTGGGAACAGTTAAGTAGGATCGTTGAATCAAGAAATATTTGGTAGGAATTTTTTAAGCTTGTAGAGAAGACTTAAGGGCCACTCCTTACCAAAGGCCTGGGTAATATCCAGGAAGACACCCGAACAGTAGTTGTTTTTTTATGGGTAATTTCAGCAACAATATTTAATATACAAGTGAATCTTACTTGTTTGCTTAAACTAAGTAGTAATAGCGGAGGCCAAAAAATAATTTTATCTTTCAAGAGAAATGTATTATTTTCAAACCACCTTGGTTCCTTCATCAGGAACTGGAGAGGAGAGATGTGGAGTTAATTTCAGGAATCAGATTGATAGATTAGGTGCTTGAATTCCTGATAAACAGCGTTCGATACGGCAAACTAAAACGTTTCTGTCCAAAGCAATTCACTTTTTATTCCTTTCATTCCAACAACGTGCAAACCTCAAATTAATTTACAATTCACTTTGACTAGGCATTCCATTTTTACCCTTTCTCATTTTTCTCTAAAAGAAGTTATTGGGATTCTATCGATTTTTAAATTAGTTTTGACAGGAAATAATAAAATTTAAACTATCAAAATTCCCTGTATTCCCTATAATGTGCCATTATAGCGCAACGCACTGTCTCATTATCTGTATAATACCAATAGAAATTCAACAGATTAGTAAATTTGTAAAAAGAAAGAATTTGAAATGATTATTAGATTTTTAATTTAAATCCCAAGTTTTAATCGAACTGCTTTAAGGAAAATGCGGTAAGAGCAAGTCATGTAAGTTTTTGTATCATTTTCTGCGGTATCTACGGTTGATCTCATCGCACTTAGCATTCAAGCAAAATGAAAGTTACTCTTCTTTACTGGTTGCAATGGAGTTAGCAAATATTTTTGTACTGACTATAATAACAACCTTCCCTTCCTATAAAACCACAAAGAGAGCCTCTATTCCTCGTCCTCAATAATTTGCTAAGAAATAAGTCAATGACCGTGACATTACAGTAACAAAAATATCTAGATACAGTAGTAGTGTGACATTGGTGTAATCCAGGGTCCACGCTGACGTGGAGAATATTCATTCCATCGTCACCTCATCTTACAGTATCAATTATTTTTCGATTAATTAAAATGTTCGCTATTTTAACTAATACTTAACATTTGGAGCGCGAAACATTCACATAATAATTAAAATGTAATTGCGTTGACCGATGACTTGGCCAATAGAATAATTTTTAAAGTCCGCGTCATTATTCTTTGCAACCTGTTACTGACCCTAGAACAGTATTTGTGATACCTGTCTACCATTAATCTATCTATTATTCTTTAATTAATTCTTTCCAAAAATACAATCGGCAACCAATAGTAACTAGACTTAATGCTAGACTCCAAACTATACTAGTCCTCTATTATATAAAGTTACGAGTAGATTACCCGCTTCATTTTTCTGCTGCCTTATTCTTATCATAAACTGAAACCCAGTGACAAGTTCTGAGACACCTATACATAATATACGCAAGGGTTTCCCAAGCTGAACAGATTAGTCTCTTTAAAATCTGAATGTTTGATTAATTACTTCTTTTCCTTCTAATACATCAGTTTCCCTCTTGCGTCGCGATATTTACGTGCATTCTAGGAATGCGTACGGCACGTAGTATAGTTTCATACACTGCACACGCAGCAAACCGGCTGAGGATATCTGGATATCTTTGGGCGATATAACTGTTTGTCTAATGGTATGATCGAGTCGCAAAACATCTTGTCAAGATCTTCGATATGAGTTTGATCATTCCTTACTTATTTTCTTAGTAGGTATAGTTAATGTATTAATAATTATTGCTGTTTTTTGTACAATTTTTTTATCTTTTTTAAACTTTCCAGCCGGTCGCAAGTACACGGTCGTCTCTGCAATTCATTTGCTTGAGGATACCACGTCTCCCGACCATCTCAATTACTCTTTCAGAATCGAAAAATAAAACAATAAACCAATCAAAATTCGTTTTTACGGCATTTCCTATGATCAAAGGGTCAATCGCAGAGGTTAGAAATGCCTGAAGCCAGTTTCCTGCTTGTTTATGGAGATTTTTAGATTCTATGAACCGGGTTTATCTCCTCTACCTTGTACTCTAATAAGACAGACGGCTAACATTGAACATACATGGCAATCGAGCGGTTGCGCTGTGAAACCTTTGGAACTTTGAGACCAAACGAGATAGCAGCGCAAAAATAACTAGTACGGGAAGTCCTCAACATCTTTAGTAGAAGAGGTTTCGTCTACTAGATCTAAAAAAGGGGAAGGCATAATAAGTCTCTTGTGGCTGAGGTGCCGTGGGTTATAGGTCCCGTCCCTTTTCTAATTCTAATTCTAACATAGAACATTCTTGTAACAAAAAATCTTCACTCGATGAAAATGAGACATTCACTTACTTTACAAACGATCTAAGCTAGTCATAAAATTATGCTACATTTTATCAGAGAAATGTTGGCTAAAACTCTTACTTTGGGTACTTGCCAAACCAACATTCACTAAATGGAAACACGCCATACAGGACAAAATATCATCACACAATGTCAGAACTAGGTCACATACACTATTATGCACACTGTGTAAGTGTTTCAATTCACATGGAATATTGGTGTTGCATACAATTGTGGCTGAAATTTATAATCAACTGATTACAACTTTCTCAACTTTAAGCTGACATGCAAGACAAAGGTACTCTGTACTGTACCACCAATAATGACTTCATCAAAATAAGAAGCATTATACGAGCACATTATGATATTTTTAAGAACATACAGATAATCTTGCCCACGTCTCACTTCTGTTATCATGGATGTCCATTCCAACACAAAAGTTCCTACTTCCTCTAAATATCAGATATCTTCGCCATTAACTGTTAGGCTCTAGAGAAGCATAAACGCCTCTATTGGCAAAGACCTTAATAAGATTCCACTACAAACTTGACATGCACAGCATCAGCCATGACCTTCCTAAAAATCCTTATGATCCTCCCAGACTTTGAAAAGCCATTGACCCACAGACTCTCAAGTTTGAGAGAGAAAATCGCCCCGGAGGATGGCACTGGTTCCTTTAATAAATGTACTTCTTAGCAAATTCCTTTTTGCGTTAGTTGGCAGATTTTAAATAAATATTAAAAAAAAAAAAATTCTCCCAACAGTAGAGAACATTACTTACCGCAAGTTGTGAACCAGTTCGTGTCTGGAAGTGGTTGAGTGTACGGTTGTGAATATTACCATCAGCTTTCCAGGAAACTGAATAGCAATAATAAGGAATATAATAGTAGTGTGGTAAATTAGTTAAATGGCTTAGAAGAAATTCTATTGGACAGTAATGTTTATGAGTCAAGATTGACAGCAAAAACACATCAGCAAGGGTGTGTGTAACAATAGGTTGAAACAATGAAATCACTTGGGTTTGTTTTGTGCATCGCTCTTTCATGCTCATACGGATCCGTAAAAACTGTTCTCAAAAACAAAGATAAAATAACTAACCATATAAAATTACGTTTTTTTTTCTATTAGAAGCAAGAACATGATTTTTTAAATCAATCTAGGAAGAGATTGCTATAAGGCAATTGTAAAATAATCATATTCATTCTTCTTCTTGTTTCTTCTAATACTTCTTGTTTAAATATCCAATACAATGACATTTAACGAAAGAAACAGATTGTTTTGATCAAAACGTAATAGAAGAAATTAAAAGAATTAATTAATAATTATAAAAAACTTAATTATTTAAAATAAATATAACTTTGAATATTTAAAGCAATTCTTCATTCGCCCAACTGTAGTTTCACCTTCCATTTACTAGAGCGCAGTAATTGGTACGCCTTCAGTTTGTTCTGTTTAATTTTAAATGTAATTTTTTGATTTAATTTTGGGGAGGTTTCCACAACTATTCATCTTCAAAACTACTAGCTTCGGTAAAGCTAGAGAAATACTTATCATTCTTAAAATAATATTAATGGCCGCATTTTTAGACATACAAGGGGCCTTCAATAATGTCTCGGCTATGTCGCTGATAGATGCCCTGTCAAGGAGAGGCTTGGCGCCGACTATCTGTCAGTGGATTAAGTCTAATTTATTAGGCCGCATTGTTATGGCCACATTAGACGATTGTTCGGTGGAGGTCAGGGTGGCGCGGGGTTGCCCGCAGGGGGGGGTTTTGTCACCCCTTCTGTGGACGATTCTGGTCGATGACCTCTTAGTGAAAATGACGGCGGAGAGTTTCTACTGCCTAGGTTTTGCAGATGACCTGGCAGTGGTTGTTAAGGGACGATTCGCTTCTACGGTTTCGGAGCGCATGCAGAGAGCGCTAAATATCGTGGATAGGTGGAGTAGAAAGGAGGGTCTCTCCATCAATCCGCAGAAGACTAAGGTTGTCCCTTTCACAAGGAGGAAGAATCTGGGTGGACTGGAGCAACCAATTTTGGGGGGAGTTACTATCCCCTTGTCCATGGAGGCCAAGTATCTGGGAGTTATCTTCGATAAAAGGCTTACATGGAATTCACATTTTAATATGATTTCCCGCAAGGCTAAGGTTTCCTTAGGTTGCTGTAAAAGGCTGTGTGGGAAAAGTTGGGGACTAAGCCCTAGAATGACACTCTGGATCTATAAAAGTGTAGTTAGACCCATGGTGACACACGGGGCGGTGGCTTGGTGGGCGAAAACCTTGCAGGTGGGTGGGGTTCGGGCACTAAGTGGTATTCAAAGGCTGGCTTGCCTGAGTGTCACTGGTGCCATGAGGACTTCCCCTACTGCGGCCTTGGAGGTTTTATTGAATTTACCCCCATTGCACATATTTATTCAAGGCGTTGTAAGGGCCGTTGTCACTAGGCTTATGAAAGGACAAGCTCCTATTACCGTTAGGCACGGAGGAGCGTATCAAGAGTTATACGAGGAGCTGGAGGCGGACCCTATCTTGGGCCTGCCTTCAGATTTTATGACTCCCAAATATAACTTCGACAAGCCTTTCAAAGTCTGTATCGGAGACCGGGAGGCTTGGAGACGTGGACCCCCAGTTATGGGAGACTCGATGTGGTACACGGATGGCTCCAAGATGGGAGAGGGTGTAGGGGCAGGAGTGTACGGGGTGAAGCCGAAATGTAGCTTTTCGGTTAGCCTAGGAAAGCTAGCTACAGTTTTTCAAGCTGAGCTAGCTGCATTTAGGTTCTGCACTACCGAGATTATAGGGCGAGGAATTATTAATTCCAAGGTCGTAATTTTCTCGGATAGTCAGGCTGCTCTACGGGCAATTAGTTCCTACCAGGTCAACTCAAGGCTGGTCTGGGACTGTCTGGGTGCCCTGAAGGAAATTAGTGACCAAAATAAGGTCTTTCTGGTTTGGGTACCTGGTCATTCAGGATATAAAGGAAACGAAGTGGCAGATTTATTGGCCCGGGAAGGCTCTGCGGGACACTTCGTTGGCCCGGAGCCCTGTTTTGGGGTTTCGAAGTGTGTCAAGACTGCGGCCATTAATTTGTGGGTGCAGAGTAGGTCTCAGGAGTGGTGGCTCGCCACCACTGGACAGAGACAGGCGAAGGAGTTTATAAAAGGCTATTCGCCGAGGCTGACTGCAGAATTAATCCGTCAAGGCCGTGGGGCTATCAGGATGATTGTAGGCCTATTAACTGGCCACTGCAGACTCAGAAAACACATGCATCGCATGGGCCTGGCAGATGACAGCCTTTGTAGGTTCTGCCAGGAAGAAGAGGAAACTGCACTGCACGTGTTGTGTCAGTGTGAGGGGCTTGTATGGCTAAGGATGTTACTTCTCGGGGAGGAAAAACCAAGGCCTGAGAGCTTTACCCAGGAGTCACTCTCCAGAATTAAGAGTCTAATTAAACGGACGGGTTTGGAGGGTGAGCTCTAAAAGTCGGGGAGCCACAATAGATCCAAAGGGGTCGCAGTGGCGTAGGCCTTGTGGCCGCCCTTATTTAATCTTATCTTATCTTAAAATAATATTATTACAGCGGTGGAAAACCATTTTTAAGGATATATTAAGAAAAGAAATATATTAAAGAATTAATAGTATTTAATATTCAAACTTGTAGACCACGGACAGTCAAAATTAGCATAAAAATAGAAATGATCATTTTTATTTTTATTTGATTAACTAATTAAGAATTTGGAAGAAAATCCTAATTGGTTTAATGAGAAGAAAGTATGAGGACTGAAATAATGCAAAGACTTGCATTGCGGAATAAATTATACGAGAAAGTATTTCCATGTTCAGTTCTTCAGTTTATACTCCTTTTATGCTTAAAATTAGTTTTCTGTAACTGCAATAATATTATTTTATGAATGATAATAATCTTCTAACATATAATCAGATTCATGACTGTCAAAAAGCAAATGAATTTTAATCAATACGTTTGAATTTAATAAAAGTATAAAGAAGCATTAATATTGCAAAAAAATTGTGTTTTAATTCTTTGAAACTTCATGTGCATGATAAAATTTTAAGCGATAACTGAATTTAGGCAACACTTTCAATTATTTGAAAGTAACTTTACTATATTACTGACTTACCCAAGCATTTACCCTGACTTATGTGACAACTTGAGGACTATTAAAATTAAAATATCATACACTCTCACGCATCCATACTGACAATGATTTTAAAACTATACACATTACCAGACAGACCGCACACTATTTAAAGACAAACCAAAGAATGATGGCATATTTGCAAGATATATGAAGCCAAAAGAAAGAAGAAGAAAAAACTTGACTATTTATTTTTTTACCTTATTTACTTTCACAACTGCAGTATATTTATGCAATAAGTGAAGCTGATACATACAATATGATAATAGTTAAGTACATGAACAGCATGAGAGGAAAATTCACCCTTTGGTGAAACTCCCAAAGAGGCTCTATTGCACATTGGCACTTACTTCATTTAGAAGATCGCGTGGCCATCTGCGCTTCAGGAGTATTACCAGGCAATGCAGTAAGTTGGGATACTAGTGGATTAGGATGTGAGGTGATTGATGTGTGGAATTTAATATAACGGGATCTTACAGCTTCTGAAACATAAGGAACAAGGAAATCTCGGTGCAAGGTAGAGTTTGATACAAAGTAAGGAGCATTTGCGATTCGACGGAGTGTTTTTGACTGGAAGGATTGAATTTGTAGATATTGGAAGCTTTGGCTGAGCCCCAAAATTTCATTCCGTAAGTCCAGGCAGGTTTCAGTATCATAGTGTAGATAAGTCGTTTATTCTGGAGTGACAGTTTAGATCGCTTGTCGAGAAGTCCAGAGAGAAGTTTGAATCGTCTGTTCAGTTCTTTCCGTTTGAGTCTAGTATGAGTATTCCAGGTTAGGCGTTTGTCCATTAAGAGTCCTTAGGTACGTACTTAACATGATACGTTGCAGGAAGTGGAGTGAGTGGAGGTTTAGGCTAGGTTAGGTGCTCGTGAACACGTTTTCTGGTAAAACAAACGTAATTTCTCATACGAAGATAAAAAGAATCCTGGAAAATGATATACCGTTTGAAAGCCCATTAGACAAGGAAATTTTTATAAAAAGTGCCAGCACCTAGGTCTGATAATGATCACATAAGAGCCGAATGAGTTTTCTTAAAAATTTCGATTACTATTATTTTTCCAGCATCCGGAGGAAGATTGAGGCTGTTTGGAGAATAACTTATGCTTCAAAATGGTATCAATTTTTAGAAAATTTATCTGTCTTTCTAACCGTGTCATCAGAATCGAATTCGGACTAAAACGTTCTGAGTAATAACATTTTTATTGGAAAAAAGTAATGATTTTAGAAAAAAAACTTTAAAGTGACGTCACTCAAGAACAGAGGAAAATATGAAGTTGGCCAATACGTCATTGAACTCCACTTTAGATGTACTTCACGCAGTAGGCCTATTGACAATACTTACTGGTTCACCCTGTATACACATAATCACAAGGAGTTCATTCATTAATCACGAAATTTTAAAGTACCAGGCTTCCCACCTACTTCACGAGTGCAAAGATGCAAGGAGCTATAGTTGTCTACCATGAATATGTGAGGGATCTGCCATTATACCTTATAGCTGTAAATCAAGAATAATGAAATAATGCATAACATTTCTTCTGATTCAAGACACTCGTTGTTTCTTGACGCCCCTGGTGGCATTGTAAAAACATTATTGAATAGGATGCTGGCAACTAGGGACAAGAAGAATATTGTCTTTGTTTCCCTAGTTTTGAAGTTCCCTTGATGGACGAAGGCAAGACTGCTCATTTTGCACTCGTTATCTTTTAATCGGAATCATTCAGAGCTGCACAGAGTGACATGCCTCAAGTGCTTCTAGAAGACAACTCTGTGGTGTGGTGATGAGTGCACTATGTCTCAAAGCGAGGGAAGGGGGCTTTGAAAAAGGCAATATAGGCTGTCTTATAAGTGGAGTTAAATAGCTTAATCCAGGAAGGGCTTCAGAGCAATGGTATCCACTCAGGGTTCGAAACGTTTTGAACACATTACCGATAGTTAATCAAAAATTGAATAAAAGGAGGTTTAAATAAAGTTTCTTTTTAAAGAACTAATTTTAGTAAACCAAAATTCAATAATTTAAAAACTACAAAAGAATTAGGATAACATTGAATATTTTATTTGAATTAAGATATTTCAACTTATCGTTATTCAAGATTTATTCAAATGAACAAATAAAAATACTCATTTTAAAATGAAGTTCAGTAAGTATAGGTACTGCTACAGATTTAATACAATGTTAGAACTAATCGACTAAACTTTATCCCAATTAAATTACCTCATTGTTCTTTCCTTTTCGATAAATTTGAATATGTAAATAATTGCCAACATTAGAGATTTTATGTACATATTAAAAAAAAAGCATTAAATGTTTATATTTTTTTGTGGGATTTCAGTTCAACTGGACCTAATGAATGTCTTGGGTTTAATATAATAAATATTTTATCTTTAATTGTTATCGATTTATTTAAAAACCGGTGAGGAGAAAGTTTTCACATAAAGTAAGAGTACTAAAACATATCTAATAACATTTTTTCTATCATACTTATAATACAATGGTTTACGACTTGTTTAAGAATGTGACCTGGTACACACTGAAAATAACTTTCAATTTTGATGTCTTCTCATAATTTATAAAATTCTTTTTACTTTCTCCTGACAGTTATGTCGGATAATTTTAAAATCTTTTAGAACTTTTTAGTCGTACCTCTAAAAAATTGAACCAAACAAAATTTAGCTAACAAAACTTCTAAAGTGACTTCATTAAATTTTTTGGTTTAATAGGTGTGTTATTTGTAGGTATATGTACTTATATAAGTGATTTTCAAAATTAAATTATTTTATACAATACGTTTTAGTATTCAATTCCAAGTCAATCAAGCCTATAGCGTCCTTTGTGTAGACCGTTGTTCACTCTTGATTACAGTACATGAAGATAAAAACTTCATAACAAAAAGTCGGTTTCAGTCATTGTAAGTATTCAGTCAACAGAAGTCAAAGTTACGAACCAGATGTACGATATGAATTTATATTTAAATGAAATAAGTCAAAAATAATAGAATAAAAGTAATTATCATTACAATTGTAACGATATTAAAGGATCCAATTTCAACTTTAAATTTTTATTTTAATTTGAATTGTAAGAAGAAGACAACCATGAACATAACGTTAGTTGTAATAAATCAACTATTCCATAGTAAAATATTAAATAAATGTTCAATTGGGTTAAAAAAAAAAAAAAAAAAAAAAAGAAAAAAAAAAGTAAACTTAGATGTTGACGCGCCTTAAATAATTTTTTTTAAAAATGCCGAAAAAGAAATGTACATTAAGTATAATTAACAAATCCCACTGTAGATTTTCGTATTACTTTACCAAAAGATGATAATGGAGAGTCAAAATTTGAAAAACTAATTGAATAGTATATTTGAATTATTAAAAAAAAACTGAAGACATATTTCGACTAATTGATTGATGCAAACTTGACCTGATTGCATGAGTAATCTTTGAGATCAACGAATTATTTAGAAACGACTGATTGGTGTAGAATCAATCAAAGAAAAATCGTATGGTTGATTACTTGATTTCGACACCTTCACCGGCAAGTAGACTGTATAAAAATATTTGAGGAGGTATATGTCATCAATTAAGAAGTTAAGGAGTAAGAGAAATTATAGAACACTAGTGTGGAGGGAGGCCGCGGCTTTTGAGTACAGAATGAACATGTTTGAGACAGATGTAAGGCAGAAGATAGAGATTAAGGATTATCAAATTCTCTAAATGCTCGAAGGTTCAAAGATATTACGGGCATGTATGATGGAATAAGGTTATGTATAAATATATATAAACATTTATAAATTATATATTTTTAATTTTTAAAGATTCAATATTTATAGCAATGACCAATGAAAAAGAAATTTAAATACTTTCTTTTATTTAATGTTTAATAAAAGGGATTTGCAGTAAGGTAGTTTTGCTTGTCGCCTCCGTATATGACACATAATTAATTAGTTGAACGTAAAGTCTGCCTGAAAAAATAGGCATTACTTTACTTTTTTTTATGAATTACTTTTCTATAATATTTTTTTATCGGTGGGCGGAGTTTTTTAACCAATTGTAAAAATGTTTTTACAAATTCGCAAAGAAAGAAATAAAAGGCTTTATTTTTATTATTACATTAGTAAAAAAGTAAAAAAAAAATTAAGAAATATTCAAGTACAATTCAGTCTAGAAGAGGTTTTTGTACAAATATAAAAGATCACATTAAATAGGAGAAATGAATCACTTAATGGTGATAAAGTGGTGCATGGTAAGTCTGGGGATGAGCTGCATGACCAGATTTAGTAACCACTGCGTTAAAGCCATTGTGGTCATCTGCAGAATAGTCCACTGTACGAGTACTGCCGTCGGGTTCTACCAAGCTGTACTGACCTTTTACTACATCGCCATCACGTTCTTCAGATTGATGCTTGATGTCACCGGTGTGAGTATCCTTGACGCCATAATTGAATGAATACTTGGGGTGTGGCTGAAATTGGAAAAAAAAAAAGTGATTTAATATTATAAACAATGATCTTTTTATATTAAGCAGAAGAAATTACAGTGTGATCTATTTCTATGATTCCTTTTTCACTTTCAGATAGCATTTTATTTTTACTTTCTTTTACTGCACTTGGAAGGTGCATTGCAAGCGCCATAAGAAATAGATTTTCTATTTTAACTAAAAAATATTTTGTGTCCCAAAATCCAGTGTCCCAAAATGGTTGTCTCAAATTGTTTTTAGAAAATGTTTCTGTGAATCTGCGAACACTTAAAATCACAGGGAGCTCAAATTTTTTTAAATTCTCTTTGAGGGGATCCGAAAAGATCTTACTACTTTTTGCAATTCTCTTTAGTACTGCACCTGTGACTTTCTTTTAACCTTGCATGCACTTGTAGATCTTTGCTTTTATTTGGAACTTGTTAATGGGAAGTTGAGTTTAGTAGGTTTTGGAGAAGAATGTTAAAGTGCCACTTCAGCGTAATGGACTGATTACCTGGACAACCGCCATGCTCAACCCCAACTGCTTCTCGATTATGACCAAGCTTCTTTTAATTTGATGTAGTCACTGCTTATTCAATGACTCTCACTTTTCTTTTTCTTCTTTTTCTTAGAAAGTTCATTTAGGGAGATCCTAGAGGAATCACCTACCTCCTAAAGTGCTACTTTGAGTGCGGTAATGCGTACTATAGGCAAAGAAATTATCTAAAAATTAAATATCTGAAGAAAATTTATCACTTAGATCTGCAATTATCGAAGTGAGAGTTTCGTATTATGCCTCCAGAACAATGTAGTTTTATGGCGACCCCGTGAATGATTCAACTGTTTATTTGCTTCCTAATTTATTCATTTTTAAATTCAATAGTATTGACTATTTACAATTAATACAAAGACACTTAACATTTGTTACTAGTTAGAAAGTTTAGTGAACATTTGTTTATGTTAAGCAAACTCTTTATTTTTGTACTCTCACCAGTAGGTTCTATAACCACTGAAACTATTGTGTAGATAACTGTTAAAACTTTTAACATCACTAAGAGATAATTTGTCACGGTCATTTGTAAGCTTCATTATATCTGGCAACTCTTTAGAGAAAACAACTAATCACCACAATCTTACAAAATAATTACTCAAAACATTAGGAACAAAATTTGTTCGGAAGTACAATTTTACTAAAAATCATTTTTTTATGGAATTTTATCGAAAATGGTTTCGATTTTTTTTTTTAAATTTAGTGCACCTATTGCTCACATTACTATTTTTTGAAATATTTGTCAGGAAAATTCGATTAAAAATCCATAACTTTGATTGTTCTGGCTTGCCACCTTTATAATAATAAGGATTAAAAGTGATTAAACTGAATGTCTAAATTTGAAGAATAATGAACGGTCCGAAAATACCACTTTACCGAATAAAATTTTCCGTGTTTTTAGGCTTTTTCCCCCAAACGGCTCCTAAGATTTTATTCAATTTAGTATAGTGAATACAACACAATTCTGTAACCATAATACAGAAACATTTTTCACGAAAATTTGATTTAATAAGGGGGTGGTAATTTCTTCTAAAATGATAAGAATTCAATGTGACTCAAAGTTATTAAATTGAAGAGAATTCGTGAGATAGAACTTTAAGAATAGTATTCAAAGAAAATCGTGTGTATTCAAACGAGATTATTTACAATCATTCTAATTTAATTGATGGCCCATAAATTGAAATAAGAATTTATTTTTGTAGGCAGTTTTAGTGGCCATCAAAATTAAATATAATTGACTCCGGAGAAAGTAAATGCCAAAAAAAAAAAGTATCAGCACGATGTTTATACCTTCTCTAAGTGGATGAAAGAGGAAATAAAATCGAGTTAATGATGTAAGTATATGATATTTGAGATTCCCCCATAGAACACAGCTTTCTGATCGATCACACTGAAGGTTGGCCAAATCAAAACTCAGGATTAATATGATTAATGAAAACAGATATTATGTCAGTAGTGTAATGCTTGAAGGTGTGGTCAATGATATCAATTTTTATGTAGTATGTATGCCAAGTGAATCAATGATGATAGACTACACCAGTCTTCAACGCCGACTTCGTCCAAGAAACCTCTCTTGTTCTTTGACAATAACGTCCTCAAACCCTTCGACCCTAAACAGAAAATTGTCTGTACTATTTGCTCCCTAAATGTTTCCTATTATATTAAAATACGTTCTTCTTAGATAGCTTTTTCCCAAAACTAATTTTATCGATCATTAATTTCGAGTTATGGATCGGGAATCAATGCTGAATTCCCACAATCCGCAAATGCAACAATATCGTCATGCAAAGAAAAGTGATCAATGTCCTTAAACTGTATCTTCCTCGTGGCAAACGAAACCTATGTCTTTCAGCACATTAACTATCGTCTCACAAGAAGCATGTTTGGTTAATGTTCAAGTACAATACATAGCCGAAACACATTCTCTCTGCCACAGTTACGGTAGATGAGTCCAGATTAACATTGCTTCTAAAAGTAATCTATTATTTTTAACAAAACTATTAGTCTTTCAACCAATAAAACAATTTCCTTCACATAATAGTTTTTTAAATTAGATAATTATAATAAACAAAGAGACCAGAAAACGACAAAGACAATCGATGTAACAATATCAACAGAATAAAAGAGTTGAATACAAAAACATCGATGTGCTCCCAAGCAGGCTATTGAACTTGCTTTCAATTCAATACGAACTGTTGAATGCTAATTCACAGAAAGGAATTCAAATGTCAGCTGATAGTTGTTTATTTTTTCTTCTTTATTAATTTTTATTTTCTGCAAAATTTTAAGCGTAACTTTTAAGAAATAAGTAGTTCATAGTTTGTTAAAACATTTTTGCTATACAGCAGCCTACAAATGATTTTGATTTAAAGTTTTGTGAACTTGAAAGCAAATAGAAATTCTTTTGTTTTGAATTTCGTTTTCTAGACCAGTGATCCATTTTTAATAAAAGCACTAAGACTCCGACTCTTTATATCATTAAGACTCTGACAACGATTTTTTTTTTTTTTTTTTTACAGTGAAATTAATGGATTAAAACTCTTTTCTTTAATATTACACTTGCAGACATCTCGTTCACATTGTCATCGCAAAGCCTGATCATATGGACAGTAGTTACCACTGCCCTTGGGTATATCGCGAAGAGTTTAGTGAAGTTAATGAACCCAATCAAATCAGTCCAAAACAATAGATTTTCAAAATATATCTAAACAAATCTATTGAAACAATGGGAATGAGTGGCCAAACATTCCGGTCTCACATTTTGAAAAAGTGTTTGTGTATTTCTTTACAAAATATTACAAAACCAAATAAATGTAGGAAGCTGAAATCTAATGTTTCGATTTGTTCCCACTTTAAACATTAACATTAAACATTAAACTATAAACCTTTTTTGAGTTATTTTTTTTCGAAAATGGGTATAAACACTTTCTTAACTCGCGGAAAATTACTCCGTTTTGTTTTGTAATTGCAAAAGTAAACACAGGTAAATGACTTTTAATTGTTATATTTGTCCAGGATAATTTTTCCTTACAGGAAGGCTGTTTCAGGGGGCAATGTTTTACTAAGTAGGAAACTGTGAGTTTTTTAAATTCCAACTTTGAAAATGATCCGCAACCAGAAGTGCTTCTTCATACTTGAACTACCTAAACCTAATTTCCTGCTTAAACTTTAAGCACACAGATCTAAAACTTAATGTGGATATTGTCGCTGGAGAATTCGTTTTGGAGTAGCTCTGGAGAGTGAGCCATCTAGTCACACACAATTGTGATGTAAGTGTTCAGGAACTATTAATGCAATGAAGGGCTAAATATGTTTAAAAGCGACGAGTTTGAAGGAAATATGTAGTCTAGAACTGTGGAAATTAGAGTAAGAGGAGGTCATAGGAGTGGTCACTGCAGATGTTTCTGTTAGGATCTTTTTTAAAAAAAAGGCGAGCCAATTTATTCTGAACAAGAAGGGGAGCTACGACAAAGAAGGTTTGGGAATCGCTAAGTGCACTATGCACTTTTACTATTCAGAGGAGCTCCTCAATAAATGCAGTTTCGGTGCTAAAACAACAGCCTAGCGGAAGCAAGAGACATTTTCTTAAAAGAAAGTTAATATCACTAACATTTCTCTAAATACCACTGTACCGTGTATAAAGGTTTTTTAAATTTGTATTTTGTCTTAAATTATAAATGTAAAGAAGAGACGTATTGGCGATAAAGTTACTGCGATACCATTCGTTCTAAAAGTAAATAAATTTCTAAGGAGTATTCTTTAAACAATCAACAATACGATAGTAAATCAAGATAAGAACGCATTAAGTTTCACATGCGGATGTAAATAGTTAACTGCAGCAAATGAAACTGTAATACTTCCTTCATTGTCTTCAGTGTTCGTTAGCTAAGTTGTTACATAACCTGATATCCCAAAGTAAGATATACATATTAAAACCGCTTTGTCTTCTTTAGAAATGTAGACTTTTTTGTTAGATTGTATTTTCAAATGCTTTACATTCCTTTTCAGGCAAAAAAAAAAAAAAAAAGAAAAGAAAAAGCAGTACTGATACAAAACGAAATAATCTACTTCGAAGCGACTACTGTGGAAAAAGCGTTGTTTTGAACTGAAGTAAAGCAACGCCTTAGGCCAAGTTATTCATTATTCTTAGAGGATTAGCTAATCTGCATGGGATTTAACCCCATTGTGGCACTTATCGCAACAGAAAACCTCTAAAAGTCCTCGTACACAAGTAACTTTTTGGTCAGCCAACAATATCGTAAGATTTCCCTCACTTATAGACGTGAATGAGATTGACTCGGAGATCAGACGCAGTGATTGCAGAAATAAGTATCAAAATTACCAAATTAAACCTCATCATTTGTAGAAAAGTCACGAGTGATTAAAAGTTCTTAAACTTATTGATTGATAGCAAAAGCCAGAACTCCTTTATGAAAAAAACACAAAACACCAAGATAAATCACGTACAGTATTCTACATTGAAACTACGGAGGAAATAGAATTTTTAAACTATTAGAAGTTAGTTAATTAATAAAAACTGCTCACATCATAAGGTTCTGGCTCATGGTGATGGGCTACAGGTGCGGCGACAAGTGGAGCATAATGTTGCAAGTCTGCATAACCTTCTTCATATTGCACTGGATATGCTGAACACAGGTTGAATGTAGTTAACATTAGTGCTGCAATCTGCAATCATCCGATATATATAAGGAGGATTCCTTACATCAAAGAACAAAATATTTAAATTTTATAGACGAACTCACTTTTATATACGCCATCTTTTTCTTTCTTTTTATTTACTTCTTCTTTTAGAAAATTCCTAGTCCGACACAACAAAGAGTATGAGGATGCACACACTGAAA
Source organism: Rhodnius prolixus (assembly GCF_049639745.1). Lineage (NCBI taxonomy): Eukaryota > Metazoa > Arthropoda > Insecta > Hemiptera > Reduviidae > Rhodnius > Rhodnius prolixus. The sequence goes on along the minus strand of NW_027411581.1, from coordinate 28,691,482 downwards.
GCGAATGTATACTTATTTGACTTATTGGAACGGTTTGTGTCAGAGGATATGTGAAGTTGGGTTTATATAGTTACTGCTTCAGCGCCCCCACTTTGGCTCAGATGCTTCTTGTACGCGCGCTCTCTGCAGTACGCTCTCTGATCGGATGCTCAGAGTTTCTACCAGCTCATCATTAGTAGCCTTGTCCCTTTCTCCGGCATCATCTTCTGAAGTGATTTTTTGATCTTCAAAACATCATGTTGATTACATAATTGCTGAAGGTAACGTTCATCAAAGATATTTTACGTAAGCCATTAAAAACTTCGGCTGAGCAGACAATGAAATTAGTTTCACTTTTAAGCTCTTGCATACCGTACATTATCCAAAAATGAACGAAAGAAGAATGATTTTTTTTACAATTCAAACTGGAAGTCAACAAACCGCTGGATGTGATCAAACCACTAAAAATTGTAATATATTTATTAGTAATAATACTTCTGACGTTTTCAAAGAAAGTTGAAGATGAAAATTGAACTAAATAAACATTACACACGATTACACTATTCCGTTTCCCTCTTTTTAAGTTTAAGTATAACTTTTTCGTTCGTTTGGAATCTCCTTAAGTTTATGGAATTGGACTCACCAAAGGTTTAGGTGAACAGTCTGAAGGCTATAAGAAATAATATACTCCATTTAATTTAAAAATCACAGAAGTTTCTCAATCAGAAACTCAATTCACAATTTCTGGCCATCCTTGTAAATTTATCTGTAATCCTTGACTACAGCGTTTGAAAAATTAATTTTACTCTCAATAAAACCGAGCGTTTGATGCTTTCACAGTCTTGATTATTGTTCTGATTAAAAAATGTTTTCCTCATAGATTTTCTTCTATACTTTCTCATTCTACAATCGTATCTTTTAAAAGTTGCATATACGACTCTTCTCTCAACAGTGAGGGGGAAACGAAGCGTACACTGGCCTCGCCCTCCAGATTCGTCAGACATACTAGCGTCTCTCCACTAAATACATTTCCACACTATACTACCTACCGAATATTTTCTACACTCTATGTAAGGTTTAAACAGATTATGGAGACATTTAAAAATGGAATCTTTGGCAAATTAAAATGAACGCGTAGATATGTTAGCAAACACAATTATACTTTGGCAAGATTTCTTCCTCCTGATTTGTTCAAGTACAACAACCCTCTTTTTGCTTTTGACTCCTACACTACTTTGATTCTGTATCTTGGGCACTTAGACTTGGCATTTACACAAAAGAGTACTTCGGCAACGCTCTAAATTGCCCATAGAAATCAAACTATTGGTGTATTTACTACTATCTTTAATACTACTATATGTAGTACTTACGAACAGAGCCGTGAGGTTTTTTCTAATATATGACCACTCAAACATTCTAGTCAAAACTGTTCCGACGAATAGTTGACGCTCCTTACTATGTGAAAAACCTTACTCTTCACAATGACCTCAACATCCCACCTGCCAAATCATCTTTATTCCATTTGTGTATTCTCTCTTTCTCTCTTTGATAAAGAGAATTTTTTTTTTAATCATTTATTTAGTTACAATCAACGCATTTTGCGTTATAAGCAACAATGATAACAAGAAATAACATTCACACATACCAGAGTGGAGAAGTTACCCAGCGGCAACACTCCAAAAACATTCTAAATTCTACTGACTCTCTTCATCAGAGAGGAGATCGCATGGTCACTGTCTTTTAATACGTCTGGAAGTGTTGTCTGGAAAAGTTCTTGAAGATAGATGTTGTACAAGTGGATTGTGATGTGTTTGATGTTAAGATGGAATTTTCTGTAAACTGTTTTTGCAACTTGTGTGACGAAAGGAATGTTCAAGTCTGTGTGAATGGTTTGATTGGTGACGTAGAAAGGAGCGTTTACTATAGAGCGAAGAATTTTTGACTGCAAGGACGATAAAGAGAATTCATCCTCTTTTTTCTGTTTCAACTAGTCATATTTTTATTCACATTTCTTTAAAGAAGTATTTTACAAAAACATTCTATAAATTGTCAAAATTATAATTAATCTAACCATTCCTAACAATACACCACTCTGACTGAATCGCCCGAGGGCTCGAGACTTCCACGAGAAAACATCATCATCGATATCCTGTACGGCTCGGCAGTTTCTCTTCTGCCCATCACGAACCAACCACATCTCCAACACATAGTGCATTTATTGCAATTTACTTCAATTAGAGAGCACATTGATTGTTATTCCTTCCTCAAATATGTGTTAATTTAATATGCTGTTTTAATATGTTTTTTTTAAAGACTTGTTTTGTTAAGGGAGAAAACGTTCCTAACGCCAAAATGTACTAAAAAGGCTTCATGCGCCAAGTACTCAGAGGTTGACAAGTCTTAAATACAGAGAAAGACGGGTTGTCTATATTTCAAGTTCACCTACATTCACAAAAATGGATATTTCTCGTTAAACTAGAAATAGAAAATCTGCACGATTACTACACAGTCTCTCACCGTGAATAAGAAAAAGTGAGCGACGCATTTCCATTTTCCATTTTTATTTCTTGTTTATTAATTTGTTTGCACATTAACTGCTGGACTGTTGGCGTTCTGGATTTTTTATTATTATGAGTCTTCAATTCTCTTGCTAAATGTTGTATTAAACGCTTGCGACAAAAAACCGGCATGCAAATCATTCTAGAATTTAGGGATTCGAGAAAAATTTATCTTTCAGAGAAAGCGTTTTTTATATAAATGTAAGATTTCATTGCGCTCAAAGAACAAACATTCTTTGTTATATGTAATGTCCATTAAAACTATCTTTTACTTCTTGGTAATTAGATATTGTTTCCTAACAAGAATTCATCCTATTTTTTTCTATTTCAACTAGTTATGTTTTTATTTACATTTGTTTAAAGTAGTATTTTACAAAAACATTCTATAAATTGTAAAAATTATAATTAATTATAAAATTTTACATAATAGCATTTTGAGTTTGTAAAACTTCTTTCAGTTAGTAAAATTAACATGTAATCAAGAATAGTTTTAACCTGGTATCCTTCTTTGAAATTCAGTAAACTGCTGTTATAATAACATTTATTCATACACTTATAGTTGTATCCCCTAGCTTTGAGTTCTCTAAACTTTACTTAGATTCACACACAGATCTATAAATTTAGAATAGAATAGAATAGAAAAGAAATTTATTATTCTGGGACAATTGTCCCCTAAGAATAAATACAGGTACAAATAGAGGCCTTCGTAGTTTGGCCTGTGATTATAGAGAAATTAAATAAATAAATAAATATTTACAAAAGTGAAAATATAATAAGTGAAAATGAAAGTAAAAATAAAATAATAAAACAGCAGAAATTAAGGAAATAAATTAAAACAATTAGAATTTCGGAGGAAGCTGAATAGAAAGGAGATAACTGAATAGACTGGATTTAAAGATGGATAGGGTAGGAGCATGGCGGACAGATGAAGGCAAGGAGTTCCATAGAGAGGTAGCACGTATGAGGAAGGACTTGTCAAAGGATGAGGTACGGTGAGAGGGAATATAAAGATCAGATGAGCGAGATCTAGTGTTACGGGAATGGATGGAGGATTTAAACTTAAGGAGTTGAAAAATATAGGAAGGCCTTTGAGACTGGATGACTTGAAAAAGGAAAGAAGCCAAAAAATATTGGCGGCGATAGACAGGAAAAAGCCACTTCAACTCATCGTAGCAGTGCGAAATGCGAGAGTCTCTGGAAATGCTGAAAATAAATCTTATTTAGTTCAATCTTCCGTGATTTATTTAACAAATTTAGTTTTAGAACAGTCTTTTTCGATGAGAAGAGGCACACTTGCCTTTGCTTCATAGCAATAAAATGTGCTTTAAGAATCGAACAGTATAATGTTGTAAGAAGTAAATATGATTCAAATAAAATCTAGGAGTAGAAGTTGTGAATTGAAGTAAGAGAAAGTAGTGCGTGTACATATCATACTTATATCTAAATATATTTGTTAACTTATATAATACATCAAGACAAATACAGATGTCTCTGCTGGTAAATATAGTTACAAAATCTGCTATTTTGAAAAGTGAGGTCGGCCCAGTTTGTGTGAGAATATTTTGCAATATAAGTCGGCAAGTGTTCTTAGTTAATATTCCAATTCGCAATTGAAATACTATAACTTTAACTGCGATAATCATCGCCAGAGCTCAGAGTGTACGCTGCTTCAGGTTACTGTTACCCGTTTCTGCCAATTAACTGTTATTTATTATCCACTTTGCTAATTTTAATTATCTTAAAAAGGATTTTGTAATTTATCCATGAATAACAGCAGTACTTCTAAAACTTTTTTGCCTAGCTGCATACTTTATATTCATTAAAAGTAATTCACGGCATCTATTATTATTATTTTTTTTTTTTTTTTTTTATTTTGGCGCATCAACAGCTGAGGTTATTAGCGCCCGGAGCTTTTTCCAGTGCACTGCCGGCCTCCGGACAGTGTTCTCTCGTTACAGACAACACTGTCCATCACCGGACAGTGAGCTGTAAGAAGCTCCTAGGAAGAGAAAATCTCCTGTATTATTATTATTATTATTATTATTATTATTGTAATCTGCTTGACATTTATGTATTAAAAAATACAATACAGCAGGAAGCAAATGCCCTCCAATCAGGCGAGATTTTTTGAGTAATTTCAAATAAATTAGATTGGGATATTAAGGACCTTTCCTGACTAATCTAGCAAGGCAGCTTTTGGAAGCATCTGCGATTCTTGCGAGAGAAATTTTAATCTATCGCCTTCTCCAAGTTTTGGAAGCCAGACTGTTCAAGAAGATAATAATCTGTAATGGTTTAGTTGCACAGTAATAGTTTAGTTTCCAATATATTTTCATTCACTTATTTTCCATGAATGTGGACGCTGAGTGCAAAGAATAACTGCATCTTTAACTTTGAACTATAACTTTGATAATCACTTAGAAATATTATTGTGCCTGTAAGGTGTTTTATGTTGCACAAGGCTTCACTTAGCGGAAACACCTAAATTGTTTAATAAATGTCTTCCTGAACGCTCTTTTCACGATCACGTGAAGATTGTTTAATTCTTCTTCAAACTGTGTTAAATAACTGTTAATAAGCTTTTGCAAATCTTCATTATTTTGAAGGGAAGAAAGATTATTGCAATCGATTAGACAATTATTGAAATTGGCAATAATATTTTGGATTAATGAATCAGTCACCAAAAAAGAATTCACAAAACTCTACATTTATGATTTTGACAACTTTAAGAAATATTTCTACATTATTTGAGTTAACTTTTATCTTCCACTTTTTATTTTGTCTTTAAAATTTTTAATTTTATCCACAGACGTCTAAATATTTTCATTTTTTCCTTGAACCCTTATTTAAACACTTATGCAAAATTTGTTGCTAAATTATTGAATATGAAAAAACTGGATATTTAGAGCACTTAAAAATTTACAAGGAAACTATTCTAAGTTTGGTTTCACGCGAAACTCCGTTTGAGAACCATTGCAATACAGAAATTTGGTAATTCATTAGTAGTTAGCTTCAAGAATAATTCGAGTCATCCACTAATGAAATTAAAACAAAATTACATTGCAGTTAATAGCAGTAAAAAGATATCATTGTTGCATCAGTAAAAAGCAATGTTGCTTTATATACTTTTTGCAACTTTTATTGATTCAGTATGTCACAGTCCTTTTTCTAAGGCTATTTCATCACAAACAACATTCGATTTGAAACATTCAATTGGCACCTTTCAGAATTAGCAGTATGTTTTTATTATTATTGTTATCGTTATTGGAATTAAAAAACTTATGAATTTCATGCTTGGAAATATTGCAGAGGTTCTATGATAATATCAGTTTGTAACTACAGAAAAAGTCAAATAAAATAAGCCAAATAAGTTAAAGACTGACTAAATCTGACTGTGATATTAGAAACAAATAGTCAATGCGCAAAAAACCTCCAACTTTTTATCATTTATGATAAAATCGTATTCTGCGTTACTATTTTCATGGTCTTGCGATTTGAAAAAGCCAATAGATATCAAAATAACTTTATTTTTGTCTTTAAAAAACTCATATTATTATTAGTTAACTTTTTAAACATTTCTTTTGAACCTTAATAATAATAATACTTTAATAGTAATGGAACAGGATGTAACCTCATTCTTGCTGGGAAATGGTCTATATTAGAAGTGGAAATTATCACTATGTACTAAGGTACATTACTCACAGGTAGAATAAGGAAACCATGAAATACTATTTCATAACCACTTTATTATATCATAATTTGTAATAGTGATAATTGATAATATAGTATTGATAACGCATCATTGCGTTATAAGCAACAAAGAATAATAAGGAATATGCACAACACTCTAAGAATGGAGAAGTTTTGCAAAGGTAACACTTCACTATCTACTGACTCTCGAACGTTAGGGAGGAAATCGCGATGTTATTCCCTTTAGTCTAGAAGTCTAAGCTCAAGCAACAATTACATTTCTAATGCATTTCTTATATCAACTAGCTTCTTATATCAATAGTGATAATTGATAACATAGTATTGACAACGCATCATTGCGTTATAAGCAACAAAGAATAATAAGGAATATGCACAACACTCTAAGAATGGAGAAGTTTTGCAAAGGTAACACTTCACTATCTACTGACTCTCGAACGTTAGGGAGGAAATCGCAATGCTATTCCCTTTAGTCTAGAAGTCTAAGCTCAAGCAACAATTACATTTCTAATGCATTTCTTATATCAATAGTGATAATTGATAATATAGTATTGACAACGCATCATTGCGTTATAAGCAACAAAGAATAATAAGGAATATGCACAACACTCTAAGAATGGAGAAGTTTTGCAAAGGTAACACTTCACTATCTACTGACTCTCGAACGTTAGGGAGGAAATCGCGATGCTATTCCCTTTAGTCTAGAAGTCTAAGCTCAAGCAACAACGAGAGAACACTGACCGGGGGCCGTCAGTCCACTGGAAAAAGTTCTGGGTGCCAATAACCTCAGATGATGGCGCGCCTTAAATAAAAATAAAATAAAATTAGAAAAGGTTCAGGTATTCAAATTCAATATCAAGTAAATAGATGTTTGAGATCATGAAATAAAAGTTGATGAAGGAAAAGCCTAACAACGTGCTCTTCGAAATTAATTACCGATATTAAGAGTAAAAGATATCAAGGAAGTATACTCGATCTTGTCAAATTGTGAGGCCATCATTAATCTTACTAAACTAGATGGATTTGTACAGTGTACAGAGCCTCACTGCAAGTTGGAGTGAGTTATAGAAGCTTACTAAGTGTCCTTAGATAATTTGATAGTAAGCTACTGTGCCTACCAAGTGATGTATGAAGTAATAAGCTGGTGTTTCTAAATTCGATAAACCCAAATTGTAGTCCACGGCAACTATCTTGGACTATCCAGTATCTACTATTTATCTAATTGGAGTCCACTGAAGCCATGATTCCAAGCAAGGTTAGTAGGCTAAGTCTACTCTAAACAAAATAATTCGTCAGCCTCATTATCTTTCATAAGTTGATTTCTAATGCAACTGAAAATAAAGATTAATGTGTGTGGATATATATATACATAAAACATCAAGAACAAAAAGTCCACTATAGACATACATATATTTTAAGATTTATTCCAGGCTGGTTATTTCATAACAATTGTAATATTTTAACTTTTGTAATAACATAATGTAGTAAATGCATTATATAATATTTAATATATATTAAAAGTAATAATAATTTTATCTTAGAAATTGCATTTTGTATTGCTTAATAAATGGATAACTACTAGTACAAGAGAAAATTAATTGACTCATTCTCTCTTTATCTGCAGTTAACTAGAATTCTACGTTCTTCGCACAAACCTAATTACTGTTATTAGTTACCGTAAATCTCTACTAACATATGGATTTTATTTTAAAATTCAAAGTTTGGATTTGTTTATTAATCACTAATTTTTTACTGTTTCAACGTATTATTTTCCTGTAATTCTCTATTACATATTAACAAAAAGCTAACCCCTTAAAAAAATGGAAATCTCTTTTTAAGACTTTTATTGGTCTCCTCATAAAAAATATATAAATGAGAACTGCTCCTATTAGGATCCAGAAAGGTGAAGTGGCAGTAAGAATCTCATTTGTTTTTAATAGGAGCTTTGATGCAGTTTGTCAAGATGGCTGCATAAAACTTAATTCCACTCAAGGTTTTGTTTTTAGGTTTGTTTATTTGCTCTTTTTTTTGGCATTGGCTTTCGCCATACAGCCAGCATCGTCTAGCTGCTTATCACTAGAATATCACTCACTCTCCATTCTTACTTATAAATACATTCGCTTCAAACATTCATCCCTCTACTATATACAACTATTTACATAAACTACAGCTAATGGATGGAGCAGCACTCTACATTCCTGACATCCTTATAGTTTAACCTGAATTAAAATCACGTAATCCTTCTCTAATCATTTTCTTCCATTCATTCTAATCGGCTATAACTTTTAAATACATTCATATTTCTTTGCTAGCTCTGCTATAGATTTTTAGGGGTTCGTCATTTCAAAAACCACCTTAAACTTAACAAATTAATTTACAAAAATAAAAGAAAGTATTTTCTTGTTCGGAATACGTGTAGCTAAATGTGGAGCCATGCCTCACCAAGACTATTCCTGGAGCCAGCGGTTAGTTTGCAGGAGCTGTTGGACTCCACTACGCATCTAGAGCGGCCTAAAAACTCCAGCACATGTGCGCTCGCTCGATCAGTGTGCACAACTTGAGGCCACCATAGGAAGGGAGCATGTAATAATAGATTTATTGAAAGAGAAGAGGTACATATGAAGTGGTTTACGCAGTTGATATTGATGGTTCAGCAAGATACGCTAACTTTTTTGAAAATAACAAACAGGATACATATTTGATCCAAAAATTCCCTTCGAAAGCAGTTTTGTGAACCAAGCGGACGAAATACCGGAGAAATAGAAGAACAATTGGACATAGTTATGCAAAAAGGAACCAATCCACATGTATGCTCAAATTGAGTTTATGACGAATATAGGTTGCTAAAAGCCTATTTTAAATTTAGCAAAAAAGAACCAAGCCACTACTATCGTTTTTATGATATAAATGACATTGTGAACCAAACCACAAATTATATTTGAAGATTTAAAGTTTAACGAAACAGAACCAAGTAACTTGGTTTTTCTTTGCAAATTAATATGGAAGTTATATAAAACAGAACCAAACAGCTTGGATCTGTTTTGCAAACTAGTGAATTACTGCATGTGGGTTGGTTCTGTTCAATATACAATGAGAACCAATGCAAGTTTTAACATTTTAACATAGGAACTCTACGAAACGCGTTAATATTGCACTAAGATGAGATCACAGTTTCTATGGCTTGCTAAAATAGTGAATTTACAGAAAAAAATTTCTTAGTGTTTAATATTTAATTTAAGTCATTTCAATAGTTTTGTGTGCTAATTTTGAGTTTAAAACATTTATTCTTAGACGTCTATTCTTAGACTGGGTGTATCTGCGGTTGATTGCGGAGGACCAAAGTTGGTCGTGAGTGATATTGTCAGTGCGCTTTGGTTTTATTTGTGTTTGTATGTATTATTTTCCGAGCGTAATACATTTTTTTCGAATTCTCCCCCATAAATCCTAAGTTTCATCGATAGAGTGAAATTTCGGCAGACAACGGTGGCCAAGGACCCCCGGATAATACCAGTTTAAACTCAGATAAGTCATCTTTAACTAACAATATTCAATCTATGAATAATACTAACTTACTTGCTAACACGATGGAAATGGTAAGTACTAATACTCTGGATAAGGATAATAATACAAACGAAAGTATTCTAAAGGCAAATAAACGCCCTAATAAGGAAAATATTGCATATAGAAAGTCTAAAGTTCATGTACTAACTCAGCTAACTAAGGTCCTGAAATAAATTCAGCACCTAAAATAAATGATATAAAATCTATTTTGCATCTTATTCCGAATGATTGTCTTTCTTTTTACCGTGATTTATCTGCTGATGAGTACGAAAAAGATTACATAGATGGATTTGGTGCTAACACAGATTTCACACTAGAAGATGATAAAAATAAAATATTTTACATACTTTTTTTAATTTTTAAGGTTTAATTTAGTTTGAAAAGATAGAATTCTGTTCAGTTTTACAAATAAATTATATGAAAATTTTGATAGACTTTTATTTTTCTACCTATATTGTTTTCTGCAAAATAACCAAGCAACATTTTCAGAAAATTTGGAAAATAAACTGATGGTAACTGAAAATAATTACACTCATTAAATAAGTTATAATTATTGCTCGAAAAATGAATTAACTGTAAAGAACCAAAAGTTAACTAGAATTAATTATTACGGTTAAACTTTAAACCTTATTTACTCGAAAAAGAGTTTTTGTTGGTTGGTTCTTTTTTTTATAACTACGTGCAATTGTATCTCTCTTCATATTATTAGGGCTTCAGAATGTTACACCCAGGAACACCTCTGATATTCTCCCCCATTTCGTATTAGTCTGGAAGTTCTGGCTCCCCTTGTTGAGAGAATCTTCACATACTTCGAATGTTTCAGCAAGTCTGTGGGAGCTAAGCTCAAGCAAATCACGTTATTTTTATTTATTTGTTTCATGACGATCGGAAATATCACATTATATTTATTTTGGCCAAATATGCAAAGAGACGTTAATGTTCTGTAATAGTCGGTGTTGGTTCGGGTATTAATTACATCAGAAATTGTAGCATACCAACCTGAATGAAGATGGCAGATATTATACAAAATTCTAGTGTAGATTTATTTTTGGTCCACATTTTGTAGCTGTATGCTCAATCATTCAGTGGCCTCCTTAACCATATCAGACCTGTATTTGAAAAAAAAATATGTGAGCAAAAAAAGGCTAGTTATTCACAATTTACAGGAGGAAGTATTTAACATATTCTTTTATTTATTGAACACACGTACATCCGGACGTACAAGTAAGTTAGTTTAAATTCCTTTCACTTGTACTTCTTCACAGTTGGCAGCCCTGCCTCCCGGCATTCTCAACGTTACGAAAACACTCCAAGAATAAAATCTTCTTCTTTTTTTTAATTTCTAGTTGTTTTTAAACGTTGTTGAGATTATTTCGTAACTAGTTTAGATTGACGTTTTAAGTAATTTATCTCTTACTTCATCTATAATTCGAAGGCAGTTGTTAAGAAAAAAAAGAGTTATTTTCAAGGTAGTTCTTAATATGTATCACGAATGTAGACAAACCTTCCTTGTACAACGTTCTGCCCTCTCATGTGCAGGCAATTTGTATAGCTTCCACGTACTCTTCATTCGCAATAAAAACTTTACTTTCAACAGCATTTAAAAGTACATCCAGCACAAAACTTTAATTCCAAAATTATATCAAATTGCAATGAATTATCTTCCTACAAAATATAAATCACTGGCACAACTTTTTCATCCTGATTACTACGAAATTTTAAAAATTGTAAATCATAAACTTGTAACTAACCATCGCCCATTTAATAACGTTTTTTCATTATGTTGGTAAAATAGAATAAGAATAAAATTGCCACTTTTTATTTAAATATGAATAAATTTAAATAAACACATCAGCAAATTTAAACACATTTTACATTAGTCGAACCATTTCTTCGACGTGTTACATTAGGCAAATACAATGCCACTTATTCATGCCGACGATTCAACAAGTTTCGGAGTAGGAAGTTCTGCAAAATAACTATTTTCTGAAACTTGTTTATCTTTACCTAGTTATAGCGCCCAAGCTTTAGACCGAAGCATAAGCTAGGTTTCAGATTATCCTAATTACCAGTATTCGAATTTTTATTGCAACAGTGGTTCGTCTATTGATTGTGAGAATGTAAAATACTTCTCTAAGTAACAAGGTTTTTTTAAAAAAAATCTTAATGGTTTATTTAATTAATTATTGAATGAATTAAATTTGGAACATTATTCAAAACATATGAACAAAGGTAATTTACGAGGTGTGGCTATTAAATAACGAGACTGATGCTGCTGCAGAAGAACTATGCATGCGCCAAATCCTAACGACCGACAGCTGTGCAGCGTAAAGCCTTCTCTTTCGATTGCAGCGTCTCACCTGTTTGTAGAGAAATCAGTCTGACCGGAACTGTCGTTTGTGTAAGAGGTGTTAGTTTCGTTTTGCCGAAAATATGATTCGTAGAACAACGAATTGTCGTGAAATTTCACATGAAACTTGGTGAAACCGCTACTGAAACTTATCTTTTATTGCGATGAATGTTTATCACGTGCGAAAGTTTTTGAGAGGTTCCAGCGTTTCCAAGATGGCCGAGAAGGCGTTGGAGATGATGACCGTCCGGGTCGCCCTTCCACGTCCAAAACGGATAAAAAGATCGATTATAATTAATCAACATTACTACCGTGAAGTGCTTGCTCAACTCCCTGAAAGAGTAAGGAAAAAACGACTCGATTGGTGGAAGAACAAGTCATGGATTCTCCATCAAGACAGCGCGCCGGCTCACTGAAACTAGAAAACGTTTTTCTAGAGTTAATGTTGCGTACAAGATTTAGTCACTTCCTACATCATAAAAAAAAATTAATCTATAATTATTTATTGTGGGAGCGGGTGAATCGACATCAACAGCCATTAGTGAAGTAATTGAAGTAACTCCAACAGATAAATACCCAAGAACTACTTAATGGTTAACAATTCACGGTTAGAGAAAATTTAGCAATTGAAGATGGAACAAATATAGCAAGAGAGAAAGAAACGCTCGAACATAATCTAAAGAACTTAACTATTACTTTAGCTAGAGAAAATATAAAATTATGTAAAAAATAGCATACAGGTATACAAATAAAATTACATAAGAAAAGGATAACAAGGAAAAACTATGACTCCTGTAAAATTCAAGCCACGTATGTTTAAAACAATATGGCATGGCTTTTTTGTGACCCTAATTTATGTATTACCTAATTTATACTAAATCCTCACTCGTACAGTAGCAGTCCGTATATGATAAGTTTTTATTAATCATTTCAGGCAATTTATATTTTGAGACTCTGCAGATCCTGCTTGCAATTCCATTTCTTAAGTCGTTCCAATCAATTTTTTTAGTCGATTTTACTGCGACGTCTTGGGTATGACGAGAAATATTGACATATTTATATTTGTTTATAATTCTAAGGGAAGAATATTGGGTAGGTGTGGCGCATGTTTTCCAGATTCCTGTCTAGTTGCTTCCTTTTTTGTGGATATGAAGAAACTTAATTTTTTTAAAAAAGTTAAATATGGCAGAAACAAGATGGAAACCTCAAATTCTTTAGATCATAAGAATTTCTCAGCGATCATTATGTTAGGATCCCAACCTAACAATCAGCAGCACCGACAGCGTAAACAGAGTGCCTGCAGAAGTAATGGACTTGAATAACTGAAGGTAAACCTTAATTCGTAACCATAAGCTTAGGGTTATGGTCTCTCTCTTTAGATAATGTATAATGCAATTAATTGAGATCATAAGCAATAATAACGGCAATAAACCTGTAAGTCTAGTAAGCAAGAAGCCCCTTACCTTTCTCTCAGCTTAAAACAGGCGCCCAGTAACAATCATAGGAGAGAACCTTTAAGTTCGTAAGATTACTCACCTTCCTACATGACAATTAATGGAAGGTGCAGCCTGCCTAAAAAAAAAAATCAGCATTTACCGCTCTCTGTCCGAAGGCAGTAAATGATAAGAAAATAAGGCGCGCGTGACCATAGGAGTCCCCGCCAAAAATAAAACTACATTTCCTCAGTGTCGCTCTCATCAAGGAAATATTACGCAATTACGGTTCGTACTTAATGAAAAAATCGTATATAATGAGATCCTCTAAAAGAATAGCTTTGTTTCTAAGCGCTAGTTCAATGCACCCTAATACAAACATGGTGTACCTAATAATTAAGTATATCATGTAATACATGCCAAGCAGGCATTCAAAGACTGAGATAGATTCAAGGACAGTATCTTCATTTCTCGGACTTAATCTGTTCAATTCCGAGTGATTACCTTAGATCGTTTGGTCAGTGTGACGTAATCACAAACATAACGTAGGTTTAGAGATTATAGAGTTTTAATCTTCTATCATTCACCGCATTGTATTCATTACTGGAAGCTATAAGAGTTTTTTTTAAGTACACTAATTATTTGGTTTTTAATTTATTTTAAATTTTACAATTAATTCGTGATGATAATTAACATTATGTAATGGCATTACACATTACAGATGTACGATACATACGACGGAAAGATTACATTTAGAGGACTGAACCTCTTAATAAGACAACTTGCTCAGATTGGTTTTGAAAATTAACAATTCTTGAATTAAGACTATTTTAGCTATTATTTATTCAATTTTTTCCCACAATATTTTGTTGCCTTGTTTAAAATGATTTAGTTTATAAGAAAGCGTCTTTATTTTTCATTTACTTAAAGAACATTTTGGGAATAAATCATGTAAACTATAACTTTGTAGTTATGGATTAGGATTTAGGATTCAGGTTAGTGGAGTAGGAACGAGCCATTGGATTATAAAACGCTTAAATTTACGATAAGACAAATTATAATTATACATTGTCTGCACAAATTTAAAGAAACGCAGAAAATTTAGTAGCAATAACAACAAGAATTCGACAAAAACATAAACAAAATTACACTATAAATAAAAATGGATTAAAAAGCTTAGATGTTTCGATTAGGTGATGAGCTAGAAATCGTTAAATAACGAGGTTGAAAGTGTTCAACTATTTAGAAGAGTTAAAGAAAGTAAGAGCTGTCTTCGCTTTCTATCTTTATCTGTGTATAAGACATATTTAAAGTACAACATAACTCTCTGCGTTTGATTGAATAATTGCCACATTACTACATGGTCGCAGAAAATCTTCTAGAGCGTCAATATCTGAAATCATTTGGTGCATACAGCTTCTTTCAGGCACTGCCGCCTTTGGAGTGCCCTTTCGATACAATGAGCACATGACAGGAAACTCTTTAAATAATTTCCTAAAAATTAAGCTTCAGATAAGACAATGGTCGCTGTGCTTCCGCCAAGCCTGTAGTGATCTAGCACGGCCAACCACCGCCAAACATTGTTACACTTATTGTTATTTTATTTTTTAATTTTACCTTATAGTTGTAATATTTAAAGTGCACCTTCACTCACCAAAAATTTTGAAATGTAATACGTATATTTTTTTGTTCTATTTTAGTCGATAGAGCTTTGAGGAGTTAACAATAAAGTAGATATTCTATTTATTACATTTATTTGTAGTTTAAGATTACAATTAGCCCGCTAATCATTCATTCTTTTACGTAGCCATCATCTGTAATTTTTGTAAATTGTACGCAATAGGAACATTTGGTCAATCTTCTTGTTTCTTAATCTCTGGACATTAGGAAGTTATAGTTCTAACTGAATCAATAACTTTTACTGCTGACTTGTAATTTATAAAATGTGTTTTCATTTTTTTTTACAACTTTTATTTATAAACCCTTTAATATTGTACTCTGTGCAAAACCCTTTTTGAAATTAATTTAGGACACTGATCCAGTGTTCTATCTTAACAGTAAAAGATTGAAGTGATTGAGAACAGAGATTGTATACTTTTGTAATTAGTTATACTGAGATTGCCGATGGTCGATTGTTGAAACTATTGTATTTAGGTAACCATTACAGTAAGAGAAAGTAAACAATTAGAATAACTTTATTTTTTAATTTGAAGGTTAAAATACCAGATGATTATTCCGCCACCATCTTACTCTTTCTTAATTAAAATCACTCTTTCATTCCTGTTTAGGCAACATCTGTCTTTCTGGTTTTTGAAAATTGTAACTAAGAATGATGAGCAATTAATTTGTTTTTCTAATTATTTTTTGCCTTTCCTCCAAATCCACAAACACATGCATTTTAGTGAATAAAAGCGACCCGCAGAATACAAATTTATTTCCAAACATGCCCGCAGAGTCATTTGGCAGTCGTTTAGGACTATTAATGATTTTAATAATCGTAAAAAAAATGATTTTAAATAAGTGATTACCCCATTTAGGGGCTACATTAAAAATAAATTGAGGAAATCGAAATTAGGTCTCGTGAATTCAGTTTATTAAAATAAAAAACTTCGTACTGAATACTTGTACCGGCTGTCATTAGCAACTGAAGCTTATTAGCAAATAATGAATAGAAGTAAATGCTAATGTACAGTTCTAGAAACATTAAGCAGTAATAAAAAAAAGGCGGACATGACTTGTTCTTGATGACAACTAGATCTTCTTATAGTTTGACCTGCATTCTCTTGCACTAACCAGCCATTGCTTGTCCATGATGTAATAGCATACACCGTTTGATAGTTGTACACGTTCTGCCAACACTAACGTTCTTCACAAACAATCTGTTTACACAATAGTTCTTTTACATAACTATTTACAACCATTATAATTGTATACAATGTACGAATACACTAACAAACTCCTCTTCTTCCACATTGAGGGTATTGGCTACCGTTTTCAACTTCCACAATCTTCATTTCATCAAATACGTACAATAATTACATTTTTCCTCTAGTTCTATCCTTTCTTCCTACAGCAAAAACCGGAATTTAAACAACGTGCGTATCCTTAATGCTACATATTTCCTTTTTCCGGAGAAGTAATATTTGATTGAATTTTATACTTTGTATTCTAATACGATATATACGATAATATAAGTTTTATTTATGGTAACTTATATATTTTTATTATCACATAAAAAAACAAGAGTTCAATTTAGCAAGCTGTTATTTTGAACAGACTAACATATATTCCACGAGTATGTTTACTAATTCCTTATCTATCGGTAATAAAATCCGTCTTTAAATGTTTCACTATTTCAGTGGCTTTACATCTAAACTCTGTGGAAATTAAGACTCTGGCATTGATTCGTCTTCTCTTATAATCTCAGAAGCGCAAATATATTAGATTAGCTCCGTATGAATGACTGTAGTCCGTTTTCTTCGGCGAAGCGAGTATAACTCCGGCTAGCACCGTACAACCCACCTCCCCTTTCTAACCTTAAACTGATAACTTAATTATTAATGTCAGTTATTAAGATTTATATTACAGTCCAATGAGATTAAGCTGTCTAGATTATTAGTTAACATATTAACACAAGCAATTTCATAAAGAAAGTGAAGGTGTTGCATTCTAATTGAAGTGGTGATTTTAAAACAAAAAGTAATGCACTTACTACTGAAACCAAACCCCCCTTCGAGAAATTGACTGGTTGTTTTCAAATACTTATTTAAACTAAATCAATAATTTTTTTAAAAAATCTCAAGTTTATACAATTTTCAGTTTTGAAAACATTTCGACACAAATTTTCCCCTTTCAATGGTTCTGCTCGGCTGTGGGGTGGACGTGTTGCTCAGGTTCCATATCAATAGCGCATTTTGCTCATGTCTTTTGGATAGAATTTCGAATAGTTGGTGAAAAATTTGGTTTAAGTTACTAAGTATTTCCTTCTTTCTCTAAGGCTTCATTATGAACGGTCCATGAAGGATCAGAGTCTCTGCCGCCACAGCTCTCACCGATTCTTGCCGACAAACACCATCTTTGCTTATCAAATCAGCACTACCTCCGAAAAAATATAGAGGTTGTCCGTGAATAATTAGGAAATATCACAGAAGATATAAAAATCTTCACACAGCAAATCTCTATCCATCCAGAATCTATCCTCCTCTATTTCAATTATCTCTCCTCATCGTAACCAACGTGGCGTGGCATACCTTAACTTCCAATCCCTTCATTAATCCATAGATTTAAGACAAGACAACGTTAATATAATGGCCATATTTACACTTTGTTCCTCCTTATTTACAAAGTACTGATGCTACTGATGTAGAAGCTTCTTTCCACAAACACTTGTTTATCATATCGTGTGTACGAGTACAAGTGTGAGTTCACGTGTACGACTAGCCTCAATGCTTCCAAGTAATGCTGGCTTGCAAGTTTACGGCGCGAGATAGTTGAAGTTGTAGTTTAGAAATAACTTTCTACTCGTATTACAAAGTATAATTGATTCTAAGGGAACATTGTTTAAATCTGAGTTGAACTATTTAATTAAAAATAATTTAATTCGTTATTTTTTTATAAATTTTTAATAGTTTAGATCTTTTCTAGTGTAATATTGTAAATGTAAAGTTTTTAGTTATTACTGAGTAATGTATCAATTTATAAACCAATGGAAAGATTGTTTCTTGTTTTTTAAGTTTAAATTTAGCCAAACTCTTCGTGTTTGGAGTTAATAAATTTACAATAAGTTTTTTATATTGAGAAATAATTATTGTTTCTATTTTAACCTTAAACAAATTATGCTTTATTGTTTTGTTTTTGTAAGTGCTGTCATTTCTGATCGACACTTCTGAGTTCTTACATCAATCCTCAGAGATGAAGCACGCGTCCCACAAGGCAGGAATTTACAATAAATTATTTATATTGAGAAATAATTGATGTTTTTAACGTTAAAAAAATTATGCTTCAATGTTTTGTTTTTGACCTTCCAATCCACATGACCTTCACTCTCCACCGCATCATGTTTAGTCCAATTTATTATAATTTACTTACTATCCCTCCCAGCAATATAGTGCACTAACTTCTTCATTGATAAAAGGTTATATTGAACCCTCTCACCCGACTAAAAGAAATTGAAATTTACAGAATTTACCCATTTTAAAAAAGACTTTTAAAAATACGATTCAGTCTTTCCCTGAACTATGAACGACTTATCAATACAAATTTAAAGGATGTTCGGAATGGAACTGTACATGCTTACTTCCATATATCCAAATTAACCAACCACACAGTTGGTCTTGAAGATCTTTTCCTCAACCTTGACGCCGTACCTGCCATAAACAATTTCATAGATTTTGTACTTCTTAACCCACCGCCTCTCATATCGCACTATCCCAGGCGAATAAAACGCCAATTTGAGCTCACCATTTCCATTCTTCGAATGTTGACAGCAATTAGCTCGAAGGAAGTGTTGGCACTGGGCAGCTTCTTTCCTCGTAAGAGTGCATGCTCATGCATGTTTAAATGCAGCGTTAGTTTTCAGAGTTACTTGTAGGAACTGCATAACAAACGCTGCTCTAACAATACGGAAAAAATACAATAGTAAAAATGTTTTTATTGATTTTTTTTAACTTCTTTTTATTTTTTATTAATTTTTTTTTATCTCAACAAATAGTTTACATTCCAGAAAGTTCTCAACTTCACCATAGAAATATTGTTCGATCCATATTCAGTTGTCTAAATTAAAACTCAGTATTTTTTAATTCACTATTAAGTTTAAATTTCATAAGAAATATTTACTTTTCAAGTTTAACTTAGGCTTTAATTTGGGTTCATTTAAGAAGACATAAAGTTAAGACATAAAGTTTGATTTGATAAATAATGTAACCTTCTAAGTTTTAGACAATATTACAATATCAATAAGTCTAAGAATGCAGTGCATTCTTTGGAGGAGAAAAACCCATGTGCTTTTATATTAGCCGAGGAGCCGCTCAGTGTACGTCTAGTCAAAGAGACAGGACTAGGGGTCGTCAAAATGTACTCTCTAGCTCCAATCTAGTATTGGTATCTGCCCTTCCCCCCTGGAGTGCGATCTAAGGCTACAAATATATTGTCTCTCAACATTAGAAAGAAATCGTGAGAACTCAGTGTTTTAAGATGTCTGAGACTGCTGTTCTAATCGTCCTGCATCACAGGTGCTGCAAAGATTATGATGTTAATTTAAGTTAGTGTGATGGTGAAATGAGGGTTTGGCCTGATAATTAAATATTAAGGAATTTAGATGCAAACAAGCACCCTGGTGAGGGACCCATCCTCAGAACATCTGGGGAAGTTGTTTGACACTTAGATGGGTGCATGGGTGACGCTAGGAAGTAAGATATCCTAAAATGCTGCTCCCAATTCTTCCCAGTCCTTCCTTAACGCAATCCAAGTTATCATGTAATCCGTACAGAAGGATGGATGGCACAGAAGTGACTTTGTTGAAAACAAAGCCTCCGAGGCACCGGCGTCTCCTCGGAATAATCAGCTTTTTCTAGCTGTCGAAATGTAGAACAGTGGAGGGAAACTTATCCTGGCTTTGAGGAAGAGGATTAAAGTTTAAAGTAAGGTCATTTAAACTGGGCAGTTTTCCTCTCCTTCTAGAACTTTTCTGGAAAGCTTGGTTCTCTTTTTGGATTTTAGAAATGCAACCTGAAAATGGCAAATTTCCTGACGTGTCATTGTCGACTCAGAAGTTTCCTGAAGAAAAAACTGTTCTAGGACATGACTAGCGGATTTTGTAGGAAGAAGAAGGTAACTCGAATACACTTCCTATTTGATTGCTTATTATTCAAGTAACTTTCAGACCCCTGGAAATGAGGTCCACCCTCACTGGAAAGCTCCTAGATCCTCAGGTTTTGATCCTGAGAACGGGAGGAGGTGCTTTAGGGATTTGGCTGGCACAACTAAGAGGGAGCAATAGATATTAAATATCGTAGAGCACTTTGAGCACCATTATATATTTGCAGATCAATAAGCAAAGTGTGCACTATTATGGATAAATTTCTCTGAATCCAGTCGGCCAAATTTTTCTTCCTAAATCCATTTCAAGCCTTAAAATAATTTTTTACTGGGCAACTTCGAACGCTAGTCGATTAATACCCTGTGGTTACATCTGGATGTGTATTAATGCCTTCTCTGGAAATCATTGTTTTATGTGATCCGGAAAAACTATTTTACATAATCTAATCTAATATCTTTTTAATAATTATAATATATTATACATACTATATTTATATATTACATATTAATGAATATATGTATCTTTTATAAATACTTTTTTTTTTAATTTAATCATTTAAATAAATTTACAAGACTCCATTAATTGGAGGCGATTGGCTTTTAATTTTATCTTAAATTTTAACTTTTTTATTGATTAATTTCTTACTCTAACAGAGTTGGAAAAAATATATAATTGTAAGAATAATTCTGTTCAGTGATGCACCTCAAAATATTTTAAAAAGTAAAGATAATAACCTCTTAAAGTTGCTGACGAACAACTGTTACAATTTAAATTATGATAAAATAATAATAATAATTTATTGTGGTTAATTAAAATTATTCATTTCACTATCTTATTAAACAACTAAGAAAATGATTGCTGAAATTATTTCATCAATCTGCTAATTAATAATCATAGTAAGTATAGTAATCACTTAAGTATAATAGTCATACATAAAACATGAAACCCTAACAATCAGCCAACATTATTCGATTATTTGAAATGTTAGGTCTGAAGTTAACATATATCAAATTTTACCTGAAATTTAACTTTTTCTAAAAAAGTTTTTTTTCTATTCTACCACAAATAACTTAAAGAATAAATAGAAGATAATTAGCAATTAAAATAAATTACGAGTAAAACAATAAGTTACTTTCAAATAATTAATTTAACCCCAATTAATATAAATGTAATAAAACTATTGTCTAAATTGGCAGTTGTTTAATGTTTGATCAAAAGGTGTGATTATGTATGAAAAAACAAATATAGAAAATACTACCCGAGTGGTCGTTGACGAAAATAAATTATATTTTAACATAAACTTTACAACCTACTTAAATTAGACAATTATTGTTCATATTCACCACCATCGTATAATGGATATGACGGGGATTCAGCTGGTGGACCACTAGGTGAAAAAGAAGATGTGTCTGGAGCTGTAGGATATGATGGAGAATTTAAAGCTGTTGGATAAACTGGCGAATCTTCTGCAGAAGGGTAAGATGCTTCTTGTTCTGTTTGATATAATGGAGTACGTTGTGAAGGATATGATGGAGTATGTGGTGAAGAATATGATAAAGTGTCTTGAGAAGGATATAGTGGAGTTTCTTGAGATGGATATGGTGGAGCATCTCGAGATGGATATGGTGGAGTATCTCGAGATGGATATGGTGGAACATCTCGAGATGGATATGGTGGAGCATCTCGAGATGGATATGGTGGATTATCTTGAGAAGAATATGGTGGACGATCTTGAGAAGAATATGGTGGGGAATCTCGAGAAGAATATGGTGGATTATCTTGAGAAGAATATGGTGGACGATCTTGAGAAGAATATGGTGGAGAATCTCGAGAAGAATATGGTGGATTATCTTGAGAAGAATATGGAGGAGCATCTTGAGAAGAATATGGTGAAGTGTATGATGGAGAATCTGGCGGGTGATCTGGTGATGGATAAGCTGCAGTATCTGCGGTCGGTGATGAAGGTAAAGTATTTGTTGGCAAATTCTGAGGAAGATTATCTAATTCACTTAATGGATCCGGCAATGGTAGTGCTGGTGGCGCAACAGTAGATGGAGCTGGTGTTCTCAATACTGTAGCTTGGAAACCATTCTTTGGATCGGCTGTGTAAACAACCCGTCTGATGGAACCGTCAGGTTCCACTAAACTGTACTCACCACGTACCACGTCACCGTCTCTACTTTCTTCATGAGCTTGTGAATTACCAGTGGTAGGATCATTTACACCGAATGAAAATTTGTAGTCTGGCCTCGCCTTTAACATAAAGAAGTTACATTAATAGTTCTGTGGTAGGCCGTAATGCTTGATTTAATTTTTTGTATTTATTTTTTAAATTAGGGGATAGATCCTACTAGCCTCCCTAATTTTACCTAATCCAAACTATTATTTCATCCCTTAATCAGTCCTATACATAATCCCTCAGACTATATATTCCAGTTATTATGATTTTGTTCAATACTTAACTATATTAAAGAAACTAATTTGTAAATGAAATTTTTTTATTTTATATATTTCGTTTTTTAAATATACATATATATTTCTGGTCATAATTTTCAGGCCTAAAATTGCAGGGGGAAAGGATGACGGTTAATGTCCAAAGAAAGTCTTTTTACATTTTTACATTTCGTTTTATATTACATATAAATAAAGAAATAGTATTAAATAATTTATTTTAATTAATGCTCAAATAATATCACCATTTTTTGCCTGCTAATCGTTCTTAAGTGATAAAATAGGTAGAAGCTTAACATAACATTCATTTTTCTGGGGTAATCACGGCGAAAAGTAAAGGCTTTATTTAATTAGTGACATTCAGCCACCTGATTTCTAGCGTAACATCTATTTTCTCGGGACAACTAGAATTTTAAAAGAGTTGAAAATGTGACCAAAGCTTTTTAAATGGGTAACCACTTTACGAAAACACGATGAATATAGTTTTAAAAATGAAGAAATATTAAAACCAATCAGAGGAAAGGAAATCAGCACTTTTGTGTACCATTACTTCTACTTGAGATAATAATGGAGAAAAAAGTTTAAATTTATTATAAGAATTTCTTTGAAATATTTATTTAGTACGTTGAATTGTACATATTATATTATTATAAATTTCTGAACTGTACGTACGAGAGCTACACGGTTCAAGTGCATCTTCTGGAGTCATGGACACTAAGCAGTCATGCTTATTGAACAATCTCACTTTCTGCGAGATTATTTATTTACCTAAAATGATTATTATATTTTCTGCATAAATGACGAAATTTAATTTACAAATATCCGTAATATTTATATAAGTTTTTAAATGCTTGATTTACTCTAGGAGATTTCCGCATTAAAGATTATTTTCAAAGCGTCATATTATAAATCAGTTTGGTTTATTTGTAACAAATATTACATAATATAATCATTGCAAATAAACATTCTGCAAAAATCATGAAACCAGAAGAGAACAAATCTGCTGAAAATTACTTATTATAACTCAAGTTCTAACAACTCTAATTGATTTTCTTTTTTTATCTCTAGACATTGTGCTGAATTTATTTCACAATAATTTCTGAGATAGGAGTCAATAAAGGCGTGGTTCAAAATATTTAGTATCAAATATCCGTAAATGTTACAGTCATATAACCTATTAGTTATGGACACATTTGTAGAAATAAAGTAATGTACAATTTTTTGGATGTTTTGTTAAACTATTTATAAATGTGGCAATGAATTGAAAGTGAAACGAATGCAACATTCTATTCCATTCAGCAGAATTCTTTAATAAATAATAAAAGCAACGGAATCGCGTTAATTGTTTGGCCATTTATTCTGATGGTCAAACTCTTTCATATTCATAAAATAACAAATCGCCCTTCTAGTTATGGCCAGCTCTTTGAGCGAGAAGAACAATGCATGATAATCAATCCTATTGAAAGCAGCCAATCGGTCAACATTAGGATTTGTAATTTATTTTTAGGATTTTAGAGGGCATCTCGATAGAACTCCTGCAGGGTAGCGGGACGATTTTCGTCCAAGTTGTATTAACATCTATCTAATCCTGAAGGGCGATTCTGTTATAGAAGAAATAAACATGGGACATCTTTCGCCAAGTTAAAAGAAAGAGAATAACAATCTGTCTTTGGAAATTATAGAGGCATATTAAAGTTCATCTGATAGAGTTTTTAGAAAAGTCTTAAATAATAAAACGGAAATGTTATATGTGACCCAAGGAGAACAACGTGGTTTTACAACTGGAAGTCAAGTGCACTCATCCACATCATGTGACAGCTCAGTTAAATAACGAACAGCTGCAATCGGCGTTCATCGATTTAGAAAAAACACGTCCATATCTCCTGGGAAACAATTTGGAGACCTCGACAACAATAAGGCCTTATTCATTGTACACAAATTATTTTTGAAGGCAATATGAAGTTAGGTAGTTAGAGCGATCATTCTAAACGGTTTGAAGCTTTTAAGGATCTAAAACAGGAATGCTGTTTGTCCCAGATTGGTTTCACAAGTGTTTATATATATGTGTATACTGGACATTTACTCGTAGCAGGCACCCACCACAAATAACAAGAAAATTTTGAAACTTGACTACAACGAAAAAATAATTAGAAGTATTTACTTAGCAAAGAGAGAGTGTGTGAAAGAACTTGTGGGGATGATGAGCAGGATTAATGTAGCTCCTGAAGACGATCTTCCAACTATTCGAAATAGTTTAAAGAAAAAATACAAGATTCATCAGTATTTCTAAAAACCTATTGTGGAAAAAATTCCATAGCATCCCTTTAAAATGATCTTCACATTCGTTCTTCACAATCGATTTTTGGAATAAATTAGTTTTCTTAAAGTAATTGCTTTATCTTACTACTGAAGAGTAGAAAGTCTTTCTGGAGAAGGAAATTTTATGTTTTTTAGAAACCTGGCTTCACCAACCTTTCTCAGCCACAGTTTTGAGTGAATACTAGCACTCCCGATCTTATATTGCAATATTTATTTTTTTTGTCAGTAATAAATCTTCAATTAAGGAAAAAGGAAAGTTTTACATCATTATCGATTTCAAGAGAGCATACTACTCGTTAACGTTATTACAACTATAAATAAGTTGTACGGGATATAAGCCAACATGTTACGGCTAACTAGTTGAAAGAATATGAGGTTTCCTCATCAAAAATCTCTAAAAGAAAGACCTATTAAGTAAAAATCTTAATTATTAAAACCTATCAAGTAAAAACCTTATCAGTGAAGAGGTTTTTTTAATGGCGATTCTGGAGCTCCTGCACTTTGTAAATTTCAATTGTTTTAGAGTTGATTTTTTTTTTGTTTCTAAATGTGCCAGAGCAGTAAATAATAATTTCGTATCGGATCTTTGTCCTACTCTTTATGGTGATAGTACCGTCCTTTTATCTTATGTTCTGCAAAATTAAAATATTTGGAATAATCCTGACTAATCAATTCTTTGAAAGGATATATTAGTAAAACAAAGATTGTTGTGTTTCATAAAAGGTGAGGGAATATTTGCCAATGATGAATTTTAATTTAGGAACAGGTCAACGTAACTCCTACAGTAATCCTTTCTCTTTACTACACCAAGTATCTTTTGTTATATTTCCAGAAATCAATAAACAGTACGATGTAACGCAGAAAGAAAAAAAGGCACAACAAAAGTTGGGTTAGACTACATTACTAAATTGTAGAACATTGTTTTTAAGAAAAGTTATGTATAAGGTAAGACTAAGTAAGGAACCACTTTCAGGAAATAAGGATACACACTTCCTAAAGGGAGAAGTTACCCAGCTGCACTCCCTAAGTGATCTCCAGGGTTCGCTTTAGTATAACAAAATCACGAAGCCATTGGCCATCGCCTCGGAAGATAATTTGGCGAATTGATAAATGGCGTAAAAAAGTTAAGTTTTTATAACGAGTTCGAACAAGCTGACATATAAAAGGAATTTCCAAGTCCGGGTGGATGCTTTGATTCGGAACATAAAATGGGAGCATTACCGATGGTACGGTGAATTTTAGCCTGAAGAGATTGAACCAGTCGAAGATTAGAACATTTCGTTTAACTTCAAAGTTCACTAACGTACGAGTACATCTAGGTAGATTCCATTATAGAAGTATAAATCAGTCGTTTGTTATTAAGTGAAAGATTAGTTCTAGTAGTCTTTTAAGTAGTCGATAGCGCCTGTTAACTTCAGTTGAAGTCAGGTGATTGATTTTTTAAAAACAATTAACTAAAAAACTGTTCATAATAAATGTTAACTAATTAAAACTATAATTACCTCAAATTATATCAAGGCGTAAGATGCCTTATATTTTTAACTGTATTCAGAATAAGTCTTGGCGTGTAACCTATAGTTTAGTAATATCATAAATTCTGAAGGCTCAATAAACTTTGGCGACTATTGGTCAGCATGCTAAAACTATTGTATTCATTTATATATTTAGATAGCAATATTTGAAATTTGAAAATAAAAAACAAAATTGTGTCTAGAGCACTAGAGTTCCTTTCAAGACAACACTTTAGCGATCACCCGGATCTTTAAAAATCAGCAAGATATAGAATAACCTCTTATAGAAAACATCAAGCATATTTTAAACTCAGCAAATAGTAATTATATGGAATTCAGTCAGAATTATTCGCTAGAATTTAAATTGAAAAGCATTTTCGCTTGCACATCGAACACGGATTAAATTGTAACAAAAAGGTTTTTGAATAAAATGTACGTACAACATAGTCGAATGTGTAATCATTGGGCTGATATGCCGTATACGGGTTATGACTGCCAGATGATCTTGGTACTGAGACCTCTTCAGCACTGCCTGAGACTGGTCCATTGAAGCTGCTGTAATGATAGGAGTCCTCACCAAGCGATATGGAACTTAGAGCCAGTAAGTACCATACCTACAAACACAATACAATACCCACATGTAATGAGGAATCATAAATGCCAACGCCTACAATTACTTCAAAACTCCCCTGAAACTAAGGCGTACTGAGAAATCAAAAAGAAGGGGGGTGATTAGGTGAAGTCAACCAAATATTAACTCTTCCTGAATTATAAATTTGCTACTTAACCTTTATATTAGGGGAAGGTAGATGGAATCTTACTCTGCGCACCTCCTAAATAATTTTTAATATAATGTAACATCGCATTCAGCAGTACACAATGTTTTTGGGTCCTTTATTGTGCCCCTAGTTTTACTCGTAACACTTCACTCACCCATATTTTGTTTCTTTAGTAACTCCTATTATGCTAGTCTCTCCCCATCGCTGCAAATCGGACCTGGGCAAAACTTATGAGCTTTTTAGAAGCTATTATATTCATTCACAAGTGCTATTTATGTAATTGATTGTATTCTAGGTAGTTATTATTATAGTGTGAGACGGAAAAATAGTAGAAGTCTAATTCTAATTCTCCTCAACAACCTGATTAGTCAACCTCTAAGATGGATGAAGGTCCGAAACCGGTCAGGAAAGCAATAATCATGCGTGGCTATAGCGGATAAAATCTGCTATATTATCCAGCATTGCGGATCTAATCACATTTTCAACAGGACGATGATCATAAAAGTTTTAAATAATACAGTTATTCTTGTTAATTTCTTAAATCTTCCAATTTATTATTCATTTTTAATTTGTGGTTAGACTTTGGCAACTTTTTAAGCACAAAAGAAGGTTTTAACTTGTTTCAAAAAGTGAATTAATTATCTTATTTTCTAGGAACGATAAACAGATTAAGAGGACTTTAGGAAAGTTGGTGTGGTAACTATAATGGAAAGCTTTGACAATAGCTTACTCTCTAGATGACCACTGATTTTGGAGTTTAGATTTTCTTCTGGAGTAAACCCTTTTCTTACATTCAATTTTACTGTTCTAGTTAAGTCGTCTTCAGTGTAGGTTGGGATTCTGGTTATTTTTATGACTTTCACAAATAACTGGTATTTATAAAATGATCCGGTATGTGACTGTGTATGAGTGGATCTGAGAAAAAAGATGTTCAAAACGAAGTACACGTGTTAATTGAAGAGAATAATTTGAAGTGGTTATTGCAGAGTGATTCTGCGGGTTTGCTCATGTTCAAAAAACTTCAACTGTGTTTTTAAAAGCACTCAGAGCGTTATTGAATTTATTTTAATATTAAAATTTCGTTGTGGCAAAAACAGAAACCACCACAATTTGTTCAAGATTTTTTTTTGTTTAATAGTAAATTAGTTTTATGCAATTATTTATTAATTAATAACACTTGTTTCCTCTGGCAAATCACAGAAATTTTCCATTCCATTGGTGCCTAACTTACCCAGAAATTGCGCTGTTTATTTAAACTTTCCTTTTTTCTGAATACTCCTGAATGGATACTCTAAATTCACTGAATAGCTTTAAATTTCCTGCTAATAAAGGGATAACACTGTAGCACTAACACCTCACGATTCAAGCGGGATGAGATTTTTTTTTTTTGACTCGCCGTAATTGTCCTTGTTTATGAAGCGAACTATATTAATAATAATAAAAAAAAAACAAAGAGCGAGTCATCACCAATACTGAAACGTCTCCTGTACAATTTGCTCCCCTCCATCTCCCGCAAAACAAACAAATTCCGGAGCCGCTAGTAAGTAAAGATTGCAAAATTTTATTCACTTTTTTTTATTACCTTAATAAAATAAGTCATAACTTTGCCGGAAGATTTGAAGTAAGCAGGCGACACAGTAGTTACACAGAGAATGAAGCAGAAAAGGTGAGAGAAATACATTATATAGGAGCGGCAAATTAAGCAATGTGCAATGTGTACAAGCATAACGGATGGCCATTTCTCGCGCTGTTGATTTCTTTGTGCTATGCTCAAGTCAGGACACTTGAGAATCAGCGATCAACCATAAACCTTATAATATGTAATCAAGAACTTTGGTTTAAATCCGTCCTACCAAAATTGAGAATCAACTAACTTCCGCATCTGTTAATTCACTTTAGTAAATGTATTCCCTGTAAAAATTTCAATTTCACAGATAAAAGGATGTTTAAAGAAAGGAGATTGTGGTGTTTGAGAGACTTCTAACCCAAGAGAGAAAAGAAAGGTGATCGTATTCAAAGGTTGTGAAACACGAGCACACGTCTCGATGTAGCAATGAGGCAATTGTATGAACCTCATGACGTTCACTGAAGAGATAGCCATTGGAGACTTGGTGGATACAGAAAGATGGTGAAAGCAGAGGAGATACCCCAGGCTCATGTTGAACGGTGGATCAGAGAATGGATTTCTGAGAACTTGAGATTTAGTTGGAACCAACTAAATCGGCATAAGTGCGTAATGATTGCTCTTAAATAATAATTTTTGTAAATAATAATTTCGTTAATTATTTGGCCCGCAGTTTCCATCACACAAAATAAAACTTTAGTCAGAAATTCAGATGTTTATAAAAGTTTTTGTTCTTCTGGTGTGTTTTGAGAAAAGCGCAAAGCTTTTGAACATAATCTAATGAGAGAAGAATTGTACTTACCAGAGAATGTAAATTCACAAGCATGGTCTGAGAAGGGCATCCAGCACAGTCGTTTTTAGGAAGTAATCAATGGTCTTCGATAGATGATAGATCTTTCCTTAATGCTGACAAATGAGTTTAGGTAAAGTTTTTGCCCATCAGATACTATTGGGTTTTAAAAACCGTTTATGTTAAAGTATTCAAGCAAACAGTTAATTTCCGTAATGTTCCATTTGGAATTAAGTTCCACATCCCCGATAAAAGTTGCCATTCACACATCTGAAGCCAAGCTCCACTGGTGCAATAAGAAATTGATGGTCTCGAATAATACTAAATTATCTTTAATGAGGATTCACGTTTTTATCTATGGTAACGTCGGAGATTGGAAGAAAGATGGTTAATGGATGTTAAGTACTATTTTGGTTTGCTGCACGAGATTACAGCGGTGTTACCAGTGTTATGGGATGGGGTACAACAGGCCCTGGATTTAGGTCATCTGCCACATAATTGAAATGATATTGTTCATTGAAATATCGACGAGAACTTAAGACCAGTTATGATCTTCATGTTAGTGATGCTGGAACCTATTTTCAACGAGATAATGTTGGACTTTATAACAAGAATTGGCCAGACCATTCTACAACGAGTACGGTTAGCAATTTCGTATTGGCCACATCTTTCTCCTAAGAACATGTGAGGATAAGATAGATCAACCCTTAAAGGGTTCGCTCCACTCTGTGAACCACTATTTCGTCACCTTCAGGTAGCCTGAAAGATATTCCATAACAGGGTAGCATCGCCTTATTCGAACGAGGTGCCGTCTTATTAGAAAATAATAACCGTAGTGACGTAAATAAACTTAATTTTTTTGGTAGTTATTTGTTGCCATTTTTTGTTCTATCGCGACTTTTTACAAGATAAAAAATTCTAAGAAATTTAAAGGGAACAATTTCTTTGGCCCGCAGTTTGTATCACCTAAATGTGCAGTTTGGCGCATTATTCTCTTTATAGACAGGTATGTGGAACTCAAAAAAGTCAGCTGAATTCTATATTTTTGCCACTAAGAGAGGTTATAAGTAAAGTTAGAGATTTGGTGCAAAATAAGAAAGGAGAAGAAATGTAGTGCAAAACTAAAGGACATATCGTCTGCCAAATCTTAGAGGTGAGGGAACCTCTGTTTTCGCACAGAAAAAGGCACTTCTGTCCGTTCATCCTTGAACAACTGCTATCTTTGAAGGATTGCAACGATACACTATGGTAGAGGGCTTAAATTGGCTAATATAAATGAACAAAGAAAAGTCACGGGCCTCATCTACTTTATTCAAACAATTCTTGAATATTTCAAAGCACTTGAGAATTTTATTTACAATAATTATTATCAATTATATTATTTCTTGATTCTGTCAGCTTTCATTCCTGTAAGATCTCGTATAAAATGTTTAGCTGCTATTAACTTGGCTTAGAAGCCAAGTGATACCCATGACAAGAAAAAAATTAATTTAAAAAAAAATAATTCTACTTGGTTAATCAGAACTGAATGTATTTATACACAGGGTGACCAGAGTTATATGCTCCACCCACTTTTTTTTTTAACGGCGGGAAATTCCGAAAAAATAAAAAACACGTATTTAATCATTTTTAGTCTAGTTTATTTTCAGTGATTGGCCCACTTTTTTAAACCCTTGTATCTCGAGATACAGCATCCAACTTTTGTTTTTCAAAAGGAACGTTATATTTTTTGTTGCATATTTTAATAGTATTTGAGCTCCTAAAAACAACAAAAAAAAATTTTTTGAAATCGGTTAGGTTTTTCAAAAGTTATGGTAATTTAAAATATGAAAAACAAATTTCAATTTACTGTCAAAATTACGTTGTTTTTTTTTTAAGAATCTACTCAAACTGGGCACAACCAACGGATAGGCAAGCCAAAACTCTGGACTCCCACGCTCTGCTTGTAGCAGCACTTATGGTGGCGAAGTCAAGATCTAGGCAGGCTAGAGTTATTCGACGTTTCAGATCTCCGACTGAAGCCACGGGATTAAGGATACTTTACACTTTATTTTTTTAAGTACCACCACAAAAAATAGTCCATTTGGGTTAAGTCCGGAGATCGAGGTGGCCATTGGATAGGACAATGAGTTCCTAAGCACTTTTCCTGGAAATTTCTGTCCAGGTAACCTCGAACAACTCTCGCATTATGTGCCAGGCAACCATCTTGTTGAAAATACATATCTAGCCGACGTTGTAGAGGAACTTCTTCAAGCAGAACTGGCAAAATGTCTCTTAAAAAAAAGTTGGATACCTTTCACTAGTTAAGTTCCCTCTGTAGAAGTATGGGCCGATTAGTAGATTGCCTATAACTCCACACCAAACGTTTGTAGAAAAAACAACCTGAACGCCGAATAACTCTAGCCTGCCTAGATCTTGACTTCGCCACCACAAGTGCTGATAAAAGCAAAGCGTGGGAGTCCAGACTTTTGGCTTGCCTATCTGTTGATTGTGCCCAGTTTGAACAGATTCTTTAAAAAAAATAACGTAATTTTGACAGTAAACTGAACTTTGTTTTTCATATTTTAAATTACCATAACTTTTGAAAAACCTAACCGATTTCAAAAAAAAATTTTTTGTTGTTTTTAGAAGCTCAAATACTACAAAAATATGCAACAAAAAATATAACGTTCCATTTGAAAAACAAAAGTTGGGTGCTGTATCTCGAGATACAAGGGTTTAAAGAAATGGGTCAATCACTGAAAATAAACTAGACTAAAAATGATTAAATACGTGTTTTTTATTTTTTCGAAATTTCCCGCCGTTAAAAAAAAAAGTGGGTGGAGCATATAACTCTGGTCACCCTGTATATGCAGCTATATATTTATTTTAGAGTTAAAATGGTATTTGGAATTCTAAATATGAGTAATTCTAGGTTTAGAAATATATTATTTCAAATTGAAACATAAAACTTATTTATTAATTTCAGAAACTAATTAAATATAAATTGTATTACCAGATGCTTCAAATTCTTAAACAAATAGATTAACATTCTTATTTTGACAGAAAAAAGCCAACAACTTTAAAAAAAAAAGTGTGAGAAATATTTAACTGCTTCTGGCAGCTAAAAAAATGCAACCTTATGTATAAAATTATTTTTGATACATTAGGCATCAACTGCTCTAAAAATAATTCTATAAAAGCACTAATTTACCGTAAAATACGACAAAATTAACTCTCAACTGAAACTTTTCAGCAATACTAAATCAAAATGGCAATCAAAAATTTGGTTTATACGTGAATTTAAAGCCCAAATATGTTCTATTTTTAATTTTTAAGCTCCAGAAAATCGGAAACATATTGCTGCCCAATGCCCTTTGTTCGCTCTCTCAGAAATTGCTATGTACCTTTTATGACGTGATATCAACTAGGGCATTTCAGTACATATGTTGCTGCAACTTAAAAATATGGTTGTATGTAACATAAATTGTTTTAAAATAAGAACATTTTTAACTAAAAATTCTTACGAAGTACAAATGAATACCAACGTTTTAAAGTATCCGTCCATTTAGGACATCAATATAAAGGTGTACGTGAACATATCGGACCCTCTTTTATATAATAATAATTATTTGACATGCATCCGCGTGTGCGGCAACGGAGCGGTGAGTGAGATGTCGAGCGAGCTTAGAGCGCCTAAAAACAAGTTCAAGAGTCGACTAAAAGCAAATGATGACGTGCGTGCCGCTATGAGTAATCTCATCAATCAGGATTACCCATCTTGTTAAGAAAATGCAAGCTCAAAAAGCAAATTAATGTAACTGAAAACATAATCACGATGTTAATTGAAGTTTATTTTTAAAATCTAAAAGTAGTTCATTGTGGTATTGAACTTTGTGGTCCCTGCTAACAAGAGAGAGAGAGATATTAAAATGGTCCCTAGTCTTAAAAAGGTTGGAACCATTGGTCTAGTGGGTGGTAAGCACCATGAAGATGACTTGAGGTAAGTATAAGAATCTTTAATTCTGCATTACATTAGAAGGATGAAACCGGAAATATAATGTTCAAAACATCTTTATTTTGGACATTTTTACTATATCAAATTTTATTGCATTATTCTATAATTTATCAAATACCTATGGGGGAAAACTTAGTAAAAAAAATTTAAATAGTGTTTTTCCTAGAAATAATTACCAAAAACGATTGGCTAATCTCATTGGCGAACGGAATGTGTGGGTAGGCGGACTACAGCTGATGAGTTTTTATATATTTTTTTATATAGTTTTTATATTTTAGTTCTTGCGGACCAAAGGTTGAGAACCACTGCACTAGTCACAGATAATTGCATTCATTACACTTATTATGAGCGCGCTTCTGGGTCAAGGCCAGAAGGGCCAGGGCTTTAAAGAGGACAAACAAAAGACACCCCTGCAGATGAAGATGGAGGAAAATTGATGCTGAAGAGATGAATATATAAAGTAAAGGATACAGCTATTAACAAATAGCTGTAATTCTCTAATAGCTTTAATACAAAAAAACGCACTACTACTTCTCAAGAAGAAAGCTACCAAACTGGAACGCTCTAACAAAACAATCGTGTCCTGTGTAACGTCCCAATATCACAAACCACCGCGACGCCCGCTGGATCGCTGCCCGCCGTAAACGACCGCTTTCTGTGTGCCTAAGGCCTAATGCTAAAAGGAATACAATATTTTAAAGATAACTAACAAATAACAGTAAATCTCAAATAAATCTTATACCTAACTACATTTTTCTTCATAGTGCGTATTTACCGCTGGAGATTGAAAATTTCGTTGTAATTATTACACTTATATCACTAATGTAATTAAGAATCAAAAAAGTTAACGAAATATTTTCCAGAAGTAAAAGAAAGCAAAATCTAGATAATTGAATGAAAGTAAAAGAGCACCATTTTATATACTGGATAACTGTGCTTTTATTGGTGAGGGAGTGGCTTACAGCGTCCTACGTTATCAGCTACACTCCGCCTACCAACATATCCCGTTCGCCAATGAGATTAGCCAATCGTTTTTTGGTAATAATTTCTAGGAAAAACACTATTTAAATTTTTTTTACTAAGTTTTCCCCCATAGGTATTTGATAAATTATAGAATAATGCAATAAAATTTGACATACTAAAAATGTCCAAAATAACATCATCATTTGCTTTTAGTCAACTCTTGGACTTGTTTTTAGGCGCTCTAAGCTCGCTCGACGTCCCACTCACCGCGCCGTTGCCGCACACGCGGTCGCATGTCAAATAATTATTATTTTAAAAAGGTTAAGTGTTTCGCGGACCATATTTTAGTTCTTGCGGACTACAGGTTGGGAACGACTAGTCTTGGTTTACCGTGATATCAAACTTTGGATTAGCCACGTATAGCTCTGTTCCTACTCTATTCTCCTCAGAGGGCGGACAGTGAACCATACAAAGTCGCCTGACATTAGCGGTCAATGGTTCAAAGTTTTTCTATTATTTGGAATGAGAATTTCAAGAGGATTAGCAATGCTAAAATTTATGAATTGTAGTAACGGAGAACAGTAAAATACCGTGTCTGTATCCAGTTCCGTAGCATTGTTATGCTTCACTGTGACTGGAGCAAATGCGAGCTTTTCCTTTCAGTAAGCAAGTTGCCTCCTTGGAGGTAGCTATAGAGTGGAAGTTAATGGGTGAGAAATGGGCAAATCAGATACTTTAGTACTAATATTTTTCAAACGAATAAAAACTTAACTCACGAACTAGGTACCTCCCACTAACAAATTCACGCTCATAACGAAGCGCAAGGCCACCTCAAAAGTTCTTAAGATTATTCAATTTACAAAATTAAAAGTCTCTAACAGAAAAGTGTTTAACTGCACAAAAGAAAAAAATTGTTATAAGTCAACCACTAAACCACACCTAATTGGTGCATAACGGTCTGTAATTATGTTTCAGTTACATTGGAGCTGGGCTGAGAATTGGCCGCCCTGCTTGGTTGGACTAGATTACGTGGCCACCACCACAATCCAATTCAACCAAATAAAGTCTCGTTAATTCTTACTGTTGTTGGGAAACATTGTAAAAATTTACTAAAAGCTCTTAATGCGG
Source organism: Rhodnius prolixus (assembly GCF_049639745.1). Lineage (NCBI taxonomy): Eukaryota > Metazoa > Arthropoda > Insecta > Hemiptera > Reduviidae > Rhodnius > Rhodnius prolixus. Next base: position 28,655,514 of record NW_027411581.1, on the reverse strand, counting down.
ATATTACTCACTAGGAATTCGTAGAGTTCTAGATTAAGTATTAGATTATCAGATTTTGGCAGATATAGGCATGCCATAATCAGGGGCGGCTTAACCTATAGTGCAGGGTGTGCAATGCACACGGGCGCCGCCGTCTCAGGGGGCGCCGCGGCGCTCCCTAAGACAGCTAAGAGCATCGTCTTGGACCATCATGGTACAACAATGATATGACAGAAGCGGCTAGCCAGCGCGGTGGCGGCAGTTATCAAACGCGAGCGCCCTATAGGCGGCTTCTTTTTCGAACATTTTGTTTCAACTCGAAATAAACCTTACTTCATGTATTTAAAGTTTAGAAGCGGCCAGACAGCGCGGCGCCGGTAGTGCGGCGGTGTCAAACGCGAGCGGCTCCTTTTTCGACCATTATGTTCAACTTAAAATCAACCTTATTTCACGTAATTAAAGTTTATACTCGCGTAAGGCGGCATTGCTATCAAAAGCACGTGCCGTCGCCCGCCGGCACGCGTTTGATCAACAAGCCGGCAATCATTGCGAATTCTTATTATGAAAAAACTTTCTTGTTACGAGGGCAAAGTTAATAGTTATAGCCGCGGGGGTAGTCAGGCTTAGGGGGCGCCAGGGTTTCATTGCACACGGGTGCTACACGAGCTAGAGCCGCCCCTGGCTATAATCCTTGTGAACCTACCAATTCACAAATGGAGTATCAAATTTCGGAATTACAAAAACTTTAATTTTTTGAGTCTCTTTTGGTCAAAACCTTGAAAATTAAACAAAAAATTAAGAAACTAAACTTTTTTGTTTTATTTACTAAGAATGGCTTACTGGCTTTGATTAGCCGAAATTTCAACTAGATCTTTAGAGATTTTTTTTTGTATTGTTGATCCATAAAACTACCAAGAACTTTCAAAATCAATTCCCTACATTTTAAGATTTTTTTCTTAGCTAATTTACGATTTTCTTTAAACTTCCGTCTATTGCATTCATAAAGAAATACATCTCAATTCGAAATATCCCAGTAAGGCAACTTTTGAGTGTGAGGGGTGGGGACAGAAGTCTGTATTTGTCTAAATAATTTGACAAAGGATTTCCTTTCCAAAGGGTGTAATTTATATAAAATTAATAGAAATATCTTCTTCTTTTTTTTTTGAAATTTTTTCAGAGAACATTTTAGTAGAGGTTAAAATAAAATTTAATTAAGCACAGATAAAATTTTACATTGGACTTCCTCGTAAGAGATCTCTAATTCAAATCCATCTGTGCGCTTTTCTCTTCCTAAGTGCCTCTTACATCTTACAGTCCGATGTCTGTAAGAAAGAACATCTTCCGGAGGCCGGCAGTGCTCTGAGAAAGGCTTCGGCTAAAGACCTAAGTTGATAACGTGTGTTAATTTAAAAAAAAAAATGAGGGAGGTAAAGTCATTAAACTTTTTCCAGCAAATTTTATAAAGTAAAAGAAAATGTATAGCATAAAAATATTGCAATGTTGGACATGGTATATTAATTAATTGTACATTAATCTCAACAATATGTTTAAATTGTGCTGTTGTGTACACCTAAGTGAAATATCAATTTTGAACTGTCTGGGATTTTCCGTTTTTGAGTGCGATCAGTACGGACAGTCACCAATTGCTCAATTTACAAATACAATGCCCAATTTTCAGACCATTTTGTTAAATACAAAGAGAAACTCAAAACGGATATTTATTTATTTATTTACAATACGGGCAATCACCCTGTTACAAAGAAATATAATTTAAAGTAACACTTAATAATAACATATAATAATTTATAGAATATACATGTACGTACATACGAGGGTCGTTTGAAAAGTCCGTGCAAAGTCAGAGAGATAGCACCACTGGCGCGTATCGAGGTAATGTTTAGTTAGTAGCATCTCTTGGAAGAACACACACCGAGTTTCAACCAGATCGGTCTATTTCTTTGTGTTTGGCATTCGTTTGAATCGAGGAAGTCGAGTGATTTTCAAAAAATGGACGAAAAAGAATTTCGTGTGTTGATTAAACACTACTTTATGAAAGGCAAAACGCCTCAGGAGACTAAAGAGAAACTTGATAAACATTATGGTGACTCTGCACCTTCGATTAGAACAGATTATAAGTGGTTTCAAAATTTTCGGAGTGGCCATATGGGCACAAGTGACGCTGAACGTTCTGGACGCCCTGTTGAGGTTACTACTCCAGAAATCATTGATAAAATCCATGATATGGTGATGGATGACAGAAGAGTGAAGGTGCGTGAGATTGCTAGTGCTGCGGGCATCTCGAATGAACGGGTACATAATATTTTGCATCAACATTTGGACATGACAAAGCTATCCGCAAGATGGGTGCCGCGATTGCTCACGCTTGACCAAAAACGAAATCGTGTGAAGTGTTGCAAGGACGGTTTGCAGCTGTTCCAGAAGAATCCGCAGGACTTTAAGCGTCGTTTCGTCACTGTGGATGAAACATGGATACATCACTACACTCCTGAGACCAAAGAACAATCTAAACAATGGGTTACCAAGGGGGAATCTGCGCCAAAAAAGGCGAAGACCGTTCCTTCGGCCGGAAAGATTATGGCGACTGTCTTTTGGGATTCGCAAGGAATAATCCTCATCGACTATCTGGAAAAGGGTAAAACTATTACAGGTGCATATTATTCATCGTTATTGGACCGTTTGAAAACCGAGCTGCAAGAAAAACTCCCACGATTGGCCCACAAAAAAGTCCTTTTCCATCACGACAACGCACCAGCTCACACCTCAGCAGTTGTGGTCGCAAAATTAATGGAAATAGGGTTCCAACTCGTTTCACATCCTCCCTATTCTCCAGACTTGGCTCCCTCGGACTACTATTTGTTCCCCAATATGAAGAACTGGCTGGCGGGAAAAAGATTTTATTTAAACGAGGAGGTGATTGCAGAAACGAATGGCTATTTTTCAGACTTGGACAAATCCTATTATTCGGAAGGGATCAACAAACTAAAGCAGCGTTGGACGAAGTGTATAAGCCTAAAAGGAGACTATGTTGAAAAATAAAAAAGGTTTACCCCAAAAAATTAAGTAGTTTTTATTTTTGCACGGACTTTTCAAACGACCCTCGTATAGTCGTAGAATAGAAATAAAAATAAAATATTGACATACTTAATAGATATACTTTAAAAATAGATAAACTTTACTTAATTAATAAATCTTAATGATATCACAAATAACTGGTAAGAAGTTTTCCTTAGTACCAATCATTGCAAAATCAGTTATTTAACAAACGTTTCAATTCGATCATGTTGGTGTTAAATAAATCAAAATCAGCGGGTAGATGATTAACTTGATCCGCAACTCTTGGAAAATAATTGAACTTACGATAATTAGTACCATGGCACACTTTAGAAAACATTTGTCTTTGTCTAGTACTGTTTGTTGGCACATGAAAATTTAACAATGATAACAGTTCAGGACAGTATATTAACAGTTCAGGACAGTATATTAACAGTTCAGGACAGTTAATATTATTATTTAGTTTTTTGAAAATAAAAATTAAGTCTGTGGCTTATCTGTGGATATCTGCAGTGAAAACTCAAAACCTCAAATCTATGTGGATAATGGTACTTTAAGCGACTGAGGAATTATAGATACATACAAGTAGATTAAGAGAAAGCAAAAACTTTAACTGGTTGGGTAAGGGTATTTAGTAGTAGACCTGCTTTATTAGTCGAACGATACTTTCCGTTATCTTAGGAAATATTATTTTTTAAGTTCTTTTAAATAAAAGATTAACCTTTTACACATTATCTCTACAATAAAAGGATATTGGTGACTTTTGCAATAATCATCTATCCAATATTGGCCGTGAAAATTTATCATTTTTATTGTTTAATTAAATTTGGAAACACTTAATGAATGAATTTCGTCCGAAACTTCCTAAAAGATTGTGATATTAAATGTGTTAGTCAGTAAACATTTTTACAAGTATAACAAAGAACACGTAAATAAAGTGCAAAATAAACAAATAAGAATAGAAATAATATAACGAAACATATACATAACTAATGACATAACAAATGTACAAATTTGTGCGCAACTTATAGAAATCAATGGACCATGAAGGATGGCAGATTAATATTATTCTTAAGAAATGCATCCATAGCAAGCTATAAAGACCTTTCCTATCTTAGTACCTTTTATTTCCGTCGTTATAAATTCTGATTGTAAATAGTGTGAAATGCGATTACGGAAAGCTGTTATGTTAGCAACGCTTTTTATTTTGGTAATTTTTTTTTTAACTATTTGGTAATGTATTGAAACATTCCAATAGCTTTCAAAGTCAAAGGGAAAGTGTTACCGTTATCAGACTGAGCAACCTTGAACGATATTTGAAAATAGTTGGCCTTTACTCCAGTCCATCCCGTTACCTAATTCTCTTCACCTACATATTTTTTTTCTCCTTGTTGTGATTGTTAATTTCTAAAATTATGAGAAGATAATAAAGAACGGAAAATCTGTTATGTCTTAGAATGTTATTAGGTAATTGCTTCTTAAGCTGTAAGGCATCACACTTTTACAATTGGTGATTTTTAGAAATTTAGATTTGACATAGAAAAGATTGGAATCGGAGATTCGGAAGATAAAATTAAACATTTTTAACCGGTGATCAAATTATAATCTCGCAATTGTCGAATTAGTTAAACAAAGTCTTCAATAACCGTTCTGGATTTTAAAAGCTTTATTTAAAATAATTTAAACATGGATCCTTGACTCCCTTGTCCAGATAATAAGGCTAGTAAGACAAAATAAAGTGCTGCATATGCTCAGAGTGCACTAAGCTTTATCTAAAATGAAAATATCCAGAAATGGGCAAATATGGTAGCTGGAAAAATAAGAAAGCACATTCAAAGTCATCAAAGACATAACTGCCCTCATTTCTAAAGAACCTACTAATTCCTTTCCTACGAACTACAAGTTCACACATAACGTGTACTTCTGTGTTGTTGTTGTTGTTTTTTTCTTCAGATTTTGTATTCTGTCTTTCAAAAACAAATGATAACTTTTGCAATCAAAATATGTAAAAAAAGTGAAATTGCTGTCTTTGAGGAATAAATGATTGGCAGTGTAGTGCTAAATATTAGTAGCTGAATAAACAAATCACAATTTTATTTGAATCAATTTCATTCTAAGGCCTTCTTGATTTTATTAATATTTTCCAGTATAAATCAAATATACAATTTAATAATCATGTATACTTTAACATAAGATAAGATTCTAATAGGGCGGCCCAAGGCCTACGCCATTGCGACCCCTTAGGATATATTGTGGCTCCCCTCCTCTAGAGCTCACTCTCCAGACCCGTCCTTTTAATCTGACTCTTAATTCTGGAGAGCCGCTCCTGGGTAAAGCTCTCAGGACTTGGTTTTTCTCCCAGAGAAGTAACATCCTTAGCCAGACAAGCCCTTCGCCCTGCACAACACGTCCAATGCCGTTTCCTCCTAATCCTCCTAATCCTGACAGAACCTACAAAGGCAATCTTCTGTCAGGCTCATGCGATGCATGTGCTTCCTGAGCCTATAGTGGCCAGTCAATGCCTATTGTAGTGGCCTACAATTATCCTAGTAACTATACAGCCTTGACGGATCAAATCTGCAGTCAGCTTTGGCGAGTAGCCTCTAAGGAACTCCTCTCTGCCCAGTGCTGGCCAACCACCACTCCTGAGACATCCTCTGCACCCATAATTTAATGGGCGCACTCTTAAGGCACTTTGAAACCCCAAAGTGCCAAAGTTCCGGGCCAATGAAGTCTCCCGCAGCGCCTTCACGGGCAAGCGAATCTACCAAGTTTCCTTTTTATCCTGAGTGACCGGGTACCCTCACAGAAAAACCTTATTTTGGTCAATGATTTCCGCCAGGGCACCCAGACAGTCCCATAACAGCCTAGAGACAACGGCCCTTGCAACGCCTTGAATGATACGTATATGTGCAATGGGGGCAAATTTAGTAAAACCTAAATTTGCCGCAGTAGGGGATGTCTTTATGGCACCCGTTGCACAAACTTTATCATTAAACAAAAAATCAACTTTTACATTAAAAAACAAAAAAAAAGACAAAAATCTAATTCATGTTATGATAAAAATGACTAACAATGTTTTTCCAGAAATGAGCTGTCATTCACAATTTGACAAGAAATACTGTTTCAGTTACTTACAAGGCCAACAATGATACACCAAAGCACAACGTGTTATCCATTTCAATCAAATTTGAGATGGTAGAAACACCAATGTTGCAGAAATAAACGCATAAACGTATACTTTTAAAAAATAAACAAAATAATGTGAAGGAGCTATTTCAAAGAAAAAATATTGTACAATACTGCTTCACTGTAAACCAATATATGGCATATAAAGAAAATATGTATGAACGCAATAGCTCAATTTTTTTTACATGCATTATTCTTCTACAAATGCTTTGCTGATAATGAATGAACTATCGCAATTGTTATATTTAAAATGAATAGAAAACTATATATGTATCAAGGGACAAATTCTCAAAAACTACTCAACTTTCTCGGAATTTTAAGATACAGTACAACGTTTATCCAAAGTTTAAAAATAATTAGTAACCTGAAAATTTAAGACTATTTTTTCAAACCTTAGCAACAGGTAAAAACGTTCATCAAACTGCGTTAGAGATCTTTGACCAAGAAATTTAAATTGAAATTGCGAATCATTTCTTAGCTTAGAGAATTTTGCTAATTTGGTGTTATGGTCTTTATAGTTCTCGCATGTAATAGGAAGCATGCGTTCTTCATCATGCATTGGCTTTCCACAATCAAATACAGGATCCGCTGTTCTACACCTCTGAAAAGTACTATCTCCGGACTGTTGGTATTAGAAGGGATAATAGGGCTTTGCCCTATTAAAGCAATTAACATTGCTTTAAAGGTTAATTCGACTTTTCTCTCTATTCGATTTCATGAGAAGGAACGATCTTTACATCACCCTCGAAAAGACTTGTTTACTCACTGAATGCATCTTTGTTTTGCAATCAAGGCATTTGACAGCGCAGTGCTAAATGGTCTTAGCTAAAAAAGAAATAACAATTTTACTCAAATCAATTTCATTCGAAGGCCTTCATGAATTTGGGACGTCCCAGTAGGTTAACATCTTATTCACAAGCCACCTTGCTCAATGCCTGCCCGTAATTTAGGGGCGAATTTTTGTTTATGTATCTGTTAACATGTGAAGTACATGTGGCGGGGAAGGGTGCTTGAAGTCCAGTTGGTCGCTATTTACGACACCCTGGACAGAAGTAAGAAGATTCTGTCTGCGAGCCTGAGAGGCGTTTGCTCCGTAATGTAATAATTTTGTATTATTTCGGAAGCAACTGTCACACATTTGACCACAAAAAACACACTAATTCTAGTTATTTGTACAATGTAAGTCTACTTCAAAACTATCATTAGAAGATCTACGCGAACTAAATTTTCTCTTAGAGGGAAAAGAGGGAGGGTAATAATTCAAAATTCAACTCGTCCCTTGTGGCTGCCTACATTAGCTGACTTACACTGCTACCGTGTTTGGAATGTGAAACTACATGAAACCTACCTTTTACCCAACTAACAACTAACAATGTAAAAGGCGGGAAACTGTGATTGAAGTGGAATTTCGGTAGTTCTAATTATTAAGGAAATTTGAAGGTATTGAAATTTTTCTATCAGCGAAATCCTAGAAATACTTAGCTCCCAATCGTAATTACATCCAGAGCTAATGTTGGTAATGTAATAATAGTTTTAATTTTTTCAGTTATTTTTATTATATCTGTTATTCATTACATTATTAATCACTAAAATTGCGAATTGATTGATTAGCCGTTTCTAAAATGAAGTTAATAAAGTTTTGTTCATTGTTTTTGGTGACTGATGTCGTTTGTCCACAAATATTTAAGTCAAACAAATCTACTCAGAGAAACCAAACATCATAAAAATCAACCACACTCAGTTCATAAGCAGACAGAACAGTAGATAAACCAACTTTATAATTAAGTAAATATATACTGTCAATAAGTCCTGAAGATGACTAGCCCCTAGGTAAAAGCTCGGCAAAATTATAAAAAAGTAATGACTGAAATTGGCATTATTCTATCTTCCTTCGGAAGTTAATGATGTTGATTCTATAAAACTTACAGTTCTTTAAATAACTATCTCATTCAGAATTAATGGTAACGTGCCTTTTCATATTAGGAGAAACATTTATTTCAATATTTGCTACCCCAAATTTTATCTTTATAAAATATTTATAATTCAAAATTGAAAATTTTTATTGAATTGGCAGACAGCTGTTATGTAACTTAATAGCTGAAAAAAAAAAAAATTAAGTCCGAAATATAACTCTATTTTCAGCCTTCAAATCATACAAATTATTACTCGCTGAATTATTTTTATTTTTAGAATTGCTTTGAACTTCGATTTTCCGAAGTTCACTAGCCACTAGATAAGTGTTAATTTGCTTTAAAATTGTAGGTATTGTACTTACGGGTTGAATACATTGTTAACTCATTTCCAAAATTTTTCGTCGGCTACTTTAATCCAATATACCTAAATTATGATATGTATATAAATATAGTTCAAATATTCTAGTAATATTTATTGTCTTTTACAGAGAAAGAATGGCTCACAAAAACAACAAACTTAAGCAGAAGAATGATGGAAAACAATTGGGTCGTTTATTTTCAGAACCACCTACCTTATCACCGTTCAGGGCCACGTATTTTTTTTGTTCGAATGGTTGCATATGTCCAGAGGATAATGATAATGTAAGAGACTTGATGAAGAGGAATAATTTATAAATAGAACAAAATTAAATTCTACAATTATGAAGGAGTAGCCACAGAATTTAAGAAACCATCTCGCTTTTTTTAATAAAAGACTTCACCTCTTTAGATGTTGCTGGTCGGAGTATGGCCTGTAAGCTATACAATACATCACTAAAAATTTGAAATAATTGTGAAGTAAAAGCTTTTTATTTATTGCGCTAAGATAACTAAAGTTAAGCTCACTTTAAAATCGTGTTAAACTCTGCCTATGGATTTTCGTATGTAATAATAATAACTAGGTATAGTGCACCACATGCGTCTTAACATCACCTTTGTGGTAGCATGGTTCATTATTATTATCATTATTATGATTATTTTTTTAATGATTTAAGGCGCGTTAACATCTAAGGTTATTGGCGCCAGGAGCTTTTTTCAGTGCACTGCCGGCCTCCGGACAGTGTTCTCTATTATTATTATTATTATTATTATTATTTAGACTGGTTCCTGATTTTCATCCATCTGAGTTCGTTTGTTGGTTTCATTTAAAGGCAATGTCTTCAAATTCCAAAGATTTGTGGGACACTTCAAAACTTCGTTGAATCAATTTAAAGAACTTGATTCTTGCCTAAACCGGTCGGAATTAAAGAGCAGAAGCATGCTACAATGGAAAGCACAATATAATTGCGATCGAAATCCCTCAAATTAAATTAATTCAGCTATTCAAGTGCATTACCTAAGAGAAAAAACACTTTTAATTTTATTAAAACTAAAACTTATTCTTCAAGTAAATTTTTATCCATGAGTATTAATATGGCAGATTTTGTTGTAGACATCTCTTGAAGTAAACAAAGCCGTTGATTTCAACATTATGAGAATTATATCACTCAACTGTTGGGATTCCCTCTTGATTCCTTTAGAAGTGTACGTTACATCTGGAGGTTGCCTTAGCTCGATGACTTTCAAGGCCCTGCTTCATTCAGTTAAAGTAAGTTAAGCAAACAATTGCTTCGAACTGTTTTGTTTACTCATATATTGTACAAAATTATATAACTGGTTACTTTCGACGGTTCAGTCCCACCTGAAAAAATATGCATTTACTTTATACAAATTAAGTATACATATGTACATAATGATTGAATACTTTAATTATTGTTATATATAATCATTTAATTATTCGTGTTTATTTACAGACTATAGAAGATCTTATGATTTGTTTCCGACTAATAGATATTTTAAAAATTCATAACCAACATCATCCTCCTTGCAAAAAACACAAGAAAGAATATTATAAAAATATTCTATTGGAGCCATTTAATGTCAGAATTTTATCATTTATTATTACTTTGCAATTACTTATCGTTTCCTTTTGGATTGGCGGGCAGAGAACATTTTAATTAAATCTTTTCCAGAAAACTGATGGATCTGTAAATTATAATTTCCTTTATTTAATAGAAGATATTAGCAATATTACTGAGGATTTAAGTAAAGTGGAAACAAACTCTACTAAAGAAGATAAAGTCAGAGTAGGACCAGACAAGAAAAGCTCCAAGCGTGATAAAGGATTTAAGGAAAATTTTTTGGAACCAAATGTAATGAGAACCCCTCAGAATAGAAAATCACGTTTACCTTTAACAGTTGAAGATTTGGAATCGCGAATAAATTTATATGCTAAATGCGGAGACTTTTCATCATTACCTGAATTTTCTTTAAAGGTTGAAGAACTTTTTTCTTTTCTTTTTTTTTTCATTTTAAGCATGGTTTTAGTACTTTTTAAGACCGCTTTATTTGATATTTTAAAAATTTTGTATCAGTCTTTCAAAACTATTGCTGAATTCAAATACTCTGATTAAAGGATATGAAAGAAGACAAATCATTGGAAAATAAAGCTGAGAGAGTATTCATTGTATTTCAGTTATTACTTGACATATTAGAACAGGATCTATTCGTAAGTATAAATATTAATATTTTAATGTTTGTTTTCTTGTATAAATTTTTGTTTTAATTAAGGATTACAATTTACAGATTTGGTTATTGAAATCTCGAAGGAATTACGGGGAAAAACTTAACAATCCAGAGAGTTGGCCATTGATAGCCAATATTGTTTGGAAAGATCTATCAAATATTGGGCATGTCAATGATCATTGTAAAGAAATATTGTTTATTTTTCACAAATGTCCAACAAAGTACAAACATGCTTTATCTGTAAGTTTCTAATTTTCAAATGAAAATCATAAAGGGTTTCAAAAAAGAAATGCTTTGCCAAATAAAATAGTAACTGAACCATTTTTGATCCGAAAAAATTGCATTTTGTGCAAAGCTTTTGGTTAAAATACAATAAAATTATAGGCATTTTAAAAGTTAGATTATTATTAAGGAGCGTAGGTTGTGAAACAAACTAATATCTTTCGTCAGAAACTTTTTACCGTTTCTAAAGGATATGGTCCAACAAAAATCAAAATAAAATGTTCATAATAGCTACTACATAATGCAAGAGAGCAGGTTTTGTGCGATATATTTAATTGGGAGATCCCCAGATCAAGTCCGAAATGTAGCTACTTTTTATTTTTGGTAAAATGTTAAAAGAAAGTTATCAGCCCCCGCCCGGCTTTCTAATAGTTAAATCTCGCCCGAAAAAAAAAGCTATTACTTTTTATTTACTACATTATGCTAAATTTTCAGAGATACCTCTGCTTAATTTGTGAAGTTATCAGAGTGAGTGAAGAAAATAAAGAATTGAAATTTCCGTATTTTGGAGCAAAATGCGAGGAATTTTGCAAAACTATGGCAACTATTATTTCAAGTAAGATTCATTTCTCATATTTAATATGTTATATACGTACAAGTGCCACACCAATTGTAGAACCTGTTCATCCGTTTGGGTGACTGAATATTCATCCAAAAGAAAAATAAAATACTCTTTTTTTTCACATTGTACTTATGGTGGTCTACAACTTTTATTTGAAACATTTTCTCGGAAAAAATAGATTCAGGACTCTTATTTAGTCGTCTAAAGGACTATTCGAATTTAATGTTCTGCATATTGTGCATATTCTGAATTTGATTTCAATTCCGTAACTTCAGTAAAATATTAAAATCCATTCCTTATCAGTTCCATTATTATTCCATTCCTTATCTTAGTGGTTTATTTATTTTTATGATGTTTTCCTATAAACAGCTTCAACTGTGTTCTTAAAACTTCCTTTTCTCGTAGCATTAATGTTGGCTTTACAACTTTTTGTTGTTTGAACTTTTTCAAGACAATTCGATTAAAGGGATTCTATGAAGAGGAGGTGGGTATTCTTTCTGTTTTAGTATAATGCACGACCCTGAGTGTTTTGTTTTATAAGGGGCAGTTAAGTGTCTTGATTAAATTCCGAGTTTGTAGAAAATCCCGAAACTACTGCAAGTGCCACATTTCTCAATGGATTTTTCTCTTTTCTGAGTTTTTTTTCGAAAAGTCTTCTAAATTTTCCTTAATTTCCTGTTTTAATTAAAAGATTTTTAAAATATTTTTTTCTAAGAAAATTTGTTTTAGGTAGTTTCAGGTGTGTTAAAATTGTTCCTTTTGCTCAACGACTCTAGAATCGTAGGAAGAGTAAGTCGTTCAAAGGTTTATCTTAAAATTTTATTTATTGTGCCGAGCTTTTGACCTAGGTCATCTGGCGTGTACTGTTTATAAATTGTAATTTTTGTTCTTTACATTGTGGGCGTTAACCTTAAAGAGTAACTTGAGTATTCAATACCCAATCATTTACGGCCAAAGATTAACGGTGTTGTTTATAGTACAAGCCCTTGGTTGAAAGCTCGGCATCGTAAATAAAAAAATATAATGAAAATTGCAATAATTTCTCTTCCCTTAAAATAGTATTAATACTTTTTAAGCGTGTTAACATACGAGATCTGTGGCATCCGAAACCTTTGTCAGTCCACTGCCGGCCTTAAGAACAGTCTTTCTCTCGTTACAATCAACTATTAGCGACAGTGAGCTGTACAAAACTAGGTTAATAAATTGCATTCTAATTCTTTATGGGATACAAACGTACTTTGGACATTGTTTGGGTAAAATCATTTATTTCTCTTTCAAAATTTAGAAATGTGTGACTCAAACCTTAAAAGGATGTCAGGGCTAGTTGGCAGATCCCGGGATCGTCCAGCCACAGTCCTTATTTTTTTCTTTTAGGAGCGTTTCAGCTCACACTTGGAGATTGCATCTAGACTGGTGTTTTCTGCATCGAGAAATACATTCAGACCTGACTGAGGGCGGCAATGCTCAGGTCGGACGCCAAAGATCTAATTTTTTAATTGTACCTGACATCAAATAAAGAAAAATTTAATTTTTTTTTTTTTTTTGTTTCAGATAATTCAAGTAACGAAGAAATCGTCAAATCGATAGAATTAATATTCCCCCATTGGGTAAAATATATTGTATTAAGTTACCTTCTCGATTCAACTTTGTCATCGTCATCCGTGTATTCTTTGTTATCTGTTGTAAGTAACTGTAACTGAACAAAATTTTTTACTTAATGAATTATCCATTTTATTCGCTAAATGAAATACGATAAAAAATAAAAATTAGTGGTTCTTGGCTAGATAGTACTGAAATTTTGATGTAGCATTGCAGCTTCTTTTCTTGAATTTTGACTATATCGGATTAAATTCACTGCCTGAATTTGGTTCAGACAAAGGTGATTACCTCTTTCCAAGTTAGTGCCTCCTTGATAAAAAGTTAATTCGTTAACTCGAAGTGACAGCCAAAAGTAAAGTATGAAGGTTCAGATTTCCATTTCAATTTCCAAGTTTATTTTTAAGAATTCAACAGTGGCTGCAGGAATGCCGCAGGGGAATATATTTGGCCTCTTTCGCTACTCAGGATGCACATCAGACATACCTGTACAACCCTCTAACCTACTCTGTACATATGGAGAGACACAGTCATCCTTCAAACAAGTTAGACACACTTACATAAAATTGAATCCTGAACCAAAAAGTGGCGAATTAAAATGAACCCACAGAAGTGCCAGCTTGCCACGAGTACTCTCCGGCAGGGCTCATGTCCACCTTTCTTCTTCATCAAAAATCCTCTTCCTTGCCCAGATCTGTTACGCTATCTTTGCCTCTTCATAGACAAACTACTAATGTGGAACCCTCCTACTTGACTTAAAAGACAAACAATGATAAAACGTGCGAAACTGCTTTACAGAATAATTGGACTATGCTTCAAATTGCTTATAGAACTCAACCGCTTGATATACAATACTATTCTCAAACCTATGTGGACACTGACTAGAGCTGTGGGGTTCAGCCAAACCTACAAACATACGGAATGTACAGACATTTTAATCAAAACTACTTCGACAGATAGCTGATGCTCTTTTCTACGTGACTTACCTCACTCTTTACAAACCTCAACATTCCATTCGTAAACCAACTCGCCAAGACGAAATATCAAAAGTTTCATACTGCTCTCTCTACTTGCTCAAATCCTCTCGTACTGTCTCGTCTCCTGTGACATTCCTAACAATCCTCCTCGAATCCGACTGAATCGTCAATGGCTCCGCGACTTCCTTGCAGTCTGAAGTCCATAAACATCATTAATATCTTATAGAGAGTGCTACCCTAGGTAGTTTCTCTCCTCCTGCCTTTCACGGATTCATTTATCTTATATATTCCTATTTACTTATTGTGCATATACAGGGTGAACCAGTAAGTATTGTCCATAGGCCCACTGTATGTAGTACATCTAAAGTGGAGTTCAATGACGTATTGGCCAACTTCATATTTTCCACTGTTCTTGAGTGATGTAACTTTAAATTTGTTTTCTAAAATCAATACTTTTTTCCAATAAAAATGTTATTACTCAGAAAGTTTTAGTTCGATTCTGATGACCCGGTTAGAAAGACAGATAAATTTTCTAAAAATTGATACCATTTTGAAGCATAAGTTATTCTCCAAACAGCCTCAATCTTCCTCCGGATGCTGAAAAAATAAAAGTAATCGAAATTTTTAAGAAAACTCATTCGGCCCTTATGTGATCATTTTTCGGCCTAGGTGCTGGCACTTTTTATAAAAGTTCTTTGTTTAATGGGCTTTCAAACGGTATACCATTTTCCAGGATTCCTTTTATCTTCGTATGAGAAATTACGTTTGTTTTACAAGAAAACGTGTTCACGAGCACTCAACAGTGTTAGTTATCAAGTTGTTTAATTCATTGAAAACTTTTTTAGATGTAGTTACCAAAAGTCAATTTTAAAGTAGGCTGTCTTAAAATAAGGAAGTCAAATTGCACTAAAAAAAAAAAAAAAATGTAAACTTTCTGAAATATTTGAAATATTTATATTAAAAAAAAAAAAAAATACATAAAATACATATTAATAAGAAATTTATTCTCTAGCTCCGAATACTTCAAAGGAATTTATCTAAAAGTGATGCACTTTCTTATGTAAGTAGTGGCATTTTTAATGTTCATTTTAACATTTTATTTTAATTTTTCATTGCTTTATTAATTTGTAGAGCCCAATACCAAAAGTAAATAAACGTAACAGGAAAAATAAAGCCAACTTGAGAAATCATACCGGTAAGCTATAAATTTATATTTTTCCTATAATACTCTCTTCATAATATGAGTTATTCAAACCTAATTTTCGTTAATCAATTTTTTAAATTTTACAATTATTTAAAGGTGATAAATGTAGCAAATGGTAGCACATAGTACTGTTTTGCTTGATGACTCATTTTTGGGTCCAGCAGTGCTTTCTGGTAAAAGTAGAGTTGTCTCTAAACAGATGCAATGGGAAGGTTTCCGGGTGCCCTAGACGTTGATCTTAAAAAACGCTGATTAGTTAAATAATAATAACAATTTTCTTCTTTTTTAAACTTCTTGATTTGAAATTAAAATAATTACCGATGAAAGTTAATGGGAAATTTGTATGCTTTAAGGTGAAACGAAATTACATAAATTGTGCAGAAACAATCAATTCGAGAAACTTGAGGAAATAATTAAATCTCCGAGCACGAATGTTAATATTCAAGATAATTATGGTTGGACTCCATTGCATGAATCTGCCAAATATAATGCTGTCGATTGCCTCAAATTATTACTAAAGTACAGATTGTCTCCTGGCAGTGGTAGTTATTAAAACTATTGTACTAAGTGAATGTTTCGTTTAAAATGTAAGTTACTTTAAAAAAAAAAAAGAAAAAAAAACATGTTTAATTTCAGTTGGTAATGATTTAATTGTTAATGTACGTTCATCTAATGGAATCACTCCACTGATGGATGCGATTTGTGCTGGAAATATATTTATAATTGAAGAACTTCTTAAGCATGGAGGTAATTTGACAAACTTTTAACTTTTCATTGTTTAATTGATAAGTAAAAAACATTTTATCTCTGCTTCTCATTCTTCCTGATTCAATGTTTTATTTCTACAGATACACATGTATGATCATATATGTTTTCAAGTTTACTACCAAAAATTTTGATCCTGGTCACTCGATCAAGTATGCTTAGAAATTTCCCACAGTAGCGGCGACCCTCTCTTGCAACAGATTCCATGCTAAAGTTTCTGTATGTTTTTGTATACAAAATCAGGATTAAATATTTAACGACAGTTTCAAATTAGAAGAAAATTGGCTGACCGAAAGTACCATTACTGAATAGGTTTTTGGAGGTCTGAGCGATTCATGTTCTAGTGAACATGTGTAACATTGATGCCACTTGCTTTTTATTAAAAATTTTAAATTTCTGGAAAATTTAACTTCGTAAACTGCTGCAAGTGGAAGTCCTATAAATGTTCACTCTACACTTAAATAAGTGTGAACATTTAAATGCTGCCTGGTGTTCTCTGAACGCTTTAAAGGCCCCGATATGTTGCTCCTGGTATGTTTAGTTATTTCAATGTTATGTTTTGAGACACACAGTCGTGAACTCTAATAACCAGTTTGTCGTCATTATTATATTATATACGTATTTTATTTCTCTTCAAAATATTACCTGTTTAGTCATTTATATTAACTAATTAATTGGCTTTCTAATAATTTCTTTTTATTTATCTGACTCAATTTTTTAGCTTGTTCAACAATTTACAATAAATCTGATTCTGGCCAGAATGCTTTGGATATGGCAGAGGGTAACAGTGATGTAAAAAATTTACTTCTAACATCCTGGAATACATGTGTGTCTACTTACCAATTTCTTAACATGAAGAATCATGAATTAGTATTATTTTATAACTTGTTAGTTTCATATTGCAAAACATTTCCCTTTAAAGATAAATGTTTGAATCAGAAAAGTATTTCTTGTGCTAATAATAACGATAATGTTTGTGGACTTGACTTCTTGCAAAAAGATAGTTTGTATTTAAATGAAATATTTCAATTATTGGAAAGATTGGTTAATTTTTCTGGAACTGTAAGCGATCATCTCAGGCTTACATATATTTATTTAAAGTTAAAACTAAATTGTTAAAACTATTTCCTATCTTAGAAGGTGAAATAGTATGTAAGAGTTGTGCCCATTAGATAAAAAGAAATTTACTAAAAAATAAAAAGTGAAAGATGTGTATTTATTGTTGCCACAGTGAACGATCTAATCAATTAAGAAAAGTAATAGAAATTTGTTAATAAATGATTATGTTTTGAGTTTGGTTACAAATAGGTATATTTTGAGTTTTAAGAGAAATTCCCTTAGCAAGAGTTGGCGAATACTTGAAACAGAAATGTGTTTTCACTCAGAAACAAAGACTTATTCCGCAGAGAAATGGTTATAAAAAATATAAACCCACTATATGTCAAATTATATATTGGGAATTACTAAATAACATGTCTCTGATGTAGGCAAACAACAACACTTTCAAAAATATAGCCAATCTGTTCATTTCAAAATCCATGTAAGAATTTATATATTTTGTAAAATTCATTGACGATCGCATAATAAAATTCTGATGTTGTTTCTTTTATTTTTTACTTTATCGTCGTACATATAGCCATCTCTCTCCTAAAGTCGGAGCCTGTGAGTCCATTTCTTATAGTGTTTTGGATTTTGTATCGAATTCTAAATACGACAAATTCTATGCAACCTGTTTTACTTTAAGTATCCAATATTTCTGTTTCAATTCACTTGTGTAAGTATAAATGTGTATACATACATATAGTGACTAAATCTTTAAGAAATCTAAAGTTTAATAAAGAGAATTACTTAAAGTTATGAAATGGTTGTTTCGTTCAGTTTTATTAATTTTATTTTCTTTTCAAGTAACAAGGCTTTCAGAGATATACTTTCTTTATTCTAGGAGACAATATTATGAGTTAATAAATGTTAAATAAAATCTGTCAGTTGAAATCTATGTATATTAGTAACTACAAGAGCAGAGCAGCGTTTTTCTAACTGTGGGACCCTCCTGGTGGACAGCTTTTTTTAAAAAAAAATTCAATCACAAATTAGCCTCGAAATTATACAATAGTATTAGGTCTCTAGATAAGCAAAGTAATGAGAGAAAAATTATGAATAAAAAATTCGATAGTGATAACGCAAATATTGTGGTTTTAGATTCAGGTAAACACTGAAGGCTAGTAAAACAATTCTGCAACCTCCTTCAGGTTATAAATTTAGCTATTTCCAGTGAATTGTGATTGAAACTTAGGCTTACTGTTGTAGAAGGAAAGATTACTTACGAAAATTAATTAAGATATTTAAAAGAAGTTAGAAAGCTCAACACTAAGCCTTTCCAAACTAGTCATTAAAATGTCAATTGCTTTTAGAAGCAGTGGTTTTTTAATAAGTCCTGCTGTTTCTGTTGTTGGGCGTCGTAACTTGAAATCTTCACTGCCTATAAAATGGGTAAGGCCAGAAAAAATACCTTGTATTAAACCTCAAAAAAGTGGCGACCTAAAACCTGTAATTGAGATTGATTCAACACATTACCCACTAGAATTTAGGAATTCCGAGGAATTAAAAACGTAAGTCATTAAAAGTTTTAAGAGCGATACATTTAACATTTTTGATATTTAAGAGTTATGAGTTTATTTTAACCAATGTTTTGTGATCCATTGTGAAGCATATTAGAGATATCTGTTGATTAAATAATATTTATACTTATTTGCCTCTCATTGAGAACAGCGCTGACGAAACTGTTAAACGATTGTTTTCATTACAATATTTCCCAAAAAACAAAACTGTGGAAGTTATTAGGGCTACCTACTTGGATAAAGTTAAACGACACCAGTTCGATACTAGGTCGCCTGAGGCAAGAGGTAGGTGATTATTTTATTTGACCACGTATATGAGGAAAATTTCTCAAATTGCACTCAAATGTATGTTAAAGTAATTGTCAGATGACGCATATTAATAATGTCCTGCTTTAAAATAAGTAAAAAAAAAAATTTCATATGGAGTAAACATTTTGTTTTGAAAAGTCGTTTGGTATTTTCTCTTTTTTTTATTAGGTATATTAGCTATAATTTAATCTACAAAATAGTAAATATTAACAATGTATAAGAGAACATTATAGGGAAGCCAAATTGCACTCACAAGTGCCCTTAATAGAATTTCGCGGAAAAAAATATTTCAGTTAAAAGTTATAGACTAATTTGAGTACATAACAACTTTAAAGATAATAGTTGCAGCCTTTTCGATAAATTCTCAGTAAAGTAAAAAGTTTGTACTTTAATGAAGTAGTACCGGGTGAGGGATTTTAATCTGGAAAGATTTACTTCATAGATATTCTCCAGGTTACTTGGTTTCAATTTCTGAATTCTTGTTTCCAGAAATTGTTTGCCCAATCTTACATGTACGGAGGAATTATTTAAGGAATTTTGGAATTGTGAATCTTTAGAGTTACAAAAATTATAACCTAAAGAAGAGTCTCAAGCTATCCAAAATATATTCAGTTCCTAAATGTGTCGGCTTAAGTAAGGCGAGTCACTGTATAAGACCAATGGCGCCCGTTGCTTTCTTACATTACCGGCCCCATCAGTATCTTCCCCCCCCCCCAATAAAAAGAGACAGAAAATCTAGGGCCCAAAGCTGGTCTCGGACCCAGGGGCTTAGCCTGGGAAATTATTTATGGTTATCTGATATATCATTATACTGGGTGACCAGAGTTATATGCTCCACCCACTTTTTTTTTTAACGGCGGGAAATTTCGAAAAAATAACGTATTTAATCATTTTTAGACTAGTTTATTTTCAGTGATTGGCCCATTTTTTTAAACCCCTGTATCACGAAATACAGCATCCAACTTTTGTTTTTCAAATGAAACGTTTTATTTTTTTTGCATATTTTTATAGTATTTGAGCTCCTAAAAAAAACAAAAAAAATATTTTGAAATCGGTTAGGTTTTTCAAAAGTTATGGTAATTTAAAATATGAAAAACAAATTTCAGTTTATTATCAAAATTACGTTATTTTTTTTAAACAATCTGTTCAAACTAGGCACAATCAACGGATAGGCAAGCCAAAACTCTGGACTCACACACTTTGCTTGTAGCAGAACTTATGGAGGCGAAATCAAGATCTAGGCAGGCTAGAGTTATTCGACGTTCAGGTTGGTTTTTCTACAAACGTTTGGTGTGGAGTTTTAGGAAATCAACTAATCGGCCCATACTTCTACAGAGAGAACTTAACTGGTGAAAGATTTCTAATTTTTTTTTAAAGAGACATTTTGCCAGTTCTGCTTGAAGATGTTCATCTACAACGTCGGCTAGATATGTATTTTCAACAAGATGGATCCTGGCCCATAATGCAAGAGTGGTTCGAGTTACCTGGACAGAAATTTCCATGAAAAGTGCTTAGGGACTCATTGTCCCATCCAATGGCCACCTCGATCTCTGGACTTAACCCCAATGGACAATTTTTTGTGGGGATATCTAAAAAATAAAGTGTACAGTAACCTTAATCCCGTGGCTTCAGTTGATGATATGAAACGTCGAATTACTCTAGCCTGCCTAGAACGTGAGTTCGCCACCATAAGTGCTGCTACAAGCAAAGTGTGGGAGTCCAGAGTTTTAGCTTGCCTATCCGTTGATTGTGCCTAGTTTGAACAGATTCTTTGAAAAAAAACAAAAAAAAAACAACGTAATTTTGGCAATAAACTGAAATTTGTTTTTCATATTTTAAATTACTATAACTTTTGAAAAACCTAACCGATTTCAAAATATTTTTTTTGTTTTTTTTTAGGAGCTCAAATACTATAAAAATATGCAAAAAAAAAATATAACGTTCCATTTGAAAAACAAAAGTTGGATGCTGTATCTCGAAATACAGGGGTTTAAAAAAATGGGCCAATCACTGAAAATAAACTAGACTAAAAATGATTAAATACGTGTTTTTTATTTTTTCGATATTTTTCGCCTTAAAAAAAAAGTGGGTGGAGCATATAACTCTGGTCACCCTGTATATTCTGTCATGGGAAATCTGTTTGTTTCTAATAAACTCTGAATTGTTTCAAAGTTACGCTTGATGAATTATTTCTATAATTTTAGTTCTCTCGTTAAAGGCAAAAATGATAGTATTTACAGATTCCAATAAAAAAAAAAACTCTGAAACTGCTCATGAAGCCTTTAGCTTATGTAATTTTCAATGTAACCCGGCCATTCAAAGACGTTTAAAATATTTTTGTTTCAGTTGCAAAAATGACAGCTGATATCAGATGCATGCAACAACACATGGATAAATTCCCAAAGGATGTTAAAACTAAAGTTTGTTTAAAGGAAGTAATCGATAAACGTAAAAAACTATTAAAATTTTTACGTACATGGGATTACAAGTGTTTTGAATGGATTCTTGATAGATTGGATCTTATCTATAAACCTTTTCCTCCTCAGTAAGATTTTCAATTTTGTATCAATAGGTAAATGTTGATATTAATGAAGCTCTCAGAACATAAGATGTTAGTGTACTAGGCACAAAAATGGTGTGGAAATAATAAATACACAAATTTTACTACGAGAGGAATATTAAATGGAATTTTCATATTTTAATAATATTTTTGAAGTTCATCCAATGTTTTTGTCTTGAGATTGTACTTATTAAGTTGGGCTCACTGGTTAGCCTTAATATATCGGTCAGGAAAGGCTCGTGAAGAGGCTAGTAATAACCAATTACACCCACAGCGTGTTGGCAAGATGTGCAAGAGATTTTGGCTTTCACGCATTATTAACAAACAGTTTTGGCCCAAGAAATTTAAATTTTACCAATACCTATTTTAACGTGTATAGCTGATTAGAAGTAATCTTTGATCTTTCTAAGCAATTGTCAGGAATATAATAAATATTTAAATGCTTAATTTGACTTTAAATACTGATGTGGCTTGTAATTTACATTTGGACTTTTCTTAAATTCTCATTTTGGTTTCTTTCAGAGATGTTTATAAAAGAATTGAAAGGAAGCGGTCTCTTAGAATGTTGACCGATAAATATTGTGAAGATATTATAAACCGAAGGCTCAATGAATATAAAGAAAGTTTAGAAGCTCAACAAGAAACATTCCTCGAAAATAAGATTAGAACATTAAAATGGATAATGAAAGAGGAAATGGATTGTGGTTTAGATACATCGATTAATGAAGATGATATAAAAGCAGTGGAGGATAAATTGGAGAATTTAAGAAAGACTAAAGTCGGAAGCTTAAATGGATGAGAATTTTTGTTGGTAGTTATTAATAATGTATTGTTTATTTTTATTTCTGAAATATATTAATTTTTTCTCGTTTACTATCTGACGATTTAGCACCCACAGGCAGTATATATTATCTTTGGTCTTTATAGAATCCAAACAGGATGTTGACGCGCCTTAAATCATTAAAAAAATATATATATATAAAAATAACTCGGACACCGATAAATTTAAAGTTGCCAAGCATTAAATGTCTCCGAGCAAATTTTTTTTTTATTATATGTATGTATTTATTTTTTTTAAATGTATCTGCATATTTACATATGTAACGCAGCAACTCCCTATAATATGTCAACAACTTTAATGCATTAAATTAATTATAAGGCGTTTGCTTTACTTAAGTATTCCAGTGATACAACCAAAAAATATTACGCTCCATTAGTTTATGAGCAATAATTTTAGGAAAGCAGTGTTGAAGAAAGTGAACTTTAAAGGCAGAACTAAAGTGAAGCTTCAGAGTAAAGAGCATTTCAAGTTCAAAGGAGGTTTCAAAATGTATAATTAGGAGTTCAAAAAAAAAAAGCATACACAATTTTTTTAAATACAATATGTTCTATCAATTTGTTCCATCTTCTGAAACCTCCAAACTTGGAAATAACAGAGCACCAAACAACACAAACAGAATTAAATAGATTTAATTTAGCTGATAAACGCACCAAATCATGTGCGAAGGAAACAGAAAGATACAGTTTAAAGCAAACTTTGCTAATGACTCCTTACCCTTGAAGTAGGAGTTAATTATAAACGGTGGATCAAAACAAAGTTTACATTCATTTACTGTTTCAATTGGTCGCCCTTTATAAAACCATCCTTTGAAGATCCCAATCTAGCCCTCCTGTGCCATCCTTAGACTTAATAACACCGAAAAAATTAATTGCTCACATTTTGTGTGTGAAAGGTTGATATTACTTAATAGAGAAGCGGGTTTATCTGCCAAAGCCACCTCGTTATCGGCAGTGCCCTGATACAAAAAACTCCAGGCGCCAATAACCTATGCGCCTTAAATCACAAATAATAATTTAAAAAAAACATTAAGATTGCCTTGTTTGAAAAGATGAAATTGTGGACCCCCTAAAGCAGTGGTTCTTAAGCTTTTCATAGACGCGGAACACAATTATATGTATATATTTTTCTCGCGGAACACTAACATTAAATAATTTGAAATTCGGTATTTAGCAAGAACTTAAAATTAAATTCAAATTTAAAAAAAGGAAAATTTTTTGTTTTCGTATCTTTCCTAAGTTTCTAAATTTCAGTACATTTAAAATTGAAATTTCGCGGAACACTTGGACCATATTCGCGAACACCACTGCTTTATATCTTCTAAAAATATAGATCTGTGCACAAAATAACTATATTTTATAATTGAGAAAAACAAAGTGTATAGGAGAAAAAAAAGTCCATACAAATACGTGGTTCACAGTGGGAGATTTAGAACGGCCACAATTTTACAGAATTTCATGAACCAAAAAATTTTCAACCCTTTATATCTTCTACCTTTTTAGATCTGTGCACAAAATAACTATAGTTTATAATTGAGAAAAACAAAATGTATAAAAGAAAAAAAGTCCATATCAATACGTGGTTCACAGTGGGAGATATAGAACGGCCATAATTTTACAGAATTTCATGACCCAAAAAATTTTCAACCCTTTATATCTTCTACATTTATAGATCTGTGCACAAAATAACTATAGTTTATAATTGAGAAAAACAAAGTGTACAAAAGAACAAAATTCCATACCAATACGTGGTTCACAGTGGGAGATATAGAACGGCCACAATTTTACAGAATTTCATGACCCAAAAAATTTTCAACCCTTTATATCTTCTACTTTTTTAGATCTGTGCACAAAATAACTATAGTTTATAATTGAGAAAAACAAGATGTATAAAAGAAAAAAAGTCCATATCAATACGTGGTTCACAGTGGGAGATATAGAACGGCCATAATTTTACAGAATTTCATGACCCAAAAAATTTTCAACCCTTTATATCTTCTACATTTATAGATCTGTGCACAAAATAACTATAGTTTATAATTGAGAAAAACAAAGTGTACAAAAGAACAAAATTTCATACCAATACGTGGTTCACAGTGGGAGATATAGAACGGCCACAATTTTACAGAATTTCATGACCCAAAAAATTTTCAACCCTTTATATCTTCTACTTTTTTAGATCTGTGCACAAAATAACTATAGTTTATAATTGAGAAAAACAAGATGTATAAAAGAAAAAAAAGTCCATATCAATACGTGGTTCACAGTGGGAGATATAGAACGGCCATAATTTTACAGAATTTCATGACCCAAAAAATTTTCAACCCTTTATATCTTCTAAATTTATAGATCTGTGCACAAAATAACTATAGTTTATAATTAAGAAAAACAAAGTGTAGAAGAGAAAAAAAGTCCATATCAATACGTGGTTCACAGTGGGAGATTTAGAACGGCCCCAATTTTACAGAATTTCATGACCCAAAAAATTTTCAACCCTTTATATCTTCTACTTTTTTAGATCTGTGCACAAAATAACTATAGTTTATAATTGAGAAAAACAAGATGTATAAAAGAAAAAAAGTCCATATCAATACGTGGTTCACAGTGGGAGATATAGAACGGCCATAATTTTACAGAATTTCATGACCCAAAAAATTTTCAACCCTTTATATCTTCTACATTTATAGATCTGTGCACAAAATAACTATAGTTTATAATTGAGAAAAACAAAGTGTACAAAAGAACAAAATTTCATACCAATACGTGGTTCACAGTGGGAGATATAGAACGGCCACAATTTTACAGAATTTCATGACCCAAAAAATTTTCAACCCTTTATATCTTCTACTTTTTTAGATCTGTGCACAAAATAACTATAGTTTATAATTGAGAAAAACAAGATGTATAAAAGAAAAAAAGTCCATATCAATACGTGGTTCACAGTGGGAGATATAGAACGGCCATAATTTTACAGAATTTCATGACCCAAAAAATTTTCAACCCTTTATATCTTCTACATTTATAGATCTGTGCACAAAATAACTATAGTTTATAATTGAGAAAAACAAAGTGTACAAAAGAACAAAATTTCATACCAATACGTGGTTCACAGTGGGAGATATAGAACGGCCACAATTTTACAGAATTTCATGACCCAAAAAATTTTCAACCCTTTATATCTTCTACCTTTTTAGATCTGTGCACAAAATAACTATAGTTTATAATTGAGAAAAACAAAGTGTACAAGAGAAAAAAAAGTCCATACCAATACGTGGTTCACAGTGGGAGATATAGAACGGCCATAATTTTACAAAATTTCATGACCCAAAAAATTTTCAGCCCTTTATATCTTCTACATTTATAGATCTGTGCACAAAATAACTATAGTTTATAGTTGAGAAAAACAAAGTGTATAAGAGAAAAAAATTCCATACCAATACGTGGTTCACAGTGGGAGATATAGAACGGCCATAATTTTACAAAATTTCATGACCCAAAAAATTTTCAACCCTTTATATCTTCTAAATTTATAGATCTGTGCACAAAATAACTATAGTTTATAATTAAGAAAAACAAAGTGTAGAAGAGAAAAAAAGTCCATATCAATACGTGGTTCACAGTGGGAGATTTAGAACGGCCCCAATTTTACAGAATTTCATGACCCAAAAAATTTTCAACCCTTTATATCAGTGGTTCTTAAGCTTTTCATAGACGCGGAACACAATTATATGTATATATTTTTCTCGCGGAACACTAACATTAAATAATTTGAAATTCGGTATTTAGCAAGAACTTAAAATTAAATTCAAATTAAAAAAAAAAAGGAACATTTTTTTGTTTTCGTATCTTTGATAAGTTTCTAAATTTCAATACATTTAAAATTGAAATTTCGCGGAACACTTGGACCATATTCGCGGAACACCGGTTAAGAACCACTGCCCTAAAGGATGGATGAAGAGAACCAGTTTCATATGGTAATTGATAAATTCTAATTCATGACTTGGAGCCTTCTTGTTCTTAACCGAGGCAAGCACAGACTTCAATTCACGTCTCGTAAAAGACATATCTAAGGGTCAGATCAATTATAGGTTCTACGTAAAGTGCAGTCGTGAAATTGGAGTCAAAATCAAGGAGATCCTTTGAAGTAAAGATCCAAGAGTTCATTGAAGATATTGCAGTTTCTACAACCTAACGTCAAAATCAGTGTCCAAACTTCAAAAACTTTTTGATGATTGTCAGATTCAAATTGTGCAGCTAAGAAAAAAAATCCTTGATCTTAGCACAATAAATTGTTTTGTAAGTATCAAAAGCAAGCTTGTAAGCTTCCTTTATGGTTTTAGAGTTTGTTTTGCGGAACAAGTTAAGTAGGGCAAAAGATCTCTTACTTCACCGCGAGTGCAACCATACTATACTTTTCTCCTAATTGATCGTTTATAAGGGACGAGTAGACGGGGTAGACCAGGCAATTTTGTAGCATTTATTAAAGGTTCAGATAGTTCTGCGAATCATCGGGAAAGGCAGAGATTTTTTTTTTTTAATTTAAGTTCAAATTACCTCCTCCACTGCCTTTCATTGCAATTGCGGGTGAAAGAGACAGAATCGTATCCTGTGATGGCAGTAGTAAAAAGGATAGGGAAGTGAACCGAAAAAACCTTTGAAGAGCAAAAACATCTTCAACTAGATAGATAGGTTGACTGGAAAAAAAAAAGAATTTGAGTCACTGTTTTCATCTATCTTTTTTAAATCTCTTGATAAGCTTAGCTGAAAAATTAATATTCTTTAGAATCTTTCAATAAATCAGTATCGCATGTTTTGATTTACAAATAATTTAACCTTGATTTATATCTCAAAATTTGTTTTTAAGGTAAATTACATACTCAGTCTTATGTGTTGAAAGATATGCATCATATTACATATACATATATATCAAAGAATTATTCCTTAAAAAAATAAGGTTTGAACAAAAGTGAATTTCAGTTTTCAGAGCAAATTAATAAAAATATCTTTTCCACTTTTAATGAGTGAGAAGGTTTAAAAAAACTTGATACTTTTTTCTTCTTTAGCAGGAATTAGTCTTAAAAAAAATAATTGACTCTCCCCTCTGAAATAGTTTCATTCGTTTAGTTTGGGGGGCTTCTGATTTTGCGGAATTGCAAATAATAAAAAAAAAAATAACGGATTAATATTTCAAACAATATATTTTTGTTCATCAGATTTTTATTGTTCGATATAAAACAAAAAACATTTAATTTTTTTTTGTGTAATTAATGGGAATTATAAGTATAAGAGTTATTTACTTGGCGTTAAAGGAAACTATATAAAATAAATTCATTACTTAAAACAGTTTTTGATGTTCTAATTTTAAACCCCTGTTTTATTTATTGAAACTGGTTTAATTTTTTTTTTTCCAAAAATACATATCATTTTTTAAAAATAATATTTTACAGCTTATAAAACACTTAAGTAAACATCATTGACTTTCATTGATCTTACTATTGAATTTAATTTGGACAGATGTGATTCAAAATACATCACCAGCAACAGTGGTGGTTACACTGCAAGCTACGTGTGCCTGTTTTGCGTACCGTTGTTGACTACGTGTAAGGGAGAAAGGTGCATGGGATTTATATGTGCCCTGTACAGTTGTGTCATTTGTCGTGTTGGAGGACGGTACTTCATGTAGACATCAGAACAATTTTTCGTGGCTATAGTTAATATTGCGTTTAGGAGCTAATTAAGGGCCAAAAAATGGCTAGTAAGTACACCATTTACTTTTTGATGTATATTTTGTTTCATGAGGTTGTAAAAATAATTATGACTAATTTTAAAATCGTTTCTTTGATACAACTTTCCAAGCGGAATCTTTTAAGTATTGGACCTGAACAAAATAATACTTGTGTTTCATTTCATAAGAAATTGAACGCCTAAATAAAATTAGAGTTATCTATTTTTTTCCCTGAAAATATTTTTATTGCCTTCCGCACTATTTGAAGACCCTTCAAAAAGATTTTTGCATCAAAATAATGAACCATGTAAATCTCATTAGTATATAGTGTGGTATAATCTACCCCAGAAACAGAAATATAACTATACAGTCTTCTAAGGTTTAGGATAGTAAAAATCTTAATTGTTGGACTTGCACCTATTTGTACTAGTCTTATATCCTAGTTACTTTTTTTTTGCATAGTATTCTTTATTTATTAAATATGGGTGAATTGATTGATTTATTGATTTTATTATTACTTGACGGTTCTATATTAGTCCAAACTAATGTTATTAAACCATTTTTCTTATAGTTAAATTTTTGGAGGTCATAAAGCCTTTTTGCAGTATTTTGCCAGAAATAGCAAAACCCGAAAGAAAGGTAAGCAATTTTTTAATTATTTATCCCACATTCTGTAAAAGGCAAACACGAGAAATGAATAATGATTATATAACTATTTTCAGATACAATTTAGAGAGAAAGTGTTATGGACTGCAATAACACTTTTCATTTTCTTAGTATGCTGCCAGGTAATTTTTTAAATTAAATATTACCATATCACATTCCCTATTACACCAGTAAGACGTTAAATGGAGCATAATACTTGGAGAGTTTCTCTGTTGCCATGTAGTGTAATCATTCCACCTTAGTGGCTGATGATCCAATCAGTTGGTTAAATTTGATCAATTAGTAGATCATTTTTGGGCCAAATATCATCATCGTTGATTTAACTGACCTTGGAACGCATATGTATTAGTTGTGCTCCTCTTAGTTTCTTTTTTGTTAAATGTAGTTTTCTTTCAGATACCACTTTTTGGAATAATGAGTTCCGATTCTGCGGATCCATTTTACTGGATCCGTGTTATCTTAGCATCCAATAGAGGTACTCTTATGGAATTGGGAATTTCGCCAATTGTAACTTCAGGACTTATAATGCAACTTTTGGCCGGAGCTAAGATTATTGAAGTTGGGGATACACCTAAAGACAGAGCGCTCTTCAATGGCGCTCAGAAATGTTGGTTCCTTCACCAGTTAAATTATCCTTTTAAAAAAGAAATTGAGTAAAAAAAATTTGATTATGATACTATGTATTTCAGTGTTCGGCATGGTTATTACTGTGGGCCAGGCAATAGTGTATGTAATGACGGGAATGTATGGTGATCCAGCAGAAATCGGTGCGGGAATCTGTCTATTGATCATTGTGCAGCTTTTTGTTGCTGGTCTGATTGTTTTATTGTTGGATGAATTATTACAAAAAGGATATGGTCTTGGTTCTGGGATATCATTGTTCATTGCCACAAATATCTGTGAAACAATTGTTTGGAAAGCATTCAGCCCGGCAACTGTTAATACAGGTAAAAGATTTGGCAAATAGATTGTATATAGTGTATGCCATTATTTCATATTTAGCAAAGTTGTTACATTCTCATAATATGTGTTTTCGTTCATTAGGTCGAGGAACTGAATTTGAAGGAGCAGTTATTGCACTTTTTCATTTGCTTGCAACAAGGCAAGACAAAGTTAGAGCTTTAAGAGAAGCTTTCTACAGACAGAACCTTCCTAATTTAATGAATCTTTTGGCAACAATACTTGTATTTGCTATTGTTATTTACTTCCAAGTATGTAATTATTTTCTGCAAATTATAAATTAAGTATAACTTAATATTAAACTAATTTTCTTAATTTATTTTATTTTTTGTAGGGTTTTCGGGTAGATCTTCCAATTAAATCAGCCCGTTACCGTGGTCAGTATAGCAGTTATCCAATAAAACTTTTCTACACTTCAAATATTCCTATTATTCTTCAATCAGCATTAGTATCAAATCTTTACGTTATTTCTCAGGTCAGTAAGTTCAGTTTTTAGAGTACTAATAATTCTTTAAAGTATTATTTATAGAATAAATTATTGAAGCTTAACATCTTCAGCTAAGCGTGAGAAAAACATTTTTACCACTCTCAGCAACCTATTAAAAAGCTTTCATTAGTCCTTCCACCTTGACTCGCTTTGAAGAATTCGGTTATTCTGGTACCGTTTTTATTTATATTTTTAATTCAAGGACTTTTTGTGAAATCAATATTGCACGAAGACAGAAAACATACAATTATCAGAAACCATTGAAATTACTTGTTGAGTGAGCAAATCAACTCTTTAAATAAATATATCTTTCTTTTTAAGAATGAAAGCAACATAGATTTAATCATTGTATATAAATGCAAATAAACTAAATAAAATGTTATTCAAATCAATAGCCAGGTAATTAAGATTAATTCATTATCATTTATACATATGTTTTTATGTATATATAAAATTTAAAGCGCGTCAAAATTCGCATTATTTACAAGTATCACACCTCGTTACAGGCACCGCTGTCCATCACCGGTCTGTGATCTATTAGATTCTCCTAGGAAGAGAAAATATAAGGGTCATTAAGGAATTCGAACCTGGGATCTCCTTTCTTTAAAAACGTGGTTTCCAGGATTGATAAATTCAGTTTATCTTTTCACTTATTAATTCGGGGAAAAAACCTCGTTGTAAGGACAAAACTTCTATTATGTGAATGTAGAATGGCGAATGATCATTATGACCAAATAGAAAATAGGAGCCTGCAGCAATAGGATTACATTTGTTTGTGTCTCCATTTATGACTTTAGTGTCTTCATTTCTAATAAAAGTGCTTGGCGGCCAGGAGGGGAGACTAGCTCCTTTCCTTCACTTCGCCTCACCTGCTTCACTTTTCTCAGTGTGCGTAATCCTCCTCCACGAGAGTCCTCGTTTGATATAACGCTCGACATTTCTTCCACGCTGGAAACTTTCCTCTTGAGAAATGTTACCTCCCCTGGCTATTGGTTTTTACTGGGCTATCTAATCTCCTTCGCCGGGTCAGATTTCTCGTTGCCGGATCTAACATGGCCATTCGATAAACAGCCGTTCTTCCTTTCACATCACACTGTATCCGTTTATTTGCAAACATTTGGTTATTTATGACAACAACTTTAAGTTAGAGCAAGTGCCACAGGAACCTATTGAGGGCCATGTCTATAGAATGGTAGTGCATTCTGCCATAAGCCTACTGTGCCATGCGGTGATGGATCTTCGCCATACTGTGATTTCTCTTTAAGCGAGCACTGGATTCCGAACGAGCTAACAGTAGCCTATCTCTGGAACTGAACGGCAAGCCCTACGATCAGCATCTCTTGCATCAGGAATATTAGATCCCCTTGATCTTGAACCTATAAAATCGGGTGGCACTAACTGGATTAAGATTGCAAAGTGGGATTTTCAGCCTCTGGGAATAAGTTTCCTTTTTTAATCAATCCATAGAAATTTACTTTTCGCTACCCAACTTCGCAGGGTATGCTCGTGCAGAGCCTTCTGCAACTCGTGAAGTTCCTCTAAACATTTGAAAAATTTATGAGGTTAAAGGTGACACACATCCTCAGGCCTTCAACCGTCAACCTTTGAAGAACCGAGTCATTTGCCTTCTTGTAGAAAGAAAAGTCACTTGAAAGCAGCGCTTCTTCTTCTTTGCTAATTCTACGAAGTGAAAATGCAAATGTTTTCAATTTATTTAAGGCGGGGCTGAACCTTCAACTGTTAGTTATGTAAATTAATGTAAATGTAAATGTAAATATTAGTTGATGTAAATGGGGGCGGAATTTATCCATACCATCCAATAAATAAAAAGTAGCAACCAGCGGGAATCGAACTAGGTCAGGATCTTCCACCTCTAAAACTTTTTTTGTATCTTTAAAAAGAGAGAAATTCATTTAGTAAAATAGTACATTAGATTGAATAGATTTTTGGAGGG
The DNA here is from genome assembly GCF_049639745.1 of Rhodnius prolixus. NCBI lineage: Eukaryota > Metazoa > Arthropoda > Insecta > Hemiptera > Reduviidae > Rhodnius > Rhodnius prolixus. Next base: position 28,623,255 of record NW_027411581.1, on the reverse strand, counting down.
TTCCCCAGAGCAACTCAATTTGAATGTAATGTTTCTACTGCGTGTGATTGATGGTTTTTAAAGTAATGTTTGCGCAATAACTTACATATACATATGTGTATATTGCACTGAAAATTTTGTAAAAACCATTTTTTCCAACTCAGGGTACCGCAAAGCGAATGCTTCCAGCTAAAACTGGATTTCGAAATTTTGGAAAGATTGCAATACTTGCAATCAGCCTGCACTGGATTTGTAATCCGCTAAGTTTACATTTCTTAACAAGACAATAATGATTTTTCTTTATCTTTTTTTGCTGATGATGGTTTCAGCATACCTCTTCGAGAAGAATTACATGTTCAGTTGTTAGGCTAAGTCAGTGAGTGTATATTTCTTTTTCATCGTTTGAAAAAGTGAATCTAAACAAAACTTAAACAATCTTATTTACTAAGTGGATGCCGGCGGTCACTAGAAACGTAACGGTTGGAAGACAGATAATTTAGTGGAGATAAACGGTACTTACAATTAGGTGTCTCCTTAGATAGGCAGTTGATTTCACTTAACAGTGTGCGTTCAGTGTCAGAAAGGTAAAGCACTGATTGTCAGTCAGTTTCCAAGACGGTCAATACTGACTATTGCAAATAAAATGTTATTTTTGTATACTTATTACTTAGTTTTTGTGTAAAGCCAGTGCTAATTTACACTGCGCAATCTTAGGGAATTGCGTATATATACATATTTAAGTTGCAGCGAATTTAAGATAAATTTATAGACTAGCCAGTGATGCCCCAAGCGTTGTCTACCTTAAATAGGTTACAAACATACAAATGATTTTTCATTTAAAATAATCACTGGAAATTCCTTTGAAAAAAACGGACGAGTTCAATCTCTCAAAAAAAAGTTGTACTATTGACTATAGATTTGTAAGTAAAATAATAAAAACCAGGATATATTTATAATATTGTTGCATGTTTTGTTTTGTTTTAGTTTTTTAATTGTAACTTTTTCCAGATTTTAGTAGAATTATGTTAGTAGTAATAAATTATGTAAATGAGTATGAATTGGTGGTAAAAATACTAATTTTGTGGCTCGTTAATTGCTGAACTTAAAACGAAACATTTGTATTTTTTAAAGAAAGTAAAAAAAATGTGACTTCGGGATTTTTTTTTTTTATAGATGCTTGCAGTGAAATTTCATGGAAATGTTTTTGTGAATCTCCTTGGAGTATGGGCAGATGTGGGAGGTGGCGGTCCAGCTAGAGCTTATCCTGTTGGAGGACTTTGTTATTATCTGTCACCTCCGGAGAATTTAGGTCATATACTTGAGGATCCGATACACGCAGTTCTTTACATTATTTTCATGCTTGGATCTTGTGCCTTCTTCTCAAAGACATGGATTGAAGTATCCGGCTCTTCTGCTAAAGATGTAATTACGTTTCACCATCATTTTTATCATCTTAAATTCAGTTTTAATTTCTAAATCAGAATAAGGGAATGTTATTTGTCAGAAAGTTAATAACCAGCAATATATCTGTAACTAATTGTCTAACTTGAACACTGTACATTCATAATTCTATTACAGGTTGCAAAACAGTTGAAAGAACAGCAAATGGTAATGAGGGGTCATCGTGACAATTCAATGATTCACGAATTGAACAGATACATACCTACAGCAGCTGCTTTTGGAGGCCTTTGCATTGGCGCACTTTCTGTGCTAGCTGATTTCATGGGCGCCATCGGTTCGGGTACTGGTATTCTTTTGGCTGTCACCATTATATATCAGTATTTTGAAATCTTTGTTAAAGAACAAAGTGAAATGGGCGGCATGAGCACATTACTTTTCTAAAGAATATCAAAAGAGAAATTATTTTCGTTTTAAAACGAAAATGTTCAAAAAAGGACTACAAAAATATATAAATAGTTGCATTTGATGAAGGAAGCTTTGCATTATTACTTTGGGTAGAAGGCATATTGTTCTCCTACATCAACTAATGCAGAACTTTTTTTGATGTGCAATTTAGATTGGACGATAAAATTTAAGTTGTACAAATATTTATTTATAATTAATTTGTATATAGTTTACTTCTAAAAATCCCTTGAACAATTGAGATTTCTTTTACATATGTATCTCATGGTAGAAGTTAATTTCGTGTTTTAAAGGTACAAGTCTAGATTCATTCATTCAAATCATTTTTACTAAAACTGCTCGTTCAGAGTGTAGAATGTAGGCCTTGGTTAGACTGAAGGAACTTTAAGCCTGTGTTTACTTCTACCATGTCATACTAATTTGATATTATAATGTATACATGTATTTTTCTATAGATATATTTCTATTTGACAGAAAAACGTGATATCCGGATTTTGGTCTAAATTTTAGACTTAAGTTTCATCTCCTCCCCAATACCTTTTAGATTGAAAAGATCAATAAATTATAATTTTAATAATAAGCTTACTAGAATTTTATTTCAATGTTATGCATTGTTGGCAATTTAAAGTAATGTTGGTGTCATTGATAAAATATATTACCAGTGAAAATTTCAAATACAAGCTTTCACCAATAATAGTTGTAATTAAATTACCTTTGTATAAATACTTTTGTATTGAGAATTGACGAATAATAAATTGTTGTCCAGATATATATATGTTTCTTTAAATTTTAGACGTGCGTGCTATTTAGGGAATAGCTGCACATCTCACCAGCGCATTCTAGTGATATTTTACAGACTGCAACAGTCTCCTACAACTTATAAATTAATTAAAATTCAAGGCACAAACTACCTAAATTTAAAGGTGTGCCACTGAATGTTATAAGACACTTATGAATTACACGTTTATTAATTATACTAAAAGGATAAATATTCGGTTTAAAAGAAAAAAATATCTATAATTTAAGAATGTGTATCGGATGTAATGATAATAGGATTCAATTATGATAAATGTTTGAGGAGGAAATGAAGCATCTCCTTTTGTAAAAGGAATTCGAGTTGACTTTTAAGATTTAAGAAACAGTTTTGTTAAGGAAAACATATGCATAGTGCATAATAATGGTGGTGTTATTAGGAATCTATGGGGGAAAAAAATAATATAAAAACATCTTCTGTTAAAAGTAGGTAGGGAATTAGCGCCTTTTAAGAATTCATTGGATTGTAACCTAGAATTTTACAATAAAGAAATATTCCGAATTTTATTATTTTTTAACAGTTTATAAAAACTCGTATTTAAGAAACAGAAAAGTCGATCTTAGACTAATAACTCTAAATAAGGTAATAGTGTTCATTAATTGTTATGGCCGAATACAATTAGCGACTAAATTGATTATAAAAGATAAAATTTATAAGAATCGACGTTGGAAGAAATTTTGTAATTCATGAATTTTTTACTTTTAACAGTAAGAGAACGACCATCATAATATTAGTCTTAAAGGCCTTCTCAACGGAATTAAGAACCTAATTCCTCTGTGGGTACGAGTAGTAGAAGTGGTAGAGAATTTAAGTGGTTTCTGTTAGGAAACTTAACATTTTATTGCATATTAGTTCCTACGTTTAAAAAACGAAGTGCATCTAAAGAAGCTAAAATTGCATCTAAATAGTAAAGAATTGCTGCCGCCTCTCTTTACGACACTTAATTTGGTATTTCAAAGATGCGTCTCTCTTCAAAATGAATCGATTACTTAATTTTTTTTTGCAGTAGTACAATTATGATCTGGTCACCAGTAGAAAAATAAAACTACCCGTAAAAATTGAATAGGCAATGTATATGATGGATTACGATTGTTTAAACTAGAATTAATGAAAAAACGTCAATATAAATTGAAAATATAGAAAGTAATATGTAACAGAATATATAAAAAATAATATACATAGATAGAAAATTGAAATAATTAAAATTATGCAGCTAAAAGAGCTAACTAAAAGTTAGTAACACTAGCGAAGCTGGTCACCATTCGCTTGTTGCCATGTTGAAAGTGCGTTTCTAAATTACTAAAGCTAGAACCATTTTCTGATTTATTGAATGTTGATCAGTCCTTCTTCAAAGCTGAAATGGAGCGTCCATATACTTTACTACACCAAAGTTCTAAATTGGATTTAGGCTTGCTCAAGAATTGATCTTGATCTATGTCGGTCCTAAAATAATTCTACATATTTATAATATGATTACTATCCAATATAATATGATTATTGGATACCAATAAAAGAGGCATGAAGGGTGTGCTTTAGATTCCAATTTTCTTTTGAAGTTTCTTTAGCTTTGAAATTGAAAATTTGTAGGACTTCTAACATTTGCTGAAATAACTTTATTTGAGACAAGCTAAGAAAAAAAAGGCAAGGGACTTAAATTACGACAGTAAAAAACAGGTTTAAAACAATTGATTTACTTCAATTAGTGCAATAATAATTTTTATAACGTGTTTTAAGGCTGTTTTAATCTTTAATTTTAATTTTTTGTCCGCAACTGCAACGATCATTAGCGCTTACTAGGTTATTTGATAAATAAACATTTCCCAAATAAAATTATTCGTCGTTTTAAATTTGCAACTGTCGCTTGAATAAAAATAAATAAGAAAAACAAATCCTGAATTTCTTTACAAACTGTAGAGATGAAGCTTTTAAGAATAGGGCGTAGGCCCACACCAACCCGTTAATCTCAAGTTGCTATGTGGGAGATAGAGTATCAGCCAAAATGTACACTGCCTGGACTATATTTGGCGACGCGTGGGCGTCATTTGGCGCTCTTGATCCTTTAGCCTACGTATTCAACGTATCGCCTTATTTATACCACTGGATAAACAAACAAATAATTAGTAACTGCAAACAGCAATTAGCTTTTTAAGAGAAATGTAATAAAGAGTAGCTCTACTTTTTGTTTATGTTTATTTAAATTCAATGTACTAAACATTCGCCATCACCAGAATAAATATTCTTGCTTTTATTGTGAGAATCAGTTTGTAACCAGAACGTCCGTTTGGGGGAGCGAAATTTGCCAAAATATGGTCGTGCATGGTCTTTATTATTGTCAGTATCCTGTGATATTGAAATTAAAATCGGTTTCAAAGGAAATGAGAACAATTGATAAAAATAAAAAAATAAAACATTTATTCAAATGCAATTAAAAAATCTGTACCAAGCAAGTTAAAAATTTACCACTCACTTAAAGATAATAGACAAACCTTAGCTAACATCCAAGATACAAACAACTGAACCTTTTTACGCTTAGCTCATGTCCTCGGCACAGCGGAGCTCTTGATTTCGCACGATCACCATGAATGTCAACTATGTCAACTGCGAGCAATTGGACTAGGAGTTCCAGATTTGCGCTTTAAGTTTAGACCTTCGCTATGTTATCCTTTACCATCGCCAGCCAGAAAGTCTTACGAAGCACGAGATACTGATTTTGAGCAGTTGCCTGAGGGCTACTGGACTACTAACAATTCACTAAAGCCTATGGGAATTGAAAAAATAAATAAATAACAAAATAAGAAAAGGTAGTGGTTGAATTAAGGAAGAAGGGATAGCAAGGAGTTTTTTACTTTTAAAAAATAACGTTTTAAAAGTGCTTATGGCAGCCATAAGCGGCCAAAGCTCTATGAGGCAATGGAAGGCATAGGAATTCCACCCAAGCTTATACGACTCATTAAAATGACTATGCAGAAGGTCAAGTGTACAGTGCGTGTGCACTTTAGGGCCAACAAAGGTCTAAGACAAGAAGACGCACAGGCATGCCTGATATTCATTTTAGCCCTGGAAAAAGTCATCAAAGACTCGTGCATCCAGATGACAGGGACAATATTTTCAAAGTCAGTTCACTTGCTAGGTTTTGCGGACGACCTTGATATCATAGCACGTTAATAAATGCATTTGTGGCCCTACAGAGTACAGCACTAAATATGGGTCTCACAATTAATGTGGCCAAGACCAAATATATGTTCACTGGTGAAGGAGGAGGTCTGCAGGGCCGAAACGTCTCTATAGGCCCTAACACATTTGAAAAGGTGAATGAATTTACTTACCTTGGATCTTAGATAAACTCATTGAACGAGACATTCTCAGAAATTGAAAGAAGAATCGCGGCGGCTAACAGATGTTATTTTGGATTGCTGAAGCACATGAAAAGTAGGCTTCTTTCTAGGCAATCCAAATGTTCTCTGTACAAAACCCTTATTTGCCCGGTACTTATATATGCTTCCGAGACTTGGACCTTAAGTAAGAAAGAGGAGAAGGATCTGCTCATTTTCGAGAGGAGTATCCTTCGGAGAATTTTTGGCCCAGTAAAAGAGGGAGAAGTCTGGAGAATACGAAAGAATAGGAAGCTGTACGCCGAAGCGGATGTTATAAAAGTTATTAAGGCAGAAAGGCTGAGCTGGACAGGCCACCTAGCTAGGATGGAGAAATCTGAGATTCCAAGGAAGGTGTTAGAAGAGACTGTTCCCCAAACAAGAAGGGCTGGAAGGCCGAGGCTGAGGTGGTAGATGGATTGGCGGATGAAGCAAAACTTTTGGGAATTTCCAACCGGAAAGCAGCCGCATAAGATAGAGCAGGATGGTGGATGCTCATTTGGGAGGCCAGGACTTGCCGCGAGTTGTAGCGCCGTAAGTAAGTGGTTGAATTGAGGAAGAAGGGCAGCAAGGAGTAACCTACAGGACACTATACTCACACTCTGGCATTCTATGTACACATTACACAATACCCTAAACTGAACTTATCTAAAATTGAGCCCTACTAGCATCTTAAGAGTGGTAACTGTCATCTTGTTAATGTAAAATTATTTTTTTGATTGACCTAGACCAAGGTCGGTCTAACCTCGTCACTCTAACCTGAAGCTCTCTTCCCATGATCGTTTTCTCATCTTGACTAACCGCCACCTCTCCAGGAAGGTTTTATTATTACTAATTTCCTTATCTCTCGATTCCTCTTTTCAATCGTAGAAGGTATTAACTAGTTTATATGCTTTTTAATTTATATGCCAAATAAAAACAAGGCTTGCATTCTCTAACATATCTAGTCAAAAATATCTATAATAGTAGGAATTTCTTGTTTTGCTTATTTTATTTACACCTTGTAGTATAATATTAAAGTTGACTACTAAGATTTCCGTTTCTTCTTGACCATGCAGTTAATTGAATATAATTCCAAACTCTGTGACCATGGCATTTGTATTACTGGATATCTTAGTGATTAATTGACATCCTATCACTGATTTTGTAAAACTTTTTTTTTGAATTTCTCTTTTATTTTTTTATCATTCTTAATTTCAGTTACTTAACTACTTTGTTTGGTAATGTTTAATCCTTGGTGACTGCAGAATTTACTTCTATTTTTTATTTTATTTTTTTTTAGTTTAAATGCTACTATTAAGAGATTAATTGTCAAGTTTAATGTGGAAGATTGAACAAAATATAATTCATTGCATTTGAGATTTAAGTATTTTGTTTTTTTTTCAATAAATTATTTTTCAAAATAATTCTTCAAAAAGAAGAAAAAAACGCTTTAGCTAGATAATGTGTGGCGGTAATAAATGTATATTTATATAGAATACATTGTGCTTTCTTGCAGGACTTAACGATATTCTTTAACTGTGTTAATGAAAATTCGTCATCACTGTACAAAAAGTAAGCCAAGAGAGAAAAAAAAAAAAACCCTTACTAAACTTTTACATGAAAATGACCTCATAAAAAATATTGATCAGTCTGATAGTACTCGTATGTCGGTCCCTCGACATCCAAACCTTAATCCACGGGTGGGAAATTCTCCGTCTCTCACTTTATACGGAGATTTTCCTATTACAGAAGCTGATACATATTTCATAGATATCGTTTTTTCACGTTCAATACGACGCACCTCTTTAAACTAACTCTCCCTCACGAATCCTTTTCACCTAATGGTGCCAAAATAGCCATAGTCCTTACTACTATTTGATCACTCCTAGCGTTAGAATCCAACTCCCAAAGAAAGCAACAGTACAGTCATCCTATACCATAATTCAGATCTGAAATGCCGATTCGATCCGTCTATTCCCATTTTCATGTCTTCGAACCCTAATTTCGTAATATAAAGATAAAGGAGACCAAATCCTTCTACGTAAATTGTGAAGCACTACTTCCGATCTATCTGAACCACATTCCTTTCTCTCTGGCTGATAGTTTTAACTGCAACTGAACAAACGCCTCATCTAGAACTTTAAATTCGACAAGCAAAGCGACAATAATCAAAATATTACTCAATAAACTAACCATATTATCTAATCCTTACAGCAGAATATCCTACGACATCGATAACTTAACTATGAACGACAATAATCAGATAATTCACAATGTCCTAAAAACCTCACCTGTTCATCACTTGTCCTTTTTTCCATTACACCAAATTTCATTCCAAACTGGCCAAACACTCAACCCGTTCTCATGCATCCTGTCAAATCAAATTATATGATGTATCATCAGCAACTATGATCGAGAAATGTGGAAGATCTGGGTTCAATAGCTAACGTTGCGACTGCTCAAGGATTTTTTGAATGAATAAGACAAAAAAAAAGAAAAGTTTAAAAGCAATATTTATAAAAGAAACTACAGAGGGAAATAAAACTAAGTTCAATTCTTTGAAGTGTCACATATTTTTTAAAGTAAAATAATTTATATTAATAAATAATTTATTATGAGCATAATAATGGGCCTGTTAACTACCTGAACCTACCTAATTCTAGTGAGTGACCTTTGATAGAGGACATCCAAATCTGCATTAATGCAATCAAGTTTATTTTCTTCCCTGGCAATCCTACTTGACACTGGCCGTGCGTAAATTACAAACATCTGCACACACCTAGTGTGCCACTACGAAAAGAGGTGAGTAGAGAAGCCTAAAAACATGAAATCTGTATCACGAATAAGGCCATGGTCTAAAATGTAAACATAACTTTTTTCAGTATATTTTTAACACTTCAGTATTATCCTGACAGTATATATATGTAACATTCCGGATTTATTTAAAAACAAAAAACAAGACAGTTCATTACACCACATTATCACATTTACACTTACTTGTCTTCTGTCATTGTCATAGCTGGAAGTTTTTTTTTTGTACTGCTAACTTTGTCACTTTGTTACGTTTATATTCTATCCTTTATTTTATGCAGTGAATGCAGTTGTTGTCCTTAAATAAGGATATGTGTATTTTGTATATTTTTTGTTTACATATTCTAGTCGTAAAGTTGTCGATATCGATTTTTGCCCCACGCATATTCTGAGCCCCCCGAGACCTCAAAAAGTGGATTTCAGAAATGGACTATGTAACTCAAAGTCAAAATATAACAAATTTGAAAGCCAATTGATATATCCCCTAGACGACCCGGACCTAAGTTTGCGAACAAAATCCTTTAACCGAAATAATTATTTACAAACTGAATTTTTCCACATTTTTTTAGTTTTTACATTGTTCTCGAATCAATCTGAAACTTTTATTTGAAACATTTTTCAAGAAAATTCAATTAAGAAGACTAAGGGGATTGGTAGAGTTTGCTTTAAAGATTCATTTCAGTTTTATGTGATCCTGTATATTAAAGGGTGTACAAAAATTCACGCAAGAATAAATTTTGATAGAAAAACAGTTTTATAATTGAAAATTGCAATTTTTTTTATTGATTCATAAGCTGTACAGTACAGAGCTGTGTACGGAATAGCATGACGGGTAAATAGCCTCCAAGGCTTTGCTGGCCCTTAGAAACTCTTTTGTTGAAGTTCTCCATGACTGTTTTGGATAAATATGGCTGAATTTCGCTGTTACAGCGCTCAATTTCCTCCATCAAGGCGTGGGTGGTCGTGGACTTGTCGGCATAAATCTTAGACTTCAAAAAACTGCAAAGAAAAAGTTCAACAGCGTTAAATCGCATGATCTGGATGGCCAATTCTGATCACCGAACCTACAGGGAAATTACAGGACCAGGAAATGACTTATGCAGTAATTGAATAATTTCTCGGGCTGTAAGGCATGTGGCACCGAACTGTACATATGTTGTCCACATCCACAACTTGGAATTTATGGACAAAAAATTAGATTATGTCGCAATAGCGAGCACTATTAACTGACCAGCCGCATTTTCGAAGTAGAATGCTCCGATGATGCCTCCAGCCCAAAATCCGTTGCAAACAGTGACATGTTGTAGATGCATTAGTTTCTCAACAATCACTCGTGACTTTTCTGAACCACAAATCCACAAAGATGAAAATGAGCCTCATTGCTGTAGTTGCTAAACCTTCTATTTTTTTAAATTAAAACTCATCAATGAAAACAAGTTTTCTTTCGTGCAGCGCTTAATTTTTAATACTTGTCAGCTGTCACGATGCCTTTTTTTTTTGTTTGGCAACACTTCACCACTAAATTCAAATCTAGCGTAAATTATAGGACACCCAATATTATAAAGAAAGGATAAATATGTAGCTAATATTTTGAGTTTGAAATTAATTGCTGATAGCACCACTTTACAGAATGGACTTTTCGCTTTTCCGAGAGTTTTTTTTCAAGTATCTCTTATGATTTCCTCTAATCTCCGAATATATATTGATCAATTACTTTTATATGAAAAATGTTTATAAGAAAAACTTTTGCAGGACATTCTGAAATAAATTTATGCTCTTCAAAACTATGAAAATGCCCGTTATGTGAATTTGCAGATTCACAAACTGAAAACGTGTAAGAATTAAATATGTATCGAAACTGGGGGTTTGAAAATCTTTCTAAATTGGTGCGTCAAGAATTAAGTAAAAAATTTAAGTGTTTTCACTTACTAAAAGTGACTCTTCACATTAAAAGTGACTTTTTTTATGTGGTAATATTCAAATATATAAATGTGCACTGTCGAAAAGAAATCCAAGGATGTTTACCTGTCAGTGGGAGCCATTCAACTCATCTTAAATAATAAATTAAGTTAATCCGAAGTTTACTGTTTGTTTTGTTGCAATAATTAGGCCATTCTCCCTCTAAATGCCAGTTTTAGGTATAGAATTTTTATTTTATTTTTTTAACTTTTCCAGACTTGGATTGCAAAATAAATTGACATTTCAATAAATATTTTAGTGGCAGTCATAAATGAATCTCTTTAAGATTTCAAAATTTTCTGGCTGGAGGTTAGTTGAAACTGCAAAATGATTAAAATATGGTATCCCCAAATACATATGAACTGGAAATAATCAGTGGAAATACTTCATAGACTGGACAGCACAGACGTTCCTAGGTAAACTAACAACTTCGAAAGCTGGGCATTACCATCCTCTCGTATAAAAACAGACAGAAGACGTCTGAAACCGCACGAAATACTGCAACATATCACTCTATTAACATTTGAACTTAGTGTTTTTAATAGATTTATCTGCCCAACAAAGGTGTTTTTAATCTTCTTCAAAATGTTATCTTAGTTACGATGGAGACAAACCAAGATATTATCAAATCGGGTTTTTCCTTTTATTTTCTAGTTGTAATTATTTAGTTATTGTTAACCGATGGTGAACATTTATGATCCTCTCAAAAACAAACTATTAGAAAATCAAATTACTTTCCAAGAAACTAATACCATGAAATTAAAGTAAATTATAATTTGTTAGATAGATATTAATTTACGAATAATTTCTGTACTTATGTACTCAGAAAAAAAGCCAAAATAATAAAAACGATACACACAAGAATGTTAAAGAGAAAGAATTGCAATTGTTTCCAATGTTCAAAGGGTAGATTTACAAAAATTAATTTTTCAATTAATTAAGTTTTCTGAAGTTCATTTTGACATTTGATGTTCACTAAGAGAGTTTCATTATTGATTTATAGAAATTAGCGTTTCTCTCTGGTGGTAATGTTTCAAGGACTCCTCAGCTTCCACTTCACCCCGAAGGAAATTGTTTCGAGGAATTCATCCATCTTTTTCATTCCTATTTCCGATATATGCGATTTTGAGGCCGTACCATACACTGAAATGTAATCTAACAGGAAAACCTCCCTACCACCAGTTTAAATAAGATTTGAGTATTCAATAAGATTTGACGCCTGGAAGTTATTTTCGAGAATCTGAATCATCCATTGGATAAACCAGGTGTAGGCAAAGTTCGGCCCGCGGGCCGCTTGCGGCCCTTTTAACATTTTCCTGCGGCCCGCGGCACAAAACGGCAAATAATAAAAATTTAAATAATAAAATATTTCTAATTTGATGTTAATAAAGTTTGGTAATTTTTGCTAGTACAATTATTGTCTCAATGTTCAAATCTGTTATAAGATCTTTCTTTGTATGATCACACGACTTTTAGTACGCACTTTGACACCAGACAAAGAGTGTTCTCGCCTTCGAAGCTACGGATTTTCGCTTCTTCTCTAGTTATTTATTTTATGGTGCAACAGTTGATGTATAAATGTGAATTCGATCGCATTATTTTTATTTCGTCTGGCTTTTTAAGTTTTAATAGAAAAAATGTTGAAGGAAGATATGAAGCAATTTCATAAAAGTCACTAATGCCCGTTTTATGTTGATTTGTTAATAAATTTTGTTATAATAAATTAACAATCTGTATTATAAATAAATAAAAACAATTAATAAATAAGAACCCGAAATACATATAAATTAATTCATTAATAACCTTCTGTGGCCCTTTAAAGACATAGTATGTAGTATGTCCATCAATGGGATAAACAGTACTCTTCCTGCTAGAAAATCGCATTCATTCTTGATTTTAGCTGCAAATTTCTCCCTCATAGGATCGTTCATCACCCAAAAATTACCTTTAGAGGGACGTTAATGATTTTTTTTTTTTTATGTTTAATTCAAAAGTTTATGCCGCAGAAACATGGGTCTTGAACAGAAGACAGCGCGAGAGACTCCTAGCAGTAGAAATGGATTTTTGGAGGAGATCTGCAGGGTGTTCGAGGCGCGATAAAGTGAGGAATGTTAATATCAGGGAAAGGATGGGAGTGGAGAGAAACTTCCTGGAGGTTAGAGAGGCTAAGGTATTCACATGGTATGGGCATATAAGGAGGATGGGTCCAGAGAGATTGCCTAAGGTGGTGATGGACAGCGAGGTGGATGGCCGGAGGAAGAGAGAAAGATCCAAAAGTGGGTGGAGCGACCAGGTGAAGGAGATTATGGCGGGATATGGTCTGACAGAGGAACAGGCAGAAGACAGGGGCGCTTGGAAGAAGGCATTGACTATCGATGGCTGAAGGGATCACGAATTGTGGAGAACCCTAGAGAGAGAGAGAAAAAAAATTAAAAGTTATTTTTACTCCTAAAAGAATTTTAAAGAAAAATTGTTTACAAATACAAGTTGTAGATTGGTTAGTTTACAATTCATTACGCAGAGATCCTGCACTATAAATGTGATAGATTCTAAGTAGGTTGACCAGAAAATCTACTCCACACTCCAGAAGGGGATTTAAAGACAATTACAGGAATGGCACTTTAATCGATATTCTTTGGATAAATGTTTCAAATAAAAGTTTATTTATTGGAACTAAATTTATACAAAGTTAATTCGCTAAGTTTAAAGAAAAACTTAAAAGGGTTCCTAGAAAACCTTGACCAATCAAAAATCGATTTTGTGAAGAAGTGCTTCTGGGTTATCAATTCTAGCAAAAATCCTTATAATAGCTTCAAAGAACTGTTATTCAAAAGTAATTTCAGTCTTCTGTATTTACCTAAAAAAAACTTTGATAAGCAAGCACCGGAACGTTTATTTATTACTAATTGAAATACCTGACGTTTCTCGTGAGTGTGACGGTTTTTGTAAAGTACTGAAGGGAGTAACTGTTTGAAACATTCCTTTGTAATTTCACAGTCGATTTATTCATTTAATTTTTGTCTCTTTAATAACTTTTGTACGATTGGCAGATTCTTTAACAGTGTACTTTCATAAATTTGTCCTGTTGCTTGTTCGAGTAGAGATAGCCATCTGCCTCCAAGGACACCTTACATCGCTCAGGTTTGCCGGAACATATATTTTTACAACTCGCACAGTTACACAAAACACACTTTTTCTCATCGGAATTAATGGGACTAAAATTAAACAAACACATGGACGGGAACTTTACTAAATAAACAAAAAATAGATTTTTTAAAACTTGGGCACATTCCTTAATTTGCTTTGGCCAATAAGACATAAATATTACAAAAAAACACAGAAATTTATTAATGATTGATCACTTCTACGAATTTTCCCCTTACCTTCAAACTAGGTGAAAAGCCAACAGAACAGAATGACATGAATAATGTAAACGATGCGTTTATTTTAGTTCTCCAGCAGACGGATCTATTCCATTGCTGTACAATACTAATAAATTACTTTGTTGCAGTGTAAACTATCTGTCTGTCTATTTATTTTGGTTTTTAAATGAAATATTGTGAATACAATATTGTGAAATTCGCTTTCAAAAACCATCAAATTCACGGATAACGCCGACTGTTTCAGCCAGTGTGTAAAAACAATTCAATTATTTGTGAGGTTCGGCCAATAAACAAGATGATGAAATGCCAACGTTTCGATATATTTGGTAATTTTTGTACTATATTTCCTGACGTTTCAATCAACTTAAATTCAGCACGCTCTATTTCTGTATGCCTTGACGAAGAGATAAACTATATCGAAATTTTGACATCTTTACGACTTATTCATTGCCAAACCTCACAAATAATTATTACTGATGGCTGATCATAACATTGTAATTAAAATTGAATTTATGTTAATTAGTTTTTACCATTTTTTTCATAATCGATATAATAGTAACATAAAAATCCTAATCTACAGATAAAATCGTTGTATTTTATTTCAAGATCACCAAACTGGATCAATTTCCCTCCTTGTTAAAAAGGTCATGTTCAAGATTTCTGTCTATTCTATTGCTAATATTTCTTATTCATTGATAACTTTTTTTTTTTTGTACTCCATTATATTTTTACTAATACTCGTACAACTCAACGTACACCCACGTGCACACAAAATACTAACGTTTTGCATATCTTGGGTAGTTTTTTTTTTAAATTTTGTTTAATGATACGTTGAATCATCTCGGGTCAAAATAAATGTTTTTTAAACAAACAAAGATAAGTAATTGTTTGTTTTGTCTCTTATAATTGATTCTAGTTGCAAGATTACTAACACTCAATTTTACATCTCAATGTCTACTCTAAACATAATAAATATTACTATAAAATTACAATTCAGTTCATTGTTTTCTTTCGATATCTTCAGTTCTTTAAAAATAGTCTA
The DNA here is from genome assembly GCF_049639745.1 of Rhodnius prolixus. Lineage (NCBI taxonomy): Eukaryota > Metazoa > Arthropoda > Insecta > Hemiptera > Reduviidae > Rhodnius > Rhodnius prolixus. Next base: position 28,608,051 of record NW_027411581.1, on the reverse strand, counting down.
TTCTAATTTGTTTTAAAAGTGTAAATTGCTTTTAATATTTAATCTCAAGAACAGAGACTAATTAACTTTCAGCCAGCTCGAGATTTCTTTCTATCCACTCGTTAATATTTCCTATTTATTTCTAACTTCATTTTTTATCTTGAGTTATTTTGTTGTACTACACGCCCAGAAAGCGTAGCGCTGTTGGATAGTTATCTGGGTAAGTTTTAATCGGGATTCCTTTTGTAATGACAGTTATTGTATTTTTTGCAGTATTTTTCAATAACAATAATATAATAAAAAAGTTAGCTGATTGCTATTGAAATGAATAATAAAAATGTCTTCAATTAGAAAAAGTTTTAAAATTGAATTGAATAAATAAATAATTTCAGGATATGCCAGAAACTACATCAAAATATTGTGTAGAAAATAAGAAAGAAGAAAATAATTTCATTCTTATAAAGCTATCGACCTAGGTGTTTAAAAGAATGAAGATGGCCGAGAATTAGTTCCTCTAGAATCTGTGACTTTCTATGATACAGAAAACTTTTGACGTTTAAGTCACTGAAGTTACACACATAAAAGTAATTGAGAAGGCTTTGACTTTAGTGAATCGGAAGTTTAACTGAAATGGTACATTGTTAGGAAAGATATGCTTGAGGAATGGATCAAGGCAAGATACGAGTAGTAAGGGTCTCACAGAAGTGGTTTATAGATACGAAGTGTGGCTATTAAATAACGAGACTGATGCTGCTACAGAAGAACTATGCATGCGCCAAATCCTAACGACCGACAGCGTAAAGCCTTCTCTTTCGATTGCAGCGTCTCAAGTGTTTGTAGAGAAATCTGTCTGACCGGAACCGCCGTTTGTGTAATATCGATTATAATTAATCAACATTACTACCGTGAGTTGCTTGCCTAACCCCGTGAAAGAGTAAGGAAAAACGGCCCAATTTGTGAAAGAACAAGTCATGGGTTTTCCATCAAGACAACGCGCCGGCTCATACTGCTTTGTCTGTCAAGACGTTTCTAGCCAAGTACAACATCCCAGTTTTAGGCCATCCGCCTTATTCGCCTGACCTGACCCCGTATGACTTTTGTCTGTTCCCTAAAGTCAAATCTGCATTAAAAGGAACACGATTTCAGTTCTTTGAAGCTTTGAAAGAAAAAGCGGCACGCGTCATGCAGGAGCTCACAGAAAAAGACTTCCAGCACTGTTTCGAACAATGGTAAATTCGCATGGAGCGTTTTAGAGATAAGGGAGAGGTGTTTATTGAAGGTGATAATAACTAAATATGTATAAATTTAAAATAAAATGTTTTACAGCAATAGTCTCGTTATTTAATAGCCACACCTCGTATAGGTAAACAAGTGGAGGTTAGCTGACTGCTAGGGCGTCGGATGACATTTCCTTAAGCTGTTCCTAATGTGCATTTAGCTTGAAATACCTAGAAAAACACAGGGGCCATAAGCATTTTTTCAGGTTATCCAGGCTGTTTTGAAAAGCCAGAAGGCTTATCCAAGTTGGTTAGGGAATGTTGGTTGAAGACTTCAATGTAATAAGACAGAAGAAAGGAATGAGCTTTTATGGATACCTAGCGAAGGAATCCGGAAAAATAAAAAAAACAGATGAGTTGACGATGTCGGGTTTTTCTCGACTCTTAGTAGCTCCAGAGCTAAATGTTCCTGGCAGTTATCTAGAATCAAAGAGTGGATATTACAAAAAAAAAAAAAAATAACTTGAGATGGCTCCAGCTTAACAAGTTTTGCGCCTGGACTGAAGAGATTTAATCAAAAGATAAAGCATAAGGATTCCTTCGAGATTATTGAATGGATTTGGAATGATCTAAGGGAATTTGATACTAATGGCCCTGATTTATGGCTCATGCACCTGTATCTCGTCGTTTGTTTTCATTATGCTGCAGATCAAAGTAGAATGATTAATTAATTAGCAAAAAATACAAATAGTTCTTTGATAAACGAACTATCTTGCAGTCGAAATTCTAGCTGACATGAAACTAAAAACATTTTATGAGGAAGCTAAACAACCACTTGAATGGAACATCAGGTAGTAAAGTTTGAAAATATACCGTTCCAAATATTTGTTTTATTTATTATTATGTTTTTATGCAACAGATTGAAAAGGAAATACAATTAGGAATCACGCAAAAAATAAATTTAAAAAAAATTGTACGCATTACGTACTCATGACAACCTTTATCATTATACTCGGTTTTTAAATTTCCTGTTATCATGTCCTTTTCATAAATAAACTCAACTGATCCAAAAATACGCAATTAATATTAATTTAAAAACAAAAAACTTCCATTAATATCAAATTATCTTTCAACGATGTTTAACATCTAAAAAAAGTAATAAATAACGCATGTTTTAGAATACGGTTAAGGAAAATGTATACTTATAATTTGTTTTCAAAAGATTTATTGTTTTTTTTTTTATTTTTTTTTTATTTTTGCCCTTAACTTGTGATGAAGGAAAGAAGAAGAAATGAGATGTGAAGCCTAAAAGTTGGAGGGAAGCAGATTTAGGACGAATGCTGTAGGGGTGGGGGCATAGAGGGTTAGTTAGAGTGCTGGCTGTCTGCACCTCAGTCTTTCTCATTTCACCGAGTTCTCCACTTGAGGTAACTTAACTACCTAATCTCTACCTTTTGCCTTTAAATTTCCCTGTTTGCTTCGTTCTATCAATACCGTGAAAAATCTTTTAAACTTTCATTAATTCTCCGAATACTAATCAAAAATTGGCTTTCCTATTTCATATATTTCTGATTTAAATAAATTTAATAATTCAGTTACAATTTCATAATACATAGATTATTTATCCGATCTATCTTTATGCCCTTCTCATCTTCACTATTAATGTTCAAGATAAAACAATGGACCGAGATTTTCGAAGGTTAAAATAGTAGCAAGTATTTACATACCGATTATATCTTGAGCACGAGTCATAGACCTTCTCTATGATGTGTTGACACAATCCTTTGAAGTCAATGTCACTTTATTATGGTACACTTGTTCGCAGTCTATCTCAAATAATCACCTGTCTAATTGCTACTTCACGTTCTCTCTGACAGTTATTAATTAATTATTGCATTTGTTCTAACTCTCGAACGTTATTGAAACATTTATTTCTAGTTTCAGAGGGATAGAGAAGAAGAGATGCTAAAAATGAGCACCGTTTCGTTTTTTTTACTGGTAAGCGATACATTTTATTTAATTATTAATGTAGTATTTTTGTTTTTCTTAAATAACGCACAATTTGATCGTTTTAGATTTCTATTCATTTAGTCTTTACCTAAGAATTTGTTTATACAAATCTTTGGAAAAGGTGAAAGAACTGTGAGATAAGATTTGGAAAACGCTTGCAGTCTTTCTCACAAGTTCGTGTAATTTCAGGGTCGACCTTACCTCTCTTTTCTCTGATAACCTGTTCGTTTATTTTCACTACTACAGACTTTTCTTCCTTCTTTCTTTTCCACGTTCCTTGTTCGTTACTAAAGATCCATTTTCTTCCTTCATTCTTCTCCACGTGTCTTGTTCATTACTAAAGATCCACTATTTCAGTTTAATTGTGAGACTTCGTATTAGTGTTATGTTTAACTGTTCTTCTCCACAGGTCTTTCCAGTCTCATGAAATATAGTAATTGTCAATTCTATTTAAAATTGTAATTTAAATCTTCTGCTGAAAGGGGAAAGTCATGCTATTATTAAGGAGCACATATCTTATTTTCGCTCTAACAAAGAAATTTAAAAATACAAAAACATTTTCTCAGAAGAAAACACACTTTATCGCAAAAAACATTAATTTTCTTTGTTCAAATCCTTTAAAAATTAATTGTTGAATATTATTTGACATATCCTTAACTTAGTGCAATCGTAGGAAATGCAGCATGACTCAATATTTACACTCCACAAAAACAAATTCCGGATGATATTTTAGGAGAAACCTCTGTACTGTCTACAAGTATTTGTACGAGGGTCGTTTGAAAAGTCCGTGCAAAAATAAAAACTACTTAATTTTTGGGGGTAAACCTTTTTTATTTTTCAACATAGTCTCCTTTTAGGCTTATACACTTCGTCCAACGCTGCTCTAGTTTGTTGATCCCTTCCGAATAATAGGATTTGTCCAAGTCTGAAAAATAGCCATTCGTTTCTGCAATCACCTCCTCGTTTGAATAAAATCATTTTCCCGCCAGCCATTTCTTCATATTGGGGAACTAATAGTAGTCCGAGGGAGCCAAGTCTGGTGAATCCCTATTTCCATATGTATGTAAAAAGGGATGTAAAACGAGTTGGAACCCTATTTCCATTAATTTTGCGACCACAACTGCTGAGGTGTAAGCTGGTGCGTTGTCGTTATGGAAAAGGACTTTTTTGTGGGCCAATCGTGGGCGCTTTTCTTGCAGCTCGGTTTTGCCTTTCATAAAGTAGTGTTTAATCAACACACGAAATTCTTTTTCGTCCATTTTTTGAAAATCACTCGACTTCCTCGATTCAAACGAATGCCAAACACAAAGAAATAGACCGAGCTGGCTGAAACTTGGTGTGTGTTCTTCCAAGAGATGCTACTAACTAAACATAACCTCGATTCGCGCCAGTGGTGCTATCTCTCTGACTTTGCACGGACTTTTCAAACGACCCTCGTATGTCTGAAATGCATTAATAAAAGATAATGCCAAGAAGTGCATACATGAAATTATTTAGGGCGACATTATTTGGCCATAGTTGCCACTTTAGTTATTTTTTTTCTAAACTTTTATTGAAAAAACAATTCTCTTGGATAGGATTCTAAGATTTTCATTAAAAATGTGGAATGCTAATTCTAGAAAATTATTTTCTATTTTCTCGAAGCTTCTTAGAATATGTAATTATTATTATTTGTCATTGATATTTATCTTTTACCAGTCTCAAGCACAAACAGTTAACTTTTAAATTCAGAACGCCTTCATTAAATTATTCGCTTTTCGTTCTAACAAGTTTACAGTGCCGGTTGCCTACTTAGCCCCTTGCGTTCAGTAAGTGTCCCATGTTTTGAATGAATCGTTAGTGAGTGGTTAGCCTTCAAAATTTGTTGTACGCTATTTTCTAAATTATGAGAAAAATATTCTCTGTGAAGTATTCACTCGTCCTTCTCGCAATGTAATTATAGTGTTATCTCACCATTCTAGTGGCAAAATTGCTTCGATTGAGGACTAGTCTCGATTGAGGCACCGACTGAGGATGTCTTTCTTGTATTACACAGAAATGTGGGTATTGGGGATTTTTTCTTGATTCTAATTACCAAGAACCCTTGCCTTCTTTCCTTGCAATTACTACAATTCAGACTTCAAACGAACGCCCACTTCCTTCGAAACTTCTTGAAGCAATTTTACCGCAAAAATGTTTCAAAAATAATTGGACCGTTTTTATAAATGCTGCATATCCGGTGAGTCAATGTACTTCATAATGCTATTTCCCATCCAATTTACAATTACACAGACTACATTCCCACTTTCAATATTTGTGTTCTTGCATCTTATGAACAACACTCTACTCCTTTCATGAAATAACTAATTTTCTGAATCTATAGATAACACGCAAACGTCATTAGACAAAATAAAGGACTGGTTCCTAGAATTAAAATTCAATACAAAAGTTTACAGAAGTCCCGGACCAAAATCCCTCAGTACATTGGCACCCAACCGTAACTTTCATCAAAATAAACAATCAATGGAAGAAGGCAGGCGAAACCTTAAAAAGACTTCGACTTAGAACTCAAAACTGGTCTCTTAGACCCCACACATCACTCTGAAATTAAGACAGGCCAATGTACCCTAAATACTGTAAATCCTAGTATTCCAAGTATATTCTTATACTTAGACCCCTATTGAGTTACATATGCCTCGTGTTTATGGAGGCTTGTAAAATTGCAATTAGCTGCAAGTTTTCCAAAACAGAGTTCTGGATATCGCATTTAAAGCAACTGGTTCATCCAGAATGGAGAAACCTGTTGGCAGCTGGAACATAAAACAAAATACACATTTCTATAGGATCCACAATGTCTTGGCAACACCACAGACTCGGAGAGAAAACAGATCAAACACATTTTAACCCTAACCTGCTCTAAGCAGGACTTATTATTTTTTTGTTATATTTTCATTATAATTGTATTCTTTAAGATAGATAAAGAGCTAGCGGGATGTCTTCTTCTCAAACTTTGCGTAGTAGGTCTGCAAATATATTGTGCTGAAGTGATATTTTGCTTCAATACAATTTATTTTGGAGAACTATCAATAGGGGTATTAAACGCTTTAATACATTTCATTTAAATTTCAAGAAATCACTTTGAGCTATTTCGGTAAAATTGTGAAAAACAAATAAAATATTAGAAAAGTCTCAATACCATAACTTAATTATTAGAAGCGAGGTAATTAATATCTAATTAATGGCCAACGTTTCACGATCGCAGGGTATTCCTTTTTTTAAATATTTTGTTGGAGGCTATTCACTGTAACTTGGCTGTATATTCCTTATTGTCTTTGATATCACACTGTTTGTAAAGACATTCTAAAAATAGGTGAAACAATTAGGAGAAAATAAAAGAATAGGCTCTCTTAATTTTACATGGTTATAAGTGCATGTAAATTCAAAAGTATTAGACAGTCTAAATATTCGTTACAAATATTGAGGTATTTCTTAATTTTTTATCTTATTTTCTGCAATTTTCACAAAAACAGCGGTCAATTTCATTAACCTTTCAATGTGGTGACTCTTCAAATGCAGTTTTTATTTAATCCAGCGTCGCTACAATGGACAGGGTAAGGAAGTATTCGTTGAATGGTTTAGGTCGTCGCTGAATGGTTCTTTTGGAGAAAGAGTATCATTGGTTATCGGGCTATGAATTTTGAACTATAAAGATTGAACTCAATTTAAAAATGGCTGCTTTCTTTACTTGATTTTATTTTATTTTATTTTTTTTTTATGTGAGATTAAATTTTTTTTATTTTTATGAATGAAAAAAATCATTAAATTGACATTTAAAATGTGTAGGAATAGTTAAAAATATTATGAACATGTTTTAATAAATTTGTGAAAAATGACCAAACGCTGCGAAGTTAGTGTCAAACAATCCACAGTATGTGGACAATTTTAAATTAGACCTTAATGGACCTTATAAAATACCTTAAAATTACAAAAAATGTTCGCTTAGTTTAGATGAAGTAAAGGCTCATTGTAGCTAGGTGAATGTTAAATTAAATGTTCATAATCGTAAATGGTCTTATTTTTGGCTACCCATTCGTTCCAAAAGCACAAACCTTAATTTTTACGAAACATGTTCGCACTAAACATTGAAATACATTAGAAAACATCAGCTTCTTGTTATCCTAATTATTGCTGATTGCTGGTATTCTGACTAATTTAAATACAACAGTCAGAAAACGAAGGTGAATTTTCCTAAATCATTCTGAAAAGCCAGGGGCGGATTATTCTCTCACGGAAGTGCCAAAACTTCCAAAATTGAAAGTGTTAACCCTTGCCCCCGCCATGACCTGGCGAGTTAAACTTGGTCAACCTCCCTTACCAAGGTCAAATAATCTTTTGTTCTTTTATATATATATTTTTATGTAAGTATATGATGTATAAGATGTTCATTGGTATTTAATTTCAAGCTAGGAACTTGTTGAATAAACTTGACCTAAAATCGAACAAATGATAGGATTATAAAGTATTAATAATGTTTCCTTCACGTTGATAGACTGTTATATAATTTCTTGATATTTGGAGTAAAACAAACCTGTTCAGATTCTCTCAACTTTAATTTTCTTTTATTCTAGTTTTCATTAAACAAATGTTTTGGACCGATCTGGTCTATCTTCAGTGAAGTAATACCTAGTAAAGTTATCCTTCTATTATATAAATAATATAAATTCGATTTCGCTCAGAAATCCTAAGGGAAAGAGACAGCATGTAATTATTTCCTTAAACCTTTTTAACTCTTTAAGTTGGCCAAATTCTAGGATACAGATTTTTATTGTCCTTTAATGTGCACTTTAAAATATATTTTCTGGTTTCTCGTCTTTATATTTTAATTCATTTTTACTATCATAACTTGTCTTATCTCCGAATCGTCATCATTTAAAGAAATTTATGAACAGCCTTAACTTTCTTTCTTAATTTATTTATGTACATATATTATTGTTTGTTTCCTTTTTAGTTTCTCTTACTCAGAAGGAATCGAACAGTAATCGAGTAGTAGTCGTAATCGTTTATTTTTACAAACAGCTCCAAATAATTTTTTTATTAATTTGAGTAACATTTGCATCATGTAGATTTGAAATATTTCTTCATGAAAGTTCAAATAACTTGAAAAATGTTTTCCGGAACTTTGATTAACGGTACTTTTGTGAATGGGGGCTTTTGATAAGATAATAAGAATATTTGCGAGAACTTTGTGAGTTATTTGTGGTTTTGCTGAGTAGTTTTAGTTTTACTTAGTAGCAACCAAGAAGATTGTTTTTAAAAATATTGATCTTAATGAATCAGTAAATAAAATAATATCAATGTGGTAAAAGTAATATATGGACAAGTAAAGTATTCGCCTATTTTTCAATCGAGACTTTATGTAGAACTACATAAACTATTAGCGTACTGGTTATACTTTACTGTTAATAACCATAATTAGCTTAAATTAATAAATTAACGTATAAAAAGTAGCCAATTGGGGAACCTCCCATTTATTAGTTCCGCACATAATCACTATACTAAACCCCTCCTATGAAATCGAATTAATTAAAGAAAAAGCCTATGTAATCTTTCCACTTTGGATTAAATGACGTCCCTAATTGGTCTTCAGTTTTTCGCAATGAATGTAAAGAGCAAGGTCTACTACAGTTGTAGCATTTGGTACTGACCTAAATAGCAAAAGATCATTACGCCAAAACACTTTTTTTGTGGGCCAAACTAACTAATAGTTCCTAAGATTTTCTCCGTTTTTCACAATGAGTGACTTGGCCAAAAAAGTTTTCGTGAAAAGAAACTTCTGGTGCGATTTTATATCCTAGTCAAGACAAAACATTATTTTTTCTTTCAGTTTGTTAATTCAATTTTAAATTTGCTCCCTTCGTTGGAGAAATTGTTTTTTTTTTTTTGCAAACTTCATTTGAAGACTATTTATCGCAACTGTTAAGAACAAAAAAGTGTAATTCGAGTTGAGTCTATTGATATGACCTTCAAGCGCGAGTTCTATGTTCGTAGAAATATTCTGGAAGGTTTTTTTCTGCGACTTCAGTAATAAGTGTTTCCTTTAGGTGGTTTTCAATAATTTATTAATGAACAAAAAACCAAAAAATAAGGTGCTATTATAAAAACCAAAGTAAGTTCGATACCTTTACTGTGAGAGATAGTTAAACTGTGCAAACAATGCGAACTAAGGAAGGCTAGTGTACTAGTCAAGGCTGAATGCATTTTCTTCATTGTACTTATGCTAATAGTGTAATCTCTAAAACAAAGTATAACATACCCAGTCATCAAGATTCAGCCATATTCCGCAACCCCCGCCGGCCATAATTCACTTCGACCTCAGTGGTTCATTATCATGTTAAGTTATGCTTGAAGATTATGTTTGTTTGATATTTACTAGACGTCTGATGATTGCTTTTCGTCCAGTCTGACAAAGAAGACGATCTAGCATAATTATTTTCTTACGTCAGGAAAATTAAATAATTTTAAAAATTGTTTACCCTTCACTGTTTTCATTGTTTGTGTAGATATTTCTGAAGAAATACTTTGTATGTAACTTACACTTATATCTTTAAAGGAAAACCTAATCACTGGCCAGAACTTATGGGATTACTTATTACTCACCATTAGTTCAGTTGGCACCACATTAGCCGAGCGGTTGGTGGCGAGCCCCTAAAGCTAAATTATATTGTGGTATTGGGTTCGATTTCTGGTTTCGCTTTGAATTTTATTTAATGAATGTGATAAATTAATAGTAATAGTATGCTAGTCGCCTCCATACGCCTCCTAATTTGGTAGATGGATGTAATACACGTATGATTGCCTGAAAAAAAAATTCTTAACACTTTTAACTTTTTACACTTCAGTTAATTTCTCACATTCTTTAATCTGGTTGCAAAAATCCGGCAAGAATTTCATAAGTAGCTTTCCACCTAGGCTAAGGTAAATTTGGCCAACTATTGCACACTTACAGACGTCCACAAGATAGGTATTTCCACACCAAATTCTACTTTGATACAAAATTGATCTGTTTCCGCCTTTCAACAGTAACCGAGAAGAAAGCGAGTTCATTAAAAGTTGTCTCAACACGTACCATACGTATAATGTATTAATGCTAACCTTCTGTTTACAACAAACAAACCTAAAAGTTACTAAAACATAAGAAATTTCAGTTTAAGAAATCAATTATACAATGTCTATTGGAATTACGGCAGCTACTACGAATGGCCCTATTTATGTTGTGTACTGTTAAGGGAGTTAATTTCAATTTCTTTGAAGCAAATTCCTAAACTGCAACTACGTCTTGACTCAATCTATTCACCTTTTTTTTTTAGTTCTTCTCGAAAATGGCTTCCAGGATTGTCGGTAAACTTTGTAAATAGGCATACATTAATTTATCTTTTTTCTAGTAAAATTCGTTTTTGGATAGATCCTGAGGGGAAGTTTGGGTAGCCTTCTCTGTAGCTTCACTTTTCCAGGGTAGGATATTGTTTTAAAATCTGTGTAATGTAGGAAAACACAATGCTAATGTTCGGAATTTGAAGAAAAAGGCTAAGCCTGAATTTGGAAATGGTAATGAGAGAAAATCGTGTCAGTGTTCATCAAGATTTTTTTACAGTTAGTGATTTTCCTTGATATTTGGTTATAGGTTTCTCCCATGTATTGTTCTTGGGTATATTGTAGAGGGAAGAGGAAGTCATGGGTGCCTGTAACACAGACGGAAAGGAAAATTCACAGCTAGTTATGGGGAACTATCTCTCAGCCTGAAGACAAACATGATTTTGGTCGTGAACTTTCCTCGTAATTCCCAACATGCATCAAATAGGACTGAAGTAACAAGTAACGGTCATCACCTCTAATTGAGTGACTTTGTGATTATTTCTCACTTGCAATAATTCATCTCTGTATTAAGTTTAATGAGGGAAATATGTGAACAATCTACCAAACAGTCGCAGGGGATTTCCATCTAAAAAATTTCAACTCACAGATTACTAAATTTGTAGACCGCATATGCCTAAAACCAACTTGTCTGGAATAACCGGATTTTTACCATCTCTTTGGGAAGGTTGGTATTCTTATCTACACCCTTTTTGCTAACTAATGCTTATAGGCATTTGTAAATTTCAGAAGTTTATTTTTATTTTTTCATTTGCAATAAAAACAAAAAACTTTCTTTTAGTATTTGAAGCTCTTTTACACCTGCAATCCTATTGAATTGCCTTTTTCAAACAAAACAATAAAAAAAAGAACCTGTTAAACGAGTTGGCCGTTAAAGGTTAAATGGAAAATTGCCAGATTATAGATCGACTATCTGGGAGTCACTGGGTCAGTTTGTTTCATTATTGTGATTATTATTTTTAAAGAAATATAATTAGCCATTTTCATTGTTAAAATTCATTTTTAAATCAATTCCTTTTAAAAATAACAAAAGGGGTTGAAGCACTTTAAATAATTGTGAAAAGTTCTTTGCAAGCGAATCTTACTTTAAAAAAGCGTGAATTTGGAATGAGGTCTAATTAATACGCACCTACATAAATTTCTCTTACCACCTTTAATTAAATTTTTGTGTAACTACGAATCTGCGAAAAACGTCAGTGGATTTGAATGTTACAAAATTTGCACATCAATAACATGGTATTTTTTAAGAAATCGAAATGCAACCAGGGGCGGCTTAACCTATAGTGCAGGGTGTGCAATGCACACGGGCGCCGCCGCGGCGCCTCCTGAGACAGCTAAGAGCATCGTCTTGGACCATCATGGTACAACAATGATATGACAGAAGCGGCCAGCCAGCGCGGTGGCGGCAGTTATCAAACGCGATAACTTAGTTAATAGTTATAGCCGCGGGGGGGGGAGGAGTCAGGCCTAGGGGGCGCCAGGGTTTCATTGCACACGGGCGCTACACGAGCTAGAGCCGCCCCTGAATGCAACAGATATCTCAGAACCCATCTAGGATACAAGTTTAAAAATCGAAGTGAGAAGCTAAAATAAGTTTTATTCAAGGTAATAATCAAACCCGTAGGCTAACTTTGGTCGTATTACAAACATGAACGTCTTCTTGCTGGTCAGTGGCTCGCTTAATATGCTCAATAAATATGAAATACCTGTAATTCCGTTGGAGGCCGACATTAAGGTTTAATGTCTTTATATATATACATATATTTCATTTATGTATCGAACGGTTTCATTATCGCGCTGAAATATTTCAATTTGGAAAATTAAAAAACAAGACATACCTTGTAGAACACTTTTAAAAAGTGTTCTCTGAATTCTGAAAAAAAAAGGTAATAATTTTATTTAAATTCATCACTGATGGTTTGAATCTTCAAATTCTGCGTGGTTATTAGTATGCACAGATTAAACTGAATACAAATTCCAATTTACGTATTTAACCTTGTAAATCGTCAAGTCTGTTTCATTTTGCTTCTAGCAATAGTCTAATTAATATTAATTGAACTTTTGAACAATTGAAGCAAATCGCCCACTATTCGTTTAATAATATGTTAAAAAATGATACTCTCTAGTAGTTTTTTTAGATGAAAAGGCGGAGTTGAACACTGCAAACATTACATATAAAAACCTTTGAATAAATGAATTTTATAAAACAAGATTTGTACTTATAATTCTGTTGTAGTTACTAATAATGTAAACGGGTATTTAACTTTGGCCAGACAGTATTTTGTTCGTTACTTCCTGCATTCCTAGGGAATTACAAAGCAATGCAATTTAAAAATAAAATTGAAAAAACAATAACTGATCTGCCAGGAGGGGAAGAATTTTGAATCCTTTATTTCTAGATTACAAAAAAACAAATTGAACTGCGATCACTAACCACTTTCTTATAATACTATCTTTTCAAGAAAGTTATAAATATATCAATGTTTAACTTGCGAATGTAGGTGGAAATAAATTTAGCTATTTCTTTTGTTATAAATTCTGCAATAGTTTAATTAATTTTTTTGAATAAAACCTACTTAAAAACGGATTTCGTTTGAAACGTCAACATTGTGTCAAGCTAACGAACGTTTTTAATCTGAATAAATATGAATACATTATGAACGATTCAGCTCTCTAACTTGGCCATTTTGATGTAGCTGCTTTAAATCTCAAATTAAGTTAATTATAAATTGGACACCTTTTTCTTGCCAGGTCGTTTCGAAAAGTTTTATTATTATGAGTCATTCGCGTTATGCCCGAATAGGCATAAAGGATATAAAGTCTGATTCTATTTAAAAACAATTTAATGATTCTATATATCGGTGATAGAGTGGACGCTGAAATACGTTTCAAACAGTTTAAATTTACAGATAACAACAATAAAATAGTTGGTTTTAAACCCTTCCCACTATCACTACCTTGGCTGTATAGTCTACTTAGCCAGGATAACACGCTCAGCACAGACTAGCTACTCCTCAGACTCAGGACCTTCATGTAAACAACATTAAAAATAGCCACTCCTTAGATTTAACTTCTGGAAAATCAGCTACATTTTACCCTGCTCCTGAGCTTTATTGATGGGAATTTAGGGTTTGAAAACATTTTTTTCCTGAGCGAAGCCTGCAAAACTCGTCACACTGAAAGCCTAGTGTCATTGCCCTGCTTTGGTGCGCTCAGTTTGCAGCTTCTTTTGGTATTGTTGGCGAGCCGTTTGTTCGACTGAGAATAGATCTTTATCAAAGCCAAAAAGCGCTATAAACTCGTGCCCAATGAATGTTTGTCTTCTGTTAGTTCAGCTGATCAGATCTCTCTCAATTTCGCAAAGGTCACTAAGAATATACACTCTTGGTACTCAGACTCTCTACAGCTTTAGAAGTTTCTGCACAATAAAACTTAAAGTGGGTTTCTACACCATTTAAAGAACAGGGATAGAGTTACATGGTTCCAGTTATTTTGACACCTCCTCGAATTTATCAAGAAGATTTAAAAATACTGTTTTAAGGAATGTTGCTGAACAGATTTACAATACAAATGAAACAAATTCCAAACTTTTACGTAATATCTGGTAGAAAGGGCTAATTTTGTTTCTTTTTTTTTATATATACAATACATTAGTTGCCACTTTAGTATTATGTCGCGGTTTTCACGGTAAGACATACAATTTTCAAAAACATGTTCATAGAGAGTTTGTAGAGCCTATACGAACCCTATATAGCAGAATTTAAGTTGAGGCTGCAAACATTTTGTAACAATAGGGTGAATGATATTTAGCTTTGACATGTTTAGATAAAGGCCAGTCATATCAAACGGATGCTTTTCATAGCACTGTCTACCTTCTGAGATGGCCTTAGACACTGAGAAAGTTCCTAGGAACAGAAGATCTAAAGGCAGCATTACGTGGATTCAAACTTCTACCGTGCCATTAATTAGTCGTTATTCATTAACAATTAAACAATCTTTTTGCATTAAGCATCTGAGACAATTCGAACTCAGAGAAACAAAATAAAGTAAATCTAGAAATAAAATTTATATTGATTTGCTAGTATTAATACTGCCAACGATATCGCAGGGAATACTTTGAATCACATTAACTCCATTTTCTTGGTCATCTTAATGCAAAAGTTTGCGTTTGTAATACGCCGAGCAGAAAATATGTTAATTGGCCAGACATATTCTCTATTCCTAACATTAACTGAGCTAGTTATATCTCTTTGCCCTCTCACTGTGCTACGTTTTGATGGAAGATTGCAATATTATAGTTATAAATTAATATAATGTATTTTATATATAATTATTTTTTTTTTATGTTAAATTTATATACATGGATATTCTGTAATTTTAAAAAAATGGGAAGATCTCTACAGAATTCTTTATCTGTCTAATCGTCCTTCATGGATTGACTGAAATGCCGTTTTGGTTTGTTTTTTCTTCTTGATATTTTTATATTTACCGTTTGAATATAAATTTCTTAGGCTTAGATGTGGCGGCTCGTTATTTATTTATTTATTTTATTTGATGAATTTTAATTGAATTTGAAGTTCAACTTTAAATATACATGTATTAAAATAAAGAAATGTAGTATTTATTGAATGCTCACTTGACGATGTTTAACATTCCTATTGGAGTTCTCGATAACATAGAATTTTATTAAAAACAAAGCTGGTTATTTGTTCTTCTGCCAGAATCAGTTATTTGTTACCATCTGTCCAAAAATTTGCTGTTAGCAATAAGTTAACAAGATATGCCCTCAAAACAGAATATGATGTTAGGAACTAAGAGCACTTCACTATTTATTGACCCCCGTCGTTAGTGTAGAGATACCATGACCTCTTTCTTTTAATACTACCAGAAGTGTTATCTGGAAACGGGAAGAAAGATATTTGGTGGCCTGCTGTGTTGGTGAACTACAGTGGATTGAGAGGTGATTCTAAGTAAAGATGGAATTTTCGTATAACGGATTTGTGCAAGTTGTGTAAAGAAAAAAATTTTTTACGTTTGTGAGATAGTTTGATGGTGACATTGAGTGGATCGTTTATTATTAGAGCGGAGAATTTTAGATTTTAACACCTGGAGATTCATTAATGGTTTAAAGAGGCCCCACAGTTCAAATCTAGAGCCTGATGTCTTCAATATAGAAAACTAACACTACTTATTCATTTTATTCTCATTTTCTTTATTTTGTCAGATTCTTTACGTAGTATTATTTTTTTTGCAACAGAAATGTTGAATACAACATAACTCTGATCTTAATCATCTTAATCATACCTTATTGTATGGCAGACTTATCAGATCAGCCTACCAAGCATATTATGTGTTGGAATATATCTAGCCAATAGACTTAGAATCGCCTCACAAGTCTCAAACATATTGAACGTAACGCTTCATTCTTCTAGCTAGGTCAACTGGCAAACGCTCAAAGACTGAATAATAGTCGACTTGGACTTGCGGACCTAAACTCACAGTTCAAAGATCTAATAACATAATTATATAGAATTTAAATTTTACAATCGAAAATCGTTCGCTGACTTGTGAAATCTTCTTTTCATGTTTGATATCTTATTACTTTTCTGCACCTCAAGATTACATTTATTTCCAGATCTTACCAAAACTCGATTTTCGTAACCCAGTCTTCTTTTATTTTAAACAGCAAATCTGTCAACAACTAAATTTTAGTCTAATCCTTGACAGACACACAATGCTGACAATAATCAATGGATGATGAGCATTCAAGTTTTTCGCAAATATTTTTTGCAAACCCTTACCTTTTTTTTTCTTGTAGCGCAATAGTAAATATGCAACAAAAAATATGAAAATTTACGATGTGATATGCAATAGGAGAATGCTTCGCTCTTAACGTATGTCCGATCTTAAATTACAATCTCACTCACAATCAAATAGATGTGGAGGGAAAACATAATTTCTCGACAAATCTACAATCAAGATACATGTATATCTTGAACTGAATCAGATTTAATCTCGTTTCTCTTATTTATCTCCTTAACAAAAACTTACAGTTTAAAATGTTAAGTATAAGGGTTGATTAAACGCCAAAAGGTACACAAATCAGCAAGTACCCAACATTTCATTAATACTTCATTAATATTTAAGTAATTTTACTGCATTAAATTTCATTAATATTTTTTTGAATTTATTAGAGGTCACAGACCCTTATGCTGGCCATTTTCGTCTACAAAATATTTGTTCAAATAGAACACTATTTCTTAGATTGACTGTAATATCTAATCAACAAACTATTAATCACAGGTTAAAAAAAAAAACTTTATAAAAAAAATATGAGGTTAAAAAATTCAAAAACTTTTTTCAAAAATGCTTGCACCAACATTCATCAATGATTTTGTTTATTTTATTTATTTATTTTTATTTTTAAATAAAAATCTTCGGTTTAAGTTCGTAATTCGATTAAAGCAATTGTTACTTTATTTAGTCAAGCGTTTTTAATAATAGGTAATAATTAATCTGGCTTTATCGCAAATAATATAGTTTTCTTCAATTCTCAATCTAGGTATTCTTACCGCAGTGTTATATATTTGGAATATAAGATATGCATATTTTTATGACAGCTAATTATACCAGTATTTTACCTACTATAAGTAAAATTAGAGGGACTACATTAAATTACAATTGAGAAATGAATAATTATTGTTGAATAATTTACTGGATATTACCTATGCGTTATTTGTACTCACAAATACTTCGGTAAGAAGAATTCTAGACTGAAATATTGTTTTAAATCCGTGATTCAAATTTAAACAGTAGCCGACTCTAACTTTGTCTTTTTCTATTTTAACATGCATGTATATGTGACTACTCAGAATAAAGGGCCTAATAAAGATAAATCAGAAGAATAATTTGGAATAAAGCTATAATAAAGTACCTATTTAATTACGAAGACATAATATACATTTTATCATAATTATAACAAAAAATAAAATATTATGAATGAACTAAGGGAAGGGATTAGCTATGCGGTTAGCGTATTGGATTCCCACGTGGAGGTTCCGGGTTCGAATCCAGCTGCTGTCCCTTAGATTTTCTCTTCCTAAGAGCTTCTTACAGCTCACTGGCCGGTGATGGACAGTGTTGTCTGTAACGAGAGAACACTGTCTGGAGGCCGGCAGTGCACTGAAAAAAACTCCGGGCGCCAATAACCTCAGATGTTGACGCGATTTAAATCAATAAAAAAAAAAATTATGAATGAACTGGCCAGCATAAGGGTCTGTGACCTCTAATAAATTCAAAAAAATATTAATGAAATTTAATGCAGTAAAATTACTTAAATATTAATGAAGTATTAATGAAATGTTGGGTACTTGCTGATTTGTGTACCTTTTGGCGTTTAATCAACCCTTATACTTAACATTTTAAACTGTAAGTTTTTGTTAAGGAGATTTTTGGACTTTTTGGATAGATTTTCCTTTTTGTCTGTTTTGCAAAGTTACATATCTGCTTTACAGATTTTATTAAAATTTGGAATAATAAATTCTACCATTATAACCTAAAAAGGTGTTAAGTCCGAACCGTAACTACCACTGGAGCGATCTTTTTAAAGAATGATTATAGTTGCGGTCCCCCAAACCATCCTCAATAACAATTTTTTAGAGAAAGCGTTTTGAATAAAATAGGAAGGTATTTGTACGTAAATAGCAAAATTAAAAAGCGATTTCAGTACTTCCTTTTAAGAGGAGTAAGAAAAATAAACTGCGATTACAGTACTTCTCCCTTAAAGGCAAATATTTTGAATCGAATTCATTGATGTAAATAGGTTCACTCATTGATAATTTTAACGATTGCAGTACTTCCTCTTAGTAGGTGTAAGAGCATGGTGGCACTTCACAGCCACGTAGAGGAGCTTTAACCACTTCTTCGTGGTAAATTTTATCCAAATCGAACTAAGCGTAATAGAAATATTGGTAATAATAGTATTAGAAAAGGCCTTACTTGGGTGGGGCAAACTCCCCTCCTTATGAGTCATAGCGACGAGACTTTTAAAGTGCAAATCTGTACAAAATTTCGATTCGAATGACACTTTATTCATGAAAATCGGTTCACGTTTCGATAATTTGAAACGATTACCATACTTCCCCCTAATAAGGGTAAGAGCAGAACGTCGTTTAAATGTTACGTAGGAGTGCCCTAAACCTTTCATCCTGCCAAATTTTATTAAAATCGGGTTAACATTTTCAGAGTTATTAGTAATAATAATTTTGAGAAGGGGCCTCACATATATGGGGCTAACTCCTCCCCCATTTGATGTACAGCGTCGAGACCCCCAAAAGGCACATCTACATAAAATTCCGAAACGAATGACACCTTATTCATGAAAATCGGTTCACGCGTTTAGGCGCTACGTTGTTTACAAAAAAGGTAACAACAAGAAGAACAACAACAAGAACAAGACCAATTTTTGAAAATGCCGTTTTTGCTCATTTTCAGTAACTTTTTTCTCTTAATATATTAAATCTGGGTCTTGACAAAAAAATTACAGTTATAAAGGAGGACTTGCCCTATAATTTAAAGAAAATTTGGGAATTTTATCTTTTATAGAAAAAGAGAAAAAAATTGTCAAAGTTGGGTGCTTTTCAACGTTACACTTTTTCGTGCAGTTTTTGATGATCAACCCTTATACAACTGTCCTACCGGACAGTTTTAATTCACAGCCAATTATAAAGTACTTGAATAGTTTTAGAACAAGTTTAAGGTTTTTTACGGTTTTATGAGTGTTTAATTTGTTCTTTTTGGACATCCGGTCTGCCAGCTTATCTTTTTCCTTTTCTAAAAGCACTTGATTCCTTCCAAAAAACAAAAATAGTTTTATTTTTATAAGATTACATAAAATGTAATAAAGTGAGATTACAAATTCACGAAAGTCCAAACAAGAAAATCTTCCTTTTAAAAAAAGAAAAAGAAAATTGTAACTAAGTTACAGGTTTCTAACAATGGAACTGGAGATGCAAGGCTTGAGATAACTACAAACAAGCTGTTTCTAATTGCTTTGCGTATTTTCAACTCTACTGCTGTTTTTGTAGACAAATACAATACAAAAAAAAATTCTGTTACTTTAAAGTCTTGTTTCTGTTTGAAATAGATTATGTAATTTCCATTCTATGCTAATAAAGACTTATTATTATTTTCAACTCCAAACGCATTTCATATCAAGATATCCTTGTATCTTGAGTAAGTAAAATTCCAAACTTGAAGAAATTTGGCCCACTGGGAACAAGTGCCACCTTTCAAAGAAGGTTACACAGTTCTTGTTTCTAACTTTTCAACTATTTCCTTCTAACTGCGAACGTACAGACACAATAAATTCATAAATAATATTTAGCGAACGGTGAAGTATTAGGGCACTTTTCTAAATTAATTTCTTTTTATATGTATTTATCTCAAGTTTTTAGACTTGCTTGGAGCTATTCTTCAATATCGTGAATAATTAGGATGCTGAACCTTAGATTTTCTCTTCCTAGGAGCTTCTTACAGCTCACTGTCCGGTGATGGACAGTGTTGTCTGTAAAGAGAGAACACTGTCCGGAGGCCGGCAGTGCACTGGAAAAAGCTCCGGGCGCCAATAACCTCAGCTGTTGACGCGCTTTAAATCATTAAAAAAAATAATTAAATTAGGATAATATTTCATTTAAAGTAGATCAAACCGTCAGTAAATTATTCAATTTATTTAAATTGATTAAAGATGACATAACAAAAATCTTTCCAAAGATTCTTAATTAATTTATTTCATAGTTGGGAATGGATTCTTTATTTTTCAATAATTGCAAAAGAATTTTTTCAAGTTGTGCACGCTAGTCATGAACATGCAAGAAGCTGAAGATTTAGTCTTTTTTTCTGTATCAAGAGCTAAACTTGCAATTTACATTCTTTAGTCACGTGATAAATATTCTTTTACATTGGAAGGCTGTTTAAAGTAATAACCAATAAACAGTGTTATTGATGTGGGAATTAAGATTCGTAAAAAGCTTTAATTATGTGCATGTGGTGAGGTGAAGCACAAAGAGATATTGGAGTAACCCTTAACATGATTACATCTGTTTCTGATGCAAATTACTTTTAAAAACTATTGCTCGAATGATTCCGCCTAATAAATATAAGATTTTCTTTTTTTGTCTACTTTTAATTATTTATTTATATTTTTGGTTTTGAATACGGAGGCGTTTTTTGTTGCCACACCTTTTTCACTTTAGTGTGTAATTGGAGATGAACTCCCACATGTTGGGGGTCATATGTTACGCGCCTACATTTGCACTGAAACACATCTTTAATTTAAAATGAACTTGTGTTTTATAATCCGTTATATTGGCTGTAGGTGGTTGACTAAGTCTGGTTGGTACACAATCGGCATACGTATAGTCCGCGAAACTAGCAAACTTTATTATACAGTTAGAATGTTGGTTGTGAGCAAACTTGTAAATAAGAACTATTTTCTTTCCATACACACTCTGAATGCAACGTATATTTAAATTCATTTATTTATGGCTTCAGTTTGATATCAATAACTTTGAACTTGTAATGGGCTAAATCTGGCGTGGAAAATTGATTTTAACTCTCTGTAGTATAATTGAAATTTTGCTTTATTTCGATGTTGAATAAATGAAAAGAAAGCCTTTCAAGAATAATTCATAATTTATTTCCAATGATAGTATTAATAATTACAGAATTTTAATTTTAAAGGCTCAACTTTTATTTTTTTTTTAATCAGTTTACCATAACTAAATCTTTCATTTTTTTTTTTTTGCAAAAAGCCATAGCTTACTTTTATGATTATGCATGCCGTAACTATAGCAATTTTAATGGGATTGAACAAAGAAGAAGTAGCCAATAACATAATTGGTTATAGACTTGTAAAAGGATGTAACATCTAAAATTTACACTTTCCAATAGCGTAGAAGAGAAAACTTGCTGTAATTTTTAAATTTTGCTTTAATCGAAGACAAAAAACATTAATTTTTGAACATCAATCAAAAATTAGGTTCGTTTCGTTCATGTTTCTAATTCTCAACATTCACTATCTTAATTTGCGGAATCTGTAATTTTGATTCTTTAGCAGTATTTAGTAAGCCATGATATGCTCTCATTCGTCTCAAGGTTCTTATGGTGTTTTTATTAATGATTTGCCCAAGATGCCAAGGTCTTCTACTAACTTCCGGAATAAAGGATTTATAAAATAGTCCTGTTAAAGACTATTCAAACCCGTTCTTCCAGTTGGCTATTGAAGCAAAATAATTTTTTGGAACTTTTTTTAGTAGGTTGTCTCATTAAGTGATAGTTTTGCAAAATAAAATCAGCCTTTTGTTGCCAGTTGTTTGCATGCGCCTGTTACCCTTAATCTTGACTTAACTTTGTTCTGATGTAAATAACTTAATTTTGGAAATTACTCAATTAATTGCAGGATATATTATTCATAAAGAAGAGGTTTAAAATTATATGTAAATAGAAGTATGTAACTTTATTTGTGTTTAATGTAATTGTATTTTTTGAGTGTAATTATCACGTTGGTTAAAATACTCGTAAAAAGTATTCAATTTAAATCTTTCAGTTTCATTTTGAATTTATTTTTACTCTTAAATCTGATGTCTATGACAGGACAATATCCTCAGAGCACTAAAGATTAACGCCGACGACTCATCTCTCTAACTCCTGAATTAGTTATACCCTGGCATTTACAAGGGCTTACTCTAGTAGCTAAACGATAATGCTTAATTTGTTATATTGCTTGAGCATTGATCTAGAGCCTCTCAATAGTAGTAACTCCTTTAAAAGGAACTTTTAAACTCTCCGATGGCAGTTACTAGGATGATGCGTGTGTATATTTAAAAGTTATTTTTAAAAAATTAAATTGCAGGGTCTACTTATGCGCCAATTCAGAAATAATTAGTCTGAAAGTTTCTTAATGATATTTAAGGATTTCTGATATTTTTTTTTTCTTGTTATCTCTTGGTGCCGTTAGATTAAAAGATTTAAATGCACTTGACTAAAAGATAGTTTAATATAATATAGTCTAAAAATGAGGTTATTCTTGATAATAAACTTATTTCAATGAGTAAACAAGTAGACGGAACATCTAAAGTTTTGAAAGAGTTGAAGGCGGCTCGTTGCAAGCCATTCTGCAATCCAGCTGCACCTTGCATACCCCGCTCTACTCTTCTGTTCAAACTGCAGAACACGCCCTGCCAACCTTAAATCAAGTCAAACCTCTGCAATACTCAATGCTCATTAGGTTGCATACAACATTAGATTCTGCGAACACCCCACTTACTAACTTTACATCTGTCTATAATTAACTATATTGCACTCTGGGACATCTGCCCACAACTTCAGTCGATTGCTTTCAACTTAAGTTTTTATTAAACTATAGTATTCTTTCTTTCATCCTGCATTACAGATCCATTTTCTTTCAAATACTGCAAATAAGTGGAACGATTATTATTGTGTCCAATTCTATTGCATTTCCGTTGGAAATACGGAACGCGTTCTGAGAAACATGAAAAATGTGATTTTAGCAAATACTATGTGCGCACGAGTGAAATATCTAAAAAATGAAAAATCAAACTGAAAGCTCAACCTTAGTATTCTGTTCTCACATCGTTTCTAATTCAAAATCCGTCAATCGGATTGGTGCTAGTTGAATAGAATAGAATATAATTTATTTGCTTTTAGAGTACACTCTTTACATTTAGCACGATCATCCCCCAATCCTCCATTAAATTCACTAATTTCTTAACTCTAAGATTCGTAACTGTATCAAGTGATAAACGATTTTCATAAAAACTTCCGTTTTGAGGGAAACAGGATTGGTGCTAGTTTCTCTGATACTTAGACGCAACCTCATCTACCTTGAGGTGTAGAGATTTATTGTAATCTGTTTGATTTCGAAAATGTGGGGGGATTGGCCCACAGTCCTCTAGTGTAATGGCGCCTTCAGAGTTTTATTCGCGGTTAAACTCCTACTTCCTGAGTCGGTCTGATGGCCTGACCCATTCAGGTTGGTGCCACTGTTGACTGTTTAGATTAGGCAGGGGCACCTCAAGCAGACGATCAACTTCACCCCCCACTATCTCTTAATGATTTTCTGAAAATGTAGTTAAGTGCACTGACCAAAAATGACAAATAGAAAAGTTCAGCTGTTGCGAGGTGGGGAGCTGTCAGGAATTCTCACTGCTTCCATTCTCGCATTTTTTACGAAATATTTTTTGTTGAAACCATTTACCGCAAAAAATTAGCGAATAATTTACTCAATAAAATGGCACTTCAGTTTTGCCGATTCACTTCACTACACATTGCAGTCCTATAAATATTAGATAGGTGTGGCTGCTCCAATTATACTTAATGTTACTTAAATGTTTAACCCATCTCTCCTCCAGAATCGGCTTAATATGCAACTCTCTTGGAAAATTTGCCAAATAAAATTGACAAACGTGTGCCCACCAAGTTGAGCACAACTCGTTGTAGCCCGTAATTGAGAAAATCCCAAAAGTTGATTCAAAAAACCTGGCTCTTTCGATTAGAATATTTTGTCTAAAAGCTTATTACCGAGTCATATAGTGGACCTGGTTTTGAATTTACTGCAGTCTTCCGTTTTTAGTTATGCTGCTCACACATATTCAGAATGCGAGAAAGTACTAAAGTAATAAAGTCAATGGCTACCGACTAAATTTGGTACCATCGTTTAGTTTCTCTCTAGAATGCTGCGTTTAATAAGAGAACTCTACTATTTATTAATTCTCTTAACTTGTCGAATATTGTATAATACAATTTGTACTAAATGCTGATTTAAACGTGAACCCAGAACTCTTTGATACGTTTAATCTTAAATTATTATTATTATTATTGTAAATGATTTAACGCGCGTCAACAGCTAAGGTTATTGGCGCCCGGAGCTTTTTCCAGTGCACTGCCGGCCTCCGGACAGTGTTCTCTCGTTACAGATAACACTGTCCATCACCGGACAGTGAGCTGTAAGAAGCTCCTAGGAAGAGAAAATCTTAGGGTCAGCAGCTGGATTCGAACCCGGGACCTCCGAGTGGGAATCCAATACGCTAACTGCATAGCTAATCCCTTCCCTGATTCGTATTATTATTGTTATTACTATTATTATTATTACTATTATTATTATTATTATTTTTCATACATCATGTGCCGCTTATTAATCTTATCGATCTATCCATCTTACCAATCTTATCCTTCTAATTGCTTTAGCCAGGTCCTCTAAGTGTCTTCCGCTTATTGTCTGTTTTACGTGTTGAACTATCTGTTAGTAATGTTTTCAAGTCAATATTTTCTGCAAAAAAAGAGCAGTATGATGTAAATGACACGAAAAATATATTTCCTACGTTAATAGGATTCAGAAGTTATTGAAAACAGACGATTGCGAGCTGGAATATTCATAATGTAAATCTCTTTCAGATGTAGAAGTTTATTTAAAAATTAATTGATGGTGTACTTAGGTGTCGGACACAGGTAGGTGTTGAGCGCAGTAATTTTAGTTTTTAGACATAAAGTTTTAATCGTCTTCTCCTCTCTAGATAGCAATTACCTCTAACTTAAATGGAGAAAGCAACTTTGGCGTTCCAAGACAAAATGATTTATTTTTTCGCTCAGATAGAGTAAATTTTATTGATATAGAAGAGATTGGTTCCACAATTTAGGTGGTAAAAAAAATTAAAAAATAACTAATGTCTGTTTTTCAGGCAGGCTTTACGTCAAACTACCAAATTGGGTGACGTGGACGGAGGCGACTAACAAACATCCATACTCCACTATAAATTACTCTTATTAACTATTAAATAAAATCCATGGCCTACAACGGGAATTCATCTTAGCTTTGCGGGCCTCTCATCTAACCGCTCGGCTATCGAGGCGCCTACAATTTAGTTCGAATTAACAATATTATAGGGAATCCAAGTTCCTTCGAAAAAAAATAAAATTGTGTCAAGTGTATAAATCTTCGAATACATTATGGGTAGTCTATAAATTTTAGACTTTTTCTATGATAAATAATAGCTTTTGTAGAAAGGTATAATGGCTTATGGCTTTGGACTTTGCGCTTAAGAATGGAATCTTTTCACTTGGTTTACATGATTTCCCCTTTTTTGCTAATATTTTAGGAACCATTGCCTCCAACCTAGCCAGAGGATTCGGAGATTGAATGGGGATTGTGAGTTTAAATGGGATGAGGTCAGGCAGATTTCAAATTTTAACCCAAGTCGCGCCAATATGTGCATTTATCTGCTCTAGTCAAACTGACACGTTTTAAAACACTTCTGAAAACGGCCTGGAACTGTGGAGTCGAAGTGTGGGGCTCCTCGAAACCGTCAAATATCCAGATAATCCAATCCATCCAATCTAGTCCTTCGACATATTGTCAACGCTTTATATGACTCTAATTTATTGTATATTGCTTGTTAAAACACTGCTGCCGTAGAGTTTCACAAACTGAGTATTCTACTTTTAATCGTTTTATAAGTTACTGGACTTAGTAAATGCTGAATAACCTGCTTTAGGTTTAAATTTAAAGAAAAACTCGGGGAAATCCGAGGGCGATGTCGAATAAAAATGTCAGAAAGACCTTCTACAGATGAAAAATAGGCGAGAGCAGATGACAAAATAATTTAAAAAAACTGAAAACCATGGGTTCTCACCACCCAGAAAATCTATTCTAGTACATAGACCAGTTCTGTTTTGTTCTTTTTTCGTTTTTTATGATGGCAAGTTTAAGTGAACAACGTGCAGCTCTGAAATTTTGTTTTCTACTCGGCAAAAATGCTGCTGAAAGTGTTTTAATGTTGAAAACAGCTTACAAAGATGACGCTGTGGGAAAAACTCAAGTATACGAGTGGTTTACTCGGTTTAAAAATGGCGACATGTCGATTGATGACAAACCTCGTTCTGGACGTCCATCAACTGCCCGAATCGACGAAAATGTTGAAAAAATTCGAGAGCTGGTGTTCACAGACCGTCGACAGACAATTGATCAACTGTCAGAGAGTAGTGGGTTATCTTGGAGCTCGGTTCAGCGAATTTTAACGGAAGATTTGGGGATGAAAAGGGTTGCTGCCAAGTTTGTTCCTCGAGTTCTGACTGACATCGAGTTGAAACATGTCGTGCTTTGAAACAACAGCTTGAAACTGATCCAGACTTTCTGTCAAAGGTCATGGTGCTATGGTTATGACCCAGAAACAAAGCAACAGTCGAGCCAATGGAAGACGTCATCTTCACCCCGACCAAAAAAATGTCGTCAAGTCAAGTCAAACATCAAAACAATGCTGATTTGCTTTTTTGATGCCAAAGGCGTAGTCCATTCAGAGTTTGTCCCCCCAGGTCAGACCGTCAATCAAACCTTGTATTTGGAAGTTTTGAAAATATTGCGCAATAGTGTTCGCCAAAAAAGACCCGATTTGTGGCAAACAGGAGACTGGTTCTTCCACCACGACAATGCACCTGCACACACAGCCATCTCTGTTACACAGTTTTTGACTAAAAATGGCATGGTTCCGCTGCCCCACGCACCTTACTCGCCTGACCTGGCTCCGTGCGACTTTTTCTTATTTCCACGCATGAAAAAGGGCATGAAAGGTCACCGATTTGACAACATTGAAGAGGTCAAGAAAAAAACGAAGAAGGAGCTGTCAGCCATTTCTAAAGATGACTACAAAAAATGTTTCGAACAGTGGAAGCACCGGTGGGACAAATGTATTAGTTGTAATGGAGAGTATTTTGAAGAGGATAAGGTTGTTCTGTAAAAAATTTGTAAATAAATAGCTTTTAAAAAATAATTCCGGTTTTTTTTGGGTACCCCCTCGTATGAGAGCCTATACGAGTCACGTGGGAAAACTAGACTGGCAGAAGAATTGAACAGTACCGTCAGAGGAGGGCTTTGCAATTTCCGTAATGCCGCAGGAGATAATAGGATGGATATTACAAGATACACAAGTGAAAGGTCGAAGAACTCGGGGAAATCCGAGGGCGATGTCGAACAAAAAAATGTTAGAAAGACCTTCTACAGATGAAAAATAGGCGAGAGCAGATGACAAAATAATTAAAAAAAACTGCCACATCATACCAAACAGTTGAGAATGCTAAATTAATTTAAAATTTATTTAAATTTCATAATTGTGCTTTAAAATAAAATCTTAGTAAAGAAGAAAAAAAAATATTTGAACCGGCGTCTGGATTAATTCAAGGATATCTGGTAGATATAAAAGTGATCAATGTCAAAACGATATTAACCGCAATTATAATTTGCGGCTATCTGTAAACATAGGCTGTATAGAGAAAACAAATACAGATTTAGTAAAATATTGGTCCAGAGGAGCATTTTTTTGTCAATGACGAACTAGTGTTGTTTTATCAACTCTGCTAATACTAATTCAAGAAAATAATTAGTTTATCATAATTTCTTACATTTTTGTTTTGACTAATTCTTTTTGATTTGACACTTTTAGGACAACTAATTTCGATTACTTTTAATCTGAATGTTTGCCGGAAATACTTGTTTTGGGATCCCTAACAGGAAATAAGTTTTAGCGAACTCATGAGAGTTGTGTGAGAACTAAAACTGACCGAAAGCTCTGATTAGGTATTGATAATACCAAGGATTTGGCAAAAGTCTGTCTACCGAAAGAAACACATTCTTGATGCTACACGTACTTCTCAGTTTTCCAATTTTTCTGAAAATTACTCCTACAGTTTTCTTTACCTTTGTTAAACATAAAAAACTTGTCACTTAGATTAAAACATTTTCCAAGGGAAATTGAGTTTCCCAAGAGATCTCAAGGTAGGGCTAAATTGGTATTCTTCTAAAAAGCCACGTCAGCTCCATATCCAGTGCTTTAAGAATGCAATTTCAAATACTGTAAACCGTTGATAGATTATTAAGTTTGAAAAAAAATTTGTTAAGAAAAAAGAAAATAAGTTCAAGTTTCCTAAACTCTGAAATTATTATTATATTCCATTTTCAGTTATTTTAAGAAAGCGGATAAACAGAACAAATTGATAATGAGATGATCCTTTAAAGAAATGTTAGAAGAATTTGCCCCCATATCTCTGCTGCAATAAATTTTCTTCTCACTTTAAATTTATAATATTTTAAAGAAAATTTAGGAATTTTACCTTTTGTAGTAAAAGAGAAAAAAGTTGCCAAATTCGTGTACTTTTGATCATCAATTCTTGTATTGGACAGTTTCAATTATTTACAATTCGGACAAAAAAGTATAACGCTTTTTCTTTTCTTACAATAATCTTTAATAAAATGGCCACATCAAGAAAATAAATAACAATTTACCAACATATCATTTGGGATAACGTAAATTGTAATCGGTCCAATAGAAATTTTGGAGTGTACGAGTACAATACAAAATGGCCCATCCACTTAACGAGATTGCAGTTGGCAAACAGGAGGATGTTGACTTGTTGAAGTAATGACGTACTTTGATTCCTAACTATCTAATTAATATTAATTTTATCTTTTGTTATGAGGAGCAAGGCATCGGAACAGAAAATGATAGAGATTGGTCCATCAGGTTTATTATTGGGTTTATTTGCGGTTATTATTGGGGCAAAAAGTGCACTGTTGGTCCGGCTAGAAGTGCTTTCTTAGAACTTAATTTCGTTTCAGTCAATAGCCTTAACTTTCCTAAATTAAACTCTTGGTTAATATATTCTTTCTTTCCGGCGAGTAGGCTTTTCAGTTTACATAATGGCGACTGAAAGATGACTTAGCGCTACTTTTAGAATACAAAGTAATTAAATACGTAGTTAATATCTAAACGGCTAGATATTTATTTATATTTTGCAGATATCTGAATGTGAAATGTTAGTGCTCCTGTTTAAGCATGAAGTGTGGGTACGGAATATGGTTGTGAAGAGGCGATCAGTAAGCGTTTAGCTGAGTTCGCTACCCCCACGTAAATGTAAACATCGACTACATCCACTAACCTGGAGGCTCTATCCTGTACTGGTTATGGTGGAAGTGTAAATGTTGTAATTGTCCTCTTACCGTTTTGATTGGGCTGTTCGGATAGAGATGTTCCAATAATATTGCTGAAGAATATCCTGGAATTTTTCTTTTACGGGATAATTGCATGGTGAATTTTTTTTAAATTAAACTGCAAGTGATACGTATGTGGATTATTAAACAGTGGGCGATTAATGGTGCTGGATAACCAATAAAGTGGCGTGTCTTGTTTAATTAGTTTCCTACATTTTACATTATTTTTAACAAAACCTAACAATTATAGTCTGTTTTTTGTTTCTTTTTTAAAGAGCAAAAAGTGAATTTGTTTAAATTACTTAATGGGCGTCGGCTACTTTTAATATCGTTTTATTATAAATTTTCATTTATACATAATGATACTAATTAAATCAACTAGCAAATTATCCCTCGAATATAAATGACGGTCCAGTTGTTCCTTTTGGACATAAAAATAGCCTGCCAATTTAGACAAATTGGACTGACTGGAGATGGACAAATTCCAATACGCGAAATCCAGTCCATATCTCTTTCTGGGCTGAATTTTGTAGACGTTCCTTCCTGCATATCTTCTATCCTTGGATGATCTCTTCTCTTTTCAGCCGTAGTGTTCAATCCCCTTAGACCAACACCTCCATCTTCATTAAACTATTAGATCGTTAGAGGCTTCTTGCTTCAATGTTGTGAGGATTGTATTGTTAATAGATAGTGAAGAGAGTGATTTTTTAGGAAGAAGAGCTTTGGAAACGGTACATGGTTATCTGCACCAGTGTGAAATGGCTTCAAGAATGCACAGAGTATTCAGGTTTCATTAAATGGAAAGAATTTGATAAATACGCAATATATAGTAGAACCGTACTAAGAACATTAGCATGAGAGCAATGTTAAATTGCGAACGGTTGGTTCAATTAATTGAGAAAGCAGATGAGGTGGTTTAGTCATATGAATAAAATGAAGAAATCTGCCACCCAGGAAGGCATAAATCTGTGTCTCGGAGGAAAAAAGGAAGATAATTTGCATAGAAAGTATTAAAGAGGAACGAACGGGCAAGGAATAGGAAGGAAGAGTACGGAAATTCGGTGCTAGATAGCGATTGATGCCTGTTTTTTTGACAGTCGATTTATTTATATATTTTACCTCGTAATAAGTAAAAAAAAAAAAGTAATAATCTAAAGTAATGCCTATTTTTTCGGGCAGGCTTTACGTCAAACTGCCAAAGTAGGTGTCGTATATGGTAGTGTCTAGCAAACGTAATTTACAATGAATTCCTTTGCTAGCCATTAGATAAAATCCAAGACCCAGACCGGGAATTGAACCTAGTACGACAATACGTATTAGCTTCGCAGCACTCGCCTTTGACCGCTCGGCTACCATGGCGCCTAAGTTATAGGTGAAAGAACCATAGATTACACAAAAGTGGTACGGAAACAAACCCCTCCGCTAGAACTGCCATTAAATAAGTTTTCTCGTGAAAGTTTTTCAAATTAACGTTACAGGCGTCCAAGTTTTTATGAAAATAAAGAAGTTTTCGAAAAAATTACTAAAAAAAATAGGAAAAATCAATAAAGTATGTTTTCATTTTCGGATATAAGATGTTTTTGCACAAAAAAAAACCTAAGGATTTTAAGGGTCCTAAGGTGGTAACTTCAACCAAATATGAGTATCAAATTTTAACTTTCCGGGAGTTTATTCTTGAGTTGTGCTGAACAACATCCACCGATAGATTAACCCACAATCAGACCAATTTTGAAAATCTAATACTTCCGGAAAAACTCAAAATTCTTAGTTGCACTTCTAGTTTATTTTCAAGAATTAAACACATTCTTTCACATGCTTAACTTAGATAAAGTAATTTATTTAACTTTGCAGCAGCGCCTTAGTTTTTATTTTTCAATTTCAAGAACTTCTGTTGAAGTTACTTGGTATTATAAAATCGTTTCTGAATGATCTAGTAACAAAAATGTAAAGTAACTTTATTTTTTATTTTTTTATTTTATTTTTATTTTTATTTTTTTTTTAAGAGAGAAGCTGTAACAGGATGAGAGTTCTTGGTCAAGCGAAAAAGTTCGTAAAAAAATATCGGTATGAGATCTGACCTTGGGAATGTTGCAAGGTAGACAGTGAGAGCCTAACCGGTAAAACTTTAAAAATAAATAACGAATACAGTCGTGTACGCATATTTTAAAAAATACAGATACTAAAACTGTGTCTAAATTCTCCCTCTTTTTTACGCGTGAATATAATAATAACCTTTTCCAATTTTTGTTTGGCTCGATCAGTAAGTAGTAGAGCAATGATCCTTGGCATGACAATCAAATGATCTCTTCCTCTAGCCAGAAGCAAATTCACATTAAACTAAATATATAAGCTTTTTTTTCTCAGTTCATGTTTCGTTGAGGTTAAGTTCGGTCTAATTATGGAACTTGCAAGGTCGGAGGCATTCAACGCCCTGTTGTAGGCCTGCTGAATCCTATTATTTTCTTGTATGGGTTAATAAATCATTCCACATATTGGAAATAAAGGCAGTTTGAATTTATTACATATGAAATGAATTAGCAATTTACATTATTTCTTTGCGGATGTTGAATTTCGAATCGTAAATTGTCTCTTAAAAATGTTTATTTCAGTTGCAACAATCTCAAATTCTATTGTATTTATCTTGGTAATCTAATACTTAATTTTGAGTTGAATGTTAACTTATTCTATTCTACACATTCTATTCATTTATAATAGCTAATATATTTGTATTTGTGCTGAATATTGGCCGGATACATTGTGATGAAGATTCCTATCAGCAACAGTAAGCTATTTTTCGTAATACATCTTTTAACACTCAGGTTTAGCGTGAGAATATTCGCTAATTTTCAAGTATCTCAAAGCATTTCGACAGGAACATGGTCAAATACTTTGAGAAGTTCATTCGATTAAGTATTAATTTCATTGCTACTTAATTGAAGTTTGTTGATTGAATCATTTTTGCATCTTCAATAATTTTAGAAAAAGAAGACATTTGTATAGGAAAATGCGCTCAATGAAGAGATTATTGTAAAACGAATACTATAGGCGTAATTCCGCTTGTTGAAAAGTGATGTCAGGATGTTAAAACCCTTTTTAATTTGCAAAATATTTGCACTAAAGAAATTTCTACCCATTAATTTTTATTTGCCCTTATTACCAAAGGAGGAACAAAGTTTTGGTTAATAGAGAAAATATTTTATCAGTCTCCGTTTTCATTGATTTTCTTAGATTGAAAAATGAAGGGTAGTTTTCCTGTCATAAATTAATCATCCTTCTTGTCCATCTCGTAAGAAGTAAGTATTTCTTAATGATGAAAAAAATACGCTGTTTGCTGTTTACACTGGTCGATTTTTATTATTGTTTGTATTTAAGGTGTGGCCAAACAGTAATCCAACCTTCAAAGTATTGTATTTTTCATACCAATCTACAGCCCTCTGCCATATGGCCACGCTTCTACTTCGTATCCTATTTAAAGAATACACAATAACCTTGTAGCCCATCCAATCTCACTGCATTAGCCCTTAAAGTCGTTTCGAACGGTCTTTTCATCTATCAAGTTCATAGCTTCCAAGACTATATCCACAAAGCGCCATAACAGGCTGGCTTCTATCATCACGCCTGATAGTGACACTGAATCCTGAAACCGGGGCACAATTTTTCATTTTACCAAAGATACATAATGTACGAGGTACATAGATTGTTAGTGAGGTTCTTGGTACTTTCTACGTTCATGGTGACAGTCCAATTTAGCTAATCCATTTTCTTAAATTTTGTATAAACTAAGAAAGTAAGTTAGCTATTTAGTGAAATAAATTAACATTATGGCTGTACTTATTGGAATGAAAATATTTTTTGGTGAGCTTAAGCATCGAAGATTTCTGTTGCTTCTCCAAGTTGCTTTTCGGAAATGCTTTTTTTTTTTTTAGGACAACCTAAATGTTTTTACTTAGAAATATTTCGCCATGCTGACAATCGGGATACAGATTATTAGTAGTTGTCAATAAAAGTGTTGACCTTTCCTTTACTACGGCCATCGTCTTTTTATTTCTCATTATTCTCAATTATTTTTAATTTTATTTACAGTGGCGCTCGTCTATATTTATATATTTGGAAACCCTTTATGTGATGAATTTTTCAACAAATTTTGAGAAGAGGCAGCATAAAAGTGCATTAGACGAAAAGATATAATTTAACTTCATAATTAAGAGCCTATTTGTTCCCTGAACTGTACATAAACAGATGGTGAATAAATATTTTCAAACGATTAATTGCTGCAAAATACGAGATATATTTGGATAAGGGTTTTAGGTAAAAGTAATGTTGAAAACCTGGTTGGATCCGCAAAGCTGGATAATATCAGCGATTTCATTCATCATAAAATGCCTGTTTCATCCACGACAATCCGAAAAGGTCAGACTCACAAAAAAACAGCTTGCCATGACGGATGAAATTACTTATATTAAAACTAATCAAAAATGAAGCTTGTATCACATTATATAAAACTCTTATTAAAAGGCAGAATTTATTTGATATCGCAAACTTCAATCTATTGTGATTGGCAAATTATTAATAAACAAGATGATGAAGCAAATGTGAATAATGATTGAAACTTCAATAGTTTGAAGCGGAGTATTAGATTTGTTTTTTAGAGGAGAACAATCAAAAGCAGAGACCGTCTGTTCCAACAAAGTTGGTGTGTTTGGTTTTCTTATTAAGTTTACCTTTCTCTATTCCACAAAAATGTTTTAACTTTTTGTATAATTAAATTCAAGGAGAAATTTCCTCTTTTTTTAAAAATAAAAGTACAAAACATATTTTTAAAAAGATTAGTTGCACTTTTAATGAAATATGGGGGAGCAAAAAATAGAGGATTAATCAATCAACACATAAACAGGAACTTTCAACAAAAGTAGATTGGTTTAAAACATTTTAACATCTTTGACGAAAAAAAAACATATTTCATTTTTTTAAATAATAGGCAAAATAATATCATAAATTCAATTGTATTAAAGCTAATTTATAGTATATTATCTTAAGCACCTGTTAACTCTACCTTGCGTCGTAAGCCCCAACTTATAATTCTAATGAACTCCATTGAGAATGATACAGTTCTCTTCATGTCCACTAAAGCAGCCAATGGTGCTTACAGTTTCTAAAATTAATTTATTATGTTTCACATGCGATAGATCTTATCTTCTATCCATGCCCATCCTATCTTATCAAATCATAAAGGAGACAAAGAGCATATCCCAAAGCTTCTCTTGATCCACAATAGGCTCAATCTAAAGGCAATTATCCATAGTCACTCTTTTCTTAGGCAGATTTACTTTTTTCCATATCTCATTTTGTAAGGATCTAAGCTTGTTTATGCTTAGATAGTGAACCGTACATTGAAGGAAAAGCAGAATATAAATATCTACTTTCTCTTAATTTATTGCAATGAGGAGAAGTTGTCGTGACTCGAAAACGGAAAATAGCCGAAAATTCAAATTTGATAAAGGCCAAAATGGGGGGGCTAACAGAAATTACTACAATATGGTTTTAGTCAAAATCTGTCAGCCAGAAGTATCATTTTACAAAAAAAGTTTTCTCAATTTTTGAATGATTTTCCCGAAAATCCAACAATCATTGAATGATTTTCTTTTCTTTAAAAATTTATGAAATGAAATTGAATGAATTAATGAAAAACGGCTGCGGGGAAGTATCAGTTTCCTGGATGAAATTTGCCCATAAATTGCCCATTAATAAGGAGCTTCTTTAGATCTTTCAGAGTTGTATTCTTACCAGTTTAGATACTTTTATGAAGGGATAAAAAGCGAAATGGAGAAACAGGCAATTATTTTATAATTTAGATTACTTTTAGATAATACATAGTTTGTTTTGAAAGAATGCAGATCATGTGTAAAAAATAAACATTAAATATTACCTTATTGACCTCGGCTAATTTGATAGTATTTTTTATTTATTTATTAATATTACATTTTTTTTTTTTAATTGATTAAAGATTTATTCAGATATAGAATTTAATTATGTTGCTTCAGGTTAATTATTTCTGTGGTTACTAAATAATGTATTGTCTGTTATGGTGGGGAACTGCGTTGTCCTTAACAAGGTGATTGTGTTTAAAGGCCTCAACAACGGAATAATGCGAAAGAAAATGTGTTCACAAGTCATCTAAAACCGAAAATAAATAATTTTTTTAACTAATCCTAAACGCTCCTGGTCGTTCTGCGTGAAGTTTTGTTGCATTGAGTAGATGGTCACCATCATGACAGTCACTTACCTTCATGGCCTCACTGGGTATTCAGCATAAAAAAAGAATAAATTTCAGTGCCAATTTGCTTCGAGAGTTTTTGAACGCATAGGTTATTTCTTCCTGGCTCTCTACGGTTTCACACTTTCTATCTAAAATTCCATATTCCTCTGTAAGTCGGTGAACTGCAAAAATCAATCATGCACTTACATTCATTTACTAAATCTAGTATTTTAAAATATTAGTCATTCAGCCCGTTTGGAAAATGCCGATCATCGTTTTTCATTGAAGTCCCCTCTTACTACATCACCAATCTTTCGCATCTTAAAGTCCTTAACATTCCTTTCGTCCGCGACCTAGCCCAAACCCGTTCACAACAATTTTCATTCAAAACAGTTTTATCTACCTTTATACTCTTATATAATCGCTTATTTGCGCTCACCAAGAGATTGAAGTATGGTGACCATGAAACCAAATAATTGGCACCAACAATCTTCTCAAAAGCCATGCCTTCGATCATCATTACATCTATTATCTATAGATCAGTGCTCCTCTGGGATAATTTAGAAAATTTAATATTTCAAATTAAAAATGAATGTTCTAAGTTGCAATATTTAATTGAGCCAATCAAGGTTCTTGAATTTTTCTATCCGATTAGAATAGAATAAATAAAGTGGAAGCGAGCCAAACCGCTCCCAGCTCTTACAACCCTTCTTAGACCCGTAAGGATTTAATCTGACTTCCCACAGTTAATCAATGGCTCAGTGGACATATGCAAGCCCAATGATCGTAAACTAGCCGCTTGAAAGGTGCCTATGTATAGTAAACCTAAAAGGGATCTTACTCTTGCCAATATCTCAAATGAGCCCAGAACACCTGAAGCATTTTTTCGTTCTCAGTCAAACAAATCCTGTTTACCCTCGACCAGACCCAGAAGGTTCAGTCTACAGGGCTCATTCAGCAGAACCACCATAACTTTAAAGCCATCCTGATTGAGCAAGTCTGCAGTAAATTTTTGGATAGGATTCTTGAACAGACTCCTTTGATCATTCTTTGACCAGTGTGGTATCACTCCTTCAGAAATTAAAGTTATTGCAAATCCTGCATATGATGGCTGATTTATAGCAGCAGAATGGTCCCCGTCCCATGAAGAGCTTAACCATTCATATTCGGTGGATTTTCTCCTTTCCCACATCCACATCTGTCCCTGGCATCCCAGAGTGAGCGTGATAAGACTGCCTGAAAAAACTGAATACTCTAGAACTGACTTGGTAAGCAAGGATAGCCTGACAGTGCATTAAATGACAATTCTGCTTATGGAGATTTCTTTGGAAGAACTCCTAGGAACTGTAAATAATAATCGTTACCTCAGGCTTCCTAACAGTTATTTAAGATGCTGCGAAGTAATCAGAGGAAGATCTCTTACTATTTGTTGGAAAAATGTTTGTAGTGAAGCTTCCATCTCCTGATCACGACAATTACATTGGTAGTTGAACTCAAAGCCAACCAGAAAAAATAGGCGATTACGTTATTCTTTTACTTTATATAAAAAATAATAATAGAAAAATGTGATAGAAAGTACTAATTATTAATTTCCTTTAGTACTTGTTAGTTCATAATATTTGTCAACATAAATATATAATATCGAAGTAAGTGTAAGTAGATAAATGTATATTCAGGATTTTTTTAAATGAAATTATCGGTTAACAGAATAACCCGCTGTCAATAATTTCATATCTTTGCCCATGAAACACTTTCTCTTAAAAGTGATAATAAGAACTAGTTCATTAACATTGATAACTGTTTTGACTTATTTTTGTAGTTTAATTAAAGGTCATAGTCTTTAACTAAAAAAGAAACCAATGGACACCAATGAAACCGCAACGTCTTAGATCCCTACTATATCATACACTTCTCTTATGTGGATGGCGATAATAAGACTGCATTAAATAACCTTATCAATTATTAATAACATAATCGACCTTAATTACTTAAGAAAAATAGTTATTTTTGTTTTAAGGCAGACTTAAGTTGCTGGTCAAATAAGTTGTATTTCTTCTTCTTGTTTAATAATTGTTTAAAGATTTACATATATAAGGAAATTTAATCATCTTTATCTGATTTTAGATGTTTATAGTTGTAAATTGTAATGAATTAATCGCTGGATTACAATTGATTGAACTTTACTATCTAGTTATTATTATGAACAGTTTTATTTTATTTCTTTCAAAATTGTTCAACTAAACCTGATTGTCTCCAATTTGTAATTGTCTTCTAGATTAATGAGGGTAAAGAGATAAATTCTTTTTATTTGATTTGGAGTGTGTAAAACACATTCTGCATTTTCAATGTTTAAATAAAATAGAAGGATTTTCATTATTTTAATTCGATTTTATTTATTTTGTGCCTTCTACTTCAGAAAAAAGAGAGAGAAAACTGAAAATGAATATATTAATTATATTAATGAATTAAATTGTTTTACAAATCTTTGTATTGTTATTGCTTAAATGTATTTATTTTCCTTATTCGATTCTTTTGTTAAAAATCAAAAATAAAATGTAATACATTCTGAATTCAACATATCCTTCTTTATGATTGCAACTGTAGCCCTGACCTAAACGGTAAAAAAATTCTGATAAAGTCAACAGCTTGAGGCATTTATTTTTAATTCCGTCAGAGGGTAGTAATACGTAAAATGACGTTACTGACAATTTCATATATAATATTAATAATAAAGAGCATAATAAAAAAGATTAAATTTTGGTTTTAATAAATCGACAAGACTCATTTTATAAAGTTAATAACATTATAGAATTTCTGCGTCACCTTGTTTTTAAGATATTATTTTCTTTAAATTGATTACTTAAAATTATTAAATGTTTTCTATAAATGTCATATTTAGCAATAAGTAATTGAATAAGAAAAATGTTCCTATAACATGTTAAATATTTTTAAATTCATCCTTGTTGATCTCAAAGAACTGACGTAAAATAATTCATTTTCAGTTAACTTGGCTTACAGCATAAAAAATAAGCTAACTTTTTAAAGTTTATATAAATAATAAATAACTTGAAATTACGAAATATCACAAAATGTGATCCAAATAACGCAATCGTTATTTTGGATCAATCGCTGCAATTGCATTTTTAAACTTTTGTTTTTTTTTATCAAGGTGAAATAAATTGGCAAATCTTTTAATAATTATTTCTTTATTAGGAAATTACATTTTTTCTACAGATTTAATTTTTTGTATAGGTATTTTTTGCTTTTATCTTCTTTACTTTATACATCTTCTTTCTCTTGCCAATGTTTTATGTTTACTTTTTCTTTCCGCAGCGCCTTTGAAGCGAAAACTACAGATTATAATCATCAAAATTAATAGTCTTCTTATATGTCCATGATTTTTTTCCGGATAGACTCCATATATTTCTACAGAACTTATCCGCGTGACTTCGCAACCTTCATCAATGCCATCGTCTTGTAGATCCATTTTGGAATGGAAGCAGTATTGCACTAAGCCTTTCGCCACTTCCTCGGGCATCCTTGTTTAATATCAAGCAATTTCTTTCTATTTTATATCATACTCTTTCAT
The DNA here is from genome assembly GCF_049639745.1 of Rhodnius prolixus. Taxonomy (NCBI): domain Eukaryota; kingdom Metazoa; phylum Arthropoda; class Insecta; order Hemiptera; family Reduviidae; genus Rhodnius; species Rhodnius prolixus. Next base: position 28,568,536 of record NW_027411581.1, on the reverse strand, counting down.
TGTAACTTTGTTACGGAAGTAACATGGTTAAAGAGGGTTCTAATTACGCTTCCTTAATGCTAGAGTAGAGACTGGGTTTTCTCAGCATCTCAGATCCTTATTTCATCCTTACAGAACTATGCTATACTATAACGTTCTGACCTATTCTCTCTCTCTCTTCTTATTCCAACCCATTGCGATCTTCTCGTAGCTTGCAATAACAATTAAATTTTTTATAACGGTGGTTTAGAAAATGAAGATTCTGAATTAACAACCAAAGATGCCAAAATATAACAATTCACTCTCATATGTAAAACTTACTCTCACGTTTATTTAAATCAAACTGCACTTCTTTGCGCAGACTTAGTCAAATACAGGAAACTATTGGCAAATGGTGTGCGAATATAGAATAAACGTTATTACTTGCTAGCTCAACTACTCGACGATCAAAACTAACACTTACTGGCTTGGACATAAGGACTTGAAGAGTGACGCTCAGCTCAGCATTCCAATATCTAGTGTTCTCTTTTTCTCTACCAAAGCTCCCATATCAAGTCTCGAACAAAACATTTCATTCGTCAGGGTCTTAACTAAGTTCGATAGAAAAAATTTCATTCACTCATATTCGATCATCCGGATTCAGTAATCATCACTAGCCACCAGTTGACACTGCTAATTATGCCCCTCTGTGACTATAACAATATGAAACTATTAGGATTGTACATATCATACGATAGACATTTGGCGTATATTAATGTATAAAGATGGGCAGTTTAATATTCCGCACAGTTCAAAAAAATTGCAGACTTTTTATTATAATAGTCACCCCACAGCGATAAATAACATAAAGTCAAAATCTATGGTGAATATTTTCTCTCTATTTAATGCCCCAACCTAATAAATAAACGTTTTCATTCAACTTGGAATTCTTACGCAGCGCTATCCTGGCTTCATTAGCTTCAGCTTAACGTAAAAAGTGCTTTTAAACATACGAGTATTTGAAGCACTACAGAAACTCGGTTTATTTGTTAGTACTGGTTATGAAGCATAATTTATAAATTATAAGTTGAAAACTGAGTTTATAATGAAAAAATGTAACCTCTAATAGTAACTGCTAAAAAAGTCTTTTCTTTTCTAGTAAGGCATCATTTTGAACTAAATTCAATCTAAAATTATAGAAATTATCTATTATGAACTATTTGAAATAATATCTTCCTTTAACATATTTAATGTTACAGAGGTTAATCACTTAGCAATCAATTTCATTAGATATCATAAACTACTGTTACAAGCAATAATGTTTGTCTATTCAAACAGGTTTACTATCAACTGTGTTTTTTTTATAATTTTCTTTGACTCTTTCGTGACTCATTAAAAATTTAGCGCGATCTTGAAATGCTCAACTGTAGAACACAATTTAAGGTGATTTGCATTGGAAAATACGCATACACGAAGGATTAACTCAATAAATGTATATTTTTATAACTAAAATATTTCGAGTAAACGGTATGAGAGTATTGAATTGAACAAAAACTTACTATGTTGCCCAAATTTTTACTCTTTTTCTTCAGTTTAGCCAAGTAGTGGGGAATTAAGCGATGTGTAGAATGAACAAGGTGAGCCGGACGGGCAAGGACTTGGGGTGGACAAGGACGCACCGGTCTGACATTTACGTAAGGCTGGAGCCCTGCGGCGGCTTGCCGACATTGCTGCGATCTTAGTGATGCTGACTTATCTTGTTGTCTGGAGTATTAGTCCGTTAGTACAGTTGGCCACCGTTACACGAACAATGACACCGCCCCTCTTATAATACCTGTCTTTATTTTGTGTTTTCAATATCAATGATTACTATATTTGATTCTGTTGCATTCATCAATGCATTGCCACATTTTACTCTAATTACGACACTCCTACGAAAAATATTCCTTGCGTATCGATCTTGTTGCCCCCTAAATGCATATATTTATTAGGAACTTAAATATTTACGAAACGTATCCACGTTTTTTATATTTAAGGATATCAGCGTAGGTCGACGATCGTTTCTGTTAATTTTATAACCTTATTTTAATGTGGTAAGTAGGTAGAGTGGATGTTGCTACGCTGAATGTTATTCTCAATTTGCATTTTCTGTCTATCTACAGTGTTATTAACATTTTCTAATTTTAATGCTCGAAACTAGGTTTTAGTTTCTGGGACTTTTGTTTATTTTCTTGATGTTCAAACTAGTTTGCTGCTGCTGTTGATTCTCTTTCATCCAACTTCTGAGAGAGTCAGTTTGGCTGTATAAGAAACTTTAAATTTTAAACTATTTCCAAAGAAAAACACGCTATTTGCATCACCAAGTTGTGAGATATGTATATAAAACTGCTACGAAAACAAAAAATCTAGGAGCAAGGATTGTACATAATTCAATCTACAAAGCAAAACTTATTTATCTAAAGTTTGCCTATTCATCAAAAGATCCTAAAGTGAACTTTAGAGGTTTTATCAATCTCATTTACAAACATAAATAAATATCAAAATAATTATTAATAAAGTAATTAAATTAATTGCTTGCTCTGTACGGTGATGCAATAATGTTTTCTTTCCCTTGCTGGAAAGAAAAAATATTTCAATCGAGACAAATTTTGGAAATTGAGTATTCTTTGGAACCCTCAGTGCACTAACCAGGCAGAGTCAATATTCCGCACTGTTCAAAGAAACTTCAAACACTTTTTATTAACAATACTTACTCCATAGCAGAAAATAAAGTAGAGGCGGGTGTTGGTCTAGTGGTCAAGATCATGGCCCCAGTTTGGATCCTGCGTATGACTTAATTTTTATTTGTTTGGGAAAATTGTTTGTAGGAAAATTATGAGTTTTCTTCCCCGTCCACGACACCTAGTAAATGGTAGTTGGACCTTAAGCCCCGCCTGAAAAAATAGGGGATTACTTTACTTTACTCTTAAATAAAGTAAAAATCTATAGGAAATTTTTTGCATATTTATTTATGTTCACAATCTAATGTTAAACATTTTTTTGCGACAGAATTTTTACTCTGAGCTAACTGGCTCCAGATTAAAGGATTTTAAAAAAACGTGAAGTCCCAGAATCTTCTTTCCTTGAAATCATTTTCATGAATCTCACTTTTTTACCAATTTTTATTTTTTAAAAAACGCAATTTGAGGTCTCGAGCTGAATAGACCAAAGCTTCAAGAAGCTTCAAGAAGCTTTCAATGATTTTCTTCAAAAGATTTTTTTTACTAGGAATTTTAAACAAGATTAAACTTAAGATTTTTTTAAAGTATTATTAAGTAGTATTGAGTAAGATTTTTCAGTAAAAGTTTAATACTCTCTAATATGACATAGTAGCTGTTAAGAAGATGGCTTTCCCTACCCACCATAGAAATGTATTTCTCTTGGAAAATAACTTCTATCCAAATGTAGCCTTTCAAATTATCTTTAAAGATTTTACTTTTACATCATTAAGTTTAATGACCTCTTGGAGAAGTTTTAGAAATTAAGCACTTTCTAGAAATATTCAAAAATATACAGTAATGGGAGAATTAACTACTTTTTCTTATTGATATAATTAGAGATTTGCAGCGAAATTATATATACAGGGTGTTCATTTTAAGACGGCTCAAATTTAAACGGTTAATCTGAGCAAAAAATGGTAGAGGAAACATTTGTTGCCCGTTACCTCCAGTTTCAGAATATGTGACTTGATTTTAGGTTCCTGCCCGCATACGCGGCTGACGCGCGACCAAATGTGAGGGTTTGCAGTTGACCCCCATTTTCATATACACAGTTTTAAAGAGTATAAAAAGTTATGAAAGAAACCGGAAATCGCAATTCAATATCTTTAAAATTAAAGGTGCTAGGCCATTTCAAAATCTGTTATTTATTAATTATATTTCTATTTTTTAACTTGTTATCAAAGAGAAAGAAGAGCACGCGATAGGTCATTTTTATGTATTTTTTCATCCCCTTTCTATAAAAAATATTGCCAAGGCAGTAAAGCTAGTATTTTTCTTAATATCGTGAAATAAGTCGTTTTCCGAGTGATTTTTCTAAGAAAAATCAAATGTTAAAAGCTTTAGATGTTCTCAAGCATACACAAAATGGGTAAAAATTAATTTTACATCTGTTACAAACAATAAGGTTTAATAATTATTTGATAATTTTGGGAGAGTTGCGTTTAATTACCAAAAAAATTGAAAACCTCCTGCCACATATTTAAGTGATCAATATCTTTAATGAATTGCAGTTTCCGGTTTCTCTCATAACTTTTTATACTCTTTAAAACTGGGTATATGAAAATGGGGGTTAACTGCGAACCCTCACTTTTGGTCGCGCGTCAGCCGCGTATGCGGGCAGGAATCTAAAATCAAGTCACATATTCTGAAACTAGAGGTAACGGGCAACAAATTTTTCCTCTACCATTTTTGGCTCAGATCAACCGTTTAAGCATAAAATGCATTTGAGCCGTCTTAAAATGAACACCCTGTACGAGTATACGTATAAAAAAGTCTTTTATATGTACGAGTACATATATAAAAGAACTTGAATGCTGATAAAAAAAAGGAAGAGAAATTACCTTTGTAAGACAACACATTGTATAACATTGTACTATTTAATATAGGTTGAAGAAATTAATCTGTTTTATAAAATAAAGAAAATATTAAGATCTTTTGTGTATTCGCTTAAAAGGCGATTCAATAAACTAAAATTAAATGCACTGTTGTCAAAGTTTTGACAACTCAGAGATTTCTGAGTGGTACGTCGATTGCACTTTGTGAAATGATGTATATTCCTTTCTAAGATAATATCTACAACCTCATGAAATGACAAATGTTTTTAAGATGGAGAACCTTAATGAGGAGCTGGGGAGGGCAATTTTTATACTAATTTCACCAATCCCTCCAAACAAAGTATTTTGTCAGTTAGGAAACTTATGAAAAAAGTTTTTCTTTCTATTTACTATTTATTATGAATTAAAAGTCAAACAGTCAAAAGCTCTAGGGTCTTAAGAAATCCAGGAGGTCCAGGGGCCTCACTGTCCAGGGAGCAGTTGGCTCACTGCTTTCTGTAAGCTAGTTTTAAAAACACAATGCTCACGTGAACATTTAAATTGCAATAGAAAACATGAAGACTTGAAGGGGGAGATGTAATGATGAAGATGAAGATTGGGAATGAGAAGATGCCAAAGTAATGTACTCTCCAAAATTAAATGGATTCTAAAAACTAATTATTTCTTTCTCTTTCTGGAATTTCCTGTAATTTCTAAAAAATTCAATGGATAATCCTAAAAGAGTAATGGAAATTAAGAATTTATTTTTGGAAGAAATGGTTTTTATTAAAGTTAATAAAGAAATTCATTTATACAGTAAATCTTAATTTACAGGAGGTTTTTTTTTTTTTTTTTTATGTTCGATAAATAATATTGCGCGTGCACATCTGCCAGGGTCATCTAAAGTTCATGGGAAACACAATCAACCTTAATAAATAAAATAAAGCGGAAGATATTTTGGGCGTCGTCTCTTAGCCGATTTCTAAATAACAGTGCAACTTGAAAAGTATCAATTAGATCAACTAATACTTCCTTACTTGATTTGTATGCTTGTGGGCGGCCACTTTCTTTGTATTCCTAATAAATTTTATTTGTCACTCAAAACATAGTAGCTTCTTCAATTACGAAAATACTACAATTTAGTCTCTTTTTAACAATTTGTTTCTATAATGAAGTACTTTATCAATTTACTAGCTTTCAATAAATATTTTGTATTTAAAATAATAATAAAACTTTAAAATTTGGTTAAACCCGCATATTTTATTATATCGCTAATTTTATCCATCGCTTCGAAATTAGCGGATCCATCTTGATGCAATTTGCGGGCTTTACCACTAGCGGGCTCAGGTCAGAATGATTTCTATGTTGGCAATAAAACTAAATGACGTTTTGATGTTTGAACTTCAATTAAGCTCGCTCACGAAAATTTAGAGAGCCGAACTGCATAATTAAAGACGTTTATCAATTGAATAAATTATAATTGAGCAATAACTAGCACAGCTGAGATTGGATTCACTAAGTGACAATGCAAAGGAACTCTGGATGCGAAGATCCCGGATTTGTTAATCTGCACTTAAATTTCTCTTTCTGCGGATGGACGGTGTTGTCAGCGTAAAATAAGCTGTCCATAGGCTGGCGGAGCACTGAATGTTGAGGGCAATACTGATATCACATGAGCGTTTTAAAATTAAATAAATATTAAAACTACTCCTTGGAGTCATATAGTTGCGATAATATTCTCTTACCTTTTCTCAGGAAGTCTAATAGAAGGCAGCAGTGGAAGATCAGCATTTAACAACATTTGGCACAAGATAGTTCAGTATTTATAAAATAAAAGAACAGATATTATATATTGCAAGTTTCAAACCTTAAGGCATTAGCATATCGGCGCTGTTATTTAATTATATTTGGGTGGGTGCTCATTTATTTGTAAATATGCAATTATTTTCATTCATTACCTCTAAAAATATTTCACTGTAATGACGTTTTTGTAGAGAGAGAGAGAGACGACAAAAGTCTCAGCAAACAGAAGCACTTCTAAAATAAGTACAACAATCATTAAATGTTTTTTCATACAAATTTGCAATCTTTCTTTTTATTAGTCAATCAATTTTCTTTAAATCTAATATCACAGGAGGTATGAGCAGAAATATGATTTACTCTAATGATGGTTTACAGAGGATATTCAGGATTGATTGACAATAAAATTCCTGTAACGGTTCAATTATTGGAGTGGATTACCAACAGGGTACAACAGAACGGAAGAATAACATCAGTAGCGCCATGCAGCCTTCATAGAGATAATTATAATGCTACTTCGACAAAATGGTCATTATCTAATTCTCTCTGTAAGGCAAGATAAACGACCATTATCTTAAAGGAGAGCATCTGTCCCAAGGGCAAGTTTTGGCGAGGATAATAATGACAATTATTATTATACTTTCCTCTGTATAAAAGAGAAAGAGCAAATTTAACAGTTTCAATTAAATGCAGACCATTGTTTGGTTTCAGATGGTGTTATTGGAGGACTTATTCGATTATAACAGTAATTTCAATGAATAATTAGTGACAATCACAATAATAAATTCATAATGTATGAAAATTTAAAAGTTTCTCAGTAGAACCAATTTTAAAGGCAGAAACGTTGGCAAAATAAAAATTAAATTAAATTAAAACTCTTCGTAAACAAAGAAATATTAGAAGACTTTTTACAAACAAACAGAAAATTCCTGGTTGAATTTAACACAGGTCTTGTTAAAATGAACCAAATTAATTAATTTTTTAAATCATCCGCCTTTTCATTTTAATTATATTCTACAAAATTACTCAAATTTGATTCTCATCCCAAGATTAGCTTTTACTTCCACTATTATAAAGAGCATAATCACCATGAACTGCCTGCTTTTAAATTGTGTTTATATTTTGTTAATTTTGGGCGAAATTGGTAAGAATGAATGAATGAATTACTTTAATGACAAATTATAAATATCAAGCAAAGAACATCTATAATAAAATATTTAATTACTTAAAGGAATCTGGTATTAGGGGAAAACAAACAAAACAAAACAAAAACAAAGAAAGTGACCTCGCTGAACATTGCAGGGGAATTTCCTTTAATGATATTATTGGCCCAATATCGTAAGGGCTTTAAAATTATTATAAGTTTCTAATGTTTAGTTATGCTTAAGTACATTTCTTTATATTATAATAATTTTCATTTCATGAACATTATTTATAATTTCTGTTTCTATTGGTTACAGGTGGTGTTATTGGACAGTGCGATTTGTTGGAACCTCCAGCATGACGGTGGGCTGGTCCAACTGGCCGTTATTGGGGACAGACCTCTTTCGATTGCCAAAAACATGGTTCAAGTGCCATTAGTACTAGTGCCCAACAATGACGTTGCTCTTTATTCAAATGTTCACATTAGTTCAGTCTCGCCTACTGAACCACTTGTTACTTGTAAATTGAATCATTATTCTCTGGTAAGAAAACTAGTAATTAGAAACAATATATTTATTTGCGAGTTTTGTATTATTGACAAATTGCCTTCCTGCTGTTTGAAATAGTTTACGCTCATGATTTCCACTTTCTCAAAGAACTGCAGCAGTTTTGATTTGGTTCCCAAGTTAGAGAGACATCAATTAATATTGTTAAATCATCAAAATGCCAGAACTTTGGATGCAACAGGCTCATCATTTTTTTTTTCTTTTTTTTTTTGAGAGAGATCTTGATTCCAAATCTACTCAGATGCTTTGCCCACCTTAAACTATCTTCTGCATTAAAATGGTAAATGATTGGATGCCTTTTAAAATTCTGATAGTTCCCGGTTCAAGTTTCGGGGAACTCGCTCATGTTCAAAAGAATCGTATGGAGAAGGTCAGTAATAAAAACAAGATTCGGTCATTTCACTTTTGTGCCAATCTAAAACTTTGAATTGCCGAACTTTGAATTTAAAACTGTGAATTGTCGAGATTTATTTAAAAAAAATGAAACTTGATATGCGCTAATTGACTTTTCTTAATTTGCCGTTTTTTCTCCTCCTTAAATAAAAGAAAATTTGTAGAGAATAAATTCTATTGTAGGTATCAAATAAAACAAATTAATCTACATTGCAGTTCGTTGTTGCAATTATTTACCATAAAAATTTAGAAGTGAAGAGGAAAAGAATAATTCGAGAAGTTTATTTTCGAAAGAGCTATTAATTGAAAATATAAAGATTAGAGCACATCTAAAAATGTATATGAGGTAAGGTCTATCTGAGGCCATCTTTTTTTGCAAGGAAAAAGAAAACTTTAATCAATTATTACTTACGTTTTCAAAATTAAATAATTTAAATAGCATAGTCACACAGAATTTAAAATAATTGAAATTAAAAAAAAAGAAAAAAGAAGTGTATTGTAAGTTAAAGGAAGAAGGTGCAGGCGCATGTATGACTAAGCCAGATGCATATCTTATACGGCCGTTGTACCCGCTTACGTATTCTTTCTGTATATTACCGTTTTTATTCATCTCTTATTCACGACGAAAGGGATGTTTATGTCGTTGGGTAATGTCGCCGTAGAATGACTTGTTTTTTTTGTTGCAAGCAAGCTAAGGCAAAAAAAAGAAAATCTTGTCCTACGCGAAGTAGCAGCCACCCTGCTAACAAATACATTAATCAAAAATAATATTATTTCTTGCTTATACTGTGCAAGTTTTATAGAAACAACAACAATGAAATTTATATTAGTGTCAGGCTAGCTATAGTTTGTACACCATCCATTTATTTCATTTTTGTTTTATGCTTCATAATTTCAAAATTCGTCTCTTCAAGTAAGATAGAAAGATAGTATACAGGATTTCATTTTATGCAGAGGCATTGTTTTTTTTTTTGGAAAGTCGTATTTCCATATTTCTTTTGTTTATTTCACAGTTCTTTAGCCCTAGTTCCTGTTCTTTATCCGGATCTTTATAATTCAGGAGACCTTAATTTCGCTTTTAAAGTTTAACAGTATTCCAGCAACTACGATGTTTTTTTTTTTCTTATTTCTAATTTTCAGGATTTTATTTAGAAATGATTCCGTTGTTTAAAAAATAATCATTGGATTCAAAATGATTCTGTGACCAATCATCACTGTTACTCCTTCAAGCGAGAAGAAACTTCACTTTTATGTCATGTACATTTATTAATTTGTTTTCATTTCTTTTCTCAAGGTTTTTAAGAATGTACTGGAAGAACTATTTCTTCTGTTTGCCAAGCATGCCGATTGAGTTTAAAGCAAATTAAACACAAAAAAAATTGTTAATTTATGTATGTTAATGTAAATTTAAATGCCAAAATATAACGAAGTATATAAAGTTTTTAACCATTTGAAATATGGGTTTAAACTGTAGTTTTTATTTTAGTCTGCAGCTAGTTAACAAATTGGATAAAATTAAGAAAAGTCACCTAACTTTTAATAACACTCATCATTTGGAGAACTGCACATACAGTGGAGTCTCGGTTATCCGTCATGACCGGGACCGGACACGTGACGGATAGTCGAATAGACGGATAATGGAAAAAAACAGGAAAATTTCCAGATTCTTTTGTTTAACGTGTATAAAACTTTGCATTAACTGGTATACATATTTTATACGTTTATACGTTTATGCTCGTACGTTTAAGCCTTAAAGGTCAGGTATCTTTCATTATTCAATTCATTCTATTGTGTATTAAAATTAATGAATACAATGTCTGCGACATCTAATCGACATCTTAAAAAAAAACCCATATTTTTTTTAAAGACAAAAGGACTCTTTTTTTAAGGCTAAAGGACTCTTTAAAATTTCTGTACACTTAAAATAAAGTTTTTTTTTTTAACTTTTTAAATACTGAGGAGAGTGACGGTTAATTGGAATAGACGGATAAAAGGGTGACGAGACTCCACTGTATTAGAATACAAAGTAAGAGAGGTTAAATGAAATCAACTTGATTTCAAATCAGTTTTAATACTGCATCCTTACAACTGAATTCAATATTTTATAAGGTTTAAAAAAATAAAAAATATGTAGGTATATATTATCTGTTTAAACTTCTCCTTTATTACGGTGATGCCTACAATTATATTGAACACTGATATTCGGAACCGATTGTTGCTACTTGCTAGGAGTTCATTCTGATTCTGAGTTCAGTCTGATTTTTACCATAATTAAAGTAAAATTCTGACTTGGTCCCTCGTTCGAACCTTTGTTAAAAATTATACAATTTATTAAAAGTTATACACCGCAAATTTATCATCAAATTTTTCAAAAAATCATATTAGAATTTGGGCTATAAATTTAACTTATTAACATTATTCAGTGTAGAGTACTATTCAACTTGTTTGAATTTTATAGGTAAAAGGTTTTTGAGTTTTGCAAGGCCCGAATGAAAAAATAGGAATTACATTATTTTTTTTTTCTTTAATCACTGCTCCTTTTTTTGCGATCAGTTCGCTATCGCATAATGTATTGAAATGGTACTTTAGATAGAGCAATGGTTCTCAACCTATTGACCTACGACCTATTGTTGGCTCCAGGTTTTTTGGGGCCTACTACTTAAGCGCTCAAAATTTGCTTAGAGGAATCATCATCTCAACTTCCGAGCAAATCTTCCGCTACGAGGATGGTATAAATATCCCCTCTGCATATCCCGATCCTTAGCTCAGCAATCACAAAACTAACAATGGAGTTAAAGATAGAGAATGAAAGTAAATATCGACAAAAGCAAAAACAATCTTCACACTGAGAGAAGTGCCATCTTCCTTTCACTTCTTATGAACCGGGTCTTACTGCCACGCGTTGATACATTGAAGTCTCTAGAACTCTACTACGCTTGACCTGGAACCCTCAGACTGAAAACTGAAATCTTCAGACTGAAGGCTGAAATGAAGTGAAGTAAAAACTAGACAAACGCTCGAAACTGCTAGAAACTAACACTAAATAACAATGTAGTGCTTCTAAATCCATTTTTGGAATTAAGGACTTGAGTAAAGGGGTACAACCAAGCGTTGCAATATCCACCGCCTCCAATCTCTTCATTCAAAAGTACTCCTTGCTTAACTAATGCTGTTTCTTTTTCCAACATGCCAGTTCATTCCAATTCTCAGTTCCCATTGCTCAATGACCCAATCCGTATGGGTTATGCCGATTACTACATGTTCCTCTGTAAAATGGGGATGGACCTGTAACCGAGATTGGACTATTTCCAGGGGCAGCTCTTCTGTCGGGCAGACTTAAAATTGGTTTCGTGATGGGGCACTTATTGAAGCTATAGTGACATCTACCAATGAATGTTTTTAATTATCCTATTTACGTGAAACAACTTTTTTTATTTTATTAAAAAAAAAAAAATACTCAAATACTTCTGTTTTAATAGAAAATAATCATTCTAAAACTTCCAGCAGTTCCCTGAATATTAATTTTTGTTGTTTATTTTTAATTCCAGGACGCAACTCCAGCTGTCAAAGTGGTGCTCAGGAGGCCGGTTATTGTAGAAAGTGCAGAATCATTTATACCTTTCCCAGCTAGTGTGGGGGTGGTACACGAAGGACTACGTATGTCGATTCCTGTTGGAGCTTTAATAGCGCCAATCCCAAGTTTTGCTCATGGACCTCAAGCTATAAGAGTTATATATGCGATACCAACAACTCCTCTTAATTTACGTTATCCATATTATTCACCTGTACCTTACCCATTCAGGTAATTATCGTTTAGATTATATTTCTTGTTAGTGGGTATTCAATAGATAGAATAATTAGAATTTTTAGGTGGTATTAGTAATGATAATTAAAAATGATCATTATTGGAATTCAACATGACTGTTAAAATTTTCTACAAAACACACAATAATTCCACATATGAAACAAATGTCTAATATAAAATAATAAACAATTCATAAATCAAAATCACAGTGGGCAATATTTAATCTCGGGCCTTTTTGATGGACAGATCGCTTTAAAAACATTTTTCAACATAATTTTTTTTTTATTCATTTGCTTGGCTTGTTTTAGAATTAATAAAAACTCTTCTTCTTCTTTCTTTTTAGTCCTGTAAAAACCAACATATTGACACGTTTGCTTCTTTACCTTCAACCGTCTGTACATGAGAAAAATATGCTCTTTCTTTTTATAAGTGCAAGGTTTTTCGTGGAAATCTGTGCAACTTCTTGCACATTCTCCACGCTAGAAATGTAATAAGGGTATCTTGTTTGTCTTGGACTAAGTTTAGAAACGTTAATATAAATTTCTATTGCCTTTAAGCGATGAACATCACTGAAAAATTTATAAAGCTGCATGCCTATATTGACTTGTTTTATTGGTGTTTAAAGTACCTAAGTACTGATTTAGGCAGAGGAGATATACTGATGCATTTTAATTCCTCCCTCATATTGTCATTTTATACTCTTTGATGGGTTGGTAACCAATTCGGTTTGAACACAAGGAAATCGTTTACATTCGGAAATTCAGTTTAGAAATGTTTTCAGTATATTTTTTGCCTCTCCTAAAAAAACAGAATTTTCTGACAGAATTAAGCAGGAATACCAAAGAAAAAGGAAGGAAAATAATGTCCCAAGTATCCTGTTTTGAAGGAAAATGTTTTACCCGAGGTTGATATTAATTTGGTAACATTTGTTGGACTAATACGTACTAATTCAGCAAACTTTGTTACTTATATTCCTTCTTAATAAAGATGCAAAAAAAAAATGTGTAATGATTATTGCTGTTTTATAATTAAAATTCATTTTCAGGCCTACTTATGAAGATTATCTGTTTGAACTTAAAAAACCAACTTCTTTTCCCATAATCTCTACAACTTCTTCACCACTCAGCAAGCCTGTTGTGTCAACATTGAAACCTGTCCATGTAACAACTCCAAAGCCAGTGGAAATTCCTTCTAAACCATCGATAAGTACGACGGATTTGTCAGATTTGACAGGCATAAACAAAAAACCCGTGAACAGACCTCTGGTGACAGTTTTAGATTTTCCATCAGAACTAGCCAGTCCTGCGTCCCTTTACTACCAGCCAACGATAGAAGATGAACTAGGTAATAGAGGTCCGCCTGAGGCCATCATACCAGCAGGTATTGTGCAATCTTCACAACCGCAGCCAACCCTACAGCTATTCCTAAATGCTAAAGAGTCTGCATTACTACAGGCCCTCAGAGATGAAGCTGAAGCAGTCAACGAAGACAAAAACAGTGCTAGCTTCAATTCAATAAAAGTTGAAGCTCTTTAGAAATTTTAAATTAATAAAAGATCATACATGCATTAACCATAAGCTGAGACTATTAAGTATAATAAAACTGACATATCTCAACAACTGCCAAACTACTAAATGCAGCATTAAAATGCATTAAGAATTTTTCTTAAAACTCAAAGGATTTTAATTTTTTATAAAATTCCTGCGAAGGGTCGCCAGATGCCAGTAGAAAAGTTACCATCTTATTACTTAAGAAAAATTAATTTATAAAATTCAATTTATTTAGTAAATTCAGTTACATTTCCGCTGTTACTCACTCTAAATGTTAAGATGAAAACAAAACAAAACTGAAAGCTTTAAATGTAGAGTTGTAAGTGACAGTCATTTATAAAACTGAATAATGTAATAAAAATTGGCAATCCAATAGTAATTGAACGGAGTTTTGCACCTGTAGAATTATTTTAAAATATTACAATTGGCTCAAATTTAAAAAATGTATGTCACTTTTCTACTTTTATACCTCTACTGTTTATAAGTATTCTATTTTTTAAAAAATGTTAAAATTACTATAAGTATTACAAGCATTAGAATATGCATTAGTTCATAAAAGCTATAATTATACATAAAGTTCAGAATTTTTTGGCCAAATTTTATTTTTTGTATTTTTATGTTTTTGTAACTCTAACATGATTTTACAAATTTTTTTAAACATTTTGATGGACCTGTCAGTATTTATTCAGAATTTGTTCTTTGTGTTCCTTCCGAATAAAGGCATGCAGCATTTTCTGATCATTATTGTTATTTGTACACCTCTTCGTCTCAACACTTCTATTTATTATTATAGCTCATTATGGACCAATTATTGATCACGTAAACACAGAATGTCATTTTAAGCATCTGAGGTAGAGAACGTACCCTATTAAAGTGTAATTATATTTTATGCAGGTATGGTGTGAGTACATTTTGCAATTTAAACAGGTGGCCGCGAAATTCCTAGAGTTACTGCTTTTCAGGACTAGAGAAACTTCTAGCAAAAATTCTACCATGTCCTTAATGAATTCACCGGCAAGAAGAATTAACATATGTCCAAGTACTAGTGCCTTAATTGCTGTCGTGGAAAGTACTAATATGGTCACCGCAGACATGAATCGTTGATTTTTTTGCCCTTCTTTCAAATGTTAGCCCTTCATTTCTCATGAAGGAATACCCTAATCGCATACGCACTAATGCTGGCCCTCATACAATGAAAAAATACTGTTAGTCTATGACTGCATTGTTCTGGAAGGATCCAGATCTAAGTGCTAAGGTCTGATACCCTAACGTATATCACCAACTGCCCAGTGAGTACGGTCTGTGAGGAAACACTGGAAGGCTTGTGATGATTGATCAGGTGCCATGAAAAACAGAATTCAGATGTTGATAGTATAATATAATAATTCGAATAAAAATAAATGTCGTAATTAACTAAGCTTCAGTTTAAATCTGTGCTGATATAAATCACAGCTCAAAAACGTCTGTCCATGGATACGTACTGAATGATATCTTCTTATATCATGAATATGTATGGTACTGAAGGAGAATGGTTTCAATATGCAAAATAAGAGCCAGAGGTTAAAAGAAGGACAACATTCTGGCCAACTAATGCTAGACAAGAAAAAGTCAGTGACATATTTAGTGAACTTTAGCTTAGGTGGTAGACCGCTGGAGTGGAACTAATCAAGTGTAGAAGATACTATCTTAATAAATAAAAAAATAATGTACACACTAAAAATATTTATTTAAATAACAAAAGATCAGACATAACTTTACATACTCATAAGTTGGACAAATATATACAGCTCCTGGGTTTACTTCAGAAAGTGATGAACACTAGGGAAATTATTGAATTTGTGATATTCATTATGAGGTGTATTGTCGAAAACAACGTGGGTTCCAACTTTAGGCATTTTTAAAGAAGAATTCTCGTCACTGATCAAGCTCAGATTTTTAAAAAGGACATTACTTTTGCTGCTTTTAATACTCTCACTTTTATTCAAAAGATTTGGAAAAGAATCATCGTCACCTGCAAGATACGACTTATTCAGCAAAAATGTATTATATTTTTTGCTAGGATACAGATTATATGTTACTGTAGTTTCTTCTCTCACAAATGGATTTGTGTCACTAACTGACTTTTCATTTTTGTTAAATTCTGAAAGGTTATTGTTTATATTTTTTTTCGATGTCTTCTTATACATAATTCTTGTTCCCACCTTTGCAGCTGAATTTTTCAATTCGATTATTTTCTTTAATGAAGATTTTCTGAGGGCTAAATTTTGATATAGAGTTGAAGCAGGATTGATTTCATTTTTTAGTGAAATTTCAGCAGGGGTACCTTGTTTCTTTTTGGTTGTAGTTGATGGTAATATCCAATTATCCTTATTGAGCCTGAAATTTTTTTCACTATTTTTTTCATTTTCATAGTTAATCCATGCTTTCAAACTTTTGGCATTTAATATTTGGTAAAGAGTTGAATATAAATTTTGATTGCCATTGCCTGGCTCCTGGGCAGAAGGCGTACATTCAAGATCTAATTTCTTTTTACGAATGGAATCTGAGAAGGATGTTAGTTTAGAATACAAATTTTCTGGGAGCGCATCCCGTGTTTTTGGTGGAGTACTGTAATTTTCATCTTTCTCACCTTTTATTTTATGCATAATTTTATTGGGTTTGTTACGTTTTACAAAACTTACTTTATTTGGTTTATTTGCGGTTAAAAGATGAAATTTATTTTTGTATAGCGGTGGTTTTTTGAAAGTTTTTAAGCCAGCATATGATAATTCTTGAGTATTACGCTTAAGAAATGTATGAGATAGGGTTTTGTGCTGAGGAATTGCTGATATTTTCGTTTTAGGCTCAGTAGCTTCTATTGTTGTTGATTTTAATGCGGTACTCGTTTCCCCCAATTCAGACCTGGGAGTTGACAATATTTCTTTATTTTTAAATATATTTCTATGAATTGGATTTTCTTTTTCAGGGGCAGTTTTCGAAGATAGATTCAATAATGCTTCTGAGTTATTTGTGGATGTTTCAATTTCCGTTTCAGGCTCTTCATTTTTGGATACCTGAAATGTTACTTCTTTGTTACCTAAACCAGAATTTTTTATCTTTGATTTCAAATTGACAGATATTTCATCGCTTAATTTTATCTTACTCTTGTCAACATTAACATTTCCTGAGTTTTTTAATGGTATCTTATTAGTATAAGAAAATATTCCTAACCTTTGGCCAGTCGATTCTTTTTCTGAGTTATTTGCTAACGAACTTTTCTCTTGTTTTTTCAAATGCTCCTTGAATGAAGAATCGTTTGCATTTGGAATTTCTAAGGAACTTTTCAGCGAACGGAAATCTGGTTTGGAATTCCTGAGAGACAAGCGATTCTTATTGGATTTCTTGTCTGATGTATTTGACCTGTTCTGTAAGTCAAGATTATTCGAAGTAATGTGTGAGTTACAACTTGTAGCAACAATATTTTGCTCATTTATTTTATTACGTGGTTCGAATTTACCAGACTGACACGCATTAAGTAAAGAAAGTTTATTGAACGAACACTGTTTTGATGGTTCTGGAGAATCCTTCTCGCAAGTAACTTCTTTATCAGATATGTTATTTTTCTCAGGAACGTTTTCTACAAAATCGAATCTGGAATTTAAGAGTGATAGTTTGTTAAGCTTCTTTTTATTTGAGACCTTTCCGTCATTTTTAATTTTATCTGCATTAAAAAGTAAATCAATACGTTTTAAACCGTTAAATTGTCCTTTTTTCATCTTCTGAGGATCTGATATATTTTTTTCATATAAGTGAGTAGAAGAATGTAAAACTTCACTTTGATTATTTGAGTTTATATCATCTAACGACGGCGTATTGTTTTCACCGCCCTCATTTTTAAAAATTTGTGAGGTGCAGGTTGAAGTATGGCTTTTTTGAAGTTGAGATTTATCCTTTGACAGTGATGCCTTCATTTGATTTTCTTCTTTCGCTTCTTTATAAATTGATTTATTTTCATCACTTAGAATAGTTTCACTTCGTTCTTCGGTTGTGGTTATAAGTAATTTTTGTCCAGTTTCAAGATTTTCTGGTTTTGAATCTTTAATTATTGCATCTTCTTCTGCTAAAAGATTTTGCTCTATCTTTAAGTCTGCTTTATCTTGAGCCTGACAGGCATCTTCTTTTGCTTCATTATTCTGCAAATCAAACTGTTCCATTGTGTCGGCTTTATTTATTTCAACCTGTTTTTCTTGAACAAAGTCTTTTTCTGTTATTTTATTTTCATCTTGAATACATGATAAGGTAGCTTTTTCCTTGGCTATGTTGGGCTCATCTCCGCTCTTATTGACATTATCTTGTACCATTTCTTTTTTGATACCATTAGTAGCCAAAACATCCAACTTTTTACTATCTTTAGCCAATGCATTCTGATTTTTACTATCAAGTTTATTTTTTATGAAGTCACAGCTTGAAGAAGTTTCTTTCATAAAACACGGTTTAAGTTTATTTTTTAGAGAATTTGTGGAATAGAACTTTACTGTAGGCTCAGATGACTCAGATGGCTGTAAATTACCAACTGCTTTTCGTGCAGAAGTACCCGCTTCAGCCACACAATTTTCTCTTTCCAACATTCTTCGCTGTTTAAATCTTTCAAGATATTCAGATTGATTGTTACTTTGTTTTCTTGGAATTGCTACAGTGTATGTATTTTTAGTAAGAGGTTCCAACATTGGAACACCTTTCGATACTGCAACAGCTTGATTGGTAGAAATATCTTTAATAGAAAAAATTGATCTCTTGTAATCTAAAGATTTACAAAATTCTGTTATTCTTGATATACTAAAATCTTTTAATTTATGCGAATGTGTTGTACTTTGTCCTGGTTCAGTTGTTATTGTTTCCATACCCTCTCCGTTTAATCTTTCATTTGGAATTCCACTGCTTTTCTTTTTGAAGCTAAAATTTTCTGAATTTCTTGGATAATGATTATCTAATATTTCGTTGTTCCAAATCTTTTGTAAATTATTTGGATTAATGCTTGTTTCCTGATAAGTATTAGTCTCCTTTTTGTTCCCATACATTGATTTTTCTTTGGACGGTATTTCGTAAGGAGAATAAACTAAACTATCAACATCAGAGACAGAACTTTTTTTCTTATTTCCCATATTCGTAAGCGCTTCCAAACTATTATCAAAAATGTCCGATGAAGTATTATTTTTCTCTTTTATATTACCTTTAGCGGTTTTTCTTGAATTGCCAAATATCTGCATAAGTCTATTTGAAAAGGAATTTGTATTCCTTTCATTTTCGGGAATGGTATTTTCGGTAGACTTGTCATTTACTCTAAAATGTAGTGGTTTATCAAAACAATTTATAGATGTATCTTTCATAGGTTCTAAACGTTTATTTCTAAAATATAACGACGCTTTATTAAATTCTTTTCTTAAAACTATTGCTGCTTTAGAAAGCATTGCTTCTTCAGTTTTGTTGATTTGAGGAATACTAAATCGTTTTGAAATTCCTTTTTTTCCAAGAAGTACAGGCAAAGAAAAGAATTCTAAACCGTTCACCATGTCAGTTTTCGTCATTGCAAAATCAACAATATTTGGGTCTCCTCGAAGCCCAGAAAGTACTGAAGTGAGGAATCTTACGTTTCCATAAGCCTTGTCTATTGAATCTCTACAGCCTTTAGCTTCAAATATGTTTAAGTCCCTTCGCTTGATATTTTTTATAATTTGTTGTTGTACTTCCTAAACAAATTTAAAAACTGTCATTGTTTAATAGCAAAAAGATAGAAAGCACTTTAGTGTAGTGTCAAAAAGAATCCTGTTACGTGTACCTCATCTGAACCTGAGAAACTCTAAAATGGACTGCTAGTTCCATTATTATCTACGGATATTAAATATTGTTATTATTATTTAAAAACTAATAATAACATTTTCTAAGTTAGCCGAATCAAGGAAGTGTTGTAAATATGGGGTTATACAGCCAAACAAACATTATATAACATTATACATAATAAAAACATTAAAATACCATGTTCTACTTGTTCTACTCATTGCCCCAAACATTTTTAAACTTATTTTGTGAAACTAGTAATTTTTATCAGGAATTCTTACATCTGGTATATAACAATTTGGTTTTGCCAGTGATAGAATGGGCACTCTGGTTCCTTCTGATGAACCTCCTATTACTGGAACGGTTACGAACTTCGGATCAATTTTCAGGTAATTGGCAAGAATGCTGTTGGCGCAAATATTATCCACAGCTGTTGATCCGAAGATTTTATTCCGCATGTCGACACCATTAACGTCAAGTACCTTCTCAAGCACAGGCAGCAAGAAATTTAATGGAGCTGCAGCAAGGATAACGACTGCCTAAAAAATAATTCATATAAGTAACTGCAAATATTATATACTTAATTTTTTTTTAAATGGACATGGTTCATACATACGTTGGGAGCTGTCTTAGAAATAGCATTTCCATAACTAATTATTTTATCAACAACAACTGGAAAGAGACTTTCTTGATTGCCAGCTTTTTCATTTCCTTCATCACCAATAATAACAACATCAACATCCTAAAAAAATAGCAGAAGTAATAGATGGCTTTTCTAATAAGTGTTAGAAAAAAACTTAAAAAACAGGTAATAGATAAAATATTTTCAGAGTCTCTGGTGGCTTAAGTCCCTCGTGTTTTTGAAGTCCCAATAATAATGTTAACAATTATTTCCAGATGAGTTATGTATCCATTTTTAAAAAATATATATAAATAAAAGTAAAGTAATGCCTATTATTTCAACGTTTACTAGAGAATATTAATTATACAATCAGTGCGAATAAATTGTGCAATATAGACTTAGCATAATTAGTAGGACCGTCAGACCTTACTATGTTAGAACTTCAGGAACCACCCTTTATTTTTATTTATTTTTTTATTTTTTTTTGGCTACTAACAAAAACAATAATTTTGATGCCCAATCATCAACTCATGACATTACATTAAGAGGCTAGGCATAAAAATTAGGTGGACGGACAAGTCATTCATTCCCAAGACCTTTTGAAAATTTTAAATTTACATTTATAACATATTCAATAAGGCAATCTATTATTATTATTATTTTTCATACTAAAAACTAATTTGGAAAGTTCATATTCATAGCAAAATTTAAATTAAAATATCAGTTCTCAAAGTAATCTTTAGAAAGCATCTTTTTTCTTTTAATAATACTTAACCATATATCTACAAGAAAAAACTGAAACTGTTTTGTGCTTAAAACACAACAAAATGGAGGAACCCAAAAGATATCAAATAACCTAGGCATGCAAATGAATCACTATCTGGTGGACGCCGCCAACTATTTGCCAAAACAAACTTTGCACACAGACTTATAAATACCATTTGTTCAAATAGTGAATACAACTACTTTCTTAATGACTTGAAGACGATTAATCCAATCCGTAATTAAAAATGACTTCACAATCTTCATGGATTTTGCAGGATGATCTAGAATGTGAATCAAGGTTGCTCTCGGTTAAAATGAAGAAATGCCAAGAAAAGGAATCCAAAAAATAACTTGCAAACTTTAAAATAATTAAATAAGGATTTATTTATCATTAAATTTCCAGTGGCTCTTTTTTATTGCATATGAATATTGCAAGTGGACTAACATTAGAATATTTTGTATCGCTTTGCATTTTAAGTTATTTCTGTAAGAAACTTTTAAGAATTAAAATACATATATTTCAGGAAACTTCGCACTTCCTATACACATTCATTCATAAAAAAAAGAAGAATGCTCTCATAGTGAAGGGATTAGCGGAGGGGAAAAAAACCGTAGTAAATAATTAAAATAGTATTGTAAGTAAAGAATTATTATTATTAACAATTGAATTTTGGTCAGCTAAAAGGCAAATGAGGAGGAGATATCTTTTATTAAGCGCTAACTATATTACTTGCCTTTAGAGCGCTATTTAACTGATCTCTTCCAAGAAAAGCCTTTACTTTACAGTTAGTGTTAATAGCGGAGACATCAATCGCTGGCCCAATGTTAGTGTCATCGTACAACTTTAAACATTTTATAAATGGTGACTGTTTCAGCAGTAGAGTTGTAATTTTACCAAATAAACTATTTAAGCCAAGGTAAGCAACCTGAAAATGAATTTAAAAATTAGTCTTTCTTATTTGTTTTTGTGAGCGTCATAGTTCCATAATAATTCAAATTTGGATTTATTAATGGGGGACACGTTGGTTAAAATTAATTCTAATCTTCCATTATTTTTCTTAAAATACTCCAAATGAAGTTGAAATTTTAGTTGGAAAAATTCTTAAATTAAGAATGTACCATTGGAACCGAAAAATATCTTTTGAATTCTCAAAACATTTTCAGGAAAAAATGTATTTCTACTGCCTCTGTTCGTTGTGCGGGCGGTGATTTTTACTAATTCACGCTTTTGTTCTTAAAATAGTGCTTAATAAGAGAATCTTTAATTATTATTTTTTTTTAAAAAAGAAATCAAATTTAGGAACTTATGAACAGGTTTCTGGGGACGGAACGGGAATATAGAACAAAAACACACTATTAAGACAAAATGTAACGAGATAACGTTTCAGTTTCTAAATATGAACATCCTGAAGTAATATTACCAATATTATTTTTATTTTTCAGCATTATTTGTTTAAAAACACTAGAATACTTTTCTCGATAAATACGCTTTTAAACAAATTCATATTCAAACTAAGTCTGGAGACGTCATGAACTCAAAAATCAACGAAACTATACCTGAAATTTTAGCATTTCCAATAATTACGAATTTTGACATTCATAAATTTAGAGGTGGTAAATTCATACTTTATACATAAATAAAAAAAAGAAATGGTTACCATAGAAATAAAATATTCAATGTATATGTAAGAAATAATTTGAACAAAAGTGAAATTTCGTTGATTAATAAATTCTTTGAAATATAGAAATTTGATGTCTAGTTCTTAATATTAGGTAATGAGAATAATAAGTAACAGTAATAGGAGAATATTTGTTTTGAAGATTTATTTTCTCTGGTAAGTTAGAGTGATAAAGATTTTAAAATTTATGGAACGGAGGCTTTAAAAGCTTGCCTTATTTCTACATTCGTGCAGAGAAAAAAATATTAAATAAAGATTAAAGGAGATTAGGTCTGCAATTAAAAAAGAAAATTAAAAAGTTTAAAAATGGTTTGATCCGAAGTGATTCTAAACATGTTTTATTTCTGATTAATTTTGGATTTTTGTCCACATTGAGAGAATAAATAATAAGTGATTTCTAATTCTTAGCATGCTGATTTATGATTAATGCCGGTTTCGGAATTTTCAAACACTTTTGGTTAAAACCATCAGAAATCCGAAACCGGCCATAACTAGCAAAACATGCCATAATAAAACAATTGATATTATTCAGCTTGAATTTGACTTCCACTTTTAAAGCTTCTGCCACAATATCTATTTAAAGTCATTTCCTAAAATATATCCTCCTTACCTGCTGAAATGAATCAGTTTTAATTCCAAAGAAACCAGATTTCAATTACATCCTAGCAAGCTACATATATGAGTTATACTCGTAAATCCAGCAGCTTGTTACCTTAATTCTACCATGCATATAAACTCAAAGAAATAAAACTAGCGAAATAAATGAAATAAAACATATAAACTAGCGATCCAGTAGTGAATTCAAAAAATATTACTTTTTCAAAACTTTATGAAGAAGTTAATCTATTTTATTTGAAGATAATGAGAAAAAAAAATATGATATTAATTGTTCTGGTTCACCATTACTACTACAGTATTTCTTTAATACCCTAGTATAAATTTAATCGCCTTCCAGTACAAAGGAAATTCGAAAAAGATATTTCTTAATCATAAATAAAACAATTTTATAAATTTATTTATATCCCTCCTTACAATTTGATAATAAATCACAGTTGTTTGGAAACTCAGAAAATGAAATTATTTTGACGGGGTATTTGAAGAAATTTGTATAATTTTCAAGAACTGTAAATAGGAGTTCTATTTACTATTACATAGCGAGACTTAGCCACAATTTCAGGACAACAAAGAAGCAGAGATTGAATGAAATAACTAAAATAAATACGATCATCTGTACAACATTTTTGCAAAGAGTTGCAAATAAGTTTTCACTGGTTCTTAATTTAATACGCTTGAACGCTGCAAATATAAATTCATCAGTTTTCAATCTATTGAAATATTATAACCTAAATAAGAAAAACTCCTTTGATAGGTAAAGATACAATATCTATTACTTTAGCAAAAAAAAAAAAAAAATGCACACAAATTATTTCAAGCATTTTTTCATATTTCTGTGTGCAACTGATATGTTTAAAATAGGATACTTACCACGAAATCCACAATTAATATTTAGAATGTCAATTTACACAAGGAACATGTCAAGCGAAAAATATAAATTTTAAAACAAATATTGTCTCCTTCATTTGTGCCAAAATTTTTATTGTGGAACTCAAATTATCCACACAATTATTTACAATCTGTACATTTTTAAATTGCAAATACTGTATACATACTTTGTTAAATGCATTTTATGCATTTAATACGTGTTATTGATACAAAAATTACAAATGTTAAACAAAATAATAATTTTTTTAAACATACTCATTATTTTAATTAACAATAATTCTTAAATAATTTTCTTTAATACTTTAATAACCTATAGAAAAAAATAATGATAAATAAACAAATAAAAATAAATGTGTGCTGCGATGGATAAAATCAAAAAAATAAAATAATTATAACAAATGACTTAAGATTTTTCCACAAATTCATTTTTCGGAACTCTGTTAGCTCCCAGATTTACAAAAAGATAAATTTATCCAACAGGTTGATTTTTAGATTGATAATATAAAAGGAGACTGATTTTAAAATGGGGAGTAAGAGTATTTTATTGTAATTAAGGAAGTCATCAATGAATTAATAATAAAATAAAACATTCATAATTAATTGAATAAAAGAAAGTAAACAATTCCGATTAAAAAAAAACAAAAACAAAAAATAAATTAGTAAAAAATTAAACTTTTCATTATCAACTTCAAATAAATATAAAGGTAAAACAACGTCGTAAGTTAAATTGTCATGAATGTGAAACTTTATTTATAATGTTAGCTTAAAAAATTATTAGCATATGATTTCACATCGATGACAGTGATGTGAGTGATCTTGGAGTGAAAACATGAACGAGTGAGTCCCATCCACAATCAGCAATTTGGCCTTCGATATGGTTATTAAAATCCAATCCATAGACAAATTCAGAATGATGCCTTAATACTTCAATTGCTTCAGTAGACGCCTTGTAGTCCCATATCCTTTATGAAAATTAAAAATTTTATTATTAGAAATTTAAAAAAATAAAAAATATGAGTAAATAAAAGCAGAAAACCTATGAAAAAACCATCTTGATTATTACAATGATCAATACTTCCAGAAACAAAAGTTTTAAACAAATATTGGTAAACAAATATTGGAAAAGTAGAATTTGCCAAAGAATTTAGAGGAACACTGAAGTTCTTCCCAAATGGAAGATAAAAATTATACCAACAAAATTAGTTTTAGAATATGTATGTGCGAAATAGTTTTTATTTTAAAAATTTTGATGTAATTTGTAACTTGAATACTAAAATTAGATTTGCGTAACTATTGCCAGAAAGAGCGCAAAACAAAATAAATGAACTACTTTTGCCTAAAATTCATCAAAAGGAGATACAAAATTCCTGTTAATTCCTGTTTAAAAAATTCAATCTTTGTTCCAATTCATGACTATAATAAAAAGAAAATTTGAGTATCCCAGCAAAATAATTTTAAATGAAGGTAAAAGGTCATTACTTACTAACTACAAATTTCTGAATAGGATTTAGTAAAATTTCAATGTTACTTACTAATAATTTAATTTTACCTGGTTGTGAAGTCGTAAGATACAGAGGCCAAAACTGATAAATAATGAGGGGAAAACTGGATTCTTCTGACAGCATATTCACAACCCTGTAGATGTTTAATATAATTATTACAAGTTATTAAAGATAATACAAATCATGAAAATATGATTAAATGTTTGTTTGGCCGTCCTGAAAAATCCTTCCCTCTTTCTCTGGTTCTGACGTAGGTGATTTGTAGGGCATAAACTCTGTCAGTGATCTGTATCAGCGCTGAAACTCCATAGGGTTAGATAAGAGGGGATTAAGGAAGATCTCGAGGCAACGACGTTTAAAGGTCGCAATAGATCGAAGGGTGGAGGAGTGTGCTAAGAAATAGTATATAAAAGTTAGAATAATCCTATAAGTTAGTATGGAAATTTTGGATTAATTGAGTGATTAGGCCTTGATGACGGGTACAGAAGTTTTCAGGGTTACAGCAAAATGGTACTTAACAATTCGGCAAAGGGCTTTGGACTGGGAGGACTACATAAAGGTTATATTGGAGAGTTACGTGGATCTTCAGAATTCTTCTCCACTTGTCCATATTAGCCTTAGTAGTTCTATAGCGTGACTTTGTTATATAATTACATGGTGATGCAGGTCCAAGAAGTCCCCAGAGAAGTTTGTAACATCATTAAAATGTGGGGTTCTATGTTCTATGTATTTGATCCACGTTAGACGAGTGTCAATAAAGGGTCTGAGTTAACGTACCCGTGAAGAAGACGATACTTAATATTATCTTGGTGACCATGTTTGTTTTTTAGGGCTAGAAAGGGAAAAAGTAAGGTGCCATCAGCAAAGGTAGTAATTACAGTTTGAGAATAGAAAGGGATGTCGATGAATAGATTTCTAATTTTTCAAACAGCAATACTTTACTGAAAAATTACTTTAATGTAAAAAGTAAATTTGTTTCATACTCTCGGCTGAAATAATATTAACCACTATGATTTATCAAATTTTAGGTGTGTCAGAATAATTCAACATTTACAAGATTTTGAAAATTCGTCTTAATTTAGAATCTGGTGAAAAATAAAATACAACACTCACTAGGATTTTGATTCCCTAAGATAAAAAGGTTTTGTGTTTGGAGAATGAGAAAAGATCAATGATAAAGATAGGAAGGCTCTTATTTTTATGTTGACATCCCAGAAACAAAAAAGTTGAAAATACTCAGGAGTTAGAGTGTAGGATATAACAACCCTAAGATTTTCACAGATATCTATTTTCGGGAATATAATCCTACCACACTTTTGATAGCCTACCTGGGAGTATACAGTCAACAAGAGCAAATAAACAGTTGTGGTTCGATCCTCAGAAGTAATCTAAAACGCTGATGAACACTGCAGTAGACCGGCATACCACAGGAGTCAGTATTAAGTCTAACATTATTTACAGTGGTGGTTAACTGGCTTGTTGTAGAGAGTTGTATTAAATTTGTATCATGATTCCCGGCCTGTTTTTACAAATCATTAATATGTCAAATCATTAATACTAACGGCGGACTCCCTAAGTTTTTTAAAGATCCCAAACTAAATCCCAAAGATCATGAATATTCATTTTTTAAAGTCCGAACTAATCGCACATGGCCAAAAAGTGGTGTTTACCTGAGTACCGGGCCTCATCGGTGATTCAGTAACGAACATTGCAGATGAGGCTACAAAACGAGCAGCCACTGCAAAAACAAACCACATCATTTCGGTTCGACCCACTGACATACAAATGTATAGGAAATACATAATTAATTGAAAATGGCAACGGGAAATTAAAAGCTATTAAAACATTTGTGCGAAATGTTAAGAGTCTAGAACTTCCCGCAGCGCGAAACAGTGATTCTGACGAAGCTAAGGTTTGGTCATACACGTGTGACACATGGGTAACTCCCAATTGCCGAAAGAAGGCCGACGAGTGGACGGAGTGTAGGAAGAGTGTCTAGAGATAAAGCAGGTCTGCCTCACGACAAGCGCGATATTCTGAAAGAGGTTCTCTTTATATAAGGGAGCTATGTGCTTATTTAAAAAATATAAATGAATACAACAAAATTTATAGCACTAGATTAATTTTAACTCCTGGTGAAGGAATATTGAGTAATTCACCCAATAAGTTAATTTAGTTATTTCAAGAGGAAAGAAAATATAGTACTTTCCCTGGTTAGAATGTCTTCTTAGCGTGAATGCCATGTATTGGTGAGAATGCTGGTCTGAAATTTTAGTTCAAGTACTTTTACTCAGGGATTGAAAGAAATTTTTAAAAAGTACTTCAACCCCACTAGCTTGAAGTTTATTTTAGGAATGGGCAATTTTAGGGTGTTCAGGAATATTGGTTAAAAGTACTGCACACCCCAGATAACAATTATAGGTAATAGTCCCCAAAAGTAGGCTGCAAGTTGGATATAAATACAACTAATCTCAACAGAGAAACAAAAGTCGTTCAGCTTTACACACTTTTATAAAATACGAGTAACAAGATAGGCACCAAACAATAGACTTACAACGTTTTTGTAAAAATAAGTTCAAGAAAGACAATGGATGGCACAAATAAGATTCCTCGGTTCCACCCGTCGACTAGTGCGATGAATTAAGAGGGGATGCTGGGAAAATGCCCTATCACCTATGCTTTAACCTGCCTTGCGGGACAAAATGCATAGCAAAGAAGCTATATAGGATAATAACAGTGCCAACCAGAAAAATGGCTCTACAAACAGAAGGAAAATAAATTTAGGGCGCTAATAACCGTCGTAGTTGATGCGCCAAAACAAAACCAAAAAACGGAAAGTTTATTTATTTAATTTATTTGTTTAATGTTTTTTGTCAGTATAAATTATTATTTTTTCGATTTAGTAAAATTTAAATTATGCATATTATCAAAAATTAAGCACCTAAATGAGAAAGTCTCTTAATACCACCATCTAGTAATAAGATTTTTCCATTTTCAAGGATATATGAGGAAGACTACAACACGAAATATCTATAAGGAAAATTAAGAAACTTGGCGTACTTTTTGTTCAAATATTGGCATTGCCAGACTTCGTAAATCCCACCCTCTTATAAGACCATCAGAGCCACCTGTGGCCAATATGTTTTGATCATATTTACACCAACTGCAGCTAAGAACTTCAGCATCATGTGCTTTCATAATTATTGAGGCCTTCTGGGAAACTCCAGAGTTCCAAATCCTTAATGTGCCGTCACCTGTTAAAAAAAAAAAAAAAAAATATGAATAAATAATGGGATAATTTCAGTAATAAACAAAAATTTTCCTATTAATTAAATGAAACTAATATTACCTGAAACTGAAGCAAAGCAAGAAGGAATGTGTGGAGACCACATAGCATTATATACAAGCTGAGAATGACCTAAATACGTAGCTAAAGAAGCGCATCTTGTTGGGTCCCACTGCAGGAAGAAAGAATAAAACAAAATGTAAACAAACATTAATAGATATAATGCAAAACTTTCTTATGTATATCCAGAAAAAAACAAATTTCTTATTTTTAAGGGACTTCGAACAAAATAATATAAATCATTTAACTTATTTATATGTAATAAAATTTCAAATTTATAACATCATCTGAAATATATACTCAATCAAGTATTCATCTCTTTGCGTTTGCAACTTTAAGCATTTTAATAAGAAATGATTTAAATTATCTTTTTAGTGAATGCTGCAGATAGGGCAATTATTGAAATCTCCATGAAAACTGTTTCTAAAATCAGAAGTAGTTATGTTTAAAGAACTAAGCTGACAAACTCATTTTACTTATGATTTTATGTTTAACAACTGGTGCTCTAAGGCCAAATATCGCTCACCTAGCGTTAGGCTACTTATCTTTCTAAAGGCTGGGTTATAATTTGTGTGCATAACCACGTTAATATCTAATATTAAATTCATTATTAATTTATAATTTTTCACCAATATTTAGCAAGCTAACAGCATCAATAGAATCCAACTTATCTTTCAACTGTTCATATCAATTGAATTTAGCAACAGATATTTCATTAATACTGAGAGTTTTTAAAATATTCAAACATATCTTGGAAGACCACAATCTAACCATTTTTTTTAAAACCACAATCTCAATAACCTCTAACCCAACTTTTAAACGAACATAATGGTAGGTAGGAGCACGACCAATGGAAAATTTATTTAAAATATCTAGTCCGAAGATTCTAGTTTTTTTGCAATAAAACGAAGTCCAAATTTCTGCGCTTTTATAGTGGAACGGAATTAATCACAAATTTTAATAATTTGATCCTTATCACTAGCGAATTCAATTTTGATCTTATTCAAATTTCTATAACTTTACACGAAGTTAATTAATTCTAATTTTCTAATATAACGATCAGCTGTAAACGCAATAAGTCTTAAGAAGAAAAAAGTACTCCGAGATAAATTTACTGCTTTTTACTATTTCAATTTTGAAGTGTTCATATAAAAGAAGTTTTATACATTTCACTCCACCTCCCCTTTAAAATACCAATATTTTAGAATTATCTGGATTAACTGTTAATGAATTTTTGTGACAATAAACAGTGATTTTATTTTTGTAATTGCTCTTACCCAATTATCATCAAGTAAGATCATCGTATTCATTAACGCTGTAATCTAAAAAAAAAATCAATGTATTTTAGGAAATTTTATAACTTTCATGCCCTTTAAGTAATTTCAATGTATTAAATTAATTCTAATTTTTAGAATTTATTAGAATCATTATGCTGAACATTCATAAAATAATTCTGGGACAAAACCTAAGCGTTATTATGGAGCGTGGTTATTAAAATGGTTAATAGTGAAATATGTGCTTATATTCCTAGTCCACGACTCTAATTTGGTAGCTGAACATAAGAACCTCCCTAAAAAAATCGGCATTTCTTACCTAACTTACTTTTCATGTACACTAGTAACATATTAATTACCACTTATACTATCTCCTTAACAAAAACTTACAGTTTAAAATGTTAAGTATAAGGGTTGATTAAAAGCCAAAAGGTACACAAATCAGCAGTCCACAACATTTCATTAATACATCGTTGATATTATTTAAGTAATTTTACTACATTAACTTTACCTTCACATTTTTTGAATTTATTAGATGTTCACAGAGCCTTATGCTGGCCATTTTAATCTACAAAATATATGTTCAAGTAGAACACCATTTAACTTAGATTGACTGTAATATCTAATGTTTTTTTCTACTTTAACATGCATGTATAGATACTACATTAACTTTTACATTATTTTTGTACCTTACATTAACAATGTAATTTTACTGCATTAACTTTTTATAAATTTTTTTAGAATTTATTAGATGTCGCAGACCCTTATGCTGGCCATTTCATTCATTTTAAGTTTTTTGATATAATAATAAAAGGTGAGTAATATCAACATAATTAGTTATAAAAATTTAAGTAATTTTATTGCATTAACTTTTCCTTCACATTTTGAATCTGAACTAGCCAGCATAAGGGTCTGCGACATCTAATAAATTCTAAAAAAATTTATAAAAAGTTAATGCAGTAAAATTACATTGTTAATGTAAGGTACAAAAATTATGTAAAAGTTAATGTAGTATCTATAAATGCATGTTAAAGTAGAAAAAAACATTAGATATTACAGTCAATCTAAGTTAAATGGTGTGCTACTTGAACATATATTTTGTAGATTAAAATGGCCAGCATAAGGGTCTGTGAAACATCTAATAAATTCAAAAAATGTGAAGGAAAAGTTAATGTAGTAAAATTACTTAAATAATATCAATGAATACTATAACCTCCGCTAAACAGAATCTAGAAGTGAGAATGTCTACTGCAATTGCAGCTTGGGCCTACTTCAGACTTCATAGGTAAAAAAAAGTATTTGAATTTTAAGATTAACCCCCATTTGCGGAATTGAATTTCTCCACTTTTTCTGGGACTTAATGTTCTTGTAGATATGCAGGTTTAATAACATGATCAACACTTATATTAACATTTACAAAGTAAACAAAACTCCCGCAGAAATAGATGGTCAGTTCAACTGCTTGACATTAGTTCGTTACCACTAACTCATTCACATACATATTTACAAACCATTCTAATCTAAAAAAAAAAACACTTAAGGGAGCCGAATAGATTTTTTTGGACGTGGATTTGATATTACAGACTCCCTCTAAACTAAATCAACGGATACTGGTGATAAGGACAGTAAAAGAAATGGAACTAAGTAATGCCTTTTAAAAGGTGCATTTAATAGAAGTTATCCAATTTTGTTAACTCTTGGAAAAAAAGAATTAAAAAAGCCCAACTTTTAATTTAAGATGTTTAAATTCAATGCAAACTACTTGGCAAGTTTAGAAACAAACAAAAAATTTAAGAGAGTACAAAAAGATAGATTAGGGGCAGTTCCTTTAGTCAAAAAATTCGTAACATTTAAACAACTGACACTGTTAATTGTTGCATTTTCAGCGATCTTGACATACCAATTTTATTGTGCAGTCCCAAGATGCAGACAATATAAATTGTTCTTGCCTAGTCTGACTCCAGTCTACACTATAAATTTCTTTTTTGTGTTCCTTTAAAGTCTGGGCAGGATTCTGTACAGAAACAAAAAATTAGATAATTAATAATATAAAATAAAATGAGGTTCTAACATTTTGAAACAGTGTAGAGTACCATATATTATTGAGTACAAAAAAAAAATTAAGTTGGATGTTAAGTAAAGAAGCAGGCAGTAAAGAATTAAATCTTTTTCAAGCAATCTTCATTATCTAACGATCAGGAGTCGACGATGAAGGCGAACCCTAAAAGAATTTACTCTATATGTCTCATAATTAACAAATTAAACTAAATCCAAAACCGGGACTGTAAACATGTATCCCATTACATCCTAGCTTTAAGATCCCCGTTTCTATCCATCCAGTTAATGTAGCAAGAGAGAATTGAACTTGAGCTTCATTAATTATGTTATTCAGGCGAACGAGACATAAGTAGCGGTAACCAATCAATCTAATAACATTCAACTAAAGTAAAGTTAAGCCGGGGCTTAAAATCCAACTACCACTTAGGTGTGGTGGACGGGGGCGGAAGCTCATACTTTACTGCAAACAATTTTTCCTAAAAAATAAAAAGTAGCTTGGTTTCGAACTGGGGTCCTCCCACTTACAAAGCCACGCTCATGACCACTAGACAAACCTCCGCCCCAACATTTAACTATTCGAATAAGATAATCAGTTTCCTTTTAAACGAAATATAAATTTATACAAATTTATCTTATATGCTGTTATGTTGTTTTCATCGTATATTACTAACATATACTTCAAATTAAAGCTAGGCCAAATATTAAAGGCGAATTCATTCGATTTAGCCAAATGCTAATAGTGAAAAATGAATTAATAGCGATTAGGAAGTCTGAAGATACCGAGCAAACATCAGAAAACTGTCATTGCACAATAAGTAATTTTAATTTTGTAAAGTTCACACACAAAATCGATCGTTGTACGTTATTTTATTTACAAAGCCCTGTAAATCTGAAGACATTACATGATTTGACATGAATCTTTCTCAATTAAGAAAAATAGTTTTCTACAAAAATAGAACCTAGGTAAATAAAGGTTCAGACCAATCATAGATTATTCTATCGCAGAAAGAAAAATGATCCAAGAATCTTGAGTCTTCGTGCATAACATCACTTGTAAATTACATACCTGTGGAGCTGAAATATCCCAAATGTGAATAATACCATCTCCACTTGCAGCTACTAGTAAATTTGGATCTGTTTCACTCCAGACAACATCAAAAAGTCCATCTTGCCACTCATATGTACAAACTTCTGACACAGTTGACGCATTAGAAGCAACATCTAGCACGAACAATGTTCCTCCACCTAAAAGTGTATTGTTTGTTTAAATATGTTCTTTATTTCATGACTTTCAATAAGGAAAGAAAAAATGTTTTGCAAAAATATTTAAAAATTTTATTTCAAAAATGGCCTACCAGTCAGTCCATAATACTGAGATGTTGCACAAACTAGGCGATCCTTGTGAAAAGGTGAAAAACGGACCGAATACCCATGACGATTTGGTGTAATAAAAGTAGGCATAGTTCAACGAAGTCTGTAACAAAAATATAAATATATATATATATATACATATTAAATCCAATAATATGTAAATTTCTAGAATATATGATAATATTACATTACAGTTTAAATCCTTAATAAGTAAATTTAATACTAGAGTTGAAAATTATAAAAACAATCGGCTTCCTACTACTTAAATGCTTGGAAACATTCCTTCACTTACATCAATCAACAACTGTTCGGTTTACTTAAATTAAAGAAAAGCAAAATTATTATCCACAACTTAAAAGCTGAAGTGGTCATGTTCCTTTTTATATTTTCTTCAATTTCTACAAATCACTGGACGCATAACCAACTTCAATAAAACCACTGGGGAGGTTGCAAGAGGTTTAGATAACATAGATTTAAAGTTACTTTACAGGGCAATCCAAAAGCAAAACTAGGTAAATTTAATTGTTCAATAAATTAAAGGTTGAACAGATAACGTTATTTATTATTAGCAGATAAAAAGAAAAAGTGAAAAATTAAGAGGGAGTATTAAAGGGTCTATTGAAGAGCTTTTTCTATATATTCTCGTCCTTTTTTGAGTTATTTTTTAATTATTTTGTTAGTTACTGAATTAAATATCTAAAATCTGCTAAATAATTCAATCCGTCAGTTTTAAGTCCTAAACATAATTCATATTATTTTAAATAATCAATTATGATACCAATGTCTTCAGTTTATCATTTGTTGGTAATTTGAAAAATGTGACTTCACTAAAATAGATGTATTTTTTTTATTTTTCTTTACATTTTTAGAAAAAATAATTTACGTTTCACACATATAAATTCTTAAGTAGCAATGTAACAGTTCCTTCATAAATCAACTACCATTCAAATGAAAATTGAAGAGGGAGGATGACAAATACTACTCGAAAAGCATCCTATTAAATCTTAATTAATAATAATGATAATTGTTAATTACAATCTATTAACAAATTGAAATGTCTTAATTTCTTAAAAATTAAACAGCAATGTTTAATGACCGAAATTATTTACATATGTATGTCTGAATCGTTTAGACCTATTAATATATCCAAATTACTTAGTCTTAGGATAAATAAATCTCTTTTAAACGAAAACTTCAGTTCAACAATGCTATTTTTCAGCTTATTTTTTTCAAGAATGCTTCCTCTTACATACATTACACATCGCAAATTAAAATTAGAATTCACCCAATGTAGGTTGAATGAAAGACAACTAATTCAATTCTTACCTCTTTATATAAATGAACCCATAAACCCAATTTTGTTGAGGTATCACCTAACGATCAGATCGAATTCAGCAACTTAACAGCTTCTTTATCTCCTGAAAGAGTTCTAAAAGATGGCGTTTCCAGGACAAAAGATTCTAAACAATGGTAAGCAACTCTGAATGGTGTTTGCAGGCATTTGGTAGTGATGTATGTGTACATATTATTATTATTATTTTTAGGAAGAATTACATCCTATTTACATTATCGAATCGAATTACAATTTATCTAATGGCGATCTTAAAGCCTAATAACTTGGTAACTTGTCTTTGGAAATCAACTTTGTGTACACAAGTCTAAGATGGATAGTTAGTTATGTATTTATTTATTTCAGCTTTAAGCTAGAAATTGAAACTATTTCCTGGTAATGCTTCTTTGTAACTTCTTCACCACAGAATATGTTAGAATCTAGCAAACTCTCTAGGGACCGATTAACCACGTTCAATTTTGCAATTTTTCAGTTATGGAAGTTGCTGTCAGAGTAAAAATTCTTTTTGAACGAAGTACAACAATGTCATCTCGAGACCCAACTTCATTTTCAAAGCTATTAACTGGACAAAACTCTACTTCATACATGTGATATGATGCCCATTTAATGTATCTTTAGTTTGTTTTTTAGAAACTTCATGCTACTCAAATTAATATGAATGCCAAATCCGCCTAGACACCTATAAGTTTTGTTGCTGGTTATTATTTATTGGTAATTATATGGTAAAATTTGGATACAATATTATTTCCTACCAAAACATTCAATTAAATGCTTCATCTATTTAGGAAAGAATATTTATTGAGAGAAGGTTGCTGACATGTCAACTAATAGCAAATAGATTCTATCTTCACACTCCAAATATTTTTGTTCTTTTGATGAAAAAACACGGAATTTTTAGCTAAGAATTATTATTATTTTTTTAATAAGTTTTAAAGTTTGAAGACAAATAGCTTCTCAAAATTAATAAAAAGTGAGAAAAAATGTGTGATATGAAATCAATCTTTCAGTGCAAAACAAGCACTACATTGAAAATTTTAAACTTTTAACTATTTTAATCAATTGCAAAATACATAAATA
Organism: Rhodnius prolixus; assembly: GCF_049639745.1. Classification (NCBI taxonomy): domain Eukaryota; kingdom Metazoa; phylum Arthropoda; class Insecta; order Hemiptera; family Reduviidae; genus Rhodnius; species Rhodnius prolixus. The sequence continues at coordinate 28,532,386 of NW_027411581.1, read as the reverse complement.
ATGAGCATGTATGAATTATTCCTATTTTCCTGGACTAAGCATTAAATTGCTTTTACTTTTTGTATATGTAACATTAAAAAAAAGTTCTTTTAATACGGTTGCCAATAAGATGCATCAATAACTTTAAAATTCTTTACACCACCATATAGCTTGATTGATTATTAAATCATTAAATTATTTTTTGAATTACTGTGAGCAGTGTATACAAAGTTTTGGAAGTTTTATTTATCAATACATTTTATTAATAAATTCTTAGTCATTTCTTGCAAATACCTCTTGTGTAAGGTTTCTTTAACTTAATTTTATTTCTTAAAATGAAAATGCTAGATGGGAGGTGTTAAAGTTAATTGTATTAGTAAAATCCTACAGCAGCTCATGAAACCTAACAGTTAACCATATAAAAGTAGACTTTACAAGTCTTCTTCGTCACATAGTGTGGCTTGTTTAAACAAAGAACTTAACTCTGTACTAAACTTGCTAGTAACCTTGCCATTGGGTATTGCTTTCATTGGTGATTTCATTTAACTTCATTTATAAAAAAGTTTCGTTATATTTTCAAGATGTTCGGGTTTTTAGGCATGTGCGGTGTTGTCGCAGTGAAGGTATTCAAGAAAACAACACCTAATGGTTTGTATAACGTTTCACTTTTTCTTTTCTTTTTCCTTTTTCGTAATAACCCGATATCAATTTTGTTAATTAGGCAAGGTTACCGTTTATCTTGGCAAGAGAGATTTCATTGATCATTTAGATCATTGTGAGCCGATAGATGGAGTTATTGTAGTGGACAATGATTATCTTAAAGGAAGAAAGATTTATGGTTCGGTAAGTTCACTTGCTAATTTCTTCTGCTTAATTGTAACATTCAATTTTTAAATACAATTTCTGAACATAAGGAACGGTTTAGATTAGTTAAGGGTAGTGATTTAGTTTGCGTGGAGGGTGCAAGCTTGAGACAAGAGGGTATCTACTCAATATTTGTTGATAACGTACTGTGTTAGCAAACTTATTAGTTGCTGAATAGTAGGGCTGATCATTAAGTGTGTATAAAAAATTTACATGATTAAAAACTGACGCCGATAATGACAAAGAAATCGAGGCGCCCTGGAAAAAATAAAACAATGAGCTGTAAAGGCTCATAGTAAGGAAAATCTATGTATAGCATGACAAAATTGAACCCGCGACTTCCGGCTATCTTTCTTCTATTATCACAATTCTAATCACCCTTGAAATTCAAATGCAAAAGTATTTGCAAGCAATAAATGCTGGGATTGTGGTTACATACCTACCTAAGATTTTGGATCAGGGCTTCACTGAAAGGCATGTGCTCCTCCAAAAAATCGTATTCACTGATTCAACAATACTTAAAATAAAAATTTCAAATAAAAATATTAGATTTCTAGTCTAGAAAAAAGATGTGAGTTCCTTTTTCAGAAAATTCTAAAAAAAAAGTAACTTATTCTGAAAATCTCATTTTCTGTCAAGCATTTTTTCTCAAACTTAGAACTCTAACTTAACTATAAATGTACCTTCAAAGAAACACTTTTGAGGAAAGTTGATGATACTTCTCAGAGAATCTCTAAAAATAATAAAGTAGGTATGCACACCTACACGATTTTCTCTTACTGTAATTAAAGTTTTAATGTTTACACTTTATTCAAACTCAATTTCAAAACCTTTTTAAAATCATAGAATCCTCTTTTGAAAAACCATAAAAAAGTGAAAAATCCTCCTAGTAAAGTAGTACTTGCAGTTAAAGGAATTTCTTCAAACTTTGAATTGCAGCAACTCATTTAATCCACTAATAATGTATAAGATTTAGGGCCGTACATCCAAATAAACAACTATTTAGACTATTTAGAGGATACCCTACCCGCTTCTAACACATAAGTGGCCTTAATAGAATTTTTTAGGAAAGTAAACATTCCTAGGAAATCATAGCAAATCAAGCATTAAAATAAACACTTAATATTTATGTACCTAAAATTCTAAGTTTAAAACAAAAAATGGTTGGAGCTTTTTTCAAGGAAATCGAGATAAATCCATTCTATGATCCTACTACCGGGTAAGGGATTTTGCCTAAACTCACTGAGGAATATGAAGGTTGACTGTCCTTCCTTATTTTAGAAATCTTTCCTTCTCACAGAGACATACATTTCAGGAACAAAACAATCATATAATTCAATTTCGAAAATTTCGTCATGAACGCAGAGAATTCAATTAATCTGAAACGTTTTTTTTTTTTCTTCTTCTTCTTTTAGGTATTTACAACTTACCGCTATGGGAGAGAGGAAGATGAAGTTATGGGACTCAAGTTTAGTAAAGAAATGCTACTAGCAAAAGAACAAATAGTACCACCACAGAATGAGAAAAAAGATTTGACCCCTATTCAAGAGAAACTATTAAGGAAATTTGGACAAAATGCTTTTCCATTTATTTTTAAATTCCCACCAAATGCTCCTTCTTCGATTACCTTACAACCCGGCGAAGATGACCAGGGAAAACCTCTTGGAGTAGAATATGCCATAAAAACATTTGTTGCAGAAGGCGCAGAAGATAAAGGGCATAAGAGATCTACCGTAAATCTCGTCATTAAAAAAGTAAGTGCGGACATAATAAATAGTTAATTTTTAATACTTGAAATAATAAAAATGGTGATTTTTTTTTTTTTTGGTAATTAACAAAATAAATGGGATAAAAATGGAGTGATAAGAAGCACTCAAATATTTATTTATTTCATTTTTTATGATTAAAGGCACGTCAACATCTGAGGTTATTACCACCCAGAGCTTATTTCAGTGCACTGCCGGCCTCCGAACATAGTTCTCTCGTTTCAGACAACACTGTGCATTACCGGACAGTGGGCTGTAAGAAGCTCCTAGGAAGAGAAAATCTAAGTGCCGAAAATCGGGATCTCCGCGTGGGAGTCCAGTACGCTAACCGCATAGCTAATCCGCTCCATAAAGCACTCCAATAATCATAACTTTCACTATTCTTTCTTTCCTAATTAATTAAGTTTCTGCAAACCGAAATTTACATAAATGTTTCTGTGCCCTTGAGATTTAATTGCGGATTTGCTCTTCACTAGAATAGTGAGAGATTTTTAGAATTTCAAGAATTGTTGGCCCTTATTTCAGGCTTCTCGAAAAGCTATTAAGGATGTACATATTTTTGATTTCTGTGTAGTACTTATGTTACTTGGCTTATCTAAATGATTTAAATGATCAATTTTTTGTTCTTACTATATAGCTGCAATATGCACCACCTGGACGTGGTAAACGACAACCCAGTTCTTTAGTGAGCAAAGGATTCACTTTCTCCAGTGGTAAAATCACTTTGGAAGTAACCTTGGATAAAGAAATATACTATCATGGGGAAAAGATAGCTGCTAATGTTACAGTCAGTAACAACTCAAGAAAGTCCGTCCGCAATATTAAGGCAATATGAATTAATTTTGTCACCGCTTAGTTTAATATGTTTTTCGCTAAACTTAAAATTATATTCTATAATTTAATTCAATGCCATAACCTAACCAATTTATTTTTATTTTTTAGATAAACGCTGTGCAGCATTGTGAGGTAACTATGGTGAATGCTCATTATTCTAAACATGTTGCTGGCTTAGAAACCCGCGAAGGTTGTCCTATAACCCCAGGGGCATCCTTTACAAAAGTATTCTACATTGTTCCTTTAGCTTCTAGCAACAAAGACAGACGGGGTATTGCTTTGGATGGGCATCTGAAGGTTGTATTATTATTTTTTTGTTTAATCAATTAATAAAAATATGGTTCAAAACATTTTATTTAACTAAATAATCATTTGCAATTAGGATGATGATGTGAATCTGGCTTCCTCAACTCTTGTTCCTGAGGGAAAATGCCCTGCAGAGGCTTTGGGTATTGTAATATCTTATTCTGTACGAGTCAAACTCAACTGCGGAACTCTTGGAGGTGAACTAGTCACTGATGTGCCATTTAAGCTTCTCCAACCGGCTCCAGGTATTCAGTGTTCTAAACTTAAAATAGACAGTGTATAACGGGTAAAATGGGCTCTCCTCATTTGATTTTTATTTTCCTTCCTAGGAACATTTGAAAAAGAGAAGGCCAACGCATTGAAGAAGATGAAGAGTATTGAACGATCTCGTTATGAAAACTCATGCTATGCTGACGATGACGACAATATCGTTTTTGAAGATTTTGCTCGTCTTCGTCTTAATGAAGGAGAAGAATAAACGAGTCCTTATTCATTTTATTATTTATTATCAACGTTGTCATATCGCTACTTGACAATTTTGATTAAGCTTAAAATATTTTATTAATCACCTAACTAAAATATGGCAATAAAGGCTTTATAAATTATAATATCTGAAGCTTTTGATTTTTATTTATTTTGATTAAAAAAAGGAATTTTGAGCCTAAATTAAACAAAATATGAGGGAAATTAATTCCTTTTAAGTTTTATAAAACATTCGTTGAATTCCCGTTGGTCAATTTAATTTATATATATATAATATATATAATGGTTTAGTGTGTGACTTACTTATAAGAATAATTTTTTTCAAAACCAAAGTAGAACAAATAAAAATAACAAATGAATTTAAAAAACAATTTTAAAGTAATATAATATTTTATATTTGTACCATTTTAACTAGTAGATAAACTTCATAAACCTTTTAAATAATCGAATGAAATGTATTGTTTCAAACAAATTATTATTCCAAATTTTAAAATTTCATCATTGGGTACAATTGTGTCTGCAAAAATTAAAGTATCTCAATCGTTCAGATTTTTATTATTCTCTAAACTGCAGGTAGTTCCGTTAATACCTGCCATTTATAACTCAAAAAATCCGTAATTAGTAAACAATTCTTGTGCAACTTTCTTTAGACATCTCACGAATATAATTTTTGTAAGAAAGAAATTAGGCAAGCAAAAAGCAGTTACTAAAATTAACTTGTTATTTATATAATATAGACAGGAATCATTCAATACATGAACAATATAGTAGCAATTTTCCTGAAAGAATAAAACAAATTAAGGCCTAACATTGGAATAAAAAGCAATACTTGGGGCATAAAGCAATGTTCCTTAACCAGACAACCAACATATTTTATTAGGGACCACGGTTCGTTCTAGTAATTGCTATTATACAGTATAATTAATATTGTTTTGGTGGGACTAATAGATGCTTTAACAAATTCTGTTCACGCTAATGCTATCTATCTAAGAACTCATTAGAAAATTAACTATTTATCTTGAGGGAAGAAACTAGCTCATTGAATTAGAGCACTGAATTCCCACTTGGAGATCCTGGATTCGAATCCAGCTGCATGTACTTAAATTCTCTCTTTCTAGGAACACTCACAGCTAACTGTCCAAGAAAACACCGACCAGAATCTGACAGTGCATTTTCGGAACGCTAATGACTTCAATGACAGCGCCTTATGCATACATTAAACTCTTGTACTTCTTTTTTTTTTTTAGCTATGGAAAGATAATGAGTTGCGGGAATTAATAAAGGATCTAAGGGTGGTATCTGTTATCAAAAAGAAAAGTTATATGGTTCAATTTTGGTTGCAAGAGGGATTGTTGTCCCTTGTTTTTATTATTTGAATGAAAGTAGGTTATCTGTGATTGTAATGATTAAAACGAAACAGCGAAACCGTTTGAATCGATCTATATATTGTTGTGTAACATAATTGGACCAAGAATGGACAATTAGTGTTGCGAATGTGTAATAAGAACAATCTCATTGTTCAACAACTTAAAGAAAAGATTTATCAATTTCTAAAAGAGTAAACTTTATTCAAAGTTAATAAAAATAAATATAAATATTTATTAAAAAATTATAATCTGGCCTAGAGGTGTTGCACGCGATTTCTCGGAGATCTCTTCATTATGATTTATCTTGTAAAAGGTATTCGTATGTCCAGTTAGATTTATATGATAAGTTTAAAGAAAAATGGGGGGATTTAACATACCTAGCTTTTATAGCGCGTATGAGGGAAATTATAATCAACCCCTATTTACTATTTACGGACGGAACAAAATCAGAGCAGGGAGTATTTTGTGCCGTGCTAGACCCTCTAACGAGAAGTTACGCCAACATAAGCTTCCTAATAATGCCTCAATATTTACCGCAGAGACCTTAGCGATCTGGAAGGCGGTAATTCTGGCGGAACAAATGCACATGTGTTAGAACCCATAATTACAGAAATTCATTTGATTAACGCAATGATTAGGTTGCATCTGGTGTGGCTGAAAGGGCATGCTGGGACAGTTGATAACGAGAAAGTCGACATGCTAGCGAAAAGAACCATTTTGTTTGGGGAACATACTCCTATGCTCAGTTTAGCGGACATCAAAATTACTTTAAGAAAACGTTGTTCTGACTCATGACAAAAGCCCTACGATCTGGAAAAAGGAAATAAGGGTAAATATTACGCAGATTTACAGCCTAGAATCCCCTACAAGCCATGGTTTGTAGAAGTACTGGAGGGAGAAAGGCAATTTTACACAATAATAATGCGACTAAGGTTCAACCATAATCTCACAAATCCACATCTGCATAAAATTAAGTTATTAGATAGTCCCAAATGTGATTGCAGTAGCGGGGAGGATGGGGACATCGATCACCTCCTCTTTAGTTGCAGCAGATATATCAGAAATAGAGACAAGTTCCTAAAGGAATCGGCAGCCCATGTACGATTTCCCTGTAGCGCTAAAAGTATTTTAGCTATAATGAATACTGATGCGCTACGAAGCATTTACAAATTCATTAAAGGGAATAAAATAAAAATATAGGATGCAGAGAGACTCCATAATAGTTTCTACCTTAGTTCTTATTTACTCACACAAACACAATAACTACACAACTAAATACACCACTCTTAGCACACAAAAATTAACGAAGTCACATGCAGATAACATTGTATTGTTCTAGGAAGGTATAAGCTTGTATTCAGCGCTCAAGTTATCCTTACCTCATGGAAGCCTCGAAGAAGAAAGTTGTAGAAGAGTGACAGTCTTGGAGAAGAAAGAAGTGAAAGAGGCTGCGCTATTCCTCAAATTGTATATTGGTAAAGATAGGGCTAGTTTTTTCCACCAATGCATTGGTAAATTGAAGCATTAGAAGCCAACTGTAACTGTACATACCAATATGTTGGTTTCTTCCAGCCCTCATAAACAATAATGGTTAACGTTCAAACAAGACCACAAACACAATATATAAATAAATAAAGAGTTTCATGGAAATGTTTTAATAAATAGTCTTGGAAAATAAAGAACTTATATGTTCCTGTAATAGTCGGCTTCGATTTTTTAAGCTTTGAGAAAACAAAATGTTATAGGTCTTTGATTAAAAAAAACCCTTTGATGACGATTACAAAAAATTTTAAAAAATAATAATGTATATCCAGTTGCTGACCCTTGGATTTTCTCTTCCTGGGAGCTTCTTACAGCTAACTGTCTAGATAGTATTGTCTGTAATGAGAGAACACTGACCGGAAACTGGTAGTGCATTAAAAAAGCTCCGGGCACTATGTTCTAAGCGAGCTCAAATGTTGACGCACTTTAAATAAAAATCAAATAAAGAATAATAATAAAATAAAGTAGATTAAAAAAAGATAAAACTGATAATTTGTCAAAATACCGAATAGAGTTCACCAAAATAAGTAATTATCTCAAAGTCAAAAATTATCAATTTGGAATGACGTTTCTCTGGTACTTATAAAACAATATGTAGTAGAATTAAGGATGACAGTCTCTAAAAACTCATAATAATAGTATTAATAATAATAATAATAATAATAATAATAATAATAATAATCTTTAGTAACCCAAGAAATAATAAAAGAAAAATGTCGTTCTTTAAAAAGTATAACTAAAAATGAATATTAATGAGCATACAAATAAAAAAATGTAGTTTGATCTAAAAACCGTGCCTGAACAGTGCATAATTTTAAAAAAAATATTTATCAATTTAATAAAGCGACCGATTCCAATTGACTGATTTCAACTTCGCGACCGATCCTTATATTCGCGGCCTATGTGGTACCTACGCAAATAACTCTTTTGAACTTTCAGGTATTTTGCGATTTTTGAGGTACGTTTGGTACATATTTTGGTGCACACAATAGCAAATTTTAAAACACCAACTTGAACAAACAAAAATAAAATAAATAAATAAAAACAAATAATATAGTATCATATATCTATGAGTAATAATGTAAAATATTTTGAAGTTCGAATTTTGGAGGAAGATTAATTATCACTTTCAATTTTGCTAAACCGTTGTTATCAACTGATGCATTAGAATGAAGAATGTTTCGTTGATTAAGTTGCTGCGTTTGGGCAATAACTCACCATTAGTTAAAGGCACTCAGGAAACCCTAAAAGAGATATTACCGGCAATACAGTAATTTCTTCTTACCGGAGTAAGAAAAAGATTTTTTCCTTCAGGAATTAAAAAGACAATCAACAGATGTTATCAAATCACTTTGTTGCTATTCTTTTTATAAACATTAATTGAAGGATTTAATTAAGGAAGAATAGATAAACGAGAAGGGCACTTACCTGAGAGACGTGTCGTCCAAGGGTTAGTGGGCACAAATGATATCAAGTACAAACAACCCTTCCGGTACAACTAGTAATGACTCAACCCTTCTTCTTGCATATCTTTGTGACGTAAGAGGCCGGCTGACCAACCTTCTTGTCCATCTCTCACGCTCGATGAACATCAATCACTTACCGTCCCAAGTGCCCATATCACCCCTTCTTCATTCGTCCCAAACAGTAAGCATGCATTTACTCTTTATGACCTTACGAACTTTATAAGGTCGGTTGGTTTAGCTTACTTTCCCAGGGTTATAAGTCTGTCAATAATTTGAAAAAAACGTTTTAAGGGGATATTTGGAATAAAGCAAACAAAATATTTAAATACAAATCATTAATGGGTTGTTTTCTAGAAAGAAATTAAATTACATTACCGACTTTCCCAGCACTCTTTGATCAATTTCGTCGCGTTCAAAAACAAATTGCCCTAAAAAATTATATAAAACAAAATAATTTCACAATCTTTTGAAATCTGAGGGACTGAGGGCTAATAACAATTGTTAACGAATAGCTTAATCATACCTAAATTGTTCCATTAGGAATCCTAAGTCTGTTTACTGTGAATAATAGTTGACATTTTGCTTCACAGTATAAGCAGTTAAGAGAAAATCGTTTTCAGAAACTAACAAAGTTCTTCAGTAAGGACGCACTTTCGATTGATGGATATCTTTCGAAAACTTAGTGGCAGGAGCGACCAAAACGAAACGTTATGCTGGAGTTTTCAGCTCGTTAATCTGTTTTTGAGATGTTCTGTGCAAATTCCCGCCCACAAAGAGTGGTGTGTATGAGAGAGAGGCCGTTTAACACTTAATTTGGAATCGGTGTCATGAAAAGCAAAAATTTTGGTACAATATGTATGCAGCAATTCAGATTTAGACCGTGAAGTAAACATTTGTCCGAATTCAGGCGGCCCTAAATCCTCTTGATAAACAGTGGACCTCATATAATCCTTGGTCCTTTAGGTGCACACTGATGTTTATACCCTTGCTCGAAGACTTGCTTGAGGTCATAACCTTAATAACAATTTTTCGATTTTAAGTTCCGCTCAATACATGCACATAGCCAGACGGAGATACACACACACACACACAAACACACACCGATATCAACTTTTTCGGACTCAGGGGACCTCAAAACCGATATTTCCGGTGAAACTCAAAATAGAAAATCAGCAAGTTTAAAATATCTTTTTTTCTTTGAAGAATGAAAGTAAGCAATCAACTTAATTTCTGAAACTGACAGCAAAATATGGCATTTACCATAGAGCTAAAAACTCCCTAAATGAGAGACTTAAAGTACAACAGGTCCTACCGTAAAGTATGGAAGAGGACAGATCAATTTAAAATGATTAATTAATTATAAAAATTTCCTTCCTGCATTTAGTTATACAAGAAAAGATTTGGTTACAATGCTCAGAAAAAAAGTTTATTAAAAGCAATTTAGAACAATTGTTCTCTAAGAGATTTTTTTTTTGTTATAATTATGTGAATATCTTGATTTAAAATGAATTATGTAATATTATAATAACAAACTTTCTTTAAGTGCTGGATATCATTATTTATACTGTTATGTATGGATATTTATATATTTAACTTTAAAATATATTAGTTACATAACGGTGGCTACATCTTCAATTATGTGTAACACAACCATAATTGCTCACTCGGAAATTGTGTTTTCCGAGTTAATATATTTAATTTCTTCAATGATGTTGCATTTAATATTCTTTAAGCACAAGTTTCATGAATTTTTAGTTAAAAATAAAAATCATTCCGATAAATGCATTAAAATAAGTCTGCTGATATTTTTTTGTTTGCTTTAAATACATTTATTAAGTGAATGCAAGAGAATAAATCTGTAAGCTATAAAAGTGTTGGCTAAAGTCAGCCAAAATAATGGAGTTTGTGAAAAGAAAGTCGGTGGATCTAAGATTGCAGTTGGCCATACTTTAGAGTGGTAGAGTATCGAGTGCCAGGACTGTCGAGCATGTTAATTGTAAATAATTAAAATAATAATAAAACCTGGAGAGAGACGAAAGTATACTCAATGCACATTGTCCTGTTATTGTTTCTAAAAAAAAAAGTTACGTTCAACTACCAAATAATGTGTCCACAATAAAATAGTTTCATCCTTAGACAGGAGGTTAAATGCAGAGTCATTTGTAACGATTAAATTGGCAAAGTGGATATTTAGACAGATTTCAGCCTGAACATTTCTTGTTGCAAGAAAATGAAGTAACGATTCATCCAGTCTGACTAATTGATGATATATGACTCATCATGAAGTAATTTACTTGATTTATAGAAATTTGTATATCCTTCACCTTATGAAAAAAACAGAATTTATACAGTAGAAGGTTGCACGTCGCCAGGTGTTTAGTAAACAGATGATGAAGTAAATCTTGATGCAGTGAAAGTGAGAAGATTAGTTAGTTAGAGAGATCCTATTTTTTTAAAGATTACTTGGTATTATTAATCAAATCTCAGTAAGCAGGGTTTTATTACACTTAATGAAAATCGATATTGTAAATTTCACTTTTTATTTTTTGAACTATAATTATTATTATTCTTATTTAGACAAAGTGATTAAAGAATCCTAAAAAGAATTTACTTTAATTAGTTAACTTTATACCCAAATTTATTAATGACCATTCACCAATATATATCATCAATTGTATTAATGTGTTTTATTTAAAGGGTACAGGAAATCTTAGATGCCATTTTAGATCATAACTATAGAAGTGAATTATCCATTCTGTGAAGAATGCTTCCAGTGGAGTATATATATTTTTTTGTTTTACTCGGAATTTATCAACACATTAAACCGTATTTAAATATACATAAGTATGTATGAAGTGATCCACTGAGCTAAGCCTAATCATTCTTTGTCTCAGAAGCGGCCTTGTTATGCCCTCGTACGCCGAGTATCAGGGATCTTTTGTACTGTTTGATTGGCTGAAGAACCCATGAAACCAAATACTTCTCTTGCAAGACAGGACTCTAAATGTTTGAATGTTCAATGCGTTGGAGTGTAGGATGCGAGAGTTAGTTTGGCTGTGGGTACGCTAAACCCACGAAGCAGTAAGTACCTCAGTTGTCCTCCTTTAAAAGCGTGCCACTAACTTCTGTAAAAGTTCTCGAATGTTAAAAGTGTTGTCAGTTTCGCTAGACAAGACGAATTGAAGTATTTAGTGCCACGAATGTTGTAGCTCATAAAATAAGGGTACAATGGAAAACATAGCTTAATAAATTGATATTTATTTTGCTAAAGCCGTTTTGTATTGTTATTTAACTGTTCATAGAACCTAGGATCACAGAAACACATTGTGGTCTCCGAGATAATAAACGTGTTTGGGAACTCAAGATTTGGGCTCCTAAGTTTTAACATCTCAACTGATAGTTTCGATAGTTATGGTTTTGATCTCTTTGTGAGAAATAGTTTTTCTAAACTAAAATTAAAATAATATTGCAGCACAATACCCGAATAAATAAATTATCAAATAAATAATTGAAATGATTTAAAATTTTTAAACAATAGTTCCAAAGGAATAATTAACAACTACAAGAGTAGATACTGTAGAAGATTCTTCACTTGAATAAATCTTCTTCACAATTAGTGAATATTATCTTATAATAAAATGTGAAGACGTTAGCTTACTGATGAGTTTAGATTGTGGAATAGACAATAAAGACCCTTCATATTTATTTACTAATTAATTGTCTCTAAGTAGCCCGTGTACAGTTCCCATGGTTTTAAAGCAGAAAGCTCTCCCTAAGCAACCTGGCTAGGTCATTTTCTAACTCCCTACTTTACGGCCATAAATCTACATGACCAGTGGTCCATACGCAGTCGTTCATTAAACTCTCCCCTTTTTCTTTGTCCTTTGAAAGAAGCGTATATTTTTTTCTTAAGATAGAAAGGTCAATGATTAATTACTAAGGTAGTTGTTTATCAAAGGGATAACCATTTCTATTCAAGTTACTCTCTAACTTCCCGGGTAACTAACTAATGAGCAACTGAATTTGTTATGTACAAATCCATTCCTAAATAAAAAAAAATTTGTTGTGAACACTCAGAAGACTTTATATTACCATTGTTTAAGTTATTGCATTTTCTTGAACACTTACAATTAGTTATAAAAAGACAGTCTGTTGACTTCAATCAGGTACGTGTTCACTTCAAAGAAACCATTTTTGAAAAATCTCTAAAAAATAAATATCTATGGAATAAATTAATAATTTTTAGGTTTACCGATTTTCTCCAAATTTTGAATTTTAATAGTTACACATTTAATCCTTATTTATGTTTAATAAGTGATAAGTACATAATTTTTATTAAATGACACATTAGAGGATTTATACGCAAATCTCTTTAACGTAACTCTTGTTACAGAAATTGTGTGAAGATCATTCAGTTCATTAGAAGCTGAATACTCGTTGCATCTCGCTGATTGATTTATTAAGAGTCTTTCGCGTGTAATTCGAATCATAAGAGATAAAATATTCTATTCCACATCAAAACAATTCAGCTAGGATGGTCGCTGAATTACGTATCTAGAAGTAAAAATTGGACAATGCAAATAGAAACAACAAATTTACAGTCTTTTGAACCTACAAACATCGCTGGCACTAGGTAAAACAAAATTGGATTTGGAGGCAAATTGAATTTAAAATTAAATGATAATAAACTAAACATAAAAAATAAGTAATAAACGAGTTTTCTTCCTGAGAGGCTTCTTACAACTCACTGTTTGGTGGAAGTGATTCCTATCACGAGAAAACACCGTCCGGAGGCCGGCAGTGCAATGAAAAAGACCGCAGAGTTAATATCCCTTGAATTAAATGGGTTCTCTCGGCAAATTATCTGGAGAAATGAAAAATATTAAGAGCACATGATTGCTACTATTTTGTGAAATTCACTAATTCTTAAAAGCATCATAGTTACAAATTAATCAGCTGCAGTATAAAGACAAATTGTATAAAAATCTATGCACATTTAAAAAGTTAAGTTGCCAATAATTTTTTTTCCTTACTAACATGAACCTGAACAGAAAAACACCACAAGTTCAGTTCACGTAAGACGGTTTCGTTCCCTAAGCCTTAACCGACATTTTTAGGGTTTTACTCGAAAACGCCTTCCTTGATTTTACTTTGATTCGGTATGTTGAACTACTTGCTTCCAAGTATGTCTGTAACTTTTATTTGAATCATTTTCCGATAAAAAAAATTCATAACAGGGCACTTTTGAGATTAGCTTTCCTCTGAAGCCTTATTTTAATGTTATATCTGGAGGCGTCATCAGTTGCTTAACATTAATAGATGGCAATATGTGATTTTTGTTTATGCAACCAATAATCCGACATAAAATTAAAGGAGAATCACCCAATGGTGACTCTCAGCAGTCTACACTATTTTAATGTAGACATCGCGAGGTCGCCTCAGTTGCCTTAGTTGTCGAGGAGAATTATCTGGGTTAATGAGAAAAGTTAGTGGGTTAAAGGATTGTAATGGTGTACGAAAAGGAAGTGAAATTTGTGATAACGCGTTCGCATTAGGTTACTAATGAATGGGATCAGAAATACGGAATGGACTGTCATTTGGATGCGTAAAAAAGAAGCTTCGGTTATGCAACGGAGTACTTTTCAGTGAAGAGATTGGAGGAGGTGGATGTTGGAACGCTTGGATGAACCCCCATACCTCGAGTCTGTGTAATCCAAATTGGGATTAGGAGTAATTATATTGCAGAACTATGATGTTTAGTGTGTGCTTCGAGCGTTTGTCGCTAGAATAGGTTGTAACGTATTCAGTTTTGTTTTGTTTCGGTCTCATATGTGTGTCTCAGGTCTAGCAATTGACAATGTAGAGTTCTAAGTTCTCCGGTTCATTAGAACTTGAGGACAGTCTCAATGTGAAGGTTATATTCTTGCTTTTGTGGACATCTCTATCTGTAAAACCACTGCTCGAGGAATCGCAGTTGTTGTTGAAGATTAGTTGTGCTAAGGACCAGCTCGGGACATTATGAGAGGATGTAGGTGATGATTTACATGTGTGGATGGGTTGAGATGTTGGATGTGTAGATTATGAATTGTAAGGGGCCAATGATACTTCCTTGCGGGACGCCAGCTGCTAAAGAATAGTAGAAAGTTAAGGAGTTACCAACACTCACGGCGAAGAATCGGTCCGAAAGGTAAGATGTAAGGAAATATGAGAATAAAATTTCAAATTTGAAAAAAGGTGACCTAACGTGGCATTTTATATTGGCCGCAGTTTTCATAAAATTTACTAAACCCCGTTCTAAACAAGGTCGTTGGAATAGATGCATCAAACTTAAAGATTGTCGAACTTGTAGTTTTGGAAATTTGGTGACAACTTATATTATAAATTTTGTTTGATTTTTATAATGTATACCTAAATATTTAGATATATGTATTTCACACCAGAAAAATGTTTTTAGATAAACAGTAGTTCTCTTATGTATATCTGTGATTACTACTAATACACACGCAACAAAAAGGAAGTGAATGTGAATGTGGTTGCACTTTCCAAAAATTTCTAATATCAAACCACAGTTTTGAAGGAATTCTGACCATCTACACAAGTTTATCACATAAAATAATATTACTTCCTTTTAAACAATCAGTAGAAACTTTTTATCTTTTGAGATAAAGATAAATTGGAGTCTATGTAAATTATATCGTTGATTTTATCCGTTGTTGCACTTTTTTTATGTTTCTAGCCGGTTTTGCATTTTAATCCATCATCGGAGATTGATTTATCAGTTCTTTATAGACAATGCCAAATTCTCAGGTTTCAAATTCTGACAAATCAATTCTATTTATATTTCTGTCACACTCTACGAGGGTCGTTTGAAAAGTCCGTGCAAAGTCAGAGAGATAGCACTACTGGCGCGTATCGAGGTTATGTTTAGTTAGTAGCATCTCTTGGAAGTACACACACCAAGTTTCAGCCAGATCGGTCTATTTCTTTGTGTTTGGCATTCATTTGAATCGAGGAAGTCGAGTGATTTTCAAAAAATAGACGAAAAAGAATTTCGTGTGTTGATTAAACACTACTTTACGAAAGGCAAAACGCCTCAGGAGACTAAAGAGAAGCTTGATAAACATTATGGTGACTCTGCACCTTCGATTAGAACAGTTTATAAGTGGTTTCAAAATTTTCGGCGTGGCCATATGGGCACAAGTGACGCTGAACGTTCTGGACGCCCTGTTGAGGTTACTACTCCAGAAATCATTGATAAAATCCATGATATGGTGATGGATGACAGAAGAGTGAAGGTGCGTGAGATTGCTAGAGCTGTGGGCATCTCGAATGAACGGGTACATAATATTTTGCATCAACATTTGGACATGACAAAGCTATCCGCAAGATGGGTGCCGCGATTGCTCACGCTTGACCAAAAACGAAATCGTGTGAAGTGTTGCAAGGACGGTTTGCAGCTATTCCAGAAGAATCTGCAGGACTTTAAGCGTCGTTTCGTCACTGTGGATGAAACATGGATACATCACTACACTCCTGAGACCAAAGAACAATCTAAACAATGGGTTACCAAGGGGGAATCTGCGCCAAAAAAGGCGAAGACCGTTCCTTCGGCCGGAAAGATTATGGCGACTGTCTTTTGGGATTCGCAAGGAATAATCCTCATCGACTATCTGGAAAAGGGTAAAACTATTACAGGTGCATATTATTCATCGTTATTGGACCGTTTGAAAACCGAGCTGCAAGAAAAACGCCAACAATTGGCCCACAAAACAGTCCTTTTCCATCACGACAACGCACCAGCTCACACCTCAGCAGTTGTGGTCGCAAAATTAATGGAAATAGGGTTCCAACTCGTTTCACGTCCCCCCTATTCTCCAGACTTGGCTCCCTCGGACCACTATTTGTTCCCCAATATGAAGAAATGGCTGGCGGGAAAAAGATTTTATTCAAACGAGGAGGTGATTGCAGAAACGAATGGCTATTTTTCAGACTTGGACAAATCCTATTATTCGGAAGGGATCAACAAACTAGAGCAGCGTTTGACGAAGTGTATAAGCCTAAAAGGAGACTATGTTGAAAAATAAAAAAGGTTTACCCCAAAAAATTAAGTAGTTTTTATTTTTGCACGGACTTTTCAAACGACCCTCGTACCTTGCTGTCTAACTTTTGAGTTTTGCTCGCGGAATTTTCAAAACTAATCCAGCATATCTTGTGGCAGAATATGTCAAATTCTTGCCAATTTTTTTTTTTTTTTTTTACTTTAATCTTCTTACAGTGCAATGAATTGGGTTCATCATTGACATGTCCCAATTTTATTTTTAGACGAGGATCGAATTCATGAGGATTGTGTAATCCACTTCTTCTAATTGTACACCTAGTACCGAAAAATTGGGCC
This sequence comes from Rhodnius prolixus, assembly GCF_049639745.1. Taxonomy (NCBI): domain Eukaryota; kingdom Metazoa; phylum Arthropoda; class Insecta; order Hemiptera; family Reduviidae; genus Rhodnius; species Rhodnius prolixus. The sequence continues at coordinate 28,515,384 of NW_027411581.1, read as the reverse complement.
CATTTCCTTGCAGTATGCCTAAAATCCTTGCTTTTCAAGACAATCCTAGATGACGACAGTTTTTTTCCTTTCTCTTTCTCAAGTATTGTGATCTTACAACACATTTGAAATTGAGTTTTGTGGTCTCTTGGGGGAGAAATATATGTTTTAAGATCTTGATTACGTACAAACCCACATGCAAATTAAACATCCAAACACACACACATATATACACGTTATAAGAGTCTAGGAAAAAATGTTCATTATATTGAAAATCTGGCTGGATTTAGGGTCAGGGTAATCACCAACAGATCTCTTGATGATCATTGAAAATGCGAAAACGTTAAGAAATTGGGGGGAAAACTGCGATGGATAGAATCAACGATATATTTGTATAAAGTCAACCGGATGTAAAGACTGATACAAATCGCTTAGTGGTAGCTACAAATGGGAATGAATGCGGAAGATAATAGATACAAACGCGGAAGATGTTCGTTGCAGCAGCAGAAAAGAAGATAGGTGTGAAGTTGTGGTAGATAATCCGGCCAGATAAGAGCCCGAGTAATAAAAGAACCTAACAGTTCCTCTTTGCCACGGAACCCTTTTCATCACTTTTATCCTTCACTCTCATTGTACGATAAGGGAACGGTCTACTACAATGAAAGATTTAGGGGTAAGACGTTTTGTCGACCGTGCTTAATGTTTATGTTGGTATATAATTTAAGATTTTTTTTTTTCTTTCTTTGGCTACACCATTCTCTGGCTGCAGAAGGACACCACCGGTACTGATGGTCGTGGTCAGTAGGACAAACCTGTTCTGATAGTTACAGGAAGGGTTCTGAATAATAAGCGCAGCCCTAATGTTATACAGTGCAAGGAGTTTACGATAAATCACAAACAGAGACGAGTATAGGGTCAGCTATTGCAGACAATACTGGCTACAACCCCTGCTTCCTTTTACTAGATGCTGTCATTGTCTTGTGTTTTCTGAAAGGGTTAGATACACAAAGACCTTTTCATTCTCTTCTTGTCCACTCGGTTACTTTCTTTTAAATATTACCTTCTACAATGCTAGTTTTTTTTCTAATATTTTGTATATATGAATAAGAATTTTTGGGAAATATAAATTTTGCTACATTAGAATAAGAAAATGATATTTACAAAAATAAATTAGTGTAATTAGATAAACAGTTCAGTTGAAAAATTCAACTTAAACAATTTCAAAATAACTACTAGTTTCATGTAAAACAGTCACCTAGAAGAAAAATATGTAATTTTTAATTTTGCTTTTCTCAAAATACTTCAACAATTTTCCTCACTTAATTTAGCTTGTTGAGTCTTCATTAGGATTCTTAGTGTTTAGTCTGTTCCCAGTCTAATAACACCTTGCCATCAACTACACCCCCAGACGCTCAAAAAATGGGCAGAATATCCTGGAAACTGGTCTTCATCTGGTCAATCAATTTGGGGTTAAGTACCCGACATTCTGACATCTTCATGGCGAAGAAGATTATCCTCATTGAATAGGAGTCTAAGTTGCCTCGTTTCTAGCCGGCTTGCGGTGACTAACTTACGAGGGTCGTTTGAAAAGTCCGTGCAAAGTCAGAGAGATAGCACTACTGGCGCGTATTGAAGTTATGTTTAGTTAGTAGCATCTCTTGGAAGAACACACGCCAAGTTTCAGCCAGATCGGTCTATTTCTTTGTGTTTGGCATTCGTTTGAATCGAGGAAGTCGAGTGATTTTCAAAAAATGGACGAAAAAGAATTTCGTGTGTTGATTAAACACTACTTTATGAAAGGCAAAACGCCTCAGGAGACTAAAGAGAAGCTTGATAAACATTATGGTGACTCTGCACCTTCGATTAGAACAGTTTATAAGTGGTTTCAAAATTTTCGGAGTGGCCATATGGGCACAAGTGACGCTGAACGTTCTGGACGCCCTGTTGAGGTTACTACTCCAGAAATCATTGATAAAATCCATGATATGGTGATGGATGACAGAAGAGTGAAGGTGCGTGAGATTGCTAGTGCTGTGGGCATCTCGAATGAACGGGTACATAATATTTTGCATCAACATTTGGACATGACAAAGCTATCCGCAAGATGGGTGCCGCGATTGCTCACGCTTGACCAAAAACGAAATCGTGTGAAGTGTTGCAAGGACGGTTTGCAGCTGTTCCAGAAGAATCTGCAGGACTTTAAGCGTCGTTTCGTCACTGTGCATGAAACATGGATACATCACTACACTCCTGAGACCAAAGAACAATCTAAACAATGGGTTACCAAGGGGGAATCTGCGCCAAAAAAGGCGAAGACCGTTCCTTCGGCCGGAAAGATTATGGCGACTGTCTTTTGGGATTCGCAAGGAATAATCCTCATCGACTATCTGGAAAAGGGTAAAACTATTACAGGTGCATATTATTCAGCGTTTTTGGACCGTTTGAAAACCGAGCTGCAAGAAAAACGCCCACGATTGGCCCACAAAAAAGTCCTTTTCCATCACGACAACGCACCAGCTCACACCTCAGCAGTTGTGGTCGCAAAATTAATGGAAATAGGGTTCCAACTCGTTTCACATCCCCCCTATTCTCCAGACTTGGCTCCCTCGGACTACTATTTGTTCCCCAATATGAAGAAATGGCTGGCGGGAAAAAGATTTTATTCAAACGAGGAGGTGATTGCAGAAACGAATGGCTATTTTTCAGACTTGGACAAATCCTATTATTCGGAAGGGATCAACAAACTAGAGCAGCGTTGGACGAAGTGTATAAGCCTAAAAGGAGACTATGTTGAAAAATAAAAAAGGTTTACCCCAAAAAATTAAGTAGTTTTTATTTTTGCACGGACTTTTCAAACGACCCTCGTATTTGCCAGCGACAAAGCACACAGTACACATACAAACCAAGTCATTAACTTTTACATTGTAATTATATAATCGATAGTGTACACCTCGAACCGGATCATAGAACATTTGACGTAAACTCCCCATTATTTGTTTTTGTTTTGTTTTAAACCAGTTGATCTCATAGAAGTGACCACCTTTCTGAACATTGAGCTGGGGATAGCAGCTTTTATTTAAAGGAAGTAAAGTCATGCTTAAAGACGGGCTTTACGACTAACTCCCGATAACGTGTCATAAGCGGAGCGGATTGCGAACATACTTTACTTAATTTTTTTCATTTATCACATTAAATGAAGATCATGACTTTGAATAGGAGTCGAACCCATTGCCACCAACCATTTAACTTTGAGGGCCGCTTAGGTGGTTATTCAGTATAATATATCCTCCTGCGTCTTTATTTATTGTGAAGGAAGGTTAAATGGGTAGCTGAATATTTGTATTTTGAAGGAAATTCCATGGATATTTTTTCATTTTTTGAGATTTTCTAAAAAATGACTCCGACGATTTTGATCAATAAGTTTATTTTAAAAATTTAGATTAAGGACAATTTATTAAGTGAAAAAGGGGCAGGAAGGCTCCCTTTAAAGTACCATTTTAGCGCAAGGATTCTCAGTGTCTTGTATCACAAAAAGAATGTTAAATTTGTTGCTAAACTTCCACAACCAGAAGTGTATTAATGAATATTTCTTTTTACTTTTCTGAGATTTCCTTCCCTAAATTGTGATTCCAGTGTGATGTGGAGTTTTTTTTAATTTAGAAAACGTTTTTAATAATCAACTAAGTAAATAGGGAGTTTGAAGTAATGGATAACTTAGAACCAGGATGGCCTTGTCTTAGGGAATGTCGTGAGAGTGTTCTCATTAGATTTTTTTGGAACTAATGAATGCACTCTGGCCAGGACATTAGCATACTTTTAGTGACGCTGTAGTACACCTGTTTTTCACTTCACTGTAATTAAAGGACCAATTGAGGTAGAAGGGGGGAAAAAAATGTAATGAATGAGTATTCCTTATTGAGAAGAGTTGCTGGTAATGGACAAACCGTTGGTACTTTAAAAAAGAAGCCCTTTCAGGAAATGTACGTTAAGGTAATTGCGTATAGACAGTGAAGAAGAAGGCTAGGGCAATCTGACCTTACATATAATTAGGGGTGTGAGAGCTGCGGACTAGGACAATGATAAATAGGGAGAAGTAGCCCTGTACAACAACCTCAGCGGTTCTTCCTTTAGTGTGGATGTAAACCGGCACCCTTCCCAAACGAATGATAATCCTAACTTGGAACTTTAAACCCTTCATACAAGATTTCTACCTCACAATGTCGCCTTTTATTTTAGGACAAGTTTTTGCAGGTATGATGTCCATGTACTTTCTAAATTATCCACAATATTTTTGACTCGAACTATAAAACTGGATATATTTTATTTTTTTTCTAATTCTGTAAACTTTTTGGAATATTGCTTAAAGTGATTGTATGAGTAATTCATGATATATAAATATACATATATATTTTTAATTCAATATTATTCATTGCCTAGCCCAGGGGTCGGCAACCCGCGGCTCGCGAGCCGCATGCGGCTCTTTTATCCCAATTGTGTGGCTCTTCAGCGTGCCCAAAATATATTATATATTTTAATTATATTGAAACGAATGGAAATTCCATTTATTAAAGGTATTTTTTCAAAAATAATTTTAAATGTGATAGGTTCGAAATTGAATAGAATTATACAATATCAAAATAAAGTACTTGATTTATATTGTAAGACTGCCGTCTTTTCATTCGTTATTATTTATTTGTTTATTTACTTTGCAATATGTGAAAATAAATATATAAAACATTTAAATGTTATTGAATATCATAAAATAATAATTTGTGAATACATACGATCTTCAGAGTTGTTCACACTATCATCCTTGCGGCTCTTGGTAAAATTTATTAAGATTATTTAAGGAAAAATGGCTCTCTACTTAAAATAGGTTGCCGACTCCTGGCCTAGCCCCAACAAAAATGTCAAACCATTCAATATTTTAATAAAAATAAGCACCATTATCTGTGTTCATTTACGTATTTATTTCGCTTTATTAATTTTTTATAATTCATTTGAATTGAATAAAAAGTCTTGATTACATCAGACTTCTCCTCAAATCATTTGTTTAATGGTGAAAAGTTCAAAATAATAAAATTTTTGTAAAAAGTAATAACTATTGTGAAAAATAAATTATTCCTTTTACAAAATTATTACACAACTATAAACTATTATAAAAGATGCAATAATAGTAATTATAAGTACAACAGAATAATTGAACTGTTGACACCCATGAATAGGTTGGTACCTAACATATTACATTATTAGGTTTATAATTATTTTTTATTGATTTTATTTTATTGCACAGACTTTCAATATTTTATTGAAAGGAACGTCAACAACTTAGGACTTCGCTACACTGATCAGCTCAGTGAACAGCCGGTCTCCAGCCACAGTTTAGCTACGGAATTAGAAAAGAATGAAATGGAAACATCAAGTAATTCCTGAAGTTAAGAATACAGGGTTTTGATGTTTTCTTCTTTATAAATTTTCTTAAAAAGTCACAGTTTTTTCTGTTTCTATTAAAACTTAGTAAAATATAGTGAAACAAAGTAAATAATTGAAATTTAGTATTAATAAAGCTGAAAGAAGTAGAAGATAATACCGACATAATGAGTTTTTTGTAATTTTCGTTTAAAAATAAATGAATAAATAATCATAGCCTATTGAACTTAATATCGATGAAAATAAAAGTAAAGTGCCACGGAAGTGCGTATTGTCAGCGATGTCCCTAAACTCTCACTTTAGATGAATAAAAGGAAATACTGTATACCGACTCTTTATTTCTGTAATAAACGAAATAAAAAAAAAAAAGAACTTGTAAATGATTTTATTTGTAAATATTGCTTAGTAAATTGATTAAAGCCGCAGTCATTTGTTCCTTCCCTCCAATCGCTGAAGAAATGATTTTGTGGTGACAAGTCGATGAACCGGAACATCCCCGACGTTTCTAACTCTCTACTCTCCGTATATAAAACTAAGCCAGATATATGGTGCAGTGGCAGAAAATCTCCATCAACTACTTGGATATGATCATGCAATGTATTCAGGTATGATAATTAAAGTATATTCATTAATTAAAGATATAATTACAAACAATTAGTATTACAAACAACATTAAACAAGTAGTTCGCTACCGGTTAAACACTTCATAGAATTTAATATAGTCATTAAAAAAAAGATGTAATTAGGCGTGGTTAATATAAGGTGTGAAGCGTTCCTGGGTTCAATTACAGGTCCATTATCTGGCCTAAAATTTTAAAAGTATACTTCTAAAATGAAGAGGATCTGGATATTCGCTTATTTCCAGTATGCCTTTAAAACTATGAAGCTCAAAAACCTAAACAAGTCGCAGAATATCCGAGCATTATCTTATCGCCGTAAAATTTGTCACAATGAGATTTTGGGAACTAGAAATTTACTAAATCTTTGTAGCAGTGGTTTATACATAATGCCACGACATGAGGCTTGGGCTAGAAGCTTGGGTATAGTACAGTTATTATGTGCAAAAAAAAAAAAACTTGAGCCAGATTATCTTATCTTTTCTGTATATAAAACACAAATCTTCGTGGCATTTTATTTTTTTACCATGAAATTTGAATGTGTTTGAAGCACTTCAGAGGCAAGCTTCCAATTCTTCAGAGATCCCTTAAGTTCAACTAAAAAGTCTGAAATGGATATCTAAAGTGTCATAATAATAAACAGAAACAATGATCAAATTAAATGCAATAACTTTTGTCAGAGAAATCTTTTATGCAACATACCTAGTTACCGCTTCATTTGCTGCCCATCAAAGCATTAAAACGCTGATAAAAATGCTTAGTAATACACATTTTTTACTAACTTTAATAAATAAGCAAAATTATTATTATTTTATCAGGCATTTATTAATTAATATTATTAATTATTATTGCGTTATAGATGATTTCTTGCGATTTCTCTAGCCTATAGTAATTGATTCTGCCAATAATATGTCCTCTTTTCCTCCCTTATGATTTTAAGGGACTGTTTCTGTTGTCTTTCAGCTGAGGACCCTCAACTAGAAAATAACAATGAGTGATCAAAAATCCGTAATTATCAATAGAAATTTACATTTGTACCGCTGAAATATTTGGAGTTTTGTTTTTGTTTTGCCAGCATCGTCTAGGTGCTTATCACTAGAATATCACTCACTCTCCATTCTTACTTATAATTACATTCGCTTCACACAGTCATCCCTCTGCTATATACAACTATTTACATATACTACAACTAATGGTTGGATCCGTACTCTATATTCCAGCCATCGTTATAGCTTAACCGAAATTAAAATCACGTATTCTTCTGTAATCATTTTCTTGCATTCATTCTATAACTTTTAAATACATTCATATTTCACTGCTAGTTCTGCTGTAGACTTAAGCACATGTACATATGTTGGTGGAGAATATTATGTCTTCGTAGCGAAATGGTGCATCTAAATACCTGTATATGTCGTCAAACATTCGTTTCTACCACATAACGTGGACATATCATTATTATATTATATGTTTGGAATCCTCCTCCTCATTGCAATCTACGCAAAGAGGAGAGGACCTTTTGTTGATCCTGTGTAGATACGAACCGTACACCGCGTGGTTCGCTCAATATTTGGAGTTCAATTAAAAGAATTACTTTTTTTCCAAACGACCGGCTTCCTCTCGTTTTGATTTAATTTAATGTTAACGGGTTTAAAATTTGTAAAAAGCAGAAGAATGCATCAAGTCCTAGATATGCTCCCATTCTGGTTTAATATTAAAATCAGTAAAGATTTCTGTGTTTATTATTATTTATTTATTTTTTGTACGCCACTCATTTAATTTTTCCAGCTCTAGATAAAAGTTCTAAACATTCGACCTATACCATAGTACCCATTAATTTCGTATCTCTAGGTTATTATTGTTTAACAAGGAAGGTGTGGAAATATATACTTAAATTATTTTAATTTTGTAGGTTTTGCTATTAACTTTTCTAACTGATTTCGCCTTTGTATCATCATCTCAGTATCAAATTCAAAGGCAGAATTCCATATCTCTCGCAAGATTACCAACGCAGCATAATGCAGGTTAGTGAAAATGTGATTTGTAATCTATATTTCATTTTATTGCACTTAAATTATTTTGTTAACAAAAATTGGGTCAGCAATGTTGGATTATATTGTTGTTTTTATCCGTCTAGCTCCGTTTTTTTCTCTCCTCTTCCTGACCGAGCTCAAACTTGCAGCCATCATCAGAGGTTGATTTATATTTAGTCGAAGAGTTTGACTTCCACTGTCAAAGCTTTAACACACACTACCCTTACCAGACCCACCTCCTGCATTTTTAAATAATTCACATCCTATAAAAGCAAGGGAGACTGTCACAGAATGCGCCAGTTTCGAGTGAACTTAGAACAGTTTCTGTAACTATAATACCTGTTGAAATTAGCATCTCTAAAATTGGTAACAATAACTCCTTCAAATATTAATCAAATTTATATGAAATTTGACAGGATAAAGACGGAAGGGTTCGAAGTTCTCTCGCTCCATTTGCTCTTAAATATGACTAAAGTAATGCTGACAAATTTTCGATAAAACTTCCTTGAAATTTAGAATTTAAGCAGCACATTCAATCGCCGCGCGTAGGTAATGATAATTGAAACGATGAGAAGTATATTAACTGTAATGTCATAGCGTACCCTTCCCAAAACCACACCAGAGTGAATCTTGGAGATCATGACACTTCTTTCAATAATCACTCTGCTCTTTTTTCTCACTATTGTTTGTAGAAGCACTGAAAAGTGAAGAAGAAAATAATAAAGCGGAAGCGACTGTATTTGATGAGATACAAAGTTTTGGTGGATTTGGAGAAGAAGATAATGGAGGCAGTGCCGACCACCACTATTTCATGTAAGTACCGTCTATCAAAGAGTTTGTTGTTCACTTACCTAAAATTTGTCACCTCCTTTCTTCTACTGCTTGAAGACAGAGGATGAAAAAGAGATTTTGCAGCAACGGTTTTTGACTTCATAAGACTTATCTCACAAAATCTTTGCATTTATTTTATCGGTGAAAGCCATGATAATAATTAAATAAGAGGGTATCAAATCTTCTCTAACACAAAACTGACGGAGTTTCCGACCAGAATCCGTGATACTATCCTAGAGATCAGTTCATCGTGGTCGGCATGAAGCTGAAAAATGCCAGGGTCACAATGATTTCTTAAGTACCTTCTAGACAATAGAATTAAAGGCAAGAGATTCGCGTAATTAGAGCCCCCTTTTAGATAACGAATTTCTCCGTCTAATACTATTCTTATGCCCAAAAGGTGATTGAGATTATTTTAAAATTTGTCTATTTTAGAAAATTTGTCAATTTTTTTTTAAATTTAATTTTGTTTTTTACTCACATACAAAGTTTTAAGAAACACTTTTTTTAATTTTTTACTCATTCGAAGAAATACTCAAAATTTTGATACCCTCGCAATACATTCTCTTATTACTATTATTTGAAATCCGCATTTCATTTCTCTTAAGTTCCCTTGAAATATTTCCTTCAAATTTACCAACATACTCACACCTACATTTCTAAAAAACTTTTTCGTCTCAATCATAGGGCAAAAATTTAAAATATTATATACCGGTAACATATTTATTACAACAAATTTGCATGCTCAATTTTGCTTCAATTTGGCGCTCTTAAGGTGTTGAGAGAAAGCAAAATACTGTTCAAATTGTTAGTTTCAGAATGCAGTAAAAAATAAAACCATGTTATTCATTTTTTTTTTTTTTTTTTTAAATAAGAAAAAAGCAACTCAATTCATCAGTGGGAAGGTTAGTTTTTTGTGATGTTATTAAACTTATAAATATTTCGAATATAATTTATGCAGTAGTTTGTACTGTACATCCTCCTGATCTTACAACGGTAATAGTAAAATCGATTAAATATTAACAATTTAATCGCTAAACAAACCTGACGATGACTTGCCTTACATTAAATAAATAAAATTGTTTACAACAATGAATTTCAAATAGGGATCAATATTATTTACAAGAAAAGCCACATTTGGTAGAATTTGGACATGTCTGTGAGGATCCAAAGGAATGGGAACAAAGGTACGAAAAGAAGGATTACAAGGCTGGAAGACATCAGGGGCAGGTCAGTTTGAAGTTGTGTTCCGCATCCTTGGAATGGCAGTAACACTACTGACACAGTACTTACTTTACTAGATTTGCAAGCATTATTGACAAAATAAGGTGTGCTTTTGTAATTAATTGGAGTGTCATTTTTTATTCCTTAAATTAAATTTTATCACTTTTTATAAAGCGTTTCGTATAATTAATCAATTCATTGTAATTCTGACGTTATTTAAAAGTTAGACAATGAAGTTGTACCTAAGTCCAGCCTTGTATAGCGTCATTAGTTCCTTTTAATGCTGCAGTTACATTCTATGGGTGATTTCTCTCGAGTTTACTACCTTAACTTGAATAGAACAGTTTTAGGGGTACTGATAGTTCTCAGCATATGATTCTTAAAAAGTTAACAATTTGATCTAAAAATAGTGTTTTTTTTAGGAAATAGTAAAAAACGGACATCCAAGTATTGCACAGTCTTAATTTAGTCGACTAATTTCTAACTTCGGATTATGTGTGCTCATTTTTAAGAGATTTTAATATTTAATGGTGGTATGAGAATGTACCACAAAACCCTTACCGCTTATTCAAAAGCAAAAAAGTTTTCTCTAGAGAAATGTTTCAAATAAAAGTTACGGTTTTGTATATATCGCTTGCAAACTCTTAAGGTTTTCCGAAATAATCTCAAAATAACTTATTACGCTTGTAAACATTATTTAAAAAAATATAATTTAATCTTTTTCTGAGAGGAACTCAGTAGGGTTTCTTGCATAAAAGTTTTCTAAAATTTAATAATATCGCAATTCATCCCATTGGTAAGCTCGGTGCCAGCGCGCTGAACTCGACCGCAAAGAACAATGTTGCCTTTGGATTTCCCCTTTCTAAGAGTCTTTAGGGCTCTCTGACCGATGGTGGGCATTATTATTTTTCAAAGGGCACTTCAGAAAACAAATAGATGTACCTGAAATTAGAAAAAAGTACTTCGTCTTTCCAACCAACAGTAAAAGAAAGTTAAAACGTTATTATTTATTAAACAAGTTAACTTTCACAAGCTCTACTTAACCTCTCACTTGCACTTTTAATGTTTTTCACTTGTTTAATCCGCTTGCTTGCTTCAGGTACCAACACGTTCCTAAGAAGGATCATTATGACTTTGGCTATAAACGTGGTAATGATCATCACTACCAAGAACGGCATGAAAAGGCACATCCCCATCACGGTCAATTTCATACTAAGGTACCAAAACTTCATTGCTAAATAAGTCGTTAGATTAGCTTTTTAAAAACTTGCTCCTCATCGCATTTTTAAAAATTCTGTTTAACTTAAAGAAACGCTATAACTATTATATGCAAATGTAAACCGCCTTTAAGCCCTAATTTTTTTTCTTCTGGAACCTCAGAGTAACTTTCTTATAGCTTAAGTCATAATGTAAGCTCAATACTATCCTGACGAAAGAATGGAATGCGGAAAGAATGCTTGAAAAAATTCATTTGCAATCTCCAATATCATTGATAAAATTAATATTCAGGCCGTTATGTCAACAAACATTCTTAATAAGGGTAATCACAATTTCTCGGATGTTATTTCTTCCCATCCTTTTATTAAACTAATGGGACTGTAGTCTCATAAACGACAACAGGAACATCATATATTTTAATGTATCTTATTACTTAAAAAGTTATCCTTTGAAAAAAAAAGTAAAAAAGCACCCCTAAAAGAACTAATGGACAGTTTAACCCCATCCTATGACTAATAATCCTATGGATCTTAATAGACACTAACCTAACGGAATTAGTTTCTTGTTGCAGTCGTAATGTTCTACACATTCCTGCTTTTTTTGACCATGTAATTCAGATAGTTGTTAACATTGCATGGGGAGCTAATTTGCGATGGTTATTAGGAATGTAAACTAATATAATATGAAATAGAATAAAGTTAACAATATGCGTTAATAATCGCTCTAAATATTAAGCTATGATATTGCTTTTATGTTGAACTAGGTAAAGTGGGGAGATAAACATGGGGGCCATGGAGAGCACTACTGGGACTACAATCACCACGGACATCATCATGGCAATGACGAGGTAATTAATCATCTCTTTTATAGCTTTCCTTAAGAAATATTTTACATAGAAGTATGTAATATAAATGTGGAATTTAATAAATCATAAGGCTGTTAAAATATTAAGGAACTAAAAGGACTTGGGGAAGCATACCAGAAACAATTGCACCACCTAATGTGGCAAATTTCAATCTTGACATTTGCACGAGAAGCTTAAAGATTTTTATTACAAAGAGAAGTTATATTTTTGAATTTATTTAAATAAATAGTCAATTGTCCACCCTTTTTTAGGCGTTTACCTTTATAGTGAATGAAATGGATCACCAACTCTGGACAATAGTATTTCTTAGTTCCTCTTTATCTACTTGCAAGAACTTGCTGACATGCAATTTCAATACATTTGGCCATCCTCAATACAGAAAACTCCTCAAATAAAAACTGATGTTTCAAACAATTTTCTTAAAAAATATTAGCACAGATTTCTTATTTAACAAACATATTTTGAGCTCACAAATGGTTAAATGTTTTACAAAATATTTCATGTAAGTTTCAGTACTTACAGTTTTATCAAACAAAAAAAAAATAATAAAAATAGTTGTCTTTCCAGATTAGTCTTGAGACATGTGCAAGTGAAACGAAACTGGTTATTAATCGAAATGAAAGGAAAGTTAAAAATAACTCAAATTTAGTTTTTACAAAAGATTTTAAACTAGATACTAAAAACATTTGAATTAGTGAATAGATATTGACTCTAAAGATATTATTGGAAGTTTTAGTCAAAAGTTCCAAATAAATTATTGTATTTTTCACAGAGGCATATTCAACAATCAGTTTGGGAATTTTTAATAATTATAAAGAAAGGTGTTTATAGAATTTAATAATTGAGAAGGTAATTAATATAAACAATCTTCAAGGGGAAGGGATTAGCTATGAGGTTAGCATACTGGACTCCCACGCGGAGGTCCCGGGTTCGAATCCAGCTGCTGACCCTTAGATTTTCTCTTCCTAGGAGCTTCTTACAGCTCACTGTCCTGTGATGGACAGTGTTGTCTGTAACGAGAGAACACTGTCCGGAGGCCGGCAGTGCACTGAAAAAAGCTCCGGGCGCCAATAACCTTAGATGTTGACACGCCTTAAATCATTAAAAAAAAAAAAAACTTACATCGCTATACTTTTATTCTTCTATAACCGTTCATGCTAAACGTCGAAACATCTCTGAGAAGGCATCTGCCACTGATTATAGAAGTTACATGTCAAAAAAAAAACAAGTGATCTCACGGTGATACAAAATAAGCAAACGTCAAAAAAAAAAATACAGAAATTCTAAGGAAGGTGTTAATGTTAGGTACTGCAAAATAGTTCCTAAATCTAAATTAATTTAGTTTACCTGTTGGTAGGCCAAATACTATGTTTTTAAATAACCTAGACAACTATTGAATATTGATGGAGAGGTGGAGAAAGTGAATGTTGCAATTTTCACGAAATTTGTTTGCGATTTCTTCAACCAGAGAATACTGCTTACACAAAGCCCTAATACTTTATTTGCAACACTTTTACAGTATTGGATGGGAGTTCACGAGTAATTTCTATGACCATGTTCTCTCTACAGCTCCCCTCAGAACCTTCATTGAGCAATCCCAGAAGAACTAAAAGAAAGTTTAAGAGAACTTAAGAGAGCTGATAAATTCATAAATCTCTTAACCACAAGAATGGCGATTTACAAATTAGTTTACTGAATATTTTAATTTTTTCTGCTTGAAGTCTTCTTACCTTTCTTAATAACTTTTACTTAAAATAGTTGCTTTTCACATTGAATTTTGTAATTCGCATTTTGTATGAAAGTATATTATTTTATTTTAAATTTTCTGGTTTAGTAATCTGAAATTTTAATTGTTCTAGGAAGGAAGGGACGATGTAGGAGATGTAAGTATAAATTTATAAAAACAAGAAAATTTTTCAAAAATTTGGTTTTTGTTTAAAAAGGTGGGAAATGATTGATTATCTGAACCACCAACCTTTTAATTTTATTTTCCGAACTAAATAAATATTCACCTCAGGATAATTGCTGCCTCAAAGAGTTTATCCTTTAGAAATCTCTTTTAAATCTAAAAAAAATCACTTCTCTAGCTAAGCTAGTAATTGATTAGTTTAAAAAATAATAATTTCTCCGCAATATAAAGCTTTTGTTAATTTATTCAATTGTTATTATGAGATCTACGAATGAAAGCATTTACTGAACAAAATATCCTAGACAAGGCGATTGATGTAAAGTTGAAACATCAGCGATCTTTAGAAATGTTATCTCGTTTATTTACTTATTACATAATTGCGTTAGATACTTTATACTACCAAGAATAACCTACTTACCTTCAACGTAAACTAATCTTTTAAAATAGTTTTATCTCATACATTTTCTACTACATTACCTGCTTACAAATTGATACTACCAATTTGTTGATGAAATAAAATTACAATATTGATTTATTACAAAATTTACAATTAGTTACATAAGAATATCAGTTTATTTTTTATCTCTTTCAAATAATTCATGCCAGACATACAATCTAAACTTATTTAAATAGCTGCAAAAAAATGTTGCAGGCGCTGGAGCATGTAGTTAAATTTTTGTTATTGTTTTTATCTTTCAAAGATTAAATTTCAGACCGAAGCCACTTTTCAAAACTTCTTTTCCAGCGTAACAACGTTCGATAGTTTGGTTAAGTAAGAAAATCTTTCAAAGATACGTTTACACTGAATAATATTACTAACTCTTCGCAATATATACTGGTCCTAAGAAACTACCTCTTCGCCAGATCTTCTTGAGTGGAATTACCCTGTTTGGGATCCCAGTAACCGCGGGAGTAACAATAGCCCAAATTTAGGTAGCAGGCGTATGTTGGAATTATCATGATCTAGAAATAATGCAACATACTTCGGCATGTCTATTTCTACATGGCTATTTGAAAACAACTACGTCTCCGTTTTACACACCTAATTGCAAATTACTTTCACTGGAAGCATTAATCCTGAATAACTAATTTTGACGAGTTCGGTTGGACTGACTACCGTCAAGGAAGGGAGAAGTTAGGGAACTATCTCTGCCTCCAAGAATGTCCACCCTTTCATAACTCAAACTCTTGGCCAGAAACTTGTCAACTTAACCACCATCTGTACATATTGCACTTGTTTCTTTTACACATAATTGTCATGTGATAACTGTCCTCACTCAAAGCTCAAGGTTAAAGCTCTTTTTAAAGGTTAAATGCATTGAGAAGACTCTGGGTGCAATTATTTCCTGACGAAAGAAAAACAGTTTCGGGCGTTTTTGAAACTTTCAACTAAATTACTCTTTGAAAATAATCATCTTAAGCTTTAGCTTATTTAGAGAATGCTTACTGTTTTACAAAGTAATGATTGAGCAGACTTTCAACTGGGTTACATTCTACCATATTCTATTCAGTTTTACCCTACAAAGTGATAGTGTTGAAAAAAAAAAAAAAAGGCAAAAATTCACCCTTGAAACTAGAGTCTAATCAGATTCCAATATTGTTTTTTCAGAATACAGAGGTAAATGAAGACGTAGAAAGAGTTGATGATGAGCTGAAGATGAACGAAGATATTGGTAAAAATCTAGTGTTCAATGTAGAAACAGGAATAGTAATGGATAGGATCACGGGGCGGAAATTTAGACTACAGCCTGTTTATTCTTAAAACTTTTTTAAGGATGTATGCACAAATCTTAGTAAAAAATGTATGTGCATGTAATAACATGCAGTATTGACTGTGAAGCACCTGTAGTATAGCTTTATTTCTCCTAAAAATAGTCGGTTCATAACATAAATTGTTAATAACTCCTCCATTTCATGAAGTGTGTGAATGCAATATGTTTATTATCACAGTCACAATTAAAACGAGTTCAAATTTAATGGCAATGCACCTTCAATGCAGAACTAAATTAAGGTACATTATATACTTTTTTTTTTTAAATAAAAAAATTCATTTTCTTTCCAACCGACTGATATTTTTGTTTTTAAATTAGGTAAATCAAAATAAAATTAATGAATGTATAAATTCAAACAAGAATCTTTAATAATAATAATAAATTAATTAAATATAGAATTTTCATTTTGAATCCCTTTTCCTTTAAACTGTAGCGTTATTTCCTTTATGATAGTCTGGGACTTTGGTGAAGTTGCAGGCACTTTTACTTTCTGAATTTTTTTCTATAAATCCCTGGTCATTGTCAACTCTACGAAATTTCTTTCATCCGCAGGCGTACTCAAACTAGTTTTCCTGAGTACCTTCTATTAACTTTATGCAGGTAAATCCAGCACCCAATTATCAAATTCTCTATGCCCACTAAAACAAATTTTCAAAAAATGCTTCTAGGTTCAGTCTTACAAAAAAAAAATTCAAAATGCTTTACAACCAAATTAAATTTATTAACAGTGATGCAATTTATATTTTATGCATATTATTCAAATCATTTGGTCATCGATTTGTACTGCAATTTATAACTGTTTAAATTTAAATAGTTTATTTATGGTTTAATACAGTTTATTGATACTTAAAAATCTATTTCCACTATTTAAATTATTTTGAGTTTTTGCAAATGTAGGGGTAGCATCTATAAAAATATCAGCTGCAAACTTGATGTGATTTTCTGGGTTTAGTAACGCTGTTCATAAAAAAAAGATCTAATTTCAAAAAATTACTTTTGGACTCATGTCTCTAAAGTTTCAATCCCCCCCCCAAAAAAAAACTATATATTTTACAGAACCAAGTAAAAATATATCATTCCAATGTCTTTATAAAAATATATTCATTTTAATTAGCACTTAAAACTTGTTTATCGGGCGAGATCGCCTGTGTTCTCAGAAACAAGTTTAATGGTAAACCCTACGGTAACCATGTAAATAAAAACTAACTAGTACATAAAATATGTATATCACAAAATGTAAATAACCAATTCTGATTAAATGGCTTTGAGAAAAAAAAGGGGGCGACCCTTTTGCATAAGGAAATCATGTTACAGTTCAAGGGTCACCAGGTACCCTACAAGATTTAATAATCCCTGAGCTTACACTAGGTCCAGTAGTGACCCTAGGAACGCCCCGGAAGCAAATTTTTTCACACGCGTTAGTCCACTAAACAGGATTTTTAATCCTGCATACAAATTTACCAACGGCTATTTCCTTGATCTACATTTAACTGGACATTACTTCCGCCTGTGGACTTGTTGCACTTTGACCTGTTCAAATCGTATGCATTAAATCGCTTGTCAACGACAAATAGCATTAGTAAGAATTAAGTGGGAAAGTTTAAAGTACATAGCCAATTTCTAAACACGTTTATTTGTTACTATTTAGACGGTTTAAATACAGTAACTTCTAGATTTGTCCTATAAAAATCACTAATTTAATGATATTAATGATAATGATGAAATGATAATGGCTAAGCTTTAATCAGAAATTTGTTTGAACTTGCGGAAAATAATCTTGTATTATTCAAGGGAATAATAACAATTAATATCCTTTGAAAAACGGTCTACAATCAAAGAAATAGAATATAAGAAAAACAAATTTTTTCGTGCTTAACCGTATAAGCTTCGCAAATAAGATCCTCATTAATTATAAAAATACAACAATTTGATGCGTATGATACTTGATATATAAATAGTTGAATCCTATGTTGGGCAATATAAGATTGGTCCATCACTGAATTATTATTTACAATAATTTCAGATTGTCATCCATCTTCCGAAGATAGATGCATCAGTTATGTACTGAAATGGAATTACACTTTTAAGGTTTCTGACAAACAGATAGTTCAAAACTATTATTACATAATTTCTCCAGAGTGGACGTGTCCCTGCCCAAACTCCAGGTGATAACCCAGGCTCTCTGGTGGTACCCCAGGAAGAGTGGGGAAATCGGCAGGTTGGGATCACCACTCCCAGAATCCTTAACACTTGAAGTGGGTACATCTTCCTTCACCAACCGACAATTACAAAGGATTATTGGAGTGAAACGCCCTTCCAAGCCAGCGTAAATTGGGATAGGTTATTTACACCAAGAGGACGCCCAGGACCTCGAAGACTTTGCTTTCAACCCAATCGTACTAGTATAAAAAATTGTGACCAAGACCTAACAATTATAATACTATCTATTTTTTTCCAATTACAGTTGAATACTTAGTTACATCATGTAGATTGGGTATTTGCTCTGCTTTCCCATTGTTTATTTTTAATCCTCATGTTTCATATTTCCATATTAACTTTCTGCCGAGTCATTAATGATGTCCTGGCTATTAGTGTTTACAAAACTACTGAGAGAAATTATTTTAATTAAGTAGCTGAATGAACTATTAACACATTTTGTATTCCCCTCTACTTCAAAAGAAAACCGGGTGGATAAATCTATAAATGATTCAGATAAATCTGATACGCACAGTCATCACAGTTGACCTAGAAGTAGGCCACTTTCAAAGGTTTGGATAGAAAGAAACATATTTTTTTCCAATCTGCAAGGTGGAATCTTATAAATGGTGGCGTATATTTTATAAACAGCAGTCATCGTTGGAAAGAGTGGGTTGCAATGTAATCTGTTGGTTAGATTCGCCTTTAAAACAACTTTTATTGAAGATATTAAATATTTTCATATGATCGAATCATAAAATTAATAGGTAAAACAGGTAAGTAGTGAAGTTTAATGCTTTAAATTGGACCACTCCCAGAAATGACAGGTTTTGAAAAAGAAAGTTGCCGTTTGTAAAAATATAGGGCATTTGAAATAAACATTGGTCTGAATTACGTAAAATATTGGTTAAAAAATAGACTGGGGCTTCCTTTTTAATTCATATAGGTTCCTGTTTGATTATTTGGAACATTTTTGAATATCTTTGTTTTTAAATGATCTTGCTATTTCAGGAACACTTTCATATTAATGATCCATTTTTAAGATTCAAAGTTGCTTTATTTTAATGCCATATTCTTATTTATTTACTTTAGAAAAATTACTTTAATAAGTAAAATAAAGTGATGCTCCTCTTTTTAATAAATTTTAACATTCAATTACCTGAATACTAAAAGATGAGTTTAATTTTATATCTTTATATCACAGGGCGATCAGATCTAATCTGGAAAAAAAAACATAATACATAATATGCTAATCCGCTAACGTAAAAAAGTAATAGCTAGGTAGAAAGTGAATAATTTAGCATTAACTAAAAAACTCAGAAAATAATTGAAAATATTTTTGACAGAAACAATAGAATGTTTCTGGAGAGGAAGATAAGGTTAATGGCTTAATTGTTTAGCGTATAAAACAAATTAATTAGGTATTAACTCTATAATGTTCGTGCATTACTCTAGCAAAGCATAATTTTCCATTTTTCCACTTATTAAAATGCAATCGTGGCGAAAACAATTACGAAAATTCTAAAAAAAAAGTAGCTAATACCCCATCTGGGGCAGTCATTAATATTAGATAAAATCGGAAAAGTAACGAGTAAAATAGGTTCATTAAAATCGTAGACCTACTATACATAGAGTAGAATGACATTTATTAAATATTATAAATACATAATATGTAGCTAGTTACATGTTCAAATCTGCTTAAATTGTAGCCACTGAATTAAGTATGTATACATGTTAAAAATAATGAGGACAGTAGATGTAAAAAACTAAAGGATCTACTCTAACTTCCTTAGCAAAAAAATAAATCACTAATTCTTCATAATGGATGTATTAATGAAAGCTAGATAGCGTAATCAGATTGGCTTGTATGTATAATTATAACTAAATATCCCCTTGCATAATGAATAATTCTTACCATTGTTAGAATTACCTTTGTGGGATGAAGGTGTTTATATCTACTTTACTGCTGTATAGTTATTTTCTTTTTGAATACAGTGAAGAACATATCCGCAATTGTTTTAAAATAAACTGTAACTTTGACTTATATTAACCGGTCAGGTACCTTTTAATTGAATTACCACAGGAGCAGGATTTGAAAATACTAACTTAAATCACTTTTTATTTAATTTTTTTTTCTGTTTAACAACGCCTGTTATTTAGTAGCATTTCAGTCATTTTCTTTCAGCAGTCCAATAAAAATTATCCTGTTAAAATATTTATCTCTGTCATCAATAGAGGCGCAAGGTTAGTGAAAGCAGGACAGAGAATTAAATGCTCTCCGTTCATCTCAAAACGGGCAATCCAGGAAATCGGCAGTTCTAATAGCAAACCTAATTTTTGCAAGTAATCATACTCAGCTAACAGCTTGAAACTAATACTTTGACCAAAGGGCTAGATAGGTGGGAATTATGCCATTTTGGTTTAGAATGGATTTCTTTTTTTGTGGCTTTGTATTTCTTATTTGCTCCTCCACTCCTTTTTCAATTACCTTCTTGATTCTACCCGGGCGTCCCTTACTGGGACAGACTTAATTAGGGAAAATCTATTCTTTCAACGTTTGATGTTTTGACAAAAGCTTTGATGATACTACGGTGTGATGGTTCTGTGCTATGATGCTACTATGCCACGATGATACTATGCTATGATGATAGCCAAATTTCAATTTAAGCTTTCTAAGAAAGAATTGCATTGAGCAATTTGTTTACCACTCAAGAATAAACTTTGTTTATACTCATTATACAGGCGTATGTAACCCACTCACTATTGTAAACTCAAGTCAGAAAAAAACTATAACGTTTTATACGAGTTTGCAAAGGTCAATTACAATTGAATATAAATAATAAAAGCTTTCAATCCATGATTAAAATATGGTGTAGAATATCTAGGCGTAAAACAAACCAGATATTCATAAAAAATATTTTAATCTGAACATTTTATATATAGATATTTATTCAACAGGAGCCGAAAGAGTGTTTTGGTTTTAATTGAGTGATGGTGCCCTTTAGTGAAATTCTAGAAGTGTGAGTAGCGTTATAAAATATGTAATATTAAAAGGTAAGCCAGAACGAATCTAGCCATTGAAAGATAAAACCTCTTTTGAACATGTAAATACTTAATATTCTATTTATTTACCATTGTAAAAAGGCAGGAATGAAATACACCATTTAACTCTCATTATACTATATAAATAAAAGAAACAATGGCAAATATAACCATAAATTAATAGATATAAATAATTAATTAGTATAAATTTAATTTAAATGTCCACAAAGAAGGAAAGGAAAAAGAAGAAAAATTAAAATTTTAATGTACTGTTCATCTTCTTTGGTGAGTGATTAATTCATCTAGTAAAGTAGAGAAATTATTACAAATCTCAGTTCTAGTTTTATTTTCTCTTACACTATCTACTCAGAGAAGGTATAGTAATCGTGCAGACTTTTGGATTTGATTGTTCATCTGAAATACCCGTTTTGTGGCCTCTTTGAGCCTGGAAAAATGGTTTATACAAATAGATGTGCCTGCGAATGTATAATATAGATATATACTCGTATATATCCACCGTAACTCAAAGATGAAAAATCTGGCTTTTTGCTTAAATGCCAATAAAGGATGCAATAATGTTTTGCCAAAAATTGGTCAACCAGAAGACAATTTACTTTATACATTTTACAGTTTTTTTAGGATTTTATCTAAAATTGCTCCTAAGTTTTTCTTTAAACAATCTAAGCTCAGAACTCAGATGTTAACTAATTGCACTTACAAAGATCAGTGACATTTATTTAAAAAAAAAAAAAAAAAAATCGATTAAGAAATATTTTGAGATAGGGAGAGTTGGGAGTTTCCTCTAACATGCCATTACTGTTAATTGTACTGTATTGGCACAAATAATATTCTTAAAAATTAAATGTGAGAGTGAATTTCCAAAGTAGCTGAAAGCTGACGGACTGGAAGATCTAATTTTCCCAATAGATTTTATCACAAACGGCTCCAATGATTTTATTTAAACTTTGCATGTTGATTACATACACATAAATCTATAATAACTTTCACTTCAAATATTTTCCCCGTAAATTCACTATTTTGAGAGAGGGGGCAGATTGCTTATATGGTGAGAAGTAATTATGATTTATACGATCGGAGTTTGAGAATAGTAGATTTGGTTTATTTATCTGTGCCAAGCTTTCGACTAGGGACTAGATCATCGTTGGAAAAATAAATAAATAAAATAAAAATATATTAATTAATTAATTAGTATAAGCCCTGATGGTGATATTTAGTTCCCAGGTTAAAATCTTGGCAAAGATAAATAAAAAGATAGCGCTGAATTTGTCAATAATTTTCCTGCACTTTGAAAACTACAAAGCTATTATAAAAAAAAAGTAAACAAAAGGTAAGCCTCAATGCGGAGAACAGGAAATATTGTTCAATTAACCAATTTAACAGGTACAAAGAAAATAATAGAAATACTGATTTTCAAAAAAGAAATTGTAATGCATGTAAATAATTGAACAAGCCCTAATTAAAGAGTGTTTATCATTTTAAAATCATTCATTGAAGATGAAAGCTAGCTTAAAATGTCCAAACACACTATGTTGCATGTTTATAATAATTATTAACCAGCATACGATTGGACATCAACTTGATTGATGTACTACGCATGAAGCACATACTTTCAACGTATCTTGTAAAATGAAGAACGCACGTACTGCCTAATTGAGCCACTAAACATAATATAGTCGTGTAACACTTTCACTGCTGTTACAGGAAGTGGAAATAATCCAACATTTCTATACTATAGGCATCAAATCAATTTGCCCTTGAGTTATATAAACTATTAAACGAATTTTCTCATGTTTAAGATTTTTTTTTACTTTCCAATATGTTAGATGTTTGATGGAAAATTTATGTCACTTCAAAAAAAAAAAAATATTACTTTATTTTCTCTGCTAAATTAAAAAGTTACTGGGAGTTCCTCTACTTGAGACAACTTACTGTTCTTATGAGCATTTTTTGAAAAAATCTGATTCGTTCGGAGATTTTTTACCGGTATAAAATTAAAGATTCTTTCCCAACTTCTGGCTAAACGATAAAATAACTACGCTACCTAATGCTCCTAAGACGAAAATAGAGGTTTATAAAAACATTGTATTTATATGTTGTTCTTTAAGTAAGAAAAACCGCAGAAAGCTCATGATTATTACGCTCTTTTTCTGAAACTAATGATTAAAGATGGTTTCATGATGTGCAGCTAGCTGTACTTAGTTGCCCAACTTACATACTACGTTACAGATAAGCCCTTAGAGTTTAGAGAGGACGTCTGACCATAATTGTGTACAGTTTCAACTTACTTTTTCTCAAACCAAAATTTTTAAAGTCAGAACTATGATCTCGGCCTAGAATACCAAGTTTTAAGGAGATCAGTTGACTGGCTGGGCAGATAGAAACATTGAACCATTTTCATGGTTTTCTCGTTAATGAATACGAAGATTACATCAAATTTGGTACCCCTAACTTTTCTTAAAGAAGACATCTAACGTTAATTTCAACTTCTTTCAGTAAATATTGATCTTATAAATGGCCTTCAACCACCAAAGTCATGTCCTACGGTGGCAACTAATATTAATCAAATCAAATATCAAATATGAACTCAGTGATTTTTCTTCTTTTTTTTAATAATGAGACCACATATTAACAGAAAGGCACAGTTGGCCGCTCTGCATAAACATGTATAAATAACTACAAAGAGAGCAAATTTAGGTTTAACATTCCAGAACAGGGACAGCTTTATTAAAATATTCATTTATGCATCCACTTCAGGAAAAAATATTAATAATTAGTCGACCAATTGGAAACTAAAATGTGGAATTGACGAAGCAAATCTAGATAATTATCACCTTCTTTTAAACCACAGAATTACGATATTTATTTAATTTCCACAGGCGAAAAAGAGAGTCTTTACTTCCAAAAGAACAATTCCTCGGGATAATTTCGACATTATGACAACCAATGGTAGATATTTATTATCAAAATGGGGACAAACTTATGTAACAAATCAGGGGCGGGTGTAGTGGTTATGAAGCGTGGAATCGAAAGTGGGAGATCCCTAGTTTGAATCCCACGTGTAGATAATTTTTATTTGTTAGACAAAATATCAATTGTAGAGTATGTGCTTCCGCCCCCGTCCACGGCACCTAATTTAGTAGTTGGACGTCAAGCCTCGCCTTAAAAATTAGGCTATTACTTTATTTTCCTTTAATTTATATAACATATCACCTCTAATCAACTAGCCACGGCTAGCGAATATGAGTCACTAACTATTGCTACCTATAATAATCTCTGCAAGCATTAACAAGCCCCGCTAACTACATTTAAATAGTACAAGGAAGGTGGACACTTCAAGAAAGTTTATTATTAGAAATGTAAAGATTTCATTAAGAAGAAGTATTAGTGTGGATTAGGTGCAGTTAAATGCTGGTAAAAATATTAATTTGGTTAGTCTTATACTTACTATCAGGAAATAAATACATTTTCCATCACTAATTGCACTTTTTGGAGTAATTGCACTTATTTATCAGACCCTACACTTCAGTCGGCTAGTGTGTGATGTAGCTTTCTGAGCGTAAATCCACATACGTATACCTTGAAATTGATAAGAAGCAGTAATTCAGTAATTATCTAAAAAACTGAAATCTGAACAGTCCATTTTCATCATGTTTTTGCTAGAAAAAGTAATTATTTTTTTATATTGGGCCAACGATTATCATACTGAATAATTCCAAAGTGAAAAATGAAAGAGAGAAAAATTAACTTTTTGTGGTTTGTTTTGGAAATTTTAATAATTAACAATGAAATAAAAACTATTGAAAGCAATATGATTAAGGAATAGAGAGCGATTTCAGATGGAAGAATGTGGCCGATACAATGCTGCACAGTTGACCACAAATTCTAAAACATAAGCATAATAGGTCATTTTATTAGAGTGCTAACCTCTTATGTGTTTACAAGGAAAGAAAAAGAAATCTTCACAAGCTCAAAACGTTTATGCAAATGCAAATTAATTACACTCCAAAGCTCTGCTTAGGAATTATTTTTATATAAATTTAATTTTTTATCACATTAATAACAATTTGTTGAAGTATAGAGTTGACTGAGTGCTCAGCGTCCTTGTAAAAATGAATCTAACAATTAACATGCAACAGGTGTCAGTCTATTATTTAAAAATCAAGATGCGTTTTGAAAATCTACTGGTAATTTTAATTTCTGATTTTGTATTTGTTTATCAAACGGGCGACATTACAATGAATGTCTTTAATGAAATAAATACTAAAAGTACTAAATAAATATGTACAATGTAGGCAACAATATTACAAGAGTATTAAGTATACATACACTAAAAATTGCTAACACACTTAACAAGTGCAGTTTATAGGTTGTACAAGTTTTCTGAAAGCAATTTTTATATTTTGGGGGAGAATATGGGAAAAGTCGAAATTATCAGATAGTAGATTAGCTAATCTGTGTACACACAGTAAAGGGATAGTAAGATTAGTTACTGGATTGGACGGACAATTATTTTAAGAGCAGGAGACAACAAGAAGAAATTAAAGTTAATTAGGGAGAAGATCTGGACTATCAAAGGGGTCTCTAGTATCTAATTTAAAAAATATTATTATATCAGATTTTTGCGTCTTACTTCCAGCGATTGGATGCACCATGATTTGAAAACCAATGCACCCGTTTGTATTAGAACCTTAATTCATAGTCAACCAGTTGTATAATTTCAATTTGGTTCTATTCTGTTGTTGTGCAGTTCTTTTTACAGTGATCAGGGATTCCTCCTTTAGATATTTACTGGAACATTATGCGCAAACAGATTAATGCTACTCTGCAGTGGAACGCTGCCTGTAATTTCCTTGTAGAATAGAAGCTTAAGAAGGACTTTCTCAACAAGTAACAGCAGCTTATTTGGGCTGAAGTTATGAAAATAGATGATCGGGGTTCATCCTATATTTCCAACGAAACCTAATTTTACTTTATTTGTTTTATATGATATTTACATCTCGACTAATTGTTGTAACTGTCACATTAATAAAAACGGAATAATTGTTCAGAAACGTCCACCTTTCAAACACTACACCGGATTTCTTATTACTGGAGAGAAGTTTGAATTGATATGTTGTTCTTGAAATTTAGGAGTTAGAGAAGATATTGCTGATGATTATTTATTTGGAGTAAAAATCATAAATCGGTTTGTAAATCCGAGTGATAATGGTGAAATGGTGATTATTTAAGACACAGATTCCATTTAACACCTAAACGCTATTAATTAATTAGTAACACTTAATTAACTAGTTTAACAGAAAGAAAAAAGACTGATCTCGTAATTATATTCACAAAGTTAGCAAATTTTTATACATTATGCTATTAAGGCATGTTTTATTTTATTACTTCGCTTTATGTTTGTAATGATTACTTATTCCTGTTTATTTTGTAAAGATTTATTTGATTTGTTTCTCCCGTTTTGGACTACGCTATCATACCATTATGTTTGCTGCAGGATGTTGCAAGTAAGAGAAAATCTCAGAGACGACGCAGCTGGGCTCTCAGCGAAGTAATCCTTTCCTTTTTATGTAGTTAATATAATAATAAATTTTAACTTATGATTACATTATCGCCAAGGATTTTATCATTAACTTGAACAAACTAAACCATCTGGTAATACTTTTACAATTTTACTTAAATCTCAGATAGAATTGAAGCAGAAAGTGTCATAAAGTTTGGAATACTAACGGTTCTCTTAACATGCAAAACGATTAAACCTTTTTCAAAATCAAAGATAATTGTTTTCCTATTTAGGAGAAATGAGAGTGCCACAATTGGTTTATTAGTCTCACGGCCATTCTTTGTAAACTTAAATAATGCTAGTTGTTGGCCATTGCGAGGAAATAGGGTGAAATCGGGAATTGTTCGTTTGACTGAAGGTTGAACTAGAACCATATGAGCTCCAGTTATTTAAGCGTTTCTTCCGCTTGACTCTTGTCACAAATAATGGTTCAAAAGGGGAAAACAAACATTTTTTTCTGTAACTATAATTTTCTGTCTTTATCTTCTTAAAAAATTATGAAACCTTAAAGTTCTTCAACCAATCAACTTTATTCAACAGCTTCATATTGTGTGCCATGTGGAGGAATGAAGACAGTACAATAGTTTTTTAGAGAATTTTACCCTTCTAACTTACGAATGAGGATTTAAATTACTAAACCTTGTAAGATATATTTTCAGTATAAACAAATACCTTGAGAAATTATCTGGAAAAACTATGGAAAAAAAAGAAGAAATTTCTTGGTCTTTAGATTCTTTAATTCATTTTCTTTCAAAGGTTTTGCGAGTGGACACACAAATCATGTTCCTTTGGTTTGATTTTCTAAAAGCTTTTACGATACATGTATTATATACTAGAATATTTTGAGAAAGTATCAAGCACTTTGTCCGCTGAAGCATGATTGTTTTTGAATAAGTAACTGTTTCGATTTTCGGAGATAAATACTCGTATTACAGTCTAGAGTAGAATTTTAAAATTTTACCAAGAAAATTCTGTCGCTTGATTGTAAACTCTAGAAAAATGTAGTAGTAGTCGAAATTCTCTATACAAAACTGATTCTTCACCTCTATAGATGGATGAAGAACTGAAATCCGGTTAGAGGGTTCAAATCAAGTAAGCTACAACTGATAAAATCTTTATAATTTAATTCTTATTTAATATAAGGCCAGAAGCTTGGAAAAATACACCGAACGGCCTTTTAGAAGAGTGCTTTTCCTCGATTATTATTAGTTTGAAAACTATAATAATATATAAGTCGAAAAAATAATGAAAAACTAATATTCGAGTATATAATACATGTATCTAAGAGAAAGTATGAATGTGCCAAGGATTGCAGAAGTATTTAGTTACCAGTAGCATTAAGATCTACCTTCTGAGACCCAGCGTAGCACTACCGTCTAGTCCAAGAGCTAATCTCCTGGATAAGGTGGTAACAGAGAGGAAAAAAAAAACGGCAATGATGTTGAAGGCGGGGATTTCTCTCTTTGTGCGAGATCTACGACGCGCGGCACCAACAGCCGTGACCACAGCTCTATATATAAATACAATACAGAGGCTTGTATAACTTCATTTAGACAGTCTGTATGCCACTCTTCTACAACCATGAATTCATCTAATTATGTGAGTAAATTTTATCGTTCATAATTTAATTTTAATAAAAAGTATACTTTAAATTTCATTTCTGGAAGAATTCTAAGTTCGGGTATTCCTGTAACCGATAAATCGTGTCATATACAAATTTTCGAGGCAAGTGAGTACTACTTAGCAGCTTTGGTCCTCTCTATTGGTTACTTTAATCTTTAGATAAATCCACTTGTTTGTGCAACTCCTTCTCTTCTACTACTTTGGGTTTAGATTCCTCGTAAAGTCATATCTCGAAATTGACCAGTGAATTCAGTGATTGCTTAATTCCGTCAATTAAATCGTTGCCATTTGAGTTAGTTCCTTTGTAAAGAGAAACAAAACGTCCTAGAAGAAGATCCTTAGAGACTCAGAGTTGGCTCTCTCAATGTACCCCTTACACCTAATTAAAGTGATCTTAAAGATAGAGGAAGCATGGTGCTCTTTCACTATTTCTTTGGTAGAATCCTTCGGAAGAAGGTATTTTACTATATGGAAAACGAATATCAGTCCGCTCATTTACCACGAACTCCACCATGTCCAGAAATCCCCTGAAGAAGCCACGCTTTTTGATGACTTCCTGACATTAGAAGAAGGGATCATTAATACGTTACTTTAATAGAATTATTGCTCTTCCTCAGATCATGTTACACTGGGGGAAATTAAAAATTTATGGTGTAACCTGAAACTTCTTTCACGTCAATCTGTATAAAAAATGAAAGTACCTAAGATCTAAGCCTTAAGTCATCAGACAGCGATTGGTACAGCGATTTAAAATGCTAATTTATCTTTACCAAAATGATGACAGTCAGGAAATATTAATATATTGTATAATATAAAAAGCACTTGCAAATATCATAAAATGAAAATAATTAGTGAGAAATATATAATCTAAAAGAAAATGAGCGAAAATATAGAAAAAGTGGAGGTTAGTGCCTGTTAGGACGAGTTGCCTGCGGGAACACTCAGGTCTCTTTTCGCCTTCCTGACAGGCTTTTTGTATTTTTTTTCAACGGAGAAGTTGCAAGCAAGTAGAGACTAAGCTGAGTTTCTTCATTTATAAAGTGTTCTAGGAAATCTAAGTTCTAAAGGGTCATAAAAATTGGTTTAATTAGCATAATTTCAGCGCCCCTAGAAGAAGCAGCTATCCAAGTCATCACAAAATAGATTGAAAACTTCAGGTCTCGTGCAATTACAAAGCATTCTCTAATTTTCTTTCTCTAGTGGTTATACAACTCGCCTAATTGACTATCTCTAAATCTGGGCTGTATATCGTTGCTCATAATATTCTATCGATAACTAGAAGAGCAAATTAAACGTTAAAATGTAGCTTTTGCCCAAATTCAGATCATAATTAACAAATGATTAGATCAAATGCCAAATAGAGTAGTAAATCTGCTTAAATACTTTCTTGGTTGAGAAAGTGAGTGTAGGACTGTACACTAATAATAAAAACTACAATATGAAAAGTGAATACATTTACTAGCAATGTAGCCTTGAACATACTCGTAAAGTCTCTGTCGAACATCTTGAATTTCTAATCAATTATTGGAACATGTGAAGTAAGAAGTGTAGTGTTCTATTAGTAAGAGAAGAGAAGCTTTTTAGGCTTCTACTTTTCCTTCAGAATTCAACTTTAGGCTCATGTGCAAGACTCCTTATTCCTGAAGTGAACCAGTTTCAGGATACTATTGATTGCTCTGGTTCCGTTCGCGTTTGTCAGAATTTATATTGGCTACAGAAGAGCTTAGAGGCAGAAGAAGAATAACATGGGACGTAATTTCTAGGAAAATAATCAATTGTGGTCTTTCGACGAGAATGGCGATGGTCGAGAAAGTGAGAAAAATGAATTCTAAACTGTTGAATGGTGGATTGAATAAGAAGTAAACCGTTACAGCGGAAAACTATAAGTGGCAAATGAAACAAAGATCTCGACAGTGATTTATCAGATGCCCAAATATCAAGCTCAAATAAAATGTTCGTTTAATAACTGCTTCAGTTATTGGAGTTTAAGTAGACTAAAGCTTTATAGCTAACATATATTGCCTAGGCACCTGATAATTCTACCAAGGCAAAATAATCCATTTGTCTGTGGTTAACATTAATGAAACGAATTTAAAAGAAGGAAGTACTTTGATATAGCAATCTCAATCTTTTTGACATAACTTTCTTTTAACAAAGAACGTGAGCCTATTTTTTTCGTTAATAGCAGTCACGTGCAAATACTGGAGATAGCGAACCAAAAACTAGTTTGTACATTGAAGGGTGATTCTAACAATCTATTGTGCATTGTGGATTGCAATTGGATGTTAATAGCCGTCACTAAATACTCTCACAAATGCTGTACTTTCAGCTACAGTTTCTCATTTCTTATTGGTAATAAATCTATTTCAAGACATAGATTTAGTTAGTATCAAAAAACGTTTCTTTTTTGAATTTCTTATATAGGTATTTCTGGTTTCTGAAAAAGTGTTACAGGAAAATAAAACCGACTTGGAAATGAACATAATGAGTGTAGGCGCAATCTTATGGCGAGCCGACGGCGATTTTTCTTAGATTTTTTTGAATTAATTTTACATGTAAACTAAATTCTTGCCAGCTCTGTCAGTATTTGAAGATTTATTACAAAAATTTAATCATTTTTTTTTTTTTATTTTTTTTTATTTTTTTTTTTGGCGCATCAACAGCTTAAGTTATTAGCGCCCGGAGCTTTTTCCAGTGCACTGCCGGCCTCCGGACAGTGTTTTCTCGTTACAGACAACACTGTCCATCACCGGACAGTGAGCTGTAAGAAGCTCTAAGAGAAAATCTAAGGGTCAGCTGCTGGATTCGAACCCGGGACCTCCGCGAGGGAGTCCAGTATGCTAACCTCATAGCTAATCCCTTCCCTATCATTTCTTATTATATTCAAGATTGTAATTCGCACCATTCTCATGTATTTATTTCTCTGAATCTTTTTTTTGACGAAAATATATTGCTGTTCTTAGTCGTGATTGTTTGATGTATGATACTAGGTTACTAGGTGATCCGAAACGTCTTTTTGTAATTTATTGAAGTACTTTTATCCTGAGACTGTGGTTTGGCTAATTATACGCCATGAATAGAAATGTTTTCTTTGAGTTGAAAAATATATTTAAGTGAACTGATAAAGAAATCTAACAATAGTCAACACTTCACAGTATTTAGTTTTGCGGGTGAAAGATTTGTGGTAATTTAAACCACAAATCAGTGTTGCATTGAAAGATAATTAGCCAGCTTGGAAAGTTGAGGAATTGTTCATCTCTCTTTTGCCATTTTCTATAAAAGTTTCGTTAAGTATATTTATATTTATAAATATAGGGAAAGTTTAACTTAATTGGCAGTTAGAAATTAAGCCCTGTTTGAAAAAATAGCCAATTAATTTAAATTATTTACCAATTTTAGAGAAAATACAAACAAAGTTCTAAACCACTTAATACAGAAGGAGGAAATATCTAAGTGGCTGGTGGACTCCTGCGTTCGAGTACCATCTTCCTGTTCTTCGATTATTTTCTCTTCCTAAGATTCTCTTACAGCTCACTGACCAATCTTGGTCTTTGTTATACTTAACGTGAGGATACAGCCTGGAGCTCGGCAGGTTTTTTAAAAAAAGGCTTCTTACAAAAATCAGTAAACATTTAACCTATCTTTTTAATGTAGGTAATTTTAACTGTGTGAACCATCAAAGTAGGCTCTAAGTATCATCCATTCTCAGTCAGCAAGTTGCTTTCCTTCACTAAATTTAGTTAACAATTTTGAGATTAAGGAGATTAAGTGTGGCATAAAAATATTAAATATATAAACTCAAGTTATTGTACAAGAGTGATGTATGGAAAATTTGCTTCTGATAGAATCATGTTCTAGATATCGTATTATCCAAATTGCAATCCCATCGGTTGATAGAATTAATAGGATAGCAGAGACCCTAAATATTATTAAGTAAAATTGTGATGAACTGATAAAGATAAACTTATAAAATTTTATAGCAGAATAGAGCCAATAATTTTTATCTAGACAATTATACCTGCACTAGAACGTGTGATCAAATACAAAGAGTTGAGTGGAATGTTAATCAGCATTAACACAGAGCCTGGACTCGAATTCATCACTCATATTGACCACGTGGTTCAAAAATCAATTAAGTTCTTAGGTTTATCACTAAATCCAGCAGAAGCTTAATAATCGGACAACCATAAAAGCATGTGTCTCGGAATCCTCCATTCTGAATTATTGTGAGATATTTTGGATACCATCTTCGTAATGTCTGCCACAGATAAGGTAACTAAGGTATCTCTGAGCTGCGTAGATTTCAGTTTAAATCTTTGAACCGAGCCCTTACATGTCCGCTGACAACAGCTTGACTTTATAAACTTAATCATCAACGTGAAGACTGTTCATATTTGCTATTCCTTCTAAACTTTAATGTTCCAAGATGCTCCGCTAGGCAGAATATTACATGGTATCGGTTACTAGCATAACGATTACATAATGTAAAGTCAATTTCCTAGATTGATGGATACTGTCCTTTAAATTTTCAGGTTAAAATTTAAATATTCTAATAAGTCATTTAAAATTATAATTTTTTATTTCCATATTGGGTTTATTCAGTAAAATAAAATAATGTCAACTTCATATTTTTACCCCATTATATGTTTTCATTCGTATATTTTTATTTTAGTTCTGCTCATATCTATGTGAACTGCTTAGATTTTTGTTAAACTCTTATTGAAAAATAAACTGATTAACGACAGCTATTTGATTTCAGAACATTACAAAAATAATGTACATAGGCATCCTAATTATTAATAATAATAAATGTAACGTTAACTATCCATGGCCTATATTGCTGGACAGCCATCTGACTCTAGCACTCCTAGATGAAAGAAGGACTAAGATGTACTTACTGTGTCCTAATTAAAATTTATAAGTAAATTTTCTATAAAAAGGAATAATTATCCGTTTATTTTCTTCCACTCCTACTGTATTAAAATGTATATCAAGTGTAAATGTGTATACTATATTAATTGTATGTCATCAGTAATTGTGATCTTTTTCAGATGGCGTTGTGTTTGGGTCTGATCTTGTTAATATCTCTGTCACAAGCTAAGTACTACAGGATACATCCAAATTACGGTTTCGGTAAGTAGCAATTCAACAGATGGTAAGGCTAAGTTAGCAGCTACTTCCATGTTTAAATGTAACTAAACAATATAAATCCTTCGGAAAACGTCAATTATATTTTAGCTTGTATTAATGTCAGTATAGAACTTAAAACAGTAATACTCAATTTGAAGAATAAATCACCTATTCTAATTATATCAGATCCCAGAAAATGTGCTTCACTCATTTTATTGATTTCAAAACCTCTTCTATTTTGTGATTCAAATGTTAAAGCATTTATTTGATTCGTAAAGGACTTTTGTATGGTGAAGGAATCCTTTGTGTGGATTAATTCTATTAAAAAAAAGAGCATGTATTTAAAGTATGAATTTGTTATGAACTAAATTGTTTTAAGATACTTAGATTTCTATATAATGTAACTGAATTATTGCCAGTCAATACTCTGGGTCAATTATTTGAATTCAATTTCCAAACATGCGTGAGAAACCATTAAGTAAACGTTCAATTAGATAGGGAAGAAGAAACGCTAGTTTTCTCCTAACATGACATTTGAGAGCACAGTATTAATATTTATATTATGTGAATATAATGTTTACATGACATAATGGATTATTATTAACCTTTAAACTCCTTTTACTCTCTCTTACAAAGGACTTATGCCTAATGGCGCCAAGCATAAAGTCACTCTGTGTTCTCAGAATGGTGTGGACCCTCGCACGACTTTCTGATGAAATTATCTTGAAACTTTTTGGGCGCAGAAACTCTAAAACCCGTAAAATTTAAAATTTAATTTAATCCTATTAGTATTTTACGAATAATATTGACGTACGTTGTGAATTATGAATGCATTAAACGCGACCCTCTGGAGCAAGGAAATAGGAATAAAAACAAAAAGGAAAATTTACCACTCATTTGTGGAAAGTGTAGCCACATACGCAGCAGAAAACTGGACGTTGCCCAGAAGAGCTGAAGGTAGCCTGTTAGCCCTGGAAATGGACTTTTGGAGGAGAAGTTGTGGTGTATCCAGGCTCCAGCGAGTTCCCAACTCCGAAATTAGGGAGAAAGCCAAAGTCGAAAAGACCATTCTCTATACAATAGAGACCAA
Organism: Rhodnius prolixus; assembly: GCF_049639745.1. Classification (NCBI taxonomy): domain Eukaryota; kingdom Metazoa; phylum Arthropoda; class Insecta; order Hemiptera; family Reduviidae; genus Rhodnius; species Rhodnius prolixus. The sequence continues at coordinate 28,480,847 of NW_027411581.1, read as the reverse complement.
AAGACTGAAATGGTATGGCCACCTAATGCGGATGGATGAAGATCACTGGCCCAGGAGAATCCACAGCTTCACTCCACAGGAAAGGAGGAAACGGGGCCGACCTAGGAAGCGGTGGATGGAGGGTGTGGAACAGGCGATGGCAGCGAGGGGATTGAGAGAGGGAGACTGGGAAGATAGAGAGCGCTGGCTATTGGGTGTCGGGGATATGATCGCATAGGTTGTAAACTACCCGTTATAAAAAAAAAAAAAATTGACGTACGTTACTCTTTAAAAAAGAAATAAGGGAGCTTAACTCCAACTTTCCAGCACTGCTTGTTGAAGCATTTTTTCTGAGATAATGTTTCAAATTAGTTTTTTTTTTGTTTTTTTTTTTTGCCTTTTGTGGTTAACTTAGCCATATTAATATTGGTGGGGTAACATTAAATTTTTATATTGTTGTCTCTGATAAATTTGACTATATCTACATACAGATCGTTAGTTTGGCGGTTTAGAATTGTGGAGAGATGTGGCGGAAGTGGAAATTTAGGTTCGATGATACGTTGCCAGAGGATATCTCTACAATGCGTATACTGTGGGCATGCTAGGATTAGGTGATTAGCATCCGCTATGGATTCCCTATCGTAGGGACATATTGGTTCGGTGTTAATGCCAATTCTGCCAAGATGATGTGGAGATTAATTGTGGTTGAACCTAAACCTGGAGATGGCTCCATAAAAGAGTCTATCCTCAGTGTGGAGGTGATACCACGGTCTGGTAGGGTTTCTAGGCTCTATAGACGCGTAGAATTTTCCCTTGTACTGCTGAGAGCTTGTGTATTCTGAGTTCCAGATGTTGTAACAAGAGTTTTTTGTATGGTTTTTTAGGTCTGAATGGACTATTGAACTTATGGAAAGGTTTCGCTTTGGCATCAGCCAACTCGTTCCCTTTTAAGCCGGAGTGCCCCTTAATTCAGATAAGGGTTACCTTCTTGGCTGAAGTAACTTCTTCTAATAGTTCCCTTGTGTCTAAGATTAAATGGGATGCGTTAGTTCCGGGGTGCTTGAATTCAAATTAAAGTTATGTATGTTAACCTCATGAAAATTAAAGAGCAGGGACTCACACAATTTTCCAATATTCTTAAAACGGATATTTTCATTGAAAACTTTTTTTTAAACTTTATTCATTTTCACAACTGCAGAAAACTTCTGCAACAATTGTAGCTGTTATGAAACCCATAAATTAATGAGTAGCACGAGGAGAGAATTCTGTGAAAACTTACCCTCGAATATCTGTTAAACTATTTCTTACTAATTTTAACAGAAAGTAGAAAATGATTCTGCCAAGCTATTTATTTTTAAAAATAAATAGTTCCTACTAACTTTCAATTCGTTCAACCAAGCAATGATTACTGAATCATTTTAAAATCAATATTAATAGCTTATCCTAAGTGCATAGTACTGTTATCTGTAGATACAATTTGATAATAATTGCATGCATATTCAAGTAGATTCAGGTGCAAGGTAGCATGAAGTAGTTGTTGTTGCAGTAGATTGGGTGAGGGGAAAGAGGCAATCACATCCAGACGTGACGCAAGCAAGACTTCCTCTTGTGCCGTTCCAGTCTTCTCCGCCAGCCGAACTACCATCTTCGCTCGTACCACTGGAATATTTGACGCCACCAGCTATTGACGCTCCCATAGGCGATCAGCCATCGTCTACATCACAAACAACAACACCACCTCCAGCGCAGATTCCAGTACAGAGAGGTGAAAAATGGGAACTTGGTTATGATGCTGGTGATTTATTGGTACCACCTTTGCAAGATGAACAATCTACAGACTATAACAGTCTTAAATTTCAACTATCAAATACTCCACTAGAGGTGATAACAGCGTCATCACCTAAATTGATACCTGGGGAAATACTTCCATTTGAACAGGAAATTGCTGCTTCCGAAGTTTCTGGAAGAATAAATGGAAAATTTGGAGGAAGCTTTGATGAGCCAAATTATCAAATTGATAATCGTCATGTGCATTCCTTTGTCAAGACTGATCCACATGGTCACTTTAAATGGGGAGTCCACATCGGACACTAGCCGTAAGTAAATTGTATATTTAGATGTTGAGAACTAACACTTTTCCCAATATTTCTATTTTGTATAAAAATAATGTAAAGTTTACTTGTAAATTTATCATATAGTTTGTAGTGCACGTCATTTTTACATGCCAAATAGTTCTAATAACAATAATTTTATTTGTACAAAGATGTACGCCATTCGAAGTAGTTGTTGCATGAAACAAAATAAAATAAATTACTAAATTCAACTAAGAAAAATTATGATTAAAAACTCCATGCCAATTTTTCTAAGATGGAAATAGGCGATGCAACTATCAATGCAATATGTGGAGCATAGGCATAAACTTTTCTAATGACATTTTTTAAACGAATAAATTCTTAGCAAATATACTGTGGTCTCGAACTGGTGTGCACCATCTTAGAAGTTCATCTCATAATCACTACATCATTCTAATCTCTGGAAAAATTACAAAATTTAGTAATTTCTGTTTATGACTCACTAAAAGATTGGATTAGAAACTTATAACTAAATTCTGTCAGTAAAAAAAAAAACAAATTCACTGAATCTTCCTCTTTAAAAATTTGCAATTTTAATTTACTGATCTTTATAAAATTTCTTTTTAATTTCGTCAAAATTTTTAAAAAAATTATTGATTACTACTTTTTGACAATCAATTTTGCAGATCGTCCAAGTCCTGTTGGTTCGATTAGAAGGCCATCTGGGATGCCAAATTCCCTCATGGAGTGCCCAAACCATTTGTTTCTCCTAATTAGACCGTACAACGGCAAAGTCATTTGACATCTGCAAATTCTTTTAGGCACAGATCCAACCAATGAAGGCACAGAAATTAAATACGCAAATTCAATTGAAATTTGTTTAAAAATGTTAGTAGGTAATGGTAGAAAAGAATACTTGATTGTTTAACTTCAAAAAAAAAAAAAAAAAAAAACTGGGCCAAAATACAGTACAATAGTACTTGCTTAATGAAAATGTAAAGTAAGTAGGCCTTTGCAAAAAGTAATGTGTCAAGAGATTAGAGAAATATCCAAAAAATATCAGAGCTGGACATACGTGATAACTGCTACATTTCTTGACCAGAAAAGTAGCTAGTTAAGACTCAGTTTCGCCAACTCAGTTAAGTGACTGTTGGGGAAATGGGACCCAAAGATTGCTGCAAAATAATAATAAGTTGACAGTAAATTACGAGGGTCGTTTGAAAAGTCCGTGCAAAGTCAGAGAGATAGCACTACTGGCGCGTATCGAGGTTTTGTTTAGTTAGTAGCATCTCTTGGAAGAACACACACCAAGTTTCAGCCAGATCGGTCTATTTCTTTGTGTTTGGCATTCGTTTGAATCGAGGAAGTCGAGTGATTTTCAAAAAATGGACAAAAAAGAATTTCTTTTGTTGATTAAACACTACTTTATGAAATGCAAAACGCCTCAGGAGACTAAAGAGAAGCTTGATAAACATTATGGTGACTCTGCACCTTCGATTAGAACAGTTTATAAGTGGTTTCAAAATTTTCGGAGTGGCCATATGGGCACAAGTGACGCTGAACGTTCTGGACGCCCTGTTGAGGTTACTACTCCAGAAATCATTGATAAAATCCATGATATGGTGATGGATGACAGAAGAGTGAAGGTGCGTGAGATTGCTAGTGCTGTGGGCATCTCGAATGAACGGGTACATAATATTTTGCATCAACATTTGGACATGACAAAGCTATCCGCAAGATGGGTGCCGAAATCGTGTGAAGTGTTGCAAGGACGGTTTGCAGCTGTTCCAGAAGAATCCGCAGGACTTTAAGCGTCGTTTCGTCACTGTGGATGAAACATGGATACATCACTACACTCCTGAGACCAAAGAACAATCTAACAAGGGGGAATCTGCGCCAAAAAAGGCGAAGACCGTTCCTTCGGCCGGAAAGATTATGGCGACTGTCTTTTGGGATTCGCAAGGAATAATCCTCATCGACTATCTGGAAAAGGGTAAAACTATTACAGGTGCATATTATTCATCATTATTGGACCGTTTGAAAACCGAGCTGCAAGAAAAACGCCCACGATTGGCCCACAAAAAAGTCCTTTTCCATCACGACAACGCACCAGCTCACACCTCAGCAGTTGTGGTCGCAAAATTAATGGAAATAGGGTTCCAACTCGTTTCACTTCCCCCCTATTCTCCAGACTTGGCTCCCTCGGACTACTATTTGTTCCCCAATATGAAGAAATGGTTGGCGGGAAAAAGATTTTATTCAAACGAGGAGGTGATTGCAGAAACGAATGGCTATTTTTCAGACTTGGACAAATCCTATTATTCGGAAGGGATCAACAAACTAGAGCAGCGTTGGACGAAGTGTATAAGCCTAAAAGGAGACTATGTTGAAAAATAAAAAAGGTTTACCCCAAAAAATTAAGTAGTTTTTATTTTTGCACGGACTTTTCAAACGATCCTCGTATATGTATGATAATTAAGTTACCGACGTAAAAATTAATACTGATGTAAGTGTCTGATATCAACAAAAGAAAGAAAATTTTCTTTTTAGGAATGGATCTAATTTTATGCTCATTATTTTAATATTTGACAACACTAATTCTCTTTTTAACTCGTTGAACAATTTATTTCAGAATTGCCTAGAGCAGGCGAGAGAAGTACAACAGTTGAGCGTTCAGACGACTTGGAAGGAGCGGCCCGCGATAGAAGGTCAGGACACGAAGGTGTAACTGGTCCGGTCCATACCTTTGCAAAGACCAACAAAGATGCCCACTTTAAATGGGGTGTCAAACATCATGTAGGCCATCATTACGCGGGATAATTTAAATATTTATAGTATTTCAGTCTTTATAGTTTATAAGTAGTGATTCTTAAAATTCTGTGGATAGACAACTTATAACTTAATAACTAAAACAACTTATGAATGTTTTAATTTCAGATAGTTGGAAATCCCAGAATTAAACTACCATGAGTATTGAAACAGTTTGTAAATTAAATAAAAACCATGTTCCTAATTTATAACGTTCATTAAATTATTGTTCATATAAATTAATTAATTTCAGAACTTTGGTGCATACTGAAGAACAATAGAAGTATGGACAATTCTTTCTCTGTTGTGAAGCGCTTCAACCAATCTCTTTTAGGTTCATTTAAAGTAAGAGTAATTCTCTGATGTGGGGAAAAAAATATCATTTCCAGAAATACAACTCATCACATCCTCTTAATACATAAAACAATTCATAATTTACCTCAATTAATCTGAAAAAATATATTATTTTCTATAATAATGTTATTGAATTAGTATTTCTCACTTGAAACTGGGATATTTGTAATCTCTTAAGCGCTGAAGCCAGTGAGTGAGAAAACTTGCGAGCAATTATTTCAGTTGGTAGCATCGCTAGGTATATCAGTATTCCAAAACCACTTACAAAACCTTACAGGATCTGATCAACTTAGTGCACCTCTAGCGACTGGAGGCCTATCCTTCCACACAATTCCTAATCGTGATCTTGTGAACTGTTGGGGAACCTCCATTCAGCTACAGTAGGCATGAGGTGATGCCATCGCCCTTCTTAAGATACATATAATCTCTGGCTCTCCTTGTTGGGGTAATTCCCATTTCTTCCCACACCCTTTCTGTCCATTTCTCCTTGCGGAGATACAAAAAAGAAATCCAAGGGAACTACACCTTGGGTCCTTCAAACCAAAACCAGTATACTGCAGAGGCAGTACTTTAACCTTATTTCTTTAGAAGTAGCTACTATTTATTTGCACTTTTTACCTAATTATTTTTAAAATGAAATTATTTATGATCAACCTAACATAAATGATTTATATTATAATTTTATTTTATAATTGTATATCTATTTAGAAAAGAATTAAGTAAAAAGCACAAAGAAATGGAACATAATTCTGCTGAAAAGTCAGAGAGGAAGGTGAAGGTTACCATTTAAGTCATTCTACAGGCGTTTGTTAACAATAAAGGAAAAGAAGAGACTATTAATATTGGTTAAAAATTTCACCTTTGATAATACACTTTGATAATAGTTCTGTAACTGCCAATTCTTTTATTATTTTTATATAGACTGTTCAATGCTCGCTTAAAATCTTCATATACTGAGTGAATATCTAAGTTGAGAGCCCATTTCATGTAGCACCCTCATTGCAAAAATATGGTCTATTTCTCGAATACCGGCCTGGTAATCGTACTGGGACTATTTATTAGCTACTATTTTGGCCAATATATTGTAATCAACAGATAGAGCAGTACGGGACATTTTCACGAAAGGTTTTATCACCTTTGTTTGAAATTGGGTACATTATTCTAATTGATCATTTCCCTGGCAATCGTACTTTTTTCCCTAAATTTCAAGTATGAGCTCCAAAATATTGTTGCCACCAAGTATACAGCTATTCACCTCTAATTTCACCAACTTGGATAATCCCTTGGTTTCCTGGAGTTTTATTGTTCTTCAGGCTCACGATTTCTTCCACATCCTCTTTCTCAGAACCCTTAAGTAATTTTCTCTTACCAACTCAAATGTCTCGTCAATATTTCCTCTAGTGCACCGTCTATTTCTCCTTGAATCTGTTCTCTGTCCTTCCCTTACAAAAATCCATATTTGGCTGAAATATTTTTCTTTTTCACTTCTTAAAACTTTTTAACTATTTTATTCTCTCCAACATGTTCCATTTTTTCTTACGATTTATGGCCAAGCTCTCTTTTTCCCTACTGCATATTTCATTTGCCTCTATCGTTTTTATTATCCTCCGCATTTAACCTTGGAAGTTTCCTACAATTGCATTATTTTTTTGTTTCTGTATTATTAAAACTGTCCGGTAGGACAGTTGTATAAGGGTTGACCATCAAAAACTGCACGAAAAAGCGTAACGTTGAAAAACACCCAACTTTGACAATTTTTTTCTCTTTTTCTATAAAAGATAAAATTCCCAAATTTTCTTTAAATCTTACTCCAAACCCTCCTTCATAACTGTAATTTTTTTGCAACCACCCAGATCTAATAGGTTTCGAGAAAAAAGTTGCCGAAAATGAGCAAAAACCGCTTTTTCAAAAAATGTTCTTGTTCTTGTTCTTCTTCTTGTTCTTGTTCTTGTTCTTGTTCTTGTTGTTACCTTTTTTGTAAACAACGTAGCGCCTAAACGCGTGAACCGATTTTCATGAATGAGGTGTCATTCGATTCGGAATTTTATGTAGATGTGCCTTTTGGGGGTCTCGACCCTGTACATCGTATGGGAGAGGAGTTAGCCCCCTTTATGTAAGGCCCCCTCCAAAATTATTATTACTAATTACTCTGTAAATCTTGGCCCGATTTTGATAAAATTTGGTAGGATGATAGGGTTAGGGCTCCCCTACGTAACATTAAAGCGGCGATCAGCTCTTACACTTGTTAAGGGGAAGTATAGGAATCGTTTCAAATTATCGACACGTGAACCGATTTTCATGAATGAAATGTCATTCGAATCGAAATTTTGTACAGATTTGCACTTTAAAAGTCTCGACGCCGTGCCTCATAAGGAGGGGAGTTTGCCCCACCCAAATAAGGACCTTTCTAAAACTATTATTACCAATATTTCTATAACGCTTAGTTTGATTTTGATAAAATTCAGCTCGAATAAGTGGTTAAAGCTCCTCTACATTGCTGATGCTCTTGCACCTACTAAGAGGAAGTACTGCAATCGTTTAAATTATCAATGAGTGAACCGATTTAAATCAATGAATTGTCGTTCGATTAAAAAATCTTTGCCTCTTTGCCTAGAAGTTCTGCAATCGCAGTTTATTTTTCTTACTCCTCTTAAAAGGAAGTAATGAAATCGCAGTTTAATTTTGCTATTCACGCACAAATACCTTCCTATGTTATTCAAAACGCTTTTTCAAGAAAAGTTGTTACTGAGGATGGTTTGGGGGACCTTAACGATAATCATTCTTTAAAAAGATCTCTCTAGTGGTAGTTACGGTTCCGACTTACCATCTTATCAGGTTATAATGATAGAATTGCTTATTCCAAATTTAAAAAAATCTGTAAAGCAGATATGTAACTTTGTAAAATAGACAAAAAGGAAAATCTATCCAAAAGGTACAAAAATCTCTTTAACAAAAACTTACAGTTTAAAATGTTAAGTATAAGGGTTGATTAAACGCCAAAAGGTACACAAATCAGCAAGCACCCAAAATTTCATTAATTCTTCATTAATATTTAAGTAATTTTACTGCATTAATATTCATTAATATTTTTTAGAATTTATTAGATGTCACAGACCCTTATGCTGGCCACTTCATTTATAATATTTTTTTGTTATAATTATGATAAATCACACATATGTACATGCATGTTAAAGTAGAAAAAGACAAAGTTAGAGTAGGCTACTGTCTTGAATTCGTCTTACCGAAATATTCGAGAGCACAAATAACACACAGTTATAACAAGTAGATTATTCAACAACAATTATTGATTTCTCTATTTAAATTTAATTTTACTTATAGTAAAATACTGGAATAATTAGCTGTCCTAAAAATAACATATCTTATTTACTTTATTTTACATATTACATTTTTTTTTATAAAAAAAAGTTTTGAATTTTTTAGCCTCATAATTTTTTTTTATTTTTTATAACGTTTTTCTTTTTAACCTGTATTTAATAGTTTGATTATTATAAATAACTTGATATTACAGTCAATCTACAGTGCTACTTGAACAAATATTTTGTAGACGAAAATGGCCAGCATAAGGGTCTGTGACATCTAATAAATTCTAAAAAATATTAATGAATATTAATGCAGTAAAATTACTTAAATATTAATGAAGAATTAATGAAATTTTGGGTGCTTGCTGATTTGTGTACCTTTTGGCGTTTAATCAACCCTTATACTTAACATTTTAAACTGTAAGTTTTTGTTAAATATCCCAACACATCTCTTTAAAATTTGTTTGTTCGTTGTTTTTTTTTTTTTGTTTTTTTGTAACGTTTTGTTCTATGGCACAATTTAAGTTGCAGCAGAAATGCTTTCCTGAACACTGCCCTCTTTTCTTACAGTTATTTGATTTAAATCTTTTGAACTACCCCTTCAAATAGCGAATGCTTTCTTTATCAAATTCCAGAATACTGGCATTCCATTGATCAATTTTTGTTCCTGATTACCAAACATATCCTCTCTTAACCCTTGAGCCGTTACCTTATGTGAAGTGCCATAAGCCTCACCTCGGGTCATATTGACCCAGCATTAAAAACTATTAAATAAAAAGGAAAAACTAACTAATATCATGTTATAGGGAATAGAAATCGAAGACAAAACATTTATTTATACTTTAATAAAACAGAAATACAAATTTTAAATAAAATCAATAACATAAAGATGTAATTTCTAAATGAGGTGCTGCTTAGCATGTAATGAAAACAGAGAAAATATTAACAGTTCACAATTAAAATTAAAACAGTTAATTAATTACAATTATTTCTACAGTTAGTGCAAATAGTTACTGAGTGTATCTTACATATGTAATTTTTAAGTTACTGCAAAAAGTAGGATATTTATTGTCCCTTGTACTAGGGCATATGTGGCATCTTCTTCGTTTTTTAGGGTTAGGAATGTCTTCTTCATTTGTTGTAATCGGAAGAATTGTTGCGCCTTCTTCTTGCAGATAAATATTGATCCTCACTTTCAAATCCCGTGAGATCAAGGTGCTCAGCGACCTTCTGATAATGGCGTTTCGCAATAATTGATGTCCCAAACTTTTGAGGAAGGTGCGTCGGTCCATTTTGAAGTTTATATTTTTACGTTGAGCATTATTTTTATATGTTAAATCCTACCCCCACTCCCACTGGGGTCGCTCCCTTAGCTTTTACACAGTGGTGGACCGCGATAGACTTCGGTCACTAAACTCCCAGAACAATCTCCACGGACAATAATTACATCACCCTCGGCGGCAAGGCAACTTTGATACTCGAACCTTTCTTCTCCGGCTCAGGTAAATCTGGCCTTTTGTTTATACAGTGGTGGACCGCGATAGACTTCGGTCACTCAACTCCCAGAACAATCTCCACGGACAATAGCTACATCCCCCTCGGCGGCAAGGCAACTTTGATACTCGTACAATATTATTAATGGCAATAACAATAAAAAAAATCCTTTTATTGATTAAAATTAAAGAATTACTTGCTTCGGAGTTTTATTGGAGGAGAAAAATGTCACTCAAGGAATCACCTCTGGTCAAAACTCTAAGAAATGAATGACACAAGCCGTCACCTCGGGTCAAAATTGCTGGTTCGAGCCCGTACAGCAGGCGGCGGGAAAAATTCCTATGCCATCTCAATCAAAATACGTCAAAAAGAGATAAATAAAAATTTCGCGAACCCAGCCCTTATAGATATTAAAATAGAAGACTTGAAAGTATGAGCTGGGTCAATATGACCCGACGTGACGGCTTAAGGGTTAACTTCTTAGTATCGCTGTTAGTAAACAGATTTTAATCTTCAATAAAGTTTTTCATGTATGCTAAACATAGATAACTCATCATTTAGAGCTACTGGATGTGTTTAAAGATATTTTACATAGAAACATTCTATCAGGAGAAATCCTGGAATAAGTTTACAAGCTTTATTTTAATTATTATAGTTATTCATATTATTTTAAGAACAATCTGAACATACAGCCAAATAAAGAGTGCTGTGATGTTGTAAGTAAGAGTGAGTAAACTATGCTGATATTCTCCTCACAAAGGAGGTATTGATGGACAGAATTCCAAATAAACACTTCACTGTGCTAGAAGTGACCAATAGGGATTTTTTATTTCCAGATTTAGGTATCCTTATTGTGTTATCTATGTCAGACAATAGTTGCTTGATTCTGTTACATTTATTGTATATTTTATTTCATTTATTTACCTCAACAAACAGTTACAATGCCAACGTAAATGTACTTATAAAAACATAAAATCAAGCCAATGACAAGGCAAACACAAAAGAATAATAAACTGTACACTCACTAGCAAATATAATGCACAAAAACTTATGCTAATATTCTTATCTGACGCAAACATGTCCAGCTCTTCGGAGACTAAAACTTTCAGGCTTCCAGTAGCATTTGTCAAAGAACTGTTCTATTCGCTAATGTTAGAGAAATGAGAAATGTTAAACATTCCAGATACATCTGAGTCTAACTGGCGGAACATGGAATCAATCACAAGTTTGATAAGATTTCGTCACACCTCGCCATTTAGAATCTTGAAAACAAAAAACAGATCATATCTCAGTCGCTTGTCTTTTAGGGAATCCAAATTCACCACGTCGTCATTGCACTGCCTTGAATATTTGAGGAAGAGGGCTACCTTCCACTACATCCTTTCTAACTGCTATATTTTGCTTACTTTGTGTGGATTCTTAAGAAGAAGACGATTCCATGTTTATGCCTGGCAAGACAAATGGATTTCATGCCTTTGGAATCCTTGATACCAATGCCTTTGGAATCCTTGATACCAATGCAATGTTAAACATAAACCCCCTAGCTTTAGCTTTATCTGACACACTTCATTTACATATGTGCTCGTGCTCTTTGAATTGGAGTCTCTGGGTACATAAATATTACCTTTTCATGCAAATGAAGGAGCGAGGAATTTTTAAAGGTAGTGAATAAAAATAGATTTGATGAATTAGGGTACGCAAAAACATAAGCTAAAATTCTTTGCTTTAACTGCTAGTTTTAAACGTGATTGATGCACTAGAAAATACAGGGAACTGGATCTGTCTAAACATCATTACTTACTTTTTACTTTTTTTTTTTTTGTTTAAACCATTCATAAAAAATGTAGTGATTTACTCCTTTAAACAATCAGAAAACATTTCCAATAAAATGTAATAGATAACCAACAATGAATGAAAGTATTTATATTCACTCATTCATAGCCAGAAGAAGTTAATGTGCCTTACTTATAGTAATTAATAACTAGTGAAATTAATTTTATTTAAAAAAACAATATTACCTATAGTATATTTTCACATATTTATATCACGAAAGAACACATTTCTCTACCTAGGTAACCAACGGAAACACACTGCAGATAGTGTCCCTTGGCTGACTCAACCTCGTGTTATTCGTCTTGTTCTAACAGAAATTGCAGTCTGTAATTTCTGCAAGTATTTATATATTTCTATCTTTTTCCCTATTTTTGTAAATATTGCTTTAAAAAAAGAGTATACTCAGAACTAATTCTAGAAATAAAATTTTGGTCATATTTTACAATTTTTTGTATTAATCGTAGTAAGAGAAAAATATCGGGTATTTCAAATTTTTCTCTTATTGTAAAATTGTAACGCTGATGGATAGCAAAAATAGTCAGCTCCCGAGGCAACAGGTAAAATTACTAAAACTGGTGATTACTGGACGATGTCTAAAATACACCATGCCTCGAGTTTGAGGGGCCCCAAAATAATAGAATATAAGATTAATGTAAACAATATACCCTCCGAGCTCATAAAACATCATCAGATTGTGTTTTGGTTTCAGAAACTATCGTTTGTTAGAAAATATTTCAAAAATGCCGTTTACAATTTCGCTCCTTGTTTGTTTATGTTTTAATTGTCATTAATAGTTGTTTATAAATGTAAAAATTACTACAATTTCTTTGTTTTTTTTCATCTCAACCTGTCTTATAATTCGGCTTTTCAGCCATTATGTGCCGTGCAGACCAGTTGGCTATGTATGCTAGCAAAACTGAACTGTTCATTATTGACACCCAACAACATTACAAGGATGGCTTCCAGTGTGTCTTCTTCATATGTTATTATTAAGAATTCCTATTCTGCTTAAGGAAAGTGGGGTAAATACTTGTGGACAGCAGGTTCCGGAAATTCACCACAAAACAGGGTGCGGCAAGTTATAGGACACTGTTCTTAAGAAGAGACTGGTTACTCTTCTCTTCTAATTTCGTCCTCTTATCTCCTTATACCTTACAGTTTGAGGCAGCTTTAAGACATGATTTAGCATTTTTGTATCTGTAGGTATACTGTTTGGTTCATACTATAGCCTTGCTCTGCTAAGAGGTCGGACTCTTCATTTCCTGAGACGTCATAAGCTCTAGGGGCCCATATACATATTACTATTTTTCAGACTTATGTTGTAAGACTATCAAGGTGTTCTCTTGGTTCTTTGCTGAGAAAGATAGAACCTGGAGAATTGTAGAAAAAGAAGTTCGTTTTTACGGTATTTGTCGTCATGATAAATCTAACATTATTGGTTTCAGGAGCATTATCACCAACAACTGCCAAGATTTTTAACGCTAGGTGCTCGGAGACAGCTTCCTTTATTGCCCAGTTGACTTCAAAATAAATAATTTTATTTCGTATGTAGCTTATTCACTAATTAAATCCGAGTAAAATGAACTTAAAACTATGAGAAGTGTTCAAAGTTTTCAATGAAGCAACTAATATAGTGTAAGATTAGGTGGAAGTACATGTCGTACCCTGCGATATGTTTTTACCAATGAGACGGGCGACTTTGATACTTCATCTGTGGAATAAGAGATCATTTGTTTTTATCCCCTAACCCTAGACCCTTTCACTGGCCTCATAACTAAACGCTTTAAATCACTTTCGGACTTGATAATTACAAAACATGGCCGAATGGTAGAAATGCCAACAATTATTATTGTTAAAGATTATTTTAACATACTGTTCTTCTTGTATAAAGCTTGTAATTTGACAGATTTTCTATTTGGAATTTTCCCCAAAACTAACCGTTTTGGAGCCCTCTGCTTTAGAAAACGAGTTTTTTTTTTTTTTTACAGATTCTTCTATCTGGCATTATTTTAAAACGCTTTTAAAATAAATAAACCCTCGATATAGTTGAATCAATTTGCTCAATTGCTCAATATTGTTGTCAGAAGATGTTCACGTCAGGTGTCTCCGCTTGACGCCAAAGCACATTAATTTTTTTTTTGTATCATTAATTTAGTCTTCTTAAATTTTTTTTTTTTTTTTTTTTTTTATTATGATTATTATTTGCAACTGTACAAAAATATACATTTAGCAAAAGTGCAAAAATACTAGTAACATTCGATTGTGCCACTGAGCTGGCTCAGTACCACAACCAGGATGACAGGATGAGAGAAACCAATCAGCGCTGGAACTCTCTAGGTACTTATTGGGGGTTTAGGAGGCAATGAGGTCACGTGGCCAGCGCCGTTTTAGACGACGTGGAGGATTGTCAGGATGGGACGATGTGGATAGTGATTGAGCCAGAGGATTTGGGTGATCAGAGAGTTTGCTGTGGAAATTTAGGAATCGGGTGTGGATTAACTCATTTACGTAGGTTATATTGAGATCATGATGGAGGGTGCGGTTGGAGACATAGAATGGTGCGTTAACGATTCGGCGGAGGACTTTAGACTGGAAAGATTGGATAGGTTGGATGTTAGATGGTTTGGCGGAGCCCCACAATTCTGCTCCATATGTCCATATTGGTCGTAATAGTGTTTTGTAAAGTGTAAGTTTGTTTTGTACGTTCATGGAGGATTTCGGTCCAAGGAGTCTCCTTAGTAGTCCGTAGCGTCTGTTCAGTTCTTGTCTTTTAAGTCTTGTGTGAGGATTCCAGGTTAGACGGCTATCTAGGTAGAGCCCCAGATAACGAACCTGTGTGGAAGTCGGTAGGTCAGTATTGTTAATAGTTAGTGGAGGGCAGGTCTGTCTTCGTAATGTGAATGTCACCTGTATACATTTGGTAGTGTTAAGTTTAATTCTCCATGTTCGGCACCAAGCTTCTATGAGCTCAAGGTGTTCTTGGACAATGTTAGAGACTTGAAGAGGATCAGGGTGGGAAGATAGTATGGCGGTGTCATCAGCGTAGGTTGTGATTAGGGTTTGGGGATGGATAGGGATGTCAGCAGTATAGATGGTGTATAGGATTGGTCCAAGTATGCTGCCCTGTGGCACGCCAGCGTGTATTGCATGAAGATCAGAGACCTCTCCACCGCATCTCACTCTGAAACAGCGATCGGTAAGGTAGGATTGCAGGAGTTGGTAAAAAGGAGTGGGGAGGAATTTTTTAAGTTTAAATAGTAGTCCTGGGTGCCAAACTCTGTCAAAAGCCTGGGCCACGTCGAGGAAGACACCCAGGCAGTACTTCTTTTGTTCTAGAGCCGAGGAAATAGTATCGACGACTCTGAATGACTGTTGGATAGTGGAGTGACGGGTGCGAAAACCAAACTGATGGGTAGGAATGATATTTTGGACTTCTAGGATGGGGATAAGTCTCTTAAGGAGTAATTTTTCCAAGACTTTGGATAGAGTAGGAAGAAGGCTAATAGGTCTATAAGAAGATACCTCGCTAGGAGGTTTATATGGTTTAGGGATAAGAGTTATTAAGGAATATTTCCATTGAGCCGGAAAGTGGGTTGTGCGTAGGATAGAATTGAAAATGGTTGTAAGGAAAATAATGGCCTTCCGTGGAAGTTGGCGAAGTATGACAGGAGTAATGAGATCATGTCCAGGGCTTTTTTTTCGAGGTAGATGGTCAATAAGGAATTTAACCTCGGAAGGATGAATTGGTTTGGAAGGAAGGTGGAGTGGAAGGGGAATGTCAAGATTTTGAAGGACATGACTCACATGGAGAGGATCAACTACATCAGGATGTGGAGTGAAGGTTTGCTGTAAAGGGCAAACACATCAGCCCTTTCCTTATCGCCCCTGTCTTCTTAAATTAGGTAAATAACCAAAAATAGTATTTTGAATCAACTCAATCAAGAAACACCGCAGTCATTTTACTTTCTCTACTGCAAGCACTATCTTTTTCAATTCCTTTTCTGGTTAAGTAACGGAAGTATTGCGATTAAATTTCCTCGTACGGCTGCACTATTTAACGGAAGATATATTCCTTCCTTTTTTTCTCCTCAAAATGTATTTTAAGTATTATTTCTGTGTAATGTATCCAGTGTAATACATTATTATTATTATTATTATAAGAGAGCGTTATGCCAATATAATGAATTTTACGAAAATTTCAAAACCAGAAGTATCATTTTGTTGAGTGTTTTAAGGTTTAATCGAAAATCCTCCTTCGATTTTTTTTGTAAATTTTGAATTTAACAAATTAGTGCAAAGTATAAGTACATCAACTAGTTTCGGATACATAATTTTTTTTTAACTTAGCTCATTCTGAGAAGGAAGGGAGAAGCAAGGTCAATGTAGTCATTACAATGTAGTGTGCAGTTTTACATCCTGCACAATTTGAATTAGAATGCAAACGTTTTAAAATGAGTAAAATAGTACCTGGAGAATTGTAGAAAAAGAAGTTAGTGTGTTTTTACGGTATTGGTCGTCATGATAAATCTAATGTAAAGTAAGTGGACCTCGTTGAAATTTCAATATTTGCTTTATTTGGTAAAGTCAAAGATTCAATTAAATATGAATTCAAAATTGCGTATGCAAAAAAATTCGGATGAGCAAAAGTACGACCAGGAGGGAAGCATTCATTTTTAGGTCAGAAATGTGCTCTTTGTGAGAGATAGTAAAAGCACGCGCTGTAGTTAAATATTAAACATTATCGAGATATAATTAATAAAATTTAGTTTAATTTCGAATAAATAAGTATAATGATAATATAACTTATTTTCCTGTTATGTTAATGAGAGGGAAGTGAAAAGTTATGTGACAATGTGAGCGTAACACTTCCGGCTACAGTAAGGAGTTCGAGGGAAACTGGCATTCTCATCTAAATTATAAATACAATGGCACAATAAAGAGTTATTAAGTTATAAAATGATTTTATAGTCTGGGCTAAGTTCAGATATCACAAGATAGATGTGAAGACCAAACTACACCGATTATGTAATAAACAATGAGCACATCAGACTTAATATCCGAACAACTCTTTCGTAGCGTTCCCAAGACTTTCATTTTGCAGTTATTATCACTCTTAGAGCATCTGCTAGTATTAGTGATAGTGCACTCGATTAGCTGGAAATTCCAGGCTCAAATTCAGCTGCCACCATTATATTTTCTTTTCTGAAGTGCCTATGCAGCTTTCTACCGAACAGAAACTTATTTTTGTGACATATGCATTGATTGAGGCCAAATATTTTGTAGATCAAGAGGTCAATACGTATTATTTATCTGAAATGGCAGATTAAAGTTCAGCGTAAGTCACTGATCCCTTCGAACTCCTGTGAATTTCTTGAAAAAGCTGGATACAATAATTTCTTGGGCCGTAAGTAATCATCTAAGTTTAAAGTAAGGCTAGGAAATAAAATCCATTATTAGAGGTTAACTCCATATTTATAAATTAAATTTTCCAATTTATAACCAACCTGATTTGGAGTCCTGTTCCTGACTGTTTTTTTCTCCATATTGCAGATACCTCAGGAGGCTCTGGACTAGAAATCTATGACCTTGTAATTAGATTAATGAGAGTGACGTAGTCTGACAAGGGAAGACCTTGGGTAGTCCTTCCTCTGGTTTTTTGCTGGTTTTTTTGTGACAGCAGAGGAAAGAAGAAATATTGATGATAGCAGTTCAAATCATTTGAAGTAAAAAAGAGAGAGTTACTTCTGTAAACAGAAAAGTATTGACGTTAAAAAGAGAGAATTAATTTTAGAGGTAATTTCATTCACAACACAACTAATTGTTTTATCGCGATGATAAAGACAAGGCATCTTTCAGTATTTCCAACCATATTAGCTATGATTGTGCAATAATAACTGAACTGGTTAATATATTAATTGCCTTAAAAAATAAATTAATGTTCAAAAAATAAATATTTTTATGAAAAGCAATAATAAAGTACATACTTTACTCCAAACGTGTGTTTGAGGATAGATTCGTGCATTACACTTCGCGCACTTATACAATTACCATAGAATCAAGGCAGTCGTTTATCTTCTCAAAATTATCAGCATTCTTGATGTTACCTTTTGAAAATAAAGCAGATCTTTAGAGCACTTTTAAAAGAAAGGACCACCGTTAAAAAAGTGAAAGGTCAAAACTATTCAGTCAAGGCTCACTTCGTTGGTTACATCATCAATAAACCGAAGAAAGCATCAAACGACCTAAGTGAATAGTTACGTATAAACCTCAAAACTTAACACGCAGTTCCGGCCTACACCTACATTTTAACACGCATGATTTATTTTTATGTTTATTTATTTATTTGTGTGTGTGTGTGTGTGTGTGTAAAGGATTTGACATTGAATTTGTCTTAGTACTTTCCCACAAAACAAAGAGTGTACATTTCCATTCTCTCCAATTATTGTTGTTGCAACATTGATTCAAGTATTAACTTGAACTAGTAATGTTACAACTCTTTGAACCTATGTTTTACCGATTATTTTTTTTAATCTTTAGTTCTCAAAGAGATTGTTTGATGAAAAGTGGCATCACCAAAAAGAATTTTCTTGAAATATCTTGTTAAAAACAACTTTCTTGCTTTATAACCAAAAAGTCGTTTTAGATCTCAATATCGACCCAATTAGATAAATTCAAAGTGTTTAAATATCTTCTTTGATAGTCAGTCAATTCTAAACGAATCAGCTAAGCCAGCTGGATGTCAAAGAGAAAATGTCTGGACCATCTTGTCAAGAAAATGGTTGTTCGGCATTTCTGAATTCCAGGTCAATACACCATCTTCTCAAAATTATCAGCATTCTTGATGCAATGTATTGCTAAAGTAGAGTGATAGCAAAGTTCATCCAAAGTATTTTCTATAATTCTAGAACAACCCAAAGAAGAAACATAAAAACAATGTACACATTTGAAGTTGAAAGAGAAAGTTGCATTTTTTAAAAATCACACTCACTTAAAGCTTTCTTCAGGTTAATCATATTAGCAACAACCATTCAAGGCAAGCTTTTATCTCTGACTTATTTTGCTAACAGCTACATTGTCTAAAGAACGTTTATCTTCCTAATAAGTTATTTATAGCTGATTCGAAACTTGATCTATTTGATTGATAAAGTAAAAATTAATTTGTATGGATATGAGAAATTTAGGATAGAAGTCGATTTAACTCATGGTACTCGCCAAAAAGTTTTATTTTCCATGGTTAAACTCAATTTTAATACTTATAATCATTTTCGAGGCCGATTAAATAATGAGAAGTGTTTCTACAGAATAAAGTCCTTTTAAAGAATATAGTTAGTGTTTAAACTGTTAAGATTTATAATTCCAAATTGTTGACTATTTTATAAATATTTGTCCTAGGTGCCCTAAGATTTCCTCTATTCTGTCAACTTGGGAAGGATTCTGAGACCACTATGGCACCAGGACATCTTGAAAGATAGTAATAATAGTAAACTAAAACTAAATAATTAATCAACATTATTAACTATTAAAATTTTTATTTCCTCGAAAGAAATTTAATTATAACCCTAATTAGAAATTTATAACAGCATAGTAAGACTCTTGTTTTTACTAATTGAACGTGTCATAAAACAAAAGGTAAATAAACAATTTCCACTAATATCAGATTGTTATTAATTTTGCGATGCATAAAATAAAGATAAATGATGGATTATAAATATGAATAAAAAATTATTATCTATCCCACAATTGCATGAAAGAGAGTCTACAATTATACAAGGCACTGTGCGAATTTTATATAATTCAAGATTGTTCACTTTCTAACAAAAGAATTCTAGATCTTTGTACGCTGGTAGAATATTTAAGTGACGCATGAAATTTTAATTTGTAAGAATCCTACACACTCACGTGGTTAGCTGGGTATCAGGCAATTATTTTTATTAAAAAATTGATATTTCACTTAAATTAAATAATACTCATTAAGTATCTGATAACTAATATTTTAATTATTAAACGATATTATTTGACTGATATTGACAAGCAAAATTATACTCTACTAACTTTTAGAAAATATTTTAGAAAAGTTTAAAGTAATTTTTTTTTATAAAAGTTACGGTTAATAAATTTGCTGAATCCCACATTGTATAATCTATTGTAGGTATATCTTGTTAACCTAAATACTTTAAATCTTTTTGCTTAGTGGCTTTTTTCAAATTATTTCTTGAAAAATGTTTAATTTGGTCGGAAACATTCTTTCCTCTTTTAAATAATGTTCGATTGGAGAAAGTGTGATTGCATTAATCTGTTGGAATCTAAATTGCTTTGGTGGAACAGACAATATTCATGAAAATATCTCCTTGCCTGATGCCTAATCATGATGCCACTGTGGAAGCTAAATCCATCGTTGTTGAGACCTTCTTAATTCTTTTACCCATCCCAAATTTTGAATAATTCATCTAGTTTCCAACGTAAAATTGCCATTAAGCTATTTAATTAGGAGAATAATAATAAATAATTATTGGCCAAAGAGATCTTCTTATAAATAAAGTTAAGAAGGACAATAATAACCACATATAATTACAATAGGTAATAGGAAAATTATTGTTACAAAATGCTACTGGCATAAAAGAAGAATGGAATAGAAGTGATGAGAATTAATAATAACTAGGAAGAATATGTTATTAGACAGATAACAAAAATAAGTCTGGAGAGCTCTGATCTTCAGGATGTACAGCACCATACGTCCAATTGAAGCATTAGTTACGCAGTACAGAGTTCTGTTCTGCACTAATCCATGAACCATTGTCATTCATACTCTTAGAGATACACAAACAATCTATACATTTCTATAATTAGATTGCGTCTCATTCTTGCAACTCTTCTCATTTTGTCAGTTTAAATCAAATGTAATTTTGGGCAAATATTTTCGCTTGGTTAAAGAGAAGTCTGAGGTCGAAATAAACAAGCCCTTTTGTATCTAAAAATAAAAAATAAATAGGGTAAAGATCGAAATTATAGAGCACTAGCGATACAAATCTACGATTGTGTTACGTAACGTGCACAATCTGTTTTTATTCTATCACAAAAAAAAATCATTTATAATTTGGATTTTTTTTTATACATAATACATATTTATTTCGAAGCTCCTTGAGGATTTGAAAAAGGTTTAACAGAGACTGAGAAAAAATTCGAAATGGTAATAAACCCGTACAAATGTACATTCGGGTTAGAATTTTCGAATATAAAGCACGAGTTACCATTACTTAGCAGGAACTTATTAACCGAGCTGCCAGTCAGACAATATGTTAATGACCATTCTGAAGAGACAGAAGTAACTTTAGCATACGTTGCACCTGACACCTCCTAAGGAGAAGTCCTGCAACATCGAAACGGAGGTAATTGGATCCCATTAGGATTCTTTCAGTGACCTTGAACTCGACGCAAATCCAGCAATCTACGTGTAATTTAGAACTCCTAGTGATTAAGTTAGCCATAAAATACTTCCGAAAAATGCTACAATAAAGAAAGTTTGTCGTCTTGATGGATTGTGTATCTTCATCTAGCCTTCCACCCAAGAAAGTCGCTAATTTCAATTGAAGGCTCAATTTTGTTAGAGAATTTTCCTCAATGACACGCCAAGTGAATGGAGAGGCAAACCTAGCTTTGTCGAGAATTGGGGATGCGTAAGGTTAGCCAACGCCAAGGCGTAACAGCATGACGCCATTTTATCCCCTTTCACTAATAAACCAATCATACTCGGCTACACATTCTTAATCCTAGCTGGAAGCGAAACGTCTACTCTTATCTCTTTCAAGAGTCCTATATTTGATGCAATTCATACGACTATCCTTCTTACCAAGAATTTGCCGCAAGCTAATCTCGAGAAAATAAATTTTGACCCAAAATGAACAGTGACATATGGAATTGGGCTGAAAGTTGTCCACCTTGCCAGAAGCCAATACTGTGCCATCACTCGGAGAGATATTTGCATCAACCAAGATACTTCATGAGCCAGTTACAACCTCGCAGAAGATATTGTTACACCGCTGCACTCAATTTACTCCAACGTTTGATTTAAAGATGTGAATATCAAAATATCTTTACTACCGCCTTGATCCTACCTGGGGTAACCCCTTTCTTGAGTTCGTGAACTCAAGTTTTTAAATTAACTAAATTTTCTACTTCATTTTCACTTTTTCAAAATACATGCTAATTTTTGAAAATGTAAACTTTGTTTGAACTCATTCATTATTCGGTTTAAAAACTTTACCCTAAGAAGTACATTGCAAAAAAAATTGTAATTTCCTGATGTAATGAAATCGTTGTTTATTGTTTAATATTTTAAAGATTACCTATTACGAGTGCATGTGCATTATTTAGTTCATATGTTACAAGAAACAAAATCTCAAATGCGAAAACACCTTAAATGTAGCTTCCGTTATTATAGTAAAAAAAAAAAAATTAAGTACCAGTTCAATAGTCGAGAAGCCATTCACAGCTCAACTAAAATCATCCACCATATCTGCCACAAGTTGGAAGTTATTATAATAATTAGTCTCGTAAAAGTAGAGGTATGTTTTGGTTTATTTTCATTTTTATCTGATGACTATAGATCTTTTATTTCCAAACCCATTTTGGAATTTGTTATTTAATACAAAAAAGACAATGTTTTCTTCATTCCTCCTAGTTGTTTGATTCCGTAATTGTGTTTCCACTATTTCATACAGTGGACGTAGTGTAAGTTATATCGTTCCAACAACCTTAACGTTTACAATTATAATTTGTTTTAGAAAAAATTTCAGACTTGACACGGGGACACTGAAACAAAATATTTCTGTACAGCATTTGCATGGAATGACATAAACTACAAAAATAAACAAGTTTTGTAAAACCTAATTTATAATTTCTGGAACTGATAATAAATTTTGTAAAATTTTTTCGGCCAAAATATTATATTAATTATATAAATATTATATTAAAATATATATTTATATTAAAATTGTCCGTAGGAGTGCTGTATAAGGGTTGATTGTCATAAACTGAGCGTAATGTTGAAAAACTCCTAATTTTGACCATTTTATTCAAGATAAAATCCCAAATTTTTAAAAAATAAAGAGCATATCCTCATTTAAAAGTGTAAATTTTTGCAAAAACGCGGATCAAATAGATGTCGAGAAAAATGTTACCATATATGGGCAAAAATTGTAACCATTTTTATGAAACGTTCGTAAATTAATCATTATAATAAAAATTATAAAAAAATTAAAGGAATTTTAAGTTCATGAAAACTACTGTTCTTGAGTAATACAATAGACTGCTTTCTCAAATTGGTGCCCCAGTTTAAATTGTTACCATGCAAGTTGTATTAGGTATGCACCTTCCACTGAATAGACCAGATTAACGAAGCAAGTTTTCAAAGCAGCAATATTTCAAAACAGACCAATCACAGCAGGAAAGAATTTGCTTAAATATTTTATTCAAGTTACAAAAAGCTGGAATCAGGTAAGGTATATTTAGAAGGTTCGACCTAATAAGGATTTCGAGAACTCGATTACTGAAAGGCATCCCTTGTCGATTTCTGATTGAAAACAAAGAAAATAAATTAAAATGTGTTATCAGCAAACAAGCAGATAGACGACTTACATTATGAAAGTATAGAACAGCTTTAGTAAAAGAGAAGCATTATTTTACCCTCATATCTTCATGAATTTTAAGAGCAAGAACATCAAAGAACAAAAAAAAACTAATTTCTGCAAATGTCAAGAAAAGGATTTCTGTGGCAAATGTAGGACTGTTCAAAAAGTACAAGCGGAAGGAACTCCTTTAAAAATATTCAAAATGCGCTAGGCAAGACAAAGTAAACGTTAAACATGACAAAATAAAATGTAGAAGAGAAAACGTTGCTGAACTATCAACAAATAGGGCGAAGTCCGGAAACCTTTTGGGTTAGAAAAAAAAAATTGTTGAGATGTGGATGTGTCAGAGTAATCGGGCCCAAGAAATTAAAGATGGTTGTTATAAGGTAAAATATCCATTTAGTGAGAATAGTTAATGTGATGGCACTCCAGTTGGGAGATAAGACCCTCTATCAGATGCATTAAAAACTTATAGAGCCAATAAGACAGCGATAAACACCAACATATTTAGGCAGTAGTTGGTAAAAGTCTTTGGGAGCGCATTTGACGCTATCCGATATCTGTCCTAGACCTCTGAAACCCACACATGAGGGACTGACTGTTGAGTGCCATTGATGACGGAAATGATTAGGAAATTCAGGAAATATTTTTTCACTTACCATTAAATTCTTAGCTTGCTAATATTTTTTCAAATAAATATGAAAAACAATAAAATTGAGAATTATAAAATTATCAGCCATCAATATGAGAGAGAGAGAGAATTAAAATTTCAGCTGCTCTTCTTTCCTGTAATGTTTCCTTAAATTTTAAACCCAAAGTTTTTTTTTTTAAATTAAATAGATTAACATTTCATCTGTCTGCAAATAGCCTATTTATTATTCAATTTCCACCTTTTACTTTAGATCTCAGGAGATCGACAACAATATCTCCCACCTTTCTGTGAACACAAAGGCGTACTCTTCAGGAGAAGTGAATGGATTAGCTAGCAGAAGGATAAGAGGGTGTAGGTAGGGGACGTTTGTAGCAGAGGCTATATAAGAAAGCGACCAGCCTTAGTTCAGGGTGTATTCAACTTATTCTTTCAATTTAGTGAGAGTCATAACTCAACGTACATGTGAGAAGGTGTTCTATTTAATTAATTATTACGTAAGAAGGAAAAGAAATCATGCACAAGGTGAGTACCTGAATCATCATATTATGGCCACGGTCTTCTCAGTGCATTGGACTACTCTTGAGTACTCTTAATTTCCATAATTTATTAGCCTAAAGATTGTTTATTTTTTAAAACACAGTAACAGTACTATTTAAATTCAAATAAAAGTGTAGTATTAATTTTCTCTATTGAATGTTAAAAATCCAAGCTCAATTAAATATTAATGTGATACTTTCAATGTATTGCTGCATTCCACTTCATTTCTATATCTATAATTTTGTTATTACTTCAAAGGTTTAGTTCATCAAACAACAAGAAAAACAAAAAAGAGAGGAATTGAATGAATTCCAAATAAATGTGATATGTGAATTAGCAAGATTAGCTTAGAAATCGTTACAAATATTTTTGAAAAACTAAAAAATCATTTGGAAAATCCTCTTCCCAATAATGTTTTTCTTCGGAATTTAATTTTATTATACTAAATGTAGAAGATGATATTTTATTAGACTAAATATAAATTATATAAACATATTAGATGAGATTAAAACGATGAGGAGCATCCAAAAAGAACTTCAATCCATTGAGAGGGCTTAAAACATCCTACTGTATTCATTTTTTCGAAAAACATTTTGTTTACGATTCATGAAGTGAAATATCGCTCAAACAACTCTTTCAATGTCTCTCAAATCAAACTGCCTTTCTTTACTTTCACCATTCCTACAGCAATCACTATTTGATTTTTTAAAACTTTCAAAAAAATAACAAGCTTTGCATATTTTTTTAATATTGTAGGAAGCATCAATTTTTATTTAATTAAAATTTCGTAAGAAAATTATGGAGCCTCTAAAACAACTCTTGGAAAACCCATGGTACAAGTTTAAGTGTCTTTTTCGGTTAAGCGATTTTGCCCTGAAAATAAAGGAATCCTTGATAAGAAAATTAATTATTAGTAATAATGTAATTATTCATTTTTCTGAACTGTTTCCAAAATCTCTCCATGAATTCCAACCATCAAAATCAATTAATTTCACATTAGAGTATATCAGAGTAGTTATTTTGGCCAAAACTTATACTTAAAATCAAACAGATGTTTTATTGTGGAGAAACTTCTTATTTAATGGAACCATTTCATTGATTATATTCCTCAACTCTTTTTGAAGGGTGGTATGTAAATTTGTATCACCATATCTTTTGTTTACTGGAAGAAGGTTCATCAAATTTTAGGATCTTAGTTTCCTCAGAAAAGATGTTTAAGGCCCCTTGAATTAAAAAAAAATACGGTGGTCATCCAAAAAATGCTTTTTATGTTATTTTCATTGTAACTTTTTTCTACCTCAGTTCTAAGCATTTCTCCATGTATTCCTCAAAACGGTAAAAGATCTACATCCTCCAGTTAGCTCACAGCTTTAGCTTGAATTTATTATTACTAATTATGATGGTAAGATTAACCCATAAAGCCCTCTGTACCCGCTCAGGTACATCTAATAAAAGTGCAATTTGACGTATTGTAATGTATATTGTAATGTTTATTTTTGAGAAAGTAGTTTCATAAAGTGACGATAGATGACTCTATATTAGGTCTCATTTTTTTGTCTGTACACACGCTCGTACAATGGGCGTTTTTATATCACACTTTTATTTTTTTTACAGGTGTTACGAATTTTTCATAATGGCGAATCGCCGTATTTGTACAAGTCAAAATAATTATTCAAGGCTAGAGTACGATGTTGTGTTAGTGCCACCAGATCCTGCCATAGTTAGTGACGAGGAAGAAGGAAATGAAGACGACTTGATCTCTACAACTCTGCCAAGGGGTGTTCCCGCTACAATCGGAGATATCGTGATCTGGGTGCCGTGGAATCACTTCAATAGTAGCGGGAACATCCCTTGGCAGAGTTGTAGAGATCAAGTCGTCTTCATTTCCTTCTTCCTCGTCACTAACTATGGCAGGATCTGGTGGCACTAACACAACATCGCACTCCACATCGTCATTTTCGTCAGTTTATTATTACTATTATTATATTATTATTATTATTACTATTATTGTAGCTCAGAGATTATTTAGGACTTCATTAATATTTTTGCCTTTAATGGAAATAATCAATAATTTTTGAACAATCTCTAAGTAGGTCATTAAAAAAAAATTAATAAAATCTATGCAACACCAAATTAAAGTCAATTCGAAATTAAGTATTTCTCACATACGTGTATAAAAAGTTATTGCACAACCGTTTGTACTAAATTTTCTTTTCAAAATTTTTACTGTGCTTTTTTAAATTTAAATAATGAGATTTTAGATCATTTATTATTTCTGAAGCTTTTTTTGTTGGTGAATCAAAAATAAGCGGAATGAAGAAAAGTTGCAACACAGGAGAGAACATTAACAAAATTGAAATATTTGCAGTGTCATTTTTACAAGAGTCATTATTTGAATGATTTAACTAATTTATAAAATGAGATTATTAGTATTAATATTTAGCGTAATGCTAGGCTTCCCTGGTGCAATCTGGTTGCTGCAATCACATTCACGTAGGACGGGACACTTTCCCCCTTCATGAGCATGCCTTTCTCAAGGACTTGGAGGACTAAGAGATCCATATTGTGCTAGTCCCCCAAGGTCGCTGGCCTACTTATTCCAGAGAAGCTAGCTGATCGTCCACCTCTTACTACTCATTGCCTTGATATCTTCATACACCGATCCAGACTTTTCTCATTTCGTTAGGTTTTCTAACTTTTTTTGATCATCCATTACTCTGGTTATCATAATTACAGATAAGAGACCTCCAATTTCTTTCTCACCTAATGACATTCCCCAATATTGTTGTGTGTTCTTCGGAAGAGAAAAAGATTTAGCATCCACCAAGCCAGGCTTAACCTAAGGGACTACGATGCAGGTCTGAGAAATCCGAGAACAGTATTTTCTGAAAACTGAATTTCAAGGTAATGTCCTCGGTGACATCAAATATTAGCCATAGAATTTACAGATTTCTATTACAAAGCAATGAAATGGAACCCATTCGTTAAAAATCAATCAAGGTTATTGGTAATAGAAAAAGAAAGCTCTGAATGAAGTAGATAAAAGTATTTTTAAGCTGGCGGTATTACAAAATCAGAAGACAATATTAGTACATTCTTTAAATGACAGCGTGATCACGATTTCGATATTTAGTAGTTTTTTGCCGAACAGTGAAAGTTTAAACCAACAATGCAGAAACCATTGTTTCATAAATGCACACATTCAAACATAATTAGAAAAAAAAGGATAGAAAATTAAGTTATTAAAATAAACAAATATATACCAAATATACTTTTACTGACTTTTTTTACTATTATTCATGTAATAAAAATTGTTTTGGAACTTACCGTTTGTCAAAAAATAGAAAATAAAACAAACGATTTAGTGAGTAATGTGGCCCTTTCTCTCAGTCGATTTTCTTCCAGTTTAGGATTAACTTAAACATTGGATTTCTGTTACTTACTATTAAGGTAATGATTTCGTACATTACACTTTAATGAAAATGGGCGAAGTTTAACTTAGCCAGAACTGCCGCTTTGAAATCATTTTCGTGGAAAAGTTCTGGTAAGTACGATTTTCTGTTTTTTGGTTGTGCTATCATATCACAGAACAATTTGTAAATACCACTTTTCCGAACTCAGACGAATGGATCTAATTATGTAGATATTTCCTGAGAAATCTCAAAATCTAAAATCCAAACGATCGCAAGACCTTTTCTTACCTTGTCTTAGTGTAAGAGAAAGTGAAAGAAAAATGTTCTTATCTAAATATGGCATATTTATTATAATGCAAAACTAATTGTTATCCTTATTTTCAATAACACTATACATATTCAACAAAAAAACTAAACTAAAAAATAAACTAAAAAAATGTATCTAAATTGAAGCTGAAAAACATTGTACACATTTGATTATGTAAATATAACAAGTTCTTTGAACTAAATGAATTTAAAAGTAAAACAGACAAAAGATTATGCAAACAGACCAACACCCACAGCCACAAAAAACTTGTGTCACAAGGGTATATTACACTAATTGGGCAATCTGTCAGATTATTTTCACACAATCAACAACGAAAATGTAGAGCACAATTCACACCAGTTTCTATTGTAAATTCTACAAGCACAGATATTTTAATTGAGTATAAAATAAAAAGAACCGCTACTTCTAATGTATCAAAAAAAGTTTTCATCAACTATTATTCATGGTTAGTTACTATAAATGGAGATGCTTTAATCAGAGTTTTGTCTTTAAAGGATGAATCTGACTTTATTATTATTGGGTTTCGGTCTAAGCTGTGCAGGCAATTTTGAAGACAATCATAAGCTGGCTAATATACATACTTTTAGACATCACTTTTATATAAAGTCGGGAGTAAGCTGAAAATAAAATAATAAAGCAAACATTCATGAAGACAGGAAAGAATTAAACAAATAAAATACAAGCTGATGTGCATTCTAAAATGAACAAAAAACATCCTACTAGAACATTATTTAATTTCAATACGAGAACAAAACAAGTCATTCATTTTTACAAACTATTCTACTTTACTAAAATTGTTATTTCAGAAAAAAAAATATTGAACATCTTTATACTCTAAATTACTTCTAATCCCTTAATTAAACAAAAATAGGATTAGGATCATTCTAAAAACACTTCTGGATTTTGGATTTGAATTGTGGAGAATTAAACTGAAACTTCAAAATCCCCATCATAGAAGTTTTATTAGTAGAGTACTGTTCATTGTTTTTGGTGACTGGTTCATAAATCGGGAAGGAAGGAAGAATATGGCTCATTTCTGTCATTCGGCCTAGAAACTAGGTCATCTTCAGGGCTGTGGAACATATTTCACAGTAGAGTCATAATTTAGTTTTATTTATCAGTTCAATCACCAGCAGTAGATTTAAAAAAATAAAATAAAATAAATAATTATCTTTGGTTTTTCAATACTAAACAGTCAGGACAGAAGATACATCATCCTTTGAAGTTAAAAATGTAAAATAATATTATAATTGCCAACAAGCATAATCCTTTAGGATGACCTAGTCACCATGTTGAGAACTTAGCCGAAAATAAATAATTCTTTTTCTGAACAATAAAATAAAATTTTTCTTGTGCACAACACTCTGGCTTTCCATACATATTTAGCGGTTCTTCTTCTTCTTCTTCTTTGAGATTTCGAGACGTAATAAGGTTTTGCAGGATAGGGTTGTCGGCCATACGCCCAACCCCCGATACAAAGGAGGGTGCTGGATTTAAAGGGTTTATTCTCTTTGTCGAAGCTAATTCCAAGGGAAGGTAGCCCTTGGGTGTGTAATGTATGTGCCTCAGTGTGTTTTTTTCATGAATGTAAGTGTATTGTGTAGAGCGAAAGTGCATGGTGTACTGTGCTAGGAACCCGTGGGATTGCAACACCCAGGAAGCTGCATGCAACAGCGACCCCCTGCGGGGTTAGCATTTTATAACTATATGTAATATAGCAAGTAAGGCTAGTTAAAAAACAAATTAATAGCAATCAATTGGAGTCAATACAATGTCCTATAGGTAAGACCGACGATGGTTAGGCCAAAAAAGAAATAATTAATTTATGCACTCATTTTATAATTATAAAACAAACTCAGCTCTAATAAGGATGAGTATGTACTTTTTGTGGGAATATTATGAAATTTCATCTCTGTGACATGCCATCATTTAATATCGTAACTTAAAATATAACTTTTTAAATCATTTTGAATAAGTCGACAAAATTCTTCGAAATAGATACGCGTTCAAACTAGTCACGTGTTTTTAAAAGATAAATGGAACGATATTACGTCATTGTATTACATAACTGATAACTTCAGGGAATACTGAGGATAAAAATCATTAGAAAGCAGTAATAGCGGTAAGAAATTTATTTGATATCGTTGATTTTATTCGCCAAAGTGGCATGATTTTTCCGTTTCTGATCGGTTTCTGGTTTTTAACTACCAACAGAGATTGATTCGTCACTTGGGTTCCAAAAGGAGTACACTTCCACTTTTGTTTCTGACACGTGCTACACTGTGTATACAATGTTATTAAGCACTACAGATCCCACCAAATTTTCAAATTTATCTGAGATCCCTCAACTTTAATGGAAAGGAAGTAAGAAAATAGCCAAATTCCGTTATAATTTTTTGCCAAGCTTTTACCCTAGGGACTAAGTCATCTTCATGGCTATGTAACATATTTTACTGTAACAGATTATAATGAATATTAATTTGATATAACAAAATAATAATCATTCATAAAAATTATTTATCTTACGTTATTAAAGACTCAGTCACCAAAAACTGCAAACAATGAATCTTTAATATTTCTATGAAATAATTTTAATGGAATATTATGTCCCAGCATCAACATCAGCATACAAGCAAATCAAAAAATATTTATAATATATTTCTATAATATCAAAATAATATATTTGTAGTAATATCAAATGATGTTTCTATTCATTTATCTGTGAACATAATTTTTGCCTCCTTTTACACCTGAAAGGAAAGTATAGCAATCATCTTTGGTTTATAGTGCCTAGGAGTAATATGGTTGGCTGTTCTCGGCTTTGCAACAGCATATCCTCAAACTCAAGAGGAATTAGCCCAATATGTTGCTAGGCAACAAGTGGGTTTAGGAACTCAGAATATCGCTAGACGACAAGCATACCTCTTACAACCACAAGCTAAAGCTGTGTACCAGGCAGCACCGAAAGAGCAAATTTACCAAGTACAACCCAAGCAGCAAGTGTATCAAGCTGCCCAACCACAGCAACAATATTATCAACAAGTTCAGCAACAACCACAACAGCAGTACTATCAACCACAGCCTGCTAATAAATTAGTAAGGCCTGGAGCTCCTGAACAACAAGATCCGGAAGATTACGATGTGAGTAATCTATTAGAATTCTATTCCTTTTATATATTTAAGCACTGAAGATATTTCTAGTTTCTTCACTCTTCTACTTTCACTTATTCCTTGTAAAGAAAGTATTTTATTAAACTTTTTCCAAAACATTTAGTGGTCATTTAGTCTTCTGTAATTGAATCGTAAAATTTCTGAAATTGAGTTAACGCCGAAAATACATGTTTTGAGTTTCCTAAACATTAAACAGTTTAAGCAAAGTAAGTGTGCGTGTGAACAGAATATCTCTAAAACTAAATATATATGTAGGAAAGAAGAGAGTAGATAATAATTAACGAGAAAGAAAGAAAGAACAACAAGGAATCACTGATGATACAATAATATATTTTCTCGCCTTTACACCTTTTCGTCTTAAACACACATTAAATCTGATATATTTTTTTACGCCTTGAAAAATACTATAGACAAAGGAATATAGTCGCCATGGCCATCAATATAAATATGTTCATAAAATAGCATTTAAATAAAATAAATTTATAAGGGGGTGCCTCCACAGATTTCTATTCCACATATATATATATTTTTTTGTGGTATTAATGTCGCTTTAGATACTAAGATTTCGGCTGTAATCCGAGAGCTTATTACCTCGAAAATGGCACCACCAACTTTAAACTTTTAACGATTCGCTCGCCTAAATACCTATCGGTTGTAATTGTAATTTTGGTTTTCCAGGAAAATTATTTTTACAAATTTTGGAAGCATTAGATTTATTTGATAACGTACTTTCAAATTTGAGCTTGTAGTTAGGTGGTATCTAATTTTACAATAGTTTACTTCAATGCTTTTAATTATTAAAATTTCAACCAATACATAGATAACTAAGTACGCCCAGTAAAATTCAGTATTACTAATTATGAAATTATTGATTGAAAGATACAATACTGCAGTCGTATTGGTTGAAATTAATGTATTAATCATTTTAATGTTAATCATTAAAGTAAAAAACCTATTCAGTTAAGCTGTATTTCCAGTTTGCTCCTATAAACATAATTGCCGACTTCCTGGTTGTAACTAAAACAAATATAAAATTTAATGTTTCTGCGATTTTCTGTTTTGATTCATGTAGTCCAATTACTCTCATTTAGTCTGACCAGCAGAAAGAAGCATGGACCAAACCAACATGAACATACCTATTTTTCATATGGAAATGAATCACTGAATACTTCATTATCCAGTAAAAGCTAAAAAAGAAAATCATCAGGATTGCTATTTTAAATGTTTTAGAGAACTAGCATACCATTTCAGTTTCAGTAGTCTCAAGAGTATCATTCCCGATGCAAACTGAATTTTAAAATATTAGGTACTTGAATTATTTAATTCCTCTTGCCAGAATTTATAATAGTAATAAATAACGAATTCTTAGCTCTTTTTTTTGCTTAGACCGGATAAGCTTCAAAACTTTTCCGATTATAATTCCCCAGACAGAACTTTATCTGCCTCAGAACTGTGAGAATGGTCAAAAGCATGTCTCAGCAGACATCTATCGCCTAACCCTCAAATGAGTTCACCATATAAGATTTAGCGTCTTGCCTTACTAGAGCATGGGCCACTTATTTTCATGCAGTTAGCATGCCACGGAAAACCAGTGAATTTGTTTCCTGAAGAGAAGAGCAAGCTGCGGTCTATGCATCTTCCATAAATCTACACCACATATGACAATTAAGGTTTCACGGGTTTTTTCCCATCTAACATCTCAATTGCTCACCACAAAAATCATAGGAAAAACGGCGTTCTGACACTTAAACTTCTATAAAAAAAAAAAGGAGATAAAACAGAAAGTGGAAAACGTGACCTTGATGAACTCACATTTAACGTCGGAAGAAAATAAAAAATGACAGAAATAAAAATAAGTAGCACATTGTGACAGATAAAAATCTCATATTAATGCAGTTCCTACCTTCTTTTCAGCTTTAAAAGAACTCATATTCATACAAAACCATAATTAAAATTATACAGTATCATCCTGAATAGATTATAAATAAGTGAATTGGTTCATAGATGTAAGTAAAAAAATAAAATTGAAGAACCGGTGCACAACTTTCTTTGACCCTTATTTACTGCCACATAATAATTACATAATTATTTACAACCACAAAACCGGTAAAACGTGTATTCAGCATTAGTGGCATTAGTGAGAATATTCATCAACGAAAAACTCTCTCGAAAGCTTTCACTAGTTTTTAATCGATTATAAATTGGCTAATTTAGTTCTTTTTTTTTTTTTTTTTTTTTTGCAGCCGAATCCGCATTATCAATTTGGATTTGATATTAAAGATGATGAATTTACCAATTATCAAGGACGAAAGGAACAAAGAGAGGGTGACAAGATATCTGGCCAATATAGCGTGGTAGATTCTGATGGATATATCAGGACTGTTACCTATACTGCGGATCCTTTAGGAGTGAGTATCCTCATGAGCGAAAAAACAAAAATATTTAATGATTGATAAGTTGGATATTTTACCGTTGATTAAACAAAACTTCAACGGTTGGCTGGAGCGAAAAAGAATAAATTTTCGAAGTTTTATTCAAAACTTCATTTGCTGATTAAATCCTTAAAAAACCGGAGGTGTCCGGAAAAATAAAGTTTTTTTTTGCCCCAGCCAACTATAAAAGTTTGTAATACATTCTTTTGGTTTCATGCTATTGAAAAGGGTTTCTCAAGTTCATTTTCAAGTTCTTATTTGCTGAGCCAGCCTACGGTCACTATGCCTGCCTTGCCAAGAAATACTTTAAAAAAGACATTATATAGAGAAATGGTTTCTACTAAATCTCAATATCTGGATGCTGGCTGTTTATTGAAAGCCTCCAGATGTTCATGATTTTGTATGTTGACGCTCCTAACATTAAAAATTAAAATAAAGGGAATAGTGAATAAAAAAAAACTGCTCTATAAGATATAAATAGATGAATAAAAAAAGAAATATTCATATTAATGAGAAACAAGATGGTCGAAATTACCAAGGAAATGTGATTTGAAGGAGCTGGAATAAGAGGCACACCAAAGCTCAGAAGGCTAGATTAGAAAGTTGAATTTAACAAGAGTGCATTTAAGAAATGAGAAAAATTGCAGAGAAGCGGGAGGATTAGCAGAGAATTGATAAAGAGTTACATCTCTTCAAGGGCTTAGCTAAGAAAAATTGCTCTATATTTTAATTGCTATGTCAATATTTTTTTGCTCTAAAAGTGCAAAAATATAACTAATCATATTTTAACTTATGTGATAGTCATTGAGTTTTAACAGTTATTTTAAATGATATAAATAGAAGTTATCACTATTATTAATGTATTTATTAGGACTGTTTTAATAGGTTGATATCCACTTATATGTCTTATCGTCTGACAACTTTGGAACTGTATGTTCTGTAAAACTTATATTTTTTACTTATTATAGGGATTCAAGGCAGATGTTGTCAGAGAACCAACTGATATTAAAATAAAATTCCCAACTCCAGCTCCACTTAGCCATGAAATTGGCGGTCAAGGGTTGGCAGCAAGAAAACAACAAACTCAACAATATCTTCAGGTATAAAAAAAAGTTTACTTTGGTTTGCTTTAACCATATAAACTTATATAATTATTTTTGATCATAGTAATAATTCAAAAATTTTTTTAACTAATACTATTAAATTGGCTTAACAAGATTGTAATGGAAATTAGGCTCAGTCCTTTAAGGATCTTGGCCTTCTTAACCTCTTCTACCCACTCAGCCCTTTCTTGGACATCTCTTCAAACCCAGGTTTTCGGATCGGCCTCTACGTTAACCAGCCGTAGCAAATGGGGTTTTCCCTTCCTTTTTTTCCTACCTCCAAGCGTCTCATACAACTTAATGGGTGTTCTAGAGCTTGATATTCCCTTTTCATCTTAACCTTAAGTAACCTTTTCAAACTAGATTTCTTATTTCTTTCTTTCTTTTTAGACTTTTTCACAGCTTCATGGAACAACGATCGTTCATAATCTCCTTTAGTTAGAACAGAGCATGTCTTAAGCTGTTTTTGTTAAGACATTCTTAACTGATGCTCAGTTTGCATTTATGCTGCTATCAGTACTATTATTTTCTATAAACCCTCTGCTTACTTTTATTGTACCATTCATACTAAAGTGCATCAGTGCTAAAAGCAGTAATCATTCCAGAAGTTGCCAGTGTTAATTTTTGCCAATAATCCGCTTTGACATGATCTGAGTCAAACCTGCTCCAATTTCTTTGGGAGATACAAAGGAAAAAATAATTTCTTATAGATAATTTAATTTTCTAGGCTTCGGCTCCAGTTCAAAAACCACAATACGCATTAAGGCCTGAACACACACAGGTATTTACACCAAATCAAGCACCACATTTGAGGCAGTTAGCAGCCTACACTGGAGCTCAGCAAACTGTTGAGAGGCCTAGGGCACCGGCTTACTCTCAGGGAGCTGGAAATATCTACCAAGCTTACCAACAGTGAATAGATGTCATTCAAAAAACTTAACCGAAAAGACTTGGATTTATAGTCTGTTGTGCTACTGAAATTTAATCAGAATGAACATTTAAGGCGGGAAGTGATAGTTTTAAACGCTTGAGAACCAATTTGTCGTTTATAAATAACAAACACTGAGAGTTCGATTCTTGGCTCAATCATTCTACTTTAGCCCCACTTATTCTCAAGCAAGACATTAATGTTTACATAAAATGTACTAAGTCTACAATTTGACAAACTAATGAATTAGTTAGGCGAAAACAATTGTGATCTTACAACCTGTATTTTGATACACACATTATTTATAATTTTATATTGTAGAGCTGCTAATAAAGTTTGCTCTTTAATTCTTAAGTGACTTTAAATACACTCATCCTTCCAAAGCAAACATCCTTATTTGATCCTTCATAACAAAAAAAATCCTTCTATTTTGAGCATCAACATTTGCCTCAAGTGATCTTTTGGGTGACTAATAGTGTTTTCACCCAGGAGTGAAGGTTAACAACAAGCAGCAACCTCACTTCGTACTGAAGCCATTTCCTTTTATTTGAAGTAAGTTAATTAAACTACACAGAGAAAAGGGGTAACCTTCTTCAAGTTATTTTTCTAATAAGCTATTTACAAGCTTTAAAATTCCGTTAACATCAATTATGTTACTACAGTATACATCAATAAATCTGGAATATTAAGAGTACTAACTGAAAAAAGCATTACTTATCATCCTTCATTACCGTTGTTGGAAGGTACCGTTGTTGCTAGTATTGAGACGCATAAACTTGTCAATCGTAGAGTATACTAACAACTAAAAATTAAAATAATTTTTGTGTTGTAATCGAAAAGTTATAATAACTCAATATTTAACTTTACCTGTAAACTAGAGACTGAATGGGTAGAATATGCGATGTGTGTAAAGTGGTATTTTATTAACTGAATAAAAATCCAATGCGATAATAATTAACAAACCTAACATCTTGGTAAAGAAGTACCAAACTGATTTTTTTCATTCAATTTCTTATCTGTGTCTTACGAAAATGTTCATAAAAATTACTAAATAAAATAGGTTAAGCTTATATTCATGATGGTCATTTTATAAGAAAACTCAATGTTTCTACACACTTTCAGTTTCTGTACGAGTTCCTGGAGTAGGTTCGCCATGTGTGTTTAAAGATAGTAAATTTATACGCCAATTATGGACAGATTTGGACTGTTGAGAGGACCACCGTAGCTGAGAAGTTAGAGGTGACGATCGCCAAGAGTAGTGTGGTTCGATTCCCTGACTAGACCTTGGATTTTATTTAAAAGTGTCTATTATCGTGACATAAATTCAGGTTCAAATCAATAAGACGACATCTCAATTTACTCTCGATAAGGATCACGCTTGAAAATGGTTGTAGACCATGAATATGTAGACCCGAATAAGTGGTATTTTGTAGAAAAGCCATACTCAAGAGGCTGAAGAGCTGCATTTAGCTCGTGAAGCGCGGTTTGCCGACCACCGGCCTAGGTTTACTAAGTACTGCTCCAATTGTTGCAACGAACATCTGCAAGGTTGTCTGCACACTAACCACTAGTTTATTTTTTAAATTTTGGATTAGTTTAAGTCAAATACGCTATAGGTTATTTTAATTATTTAATTAAAAATTCAAATTAGTACCTGTAAAAAAGCACACAAAAGTTATTGTCAAAGCCAGTTTGAAAATTATTTTTAAAAAAGATAATTGGCTAAGAAATGGATAGTTGGGACTCAGAAATATCTGAAGTAAGATTTAAGGCAATAACAGCCACCAAAAATACAAAATTGTATGGAGAAGATAAAGAAGAGGATGTTATGAATAGCTGGGATCAGGTAGCGGGTGAGGAAGAGCGAGAACCCAAGCTGCTAATAAAGTTTGCTCTTTAATTCTTAAGTGACTTTAAATACACTCATCCTTACGCACCACCTCCTCCGCAACCTGCCAAGAAGAATAAAGAAATGAGCGAAAAATTCGAAGCGAGAGAAAAGTAGAAAGCTGTGTACTGTTAGCCAGAGTGAAGCAACTGTTAGTGAGAATATCTTGAACTTTTGGAATTACTTCAAAGCAAAAATACCCTCTATTATTATTACCATTACTATTTCAGCTTAAGTTGCACATTTTATGTATCCTGGGGTTGGTTAGTAATACCAGCTGCCCAGTACTAAAATTCCTACTTCTTAATATTTTAAATTCCATTCATTATAAATTCATAAAATTAATAATGTACTGTATAACTACTATGTACACTACAACACGCTTATCAAGGGTATAGATCATTTTCAATAATAAATAATAAAACATAAATTTTATTATAAAAATCCGATATTTATATGTACAATCTTAGCACTTTCTAAAATAATATTACAGCACGTTCCAAATTTCTTCAAATGCTGAACATATTTTTGTACACGTTAGAGCTGCGGACAATGGATAATTGCTTATTGATACAGTTTCCTCCACATAATCTGGAACTGCCTGAAATATTAATTAAATTGAAGCTATACGTGAAGGTAAAAAAGAAGAAAGTAAAAATAATTTTGTAGATAAAGGAAAAGCAAACGTTGGCAAATTAATATTTACATTTGCAATCTTATGTGAATTCCAATACAAGTAAGCTTGAAAAATTAGTAAAAATAAAGTAGGTCTTTTTTTGTAGCCATTCAAAATTCCAGCGCAATCTGTTATTCTAAAATCCGGCAAGGTGATTGGATATTTTAGTTTCCGAAAACTACTGCTTTGACATATAATTCAAAATGTGTATTATAGTATGTTACTTTAGTTTAAATTATTAGACAAGCATGAAGAAAAGAATAGCACTAACAAAATATTTCTGTTTGGCGTATAATCTTTTAATTAATTCGACCCTAACATAAAATTACATGTTTAACAATTATTTTAAGAAAATAAGAAAGACCTTCGCTTACTATAATGGCAAAGCCATCCTTTCTCCACATATTGATCCTATTGAATCCATCCGTTTTTTGCAATAACACTCACTATCTTGGGTTCTCAAATGGAGAATCACAGTTCAAAAGTGCCAAAATATTGCGGTTGCCTTTAGACGAAACATTTACTATCCTGTACATCTATATTAGAACTGTACTGCCTTGCGCAGATATAGTACGATAGTTGGACCTCATATCGATAAAAAATTGACGTGGAATACTTATAAGTCTTAAAAAACTTAACCACTTGTTAACACCACTACTAGACAGAGAGTCAAAGCTGACAAAAGGTACTGATTTACAACGCACTCCATTAACCGATCTAGACTTACAGAATTGAACTAAGAATCAGCCTAGAATTCAATATAAATCATTCAGTGAAATAAATCTTTATAGTCTAAAATTCTTCATCGAATAACTTATACTGTGTTCCCAACAGAACTATTTATAATGAGCTAAACATATCATTCATCATACATTTCGCCTCAGATCGTTAAAAAAAGTTTCATTCACGCCTCTCTTCTTAATCCCTTCCCAATTCTATTCTACCTCTGAAGCAGCGTTGGGCCCGCGATTTCTTCGATCGTAGGAGTCAAAGAATAAATATAGCATTTGGAAAGTCACTAGAGGGAAATGATTCCTCTCAGATTACATCACTTTATTATGTTCATTACAGATTACTCTTGCTGTTGTAAATTTCAATTCAAATTATATTGTATATATACAAATTTTAGAGTATTTTTCATCATTTTCTGTGACTGTTTCATTAGACCAAAAAAGAAAAAAGATTAATGCCAATTTCAGTCAAAAATGTTCACTAATTTTGAATGAATGAATATTTATTTACTTTTAAGAAAACAAATCTTTATAGCAAAGGGATGACCTTGCAATAAATTAAATTAAATAATTTTTAAAAAATGAGAAAACTAGAAGTAAAATTGTATTAATTAAAAGAATAAAATAAAACCGAAAGGGAAATATAATAGCTACAAAAAATGTCGGTACCTGCTAATCTAATAGAACTAGTCTTAAATACGTACATTTTTTGAGAAGATTAATAAAAAATGTAAAAGAAATAAGTGCAAGTTACACTATCTTACTCGAAAGGAGAACAGTGGAAATGGACAAGGGATTGTTAAGAAATTTTTGAAAACCAAAAACTGTCTTGCTTCTTCAGACACCTTTATGCACGGCTTCCAGAAATAATTACAGCAGAAGCTAACAACAGATAGCAAGTAAGAAAATAGGCTTGGTGCCGGGCTTTCCCATCGGTTCATATTGTATAGTACAGAAAATTTATACACCGAGAATTTTTAATAATGCAGAAAGACATAACAACTCAATTGACAAAGGAGCTGTTGCGTTAAAACTTATATTTACTAAGTTCCTTCAATATGTATTTAGGCGAAATTTTATTTTGAGAACAGATAATAAACCTTAGTAAGAATACTTGGGCAAATTTGGCAAGTTCTTGAAATGACAGCTAATAGATGGTCAAAATGGCTCATAAGTTAAGTTTATAAAATAATGAAATTGAATACTTTGGAGGAAAAGATAGCAGCTGACTTTCTTTTAAGACTTTTGCTTTCATCAGCGGAGACTTCGGAAACCGAAGAGAAGAATAACTTGCATCAGCTAAGCTCAAATGATTAGGGGCACTAATGACCTCAGCAGTCGATGCGCCAAAAAAAAAATCAGCTAAGCTCACACAACTTTTCAGAGATCAAATCCATTTTCACAAAGAGGTCCTTAGAAGATAAAACACTGCAACTAGTGAGTGAGTGTTAAAGAATATGGAAACTGGGTGACCGGATAGGAAAACAATAATCTGCCGTGGGCGCTTAATGGTTCCCGTAGTGCAAGGATGCAGTTTCTTCGCGAGGGTCATCCAGAAATATCGGCAATGAGATCCACTGTTCATGATCAAGCATGTTAGCAGCGAATAAATATCGTAGCCTTAATGAAATCGTGTGAAACTTCCGTCTGGAAGACAAGCCAAAGATTCTTATGAGTACTCTCGGAATGTCCAGGTCAGAGCCGTGGCCTCACCTACTTAGATTTAGCCCGGAACATTCACGGGACTTATTTTTCAGATTGGGGCTTCCAAAATGTATTAATTTGGAGAAAGGACCACAATTCACTTTAAGAGCTCAGGAAGTTTTGCGACATTAAGGGAATAGAAAAAATTAGAAAAACTCGCCGCAGACGACCACTGGTAGAGACCTTGCCGGTAAGAACAAAATTAGATTTATTAAAACCAAACTTATCCAGAAATATAGATGAACACACCTGAATCAGAAAGTTATAGAGGGAAAGAAAGTTGCATAAATCAATCAATGAAAGACAGAGTTCATAGGCATGCAGGGTAGAAATCACACCAACCTTACACATGGCAATGTAAACAAATATTATTATTGTCAATAGCATAAGCCCTGAAGATGACCTACTGCCTAGTAAAACCAATCCGAAAGCTTAGCAAAAAATAATAATAATAATGAGGAATTGGGATTATTCTTCCTTCCTTCTGGATTAATGAATCAGTTACCAAAAACAATTAGCAATACTTGAAAAATATAAATATATGAAGAAGCGTTAAAAGATACTTAGAATGAAATACTGGGTTTCATTACAGAAACAATGCTAGAACATTTCTATGAACTAAGAACTTTTTTTGAAAATAATTATTATCAATTACTTCTTTATGAACATAAATGTTACTTATTATTCTTTTTGCTTTAATTACAGTAAGATCGTAGCGACGCCCATGTGTCTTTTAAAATTAAGAAAATCAACTAATGTACCTCTTATTTATTGTAGTGAAATTATATAACAAAGGGATAAAAATCCCCTTTTATTTAACAAAATTTTGTGCCTATTGTTAACAGCTATGTTAAATGTAGAGCATGTAAGCGGGGGAATAATGATCTTGGCCAAAAAAGTTTCATGATTTTGATACACTTATTGACATTGACTTTGTCCTTTAAAAAAAATAGAGATCTGAAAGTCTTGTGGAGAAGGTTTATTAGAAGCTGAGTAAATTATTTTATTTCAAATAATGATTTCTATTATTTATTTAAAGCTAGACAAAAAATAATTATAAGCGGAGATAATTTTTAAGATTAGATGCATTGAATGCACTGGATTTGGAAATATTTAAGACATTATTAATACTACTGAAACTAGGAGAGCACTTGATCACTTCACTAACTCAAGACGAGAAAATCCAGAGGATTATCGTAAATATTACATCTGGCGTTCAACTAATTTTGTTCAAATATGTACATTGATCACTGTTAGACTATTTCATACAAAATATAAAACCTAATATTAGCGATAGTGATCTGGAGAAAATTAATAATATCTGCAAATACCGATCCCAATACTTAGAAATTTAGAAAAAATTATTTAACACGAAAATTTACATGGCCGCTATAGCTTAACATGATTTTAATTGAATACAAAATATGAAGTAGTGGATGAAAAAAACTGTATAAGTGGGCGAAAAATAAGGACATCACTTAACAATTTTTTGCTTAAAATAACTTCACTAAAAATTAATGTTTGTCTTGTGAATATGTAAGTTTCATTTTTCATGTATTCATGAACTAATTTCATTTGTGCCCAGTTTGATTGTACTCTTTTTAATTGAAGATTTTGTGTTTATTTAATTAACTGAAATGTCTATGTGTTTGTGTGTAAGTTCAATCCTTATATGAGAATTGTTAACTCTAAAAGTATTTTTATTCTTTAAAGTATCATTTCGTTTAATTAATAAAACTTTAAAAACAAAAAATAAAAGCCATCCACAAGGAAACTGCCATTAGGTTTAGAATTTGCGCAAGACATGGGAGAAACTAATGGTACTTATAGTTTACAAAAAAGTTTTTTCGTTAACACCAATCATAGTTCTACATATCTTAGATATTTAAAAATCAATGGAATTAAACACATTAAATCAAAGATCATGTTCTTAAAACAAAATAAATAAATAAAAAAGATTTAGGTGCAATGAATGCACTGGATTAGGTACTCCAAAAACCAGAGGTGTCCCTAACCACAAGAACAACAAAATGACGCTTTTATAAAGATGGAATTGAAACGCTTCGTTGAGAAAATTACACTACAGAACATTAAGATAAAATAATATCCTCTTTACATAATGAAGGCAAAAAAATCTCATTATTTTTAACTGTAAGAGTGCTCCGTGCAGTTACGAAAGTCGTTAAAAATTAAAAACTGACATGGCATTTTGATTTTCAAACCACCTTCTATCATAGAAGAAACCAATCAAAAAGAGCAACATACAAACTAATAAAATAATATATAATACAAATCATTATTAATTACTTTGTTCGCACATTTTATACACATACTATATATTTACCTGTCCATGTGCCATTGCGCCAATTACAACTACTATAGGTACCTCTTCTTTAGGAACAATATCTCTGGGATTTACAACTTTCTTAGACGAAAATGATGTACCTATTTTTTTGCATCCAACTGGCAAATGATTTGTGACAGGATTCTTAATTACTTTTAATAACTTCATTCCTCCCTCGGACGATCTTACGTTAAACTTATGAAGTAACTGAACTAACAAAATAAAAAATAAATTAGAAATATATCAAATAAATAGTGTTCGCCTAAATAAAGTAAGGTAACATAAAATAACAGTATATCAGAAATAAATATAAAAATAGTATAATTTACATATTAATACATATTTTATCATAAATTATATAAATGATTTTGATGAATATTTAATTTTACGTAGAGAAAATCTTACCCATTAATCCAGCAAATCTCTTAAAAGTCCTAGGTATCCTTGTTTGAGGATTTATTTGTATAAGCACGTTTTTTTCTGTCCGGACGTAAACCTTCAATTAAATTTAAGGAGTCTTTAAAAAAACAGAATAAACAAGGGTAAAACTAATAAAAAAAACCCAAATTTTTAAATTGTTTAAAACAAAATCTGCCCAATGACAACGAAAAGCTTTGGATCTGTTCATCGGATACGATTGGCACAATTATTTATTACATGTCTGAAAATTATTTGCCATTCATTAAGAAAGATTAAAAAATAATAATGCTCACAGATATATACAAATAACTATCAGTATAGAAATAATTTCTACAGAGCTAGGGAATCCTGCCTTCCAGGGACCTGCTAGATAATTAGTAAATATTTTAATTTTGTAGGGATACAAAAAATGGCTTAGTTGATAAATAAATAAAAAAGAAGGAACAAATGTTACATTTAAATAGTCATACATTAAAATTTGAGCACAATTTGGGATTAAAATGTTTAAAGTATGTGCTTCTGCCACTGTCCACGACACCTTAACTGGTAGGTAGACGTTAACCCCACCTGTCAAATTGGCGATTACTTTACTATCTCCAATAACTTGCTTGCTTTTTCTTTATTTGCACTAATCTGGAATAAACTATTACAGATAAAAAAAAAAGAAGAACATCTCTGTTAACACA
Source organism: Rhodnius prolixus (assembly GCF_049639745.1). Classification (NCBI taxonomy): domain Eukaryota; kingdom Metazoa; phylum Arthropoda; class Insecta; order Hemiptera; family Reduviidae; genus Rhodnius; species Rhodnius prolixus. Next base: position 28,436,347 of record NW_027411581.1, on the reverse strand, counting down.
GTGGTGGCTGTATATCTTGAAGATGCAATAATTTTATACCTTTTTATGTTTATGTATAGTGTGCCATGTGATATGTTTAACATAATAGAGGAAAGAAAACGTTTGATTTCCCTTCATGTGTCCTTAAATTAGATGGATTATATATAAACATTATGTCGTAACAGTTATTTTGAAGAATTATATGTAGCTTAAATGTTTACTTGTTAACTATTAGGTACTAACTACAGTGATGGATATGCACTCATTTACCTGCAACAATCCTGCTCTATTTAAAGGGCTATCCATCAGCATCAACAAACTTTGATGAGTAATATCTGGCCTGCAAGATCCAGGATCCCTATCATTTTTTTTTAATACACCTAAGTGATCATCACTGTTCAAAAGTTCAAACGTATGACCAGTCTGAAAAATTATGACACAAATTCTTTATGAAAAACATAATACATTAAACACATTAACTGGTTATTGTATACCATATATTATATAATAATAATAAATTGTCTTTATTTAAAAGAATTTACAATCTCAATTTAATACATAAAAACAAGACAATATACTACATGGTCTATACCATATATTATTTGGTCATTATTAAAGATTCCCTCTTCAGATAGATTAAAGGATACAAAGATCCCAAACACTGAAGAGGGGTTCTTAGACATAAAACTGAAGAGGGATTGGCTTGAAAGCAAATCCATTGCAGCCTTAAAGCTCTAAGTTTGTTAGTAAAATATAGTCTCCGCGGTGAGAATAATGAGGGTCTGCTAAATTCAAGTAGCTCCAAACTACTGGCCAATCTATCAACATGAGTTGAATGATTTTTGCAAATGGCAGTATTGAGTGTTGTTAATACTATTATGTATATTTACAGGAACGTCAAGACCCCAGAAAAGAGGTTACACACACCCGTACGAAGTGAAGGAATCTTCATAGCGATATAAATTTTGATTTAACGAACATTTCAAATATAACAAAGTTTCTTGAAATAGGTTGAATATAAATTGTGTTATTATATGAAAGTAATTAATTAAAAAATATAGAATGGCTATAATTGCGGGTTCCTTTCAACACATATCAACATTTATATATAAATGGATCACTTGACAAAGAAACAGAAATGAAAATTTAACGAATTACTACATTAACGTAAAATGTAACCTTCACTGTCTCCAGTTGTGCCTTTTCAAGAATAACGATTAGTCGTTTTTCTTGATTCTGTAAATGTCCAGGAGCTGCTAAATGTTTAGGCAAGGGGTCATATTCAAATTCATCATCCTTATTTTTCCTCTTTTTCCCCATCTTGCTAGTAAACGTTACGAATCACCCACTCACAACACTTTCAATTGTGGAACTAGGTTATACATTAAGGTATTAGTTATAACCTTACAATAACTTTCCTACAACGCTTACTGAATCATCTGTATCTCTCACATGAATTTATACATTTTTTGATAAAAGGTTTAATAAATTATCACTGTTGTTTACCATCAATTAATTACATTCAGTTGAAATTATTAATGTTGCGCGTCTATTTTGTACAATTCCCACTCGCCCGCCACATGAGTTCAACAGTTTAGTTTGAGCTATTCTGTTTGTGTTGTGCTGCTATGTCGTGTTGCCTGAGGCTCCTTAGGGACTAGATTGGAATTCCAACGATTTCGTTCATATCATATGACTGTAGAGAGTTATGGCCTTATTCATATTGTTTGTAAATAATGTATTTTAGCTGCAATGGCATTTCTATGTCCTGTCAGAATAAGGAGAGGAAAGAAGAAGAAAGGTATGTTCAAATATATATTATTCTAATTCGAACCACCTGTTGCACTGCTTCATTGTCACAAACATATTTGTAAGGATAGTTGCCTATCAGTAAATCTGAGCCGGTTTTAATATTAAGAATAAGGATGTCTCCTTAAAAAGTCGAAGTAAATTAAATTTCAGATGTATTATTTAGTATAAGTTTTTCGTAAACTAATGTATTCCAGTAACCCATTTTCCTTAATTTGTCCAACCAAATGTCGTTTAAGTGATAATATATCAGTGTGGTCATCAATTATTCCTTACTGTTAATGTTTCAAAGTGGGATCTTCAAATGATATCGAAAAAGATGTGGTGCGCGCCCCGGGTATGGGGCGCATTACTGGAAGTGCATCCATTGAGACGCTAGTAAGGGTTGGAATTGAGAAAGAAAATGGTTTATCTCCAGACAGTAAAATGGTAGTGCTTCATGACTTTACGCCTTGCGTGGATGATGAACTCGAAGTTAAAAGAGGACAGGTACGATATTTTGTTGGGGGAATTTAAAATTATATGTTGTTATATATTTATTGAATTTAATTACCTTTTTATTTAAAAGGTGGTGAATATACTTTACCGGGAAAATGACTGGGTATATGTTATCGCTGCCGAAAGCAGGCAAGAGGGGTTTATTCCACATTCATACTGCACTCCCTTCAATTCTCAACTTGGGGAGTTAGCTATGAATAATCATAAGAAAAAACTTCCTCGTACGATAACAGAGAATGAAGGCGACCCTCCTACTGAAAATCGAACAGGTAGAACAATCCAGAGGTACTTTCAACTAACTGATTAGGTTGGAGAATACCAAAAATTGCATGCTGACTTAAAAAGTGCTCATCTCATGGCATGCAGCATGTTTTATCAGGAAAGGTATGGCTTTACTAACATTAGTAAATTGCAAATAACATAGATATTAAGTAGAATTAATATTCTTCAATTTATGTGATGTACATAAATGTTGGTTTAACCACAGTCCATTAGCCACAACATTTGTATTAAGTGCAATAATAAGTAAATACTTTAGTAGCATAATTAGTTCTTTAAATATTATTTAGTGCTAAAAATATTTTGTAGAAAGATTACATCAAATGCAATATTCCTGATGTTAAATTCGTGTCATCACCTTAATTTAATATGAAGGGATAGACCGTAGGTGTCAACGATGTGTAAAAGTTTAGAAGTAGTTCCTAAAAAATGTTTTTGTTACTTCACTGATGCTAAAATGAACCTGTAGCGAAAGATGCAACGTAAAATCTACGTTAAAATTAGAATCAAGTGTAACTTTTGGTTTTCACTCTCTTGCATTTACCGTCCTATTTTCACTGTAGGCAGTACAATATTTGTTTCGTTCATGATTGCCTCCCTTTGAAAATTTGTCCATCTTTTCTCGTTAAAAGAGGTTTTTGTGTTGTCACTTCTTGTTGTATATTATTTTATAAATGTTATATTTTATATATGCGGGCTTTGCAAAATAATAATAATGTGAGGTTTATAACAGTACAATTGGAATACATTTTTTAATAAACTGGCATTATTTAAATAAAGATTAGCATTTTTTCAAGAATTAAAATATAAATAACTGTTTAGTTAAATTCCTAAAATAAATCTTTTAACTTCAGAATGATTACTGTGGAAGAATTCAATGAAATCCTTAGCCATTTGCTAAACTCATCATACTGTATATGGGAAACAAGTATAAGTACCCGACCTTGCAATATGGTATGCGCTAAGAAATATGAAGTAGTATAAAAGGGATTAGGAATAAAATATCAGAGGAATCTACTGTGTAATTAAGTAATTGAAAAATAAGTATAATATGTAGGTATTGTCTGCATACTGCTAATAGTTGGAATGTGAATATTTCGAAAGAGGAATAGTCTAGTTGTAGCTGTGAGTTAGTGCCCTGAAAATTAAGAAAAATAAATTTGTGTTGGATACTTTTCACGGTTTTTGTATAACTTAATATGATTCCAATTGGTTGGAAAAAATACAAGCTGGCGGGTTGATTTTTACATTATACGATATGGTTCAATTAACGAAAACGAAAAACAAAGCAGTTTTTGGGTAGAATATTATGAATGTATTCAGATCCAAAGAGCTTACTAAAGCCAATAATTTTTTTTTTTTACTTCTAATATTCCAGTCACACTTATGATTATGCATATTTAGATTCGAGTTATTAGAAAAATTTCTGGAATTTCATGCAAATAAATTTACTGTTTCAGGACCGTCGCTAGTAGAGATATTGTTTAAATAAAAAATACCCTTACTTAGGAATGTGAAAAAATTCTAGAATGATTTGACATTAGTTTTAACTTAATTCCCGACATTGTTATTATGTGTCTGGTAACAGATTTTAGTAAACATGTTTACTTTTGCCTTAAATTATTTGGATAAATTTGGTTAGTGTGCCAAATTTGATCTATAAATTATATTTTCTGTGCCTATGATCCTCTGCTATTCACTCTCTGCCCGTAATATTTGATTGTGTCAAAAAAACTGTTTTGGAAGCCGACATTGTACTGAGAAAGCTCCAGGCGCCAGTTCAATTTTTTTAAATGTGAATCATAAAATATGTATGAAATCTAAATTGTAATTTTTGCTTTTATTTCAATATTTCACTTTTACTAAACTGGCCACTTTTTGGTTAGTACATTTCCCTCTATAACGTCCTGTTTATTGGCGTGCAGCCTATTGTAAATATGTCTTGAATTTAAAAAATGTCTTGACGACACTTGTCAATCGGATAAAAGTTCTGGGCACTTCTCTAAACGGTACAATCCATGGGTTCTACGGCACAGAGCTGACTGTCATGGGCTTTAGTAATCCCAACGCAGAAGAGGTGGATCTGCTAGTAATCATGACCCTTAAGAGAAAAAAAAAAATCCTCGAACTCTCTCCTATATAGGATAGCCGGAATCCGACTACTTTTGTCGAGGAGTACAGACAATTGCTTGCCAATAGTTGCAATTGCTTGCTAACTGTTTGTCTCTTTAACTCCTTCCTAATTTCGCCACGAGTTATCAAATTCCACGATGGTATCCTGCTGCTTTTTTTTTTAGGTATCTTCTTTAGTCAGACGATCTTCTCTTTTGTCCCGCAATGACGCAAAATCCCATTCGAGATAAATATTTTAACCTAAAAATATTAAGTCACTGCACTTGCCCTATATTGTAAAACATTTGCGAGCCGCTACCTGCTGTCGACGTTAAAATAATAATATCAGACTTTAAATAGAGACAATTTGCGATAGAGAGAGGTCTTGCAGCTACTCGTAGATTAAGGATACAACGGTAATTTATCTCTGAAATTGGCGCCGTAAACACCCAATTTGGTGTTTCCGTTTGCCTTGATTGCTGAAATGTAATTCATTTAAATTAACTGAATTTAAAGAAGCTGGGCTTCTTTAGGTGTTGCTGAACGGATTTCCCAGCAGTCGTTGAATTCTTCTCTCACTCAGTGCAATCAAGTCGGTGGATTTTCAATTTTCAATTCGCTTACCTTCCCTTAAAGTTCTCGCCGCCCCTAGCAAATGTGTGTGCTATATGATGAACATGAGAGGCCAAGATACTTCATTGAGTAGGTTCTTAACAGAGATAACCTGAAAGATTTTTTTTTTTTTTTTATTGCGGACAGAACACCTTGAAACTTGAAATAACAAATATTTACTAAAATCAACGAAAAAATTGCAAAATTCCTTTAATTTGGTCAGCAGTAGTGTTAAGTCGCCATGTTTTAACTATGTACATTCTGCTTCTTCGATTAACAGTGTTGTGTTTATTCACTAGAATTACGCTCCACAAAATAATTTGAAGGATTTAAAAACTATAGCTCTTAAGTCAGGATTGAGTTATATTTTATACGGGGAGGGGCGCGTATTTAAGCAGCGCCGCCAACCTAACCAAATTTTCAATCTCGTGAGTTAAAAAAAGACTGTCTCAACTTATATCTTATCCAAAAGAGGAATATGTACACATACTTAATTATATTCAGATGTTCACCTTTAAATCATTATATCATTGATACTTTTAAAAATTACAATTCTTTTTTTATTTCATATTATGCAATAATGAAAAATCCTCTATTCCAGTGCCCCAATCCGTCTGTGGTTCTTGGTAGTCGAATAAATAATTGAATGGTTTAAAATGAAAACAAATATTTTTTAGAGCAGGATATTTAAATTTTACAATTACATCCTTCCTTTGAAATTAAGGAGATAGTAATCTCCTGGCTTCCATTATACTTTCTTTTTGTTTTTTGCTTTTTTCATTTAATGAAAATTAAATTGCATTCAGCATTAAGACCAACACAGTAGCGTTATTTATAGTGTAGTTTTTGAAAGGTAAGGTCGTTTAGGAATGTGTTTGAATTAATCAATTCAAATTACGTAGAGTGCCTAGCCAGGATTTCACTAATTAGTATGCCTTTCAAAAAGGATGAAGGCGTTTACCTATGGGTAGTTTCTCTTTCAGCTACAAGAAAAGCGTTGCGAACTTTCAAATTTTCGAAATGATGTTTTGATGTCGACTGCATGTGCTTGTATGAGACGAAATGAAAGAGACGAAGTGAGAGCAAAATAATTTAAAATCAAAACAGTCAAAACTAATATGGATGTTTCACTAAAATTCTCTATGCAAATCAGAGTTAAATGTGTGTTACGCATTCTAATTTTCATTTTTTTTTTTTTTTTTTTTTTTTTTTTTTTTTTTTTTCTTAAAATTACTTATTTCACCTGTTTAAAAATAAAATTTAAAAAATCCATGAATATTTATTTATTTTTTAGCTCTTGTGAGGGCTCGAATTAGTGCCATTTTTGGTAATCACGGCTTTATCCACTTCTTAAGAAAGTTAAGAAAATTGCATGCGTTCCCAAAAGTAAAGTTTGAAAATATTGTTGCCTACTGTCTTTTCTTCTTTTCACTTTCCCGGAAAAATCCGATAAAGAGTGAGCGGGGATGGCATCTACCTTGAGGGTTTTCATAATGTATTGTCACTATACCTATTAAATATTTGAGGATTAAATGTGTTTCCTTAAATTGAAATATGAAGTTCTGACCAAATAGATTTTTTAAAATTTTAATCGACTTATTATTATTATTATTATTTTTAAGTGATTTAAGGCGCGTCAACATCTAAGGTTATTGGCGCCAGAGCTTTTTCCAGTGCACTGCCGGCCTCCGGTCTGTGTTCTCTCGTTACAGACAACACTGTGAGCTGTAAGTAAGCTCCTAGGAAGAGAAAATCTAAGGGTCAGCCGCTGGATTCGAACCCGGGACCTCCGCGTGGGAATCCAATGCCCTAAGCGCATTATTATTATTTTTATTTTTTTTAATGATTTAAGGCGCATCAACATCTAAGGTTATTGGCGCCAGGAGCTTTTTTCAGTGTACTGCCGGCCTCCGGACAGTGTTCTCTGGTTACAGACAGCATTGTCCATCACCGGACCAGTGAGCTGTAAGAAGCTCCTAGAAAGAGAAAAATCTAAGGGTCAGCAGCTGGATTCGAACCCGGGACCTCTGCGTGGGAGTCCAGTACGCTAACTGCATAGCTAATCCCTTCCCTTATTATTATTATTATTATTAATGCTAACATGTATATCATTAAGGTCAACACTTATTTTTAGTATAAATTTTAAGCGTCAACACAAAGTTTAACAAAACTTTTACGAGAACTGCGTCAAGAGATATCATATGAGTGTCCATAACAGATTCCCTGATCACTTTTCACATCTACCAAGCCGTGTCTTCATCAGAAAACTATCTGCACATCAGAGAAAAAATGTGCATACACTTTAGCTGTAATTCCCCATAATTTTTTTTACTTACGAACTTTTCTTTCCCTTGCTATTCATTCTCCAGAGTGGAGGTTGAGGATTCTCGGCTAACCCTGGACTAAAGGCTGATTTTTGCACAGCTCGGGACCTACAGCTGAAGAGTTGTGGGCCCATGAGAAGTTTCTTAGAACTTTTCTAGATCAAGGCTTTGCTTTCCATTGTCTACTTGCCTTGTTCGAGTATGTTCTGCCACCCAGGAGCCCTCAATACGGGCTCACACTATCTTAGGGTTGGCTTGTTTAGCTCTAATTGCCGTCTGTCTGTCAGTAGAGAAAACTTGTCCCTCGTCTCGGAGATTTCGTTTAATTATCTTCTTGATACAATCTACTCGTATAATGGCATCAACCACTGCTTGGAAGTCTGTGCGTGAATGCCTAGATTCATCTAGAAATCTTAGCCTATATAGAACATTTTTCTAGTAGCGCCTTTGTCCACCAATCCAGCGACCCATAAGGAATCATGGAATTAACGACCTTGGCCTAAATCAAATGGGTCATTCTGGAATTTCCCAGTTGTTCTTACACAGCTTTTTACAGATACCTAGGGCTAAAATGGCTCAGTTACGATAAACCATTACAGACAGCCGCCAAAGATATTGGAAAGGAAAGGAATACACTTCTGCCAGAGGACCGGATGTGTTAGGTCTACTCCCGGAAATTTATGTGTGTGGAGCGAACTTACTGATTCGGCCATGTAAACCTCATTAGCCTCTGTCCAGACATCGCTCGATGGCCTAATTATCTCATCGTAGATGTCCCATAGAACTTTCACCAAGAGCTTTCTTGGGCTTTTCATACCTATTACAGAATTATGCTGCGTTAACGCACTTTTTGTATGCTCCCCAATTCTGGGTACGATTTGGTTTATTGAAAAGCACTCTCATCTTGGCCCTCGACCTCTCGAGGCAGTTATTCCGCCATTCTATGCTGAATTTTTGTGGTTTTCAATTTTTCGGACATGGTAGACCGTAAGAATTACTTCACTTACCAAGCTCACCACCCATTCAAGGCTTACCTAACTCTAACCTGTATAATTAAGAGAACTTTCCGCGAGGTTTCAAGTAGGGACTTATTGTATCTCTTCCAGTTTTTTCCCCTATAGTTTAACCAAGTTTAAACTATAATGATTTGGGTATCAGTGTTAAATCTTATGTGATGATTGTCGGAACAAGAGATAGCGGGCGACACGTGCCAATTTGTAATCAAGGTGCCTAGCTAATCTGTAGAGAGCGTGAGATTAGTACCCCACCGAGAGTTCTAGTGATCAGCTTCTCCCTCACGGCAAACTCAAGATCTTGCTTCGTTCACAATCTTCGGTGTTCCCCCATGTAGTGCTTTATCGGTTCCTAATGAGAGTTGAATATTCTTGCAACTGCAGAAGACCACAATGTCTTAACTCGTCTACGGAGGGCGTCTCCTGAAAAATATGCGGAGCAAACCACAAACTGCGCTCGGTCGGTAATGTGAGATGTAACATAAAACACCGGAACAAGGTTCCGAAATTAGTGAGCAACTAACACTAGAAATATATTATATGTTGGCCCGGAAAGCACCCTATATTGTTTAGAATTCAAGCCGCCAACAGCTCCTGTTCGAACCAGAACTCCTGCAGGAGTGCTAAATACTGCCGTTGTTGGTCGAACTTAGACAGAACAACGAAGCCCTATCATGATGAAGGTTCGAGTGCAAAGGCCCTGTCAACGCTCATGGAATCCGTTCCTCTCGCAGATTCTCCACTTTCATATGAGTGTTAACCTGCCCCAGAAAAGGTTCTTCTCGTTTTCAACTGAGAAAGAAGGGCTTACTTGATATTCCTCTTGGGACTTGGTTGCTTCAGATGCAAAGCCTGAAATCCGGGAACCCAATTTTTTCGTTAATAACTGACTATTTTTTAAAACTTTTTATAATAGAGTCACACTGTCACTTTTATTTGGATTTTTTTTCTTAAAAAATAATTTATTGGGGCCTACCATCTCAAGCTCCTCTCTAAAGTGCCTATTTGGGACAAATCTTCTGTTACTACTGCTACTTAATGTCAATAGGATTGTTGTAATTTCAAATTAAAGGATAACTGGATATCCGGATACGATTTTGCAGAGAAGGAGAAGGCTTTACAAATTTTCTTGAAGGGATGAGTTTGGTGTAGTGGTTAGAATTAGGACAAGTGAAACATCTCTAATTCGAGTCCAGCTTGTGGCTATTTTGTGTCTGTTGGAAAAATTGTAATAGTTAACTGTAACATTATTCGCCTCTCACCTACGACATCTAATTTGGCTGTTATTTTCTCGGAGATTCCATCGATTGTGATTAAACATGCTGTGTTAACTATTTGTAGTACCCTAACTTTCTCATTCAGTCCTCAATCTGGTTTATCTTACCAGTCTTGCTTCAGTACTTTCTTAAATTCGTCTTGAGACAGATTTATGAACTCCTCGCTCTGTATTAACTTCTTTCCAATTGCGCTCAATCTGCATTGTACAAAACGTAGGCATTCCCCAAATAGTGCGCCACCCATTATATACTCGTACATATCGAGCAGGCACTGTTGTATGTTCATTAATCATTGCTACAAAATGTTCCTTAGATCTTTCCTACACCATTCGATGATTCGAAAGAATCCTTATGGTTAACATTCTTCATAAATATCTTCGATTGGGCGCAAGTTGATGATTAAGTTAAGTTGGCCCCATTTCATGTTTATTTTTTGGGAGTTCCTATTCTCTGAGTTTGGCAGCCCTATTGCTGAAATTAGCACCTGGTACTGGGGCTTGAGAAGAACCCACCTTCACCAACTCATCTGCCTTTTCATCACCCTAGATTGGGACCTGATACCAGAAAAGGCTTAAAATTTAAATCATTTCCCGTATGATGATGACGTTTTCATTTGGCTGGCTATATGGTTATAATGTGTTTGGTTAAACACATTCAGTTATTACCTGAAATAACAGGAGGGCCAACTGAACGTTCGGCAAATTTAGTTTAGAAAAGTTGTCCAATAAATTGGACAATGAGAGCAGGTCTCGTGAGTGTCCACACTTGAATTTTATGATGGGAATTACCTTTGGACGTTTTTGTAATTTTTAAGCATTCAGTCACAGTTCTGTGGTTAGGCACACATTTGGCCTTCTTTAGCCAATCACTACCATGAAAGGATGATCTAGCTAGGCAATCCAGTTGAAAGTGATAAGATGGAGAGAATTGTGTGCCCCACTTCTGAGCCATAGTTTATTTTTCTCGCGCTAATGTGAGAACTCCCTCATAGTAAAAGAAAAGGACGCTAGAATTGTTTAAAAACAATTCTCTATATTCTTATTAATACTTGTTTCATCCAAACTTAAATATGTGATCATTTCACGTAACATAAATTTATTGAATTAGTAAACTAGATGACAAAAACGCTGTCGTGCTATTGATACTTATTCGTATTTGTTCCAGTATTATCTTTGATTAACTCTCGTCTAGGTGTATTAGTACAGTAAAAGCTCCTTATTCGCGCTTCCTTCATTCGCGTTTTCACTATTCGCGGATTAAAAAAATGCGACCCAATTCCTATATTCGCGGAAGTACACTATGATAATAAAAGGATTCCAATAGGTATCCAACCCAATATCCTTTGTAAATGCCGTCAAATGGACTAATAAAAAAAGTAAATTAGATCTTATTACAACTTTGCCTAAAGTATGTTGTTAAATGATATCGCCGAGGACTTTGACATAAGCCGCCTTCGCCGCGATCGGTGATTTTGAGAATGTAAACGCACAGAATGAAAGCAATTGTTCGTGATCCAGCGATAGAAAAAATGGAAGTGGCGTTGTCATTATGGATCGAAGACCGCAATCAAAAAAGGGTGCCCCTGAGTGGTCCAATGGTCCGGGAGAAGGCAAAGTATCTTTACGCTCATTTTAAAGAACCTGATGGTAGTTGTAGTGGCAAGTTCAAACTTTGACTGCAAACAAAAGCTTTTAAAAACTGCCAAGCAAGAGAAAATTACAAAATTCTTCAAACCATTGCCTAAGCCTTAAGATAATTAATCAAAATGTTCAAAAACTTCAATTAAATTGATTTTTTTATATATTTGTTTTTTTTTTATTTTGTCAGCTAGGAACGTATCCCCTATAATCCCATATAAATTACCATTCCGTATTCACGGTTTCTGTATTCGCGGCATATTTATGGAACATATACCCCGCAAATAAAGAGCTTTTACTGTAATTTATTGCATTTATTAAGTTCATGTCTTTTCGGTCTAGTATCCAAGATCCGGCGTTATATCTCAGAGGAAAGGAAACCAATTTAAATGAAACAAGTCGTTTGTTAGCTGTGCTAGTTATCAGGGCGAACACTTAGTCCATTTCACAGAGATCGGAATTGTTACTTTTGCCAGTGTTTTCAAAACTCGTTTGGATAGTTTATTGGATAGCATGTGGTGGTGCTTCACAGGGCGGGCTCTTTGTTTTTCCTTGATAAGTATTCTAAACCAAAATTGGTACCATTGTGTTGGCGATATTTATTTGTGTACTTTTTTTTTGTTTAGAATTTTGAATTTAGGTAATTTCTAAGTGGTACCAAAATGTTTACTTCATTAGTTTTAAAGAAGATTATCAGATTCAATTTGTTAGCTTGTGTTAGTTTGGAAAAGAGTCCAATTTACATGTTCTGTGCTTAATTTCTGTTTTTCCTATAATGAAATGACATTATGGGTGAATCAGTTTGCTGCCGTGTTAGATAAAATAAAGACAGTTCATCGAGAAGTGTGTGCTACTTTGCGCTAAAGATTCAAATAGATACCTTTTTTTTATAGAGAGCTTAATGTTAATGCTTGTCTGTTTACTGTTTCAAATAATTTAAAGGCCAGAGAGGACCTTGTTCATTTTTTGGGCAATTTGTCCTATCTTGGCAGAATTTAGGGTGCGACACCTTGGTGTTCGTTCTTTAACTTTGCCTAATTTTAGAGAGCTTTTAAACTCTGCTGTCTAAATCTTATTAAACATGCTTGCTCTGCCAGGTTGTATACTCGTAGATACCAATAGATTCAAGAATTTAATTGTTAGTTTATGAAGATTTTCATTTATTTTATTTTTCTTTTTTTTTTTTATACTTTTCAAGAGGATGTTTATTAGTGCTTCATGGAGGTAATTTTTCTTTGTTACATTTATATAATAATTGTGATATTTCTTCCTCATTAAAGATGATTTTTGTTTTGTTCTATAGTCATTTCCGTTAAATAACTTTTTGTTTTATTTTTACTTAATTGTAAAAAAAGCACCTAACTTCCGGCTGACAGATTTCCAAACCGTATTCGCTTTTTTTTGTTTTTTTCCACTGTAAAGATTGTAAATTTTTTATTATTATTTATTTTGCAATTTACAATCTGTATAAATATATACAATAAGTAAATGGGATGTAAATAAGATGAACTGGTGCGGGAAGAGCAGGAGGAGAGAAGCTACCTAGCGGTAGCACTCTCTATACGAGATAGGGGAATGTGTGGAGGAGAATCCTCAAGGAGAGATAGGAGAGTAATGGCGTTTAGTTCTTCAGACTGTAAGGAAGTCGCAGGGCCGCTGGCGATTCAGTCGGCGAGTAGGATTGTTAGGGATGTCTGAGGAGGCGAGAGACTGTACAAGAGGATTTGAGCAAGTAGAGAGAGCAGTATGGAAGATTGTAAATTAATTCCAAAAAAGTGCATAACTATTATTTTCATTATTATTATTATTTTTTTTTTTATTTTTTTTTTTATTTTGGCGCATCAACAGCTGAGGTTATTAGCGCCCGGAGCTTTTTCCAGTGTACTGCCGGCCTCCGGACAGTGTTCTCTTGTTACAGACAACACTGTCCATCACCGGACAGTGAGCTGTAAGAAGCTCCTAGGAAGAGAAAATCTAAGGGTCAGCTGCTGGATTCGAACCCGGGACCTCCGCGTGGGAGTCCAGTATGCTAACCTCATAGCTAATCCCTTCCCTCATTATTATTATTATTATTATTATTACGCGTTCTGTGAAGAGTGGTCACTGCATGTTAGGTGAAGCTTCTGGTTTTACAGTCCGAGCATAAATCAGTAAGCGTATAGATAATTACATGTCATCTCCATGGATAAAGAAAAGAACAGCCAAAAGTAGTGGTTCCTGCGGACTGGTAGTGCGGTACCTCATTGAGGGTACCTCCCGCAAAAAAAGTTACAGCAGAATGATTTGAAGATCTGAGTTTGATTTATGAGTTTATTTATAGATTGGTTTATAGATTGATTAGAAGGACAATACACTGTCCCAAGACGCAATCTACTGCAACAAGAAATTCGATGCTTTGAAGTGTTTTTTTCCTTTCATATTATATCCGGTTATATTAAGCTCGATAAAATTCATTCAGTATTCATGATTACGCCATGTATCCGAATGTCTATTTAGATTTTATATCTTCGTTTAGATTTCTCCTAGATAACTACCATAACTGGTATTTGCGATTCAATTTCTATGGATGTATCGATACTAAGTCGAACTAAATATATCGATACAATTTTAATTTATTTATTTAACATTTGTAGGTTTCTTTTGTACTTAATATTTTTTACGTAGTTTAGGAGCGTACGTACCCAATAACCAGAGAAATATGGACAGCTTTTTTGAATTTTGAATTTAATTTTGCATAACGCCTGTTTTAGAGAGCTTTTTTTTTTATTTTTAATCGACAGCTACTATTAGTTATTAGTGTTTCTTTGATAATAACTTACTCATTAAATGAACGAAGACTTTCCGCTGAAATTGCGCAATATTAATAATTGTTGGTTATGCATTTTTGACCTAATTCTTTTCTGCATTGGTTTAAGGTATTGCAGAGGGAGTAGGTAACTGCAAGTATTTCATTACTAAAATATAAATGAATTTACAGCGCTTTTTTTTTTTTTGGTAATCAGCTCAGGCATATCTTTATGTAATAATTATTACTTTTATTATTATTCTAACATTCTTTTATTTTTACTAATTTCCTTTAAAAGATTGAATTTTGTAAAATTGTACCATATATCATTGGGGCAAAATGCGCACGCAGGAGGAGGAGAGACATCCGACTGTGAGAGTTACAGGAAGAAAGTGGACACATCCGCAGGTACTCAACAGACTCAGAATATAGCCAGTTCTCAGGCTTCCTTACATAGCGCTTCATCATCTCAACCTGAAGTACATCCTTTTTTTAAGGTTTTTTTTTTTTAAATCCATTTAACTTTTTTGTTTTTCAATCATTTTATCTGTAATAATGTTTGTTTCATTTTCTTTCTTTACGTCTGTCCACAAAATTATAGGATCCTTCTGGAAGATTTATTGTATTATATACGTTTATTGCTAGAGATGAAAATGATGTTAGCGTGGAACGCGGTGAGTTTGTAACTGTACTAAATAGGGAAGATCCAGATTGGTTTTGGGTGATTAGATCTGATGGCCAAGAAGGTTTTGTTCCAAGTGGATTTGTATACCCAGCTGATGTAATTCAAGGTATTTTTCCCCTTAGTATCTTTTACATTCTTAAGAACTGTTGTACTTGGGATGATCTGGTTTTATCTGTTTGACCGAAGTTGAAAAAACAAAACAATAAATTAAAATTAAAATCTTCACATTTTTATAAAGCTTTATTCGAGCTTGATGAATTGATTCTTTGGTTTTAAAATCGGATAACAATTTGTTTGTAAATAATTTTACCAATTCCAAGTATTATTATTATTATTTTTTTTTTTTTTTGGCGCATCAACAACTGAGGTTATTAGCGCCCGGAGCTTTTTCCAGTGTACTGCCGGCCTCCGGACAGTGTTCTCTCGTTACAGACAACACTGTCCATCACCGGACAGTGAGCTGTAAGAAGCTCCTAGGAAGAGAAAATCTAAGGGTCAGCTGCTGGATTCGAACCCGGGACCTCCGCGTGGGAGTCCAGTATGCTAACCTCATAGCTAATCCCTTCCCTTAAGTATTATTATTAATATTTTTTAACCACCTACTGAAAAGTTTATACATTCCTTCATTTCATTTACAACTACCTCAATTTTTATTATTATTTTTATAAGAACAACTTTTTTTGGCACGTTTTAATCATACACGTACATTCTCAATAATTCTAACCTATTTGAAATAAGTATTTTTGAGTTTGGCTGCATTTTAGGCTAGAAATATAGAAGTGTCGTTGACTTTATCCATCGTACGTTCGCTTGTTTTTGAATCCCTGACCGGTTTCGAACTTTCATCATCTATCATCAGAGGTAGATCATTCAGTTCGGTCTTGAGATTTAGACTTCACTTACGTTTTCGTCATCTCACACTACTCTTGTTTTAATTTTTATGAGCAATGAACCTTTTTCGGTTATTATGCTCTTCCACTCACTTCATCTTCATTCCTTCTTCATCACTTCGCTGACTTTTCAGGGTTTACTTGGGCTGAATCATTTCCCAAAGGCCTCCGCAATGTTGTTTTGAATTCTGTTACTCCAGTCGAACCTGTTCATAAGACGGACATTCAGCAATGATATGATGCACGGACAGACAGCTTTTACGGGCGTTGCATAACGGAGTAGGGGTTGCCACACATCTTGTTACTCTTGTTACTCCAATTTTGAAATATTTTTAGTTTATAAAAAATCTCTAAGAAGTTAGAGACCCGCTCTTGCTAAAATGTATTGTGGTAATGGGTTTGATTGCCTTCTAAGCCTAGAATTTTGTTTAATGGTTAATATACAGGGTGTTTCAGGGTTAAGTGTCCTAACTGAAAATATGAATTTAGGACCTCAAAAAAAGAAAAAAATTCCTATGAAGGTATGCCCATTAACGCTTTGTTTATGAGATATTCACGTCTAAAGATTTCCATTTTATGAATTATTAGGTAGGTTATAATAAAAAAAATTAATAGTGTATTCCAACTACTTTATTAATAGAAAATAATGACAATTAAAAGTAAATAAATAAATAATAAAGAAAATGAGGAATCGGCATCTTTCTTCCACAGCAGCAATAGCCGAACGGCACTGGATTGCTGTTATTGATTCAATTACTCTTCTTCTTAAAGAATGAAGATCATTGACCGGCATTTCATAGACTTTTCCTTTAATGGCACCCCAAGCAAAAACAATCCATTGGTTTCAGATCTGGAGAGCAAGCAGGCTAAGCCACTGGTCCTAAACGGCCAATAAAGATTTTAGAAGGAATGATAAATTGATTTGTATAACTTATTATTTATTTATTTACATTTAATTGTCATTATTTCTATTAATAAAGTAGTTGGAAGACACTATTAATTTTTTTAATTATAACCTACCTAATAATTCATAAAATGGAAAATCTTTAGACGTGAATATCTCATAAACAAAGTGTTTACAGGCATATCTTCAGAGGAAAATGTTTTCTTGTTTTGAGGTCCTAAATTCATATTTTCAGTTAGGACACTTAACCCTGAATCACCCTTTATAAGAAATTTATCGATGTTTGCTAGTCAGTCGCCTCTGTCAACAACTAATAAGGCAATTGGTCGTTAAGCTCGCCTGAAAAAAATTGGTCATTACTCTTTTTCACTTATAGGTTTAGTACAGCAAATACGCGGTATTGCAGCATTAAGTTCTGGAAGATAGTTTCAACAGGTCAGGTGTTTTCGCCATTTATTACAGTTCAGCTTACTGATTGGCTGACTAGGATTGTCCAATTGAACAAAAGTGATTGCTTCTCGTAGTTAGCATAGTCACTGTTAAAAGTCTGAATCATGAAAAAAACCTGGTCGATTCAGTTTATGACTTTATTTCATCCTATTATCTGATCGGTAAAAGTTGACACCCAAAAGTCTGACGCATTATTGGACTAGAAACTCGGCAGCATTAGGCATTATTTATACTTTTATTTTTTTCGCTTTCCAGGGTTCACTTGTCTTCTTTTGAGAGTATAAATCAAAACGTTAATACTCCGCTGCCTCAGCTAAAGTAATGTTCATGGCATATCTCTGCGTACTGAGCTATTTCTGTTTTATTTTCTAATATTTATGTATTTCCTATTTGGCCATTGCTCGACAGGAAACTTGGCACTACCTTTTTCATTCATTCATCTTTCTTCATTTTCTCATCAAGTTCTCTTCCCCAAATCAAAAAAGAATCATTCTGAGGGCTTTCTTTCAGTATAAAAAGTTTCATATAATCCCTGATTTGTTTTTCCCGAGTATACAGCGTCTTTTCTCATAATTGGCTGAATTGATCATATATTTTTGTAGCAATGGTGAAAAACCTTATCAGCCTAAAAAATGATTTCTTCTTCTTTTGTTGAACGATGACGTTCGGTACTTTTGTTTTGGTAAACAGCATAACTTACCCAAGAAGTGTGGATATCCAAAACTATTTTACACACTGTAGAAGCCTAGCTCTGTAAAGAGCTTGGATGTTAGGATAATATCTCTCTTCTTTTTTTTTTACGTACGCTACAGTATTATTTTCCACATATTAACATCACAAAATCTCGAATGACACAGAATTTTACTTCACTAATGAGGATTCTTTTTTTCTTTCGTCAAATTTCAATCTAAAAATCCTGTATCAATTTTTTTAACCAGATTATTGTTTAAATTTGTTTTTTCAATTTTTAACAATTACTTTATGAATAAAAGCAATGTAAATACTAAATAATTATTAAAAATCAACTAATTAGCACAACATCGGTAAAACTTTCATCTCATTCATTAAAACAATTCTATTCAATTTGATAAGATGTACTCAATTAACTGTGAAAAAGAAATTATTACTAATTTCCATAACATACTTTATGAATAATATAACAATAATAAAGTTAGAAATTCTAACGTGGGACTTTCTGTTTCCTGCATCCCCAGGGCACATTAACCAAATGAATAATCAGAATATAAATACGGCTAATGTAAGTGGGGCAAGAAATCAGGCTAACCAACTTACGCCGGCAACTAGTGATGATCTAAGGTATCATGGCACTGAGTTAGTTATGCTGTACGATTACAAGGTAGAGTTCAATAATTATGATTAATTATAATCATACAAAATTATGTTGACAAAATAAATGTAAATTTTATTAAATTTCTGTAGGCTCAGGCACCAGATGATCTTTCCGTTAGAAGAGGCGACTGGATCTATGCAGATTTAAATAATCAAACAGTTGACGGCTGGCTTTGGGCATATGCACCAAAAACGAGGAAATATGGATTTATACCAAAAGCGTATGCTCGACCTCCAGCAATGACCAGCCTTTAATTAGCATGATAGCGTATTAAGATTGTGTATTTATATCTGAAGCAGCGAGTAATCATTTTTTAAAAAAAAAGCGAGTAAGTATATATATACATATTTTTTTTTACTTTAGGTCAACACATCATATACATTAAATGGTCACTTTTAGCCGCACTTAACTAAATAATTAAATAAATGATTAAGTAAGTCATTTCAGTCTGCTCCAGATGTTTAACTTTGAGGAAGTATTCAAGCAAACGCTCAAATCTCGAAGTGTTTTTTGTTTTTGACGAGAATACGTCTTTAAATTTGCTATCATATGGAGGCAATCCAAAAAACCTAATGATAACAAAATCAGGGGATACAGTTTGGCCTTATAGTTTCGAATCTATCGTCTACATCCAAAATTAAATTAGACCACTGGCTAGCTAAAGGATCAAAGAATTCATTACGATAAGCGAGGACTATGGCGCATCGCGTGCGGTGGAGGGGAAAGCGCCGCCATTTTGAGATCATTTCGCTGCGTATCGAGATTTGTAATTAGTATAACGTTTGACTCGGAGAAGCTGCGATGTTCGTTTAAGTTTTAATCGTCAGCTGTCGTCACAATCTATCGATTGTATATAAAACATTAGTGTAAAATAGTGACCGTGAATATAATAAGGTGTTAGAATAAAAAAATATCAAAAATATATAATATCGGCCTATACGCGTCGAAAAGCAAAAACCAAATACAGAGATCGTATACGGTTGAAAAGGGCTTCTCAAGAACAATCGAATGGTAATAATAAAACACCATATGACCGAGTCAAGCTGAGCCAGAAATGTAAAAGACTGAATGCAGTTGAATCTGCAACTGGGGCGGTTGAAATTATGCAAGTGGATGATGAAATCGCTTCTACATCGACAACGGATTGTATAGGCATAAGATTGTGTTCGATCGTCGATTTGTTTCCTTGATTTCATTCTAAATACATAAATAAAAATATTTTATATAAAAAATATAGCCCGTTATGTAAACGTATTCACGTACAACACACGGCCGTAACCATAACACAGCCACACGTTAATTTTTTTAATACAATTGCGTAAAATAATTCTTATAATTTAACGTTTATAAAAATATCTGATATTTTATTCAATGCCAAGCATTTAGTTTTATAGAATTTTTCTAGAGACATTTGATTAAATCTGCTTAGATATCTTACCTTTCCTGCGAACTCAATTTTTAAATTTAAAAAAAAAAAGTAATAATTTCTATTGGCGCTAATGACCTCAGCAGTCGATGCGCCCCCCCCCCCAAAAATCTATTTTATTTCATTCTTTAGCATCTGTGTGCAAAAGTTCAAAGAAGATGCTTCGATTTATTAGAAGGAAACCAGATTTGCTTAAGATGAAATTATCAAGAAGTAAAAAAAAAAAATGCAGGCCTTTAATTTTGTAGTGGGTATCTATCATTTAAGCCAGTGATTCCCAAAGTGGTCTATATCGACCCCTAGGGGTCTATGACAACCTGCAAGGGGTCTACGTCAGCGAAAAAAAATTTGGGGGTCCATGAAATGAAAATGGGGGTCCACGATAGTGGATCTCAACACATACACTGATAGTACCTATTTACTTACATCATACTATCTTATAATATCAAAACATATTCAGCGCTGTTACCAATCTCCTAACGAAAAAAAGAAACAGACTGGACATCATTAGCCGAGGAGATTTAAGATTAACCCTTACAAAATTGACGCCAAATGTTGATAATTTATTATTAAAGCATCAGGTTCATCCTTCTCACTAAAAATATTGACTTATTGCTTATGTTATTTTATTTATAGTTTATTTTATGTTTGTTTAATGTTACGTATATTTTACATAACAGATACAAAATTTTATTTTGAGTAGTTTTAATTTAAATTCAATTAATAAATGTATAAATTAACATGTGTTTTTACTGTAAGTTTTAAACACTAAACTTCACTACAGTTAGAAATTTACAGGAAATCAATATCAGGTAAGTAGGGGGTCTACCCAACACGGAAAAACATGGCAAGGGGTCTACGACACAAAAAAGTTTGGGGAACTCTGATTTAAGCCATCCTTAATTAGCAAAAAATATGTATGGGACCAGAAAACTTACAAGATTCCTTACAGATAATATTAATTCAATGATACTTGCAGAGATAATTGCATTAGAGTCATTTAGTTTTTGAATTAATCAGGAATAATGAATAGCTTCTCCCTCTAGTAGAAGTTCTGTAAAGTGGAAGATTTCAATCACTTGTCCTTATTTCACCATATATCTCGTTCGTTTCAATATTATCTCCAACATAAAAATTAGAATATTTCATTGTCTGATTAAAAAGCTTCAGTTTACAGGCTGAATAAGCTATATGGCTGGAAATCTAGGAAGATGCACATCATCATATCTCTTCTTTCAGTTCTGTAGCAATGAGTTAATTTGTTCGTATTCAAGTTTTAAATAGCTTTGACCTTGTTGCAATGGTTTTCTCAGTTTAATATTAACAATTACTTAAAAACCTTTTATATTTAGTTTGTGCAATGATTTGTTTATACTATTGCTATTAATTATATAAAAAAAGAAGTAATATTTATTGTGATAAGATTAAGTATAAAACAAAGATGTGAGTATTACCAGGAGGCAGGGGAGTCTCTAAAACTAAAATGAAATCTTACTCTTACAATTCCCCAAAAATTATTTTATAAAATAATTTTCGTATAATCAAATTTTTAAATTGAAAAAATTATCTTTTTACATATTAATATCATTGCAATTTTTGTAAAATATTTATTTAATTATTGTGTGTAATAATTATTGTTTTTTTTTGCTATTTTGATTTCTGAAAGATCACAATCTAAATAGTATTCCTAAATAAACGTCACCACAGTGTTATCTGTTGGCTAAAAGGTAAACCTAAAATTTGCAGACATTTTTTGGTAAGTGAAATTAATGGAAGAAATAAGGCTTATTTATTAGTATCAGTGATTTTATCCGGCACAACATTTTCTGATTTGGTTAAGATTTTCAACTATTTTCATAGATTGAATAATGTGGAATCATAGAGTGGATCATGTGGTTAAAAGATTAACCTTCATTTATAAAAACATAGGTCCGGGATCACCATAGTCTCGTTTGGTATCATATCCATTGCGGAAATTAATTAAAATCAGAGAACAGAGAAGGCGGCCACCCGTTTTCAATCTTGAAAAAAAAAGTATGTAAAATATACTCTTATTATATTTTATTTTTTTGTATAAAAGAAGTATTCTTTTTGTACTCCCAAGAACAAACCTTTCTTATTTTTATTGTTTAACTTTACTTATTAATTCATTATATATAACTTAATTGCAAGGAATGTACGCTTTTATTACTATTAGTTAACAGAATTTGAATTTAGGCTGGAATATTTAAAAATTTGTATGTGAAAAAGAGATTCACTGGTCAGTGCGCTGAACACCCGCGCGGAGATCCCAGGTTCAAGTCCAGTTAGCTATCCTAAATTTTTCTCTTCCTACGAATCTCTATAGAATACTTGCCAGAGGCCAGTCAGTCGTTCGCTAAGGGTCTCGAAGCGTCAATGACCTCAGATTTGACGCACCTTAATAACAATAAAAAATTGCTATAAAATCCATATATTTATTTTTATTTTTTTTTATTAGAATAACCGCTTAAAATAAAATTAAGATAATTGCTTTTCAAATCAACACTGCAAAGAAAGCGATTGATGATCTTTCTAGAAAATAAAAGTATCAAAAGTTCTCTTTAAAAAGAAATTACAAAACTAAAGTAACCTGTGATTATAAATATTTTGTAAAGATTTAATTTTTGGGGAGGTTTTAAAAATTAACTAATAAAATGAAAAATATTTTAAATTAATTTGCTAGGAATTACTATATTTAATTACCAAGCATTTAACTGATCTAAAAAAAAAAAAATAAATAAATAAATAAAGAAAAAACTATGTACAAAATCAAACCATAAATTATTTAGTTTATAGGTTATTTGTATTTAAATATATTTATATTTTATTTAAACATTCGTTTATTAGAAATCTATCAATAAATGAGAGACCAGTTTATAAAGTTTTCATTAACCTAATTTTATCCATAATTATTTATTCTACACCATGCAGGCCTATTATGTACACAAATATAATCGCGATTCTTATGTCAGTAAACATTCGAAGTGTTCGTTTACGTTTAGTTTGATCTAATCCCTCTACTTTATAATTTGCTTTAAAATTTACATTAAAATTTTATTATAAAAAAATAAAATAAAAGCAGCTGAAATTTAATAATCTGTTAATTTATCTTGACTATTTCCCCCCTATTACGATAAAAATTATTTAAATCAGTCAGTTTTAAAAACTGTGGTTAATTATTAATCAGACCAAGTTTTTGTGGGGACAGAAACTCCAAGTATAACCTAAAAGAAGTAATGTTGATAAAGTTCCAGATAATTGAAGAATCTGAAATTGGTAAGAATTCCGATGATGAAATAATGAATATGCTAAACAGGTTAAAGGAAAAATAATGCTACTACGATTTAAATTTGTGTTATCGACTGACAGGACCAATAAACATAATTTTTGTTACTTTCTTTGCTGTGTAATTAAATCTAGGAAAAAGTTTTAATAGTTGTAAACGATAAACTTGTTAAAAAACAAAACCTTCAGATCGGAAGATTGAAATTTGTTTTATTTATGCTACCTTTTCATCTTCTCTGAATCCAAATTCACGGTAGTTGAGCGTACTAGCCTATGAACGCTTTTGTTAATGAATGTTATCTGGAGTGGTTTGAACTTTCTAGGTTTTAGGTAGTTTTCCCCGACCAAATCGAAAAATTTAAGGTTAGTAAAGGGAATGCAAATTTTTTATTAAAAAAAAAAAATTAATAAAAGGCGCGTGCTTTATTTTCTTCTTTTTTTTAAACACTTTTGCTGTAAATTTTTTTCGAATTCAAATCAATCGAATCTAAGCTTCTAAATGAAATTTAAAAAAAGTAAATACATATTTTTCTAAATAGTTGACCATTTTCGCTTATACGAGGGATTTATTAATTTAATTAAAAAACTAATAAAATAATGTGATCCTACTGATGCTAAGAAAAACCTACAACATACATCTGTTATATAATATGCCATCTTAGTGCAGAATAATAATTTTTTTCATATAGGCCAAAATTTATAAAATAAATTATGAACTTGATATCCGACTTTTTTGAAATAACATTAAATCTTTGTTTGTAGTTCTGGGGATATTTTTATCCTTCTAAAAGTAATTCACAGATTACACTGTCTACGCAGTATTAATTATTCTGTAAGTTATTCTTTGTAGAAGAAACAAAAGATAGATGTTTGGTACTCTGAAAGTTGTAATTTGTTTTTTTTTTTCGCTTCCATTCAATTTTTTACTTTTTATACATAAATGTTTATTTTATTAGCTATAAATATTTCACAACGTGTTAGTGGAATTGTATTTTGATTTTAATAGATTAACTAAATTCAAAATCTTTAATTAAAAGCTGCAATTTTTTTTTTTTTCTTTTTTTTTTTGTAATCGTTTATGCAGTATTTCTAGCTTTATTAGAAAAATCAAAATTAATTTGAAACAAACTTGTTTCTTAAAATATTTTATTGTGTTCATAATTTTAAAAAAATAAAATTGTAGCCAGTTAGTGCTCCATTGTTAGGTAATTTTAATTTTATTGTCAAAATGAACTGAAATGATTTGTATCTGTTTCTTTTTCAACAAAATTGATATTTTTAATTATTCCATCAGCCCTCCTATGTATTTATTAAATGCGTAATAATTTAATTATGAATCATTATGTATTTTAATATTCATCAATTATGAATATTAAATTTCCTAAATATCGTAAAATGTACAATTCATTTGTTTTTAAAAATTAAGTTATTTTACAATCTTGCCATTAAATGTGAATATGACTTAAGTTAATGCATAAATGTGCTCAATATAATGATGCCTAGTGCTTTGTTAAATATTCCAGAGATATTTATATTTTTTTATATTTTCCATTTTATATATATATATATATATTTTAAATAACATTGAACTAAATATGTGTAAATATTACTTGTTATGACGATATTATTATTATTTAGACTATATAAATTGTAACAGTACTTCTAAGAAACACAAAACTAGCAATTTGATACTAATTGACTTTTCCTTGTTATCAGAATCCAAATTTCTAAAGAGAATAGTATTTTCTCAGCAGAAGTTCAGTATACGCATTCAAATACCTTTCATCCCGAAAAATTTCTATTATTGAAAACAAAACAAGAATAAGATTCTCATTAATTGAAATCCAATACCACAGATCCACTATTCTGGAAAAACGTTTGTATGTTTGCAAACTTTTAAAGCAAACTGCTGTGTTTGAGGGCCGCACTAAGACTTGTAATATTTTAAATTATACATTTAAAATATTTAGAATTTGTAAATAGAATTGAAAATAGACTACATTTGAGAAGGAGTCTAGATTGTAGTTTCCAACTCTGAAGCGTAATAGGAATGTAAAAAAGAAGGTGGAGCTGCATCCAAAACAATAAATCTAGTCGAATGTAGAATTGTAACCTGTTTGCCAAATTATATGCTGCTTCTGTTAAATCTTATAATTAAGGCATATGAACAGATCAAGTATTAATTGAAAAAAATAATTTAAAATATTCTATTAAAATCATTTAATTAACGTCTGCACGCAACTCTTGAGCTTGAAGTTCGTATACATAGAAAACCCTAGATAAAAATGATGAGAAAACAGAAAAAAAAAAATTAGAAGAATTTAGCTGGGAGAGGGGTAAATGAATAAAAATGAATTTAAAAAGAAAAAAATCAAACGTAATAAAATACTCACCTTAAATCCCAAACAGTTTAAACTGAACCCTTGCGTAATAATGTTGACTTGTTCAAGGACATTTCTTTCTAGACTAAGAAAGAGTGAGACAAGGAGTGGATTTCTTCATTACTATTATTACATTTATTTTTATTTTTTGGATTTATCTATTTATTTTTTTAGCTCTTTGCTCTTGGCTAAATTAAAAAGAAGAGAAGGTTTTAGAAGTGAAAGGGATTAGCTGAAAAGCGAGTTAGATTGAAAGACCCAAGTCCAGAGTTCGATTCCATCTTAGATTTTCTATCCTAGATGCCAATGAGGTTTACTGACCAATGATAGAAATGTATATGTAAGAGAGATCAATGTTTGGATTGTGTTGGGAATGATCTGGGCTCCACAGATATTGACGCGTATGATTAAATAATCATAATTATAATATTTATAATTTTTTTTAAAAAAAAGGTTAAACCTTAAAACCGCAATTTTTGAACACGGCCAAAAACAATAAATTTCCACAATTACTTCGAGTTAATAATATTTCTATTGTAACTTTTCACTTTGCTTTCAAAATGCAAGCTGATAGTGTTTTTCAAGTCTACGCGTTTAGACTGAAATAAGAATGCCGCTTCCAGTATCATTGAAGATGGATTTCCTTTAACTTCATCCTGCACTTAGTCAGTCATATATTGATAGCGCATTTCGCTAATTAAAATTTATTTCCATCCTTTTTGCCTGCGGCGGTCTTCTTTTAGAGATGTATGTAGCCAGCTTCTAAAGGGTTTTTACCGGCGAAGTATTATAAAATTAAATTATACTATTTACTTATAACATGGGTAAAAAAAATTAAATTCATAAATAATTAACAATAATTTGTTGCAAATTTCTTTTTAATTTTTTGGTGATTATTATTATTATTAATTTTTACTTTTATTGTGTCTCCAGTCACAATTTTCACCGAAATCAAAAACTAATCGAACATTAATGATTAATTCAATTTTTCACTTTCAAAAAGATTTGAATAATTCAGTAATTGATTTTTTGCTGTTTCATTTAATTTTCAAATACCAAAAATGAAGTTAATTGAAAGAGAGATCCAAACAAATCTGAGGATATTGAACGTGTTTTAGTTGTTATATTCGTTGGAAAATTGTTCCTAAACGTTTCACATGATTGTTATGGCATGCGTATACTCAACTTCTTTTTTCTTTTTTTCTACCCTTATGTGAAACTATTAAAGCTTCCAACTTTTTTATGAAAGGAAAACGTACAAAAGTTATGGAGTAATACTTTTATTTTGTAGTTTTATTATTATTATTTTGTTTTTTGTTTGTCTCAAATTATTTATTCAGTTCACCTCTTGAGCAGCAGTTCAACGAAGAAAGTTCTACTTAGTAATCACTTAGCTAATTCCACAAGTATATGTGAGCGAACGTATAAACCGAGCGTGCGCTGCACACATACTTCACCTACAACAACTAGTTTGTCAAGGGCTAGCTAGGCTTACTTCTCAAGCCTCGGTAAGCTTCCCAAACTAACTTCATTTTTAGTACGTGTGCAGAATTGATGAGCGTGGACAGAAGGCAATTTTTATTTGCCAAGGTGTCTTTTGTTACATTGCAAGAAAGAAGGATTATTTGGGATTTCTCTCAGGGTTTAATTATAGTTATTTTTTAATTCATACTTTTTAAATAAAAAAATATTGTAATTTAAAAAAAAAAATATATTTATAAATTTGTAATAAAATTTTAATTATAAGCGTAATAATTTGCATAATATACCTAAACAATACCTTTCCCTTAATAAACAAGAACTGCCACTTCTATCCAAATACATCGATTTCCTTTAAATTGCATTCTCTACCCACCGAAATACTTTTAAAAGAAATTATTCAAGTGTTCTGCTAGATAGAGGATTTATGAAATCCACTGTAAAGTGAGCGTAATCATGCTGATTTGTACATTAACATTGCTTCTATATTTATATCTGGAAAAGAACCATCCCCAAGATAGCAAAGAACAAGTTCCATATTTATTTGAGAGGAACTAAACATTTAAGAAAAATTCGTCATTTTAACTCAACATGTTGAATAAGAGTAAGTCATGTGAGGTTCATGCTAGATTTTCTATTATGAAGTGCCTCTTGATGAAGTAAAAATGTACAGTGGAAAACTCTTCTTTGGCCTTCAAGAATGACTACCTCTTGATATGAAATAAAACATGGAATCAGTCAGTGCATCTTCGTGGATTGTGTTTAATTGGAATTATTAATTTCTCTATCTGTACAACTTCCATCTAGCTGAAATGGAAGTTATTGTTAACATCGCCCTTTCTCTACAGAAGTGCTGCAAATGTCACGCTTCACTCTCTATAGAAGAAAATCAAGAATGGGAGCAGTAAAAAAAAAAGATGTCTTGAATCTAACTGTTGAGCTGGTGAAGGACAGTTCAAAACTGCATTTACTTTATTACTACTCATAAAAGCGACAAATTTTGGGAAATTCAGTTTCTGTTTTTAGGTTAGCTGAGAACGGAAAAAAAGAAGTTTTTGAAATAAACGGGTTTCTTTTCACCAGCCTATGATGAACAAAACTCAAAAACGGACTATCACAGAAAGTTAAAATTTTATATTTTGGTTACTGTAACCAGGTGACTAGCAACAGGTTCTAGTCAGTAACCGGAAATACTACTTTAATATAAGGATTTTGTAGCTTTAATTTTTTTTTTTTTTTTTAAAGTGCTTCTAACGTTTTTTTTTTCTTTACGCTGGTTACAGTCATTGCTGAAGTGTAGGTTTATAACTTGTTCGAATCATCTTTGCAGAAAAATTCATTTAGTGACAGTTTTGAAGGAGGGTTAGTAGGCCTCTTTTTTATGTATATTTAAGTAGTACGCTGGAAGGCTATCTATCAATGTTAGTTAAGTGTTGATAATTTTGAGTAGATTAAACGAGTGCAATTTTCAAACGGTCGCGATTAGCTGCTGAATGTTGCCAATTCAATAGAGAGAACTTTTGTGATATATAATTACCGTTGCAATCGGTTTCAGCCATTTTTTCTTTTTATAAAATAAACCACAATCCGTTATTAATTTTTAAATAATAAAACTTTTTTCGTACACCGAGCACAAAACAACACAACTTTCTTGATAGCCAATAATATAAGTCGAATGTTATACAATTTACAGTTTTTCAGAGCCAATAGTACTAAAATTTCCCGATGTTGTGTTATTATCGAAACACAAAATTAAGATGTACTTATTATTATTAAATAATAATAAATTTTATGAAATATTGTACAATCACCGATTACCAATATCAAAGATAGATAGATAAGAATGGTGTTAAACCATCACATTTGCTTCACCATACAGCAACCGGAGTTAAATTTTGCTGCTCGGTTAAATAATTTCAACCTAAGATGGACTTGCACCATTTTCAAATTAAACATATTTACAATATTGTTAAGAGCTAAAACTTCCATCTCCCAAATATTAGGATTTTGAATTTTTTTTTTACTCTAAATGGTTTACAGATAAAAAGATCATACTAAGTTTTATCTATAATTACCATTATCTTCATTTTTTTTCAAAAATGGACTTGCCCCACTTTCAAAATAAACGGCTCATATGTACGTATTTTGAGTGATAATTCGATAACTGATAATCGCAGAAATTCCATTTATTTGGTTCAAACATCACCATCGCATCTGATTAGAAAGCTTTAACCAGGCTCTAAAATCCTTCGAAGTTAATTTAAGGTAGGTAGGCAAGGCAAGGTAGGTTGGACATTCTAATAAGGAATGGCACACATTGTCAGGGTACCTAGACATTCAGAACTAAATTGTAATGTGATGTAATCATTTTAGCCTCAAGTAGACACACATTTTGCGAGGAAAATTCTACTATATGCTCTTCTGTGAGAAGGATTGGTTAGCCATACGTGCTATACAATTTTAGAGTCTGAATCCCTTAAATTTTTGAGAAAATTGAAGGTGGAGGTTTCGAAAAAAGTAAAGCGTAGAGTCTATTTTGTCGTGTTTCACAAATTAAATTGTATTTAGTCAGATTTTAATTGTAGGAGGCATCACGGTAACCGAATGGTTAGAGGTCTAGGCCTTGGATTTTATTTAATGGTTAATAATAGAAATTTATAGTAAAGTATGTTTACTAGTCGCCTCCGTCCACGACACCTAATTGGTAGTTGGAGGTAAAGCCCGCCTGAAAAAGTAGGCAATTACTTTACTTTTTTTGTGATTCTCAGTAGAACGTTTGTAAATGAATTAATCTTATATGTAAACATTTATTTCTACTTTTTCCAACGTTAATATTTTAAACATTTTCATTTCTCAAAGAATATGAAAATTAAGCTGTGGAATTTTTACAATTGTTATCTTAGAAAACTAGAAATAGTATTTGCAATAATAAATGATCTCCTTTTTTCTTTTTTTCTAGTGAACACTGAACACATATTTATTCCTTTGAAGATGGGGCAGCAAAAAGGGGCCTTACGGAAGTTGAAAACCTCTCTCTGAGTAAGTATACAGAATCAGGGGCCAACGTATTCAAAGGCGTTTGGACGGAAACGAGTATAGTGGAATGGGGATCGACTTATTTTGTTAGCATAATGTCGACGGAGGCCGCATAATGCGCCCACAGCCAAAGGCAATCAATCCCTCCTTGTAAGCTTTATTCCACTGGATAGTTCTGCTCCTTAACAATGTATTCAGAAGCAATAAGCCAAACCTTAAATAAAGAATATTTAATTAAAGTAAGTCATTACTTGGACATTTTTATTTTTTTTATTGTTCAGCTCAACCTGTCTTCTAATAAAGTAAGCACATTTCTATTTCAAATAATTTAAATTTAATTATTTTTAGGGGCGCGTCGATTCCATCAGCCATCAGCGCCTTCTGTTATTCTTTTTCTTACTTTCTTTTTATCGATTAGTAAGAGAAGATATTGTAATCGTGTCGTTTTTAGATTTTGAGATTTCACCGAAAATATCCATTTTGAGGGCCCACAAACGAAAAAGTGGCTTCTACAGATTTCTCTGTATTTATACAGAGTGTCCCAAGCTATATGGATAACGACTTTTTCTCGGAAACTAAGATAGCTAGAAAAAAACTAAAAAAATACGTGTTCCCTTAGTTTTTTGTTAGGAATCCAAATTTACTTTGTAAATTTTTTTCGGTGCTTCCAGAAACTAGATACAGACATCAACTTCATTTTTTCAAATGGGAAGGTGTGGTTTTTATTTCAGAAATAGATTCCTCTATTTTTTTAAAGAAAAATTTACTTGAACGGTTTTTTTCTGTGAGCGATATTTTAGAAGTTATGAATGAAAACATGATTCTTATAAGAAATGTCAAAATGATAATATTATAACGGTTTTTTGATTGAATAAGAAGAAAAGTACTATTTTATTATAAATTTTACTCCTCATTAATATTACAGATCATGCTCGAACTGGTCTCCACCACTAGAGATGCATAGACATGTGTAGGCGCGCGTGGCCGCCTACACCCAAATGCTAAGGTGCCCAAGTGGGCGCTGTACGAAATAATAGTAGACAAAGAAGAATAGAAAAAATAAAGAGAAATAAAAGAAAAAGGGGAAGGTACTTACCCTTTGCAAGGAGCGATGTGCGTGAGGTATGTTGATAAGCTGCCTGAGAAGCGATGAGAGGAAAGGAAGCTGTGGAGCGGAAGCGTGTATATATGTTTATGTAAATGTGTGAGTGTGTGTGTGTTGAGCTTTGAGAAAGGGAGGCAATATTTGGGCTCAGGCTCAGAGAAGCGTAGCGGAAGTGGAAATGAGGTAAGCGGAAGAGTAAAGGGGGAATAGTGCAATAAGTGCACTATAAGCGGTGGAATATGCGTGAAGCGATATTCTGGAGAGGCGTTCAGATGCGGATGTTGCGTACTGTTAGGTGTCAGCGGAAGTGAAGCGGGTTGAGATGCGTTAAGAGTTGCTAAAGCGTGAGCAGAGAAGCGTCTTAAACAAGGACTAGCGGGGAACTGCACAGACTGGGAAGGTGACCACATGGTCCAAAGGAAGTAGTGGGGCAAAGGGTCTAGAGTATAGAAAAACAAATAAAGGAAATAGAAGCTATAGGTCGTGACGCAATTGGATCAGAACCGGAAACAACAAGTTAATATAGACGGAAAGTTTAAGAGAATAAAAGGTGTAAAATAATACCATAATAATGAGCGATAAGAAATATGTAGAAAGAAGGAAATTAAGGCGGATGTGTACATCAGTACGCGCGCGGGCGCGAGGCTGACTCGCGAGAGACGGACGCTAGCCAAACTGGCCGAATGGTCTCGGTCACGACCGAACATCCCGCCCGCCCTGAAGGCTTGGCTTCAGTGAATTTGACGTGAGCGGGGAGCGGAGTCTGGCCTAGATGCGGCGGGTGACCCCTGAAGCGGTTGGCGGTAGTACGTAGCTGTTTGAACCACTGCGGAAGCGGGGGAAGGTTCCCGAAGGCCTGCGGGATAAGGTTACGGAGATTCTCCTGGCGGATGCGATCGGGATGGACCGTAGAGGGGGCTCGTCCTTGAGATGCAGTTAGAGAAGGCAACCAGTGTGGTCCTGGAGTCTTGGGTTTAGAAGCGGCTGGATCCGAGGATGGAGCGCTTAGCGGTGGGGAGTTACGGATGGTCTCGACCCTGAACACCATGTTTAACAATCTCTCACATGAGAAGCGGAGATCACTGATAGCGTGCGTGAGGTGTTGCTTCGTGGACTGAGATGGAGCCTCTTTCATGTCGCCCACACTGCAGACTTGCGAGGGATATACCCGCCCGCAATTCACTGTGGCAGGGGGAGTGCACCTCATGGTTAAAGTAAGTTGCGGATGATGGAGGTGATTTCCCAGCTCGCTCAGTGAGTTTTGTGCGTACACGAGATTAGTTTTGATATCGGAACACATCGTGAAGGGTAAGCTACGTGGGGCAACAAAGCGTTGAGAGGCAGCGGTGACAGGGGATGTGAACAGCGCGGAGGCATTCTTGCACATCGAAGCTGCGAAGGTGGTGAAGCTGTGAAAAGATCCCGGATGCCCCTTGGGTAATGTGTCACTGCGCAATTGCGCGATAGACCTGGCGAAGGGGCCGGTGAGGTTGACGCCGGCCACCCTGCAGGCCATAACAGCAAGGATGTGCTTAGGCGAGAGGGCACCCATAGGGGGAGTGATGGAGTGAAGCGTGGCGGGGCAGCACTGGCTGCAGTTGTTAAGGCAGCGCCAGCTACCTCTGCGCCCATCCGGTATGGCGCAGTGGCAGTGGACGAAAGCATTGGGGGCTAAGGCACCAGTGGGAAGCAGACGGTGCAGCGTAGCATCAAGAATGAGCCGGGAGCGATACTGATTCCCGGGCATTCGCTTAGAATAGAGAAACGCGCCGGGTAGTGGTGCATCAGTAAGAGGTCCACGTACGCGCAGCGGATCCTTGGAGTTCGAGGAGCGGTTTAATTGCAGATCTAAGCAAGGCGGAGAGGAAGGAGTATGAACCTCTAGTAATTTCTTAGCAGGATACTCTTCATGTGTGACCCGGATGATATGACTTAAGGCGTTTTTTAGCTCCAAGGATGATAGCTCACCATGGCGAGGCGTGGTGGGGTTCCTGCAGTTGTACCCGAAGCGTAAACAATACGCAGTAATGCGTTGGCGGTGGAGCAATGAAGAGAACTGGGAAATAATATTGTCCTCAGGAGCAGTGGTCACTAGAGCCACCTTGACTGGTGGTTTAGCTTCCTGATACATACACATTGCGGTTGAATCAGGTGATGCGGGGCGTCTAGGCCCATTGTCTAGAGGCTCAGAAAGCCTAGCAGGTCCGCTCGACCCCTGGGTGCATTCCTGAAGATGAGGCGGGGTAAGACTGTGCAAGGCGCTATCAATTGGATCATCTGCGGTGGATGTACACACGAAACCTGAGACAGGTTCTGCGTTTACCGTGCAGCATGGCGGAGGGCATTCTGCCCGGATGACATGGAGTGGAGGAGGGGGGCGCACAGCCTCATGGTGTGGAGAGGCACACTCAGCTCCGCTGATGCGAGATGGAGGAGGTGCGGGGCGTGACTCCTTAGAGGCAGTGAGTAAAGTTGATTGCGGAGGAAAGGCGTCCTCTGCCTGAGCGGTAAGAGGCGGAAGAGATGCAGGAGACGTAATAGGCGGCTCCCCCGAGGTGGGAAGTAAAGGTGATTGCGGGGGAGAAGCGCCCTCAGCCTCAGAGTGATGAGGCGGAGGAGATAAGCATTCAACTTCACTGTTGTACAGTGAAGGAGAAGTGCACTCAACTCCGCTACTATAAGACGGAGGAGATGCGGGGGGCAGCTCCTCAAATAAGGGGAGCGAAGGAGAGACATCCTCAGCCTCAGGAATATGAGGCATAGAAGAGCACTCAGCCCTACTGATAGGAGGCGAAGGAGAAGCGTTCTCAGTTCCAGTGACGTGAAGCGGAGGAGAAGCGCACTTAACTCTGGTAATATAAGGCGGAGGAGTCGGGTACTCAACTCCACTAATGAGAGGTGAAGGAGATGAGGAGTGAGACTTCTCGGCAGCGGAGCGAACAGGTGAGCGCGGAGAACCGGGGCTAGCAGCAGGGATGCCTACGGCCTCATCAGAGACCTTGAGAAGACCTGAAGGCTGCAGGTGCGCTGGAAGCGCAGGAGGGAGTGATGCAGCAAGGCGAGGCGTGGGAGAGGCTGTTGAAGCAGGGGTTGTCGACGGTGGACAGCTGGCAGGCGTGGATGGCCGCGTAGTGACCAAGGAAGCAGAATTAGCCTTCGCAAAGATATCGATAATTTCGAGGTGTAAATTTTGCACCTGCTGGAACCCGTCTATCAAATGCCATTCCGAGAGGCCCTCAGGAGGCCGGTACGCATCCAGATACGGCTCAACTCGCTCTCGGAAGGTGGCGAAGTCGGTCTCGACTAATCTCGTCATCGAAGCTATGAGCGTTGAGGACAGAGGAGCGACTCTGAGTCGTTGGACAAAGTCCTCGAGATGGCGATCCAGGGCCAATTTAGTTGCTCTGATTAAGCGAGTGAGGGCAACCAACGATAATGCACCTGCAGTGCCTTTCCCTTTTTTAGGCGCCATAGTGGGTTTTATTAAGCGATGCGGAAGAAGTGGACTGTATATGGGCCCCGTATCCGGCCCGGAGGACCAAAATGTAGGCGCGCGTGGCCGCCTACACCCAAATGCTAAGGTGCCCAAGTGGGCGCTGTACGAAATAATAGTAGACAAAGAAGAATAGAAAAAATAAAGAGAAATAAAAGAAAAAGGGGAAGGTACTTACCCTTTGCAAGGAGCGATGTGCGTGAGGTATGTTGATAAGCTGCCTGAGAAGCGATGAGAGGAAAGGAAGCTGTGGAGCGGAAGCGTGTATATATGTTTATGTAAATGTGTGAGTGTGTGTGTGTTGAGCTTTGAGAAAGGGAGGCAATATTTGGGCTCAGGCTCAGAGAAGCGTAGCGGAAGTGGAAATGAGGTAAGCGGAAGAGTAAAGGGGGAATAGTGCAATAAGTGCACTATAAGCGGTGGAATATGCGTGAAGCGATATTCTGGAGAGGCGTTCAGATGCGGATGTTGCGTACTGTTAGGTGTCAGCGGAAGTGAAGCGGGTTGAGATGCGTTAAGAGTTGCTAAAGCGTGAGCAGAGAAGCGTCTTAAACAAGGACTAGCGGGGAACTGCACAGACTGGGAAGGTGACCACATGGTCCAAAGGAAGTAGTGGGGCAAAGGGTCTAGAGTATAGAAAAACAAATAAAGGAAATAGAAGCTATAGGTCGTGACGCAATTGGATCAGAACCGGAAACAACAAGTTAATATAGACGGAAAGTTTAAGAGAATAAAAGGTGTAAAATAATACCATAATAATGAGCGATAAGAAATATGTAGAAAGAAGGAAATTAAGGCGGATGTGTACATCAGTACGCGCGCGGGCGCGAGGCTGACTCGCGAGAGACGGACGCTAGCCAAACTGGCCGAATGGTCTCGGTCACGACCGAACAACATGCTCTTTCCTGCCAATTGTCCCTTACTGCCAAAGAAATAGATTCGGCTTTAACCGACTTACACGTATCTATTATTCTCTGCTTTAGTTCATCTACAGATGCATTTCTAAATCTAGGTGTATCAGAATCAAGCCGGAATTGCAATTGTAGATGAACTAAAGCAGAGAATAATAGATACGTGTAAGTCGGTTAAAGCCGAATCTATTTCTTTGGCAGTAAGGGCAATTGGCAGGAAAGAGCATGTCTATGCATCTCTAGTGGTGGAGACCAGTTCGAGCATGATCTGTAATATTAATGAGGAGTAAAATTTATAATAAAATAGTAATTTTCTTCTTATTCAATCAAAAAACCGTTATAATATTATCATTTTGACAATTCTTATAAGAATCATGTTTTCATTCATAACTTCTAAAATATTGCTCACAAAAAAAAACCGTTTAAGTAAATTTTTCTTTAAAAATAATAGAGGAATCTATTTCTGAAATAAAAACACCTTCCCATTTGAAAAAATGAAGTTGATGTCTGTATCTCGCTTCTGGAAGCACCGAAAAAAATTTACAAAGTAAATTTGGATTTCTTACAAAAAACTAAGGGAACACGTATTTTTTAGTTTTTTTCTAGCTATCTTAGTTTCCGAGAAAAAGTCCGTTATCCATATAGCTTGGGACACCCTGTATCTATGTATTCACCACAACTCAAAAACGAAAAATAGCTGAAAGGTGAGATTAGATATAACGGTTTAGCATCCATCAGTAGACATCACAATAATAAGGTTTTGGTCAAAATCAATCTAGGGAAAGTAGATTTGTGTATTTTTTATTTTTTTAAATTTTCTTAAAAAAGGCTCCAACGATTTTCTTTAAGCTCGGTGTAAAAAATAGTAGGTCTATTACCTTTTTTTGATACATTGTTCAGGAAAATTCGATTAAGCGAACTTCTTGGAAAGAGAATGGGTAGGTTTTCCTCAATGAGCCACTTCTATATGTTGGCTTGCCACCTAAAAAAAATTATTAAAAATAAAATGTAGGACTAATTTTCCAAATTTGAAGAAAATCGTTTTACTAAAAGTGTCACTTTACTTGATTTTTCAGATTTTTAGAATTTTTTCTAAAATAACTTCAACGAGACTCTTTAAAACTTGTTAAACTAATTGTACATAAGTAGATCTAAAACTTTTATGATAAATATTTATCAAAGAAAGGTTTTAGCGGTCCTGTGAGGGGGACGATGAATAGATTCCCTCTAAAGTGCCATTTTTGTGAAATGTACGATTTAATCACTTGTTTCCTTGTAAGGAGGATTTTAGTTATTAAAATTCAGGTGTTAATATGAACAATTTTAGTTCAAAACGTTTAATTTTAAAAAGTTTTAGAAAGTGTAAAAAAAATTATGTTAATTGCAATTGAAGACTCATACAACATCAATAATTATGAATTAAATCATTATAATAATTATAACTGTAATAATAATGTAAAAATAAGCATTATACTAATTGGTGATGAAAATAATTATTGCCAATTATGTAATGAAGCTGTGCTAGACGAGAGTTACCACTTCATTGCGGTCTGTTCTAGACTTGCGGAGATGAGGATGAAATATTTTAATAAGCCGCAGCTTTCCGGAGAGGAGATGATCGCTTTGCTGAATGGTGAAGCTTGGAAGTTATTTCAGAAATATTGCAAAGATGCCTACAACACTATTTGCCCTAAATAATTTAAGGATTTTACCCAGTTTATTGAATAATTATTACGTTTGTTTATTGCTATAATTATTATTAATTTTTTTCTTTTTTTTATATCATTTTATTTTCATTTATGTAAATGGAAACTGTTGTTTGAGTTTGTTTTTATTTTCCTTGTCTTATTGTTCAGAGATTTTTCAGTTTTGTTCCAGAAGTAATTATTTTCTTTAATTTTATTTTCTTTATGATTCAATGTATTTAACGACTCCACCGACGGTTATACCATGGTGCTGTCTTTTTAATATTTGATATTTTGTTGTTTACTCTTTTTTTCCTTAATGTATGTACTTAAAGTAAATAATAAAGACTAAAAAGTAAAAAATAAAATACAAATTAAAAAAAAAACTGTAATAATTATCACAGTAAATATTTTTAAAAGGCAGCTATATAAAAATAAAGAAAAACTTTCTGTGATTTTCTTTTAATGGCAGTTTTCCATTAGGAAATATGATCTTCAGTACACTTGGCAGTAAAGTGGAAATCAACATTTTACTGTGATAAGTAATTAATTTCATTGCGCAGATTTTAACTAGAATTTGGATTGAACAATTAAAAATTTATAAATGATAACCATGAAAACGAGAAAGAAAAATGAGAGGTTCTTCAATCTTTCTCGATCTTGACAAATAAATTAGTAACTCGCAGAAAGAGCTCTTAGCATATTAATTTCGAAATAAGAAGAGAATTAGATTTTAATTAAAATTGAATAACTTGGCAAGTCGTAAATCGTGAGTTTCAGATGTGTCAAGACCGGCACTATCTTGCCCGGTCCCTTGAATATGTCATTTTGCTCTTTCTTTCTCATTCCATCTTATTTGCAGTTCCTCTCTCTCTCTCTCTTTATCACTCTTCCTTCCACAAATAGGATTAACCCATGGAAAACAAATTAGCGGTTAATTAATTCTCATGCCAGTGGTGGAAATAAATCCAAGAGGCTTATTTTAATCAACTCTGAGAGGACAAAAAGAGGAGAGAAGGCGACAAACCGATAGTGAGGGAGGACAAAAGACTTTGTGGTGGGAGTATTACTGAAGAGTGGGCATTAACGGAGGCGGCTACACTGCTTGGGGATACGCAGAGAACAAGAGATGGGGCCAGAGTACAAAAAATAAGTAGCCCTGCTCCTTTTAACTAACACTGTCCCTCGGAAATCCGATTTGCCAACGATTTATTACGCACGACCGGGCGTTAATTCCTTGCTCTCCACTTGTACGCTTGTGTCTGTCCGAGGACATCAGCTTCTTTTTAAGGAATGCTTGTTTAAACTTATTTTTAATTTTAATTCTTAAAATATTAAATTTTATATATCATTGCTGCAGTTTCTGTTCTCTTCTTATATCAAATCAGGTTGAAAGTTTCTATTTTGAAGTGATGAATTCCAAATCAATTTGTTACAAGACATAATTTCCCAGCAATTTATAAAACGACGTGTAGTTTTTTTCCTATGATGTAGTAAGTAGAAATTTGATAATAAAAAATAATTATTCTATGTATCTGATTCCCCTCAGAGTAAGAATCAATTCATAAACAACTGGAGTAAATAAATAAGCCAGAAATGATGTGCTGAAGAAGAATGTGAAATGAATAATATAAATTTTTATTTGGCTGGGTGGTATTTCATTCTGAGGCTTCCGTCCTACTTCACTCATTGTTCACAAAGAAGTACCACTTCCTGTTATTATGATTATTTTATCCTGATTTATTTACGAATCCTGGAAGAAAGTAAGCAGCCTCTGAGAATGAAACAGTTAAATATGAAAACAATCGTTTACATCCTGCCTCATAAAATATCTACAACCACTCGTTTTCAATATAAAAATCTTTCACTTTTATTTGGACTTTGAGTGAAATTTTGAGGAAGCTGATAGCCAACTATTGATCAGCTTATACTTCATCTTTTTTTCACTAATAATATTAGTAAGTATCGATCATGATTGACTATCATGAAGCAGTATACAGATATTCTAAGTTAATAAAAGTCAAAATGGCTGAGACAGTGAATATATGACATAGTTTTTAGCATTATTAGATAATGAAAGTGAGCTATAGCTAAGCTAAATATTGGAATTGGATAGAGGTAGCCTACTAGATGCCTACCAGAGGTAGCCTACTAGATTGAAGAAGACCAGACTTGTTCTTTTTTCCTTGCAGCTACTTGAGCACTATTGTTTATTACTAGTGGAATAATTCAAATCAAACAATGCTATAAAACATTTAAAAGTGAACTGTAGCGCCTCAATCGAAAAGCAATTTTGTTTCCGCAAGCTGAATATGAGCTTATCAATAAGATATTATTGCTAGTGTGAGAGGATTTTCAGAACAAAGCTCGACAAATTTTCAATTTTATTTTTTTATAATCATAGCTTTCTGGAAGTACATAGTGAAATGGAACAGTGTGCCATGAATGTACATATGTATATGCTATATACAATATGGAAGTAAACAACTCACAGGTGCATAACGATTTAAATACTTCCCATGATTGAACAGATGTGGACTTGGGATTTGTCTCTCCACCCAGCCTTCCATGTTTATTTATTTATTTTTATTTAGTTTCATTTTTTAACGCAGTCCCAGACCCTCTTGTTAGATCATATCAGGCCAACACCAATAATATGCCTGACTGAACTCATTCACTAACAAAAAATTATCATGAATGTTGAGCTATCTCAACAACACTTTAATCATATTATCATTATCCTATCAGGAGCTTTTTTTTATCGCTACAATGAACAGCTTTTAAATTATAAATATATAAGGTTGTTAAAAAATGCATGATACAATATTTTACAAACTATTGTTTTGGCGAGACATAATTTTATAATAAAAAAGATAATGAGTATTAGTGGTAATAGTCTTTATTCAGTTATACATAATACCTTAAATATTACAAATTTAACACATTTACAAGTATTCTGGACAATCACCATGGTCAGACCGTTGGTGGAAAAAAAGATAATGATGTGAACCCTTTCATGAGTTTCTTTTACTTTGTTCACGACTCTCAACAGTTTGGGAAAAATTAAATGATTTTTACTAAATGTTAGTTGACCTCTCTTTCAAATAGAACTTTAAGTAATGGGCAGGGCTTTATCTGAATAGAAGAGAGAAAGATTGCTTCAAAGAAATTGTGATTACTCTTTTGATTTAGTGACGTTCTCCAAAATTCGCAATTTTTGAAAGACATAAATTACATTAAGTTTATTAAGTAAATATAGAATAGTATTTATATCCAAAAGTATTATAAATAGTGCAATTTAGATAGAACCTACCCCAACCACTACCAAAGAACTGCAATAAAATGAATTTATCCGAAAAAAATATTAACAGAAATTATAATCTTAAATATGATTAGTAAATGGAGCGTTTTAAAAATCATCTAGTTTAGATTATGCATGATATTTTTCAGATAAAGGGCTCCGCATCTTAGTGTTGATATTTTAATGTTATTTGAGTGTTACTTCTGGAATAACTTCTACACTGTGAGTTTGTTGTGGGCATTTTAAATTATTGTTTCCTATAACGCAATAATATGTTGATTTGAACTGCATAAACGATTTAAGAAAAAAGCATGTTTAAAATAAACGTCAACTGTGAGTGAAGTTGGACGGAAGCATCAGAATGAAATCTACCCAGCCAAATAAGAATTTGTATTATTCATTTCACATTCTTCTTCAGCACATCATTTCTGGCTTATTTATTTACTTTAGCTGTTTATGAACCAGATTCATATGAACCAGATCAGTCATTAAGATTGATTGCATTCTTACCAATCTTTTTCCACTTCTTTTTGGTTTCGCTTATTTTTAATTAGAGACAGGTATAGCTGGGATATTTTGGAATAAAACTTATCGAATCACTGTTCACGTTCCACGAATCGAAAAATAGTTTCTTTTAAGTGATTAAACTTATAATGTTGGAGTGAAGAAATTTCATTTTTTTTCCCCAAGACATAAATGTGAAAAATGTGTATAAGACTCAATTTATTCTAATCTACTTTCTAGTAAACACGGACTGAAAATATTATCCGCAAGCATTTGATTTTTACATGACATTAAATTTCAGGAAACAGTGTGTTTAGTATATATAATAATAATATACACGACAGCACAATATCCTTAGAAAATTGATTTTTGTCCTTTACATATTGAGTAAAAAACTGGTAGACAATAATGCCCATGGGATATTGGTAGAGACACTATGTCACCCTTGTATGAAGTTATCTCACTGAGTAAGTGGCCGGTCACCAAAGAAAGTGTCTGTCTACTATATAGCTCTCTGCTTCTACTGATCTAATTTACTTGATAAAACAAGATCCCCAGAGGAGGTGAGCTATGGGAACGACAACATCATCTTAGCGCTACCCTAAGGCTGCGATATGTCATCACAAGAACTTTTTGCCGGTCCTGTAATATATGTTTTGAGAGTGTGTGCGCACATATCTGTGAGCACTCTTTTGATAATATGAGCCATCCCACCGACTGCCAGACTCTTAAAAACTCAATTTCATTTTCTACCTACCTTTACTATGTTACCAACTTCTATTCTAGTTATTTTTTTTTTTTTCATAAATGATTTCA
Organism: Rhodnius prolixus; assembly: GCF_049639745.1. NCBI lineage: Eukaryota > Metazoa > Arthropoda > Insecta > Hemiptera > Reduviidae > Rhodnius > Rhodnius prolixus. The sequence goes on along the minus strand of NW_027411581.1, from coordinate 28,394,299 downwards.
CTTTAGATATATATATGTTTAAACAAATGATTTCTTTTCTATCTGAAAGATCAAGGCCAGGTGATAGAAATAAATTTGATGAAGTTAGTAGAACTAGATTCAACTGTATTCAGTAACCAAAGCAGCCATCATTACTTTATATCTCAATGCATAGAATTAATACAATTAATACTTTTTGTCATACGAAATTTGGATTGCATTAATTACTGCTATCAGCCTATATTCATTAATCTCTAATGGGTTTAAGATATATGGATTTTCATATTTCTTATATAATTTGAATTTAACAATCAATGAATGATTGATTCAGTAGTCAAAACTATAATACCTTAATTTCAAAGATATGGATAAGGGGCCGTACTTAAATTACGTAACGAACGCAAGGGGGGAGGGGGGTAAGGCTCGATTGTTACCATTCGTTATGGTTCGGGGAGGGGGTTTTTTAATGCTTGTACGTAATTTTTCCAATTGAATCTATAATTTTTTGGTCATTAATGGAAAAATACTAACGATATTTTTCGCGCCAAATTCTACTATAGCCAACCTTCATACTAAGTGATAATGTAATTAAATAAGTAATAAATAAAAAATATATGTTTGATTTTAATTAAATACTATGCAATGACGATATTCCATAACAAAAAATTACGTACATTTGGCTAGGGGGGGAGGGGAGGTTGACATTTTGTTACGATCTGTTACATCGGGGGGGGAGGGATTAAAAAGCTCTTTAAATTGCGTTACGTAATTTAAGTACGGCCCCTAAGTCAACGAATGCAATAGTTATTATTACTGAAATCAATGTTCAAAATTTTCTACAATAACTGAAAGGAAAGAAAATTGATTGAGCTTTGTGATTAAAATAAATGAAAAGAATAAATATAATATTGTTAGGAAGTGGGGGCTAATCATGGCCCAGTTTGTCCGCCCCAAGTAGCACATGGCTCTAGAGTTCCGCCTCCAGTTGAATGTTGGCGGTGTACTACTCCGCCAGTCATCATACAGTTGCCATTATCTCTTGCTGCCATATTTTAGTGCCGCTTTACTCTCTCTTCCCTTGGTCCGTATCGTTCTCTAAACCTGCACAACACTCCTCCTAACACCTATCTCTCTGGAACCCCCCTGCTTCATCGCTTTTTCTTTTTTCTGAAAAAACCATGCGTCTTTCTCTCTAGAACCGTCCTACTACACTTCTAAAATAAAAATAAAAAGAAGCTTTAGAAGTGGAAAGCTTCTCAAGATAAATACTGAAAAAGCTCTACCACTTCTTTCTAGCTTTACCAACACAATACATCAACATCAACGGGCAGATTTACTCTGGTGGACTCCATAAGCTATCTACTTTTTAACTGGCAACCTGAAAAATCTCTCCTCATATTCAGGATTCATTTTGACCCTTATGTCCATTTTTTATTGCATTTATTGCTTTATTATTCAATAAGTTCAAAAAAAAAAAAAAAAAAATTATATATACAGGGTGATCCATTTAAAACGTACCAATCGCTAATAACTTTTTAGGAAAGCGGAATTTCGAAAAAACCCACGAAGTAAACTATGTGTTTTTTTTTGGTCTAGTTTTCAAATTTTTCACCCCCGGTGATGTATCTTTATTTCACACCTGTTAATTTGTTGTGAAGTTCAAGAAAATTTGTGTTTTATTCACCTTATTTAGCATATTTTTTAATTAACTAAAGAATAGCACACAGTCCTAAACTTGTTAAACGAAAATCCTTTCTTTTGAAAGTGGTACCTAACCCTTATTTAACATCATACACCATTTTCTTCTTTTTTATTTTATTTTATTATTTATAATGTAAATTTTATATTTTTGAATATAGTTCTTAAGTAAATTAATTATTAAATTACACGTTTGCAAAAAATCGTACTGGATTTGATGATTCTGATCAGTTATATTCTTATGGTAGGTGAATTCCTTTCATAATGCCGATGCTGTTTTGAAGCCAACTTTTTTGCAATTAATCACAGAATTCTGCATCAATTTTTAAAATAACCCCTATGTATTGTATACCTTTCGAAACGTAATTGTATGTTATATAGATGTTTTTTCTGAATAGTGCACGGTTTTTACATATAAAATGTTTTTGAGAAAAATGAAGTCAAAGTTTTTGGAAAAAATTAGAAACTTGCTATTTCTTATGTTTGGGCCTCAATGTGAAACATTTAATATTATTATTTTGAAATATAAATTAGCTTATTTGAAAGGAAATTTAACTTTCTTTCTAATGAGCTTATTGAACTTGCTTTAGCTATAATAGTTTGAAAAATATAGACAACTAAAAAAAGTGTGGCTGTGTCTTGGACACGGCCGTGTGTTGTACGTGAATACGTTTACATAACGGGTTATATTTTGTATATAAAATATTTTTATTTATGTAACTATTTAGGATGAAATCAAGGAAAAAAATCGAAGATCGAACACAATCTGTGCCTATACAGTCCGTTGTCGATGTAGAAGCGATTTCATCATCCACTCGCATAATTTCAACCGCCCCAGCTGCAGATGTACTGACACCGTCGTTGATCCACTCGGCCGCATTCATTCTTTTACGTTCCCGGCACGGCTTGACTCGGTCATACAGTGTTTTATTATTACCATTCGATTGTTCTTGAGAACCACTTTCCAACCGAATACGATCTCTGTATTTGGTTTTGGCTTTTCGAAGCGTAAAGGCCGACATTATATATTTTTGATAATATTTTTTTATTCTAACACCTTATTATATTCACTGTCACTATTTTACACTAATGTTTTATATACAATCGATAGATTGTGACGACAGCTGACGATTAAAACTTAAACGAACATCATAGCTTCTCCGAGTCAAAAGTTATACTCATTGTAAATCTCGATAAGCAGCAAAATTATCTCAAAATGGCGGCGCTTCCCCCTCCACCGCTGCGTCACAGTCCTCGCTTATCAAAATGAATTCTTTGATCCTTTAGCTATCCAGTGGTCTACTTTAATTTTGGATGTAGACGATAGATTCGAAACTATAATGCCAAACTGTATCCCCCGATTTTGTTATCATTAGGTTTTTTGGATTGCCTCCATATGATAGCAAATTTAAAGACGTATTTACGTCCAAAGTAGAAGCCAGTGGGCAGTTAGAGATTTAATGTATAATTTTACACTGCTATTCTTCTGCATGGTACACCTATCTGGAGTTTTCAAGATTCCAAACTACCACTGGTAGAAAAATTAGGTTAAATTTTTGTTAAATTGTTGAATTTTATTTTATTTTATAAATTTAACTCTGGTTTTCGAGAATTTTCTTGAATTAGAATTTCGGCGAATAATTTAAAATTTTATACAAAACATTATTCAGTAAAATAGCGTTTCCACTCAACCTATTGCGTTCAAATTGGAATTTTACACAATGAAATCCTCAGGGTATTGCATAAGCTTATCTTCATTTTATTAGAATGACATTTAAGATACCTCATCATGGTGCTTCACCTCCAGACACCTGATCCTCCAGGAGCAGGCAATCGGAGGCTATATAATTTTCCTATGAGACTGCAGTTATCCTCAGTTTCACCACTCTACATGTAGAGAGTAGGTTGGCATCCTCAGAACATTTGGGTAAGATGTTTGGGTGGAGGAAAGATGCTTGGGAGGCAGAAATCCCGGCCTCCTCTCTCCTCTTTTTGCCAGTACTTTCCGATTCCAATCCAAGGCATTATACAACTCGAGCCGAAGGATGAAAGGAAAAGTGGTAGTATCGAAAACAGAGCCTCCGAGGTACCGGAGGTAGATTGTGGGTTACGCTTTCCTTAGAACCTTTCAAATCTTTTAAATTGGAGCCAAGGGTGTGCTTTGCAGGTGGGGTATATGGGGTCACCTGGTGGATTGTGCATTATTAATGGCTCTCTTCTTCTCCTACAACTTTCTTGGAGTGCTTAGTTCTCTTTTTGATGCAGAGGAGCCATCTTTAGAACCACTAAGAATCGTTAGTTGGAGAGAACAGGTCGTAATCAGGGAATATACCATACCTAGAGTCGACTGGTGGAAATTTTCTTCTCTGATGGGTGAGTAGGCGGTAGGAACTTGCATCCCCATTGCCGGCTCCCACTTTTAACTTTCCTAAGAGTATTTGGGTGGGTTGCTTCATCACTTGGGAGTGCTGCAGGATCTCAACTGGCACTAGTGGGGCACATAATAGATCTAATAAAAGGTGCAGTGCTGCATTAAAAAAATAAAATAAAAAAAAGTGCTCCCTATTTGAAATATCAAATTTGACCTCCTTACAATGTTTCACAGTTACGTTATTTTGACTAAACCCAGAAACAATTTTTTCGGATTCAGTAATCTTAAAACGGATACATTTTTTATGAAAAGACAAAATCGAAATTCTTCTCTTACTATTAGGGAGAAAAACTAGAGATGTAAGGATGTATATTTTTACATCAAAGATGAATAAATTAACATGGAAATAAAATGTAAAGTTTAACTGGATTCCATTATCAGAAATGTAATAAATTCACATTTAATGAGATATTGTATTTAAGTTGGACTATCTTGCCGATAAGAGGAGTTACAGATGACTAAAGTAGGTGGTACAGCTCTCTGGTACAACAGAAATGTTTATTAATGAAATACGAGTTTCGCTTAATTAGACGAGAATAAGTGCGCGCGTTTGAGTGAGAGCCACAGGCAGAGGAGGAATCTGAAGTTTGTTATCAGTTTGGTTTGTCTGTGGTAGCAGTTAACAGCGTGTTCTTAGCGGGCACCCTTTCCCCCCTCTGACTACTCCCATGCACTCTTGCTTCTGGGAGCTAACTCTAAGCGTACGCCCAGCGTGTACCAAGTCCCATGCCTTAATGAAAGTAAATGAGCTGGAAACACAGATTGTACCCGGGAATGCCTGGTCTACTTCCTGGAGATTGTTCCCGGGGTTTGTCACAAATATTCTCCCTCTTTTTCTGGAATCGCGATGGTGCAGGAGTAAAAGGTCTTCTCTCATAACTGAATCTACTGTCACCTAATTATAGAACAGATTCACGTGGTTCCATAACATTATTTTTATTGCTCTTATATTTAAAATATTACCCTTTGGGTGAAAATCAATGGAAACTCCATTAAGTTAGTATTCAAACAAAAGAAAATGGATTTAAAACCAATAAACCTTTCAAGACATGCAACGTCATTTTTTTTAAAGCTTGCTATTTATTCCAATATGCAATTTTATCATATTAGGCTTATTTATTTTTAATTTAAGCCCCATCTGATGTCACTTGCGACTTTTTCAAAATAATATTTTAAATAAAAGTAATAATTTATTATGAAACCACTTAGGGTGAAGGGACCAGTAATTGACTGGGCACCAGTAATTGACATACCAGAAATAAACTGGTATTATAAGGGATATGAGCCGTTTTTAGTGGTGATTCTTTCAATTTCGTTATTGAGAAGCCTTTGGGCAGCAGTTCCAGAAAAATATTAATTATTGGAAGGTTCCTTGGTACCAGTGGAAGGTTATTTGTGTTAAAAGTTCAAAATCAAGGAAAAAACAAGCCGTTGCTAAGGAGGATTGATAAGAAAATAATTTTTCTTATTTTTCGTTTATTTGTTCATATATTCGTGTGGTTATCAATGTTCTGTTATAATTAGTATTACTTGTAGATTTCATTTATGTAGTTTTTTTTTTAATTATAAGAAGCATTGAGGATTAAAATGGGGCTGTCAATCACTGGTCCTTGAAACGGCAATCTGCCCAGTAATTGACATGTATGTCAATTACTAGTCCTACAGCTTTTTTGTTTGAGACCAGTGATTGACATCCTGGGAAAATGGTAAGATAGGTTGATAAATTTTGTTATAATTAAAAATTCAATACATTGTAAAATAAAATCATTGATAAAAATCGGCAAAATAAATAGTAAAACTTCCAACAAAATATGTTTAAATTAATGAATTAGCAAATGTACGCCTTATTACAAGAGGGCATGCAGAATGATTATTCTGTAGAGAACAACAATGTATGAACAACAAACTGGAATAATCGTGATCGCCGAACAGCTTCCGAGGCCTACGTGATTGATAAAAACGACGCCCACTTATCGGAGTTGGAAAATCTCTCATTCTCCCTCAGTTTTGGGTCCTAGCCACATGACAAAGAAGAAAGGGAGGAAATGGCTAAACCATAGAATTCCTTCAAAGGAAACGGCCAGAGGAAAAGTGAAGCTCCCTCAAGAGAAGTACCAGGTGCGAAATCAAATATACGTGGAGAAGTTGGTGACTTTGTGATGTTACAGATTAATAACATAAAAAAGATGGTAAGATCTATTGTATTTACCAATTGACAGACATGTTGACCGAAGACGAATATATAGCATCCCATAGGCTAAATAGGCTAAACTGTATTTAAAAAAAATGAAATCGGTATGAAAACCATTTTTAATTCCCAAACACGTGAAGGTTGGATCGCCATGTACTTCTTTATGGAGAACGATACCAATTTAATAAAACCGTTGATTTGTGAGGTTTTCAAATGGCTTGTGATTTCAAGTGGCTAATTATCAATTACATAAGATATATTATGATGTTCATTTCCTATGTATTCCGAAAGAATATTTTGTTCTTTCATTCATTTTTTCTTTTATGGTGTGCCTATTTTAATAACACATATTTTTGTCAATTGGTTACCTAGTTATGTGAATATCAGTGGTTTATTTGTAGGTATGTGTATTTTAATACCTATCCTTTCCATGTTAAAGAGTCAATAACAGATATATATTTTTTAATCTAGTTTTTTTTTCATTGACGTTTCATTTATTTATTACTGTTATAAGTGCGAATGCTTACAACCTGTGGCGGGACGCGATGAACGTGCACACAATGTATAATATACATGTGCCCAAGAGGTAACTCAGTAATAATAAACAATAAAATACTGAATAGATGCAGAAAGTAAGAATGAATTACATTCAGATAGTTTGGTTTCGAAGCAAATGACACTGGCAGCACAGATTGTGGAAAATATTAGCGAAGCGCTCCAAAAGAAGGGAACGCGTAGGAGAAATTTGGTTCACTAGAAAGCACCAACAACTCGAACACAAAGTCTCGTAGTTGCGATCGGCAGCAGCGTTATAGGCGGAATGAATAAAACAAGGATGTGACCACATAGTCTAATCGGAAGTAGAGTTTGGTAAAGTGAGAACCAAAAAAGTTCCCCAAAAAAAAGGTTAAGTAAGAAAATATTTAGCAGAAACTTGAAAGGATAAGAGAGCGGAAGGGTTGAGAGAAAGAGATAAAAGCGAGCCGACAGACATTGTGTACGATCTAACAAGCATGTTAGCTAATATCTCCTTGGTACTATTGAAAGTAAGGGCTGTTCTTCAAATTACCTGTCTTGGTTTAGATTTAATTAAAACTGTCCGATAGGACAGTTGTGTAAGGGTTGATCGTCAAAAACTGCATAAAAAAGAGTAACGATAAAAAAATATTAGATTATTTAGGTTTGCCTATTTAAGAACTGATTGTAATTAATTATGAATAAGACTGATTTTTGTTATAAATCCAATTGAAAAAGTGATTTAGGTGATTTAAGTGATTTATTTAGATTTAAAAGTGATTTTGAATGCATATCTTATGTCGTTTCATGAATATATTTGTATGTCAATTACTGGTCCCACTCCATGTCAAACACTGGTTCCACCGAAAATTCGGTATGTCAATTACTGGGTCATTGACATACTTACAAATAAAGTCATTTTTGGTTGACATAAAGATCGAATTTACTGCATTTAAAATATTAATAAAATAAAGTACATCCTACTGGAGCGGTACAATTTTACAACCTACACCTGGAGCCAAAATAATGGAAGTTATTCTATCTTAAACTCGAATTTTTTCTTAAGCAGTCAATTACTGGTCCCTTCACCCTAATTCCTTTTAAATAAAAATCTTTTCAGCTGTTTTCAAAAAAACAAACTATATGCAGAAATTTATCGTAAAATTTCTAAAACTTAACTTTTGAAATTGTATAAATGATTTCAAAGAATCTTGCTGTTGGAAATGAGAACGTTTTGTATTAATGTTACAATTTAGTAGGATACCGTTCTCTATTTCTAAATATTTCCTGGATAGAATTGCGTCAGATTTCAGGATGACGGATTTCGATCGCTGAAGCGACCATAGTTCCAAAACGAAATAATAATAATATTTTATTGCTTTTAGAGTGTACACTCATAGCAAGGAGTTGACCCATGCAGTTACAATATTAAACAGATACAATAGAATGTAATTACAATATACAATATAATAATTTCATGTTTAAAGAATAAGCAAAGAAAAGAAATGATCAGATATAAGATAAACACAAACAGAACAGAAATGTCGTACTAATGGAATAATAATAATAATAAATTCTTAGTTCATTAATTTAAATCAACCGAACATAAAATTATGCTATTTATAATTTACTATACCATATATTTTTCAAGGCATTAACCAAAAATATCAAAACATAATCTGAAGCTAAGAACTGGTTAACAATTTTCTGTAGGTCAAAATTTTGACTACAAAATTAAAAACATCAATAATTTGGGTAGTGGTTGTGAAAGTAGACAAATTGCAGAATATTTCAGTCCTATCTGAACTCGACTGTAAATAAGCGGGAATTAAACTGTTTCTAACGCCTTTAAACATCGGGCACTCCACTAGACAATGAGTCAGTGAATCCAAGCTGCCACAAAGTTTACATCTCTCATCGCTGACAAATATAAATTTTTCATTATTGAATAGTATTCTGGCGCTTTGTAGGTTGGCTAAGCGAATTTGGCTCAGAAGCCTTATCTTATTAATATTCAACCTGAAATGTAAATAAACTTCTTGCATTCCCAAGGTACTTTTATATGCCTATAAAGGATATTATATCTCGAGTCCAATACAAACCGTATGTCTTCAGACAGGAACTTTCCAAAATGGAATAAAAATAAATAAACTTTAAGTATTCGGCTACTTTTTCAGTTTTATGAGATTCTCGTAAAGCTTTAGTGACCATGCTATGAAAGTATTTGTTTCGTGATCAAATTACCGGTGATGACTCAATTACAAAAATATCGCGATTACGAACTTCTTCTTACTCACAGAAGAGAATTTAAAAATATTAACATTATGTTAGTAAGTTACTTGGCGCTTTGCAACAGGTTTGATGTTAAAAGAGTACAGCCTGGATACTGGAAGCGGCCATGAACGGAACCTAATTTGTCGCTGTCCCCGCTGGGTGACTGATGGCGACCACGCTTACTACGTTTACATCTTCGCAGATGCCTGTTCCAACAAGAACTAGAGACTCAGATGTACACCTTTGATTGAAACTGCGTGTCTCAGTCCTATGGGACTAACCACCCATCTCATGTCGAAGAGGATTGATTGTATCTTTCGTAGCTTGTTTCTTTTGCTATACCAAGTAACCTAACGCCCCAAGGGATGTGCCCCCAATCAAAGATTGTATATAAGTAACTTCCTCTCTTTCCCTGTTATTTCTTATTAACTTTCAAACTATTATATCTCGGTGGCCTGAACTCAAATGGTGCTGGATCAAGAGAAGGGTAGCGTGATCTATAACCAGTCAAAAAATCGTAATATTGAATAATATTTTGGACAATATTAGGTCAAATTCAAAAGGCTAATTTTAGAAATTGATTTTCTATAAAACTGTATGTTTTTGAGATCTCCGGGTTGCAAAAAATAAATTTTTGATTTGAGTAACTGTTCAGTACAACATATCACAACGAATATTGCCTTGGATTCCCTATTTGGTTTAAGTTGGCGTCTCTGATTAAATTGCATTAATTATCAGGTTAACTTTTAAATTAATATATTTACACACGTTTTTGAAATACGAACGGTTTATTATTAAAAGGAACTTTTATGCTACATTTAAAAGTATAGAAAAAAAAGACGAAACGTAGTGAAGACTGAAATCAGAGTTCTGTAGCCGAGATCACGCCATCGCTTAATTCAATTTACTGCCAGCAAGAGTTCTTGTAGGGGTTTGTGTATTTCATTGGGGATAATATCTAGACAGGGAGACGGGTTAAGAAGATTGGCTGGGGTTAGACAGAAGGATAATGGGCTGGTGATACCTTGTAATACCTCCCTAAAGTGTATGGAAGCACTAATCCTTACACCTTTACGTGCCACATTCTCAACCACCCAGTCTAAATCAACTAAATACCATTATCATCCACGTTTTCGCTGTCTTAGTATTAATCTTGTTTAATTATTAATTACGCTGTAATACTTAATTTTTGAAACGAGGAGATGTAATAATATTGTTATCATATGGTTCACTAAGACATAACGAGAAGATTTTCTTAATTTAATATTTACTACTGTAAGTAAAACTCATTTTTGTTCACCCATAATACCAAGCAACATTTTGATTACAGATTTAAAAACAATAAAAGCCGTTGTTTATCATTTATCCTTGATTTATACATTAAAAATAGCCAATATGATTGCTAACCTAAATAATGGGTGCAATTTAAGAGGAAAGTCTTGCATTTAGAAGATATCTCGTCAAACTAAAAGACTTAAAAGTCCATTAAGTATTAATTAAAAGCGTATAGATTCAGCTTAATAATAAGTAATAATTTTCGCAAATATTGCAAAAGCTCATATTCTTGATTTCCATCGGATTGACATTGGCGTGCATGTACACTATGTTCTACGTAGGTAAGATAAACTTGCAATAACCTAATGCTTTTAGAAAAACATAATTCTTCCATATTTTAAGATAAATTCTGGCTGGTTAAGTCAATTTCTGAGTTTTTTTTATAATAAGTCAACATTAATTTAATTAATTAACATTAATTTTTTAATTTAGGTAATTGCCTTTTTCAGTGCCCTACTGTTGGCCTCCGTTAAAGACAATTGTGCCAATCTCTAATCAACTCTTCTAATCCCTTCTCTATCATCTTTATTATGTTAATTTTCTCTCCCAATGCGAATCCAAAAAGCAGTCACTTGGCTAAAGAAGCGCCAAGATGATCTATCTATCTTATTATGAGTCGGCGGACTTTTGTACACTTACATACCAAGAATACGGTGCGCTCCATCCCAATAACACTTTCTTGTGGTAGGTATCTAACTAATTGCGGGGGTATATCTATTCGTGGCCGTCCGCCGAGATGATCTCATGCTTTAAATTCCAAATATTGCTTAATTTTACTAGTATTTGCGTCTCTTCTCTGCGTTTGGTGCGAACAATGTCACATTTCAGAAAGATAGCATGTCCACAACCCTCCGTGGTGACCGCATATCCAACCATTTTTAAGTGGTGAAGCTATTTTTAAATGGAAGAAAACTTCTTAAAGAAGAGTGCCTAGTTTTGAACCCGTGATTTCTGATGTAACCCAGCCTAACAACAAAGCTAATCCCTTCCCTTATTATTATTTTTTTTTTATTTATTTATGATTTAAGGCGCGTCAACATCTAAGGTTATTGGCGCCCGGAGCTTTTTTCAGTGCACTGCCGGCCTCCGGACAGTGTTCTCTCGTTACAGACAACACTGTCCATCACCGGACAGTGAGCTGTAAGAAGCTCCTAGGAAGAGAAAATCTAAGGGTCAGCAGCTGGATTCGAACCCGGGACCTCAGCGTGGGAGTCCAGTATGCCAACCTCTCAACTAATCCCTTCCCTCTTCCCTTATTATTATTATTATTATTATTTCATGCAATCTTATCGAGATTTTAATACCCTCTGAATGAGAGAGACAAGAAATAGGATACAAAATAACTATGAGCGTAGGGTTATCTCTGCACCCCTATCTTTTTTCCGAAAATGATTGCTCACCCCATATGCAATAAGGAAAAGAACTGTTTTATTTAACCTAACGAAAGACTTCATTGCTTAACAACAATGAGAAAAATATTATTTAATATATTCTTACTTAAAACCTTCAAAATTTAATTTATATAACAGTCTGGAATTCATTATTTGATAAAAAGTTCCCTTCTAGCAACATAATAATGCAGTGCCTAACACGCTCGATATAACATAAGCCAGTTTCTATGATGTACTACAGCCTCGACTCATTCAATCCACACAGCATACCACAACATATACACTTTTTAAAGTCCCTGGTGGAAGCGAGAGAGCCGTAGTGTTGCTGTAAACTAGCAGGTGGCCAGAGGAACAGATGGAGCCGTGTTTGCTAGAGAACCAATACATACATACATCCACAATGACTTACTTATAACTACATGTTACTCATTCAATACTCATTGACTCGTTTCTCCACCCTCCTGTACCGCCCACAATGAATCTCAAGTTTTACTCATGAATCATCTTTTGAATAACCTCACTCCATTTCCATTGTGGTTGCCAGGAGATTGGGAACTATATTATAGTAATGCTACTTCTGAAATAAAGGTACACATGCTTCAATTCAACACACTTTTTACAGTAATTTTAATTTTGTTACAGATGTGTTAGGAAAATATTTGCTTTATTTAACTCAACGATGAGTGCATTACTTGCGCCTTAACGATAAGAAATCTGTGAAATAGTTTCATTGATGGAACTCTGATATGTAAGGTTATTCATGTAGGTTGCACGCCACTGTTCATTTATATTCATAATTAATTCTCATTTAGGGAGAAATTTTGTTACAGGATATAATTGTTTTAAGAGACAGTTCTTGCTTATGTAATCAAACTATTGACATTTAATTTGTCTTACTCTTTTATAAACTATAGTTACGTAAAAATGTACGTGAGATAGATCTGTACGAGTGTAGTTAAACTACACTTATTTTATGGGGGTTGTTCTGGAGGACAAAGACCTCGCAGTAAGGTGAGGTCAGATTACTTGACTTGCTTGAGATCAAAGGGTGGGATGCTTGTGACTGACAGATGCCACTGCGGCGTTCGAGGTCTTTCCTAATCCACCATCACTTTATGTCTACATCTAAGGAGTAGCCAGAGCTGTGGCTTTTGAACGAACTTAGCCAAAGATAGAAAGTAATTCATACGAGTAGTTACCCACCAAAAAGCAAAAAGGGTATCTCAGACACTCGGAACTACTTAAAAATAATTAGAAAATGCTAGGTCCGCAGTGCTGAAAAACATCGCTGATTTTATCCATAGAAGACATGCATAGGTAACCCCGACCAGCTTCATACTTTCAGCCAGCATTATGGGTAGATTAATCAGTTTGGTTGATGAAGATAATTTAACTTCGACTAAAGTAAAGTAATTGCCTATTTTTTCAGGTGGGCTTTACGTCCAACTCCCAATTAGGTGTCGTGGACGGAGGCGACTAGCAAACATACTTTACTGTAAATTTCTTTTATTAACCATTAAATAAAATCGAAGGCCTAAGACCGGGAATCGAACCCAGTACCACAATATATGTTAGCTTCGCAGGTCTCGCCTCTAACCGCTCGGCTACCGTGGCGCCTTTAACTTCAACTATAACACATGAGAGCTACAAGAACAAAATCAGCTACCATAAATTTAATACTTAACTGATATTTTCCAGAAGTGAAGAATTTTATTTCAAATTTTTTTATTAAATTTGGACATTTGATGTTTTGTCTTTGCCTTGATCATAACATCAAAAGCAGTCACACTGTTCGTTAACTCGATACTCATAGAGTTTGTTGGATTTTATATTTTTCCTACCTAGAAATCATAATTTTGCGGATGTCTGTAAGTTTTCTATTGATATTTGACGTCGTAACTGTAATGCAATTGTTCAAGAGCTGTAAGCTTCAAACATAATGTACAAATGGTTACATAATACTGTCGCTAAATACTTGGCATATTGTAGTCTCGAACGACCCTCATATCCACTCCATTCGATTGGACTATGGTTTTGGAGAAGGAGAAGGGGACATTCATTGAGTCCCTGGGGTCTTATGGAGCTCTACTTCTTTTCTCATCAAGCTTTATAGTGGGGACCCTAAAGGCTAAGTCTATTTCCAATTAAACACCAATGTCCAGGCCATATGGTACTCAACTAAAGAACAGGTGCTGCACTCTACAATGTTATAAGTATCCTATTATAAAGGATTTTTGGATTAGTGGATGTTACGGTTAGATCATTACTATTTAGTCACGGCCGTTTGGTTAATTCACTGCGCAACTAATGGGATAGTTAGGACATACATAAGTTTGGTATTGATTTTTCGATTATATAATATAATAAATATCAATACTGTTAGTGACAGTCTATTTTCATAATAATTGACATGTATATCTCTATGTTCGTCGATAATGTAGTTAGATACGCAGTGCTGGATAACATCGTAGCAAGCACGTTAAGAAGGACCCGACAATTCGTATCCGATAGCAATTCAAGACAGCTAGTTATAAAAACTGTCTCCTTTATTATAGCTAACAGTGCAACGTACAAATATGCCTATGAATTCCAAAGCACTTCTCAATGTTCACAAACCCCCCCCCCCCAATCCTTATTCGTACACTCATTAACTACATACACAGTATTACACAGGCATTCTCAAAACATCGATATTTATCGTGTATTAGCTAATCATTACGTTTAGTTTCGCTTTCACCAATATTGCAAGCAATATTGGCAATGGCAATGGCAATGGCAATATTGCAACATTGCTTTCTGCAATGTCGGCATTAACTAATAGAATATCTTCTTCTGATTAGTCCCTTTTGCTTTGGCTATTTATTAAGCCACTTATGATGCCAGTTTAGCTCTTTCATCTACTGTGAAACCTTTATGGAAATTCGACTTCTATTACTCGAGAGATCTGAGTTTATCTAATATTCTTTTCGTAGAAATCTGGATTACGACATAAAAGTGATAAATGGTGACATCAGATCGTCTTAAGCCAAGACCATAAGCTGTGCTAAAACTTTAGAAAAATGTTTCAAACTAATGTGAGCAAATACCAAGAAGTGGTGAAAAGGACAAGACAGCATTAGGCTGAGGGAAAGCAATGACAGACGCTGCTAGAAGCTCCCATTACGTCCACGGCTACCAGAAGAGAAGCCGTGGCAAGCTTCCGCGTAATAACAGGGCATAACCGTCGGCACCGTCGGATTGGGGTAGTGAGCCAAGGGGAGACGGATGGCCAACATCTAATTCAGTGTCCCGCTTTGACGGATTTAGCAACAGACGATTTAGATACTTATACGAAAATGGCAAAACTTAATTGGGCATATTGTAAGTTATTATTTTGGGCTTAGGGTTTAAAAATATTCTGGTGAAAACTTAAGCAGTGTTAGAATTCTCTAGGATTTTTTTCCCAATGTTCCTTTTGTCTGTTTGAGAAACATCAAATACTAGAGGCGAAAAAATAATTTAGTTTAGTTTGTCGCGTTTGATATTCAGTTACCGCAGATATCATCTGGGTTGTGAAGATATAGTAATTTCATTCATTGAACTGATTCACAAGCAGAGCAGCAAAGCAGATGTCCTTTTTCCTTTCACTATGTAGGTTATTAGTTCCAAGTACTTGAACTTTCTACAGTCGGGCTCTAAACCTCAACATGTGCCCAGAGGTTTCTATTTAAAGAGTGTTCTAAAGGGATTGTACTGTAACTATTATTTCTTGTTATTTATAACAATAAGTTGAACTGTGGGTCACTCAAAAGATTTATAAAAGTTCAAGGACGCAAACAGAATTTTGCTCATGTTGATATTTTAGCTAGCGACACCTGCAGAAAAGTAGCTCTTTGATAATTGATGTATTTCTGAAAACAGTAGAAATTAATAAAGAGCATTCTAGACCTGAAAAGTTTTGAGTTTAAGAACGAAAGTCAGCTCTTGTAATGTCGATCAAGGTCCACTTATTGCAACTGCGGCTGGTACTGAAATAAAAATAGAAACACGAAGAATTTACTGACAGAAGCTGTACTATTCTGCACGAACAATTAGTTCGATTGGCTATAGACTCTGTAAGATCGTATTAATTGCAAATAAGCAAAGATCCTCAAAATTTTGAAAGAGTGTAGAAGTTTATTATTAGATCTTACTTTGTCAAGAAAGTAGTGAATCGATTCCTGAAGGTGACTAAACTGAAAACAGCAAGCGTTGAATGCATTAATATATTCAATTAAGAATTGTATACTGTTTTCTTCAGAATTTGAGAGTTTTTGGAGTGAAGACTTGAAACTGGTAGTACGAAAATAAGGCTGACTCAAATTCTAGAATCGTGAAGTCTTAAAGCGACCTTGTAGCAATGCCCTTCACACATTTACCTATTCAGCCAATTGTGTCATTTTTGGTAATTTCTTTAAACACAAAAACTTGTCACTAAGTCGGCATTTCAGTAATTAGAGGTTGGTATGTACAATTATGTAATTGGGTTGTTTTATTTCAGATTTTTATTATTTTATTTATATGTTATTTTACTTCAGACTCTTCTTTAGCCTGATAAAAAACAAAACAAGACATACAAAGAGTGAAAAAACAAATTTAGGTAGTTAGAAAGTCATTGGCCTTCAATAGCCTGAAAAAATATCACAACTATTTTGCATGAATAATACAATATTTATTATTCAGTAATAGAAGTAGGTACAACTAAAAAAAAAAAAATTATTGTGTCTTACATTGGATTAACTTAACAAAAATATAAGTAAGTTCGACTGATATGTTTCATTTGAGCATCATTGATCTGACCAGGATAAGAATTAGATTGAGGCTGGTAGGCCATATGTTACATTTAGTCTCCTTGTTGGCTATTTGTCAATGGAGAACTGACAGCGCAGCATCCCTTACCCAAACGTTGTCATATTGTGATTTCTGACTTTTAACGCGATTTTACTAAAATATAAAGCAAAATGCGCCTTAATCAATCTTCTGAGAACATTTTAAACAAAAGTAATCCTATCGAATTATAGAGAACGTATAATGAAATTGACTTCCGGCAACTGGTTTTCTTCAAATTTTCAAGGGAAAGTGACGTCACAGACAGAAAACTCTCTCTCTCTCTCTCTCTCTCACACTCTCTCTCTCTCTCTCTCTCTCTCTCTCTAAAAGAAAAAAAAGATCTTTAAAGAGCCAAGGCTAGCTCCGTTATCCTTCACCATTCTTTCTGGCAATCAGCCTCTTCCACTTGGTCTAGGTACCTATTGGGAGGGCGACTTTTCTTGGTCGTAGGCTGAAAGCTTCACTCGGGCTGCGCTTTCTCTCAATCCACATGATCTAGAAGCCCCATGAGAGAAATCTTTCATTGATAAATTTATGAAATTATTTCAAACAAAAAGAATATTCTTTATCCGTCTCTATCTGAATTGTGCACGATAGCCAAAAACTAATAGTTTGAGATTCACTTTCCATGGTCAAAAAAAAACGCTGAATTGTACCAACATATTACATTCCAAGAAGCGCCTGGGTAGCCGAGCGGTTAGAGGCAAGACCTGCAAAGCTAATATGTATTGAGGTACTGGGTTCGATTCCCGGTCTTCAACCTTGGATTTTATTTAATGGTTAATAAAAGAAGTTTACAGTAAAGTATGTTTGCTAGTCGCATCCGTCCGTGACACCTAATTGGTAGTTGGACGTAAAGCTCGCCTGAAAAAATAGGTGTTACTTTACTATTTTTTATTTCATTTTAATTATTTCAAATTGGTGGTATTACCTTACAATTCACTGGAATGACTCTTTAGAGAGAGCCTATGCCACCTCTTCTTTTATAATTAACCTGAGAATTCCTCTTTGTTAAGTTTCAATCCAAAACTGTAGCTTTTTCCATGAATGGTTTGAAAACGTAATCTGAAGTAGCTTTTGAAAAAATTGGGGAAATTGAAAAAAAGAAATTAGCCCTTCACGCCATTTACTTCAAATTCTGCATTTTTGAATCTTCGTAAATGGTATAAAGATAGAGGTCCACAATTGCATTCAATTTTGTGGAGAACTTGTGAACTTTACCCATCACTAGAAATGCCCTAAAATGAATTTTTCAAAAAAAAAGATGAAAATAAATGAAAGTTATGAACCGTTTTAAAAATATTTGGTTTTTTTTATATAATTGTCGAATTTTTTCAGTAAAGTGGCAATCTCTATTGGAACAGTTTTAACTAAAAGCTGATTTCTGGCTTCTAGAAGAAATTTCAAATTTAAACTTGCATCGATTTTCCATTTTAGACAATAAGTTGACCACAGTCACTCAAACTAACATCATACATAATGGGACAATACATACACAATTTGTAAAAACCAGGGGGTTGTGCGGGTCTCGAAACATGTATTAAAGACGTTAAAATAAGACGTTTGCAATACTCCCTTCTATGAAAAATAGGAGAAGGTAAAATAAGTAGATTTATTTTTTAGTACAATAAATTTGTACCAGATGTATTAATTCTTTTGTAAATTTAATTAAGGTAGTCGATTGATTATGTTCCCAATAATAAGGGGTATTGTTTGAGTATAGGAGGGTAATGGCGAAAGGGGGCACTGAAATGCGATCAGTGGTATTGCGGTCAGAATATTCTAGTCCGAACAGATTGCTCGGCTCTATGAGAGGGATTCCAGGATTAGTGAGCATAATGAAAGTTGATGCTAGGAAATAGGGAGGGTCTATGTGATGAGTAGAGTCAGCTAACATGTGCTCTAGCAGACAGATGTGTACTTCTCCTTATACAGCAACCTTTGTGCTGGCTGACAGGCCCGGGGTGGCCTGCCCATGTATCAGGGGTACAAGTGTACAATGTTCGCCACAACCAAACGCCGGCATATGCCCTGCAGACAGACCGCACAAAGAGCACCACCAACTAGAGCTAGCTAACCTGCCTTTCCTAGTGTTATCATCACACACACGTGGCCATCTTCCTGTTATATCACACTTAAATACGAGTTGACTGTAGTGCACACACTACACTCCTATCAGTGTACCTAGATCATTTTAAATTTGGCCCTTCTTTAGTTCAGCTTTCACTGGAAATACCAAATTTTGGGATTCGCTGAAAACAAAACAAAGTGTTTTAACAAATTCCTTGTCAAGTATGTCGGTCTGTATTCAGCATACATCAAAAACAAAAACAGAGAGTTCTAATTTGATTTTTGGTCGATTGAAATGGGGTTTTTCCATCAGATCAACTAAAAATTTATAAAATGCTCAATTTTGACAACTTATTTCTCGAAATCTAATAAATCTTACTTAAATAAATATTTTACAGAAAAAAAGAGGGTTTGCTTTCATAAAATTAAAACTGTCCGGGGTTGATCGTCAAAAACTGCACGAAAAAGCGTAACGTTGAAAAACACCCAACTTTGACAATTTTTTTCTCTTTTTCTATAAAAGATAAAATTCCCAAATTTTCTTTAAAATATAGGGCAAACCCTCCTTTATAACTGTAATTGTTTTGCAACAATCCAGATCTGATAGATTTTGAGAAAAAAGTTGCCGAAAATGAGTAAAAACGGCTTTTTCAAAAATTGGTCTTCTTGTTGTTGCCTTTTTTGTAAACAACGTAGCGCCTAAACGCGTGAACCGATTTTCATGAATGAGGTGTCATTCGATTCGGAATTTTATGTAGATGTGCCTTTTGGCGGTTTCCATGCTGTACATCGAATGGAAGAGGAGTTAGCCGCCTTTATGTAAAGCCCTCTCCAAAATTATTATTACTAATAACTCTGTAATCTTGGCCTGATTTTGATAAAATTTTGTAGGATGATAGGGTTAGGACTCCCCTAGGTAACATTAAAGCGACGATCAGCTCTTACACTTGTTAAGGGGAAGTATAGCAATCGTTTCAAATTATTGACACATGAACCGATTTTCATGAATGGTCATTCGAATCGAAATTTTGTATAGATTTGCACTTAAAAAGTCTCGAAGCTATGCCTCATAAGGAGGGAGTGTACCTTTTAGCGTTTAATCAACCCTTATACTTAACTTTTTAAACTGTAAGTTTTTGTAAAGGAGTAATTATAAAAAATAGTTGTAGGGTAATAATTCTTTTTATAACATTTAGTGCACTTTCCCCAAATTATTTAATTGTTAGATAATAATAATAATACAATTAATTACAAAATAAATAAAAAACATAAATTAATATTTAGTCGCAGTATGTAAGGTGTTCAATCACTTGAATTGGATAAAAAAAGTAGAAGGAATACTGAGATAAATGTGGTTCTAAATAAGAAAACAAATTGGTTGTTGCCGAGTCAATTCTTTTTTGTCAGGTAAAATATTTAGAAAAAAAAAATTCATTCCAAATGTAATTTTATTCATAATATTTCCTTCAGGACATTATTACATATTAATGTCCTGAAGGAGAGGGATTTTTTTTTTTTTTTAAATTACCATTCACAACATCCAACATACGAATGGAGATTTTTGAATTTTTATTCATTATATTCAAAAATAAATGTATTACATATACTTACAAATAATTTGAATGATTTTCAGTTTGTTTTTTGTAGATTGTTTGTTTATCAGAACGTTCGTTTTTTACCAATTCAAACAATAAGGAATGTATAATCAATAAAGGACGTAGAGGAAATTATTGAACTTGTTCTCTCCATGTATTATATAGGTACGTCTAGTTTGCCGTCTGCATCATGATTTTCCTCACTTAACTTGTTACTGTTATAATTTTATTTATCCCAATAATTATATGCTTCATTTTGTTTCTGGAATTATTTTGTGGAATTCAAATTTGCATACTTAATCTTTATTTTAAACTTAGTAATACTTATGTAATTTAATTAAATGGCGCATTCAAAAACAAAATAAGTAAATTTGTATTAATTGATTTGAACTGGATTGAAGACAATGGCCTCGTGCAACATTCCTTGGTAGAGTTATTCCTATTCCTTTACATTGAAAGGATTCGTTTGGACACTGACTTTTCGAACGTCTGCCAAAATTCCCAGGGATCATCTGCGTGGGGGAGTAATTGATATGATATGATTTGTGGCTGTTTGTTGTTCTTCGGTAAAATTATTTGTATTTAGCGTCTTTGTAGAAACTATACAAAAAATGACCATGGCAGATGTCTTTATAATTTATTTTGTACACCCAGAAATGTATATTATTTTTATTTTTATTTTAATAAATAAAGACTGTATAAATAAATACATAAAATTTTTACTTTTTTCTCATAAATTAATGAATAATATTATGGGTCCAAACGGTAACAGATGGGTCAAGTGCTGTGTATGATCCGGTTCGGAACTATTTTACGATAATTAAATTAGAAGATGAGGCGTCCATCTATACAGCGGAGCTAATTGCTATTTTAACGGCTTTAAAATATATTTATTCGTTGTCGGAGAAAAAATATACCATTATTAGTGACAGCCAGAGTGCGTTGTGTAAATTATCACATATACACAACCAGTCTACAGGAATGAATCACATTATCGCAGAGATTGTAGAAACTATTGCCATTTTTAAAGAGAAGGGAGTCTGCATTAATTTTTTGTGGGTAAGGGGTCATTGTGGTATAAAAGAGAATGAAATTGTTGATACACTTGCAAAGGAAGCCACCAATAGTGGGGAAATGGCTAATTATAAATTACCACACACCGATATCAAGGGTATAATTGCAAAAGCAGCACTACAAAAATGGCAGACAGATTACAATAATGGTGATAAAGGTAGATTCTATAAAACTATGGCAGATCAGTTACCTAGACAACCATGGTTTAAGGGAACTGTCACTAATAAATGGGTTGTTACGACAATAAGCAGGCTGAGAGCGAACCACGCGGTGTGCGGATCGTATCTACACAGGATCAACAAAAGGTCCTCTCCTCTTTGCGTAGATTGCAATGAGGAGGAGGATTTCAAACATGTAATAATGATATGTCCACGTTATGTGGTAGAAAGGAAACGAATGTTTCACGATATATACAGGTATTTAGATGCACCATTTCGCTACGAAGACATTATATTCTCCACCAACATTTATGTGCTTAAGTCGATAGCAGAGCTAGCAATGAAATATGAATGTATTTAAAAGCTATAGCCGAATTAGAATGAATGGAAGAAAATGCTTAGAGAAGGATTACGTGATTTTAATTTTGGTTAAGCTATAAGGATGGCAGGAGCACAGAGTGCTGCTCCATCCATTAGCAGTAGTTTATGTAAATAGCAGTATATAGTAGAATGATGAATGTGTGAAGCGAATGTATTTGTAGGTAAGAATGGAGAGTGAGTGATATTCTAGTGATAAGCACCTAGACGATGCTAGTTGTATGGCGGAAGCCAATGCCAAAAAAGAAAATATTACCTTCAGTAATAATGAAGTCCGAATCTTGAATAAAGATGAAGTAAAAAAATGATTGAAAATGTGTTTAGGCTCGCAGTGCTGGAACAAATTACTTATTAATTTTGCTGTAAGAATCTCCTAGGAATCGAAAATCTAAAGGCAGGCAGCTGGATTCGAATCTTTCGAATTATAAAAGTTGCTCACGCCCCATGCGATTATCTTAGTTACCGCTCAGTTTGGAAAAACGTAGCCGTAGGTTGGTCAAACATTAAATGCAGATTCTGTAGATAAAAACATGATTTCGTTTACAATTGGCTAACTGAAAATAAATCAGCTATAATAATCATTGTTTTGCCACATCAGTTTTATTTATCTCATTACGCAAACGTATTATTAACACTTTTATGCGAGCACAACCTCTAAGAACAATCTAATTACTTATAGCTAAGAAGGTTGCAGTGTCTGTTAGAATTTTACTGTTTTATATGGTTGTGAACTAAGCACATATTGGATGGTAGTGTAGAGTCATAAAATATGAATTCAATCAAGATAATGGATTCGACAGTAAGTTAATGTTGAAATCCAGTAATAACCATTGCATTTTTATTTTCTGAACGATCAGAAAATGCTTTTATAAATAATTGCGAGACTAGTAACCATACATGTATATATAAATGATATTAATATGGCATTGATGTGTAAAATATTATTTTATTATCTTTCTTATTCCTGTATTAACATTTAGTGATTATCCTAAGGCACTAAAAGAAAAAAAAAATAAAATTTAATTGCAATTGAAAATCTAATATTATTAAATAAGTAAGTACCTAATGCAGAAAAAAAAATATTGAAATCTTAATGCAGAAGTGCTATTTAAAGTAGTTGAGACACCTTTGAATCCTACACAAAGGAAACCAAACGCAAATTCTAAGTATATCATGATGCATATAAATATGTTACAATTTTTGCTTTACCTTAGCCAACACCAACGTGTTGCTGTAGATTATTTGGCTCAGAGCGGACCAATACGAGCTGTTCGTCCATCTGCATCAGCCTGAGAGCTCAGGCTCAACACTGCACAAGTCTCAAAGGCCATAGTGTTGAAACCATGCTGACGTCAGGCTACCATTTCAGCACAAACCTTAACGACACCAGTCTTGCAAAGAAGGACCTGTTGGTAATCTTACTCAGTTTGCTCAATCACGAGATAAAAGTGGGCAACATAGTTTTCCTGAGAAGTTCTGAGAGTATACCCAATGTTGCGGGAATGTAAGATGCATTAAACGCTTTCCATAGACAGTATGCTTCTGAAGACCCTCAGACTAGGATTAAATTAGGGTGGGGTTGCTTACTTCAATTTTTTAAGAGGCGGACCGACTTGGCACCTAGAGTTGCTAGATGGTCAACTCTTTCGGACTCCAGTATATCCTCTCGTGTAGGTAACTCTAAGGAGTTCTAACCACCTTTTGTTTCTGCCTGGAGCTTTATTTATTTTTCAAAATAAAATAGAATCGGCAGAGTAGTCGGTGACGCAACTGACACATCGATCTCTTTATGGCTCCTTAACGAAATACTGATTTATCAATATCCCCCCACAATCGGAGATTCTCTTAAAACTGAAGGAGATTACCACTACCTGTTTGTTACATGTGAGTGATATGAAAGAAATATTTAAAAAACAAAAGATTCGTGAATAAAGACTCGTGATATTTTGTTTAGATATTATCACCAAATTTCTGTGTGCCCATGCCAGAACGCAGCCTTCTCATAAAGGTTTTGTCCTGAATACCCGGACATCCAGAAAATATGTGCCAGTAATGATCAGTAAGTCCATCCAGCCAGATTCACACTCCGCAGGACTTGATTAAAACTGTCCGGTAGGACAGTTGTATAAGGGTTGATCATCAAAAACTGCACGAAAAAGCGTAACGTTGAAAAACACCCAACTTTGATATAGACAGTAGAGCCGTCTGGAAATCTAACAAAATAACGACAATGGTAATTTCTTAGAATCTCATCAGTACAATGTCTTACAGCAGCTCAGTCTGGAAGACTGTGGCCACTTTTTCCAGGATTACCGAGCTATTACATCTGGAAATAGCGACATAAACCTTGGCTTATCCTTCCTCAGCCTTGTACCCGTCCGAAAACCTCACAGATTCATAATTTTATATTGATTATTTATTAATGGCCATCAATTATTACTTTATGGCTTAGAGAGATCATGCTGCCTTCATTATTTTGTAAATAAGGCGCCACGATAGCCGAGCGGTTAGAGGCGCAGCCTGCAAAGCTAATATGCATTGTGATACTGGGCTCGATTCCCGGTCTTAGGCCTTGGATTTTATTTAATAGTTAATAAAAGAAATTTACAGTAAAGTATGTTTGCTAGTCGCCTCCGTCCACAACACCTAATTGGTAGTTGGACGTTAAGCCCCGCCTAAAAACATAGGCGATTACTTTAGTTTTTTACTTTTTATTTTGTAAATATATTCTTACAAACCATCTCATTAAGTAAGTGGTCTTGTTGGATTATGAATGAGCAAAAAGTTTTAATATAAAAAAAATAAAAAAATCTCGGCCCGCCCTTGCATTCTAATATAACTATTTTATATTTTTAAACAAAAGGCATTCTGAAGTTGAATGGGGGTATGCTTTCCTCTCAATTGTCAATTCGAAGTTTAAAGCCAAGCGGTTAGAGGCGAGATGCCTCAAAGCGGATTGTGTTGGGGTACCGGGTTCGAATCTCGGTCTAGAACTCGGATTTTACTTAATGGTTGAATTGATTTGTAGTAAAATATGTTAGCTAGTCGTCTGCGACCAGGACACATAATTTGGTAGTTGGACTTAAACCCTGCATGAGAAAGTAGGCATTTCTTTATTTTCTTTTTTTTTTAATAAGTTAAAACCTTGAGAATTATAGTAAGAGAAAATCATACATTGGATTAAAATCAAGTGAAAAATGAAAACACAATCTCAAACGAAATGCCTCGAAGGTTGGAGTTAATTCAAAGAGAAAAATATAACATTATTTGTATTTGTCTTGGGGAAGAAAGGAGTTTTTCAAGAGTAGAAGAGAAATCAGTTGATGGTTAGAAATGTAAATGCAATGTTGTTATTAGTACGTGGGGGCGGTGTGGAAGGACATGTGTCACAGTTCTGCGCTTAGAGTCCCGCATAAATATCCTAGGGGCTTTTAAATAGAATCAAACTAGTATCGAGGCTAGTGTTAGTAAGTGTATTAATGAATGGAGAGGGCCCGAATCTCGAGGAGGGTTGCGGCGAGCACAGGTTCCCCGTAGTGATCACGAGCTCCCTTCCCTCGTCTGGCTTTGATAAATAAACGGACGTATTGTTAGAATGTGCGGCCTGTAGAGGGTCCGCCATCTGTCGCGTGCCTTTAAAGTGCCCGAGTTCACTCATTAGCCCACCAATGCATTCTGATTCCATTTAAATACAATGAACTCTAGCAATTCAACTTGTACCGCCCTTTAAACCCATATCCAATATGTTTGCTGGCCACCTTACACAAGGCCTCTCTCTGTACCAGATGTATGTATGTGCATATGGATTCGGCTTGCCTCGTATACAAGATTATATTTTTTGATAACCTTAAATGTCACAATATTTAGTAAGTAGTATTTAGGGAATTATAAAGTTGATAAAGTCTTGACGGTAAATGCTAATGAGATTTTGTTGGCATCAGCCCATTTCTCATCTTGATATTTCTTTAGTAACACTAGCTTTCTTCTGGAATTGTAATGTAATCCTATAGATGGAAGAAACATTCATCCAAACAGAGCAAAACGAGGGCACCCTCCCTTAATTGTTCTCATTTTCGGAGTAAAAGGAGCTGTAAAAAACCTAAATTATAGACTACTTTCTGTCATTTTTCGATAATGACCCAATTTTAGAATTGATACTTCACGGTATAAATAATTATGTTCGCAAATTCCTCTATATTTCTTTATTTTTTAATTTTTTGTTTTGAAAGGTGCGTAACATCGAAGGTCCTTTGCACCAGAACTACATACATCGGATAATAGGCACTTAACTATGCAGTCTACACCCAATATTTCTTTAGAACTCGTCCCACTTACAATCGAGTTAAAAGCATTTATTGGTATCGTATGTGTTGCTGCAGTTTACAAAGCCATACTATTTTATACCCGGTGTCGAAATGTAATTTTTTTTTTTTTTTTTCATTTATTTGATAGAATTCCTGTAGTTTTTGATTTCCACAGCCTATTTTAGGAAATGTGCAATAATTTTCACTATTAACCCTTTAGTTCTATCTTTTATATCTGAAAACAAATATGAATTTCTGTATTATAATTTGTCTCTGTTTTTGAGAAGTGGAATGTTGAATTCACTTCGAGGATTGGTGATTATTACTTTTGAGGTCTACCTACAAAGTAAATAAGTAACTTTTAAATGCCCATTATATTTTTTCACGATTTTCAACATGAATTCTTTTCACCGATCAGTGGTAAAAGTCAACATCGAGCAGTACTGATAATGTGTTAGCCTCCGGCTATACAAATACCGTTAAACTAGGTTAGAGGGGAAGAACCAAAAAGAGAAGATACTGTAGGATATGACAGCGGAACTAATGAAGACAAATGCTGCATCGGCACAAGGCGATATAGACTAGAACAGACTCGTTATGAAAGAATAGGGCTGGAAAAAAGTACATGTACAAAGAAGCGCAATAGGGAGGTTGAGCTCCACTTTTCATAAAATAACACTTTTATCGTTTCAGACATCAGTGAGCACATGAAAACAATTTGAATACAGAATATTGTGAAGAGTCTAGGTTAGGGCTGTACATGTTAGAACATGCCCAAGGCTAAAGGCATTCCTTTCGTTACCAGATTAAAAATGAAATACTATAATTAATGGCGTCTCGTATAAACGATCGTTAATCATTCTTAAATATGCATCAGAAAGCCTTTCAAAGTATTATTCTACATTAATACAACTGCCTCCAAATATGAAGAATATCGTTGATAATCAACGAAGAACTAGAATTTTTTCTTTCTTTTTCTAAATATTTGATGGATTGATTACAAATTTTATTTTTCTTGTCATTTTCTTTTTCGAAAAAACTCGTTAATTACAGTTTCATTGATGAAAGTTATGCTTTGCAGGAAGTCTATTCATGTAGTCTTCTTTACTCTCTTAGTTTAATTACTGAAAAGATATAATGTTAAAAAATGTATTTAATTCGAAAAGAATCGTGCTTTTTAAGAGGTACATTAGGAGTATCGTTTAAGATCAAAGCAAACTTGTCGCTGGAATTATTCGATTTTTACTATTTCTAATTTGGCACCTTCTTTTGCAATAAACAACTTTATTTTTTTTCCAAAAAATTGTTCTAAAGAAGTTTTGAATGCACTTTTTGGTCGTACACTTTGGAAACTTCCGATGTCATCCAGAGATCCATATCAGCGCACTCAACTATTAATATCCAACAGCTCTGCAAATATTCATTCGCAGGTCAAGATTAACACGCACTCGTATTTCATTCCGCATTTAGCAATATCCATACAATTTAAATTTCGACTATTCTGATAAAAGAAACGGATGTTTTGTCAAAAAAAAAAAAAAAATGCTGAGATTAATTTTTGTTTTTAAAGCTTGTTAACATCTGAAGTTACCGAAAGAAGCTCCTAGGTAAAGAAAATCTAAGAGATAGCAGCTGGATTTGAACCCGTGATCTCCGCATTGGAATCCTGTCTTCGCTAACCTCATAGCTAATCCCTTTCCTTTTTATTATTACTTTTTTATTACAATTGTAAATGTTCTGATATTGAGAATATGAAAATCTGAGAAATACTTCTTTATGGCGTTTACAGGTAGCAGACATAATCAGATTTGATGGCAATCTCTTTCATTTTACAATATATTTTTAGAGCCAGTTAAAGTTAAGATGACAGCGGAAAATAATTTTATTTTATTTTACCATCAGTTGGACAAACTAATTCCATCAAAATAATATTTTTTAGCGAATATTTTTTAGGTCCGGAGTCACAGAAAAGTCTATGTGCGTGTGTTCGCAAATATAAAACAAGATGCAGGAAGGCCAAAGTTTAGTTTGCTAGATTCTATCATTGTTTTTAATACTAATTTTCGGGCCGAATCGTCTAACATAATTGCGATTTTACTGATGAGATTTCATCATTGTTTGCGATTTGCTCGAATTATTCGCTAATGATTTTTTTTATTCCGCTCGTGTTATCATTGAAGGCCTATAACTTTTCTCAATATTTTGGCAGGTTATCAGGGAAGTGGAATTGTAAGCCTTTCTGTAAATTCGCTTAATAATATAAATCAAGCTAAAGAATTGCCAGATACTAAGTTGTTTACTCGTAACAAGAAACGATTGTGGCCGTTGAGTTCTGTGAAAGTAATGAATAGGAAGGAAGACAATTGGATTTTATTTCCAATAATATTTAGTGCTTTGACGAGAAAAAATGTCCGGATGATGGGTGAATTGGGAAAAACACGGTGCACCAATGTCGTCAGATGTTGTACGCCTGAATTGTACGAAAATATTTATTGGTTCATTCGAAGCATTCATCATTCTTTGGTTTGTTGTAATTGTGGTTGGTGATGAACCACAAAGGATTCAAAACATGGGTATGGAGAATGGTGGTGATTAGAAGAGTAGATGTATGAATGTCTAGAGTACTATATTTGAGATTTAGTCACTTTGATCTGCGGCACGGAAAATCTTTGTTGGTAGACCTTCACTAATATTTTAACAGCTGGCTTTTAAAACTGACAGTCCACACCATTTGGCTTTTTTATCACAGTCACCACTTATTCTCAACATGTTTTTCCTATTAAGGCAAAGCTTTTTTATTTTAAATTTTTCCAAATTCTCTTTTCACAGTTCAGTAAAAAATAAAGTAAAAAAAATCAAAACTTTTGCTATGTAAGAAATGATATTCGATGTCCTTGAAAAAAATTAGTGCAAATACACTCAGGATTTTCTCTGCCCAAAATTAACAGAATGAAATTTCATTTTAACTTAGAATTTGCACGGAAAAATCTACAAAAATCACTTTAACAGAGAGGCGCTCTTTTTTTGGAAAATCTTCAGGTACATTGCAGATTTCAAGAAATAACGCAGTACCACAATACATATTAGCTTCGCAGGTCTCGCCACTAACCGCTCAGCTACCGTGGCGCCCGATTAATTATTATCCGCTTCGGTGGACATATAGTAAAATTGGAACGATTGAAATGATATTGTGATATATTGAGCTGCAAGAATCGTATCGCCGAAGCCAAGGATTTAAAAGGTAAATAAATAATCAGTAAAATTAAAAAATAACATTCTAATTTTTAAAAAAAGTAATTGGATGTAGAAGGTGACTGTAGTTGCCAAAGGAGTCTAACCAAGAGCTAAGGTTATTCTGCTCCTTAATTCTGTAATTTTTTTTGAATTTTGTTTTATTTTTTCCAGTGACTTTTTTTTATTCCATAACTTTTTCGCCTGTGATTTTTCACCTGCATTCGCTTAAGTATAACAGTTATATTTTAATTCCATTACTTTTTTGGAAGGATTAACTCTACACTTTTTTGGCGATAAATATTTTGAAAAAATTTAACTTGTGAACAAATTTATCAATCACAAAAAAAAACCTGCGAGTTTTTATATCTTTTCCTTAAAACCTATTGCATTTCTTTTAATTCAATTTCATCCAAATTTTTAATTCTTTACTTTAACTCAGCCAAACTTTTCCCCAAATTATTCACAACATTTTACATTTTCATTCAGTAAAGTTTAAGCTTTATTTAACCAAATAAACTTGAATACAGACTTGAAATTTAATAGATTTTATTTTAAGAAGGGAGGGGATGTGATTTGTGTGCAACACATTTAACTAGATCTGGACGAAGTTACACCCCCGTCATAGTGCGTTTACCGTAACCGATTCAACTACCGCCCTCTGAGTTTCCCATGACCGACAACACATGCTCACTTCGAACTCTTGTTGACTTCCCACGACGATGTTTCTCACTTGCATTCGCACTCTCTTCTTAGTAATTGTAGCGGACAGGTCGCGTGGCGTCATCGTAATGCACCATGGATATCGTGCATTTCGTAATTACTTGCACATCTGCTAGATTTATAAATTTCAAAGATGATTTTGACAAGCATTTTGTAAGTGCGCGCCACATTAATGGTTAACTTGTGATTATTACAACTAAGTGGTGCTACAACCCTACCTGAGACTCTTAAGAATTAGGTGTCATTCTTACCCACTCCTTGGTATCATCTCTGTTTTTGGAAAATCATCCTCCCTCAACGCACCTTTAATTTTTCTACTTTTCTAGCAAGGAGAGAGTGGTGTGGTTTAAGTTATTACTACTTCAATAATGCAGTTATGTCCTCTAGATATGTCCAAGTATCTCCCCTAAGTAATCTGTGAGAAAAAGAGGGTGTCTGCCATTTTATCGCCTGGCTGTGCTATCACGAAAGAATTTTTCAGTAAAGATGAACTGCAGCTCAATTAATTCTATTTATGATCTGGAGTTAAGCTCTATTTAACTACTGCAGGTGCACTTGCAAATACAGGTTCTTACATTTGCAAAACTTTAACATTTAGTTTATTAACGACCAGATTTTTTTGTTTTGCAAAATTTGTTTGGTTTACGATTTAATTTTATTCTAAAAGAGTTTTGTTTGCAATAATATTAGGTAAAATTTGAGGCTCTTTATTGAAAATTTCATCCTGAAGTTGCTCTTAATGATAATAATTAGTGAATACTTTGTAATTAAGGTTTAATATCATTGTCGTTGGAATCCCGTTATTTTTAGTTACCTCAATTTTGAACATTTTATGTTAGTCAACTCTCATTTTAACCACAACTTTTTTCATATCCAACTTAACCGTAAGTTGCTGTCAGAATATTATTGTAAAATTTTATTGTTTCATAAAAGTAATAAAAACTGAAGTTTATAGTATCAGAGAAGTAAAATATCACTTAGGCCATAAAAGAGCTGGTGTGCCTCCACAGATCAGCCTTGAATCATTCAAGGACGCCAGAGCGAAGGCGTGCAAAAACTTCGGCCAGCCCAAACCTTAGGTTTTGTTTGCGAGCACAATGCATGCATACTCTAAGGAAATAGAGCGAGTATTGTCTTCCTAGAACATTTCCCACGCAGGTCTCCGCCGCTAGTTCCACCCTAAGGCTGGAAACATAGTGGAGCGACGAGCAAAGCGGCAAAAACAAACACTAAATAGATAGAGTTGCTCTATCTTCGCTTTGCTCGCCACTATGCGCGGTCCCATATGTTAACTTGTATTTGATTTCGCCGCTTTGCTCGCCGCTCCACTACCTGTATGTTTCCAGCCTTAGTGGATCGTTTCTTATGAAACAATACCTAGGTTATTAGGGGCGGTAATCTTCCTTAGCTCGAAATTCGTCCAGAAGATGGTAAGTTAAAGGAGGAGGTTTAGTCCCCATGATGATCTTTCAGAGTCTTTTCCGAGCCATACTTCTCCAGTTTCCGTGTAGGTCATTTTCAATGCGCCATAAGAAGTTTTAAGCGAAATGTCCCAAAAAAGATTGGGGTCTGAAGTAGTGAAAGTTCAACAGCTGAGCTATAAGACTATAAGGTTCGAGCCTTGAGCGCTCGAGCTCTCAGGTCTCAGCGGGTGGCTCGAGCTGAAGCCTCACAGAGAGCTCGGTGAGCCTCCAAGGCTGGCTCAAAAGGCTCGAGCTTTTTTATTTTTGTTTTTTAACTGAAGCATTTTATTTGTACTATTAATAAATTCATTTCTTAAAATAAAATGAACTTATAGCAGCTAATGAATTTTTCAAACATATTTTTGAATAAATGAATACAATAATTTTTTAAAATGTTCGTTGTTCATTGAAATTGATTATTCGTCATTCCTTAAGAATTTTAAAAGGCTCGCACTTTATGAGCCTTCAATTCCAGGTTTATGAGCCTCCAACTTGATCTTCACGGCTCCAGCTTCGAGGGCTGTAAGGCTCGAGCTCTGAAGGCTCAAGCCGTAAAGGCTCGAGTCGAAGCTCGACTCGATTGTGCCTTCAGCTCGGACCTCAATTGAAAAACACTAGTCTGAAGGTATCCGCAAGGTCCCCTCCTTCGCAAACCTGTCCGCCTCCTCTAACATTCTATAGCTTTGTGCTCCGGCGCTCAACACAGCGTTAGTCTATCCTGATGCGCTAGGTCCACCATTTTTTAGAAATCATGGTATGAAGCCATATCCGAATGTGGCTTTTTTTAAATGTGGACCAAAATCTTTCCCAAATACGAGTATTATGGATTAACTCACCCTCTGTTAAAATCTGTTCACCTGTTCTCCAAGTTCAAATATTTGCGTACTAGGCTTTAAATAAGTACTTTTTTTGCGTTAAGAAGGCAGCGTACATTCAGCAAAATCTTGGTTGATTTATTTACTCGGTTAGTCAAGATAAATCCAATTTTCATCAGAATCAATCATTCATTCTGAACTGAAATTCAATCAAGTTTTGATTAAGAGCTCAGGCAGACGTAAACTAAAGAAATCTACCCTCACCTTACGTTCATTCAATATGGAAGTGAGAACTGGATTCTAATAGAGATAGATTAGGTAATCCAGAATGTTTAGAAAATAAAGCTCTTTCCTTTACCTTAAAATACAGTGTGTAAATTCCATTTTAAATTTCTTTCAATGTACTTTTATTATATTTATTTTTGTATTAATAGTCGAGCATGGCAGGCTCCAGAGCGTCTCCTCAAACTACGCCACTGCGATGTACTTCAATAATTTGGAAAGGGGCGATTGTGGCAACAATTGAATATTTATCCTTGTTGATCACTAGGGAGCGGCCCAAAGCCAAATCCACTGCGTCCTAAAAGATTTTTCCTCAATAAAATGCCCCTTAAATGTCAGTGATAAATTGGCGTCTTCACTGTTATGACAAAGTAAGTGTGGTGTACGTGATGGTAAACTTCAGTTTACCACTGGATTCACTAAAATCAAATAGTTACCCATATCAAACTATCTCTCTCTGTAGGTTTCAAGGATACTGTGTAAATGTTAGGGGTAAGAGCTGATTGGGACAACTAAAAGTTGCCAAGATCCCTGATGAAGGTCCATTAAGTCTGAAGAAAGTGTTTTTTTTTTGTTTTTTTTTGGAAAACAGTGAGTTTGTCTGTGTGATCTAGAATCTCTCAAAAACGGAATATCGTACAAACCTGACACTTAATCCTTCGATTGCATTCCACCATGGGACCCGGTTGTAAATTAGCAATCAAAATCCCTAAACCATGAGTTCCTCAGAATTTACTTGGATAAAAGACTCATATGGAATCCTCATTCGACACTTATATGTACAAGTGCTGTACATAAGCACACACTCCTAATTAGACTGTTAAACAGACGTTCCCAGTACTGACTAACAAGCTACAGATTTATAAAACAATTTTACGACCAATTTTAACGTACAGGATAGACGTCTGATCAACTGTAAACTGTTTTATTCACATTCCCGTTACTAGTTTAATACAGATAACTGCCTCACGAATATGAACCATTACCTTTGTTTTACAGAAAAAGTTCACTTTGCCTCTACAAATACACTTAAAACTGACGATTGCTTTCTAAAAAAGTGTTTAAAAAAATAAAAAAATAAAATAAAATAAAGATTAGCGTTGGAACGATTCTCAATCATTCATTGGAGCAAAGAATTATACATTATTTATCTCCTACCAATTACTCTTGAAAGAGTTGCCAAGTTTCTGAAATATATGCTAAATAATATATCAAAATCCATGTAAACTTAAATTACTTTAAGTAATGACTTTCAGTATTTCATTTATCTGCAGCTGAAAAATAAAAGTGCATTAATTATATAATGTATTGCCTGATGATTACTCTGAATCCACTAAGTTCAGACTCTGATCTTAGTTTGTCAAGCAGTTCTAAAAATGAACATTTTAGAATCAAACTATTTTCACAAAACGTAATAAACTTTTAGATCATTTATTCTATTGAGTGAAACTAATAAAAAAGTTAAGGTTACCAGACGTCCCCGTTTTCCGAGGACAGTCTCCGAATTCGTACTTCTGTCCCCGATTGAAAAGTGTCCCCGTTAACTATCATTACTAACTTTCCTATTACTTGTCAAGTATTTGCTACAAAACTTAGTGCAATGAAATGACATATTACAAAAAAAACATTTAGATGAATACTTGTGACTTTAATTATATCAGAACAAGAATATTGTGTTTTATCAAATATTAATAATTATGTATATTTATAGTGATAATGATAGTAATATTGAATTTACTTTGAGAAACTGAACTCTTATCAGTGGAAGGCGACACTAACGATGCGATCATCTGTATACATGGAGCTGCCTGGTGTCCCCGGATATCAGGTAAAAAATCTGGTAACCTTAAAATAAATACTCTTCCATTACTCTATGAAAGCCGAGGCAAGTGTTGTCAATCAATCAATTAATGGAATTTATCTGATTTAGGAACCCACGGTTTTGTAAATTAATCCATTTTCTTGTGATAAAATTTTCAATTATTGAGTAAATAATTTGGATTTTTAATTATGGTAAAAAGATTGTCACAAAATTTAGACTTATATTTGTGTTAGTGTCGGTTTATACAAACTTATTGTGGGAAATAAGATTACTATGTGTGCTACCAGCCAGTTTGGTTTGATTGTGAGGGTTGGTCGATCAGTAGCTGATGTCGTCCTCCATGACACGTGACTTCTAATTGGCCGACACACTTCTGTCGCTGCAATCTTAAACCTGACAAATTACCCATAAACATTCACACTTGCAGTCTATCTGCACCCCAGGATACTTTTTAAAACTTGTATCTCATATTGATACTCATTTCATCCAACAACTGATATCTTACTTTATAACACTTCTTCCCCACAAATACCCACACTATGGGGGCCGCTCCCTCCCCCCCTCAAAAAAAAAAAACCTCCATCGAGATCTGTTATTTCCCTTCTGCAATACTACTGATAGTCTCTGATTTATTGTGATCTTAATCTAACCAACAGTCAGTTGGATGGACACTTTTTTTCTTCTTGCATGCTTTGTGGTCAGCTTGATAACAGTTATGTGGAAAACTATGTAAACGTTTTTATTATAAATTCTGATTCTAAAATGAAACCCAAAAATATTAACTTATTTTTAAGAAAAAGTGGTCTTTGTCGTTTTGAGATTGATAATAATCATAAGCCATGCGTTTCTGTAATCTGGAAAATAGAACAAATTGTACAATACAAGATTAAAATGATCAAGAGGAAAATGACTATTTATTAAGTTTAGATTGTATTAAAAGTGCGGTTCCGCCAAAGGGAAAAGGAACGCAGGCAATGCAAAATGCCCATCATTTAGTAAGTTTAGTACCAGACCAAAACATAAGTGATGTCGAAATGTCTACACAAAACTGATAAATCTAATACTGATTTTCTCTGAAATTCTGTGAAGATTTTGAGAATGATCGAAATTTCATTAAAAATGGTAAAATTAAAAAAAATTAAAAAAAACAGGAGTATACTTTGGGAGATTAAATATTTTAAATTTAGGAATAAATACCATCAAGGTCTCCAAAATGTGGTCCCGTTTTAGGGAAGCCATCATGGCAGCGTGATAACTTCATTTCATTATCAAATTGTCGTCATTATGGAGTTTTGACGGGGCTCATAAAAAAGTTAAATATCTGCAATAAGTTTAAATGCTATCAATAATCCTATATAATAAAATATGTATATGCATATTTATTATAAATATTGCAGCAACCAATAAACTGCTGACCTAAAGCTCTGCTAAAATGTCAGAACTTTTAAAGAAGAATTAGAATAGTGACAGCAGATGACAAGCTTGGCAGACGCTTATAAGAAGTCCTGTGATGTCCATATGAGCATAATAGGAGAGAGGTTGATCTCTAAACCTGACTACCTCCAACGGCAACTGCACCATAGGGGTTTTGGATGTAAGATAGTAGATTACTATAAACCGTGCATTGATGGATGTCACCACGAACTACAGTGTATCATATTGTACGTCGTTACCAAGAATAATGTTGCAAAGAGAAAACTTTATTGGGGTGCTTGGAGCCGAATGGTTTAGACTGGCTTGGCGTTTAAAATTTGAAAAATAGTTTTGAATATAATGTTTTATCTATGAAATTTACAAATATATAATAATTGGTATACAAAATTAATAGGATAGAGACGCCGCGGTAGCCGGCGGTTAGAAGCGAGACCGGTAAAGCCAATATGTTTTGTGTTACTGGGTTTGATTCCCGGTCTAGGCCTTGGATTTTATTTAAAGTTTAATAAGAACTTAGCAGTAAAATATGTTCGCTAAATCGCCTCCGTCCACGACCTAATTGGTAGTTGGACGTAAAGCCCGCCTGAAAATATAGAAATAGAAAATATTAATAGAATAGATTACAATTCTATGAGGTTTAACCACAAATCCGATTCCTTCGCGTCCCAGAGATTCTATTATAGCATCCAATACACTTCTTCCACTTCTTAGAAGTATAGTGAGGGAATCCTGAGAGAAGTTTAAAGATGTGTAATTTTTCTTTTCGAAGAGCCGAATAATAAACCAAACCAGCTCTTCTCAACAGGCCCAAAAACGTGCAGAGCTCCTTCATTTTCTTCCCACAGGACTTTTCAGGCCCATGCGGTCCTTGCGTTTGTTAATGGCCACCTGCTCTTACTAATAGTGCCGCAATTAAGCTATTTCTCTCAGCTACCTCTTCTAATCTGGGTTTTCCTTCCATCACTCCTGCTACTGGTTACACTAACAAGGCATTTATTGTACGAGTATTTAGCTTGGGTGATTAAATTATATTCGGTCTCAAAAATGACTGTAGAATCTTGGCCAACATCAAATGCTGAAGCCCAAATTCAAGTTCGCAAAATGTGCTTAAAATGACTTCCTCTCAACTTAATAAAATATAAAATCAAGAAAAATGTTTGAATGAAATAGTTAGTACATTGAATATTGTGGTGATAAACTATTCACTCTGTTCTCTAGGAAAAGAGATTTTATCAACATGTTTGAATATTGCAAAAAAGAAAAGAATTGAATATGGAAAAGTTTTGTAAAAGTTTGAAGAAAATAAAATGTTTTCTTCTTACAATAGGAGATTTGCATAAGGAGACTCGGTGTTGCAGGAAATGGAGTCAGATAGAAGGAGACGTTCATCCCCTTCTAGTCGGCCAAACAGTTCCAGAAGAACGGAAAGGACTCTCTGTAGTGACGTCACCTCTTCCCGTTTTTTAATTTTTTTTTTTTTTATATCTGGTACTACTGCTACGTGAAATTTATCCAAGTACAAAAGGACCGTAAATAAAAGAACAAAGGTGCACAATTCTGTCGTACTAATTCACTTTTTACAACAATGTTCTCTATCTTTGTGTAATACTTTTAGCCAAGGTTGGAAAGATCCTTTTATATTATTTTCCTCGTAAGGTTGTACTTTTCTTTTTGTATTTCTTCTTTCTTTTTTCTTTTTTTAATTATATAAAAAAAAGATAATAATGTCTTGCGAACATGCTCAGTGTTTGTGCGATTGTTGGCCCCTAATTATTTATTTCTGCGAGCTCATTTAGTACCAGTTACTAATAACTTCCTACTTCAAGCCTTCAGCTTCCAAGTTCAACACTTCTTAATGTGTTCGTATCACTTTAGAAAAGTAAAAACATTTTAATTTGGGTCCTTACTGGATTCCTAAGCTTTAGTTGATTTTTATGCCATAGTTCTCTTCGAAGTACTGGAGTAGCAGTTTAAACTTCGGCGGTTCAGATTGCATGGACCAAGCCTGCCTAGGGCAGGCATCATTGTCGTAAGGGTGGTTGGATCACGCGCCACCCTGGACTCTTTTGAGGTTGGGAATGTGGTGCCAGTCTAGGTTTGGTGTTTGCTTACACAGACACCTGCCTGATGGACAAATGAATACATCGCCACGTGTCAAACAGAGGTACTCATGCACAACAATAAAGATTAACATCAACACACAATGCCTGACCGAAGAAATGGCAGTCCTGATGATCCTGGAAAAGTAGTGTGCTTGTATGGGAGCGAGCCCTTCGGCGAATATTTGGCGCCAATAGGAAGTCGTGGAAACATTGGGTTCTGTCTGGTTAAAAACCCTCTATGGATCTACACACACCATACAGTACAACACTTCTGATATACATTACACAAACACTTTAACACAATCTTACTTCAGGGTGAAAAAAGGAAAATTAGGCCCCTACAATCCGTGGTAAACGGAGGTGCTAAAATATCCACGAAGGACACCGAGGTAGTGCAGGAGGCCAGACTATTCACAGTACGAGTATTCCTGTACGTTCGTCAACCTTTTTAACTGTTGGACCATGGTTTTTATGCATGGAGTCCTTCTCTTAGAGAGACTGCTTTCAACATGGTTGACAAGATCTTTTTTCCCTTACTACCTGATTAGCCTATCACAGAGGGAGTGATGGTTTAAATTTCCTGCCTATTAGTGTATCTCGAAAGCGTAATCTCAACGTAATACTTGGCATTTCTTTTTTTGTTGGTTTGTTGGGTAGGTCTTTAAAAGTAATTTTTATGCAATTATCTAACATTTCAGCTCGGATATATTTTTATGAATTGCTCTGTTATGATACTAAGTGTACTGTGTGGAGGTATAGAACAAATTATAACTATCTCCTCACATGTTCAACTCATCATACAATCAAAATTGATATTAAATGAAAATTACTTTTCAAGACCTTTCACAGACTCAGCTCCAATATCAATGTAATAAATATGTTGCTCTCCCTTAATTCAAACTTCTTTTATATTCTAGGAATTGAAGAACATAGTAGATTATACTTGAATGGAACGGGAATAAATTTAGAACTTTAAAAAGAGTGCCAGAAGCAGGCAGTGCACTGAAAAGGCGGCGGGTCCTAAAGACCACATAGATGTTGAGGTGACTTTAATTTTTAAAAAAATTTAGGAAAATAAAGTAAAATTAGAAAGAATTTTTCATGTGAAATAAGATTGTATATCAGATATAAAATATCAATGATTCAGTGTGAGTAAGGGTGAAGCGAATATTTCGATAAAAAAGAAATTTATGTTCTACAATCTGTAATTATTCAGCGATATCTGTAGCGAGCAATAAACAGTAAGAACATCCGAGTATCATATCGTTCGCTCCCCATCATGTCTTTTGATTTCTTTTTTGCAAGAGGTTAGGGTGTTTGAAACGACAACGGAAACAAACACAGAAGTTCCTTATGTCCAATCTTTTATGCTCATCCCACCATCGCATTGTAGGAATCCCTCTTCCACTTCAGCATTTTTACATCTGTGCATGAATATTGCGTTAAAGTTGCACGTTTTATTGCTGAATTATGTAAATACACCCTTCATCTTCCACCAACTGTCCTCCATCTTTCTCCTCGAACATCCCACTCATACCCGTTCTGACCTTGATGGTAAGATTTTTGCGGCACACTAACACACAGGATATCTACAGTCGGACGTGGTAAGCAAGATGTCGCGTACGGAAAGGGATAATATTTTTCTGAATCGCAACCCATCTTTTCCGGGCCCTAGGGTTGTTTGTCGCTCCTATTCCGCTGAACAGAGAATCTTTACCACTCATTCTACCAACCTCTCTTATAACTATACTTCCGCTGCCTCACAATACCCTTATCGGATTGTTCCCGTTATTTCTACCGATGACTAAATAATTAACTGCTTCAAAGATCCTAGCTCTGACAGAGTAAATTAGATATTTTTCTGCCTATAGAAACAATATCGTTAAGAAATTGTTCTGTAGAATGCCATTTTTGATCGAGATGACATATTGAAGAAAACTATCTGCTTCTTAGAGAGTAGGTCTATAAAATATTAAGTACTCGTACAATGGAAATAAAACTGAAGACAATTGAGAGCAGCCACTTCAAAGTGTACTATCTACTTACTGCAATGAAAGGAACTTTAGGAGCGCTCGGTTTTTAAAGATACAACTATCACATATCCTTAAAACTCCTGGAATTCGCAGACTTCTTACCATCTTATAATGGAGCAAGTAGTGATGAAAAACAAATCTGGTTTTATTAGGAAGTCAATTAATCAGACTAAATATTTTATTGAAAGAACCATTTCCAAATTATTTAGACAAGAAATATTTTTATCGGCTATTAAATTACTGCGCTTGACTTGAACATATTGGCATCACTGTATGTATGTACATACGAGTATGTATATTATAGGAACATGCACTTAAGAAAGGTCAGGTGTGATCACTCTCATTACTCTCTGAGCGCAATTTATACAATGGGATTTTCTTGAATCTTAACTTTAGTGAGGAAAAATCGCAATATGAGGCTCACCCAAAATCGATTACTTCACTTGCATACATGATCTTTTCTAAAATTATACAGTATGGTTGCACATTATGTTTAAAGGGAGTAAATCCTCTTCCCCAAAACTCCTTAAAAAAAAGGTATTCCTAGAAAAACGATTAAAATTAATGAAAACTCGAAAGAAAAGTCATTTTTGAGAAAACTTAAAATTAAAAATAATTTTAGTAAAATGTGGCACTTCTGTCTAGCAGATTTAGATGGATAGTTCATGTTATTGAACTTAGTGACAGAAATGACATTGTGATATATTGGACAGCATAAATTGTTTAGCGGAGGCTCTAATTATAAAATAAAATA
Source organism: Rhodnius prolixus (assembly GCF_049639745.1). Lineage (NCBI taxonomy): Eukaryota > Metazoa > Arthropoda > Insecta > Hemiptera > Reduviidae > Rhodnius > Rhodnius prolixus. Next base: position 28,353,398 of record NW_027411581.1, on the reverse strand, counting down.
TAACAATAAAAATAAAATCAAATTTTTAAAAATAGGGTTCACTTGTTAGATGCCAATAAGTGATAATATGATAAATTCAAGTAAAAAGTTAGTACCGCCTCCGTCAACTTGATCATTGAACATGAAGCCGCCTAAAGTAACATGTCTTCTCACCACATACACACTGCGGGAAGTACTTAAAATACTTTACTCATCTTATATAAAGATGATTATAAACACAAAGTTCTAGGAATAATAATGTATGGGTTTTACAACAAAGATGTACGAGAACAGAGTTGGTGAAAAATAAATTAAAAAAAAAAAATTTGTCGCCCTTATATTTTATTTTTTTTCAAGTAAAGTGTAGAAAGGGTGGGATTTTATACCCAGAGGATGGGTTACTGGGTGGGCAACCCTCACCATTATGTTCGGTGATAAAACGGTGGTGGAAAAGCAAGGCAACTATTGGCCGATTTAGACTCCGCCTTTATTATACAAGGGTGGAGCCCAACGCGGGGGTAAAACGCCCGACAAGGGTGTTCAGTGTACAGATTGCATAGTGTCTGCAACAGAACTTAAACCGCTGTCGCACAAGACGCACTCTCTCGATCCCTACATGTGTTCTCCGATCTTCTACTCACTATGAACGACTAACTTCTATCAACGGATAATTCAGGATACTATCGTATAAATCAGTAAGTCCATTTTTAAATTTAGTTCATTAAATTCTCTCTAATCATTCTCTACTTTTTACTAATTTTTACGCTTTTTCCTTTTAAATTTAAAAAAAAAAAGAAACACGAAAACTTTTATGATTTTTTATCATTTACATGAGGATTGCAAATCTCTGAATATTTCGTGAATAATATTTATTTTATTACATTATTCCCCTAAAAGCGAATTTAATATTTTCTTCAAATATTTTTGATGAGGCACCGATTTTCTTTATTGATCTAAATGATAATTTAAATAGATACTTGATTTCTAAGAGTATTATTAATTGTTTGCAGGTTGTAAGTTAGAAATTGGCTCTCTAATAATGACGATGGACATTCGCCGGCGATGTGTTGAGACAACTTCGGCCTTCCTCAACACTAACGGCTCACCCGGCACGCATTCACCCAGAAGTGAACACACACCTTCGCCACCGAACACCACAGTTACACCGCCCTCTAAACCAGCTGTAAAAAGAAGTTTTGATGTGGCTTTCCTTATGGCGCCAGATGATTCTAGTAAAAAACGGCAACAAGAAGAATTGAAAGAACATTTAAGACTTGTGAATACTGGTAATCTAGTTCAAAGATATTCTCCTATACTTGAGAAAGATACTAGAGTGGTTTCCGCCCATAATTATCCAGAATCACCAATTGGTTTGTTGATGCCTAGTAAACAAACAACGGAAATCGAAGTACAGAGAGCAGAACAATTTACTAAAAGCGCTTTTACAAAAGTGGCTAATCCTGTAGCCAGAGTGGATGTATCGTTGACCGGATCGCCAACTATGTCACCCGCTGTCTCACCGGATCTTTCCTATCCGGACAGCATGAGCCCACCAAGTAGGCCTCGCACTCCACCACAATACTATGCTAAACCAGTGCAATACTTCCCAACAAGCAAGCCAACAATTGCTACTTCGCCATATCTTTACCAACCTTCAATTTGCCGGGATAAAACAAGATCATCGCCACCCGAAGAAACATTTCAAGGTACATTTAATAAATCATCGGAAGAAAAAGGTAGTACCTCAAAACGTTTATATCCTGGTGAAGTTTTACCATATAGTGGGCTAGCTATGGCGGCCGCTTATCCGTTTCCAGCGGCTCCTTTCACAGGCAGTGGTTCGCAAGTTCCAGCGATATTAACAGCCGCGGCAAATGTTACCGCAGCATTGTTACCGCCATCACTTGCAGCGCTTACATTACCAGCCCAAAATGTATGCGCAAAATGTAATATTAGCTTTAGAATGACATCTGATTTGGTGTATCACATGAGATCGCAACATAAAAGTGAGCATTCAATGGCCGATAGCAACCGAAGGCGAAGAGAACAGGACAAATTAAGATGTCCGGTGTGTAACGAATCGTTCAGAGAGCGGCACCACTTGACGAGACACATGACGGCGCACCAAGATAAAGACGGTGACAAAGTGGATGACGAGGAGGACCTAACAGCTAGAAAAAGATTAAACAAGTGACATAGAGCGGCCGCCGTTGCCGGTACGACAAAGAGAGCTCGAAATGACACTCCATTGGATTATCGCAACCAGCAGTACTACCAAATTGAACAATTTAATCCACATTATTAACGCCAAATCATATTCTAGTCTTTAAATGAATAATACTTTAAAATTTAAGTACTTAAATAAACAGTTATTCCATACATAAATTCTTTAAAGGTTTGTGTAGATAATGAAAGCTTTCTTGTACTCATTAATCTAATACATATTTGGTATATAAATAAAATAATTGTACAGCTAGATTACAAAATTCAATTGTAAACCAATTCTTGTACATAATTGGCCCAAATGGAAATGTGCAATACATGTTGTTACATTGTCGATGTTACCCAAGTGTAAATGTATATTATTGTATATTTGATGTAACTATTTTATGACACTTAACTGTTAAATTTTATGATGTTTTCAATCTTTTAATTAGTTTACATTGCCGTTTTTATGTGTATAATTACTGTAATAATGTACATGGCATTATTAATTATAGCATTGTTGAACCGTAAATATCTTTTAAAATGCAAATCCTCTAATTTTTTTTAAGGTTTCTAAAATCACATATAAATATTAGTAGAAATAAAAACATATTGAAAGGAAGAAAACATGGTGAAATCCCCTCCATCTTTTCAGTAAATAGAAGCGTAATAGATACTGAATAAAGAAAAGACTATTAATGGATAAAAAGCCCCGTATAACCCGATGGTCTTAATTGTGATTTAAGGTTAGTACAAATGTTAAAGAGAGGGAGTTTGATACGCTAATAGCGTCAGACAAAAGGGTGGGCCAGCCGTGTTTAAATTAAATGGTGCAAGAGGACCACGATAAGACGGAAGTCAATTGTTTGTTTCGTTGTGTTCTACAATTGCCACGCGCAAATGGATCGACTAAATCCCACCCTTTCCTTATGCATTTATTCCTTTCGATTATTTACGATTGAATTATTATTCATTTAGTGCTTTCATTTTTCATTTAGTAGCCATAAAAATAACTTTAATTATTTCCTATTTATTTAAATAATAAGTTGCAGACAAAATAAGATGAGCGAAACCTTCTAAGTTAATAGAAAAAAGTTGTAGAATACTTTTAAGCAAAAGATGGTAATGATGAATTCATTGTAATAGATCTTACATAACCCTCACAGGACATGGTGGACACATACAATGTTTTCTTTCGAATTTTTATCTTCTAAATGACAAATTTTCGGCAATTTTGGAATGTTAATGCTTTTTGGAACAACAAATTTAGTTAATCTTAATATTGAATACGCCCATCAGTGGTACAAAAAAAATGGTATAATGTATTAGTTTTGTTTCTGTTTGACGAGGAATTGAGAAACAAATAAATTACGTTCAAGTTTTTTTGCTTCTTCTTCTTTGTCTTTATTTTGTTTTTCATTAACTACATGCATTTCCTGTATTAAGTGAAGCATTGTGAAACTCAATATATGTTCTGTACATAAATAGCCAACGGTGGAACTCCTTCTCACTGCAGTGTGTATAAACTTTCACTAGCTACTTAATTAAAGAAGATCGGGTGGCAAAGCAAGGGGTTGGGCAGACATCTTTCTTAGTTTAACTCAAGTAGATGGATTGTGCGTTCTACAAGATGTAGGAGTGCACAACTTAACCATTGCCTTTCCAATGAAAAGGAAGTTACAATGAAAGTTATTCGTCATCATCGCAGGAGATTGTTCTCGAAATTATTTCTATATAGGTGGAAAGAAGCGCCCAACCGAGCTCTAGAATTGGCACTCAGAAAGCTTCCATGAATCATCTAACCATAATAAAATTCTTTTCCCAATTCTTTGGTTTTATAACTTGGTGATTCGATATTGGCAAATATTTGATAATTGTTCAAATAAATTCTACAAACTGTAGTAAGGTTTTTTTTGCCTTAGTATGTAAGTTTGGACAGATTTACCGATGTAAATATTAAGGATGTGGAGTGCATATAGGCACTGCAGCCTGAAACCTCCTTTTGTATAATTTTTATCTCTATTTATTGTAAATAAACGTCTAATTTCATGTCTATTAATTGTTTTTTTTTAGTGAAGACTTTTTTTACTTGTTTAAAGTTCAACAAAAGCTGAAAAAAGATCGGCGTAAAAGGGATATTAAAAAATAAATATTTGTTCGGTTGAAAAGATTTATAATTTTTACTTCGCACAACTTTATTACTAAATTAATTTCATGTCAAATAAAATATTTTTAAAATTCAAACTTAATTTGGTAATGCATTATGGTTAGTAAACATTACGACAAGTAATTCATTATATTCTCGCAGATATTCTTGTGGAACGGCGGTGAATGCAGCGCAATGAGGGTCATAAGAAGCCTTATGGTTTATTCATAACTAAGTAATAGCAGTAAGTCTGCATTACTTGACCTCACAATTTTATATCATAACTATGGGGAGGAGTGTCTGCTTTTTGAGTAATGAAATTTCCCTAGTCGAGCTCAATGGCAGATATTATTATTATTTTCCTATAATACAGTTAGTCAGTTCAATAATATAATAATGTCACGAGAACAGATTTCCATATAGTTTTAAAAAATAGGATGAAGAGAAGTAAACCACTGTTTTCTGTTTGATACTAGATCTTAAAACACTTTCTTAACTTCAAGGTCATCAATTATTTTTACTGAATTTAATCTTGTTTCAAGTTAGCGGAGCCAACCCTGGTGATGAACGGTAGTTCAAGGGCCTCCATAATAAGTAAAAAAAGTTGGAAATCGTAGAATAACTTGCAGAGATACACAGCTTATCTGCCACAATCTGTTTATACTGTTTGCAATTACCGGTACATTAGCCTGAAATGTCCCTTCAGAAGATTGTGGTTCCCAATCCTTCCTTAGAATTACTCTAACAAGTATCTTCCTACAAAATAATTAAAATAAAAGTAACACTTAAGGCGCCTAGTGGTTATAGACGAGGCGTGCACTGCAAAGATGTTTTGTGGTACTCGGTAAGATTCCCGGTCTTAGGCCTTGGATTTTGTTTAATGGTTAATAAAAGGAATTTTACAGTAAAGTATGTTTGCTAGTCGCCTCCGTCCACGTCTCCTGATGGGTAGCTGGACGTAAAGCCCGCCTGAATAAATAGGCATTACTTTACTTTTGTTAACCATTACCTCACAATTTTATATCATAACTATGGGGTGGAGTGTCTGCTTTTGAGTAATGAAATTTCCCCAATCGAGCTCAATGGCCGTTATTATTATTATTTGATTCTTAATATGAGAAGTTTAGACAAAATGGAAAAACTATTTTAGAAAAATTTAAAAAAGTGACCGCTAATTTGAGTAAAGACGTACTTTCGGAAGGGTTAATTTCCCTTAAACGCGAAATTTTGGCGATACATGGAATCCCGGGGGTGTCAAACTCAATTAAAAAATAGGCCATTTTTGTAATAGGCAAGATTCACGCGGGCCACATCACATCTACAAATTTGATTTGATAGTTATGGTTCATAATATCACAACTGGAAGCCAATTCGTTGTTTCTCCGTTGTATTTTACCTTTCATTTCCCAAATAAAGGCTACCCTTTATGTTATTCTAACCCTAGCCACAAAAGTAGGTGACAAAGACAGAAAAAGTAGAAATCTAGACGAACTGGAAGCCAAGTCGGTGTTTTTCCGTTGTATTTTACCTTTCATTTCCCGAATAAAGGCTACCCTTTATGTTTATCTTAGCCCCGGTCACAAAAGTAGGTGACAAAGACAGAAAATGTAGAAATCTAGACGAACTGGAAGCCAATTCGGTGTTTTTCCGTTGTATTTTACCTTTCATTTCCCAAATAAAGGCTACCCTTTATGTTATTCTAACCCTAGCCACAAAAGTAGGTGACAAAGACAGAAAAAGTAGAAATCTAGACGAACTGGAAGCCAAGTCAGTGTTTTTCCGTTGTATTTTACCTTTCATTTCCCGAATAAAGGCTACCCTTTATGTTTATCTTAGCCCCGGTCACAAAAGTAGGTGACAAAGACAGAAAAAGTAGAAATCTAGACGAACTGGAAGCCAATTCGGTGTTTTTCCGTTGTATTTTACCTTTCATTTCCCGAATAAAGGCTACCCTTTATGTTTATCTTAGCCCCGGTCACAAAAGTAGGTGACAAAGACAGAAAAAGTAGAAATCTAGACGAACTGGAAGCCAATTCGGTGTTTTTCCGTTGTATTTTACCTTCCATTTCCCGAATAAAGACTACCCTTCATGTTTATTTTAGCTCTGGCAATAAATGTAGGTGGCAGAGGAAGGAAAAGTAGAGATCTAGACAAGGGTTGTTAAAATCATTTAAAAGATGAGCAATTAGGTGCAACAGGCAAGATTCACCGCTAGCCTCATTAAATTTAAAAATTTTATTTGATAGGTATGATCCACAACATCTCAACCCAGAATGCTCTTTTTAAGGTTTTGGCTATTGGGATCAGCTTACATCACGTGACACGGAGGGTTTCTAAACGTCACCGGAAGTAATCACCCACAGGCCTCTCCATTAAAGGTACTAGGCCACGTGTATACTTGTCTTCGGTAGTTGAAGGGTTAACGGAATTGTGTGTTCAGTATTGCATCGATCTCCCATAAGCGCTATTTTCTTCGTAACCATTTTTTATATTTTCACTTTATTATAGAACATCGTGGGCCATAAAAAATTGCCTGGCGGGCCACATGCGGGCAGCTTGTTACCATCCTGCTGGTTGGCCCATTTTGCTTTATGCCTTTTCAGAGCTGGATGTTTTATTAACGAAATATTAATGATAATAAAGGATTACTGTTATTGAAAGTAATAAAATGATTCTGTGGGAGGGGATTAGCTGAGTAGTGAGCGGATAGCGTTTCCGCTTTTTTTGATAAATAGTTTGAAATCATCGAATTCCATCCCAAAGTCCAATTTATGCTCTAAAAACAAGTAGGATATCAAAGGAAAGATCTTAACTTTATGACTGGACAGTATTTCAAGTTGAAGCAAGCCAAGTAAAATCAGTTACCTGTCAACAGGCATGGAAATATCGGTCATATCATCCTGTGTTTCTTGTTATTTACTTACATTACTACATTTGATCATTCGGAAGCCCATGGCTGTGCGGAAAAGATGAGGCCCGCAAAGATATATATTGTAGGGGTTGATTTCCGGTCTTGGCCTTGAAGTTCATTTGTGTAATTAAGAGAAATTTACATTGCAAAATATCCTAGAAAATGTTTTTTACTCGTTATTCTTAAATATCTGTTCCAAAGTTGGTACTGTCGTTGTCATTACTTCCAGAGATATACCATTTAAAAAGCTAAAGGGGATTGCCACAAACATAGAGCTCATGACATTCGTCCAAGCAAAGGCTGAATCAGGGCCGAGATTTATTTGAAACGAAACAGCAGCTGGAAGTCAGTGGAATGACTAAGATCTACTGATGGAGTAGAAATCTTCCCTCTCCGCATCTAGGCTTTATCTTACCGCATGCAGGCTTATCATCAAGAGAGCTACCTGTACATAGCAAACTTTGATTAAACATTGGTTTCCAAAATATCCCATTTCTTCTTAGGGGGGAATGCATGGTCAACATTTCTAGATCTAATCTATTGTTCATTCGATATGATTTCATCCGCTACTTCATGTTTTTATTTTTTTAATAATTGCCTGTTTTCAATCGGATTTCCATCTTTCATTGGAGGACGATTATTCTAATTGAAAACTTTTACTTTATTATTATTATTATTATTATTATTATATTATTATCTATTTATTAAAGGGCAGCCCATGGACGCCCGGAGGCTGCCGACTTTTGGAATCTGTTACTGTGGTGTAGCTAACACTGTCCATCATTGGTCAATTGGTCATCAGTGATCAATAGAGATCTGAATTGAAGAAACAATACAGAGGGCAGCAAACTGGAATAGAATCATCTCCACAGATGTGCTAAATCTTGTAATTACCCGCAAGATGGCTTCAGTATTAATTAATTGTAAAGTAAAGTAATCGCCTATTTTATCAGGCGGGCTTTACGTCCAACTACCTATTAGGTGTCGTGGACGGAGGCGACTAGCAAACATACTTTACTGTAAATTTCTTTTATTAACCATTAAATAAAATCCAAGGCCTAAGCCCGGGAATCGAATCCAGTACCAAAATGCATATTAGCTTTGCAGGTCTCGCCTCTTAACCGCTCGGCTACCTTTGCGCCTGTATTAATTAATTGGTGTAAACGATATAATTTTTACTACACTTGCAGCAAGTAAGGGGGTTTACTTTACTTTACTGACGTCGTAAGCATGAAAAACCTCTTATGAGAAACTTTATAAGAGAATATGTATTCTTAAACAGGGGCGGGTGTTAGTCTAGTGGTCATGAGCGTGACTTTGTAAGTGGGAGATCCCCAGTTTGAATCCCGCATATGGCTGCTTTTTATTTGTCAGAAAAAATTGTTTATAATAAAGTATGAGCTTCCGCCCCCGTCCACGACAGCTAATTGGTAGTTGGACTTTAAGCCCCGCCTGAAAAAATAGGCAATTACTTTACTTTACTTTTACTTTCATATTCTTAAGCATAAAAGCGACCGCAATTACGATATTCTTGATCTAATTCATCGTAATTAATAATAAAACCTGCACAATTGTTTGAAATAAAAATATTCATCGTCATAAAATTTTATATTTTTCCATCACCGTCTGAAGATATGGTTAAAAAATGTGCAGTTCAAGATGAGGGGCTAGAGTTGGTAGCGAAATAGACTGGGTTGGATGTGATATAAAAGAAATCCTTGATATAAGAATTAGGGGATACGACCGCCCCCGGCTGGTGCCAAATAGTTACTGAGCTATGTGCTACTCCCTGCCGCCAACCTTTCACAGCAATATGGACTCTTTAGATAAGCAAGACACACCTCTTTATGTATATATTATTTAGACAGCTCAGCTGGGAAATGCTACATTCTCACATTTTACGATATGCTACTTGGCTAGTGGGATAAAGATGTAGATTCCTTGTCATTCATTTATGTATTGAATACCGATGGGGGCGGCATCGTACAATTTTGAAGGCGGCAATACTTGCCTCCACAGTAATTGTGTAAACTGTGTACCTCTTTATCTGTGGAGCGCATGCCCTGTCTCATTATCCCACCCTTAGACTTCCATCCACACATCGTATCCAGCCGTACTAGTTCAACCCATCCTCCGCTATGCCACGTAGTAATTTTCTTTCGTTTTCGTTGTTGAACGAAGATAATGTATTCTTTCTGTAACGTGTTAATACTGTTGACTCCAGAAATAAATGGACGAACTGATTGAACTTGATTTATTTCCGTCAGATATGGGTCCTTATGTCTATTGCCTGAATCGAGTATCACCCGTGCTATGCTTCGCCTGAAATCTTCATTTCAAAATATAGATTGAAGGTTGGATTATTATTTATTCTTTAAATCTTAAATATATATAAACGCTGAGCCCCGAAACTGTAAAGCTAAAAACATGAAATGTGAGGAAGCGTGAACTTGAAAATAGGATTTATTTGTCTGGACACTCAATAGGAAATAAAGTTGTGATTAATTTTGTAAGATGGTGAAAGAAGGGACAAAGATTGTCCCAAAAATAATTAACCAAAAGTCGACCTATAGATTAAAATGATTTACCGATTCTTTACTTTGAGGCTTAGTAGTTTAATTTAGTTTCAAGTATGGAAGAACAGTCTGATGTTGGCCACCACCTACATCAGTGGTTCTTAATCTTTTCAAAGACGCGGAACACAATTATGTATACAGGGTGACCAAAGTTATATGCTCCACCCACTTTTTTTTAACGGCGGGAAATTTCGAAAAAATAAAAAACACGTATTTAATCATTTTTAGTCTAGTTTATTTTCAGTGATTGACCCATTTTTTTAAACCCTTGTATCTCGAGATACAGCATCCAACTTTTGTTTTTCAAATGGAACGTTATATTTTTTGTTGCATATTTTTGAAGTATTTGATCTCCTAAAAACAACAAAAAAAAGTTTTTTGAAATCGGTTAGGTTTTTCAAAAGTTATGGTAATTTAAAATATGAAAAACAAATTTCAGTTTACTGTCAAAATTACGTTATTTTTTTTAAAGAATCTATTCAAACTGGACACAACCAACGGATAGGCAAGCCAAAACTCTGGACTCCCACGCTTTTCTTGTAGCAGCACTTATCGTGGCGAAGTCAAGATCTAGGCAGGCTTTTTAAATTACCATAACTTTTGAAAAACCTAACCGATTTCAAAAAACTTTTTTTTGTTGCTTTTTGGAGCTCAAATACTACAAAAATATGCAACAAAAAATATAACGTTCCATTTGAAAAACAAAAGTTGGATGCTGTATCTCGAGATACAAGGGTTTAAAAAAATGGGTCAATCACTGAAAATAAACTAGACTAAAAATGATTAAATACGTGTTTTTTATTTTTTCGAAATTTCCCGCCGTTAAAAAAAAAGTGGGTGGAGCATATAACTCTGGTCACCCTGTATATTTTTCTCACGGAACACTAACATTAAAAAAATTTGAAATTCGGTATTTAGCAAGAACTTAAAATTAATGAATAATAAAAAATCGAATATAATTTTCAAAAAAGATATATGTATTAATTAAAATTGAAAAGGATAAATTATTACATAGTTTTAAAAAATAAATTCTGAAAATGAAATTAATCAAATAATGAACATAAAAGTACGTAAAAATAACAAAAAAAAATAAATCTTTTAATGAGTTTGTGCCTGGCGATTCATTATTGAAATGAACGATTTTGCCCATCACTAATTCACTTCCACTGGAAAAATGCTGTAAAAGACTATGACTTAAAAAGATAGGCCAGCTTTGGTAGTAGAAAATTCAAATTTAAAAAAATAAAGGAACGATTTTTTGTTTTCGTATCTTTCTTAAGTTTCTAATTTTCAATACATTTAAAATTGAAATTTCGCGGAACACTTGGACCATATTCGCGGAACACCAGTGTTCCGTGGAACACCGGTTAAGAACCACTGACCTACATCATTGAACGCCATTCATTCAACCAATTGGATTTTCGCGAAACAAATCACTAAAGTATAATAATAAATTTATTAGTAGATTAAATAAAGGGAAATAAGTCTCAAAGTAAAATTTATAACCAGCATAAAGTAATATCTAGAACAAGGAATATTGCGAACTTAAATTTTATCAAATAGAGTTGTTGAAAGTTTTGTTTATATACCAGTCCAGAAAAACATATTTGGATAAAAGTTGTTCCAGAAATATAGATGAGAGTGGACTTGGCTGGCCAATAGCTATTATAGACGAACAGTGTCTACAATCTTGTCTTGTAGAAGAACTGTAGATTTATCTACAACTCCTAGCAGGGGGATAACATTGGCACCCAAAGAACAACTATGGAGATAAAGAAAACAAATAATAGAATAGAAAAATGTTTGGGTGAAGTTCATCACATGAAAAACTTATTTTATTATTTTCTCTACCGCTTTACTCATTTCTTTAGAATAGCTCTTACTTCTAGGAAAAAGTGGAGCTTTCTTCACTGGCTACATCTGATCATTCAAGTTGTACTTGGGGATCTCTACTTGAGAATACAGTCACATTTTTTATTCCTCAAGATTAATATTATTGGTTCAGAGTTTGCCATGCATTTATGTTACGAATGTTAACTAGAATTACTCCTACTTATTATTAAAATATAAAATATTATTTGTTTTTTTTATTTAGCCTTTTAATGTAATTTCCACCTGTACCTACAGGGTACAATAGGTAAATGCGATAAGTGTATAAATAAATAACGTGGCAGACGTGAATGACGGTCATCCAGTGATGGCCGCCATTAGTCACCCAGTTGGTCACGGGGCCAACGGCGCCTCAGCCGTCTTCGAGGATTGGAGGGTAGTGTAGTTGAAGACAAGTTTGCAGCTAATGAGTTGGGATGAAGTGAGAGTTTTTGATGAAAATTTGTATATCGAATTTTGGCAATTTCGGAGATGAGTGGAATTTGGAGATCTGTATGTATAGTGTGGTTGCTAACATGGAATGGAGAGTCTACTATGCGACGGAGTATTTTGGATTGGAGTGTTTGCAGTCTATTGATGTTGGATTTTTTAGCTGTTCCCAAAAGTTCGAGTCCGTAAGTCCATATTGGTGAGAGAAGAGCTGTATAGAGTCGTCGTTTGTTCTGTAGTGAGAGTTTTGAGCATTTGTCGTAGTAGTCTGGCTAGAAGTTTGTATCGTTTGTTTAGTTCGGTAAGTTTAAGTCTCGTATGGGGGTTCCAGGTAAGTCTCTTGTCTAGGTACATTCCAAGGTACCGCACATGGTCGGCTGGTGGGATAGGTGTATGATGTAAGAAGACAGGTGGTGGAGTTTGACGTTTGAGAGTGAAGTCTATGTATTTAGACTTAGTAAAAATATTGTTGCAGTTAATTTTTAACAGTAATGGCATTTCGATCATGACTGCTTTAAAGAATCGAATTTGATTCAGTGTTCGGCTCTGTGGACGAAATGGTAAGGAAACTGAGTGCTGACAATGTGTAACCTTTATTCTCGTCCATTTATGTCCAAAGATCCATTATTAATTATAAACACGTGTCATGTAAAACTTTGTACATTTTTAGCATATTGTCAATGGACCGGACGCTTATGGGAAATGCTGAAAGCGTTTGACACCGTGTCGAATGTTTGCAGTGGGTCCAGAGTATGTATGTAGATAGTTTGACATTCTAGCCGGGATGTTAGCAGGCTTAAATCAAGCCGAGGAGCTAAGAAGGGAGGTTCTCACCCTAGTTATCCATTTAGCCACGGCATACCCGTGACGGCACGCTTTACTCCTCCTTTCCTGTCCCTCTTTATCTTGTACAAATAGTGGTGTTCGCCTTGGTGGCTGTAGTGCGGCGACGGGGGAGACTGTTAAATCTCTCAAAACTAACTACAGCCATATATCCCCACCTCGTCCACAGCCTTATTGTCTTCACTGGCAAGATACCGGCACAATTCTAGTAAGCTTTCCTGTCTTTCGTAGGTGTTTCCACTTCCTCCTCCACTCACATGATATAACATTCCAGGTTATACTATTGTGCATACCCTCTCTCTCTTCTGGTGTGTTATCAAGGTTACCAAGAACATGGTGTATTCATGTATCTGCTGGCATTGTATTCACACGTTCACTCCCTGTATACATATCGAAAGGAATTGTTAGTAACTTGTATACGACTTGCTTGATTTACATTCGCTTGGCACAGTATTTCCTGCCACACTTCCTTTACTTAAGAAATTACCATGTTTTTGAAACAAATGTTTTTAAGTATAGACTTACCCTTACTACAATTATCGACGTTCTACGAATTTTGTAACATATTTAATTTTCACTAACATTATTCATAGGGTAAAACTGTCTATTAAGGTGTATTGTGGTGCTGGGTTTGATTCCCGGTCTAAGCCTTGGAATCGTTTCCGAGTGCGAACGGAAATTTATCTTCTGTATTTAATTCTAAAAGTTATTCTATGAATAACTAACGATCCCATCATCCTACGGCTTGATAAACAGACAAAACTAAAAATATACATTAAATGAAGAATTCAAGATAATATTTACATTTTTACTGAACAAATTGTACCTATTTAAGTAACTTAGAACACTTTCTCACATACTTTTGTCGGAAAATAGAAAAAGAGTTATGAATATAACATATTATGTCCATTAAATTCTGAGATACCTGTCGAATTGTACTGTTCAATAATGATAATAATAACAGCGTTTATTAAATGCAATATTTGGAGAGTTTATGGCTACAGCCAATCTAGTTAAAATAACAACGCTTCGCAATTCAGTGTTGGGGAATTTCCAATCTAACAGCTAATTATTTTCTATAAATTATCTTATAGTCTTATCGCTTAAACAATTTTGTTGATGACTATAAGTATTTGGTTTTACTTTCAGTACTAAAATAGTAAATTTAATAAAGAGTGAACGAATATTTTTGATTGAATACAAATGTCTTCAAAATCGAATTATTTTTCAGCTCGCTTTAGAAAAATTATTGGGACAAAGACGTGGTGGAAATGAAATCAAGTGTACCGTATCATAGTCATGAATTATATGAATGAAAATTTTTAGTAATGGTAGCGATTTGGATTATAAATGTTACAAAGTAGATTTAGCCCAAATACAAATGTTTTGTATTGACCACAAAAGGAGATAAAAGGGTGTTAAGAGGACCGAAGAGCTGGATGTAGGAAATCAGTCACAGATCCATTGGCATCTCATGTGGAATCATGTTGTTAGCAAGAGAGACTTAGCATTAAGAGGGTGCTGTATTGTATCATCTGTGCACCATTGCCTTTTTGATTAATGTTTACATACTGCAATTTTATTAGTATTTAATCAATGGATCTTAAACAAATCTTTCTCTTTTTTTAGTACAACTGCCATTCTCGCAATGATTATCAAAGTGTTTTAAATTCTATCAGTTTCTCTTTATAATGTTATGTACGGTTTAACTTTTATAACACGCTACACTAGTAGCTACTTAACGGTTACAATTCTTACTGCAGTAACAAATTTTCTCCCGAGCATAAATCACAATCAACTTGGTCCGTACTCCTCAAGATATTTGTGCATTCTTAAATCAAATTAGCAAATATACCTTTTACATAAGTATCCTGCTGTGTTCTCAAGATTTTAAAGAACAACGTCAGGACTCTGACGTTCCAAATGTCTTAATTAAAACGAATAGAATTTATTCTAGAATAATAGAATTTAATGAAGTCCCTTTAATTTTAATTGTCACTTAAAAGGAAGCTTTATCAATTTCTACCTGCTAAAATTTGTCAAAGTCGAGCGAAGATTTACAGAGTTATTATTAGTAATAATTTTAGAGGGGGCCTTACAATCATGGGGCTAACTCCTCTCCCATTCCATGTACAGCTTTGAGACCCCAAAGTCCACAACTACATGGAATTCAAAATCGAATGTCACCGTTTGAATGGCGTTTGGGCGCCACATTGTTTACAAAAAAAGGTAACAAGCAGAAGAAGAACAATAACAACAAAAATAACAAGAATAATTTTTGAAAATGCCATTTTTGTTCATTTTTGGCACCTTTTTTCTCGAAATCTATTAAATCGACGTTAAAACGTAGTTGGGTCATTCCATGTCAAATCAACACGGGGTCTGAACCTCACCATCTCGGATTTTCTTGAAATTTGGCACATGTTTACTATTGGTATAGACTTGGAAAAATATGAAATTTTACTATGATATGTCAACTGGTTTATGAGTTTCAGGGCTGTAAAGTTGCCAAAAATGGGCTGAAAAACAGGGAACCCCGTGTTTTTGAATTACTGTAGAAGCTTTCCTAATTGAGCTACAGACTTGGGATTGGTGTCATTTTATAGCATATATAATGCCCTTTCCTGTGATATGCGACACCATATGGGTTAGGATAAATAAAGTTTGTTAAATTTAAATTTAAAATTTAAATTTTAAATTTTTTAAAAAGTACATATTTTAAAATGTTAAAATTAATTCCACGAATAGCTAGTAGTGTTATGAATCACTGGGAAAAATATTAATTTGGGACGACAATGGCTTCATTGTTAAAAAAATTTAAGACTAAAGCTCCAATCCGATTAATTCAACTCTGAATTCATGTTAATACAATAATGCTAATAATAATTCCACTAATAAGTCCAAAGTAAAACATACTGTTAAGTAATAGGATCTCTTTAATATTTTAAGCTTGAAAAGGCGTCATTTGTTTGTCATGCATCACTTTCTAGTAGGACATATGTAAGTTCTTCCAGTCAGAGTCACAGGATCAATTTTTATCAAAACATCCACTACTGAGACCCAAAGAATATCGGCATTTCTTGGATGCGAGATGATTTAGAGGGTCCAGCTGGATGAAGAAAAGTTACTTTTACTTCATCAAGTTCTTCATTTTTCTCTAAAACATATCCATGCCAAGCCACCAGTTTCTTTATAGACTACACTGATATACAACCTGATACGGCGGCTAATTTTAGATTATCAGGGAATTTTGAAACTTCCATTTCGCAAGCTTCTGAGTTCATAGAAAAGTTTTTAACCAATATTTTGGATTTACTTCTGGGAATGAAAGCATGGTATTGCTGTGTTCCTTTAATAGCCAATGCTTGAGCAAACCGATTTTTTAAAAAACACTCAGATTCAACAGTCTTCCTGGGTTGAATATGCAAAGTCTATGTTGGTGATGTTTTCTACTGCCCACTCAAAAAGTTGTAGTGAAGTTTGGATTTGATTTCCATAGGGTCGTTGCAAACTGGTACGAGCTGCCAGTCTCTTTACCGAACCCCCTACGCCATCACAAGGCCCTTTGCCGACTTAAACCAACTTAAAGAGGCTGTTATCTCAGCCAAAGAAGACTGTTCTTGAACAAAGATATTGAATTGAATTATTTTTGTATAATTTGATTACCTGCATAATTTCATTAAAATAATATATTGTAATAATTATGAATAATTACTGTAATCATAATTATTAATTCTAAAAATGATTTCAAAATAAATATTTTAAATCTTAATAATTATTAATTATGATTCATTGATTCATTATTACTATTTTCAATTTATTTATTACTTTAATTTTATTAAAATATATTTTCCATGAAAAGGAGCTTTAGTCTTAAATTTTTTTAACAATGAAGCCATTGTCGTCCCAAATTAATATTTTGCCCAGTGATTCATAACACTACTAGCTATTTATAGAATTAATTTTAAAATATGTACTTTTTAAAAAATTTAAAATTTAAATTTTAAATTTAAATTTAACAAACTTTATTTATCCTAACCCATATGGTGTCGCATATCACAGGAAAGGGCATTATATATGCTATAAAATGACACCAATCCCAAGTCTGTAGCTCAATTAGGAAAGCTTCTACAGTAATTCAAAAACACGGGGTTCCCTGTTTTTCAGCCCATTTTTGGCAACTTTACAGCCCTGAAACTCATAAACCAGTTGACTTATCACAGTAAAATTTCATATTTTTCCAAGTCTATACCAATAGTACACATGTGCCAAATTTCAAGAAAATCCGAGATGGTGAGGTCAAAAATGGTCTTTTTTTGTGTTGATTTGACATGGAATGACCCAGTTGCAAAAAAAATTACTCTTGTACATGAGAATGTGCCCTATATCTTAAAGAAAATTTGGGAATTTTATTTTTTATAGAAAAAAAAGAAAAAAATAGTCTGTTGTTTTTTTTTTCAACGTTTTTGGCACTTTTTGAAGATCAACCCTCATACAACCGTCCTGCTGGACAGTTTCAATACAGCTTTAAATTTCTTTATTACGTTTTAAGGCGATGATCTGTCTTAACTTTACCTAAGTTACGAGTTTTAATTTAATTTTTAAAACTGTCCAAGGACTGCATCAAGAATCTGTACCTTGAAACTACTTTTTCAAACCTTCACAAGAAAAACGACGCAAACATGTATAATGTTCTTGACATGTGGATCAGTCATATTGACTCGGAAATAATCGTAGCCTAATTTATCCTCCGAGAGTCCAGCTTGCCTAGAGAATTATTACTTATTATGGATTTGAAATAGTTGATTGAACTAGAATTTCGAAATATTTCTTCGAACCTTCTAGAGACCTTTTTACTATTTTTTAAACAATGTTAATACTAATTTATACTAAACCTTATTTATACTAAAAACAAGTGCATTTAAAAAAAAACAACAAGTGAGCATGGAATTCTATCTGCAAGATATTGTAAATTTAACTAAACGATGTTACGTTTTTCCGAAGAAGCCAACGTGTTTTCCCAAAACAAGATTGTAGAATCTTGAATTTCAATCGAAAATTTAACAGTCAGGAATTCTAAAACTTTATTATGCGAACATAATCAAGTACAGACTGTGTGGCTTAATAGAACTTTGTAGAAGAAATGAGCATGTAGATTAGACTAAAGTATATTTCAACAAATAAAATATAGTTAGACATTCATTTTTATAAAAAAATGCATGTACGATATTAATTTACTGAGTTACGAAGAGAGAGTAGCATTAAAAAGTGTAATTTACAATCCAGCATATTAGTATTCAAAGTATTCATGTAATGAAATTATTTTTCAACTTTTTTAAATGAGTGTTGGTGTGAAGGGAAGAAGACTGGCTAACGGAGTGACGTGGAGTAGATTGTTTGTACTGAGATATCGTGCCCTTATTGCTGCTGGGTGTCTCCAACATTGTCCTAATAAAAAATGTGGTCCGATTTAAATGCCGGGCGTGTTGTCCCGGGGGAGCATCTTTCTGTCTCACTTAATCTCGTTCTCTCAGCAAAATATAAAAATGAAAACAAAAAAATAGCGCAGACTATTAAGGGAGACGGGAGGCTTGCTTTTTTAATGTCAGCTGTCATGTTGCCGCATTAAGTGTGGGCAAGATGAATCAGTAGAGAGCAGATTGCGTTCCTCCTGGACCAGCTACAGTTGGATATAGTTCTGTGAAGTTAGGGTGTGGAATGAAGAGATGGCACATGCAAAACTTTGTACAGCAACAATTATATAACGAAAAGATAATATCTTCGCTACTAAATGGCTGTCCTGGAATGTCCCAACCAGATAAGAACCGCCTCATAAACCAATTACAAAAATGCGTCTCTCCAGGCTGTCTGCTTTTGTTTGATTTCCCTTGCTTTCAAACGGCCCTAGAGCAATCACATGTAACGACAGAGCGGGGCACATTAATACAGTTTATTGTTTTAGGGTAACCGCCGCTATTCAATATGGGTTAGCCTTGACGAGAAATAACTACCCGTTTGGGGCGAATTCCTCCAGCCGTTACCTTGATTATAATGAACATGGATCCCTTGCCAGTCGTTACCCTAAGACGCCCTTATTGTTCTCTATTTAATTGCGTATACAATAAAAATGTGATTTCTTAAAAACACTTGTTTTAATCCAGTGGTTCCCAACGGGGGGACGGTACCGTCCACCGGTGGGCGCTGAAGAGATCTAGGGGGCGTTTTTGGTCAAAGGCAAATTTAGGGGGGTTAAGGACTAGCCGACGCCCCCCTAGGAAATGGAAGGAGTCAAAGCATAAGCCGTGCGTAGGTCATGACAAAATTGCCAGCATTGGGAAGCGCTTAAAGAAGGTTTTACAACATGATCATTCCAGATAGGATCCTAGAACCTTCCTCAAACTTACAGACAGCAGATTTATTATTGCAGGAGGAGTTGATAGAACTGTCAACAAACGAAGAGTTAAAATTGAAATTAAAAAATGGATATCAAGAATTTTGGCTTCAATAGCTAAGTCCAGTAATCTATCCGACCGTACGGGCTACAATCAGATAGTTTTTTGTTGCATTTCCATCGTCAAATTTAGCCGAAACAGTATTTAGCGTAGTCTTCAATCTACAGACAAACAAAAGAAACAGATCGATAGAGGTGGAACGCGGTGACCTAAGACCAAATACCGAAAAATTAGTGTCATTACACCAGACTCAGCTCTCTCACTAATAATATTACATTTTTTCAGTAATATATATTTCTTAATCAAATTTTGGGCAATACACCAATATTGGTAATATCTGTTAATAAAATAATTTTCTAAATCTTTCTTGTTTTTCACCCAAGACCCGAGCGCTATCGAATCATTCATTGAAAACGTTGACTACGACCCAATAAAGTTGAGGACCTATGGATTGCTGTTCGATTATTGTTTTCAAGAAGGGGAGCTGATAAGTTTATTTTTTTCTGAAAGGGGGCGGTAGACCAAAAAAGGTTGGGAATTACGATTTTAATTTGTTACGCTTTTTAATATTATACAATTTTTGAAAAATATTTTGCGTTCTATTTCTTATTATCCATCTTCCACCTTCAAACTTAAAAATCAGAGGCAGTTGTTAAGTTCCACGATCTATCACCGGACAGTCAGCTGCAAGAAGCATTTAATAAGAAAAAATTTATGGGCCGGCTGCTGGATTCAAACCCAGGATCTTCTTGCGGGAATCCAACAGGATGACCACTGAGCTAATCCCGTCCCTGGGATGTTATTTTTAGATACTTATGAAGAGAGTTATTCTGGAAAACTCCCCGCCGTTCACGTTACTGAATTTTTTTGAAACCTAAAATTTGTACTGAAACGTAGTTGACTTTAAATTATACGTGTTCACTTCAAAGGGACCAATTTTCTACAAACTTTGCAAAAACTATAAAAATTAAATTAGTGAAATGCATTTTAGGTCAGCTAATTTTATTCATGTTTTTATTTTCGGATCAACTAACATATTAATTATTTGTTAAGTCCATACATTAATTACACTGAAATGTGACTTGAGAGTAAAGCCTAAGCACCCTTCTGCCAGTGTTGGTGATCGCTCTTCCCGCTCAGTTGGACGTTGCGACTTTCAATAAATATGCTAAATATTTGGCTAAATTTCCTGTTCTAAGTAATAACGAGAGGTATTTTCTTTCAGTAGTTCTAGCCCTTTAAATACTAGATAATATTGACAGTAAACAATCTTGGTGTTGAGTCACTTGAAATTGTAAATGTAAAATCTATAATGAAAAACGTCATAAATGGCTATTGCAAGGGGGTTGGTTAAAACTGTCGGATTTTGGTTTGGTTAACTAATCCGCCCGTTCTGTAAACTGCGCTTAAATCAATCGAATAATCATATAAATCGAATTTATACTAGAAAATATTACAAAAAAAACTTATAGTTAAATTATGCGCAACAAATTGATTGATCAAATTTGAACTTGCTGCAAATTTTGAGTTTAAGCTGAACAGAAAAACAGGTCTAAAAACCCTACATACATGTAAACTGAAAAAAAAATTCTGTGAAATTTTAAAGTAGAAAATTTGGCACAATTGTAATAGTTAGCTAGAACAGTAAAAGGAAGTAAAAAAGGTAGAAGGATTAGGTTAGTAGTAGTTCCAGTCTAAGCTGAACGTGATATTTCGGACAAAATCGGATGCAAATTAACATTACAAGGATTGTTCAGTCGAACTCATCTTTTCGCGGCGCCCCTCCTTTTAAATTTTCGCGCCATGCTTTTCCCGCGTTTTGGTTCCCGCCAAACTTCTGTAGCCTTGCATCTTGTAACCTTCACTGTGTTTTCATTTCTGTTCTTTCCAGGCTACAGTGCATCTCGTTCATCTGCAAGAAGAAGGAGCAAAAACGCCTTCCTGTATCCTTTACATTACTCTTCTCTTCAGCATCAGTTTTTCTCCATCTTCAACTGCAGGGTTGTCTCGGTGGTCTTTTGTTTGCCCTCTTTATGGCCCTGGCCCTTCTGACCTTGACCCCACTTGGTGTCCAACCTTACGCACTAAGGGCACTAGAGATTAACCCTCTCTAAAACTCTCGCGATTTCCGCTTCTGGGTGTAGGCGTCTCCGCGCGCTTACAAGGATAATGTATGAATTTGAGAGAAAATCTAATGATAGACTTTTTCCCGAACCCTCTATTGCGCCATTTTCTTTCTAATGATATTAGATTTAATTATGTAATGACTCGCAATTTCTTTTATTTAAGATTTAACAAATTAGTTGTTGCAACTTATCTGAAATCCCTAGCCTAGAATGCATCTGTAGAATAACATGTGTTTGTTAAGAAAGCAGTGTATTGTTCAGTACCTAACGCACTGAAACTAATCTAATGAAAGTCACTATTATTCATAGTTAATGTAAAGTAAGTTGGATAAAAAGAGCCGTTATGCTGTAGGGGAAGTGAATAAAATGCAAACATTTAAGGAGATTGGCTATTCATTAATATCGCTAAGAGAGGGAGGGGTGGTTTTGGTGTTAGTGTGAGACTGAGTAACCAGCAGTTCGGTTGGGTGACCCTCGGTCCGCTCAACTTGTCCAATCTGACCAACCCTCGGAGTATAAGGAGGCCAACACTAAGTTGGAATTACTGTTCTCATTTCAATCTGTGTCCACTAGCGTAGGAATTGAATCTTGGGTCTGAGGGTTACATATTTTGTATTCAAATCCATTCGTGAGAGTTTGGACAGACCTTCATGTTAGAAAATGTAAATGTTGTTAGTTAGTAATTATGATTTGATATCCTCAACAGTTTCAGGCATCTGCTGTATTTACATACCTGCATTGAGAAGTTAGCATCAATATCGTGAATTAAACCAAATATCACATTTAGATTCAGTTAGTAGACTTTATTAGTTATATTTGCAACGATATACGAGGTAATGAGACTGATTTTTTAAAAAAACTTTATTCAAAAAGAATTACAATTCTATATTGTCACCTTCAGAATAACTTACTTCTGAAGCCACACAGTGCTGGAGACATTTCTCCCACTCCTCAGCTGTGCTCGAACTCCGATACTGGAATAGCCTTCAGCTGGTCGGTTACAGCCGTTTGAATGTTTTCGACTGTCCCAAAATCAGTTCCCTTGAGGTGATTTTTCAACTTCGGGAAGAGAAAAAAGTCACAAGGACTCAAGGAGCCACAGGAATGTTTTTACTGGCCAAAAACTCGTTTATTGAAATTGCTGTGTGACAAGGAGCATTATCGTGATGCAACACCCACTTGTTCTTGATGCTTGGTCTCACACGAATGACTCTTTTTTGAAGTTGTTCAAGAACCTCTCGGTAAAAGTGTTGATTGACCGTTTGACCTTGGGGTAGAAACTCTTTGTGGACGATTCCGTGGATATCGAAAAAACAAATCAGCATGCATTTGATCTTCGACTTCGCCATCCTTGCTTTTTTGGGCTTTGGAGAGGTTGAAGTGTGCCACTCCATGCTCTGGCGCTTGGCTTCTGGGTCGTACTCAAACACCCAAGACTCGTCACCAGTAATGATACGTTCCAGAAAATGTGGGCCATTTTTTCAAGGGAACTCATTTTGGAACAGTCGAAAACATTCAAACGGCTGTAACCGACCAGCTGAAGGCTATTCCAGTATCGGAGTTCGAACACTGCTATGAGGAGTGGAAGAAACGTCTCCAGCGCTGTGTGGCTTCAGAAGGAAGTTATTTTGAAGGTGACAATATAGAATTGTCATTCTTTTTGAATAAATTTTTTTTAAAAAATCAGTCTTATTACTTAATTTACAGACCTCGTATGTACGATGTATGTAGGTGAATATTTTAATTTTATGTACACTTTGTGGTTGTGGTTTGATTTTAAAGTATTAATTGTGTGATTCTGATAATGAAAACACGATTTATAAGCTCTTATTTTCTCATTAAGTAATAAGCCAAAGGTTTATTTTTTGAGCATTAAGAGGAAATTCTTTTTTATCTTATTATTTATATTAGCAATAAGCAAAACGATATCTTTTTGTCAAAAAAACAGTGAAAACATTCGCAAAAAGAACCAGTTCAGCCGATGGTTCTAGTGATAGTGAAGTAAGAAAACCTTGGTTTTACATTAATGAATCAGCTGTACAGAGGGTATTATAAGACGATCTGTATGAAGGAAGGAAATTGCAGCAGATTAGAATGTGAAACAAATAGAGTAGCGGATGGTTAAGAGTACTACATGTCAATAAGAAGCAGGGATATCGACTCACTTAGTCCCTTTTGAAGTTAAAGTAACAATTTGTCAATGACGCTGTAATTATAAAGCAACCATCGCTGCAGCAATAATGATAACAAAGCATTATGTAACACACAGCCACATGTCACGAAGGCAATTCATTGTCGAATATTTCACATGAGATTGGCGGCGAACATACATATTCATTATGCAAAAAAGAATTCACAAATTGAAAAGCGTCACCAGTGTGAACAATATGCAAAGCTTGAAAAACGGATACCATCGGCCATTGCGATACGGTCCATATTCAAATTTGGATACAGACTTTCCATTTTATGTATGGGAATGTTAAATTAATTGCTTCAATAATTTTTGCTTTAATACTTAAACCTAACCTTGGCCTGACATATAACAGCATTGTAATCTACCTAATCGTTCGCATAAAGAATAATTGTTTAAAGAAAGGGAGTATTGAAATCATTATTGTCTTTTGAACTTGCCTAAATTTCCCTTAATGAAACAGACGATTACTTTTATTAAATTTCGAACTAAGTGCTCCAGTACTGCACTCTACATGCAGGCATACTACAAATTTAAAAATCTTGGTCATCTTTATATCGGAGGCTTATTTCTTTATGCGATTCATGGGACTGTAAATATACTAATATTTATTTTTAAAAGAATAAAATGCTTCTTCTACTCCAAGGAAACAGCTTAGCTGTTACTAAGACTGGTACATACATATGTAATTATGATAACTTTACGTTCAACAAAAACACAGATTTATTTACAGTTTTACGCTGAACTGGTGATTCACTACCTCTAGGTGACCTACGTTTCCTCCTTGAAGTTGGAAGCGGACGGTAAACATTAGTTCTAAGGGCAATGCCCTACACAAAGAATTCAGTCAAACAATAGCACAGAGGTTTAAAATACAGACTAATTCCAGACTAGATATATGTATAAGAAAGAAGTATACACAAAAATTAAAATAGGGATGAATAAGATAAATTTATCAAAATTACGAAATAAAAACATTAAATACAAAGTAACCATGTCAGTTTAATATAAAACTTGACCAAGCCGAACAAATAAATAAATCTAAAAGTGAGAACTGCTAGTTTTGAAAACAGGATAAAAAAAATATATGTATATATTTTCAAATTACTCGTTTAACAAAATGATATTAACTATAAGATTCCAGAAATATAATTATTATTATTAGAATTCCTCTCTTTTTTTTACCAGTTGACAAGCGAAATGCAATAGAATAATTACAGTTATTATTGTTTTAATTGCAAACTTCAACTAGTGGTTCTTGAGAGGGGTGTACATAGAACAGTAAATAGAAAAGATCTTCTGGTTCGTGGTGTTGCAAAGTGAATACATTTCTGTGGACTTGACACCTTGTACGTGATGCAGCCTTTGGATATTGCTGTTAAGACTCTAGAGCTAACTACTCTATAAGTTCGGTTCTAAACCTTATGGATATCAAAAATGTTATTCTCAATTCCTAGCTACTACTGTCTAGTTCGGCATCCATGTTTTCTGCTATTGACAAGACTGTCACCGCCGAAGGAAAGCAGTCAGCTGAATGGTTAGTGCACTAGAATTCCACGTCATTCGCTGCCTCTGCGATCGAGTACAGCCTGCCTTTACATTTTATCCAGGACTTCGCTTACGGTTTACTGTCTAGATGATCTGAAAAGAGAGATTACTATCTGGAAACCGGCTGTGGAAGAGAAATATCCAAATGACTTCAGATATGGGCCCCCACTAGAAAAAAGCTTTGAATAACACAAAGAAAATGTTTCATTCGAACATGATCTTTTGTTAGGCCTATCACTTGTTTAGTGTAGTTATCTAGATGCTGTGACGTCACTTTTATTTTGTTTATCAACATTTTTATTATGTCAAACATTATATTAGAAAAATGTCAAAGTTGGTATAAATTTAATCAGTACGTGTTGATAACTGCAAGCTAAGTTCTTTGCTGAGAGATGATTCTAATAGCTCTTCCTAGACGTGACAGAAAGTGCTTATTATTAATAACAAACAATTTTTAACAGAGCAATAAAGGATATGCTATTCAAATTGACTTAGTCTGGAATGATTTGCGTAAAACATGGCAGGTTATTCAAGATTTTGAACTATACCACCTCTAATATTTTGTTTTGAAGGACAATTAATCTCCCATATTTATGTTCTTGTTTATAAAAGTGAACTGGCAATCAGGAAATCCTTTTTATTGAAATAAAATTCACCATTTACCTCACAATACCTAAATGAGTCACTAGTTACATTTGAGTATTGTTTTTTAAATATATTTTTTCACTAAACCATCCGTCCGTAACTTGTTTGCATTGTCCAATAATGCTTTTAGAAAATATATAACAACTTCCCACAGAGACTTTTCTAAAAAATATTGGCGGCAAATGGGCAAGGCCTGGTCCGTGCAGAACGTTGGACAATGTAAATAGGTAACGCAGTCATTAATAACTCTAAGCATTTCCGAAACTCTGTCAGGACTACCCGATGACCGGACGAGGAGATATAACTTAGAGAATGAGGTGTGGAAAATACGATGAAGAGGGTGTTTTGTATTTTTACCCCTCCTCGATCCTACTTGAAAATGAGTGAATTGCAGGGGGGAGAAAGCGTGGCTGAGGGTGCGGGATGGTCCGCTAGCGGGGGTCACAGAATCAACTGCTGGAATATAAAGGGAGAAAGTGTGGTCCACCGGCCGGAAGACAATCATAAATAATACATGATGACTTCCTGGGCCAGCTAAGGGCTATATTATCCATTCTGGTGCACAATGTCCACCTCTCCTAACTTGCTGATCACTTGCCAACTCTCTGCGAAAGGTTAATTAACGGTGTTTTAGTATAAATTAGCAGCGAGCGTTAATCTTAAGATATTTCCTCGCAAGCAATTACAAGCGTATTACAAACCTATTTTTGACTATTTGCCTTTTTTCTTTATTTTAAATTCTCTAGATTTATAGAAGACTAGCATTCCAGCATCACCATCCCGCTAGAACAACAAAATGCTCTTGGACTAAGTCTAAACGAATATTTCATTGGGATGTCCCAATCAAACGAATCTAAAGAAATGACGGACAATATTAGAGAACAGTCAAATCTTGATGTATCATGAACAAAAACAGACCTTTCAAAAAATGATGTTATGTACAAATTGAATTTTAAGAGAAAACATTTTGGAATGTTGACACCATCACAATACTTTTTACTAAGTACTACTAATTAATCGCTTCTGTAGCAAGAGAAATAATAATTAATATTGAACCTTGATGGGGGCCAGCTCTATGTTCTTGTTGAGTAATGATGCGAGTTTAACTATGATCTTTTTTCAAGATCACAAGACTTACTGAACGATTCCTAGCTATCTACCGCCAAGATTTGCATATAAAGATTATAATTAGTTAAATAAATTTTTGAATGTCAGCAGGACGACAGCATACCAGAAATAATAATGCTTCATAAATAAAATAAAGGAAGAGAAGATGAACTCGACTAATATACTTAGCATATGACGCTGAGCAAAAATTTGCAACCAACACAATGCCCAATGCAAGTTAAGGTAAGAAAGATAAAAGACCATATGCACGGTATCTGGGTACTGGTGGTAATAGGACAGTCTCTGCATTGTTCTGCCGTAATTTTACATCCTTTATGATTAGAGCTGTGGTAAAACTAAATCCAACGGCCACATTCATTTCTGTATTTTGGTCTAAAACAATTAGCATATGAATTAACTAACTATAAAATAAACATTTACATTAACATGGTATGAGATTTTAGCCTTTCATATTGTTATTAGCTGAAATATGGAAACTGGAGTGAATGTATAAACGGAGGGACTAAGACTATAAAGAAGTGAAATTAGGCAAAGCAAAGAACTTACTTCCAATAATTGCGATTAGGATGAAGTAAATATTCTAAGCTGTACCACATGTTAGGTTTGTTTGTAGTATTCTGAAGCCACAAGGAACACAAACACACCAAAGTAGTGAGTAGGAATGGAATGTTGTCCAGGCTTGCTTACATTTCCGGTATCAAGACTATCATTTCACTTCAGAGGCCAAGTCCTATATAATAGTGTTATAATACAAAAGAAGCTTCTTCATCGTTTACAGTTATGTTTTATGTTTAAAGTGTAATATAACTAAATTCGTTGATTTAGTTATGCTGTTATTACTACTTTTTAAATTTACTAGATTACTTACTTATCTACTTTCTAAAGCTGCTTACTAATCGTTGGAAGCTCTAAACAAGAGATATAAATATTTTATTCTTTCAAGAATTTAAAACTATTTTGACAAGTCCGATTCTGCTAAGATCGACAGATTTCTAAGGCACACCATTTTGTTTTTTTATTTTGCAAGCCAAAAGATTCCAAATTTCTAAAGCGAAAAATCTGTGTAGGACAATACTAGCTGTAAAGTGTTCATACGACATGGGGTTGAAATCCTTTTTTGGGCTCTGCAGACTTTTCAGTTTTTGTGCACGGAAAGCGATGAGTATCTGGAATATCAATTTTTGTTGAAAAATGAAAGATTTCTTTCTTTTCCATGGTGAAGCTCAATATGGGACATGTTGCACGGCCCTGCACTGTAATAATACAGCCTACATTGATCGGATTGAGTTCAGTACCAGACTGCAGATAGAGTAAGAGATTCCTTTAGCTTGAAGACTCTCTTAGCAAGCTCCAGCTGCACGATCTCTGCGACCTGGTTGTACTTATATAATTAATTAATTTAAAGCGACTCATCTATATTTAGATCAGTTTCTATATTTTGTAAAAGCTCACACGTGGACCCAAGGAAATGATGATGCTGACAAGAAAACAAAGAAAGCAACGAAGGACTACACTTTGGATTTATGATATCTTAAATATTCTAAAAATAACTTTGAATTTATTAGATGCGATTAAGAAGTGGATAAAATTTTGGCTAAAAATTCGGAAACGAGGGCAAACTAAAATTCTTTTCAAGTAATAATGGATGCAAGACCAAGTGCACTTATGCACATCTTATCTGAACAGGTTTCACATCATTCAGTCACCTCCTGATTACATCTCATTCATCATGTTGTATACCAACGTTCTTGTTCGACAGATTTAGGGTAACTATAATTAGAGAGGCATTATGCAGAGGAAAGAACTGGCTAAAGACAGAATCGCCGCTTACAACAGCAGGTTTTTTGGGCCATCTTATGGAGATGTATTTAAAACATAAACTTGAATGGCATTAATGAGTCGCATTTGTTTTTAATAAATATAAAATAATTCCAATTGTTGGGAAGGTACTTACGCGTGTAGCATCACGTTAGCCGAGTTCTTAGAGGCGGGCCCGCAAGCTGATATCAACAGTGATGTTGGGTTCGATTCCCGAGCTCGGCTTTAGACTTTATTTAACCGA
Organism: Rhodnius prolixus; assembly: GCF_049639745.1. NCBI lineage: Eukaryota > Metazoa > Arthropoda > Insecta > Hemiptera > Reduviidae > Rhodnius > Rhodnius prolixus. Next base: position 28,324,267 of record NW_027411581.1, on the reverse strand, counting down.
ATAAAAGGAGTGTATATTAAAGTGAATTTGCTTGTCGACATTCACCTTTCACGACACTTGTTTTTGCACTTGGTTACCTGATATTATTTAGTATTGGTTATTTTAAACATTTTTATTATTATTATTATTATTATAAGTAAATGTTTAGGTATTAATTATTTGAAATATTACGATTGTACGAGGGTCGTTTGAAAAGTCCGTGCAAAGTCAGAGAGATAGCACTACTGGCGCGTATCGAAGTTATGTTTAGTTAGTAGCATCTCTTGGAAGAACACACACCAAGTTTCAGCCAAATCGGTCTATTTCTTTGTGTTTGAATTGAGGAAGTCGAGTGATTTTCAAAAAATGGACGAAAAAGAATTTCGTGTGTTGATTAAACACTACTTTATGAAAGGCAAAACGCCTCAGGAGACTAAAGAGAAGCTTGATAAACATTATGGCGACTCTGCACTTTCGATTAGAACAGTTTATAAGTGGTTTCAAAATTTTCGGAGAAGGCCATATGGGTACAAGTGACGCTGAACGTTCTGGACGCCCTGTTGAGGTTACTACTCCAGAAATCATTGATAAAATCCATGATGTGGTGATGGATGACAGGAGAGTGAAGGTGCGTGAGATTGCTAGTGCTGTGGGCATCTCGAATGAACGGGTACATAATATTTTGCATCAACATTTGGACATGACAAAACTATCCGCAAGATGGGTGCCGCGATTGCTCACGCTTGACCAAAAACGAAATCGTGTGAAGTGTTGCAAGGACGGTTTGCAGCTGTTCCAGAAGAATCCGCAGGACTTTAAGCGTCGTTTCGTCACTGTGGATGAAACATGGATACATCACTACACTCCTGAGACCAAAGAACAATCTAAACAATGGGTTACCAAGGGGGAATCTGCGCCAAAAAAGGCGAATACCGTTCCTTCGGCCGGAAAGATTATGGCGACTGTCTTTTGGGATTCGCAAGAAATAATCCTCATCGACTATCTGGAAAAGGGTAAAACTATTACAGGTGCATATTATTCATCGTTATTGGACCGTTTGAAAACCGAGCTGCAAGAAAAACGCCCACGATTGGCCCACAAAAAAGTGCTATTCCATCACGACAACGCACCAGCTCACACCTCAGCAGTTGTGGTCGCAAAATTAATGGAAATAGGGTTTCAACTCGTTTCACATCCCCCCTATTCTCCAGACTTGGCTCCCTCGGACTACTATTTGTTCCCCAATATGAAGAAATGGCTGGCGGGAAAAAGATTTTATTCAAACGAGGAGGTGATTGCAGAAACGAATGGCTATTTTTCAGACTTGGACAAATCCTATTATTCGGAAGGGATGAACAAACTAGAGCAGCGTTGGACGAAGTGTATAAGCCTAAAAGGAGACTATGTTGAAAAATAAAAAAGGTTTACCCCAAAAAATTAAGTAGTTTTTATTTTTGCACGGACTTTTCAAACGACCCTCGTAATTGTTAGCTCAGGTTCACTTCCTGTTACAATGCAGTAGAAGAGCGTTTAGTTCTTTTGAATTTAAATAAGATTTTGGAATAAAACTATTTTCGTAAAATCGGCGATATCTATTAAATACATTCGCTTTCAGATGGTTTTAATAAGATCTCGATTTATCCTGTAATTTAGAATAGAACGTCTGTGTGTTAATTCGAAAGAGTCGATTAGTAAGCTGTGACGCTGGAAGCGTTGAAAACATCTTAAAGAAATGAAGTAAGATTAGCCGTAAGAAACCAGATGGAGCCTCAACGGTTTATATCAGAATTCCATACTTACCTCTGTTTCTACGATAATTCTTATCTTCGAAAGATTATTAGACTGACTAGAGAGTTGATACTTTTGTTTTTTGTTTTTTTTTGTTTAATCGTTGATTTGGACAGATATATCGATTGGATATTGAGACTTTCTTTTCCATGAATATTTCTAATCAACTTCCATTTTTTTATTTTAACTGTGATAAAATTCTCCGCCGCATAGTAGACGCTCCATTCTCCATGTTAGCAACCACACAATACACACAGATCTCCAGATTCCACTCATCTCCGAACTTGCCAAAATTCGATACAAAAATTTTCACTAAAAACTCTCACTTCATCCCAACCCTCTAGCTGTAAACTTATCTTCAACTACGCTACCCTCCAATCCTCGAAGACGGCTAAAGCGCCGTTGGCCCCGTGACCAACTGGGTGACTAATAGCGGACATCACTGGATGACCGTCATTCACGTCTGCCACGCTATTTATATACACCTATCTCATTTACCTATTGTACCTGTAGGTACAGGTGTAAATTTCAATAAAAGGATAAATAAAAAAAACAAATAATATTTTATATTTTAATAATAAGTAGGAGTAATTCTAGTTAACATACATAAATGCATGGCTAACTCTGAACCAATAATATTAATCTTGAGGAATAAAAAATGTGACTGTATTCTCAAGTAGAGGACCCAAAGTAAAACTTGAATGATCAGATGTAGCCAGTGAGTAACTGAGGAAACATCTCCACAGGCTGGGGTTAACTGGAAGCTCTGAGCAACCTTGCGGTTGTGAGGTTGCGGAATGAGATATTTGGCTCTTTGCAGCCGGAGCAGATCATATCACATCAAAGACTATGAGGTATGTTCCCGGATAAGAAGGGGAGAATATCTACTAGACTATTTAGAGAATGGTTCAATGCCTCTCTGGCTGCCTTGGCGAACGGCAGCCTTGGCTACTTGTCCTTAATTATGAGAAAACCATGACATTACGCAGTTGGTAAACGCATTATACTGGAATAATACTTTAGAAGGTTGAATGCCCTCTTTTTTCTAGAAAATTTATTTTAAAAAAAACAATGGCTAAAAACAGGAGGACAATTTGAAGTTTTAGTTGAGTTCAAAATTTACTAATTTTTAACCTTTAATTGATTTTCTCAGATTTCGTACACAAAATTCCAAAATGAATCCACACATCCCATCCTGTTATTCATCGACGTCGTTTAAAACAACTTTGGCCCCGTGATCTCCTCCCTTCCAAGCCATTTCCTGGAACCTAGAGAATGCAGGCGCTGACTGGATTCTCTTTTCACTTCCTCCCTGTTGTCGCGCTCAGCTAGCTCGTTTACACAACCCTTATTATATATTATGTACAAACACATTTCCTAATCTATACAGCCTACTTGCAGGAAATCAACATTTAAAAAATAATAATAAAGAAATAAAATAAAATAATTCCATAACTATTTATAGAATAAAGTTCAGCATTGATAATTCAAGAGATTTATATTATATTTTTATTCAAAAAAAAAAAATATTAAAAAATGAATAATAAAGTTGTTGTAGACCAAACAGATTTAATATATCTATCTGGTGCGTAGCGATAATTGAAAAATTCCATTTGTGCGAACAGTTGTATAAGTAGCCTAGTGCGATGGTAGAACGGAGCAGATTGCTGGCACCCATACATTACATACATATGTGGCGCATACTATCATCCCCTACCACCACTATACTCCATATACAAGTATTTGTGTGTGTGTGTGTTCCTTCTCACACTTCTAAGTTCTCGAGCACATATATACACTCTGTTGGTCTTCGGAATTATTAAATGAAAAAGTTGGTCCTTACTGTGGGTTAGAGTTATGGTTGTACTCGCCTTGGAGCCGACGACAGTCTAACCCCATTTACCAGATTAGATACTTTCTTCTTCTAAATCTTCTCATTCTCACAAAAACACAAACGGACACAATATTTCCCTCTTTCTCTGTCTCTTACATACACCCCCTCTTATGTGTATACGAGAGATGCTAACTCTGACGAATATCCAACTGAGACATTACATATGCCCAACCATTCCTTATTCGCTTAGTTTATCTCTAGGGTTACTGGCTCAGTCCATATCTCATTTTCCTTTCATTCAAGTACAAAAAGTAAAAGAAGAAAAATATTTCTCCACCGTATTGATAATATTGAAAGTGACTGGAAGAGTGATGCTCATGAAGACAGTCTCTGGTGATGATGCATGGCATCAATATGTGTTCTTGAGAATGAAAATACTTCAAACAATGCTTTACCTCTAAACTAATATCCACAATATTAACTTTCTTTGAGAAAAGGTTGGAAATTAACATTATATCTCCCTCTCGAGGCAATCGCAAAAACTAAACTATATTCTCTCATATTCCTTCACTCCCAATGAGAAAGAATTTACCTATTTCTAGGCCACAGTAGTCAGTAAGCAGTAAGCTGTTAGAGGCGAGGCCCGCCAAGCTAATATTTATTGAGTTCGATTTCCGGTCTAGGCCTTGAATTTTATTTAATCGTTAATACATAGGTGTATGCATAAGTTTTTTCCGGTTTTTTAATTTAAAAAAAAAACACGTAATTATCAAGGGAAATTAATTTTTTTGTATTCAAAATATTGGCCATCGGCTTCCACACATTTCGCCCATCTTTTAGGTAATTTATGAATACCATGCCAGAAAAAGTGCTTATCTTTTGCGGCAAACCATTCGTCGAGTCATTTTCCAACTTCCTCGAAATTGCTGAAGTACTGCTCTGCGAGCGCGTGCCCCATTAACGCGATAGTCAGATGGCAACAGGTCTTGGGAGTACGGTGGGTGCGGAAGGATGTCCCATCCAAGTGATTTCAAGGCGTCTTTCACTGGTTTTGCTGTGTGAGACAGCGCACTGCCGTGTAAAAAAATCACTTTGCCTTGTCTTCTGGCCCATTCCGCAGGCTTGTCCATGGGACATATTTTTCTGTCCCATCCCATGGCAATTTATGCCTGTCCCATCCCATCCTATCCCACGGGATTCCCATTATAATATTAAATTGAGAAAACCTAGACAGAGCCTTTAAAAAATCTAGGTAAACCTGAATTATTCTTTAGACTCGAAATCCTACTCATAGCACCATGCAGTTACATAGATGATGAATGAATTCTATTTTGTTGCACTTACGCATCTGCAAATTTCAGCTTAAATTTATTTTACAATATCAAGTATCGACTATCATGGGAATAACATTCCTATGGACAACTCTGCCATTCCGGTCGTCTTTCGATTAATGCGTGGTTTAAATCAATCATTTGTTGGCGATTTGGTGTATTAACAATTTCGCTGGGTTTCAAGAGTTCATAATGCCGCTCTGGTCCCACCAGACACAGAGCATTGTCTTCTTGCCGAAGCGATTTGGCCTTGGTGTTGATGGGCCGGCTTCGCCAGGTGAAAGCCACGATTTTTTCCGCTTCGGGTTTTCAAAATAAATCCATTTTTCGTCTTCCGCCACAATGCGATACAAAAATGATTTCCTTTCGTGGCGTTGAAGCAGCATTTCACAAGTGACTTTGCGATTTTCCATTTGACGTTCATTCAAATTGTGTGGGACCCATTTCCCGGAGTTTATTGACCTTTCCCATTGCTCGTGAACGTCTGCTGATTGTTTCTTGAGATACATGTAATGCTTCTGCTAATTGCCGTTGAGTTTGAGTTGGGTGATCATCCAATAACTCCTGCAATTGCTCGTCTTCGCATTTTTGTGGTCTTCTGTCTTTCACATTGAAATAACCACTTTTAAATTGTCGAAACCATGTCTCACATATTCTAATCGATGGAGCGTGTTCACCATATGTTTCTACTAGCAAACGATGACTTTCAACAGCCTTTTTCTTTTGATTAAATAAGAAAAGCAATGAGTGCCGAAAATTTTCTTTTTCAGGCATAAAACTCGACATGATCACTGAACGATAAAACAAAGACGCTAGTTATTGGCGGACTCAACTTGTGTGTGTTTGTAGTTTTAAATGTCAGACGAACAAAATGACGTATGTGTCAAATTAATACGCTTCGTACTTTTCGCTGGCGCCATCTCTTAGTTAAACCAGAAAAAACTTATGCATACACCAAAAGAAATTTTCAGTAAAGAATGTTTGCTATCCACCTCAATTCACGGCTCTGAAAGGTCAGGCCGAAACATTTTACGATTACCCAGAGAGTAAAAGAAATGTTTCATTTGATTTCTAGGTGGGTGAGTGCCCTAAGGCTGGACCAACCTCACCTAACGGAAAGCCATTCTCTCGAGAACAATTTCCACCCACTTTGATTACCTTTGTACATTCTAGTTTCGCTACAGACCTATGCAATTTCGTTAAAGACAGTTTATCACATCTTCATTCCGAATCACGCTCACTCCAAAAATCTTCAGCCTATATTGCTCCAAGATAATTTGCCACAGACGTTGAGAACTCCTTATTCTTAACACTGTCACCTTGTACTTGCCAAAATTACCTCCATGTTGGGCAAGTGAGAAACCACAGTTGCCTGTCCGGTAATCTGCGCCAGTTGGCCCTTTGGATCCTTCCGACTAACTCACTTAATAAGGCTCAAGCTTTTGTATGAATCTCTTTGTCCGGACGCAAAGGTTTTAAGTTGGTGCTATTTCTTGTAGCCCTACTTTGAAAGAAGACGCAAAATAGATTCATTATCTATTTTTTTGTTTAATCTTTTTAAATTTGCTACCACTTTCCTAAATTATCTTAATCATCATTAATTATCTTCGGTATTGCCATGTTCAACGCTAGTTTAGTTATATTCTTATTTTCTTTAAATATCCCTACCTTAGCCGGGGTCCTACCACATTCATTTCATCATTATTCATAGTTTACCTTCTTTTATTCCGCTGTTTATCACAGAAAGTAAACAAGAAGATTACAGAAGATGCTAATCTACTTTTAGATATTTCAATTCATTTCTGCCGCACTTAGTAGAAGTCATTTTAAAAGCCAAGCGGCAGGCTAGATATATATTATAATGCTAGAATGTAAAGAAAATGAATAGAATATTAAGATTTAATAGGTTTGTTTTTGTTAGAATATCTCCCCTACAAAGCACACATGTATAAATCCACGTATGGATTTGTAACGCAGCGTTATTCCTTGCACACAGTGCCTCAGTAATCGTTCATCGTGTAGGGAAGAAGAGAAAGATATATACTAGTACATTTTTTTTAATAGTTTGGAGGGGCAAAAAATGTACTGCTGCAAACAAAAAAAACCAATCTACTAAAAGGTGTTATTTGTTCGTCAACATGGTGAAAGCGTAGATTCTGCGAGGGAGCATAGGGCGTCTGAGTTTGAGAGGCTGCTCGGTTAGGGAGTGCTGCAGATGAATCACATGTCCAGTTGGACAACGATTGGAGGGGTACTTGGATATAACCGTCCGTTTGACAAGTAGCACCAGAGAGAGCTGAGCAGGTCAACCCTTTTGGCTACTGTTAAGGAAAGGGCAGCTCCCAGTCTGACACCAAGTATCGACTGACTCCTCCACTGTGACAACTGAATTGTAACAATGGACTCTATACTGAGATCTCTTCATTCAGAAAATAAGTTTGACTTCGTACTTCTTTTTATTAATAATACTAATAAACAGTCGGAAGATTTTAAATCCAAAGTCCAATACAATGCGCAGGATATAGTATATATATATTTTTTAACATTGATAGTTATTTGACAACTATTATTTCAAAATACATTATATTATGTGATTTCCTTCAATATCGATTAGAATTTTTTTGCAACCGTTTCGATTAAAATTTTAAACTTCCTATTAAATTGTTTTAACCAATCTTACCAACTAACTACATCCTTTTAAAACACTGCTTATATTTCATACATACGAGGGTCGTTTGAAAAGTCCGTGCAGAAATAAAAACTACTTAATTTTTTGGGGTAAACATTTTTTATTTTTCAACATAGTCTCCTTTTAGGCTTATACACTTCATCCAACGCTGCTCTAGTTTGTTGATCCCTTCCGAATAATAGGATTTGTCCAAGTCTAAAAAATAACCATTCGTTTCTGCAATCACCTCCTCGTTTGAATAAAATCTTTTTCCCGCCAGCTATTTCTTCATATTGGGGAACAAATAGTAGTCCGAGGGAGCCAAGTCTGGAGAATAGGGGGGGATGTGAAACGAGTTGGAACCCTATTTCCATTAATTTTGCGACCACAACTGCTGAGGTGTGAGCTGGTGCGTTGTCGTGATGGAAAAGCACTTTTTTGTGGGCCAATCGTGGGCGTTTTTCTTGCAGCTCGGTTTTCAAACGGTCCAATAACGATGAATAATATGCACCTGTAATAGTTTTACCCTTTTCCAGATAGTCGATGAGGATTATTCCTTGCGAATCCCAAAAGACAGTCGCCATAATCTTTCCGGCCGAAGGAACGGTATTCGCCTTTTTTGGCGCAGATTCCCCCTTGGTAACCCATTGTTTAGATTGTTCTTTGGTCTCAGGAGTGTAGTGATGTATCCATGTTTCATCCACAGTGACGAAACGACGCTTAAAGTCCTGCGGATTCTTCTGGAACAGCTGCAAACCGTCCTTGCAACACTTCACACGATTTCGTTTTTGGTCAAGCGTGAGCAATCGCGGCACCCATCTTGCGGATAGCTTTGTCATGTCCAAATGTTGATGCAAAATATTATGTACCCGTTCATTCGAGATGCCCACAGCACTAGCAATCTCACGCACCTTCACTCTTCTGTCATCCATCACCATATCATGGATTTTATCAATGATTTCTGGAGTAGTAACCTCAACAGGGCGTCCAGAACGTTCAGCGTCACTTGTGCCCATATGGCCTCTCCGAAAATTTTGAAACCACTTATAAACTGTTCTAATCGAAGTTGCAGAGTCGCCATAATGTTTATCAAGCTTCTCTTTAGTCTCCTGAGGCGTTTTGCCTTTCATAAAGTAGTGTTTAATCAACACACGAAATTCTTTTTCGTCCATTTTTTGAAAATCACTCGACTTCCTCGATTCAAACGAATGCCAAACACAAAGAAATAGACCGATCTGGCTGAAACTTGGTGTGTGTTCTTCCAAGAGATGCTACTAACTAAACATAACCTCGATACGCGCCAGTGGTGCTATCTCTCTGACTTTGCACGGACTTTTCAAACGACCCTCGTAGGTCACAAGACTTCTTTACTCCAGTAAGAAATCCAGTTACAAAAAGTAAATAAATAAACATACGAGTTCTTAGTTTATATTGTTCAATGTGTTTCAGATTGAAATGTATATAAAGGTTACAATAAAATCAACTGTTGGCAGTCTATTTTTAATTGTTCTTGGAGCCTTCCAAACTGAAATGATTGTTCGCTAAAGGCACCATTTTGCAGACAGATTTAGTTGGATTTGGGACAGGGTATGTGGGGAAAAAGAGATTATTTATAATGTAAGAAGGAGATAAAGGAAAGAATTTAAGAAAATAAGATAGGAGAGGAGCAAGATGAGAAAACCTTAGATCAAGATATGTAATGCTGATAGAGATATCCATTCTGATACTTTAAAGATAACCACTTTAAAACTCTGTTGTGGCGACTGAACGAAATATTAATTTTTTGATGTTTGTTGTTTTTGAGAAGCATACAAATTTGAAAAAAAAACACTCTTTCGTACTGCAAAACGGATATTTTCATAAAAACTGAAATCAGAAAATCTACATGACTCAAAGACTTTCTTCATTACAAAGAATAAAAGAATGTAAAAAATAAAAGTAATGTTACAAACTGAATCACTTAGAATGAAAGTAAAGGTATTCGTTATCTGGCGGCCTTATTTAATCCAACCGTACAAAATATAATGAAGTTAGGTAGATGATCTCTTTGGTTAGGATAATAAAATGGAAGACAACAGTATATATTCGTATATTTAATGGTTTGAGTTGTAAAGACTGAGGATGCTGTGTTGACTTGCGTTTCTATAGGAGACTACAACTCCCTACTTCTGTTATGCTAATCGTGTAGCATAACTGGGGAAATAGCTGTCTTAGAGATAATTTCATTTAGGCCCAAGGTGTCGTTACCGTATAGTCACGTTTTATATTCTCTCCAAGGAAATTCCTGGCGCCGATAAAACAAAAACGTGTTCTTTGAACCAAGAAGACAGAGATACCGATATAGATGTGCACGTGTATGTGTGGGTGGGAGGTTGTAGTATGTTCCTCTGCCAAGTCAAAATGCACACTGCGCCCCATGGACTCACTAATTGCTCTTACACAATTCGGTCGTGCTTATTTCTGGTATGAATATTTAGATTCTTTGTACGTGGTCTAAGATACTTAAGCCACCTCTACCACTTCTTAGAAGTTTTACTATTATTTTCTAGATAACTTCTTGAAAAACGTAAGCGATGAAACTTGCACTGAATAGTAATGCAAATACTAGTTACTGGTAACAACTTATGAAACTGATAAAAACAAATGACAAGATTTATGGTCAAAACTAAATGAACGAGGGACTAAATGAAAAGTTTAAAAACAAAAGGGTAGAAACCCTTTCTGTGACAAATATTAGTTTATTTTTTTAATAAACATACATATTTTTTCACATTTTGACTTGAACCCCAAAAAAATTATGTAAAAATCCAAAACTATTGAATTTTTGGGATAAAATAATCGCAAAAAAGTGAGAAGTCCATTTTGTGCAAAGGATGTTCGCTAAGTTACGATCAGGATACAGTGGCCAATCTAAACGAAGTACAAAGATTAAGTTTTCTAGCTAGTGTTCACAGATCATCTGCTGAAAACGTTCTTCTTCTTCTTCTGGACTCCTTATAAACCTGAACTTCCACCAAAATATTAATTTCGAAAATTTTACACAATCTAAGTAGGAATAAGCAAAGTAAAAAGTCCATCACAAGCAGAACCCATATCCGCAGCAAGTGCGGAATGGCGATTTCAGACTTACATGGCGGATCTGACGCAGTACTGGACACACAATACTCTGGCGCAAATTTGAACCGTATTTATTAGTCTAAAAGTTTCTCTAGGCACTATCAAATAAACACAGTATAACTTCACTAGGCTCTTTATGGGCTAAATTACCATTCATTGTCTGTTGAAGGGTTTTGTTAACAGTAATTTAACAAAACAAATATTCCATTCAGAGTTTTTTTTTGTGGAACATTTAGATCTGATAAATGCTTATCTGATTTTTATCAATATTACACAGTAATCGCTCAAAGAATTAAAATTAAAAATTAATTTATCTAATAACTTAAAATTTTAGAGTTTTAGACCCTAGACCTCTAGACCCTATGATGGTCTATTATTAAAAAACTGATTAGGATATCTTTCAAACAATCAGAAACATTTCATTACAAATAAATTCAACATTATTTGCTAATTAATGCAGTGATCATTTATCATAATTATTTAAACAAATTTATTCGCATCCTTACCAGATCAATAAACTCTAAAATTGAATCGGCATGAGTAAATATGTAGAACGGTATTTCTTTAAAATTAAGAAATACGAGGGAATCTATCTGTGGTAATAAATTTCAACTACCTAAAGTAACAAAAAGTATTTAAGATAGAACCATCGAATTTCTCAAGAATCCAATTCAAGATAAGACACAAGTCTTTGGAGCTAGACATTATTTCAAATAAGTTTGTACGTTCGTTTATTCTCTTTTCCTACTTAAAACTAAATCGGTTAATTTGTAATCTGTGATTTCAATTGAAGCACGAACTGATTTCACGACTTAAGTACCATAAATATAAAGATAGGAATGGTGGAAGGTTACAGAATTTAGATTGGCTTAGAAGTACTTCTGATAAATCAAATGAGAGGGGGATGATGCCTTGGCTGCTTGGAAATATCGAAAACTTAAAGGAATGAGTTGGAGAGAAGTTGAAATGGTTGATAAGGAACCCGGCGTTCAATTGTTTAGGGGAAACGAACCTAGCGAATTGAAAGGGTTATAAGAATGGCGGACGTTCAAGAAGAGGGTGTTAGTATGCACGGAAGAGTATGTCGAAAGACAGATATAAGGCAATGTCGTCTGGTGATAAGAGAATGCAGAGCTCTCTAGGGTGTGGTTCTAGCTGAAGCTGTTAGAGTACCTGACGGCAGCGCCCGCACACTCCAGCATATGTGATCCAGAACTCTCAGGTGGAAACGTAGAACTGAGGATATTCCCATACGTGCTATTTGTGCCGCTGCACTATTCCAAGATGTAATCCTTGAATAAATGAGTGAAAACTATTTTGCGCTAAATATAATCCCTGGCAAAATTAATGCAACACAATTATTCTGTTGATATGAACGCCTCAACCGTCAAAATGTACAAGAATTAATTATTGTAAATATTTTTGTCTTCTGACAGACATAACAACATACTTAGATCGTTAACACTGTTTCATTAAAAAGAAGTTGGAAAAAAATTATATCATTTAGTTTCTTCGTCTATTCTGCAGGTGTGTTACGACTGTAATTAGCTCTAACGAGTCAGTGGGATTTAATTAAATTGTCTACACTGTATCTTTGAAGGAAATCGGATTGCCTAACGTTTCAGGAGGCAGGTTCAATTACACTAAGAGGACAAGGTCGTCATACTTTATAGAACCCTCAGGCGAGCGATTTTCAAGATTAAAAGTTCCTCGAGCTAGGACTACGAGTATGACGGATCTACAACCTCAAACTTAGGCCGTACCAAACACATCTCGACCAGAACTGTAAGTAGACGTTTTGACAAAGCTGGATTACATTCATAAGGGACTTGGCAACAGGCACATTCATTCTCTCCAGAACTCATCGAGTGTCGTTGAGAGTGCATGACATAGTACAATTGGACCTCGCTATAGTGAAAAGATGTGCTGTACACAGTCGAAATCGTCTGCCGAGAAATATTTTGCTTTAACTTTTTAACGTGCAATATTCCAACAAGTCCTAATATAAGTTCCAATATTTGTATAAAATTATTGTAATTAAGGAAGTAAATTTTATTAACTAGAAAGACTTTCCAACTGCCCCAAGGGTTGATGAACCAAAAGTGAACAAAAAAAATTGTCCCAGTTTCTCAGAACCCAATTAAAATCATCCTCCTTAAGAAATGGTTTCCAACCAAAGTGGTTTGGTCTAAGTTCAACAGTAACTTTGGCTCTAGCACGAAATCTCCGTTCTATGAACATATCAAAAGCTTCTGGTAGACTTTGCCAGCTCGAAATTCTTGTGGCATTTCATATACAGTAATATTGTGTAGTTGTTAGAGCAGTGCCACACACTGAGGCTGTTCTTCAGAGGAAAGAACTCCTCTCAGAGTCCAGCTTGCAGATCTACGATGAATAAGATAAATGTAAAACAAACTCTGATATTGAGGCAACCCTTCCTGATCACGCCCAACATCCTATCTGCGCACCTGTCATAGACTTCCCGATCATTATTCATGATCAGCAGATGCGCTGCTAAGTGCATGAATTTCGAGGTCTAACTTTTTTCCTTCTATTGTAACCACTCTCATAACTCTGAGGATTCTATCTTCATTAACCTTCGTTTTTTTCCGTTCTGATCTCCATATTGACTTTTCTCAGCTTCGTTCTCAGAATAGTCAAATTATGGATGAGGTTCTGGTCATTATTATCCAGTACCATCACGTTGTCCGCAAATGCTAGAAGATAGTACTCAATATAGTTTCTGTTCCTGCAACTTCTATGAGAGCTGTGCAGTTGATGGTTGGTAACTCTAGTCTATTAGGATCACAAAGAGAAGCGTGATCAACCTACAACCCTGCCAAATACTGCCATTTGTCTAGAAGACTCCTGACAAATATTGCATGTTCCTTACGTTTCTATTCCTCCTAAATACATCTTCTAGTTTACCCTTTCGAATGCTTTCATCAGATCTACGAAACTTCCTTTTGCTTTTCCAGAACTTGCTCCGAAACGTGCCGCATAGTGAAAGTCAGATCCTCGGTTCTGCAATGCCACAATAACTGCACTAAAGTTAGAGATTGAGGTGGTAATTTTAATCTTCAGAGGAAGAACGAAGACAACCCATACATTCAAAGTTATATTTAATGATTTTAAAAGTTCCTTGAATGATTAAAATTGGTTTTACACATAAACAAATAAAAATATTTTAGAAATCCAGTTGTCCCGCCAGATGACGTGCAATTTTTAACATAATGAGTAAAAATTCAATTTAAAAAAACCATTCTATAAGGAACTAAATTTAATATAAAAAGAAAGCATAATAAAAAATAAAAATCTCAATGTTGGAGAAGCTTTGGTACAAAGAACAATATTAAATACAATGTTCACACAACTTAAATTAAGTAAGGCAGGTTCTTCGTGATCTAAATTACTGTTTAGATAAATGCGGATATTTGACGTCCATTTAAGTTATCCATAGTCTGGAATCTATAATTATAGATTATAATCAGATGTTCAAGGACGTGCTTTCCTTGAAAGAGTCCATCAGGTTCCATAACTATAAAGGTTTGTATGATTGTAGCAAACTCTTTTACAAGAGGAAGCTAATTTACAAACGTAAATCAAACTATGCTATTGTTAAACTTTAATCTCCTAAAACATCTGGACCATTTATTTTACTGTTATTTATTGTGTCATCGTTACTGATCAATTCGCATGCTCCTGTAGTTTGGCAGGTTTTTTTTAATTTTTGTAGCATATAAAATGAAGATGTTTTTCTCTACATTGTGGAAATGATAAAACCAAACTAATAATTTTTTACAAACATTTGTTGGACTTTTAAAAATAAAATAATAGTTTGAACAAACGCGCAAATTCTTTTCCACACATTCGGCAAGATGGTGAACATTCAAGAGAATAGGTTTACTGGTAACTCGAACATCCCGAGAGCAGAACTACATATTAAGTTATGTGTTGCCTATATTAAGGGAGTTTGGGTTCATCATTGCTGTAAACCATTACTTTTCTAGCCTAACTCAATATTAACACTAAGTTAACAATATTGACTGAATTTAAATTATTAAACTATGACAATAATTTCATTAAAAAGTTATATTATTAAGTCTCTTCTTTTAAGAATATTAAAAATAACGATATTTTGGTAAAGAATAAATAATATTTATTGAGGTAGATGGAATCAGATATTTCGATAATTTAGATTTGTTTTTTGAGCACAACAATCAGGGCACTATAATCAGTAGCGCCTTTTGGTGATACAATTTTCTTAGTCAGGTCAAGTACTTCTCTCATATAATCATCTTTTAAATGCTCTGGAATGTATGTAATCAATGGATCCACAGTCCGTAAACGATCAGCTGAAAACAGAAACGTTCCAAATAAAACACAAATACATAATATATAATAAAATGGCGCACTCAGGAGTAGTTTATGAGTTGACTACCCAAAAAAATAAAGAAAATAATAAAAATTTTCCTATAATATGCCAAAAAATGAAGGAAATAATAAAATTTATAGTATCGGAAAACTTTTATTCCCTTTATTTTTATCCTAGGGGATCGCTTGGTGCGTCAGTGGCTCTGTTCCAACACCTGATTTCTAAGAACCAAAATGTAATCCTTAGGCAAGAGCCACTTGACTCATGGCATGAACCACTAAAATCTCCTCAAAAACAAAGGAAAGTTTTTAAAGGGAGGTAGGAAAAATGGTACATCTAAATGCATGTGGGGTGCACGTGTTCGAATTAATTAATATAAGTGGTAATGAGCTCTGGTAGTACTGAGCTAAAGCTCAAAGCCCTTGACATCAGATGTGCTAAACCTAAACAGCTGTATGCCGCCCCTGCGAATTCTTTTAGACGCCTTTATCAGTATCCTGGACATAGAAGACCTATTCTGTTTCCGGTGCTGCAGAGGTAATCGACAAGTATGATCGATTAAGATTAAAGTGCAAAAAACAGTAAAATAAAACAGTAATTAGAACATTTTAATCTAAACTTTTCACGTAATGAGCACACAACACGTACATTTTTATCTTTCATTTTATCCGTCGCCTATTTATTGTATTCCTGACCGGTTTCGAACCTTCATCCACCATCAGGGATAGTTTGTTGGTCAGTTTGGTGAAGAGGTTTCAACTTCACTTACGTTTTTGACTCACACTACACTTGCTGACCAATAAATAAACTAATAATTACAACGAACATACTTGCTAAGATAGAGAAAATCAAAGATATTATTCAGTACTGCTGACCTAACCACATTTTCGACAAACATTTTTTTCTTTGGCCTCCAACTTTTCGTACTTTAAGTCATTTTTTTGTTAACCCAAGAGTGTGATTGACCCAAATTCACGCACTTGAACATCATTAGCTAAAACTACTTTTAGAGGTCACTTCGTCAAAAACATACATAACCGTTTTCCAAGATAATTTCTAATTTGCCATCAATTAAAAAAAATACTTGGTACAATATTGTTCATTATTTTTGGTGACTCGAGGCGAGTGCAAGTGCAAATTGCCGAGTGTGAGGAAAATACTTTACACTCGAGTTAAATATTATATTTTTTCTGCAACCATTAGATTTATTAACTAAAAAAAAAAAAACTAAACTGGAATCACTAGAATCCATTTTAAATTTCTATGAGGTAACACTATAACCTTTTTAACTGTTATAATTAAAAATATCTAATTATTTATTAAAGTATTATTTTTATTTCTATATTCCTTTCAATTTTTATTTTATTTTTTAATATTCGTTTTTTAATTATTTAGATAAAATAAATTTAAATAAGCTTATTAAAGTTTTACAGAAAATATTTAATAACAAAACTTCTTATATCAAGGAAGCACAATAAAGTTTTTCCACTCACTAGTGAGGAAAGTGACACTAATGGGAATTTTTCCCCACTAGTGAGGGAAGTTGGGCATTACACAGCTGATTTTAATTGAGTAATGAGAACATTCCTACATGGTTGCAGAAAAAGAATATTGCCAATTTCAGTCACAATCTTTTTTCATTTTTTACCAAGTCATCTTTAAAAGCTTTCCGTTGTTTTCTTACTAGTGAATTACGCTACACTACGTAATATGATGAAAATTAGCAATATAGTCTCTTCCTTTAAAATAAATATTTTTAATGACATTATAATTTTTATACGAGCGAATTACAAGTGTCACTTGTATTCTTGTTGAAATAAAATTAATTATACTTTAAAGTCCACAAATTAAGTGAAAAGCGGACATTAATTGTTCATTCTTCGCCTAAAAATTCGTAAAATACTAAAGTTATACGTACTCATTTCTTCATCTGTGTGTGTAGATGTTGTGAAGACGTTCTTCCTAACTTCTATGATACACTCTTTAATTATCAACCCAACACTTCTGACAGATTTACAGAATACTTCATCTGGAGCATTCATGTACACGTATTCGTTCATCGGTAGTAAAACAACGCCCTGCACATAAGCCAATCTACTTATGTTCTTATTTCTTTTAATTTAAAAAAAAAGTTTTAAATAATAACCATTCAGTTAGCTTTACATAAACTAAAGCTTCATTTTATATTTAAAAGGATAATTTTCTACGAAAGAGCTTAAGGATGAAATTTTGCAATTCAAAACTTTGTAAAGACTTAGAAAGTCTTACAGAGGTTAGGAGAAGCTCTTTTCGAATTAAGTTATTTTATGTGATTTCACTACTTTGTTAAAGTCATCAGAAGTTATATAGCCAAGCAGTTATCAGAATAATCATTATGCAACAATTCTAAATTATGAAGGGATAAGTAATGTCAGAGCCGCAACTTTTTCAACTAAAGCAAAGCAAACTTTAAGCCTGTGGTTTGTAACCTCCTTCCATACAAGATCTGTTTTTAATAAATGATGACAATAGTATTGTCTCCTTAACCAAAACTACAGTTTTGGTGATACAATTCTCTTAGTCTTGTCAAGTACTTCT
Organism: Rhodnius prolixus; assembly: GCF_049639745.1. NCBI lineage: Eukaryota > Metazoa > Arthropoda > Insecta > Hemiptera > Reduviidae > Rhodnius > Rhodnius prolixus. The sequence goes on along the minus strand of NW_027411581.1, from coordinate 28,306,598 downwards.
CTCATATATTCATCTTTTAAATGCTCTGGTCTGGAATGTACTCCTATGTGATCAATGGATCTACTGTCACACGTGCACAAAAGGTACACAATTCATCAAATACCCAACATTTAATTTATATTTCAGCTAGTAATTTCAGCCATTTAGAAAGTTAGGAAAAATAGCTTACATGTTTTTACTCAACTTTTATAACAGTAATATCATTTAGGCAATCAAATTTAGGCATTAAACCTCGCCTACCCTTTACATTTGTCACACCACGCCCTCCGTAATGAAATTTAAGATTTGTATTTTTCATTTTTCACTTGCAATTACTTTTGAAGAACGAAAGTATTCGCTAAGTTTATTTAAATTAAGGATTTTTTGCTACAGAAGAATACGAAGTGCAAATTACACACAGTTAATAACAAATAAATAACTACTTGTAATAATCATTCATTTCTAAAATATAATTAAATGCAGCTCCTTTAATTGAGCAGTAAAGTACTTTAATTGTAAGTTAAATGGGTGCTAAACAAAATATTTTGTATATGAAAATAGCCAGCACCAGAGGCTGAGACTTCAAATAAATACAAAAAATCAAATCACTAACTTTAAAATACTTCTTCCATTTTTTTGATTTCGCGATGGTATCCCATACGAGATAGATTCCACTGTTTACAACTAACAGTAAAAATGCTTGCCCTCCAGGCTTTAAAAGTCTGTGTATACTTTTTGCTGCCGCCCTGAAAATTTCAAATTTATATAGAATATTTAAAAATAACCTCAAACGTATTTGTAAGCAATTTGAAGGATGAAACATTCTAACACCTCTAGTTACAAATTATTTTGATTAGAAATTATGGAGTAAAGTTAGAACGAAATTAGTGCAAACTGGTTTCAGATGGATAATTTCTTTCGTTCCTAACAGATAAACTGTTAATGAGATTATGTTCTTTTATTACGATATCAATCAATCAATTATGTTCTAATTAATCAATCAATTAGTTCATGTAAATTTATAACAAAGTAAAGTAAGAAATCTTTCAATTATTTTGAATTAGATATCACCTAGAATTAAAAACAAGACCATTTTACAGCATTTTGAATCATCCAACAAGAAATAAATAAAAGATTCGTCAACTGGCTTGCCTTTGAACTCCAATTCTCAGATTGTGTGACGAAGTTTGGTAAATTATACTTAGCAAAAAAATTTACTTATTTCAATTTAGTTGGAACATCTAGTCCCAATAATTTTATAGAATAATTGAACTTATTTCGTATACACTAAAACTTTTTTTTTAATTCTGTTTACTTTTTGTAATGCGTTAAAAATGCATAAGTCCAAAGAAGTTTTTAAAAAATAAAGTAAATTGCGTAAAATCTGTTTTGATACACAGAGGCTGTGACAAAGATAAATAAAAAATAAATAATAATTTAAACAAATTTATTGCCTTACCTTCGATCACTGACCCATTGAAGACAAAAGAATGAAAAGATCTTATCATACTGCTGAAGAGTTAGTGGAAGTGCGGTAATTTTGGATGGTTTAGATATATCTAAAGTATGAAAATGTACTCTCGGGTCCAATGGCCACTTCTTTCTAGCATACTGCACCATTTTCTCCGATATATCGACTCCAACCTTGTTACAGTTCCTATTTTATTAGTATGTCAAAGAAATTACTGTCTTAGAAAGGCTCTTGAGATGTTCAGTGTATGGATCTAGCAAATTAAGGGAACCATTCTCCATAAATTTTCTAGGAAGAGGGTGAAGTCGACAGTCAGAGATAACCACTTCCTAAAGCAGGGATGGCGAACATTTTTGAGACGTGGGTCAAATTTTGTTCATTTTTTTTTTTTTTTAGTACTAGCTCTTTGGTCACTATACATGGCTTCTATACAACCATCAAAAATCCTTCAAATTATCCAACATTTCAGGGAAATACCAGGAATCAGGAAGATGGCCCTACAGGACAATCACTTTCTGTCCGAACACCCCCTCATAATGCCTCAAGAAAGACGTTCGGTACTACTTCAGATGCTCCGTATTCGTCACCCTTTGCTCAGTGCCATCTATGCTACAGCATTAAATTTTTTTTGGATCAAGCTGAGCTAGTATTGCATGTGGGTTCGCTAAACTCATATTTTTCTATTTTACTACCTCACTAGGCGCCGTGTTTATAGTGTGAATATTAAGGGTGTCTTATGCCAAGTGACTGAAAAAATAGCTGTGATTTAGATTACTCAATTTGAGTGAGAGTTCGCATTGTTGTAAAGAAAACGCCGATGATGTAAGGAGGACTAGATAATTTAAGCCTTAAAGAGTGAACGTAACTTTCGGAGAATATAACTTCCTGATTAAACTTTGGATCGTTGAAATCTCTAGTTGCAATTTCATTTCTTTAAAATTTGCTAGTAGCTTTACGAATTATACATTTTCGAAGAGGTAATTCGAATTCCGGTATAATAAATGAGTTCAAGTAGTTACAGCAAATATAACTGAAAAGTACCAAAGATAAATTATTAAAAATGCTGCCAGTGTTTTTAATAAGCGATAGATAGTTTCCTATTTGTAACTTCTAGAAAACATAGGGTAAGGTGGTAAAATAGCATGATCTCACTTCCTTCAGAAACTTGTATGAACGGAAAGTCCTTCACAAGGAGATGTATTTTAACGTAATTACTAGTGTTGACAACGACTGCATCTTCCATTCAACGGATTTTTGCAGGGGCTGTAATAGCTCTGGCTTTCCGACTGTAGCAGAATATTTTGGGGGAGCGGAATGTCGTTAAAAACAATTTTCCGGAAGAAATCATTCCTTACGGTTATATATTAGAAAACCTATTTACAGGAGCGACCACCGTCTTACCAACAAAACAGATATTCGCCATTAAAACTCCCTGAAGCTGTGAGTGATAAGAAACATTGGTATTCATAAATTGAAGTCTGCTCCAAAACAATAAATAATATAAATGCTTCATTTTAAAATTTTATTGGTAGTTGAATCTTTACTCTAATTGCGCGCGCACCTAACGAAATTCTTGATTCAAGCCCCACATCGAGGATCCTTTTTGCTTTCTTTGTAAGCTAAGTATTCCCCTAACTTGAATTCAAGATTCCAAAGGAAACAGGTTTTCAAAGGACGAAAGAGTTGGTTTTACAATTTGGACTGCTTGAAGAGTTTGTTGTGGTCAACAATACTCTCAACACCATGAGTGCTGGACAATGAGCTTTTAGTCAAATTGCTCACTGAAAACGAATCAACTTTTCAATATTGTAGGATTTTTTCGAAAATGAATTTAGCGATTTTCATTTAACTTGGTATAATCACTTTCACTTAAAACATATCTTAGGGAAAAATTTATTTATGGGCTCAGGGAAATTCTAAATTTGTATGAAAATTTGGAAAAGTGCAACATCACCAATGTCTAAAGTTATTTGAGATTGTTTGGATAAGTAACAAATATGAAAGCCTATCAATTTTGTTTGGCACTTTTGGTAAACTTCCTTTTCAGTACATCATTTGAAAGCGACTAAACAATGTGTAAGAAATCTACTTTGCAGAAATTGTGACACTGCCACAGTGATAACTGAACATTACTTTGAGTAATTTAATTGCAATCGTACAACGATTTTCGCAGTAACAAGACTATTTATTTATTTTAAGTTGAAAATAATATTTCATACAAAATGTTCACCTGCATTTTATCAAATTAGTGGTTTACTTATCTTTGGGAAAATTTACTTTTAACTTTTACTGTATTGACTGACTGCTGGCAAATAAAACATAAACTAAACTTCTGTACAAAAAGATCAAAATATGTGTCATAAAAATAAAATAAAAAATGGAACTTAAATAATATTGACCTTGTATTTAATTATGACCAATAAAATTTGTTCTTGCCAAGGATGGAAGTTCTTAACGCTTATTACCAATGGCATTTTTATAATTTCAAGTCATAAATTAGCTGTGATAAAATAAATAATTTTTGTTTTTATTACAATTGTCGTAAATATTGTAATAATAAATAATGATCGAGTTATTTTCCTAATTTTAGATACTAGAGATGGAAATAGTTTGAGTGATTGTTAGTGTTCCCTCACTTAATTAACAAATATTAGTGAATTAATATTTCAAGACCTGGATGTAACTATAACCGGACTTAAGAGATAAATGTAAAGCTAATCTTAATTTGGAGGTAAGGTTGTGAGATTACTTGTTAAAATTAAAAATTACTTTTTATTTCAGAAAGAAGTTTTAGTTTTGTTGCCATTGATTCTCAAGATTTAACTTTTTATTAAAACTTAAGATTTACCTTTTTTTAAAAAATTAAGCTGCCCCAAAATCACATTTACAGAGTTAAAAAATAAATAAAGATACTGTAAAAGGTGTCTTAAAAAATTTGATCAATCGCTTTAAATCATGGAAGATTACAAATGCTTTGATATAGTGCAGGGATGGCGAACCTTTTTGAGACAAGGGTCAAATTTTGTTCATTTTTCTTTTTTTTTAGTACTAGCTCTTGGGTCACTAATGCCCATTTGCACAAAAGTTAAGTTTAAAAATTTTAAACTGAATATTTTCAAAACTAAACATCTTTAAAATTCAGTTCGCTTAAAGGATAAAACGGGACGAAACAAGTGCTATGGAAGTCTCTTTTTACAAACATAACTGAACAAAACCTTACAAAAGTGTGTTTTATCTGAAGAAAAATCTAAATATGGATATTTGCTTTGGGTTGACGATTATTTTAACAAACAAAATGTGAGTAAAATTATACATTTTATTTGATGTTTTGTAAACACTTTAGCTTTATTTCAAATACTACAAAAGCATTTATCGTCATTTGCGTTTTAGAACTGTAATGATCAAACTAAAGGTTATAGATAGCATTTAAACTGCTTTTGTGTCAATGCGTGATTAAAAAAAAATACAGATAGAATATAAATTATACACACAATTAGAAAATCTAAATCAACCCGCTTAAACAAACAAATGGTTGCCTAGCAATTGTGGGTCAGTAAAAAAGCTTGGGTCATAGGTTCGCCACCACTGATATGTATCTTGTGGCTTGTAAGTAAAGAATCTATAAGCGTAGATATCGAATCAATTACATGAGCATCTTGCAGAAGGCCTACACTTGTGGCAAAAATAGTTGACGTAGCAATTTGAGCGCCTAGAAATAAATGCTAAAAGTGTCTTCGATGGTTAATTAACAATCTCAAAGAGAAAAGATTGAAAAATTAATTTTCAAGGCGCTCCTGAGGCAGGCTCTGCTCTATTAAGATTCATTTTTTATTTTTAATTGTACCTGATTTGAAATGATTAATGTATATATGATTTACTAATTGCTTTTTTTATGGCTATAATTAAAAAATAAATCGAGAAAAAGGCTCACTAGGGCTTTAAATGTTGGACTTAAAAAAGGTTTGATGATATTATTGGTAACGTCGCCAGATCCACATCCTATATCTAATACGGTTTCGCCAAGTTTGTCCCATGTCAGATGATGTCCATATTTATGTAGCATTCTTTTTGCTTCGTTTTGATGATCAAGAGAATACTGTGAATATAGATCAGCATCTTCGTACATCTGTAGAAAAATCACGAATTAAATCAATCAAATTATTATTTAAATCAATCAATCTCTATTAATAAATTTGATAATTAATTATCATTAACTATAAAATATTAATTGAGGAATAAGTGTGTTGTTTTTATTCAGAAAAGGAAATAAGGGGGTTAAAAGCGCGCATTTTCTGAGTTGGATGTTGTCGTTGTTTATCGAATTCTTTTTTATTTAATCTAAAATTTTATTTTATTTATTTTAATTTTTTTTAATTTTAAAATTCGTGTGCACTATATTTTTGCTTGAAACTTCTTTCCGTGAAAATGCATTTTAGGAGGGTTAAAGAAGATTAAATGTAATGTATATGGGAATTAAATATTCGAGGTGTGGCTATTAAATAACGAGAATATTGCTATAAAACATTTTATTTTAAATTTATAAATATTTAGTTATTATCACCTTCAATATACACCCCTCCACTATCCCTACAACGCTCCATGCGAATTTACCATTGTTTGAAACAGTGCTGGAAGTCTTTATCTGTGAGCTCCTGCATGACGCATGCCGCTTTTTCTTTCACAGCTTCACAGCGGACTGAAATCGTGTTCCTTTTAATGCAGATTACGCGGGGGTCACCCGGGGCCAGGTCAAGCGAATAAGGCGGATGGCCTAAAACTGGGATGTTGTACTTGGCCAACAAACCTCTTGACAGACAATGCAGTGTGAGCCGGCGCGTTGTCTTGACGGAGAACCCATGACTTGTTCTTCCACAAATCGGGTCGTTTTTTTTCCTTACTCTTTCACGGAGTTGAGCAAGCACCTCACGGTAGTAATGTTGATTAATTATAATCGATCTTTTCATCCGTTTTGGACGTGGAAGGCCGCCCCCGGGTGGTCATCATCTCCGACGTCTTCTCGGCCATCTTGGAAACGCTTGAACCACTCAAAAACTTGCGCACATGATAAACATTCATCGCCATAAACTTCTTTTAATAAAAGATCTCTTTAACAAAAACTTTCAGTTTAAAATGTTAAGTATAAGGGTTGATTAAACGCCAAAAGGTACACAAATCAGCAGGTAACCAACATTTCATTAATATTTCATTGATATCATTAACCTAATTTTACTGTATTAACTTTTCATTAATATTTTTTAGAATTTATTACGTGTCCCAGACCCTTATGCTGGCCATTTTATTCATAATAATTTTTGTGCTGCGAGAAGGCTCGCTTCATCTAATTTAGATTGATTTTAAAAGGACGTATCTATCTATTAATGCACAGGTTTTTTAATGAAACGCAATTTAAAAAAAAATTATTAAATTAAATTAAATTATTAAAATACTTTTTAAAAAATGCATTCACCGAAATTATTACATCAGTATGAACCTAAAAATCATTGATTTAAGTTCATCCTTTGATTAAATTAGTTGGATACAATTTGCCAAGTACACTTCTTTAAAAATAACAGATAATTAATACTTAACATGGTTTATTAATATTAAATATTATTATAGTTATCTTTAATTACACTTTTAATTTGTTTACTTATATTTGTATATATATTATACTTATATTATAGATATAGATTTAAATATTGATATACTAGGGGCGGGCGTTGGTCTTGTAGTCAAGAGCGTGACAATGTAAGTGGTAGAACCCCAGTAAGACTACTTTTTATTTGTCAGAAAAAATTGTTTTTAGTAAATTATGAGCTTTCGCCCCTGTCCACGTCACCTAATTGGTAGATGGACGTTAAATACCGCCTGAAAAAATAGGCGATTACATTACTTTTCTTATTATACAGTATATACTAACTAAATAAATACAACGTAATTAAGGATATTTTTAAATTAATTTATCCCTAGATGGATTACTCTGAAGGTTATATACATATATGTAAAACAAAATAAAGATATTTATATTTTTCAGATGGCAATTATTATTTAAATAAATAAATAAATAAAAATTATTATTAAAGTGCTTTACTAATTATTTGATAACAAAACGTCTTTGATAAGTACTCAATTAAAGACTACATTCAATTAAAGTTTGCAAATGAATTATAATTACAAGTATTGTTTATTTGTTATTAACTGCATAATTTGTGCTCATATATTCTGCAGTAAGACTAATTCAAGATTCAATTTATTTTAAATCCGTGATTCAGATTTCAGCAGCAATAGACCAACTCCTACTTTCCCTTTTCCATTTGAATGTGAGAGTGTGATGATTATTCAGAATAAAGCGCCTAAAAAGAAAAATCGCAATAATAATTTAGATTACAGTTAAAGTAAAGTGCCTTTTTATAACTAATGATGATATTACTCACCTTTTATTATTATATCAAAAAAATTATTATGAATAAAATGGCCAGCATAAGGGTCTGGGACACGTAATAAATTCTAAAAAATATTAATGAAAAGTTAATACAGTAAAATTAGGTTAATGATATCAATGAAATATTAATGAAATGTTGGTTACCTGCTGATTTGTGTACCTTTTGGCGTTTAATCAACCCTTATACTTAACATTTTAAACTGAAAGTTTTTGTTAAAGAGATTTTTGTACCTTTTGGATAGATTTATTTATAGTTTTATAGAGGGTTGCAAACAATACCATATTTACACAGCATAAACATTTATGAATATATCCTCCCTCTCCTGGCTCTGCGTATAGTTAGCCTTTACATCCTGAAACATAAGTAACTCCGACGGACCCCTCATCCTTTCTCACCTGGGCTTGGGACCGGCTTGGCGGACTTAGTCCGTCAGTTAGTTTAGTCTCACATTTAAAATAAAAGTACAAAAATATGTAAATAAATAATAATATAATTATTTTTAAACAAATCTTTCACAGTGTGGACAATTTTTTTTATTTAATATAATAAATTGTTTCTTTTGAATTAGTTGTGCAAATCTTACAACTGCATCAAACATAAAATTAAATTCAGTTCATAAATAAAAGTTTCCTTCATAATTTAGAAGAAACAACGATCGTAATATTTAAAAAGTTACAAGAAGTTGAGTGCAATTCAATTCCATTATGTAATTAAATTAACTGCTTATAGGGCTGGAACTGTGAAAGGTTCATTTAAAGATAAGTAAAACATCAAAACCATATAATTAAGAATATTGAATTATTAAGTGATGACCTTTTGGCCATTCGGTATAAGAAAACTAATTCAAATGATATATACAAACTTAAAACATGCAATTAAATAAAATACAGAAATTAACTTATAAATATCGTACGATAAGACATAGAATTTGTTTTATTCGCAAATATAAATGTAAATTACAATTGAATAAATTGCGTCATCTTTTTTTTATATTATTATTGTTTGAAATATATTTGGCCTGATTAAATACAATAAATTACAAAATGGGAAATGACATCGAAAATGAAGCAATAATTTCTTTCAAGGCGAGTGATTGACTTGAGACATGGAACCTAAGGTATAGAATCGTACCATCAACTATTCAAGTTATTAAATAAAAACTAAAAACAAAAAATGAACACAGTTATTAGATCTTAAGTGAAATAGTATAAAAACTTAGGTGGGCATAATAAATTTGTTGTCACTTACTATTGTGATAGTATGTGAGGACCAAACAGAGGTATTCATTGCGAAAAACATATTCTATGTAAACAATTTTTTTACTTCAAAAAACAGAAACATGCACAAATAAATTAATAATATCAAATAGAATATTTTCAGTCAGTCCAAATGTCATCTGCTGGCTCTCCAACGGCTAAAATTCGATATAAAAATATTTTAAGTTTTACTAAAAATATAGATTTTTTTTTAAGCACGTTACGTTATTGATTTTAAAAATAAAATATACGCGTCTTTTAAACCCGGATCAAATTTAAAATTATAATTAATAAAGTCGTCATTTAACAAATTCCACGAATTATTTGGACTTTTTACCGCGCAAACGTAGTGGCCAGAATTAAGGTCCGAACCGTAATGGTAAATCACGGACGAAAGTGTGAAATTAAAACCGTCAATATTAATTTTATTTTCATCGAAAGAGTGGATTTCATTTAAAACACGATTTCCTTGATAACGCTTTAGTATAACTATTAGATAATCCGATACCGAGTATAATTTACTACGAATATAAATTTTATTTTCTCCGCATTCTGAACAAGTTATATCCGATAATTTATAGTCGAATAACGAGTGAAAGGTAACCGGCTCGTTATTTTGGAGAACCCCGAATTCTAAAAAGTACATTAACTCAAGATTAATGGGAACGTCATCCCAATAACTATTGCAATTGAAACACTTTCGAACGAATTTTACTGTACAATCAAATAACCTGCAAGGAATGTTATTTTCTGTTTTTAAAGCGGATATTAGAAATATTAGAAATTCTTGCGCGTCTTGTTGAACATTCGCGTTAAAATTTACGTCACTACCGTGAGCAATTAATTCGCGGAGTCTTTTGGTATTAGGTTTTTTGGCACCTCGAGTTATTCCGGATGTTAAAATATTAAATAATTCGAAAGTTACACTCACTTTTTGGTAGTTATCGCGAGTTTTTGGATCCGGAAAAGTTATGTTTATATTATTGACGAGGTTATTCGTTAGGTTAAATTTAACGGTATGTATATTAATCAAACACTGTGCAACGACATTCGCGTAACATGAAACGCCGTCAGAATTCGGTAAGCCAAATATTTCCGTTTTAGAAAAAAGTTCGCGATTAACATTTGATTGGAGAAGGGATTCTTCTTTTGTTAAATTGATGGTGGGGGAAACGCAAATATTATTATTCGCTGTTTGCAAACATGGTGATCGGATCATTTTATTTAAACGACGGTATTCACTTATCGCGTCCATATCTACTTTTATTTTTGCCGAATCGAAATCAATTAAATACAAACCGTTTAAATTAGTGACCCGCGAGAGAGCTACATAGTGCATGCCCGGTGCAAACACTTCTTTTCCTAAACTTGTGAATAAACAATCCAAGGTTAAGCCTTGAGATTTGTGGATGGTTACCGCGTACGAAAGAGTCACCGGAAATTGTTTCCTATGCACGTAAATATTTTTTAACAACAGAAATCGCGCTTTTACCCTTTCTAAAGAAAAGGGTTTGTTATTCACGATAATGATTAAAGAATCTACGACGTTTCCTTTATAAACAAACCGTTCCACTACACCAATTGTTCCGTTTACAATTCCGTTAGCAATATCGATATTTCGTTTAATCATTATTTTCGCGCCAACAAATAAATTTATTGTTTTAGATAAATTAGCAGTGCGGGAGACGTCTTCCGAAATTTTATTAATTAAAAAGTTCAAATCTTTTATTTTTTTATTCGTGAGTTTAAAATTATAATCAATTTCATCGATACTATCTATTGTGACTATTTCTTTCGCGAATTTATCTGAATAAATTTTATTAAAAGTTGTGCACTGAGCTTTAGTCGCGAAGAGACATAACGGATTTCTACCGCAATCGAGTAATACTTTATAATTTTCAATTACATTATTTAAATCATTATTAGGCAAAACACGTGAGTTTAATAGTGCGATGTCTTCTGCGCAGACATTACCCGACCGAATATTGAGCAAAGTGTTTATAAAACCGCTTTTATCATTTTTCTGTCTTACGTTAATTTTTAATTCGTCGTATTCGAACATCGACCAAAGATCAGCAGAACCGATAGACCCGAGTTTGGATTTGCATTCGATGCGAGTTAACTTTTTAAAAACTTGATTACCTTTAACGGGCTGCAATTGTAACAAATCACCGAAAAGTAAAATATTAAAATTACCGAAAGGTTCATTATTTTTAGCAATTTCCGTCAACCGAAGATGAATATAAGCGAAAACGAGACTCGAAACTAAACTAATTTCATCTATTACCAATAATTTCATATCTTTAAGTACGTGTCTAATCGCCCGACAACTTTCAACGTTTAATTTATTATATTCGGCGGTTTGTTGGTGCTCAACCGGGAGCGATAAAAGCCGGTAAATGGTGACGCCATTAACATTATATGCAGCCAGGCCGGTCGGAGCCGTTATAGCCACTGAAACAGTGTCTTTCTTGGGCGGAAATGTATTGTTAATCCAAACTTTTAACGCTTTTAAGAGATACGATTTACCCGTACCGCCTACACCAGAGACGAATAATTTTATTTGACTATTGCATTTATTATTACTTTGGTCGATAAGAGTTTTAGTTATTTTATTAAAAATCCGGCTTTGATCTTCGTTTAAATTAAATTTACTATCGCGATCGTCAATACTAGTATACATCGCCGCGCAAACTTCCAACATCGCCACGTCTGCATCCTGCACTTCTCGGATAATATTATCCTCTTCTAAATTAATGAAATTCTCTTCTTTGAATTCCGCAATTTTACTCTGAAGTTCTTTGATTCCTTCTTCAATCATAATTAATTTATCATGATAAGTCATGGCCTGTTTTAATTCCGCGGAATAATGGTCAAACGCTTCTTGGTACGTCCGAAAACCTTTTAAAATATCCGATTCATTACGCCACGGTTTAAAAAGAAGTAAAAGGGAGTGATAATACTTATTGCGGTCTTGTTCTGTATTTAACGTTTTGTAAATGGGGTGTTGAATCACGTAAGGTTTGCCGCGCTTTCTTAAAATAACATTATTTTTTAATTTTATTCGGTTTTCGGCTTCTAATTGATCGCGGGAAAGATCGTGATAACGACAGAAATCGTACAAGTTTAAAGTTTCTAGATTGTCGGGTCGATTCGGATAATAGTCGTTCAGCCATGACTTCAAATATATATCCGTGGAATTAGCCGGCATATTTTTTAGTTCATTATAAGGTTTTAGACATAGTTTTCTATTTTCGCGAAACGTGGTGCTGATATATCGCATATCTTCCGATTTACCGTACAAATGATGCCCGAGTAACCGGTCTATTGTTTCGTATAACCCGATCTGCCGATGCGTTAATTTTTTTAATCCTAAACTCCACAACGCTTTTTTATTCGATTCTTTACATATATCAGCCCATAGATCTTCTAATTCCGTTTTTTCATTTTTAGAAATGTAACTGGTTACGTAAATAACTAATCTCAAATCTCCGTCTTTAACAAATTGCACGTCAACGTTAAACCCGCCGGAAGCTAATAGAAGGACAGGGTTGTAGTCGTTAATGCGAACCTCACTTCTCTGTCTGGGCAAGTCATAAACACGTTTCGGACCGAAACCTTTAACTCTAGACGCGATTGTAGAAATAATGTCATTAATTATCAATTCGTCAGTAACTTTACGCGGAAATCCAAACCGACATTTAGTATACATTTTTTGTTTTACGCGATATTTTCGTTGGCAATACGAGTTACACTTATGCATTTGATATTTCCGGACAAACGAGTGCAAGACAGGTGACTCTAAAGGATCCGGTAACCGAGCACAAATATAAGTGTTAATAAAATCGGCAACCTTTCTAAAGCAATCGTTATTAATTTCCGGACTATCCCGAATCCACAATAACATGTGGTAATGCGGCGCCCCCCTTTCTTGATATTCTACGCGCCAAAAATAATGCTCCACGTAACCTAATACCGGATTTATTTTATCGTTTATTAAAAACTTGAACATATTTCGGATGAGGCGGTGATAATATCTACACACGCTAGTCGGATCTAACGCACATAACTCCCCGGCGGACATTTTCTCCACGTTAGGAACATCATTATTAATTTTAACAATATATTGCAATAATTCGGAATGATCATATTCTGCACATGACAAAGTTACAAAAAAAGTCGGCGCCCCAAAATCGCGTGTCATGGCATTGAGTTCTTGGCGACGACGTTGCCAATACTCCTTAGTACCCCGTAACGAACTAAATAGATTGATTAAATGCTGTTCCAACTGTTCATCGTTTACGGTAACTTTAGTTAAAATATCATTCACCGTGTACGGTTTGTACGCGCGAACGTTTAACAAGTGTGCTATGGCCCCGCCAAGGTATTTAAATTCACTGTCATTTAGCAAATGAAATAAATAACAAGGATCACGCCGAAATCGCCCGTCTTTATTTAATATCCGTGTTTTACGATACTCAGCGTCCGACAGAGGAACATTTCTATTTACATCAAATTTTCCGAACCTGCCTTTAGGAAATAGATGCGGGAATGTTAAATAATCTAAATTTTTATCAAAAACCGACACGTACTCTCCCTTCATTTGCTGCATTTGATACGATTCGATTTCGCTCGATTCAACCGCGCTCATATTTATCGGATGAAGGGAGTGAAAAGTATAAAATCCGGTTTTATAAAAAGTTGCACTATCTACTTTTTTTATGGATGCCCCGGATACATCCTTAAAAGTATATTTATTACCTATATTTTCGTTAATATTCGGTAACAATTTTACATTTAGATTAACGTTCGCGTATAACGGGTTAATTTCTTTTAAAGCGGCAATCGCTTTGTAAATTTTATTCGCGCTCACTAAATCTCGCCATATGACTCGGTTTTGTGTAGGTACGCCATTAACCAGTACAACCACTTCATGATTTTGGGGCAGTTCGTTCGGTAGCAAGTCCACGTTTTTCTGCAAAGGGAGGGGTAAATAAGTGACGCGACCCTTTAACCCTTTAAGTTTTTCACTGACCGCAATTTTCCCTTTTTTCGGCTGGAGACGAACTACACATTGGAACGATTTAACTAATTGGGTCAGCATTGTTTCGAAAATATTCAGCTTACCAACTTCTTCTGGCACTAGATCTACCTCTAAACAGTTATATGCGGCGCGTCCGGGAATACAATTTTGATTTAATTTTTGTGCACAGTATGTACAAATTTTAATATTATCCGAATGAACTTTATCATAATTTTTATTAATATAAATAATTATAGTTTGCCACGATTTATTATCTTTATTTTGAAATTTAATAAAATCTTTTAAATCCTCGTCATAAAATAAGATGTTGCAACATGCGCAAAAATTTTCCGGAAAAGAAGTTACTTTACTTTTTAACGAAGACAAGTTTTTCTTATATTTAGTCAAAATGTTTATTTCATTAGTGTCGCAACTAGTGGAAGGTACATATTTTTTAAATTTATTGGTGTCGATTTTAAGTGTTCTGAGAAACTTTTTTAAATCATTAACGGACCGTAAAATAGATTCGACATTATTCGCTTTATTTATACACGATGTTACACGATTTATTTTGAAAGACAGATTACGCATAGTGTAAATCTGTCTTTTTAAGTTCCTAAACGCGGTGTAATGTACCGATAATTCAGAAAGAATTTGCAAAAGTGTACTGCATTTAAATATACTGTTGTGTGAAGCGCAGTGTACGGTGTGTCCTTTTTTATTAAGATGTCTGTACCTACATGTGTTCGCAAGCTTTTTGATTGACATTTCATTCACATTGCTTTTTACTAATTCAACTAATTTATTTAAAATCGTGCTCATACTTTGGTCTGAAAATTTACAAGTGATACCGCAAGGCCATTCCACAATATTATTATCTTTAGTAATGTACTTTTTAAAATTGTGCCTATTCACGAAAACGGTGTGATTATCAGTGAGCAATATATGTCCGGGAGGAACCACGCTGTAGGAACTTTCGTAGAAATAAGGTTCAGAATGTGTCGTGTGTTTTTGTTTACCTCCGAATACTTTTACGATATTTTTAGACGTTAGTGTTTTAATTTTATTTACTTCGAACTTATTAACGGCCTCATCGACAACGGCTTTTAATTTATTATTTAGATACCTAAAGTAGGATCGGGCAATTCCGGTTAAATGTTTAGAATGTTTTATCAGGTAATAAGTCATTGTGCGATTAATTTTATTCCTTACACGGCGGTGTTTATTGAACTGACGATTCCGTTTTAAAGATAAACACAATTTATTTATTAGCGCGCATTCATCTCGAAATGTACAAATCTTTTTTCGAGTTTGAATCCGTTTCTTTAATAAAGATGCGAATGACGCCGAGGGTTTATTTACGTTTTGGCGAGTCAAAAAGTACCGAATATTTCTTTTTAAATTTATTACAGCGCGATTCTTTTCATTATACCTTTCTTGTCTTAAGTCAATTTCGTTTCTTTTTTTTTCATTGTACTTTCTTTGTGTTTCAGTTTTCTTTTCACTGTTTGTTCTGTCTTTTTGTTTCTGCTTCCTTGCTATGCCAACTTTATGGGCAACATTATACACTCTTTGCTGGTTTATTTTTTTATCTATATGCTCTCTATCATATTTCCTCTGTTTCTTCTGTATTTTCTCTCTATTAGTTAAATTATACTCTCTCTGTTTCTTCTGTATTTTCTCTCTATTAGTTAAATTATACTCTCTCTGCTTCTTCTGTATTTTCTCTCTATTAGTTAAATCATACTCTCTCTGTTTCTTCTGTATTTTCTCTCTATTAGTTAAATCATACTCTCTCTGCTTCTTCAGTATTTTCTCTCTATTAGTTAAATCATACTCTCTCTGTTTCTTCTGTATTTTCTCTCTATTAGTTAAATCATACTCTCTCTGTTTCTTCTGTATTTTCTCTCTATTAGTTAAATCATACTCTCTCTGTTTCTTCTGTATTTTCTCTCTATTAGTTAAATCATACTCTCTCTGCTTCTTCAGTATTTTCTCTCTATGAGATAAATCATACTCTTTCTGTTTCTTTTTTTTATCTTCTGTATGAACAAAATCATATTTCCTCTGTTTCTTCTGTATTTTCTCTCTATTAGTTAGATCATACTCTCTCTGTTTCCTTGCTATTGTTTCTTTGTGTTCCAAATTGTACACTTCCTGTTTTTCTTTTATTTCTATTTTTTTTCTTAAGTTATATTGTCGCTGTTTAGTTACTATTCCCTCGCGATTTTTAACGTAGTACCGCTGTTGCTTAGTTGCGGCGGGGGTCACAATAGTGTATAAACTACAGTTTTCGAGCTCAGCAGTGCTGTCAATTGTCTGTCTAATACCCGATACTAATTTTTTAATTGTTTGCTTTTTTTTCCGGTGTTTAGAAGGCATATCTATAATATAATTTAAAATCTTTAGTATTTAGAAATAAATAACTAATACTTAATATAAATACTTAACGTAATGTTTCCTTCGACTCTGGAAAAAAAAAATTTAGGTTCGAAAAATGAAGTAAATTTTGTTTTTTGCAATGAAACATAAAACTTTAAAGAGTAATTTTTTTAAATTGGAAATATTTTAATTTGATGTATTAACAAAAAAGAACTTTTAGAACAATAACTGATTATTGAGCAAGGGCGGAAATTTAGTTTATAGTTATCCAAATTCATTAATGTGCTATGGTATTATAAGATAGATTTGCAATTTACCAAAATAAATAAAAAAAAACTTAGAGGAGAATAAAAATAAAATCAATGAAAAACGAAGAAATTCTTCACTAATGCAGCAGAGTAGAGACTTCCGGTTTAGGGATTGTATTGTCTGTGGGCTTTGTCGAACCTGATTGAAATTAGTATCAGTTTAATCACTGATACGAGTATCAGCTTAATACGATTTTCGTTTTGAGATATTTTGACAACACATACAATGCTACATATACAGTATGTGCGCATATATACATTTCCGGTGGAAAGATGAAACGGAAAATTTTTACAAGGGCGCAATACTTGTCTAAGAGGAAGTGAAAAAGTAAAAAAATGTTTTATTTATTTTTTAAACAGGCACTTCCGGTTAAACAATTCTCTTCAAACTAAGAATTTAAGCGGAATATTGAATTCATTTGTTAGGACTTAAGTGGTACCTCCGATCACTAGAATGAAATGATTGTACTTTAGCCTGCCTACCTTCCTTCCTCCACCAGAATCGTTTGAAATTGAATTTTATCGGAAAAATGTTTCAAATAAAAGTAATAGACGTAAATATATGCAAACTATGTGCCGAGAAAATTACAGTAGAAAATTGTTTAGAGAAAATCTTGAAGAAGTGAAAACTGTTCATTAACATGATAATTTGGGTTACAAGTTTATTATCAGACAAAAGTAATGAAGCAAGTTGGTCTTAAAAGCGGGGAGATACGTTCAAAAAATGGATAAAAAAATAAAAATAAATTAGAGTATCTACATCACAACAAGAAGGTTTAAACTTTTAAATTTTTAAACTTTATTTTTCCGATCGAGCAACGAAAGTACTCTAAGCAATATTATTAACTTTTTGATAAAGGAAGTGAATTTTAACAATCAGTCAGAACTAGGATCACTTTTCATCTAGACAGACATCAGCAGTTAAGTACAATTAATCGGACTAAAATCAACCGCCAAATAAGAGTAATTTCTGAATTAAAATGTATTTAACTAAATTATTACAAAAAATGTACTTACCAAATTGAGAAGGATGTATGAAGTCTTCAATAAATAGTTTAATAGCTAATAAAATAGAAAAAATAACAAGCACTTCTTCTACGGATGTCAAAAGACGTTTGAATTAGATTAAATAATTATTTCCACTTTATAGTGCATTCAAAAGATAAAGGAGGGGGAAATCATGCCACTAAGTTAAGTTTAAATAAGTTTAAAGTTTATTAAATTAAAACCATATCATGTTTATTGTTTACTATTCAGGTGGAAAGAGTAAAGTCTAATGGCATTTATATTATCAAGTTAGGGATTAGTCATAGATATTATTTCTGAATGTTTTTATGTAGACATTATTCATAGTTTATTAAATTATAGAAAACATTATTATTATTGACTCTTTCTCATCGCAACAAATACAAATTAATATTACAAACAGTTTTAACTGATGAAGTTCTCTTATCGCAACTTTTGGAACAAGATTTTCTCAGAAATTATAATTTCTATGAACAAAATCTGGTAACAACACTCTCACGACTTCCTCTTAATATTATTCTTTAAATTATACTTACAAATATTCTACAAACTTGGGACGTTTGTTATATTTAATTCTAATAAGTTTAGAAATTTAGGATTAATCGGATTTCCTGTATAAGTTTCCCAAAAATTCCTGACAAACTGAAAAATCTCGTCATTAAAGTGATACTTCCGGTATACCGATTTTGACTAAAACTTTATCTCATCTAAGCTAAGACATTTAACGTTCTGCGATTTCTGGTATTTGATAATCACACACACTGAAACAGAGAGAGATAGAGGGAGAATTTTTTCAGGCCGCTCGTTACACTTTCATTATCTAAGCGAGGCTTAATCTACCGTGCAATAAAATGTCCATGTTTGAAGAAAGTAACACGCGGAAGTCTTTTCTGAGAAAATGTGCTCCCTTCATACACCCACAGCCAGACCATTTGATAATTTGAAACGATTGCAATACTTCCCCTTAATAGGTGTAAGAGCACACCTTCGCTTTACTGTTAAGCAGGGGAGCCCTAACCCCTTCATCCTCCCAAATTTTATCAATATCGGGCTGATTTACAGAGTTATCAGTAACAATAATATTGGAAGGGGCCTTACATACATTGGACGAACTCCCGTCCCAAATATGCGCAGCGTCAAGGCCTCTAAAATGCAAATCTACATAAAATTTTGAATAATATGACACTTCATTCACGAAAATCGGTTATTGCGAAGATGATTTGAAAAGATTGCAAAACTTCCCCTTATTAGGTGTAAGAACAGAACGTCGCTTTAATTTTAGATAGAGGAGCCCTATCCCTTTCACCCTACCAAATTTTATCAAAAACGTGCCAATATTTACAGAGTTATTAGTAAAACTAGTTATAGAGGGGGCCTTACATACATGGGGCTAACTCCTCTCCCATTTGAGGTACAGCATCGAGACCCCCAAAAGGCACATCTACATAAAATTCCGAATCGAATGACACCTCATTCATGAAAATCGGTTTGCGCGTTTAGGCGCTACGTTGTTTACAAAAAAGGTAACAACAACAAGAAGAAGAAGAAGAACAACAAGAACAAGAACAACAACAATTTTTGAAAAAGCCGTTTTTGCTCATTTTCAGCAACTTTTTTCTCAAAACCTATTAGATCTGGGTTGTTGCAAAAAATTACAGTCATAAAGGAGGATTTGCCCTTTATTTTAAAGAAAATTTGGGAATTTTATCTTTTATAGAAAAAGAGAAAAAAATTGTCAAAGTTGGGTGTTTTTCAACGTTACGCTTTTTCGTGCAGTTTTTGACCATCAACCCTTATACAACTGTCCTACCGGACAGTTTTAATAAGTTTTAGTAGCGGTGTTACCCAGTTTCATGTGAAATTTCATGACAATTCGTTGCTCTACTACATGTGTAGTATCATGTTTTCGGCAAAACGAAAATAACACCTCTTACACAAACGACGGTTCCGGTCAGACAGATTTCTCTACAAACACGTGAGACACTGCAATCGAAAGAGATGGCTTTAAGCTGCACAGCTGTCGGTCGTTAGGATTTGGCGCATGCATAGTTCTTCTGTAGCAGCATCAGTCTCGTTATTTAATAGCCACACCTCGTATACAAAAATGCAGTAAATTTACAGAGAATTGTGAAACTTTTTGATAATTTTTTACATTTTTCGAATGTTCCCTCCAATATTAACTGTTTTTTTTTACCTAATACACCGATAACTCAGGTAAACCTATTGTGTGGTTAAAAATCAACATCAAGAGCCCTTATTCGTTGTTTTTTAGTATTCTTGTTTTTTCTTTTTACAGCAATAGCCTAACACAAGTTTATAAAACTTACAAGTCTGTAGAACTTTGATAAATTTACAAGAATTACATGGAACGATCTGTTCTTGGATTGTAAAAGAAAACAAATACAATTCCCTCTTCATTCCGTGGCAATTCTACTAGCTCCGCTTCATCTTGCTGAGTTATTAATTCACGTTTAATGCTGATAATTAGAATTCAGGAAGATAAAACAAATTTAAAGATGTCAGGCACGGAAAGAATTAAAGTAGTGATGGTGACGTAATACTGAAGTAGATAATAGGCCAGTTTGCTACTGACTCGGTCAAGGACGCTGCCATTACTCTACCAGTTCGCTGGTCACAACTGCAAGTCTCATAATGCAACTACTATCATATTGACTCTAGAATTCATTTGTGACTTCTTTTTAAAGCCCCATTATAATGAGCAAAAATTTTGAATCTATAATTTGTTTAAACAAAAATGGTTTAAATCTTATTAAAAAATCTCACCAAATTTAATTCGGTAGAATTTGAATTAGCCAACGGAAGTTTAGTAAGTTGGTAGATCTCAAAATGTTTTAAGAAATAGAATCAAGAAAATAGAGAAAGGCAATAGCAAAAGCGCCAGAGAGTTTTTCACTCGAGTTTAGTCAGCTGAAATCACGGACTAGCAACGAAAAAGAAAAATTGTGGCGAGAATTCCATAACCGTCCATCTTCAAGTCAGCGGTAAACGAGTAGGAGAAAACGATATAATTTAATCCCAGTAAAGGATGTTACCTAAAGGCAGGAAACGAAAAGTGTAGATGCTGACATTGTAGGTTTGTAGTGCATGAATTCGCAACGTCAAGAAGTGATGGGGAAAGATCTGGGTGCGTATACTCGACTATCTCATTACTATGAAATTCTTGCTGAAACAGTTTTGAAACTACAAAATTTAAATTTATAATTTTCAAATCGAAAACTTGATATGTATTCGATTGGTTACGTTATTATTTCAAAGTATCTCAGAGAAAGCGAGCGATTTTATTATTTTTTTTAATTTCTATTAATTAATTTCTTATTATTCACCTGAAATTTCAATGTTTCATCATTTGAAGATTTGTTTTATAGCCATTAAAGAAGTATTTTTTTGTGTTAATTGTTTTTATTGTGGCTTTATTCGTCTTCAGTTTTTTGATGAATAATATCTTTAGTCATTCCAAGTGAAATATGTAAATAAGATCCCAGCTTTAGTCAATCTTATTAGTATGCAAAATCAGACTTCTCGTTAGTCTGGGCAGTCGGAAGTGCATCTTGTATTATTAGGAATTTTCCGTGAATTGGTTATGAGCAACGAGAAAAAGATTAATGTACATCTCATTTGGTAGACAACTGACTGCAGGCCAATTCAAACATATTCAAAACTTTTTCCAATTTAACAAACTGAATGGCAACAACTTCGTGGAAGTGATTCTACGAGGGTCGTTTGAAAAGTCCGTGCAAAAATAAAAACTACTTAATTTTTGGGGGTAAACCTTTTTTATTTTTCAACATAGTCTTCTTTTAGGCTTATACACTTCGTCCAACGCTGCTCTAGTTTGTTCATCCCTTCCGAATAATAGGATTTGTCTAAGTCTGAAAAATAGCCATTCGTTTCTGCAATCACCTCCTCGTTTGAATAAAATGTTTTTCCCGCCAGCCATTTCTTCATATTGGGGAACAAATAGTAGTCCGAGGGAGCCAAGTCTGGAGAATAGGGGGGGATGTGAAACGAGTTGGAACCCTATTTCCATTAATTTTGCGACCACAACTGCTGAGGTGTGAGCTGGTGCGTTGTCGTGATGGAACCTTTTCTTTAATTTTTTGTGGGCCAATCGTGGGCGTTTTTCCTGCAGCTCGGTTTTCAAACGGTCCAATAACGATGAATAATATGCACCTGTAATAGTTTTACCCTTTTCCAGATAGTCGATGAGGATTATTCCTTGCGAATCCCAAAAGATAGTCGCCATAATCTTTCCGGCCGAAGGAACGGTCTTCGCCTTTTTTGGCGCAGATTCCCCCTTGGTAACCCATTGTTTAGATTGTTCTTTGGTTTCAGGAGTGTAGTGATGTATCCATGTTTCATCTACAGTGAAGAAACGACGCTTAAAGTCCTGCGGATTCTTCTGGAACAGCTGCAAACCGTCCTTACACGATTTCGTTTTTGGTCAAGCGTGAGCAATCGCGGCACCCATCTTGCGGATAGCTTTGTCATGTCCAAATGTTGATGCAAAATATTATTTACCCGTTCATTCGAGATGCCCACAGCACTAGCAATCTCACGCACCTTCACTCTTCTGTCATCCATCACCATATCATGGATTTTATCAATGATTTCTGGAGTAGTAACCTCAACAGGGCGTCCAGAACGTTCAGCGTCACTTGTGCCCATATGGCCACTCCGAAAATTTTGAAACCACATATAAACTGTTCTAATCGAAGGTGCAGAGTCACCATAATGTTTATCAAGCTTCTCTTTAGTCTCCTGAGGCGTTTTGCCTTTCATAAAGTAGTGTTTAATAAACACACGAAATTCTTTTTCGTCCATTTTTTGAAAATCACTCGACTTCCTCGATTCAAACGAATGCCAAACACAAAGAAATAGACCGATCTGGCTGAAACTTGGTGTGTGTTCTTCCAATAGATGCTACTAACTAAACATAACCTCGATACGCGCCAGTGGTGCTATCTCTCTGACTTTGCACGGACTTTTCAAACGACCCTCGTATTAACTATTCAACATGGTATTTTTCTACACATCTGATTTTGTAATTTGAAGCAATTTGGTTTGTCACTATTTCTAAATCTTGCCCTGCAGTCTCTTTCAACTGAATACTTCCTCCTTAATAAAAATTGCAAGTTATTATTGTTATTTACGATTTGATTGACTAAAGATGAGATCTTATTTACACATTTCACTTGGAGTGACTAAAGATATTATTCATCATAAACTGAAGGCGTAATAAAAAACATTAACACAAAAAAATACTTCTTTAATGGCTATAAAACAAATCTTTAAATGATGAAACATTGAAATTTCAGGTGAATAAGAAATGAATTAATACAAAATAAATAGATACCAATTTTATGCACATTAGCATATAACATTATTAACGATATCATTGAAATGGAAGATTATTACCACTTTTAAAAGGTCTTAGCTGTTCATTTTTATTGCTAGTCAAAGCATTTTATGTAAATGAATTGTTTCTATTCAATGAAATACATATTAACGCCACAATTCTTACTTCCATCAATCTTTCCTTCTCATTTTTTACTTTATCTATATTTATTAATATTTTTTTTTTAATAGCATTTTTATTACTAATATTTCTTAGATCTGAATAATTATTTTAAAATGAAACCAATTTAAATTTGAAATTGTTTACTAAGAAAGACGTTGGAAAATGCTTTAAATGATTTAGATGCTGAATGATAAACACTATTTTTAAGAATTTATTGTTGACATTAATTACAGTAATTTACACCCGAGGGAATTTTATTTACATTAACTAGACAAGAGCAAGGACAACCTTGTTGCGAACAAAACATTTCTGTTATTAAAGTATTAATCCATCGATATTTGCTTTTGCAGTTGAACACTAAATGATTATCATTGAAACACAAATAATGTGCTCATGCTCGCCATTTGCCAATTTTATTTTTTATTATTTTAAATGTTATCCGGTGTTATCTCAATTTCGAAAATATGAGACAAACTGTACTTTCTTTAAAAGCAGCATGATTTTTTGTTTAAATCGCTTTCTCAAGAACAAATTAACCACTTTTTTTTTTTAAAAAAAGTTACTTTTATTATTCACTATGTCAATAAATGTTTTATACATAAACGCTAAATGATTATTATTGGATAACATGATATGTTACGCATCGATTTTTGTGGTTTTTTATCTTCTTATATCGTATAGTTTACAGTAAGATTGCTAGAGTTAAACAGTTATTGTGGCACATTTACAGCTATTTTATCTTTTTTATTGAAAATTGATAAATTTGTGCAAAACTAATTCAAGATCATGTTCATGATGATAATCATCAAGTTTCTCATCCCAACTAGCTTGGCTACCATTACCACATGCTATCTGATTGTAAGCACTCTTCCGCCAAAAAAACCTTTTTTTTTTTGTCCATTTGACTCGATTGTGGATGAACCACGGGAGTAACGATACTGATAAAACTGAGCGGACAGTTCTTTCGGCACTTACCAAAATAACCATTACTGTTTTTCCTCTACTTTTAAATGTCTGCTCAGACTTGATTATTTAGTGGACGGAACTGTCTAGTTAAAGAGCCGTTGATGATTAGATACGCTTTACAGTTTCTAACCTAACCAGAGCGTACCGAATAAAAAGAGGACACTACCAACAAGTGTTACCACAACAAAATCTTTCCTTAGTTCATAATACTGGATATAGAATTTCAGAGAGCTAGCACACGATCCTTTGGTACTAGTTTTATCAGTAGAGTATCAGTTACCGACAATCTTCTAGAATTAGGGTAAAGTCGGGTGAGATGGCCAATCGGGAGAGTTGGCCAACAGCCGAAATTTAACCGAAATGTCGTCCGACGGCGCTGCGTGACCTCTCCAGTGATGAACGTTCATGTTTTACTAAAGTGAGTTTATTTTGGTCAGCGTCAAAGCGTTATTAATTAACTCAGAGAATAAAAATATTATCGTCTCAACAAAAAATTGTATGATAGTTGCATACTGCGCGCTGCAGCGAATGTATGTGTCGAAATTTTAGTGTTGTTTTTTACACATTAGATAAGTACAATATACATTAATGAATACTAACCTCTAAAACTGTCAAAAAGTATGCGTTGAGTTATGTTTATCATGTTGGCCATTTCTCTCTAGCATTCGGGACAGATGGCCATCAAACAGTAGGGATAGATGGCCAATTATTTTTACTTTTTTTTTATAATTGTTTGGCTCAGTTTCCAATTTACTGCAGAAAAATGCCAACTCAGCATTAAAGATCGAACACTAACCGCGGAAATTATACTGAAGAAAATTTGAGATCGTATTAACCTCACACCCAAACTGTCGTCTCTGCAAGAAAACGAGCCAAGTCTGTTGTCACTTTATTAACTTCTCTCGAGCACATTGCTGTTGTGAAAAACAGAGTTGCAAAGACATTCAAACCAAGAAGAAATACCATCCCCAAAGGAACAATTCTGAAAGAAAGGATTGTCCGAAAAAGAAAACGCTCACCTTCCCCAAGTTCCGATGAAGAGGACGAAACAGGAATCGAATTTGAAGAGGAAAGTGATACCATTTTAGAAATCGATGATACTGAATGTACAGGATATGGGGAAAGCTACAACAAGACCAGAAAAAAAGATTGGTTGGAACGCATAATATGCCGGAAGTGGTTCCACGAAAATTGCTCTTCTTTTGCATACGCTTGCCAAAATTGTAGTAAAAGCGCATTTAAAAAGAAGAATAATAAGTAAATATTAAGTAACCATTCATTGTTGTCTGTTATTTTTCCGTTTTACTAGCGCAATTTCATTTACAATATGTGGCCATCTCTCCCAAGTTACATTGGCCAACTCACCCAACCCAGTGGGGATAGATGTTTCCCAGTAATTTTTCTGAAATTTTTTTTTTATCTTATGTTTGAGAGCGTATGAGGTTTCCAAAAATAATAATAAAGTAAGCCTAGCTCTAACCAAAATTTTGCAGGCACCCTCAAAATAAAATGGTGGCCATCTCACCCGACTTTACCCTATAGTTTCAAGAATCAATTTAAAACGGAACGGAGATGTATGGATATATGTAATTTTGGATGTACGAGAATAAGTCGTTTATTGGCACCAACTATTCCTAGCTACTGCAACCCTGGAGATAGGGAGATTACTTACACGGTTCTCTTTCATATAAACATCAATCTATATATGATATACGTAAAACAGTAACATAATGCGGCATCCTTACATAAATATTTGGAATATTTGCAAAACGATTCACCTTTAAAAAATATGGGTTGCAAGACGGCCAAAAATAATGCGTAGGAACTTGGTAATATGTACGCTATCCTGATGGAGTGCGGTGAAAAGGACTTAATGGTCAAAGTTGTTTTATTTAAAAACATAGAGATATTTCTTAACAGTGAAAGCCTCTTGAGGTCCATTAAGGGAAATCAGAGATACACGTGAAAAGGGAAATTACAACGAGTCTCTAATAACATCTCAAGAAAATTGAACAGCTACCAAGGTATGGAATGGGCTACTGTTTAGACAGGTTCAGGTTAAAGATCTACATAGTTTTTGTAAGAAGTTAATTTGTTTCCAGTTGCTGCGATTTACTCGAAATCACGCTACCTTTGTTTTCTTTTCCACCTGCTATACACATCTGAAGACCTTTCGACTGGTAACTTTTCCGACGAACTGGTAGAGAATCCGAGAGAAGAGGCTTGCAGGGGCAACCACATTTTTTACTTTAGACTAATATGAATCATTTGTTTATTTCTAAAAATATTTATCCTCATAAAATTTGTTCAACTATTATTAGCGAAAGGTTGCTATAATTTGAAAAAAACTCCTGAATTTAATTATGCGAACGGATAACCGTCCTTAAAAAAATTGTATCCAAAGTTCAATTAAACGGCTATTTCCAGTTTTACTAAGAAATCATTAATAAAAATATTATTCAGCAAGTAAAATAATGTTTTATGGCAGAATGGTTTACCTTATCTTTGTGTAACAATTGAATCGATGTAAAATATATGGTCGCTACTTAAAGCAAGCAGGGCAGAGAATAGAGCTGTATAAATCCCATGGGTTGTTTATAGTGTGAGCGAAGATGTAGGCACTGCTTGATATCGAACAGGCTTTGATAAAGCTCTCATTTAAGGCATTGTGTAATAAATAATACGATTGGCCCCATAGGATCCTAGAGAATTAGGTATCTAGAAATGAAGTGAGTGGGGAGCGACTGAGAGGTGTATTGAGAGGTATAGGTGGGGGAAAGGCCACGAGGTCATCTCCATGACACATAGTATTTGTGATTGTAATGGAAGAAGAGGGGTTTCCTTATGCGGGCAGTCACTTCCCCTTAGGTCCTCCTTGCTGGGCACATATCGTGCGCGCACCCACACAGAAATGCCTAAGTAATCTGGTACGAAAGGGTGTTGACCTACAAATTAACTAACAATTAATCATTTGCGCCTGTATAGTAACATAGATGTTTCCACGGTTATTAATACCATCCACATTTCTGTTTACTTAAATATGTTTGAGTTTCATAAAAAGTGATAAATTCTTATCATCAACAGTTTGTCTTGGATTTTTTTTTATTTCTTTTCATTCCCCGATAAGGGACGACGATGTACTCGTACATAGTGCCACGTTGCCAGTGGGTACTAAGCGTTGATTACATCAATCCTTTAGTAGTAAAGTAAAGTAATCGCCTATTTTTTCAGGCGGGCTTAACGTCCAACTACCATTTACTAGGTGTCGTGGACGGAGGCGAATAGCAAACGTACTTTACTATTTCTCATTTAACCATTAAATAAAATCCAAGGCCAAGACCGGGAATCGAACCCAGTACCACAATGCATATTAGCTTCGCAGGTCTCGCCTCTTAACCCGCTCGGCTACCGTGGCGCCTCATCAATCCTTTAATAACAAATCTTACAAAGATTTCAGCACTGAATTTGGAGTGGACGTCTGCAATTCATTTTTGATACAACCCAAAAAAATTAGTCAAAAATTAGCGTGATGCTAAAAAAAAAAGTTGCTTCGAAGTGAAGTAATAGCCTGCTTCCGATTAATGCACTGGCTCATCTTCACAGAATAGATATGGTCAATAGATCGTAATGTGTTCTAAGCTGGGCCGGCCATTATGACGGGAGATCATCTTGTTGCGTGTCAGGCTTACTTAAATATCACTTACCACTTCAAGGTCGAGAATAAACTCATCATCACAAAATATTATACATGTTATACTCCAGATCAGTGCTTACATTCCTCACAACTGATACTAAAATATCTCTCAGATCATAGTGGTTTTGGCGTTAAAATCACAATTTTTAGTCTATACAAACCATGAGCTAATTGGATTCGTATGTATTGAAAGCCAAACTATTTCCGCCAGTTTAATGCTGTCGCCTTTGGCAGATTAGCCAAAAAGAAAGGAAGCGAATGCCAAGATTATTTCTATTCTTGATGAGAAGCGATGGACATTCGTCAGAGTAACGCTAGAATGTAACCAAAAGGTATTGAATTACCGAGAGGAGGTTTGGATAATAGCGAAATGGTGCCATCTAAAACACGGTCTAAAATTTGTCGCCTACACCAAAGGAAATACTCCAAAATTCTGAGCTTTTATCTTGTATTAGGCAAGACTTGCTCCCAAGGTAAAGATGATTTATTAGAGTGGTTTTTTGTAGAACCCTTCGTCAGCTGCCTTATA
The DNA here is from genome assembly GCF_049639745.1 of Rhodnius prolixus. Classification (NCBI taxonomy): domain Eukaryota; kingdom Metazoa; phylum Arthropoda; class Insecta; order Hemiptera; family Reduviidae; genus Rhodnius; species Rhodnius prolixus. The sequence goes on along the minus strand of NW_027411581.1, from coordinate 28,277,982 downwards.
ATTTAAAATTGGCTCTCAAGTTAGTCAAATCAAATTCGCTCGGGGAACTTTAATACTGGAGAAGATAACAAAAAAAAGGGGACCAGTACAGCCAGTCTGTGAGACAATCCACTATTCCAAATGCTGATATTACGAAAGACAAAACAGATAACATACTTGCAAAAGTAATGAATAACATTTAACTAAAGCATTCTTTCCACAATACTTATAATTACCGACTGCAATAACATGACAGCAATGGAAAAGAGGTTCGAAATGAAAAAGAGGAAAAGTACAAAACGTAATGGCAAGAGGAACAACAAAGAGTAATGGCAAGAGGAACAACAAAGAGTAATGGCAAGAGGAACAACAAAGAGTAATGGCAAGAGGAACAACAAAGAGTAATGGCAAGAGGAACAACAAAGAGTAATGGCAAGAGGAACAACAAAGAGTAATGGCAAGAGGAACAACAAAGAGTAATGGCAAGAGGAACAACAAAGAGTAATGGCAAGAGGAACAACAAAGAGTAATGGCAAGAGGAACAACAAAGAGTAATGGCAAGAGGAACAACAAAGAGTAATGGCAAGAGGAACAACAAAGAGTAATGGCAAGAGGAACAACAAAGAGTAATGGCAAGAGGAACAACAAAGAGTAATGGCAAGAGGAACAACAAAGAGTAATGGCAAGAGGAACCACAAAGAGTAATGCAATACCATAAAATACAGATTAAATTGTAGATGCAATACATGACCGGAACTATGAAGAATACAAGAGTAATAATATACATGATAATGAAGAAACTAATCTCGATTAAAAAGTTTTAATAAAGTATAAATACAGGTAATTAACTAGTCAGTTGTTGCTAGAAGTAGAGTACAGCAGGATATGCACCTGAAAGGGTGTAATTACAATGTAAAAGAGTAACCACTTGTTTCTAAAATCAGAATTAAAGCGAAATTAATTTTATTAAATATAGGATTTCGTCAGGTTCGTCCATTAGTTGTATGATTTGCTTGTCAGTATGGGCCAAAGTATAAGAAGTTCTCATTTACAATATTCTTATAAACGTTTCCTCCTATGTCTTTCTGATTGGGACCAGTAATTCTTCATACAGAAAAATTCAAGTTTAGAGGTAAAATAATATTCCTCCTTCGGCAATATAATACATATTAAAGAAGTTTAATTGCAAGACAACTTTCAGACGGTCGTCATGACCATGAGTAAGTCTGTCACCAGAAAATTTGTATTTTGTTTAAACTTTTTAATACTTTAATAAAGACATTATTATTATTAATATTCCTCCTTATAGCAAAAATGTATCCATAGATGTTACTGAATCTATAGTTAACCTTATCATCAATATATTTTGATATCCAGTGATTTCGATAAGCTCTGATCATATTAAAACTGTCCGATAGTAGGACAGTTATATAAGGGTTGATCGTCAAAGAGTGCACGAAAAAGCGTAACGTTGGAAAACACTCAATTTTGACAATATTTTTCTCTTTTTCTATAAAAGATAAAATTACCAAATTTTCTGTAAAATATAGGGCAAATCCTCGTTTGAAACTGTAATTTTTCGCAGCAACGCGGATCTAATAGATTTTAAGAAAAAAGATGCCGAAAATTAGAAAAATAAAAACGGCATTTTCAGTCAATGTTCTTTTTGTTACCTTTTTTTTTGTAAACAAAGAAGCGCCTAAACGCACGAACCGATTTTCATGAATCTATTTTGTATCCTTTATTACCGAGAGATCCCTTTAGTTTATAAAATGTTGAAAGACAATAGCGATTGTTTCCCTACTACTGAATCTTTTTGTTCAATAAATGTGTTTATTAAAACTAATGAAACAAGAGTATTCATTGATTTAGTCGGTTATTAGTTTAAAAAAAACTGAAAATTTATGAGCAGAAAGGTAATACATCTGTTTAACTCTACTTCTGTGACTCTATTTCAACTTTAATTTTAGGTACGCAATTAATTATAAATGTAAAAATAAAAATGTTTGTTTCAAAATACTTTAATGAATGATTAGTAAACTAGTTGATCATAAAATGAAAGTACTTACTGATCTGATGAAAGAAGTGGCGCAGAGAACAATGGGATGTTTGTTTAAAGTGAGCATAGGTGACAAGATGCCGCTCACTTTCTCTGAACTATTGGTAACAAGACGCTGGCCTTGACAGTGGTTCCTCCCGAAACTAGACCTTGCACAGTCTAAACAAACTGAACTTGATTTTAAGTACAACTGTAGCAGTGATATTATTATCAGCATACAAACGTGTTTACCTTCTTCTAGTAATGCCTAGGAAGTTGCATTGTATTGTAACATACATATATTGGTGTACTAAAGAAAGCAAATAACCATTGCGTGAGTGATACAAAAATAAATTATACTTTGGTTATTTAGATGAAGAGATTTATTTAATAGCCTTTAATTATTTTTGATTACTGAAATGTTGTTTATTACCATTTTTAGAAATAATTTGTAAATTGTAATTCAGAGACACATTTATGTTTTCTTACAAATTCATTTCTTCGCTATAATTAGCAACATCTAGGTTCAGAAAATTTATTGTGGAAAGAAAACCTCATTATACTTTAGGTGCTATTTATTAAACAGTATTTGAACATTTTCTACAGTACAATAAATGTTTTACTATCCACAATAAGAAGGACCTAACAGAGCTGTACTTCACCCTTAGGGTACGTTTACAACGGAGCTGTGAGTATAGATGATAGCAGAGATGATAGCTGATAGAGTAAAATATAATCGCTGATTAGTGTGCACAACGGAGCTGTGATACATGCAACATGCCCGAGTAGTGAAGAAGAGTTTTTATGTTCAGCAGCAACAAAATGGTATATTTTAAAGAAAAAACGCTTTAGAAAATATCATGTACATCCCATAAATAAAAAACGAAGTACTTTGGGCGAATTTCACTATTTATATAAGGAACTTAGAAATTATCCGGATCGTTTTTTTGAATATGTGAGGATGGGTCCACCCACATTCGACTATATTTTAGAAAAAATAAGGTCAAAATTAAGAAAACTTTGGAAAAATTGTCATGGAAATCCTATAACCATAGAATAAAAACTAGTGATTACTTTGGTAAGTAATGATTTTATTGAGAAAAAACAAATAAATACACATGAAAATAAATGTAAGCACGATTTAAAAAACAAAATATTGTTTAAAAGTAAATAATAAAATAATAACCAAAAATAATGAGTAAAGACAGCACTAATTAATTTTTCTACCTCCATTTTGAAGCTCCGATACTGGAGTTCAGCTAGCAGAAAAATGAAAAATTCAATTCTATCATCTATGCTCGTTTATAGCAGCGCGTATGTGTCACTAGTCGAAGCTTCGTTGTGCACGCTCACATAAGAATGTACTAGGTTATTCTATAAGCGCTGATGCATCACTGCTATCATCTCCGCTATCATCTATGCTCACAGCTCCGTTGTGAACGTACCCTTAGTCAGAAACCGTCTGAAGTTTGTAGTCAGAGCTCGTATTCACCTGTAATCCTGAACTTGGTTTTAGAAGAAATTAATACCGAACCGTGGCCTATTAGCTGATACAGTTAGTTTGCAAATTTCCGAGAAAACCTTAAGCAATATTTGAAAATAGAAAATCGCATCTAAAAAGTTCGCATTTCCCTTTAATTGATTTTCAATACTTTACAAACAAAGAAGAGTCTTTTCAGTAGAGATTCCATTGCCATTGAATTGGCAATTCATCATTGAAACAATGAGAATATCTAAAGTTTAGGATTTCAGAATCTTCCGACAATATTCTAACTGGTGCAGGGTACTTCTATAGAAAAGGGAAAACAGCAGTTGGAAAGAGCTTTGTCACGAAGATTAGGAGAATAGGTTCAGCTACGCTAGAACTAGAGTCTCACTACTCAGATAAAAGCAAAATAGTTTTCATTTTGGCGTTTAGTGCCAGTTTCGCCAGTTTTGGCCACTGTGATTCTGAATAGCTTTTTAATTGACAGGTGATAGACAATTGTTTGACATCGGGTTGAAAAAAAGGGAATGAGTTTGCTGAAGGAATGCCGAAGAAAGCAAGCAACTTGCCACCTATCTACCTACCTACAAGGCATAAAATACCAGAAATAAAATAATAAAATTGTCGGTTAATGAAGAACAGCAGACTGATGGGAGGAAAAGTGTGAAAGACTCTTCTAAGAGAATAGTGGGGACAAAAAGACTACCAAGGAAAGACTTCCTCGCAACTTTAGGCTATCACAGTAAGATTTCCTGCAGTTGCAGTAGTCTTTAAAATTTGATAACAGTTTGTCATATTCCATCTTTGAACATTATATGAAAGCAACCACCATCTGGAGTAGCGCTGGCGTTGACAAATGGCGAAAGTACTTCAGAAAATTGTGTTAGGATTAAAAACAAAAAGTACTTTCAATGAGGACATCTTTGCTGAAATTGTCATTTTTAGCCAATCTGGATTTATTGGACATAACTTCAACAGCAACTAAAATTTTAGGGTATCAAAAATTTAAATCCGCGTGGCTCCTAAAGAAAATCCTAAGATTGATCGCACAATGTGTTAAAAAGAAAACAATTACACTTTATTTTTCAAATTTCTTTTACTTTTTTCTTCTTTTTTGTTTTATAATAATTTAACTGAACTGCAGCTTAAACTGAATGGGGTTCAATTTATTGCCTAACTGAAGAGTAAATGTGTGTTTATCTATCGGTGGAAAAGCTCTAACTAAAGGCGAATATTTATTTAATGGTAGAGCTCATTTGTTTTTAAATAATTTCATGTCTTTAATTATTTTCCTTGTACCCTCTTGCATATGTTTAGAACTTAGTAAAGCTGTAACGGATTTGTAAACGTTGTCCATTATCGTTTGAATTAATGAGGTTTACCCACAAATTTCCTGATTTATGTAACAATTGCAAATTCACACCTCCAACAGTATTACGGTGTAATAGTGATACTCGATTATTGCGCTAGTAGCCAACCCAATTAACATATTTTACCCTGCTGACAGGATGACTTGCCAACTCCAACAGCCTGTTGGGATGGAGTCCACATTTACATTTGATGGTAGAGTTTGTGCTCTTAGTTTTCACTATTATACTACATGCTAAAAACCTTCCGTCCCTTTGTTATGACATTCAACATTCCAGTGAACTCCCACACCCTCTGCTAGCGGACATTATAACTAAACTATAACAATGTTTCCCAACAACTGCAATGTTATGTTGACAACTGTGTGTTCATCATTTCAAATAATGGATTATGTCTGAATTAGTTATTTATATTCCATTGTCCTACAAAGTTTCTGTGATGAATTCATTCTGTTAGAGAAGAATAACATAAATGTGTACACAACTTAATTGCCATTTCGGCTAAAACTGATGCGTGTGTAAAACTGATCAGGTTTATGGGCTTAAGAAGGTTTCAACAACACTGGGTGGTGCGGCACTTTTTACTTTAAAATCATGAATCTGTCAAGTGAAACATTGGAAATGATTCTCTTTTCCAGCAAAACCAGAATTTCGCATTTTCCAACAAATTAATGCTATCACTTCTTGTCTATGACATTTAGGACAAAATGTCCTAAGATATAACAGTTTTTTGGAATGCTGATATTCAATTAATCTCACAACACACACTAGCGAAAATTACAGTAGATTAACCTTTTCTCTATAAAGAGTTAGGTGACCTCCTCATTACTTAATTAGAATAACAAGGGTTGTGCGAAAGAGATACGTACTACATTACTGAATAAAATTTGGGTGTTTAGGGTTTTATGGCCAAATGCCAAAATTTAATTTCGTAAATTGCGGTAAGAAGTCATGTGACCAGATATGTTTTATTTACATTTCCTTAAAAGGAAATATTGAATGTCTAAAATGGTATTGTAACCTGATATAATATTTATATATACTCTTTAATATATGTTATGCACTAAATATTTCTTTTATTGTAATGTAGTAAAAGAAAGGTAACAATTTTTGCTTGAACTAGGGAGGAGATCGTATAATTTAAACGTTGCGACAAGCAGGTTTTCTTATTGAGATATATGGTACAGTGTTCAGAGGGAAAAGAGAGTTGCGATATGATAAATGTACAGGAGTAAGGGATGAGAATATTCCCCACTTGGTTCTAGCCAAGCTCGATATGAGGAAGGCGTAAACAAATACTGTAGCTAAGTCATCTCTCATATTGAGAAATAGGTTAGAAGTAGAGAAGAAGAATTAGTTAGAAAAGCTTACACGATGGTACAGGACAGAGTAGAATGGTGAAGTAAGGGGGATGTATTTCCATAACTTGGGCGGCCATATTGCCTTGGCCTGAGGCAAGATTGTATCCAATACAAAAGGAGATTTCTCTACTAGTTGGAATAACGTCTTGGTTGTAGGGTTGTACACGTTACAGGGCGGCCGCTACCAAACTTGACCATAGCATACTTACTACACCAGCCGCCGCATAAGGACTTTCTTGCACCGTGCCGGCCGGCCGTACTAATACAGTCTCCGGACACATCTCTATAATAAACTATCCCCCCATCCTCCTATCTGGACCAAGGCCAATATATTCACCCTTATTGCGGCCCTCTTCGACCACCCAAACTCTCTTCTGTATATAAACACCCTTATGAATATACAACCCTCCCTTAGGGCTACTTATTGGCCCGGATCATGCGATAGCCTCATAAACGACCCCTGCATAATTTATTTACTAAATATTACTACACTTTTGTTTGACCGGATTATCGGAAAAGTTATGTAATTTTAAAAGTTTAAAAGGATTCTTATTATTTACTTTCCATAACAAAGAAATTTAAACAAACAGCTTAAAAAGAACAACTATAAAGAACTTTAGACACAGCAAAACTATTAAGTTAAATATGTTTGGATGAACAGAAAAGATAACTTAATCTCTTGCGGAGATGTGATTAAAGAGCATTTTCTAGCGATCTATCTATTCAAAAGCAGCCAGTGACAATATCAAAATAGAGAGAAAATAACTCATTTTACAAAGTAACTAACGCACTCCCATTGCAGTGTAAGATATCAAATAAAGTAATGGCTATTATTTCAGGCAGGCTTTACGTCCATTGAGGATCAGTTGTCGAGAGTAGAGGCGTACGTATAGTTAACGTGTTCACTATAAATTCCTCTTATTACAAAAAAAATCCTAGGCCAAGGCCGGGAATCGAACCCAGTATCACAATACATACTAGATTTAAGAGCATCGCCTCTAACTCGCCTCGGTCAAGCGCCTAGATAGAAGATAAGACCTAGAATCCTGCAAGCATGACTCCAAAACCTTTATAGAGAACTAAAATGGCAAAAAAAATTGCAACGAAATGTTGGGCTGTTCCATTTCTTTCTAAATTATGTTTCTCTTTCAAATTTAAGGTTAAATAAATTACTTAAACATTTTGTAAAAACACGAAAGTCTTTTGTGATATGGAACTAGAACCCTCTCATGGTTCCCCTCAAAGAACCTGAGCTATTCACAGTTGAGCAAAAGGCCGCACCATTGCAGCCAAAAAAAAAAGGGTATACATAAACACATCCAGTGGAGACGAAAACCCATTGGCAGGCGGTAAAGTTCATTATTAGGCACTCGCGTAAGTTTACTTTGGCATCACTCCAACAAGCCCTGGAGGCCATTGTTATCGGAGTGAACAAATGTATTGCATGGGCCTAACAACGAATAGACTGTGTAGGCTTCAAAGAAGATTCGGCATTAAGAAAATGGTGACTATGCATGAGAGTTCGACTCGTACCTTCAAGCTTTACCCAGTCGTCTCTCTTTTAAGTAAACTGCCAAAACAGACAGGACTGGAGAAGTGCTCCATCTTGAGGTGCCAAAACTAATAGAATAGGTTGACTGGTTTAAATTATTCAATCTAAACTTAGGTTCAATATTTGGTTTAAAGGGTATTGTTAAAAATACAGAAAACAGAAGGATTCAATGTTTCTATACATCTGCAAGAGAGTTAAGCCATTGGATAGATCTTAGAGCTGGAGCTGATTTTCTTAAATAATGTGCATACTCTAGGTTGCATTTACATTTTTGAAGCACATAATAGGAAAACTTTAATGTTTCCATATAATTTCGAGAGAATTTGACATTTAAAACTCCGCTGGGTTCGCACATGCCTGCAATTAATCGTAAGCAAAGTAAAAAAATAGGTCTGTGGCCAAAATAAACGCTACAGTTCCTTCGGGGCAGCCATCAAAATATTAATTTGTATCTAAAATGTATTCAAGTTACAAGATCCTCTAAAACAGAAACGATAGATATTTAAGTGTTTAAACATTTAAATATTTTTAGGAATTTAAAAGATATAGACCGGCTGGAAGCTCTTGATATTCAACTTCTGACAATTTGAATGTTGCAGAAAATGAGAAACGAGAAATTATTAGCAATTTCAGTCTTATTTTTAAATTTGTTTTTGCCAAGATTTCCATCTAGGGAGTAGATCAACTTCAGTCTACCTAAAATCTATTCAGATGTAATACTTCCTAATTTGACCGAAACCTTATTTTGGTATCCACTGGGGTGAAAAGAATAAATCCATTCATTCACTTTAATGGGATTTTAGAGGAAAACCCAACCACGTGCCCTGTAGACCTACTTGCCATGTAAAAGTTGTAGCCCTACTTATGGGCGAAACTATAAGGAAAAGTGATAAGAAAATGTCAAATGAAAATGGAAAATGAATTCATTAAAGTGATACCAAATTGGATGATATCGTCCAAAATTTTAGTGTTGGTTCCAAAAATAGAATTTAAGCTAAATATCAATTTTGAAGTTTCGGCAGTTTTTATTAAGAGTTACGCTGGACACATTCTCTAACGACAGACACACTCATAGTGACCAATTAGTGAAAAATAAAACTTTGACTCGTGGGAGCTCAAAACTTAAAAAATGAAGAATTAGTTGTTATCGCGATACTCCCTCTTAGTTCAGTAAGGGAATCTGAATAACAAGACCCCAATTGGAATAATCTCTCTTCCTTCCGGAAGGGCTATTCAATCAAAAAAGATGATTAGTACACTAGAATTTCATAAATAAACAATATTAATCTATTCATCCTTCTAACAATAAATTAATACATACAATTTATCCCGAGAAAGGTAAGAAATTTAGCAGAAAATTAGCGAATAGCGCTTCGAAGTCACAAGTGAAGAATCAGAATCTCTGAAGTGTTAAAAGAATGCGGTGTTAAAATTGGACAGAGCGGGAGTAATTTGGCGTAAAAGTTAGATACAAAGAGTTTGAAGCATTTAGAAGTGGGTGGTTGTTGTTTCAGGGTTATTGTGGAAGCTGTAAGGACGGTGAGCAAATTGAGTTGCTTTGGTAGCGCCATAGGAGCTGCGGTGGGCAAGGTTAGACAAGCGGTTAGGGCGCGCCCAACCTTCTCCATTAACCATTCTGCCTGCACGCATTCGCTATCCTCTTTTGCATTTTCAATCTCACCAGACGCCCCTAGGCTTTGCTCGACGTTCCTGCAATTATATTTCCCTAAATTGCTGCTAACAGGAAACACCGAGCCTAATAACTGATGCTCCTCCTCATAAGAGAAAGGGTGTCTGACTGTATACTAGTTGTCATTTAATGACTTTCAAATGACATCAATTGCTAGTTTGCAACCTCAGTCACAAACTGAACCGTCACTTTTTAAATCTCATTTTCTTCAAACTTATTTACTTTTTCTCCCTTTAAGAGAGATTCTTAATTTGTTATTGCGATTGTCACAAAACATTTTATTAAAATTTGAAGCGATAACATTTTCAAAGTTAGAAATTAAAGAGTAAATAAACACAAAAAGTTAAATGAAATTAAAGTGTGAAGATGAATTAATTCTGTGAGAAATCTGTGGTCATTGATGCCCTTCAGCTTTTATGCCACGAACAGAATCTACTGGGATAACTCTGAGATGTTCCACCTTTTGGCGTCCAATAGAAATCTTGTAAGGTAGCGTGGGGCGCTAGGTGTTCGTTTCCAACTCACTGTTAAGAAAAAATGCCCTAATCAGAAATGAAATTTAATTGAGTGCTTCCTTCAATTTTTCAAAATTATCTCGGGATGGCTCAAACTATTTTATTTTATTTTAATTTTGCTCACTTACTTGGTATTACAAAAAGAAAAATTATTTATTTATTTCAAATATCTTCCAAGATCTTTAATTTCCTGGGGAAGTTACACCCCTTTCCTTTGATTCCCTTTGATTGATAGAATGGAAAGTCCTCCCCGTAGCGTAGCTTTTTTTTTACCTAAAGCTAAGCCTATCCAAAATATTTGTAAAATATTCTTTTATTAGAACGTTGTAACTACTTACATTCACCATTCAAATGCAGATCAAATCATCAAATCCTTTTATGCGCTCCACGAATAAACGAAGTCGAAAGTGAAGAAAAAGCTATGACTGAACCAAGTACTTTGACTATTAAATTCAAGATATTTCAAAATATAAAGTTAATAGATTTGTGCGGTGGACGGCTCATATAATTATATCACAGGCTAGAGGCTACTATGATAAAATAACTATTGGTTCTCCGGCATAAAAGTGTTGGCCAGGCTGAATGTATTAATTCAGCATAATCTTAAGCCAAACTTAACCAGCTATAATTTTTACGCAACTTCTTTGCGTGCAATATACGCTTAGTAATAAAAGTTAAAGATGAGTAGTAAATTTCTCCCATAACGTAATACAAAACCAAGTAATCTGAGCGGGCTGTCGAGACAACTCACTAACATACGTACTTACCTTCAAGTTAAGTTGGGATTCGTGAAGTTCTCGAGGTTTATGTCACGCGAGGGAGACTTCCTGAAGGAAAGTCCTTTTTGTATTCATTTACGGCCGAGATGAATGAAGAAGAACATAACAAGATAAAAACACATTCGAAACTTTGTAATTCTAAAGAAGTCGGAAGTAACGAAGATAGCGTTACCATTTCTTACTTAATCTGACCCTCATCTTCCTCGCGGTGTAGAGGTTTCCTTCCATAGTATTTTCCAGCGGATCTTGTCTTTCTTATTGTTTCGAGACCAATCTAATTTTTTTACTCTAAAGTCTATTAAAGTGCTCTCATGTTGTCCGCGGTTGTCCGTTGTCTTGTTATCCTACATCCTTATATCTGACGGAACTTACGTCTATCAATTAGATATCGTGGTAGAGGGGGAAGAGAATACGTTAGTCTTCCATCTTCCATTCTCATAAAAACTTAATCGATCAAAATCTTAAACTTAAGCTTTCGTTTTAAAGTTCAGTGCTTAAAATTTAGCAATTTAATTTAAGAATGTGCATTTCTACCGATGTTTATTGTACTTCAACACATTACCGCTTATTTGAATTTTACTTCTTTTCCAATCTTGCTAATGTTAGCAGGGAAATGAAAAAGATTTGAAGAGAAATATTGTAAGAAGACCTTATAGGCGCCACGATAGCCGAGCGGTTAGAGGCGAGACCTGCGAAGCTAATATGTATTGTGGTACTGGGTTCGATTCCCGGTCTTAGGCTTGGATTTTATTTAATGGTTAATAAAAGAAATTTACAGCAAAGTATGTTTGCTAGTCGCCTCCGTCCACGACATTGGTAGTTGGACGTAAAGCCTGAAAAAATAGGCAATTACTTTACTTTTTTTACTTTACTTGTAAGAAGACCTGGGAAGATTCGAAATAGTTATCTTGCTGGTTGAACAACTCTAAATTTAATCTCGAACTCATCAGCTAACCAATATATTTCAACAAATTTAAATCCAAAGGGGATAAAGAAAACCGTAATCATTATTGGAACTAAAAACCCAGATTACATTTCCAGTAGAAATGTGGTAGTGCGTATTGATATTCTATTGAGGGTTAGAAAACACTGTGGCCGTATTGTGAACAACAAGGCTGTTCCAACCCAAATCTACTCCATTACCGGCCAAACTTATTAATCCATTTTGTTACTCCAGTATTCAATATTTATTACGTTCTGGCTAGGACTCCAGCCGACAGTCTGGGAAATAACGGCCGCAGAGCGAGAGAGGGTATGAACTGGACGATTTACGGACGACGATGTGTTGAGATATTTATTACAGCTGGCCAGATAAAAAGCGCCACATTGCCGTCTTGTATTGGCATACGAAAATGACGTATGTGTTTTTTTATTTCACCCACAAAATGAGAAATATAGTTTTGGTTATTGTTGATGCGGCCGGGGTTTGGATACTTTTTAATTTTAATCCCAAGAATTTTGGGATTCCCAAAAATCTTACAATTCTTTATTATGTAAAAATAACTGTTACATAGGAAACATCCTGTATAATGAACAAGAGAATTGGGTTGTTGTATAAAACAAAAATGTAATTTAAGCATAGGATATTTATGTATTAATTTAAATAATTACGGTTGGACAAATTTATCTGCTAGCAACTATTGCATAACTGAACAAGTTTGGGTTCAGGTAAAAGCATAGTAAACAGAATGTACACAGCAGCTACAGGTATTTCTTGATTTAGCTGATGTATTTGACAATTTTGACACGCTAGACTGCTATAAAAAATTAGGTAGACTTACGCCCTTAGTTACATTATTCAAATCATACGATTTTTTTTTACAAGATCTAACTTTCTGGGTAAGATTCAATAACATTCACAGCACTCGCGAGGCTGCCCATTTAATTCTATTCTATGGGCAGACCTAAACCTAGTATAACGAAGCTTCTTACGACATAATGTCAATAATATAAGACGACATTACAGACATTAACAAAACCATCACCGACTTACAGACATCAACTAATCTCACGACGAACAAGTTAAAAAGAAAAATGGAGATTTAATTTAGACCTATCGAAAAGGTAAGCAAGAATTTTTCTTCTAAGAAGGTTGCGAAATGAAGATCTAAGATCCCGGTAGTTTACAGGGATATCTCTTAGAATCAGAAAAATCAAGGGGTAAGCTAGCTCGATTTAACTCAGGACGTCACCACATCAACACAAATCTGCAACAATCATAAACCAACTGAGACAGATTTAGCCACTTACCTACCATAAAAACACTAACAATAACGTACAAGACTACCAAAACCTATCCGATCGATAGTAAACGACCGATCAAACAACTAAAACATTACAAAAAAACAATTCACTGTTTTTCAACATTACGCTTTTTCGTGCAGTTTTTGACAATCAATTTATACAACTGTCCTACCGGAAAATTTTAAAAGTTCCAAGGAGTAATTCAGGAGCAAATGAAAGCGGTAGGGAGTAAATCAGAGCAGTTTTAGGTCTTTTGTGAAAGAATGAAGTACTAATTTGGAGGTAAGATGAACTGCCAAAATGTTCAGCACTCAGAGTCAAACATTGTCCATGAGCGAATGAGGTGACGGAGAGAACAAGTGAGAGTTTGATGTTAGGGAAGTCTTTTTGCAGCGAACAGCAATGAGTTGGTGTCTGGTATTAAGCACTTACATATGGATGTAACAGTAGTTATGGAATCTGTCGTTTTGTTTTTTTTTGCTGTCTAGTAAGTCGGTTCGGTTTAATTTGTGAGAAGGACACCTACAGATGGATTAACTTCCCTTTTTTGGAGTTTTAAGATTCCATAGTTGTGCGAGAAAATGGCAAAGAATAAGATCAGTAAGTGCGTTAGCTTTTTTCTCACTTTGTTGCAATAGTTGTTCAATATTGAGGGGTTTTACTTATATTTTTTTTCATTGAAAATTAAAAATAGTCAATGCTTTGAATGCATAAACTTGTTAAAGTGGAATGAATCAAATATTGCAATATTATTATGGATAAATTTAAAATAAAAGAGTTGTTAAAATAAACGAAAAAAAAGAAGAAATGTTAAAATAAAATAAAATGTAGGAGTTATCAAGGTAGAGCTGGGATATCTGTGTGGTTTGGCACCAGTATATCTGGCCTTTGGTTTTGAACATAAAGTTGAGGACTTGAATACCTATTCGTTATAGCTAATGTGTCTTCGGCTATCAGAAATCCATTGTGAGTTGGTCGAACTCAGCTATCGTATAGCTAACTGTAACTCCATCTGCAGAGTAGATAAGACGTCTCTTGTAAGCACGCTCAGCGATATCAATTCAAAACCCAGTTTTTGCATGCATCATTGAACTGATGATTTACACGTGATGTTCTCACTCCCGATGTCACATTCCCCTTTTTACACACACCCCTTTCACATTCCCTCCTATCATATCTTTATCTATTTCCATATCCTATATTAAATAAAAATATATTCTCCTCTGATTTTTTTATTTTTATTATTTTTTATTTGGTTATATTTATAAATCGATAAGGTAGATGGCCAATTTGTTTTCATTTATATTTTTCTTTCTTTTTTAAAATAATTGTTATCATTTAGGATATGTTGCAAATTTCAGATTATTGCTTTTTTCTAAAAGTTTATCGCTTAATTAATACGTAGCGATTAATTGCTAATCTTATCAAAAAAATGAATGAAAAAACAACTGATGTAAAAAGTCATATGACTTTCCCTTACGGTTATCCTCAAGATTCTAACACCAAGTTTATGCCAAAATTAATATCTAATAATTACACTATAGCTGCTCTAAAAGCTTGGGATGTCATAGATAATGTATTTAATGTAAAGAATAATTTATAATAAATCTTTAGGTAATTATATACAATGTTGCCGACGTTCACCATTTTTTTTGCTAATGCTAATAATTGCTTAATAGCGAGTTGCCCTTATTAATTTTTACATTTTATTTAGCTTTGCATATAATAATATGTTTAAAACAAGAATTAGAAATTGAAGAGTTGCATGAGCAAATAATCCACTAGCCTTTGTGACTACCCAGCCATTTCTTCTAATCATGATCGGCAAAACTAAAAGTTTTCTTATGTGTTGAACACTAAATTATTTATTGAATAGTGATACTAAACTTATTATAACGTTTAATTGCCTGTAATGAATTTTATGTTTGAAAGTTTTTAAATTATTTCCAAGGGAAGGGATTAGCTATGAGGTTAGCATACTGGACTCCCACGCGGAGGTCCCGGATTCGAATCCAGCAGCTGACCCTTAGATTTTCTCTTCCTAGGAGCTTCTTACAGCTCACTGTCCGGTGATGGACAGTGTTGTCTGTAACGAGAGAACACTGTCCGGAGGCCGGCAGTGCACTGAAAAAAGCTCCGGGCGCTAATAACCTCAGCTGTTGATGCGCCAAAAAAAAAAAAAACAAATTATTTCCATTTTGCCATTTTTTTTTTGTTTTTCCAATTTTACAACAAATTAAATTAAATTATTCATCTCTGAAGAATAAGTATGGCGCAAGTAGTGTAAAAGAAGAGGACCCTACCCACATGTTTTTCAAAAGTTAAATAAACTTTGCGAAAAAGATAAGACAAGATCATAGGATACCTTGGTTCATTAACGAAGATATGACGAGCCTTCAACCTTTTTTTTGCTTATCACATTGAGCATTGATGCTGTTTTTTCGATTTCCATGACTTAAATTTCAGATAAATAGCTAAAGCCTACCTTTGCTAATGTTTGCTAATATCAAAGTACCATATCTGGTTCAGACATAAAAAAAATAATTCATTCAGCTTAAATAAAGTACTGTTCTTGAAATAGTTGTGGGGGGATGGAATTTTGCGGTTTAAGGGTATTCTTACACCATCTTTTTATAGATTTCAGTCAAGCCTATGACAGCATAGACAGAGAACAGCTGGCAAATGTTTTGATAACTTTTGGTGTACCACGAAAGCTGGTTTCTCTTATAAAAATGACTATGAAAGGGACAAAGTGTAAGGTCAAATTGCAGAACACGCTGTCGGAAGAGTTTGAAATAAACAATGGGCTTTGCCATGGTGATCCCCTCTCACCCATACTTTTCAACTTGGCTCTCGAACATGCCGTGCGATGTATAAAAACAAACCCAGGGGGTCATATTTTTGGCATATGGCTTATGCTGACGATGTTTTGATAACGGCGCGTACTACCTCGGCTCTCGCAGGAGTGCTTCAAGAATTTGAAGAAGCAGCCACAAAGCTAAGTCTCAGGATAAATGCTGATAAGACAAGATATATGAGAAGCTCGCGGCAACAAGGAAGAAGACCCGAAAATGTTCGACTTGGGGAACGCGAATTTATGTCGTATGAGTCGTTTAAATATTTAGGGTCTCTGGTCACAGAAAGGAATGAAACATTTGTGGACATAAAAGCGAGAATTGCGGCAGGGAGCAGGTGTCTGTTCGCATTAAAGAAAATATTATGTTTCAGATCCCTTTCTAGAAAAGCGAAGCTTCTCATATAATAAGACCCTGATAAGACCGGTAGTGCTTTATGGAAGCGAGTGCTGGGTTCTGACCCAAGAGAGCCAGACAGCCTTGAGAGTGTGGGAAAGGAAAGTATTGAGGAAAATATATGGTCCTGTGAAAGAGGGAGGAAGACGGAGAATCCGCACCAACTTAGAACTACTTACCCTTTATGGAGAAGCAGACATCGTTCAATGTATTAAAAAAGGAAGATTAAGTTGGTTAGGACATGTGGAGAGGATGGTGGATAACCGCATCCCTAAACGCCTTTTATATGGAAGGCCCGGAGAATAAGTCAGAATAAGAGGTAGGCCAAGAATGAGATGGCTTGACGACGTCGAGGGGGATTTGAGGAAGGTGGGTGTGCGAAGGTGGCGACTGAAGGCTCTTGATAGAGCTCAGTGGAGAGCCTTGGTTGAGGAGGCCCTGGTCCTTTTAGGACTGTAGCGCCGAAGAGCAGGAGGAGAATGGTATTCTGGGCCAGCTGAATCAATTGCAATTTTACGCTAAAAGGAATGAGAAATGCTTAATAACTTGAACGATGTAGTTTAAGTGGTGACCGCATAGTCCATCTGAAAATATTAAGATGCAATTGTCCAGCAAAATACAAACAACGTATGTTATTAATAAAAATTAGAGACGAATTCTTAAAATTGTATTTTTAGACGTAAATATGCGTCGGATAACATCCAATTTCTGCTTCTCTGACTTCTCTCATACAAAGGAACATGAAGTTATATCTATTTTCTTGGTGGTTTTCCGATAATGAAGGTGCAAGAACAAGGTGATTTTTCAGTGACTATCTTTCTCTGGATGAAATAATATGAATATTTATAAACGGACCCAGTTTGGAGCTCTTCTATCAAAATGGAGCTGTAGAGAGTCTCAATGATTAGTTTCAATATCTGGCAAATTAACTTGATTTTGGTTTTTATTAATTTTCAATTCATCAATTAGTGATATTCCTTAATATTTACAATTAATTGCTTCTCTCCTTCTTTCTGTCAAAGCAATAAGGCTCAAAAGATTCTAGTTTGCTCCAAAGAACATTTGAAAACAGCAAAAAGGCAAAAATTAAAAAAGTTCGAAAGAAAAACTGTCAGAAGATGAAAAGAAATGAAACATTAAACATCTCGAAAACGGAAAATAGTCGGACCAGTGAATGTGAACTTTATTTTCCCTCGTTCTGGTAAATAACATTTTGTTACCTTCTCATTGCTACTAACACAGAGTATGTTAGAGTCTCCGCACAAATAGAAATTTTTTGACGTGTGGTATTTATGATCTTTGCAGAAAGGTCGACAACGAAGACTTGGGCACCGAATAATGACGTAGAAGGTATTGCAAATATTGTGAATAAAATTTTGTCCATCTACCTTAAGGATTGTTCAAATTTGATAGATTTTTTGTAAAATGGCTTAATTAATAATGGACTATCTGTTAATTAGGTGCCTAAGCTTACATTTATCATTTTAAAAAAATAATAATAAATAAAAAAAATTAGGCCAGTTCCTGAGGTTAGCTACCCAATCAGTTACGTTTTCAGTGAAATGTACGGTTTCGCCAACTTCAGAAAGTTGGAAATAATTAAATTGACTCAAATGTTTGGAATTTGGAGAATATTATTGAGTTAGAACCTTGAGAATAGTAGTGAGAGAAAGTCGAATGAGTGTTCACACCAGATTCCGAGTTAGGAGAATATTATTGAGTTAGAACCTTGAGAATAGTAGTGAGAGAAAGTCGAATGAGTGTTCACACCAGATTCCGAGTTAGGAGAATATTATTGAGTTAGAAGCTTGAGAATAGTAGTGAGAGAAAGTCGAATGAGTGTTCACACCAGATCCGAGTTAGGAGAATATTATTGAGTTAGAACCTTGAGAATAGTAGTTAGAGAAAGTCGAATGAGTGGTCACATTAGATTTATTTTGGCCCAAATGAGACATACCTCCCTTAACTGTGTCCTTTTCAACCTGGTGTATCGTCTGGTATAATTTATGGTATATATTATTGGGTATATAATATGGTATACACTTATAATAACATTTTACATTGTATTAGAAAAATGAATAACTGCGATAACTAGGAAAATGAACTGATGTTTCAAAATACGGAGTAAGCTTTAAAATTAACTTTTGTAATAAATGTTGACCACAAATTGCCCTAAATCTCAAAAAATTAAACACTTTTACTGGCAATATATTCAAGATGCAAATTACTCATCCCAAAACAAGAAAGTTACTGAACTGATCATTTGCAAGTGTAAGGGTTAAAGAAAAAATATACAATAAAATATTGCAATGTTTGTTATGGTGCAGACGGTGCTGGCTTGCCGACAAAGTTGAAATAGCTGTGGCCGCAATAAGCTTGAACCGTGGGGGCGGAGAAGGAACGTTTATGGCACACTTACTGAGGCGTTGTCGCCACAAACTGGCTAACATCAACCAGACCGAGTCTCTACCCCTCTTCATAGTATTTCTGTTTTCATACAGTTTTAACAAGTTCTACTGTTATTATTACTGGATTTTCTAACCTCTACTAACCACAATGACCCGAATATTCCTTCTATGCCATCTACTTTCAATCCTTTATATTCACGCTTAATTGCCCTCCATTATTACCACATCCAAAGTATATGATTAAAAAATAACAATTCTATAATTTCTAGAAATAACGGATTATTGAAGCGGGAATTCGTTACTAAAGTTATGTCTGATATACAATATATTATATTTGAGCCCACATTTCTAAATAATTTAAATCTCTACAAACATTATTCTAAAGATATGGCGTTATCAATTTAATTTGTAATAGAAATAAAATACGAACTCGTTTGTTTGGAAATTGATTAAATCGATTGTTTAATTCTTTTTGTTGGATATCATTGCTCAACCAAACGAAACTCTTGAGGAAGAAAAAAGATATAATTATAGTTTTTGTTTATATTGTAACATTTCTAAATAGGAATAATTTTCCTCTTTCATGCATGATTCTTGAAAGAAATGAAGCTTGAAATTCGGGTTAAATGTATAGCTTCAGATTAGAGGTTGTAGGATTGTCTAGAACAGGGATATAGTGACCTTTTTCACAATTACGTCAGTAGCCGATGATGTCATAATTCCACTGTCCAAAAAGTTTCCCATAGACCTACAAAATCCAATTTTCTTCATAATTCATGACTGAAAAAGAAAAATGGGTCGCAAATTCTTTCAAATTCAAATCATGAGACACTCAATTTTTTAGTTTTTTTTTTTGTTTTTTTTCGCATTCTGATACCCATGCCTGGATCCACCCTTAACAGGTATAGCAAATGTCCAGTTACTCCATGATCCACGAAACCTATAAAAAGGTCAACTTCCACAATGGCCCATAAAGGATCATCTTCGTTTTCTATAAACCAATCTTGAACTATCTTCGAGGTCAAAATCTCTCGACAGAAATTTTCGGAATACGTTGCATAAAGAAATCACAATCTGTGGACTTTGTCATCTTTAACTTGTCTTTTTCAGTCAGTATTAGATCATTAGGTAGTTCTAGGTGAGATGTAAAATTGTGGACAGCAAGAGCATTATTATTTATTTCAGCTAACGTTGGTTAATATAGGATAAAGTGCCCAAATTTCGTCTCTGCGCCTAATTTCGTCCCCCTATTTAAAACAATCGCCAAGTATTACACACTAATGGCAATTTTAAGAAAGCTACATTGAGGCAGCAGCAATCGTTTGGAAACGTCAACTCGAGGTACAGGTTCATGTTCAGCCGAGTTTTGAAGTGTTATATTTTTAGTCATAATAAGTTGTTATATTTGGTAGTGTTTCAAAACGTATTCAAAGTCTTTTAAAGCTTCGTTAAAATATTGATGTTGTTTAGGGCGAGTCCTCATATTGTCTTTATTTTGAAATCCTTCAACGAAACGTCAGTTCATTCATGTGTTGTTTCTATAGTGGTAGCCATCTTTAAAAATGTAATTGTTCCTAATTCCGTCCCCTTAAGTAGTCTAAATTTCGTCCCCAGAAAACAGTTGATTATTTGCTTTCGATTTAGATGGCAAACGTAAGCAATGGTATCCTAAGGCAATGGTAGAAGCAGTGAAGGCGGTGAGAAAAAAAAGAAATGGGATACAAAACGGCAGCAAAGACATTCCAAGTTCCAAGAGCAACGCTGAAGGATTATGTCAAATCCTCATTAGAACCAGTGGATATGGTTAATAGAAATATTGGCCGACCAACAGTTCTGCCCAAAGTCATCGAGCAAATGCTTGCAGAATACTGCCTGACAATAGAAAAAACTTCTACGGGTTAACTGACTTCAAACTTGCCTCGAATGGCGTTTCAGTTAGCTAAGAAGAACAATTTGCCTCACCTTTTTACTGCAACAAATCAAAAAGCGGTTTGAAAATGAGTTCGGCTATTTCTTGAAAGACATGCCAGTTTTTTCACAAAGAAAAACAATTTGTTCAGAGTTTTGACTTTTCATCTTATTTGAGATTTGTGTATCAATGTATAGTATTATAAAAAACACAATATTCTTTATTACCCAATATATTTTTTTTCTTAACTTGTGGCCGAGGGGACGAAATTAAGAACACTTTTTTTTAACAACTAAAAGTGTACTAATTTTAATTATATTTTTTGCGTTTCTTGTCTGAATTTTTTTAACAATATTATTGCAAAAATCAGTAACTGAATCTTCAAGGTAACAATAGAAATTTTGTCGAAGTTATTATTACTATTTATTTTACAATAAAATTCAATATACTTAAGAGGGACGAAATTTGGGCACTTTACCCTAAATTCTATTTATAAATTTTAGCCGAACAAAGCACTCTTTTATTGATATTTAGGAACAGCTCCGAAATGCGGCTGCATCCAAAATGATGGCCTTTTAAAAAAAATGGATAACTTGAGATTGAAACTGAAGAGTTTGTTACCATTAAGTAGGCCTTTGGGGCCGATTTCCGTCGTGGAATCGCAAGTTGGATAACTGCGATACTGAGCTCTATGCTGTCGTCATTTTTTTCCAAAATTCGGTACACTACCTCTACTTCTCCTCAGCAGTTTTACTTGAATTATATAATTTGGGCGTAGCAGTAACTATTCATTCAACATCCTTCCTTAAACTGCCTTCAATGATGACATATTCCTAAACTATCTTGTCAATTACAGTAGATTGGTCATGATATAGGCGTTATCTACTGCTCTCTAACACTGCGGATGGAACATAATATGATGCAGATTGGCTTATTATTATTGTGTCTATTTTCTTCTTCTGGCCCGAGGTCATTTAAGCCTCCAATTATCTTCCTGGTCACTTGCTTCTCCTCTTCGCACTTCGATCTTTTTCAAGATCGTCCTCCAATTATTACTGCGAAATTCTAGCTCGGTGGAACTAAACTTTCTTGCATTGTTTTTTAAACTTAATTTCTTAGACTAGCTTAAAAATGCTTTAGTTTACTCTTTCATTAAAAATCTAGAATTATTGAATGCATCCAAAATCAATTTTAAATGTTTAAAGTTTTAACTACAATAAACTAATCATTCTTTATTTATCGGATGGAAATTAAGTCCTATAAACACTTAACTGAACTGGGAATAGTATTTAAATAGAAATGTACGAGACTAAAAAGTAGTAGAATTAGAAAATGGTGGCAAAAAAATGTACGAGTTATGTAATGTAGAATTGAGACGATTAAGCTAACTGATGTTTTGATGACGATGCTAATTTAATGTGGACTATTGTGGTTGGAGAAGAGCTAGTGGGAGAAGAGTGTTAGGGACGAGCTTGTAGAAGTGGCGACCACTAGAGCATAGCTAACGACAATCAGGGGATCCCTCACCAGGGACACCTAGCACGGTCATTAGAGCGCTGGTAACGCAGCTACAGCACTTTTTGTCAATCTTTCTTGGCTTGATTTGATTAAATCAATGAATTATTGGAACCAGTACTCACATTCAGCAGCAGCTAGACGCCCTCCTACACTTGACGAACATGGACCTCTCTCTTTGTCACACACAGAGTCAGGCTATCTCTCTCTCATTCACCCACACTCTTGTGGTAAAAACCGTTAATTCTGGCGGCCTAGCACAGCTAATGTGCTTATCGACAACCACATATTTACACAGCACCGTACACCCGGATGGACGGACAAATGTGTATAGAGTGAATGGAGATATAAACACACTGCCAGCAACATGGAGAGTTATTTGGCGGAAACAGATCTCTGGATGTTGAACTAGTGAAATCGGATACGCAGCCAGGTTCATCCATTATGCAAGACTGCTCACTCAGCTAGATAGATCGACCCTATTTTTTTTTTCTTTTTAATTAAAAAGTGAGATGTATTTTCCGTTTAGTTTCAGTTCAAAATGAAATCAGGTTTAACGCCCAATAATTACTTCACTTATACTTTTTAATTACTAATAAATCTTTTGGTAAAATCTGGTTAAAATAATAACATTGAATGAGTGAATGATTTAATCCATAAAAATTAATTGTTGCTCGAAAGAGAAACAACTATCCCTTTTTTATCAAATTTACATTTCAAGCACACTTTCTGCTTCTTTGAAAAGCAACAAATTTAGTAAATTTATACTCTATAAAATTTTTGAATTTTACCAATATTTTCTACTTCTTTGATCACTTTAATACTTTAATGACATCCTGATAAGATGTTCACGAAATATTCAGTTCTTCACTAAGATTTTGTTCTACGAAAAGTTTCAATTTGTATTATCTACGCTTCTACCGCCGCTTTATTTTAGCAACGACCTCAGATTGAAGCTGAGCCTCCCTGGCCTCTCTAAATCTTTTCATCACAAATTTTGGCAAACTATGGTTTAGGTGGCCAGCCGAAAATTTTTCTGGTTCCGAAGAACGTAATCCGGAAATCAGTGGTCAAAGGTCATGAAAATCTTCTTTTTTTTTTGTAAATATCTTGCTCTAAATGATGTTTAAAGTTATTACAAAAGTTGTAGAGCATAAAATTCTCTACAAATTTGGTTCTGTTATTTTTCATTCAATCAACAGTTCTTGAGATAGAGCGCGATGAGTGGAAGGCGCCTAGCCTTATTTATAGTAACGTTAGGTCATCCAGTACATAGTACGTTTTATAAAGTTACAAAAATATTATAATTACAAACTGCACCCGGTTTTGGCTCAGTCTGGTGAAATGGAACTAATCTGGACGACGCTTTGAGCTAAGGCAATGTCATTTTGGGATAGAATTGCTGCCAGAATCAATCTAATTAGGAAAGTTTTACCCATACTCCTAGTGCATCTAAGAAGAAGATTTCTCCAACCCCGATGTTAACAGTTTGCATTTTAATTCTAATCACACAATTCTACATCGAACGAAGCTGCAGCAGATGGATTCGGTGATGGCATTCCCCATTGATAGAGAACTTTGTTCGCGATTTCTAAGCAAAAATCTTCGATCATTTTCAACCCTTCGTTGTAGATTTCTGCTGGGAAATCCATGTTCATATTTGAATTTTCCTTGTGTATTCGACGGTAAATATCTTCAGCCACATGCAATTTATATTTCTTCTACAACTCTGTTGGAGATGAAGGAGAGCAGGCGAATAATATGATTATAAACAATGTACGAATTTGATTTGGATGTGGATATTTCCATTTTTTCTGAATCTTTTCAAACTAAACCAACCGATTTAATGTGTAAAATATACGCTTGACCTAAAATACAATACAACGTTTGATACAGAAATTAAGGAAATTGTAGAAAAACTAAAAAAGTTTTTGTACTTTTTCTTTTTACCTAAATCTCTACATCAAAAAATAGCCGTTCTAATGTGTATATTCTACGTTTGGCATAAAAGTACATTATGGAAATTCCAGCAAACTAATAAAGATTTTGTATTTTTCCTTATTTTCTGAACTACTGGATCCAAAAATAGTCGACCTAAAGTGTATAATATAATCTCGTCATAAAAATAAAATGTTCGAAACCGAAATTGAGGAAATCACAATCAAAAGTAATGATGATTTTGAATCTAGACTAGCTGGCCTATTGTACACACAGACCTAGTAGTGTTACTAACGTTGTATTATTTTATTATAATACTCGCTTGTCCAACTTCTCAATTGCTGGAAGTCGTTGGACCTGGCTTTAAGAAAGAAGCATTCATCTTGAATGGGATGCACGGAGTACATTTTGCCCATCGTGGTTTCTTTAAATTTGCTAGGTTATCCGTCGACTCGCTCTCCTCGACTGCATCGTTCAAATGATTTTCTACTCGCGCTCCATGTGTAAGACGTAGGCGCTTTCGGAAGTATTCGGATACAGCAGGTTTTTTTAAACGCGTCATTTTAACATAACGTGAAGAACGTGTTGTAGTCGGTGGATCATGGGTTATTTGTTGCACATTGAAATCTATGAACATTCAATTTAACAATGCAATCGGAAACATTGAAATGGAATCTTAAAATATTTACTATATAGCATTTGATGTTTTTACGTCCTACAGATGGCGCTGGTATTTTTTTGTAAACTTGTTTATACCTGTCCCTGGTGTGATATTTATATAATAGTTATAGAAAAATACGCCCGTATGTTGTATCCAAATTTCATAGCAATTAGTGAAGAACTTTCGAAGTTTAAGATTTAAGAACATTTACATTTTTATTTACTTTGTTATGATTTGTTAATAACTGAGGTTTCTTATTATAGTAAAGTAAAGTAATTGCCTATTTTCTTCAAGCGTGCTTTACGTCCAATTATCAATTAGGTGTCGTGGACGGAGGCGACTAGCAAACATATTTTACTGTAAATTTCTTTTATTAACCATTAAATAAAATTCAAGGCCTAAGACCGAGAATCGAACCCAGTACCACAATACATATTAGCTTTACAGGTCTCACCTCTAAACGCTCGGCTATCGAGGAGGTTTCTTAATAATTGTAATATTTTTATAAATTTATAAAACGTACTATATGCTGGATAATAGAGGTGACCTAACGTTACCATACATAAGGCTAAGCGCCTTCCACTCTTCGCGCTCTATCTTAAGACCGGTTGATTGTATGAAAAATAACAGAACCAAATTTGTAGAAAATTGTATGCTCTACAACTTTGTAATAACTTTAAACATCATTTAGAGCAAAGAAAACAAGATATTTACCAAAAAAAAACTATTTTCATGACCTTTGACCACTGATTTCCTATGACGGATATTCTATGATACTTTTGAGCCAACTTATAAAATACCAGGACAAAGATTTATACAAGTTTATAGCTTATTATCTTCCATTGCGAGGATAAATTCTAATTTTACTGGACTACATCCAATCAGCTAATAATAATAATATGATTATTAAAGGTTTCGTGTAAAATAAATTAACATTTGAATTTATAACAATCTATATCTTGAATTACCAGAAAAATTGGAGATAGCTTCTACGATCCTTCTTCTACATTTACAGACAATAATGTGAACTGTACAATTCCATCGTTCGGATAACTCCAGTGAAATGGAATACATGAACTTTTGTTAGCAAGCAACAATAGCAGCTGATTAAGCACTGTAACTATTTGAGCTCATTTTCAAAATTCGCTCCCACCAGCTAATTATCTTTGAATATAATTTTTAATTAAATCAACCCGTACCAAGTCGAATAAAAGCATTCAAGGGATGGTTAAACTAGGAAGATTAGCAAATCAGTGTAATATGGGCCCCGACTTTAAATTATGGAATAAATGAGCCGTTTATTTTGAAAGTGGCCTAACTCCATTTGTCAATTTTTTCCGGTTGCCATGGTTACATGTACAACTTCCTGTTATTTATCAGTAAAGCATTTTAGGTTGCTCATATTCCAAGCAAATACGATAAATTCTTGACACATAAGTTTTTAGAGTTAGTACAATAATTGAACCATGTAGTTTGAAAGTGGCCTAACTCCATTTATACTTAAATCAAGATAATAATATATTATTGATAATTTCTGAAGGCAGTAATTTTAATTAATTAGTATTTAACAAGTTAACCTCAGTTTTTGGACAATTGCGTTAGTTGAATAACCAGTACGTTTAATTAATATAAAACTTAAAATTTAATATTAAATTGTAGAAATTATTTCACCCATGGGGAAGAACAGAACAAGACCATTTAGTTCAGATAGAGAAGAAGAAATAGTTTTAAAGTTATGTAAAATAAATTAAGTATAGTTTTTTTCAATTTGAAGCATTTTAAATTAAGTTGAATGGACTTGGGCACCTTCAAATTTTATAATGAATCTGGATGTTAATTTTGAAAGTGGCCTAACTCCATTCTTGATATGAAAACGCATATTATTCAATAATTGCCACTAATTTAATAGGAACTATAAATTTAACACCCTTAGATACACTTAAGCAGTATGACTCATTAGTATCCTATACGTATATTTTTAAATTCATTGAAACGCAAACCGTTAAATATCTCGATTTGAAGATAAATGGAGTTAGGCCACTTTCAAAATAAACGACTCAAATACTAATTTTTATTTGTTCTGCAAAAAAAATTGGCTTATTTTTTAGAATAATTAACAAAAATAATTCTTCGCCTAGCTGCTATCTGTAGCTAAAATACGATTATAAGGCAATGTAATTAGTAGTAGTTGAGTGCTATTTTTATAGATATAAATGTAGACTTAGTAAAGAAATTTAAACGGTTAGTATAAAATGGAATGCAGCCTCTAGCTAGGTTGATGACCATCCTCAGAACTCAAAAAGAAACTGAATATTGATGGCTTTGATCAAAGTATATAATTTCGAGAGTGGTCCCAACGGAAAGAATAATCACAGATGGAAACGTTAGATAAGGAGATGATGGGCCGTTAGAAATTTATGTGTCTTGTTTTCATTCTCTCTTCTTTTTTTTAACATTCATCGCAATTTTGTTTGCTTTCAGTTTAGAGAGGAGACAGGAATTTAAATAAATACAAATTAAGCCGAGGTTACGTATGTAGACTTTAAAATATTTCCGATTTTTGCTTTGTATTTAGCATTAATTAATGTTGCCTAAAGTGGCATTGGCAGATTAAAGACAATAATTATCGAATATTGAATCTGAGATAAATTCCTTTTTGTACTAAAGACGATTGGGGATTTTGAAGCATAAGCTTGTGCTGATTGTGTATCAGCGCTAGAATTTTGGCAGTACGTTGTGCAGATTCTTTTAAAGCAATCATAGCTAAATCAATAATCTAAATATCAAAATATTTTTGCTTACACACTTTCAACTTTGATTTGCAACAAATCGATTACAGAAATTGATGTGCATTAAACTGAGCGATTCCAAACTAATACTTGGATTCAGTTTTAGCTCATCTATACAATTATTTAGTTTTTTGTTTATGCTCTTTTCTACTTAAATGATGAATTTTCTCTCTTCTCACCAATTTCTGTATTTTATAATTACTAATACACAAAACCTCTAGATTTACATAAAGTTTAACGTTATCTAGGAAAATTAGAAAAAGCTGCCTTAATCAGCAACATTTCTCTTTACACATGACTGATGATTATTGAAACTAGCTCTTGCGATCATTATACTGTTTGCTCTTTACTCCTTGAGAAAGCCGAGAGTGCACTTCGAAGTAGAAGATCCCAGTTCCTCCTAATCTTAACGCCTAACTATCAAATTAAGTGCCATAAACAAGGGAAGAATGTTTACTGTTATCATTTTTCTAAAATAAAAACTAGCTATACTTGATTCTCAAACTGGGTCTCACTAATAAGACCACGCTTTTAACCACTAAACTAAACCCGCCTCACCACAAAAGTATCGGCTGCTCTAATGATATTGGTTTTTCCTGTGTGTGCTCAGAGATCTCAGCTTGGATTAAAAAAGGAAATTTCACTTTAATGCCCATGAAAATTTCCGCCTTTCTTCGTTTACTAAAATAATTAAAATTAAAAGATGTATTCATAATTTCCCTTGAAGGACACATGATGGGAAATTTACACGTCCCAAAAGTATCCATACATTTGAGGTACATAAAGATATAAAAGTACAAACTAATATAAAAATAAAATATTACTCTTTGAAATAACATAAAGACAATGATTACAAATTAATAATAATTGAAAAAGTCAATTACAATCCATTATCTTAAATTATAATACGATTGTAGTACAAGTAAGTCACTACTCACATTTATACAAATCCAGAAATACTCTTAAATTATATAACTACCCTCAAATGCTTCTTACTCAAACAATCAATTAATCAATCAGCTTATACACGTTAAGATTAACAGCAATGAATAATCAATGCAAGGTTACTGTTGCGGCGGAATACTGCGTATGAATGTGTAGACTTAGAAGTAGAATTAGTAGACTTAGAGAACTCAAAACAAAACTGTCTCTGTTAACTAAATTACTGCGCTCGGTTGGCCATTTAGTTCCCACAAGTATTATCTTACTTACCAAAAACTATCATATTAAATTAAAATTTTACAGAGAAGTCCTCAAGTGAGACATCCTACAAAAGTTCTCGTTTCCTTTTGCATTATGACTAAGATAAGTCCTATATTCGGTGGAGTTTTACTGAAATAAAATTGAAAATTTATCCCGGCTATAGCCTATTCTGACTATGCTACTGCACATACCACCTACAATATCAGGATAGGTTGAATTCAGCTTAAGAAAAGATCAATCAAAAAATCAAAAGTTATAATGGAGACAAATCTGAAACGATCAAAATTCTTACTTTCTCTAGAAAGCGAAATTTAAAATTCAAAGAAAATATAACTGGCTAAACTAGTATTTCCTTTTAAAATAAACTGGAAAAAAATAAACTAATTATTTTATATCTTTTATTTCATTAAAAACTATTAACGAAGCAATAATATTTTATTATAGTCGTGTAAGAAATTTATTAATATTCGTATAATCGGGAACATCATTTACAACCTGTAGTTAAATTAGATCAAATAATAAATTATTTTAATTTTATACATTGCTAGTCATTAGTAGGATTACTAAATTGCTGGGTTAGTTGTCATAAAATATAATGACTTTAGAAATTCACTTTTGTTTTTAAGAAAGGTAGTAATCTTTTGTATGTTACATTTAAAATAATTATAACTTGTTAATATACTAGTAAAATAGGAAATTTATATATTTAAAAAAGAAATCTGGTACAAAACTTTCTCTTTCCACTATTTATGCTTTAATCAAAAAAATTCTTTTCACAGTGAAAGGTTATGTTTTTGTTTTTACCTCATGAAACCTAAAGATTGAAGCTAACTCAGAGCTGGGATTTCCTAAATAAATTCTCTAAATCACAATTTTTTTTTAACAAATTAAAAACTTTTCATATATTTTCGCAGAGTTAATTGCTAACTCCTGGATCCATAAAGTACCCATCTAACAAAATAATTATTTATGAAGTAATGTGTAGTTGCCAACGTCATAAGCGTATTACCAAATTTATCTCTATACTTGAAATGTACCTCTTTCTATCTGCAGTGTTGTAAACAGCACAAAGAAATTATCTAAAAATTCTGTCCATTGTAAAATCTAATTAAAATGAGCTTGGATAACGGTTTAATTCTCAATTAAAACATGCGCGCTTGTAAAAATATTTGTAATATGTTGCATAGTACAACTTGGCCGTCTCAAAACGCATGAACGGCATACATAAAACTTTAGATAAAACTATAGCTTTTTTTTTTATTGTATATCTGTCAGATGATAAATATTATCTTTTTTATACAAACGCTTTTAATTAAATTTGCTGCGACAGAAGAGTTATCATAAATGAAAATAGGCCAAGATACAATTATTTTGTGCATTTCAAACAAGTTATTTCTAAATTAATTAAATATGTTGGGCATATTGTAAGTTTTCATTTAGCATTGAATTTTATTTTAATGTTTTAAACAAAAAAGTGTCACCATAAAACAAGAAAGAGCCCTTTTTCCCTTCAAACATGCCTTACAATTTACCATGAAGCAATATGGAGTGGGGAGTATGCATTCGCAGAATGTAAGCTATGTCCAAATTCCTATGATTCCAACCTACCAAAACATTTTCAAGAGAATCTTCTACCAGGAGAACAGAAACACAATGAAAGTTGAAATTCCGATGTTAGTTCTAAATTTGCTCACTAGGTAGAAGCAAACTATAGACCCTGTTATCTAGTGGATCTCCATCTTATTACCTTTGAGAATACTTTTCTTGATATTTTTGCTGTAGAACACATGTAAAACATGTATGTGATTTAAACACACACAAAAATTCAAAGCACTTGGAATATTAGTGAGGAATGAAGAATTTAATTAAACGATTTACAAGATGCATTATTACAGTCACATCAATCTAGGTACTACATTTTATTGAATCAATCATATTCGAAAATTCATTTAACTAATTAAATACTTATATTAAATAACAGAATAAATATATTGCGAAACATGTGCTTAATGTTTTTCAAAAATTGCTGGAATATTTCGAGCTACTGACGGCAATGCTATTCTCAATGTGTTACATATTTTTTATATCGAAAAAACTATATATTTTTTTAATGCAAAATATGTATTCTATTTTTAACAGATATCTTTCGAGGGTAATTTTTCAAATTTTTAATTCACCACGATCCAAAGAATAAGGTAAGGAAAGAATTCGTCTTTCGATTTGTTGACAAGAACATCTTTCAAAATTGTTTCAATTTATTTTAATATAATTTATTGTTTTTTTAATCTTGCGCACTCTTAGCTCTTCCATACCTTTTTGGTCTGGATACTGCACCTCATAAGAATTTCTGCAGAAAATGTAAAGTAGAAATTTGTACTTAAGACAACCCTTCCACTTTTGTAATAACAACAAGTAAAAAAAAAAATATGTAGAAGCATGAATGATCTTCGTAAAGTTTTCTCATTATAATTGAACATTTTATTCTTGAAGTATATTAAATTTTAGCAGTAGTTAAGGATTTAGTCGCGCATTTAAATTAAAATATTACTTCTATTGGTATAGTTCCCACTGATTTCTCCATCCTGTAGAATGAGCAAGGTAACTCACACATTCAGAAGTATAATTTTCTTGGAAAAATGTATCTAATAATGTTGTTAGATTTATAAGGTTTAGCTTCGTTAGTTTAATGAAAAAATTTCGGAACTGTTTTCGAGAAAATTTCCCAAAAACAAAAATATAGAATCTACTCTGAAAAATTAATACTTTAATTTATCATCTTTCAACTTACCTACGCAGGGCTTTTTATGTAACTTAATTAAATGATGCTTTTAATGAAAAGAATTAAACTAATTTACATTGAACCACACATTGTGTATTAGCACTTCAGAGAAATTTAACGTTAATACTTCTAAACCAACCAGAAATAATTGTAATATCGTACAATAGAAAATGTTTTTTAAATAAAAGTGAGAAGAATAATCATGATCTAAAAATTTTTAGATACATTATTAATGGACAAAAGAGTAACTTTTATAAAAAAAAAACCAATAAAAGCATTTTATAAAAAACAATAAATAAACATAAAAGTGATCCTTCTATTTAAATTTAAATTGAAAAGTTTATTTACAATTAAAAGTTAATTTATATATTTATAATACATATGTATATTTATATATTATATAAATATACATATGTATATACAAAAGGAGGTTTCATGCTGCAGTGCCTATATACTCTACACAACTTTCTTCTATTTAAAGTATTTGACCAAACCATTGGTAAAGTTGCAACAAAAATTCAAAATAGAATATGGAGATTAAGTTTCCAATACCAGTTTTGCATGTGATATAACTAAGAATTTTATTTTTTAGTTTTAAATGAAATGTAAACGTTAAACAAAAAACAAAACTTTTATTAACTATGTTAAAAGGAAAGTAATCAGGTATTTTGATACTATTTCTGAACAACCCACTAATTAGAATAAAGACAGTAAATTTTTAGGGAATATTAAATAGGCGAAAAAATGAAATAAAGTTCTTAAAAATAAAATCTCAATAATTAAAAGAAATAAGGTACCTACCAACCTTCCAAATGGATTTTTTTTTTTAAATTCTAAACGTTGAAGAATTGCCTTACGATTACTTGATTATTAAAAAAAAGATCACTCCCTTTTTCTAAATATTGTTGGGTCAATTTGACCGGTACAAAGAAATTATTCACCCACTCTAAGTTTTATGAGACTGGTTGAATATAATAACCAGGTATCAGAGTGGTTTTGTAAGAAATAAAGATTGTTTAAAAGAAAAAAAAATTTCTAAATTCAATCTGCCAATTCTACTACGGATTGATAAAGAAATACTTACAATGCATGAATTTCTTGAGGCCAAAATTGAAGTTTCAGTATTGCTGGAATAAATGTTTTTATTATTGCACAACTTTTGCAGACAATGTAAAAAGAGTAAGCAATAATGAAAGGACTTATTCTACAAGTTTGTTTAATCAGACTACAGGGGCATTTATACTAAAACAAATGCTGCAATTTCTACTCTGTTTTAAATATTATGTAAAGGAAGATTCAAATCCTAGCATTTCAGAACTTTCTTGTTTGATTCTGTTGAAAGAACTGCACTACAGTAAAGTGCTCAAATCTAGGCTCTCAGGCATATTTGGATTGTTAAAAAAAATTTTGATAAATTTCTTAAATTAAGTTTAAAGTTAGGCTTTCGAAATCCCCCGCAGGGAAAAATTTTCCTCTTCCCAATAGAATAGCACAGAATGTGCTTTATTTTTTTTGCAAATTTTTACAATTAAATAAAAAATGAAAACAAAATGTTCACTTTTAAGACATTACATCCGTCTGCAAGTTGACCTATCATTATTTTTATATGAAAACTATTCATTTAATTATTTCAGTTTTTTTTTAATTACAAGAATGGCTGAAAATAAAACAATATTTAATGAGTCTTCAATTATAAAACTAAAAACAGAAATCTTGTGTCAGTCTCTCTTTACCCTGTTTTAAATAAACTAGAAATATGAATCAATTTTGCTAGCCAGCTGATTTAATCAAATAATTACCTTATTTTCTGTTAAATAATAGATCTTCTTACGAACTTGAGTCTTGTGTTCCCCAAGACTGGAACAGCTAAATAGCGAAACTGACTTTTCACTGCATTTTTACTCCATTTCTCTGTCACAGAGTCCGTTTTCTATATTTCAAGACCACTAAATTACACCACTCAGTTTTAGCCCTCATTGCTGTACTTACGAATAAAAAGAATACTGGTATCATTAAGTAATGATCTGTAAAATTCAAGTTAATTTATTAAACAGCTTAAGTATGAGGATAGTGTGGGAGTAGAATTTTCTCTTCATGGAAGACCTCAATGCAAGAATATCTCTTCCGAAATTTACTTTATTTATTTATTCTCAATGCTTTTCTCCAAATCATCTAAAAATTTGAGGATATATTTATTTACTTCTTGTATCGTTGTATTTTCATTTTTATTACCCTGCTAACCTTCAAACACGTTCCGCCGATATTCAAGAAGCTTAATCTACACTTGAAGCTTTCTTGATATTCTTGAAATGGTGCAACAAAGTGCACAGATGCAGCCAGCTCCTTCAGTCCACACTTCTGATGTAAAACATAATTTGGGACAGTGCAGTTTTATAGAAAAACAACTTTTACAATCTTCCCTAGTAAAAAAAAAATACTATTTCATATTTTATAAATGAACTATAAGATTATGCATTCGACATTATTCGGCAAGAAGTTTGTGGTTAGCAAACCAGGTAATTAGCATCTAAAAGACGTGTTGATTTAATTTCTCCTAAAAAACTGACTACTTTCTGCAAATATGAAATTTATTTATGAACAGAGAAAATACCATGGTTTTTATTTATTTATTAACAATAAGGACAGACATCCAGCTACTATTGAATATAATTAATAAAATGTAATGTATAATATTTTATTTATTTATTTCACTGCCAAAAATCAAAGTAATGTATAATATGTGTAACATATAATATAATGTATAGTATTAATAATCTAATGCAATATTTACAGAATATACAATATATAGAAATAAAATGTACTAATAACAACAAAAATTTCATAATTAATTTTTGGCTTTATAAACGAATGATACATTTTACAACTTCAGTATTTTTTATGAACTAAAAAATTTAATGATTGAAAATATCCTTATAATTAATTTTTTCTATTGATTAGTAATTGAAAAATTAGTTATTGAAAAAAGGTATTTTCATTCGACCTTGTTAATATTAAATAAATAAAAATCAGAAGATAGTTGATTAACCTGTTCCATAATTCTTGGTAAAGAACTGAATTTACGATAATTTATACAATGGCACATTTTAGAAAACGATTATCTTTGTCAAGTATTGTTTGATGGCTTGTGAAAATTTAACAGAGATAACAGTTCAGGACAGTTGTTATTATTGTTTAGAATTTTGAAAATAAAAATAAAGTTTGTAGCAGTATCAAACCAGTAAATTCCATCATGTCGTCGTATGACGCACCGTCTGTCATAGTTTCTGATGCTTCTGGCATCTTTGAAATTCTGAGCAGATCTTCTTGAAATGAAATAAGCATTTTGTTTGCCAGGTTAGCACTGAACGTTATGCCAAGGTTCTTTACTGCGTAAGAGCTATTTAATATTGTATGGTGAAGAAAATAATTTAAGCTGTACTGGTCCGATTACAATGACAGGATATTCTGGTTTCATCCTGGTTAAAACCAAATAAACCCTTAAAATAATGTGCAGTGCCAACAAACCAGCTGTTTCTGGGTTTAAATATAGAATCTGATGTATTTGTTTGAGCTTAGCTGATATTTCAGTTATTCCTAGGTATTTCTAGGCAATGTAATTCGTACTTTTTATTTTAGAGATCTTGACATTCTATTGGTATAGCCCAGGGGTCGGCAACCCGCGGCTCGCGAGCCGCATGCGGCTCTTTTATCCCAATTGTGTGGCTCTTCAGCCTGCCAAAAATATATTGTATATTTTAATTTTATTGAAACGAATGTAAATTCCATTTATTAAAGGTATTTTTTCAAAAATAATTTTAAATGTGATAGGTTCGAAATTGAATAGAATTATACAATATCAAAATAAAGTACTTGACTTATATTGTAAGACTGCCGCTTTTTCATTCGTTAAGTTATTATTTATTTGTTTATTTACTTTGCAATACATGAAAATAAATATATAAAACATTTAAATGTTATTGAAAATCATAAAATTATAATTTGCGAATACAAATTATCTTCATAGATTTTTACATAATCATCCTTGCGGCTCTTGGTAAGATTTATTAAAATTATTTAAGGAGAAATGGCTCTCTACTTAAAATAGGTTGCCGACCCCTTATAGCCTAAAAACGCAATCATCACAGATACAGTGATCCTCACACATAAATACTTTAAACTTCTACCAGTAGAGATAATTCGAATAAATGGGTTTAGATTTTATTTAGAATTTAGGAGAATTATTTTTTTCATATCATTTATAGACAATATAGTGATGCCAATTCATGCAATGTGTATACCTTGACTAATATTAAAATATGTTTTTATTTTTCTTCGTTGGAGGGAAAGGAGTTGCAATGCCATATCTACTATGATTATCCCTGAGTATTGTTCTAAGACTAGTTAAGTCAAATTTGGTCAAAATCGTAGCAAAGGTGTGTGAATATCGAACAAGCAAATATAATTGCACTCACTTTCTTAATTTTGTATAATACAGGGTGTCCCAAGCTATATGGATAACGACTTTTTCTCGGAAACTAAGATAGCTAGAAAAAAACTAAAAAATACGTGTTCCCTTAGTTTTTTGATAGAAATCCAAATATACTTTGTAAATTTTTTTCGGTGCTTCCAGAAGCGAGGTACAGGCACCAACTTCATTTTTTCAAATGGGAAGGTGCGGTTTTATTTCAGAAATAGATTCCTCTATTTTTTTAAAGAAAAATTTACTTGAACGGTTTTTTTCTGTGAGCGATATTTTAGAAGTTAAGAATGAAAACATGATTCTTATAAGAAATGTCAAAATGATATTATAACGGTTTTTTGATAGAATATGAAGAAAAGTACTATTTTATTATAAATTTTACTCCTCATTAATATTACAAATCATGCTCGAAATGGCCTCCACCATTAGAGATGCATAGACATGCTCTTTCCTGCCAATTGCCCCTTACTGCCAAAGAAATAGATTCGGCTTTAACCGACTTACAGGTATCTATTATTCTCTGCTTTAGTTCATCTACAGATGCCATCCCGACTTGATTCTGATGCACCTAGATTTAGTAATGCTTTTAGATAAGCAGTAATAAGGAAAGAAAGAAAAAAGTTATGAATAATCACCTTGTTTTTCAGGTATCCCCAAAGGAAATAGTCCATAGGTGTCAAGCCCGGTGAGAGAGGTGGCTACTGAATCGACCCCCGTGTCGATATAACACCATCAGGCATGTAAAGAGATATCTCGATAGACAATTTGATGGGCGTGTTATATGGCGATTCAGTAGCCACCTCTCTCACCGGGCTTGACACCTATGGACTATTTCCTTTGGGGATACCTGAAAAACAAGGTGATTATTCATAACTTTTTTCTTTCTTTCCTTATTTCTGCTTATCTAAAAGCATTTCTAAATCTAGGTGTATCAGAATCAAGTCGGGATGGCATCTGTAGATGAACTAAAGCAGAGAATAATAGATACCTTTAAGTCGG
This sequence comes from Rhodnius prolixus, assembly GCF_049639745.1. Classification (NCBI taxonomy): domain Eukaryota; kingdom Metazoa; phylum Arthropoda; class Insecta; order Hemiptera; family Reduviidae; genus Rhodnius; species Rhodnius prolixus. The sequence goes on along the minus strand of NW_027411581.1, from coordinate 28,241,039 downwards.
TTAAAGCCGAATCTATTTCTTTGGCAGTAAGGGGTAATTGGCAGGAAAGAGCATGTCTATGCATCTCTAATGGTGGAGGCCATTTCGAGCATGATTTGTAATATTAATGAGGAGTAAAATTTATAATAAAATAGTTCTTTTCTTCTTATTCTATCAAAAAACCGTTATAATATTATCATTTTATCATTTCTTATAAGAATCATGTTTTCATTCCTAACTTCTAAAATATCGCTCACAGAAAAAAACCGTTCAAGTAAATTTTTCTTTAAAAAAATAGAGGAATCTATTTCTGAAATAAAAACCGCACCTTCTCATTTGAAAAAATGAAGTTGGTGCCTGTATCTCGCTTCTGGAAGCAACGAAAAAAATTTACAAAGTAAATTTGGATTTCTATCAAAAAAACTAAGGGAACACGTATTTTTTTAGTTTTTTTCTAGCTATCTTAGTTTCCGAGAAAAAGTCGTTATCCATATAGCTGGGGACACCCTGTATATAGGACAGGCATTTTATAAAAAGAAAGTAGTTCCAATTCTGATGGCTGTTTGAATATTGTTTGAATCATTTTCATTGACAAACTTTAGGGATAAATTCTCAGGGAAGGGTGAAATTCAGCTCTCTTCAAACGTACCACAGTTTTTACACCAGTTTAATATTTGTAAGAGTGAAATGTGTTGCTAAAATCCCAAGTTAGAATTACATATTTAGTCTTACGGTAGTGCGACTTGTTACGGTTGTAAAATAAATAATGAAACTCATAAAAAGCGGAAATGAAAATAAGATTAATTAAACCACTAATATTTGATTAAATTAAAAATTAAATTCAAAATAATTTTAATTTCTTTGCTGCTATCTACAATAAAGTTGTAAAGAATAAACAATGCCACAAGTAGTTTAATATATTTCTATGTAGATAAGGCAGTTATCTATACTTTGTTCATATGGACTTATAATCTTTGTGCACGACTGAGAAACAAGAGGGGATTCTGTGGTCAGTAGGCTCTGAGAAAAGATGGTAATGGTGAGCCGTTGACCAGTCTGGGTAATTCTCTCTAGAACAGCAAGCCGGATCAATTTGGGCGATTTACCATCGCCTATCTTCATCTCTAATCGTTCGTCGACAAGTAGTGTTCTCAACCAAATTCCTGAGGAGGAAAAAGGAATTTAAGAAATTTAAAGACAGGAACGTCACACAGTCTCTACTGCAGTGTCCCAAGGTAATTGAAAAGCGTTCATTTAGTTTAAAAATTGCGAATCGAGCCTTAGTTATAAAACAGCTATTTCCCTAAGTAGCAGTTTTCTATGACACCTCTCAAAAAAAAAAAAAACTTTCAGAATTTGAGTTTTAATTTTTTTTTTAATTGGCAGCATTTCTAGGAGTATCTTTAATTGCAGTGATAGCGATATTGCAATCAGACACATTCTTTTAATGTTTTACCCCTCCCAACACCACTGTTGCCAAGTCGGGCACTAACTTACAATAGTGCGCACTACGTTGCAGTGTAACGGGCTTTAAGTGCAGCTCTTCTGAGTTTCTGTAATTTTTCCTAGCAGTCGATAAAGGGTTTCGTTTTTCAAAATGACGTTTTAGTATAAATGTACGATATTGGAACTACTATATTTTTGTAAATAGTCAAAATCTCAAAAAAAAAATTATCATGTTGAACTATTGAGATAAGTGATAATCACGCAAATTGTTAGCAAACATTTTTTTTCTGATTTGAAATCTGCCAATATAATTTTTTATGTGAATATTTAGCTTAATATGAACAAGTGTGGAACATACAAGGTTAGAAAAAAACTTTCAATGAACGGACGTCTTTGGTAAGCCCTAATTTGTGATGCTAAAAGTAATTATATTAAAAACAATTTTGAAAATATGCCAAAATTTCATTTACTGCCCAAGTATGCAAGAAGTGGTCAAAATGAAATTTTTAAAAAAAGTTATTTGTCTATGTTCACTCTTAAAACTTTTTTTCAGATTGCGTGTACACTGATCTAAAAAAACAAAATGATTTATTTTCACCGTCAGTTGTCGCTGCACAGGTCAGTGCAAGTCTAACATGCCTTACAGTTTTCAATGTATTTGTTTTTTTCAACGTCATTTTTTAACTACTTCAGTCCGTGCAGTAATAATAATGTAGATAATAGTCTATATTAAATTCTTTTTCTACTTATGTATATATTCATTTCAAACCAGTTCATGTAGTAAAGCGCTTAAAAAAAAATATGCATCTGTGTGAGTTAGTGATGGGCTATTTGAGCGGACTCGTTCCAGTGAACGAGTTGTTTGAATCGATTTCAACCCTGGAATTGATTCAAATCCAACGACTCCAAACCGCGGACTCGTTCTGCCCATCACTAGTGTGAGTGACCGACGCCAACCTGACAGCTGAGTTTGCCGCCAATTCAGATAACCTAAGTAGCAAGGAATCCATTTTTAAAGTGAAATGATGCTCTTTGGTCAGCCATGTGCGTCTTACAATCAGCGGGTTAAAGTTTTCTAAGACGTGTCGTTTCTTGCCTACTAGTGATTTGGTTGATTAATCCATAGAATTTGCTTATTTTATTTTTCGATAGTTTATTGGGAGATAGTGTTTAGTAAAATTTGTTGAAGGAACTAGTTTTCGTAAACTTTTGTTAAAGGTTTTTAGTTAACCTACTTGTTGATCTTTTCTGGTTACATGTTATTACTATCATTATTAGTGTAATGATGAAGATTCAATCAGCTAAATATCGAGTGAGTGACATTGGTTTTTGATTCTCATATTTTGTACATTACCATTGTTGGACTGTCAACACCTTTATTATTAGTTTTTTTTTTGCGTGACGGCTCCTTTAGAGATACTTTATTATTAATGTTAAAAATATTTACATTAATTACATCTATTTCTAGCCACCTCTGATTTATTTAGCCTAGCAACAGAATCAAATGGTGCAATAATCTTGAAAATTTTATGTATTAATGTTCCGAGCTTAAATAAGGGCGCACATCTTTAAGAGCCCCTTCTACTGATTATGGAAACCAAATTTTTATTTATAGAAAGTTTCAAGCAGGAAACTACATATCTTAGAAACAGAAATATTAATTTTTTTTAGCTTGAAAGATATGCCTTTCTAGTAATAAATATGCCTCTCTAATTAAATCTCAAAAAGTTATGAAATTCAAAATTAAAAGGCGGGAGCTACAGCAATGGAAAGGTTATTTTTCATAACCTTTATGTCCCAAAATCGCGTCTATTAGAGTTACACGTTTAATGAAATTTGCATTAAAAGCACTCCTTAAGTATTGCAAGTAAATCGTGTTGAGATTAGCTTTAGTGTATATTCAGTTACCACTAAAATTATGAAATGGTATGGAGCTCTTTTTATAGAAGTTACGTTGCAGTGCTTAATTTCTGTTTGAAAATTTTGTAGGGCAACGAAATAATAAAAAACAGATACAGTTTCATACAAGATTGTATATAAGGATTTATATTATTTATGTGTGTGTGGAGGTAGTAGATTATGTTAAATTTTCCATTAATTTCCTGAGGCTCAAATGAGTTCGACTGTGAAATAAAAATAAGTCTCTTTTGGGTAAGTTTCTCTACCTTATGTCTTAAGCAAATTCTAGTTATTGGGTATATCTTTTTTTATTTCAAATAATTCATAGAGAATAAGTGCTCGTTGTGTGATGAATTTATCACATTGCAAGAGTTATAGAGTGAATATATATGATTCGAATGTTCATGAGAGTTCATGAGTGAGTTTTATAGGAAACTATCCAGGTGGAATAAAATACTTCAGAAAAAAAAATAAATATTTTTTTTCTGTAGAAGTGTTTTAGAAATATTTCTTTGAAATTTGTCAAAAACGTTAGCAGAAGTTTATTATTTTAGTTGCTTAAATTAGGGCAATAGTTGCTAATGAAGTAATTGATTAATTTTAATGCTTATGCTTGCCTTACATAATCTATAATTAAAAAAAAAAACTTTTTCAGATGCATTAATCAGAATTCTTACAAAATTAAGTTGACTGAATGGTTGGACGAAGTTATCTCACCAATTTCATCCATTAGTCTCTTGCCTCACCAAAGTAAGTTTAACACTATTTATACAAATAATTAGACTGTATACCTAGTTTGTAATTTATTTTTACCGAGAAGTAGCCAATTTATATTGAAATTTTTCTTAGATGATAAGTTGGTGTGAAGGAATGTCGATTGAAACAAGCAGGAATTTCATCGAAAAATGTATCTGGATTACCCCAATCTCATTTTGCACAGTTGGGCGTTCTTCGATAATGATGCTGACAAACTGAAGGGTTAATGGGTGAACAACATATCAAGTAAGTCTGCCAATTCACAATTTTAATCATATATTATATTTTGATGGAGATTACACCTCCAAAATGACAAGTTCTTTGAAATATAAGGCATCCACATTTTTAAAAAAACCTAATTACAGATAACTGTATTTTCTGGTGAACATTTTTGCAGATTTTTACAAGCTAAGCTCTAATGAACTAATAATCGGTTTTTAAATCTCCATTCTTTAGTACTGTCGCAAATTGTCAATGATTCGAAACCTGTGCGAATAGTGTTCTTCCATGTCCGGGCAGTACTTGCGTCAGATTGTAGTTAATTTGTCCCATTTCTTTCCTGTCTTGTGTTGTCGGTACGAACTTCTGTGTCTCCCTGCCCTTAGTCGTGTTCGTCCAGTCTTCTTCCCATTTCTCCAAGCCCAGCGCTTTCAGTTTCAGGTGCTTCAGATAAGCTTCAGATGCTTTGAGGTAGTAAGGCTATAGTCCATGAAGCAGTTGTCGCTTCTTTAGCCAGAGTGTCCGCCAGTTCATTGCCTAAATTCCCGAAGTGTGCTTTTGTCCATTGCAGTTTGAGTTTATCTGTGGCGAGAATTTCCTCTCTGATCTGTTCTATGAGTGGCCAGTGTTTGTCTCTGTTCTTAATGCTGTATATTGTTATCTTGCTTTCAGTCTTGATTACAGCAGTGCAGTCTGGCTCCTGCATTCTGTGCTCCAGAAACCATTCCACCGCTTTAAGCTGCGCTAACTGTTTGGCTTGTTTTTTTTAGGCAGTATTTAAAAGTTTGCAGAAGATCCATGTTGCTGAACACCACAACTGCGCAGCCTACTTGATCAGGATGGGGTGAATGTTAGCCACAACTATTGCCGCTTCATAGCAACTTTCAACATTATTTCCCTTGTTATACCATCGACTCCGGGTGTTTTCCTCGACGCAAATTTATTTATAACCCTTCTAACTTCATCCGATGAGAATTATTGATCACATTCGGTTTATATTGTCCTTATTTCTTCTCTGGTGGTTGCATGAAAACTATTTCTACGTCATCAGTTGGGAAAATTTTGTCCATAATAGTTTCCATTGTTTCTTGAAAATTTGTTGTGAAATTTCCATCACTCTTTCTGATAGTAGAAATGATGAGTTTGTTTCTTAACTTACCAGAAGATAGTTTATACACCAAATTCCAAGGGTTTCCCTCAATGGATGAGTTGCAGAACACCTTCCATGGCTCTAACTTGGCTAGCGAAATCAATTCTCCATATTTCTTCTTACTTTCATAATATTCTTTCTTTGCCTTTTCACAATTTGATTGTCTTCTTTTCATTTTTTGTTAAACTCGTCTTTTTTTAATTTACCCATTTCCTTGTATTCGTTAGTTCTTCATTCCATCAGCAGACCTGCCGAATGATGTTTCCTTTCCTTTTACCGATAATCGGAATACTTCTATTGCAGGTTTTTCCCAAAGTTCTATTAAATTTTGAATAAAAGTAAGTAGATTGTCGAGTACTCGACACTTCTCTCGCAAGCTGGGAGTCCAATTGTTCGTTTGAAGGAACAGAATCGAGTCTCGAATTCAAACACTTGCGTTTAAACTCTTCCTCAAGAGCCTCTTCCAGTCGACCTTCTCTGTTCTATACCTTTTGACATTGAGATTGCCATTCATATTTACTTGGTCGCCCCTTTTTATGTCAAATCTTGTATAGCAATGATCTGACAAGCTTTCTTCGTCCATTAGCAAATTTTTCCAGTTGTTTACGAAAGGACTCATTTTAATAGAAGAAATAGTCAAGTCTGTTACTGTTTCCGTTTAAGCTATGGAAGGTGGGAAGCCAGTCATCCACATTGTGTACAATCATTGAGTTTGCAGCCTGCAATGATTCCAGATTCTTTCGTTTGTTACATTGTCAAACCAGGATTATGCTCTGCAGTCCATACAAATTATATAGCTGCTATTCTTAAGTCTGTCTAATCTATATTTCAATTCATTCAGTTCTTGGTTGATATCATAGTTAAGATCAAGGTACATACTTGCTAAAAAGTAACTGTGTCCACTCCCAATATGAACCTCAACCATCACAGCATCTTCGTCGCTGAGTTCACTCAACAGAACGTCATCTAACATGGGATCAGTGACAATCACAGACGCTCTTTTCCTCCCCTCACCTTTCTGATAGGTCCTGCAGCTTCTAGAAACTCCTACCACCTTATTAGTTCCTGAATGAGAATTATATCATACAACACAGTTAACAGCTCACACAATTTATCCGTAGCCTTCCTAGGTCTCATCAAGTTAATTTGCAAACAAACACCTAATGTTTTCCTTATGTAATCTTTTGTTTATGTTTGTCTTAGGTTTAATTACCTAATCTATATTTTGTTTTACTCTGTTGACTATCATCAAATAAACAGAGCAATTTCTGCTAAGGAAGGAATTATTTGTGCTTATTATCCGACTTACAATTTTTATTGTATTTGGGACAGTTACTGCACTGTTTTTTCATCCGCGGGCAATCCTGTATCCTGCGTTCTTCAGCACACACTGGGCAAGCTAGCCTATTTCTACATTCTTCGTTATGTCTAGATAATGAATTGCAATGAAAGCACCTAAATATTCAATTCAAACTTTATTTGTATAGAGATACAATGTATCTGTTACAAAGGAGTTCAAGTTCATGTTCACTTTATAAACTTTGTAAAGTGTAAGATCTTAGTTTTAAAACTTTTTTTAAATTATTAAAAATTGCATAAATATTTTTCTCTTCAAAATTATTAATTAGTTTGCAAAATTCTTCTATAGTTATATTTTTTTATATGGAGTTACAAATTAAACAATGATCTTTTAGTTTGATTGTATAAATTACATTATTTATTTTAAATTTAGTAACATAAGGGGCACCCAATCTTATTTCAGCTAAAAGAAATGAATTAATCTAAATATTGTTGGCCACCATTTTGTAATAAATTTTGAGAGTTCCAAAATATATTAAACATACTTTGATTTACTTTATTTAAATCAGTTAAGTACAAATGTTCCCTGTACCTGTCTAAAATTATAAATATATTAGGTTTGTAATGCAAACATTCTAATGAGCCCAAATCTTCTAAATTAATTTCTTTTAAACATTCAACTAATTGTAAGTACCAATTAAATTTAATGTTGCTTGGATGATAGAGCTTACTCATTACAATCCAGTCTCTTTAAGCAGATTTTTACATAATTATCATCATTTACGCAAAGAATTTTATGCAACCATCTTAATGCGTGCTTCATTACTTCATATTTCAATTCGGTTAAATGAAAGCACCTAAATATTGGCACAGTCCATTGCCCGACACAGATTCCATATTACTTTGATACCCATCAGGCAAAAAATATTTTCTTAAACAAGGATTTACTTCCAAAATTAAATTTCTTTGCGTTTATTTACAAATATCTTCTTTGGTATTATGTCATTATTATTATTTTTTTTCCCTTCTAGTCTTCCTAAATGAGAACCGTTTATTCAGTATGTCCACAGAAGTATACATACAATTATATAACATAAGATATACAAGAACAAAAGAAATATAAAATGAAATATACATTATATACAATATAGGTACAATAAAATGTAAGACAATATAAAATAAAATAGATACGATATACATATACAATAAAATAGATACAAGTAGTTACAGAAAAGAGATATAATAAAATGTATAGTAATATAATACAATATATACACTAAATATACAAAAAATATACATTACTTACATACATATAATATATATGTATATATCCCCTCAAAAAGTTAACATATTTCTTATGGACAAAATATACAAAAGCGAAATTCCTAGGATTGATGGTTAATAATTTTGCGGTAAAATGAATTTCTTAAAAACCTCGTAATAGTCTGTTTACTAAAGTACTGTGTTCGGTTGGCCATCTACCTCCTTCTAGCAATGTCTTCCTAATTAGTTTAGTAGAAACCTAATTTTTGTTCCCAGAGCCTGCAGTGAAACAGAATGTGGTCCGCAGACTGAACAGTTTCACTTCCGCAAGAACAAGCGGGAGAACGAAGTAGTTGCAGCCTAAATAGATATTCACTGAATACAACGTAGCCGGTTACATACTGTGTTATGATGTAATCAGATTTGTAGTGCAGTGCTTGCAATCTACTTCTGACAGAGGGAAAGTATTTTCTTGTAACAGCAACTTTTGGACTGTTGCTCCATAACTGTTCCCACAATGTTAGGGTGTTTTCCCGTAGTACTTTCTTTAGGTAAGGAGTGGGGAATTTGTTATATACTACAGGTAGATGATCATCCAAAGCAGCACTCTTAGTGTTGACATCCGCCATTTCGTTTCCATCAATCCCGGAATGGGCTCTTACTTTGACGACGTGGACCAAATCCCTCTGGCTTCCAGTCTGCTTTTATTCTGTTTAGTCCGTTCAATCAAAAAAGAATTATTATCAACTTTCAACAGCAATTTAAACGTTATTTCACTGTCAGTGTTAATTACGTAATGACTAACATTTGTACCTTGCTCAAGGCTCAGCTCAAAGCTCAAGGTACATTCGGTGGCTCTGTACACAGCCAGTTGCTCGGCCTGATTTATGGAATAATGTTGTCCTAATTTAAACCTCTTAATCGCCAATATATTTTTTGATAAATTTACAGCCACGAATGCTCATCCATTTTTTGGTCCCATCTTACTCCCATCAGTATAGTTCTCTACACAATCTATGCAGTTGATTTCAATGGTTAAACCATCTCCTATTTCGGGATAAAGCAAATTATTAACTTTAACTGGTAAGATCGCTCCTTCGTAAACAACTTTTAGCGCTTCTCCTCCAATACCCCATCTCAACCTACTCACCCTAGCAAGGCTGTTAATCAACCGAGAGCTTTTTTCACTTATATAATCTATATGGGTGTTCCATGAAAATTTTGAGTCAATTATTAGCCCCAAGTATTTCAGTTTGTCAACGAATTCTATTGGTTGTCCATTTAAAAATAGATTTAACATTGTCTGGCTCCTTTTCCTTGAGATTAATAACGCTTTACTTTTAAGGCAGTTAAAAACAATTTTATTTAATTTAGCCTAAGAGAAAACTTGGTCTAGAACCAGGTTACCTAGATTTTCTAGATGGGTTCTGTCTTTTCCGGTTATGACTATAAGAAAGTCATCAGCAAGTGCCAAAGTGTAAGTGTGAGGAGGATAGTCCAACTTCAGCAAAATGTTCCACAAACCAGGTCTGCCTGCGGCAAGAGCCTTGCGGACAGCCTTTAGTTATCAGCCTACATTTCTTGATTGAACCTAAACTTGAACCTAAACATAGTCATTATTATTGGTAACTATCTCCGTATTTTGCTTACCTATAATTTCTGTGACGTTTTCCAACGTAACCTCCTTTGGAAGGTTGTAAACAATCATTCTAGGCCACTTTTTGTTGCCTATATAGGCTTTTAAATCATTTTTGCACTTTGAATTAATTTCATTAGTAATTTTTTCCTTGTCCTGCTTATTGCTAGATTCAATTAAAACCTTACCATGTTTAATGTTTTTTAAAATGTCTAATACTTAAACCTCGATTAGTTCTATGTTTTCTTGGGTAGGAAATTTAAACTTTCTAGATGTAATACATTACTTTCCCAGTGTACACATTGTTTAGGGATATTAACTAAAAAATCATTCTGTAATTGTAGTAAATAAAAGTTAGAATATATAATTAAATATAATAATAATTATATAATAAATATAAAAAAATAATAAATATTAAAATTAAAAATAAATAATAAATATAAAATATATAATTAAATACTAAATATTTATTAATTATATTTACATATATAAGTTACGTTCTAGTAACGAGAGATTGCCTTTTTAAGAAAGACGTTTATTACCATTATTACAAATATAATTTAAGTTATGCATACAAAAATCAATATAGTAATAAAGGGGTTTGCGTACATGCAATTATAAATTATTAATTATAAATTCTATGTTATAAACGATATTTAAATGTTCAAAAAGTCTAAAGTCTTAGAAATACAATTTACAAGAAATACCTGGCAGAATTACAATAAATGATCACGGTGGCACTCACTTGAAGTTGTAGGAGAAGTTGCACTTGACATAGATGTTAACACGGAACTGAACTTGCTGGACGCATGACCTTTTTTATAATAAAAGTAGGATGCTGTCTTAAGCATTCCTAAATAGGTCAGACGTCATCTAATTACGTACCTATAACTCCTCCACTCCTAAATGGGACTTCCGCGGGAAGTCGCAAAGGAGGCTCGGTTGGCTGTTGCCTGGTTGGGGGCGTTTGCTGCTTGAAGAGTCGTCTTGTGCTGATGTAAACGCCTAGACTTATGGATAGAAGAAATATCCAGGGGTTCAGCTTGAAGGTGTAGAATGAGCTGTCTTCGATGGACGTAGCGTAGTTGCTGGAGAGCTTAGCTAGTTCAAGCGTTTTAAAATTTAAAGTTATTGGTGCTTTCTTGATGGGTTCCCAGTGTATTTCCCTGAGGACGGTGGGGTGTCCTCGAGTGCTGGTCCACGGGAGTAGCTCCTGACTCCTGTAAAAGATTCGGTGGCTCTTGTCTGGCCTGAGGAGAAAGACTCCTTGGACGGTCTTGTAGGTGGTCGATTCATTTTGCAATATTTGGAGGGATTCTTTCCGGATGAACACTGCCAAGTATTGGTTGGCTGCTGGTACCCATTAGAGTTGGTTTTCTGTTATCTCAATTTTTGTGTACTCACAAGTTGTGGTGGTTTCCTTGGTATCTCCTTTTCACATACCAGGTCCTGGTGGTCCCTGTCTTCAGCTTTGCATAAATGAAGGGTGTCCGTCACATGCCTGCAGGGTTGCTGTAGGCCTTCAACTTCCCTTTCTTTCAACACATATTTAACTTATGGTATTACGGTAAGGTATTCTGCCTGGTTTTTACTAGGGATTGAATACAAATAGTATAAGGAGTAGTTATGTTTGGTTACAATTGGGATATCTATGAGATACACAATTTCATTCCTATCGCTAATTTTACATGTTATACTTAATAGTTTTATTATATTTACCATATTTGCTTGGGTTACTGCTAAGGGAAATTATTCTACGTATGAGCTAGCTACCTACCTTAATTCATTATATAATTCTTGCATTGATATAATGCTGGGGTGTAAGACATGTGCTTGGCAGAAGGCTATTGAGTTTTCAATTTCCGTTAGAGTATTTAAAAGCATGTCATATAATATATGTACTTGATTTAAAGTGTCTAAAGTTATAAGATGTGTAGTCGTTATAAAGTTTTTAATAATCAAAACTTTATTTCTTACTACAAAATGATGGTGTTTACAATGGTATATTGTATACAAGAACTTACAGCTAGGAAGATGACTGCTGGCTGCTGTAACTCACACAGGCGATACGTCGTGCATAGACTCTGGGAACAATCTGTGTTGGTTGTTGTTTACCTGGGGTTTAAATTATTTATTTATTTTATTCCGTTACAGTCAAAGACATACAGAAGGGGTTGGCCCAGTTTAAGACTATAAATGTGTTATAAAAAATTTATAAATGATATAAACATAAAATAACATAAAAGAGTTATAATGAAAAGAAAATAAATAAAAAGTAAACTGAAAAGTAGTAATAATAAATAGAAGTAATTATCCATCAAATAAGAATCAAGCATAATATTTACAAATTAGCATACCTATCTCAAGTAAATTGAAGATTTTCTAAATTAAAAGTGAACACTTCAAAGAAATAAAAATAAAGTAAAATAAAAATATTAATAATAATAATAATTATAATACAAAATGTATAAGAAAAGAAAAATAATAGTAATAATGACAATAAATTAAAACTCATAAAGCAATTTGCAAATAAACATAATCTACTAACCAAAAATTAATATTAATAGTAATTGTGCAATGCGACAATGAAAAAAAAAGAAGCAAATGAAATAAATGAGCAAATATAAGTACAGTAGAGCAATAAATTATCTGTAATATCATAGAATATCAACAATTAATTAAACTAAATACTAAGCAATTTTCTATATTTTAATAAGTTAATAAAAAAGAAGAAAATGTCATTTAATTTAGAGAAATGCCCTGGCTCCAAGAAGGTCAATAAATTTATTAATTGTTGCTCATTACTAATGGAAGGCAGAAAATGTTTAATTATAAATTTGTTTCTTAACGAATCAAAAGCTGGACAGACTATAAAGTTATGAACTAAATCATCAGGCTGGTTCAGATTACAAAATATACAAAACTGGGTGGTGTCAAATTGAAATTTCTCTTTATTTATATAAATATTAAAACATTTTTTATGAGATAAATGTAGTTGTGTGATTAGCCTCAATTTGTTAATGTGAGCATTGAAAGTAAGATAGAGTTCGCAAGAGTAAGAGAAGTTACAAAAAAATCTATAAATGGTACTATAACGGCTGTTTAAAACAAAATCTATATCTTTACTGAACAAATTGTTTTTGAAGGAGACTAACAAATTATTGTAGTTATCATGAACTAATTGGGAATCCTGAGACTGCCAAATGTGATCTGATCCTATAGAAATTAAATATTTTCTCATTTCTGCCGCCCAATTATATGGCACGGTATAATTACACAGTTCCAGCAGTCTAGAATAACAGATTTTAGTCAATCGAAAATTTGGCATTTCAAGTAAAGATTGCCACCAATTCAACATGCGTTTAAAAATTCTAAACTGTGTGTGACATCTACCAGTTTCCAGTCTAATGTATGAGTTAGGAGTAGATCTTGAAAGGTGTAATAATAATTTTAAAAATCTTAATTGTCCCCTCTCCAGAACATGAGAATAACAAGGACCCCAAACTTCCGATAGATATAATAATACGCTCTCAGAGATGGCGTCATACAGATGGATTCTGGCTTTCCAATCATCGCATTTACATGATCGCAACAAGGATAGAACTACAGCTGTAGCAGTACTATTTTTAGCTAAAAAGTGTTCGCTTGTTCTAATAAATTTAGCAGAACGAAAAAACGGGACACCTAAGTAGGTGAACTGACTACAAAATTCAATCGGTTGTAAGTTATACATTAAACGTTTAATGTTAGAAAAATTACCTCCTTTAGTAAACATCATTGCAAAAGTTTTATTTATGTTCACAGTTAAGCTATTTTCAGTACAATAATCGTGAAGTATATTAAGATTTCTTTGGGCCCCAATCCAGGTAGGTGAGAGTTTTTTTTTTTTTAATTTTTTTAAGAGGGGTGAAATGCAACTTCCGCACAATGTGCCGGACTCCCTCGCGGCCTACCGGCTAAAACACCCCCCTACTGCCAGGCCTAGCCTGGATTCGCATTCGCTTGTGCAGCACTACTTCAGGCTAGGCTCCAGTTCCTTACCCCTTAAGGGTTAGCTTCCTCTCCATTCAGATCTCGCCTTTTGAGGGTTAGTACTTCCCTTGTGAAAACTGCCACAGCATTCCACTGCGCCCTACCAGAAAGCATAATGCTTCCGAAGCGCTCGGGAACCCACTGACCCACTCTTCTTTCCAGATCCCTTCTGGCACGACCCCATCTTTCGCACACAAAAAATGTGTGATGGGCGTCATCTCTCATTCCTACGCAGTGGGGGCAATTTCCCTCTGACCGCTTCCCTATCTTCCGTAGAAACTCCCGGAAGTAACCGTGCCCGCTGAGGAGCTGGGTTAGGTAGTAATCCACCTCCCCAAAACCTCTATCGACCCAGCTTCTGATATCTGGAAGCAGGACTGCCGTCCACCTGCCACGGGTTTCCTCCGTCCACGCAGCTTGCCATACAGCCATAGTGCGCTCTCGCTCTTCTCGGGCGGCTGCTGCCCTATCAGCTTCTCGTCTTCTTTCGAAGAGCCGCTTCCTTTCACTAGCCAGCAGCGCAACGGGGATAACTCCCGTGATGACCAAAATGGCTGGTTCAGAGACTGTTCGGTAGGCAGAGGCAATCCGCAACGCGCCAACTCTCTGGACCCGCGCCAGCCTTTCTCTGTATACTTCTTTTTGGAGCGCGTCTGCCCAGATCTCAGCCCCGTATAACAGAATGGAGTGCGCCACTCCCATTAGTAACCTACGGGTATGAGCCCTCGGGCCTCCTACGTTGGTCAGTAACCTGCTTAACTTTCGAACACATTCTGAGGTAGGTGAGCGTAGCACCATATCGTCTGCATATAATATCATATGTATATCTTTTACATCAGTTATAGCGAGGCCTATAGAATTTTGGCTAGTAAAAAATTCCACAATATCAGACACGTACAAGGAGAAGAGGAGGGGACTCAAAATTTCACCTTGTAAAACTCCCTCAGTTATGGAAAACTCATTACTTGTAATTAAACCATCAGAAATTACCATTGCAGCGTTATCGTAGAAATTCATTAATAAATGTAAAAATTTTTTACTCAAACCCAAATTATATAATTTAAACCACAATTTATTATGATTAATAGAGTCAAAAGCTCTTTTATAATCGACGAAAACGGCAAAAACTTTACGCCTTTTTAATCTGAGAGAGATATTTATAACTGCAGACAGCGTAAAAACACAGTCACGACATCCTCGTCCTTTCCGGAACCCCATTTGTTCTTCAGGAAGTAAGTTCCTAGATTCAACCCAATTGTATAATCTATTATAAAGAATATTTGTAAAAATTTTAACAATACTATTAAAAATGGCAATGCCTCTATAGTTATATGGGTCAGACGTATCACCTTTTTTGTGAATTAACTTCATTCTAATTAGTGACCAGGCTCTAGGTGTAATTTCAGCACGCAAAATCTGGTTAAACAAACGCAACAAATATTCAAACCAAGATGTATTAAGACATTTAAACACTTCATTAGGTATGAAGTCCACTCCTGTAGCTTTATTAAGTTTGCTATTGTTTATACTTAACAACACCTCATCTAAGGTTATGTCTACGTCCATATCTAAGTCAAATGGTCCAAAAAATTTAAAATTGTTATTAAATTTAGGTGGCAAAATTGAGTTGTAAAACTGTTCCCAATCTTGACAACTAATTTGTTTAGGTTCAGGGGGTTTAAATCTAAACTTATTGATAGCAGACCAGAATTCTGTAGGATTATTCACATTACGGAGGCACAATCTCAGATTATCAAAATACATTTTTTTACTAAAACTAATTATCGCACGATAATTTTTTTTAAGTTCGTTGTATTGTAAAAGTGTGGCCTCACTAAAATTACTTCTTTTGCATTTTTTCAGTTGATATTTAACAGACTTTTTTGCAAGTAAACATTCACGATTAAACCATGGTTTACGATCAATGCCTTTGTTAGATCTATAACAATTAAATTTCTTACTGGACAGAATACCGGATTTTAACATTAATTCATGCATGTTTAATTTAAATTGGTCATAACTTAAATTTATATCTTCAAAGCAATTATCAGAAATATTGGCGTCATTAAGCAATGACTTAAATTCATCCAAGATAGCATTGTTTCTATTAATACAAGTAATTTGACGAACAGATTGGAGATTTTTTGAACTTTTTATACCGGATAAGGGTGAGATTGTAGTTAAAACACAAAGATTATGATCAGTAAACAAAGAATTATTCATTACAGTAAAATTTTTAACAAAGGGAGTTAGAACAATATTAGCCCAAACAAGATCAATAACGCTACAGCCTTGAGTACCCACATAAGTAAATTTTCCAGATTCATCCCCATTTACTCGGCCATTACAAACAAACATCCCAAAATTTTCCAGATTCATCCCCATTTACTCCGCCATTACAAACAAACATCCCAAAATTTTCCAGATTCATCCCCATTTACTCCGCCATTACAAACAAACATCCCAAAATTTTCCAGATTCATCCCCATTTACTCGGCCATTACAAACAAACATCCCAAAATTTTCCAGATTCATCCCCATTTACTCCGCCATTACAAACAAACATCCCAAAATTTTCCAGATTCATCCCCATTTACTCGGCCATTACAAACAAACATCCCAAAATTTTCCAGATTCATCCCCATTTACTCCGCCATTACAAACAAACATCCCAAAATTTTCCAGATTCATCCCCATTTACTCCGCCATTACAAACAAACATCCCAAAATTTTCCATAAGTTCAACCAGAAGAGAGCCTCTTTTTGTGAAACATCCATCCTGAGAGCTTCTATATCTTTTTATGTGTAAATTTGCAAATACATCATCCTCCGTACTATTAAGCAGGCCTATGCGGGAATTGAAGTCGCCCCCAATTATTATTTGGGCCTCAGAATAATTTAACATTATATAGTGAAGATCATCGGAAAAAGAGTTAATTATATCATCATCCGGTAAACTGGGTTTCCAGTAAACTAAACCAATCACGAAATTAGTATTCCCAAGAGTTAAATTTAAATTTAGAAAATATTCTTTATTAATTAAAATACTCACATTATCAAAAATACCTTTCTTTACAAAAATAATCAGTCCTCCTGAAGCTCTGCCTTTTTTATAAAGTTTACGTGCATTCGAATAATAAAATTCATAATTATCCAAGAATATAGGGGGTTGAAAATTATCTGAATGGAGCCAAGTTTCACAAAAGCACAATACATCGACACTTAATAGAGATTCAATTTCATCACTTAGCAAATTAAACAAGCAATTAAAACCTTTTAAATTCCAAAAACCAAATTTTATGTAATCAAAATTAGACACAGAAATAGACTCGAATTTAAGTTTCACTGCTCTTACGTTTGGCCTATTTTCGTTTATTTGTTCTTGGACGTAGTTGGTGTTGTGGTGCGTAAAAAAACTTCCGGTTTCTTTGAGTCAGCTATTTTCTTGGTTTTCCTTTTCTTAACCGTTTTCACGACAAGAGATTGGTCTGTCGTATCCGTATCTGCAGTAGTGGTATCTTCCAGATCATCTCCAGAATAATCCTCATTTCCAGGCGTAAACTTTAACAAATCACTAGCTGATCTGATAATGTTAGGGCGACAGTTTTCACTTACCCTCACCATCAGCTTATTATTCCTGTACCACACATATTTAAGCCCTCCTTGCCTTTGAATTTCTTTAGCTTTCACAAATAGCTTACTAATGTAAATTGGCATAACTTCATTAATGTATATAGGTGCAACAGGAGAATAGCCAAATATCTCTGTGTTAAGTTTATTTTTATTCAAATTCTTTTGTATCAAAAACTTTTCTTTCTCAATCCGAGAAATAAATTTGACGCAGACTGGCGGACAAGATTGATTTAGAGCTTTACCTCTGTAGAGGAAGTCTAACTTTTCTGCATGTATTTGGAAATCAATTGTCTCGCCAATTTTTGTTAGCAATGTTGAAAGGTTTTCATCTTGCATTTTAGGGACATTCAAAATTTTAATAATATCAGGAGATCGCGGAGTATAATTTGATTTTAAGTCATCTATTTCTTTCTTTAATACAGTATTCACCTTTTTAATTCTTATAATTTCTGCCTCCTGGATTTTTACTTTATTCTCGATGTTCAGAATTAATTTATTTAAATCTTCTTTATAACTATTAACTGTTATTAATATATTACTATTATCTGCTCTGATGCTCTGAATTTCTTTTGAAATAGAATCTAGTTTATTAAGCATTATAGAAATACTTGTAGGGGAGTCCCCACCGCTAAGTTTGTCTCCGCCTACCTGATCACTGATTTCTCTATGAGACATGTTATAAGTATGAGATAATAGAAAGATAAATAGAGAAATACAAACTTTAATGCCAGCGATTGTGACTTTAAACTATAAACAAAAGTCTTGTAATCCCCACTATTCTACAGTTCTACACACTGATCTAGAAAATCTCTATGAATTTTTAATAAATTAAACAATCTTCACTCACAATTTTCACAAAAACGGTTCGGTGAATTTTCATAAAACTTCACACAAATGAACTACTAATTGTAAGAAACAATTCTGGAAATTTTTTCGTTTCAACTCACATTAACAACTGCAAAATTGACTAAAAACTGAAGAGCTATTTATGAAGATGTTCACTGTTCTAGTTACTGAACCAAACTCCGACTTGAAATGTCGGTTTCCTCGTGGGTCCAGACATTATCTGTTCATCCCTCTCAATTCTTTCAACCTGCTCACCCCAATCATATATTTCGTCGGCCTTCTTCCTAACGAAGTGCGACATACGTCGCTTATCACGCTCAGTTCTCTTAGGACCCTTGGACTGCGGCTGTCCAGCAGAAGGTGTCCTCGTCGAACTCTCTCTCGAGCCTCCATCGCGTTTGTTGTTTTTGGCATCTGCCATGGTTCGAAAATTTGCTTTTGTTGACACAAAAACGACAACCTGGGGTTTAAATACTAATGCCACTTGTTTACTCGTTATTGGAATGTGGCTTATCTTATGCTGACTTGCCGATGCATAGTCCTTTGTTTAGATGCTTGTAACTTAAGATATTATACAATCTTGGAAGTCATTTAGCTTCTCATTAAATTTATTCAAATTTTCCGCGACCTCTAAGTTGGTCTGCCGGATTACATTTATGATTTTATTATATTCCTCTATTAAAATTTTATTTGCACTGATTTGAGAGTGTACTTGCTTCCGCAAGGCTTTGTGTTCTACTTTTAATTCATCGATTAGGGCGTTAATTCACTCGCCGTCGGTAGCATCTAGATTTCCAGTAATTCCTTTGATTATGGTACCTAATCCATTAAATACCTCTTTTTACTCTGGTATAGTTACCATAACTTATTCCTACCACTTCTAATTTTTCGTGTATGGCATTTCTCGTGAAATTTATGAACTTGCAATGATTTATGACCGTTCTCACGCGGTAAGCGTTTCCTCCTACTAAGTTTTCGGCTCATGCGGTACTGATATCGCTATTTGCTGTGTTCTGTAGTGTAATGGTATATAACCCATCTGCTAATTTTATTTGGTCGATTAGTATGTCCAAGTTGTAAAAGTGGAATATCGTATGTATGGATGTTTGTAGCCTGGCTGGTCCCATATTTATGGGTAATATCCCAGGGTTGTGTGTTATGTCCTGGATGGTTAGTCCCTGGATGGTGATTGAGAGTGATCTGAAACAGGCACACGTTGTTTTATTTGTTTTGTGGGTTTCCTGGGTATTTTAATGTTAGCTAGGTGGATTTTCGTTTGTGTATTAGCCTGTTTTGGCAGTTTTACGTTGGGGGTCAACTGTCTGTACGGTTTCCAATTTGTATTTGTCCTTGTTTGTTCATTTTTTGTTTATTTCTTACATAGACTTCCTGGGGTATTTCTGGGGCTTCTTCCCGTGTTTTATTCCGGGTTTCTAGTGTTTTTTGTTTGGTCTGTTCGTTCCTGTCTCGTATGTGTTTGTATAGAATGTTAGTCTTCCGTTTGTCATTGGTTATGTAGTTGGTGGTTATCTGTGTCTCTAGATCCACATTTAGAATGGAATTGGAGTTTATGTGTCCGGTGAGGATTTCAAACGGGGTTAGTTTGGTGACGGAAGGGATGGTGTTATTGTATGCTAGTACTGCGTAAATTACTTTCATATTTGTATTATCCTTGTTAAATTCTTCCCGGTTCTTAAATATCCGCAAATGCTCTATTAATGTGGAATGGAATCTTTCAGCCAATCCGTTGGATTCCGGGTGTTGAGTGCTTATTTTGTGTAGGTGAAACAATTCTTTGATTACGGTGTTATTAAATTCGAGTCCGTTGTCTGCTATTATTTGTTCTGTATTTGTCCGTCAAGGGTGATGCTGTCCATGTGAAGGATTTCTAAGGGTTTGGTGGCAGTGGGCGTGTGATTGAATTTAGGTTTTATTGGGACTCTGTCGTACTTGGTCTTTAGGCAGATGTCACATTTGTTTAGGTTAATTCTTATGGTTTCGCGCATATTGGGCCAGTAATAGGTTCTTCGTATTTGGTTATACGTTTCGTCTATACCTCTATGATTGGTTTTTCCCTACGTGATAGTTGTCAATGATTTCCTCTTGTTCCTCTGTCGTTAGTACGTCTAATAATTTTTGTGTAAACCTGACGAGGATTGTGTTATTCGTGAACTGGTTGTAGAAATCAGTCTCAAAATAGATTCCGTATTTGGTCTGAGGCTGTATTATTCTTTTACAAAATTTACTATCTCCTTTTCTATATTAGCTTCCGAAAATTCCGCATAGATGCGAGTTTTAGTGTTAAAGAGTTTTGTTACGCGTGGGGGAGTTGGATTATGCTTTACCAATGAGAGTATCAGTTGCTGCTTGGTGAAGTTAATAGGTTCGTCTACTATTGGTATTGTTAAACGGGTATTGCCCTCGTAATTGGTGTGGACAGTGTTACCGTCTTCTTCTATAACTTGTAGGTCTGGGTCTTCCGCTGGATCAACGTTTACTGCTGTGGACTCGATGTCTTCTAGTTGGTCGCCTGGTTCCTGGGGGGTTGCTGGAGCTGCGCATCCTTGCTCAATTAAGGCTTTTTGGATGAGTTCATTGATTAGGTCGTCCGTGTCTTGGGGGTTGGTCTCTTTGACATGCAGCTCGATGCGGGATAGTGCGTCTGCTACTTTATTGTCCTTGCCTTTCTTATATATTATTTTGTAGTCATATTCTTCTAGTTTGAGTCTCCATCGCATAAGTTTGGAATTTGGTTCCTTTAATGACATTAACCATTGAAGCGGTCTATGATCACAATGGATCTTGAACTTCCTGCCGTATAGATAGGGTCGGAAATATTTTGTTGCCCTTACTATCGCTAAAAGTTCACGTTCAATCGTGGATAGCGTTCAATCGTGGATAGACGTGTTTCCGTTTCATTTAGGGTTCGGCTGGCGAAAGCTACCGGTAAGTCTGCGTTGTCAGTCTTTTGGCTTAGGACTGCGCCTTTGGCCACGCTGCTGGCATCAGTAGTCAGTGTAAATTCTTTTGTAAAGTCTGGGTGTTGAAGTATGGGTTCGTTCGTCAGTACTTCCTTGCTTGTATTGAAGCTAGTTACGTAGTCTGGGTCTTCGATGTTTATTACTGCTCCCTTTTTTAGCCTTTTCGTCATTGGTTTAGTAAGAGTTGCAAAGTTAGGTATGAAACGTCTGTAATAGCCTAAGAGTCCGAGAAAACTCTTAATCTGCTTTGTCGTCTTGGGTAAGGGGAACTTTTGAATGGCCTTTATTTTTTCCGGGTCTGGCGTAACGCCTTGCGGTGTGACTTTGTGTCCTAAGTATCCGATTTCTCTTTTTACGAATTCCGTCTTGTCTGTCTGTATTTTGAGGTTAGCGTCTCTCAGTCTCTGGAATAGTGCGCGTAAATCAGCTACATGCTCTTTCAAACTCGTGCTGAATACAATTATGTCGTCCAGGTATACTCTACAACTTTTTAGTCCTACTAATACATTATTCATGACGCGCTGAAGCGTTCGCGGGCTGTTCTTCAGTCCGAATGGCATTCTTAAGAATTCGAAATGGCCGTTGTCGGTGCTAAATGCTGTCTTTTCAGTGCTTCCTGGCTCCATTTCCACTTGGTGGAATCCGGATGCAAGGTCTATGAGCAAGAAGTATTGGCAACGCCCTAACTTGTCCAACAATTCCGTTATGTTGGGAATTGGATAGGGGTCGTCTATGGTCTTCTCGTTTAGCTTCCTATAGTCAATTACGATTCGCCACTTCCTCTTTCCGGATGCGTCCATTTTCTTTGGTACGATCCATACTGGAGAATTCCAGGGCGAGTGGGAATGCGCGATTATGCCTTGTTCTAACATTTCCTTAATTTGCCTATTTATTTCCTCTGTATGTATTTCGGGATATCGATAGGTTTTTGTGTATACCGGGGTCTCGTCTGTAGAGCGTATATTGTGTTTTATCCGGTTAGTAAAAGTTAGTGGATTTGACTTGAGGTGGAATATCTCCGAAAATTCTTTGACTAAGTTGCCTATTTCCTCGGCTTCTTCTTGATTCATGTGTTCCGTTCTAATAGGGGGTGCTTCCTGGTGGCTTTCCTCCCGTCGCGTTATTACATTGTTAATTTCGAAATTTCTTAACGGTGTCGCGGGTAGCGGGTGACTGAGCGTTAGTTGCACGGGTGTGCTCACCGTGTTTATGGCTTTACACCACGCTTGGTAATTTCTTATTTTAACTATTCCCTCGGGAATTACTACTTCTCCGACCTTTATTTCTGGTAACACCGCCTCTCCGTTCTTAATATTTTTTATTCTTATTTTTATTTTGCGCTCCTCTTGAGCTTGCAAGTTATAATTTTGTATATTGTCTACGACGTCCTCCCTCTGGGTTCCTTGGCTATTTGCCTTAGCCTCCGGCCCTAGGGGTTTGGTTTTGTGGTATTTTATTTCCACTAATTTTTTTCCTACTTTTATTTGATTTTTCGCGAAATTTATTTCTACACCTAATTCTTTAATTAAATCCAGTCCTAGTAGTAAGTCAAAGTCGTCATGGAAATCGAAGAGATAGAACTCCGCTGTCCTTCCCTTGATTCCGGTGAGTCCAGCTATGCCTATTTGTGTGCTGTATTTTTCTTTCGTGGTACCGTGTCTGGTAGTCACCTCGAATGGTGTGGTTTTTAATTTTTCCCCGTAGCAGGTTTCCGCGATGGTCTTTTTTATAAAGGATTTTGTGCTTCCTCTGTCTATTAGTATTCTAAACCCTGTCTTACTGTCTATGATGTACGGCAGTTCATTGTCTTTGGTAGCTAAATTTAAAATATGGAAGTGTCCAAGAGTCTGATTGTGGTCAGTATGACGCTGGGTCAGGTATTAATTGTTCTTGTTCTTCAGTTACCTCGACTATGGGTTCTGGTGTCGTCGGCTCTGCCAAAAGTTGGTTGTACTGTGGGTTGTAAGTGTTGCGGGTGGAAATGCCATGGGTGTCGGTCCCGCTTGTTCGTGGTAAGTTTGTCTAGGCGGGATATGTGTTTGTGGGGTACGTACAGGTGGACGTGTATGTTGTGTGTACTAAAAGGTTTGTGGAGTGATTCGGGTTTTTGGTGCCTCTAGTTGGGGTACTCGCGGTGTGAATTGCTCGTAGTTCGGTTTTGGAAATTGTCCGTGTCTCGGGGTTGTAAACGTTTGCTGTTGAGGGAATCTGGGCCTTTGGGCTTGAAACGGTTTCGATCTTGGTGGATGTCTTTGCGTCTGGAATATAGACTGTTTAGTTGTTAAGTTGTACTGGAAATCGTTAGTGAGCATGGATAATGCTGTATTTAAATCTCCAGGGTTCTTTGCTTCCAGAATAGACCCGATGGGTTCATGTAGCCCTTTGAGCAGGGTCCTAAGTGCCAAGCCTCGAGCATGTGTGCTGAGTATCTCATACTCGACCTGGGTTTTATGATTCCTAAAGTAACTTAATAGAAGGTTCAGAATTTTTTGAATTTTTTGATAAAAGTCTAAGGGGGTGTCCGACGCTTGCTTTAAATTAACTAGTTCGGCGGTTAACGTAAATTCATCTCTTTTGTCTGAATAAGCGTTTATTAATATGAGTTTTAAGTCGTTGAAGGTGCCGTATTGCGCGTTGTGGACGATTGTGGCTGCAGGCCCTTTGATTTTAGCTAAAATTGACGATTGCAGGTATTCATTCTGAAAATCGTTAGGGTCTACTACATTTAGGAACTTTGTTACTAGTTTCTCACTAATCTCTAAGAATCTGGATAATAGTTCCGGTTCCCCATGGAACTCCGGGATCATATCAACATATTCCTTCTTTAAGATTGGTACCGGGGGTGCTGTTACTGACATTGTGTTATTAAGAATTAAAATTACTACGCGTTCACTTCGATTGCTAATTCACAAAATATTTTATTAATTTATTCACTAAACTCGATTTATTAGAAGTAGTATGAATGAATGTACTTACAATAAAATAATGAGATACATAGATGCGGTATCTCCCTTAAATTGTTGAGACAAACGAGTAAATATTCTCTTTACCCTAGGGAGTGGTCCTACCGACTGCGCCAGTTACGTTATAGTAACGAGTGATCGCCTTTTTAAAAAAGACCTTTATTACAATTACTACAAAATAGATATGTTATGCATACAATTTAATATCAAGTAGTAAAGGATTATTGCGTACATGCAATGGTAAAATAATTATAAGTACAAATTCTGAATTCTAACTACTTATTAAAATATTCAAAGTCAAAAAAAAGTCTTAAATTCTAAGTTACAAAATACCTGGCAGAATTACTGTATATGATCGCGGTGGCACTCACGTTAACTGGTAAGAGAAACACTTGACATAGATGGTAACACGGAACTGCCTTGCCCTAAGCATTGACCTCTTTTATAATTAAATGAGGATGCTGTCTTCAGCACTCCTAAGTAGGTCGTGCGTCAGTGGTTTACGTCTCTATAACTTATATATATTAGTATATTTAATTAAATGCAAAACCGATAAAATGCATTTGAATGAAATTTGGCAAAACTGGCATCTTCCCCCATCATGTGGGGAAGATGCCAGTTGATACCGGGGAAGATGCAACAATATCTTAAGATATAAATTGAGAAAGAAAAAATTACAAATTTAATGTTAGGTAAACAGCAAAATATTCTCATTAAACACTGAGGGGAATTTCTTTCATATTGTCAGAAATGGTATAAGCATGTTCTGGAATTTTTGCGGATCGTATGGATAAATTCCGCATGCAGAAAATCCCACACTGCCATTTCCAACAGTGGCTGTTCTATTCCACGCGGCCCACAGCAAAGACCCAAATTGAAGTCTGGTGATTCTGCGTCCGGGTTGTTAAGGGCCTGCTGCCAAAAAGTTTTGTCTTTGATTTCTATTCCCTATAACATGATATTAGTTAGTTTTCCTTTTTATTTAATAACTTTTAATGCTGGGTCAATATGACCCGAGGCTCAAGGGTTAATAATATTAATGTATTATACAAAAACTATATTTCGTGTGTCAGAAATTGTTTTATATTATAAAATATATCATTATAATGTAATAATGAATGAGAATCAATATGAAATTGAAACACTTCAATAGGTGGCATCTTACCCCAAACACTGGTTTATTTTTGTACTAAGGCTTCAGTCATGTTGTTTCAAGCTAACACGTACTCACCAAGATGTACACGACACAAATATCACGGAATTATTACGTTTAATCTAGTTGATCCGTCACCAAACCTTAAGTATCGACAACGAAATATTATAACATAGGTACTCACCAAGTTCAAAGAGTTGAATTTTCGGTTTAACGACGATTAAACTAGATACGATAGAAACTAGATACTAGATACTCGTATAAATAGAAATATTCCCAAACACGCTATTCACAGTTTATGACTATTCGCTCTAACGTAGGAATTGCTGTCATCCAGTTGTAGATATGCAAAATCTGACGATACTTGCATCTTCCCACCACTTACCTTATAAATTGCGAAAGAAAAAATTACAAATTTAATATTAGGTAAACTGCAAAATATTCATATTAAACTCTGAGGGGAAGAAACACCGAACAAAAGACATTTTTTGTTTCATTTTAACATTTTTTGCAATGCAAATTGTCTTTGTTGCAAATTTCATGTAGCCATCTCTTGCATGTTATCCATTGAAGCCAATCTCATTTTGGGCCCTTCCTATCACAAAAATATCTTTTACACTCAATACAAAAATCATCGTCCTCCTCTTCAATGTCACTCTCACCACTGGTCATTACCAAATTGTCGGGAGCGGAGGATGCTGAAGATGAACTGCCCTTCCTTTTCTTTTTCTTCTGTACTTTTTCCCCTTTTTTTGTCGGCAGAGCAGCCTTTCTTCTCAATGCCTCCCGTTTCTCCACCGTCGTAAGGACTTCAGCAGTTTGTTTCTTTCTTCGAGTTTGCTTGGGTTTCTGAAATCTGGGGATAGGACTAATTTCTTCAAAAGAAGTGTTGGCACCGCTGCTGCTTGTTGAAGCTATTGCCATGTTGGAACCGCTGCTGCTTGTTGAAGCTATTGCCAGAGGTGCTTTGACTTCTTGGTTGTCATTCAAATTCTCAAAATGTAATAATGAATGAGAATAAATACGAAATTGAAACACTTCAATAAGTGGCATCTTACCCCAAGCACTGGCGGATGACGCCACATAGTTTTATTTTTGTACTACGGCTTCAGCCATGTTGTTTCAAGCTAACACGTACTCACCAAGATGCACACGACACAAATATCACGGAATTTCAAAGAGTTGAATTTTCAGTTAAACGACGATTAAACTAGATATAAATAGAAATATTCCCAAACACGCTATTCACAGTTTATGACTATTCGCTCTAACGTAGGAATTGCTGTCATCCAGTTATAGATATGCAAAATCTGACGGTACTTGCGTCTTCTCCCTACTTACCTTGGCTCAAAAAAAGTATGCCTTATTGTTTTCAAATTTGGAAGAGTTCTTAATAAGTGCATGCACGTTGAAGCCATAAGGGTGTTTTAATTTTGACCGCCGCATGAATCTGACATCATTCTAATTGTCGTAATGTGGGTGTTTTCAGATTTTTGGTTGATATATTTTAGCAGACACGTTGCAACTTCATTCGCACCTCTTTTACCTTGAGACTCATCCCTTAAATAGCAGTGTCCTTTATGTGATCAGAGATCAAATTCCGTCAAGTTTAGATAGCTAACTTTCGCAGATAGATTAATTGGCCTGTATCTCCTTTTGGTGTGTTCAGGACAGCCTGAAGATTGAAATTGAAAGCTAAACAAGAAGGATCAATAGTTCCACTGTTCCGGACAAGTCGTCTGCCTTATAAATGCCGTTCCATTACCCACAAACTGGTTCCATTCGTTTGGATGTCCCGCAATCCATGCTAGCACTATTTTTAAATCAATCCAATAGAACTTCTTTACTTCTGCAATGTCTAATGCCGTTACACTTTCTTTCATTAACTTAATCAATCCCAAATCCTCTTCCATATCCAATCCGGAAATAAAATCGTCCACATAAAAACGAGAGCGTATCAGTTTAGCAATATCCGGTGATGCGTGCTTTACTTCCTCCGCAATTTCTTGCCTACATCTAATCGCTAGAAAGGGTGCTGTATTGTTGTCATACGTTACAGTTTTTAAGCGGTAATAACGTAACTGTTCCACTGAATTATTCCGCCATAGAATGCGTTGGAAATTAGTTTCATTTTCCTTGACCCTAATCTGCCTGTACATCTTCGCTATATCCGCCATTAAACCATACGCTGGAAGTCTAAACCCTTTTAAGTCAGTTTGGAGACTGGGACCCGAAAGCATAGTGCTATTAAAGGAGAGTCCATTATTTGTTTTAAATGACCCATCAAAGACCATCCTTACTTTGGTGGTTGTGCTATCATCCTTCCTTACTACCGGCTGATGCGTTAAATAATGTGGTTGGCCCATAATCGGGCATACATCAATTCCATGTGTCCCAAAAGCAAATATTCATCCATAAGTTCCGTATCTTGTTTCCGCAATATTGGATTACTATACAATTTTTTTCCCATTAATAGGAACCTTTTTTCCGCCCCGTGGATAGATTACCACAAGTTATCAGGATTTGTTGCAAAGGGTAAGCTCACCATGTATCTCCCGTCTACATTTGTAGATGTCGTACATTTAAAGTTCTATTCGCAAAAATCATAATGTATTTTCCTTACCGATTTCCTGTTGCATGTGAAACCTGAGCATTAAGGGCGAGCAAGCAATTCACTTCCGATACTTCACCAGATTGAACTAATTCCCCCGCACATATCCACCCCAATTCCTTCTTAAATAAAATGAGTAGTTTTCGTGTCACCCTTATTCGTAACATAAAATCTCTAGGACGAATGATATCGAAAAATAAACTTGCTCCTAAAATGCCGTCTATTTCTTTTCCCGCTTCAATACATCCTGGATCTGCTAAATTTTGTATAATCTTTTCCGTTAAAGTCCAGTTATAGTAGAGGGAAAAAGAGAGATCTGGCGCATTACGTCATCAACGTCGGATCCAAATCCCCTCCTTCTTTCATGTGGGTTGGGGGGTTGGGGGTCAGGTTAATATAAGAAAAAAAGTTTTTTAAAATACTCCTAGCTTCGATCCTGCGATCTTTTACTCTAAAGTCAGCAACTCTAACCACTAGACCATCAGTGTTACTGGTAAAAATATGTATTATTTAAGGTCTATCAAGTTGGGGCGGTCACTCCGCCTTTCCTCACCGTAGCTGTGCCGATGGAGCGTGAGGTGTATGTGTGCGGGGGGGGGGGATATTAAAGTACTAAGTGTCAGTTCATTACCCTCCGCATCTCTACATACATTGTATGTATGTACATTACATTACATTACTTCCGCAGTTCATCTTTTCCTGGTTAAGACCACTAACCTTTTTATATTAAAATTCATAGCTGTCTATATGGTCACATATTGAAATGCTAGGTCACCAATACTAGAAAATGCATATTAATCTTTAGTAAATTAGTTCTACACAATGGGGGAATATTAAAGTACTAAGTGTCCGTTCATTACCCTCCGCATCTCTACATACATTGTATGTACATTACATTACTTCCGCATTAGTTGAAAGTGCAAATGCTAATATTACTTTGAATTGCTGATATTAAATTTTTCCCACGGACATAAACATTCTATAGCCCATCTTCATAAACATGGCTGTTAAAGTACGAAGAATCATTTACCATCGCAAGTTAAATACGAGTTGGTGGGGGAGGATATTATTGTGTTTATAAACCACCTTCAGCTAGGATTTTACTGAGTTTGCTGTCCTGTGTGTCTGCTGAAGAAAACTCCCATATCACAGTTAGTACGATTTGTATGTTTTTGATTAAAGTATGTAAGCGTTGTTTCACTCACTTTGACAATCAGCATGGGAGAACTGCGGCTGAGAAATTAACTGAGCATAGTATATATTGCAATGATAATGATCCAGTAGCCGTTTAACTCCCAACTGATGAGCCCATTATTAAATTCAAAAACGTTGAACATCAGTTAAAAGTGAATTTTGTGATTTATGCAGATTTTGAGTGCATTTTAAATCAAATACATACATGCACACCTTCTCCAGCGAGTTCATACACAACGAAATATCAAGAACATATACCATTTTCATTTTGTACATACGTTAAAACTAGCGATGAAATAGATCATCTTTGGTTGACTAAAGAACCATTCTTGTATAGAGGAAGTAATGCTGCTCAATATTTCTTAGACCATCTCAAAGACTTATCAGTTTCTATTAACAAAATTTTAAAAATTAATGAAGAAATGCTGATTGACGAATTAGAAGAGAGAGAATGGAAGGCGGCTAAGATCTGCTATCTCTGTAAGCAAGCATTTACAGAAGATAATCACAAGGTGCGTGATCACTGTCATATTTCCGGCATGTATAGGGGACCTGTCTGCAATAAATGTAACTTACGATGTAGGACACCTAACTATGTCCCCGTTATCATTCACAACCTCAGCGGATATGACGCACATCTCATCATCAAAGAATTAGCTAAGGCACCTGGGAGGATTGACATTTTACCCCACTCAGAGGAAAATTTTATTTCGTTCACCAAATTCATTAATGGAATAAAATTTCGTTTCATTGACTCATTTAGATTTATGTCCGAGAGTCTAAGTCAATTAGTTTTATATCTCCCAAAAAACAGTTTCAGAGAAACAACAAAATTTTTCAATGAAACTCAGTTACCGCTTGTATTAAGAAAAGGAGTTTTCCCATATGATTACGTTAACTCTTGGGAGAGGTTAGAGGAAAACAATTTACCACCGAAAGAGGCATTTTACAGCACATTAATGGACAGTAACATTGATGAAGAAGACTACAACCACGCTATGAAGGTATGGAATCATTTCGAATGCTCTACCTTAGGAGAGTATAGTGATATCTATTTAAAAACAGATGTTTTGTTACTGGCTGATGTCTTCCAAAACTTCAGAAATGTAACAATGGAGACACATAAAATTGATCCTGCACATTATTTCACAGCACCAGGAATGGCATGGGATGCGATGTTACGTTTAACCGGTGTCAAATTAGAACTTTTACTGGATTATGATATGATTTTAATGGTTGAACGTGGAATAAGAGGAGGTATTTGTCAAGCTTCACTAAGACATTGCAAAGCTAACAATAGATACATGCATAATTATGATCCGTCTCAAGAATCCGTGTTTATCATGTACTATGATGCTAACAACTTATATGGTGACGCCCAGAGCAGGTTTCTACCATACGGTGGTTTCAGATGGGTAGAACGACCAGAAGAAATAAGAGTTCAGGACATTCCAGATGATTCTGAATGTGGATACATATTGGAAGTGGATGTGGACTATCCTAAACATCTTCATCTGCTTCACAATGATCTACCATTCCTTGCGGAATCAATTGTACCTCCTAGAAGCAAAGCAAATATAAAAAAATTAATTCCTCATCTTGGTAAACGGGGGAGATATGTTGTACATTACACTGCTCTCAAACAAGCTCTCGATTATGGATTAAAATTAGCGAAAGTTCACAGAGCCATACAATTTAAACAATCTCCATGGAATTGGAGAAAAGCTTAGAAGAAGTAGAAGAGATAGGATCTTTAATAAAACCGTATTTATTGAAACATATGACTTCAGATACTAAAGATCTAGATGATAGATACGGCATTAGAATGTTACCTACTGGAGGCATGACGATAGGAAATGCACATGTAGCCATTGATGATAATGATATCAATGTAAATGGAAACTGGTATAAAGGTACTCCTGGGTTATTACAATTATTATTTTTAAAAAAGCCTAACAAATACACTGTAGAAGATTTGGAAAATTATAAGGATATTTTAGAAGTTAGTAACGCACACAAACAACAATTTAGTGATGAAAAACCTCTTAGCTCCAGCAAAGGATTCAAATACAAAAATATTATAGCTCCTTTATTTTATCCTTCTATGGGTGAACAGTCGGCTCAACCCTATTTCACACCACCATCAACTGCAGATCAAGTTACTAGGACACCTCGGACTACAATTGCAACAAAGCCTATTCAAAGAAGATACGGTCTAAGATATACGACCACTACTACTGGTAAAGGTATGGATGTTGGGCAAAATGTTTATGAATACTGGGATGATCCAAATGAATTAGTGGATCGACTTCGGCTCTTATATGCATCAACAAGTGCTGGTCACACTGGACATGGAAATGAAATTCATTCTATAATCGAAGAGTTGAGAGAGGCGGATATTATTTATTAGGAATTACTTGAGGAATAAATTATCAGTTGTTGTTTGGTTTTCGATATGTCTATAGACAAGTTTGGCAGACCTTTGCATCACTTAAAAACAGTATTTCATGCTAGTGATGATGAAGATGGAGAATTTATAGACTTTGAAAATAAACGAATACTCGGAATCAATAGTCCAGTTGGTAGTTCAGATGCTGTTAATAAGATTTATCTTGAACAATTTGTAACTGAAGGATTGGAAAAGTATATAAAAAAGTTAGATTTAGTAACAAATACATATTTACAAGAACAGTTTGTTAGTAAACGTTATCTTTTAGAAACGTACGACGAAGCCCGAAAAAAAGTTACAGATAATTTTGTGCGCGGTTTATTCACTGTTTTTAGGAACCGATTAAGTTTATTGAACCCAAATGTTCCTATAACTGCAGCTACGCTTAAAACGATTTTTGAACCATAAAGACATGTCTAGCAAAGAGGCAGTAGTTGTTGAACTTCATAGACCAGCACGTTCACGCTACCCTCGAAGGCGTACATTGCTCAAAGGTATTGATGATTTATGGCAAGCTGATTTAATGGAAATGATACCATATGCTCGTCAAAATAGTGGTTACAAATATATATTAGCAGTGATTGATTGTTTTTCAAAGTATGCCTGGGTGGAGCCTGTTAAGTCCAAAAGCGCTAAAGATATCACTCAAGCTATGAATAATATTTTTATTTCAAGTGAAAGAGTACCAAAAAATATTCAGACTGATAATGGGAAGGAATTCTACAATGTTTCCTTTACAAAACTCATGAAGAAGCACAACATTAATCACTATAGTACTTACAGCCAAGTTAAAAGTTCAATTGTTGAACGATTTAATAGAACCTTTAAATCTATGCTGTATCGCTTATTTAGTCTCAGAGGAAACTACAATTATACAAAGAACTTACCTGATCTCATAAATACCTACAACAACAAAGTACACCATACTGTTGGTATGACACCATCGGAAGTAAATTTTAGCAATGAAGCATTCTTACTAGCTAATGTATACTCTTCTAAAGTAAAAAGGAAAGATAAACAACGTTTTAAAGAAGGAGACTTTGTACGTGTTTCGAAAAAGAGAACTATATTTAGCAGAGGTTACACACCCAATTGGAGCACTGAAGTATTTAAAATTATAAATGTCCGTAACACTATCCCATATACTTACTTGTTGGATGATTTAACAGGACAGCCTATTCAAGGAGCATTTTATGCACAAGAACTGCAGAAAACTAAATATAAAGATGTATATCTTGTAGAAAAAATACTAAGACGTAAAAATGATAAGCTGTATGTAAAGTGGTTAGGGTTTAAGAAACCCTCTTGGATAAATAAAAATGATTTAGTAGAATAATAAAGTTTGTGTAGGTTTTTTTTCTCTCTTATCCTCTCCTTACTAAAAATATTTTAGAGGAATTTATAAAATATAAAAAAAACTTAGTTTGCGGGTGAAAATGTTTATTAATTTTCTTTATAATATGGAAATAATGTATTAGGAACACAAAGTTTTGATAAATAATCCAATTGAACATTTACATCTTTTAACAAGCTTTGAAGTTTTAAGTATTCATTTCTTAGCAGGTTGATTTTCGTAGGTTGAAAACTTAGAAGGTTCTCCAACCAAGTTGCTTTCCCCTGGATGGAAATCATCTTGTGCGTGAACTTAATAAAATATATTGTTGCTTTGTTAAGGTTGATTTCACTTGGAGAAACTGCTTCTTTCCCATTGAAGAAGTCACTGAAAGTCTGCATGCTTGACTTCAAAGTTGTCCAGTCTTCAACATCTAGATAAATAACATCTTTTCTCGATCTCACCGCTATTAGAGGCACATAATCTTGGGAGAGACCAGTAATCAATACCTTGGAGTTGTTTTTGTTGAGTGGAAAACTTGTAGTCAGCTGCAGACCCATTTCACTCATAGCCATGTTTGCGTAAAACTGATGTTATAAAAGTAGAAATCACTGAAAGTCTTGTAGATCCCCCCCCCCCACTCACTCTTCACCAAAACGTTTAAAAAAATATCGGTAAAAAATTAAACTGAGAGAGGAGGTGGTATAACGGAAGTTACTTGAGGAACTGTACAGCTAGGGACGTGGAAGAGCACCCTCCTAACCATCGAATAGGGGGGGGGATCTAACCGTGAACAGAGATGAAGCTGTGGAGAATGCAATACATCCCCCCCCCCGCACACACACATACACCTCACGCTCCATCGGCACAGCTACGGTGAGGAAAGGCGGAGTGACCGCCCCAACTTGATAGACCTTAAATAATACATATTTTTACCAGTAACACTGATGGTCTAGTGGTTAGAGTTGCTGACTTTAGAGTAAAAGATCGCAGGATCGAAGCTAGGAGTATTTTAAAAAACTTTTTTTCTTATATTAACCTGACCCCCAACCCCCCAACCCACATGAAGGAAGGAGGGGATTTGGATCCGACGTTGATGACGTAATGCGCCAGATCTCTCTTTTTCCCTCTACTAGTTATGTATTGGGAAAGAATGTTTTGTTTGTAGGCCGTTTGATAAAGAATGAATAATGTTAAAAATTTTCTTTTTTTTATGAAGAGTTCCGTGAGGATAAAGTACTCGTAGTTAAAACATATTCCTTTAGCGTACAGTGACCATTCCCAATCCCGAGAACTTGGGTAGTTTCCTTAATTTATTTAGAATTAATTTTGAATAGAACGCAGAGGAAATGATATTAATCTCAAATCCGCTGTCAAGAATAAAGCGTCCAACAACAGGATTTTGTTTACCATCTAAAATTCTAAAATATAAAAAGAAGCTGTAGCGAGCAATAATTTGTTTTCATGGCCGGACTTATCCTCTTTTTTAAAGCCGCATAAAGCTAATCCGTCTTTATCAGCTTCATTAGTCTTGGATTCCCGAGTTTGTAGCGAGGCTTCTCCCCCCACTATTCCTAGAACTATCAATACGACATAATAAATAATTATGCTTCCCATTGCATAATTTGCAATATTTTTCCCTGCATTTAGCAACCCGATGGTTTGCCGACAAACATAACCAACAAAGCTTTTTATTTTGGATAATTTCTTTCCTTTCATCTACCGTAGTCAAAACATTGTTCAGTAATATGATTTGACCCACTACAAACATCACACCCTTTTTTGTGAACAAATAAAACGTTCTTCTCTTTGTAATGTTGTTTATAATTATTTTCCTTTGAAATCGATTTTGCCCTAATAACGCGTTTGGTTTCTATCGATTCTAAATAGTTGCATCTATTCTCCATGAATCTAGATAGCTCATTATACGAAGGCATGTCTCTACTTGTTGAGATTTCTACCTCCCAAGCCGATAGTGTAACTTTGTCCACCTTTGAACTCAATAAATGAATTAGAAACACATCGCTTCTATCTTACAGTTAAGCGAAACTGTAATTCTGACCTGTAACCTCTATAGCGGCTATAATTTCACTATCTTCCCCGGCCAAACAATTAATTAAATAATAGAATTTCTCTAAATCCTAAAGCCTTTCATTACTATGAACCATACCGTTAAAAGCCTCGTAAAACTTCAACCATTCATCTGTTCTCCTATCAAATTTTGAAATTTCCACCTTAGGTACCTTTAACCCAATATAAAGCGCATCGTCCGGATGTGCACTTTCCTGGTTCTTCCTTTTAATTGTAAACCGATTTAACACTCTGTTTACCTCTCCGTTGAGTTTCCCGTTTATTATAGTTTTAGTTTCATAGAACCTCTCTTCTGTTTCACCGTACTGTCTGTCCCTCCGCTCGGGAAATATCATTCTCATAATTTAAGAATCCCAAACATTCAAAATGACTATCTTCGAGTTTCTTAAATGAATCGATTGCCCGATCCAATTTCGAACGAAACTGATTGTAGTTATCTACCGAGAGGTCTGTATTGTGGGCGAAATTATGGATCTTAGTTAAAGTACTCTGAGCTGCTGCTTTCCGCCTTTTAAGCTTTTTCACCCGCTCCTCTAGTTCAGCCATGTTACCCAGGTAGAGAATGCTAAAAATCCAAGGAAAAGAAGGAAGGAACAACTAGGAGATGATGAGAAGGGAAATTAGGAACTATGTTGAATTTAAGGAGAGAAATGGGTCTGACTCACCGCTTCCGCAACCTGAAATGCTGTCGTCTTTCCGCCCCCCGTAAGCAGTCCTACGACGCACCGATGTACTCCGCCGCCAACCGTTGTTCTTTGTACTAGTATCCGTATCCGCTTTCCACCAACTACCAGCTGTCGTCTGTCCGCTCCCGTAAGCAGTACTCTGACGGCAACGAGGTCTTTCACTTCCGTTTTTATTTGCTGATTTCCAGGTATCCGGCCTCGAGGACCAATGTTAGGGGAGCTAGGAGGCTTGAAATTTAGTCTCTTCGCCTATCCTTATGCTCTAGTGCCGTTGCGCTGGATCAGTTTTTAGATGACTGGTATCAGTGTGAAGACAACAAAGGAGTACAACCAATAAAATATGTTTGTATTAGTAATAATTGATAACCAATACATTCCAATACAATGTAAAGGAGTACCATCCGTTGCCGTAGCCATATAGTCATCTCTAACTCCATTCGCTCTAACACACCAACACCCTGCGCGAGAGAACGCTTCCCCCTCTCCCTCAGGCGCGGCAGAATTTTTAACTAAAAATGAAATAACTAATAATTGAAATAAACTCTGAACAGTCATGTTGCAGACCATTTTCAGTACAGTGTTCATTAAATTTTCCCCAAATTATAGGAATGTTGAGTGTTGGATCTGGATACTTTTTACTTGATGTTTTTCTACAATAATGAGACTGAACAGCTGGTAAAGATAAAATAAAATTACGAATTGAGTTCTCTGTAGCTTGTGGAAGTTTATTGTGTGGCAGGTGCTTTCCTC
This sequence comes from Rhodnius prolixus, assembly GCF_049639745.1. Lineage (NCBI taxonomy): Eukaryota > Metazoa > Arthropoda > Insecta > Hemiptera > Reduviidae > Rhodnius > Rhodnius prolixus. The sequence continues at coordinate 28,204,670 of NW_027411581.1, read as the reverse complement.
TTAAATCTTGAGAAACTATCCCTGTTTTTGTAATTTTTTGGCATGAGTTGCGAAGTAAAGCATCAATGTTGCCAATGAAAAATTCCCGACAAACTACACGCTTTGCCCCATTAGCAGTCCAAATAGTAAGTATTGGTATTTGATCTCCTAGAATTTTCACCTGCTGTCTTCCTTTTCTTTGTTGCTGAGTGAATATAGTGAGCAATAAAGTTACGTTGGTCATTAAGAGATGGCAACCCCCTAAAATCATTATAAATCCTTTTTCTTTCATCTTCACTCACCAGTAAAGTGCAATTATGTTTAATTTTATTGGAGCAAGGAGATGGAAGCAAAGAGCGAGCAGCATGTTAGACACCTCGAAATCCTCTGTGAGACTCCTTTCACTCTCATTTCGCGACGAATATGTTTCTTCCAAACCCTTTTCTTCTTTTTCTTTGGTATGCGATCTGCAAAAAAAATTAATTTTAGTAGAATTAGTTGTATTTTTTCAATTTCAATTTTTGTTTGTATTTTGCGAAGTAAAAGTAACAAAATAATTCTTTTCTTTACTATGCTGTTTCCCTTTTGAAAGAACAAAAGTGCATAAGTATAATTATATTACTTTTTAACTTACTGAGTTTTTTAAAACAAAATTATTTTTCTATTTTAAATGGAAAGGTTTTTCAGGAGTACGAGTGACATTGTATGGAAGTTTTACAGAATTTCGGTCGTAACAAACTTTTAAGTAGTTGAACCCTGGTTAATAAAATCGGGAATACCTTTAAACAAACTTGGCCAATAATGTCTCCTGCGTATGTGCCTGTAAGATTCAGATTTCCTCTGTGGTACGTCTTGCCACAGTGGTAGTTGTTTATACTTTCGTTTTGTTTGGGTTTGTCCTCTACATCTAAAAGAGATTTGTAGTATCGTCGTATTTTGATTGCATGAAATTCAGTAGTAATCAGTATTTGTAGTATGCGAAATACATGATCGTTTCCTGTTGTATGACTTCAGAGTTCTGACAATCTACGTCACATCGTCGGTACCACGCCAAAACCACGAATCTGCAAAAAGTAATTTTTTTTTTGTTTTTTTTTTTACTGGCATCAGTTTACACTATTAGCCAGAACATTCTATTCTTGGTTCTTAATTTTTATTTAGGCGTCCTTAAGTATGTTTATATAGTGCACCAGTTCATCATATGCTTCTCTATTTTCCAGAATCCTGGGGTACGTTATCTCAGCCGACAATTGATTTTTTAAATTTTTAAACAGGAGGTCTCTATGAGTATATTTGGAGCACGTCATAACAATGTGGTGTCTTCTGGGCTCTCACAGGTTGTGCAAAGAGGGGAAGCCTCTTTACCTATTTTTATATAGATATTTTTTACAAATATGATGGTAACTGCGCAGTCTATTAACGATGGTGACATACTGCTTGGAGCATGATCCATCGCGGAACCAGGGTTTTTGCCCTACTTTTAGGGACTAATGACTTATAAAACTGTCCCTTTGGGGATTCTATGGAAGATCTTTGCCACTTTTCATTTATTCTTCTTCTAATGCAGGCTTTAAAATCAGAATGAGGCAGATACACCGACAGTAACAGACCGTTTAATACGGCCTATTTTGCCAGCTTATCCACCCTTTCATTGCCTTCTATTCCGCAACGGGCCCTACTCCATACCAGCCTTACTATTTTACTATCATTTTTTAAATCTATTAATTTTTCCAGTATATTAATAATTATATTTTTTATGCGTTTTAATTGATTTTAGTTTATATAAAGCACTTTTGCAGTCTTGAGATAATTACAACTTCTGAATATTGCAGTGATTGTACATATTTAAGCGCTTCCAAAATAGCAACTAATTCAGCTGTAAAAACTGAACACTGATTGGTTAATTTGAAGAGGGCACTAGTATTTCTAAATGGGTCAAAGTAAGCAAACCCCACCTGAACTTCGACCTTAGAGCCGTCCGTGTATATAGCTTAACCATTGGGAAAATTCGTGCGGATTTCATCTTGAAACACCGCATTACGCAAAAAGTAAGTTTTGAGTAAAACACATTTAAAGATTCTTTTCTCTGAAAAATCAGGGTTTCAAATTTGAAACGTAAATTTTATTTTATTTTTTTGTAAGAATAGCTTTTCATGATGTTATTTTCGTTCATAATGTTTACTTTAAAACAACAAATGAGCCGTTTATTTTGAAAGTGGCCTAACTCCATTTATCTTCAAATCGAGATATTTAAGAGTTTGCGTTTCAATGAATTTAAAAATATACGTACAGGATACTAATGAGTCATACTGCTTAAGTGTATCTAAGGGTGTTAAATTTATAGTTCCTATTAAAATAGTGGCAATTATTAAGTGAATAATTACGAGGGTCGTTTGAAAAGTCCGTGCAAAGTCAGAGAGATAGCACCACTGGCGCGTATCGAGGTTATGTTTAGTTAGTAGCATCTCTTGGAAGAACACACACCAAGTTTCAGCCAGATCGGTCTATTTCTTTGTGTTAGGCATTCGTTTGAATTGAGGAAGTCGAGTGATTTTCAAAAAATGGACGAAAAAGAATTTCGTTTGTTTATTAAACACTACTTTATGAAAGGCAAAACGCCTCAGGAGACTAAAGAGAAGCTTGATAAACATTATGGTGACTCTGCACCTTCGATTAGAACAGTTTATAAGTGGATTCAAAATTTTCGGAGTGGCCATATGGGCACAAGTGACGCTGAACGTTCTGTTCTGGACGCCCTGTTGAGGTTACTACTCCAGAAATCATTGATAAAATCCATGATATGGTGATGGATGACAGAAGAGTGAAGGTGCGTGAGATTGCTAGTGCTGTGGGCATCTCGAATGAACGGGTAAATAATATTTTGCATCAACATTTGGACATGACAAAGCTATCCGCAAGATGGGTGCCGCGATTGCTCACGCTTGACCAAAAACGAAATCGTGTGAAGGGTTGCAAGGACGGTTTGCAGCTGTTCCAGAAGAATCCGCAGGACTTTAAGCGTCGTTTCGTCACTGTGGATGAAACATGGATACATCACTACACTCCTGAATCTAAACAATGGGTTACCAAGGGGGAATCTGTGCCAAAAAAGGCGAAGACCGTTCCTTCGGCCGGAAAGATTATGGCGACTGTCTTTTGGGATTCGCAAGGAATAATCCTCATCGACTATCTGGAAAAGGGTAAAAGTATTACAGGTGCATATTATTCATCGTTATTGGACCGTTTGAAAACCGTGCTGCAAGAAAAACGCCCACGATTGGCCCACAAAAAAGTCCTTTTCCATCACGACAACGCACCAGCTCACGCCTCAGCAGTTGTGGTCGCAAAATTAATGGAAATAGGGTTCCAACTCGTTTCACATCCCCCCTATTCTCCAGACTTGGCTCCCTCGGACTACTATTTGTTCCCCAATATGAAGAAATGGCTGGCGGGAAAAAGATTTTATTCAAACGAGGAGGTGATTGCAGAAACGAATGGCTAGTTTTCAGACTTGGACAAATCCTATTATTCGGAAGGGATCAACAAACTAGAGCAGCGTTGGACGAAGTGTATAAGCCTAAAAGGAGACTGTGTTGAAAAATAAAAAAGGTTTACCCCAAAAAATTAAGTAGTTTTTATTTTTGCACGGACTTTTCAAACGACCCTCGTATGCGTTTTCTTATCAAGAATGGAGTTAGAGCGCTTTCAAAATTAACATCCAGATTCATTATAAAATTTGAAGGTGCCCAATTCCATTCAACATAATTTAAGATGCTTTAAATTGAAAAACACCATACTTAATTTATTTTATAATATCTTTAAAACACTTCGTAAACTTAATTTATGCGATTCAAAACATTTTTTAACTACATAACGAAAAAAGCATAAAAAACATAAATTTATTAAAAAACCATTTACTACTCATCTACATTTTGTGTGTGTGAGAAAGGGATTTGAAGAAATCATGATGTTCCGGCGGTATATATCGTAATAGGTCAATTATGTCCTTGAATTTTGCTGTTGTAATTTGTCTGATATTTTTATACAGTGGTGTCAATACAATATTTTCGAACTTGAACTTTTCCGGTTTTAGAATTTAACAAATAACTAAAACTCCAATTTCTTAGCGAACCGTTTCCGTTTGTTGGACGTTTTCGTTTCACAATTTTGCGCTAGTTTCTTTTGTCCGTTAGGGGCTTTTTAAAAAGAATTATAATTATATAATTCTTATTTCTTAAAATACGAAAATTCTAGCAACGATGAATTCGTTTATCCGCCTGGTGAAGTTAACCGATGGTACTTTTATAGTACAAGTCAAAGGTGAAAAATGCGAAAATTCTTATTTCTTTTGGGACTTATAGGGACAATATTTTGGTTTAATAAAATGTATGTACTATTTGTACGGGAAATACAAATTCATAAAAAGTTATAAGAAAAATTTATAGAAAATTAATAAAAATAGGAATAGTAAATATTTACAGGGTGAGTCCTGCCCAACTCCAAGATGCTGTTGAAATGTTGAATGATGAATAGTTGTTGACCCAGGAGACTTCTGGTCTCTCGCTCTCAATCACTTTTATACGATGTTGGTGAATTGCTTATGTCACTTAGAGTCTCTGCAATTAGGGACCGTTTTATTTATGTCACTTCGAGACTCTGCAATCGGGCGCCAGTTATATTTCTTTTGTCCGTTAGGGGCTTTTTAAAAAGAAATTTATTTACTTGAAATTACAATTGTTTATTATAATGAAAGTAGATATATAAAATAACGGTTACAATAGTAATATGGGGGAAAGGGAACTTCACGACTACTTATGACTGATGATGGGTTGAGCGGAACTGAACTTGGACAGCGACTGGGCAGAACTGCCTGGCCTGGTCGGAGTGGAAGTATTTATACGTTTGAAGATGGCTGATATCGAAGGAAATTTACATACGCTGAGTCTAGAGGTTTTGTGTATATAACTCCTCCCTCCTTAAGTTTTTCGTGTCCTCACGAAATTTGGAAGTCTGAGGAGTTTATCGAATTTGGAGAAGTTGTTGGTAGGCTGCCATTGATGATGTACGAACTGGTGGCAGGGGAGTCACTGAAGTATCTGTTGAATTCTCCTCTGGTTGCTGGGGCTCACTTCTGTTAAAGAATTTTACAATTTTATAGATTTTTCTTCTATAACGGATTATTAGATGAGTGATTGAGAGGCAGAGAGCTATGATGGCGATGATGAATAAAGTTGTTGTGTAGTCGGAAGTGGATCCTTCTTCTAGTTCCTCTAGGGGTAACATTTTAATATTCAAGTCGTGAAGGTCAAGAAAGGAAATATTAAGGTGATCATATTGATCAGGGATAGAGGGATTGATTAACATATGTTCAAATTCATTATACATATAGATGGGTTTACAATTGGTTATTTGTTCCTTATTTTCTAAAGTTAACAAGACAATTTTCTTAATGTTTACTGTAAAACTTACTTTGTGTTTATCAATGTTTACAGTTGGGGTTTCATATATTAAATATTTATTTATAGTTTCAACATATTTTATAAAAGGGTTAGGTTTGGATATATTTACTATTTTACATTGGCTTTCAATGTTATTACTTAATAGGTTGTTTATACATTCATTATTAATTAATGGTTGCATTCTTACAATAATAATAGTTTAATAATAATTCACAATGGGCTGTGTACAGTTTATCAGTTTTCAGGACTAACGAAGGGGAAGTAATTATTGTAAAGGTCTGTGTTACGTATTTGCTTGCTCGGTAGAGCTCATCCGGCACCACTAGATGGTTTCCGGGAATAGTTAGACCACTGCAGGAACTCCGTACGGAGCCATAGGCAGGTCTTGCGGTAAGAGATAGAAAGGTGGGGCAACAAGACAGAAAAGGCACTGATCAAAATAATAATAAGTTTGTTGTTGAACAAAGCACCTCCCCAGTTCTTCCGCCTCACGTCCGAGCCCGAAAACGCACACTGACTAGTGGGTATGCCCTGGGAACTCCTCTGATTACCTGAAGGGCAGGCAATCCCTTCCAGAGCTGTCCACGGGTTGCTGATGAAGGATCTGTTGGCACAAGAATAACTATTTAGGCAATGTGCAGGTGACAGACGAAGCTGTATAGTCTCAACCTCGGTTGAGAGAAAATATAAGAGCACTAGAAGGGCTAGTAAGAAGATTAAGAGGCGTACACTTGCCTTGAATTTATTATAGTTCCGTACACCTCGGTTGGTTAGAAGTTGTTCTATCCAGGGTAGAGACTCCGTCTCTCCAGACTGTACAAGTGGAGCTTGCAGTGAATAGTCACTTAGCTTCGAATTAGATAAACGATTAGTAACAAAATAACTGTTGAGCTGATACTGAAGGTATTGAAACCAGAGAAAAGAATATGAAAAATTACCTTCAGGGCGATTGCAATAATCGCTTAAACGGCTTCGGCAGACTCATATTAACACCTAACAAGGCGTAGAGCAGAGATATAAAGGAGAGGAAAGAATAGGAAATTTATCTTACTCTGAATGTAGAAGATGTTAATATACGTCACGGGCATCCGCCTGATTTGATTCTATTTAGAGTGGTGACTTCTATGATCACTGCTGAACCAGCTCTTACTAAGTGTGGGACTGTAAATTAAAGGTTTACCAGACTGTTGAGAGGATTACCCACGTGAGGCAGCAACTGAATGGCGTAAAAATAGAACTAGAATCCTGCAATTCAATTATACGCCGCCGAACTTGTTATACACCAGAAAATGTTATTAGATTATAACTGTACAACTTCACAAGAAGATTCACAAAATATAACCGGATTTGTGTGAGATGTTCACTAAGAACAAAAAAGGCGGTCTGGTTATGCGTCACACACGAGCTCAAGAAGAAGAAGAAAAAAAAGCGCGGAACTTGAGGTTATAATGGTTACAACTACTGGGGCCCTGCCACTTAGCTAGGTGAGTAGAAAGAGAAACTGATACCCTGTGTTGAGGCTAGAGCGGTACAACAGTGCTCTAGGTGACCAAAATTGTAAGTCTCTTTTTTGAAGGGAGGTGCCTCTGTCAAATCAAGACTGTCACTCAAATAGTTACGTATTTCGCTGCATTACAACTCCCCTTAAATTCTAGAAATACGTAACAGTCTGATTCAAGTGATCATAGGGATAGGACAAAAGAAAATAGATTTCCGTTAAGGGGGTTTTAATTGGGAGTTGGACTAAATAATGGAGATGAGTGGGTGTGATTGAACAGTAAGTTTTTCCTACTTGCCATAATATTTCGGCATTGTTCGATATCAATTCGATATTATTAAGGGACTGTAACTGCGTTGGTTCCTTTTGGGAAATTATGCTACTGTGGATTAAGCCTAATTTACAAAATTCGACTGAGTCGTCCAAATCATTGATTTTATTAATTATTAGGGTAAGGGCCGAATGAAGAGAGGTATACGATTGGTTAAGGCGCCACGGTAGCCGAGCGGTTAGAGGCGAAACCTGCAAAGCTAATATGTATTGTGGTACTGGGTTCGATTCCCGGTCTTAGGCCTTGGATTTTATTTAATGGTTAATAAAAGAAATTTACAGTAAAGTATGTTTGCTAGTCGTCTCCGTGTACGACACCTAATTGGTAGTTGGACGTTAAGCCCCGCCTGAAAAAATAGGCGAGATTACTTTACTACTTTACTTTACTATACAATTGGTTGATTTCAATTGTGTTGCTGATGACGTAGTTAAGTAATTTCTTAACCTTAGAATTATTATCTCGAATAATGGAGATGTCTTTATTAAAATCATTAATTCATTTCTTATTAATAGTTAATTGTTGAAGGATATTGTGTTCCAAATGGTAATCATTTTTCTCGATTTTCCTAATGACTTGGTCATAATACTTTTTGTCATTTGCATCCATATTACCAGTTATCCAGGATATGGCTGTGCCTAAGGCATTTATTAGGCCGCGTTTGGGTCTAGTTAATTGGGAATTCACTAATACATGATCGAGTTTATTTTGGGCGTACTTAATATGGGCTTTCATATAGGATTTTAACAAGGTATGGGAGCTTGTTTTGAGATGTTCTACATAGGCTTGTTTAGGGTTCCGTTTAGGTTCTACTAGGGAGTCAAGGGTGTTGTCAGTGTTAAATAATTCTTCTTGCAGGGAGGTAATATTGATAGAATGTATATAAGTGAAGTATTTTTCCATTATATGTGAATTTTGGATTTTAATTGGTATTATTCCAGGACCTTTATTTAAATTGGTAACTTTATGGGTTGCCACTAGTTCCAGGCTTAGGAGAATCAGGAGGACGATCATGTTCGTTCTTTTGTTTGTTTGCCTGCGAACAAGAAGGTTCACGTGAATGATTTTCAAATTTTCTAGGGCGTTTAAGTTGTGAGGGGTGAATTTTGGTTTTCTTGGTTTTGCCGGTTAGGACTTACTGTTTGGTTTTATCATATGTTACTGATTTATTCTTTGGCTTAGCTTTGTTTCTATTATGGGTTTTTATATAAATTTTTCCTGGGGGTATTTCTACATTTTCTCTGTTTTCATTTAGTAAATTGGTTCTTTCCTCTTTTTCCTTTTCTATTTGTTCTTTAATTACTTTATGTATGAGTTGTTTTTCTTTGTGATATTCATCGGTTTGAATTTCAAAAATGGTTGTTTGATTTTGTTCTGTAAGAGTTGTTATGCCAAAACTGATTTCATTGGGGCTAAGTTTTAGTGTATTATTTGGAGTGTTGTTTGTATGCTTATGATTGCTAGCTTTAGAGTTTTATTTAAAGGTATCTTAGGTTCTTCGATACGGATCAGATTAAGTAATTCTATAAAGGTTGAATGAGCTCTGTTGATGAGTCCATTGGAATTATGGTAGTGCGGAGTGGTTAGGTAAAGGGAGATATTATTATAATTTAGGAAAGATTCGAATCCTTTATTGACTTTAATATTATTAGAACTACCTGGCCTGGTTAGGATGGAAGTATTTATACGTTTGAAGATGGCTGATGTCGAAGAAAATATATATACGCTGAGTCTAGAGGTTTTGTGTATATAACTCGGGGAAACATTTGGGATAAACCGTAGAACATGAGAATTAGAGCCAAAGATATTTAGCTAGTATGTCTAATCGATGAGTTTCTATCGCTTCCTGTTTCTGGAAGAGGAAGAGGTCTTAAAAGTTTTAAAACTAGAGCCAAATTTAAAGCTCAACTAAATTGATTTTTCCTTCTATAGTTTCAAATACTATATGATAATTAACATAGTTGGGTAAGTTAGTGGACAATTTAACTGTCTGTTTACTCCCTGCTCCTTATCCCTTCATTATTCTATAATTACTTGGATTAGGGGTGATTTTAGGTTTTGAGCTAATTTCAATGCTCAATTACTTCCATAGTTCCTTAATTCCTAATTATTATAACAATATAATGAGGATTATTTTATTATTTATAACATTTATTTATTTTTATTTCATTAGTTGTTTTATTTATTCTACATGTAATAATTAATTATTAATTAAATTATTAATTTTCTTACTGTATGAGTAATTATTTATTTTACTTATTATTATTTTATGGTATCGAGTGAGTTTAAATAATTTAAATTTTTGTATACTCGTACTTCGCGAGGTTTAATCATTTTATTTTATTGATTACCTCGTATTCAGCGAGAGTAACCATTTATTTAAAAAATATAACTTTTTTTTTTGCACTCGTTTAGAGTTTTAATATAATAATAATAATAATAGTGCATTTATTAAGAAATATAATACATTATACAGAATAGATAAACATAAATCAGTAGCACTTATCAGCATGGATAGTATCCGTCTGCCGAGTTGCTAATATATGTATGATTGATTACAAACGAAATATACCTATATACTTCTTTTACTTTCATAATTAATATAAAAAAATTAACAAAGAAAAAGAGATAGCATAAAAACAAATTTTCACCTTTAGGAGATGAACACGGAAGTTAATTAAATAAACTCTTCCTACAACAATTTCCTATAATGTAGGGCATCTTTTAGGTATTTACAGAGTAATGTCCAGTCATTGCCATCGAGATATTTGCAAATTTCATCTGTTGAGAGTACATTTTTTCCTAAATATTGCCTGCCGCCTGAAAGGGGCTAGTATCGGGCATATTCCGACAAAGTGCAAAATATCTTCGGTTTCTTTTAAATTGCAAACGGTACACAATTGACAAGCACCTGGAGTGTGAGGTTTATAATTTAGATAAAATGATTCTGATCTTGCCTGGATAATAAGTTTGGAATCAGAGTAAGATATATTATGAATATAATCTACATTGTATTTCAGTCTGGAATAAATCCTATGGAACTGCCCCTTCCTTGCACTTGATTCTAAGTGCGCTCTTACTCTTAACGCAATTCCCTAATAAAGTTGTTTAAATTACATTTCCCGCTAACTAGGTGATCTTCTTCATATTGAGTTTTAATATATTTTATTATTATTGATTCCCTCGTAGTTTTAAATAATTTTTATTAGTTTATTCTCTTTTATTTATTCGTTATTCCCTTTATTTATTCCTTATCCGGTCCGTTTCATATTTTATTTTCGTTCTAACATTAATCTTTGGATCCTGAAGGTCCTGGATCGAATGGGTAATTTTTCTTTAATATATCTAGGGGGAAAGGGTACTTACCGTCAATTGTTCTATCGTTTAATTTCCTATAATCAATAACTAATTTCCATTTCCGTTTACCAGTTCCATCTAAAATTCTAGGTATAACACATGTGGGTGCGTTCCAAGTGGAATGGGACAGTTGACTTATTTTTTGTCTAAGCTTTTTGTTTATTTGTTTTTGTATTTCGGTTTCCACTATGTCTGTGACTGGAATTGGGTTTTTTATGTTTATTCGGACGGTATTTTCTCCTAAATCTTTTATTGTATATAGAGCTTTAGAATCTTCTACTTTCACTAAACCTTACGGTATTTCTATGTCATTAAATCTTATGTTAGGAATTATTCCATGTCCCTGTTTTAAATTTTGAATTGGTATTTTAATTATTTGTTCAGAGTTACCAGCCAGACTAAGAGATAAATGCTTTTCTTGGGTATTTAGGTATTTTAGAGGGGCGATTGCGTTCGGTGTCACTAATTCATATTTTGTTAAATTACTGTTCGCTTTTAAGTTTTTAAGATTATATATTCCTAATAGAATACCAAAATTTCTATTAAATTTAAAAGGTAAAATTTGAGATTTAACTCTTTTTGATTAAACAATTTTCCCAGCGTGATAAACGTGCTAAAATTTTCTTTACTCTCTCCATGAGCTATGGTAATTATAAATGGGTCGTTTTGGATATATTTCTGAATAATTGTCAAGTAGGGGGAGGGGGCAATAGTACATAAAATAAAAGGAACGACGACTTCAATATAACTTGGTCAGGGAAGGATCGGGGGTGGGGGACGCCACCGACACTTGAAATACCTCTATCAATGAAAAGCCTAATTGTAGTTTATTTTTTAATTACAGATCAATTAATAGTCCATTCAATAAAGTAAACAATAAAAATAAACGATTAATAATGCATACAAGGAGATTGACAATAGTAGGTTCAGGCAATTGCTACTGAATATATACATATATATGTGCTGAATTATAGTAACAAGGCTTTTAACAATACGTGTTTAATAATAAACAAAGGATATTCACAATTATGTCCAAGACAAATGAAACGCAATAAATGACTAAGAGGGACAGGGCTATTAACAATATATATATAAATGAATAATAATATAGACAAACCGTTCACAATCATATGTCCGAGACAAATAATATGCGATATATCTCTAAATAAAAATAGGGACAGGGCTATTAACAATATATATATAAATGAATAATAATATAGACAAACTGTTCACAATAATATGTCCAAGACAAATAAGACGCAGTTCCTGAACAATACTGGAACTGGAGTAGAGGATACAATTCTGGACAATTTAAAACGTGTAAGCAGTGCTCAAGGCAATTATAATGACCATGCAAGGTCTCAAGGCATAAATCGAGGAACAAAACCATGAGAACCACAGACGGGGGTGTCAGACAATTCTGGTTAATAATGATAGTATAAAACTTGCAAATGTTAATTTCCTCGAAAAGTACAATGGCTTTTTGAATTACCCAATGCCCGCTAACAATGTTCTTAATACAGTCACAAAAGGTTTTGCGTATCTAACCGACGCCACAATATGGCCGGAAGCACAGACAATCACAATTCTTACGTTTTGCCAGAGAAGCTAACACGCCTTTTTTCCTTATTCACAGTCAAGGGGGAACTGGCCAGTTCTACAGCACCGGCCACCCACCCCACTCTCTCCAGAACACCAATGCTACCAACTGAGGACCGGTACTGACACAAAAAACCGACCCAGGGGGGCCTCAACCTTGCGGGGACCAAACAATTTCTTAAAATATTTGTTAGCTATTTACAAAAGATTTAGTACTACCGGTGTCGGTTAGGATTTTTAAATTGTCGTTTGAATAGTAAATGTAAGGTAGTATGGGGCTTTGTTCTTCAACAGTCATTAGGTGGTTTCTGGGGATTGTGTTTGGTCTACGTCTAAAATATGATATTGTTCAAACTCATTAGGTTCTTCGTCATTAGTTTGCATATTGTTTATTTCATCGAAAACATAGTTGTTTCGAGGAATTGGTATATTATATGGAGTACGAATATTCGATTGACCGACATTTTGATTGACGTTTCTAGTTAAAATACTCATAGGGGTAGGTCTGTATTGGTTCTGTTGTGGTGGTGTGTATCTCCTGGGTTGTGGTTCGCGTGCAATATTTATTGGACCAGAGGGAAACTGCGTCTTATCTGGAAGTCTAAATAATGGTGTGTTCGTTAAAGGCTTGTCGGATTTTTCCTGTAAACCAATTACAAAATTATTGTCACCAAAAGTAGTACTCAAACATAAAAAATAATCTTTATTACCTATAATACTCACATTAGTGAACAGGTTTTTTCAGAAAATTAATCCACCAGAGGCTCTACCTTTTTTATGATATTTAATAGCCCTAGAGGAAAAAAATATATAATCTTCTAAGAATTTAGGAGGTAAAATATCTTCTTGATAAAGCCAGGTCTCACAGAAACACAGTATATCAATATTTAACAGCACTTTAATCTCACTATCAAGCAGATTATATAAAGAATTAAAACCCTTAATATTCCAGAAACCCACTTTAATATCAGGCCCAACAGCACTTTGCACAAAAACATTTTCAGATATAGCTTTCTTTTTAATCACTTTCCCTTCTTGAGTAAAAAATCGGCGATCGAGGCAGACCGTGATGGTTTTGGTTTTCTCTTCCTTTTCGAAGCGATGGATATTGCAGAGGCATCAGAGTCAATAGGTTCCTCTTCTTCAGTAGTATTTCCAGAAAACAATAGGTGCTCACTTGGCCTGAAGATCAACAAATCTTCTTTAGATCTGATCACTATAGGTTTGTCATGTATGGTTTTTTTAACTAAAATTTGTCCATTTCTATGCCAGACGAACTCCACCAAACCTTGCCTTCTTAACTCTCTTGTTTGTTGAAATAGTTTATAAGTAAATGAGGAGAGAAGTTCATTAACATAAATGTTTTTCCCATTGTATTCGGCGCTCACCTTTACTTTGTTTTTCTTAGCGTTTATAATAAATCTATTCTTCACAGAAACATGAACAAATTTCACAATAATTGAAGATGAGGATTCTCTACCAAATTTACGACGATAGATGAAATCAATCATCTCTTCCTTTAATTCGATTTCTATAACATTTGCTAAACACTTGACTGTGTTGAACAGATTTTCATTTTCAGCCTCAGTGATATTATCAATCTTGACAAAGTTTTGAACTGAGACTTGAGAGCAATAAAGTACTTCTTTATTTATCTCTAAGATTTGCTTTCTTAAGAATTTATTTTGTATTTCCAGATTTGTAATTTTTTTCCTACATAATTTCAATTCTTTTTCCAAATTAGCAGATAACTTGTGAAATTCCAATTTGAGGCTTTTCATCTCCGTTGACAATGTAGCCTGTTCTTTTCTACCGGCGGTGACATCATTAGATAATGCATCTAATTTTGAGATAATAAGACAGTTAATATTAGAATCACCACTAGTATCAACACATTCCTTAATATTGGCCATACTAAGAAAGAAGCCAACAGAAATTTTCAATTATCAAAAAAAATTAATCAGCTCGTTTTTTATTTAATAAAATAAAGGTAATGCTTACTATACAGACGCACACCAGTAGTGATACGATAGATTAACTTCTAAGGTGACCTTGAACACTCCCCCACTACAGTATTCCAGATAGCCAAGAATAACAAACTTTTATGTAGGTAGTTGATATACTTATTGTTATCTCTAGTGACGTATTCTCCCCACTAATAAGTATGGTTGTTCTTATAGCAATTAATTTTTATCAATTAAACAGAAACGGTTCGTTAAAAAATCTTGAAATTTCACACTGAGGCAGTTAACACTTAAACTTCAATACTCACAAATTTTCAGCCCTAAATTCGGTTTAGAACCAAGTAAAATCAAGAATTTAATCACACGCGAAGTGCACGCTATGACAGTCTAGGGTCAACTCCAGAATACCAATAATTTTGTAATTGGTTTAGTATATTGGAAACCTACATTATTAGACGCTAATATCATTGATTTTTTTTCTGAAGACCTCTATTCTGTAATGCTAAATTATTCTGATTCTAATATAATAATTGGTGGAGATTATAACTCACGTATTGGCTTGTTAAATACCATGGAAGATGTAATATTTGAAAATTCCTGTGTTAAAGGGCATAGAAACTCTCAAGATTCTCTTTGTAATAAAAGGGGCTCTCTCTTAGTCGATCTTATGGAAAAATACGGGCTTTTCGTCTGTAACGGTCGTACAGAAGGAGATGGAATAGGGAAGTTTACTTATATCAATAATCAAGGCTGTAGCGTAATTGATCTTGTTTGGGCCAATATGCACTGTGCTAGTTGTATTTATAAGTTTGAAATTAAGAATAACTCATATCTTACGGACCATAATATTTGTATTCTTTCAATAATAACTCCTTTCACAAAACTTAATTTCTACAAAAAATTTTCCTGTAATAAACATCTCTCGACATTGGGAAGTTTTGGTTAGAATGGTCATTATTGGGTCCTTTTAAGTACTGGAAATCATTGCGGAGCAGACCATCTTGTTCGTTAAGAGTTTGTGGATTTCGTGTAGCTAGATTGTTCCGAAGTGGATCTTTTAAAGATATTATAGTGTGAAGCACTACAAGTTTCTCGGTTTGTTCAGATATGATCAGTGGCGTTTCTTGTTTCTAGAGATAATTTTTTTTTATAAGTGTAAAATTTTTCGATTATTAGGTCAATAAAATCTGAAGGATTCTTGCCATTAAATTTAGTGTACATTATGTCAAGTAAAATACGACTAGACGTTTGTTTATTCCTGAATTTCGATATCAAAAATTGTTTTAAAGTGTCCCAATTGGTGAAATTTAATTCTTGAATTACGTCGGCTGCTTTGTCTACTAATTTTCCTTTATATTTATCAAGGCTATCTTTTTATATTCTTGGGAAACTGAGGGGTTACAAGTATATATTAACTCGTTTATTTCCTCTACACTACTAATGAAGTTGCTTAATTGCTTCTCATTTCCACTAAAATTCGGAATGGTATCCGTAAATGCTTTTATTTCTGAGATAGTTGTCATTTTCGATTTTTTTCTTGGGATTTGTGAACTTTAAAATTGATAAATGAAAAGTAGGCTAGGGGCAGATGCTCAGTGTGAACAATGAACACGAAACATTAAAGTAACGATTTATTAAACATACTTTAAGTATACAAGAATAGAGAACAATATAAAAGGTACGCAGCACTTCTGAAAACTAGTCAAAAGGAAGGGGGGTGGATAAAGACGCAATTAAACTTAAGGCTGGAATAGTGGGGGACGCCACCAGTCTTCAGAACACTTTGCAAATTAACCATAAACTTTATTCACAATTAAAATGTCTCCGAGGAGATACAGACAAAATATATACAACTAGTGAAATAATAATAGATCTGAACACCAGGGTATGTGACCCTTATTAAAATGTCTCCGAGGAGATATAGACAAAATATATACAACTAGTGAAATAATAATAGATCTGAACACCAGGGTATGTGACCCTTATACTCTTTGAAAATGTCTCCGAGGAGATACAGACAAAATATATACAACTAGGAAATTAATTAGACTAATTATTTGTACAAGGCACAACGTATCAGGGAAGTCTTAATAGTAATAATTATTATACAAGGCGACATACAACGGGGAAGTTAATTAGACTAATTATTTGTACAAGGCACAATGTATCAGGGAAGACTTAATAGTAATAATTATTATACAAGGCGACATACAACGGGGAAGTTAATTAGACTAATTATTTGCACAAGGCACAATGTATCAGGGAAGACTTAATAGTAATAATTATTATACAAGGCGACATACAACGGGGAAGTTAATTAGACTAATTATTTGTACAAGGCACAATGTATCAGGGAAGACTTAATAGTAATAATTATTATACAAGGCGACATACAACGGGGAAATCTTAGAACAATTGGTTGTACTAGGCAACATACAACGGGGAAGTTAATTAGAATAGTTATTTGTCCAAGACAATATACGTATATCAGGGAGGAATTAATTATAATAATTACTGTACTTATGTGAGTCTCTATCCTTACAGTCCAAAAGTTTGAGCTCATTAAATGATAAACTAAGACACAGTTTTCTTATAACCTTGTGAACATAAACCACAGTTTTAATAATAATACGCACAACAAGAAAAAGCTGATGCAAACATGGCCGACATTCCTCTTCACAGTGACGCTTGGCTTGCATCCTACCAGGACCTCCCCTCTCTCTCCTTGCTCACCCAATTCCGCCAACTGACTAAAGGGAAAAACAAGTCTGGGGGGCCGCTACTCTTGGGGAATCAAACAACTTCAGTTCTAGATTGTAAACTTGAACGCATAGCATGGTAACCTGCTGCTCGGTTATATTCCCTTAAAGGGTGATGGCCACTACTCAAACTGAATACCCTTGCCATCTAGCGGCGGGGTGACGAGGCTCGAATCGTAGGCTGCTATGAATGCAATACTTGACAAAAATATCTATCAATTTACAAAATAAATTTAAATTACACAACTCAGTACAGAATAATAAGATATTATAAATAGTGTCTTAAAATTGACAAAACTAAAATTATATAAAGTAAAAGATTCAAAGATTTGTTAGTTATAATTTGTAAATAATAAATTTTAAATTTGTCTTGTTAATTATTAAATTAGTAAAGATAATTTAAATTAATATATACTCAAATTTATCCTTTGCAATTGTATTGAAGACAGACTTACAGTGCCAGTACGAAGATGACAGACTGCATAATCTTGATTGTAGAATTATTGGTTGAAATTCTTCTTGAGAGGTGGAGGTTCTTCTGATCGTTAATCGTTTAAATGAATGGAGAATCGTATTCATCAATTTTCAATTCAATTTTCCCGATCTTGACTGATGATTGGTTGTTGAAGTCCTATTTTGTTGAAGTTCTTCTTTTGAAGTCCTACCGACTGCGCCAGTTATATTTTTTAATCGAACAACTGTGTTTTTAAAAATACTTTATTTTTAAAATACACACAACTATAGAGACATAGAAAATTGATTGATAGTTAATGTTCACTTAACTTATAACAATTAGGGAACTCTAATGCCCTTACACTATGAAGATGGAATAAGAATTAAATTATAATTATGATATTTGAATAATATCTGTGGTACATACAAACATTACATGGAGGGAGTTTCTAGGAAATGCGCACTTGTGCACTTATGATGGCATTACAAGAATTCCATGCATCTGCTTAATCTGTGAAAGAGAAGTTAACATTAAAATATAACTAAAGTTGAACTAGGTGCAACAGCGGAGATCAATTCCATTATTATTTCTTGCTCATCCAATTCGATATCCACATCTCTGATGACTCCTGTGCTTTGTACCCTGAAGTTGGGGATATATGCTGTTATTTCCCTCTCTTTAAGGGTTTTCCATTGTTAGCAGATTATTAGCTGCTTGTGGGATTTTTGTTGCTATCTTTATTCGGTTTTTACCGCTCACAGCAATGTCAATGATATTGTCTCTAAGCGAGGAAGTCGATTTCAATAGCCACTTTCCCACTGGAGACCCTTGGCCCCCATTATCCGCAGACATACTCACCGTTTAAAATAATTAAGAGAAAAAGAATAAAAGGAAAAAACAATTCACAAAAACTTTTTCCAATATTTACAGGTTTTTCACGAACACTGTTTCCACTATTTACTGTTTTTGCTTTAAACAGTTATTAAATAAGTTAAATAGAACTTATTTTTTAAGAGAGCAAAAAACAAACACTTTCACTATTCAAACGATCATATGGTTCTGAACTATAACTTACATACATTATTTGCAAAATCATACAGCAGTTTTTATACAAGTTTCAAACACGAGTCAGTAAATCTTTAGAATAGCTCCCCAGAGGCGTGGCCTAATTCGAAGTGATTCTGATTCGCTGTTACTATAGAACCCGCGGTAAATCTTTAGAATAGCTCCCCAGAGGCGTGGCCTAATTCGAAGTGATTCTGATTCGCTGTTACTATAGAACCCGCCATATTCAAATATAAATATAAAACTGTTTCTTTATTTTATATTTACACTTAAATCTAGCGGGTTATATGGTAACAGCGAATCAGAATAACTTCGAATTCTTTATTTATTTCTTAATGGGGGCTTCGCCCCCCACACCCCCTGATTTTTTCTTTTTGGGGGGCTTCGCCCCCATACCCCCTCCTAACCTACCTAATCACCCTCAATTTTTTAATTTGTGTCACACCATTCATTACAATAATTACACAGAACAACAAAAAAGAAACTACCTTATTCTGTGGAGTCCTTTTCCTGAGGAGGGTATACTTGTCGAACTCCATTCTTACTCACACTACAATCATGCTTTAATTTAAAACAACCCGCAAATTTAAAACGCTCATACTCATAAAGTTACAAAAAAACGGCACCTCCGGTCACATACAGAACACTCGCGGGAACTATTAATACATTAAACAGGAAGCAGTTGCTATGCAGTATGTGTACTGCGCATGCGCGCTAAACATAAGCGCTACGAAATTCGCACCATCCGCACATTGGCGGGAGGTAGTTTTAATTTTCCCCGGTAGGTGCGCTGTACTTCCCACCCCCTAAAAATAAACAGGCCACGCCTCTGGGGCGCTATTCTAAAGATTAGCCCACGAGTCTATTACTAATTTATTTATGAAGTCCAATGGCATGATAACAACATATGCTATATATTTATAATATGCTACAACAAGTATTATATTTTTTTCTATCTTGTTTTTGTTGTGTAGTTGGATGGAATTTGGAAGTTCAATGAATGTGCCTCTTTCGCTTAAACCTTGTGATTTTGAGTGCGCTGGTGTGGTACAATATGGTTCTAGGCTGTACAATGCTAAAGATTCTTTACACTTATATTCTGGAACCCTTTTCCATTTGTATTATTTTGGGTAAAGGAAAAATTTAGAAGTAGGTTTGGAGCTTTTCTTAGATATCTAGGGTTTTGTGGGTTTTAATTAGGATACATAATAAGTTTCTTACTAAATCGATCAATGACAAGAATTTTTGGGAATTATAGACGAAGACGTCGTATAGCCAGAGTTACGCTCTCTCTAAGACGAGAACATAAAGTTGTATGCTCGCCAGCAATCAGTGGAGAAGGGGGTGGTTGGGTGAAGGAAAAAGAAGACTAAATAAACCAGGAAAAAGTTGAGCCCCACGTCGTTTTTGTTTCCCTGAATGAGTGGTATACGACGAAACCCAAAACAAAAAAAATAAAATCAAAATGAAATGAAAATAAATATGGAGTACAGAAAAACAAAAAAACAAAAACTAACCTAAGAAACCCTTGGCAACCACTTTTCGTGTCCGTGTTAATGAAACCGTTTATAATGTTGGCCCCTTTACAAGTCTAAAAAAAATAACTCCAAAAGGGGAAAATAACAGTTATTATATATATTTAACAGTTAGCCTATGCTTTTACAATGTATGGCCATTATATGAACAAACAACAACAAAAATATAGTAGATTTTGGTTTGCTAAATAATTCCTAACAGTCCAACTAGATGAGATGAAATTAAGGCTAATCTTTAGAATAGCGCCCCAGAGGCGTGGCCTGTTTATTTTTAGGGGGTGGGAAGTACAGCGCACCTACCGGGGAAAATTAAAACTACCTCCCGCCAATGTGTGAAGATGAAAAATTTTGTTATACTTAATGGACGCACTTTGAATGACCAAAGTGGCGAATACACATATATTTCAAAAGTTGGATGTTCAGTTGTGGATTTTTGCTGTGTAACTACACCGTGTTTGCCATTTGTTCACGATTTTAAAGTACTGGCTGATACATTTTCTGATCACATGCCTATTACGTTACAACTATCTACCGGAATGAAACACTACGAGGAAAATCTTACTCCATTGCTTCCAAAACTGATTTGGGTTCAGAAGAATGAAGAAGTATACCAGAGTCGTCTTGAACAAGATCTCAATATGACAGTCTGCAACGGAAGTGTAAAAGAGGAAGTGGAGCACCTTCTATCTTGCATCAAGCGAGCAGCGGAGAACCGGAAGGGTGGTAAGAAATTTGAATTAGTTGCTCGAAAACCCTGGATGGATTTTGAATGTCTTAAGTTGCGGAAAAGATCATTTAGATTTAAGTGTAAATATAAAATAAAGAAATAGTTTTATATTTATATTTGAATATGGCGGGTTCTATAGTAACAGCGAATCAGAATCACTTCGAATTAGGCCACGCCTCTGGGGAGCTATTCTAAAGATTTACCGAAATTAATATTTAAGGTCTGATCACTTCCAATCCACAAAAAAGAAAAATAAGCGGCTAATCTTTACAATAGCTCCCCAGAGGCGTGGCCTGTTTTTTTTAGGGTGTGGGTAGTGCAGAGCACCTACCGGGGAAAAAAAGGTAGTTTCTTTTGTGTTGTTCTGTGTAATTATTGTAATGAATGTTGTGACAAAAATTAAAAAATTGAGGGTGATTAGGTAGGTTAGGAGGGGGTATGGGGGAAGAAAAAAATCAGGGGGTGTGGGGGGCGAAGCCCCCCATTAAGAAATAAATAAAGAATTCGAAGTTATTCTGATTCGGTGCTACCATATAACCCGCTAGATTTAAGTGTGAATATAAAATAAATAAATAGTTTTATATTTATATTTGAATATGGCGGGTTCTATAGTAACAGCGAATCAGAATCACTTCGAATTAGGCCACGCCTCTGGGGAGCTATTGTAAAGATTTACCAAATAAGCAAATAGATGATTCTAAAACCAGAAGGCAGTTTCTTGCTCAAGGTATTTCCACTCGATGAACACCAGCCGTCTGTTCGTTTTACTCTTGCGCAACTAAAATATACTCACTGCACCTACTTCTCTTCATCAAGCCCCTTTCGGGAATTCCCTCTTTTAATCCTTCTTGGATCTGAGGATTAAGCAATAATCAAAAACGTCTTTTTACTGTCTCAGACTTGATTCTTCGGCGAGCCAAACCTTAACTGTCCTCACTTGAAACCAAAACTCGACTGCCCTTTTTTTCTTTTCGTAGTTTTTACATTTTTCTTATGCAGGTGACTTTTTTCTAACACTCAATATCATATGGTTCAAATTGTTTTTTAAAAAAAGGAAAAAATCACTAAATTAAACTTCCAACCAAATAAATAAAAAGAAAATACCTGAAACAATCTTTAGAATTCCTAATATTTTGCAAAACAAAATTAAAATCCTCTGAGCCCCAGGCAGCCCCTCTTTAAACTGTTACAAAACCACGGACAACCTCTATTCGCCATTTTTCTTACCCTTAACCCATTATTGCTCAGAATTATAAGTTGTTAGGAATTTTGTTTATGTCGGTTATTTTCTTTTCTAAAGGCATTCTAGTTTAAGGGAAAAATACTAAAAAAAATTATTTTGTGTGCCATCATATGAAAAACCCATGGCAACTATAGTTGCCACTGAGCGTTAACGATATAATTTTGGTTGAAGGTTCATAAAAATAAGAAGTAGAGTTAAAACTAAAAAAACTTTAATTAAAATCGATTTTACAAGCATTATAAAGTATTGCAAATAAAGTATTGTTTAATGTAAATACACAGAAAAAAGAGGAAAGAATAAAATATAAATTTTTAGTGGTGGAATGCCTCAAAACATTCAGGATGAAGTGGAATGTTACACTTATTGCATAGATATGTTGCCCTCCTTGAGCAAGTCTTGCATCTTCTGTATTTTGATACACCTTTTATGATGAGGTGATCCTTTCTGTCTCTTCGGATGTCTTCTATGGCCGATGAATTCGTTAACGAAGGTAACGATGGTCCTGGTCTAGATCGACCAGTGCCAAAACTTGATAAAATTTGTAGCACAACTTGCCTTCTAAACTGCAGATAAGGTATGATGTGCCCTAAATTTCTGTATGTCAGCCAACCTTGGACACAGCTCACATCCACTGACCATGCAAAAAAGGCCCACCACCATTTTTTATTTCTTATTTTCGTTCTATATTGAGAAACGAACTGATCGTTGAGATCAACTCCTCCCATATTTTCATTGTAACGGGCTATGGCGTTAGGCATCTGAACAGTAATTTTTTTCTTCTCTGCCCTGTTATATCTTTGTGCATTTTTATATGGTCCCTCCTTATCACAATTTGATAACACTGTGACATCTGCGTTATCATTCCACCTTATAACCGTGAGCTTATCATTTCGTGAAACATAGATGGTTCCTCTCTTTTCTTTTTGGAAATCCTTTTTATTTGGCAAATTCATAGCTGTCAATGTCCTGTTTTCACGTAAAGTTCCAGTTCCTCCAATATTTCTCTGACACAATTCCTCTAACAACTGCACAGAGGTAAAGAGGTTGTCAAAGTATATTTTTGTCCCCACAGGTAAATCTGAATGCTCAATTAAGCCAATGACTACATCGCCTCCCTGACCGAGATCCGTACATGGTAGATTTGTGTCATTGCCACAATAAGGTTCGGCGTGTAAAATATAACCATCTGGGTTTGCCAACACCCATAATTTAAAACCAAAGCGAATTGGTTTTCCCCTGATAAATTGTTTGGCACCATGACGACCATATTATGGAATGATACTTTCGTCTATGGAAACACATTCCTTCGGGGAGATCATTTTAAATGATTGATTTAAGTATTTAAAAAGAGGACGAACTTTATATAATCTGTCACCAGTGATCTGGGAATTGTCATTTAAATGAATACATCGCAAAATATCCTCAAACCTTCTTCTTCTCATGGCTTCTGCAACAACTGCTACTTTGCAATCGGGCTCTTCCTGCCAATACATTCTCTTACTAGGGAGTTGATGATATCCCGAAAGAAGCATTATCCCAATAAAAGTATGCATTTCCTCATATGTAACGTTCAGGCTGTGGTTACCTTTTTGGCCTGAATATAAATTTGTTTGTAGAACTATATGATTTATTAAATCATTACTGAAAAATAATTTAAATGTATCCAAGGGCGATGTTACAGTATTCTTTATAAAGTCTTCAGTAGAAGGCTCAAAAAAATTCTTATAATGATCCGGTAAGACCCATTTCATTTGGTTGGACACTGACCATTCGGATTTAGAAGGTTTAATCTTCGGTACATTTTTTTTCCTTTTCTTTGGAGGTTCATCAGATATAACCTGGGTCTCTGCAGTAAGTTCAGTTTCATCTTCTTCGAACTCCACACTTACTTCCGTCCTCAATATCCGGCCTGGCAAATGTGATGCATCACCGACAACTTCGTCATCAGATAAATCCGAATCTTCGTCAGTAACTACGTCACCAAATTCAGCTGGTGCTATAATTGCTGCCGACCTTATCCCTCTAACACAGTCTGGTCCATAATATTCCTCAAGGGAATTTAGTAGCCCATCAACAGTGTATCTCGTATCTCGAGATCTAAAATTAAAAAGAAAAAAAGAATAAGTATATCCCCTGCAAGATATATGCGTAGTGAAGAACAAGTTTTAGGAACAAAAAGTTAAATGCTATCACTTGTGCTCATTGTTTAGTTGCCACCGAAGTTCAACACTTTATTTTGAAAAGAAAAACATTCATTTTTGTTGATAACTTAGACCAAATACTAGATTATACATCCATCTAAAATAATGCAACATAAAATTTAATAAATTTAAAAACGAAAATTGAAAGTACTTACATTTTTTTAGGTTCCAAAAGTTGCAGAAAAAACGACCATCAAAAATAACAAAATTTCTTAAAGAAAGAAAAACTTTCACTAGCAAACAAAATTATTACAGTGAAGGGAGGTTATATCCTCAATGCTACCAACGAAACAAACCTTAAAAGTCCAAAAGCAATTATTCCAGAATTTTTCAAAAATTTAGGCAACTACGGTTGCCACTGAGCACTAATGGGTTAAGTCTGGTACTAATATGAAATTAGCTAGCTTTTCAAGAGGTTTTTCAGGAGTACGAGTGACATTGTATGGAAGTTTTACAGAATTTCGGTCGTAACAAACTTTTGGGTAGTTGAACACTGGTTAATAAAATCGGGAATACCTTTAAACAAACTAGGCCAATAATGTCTCCTGCGTATGTGCCTGTAAGATTCAGATTTCCTCTGTGGTACGTCTTGCCACAGTGGTAGTTGTTTATACTTTAGTTTTGTTTGGGTTTGTCCTCTACATCTAAAAGAGATTTGTAGTATCGTCGTATTTTGATTGCATGAAATTCAGTAGTAATCAGTATTTGTAGTATGCGAAATACATGATAGTTTCCTGTTGTATGACTTCAGAGTTCTGGCAATGTTGTCTCCGGTTTTAAATATTGAAAGTGTAAAGTCTCTCAATTGTTCTGCTATATTTGTATTGCTAACTTTAACATAATACTAGTTTTATTAAAAAATCTTTAGAACTTTTACGTCGGGTTGTCCGCTTTCTATAATAATCTGATTCTGTTCTATGTACAGAATTTTGACTTTGTCCATTAGGACAGGGGTAGGCAACCTGCGGCTCGCGAGCCGCATGGGCTCTTTTATGCAAATTATGTGGCTCTTCATCGTGCCCAAAATATATTGTATACATATATCAATTTTATTGGAACAAATGAAAATTTCTTTTATTAAAGTTTTTTTTTTTTTTTTTGAATCTTTATGGTCGATAATAGAGTGTGCTGATAGGCTAGGCCAACAAGCACACATTGACATGACTGACATGAACGACGGCCATCCAGCGATAGCAGTCGTAATATGCCATAATAGCAGGAGAATCGCAACTGTCACACTAGACAGCCAACGCTACATTCGCAGATGGTCGCGAGGCCACCGACGCCTCAATCGTCGTGGAGGATTAGTTGGGAGGGTGGAGGTTGAGAGGGCTTGGACTAAAGGATTCATGTGAGAGGATAGTTGGGAATGGAATTTTATGTAACGGGATTTGGCGAGGACAGAGACGAAGGGAATTTTAAGGTCATTGTGGATAGAATGGTTAGAGACATAGAAAGGAGCATTGACCAGGGTACGAAGGATTTTGGATTGAAGGGATTGGATACGATGAAGGTTCGAGTGTTTGACTGTCCCGTACAGTTCTATTCCGTATGTCCATATAGGGGCTAGTAATGTGTAGTACAGCTGTCTTTTGTTACGTAGCGTCAGTTTTGAACGTTTGTCTAGTAATTTTTTTAATAGTTCATATCTGTTATTTAACTCAGTTCGTTTTAGTCGAGTATGAGGATTCCAGGTTAGTCGCTTGTCGAGGTGAAGTCCAAGTTAACGTACTTTTGTAACGGTAGGAAGAGCAATATGGTTGAAATATGGAAGGGAGGGTTTTCCGGTTTTGTGTGAAAACTATATGTTTGGATTTTTGTTGATTTACCCTAATTCTCCACTTTCGTAGCCAGGGTTCTAGGATATTAATATGGGATTGAAGATTGCGAGTTGCCATGACAGGATCATTGTCAGACGATAAAATGGCCGTGTCGTCAGCGAAGGTAAAGGTAGGTTTATAAAAGTAAAGATTTTTTTTCCAAAAGAATTTTAACTGTGATAGGTTAGTAATTTGAATAGATTTATATTAAAATAAAGTACGTAATTATATAGGACTGCCGCCATTTCATTCAAACACAAGGTTTAGTTATTATTTATTTGTTTACTTACTTTGCAATATGTGAAAATAAATATATAAAACGTTTAAATGTTACTGAATATCATAAAATAATAATTTGTGAATACAAATGATCTACAGAGTTGTTCACACTATCATCCTTGCGGCTCTTGGTCAGATTTATTAAAATTATTTAAGGAGAAGTGGCTCTCGACTTAAAATTGGTTGCCGACCCCCTGCATCAGGACAATTTGGTCTGTAGAACTCTCTCTCGTGAGTAGCTAGGCTCTATCATCTTGTGGGGGATATTCTCTGAGAAATTCTTGTAGAACTTCTTCAGGGTTGACCTCACTGAGGTATTCTTGGATAATTTCGTTTGGAGGATTATTTATGGTGGGGATACCTCCTATGGGATTCTCGATAGTGTGTCTCCTTTTACGTTGCTTTTATCGGGGATTTGTATGATGTCAAACTCTTAGTCCATTAAGATGCATTTCCATTGCAGCAATTTTGTATTTTATTTTATTGGTATACGCGTTACTGGCAGATATACTTAAACTTGTACAGAAATTAGGGAAATTGGAAAAATGTGAATTGTGGCAAGTGGGAATGTTTTCTGCTTCTCCTTCTTCTTGTAGAATGAGAGATTTTGTTTACACATGTAGCTGCTCTACGTTGAAGTGAGTTTTATTTGTTGAATTTCATTCAACGTTTGTTAGCAAGAAGAAGGTGGAAATGGTGTAAAAGAGTTTGATGAATTTTGGTGTAAAAAGTGTTTTAGATTTAGAGATTTGAATTGACCTAGAATTTTGTAGATGAATTGTTTGGTGAAAAGAGGCGTGAGTTTTTCGGGCGGAAAGTGAGTTTGAGTATTTTGTGCTTTGTTGTATAAGTTTGGAGTATGAGGATAATTTTTGGATAACTTTTTGATGATGTAATTGTCGTAAGTTTTTTGTAAATTTTTTGTTCCAAAATTTTTCATCTAAATTGCCGAAATCGCCATCATGTATCAAACCAAAGTTTCGACGTATTTCACACCTTTTTCAAGCCCTAAAATTTATGATATTATATACATTGCCATCTCGTTATTTTTTCTTACATTGGCTATATTATACGAAGTATAACAGTAACAAAAACATGAAACGATTCTCCCAAAATACATAAACAGTTGTACGTAATACGAACATTCGATACTTAATATCATTAAATAAGGTTCCTTTTTATTAAATCTGTTTTTGTTGATTTAATGACTCCTCAGCTATACTGTTAAGGTAATATTAGTAGTCAACAGTACAACAGTAAAAGACCAATTCCAACTTTCCCTTTTTCTTTTTAATATGCGAGGGAATATGATGATTATTCAGAATAAAGATATATTACAAGAATAATTTGGAGTAGAGTTAAAATGAAATGCCTTTATGATTATGAGATACATCTTTTATTATCCTAACAGAAAAATATTTATGGGTGATAAAAGGCCAGCACAAGGGTTTGTGACATCTAACGTACATTCTAAAAAATATGATACTAGAAGTATGATACTGAATAATAGTCTTGAGAGAGGGGGGGGGGGCAATAGTTTTAAATAAGTTCTAGAAAATTCAAATTTAATTAAGTCAAGGTAGGATCAGGAGTGGGGGACACCACCAACATTTGAAATACCTTTAACGACAAAATACTCAAGTTTATTTTACAAAATAAATGAACAATTAATGACATGTACAATTCTATTAAAACTAGTTAATTGTGGTTTACTGAATAAAAGAACAATTGTTGACACGCCCAAGACGATTGACACTGTTTAATTCTATTTTACAAATAAAAGAAAGATTGATAATGCGTACAAGACTGTTAACGCAGTTCCTTCTTTAATACGGGCACTGTATCAAAGGAATACAATTGTAGGCAATATAAGTGTACCAGGCTGTGTACATGGAATTACTTTTGTACATTACAATACCCTACTGGCATGAGGGCATAGATAGGATACAGAGAATATGAGAACCCCAGACGGAGGTAGCCTATAGTTCTTCTTAATGATAATTATACAAAACTTACATACATTTATCTCATCAGGGGTACAATGTCTTACTGGCATGAGGGCATAGATAGGATACAGAGAATATGAGAACCCCAGACGGGGGTAGCCTATAGTTCTTCTTAATGATAATTATACAAAACTTACATACATTTATCTCATCAGGGGTACAATGTCTTAAAACCATTAGGGGTAAATGTAAAGAATAGCGCCCGGAGGTGTGGCCTAATTCGAAGTGATTCTGATTCGCTGTTACCATATAACCCGCCAAATTCAAATGTAAATATAAAAAGATTTCTTTATTTTATATTTACATTTAAATCTGGCGGGTTATATGGTAACAGCGAATCAGAATCACTTCGAATTATTTATTTAAGAATGAAAAAAAATTCGCTACACCCTCCAGAAAATCTCGCATTAGGTCGCCACTGGAAGAATGACTCCTATGCCACATATACTCCGCTAAATAAGAGTCAAACTGGCCAGTGACGGTCCTAGTTGGTAGCTGCCTTTTTATGGAACTCCATGTTCCCTCAATAGCATTCGTGTGCACACCAGTTTTCGGGTCTTTAAAATTTAGGGAGTGATTCACTTTCAAGTGCTTGAACCCTTCGTCTGCTAGACAGTCATATGACTTCCAACAGTCCGAGTAAATTGTAGATCCTGGCAGTATGAAAGTCTTAATGACATCTAGCAACGTATCTTTATCCCTAGTTTCAACGACCCTGAAAAAACATTTATTGGACCCCCTCTCCACACCACCAAACACCCATCTACCATCCACATGCTTACCTCTATTGTATTTTCTCTTTCCAAACTTGCTTTCATCTATTTCCACAATCTTTCCGACGCCACCAAGCATACTACTTTCATTTATCACAATCTGCATGCACACCTCTCTATAAAAACTTCGCCAGTCACACACAGATACTCTACTCAAGCTCAATTCAAAACAAACATCATGTTGCGTCCTCTTTTGTACAAAAAACTCAGTCATCAACAGCACATCAATCAAAGCAATCTTACTTCTTTCAAACCAGGAACCCTTACGCACACTTCTTCTCAGATCGTGAGAAGGGGTCGAATACACTCGGCACCTCCATTCATACTTATCAATTGCACTATTTTGTTTACTCAATTTCATATCACATCCACACTTCGGGCATACATATCTTCTACCAATTAAAGCAACATCCATACAAAATTGCAAAACTTTCATTTCTCCATCCTCACTCATATTACATTCATGCTTTAACAAGTAGAAGAACTCTAAATTCAAAACACTCATTTTAATGGAGTTTCAAAAAATAGGCACCTACAAAGTAACAAAAATTGCTAAAAACGTAGCACATGTAGCCACTGGCGGGAACTGATAATACATTGAAAAAGGAAGCAGTTACTGTGCAGTAAGTGTACTGCGCATGCGCGCTAAATACAAATTGGTAAGAAGTTCAAAAAAATTATATACAGCACATTAGCGGGAAGTTGAGAAATTTAAAAAGAATATTTTGAACATTGGCGGGAAGTAGTTTAAAAAGTCAACGGTAAGTGTGCTGCACTGCGCATGCCCTAAAAATAAACAGGCCACACCTCCGGGCGCTATTCTTTACATTAGCCCCATTAGGTTTAAATATCCCTTCAACTACGTACAATGTTGTAGACACAAAACACAGACAGAATGTTAAAAACGTTTTTTAGACGCCACAAGATGGCCACACAACTTGTTGCTTCACTTCCAACATACGTTCAAAGATGTGTCGTCACAAGGGGGGCACATCGCCTGCATCGCACCAACCCCCACTCCCTGCACACTAATACTGCCAACCAAGGGCCGACGCTAATAGAAATTCTGACCCAGGGGGGCCGCACCCAGTGCGGGGACCAAACAGATACTGAATAATTCTGAAGGGACTAATTATTCCTTCCTAGACCTTGACGATCTTTGGGAGAGCAAAAGGATTAAACAATAATTAGAGGGCAGACAGTACAAGGGAAATTGATTGTGGTGGACGCCACAGCCACTCAAAATACCTTCACAAACGCCATTAGGAATGGCCAGTAATTTATTAGCAACACAATATCCAATATCAAAGTTATTATTGATTGACTCAATTAGATTATTATTCACAATTATATACAAGATTACAAATAACCTGCCTGGCAGACCTTATACTATCCCTTCCTATTTTATGTGAGGGAGATGTTTTAATTAGTGTACACACTGCTTAATTAATGCTAGTGCAATACTCACTTCCTGGCGAAGTGGCAATTGATATGTTATTAACTGACAACAATTTTTTCAACTTACAAGACACAAGGCACAATGACAAATCATAAAATACATAAATCTTTACATAACATATACATAAATATATATTTATAAGACAAAGGACGCTGACTTCCACTTTTTACTCAAGAACAAAAAACAAGAAGCGACGCAATAGACTCGGCACATATATCAAAATCTAACTTCCTCGTGGCAGTCAAGGACAACTAGAAGCACTTGGTCACGAACGCAGCCCCACTCACTTTTTAGACCTCCAATGCAGCCAACCCTCAACTGCATCAGCCCAAATTTCCCACAAAGGGGGGCCGCACCTCCTTGCGAGGACCGAACAGATACTGATAAATGATAAGTAGGCCAGGAGCAGATACACAGTGTGAAGAGTAAACACGAAACATTAAAGTAACACAGATTTATTAAACACATTTAATTACACAAGAATAAAGTACTATATAAAACATACGCAGGACTTCACTTCTAGACTGTAAAAATGAACGCATAGCAAGTAACCTGCTGCTCGGTTATAATCTCTTAAAGGTGTTGGCCACTACTCAAAACTGAATGCCCATGCCATCTAGCGGCGGGGTGACGAGGCTCGAATCGTAGGCTGCTTTGAATGTAATACTTGACAGATACTAGAAATGGTCCACATAAATTTGTTTCCTTCAGTGTCATATTTCCTCATGTAGAAAGGTCCAGTTGTTTTCGTCAATGAAGAGAAGTCTAAGAAGTTGCCCTTCCATTACGAAGACTTTAAATGGTTCCTTCCGTTTACAGTATCTCACGAGCTGATACCAGTCATTTGGATGATTTATTTTCATCCCTGTCCTCTTCTTTTCCTTTTTAATGACCGCATGATCTGAATCACACTCCATGTGGGTATGTCCACTTATCAAAAACTTGTGTTGAATTTCATTTATGTTGGTCATTTTGTCAATGACGAAAGAGAACATAGCAGCCACAATACTGTTTCCGTTTTGTACAATATCTGGTAATTGAAAGATACACTGATAAGAGACAGGAAGCTATTTTATTTCCTCCTCTTCCAGATGTAGTTTCATCCCACTTGAAACATGTAGATTCATTGTTGGCTAGATTATGGACTGTCAGATTGAAAGTCCATAGTTGCCTTTTATAGAAGGCGACAGATGTTTTGAGGTATGGTGTGGGTAAGCACTGCTGCAAATCAAAAGCGAACACAGCTTTCCTCTTCTCGTTCTTAGCGACTTCCTTATCGCGCCTCCTGGCTTCATAAGACTCCTTCGCAGCTTAATGGTGAGCATCTTGTTCCTTTATTGCGTAGTATCTGACTTTTCCATCCAACGAATTTATCTTCATTTTAAAAACATCACATTTGTGGCAAGTATCCTGTTTAGGCTTCTTGAATGCCAGATTAAGTTCGTGGAAGCATCTAGAATAAATTTTAAGCGACACTGGGCTCTGTGTATACTTTTTATACAAATCATACATCTTTGACAAATTGAGGTCAGAAGACAAAAACTGCTTAGACGTTCTGTTTCTAAGGTAGTGACTCTCATAGCTGGGGAAGGTTTTTTTTGCCATCTTTAATTCTTCTTCTGATATTTTGTTCGCGGGAGAAGATTTGCCTCTTCCATCGGAAGCAATTACTCTAGAAAAGGATTCCTTTTTTCTTCGCCACTCGTTCAATAAAGCCAGTTGTTTCTCCAAATGTTCGCCGAAAACATTCTCTGCAGACTGGCTGATTGTTACCTTCTATCAAAATACTATATTTGCAAACCATGTCTCTTAACCTGCTACTGTCATCTACCACACGATGAGTTTTTGGTTTATTTATTGCTATTAATGCAGAAATAAATTTTACCCTGTTGTCATGATCACCAATAGCCCAGTAGTGATCAAAACATTTCTGACGATTTTCCTCCAAGAACCTTTCCAAGCACTTCATTCAACGTGGTTTAAGAGGAAGCATTTTTCTTGCTTTTATTTCTTTTCCTTTTTCTGACACATAGGATTGGCCTTTATTCCGAAGTTCTTTGTTAATTTGTCTCTCCTTTCGTGTCCTCTTCTTCTGAACAGATGCTCCTAGTTCTAGTTCTGGATTTCCGGACTGTCTTGGCTGACCATCAGTTGTGTTTTCAGAATTTTCGTATTCTTGACCTTCATCCTTTTCACTGAAGCGTTTGGTGTGTTTTTTTAATGTTGCTTACAATATTAAAATCCAATCTTGGATTTTATTAGCTTCCGCATAACTTTTAAGACAAGAAAATTTATTTATTTAGGCGTATGAGTTTCGAAGTGGTCTACGAGCTATGTTTTTGAACACCAGTGGATGAACATGCATGATACAATACTATTCTAACTCGTCCAGTAAAATAAAAATATTTCTAAAATTTCAGTACTTGTTATTTTCATCATCAAACTTCATTCTCTTGGTATTTTCTTCATAATCACTATTAATAATAATTTCACCCTGTTTCGCACCTAAATAAGCTAGGAGACTCGCACGACTTGACATGATGTGAGAGTCGAACCTTACTCCTCATGCATTAAAATGATTACACGAAATGTGCAAGTCTTAACAGGCGGGCTAGCGATTGTTGTGAGAATACAATTTTTATATCTGTCGGCAACAACGTAAAGGAAGTTAATTCGGATTAGCCATTCGTTTACTTCTAATACTGATGTGATAACACACTACGTTGATAATATAAAACTTTATGTAATGTGAAAAAAACAGTGTATAGTAAGTCAATCCAAAATTATGTCGGACGTTAAAAAGAGAGTAAAACAACTTAACTCCCTACATCAAGGAAAGTGAATAGCCTAGAATAACCGAAGAAATCGACTTACCCGGTTTTTAACGCAGCCGAAATGAATGAATGAGATAAGACTAGAGATACAGTCACACATACCTGTGTTTTCACGCCTCTATTTTGTTGGTGACAAACACGACTTACCAACGTATGTACTTCAAAATACGTTCTAATCATTTTTTCACCATGCTATTATCTCCGATACTATAAGGCACACGACTTCCCCGCTTCTTCACGACTTAAACTTTGTCATGGAGAATTGCCCCATGGTAATAACTCATTCTGAAAAAAAAAATGGACTTACACGGTTTTTCACGCTTCTTGCAGATGTATCTATGATAGAAGTGCCCCTCCAGAAAGTGAAATATATCCTCCTGCTCGGATCTATTACATAATGAACAAATTGTAGTACCGCTGGAATAACTTAAAGACTTTTAATATGTAATTCTGATGTAATTTTAAAGTTTAAAGGAAGATAGGAAACAGTTTAGTCTCGAGGTACAAAACATAATTTGGCGTATTTACCGGAAGCTTTAAGACTTTTTTAATAAAAAATAACAGTTTCTCAAGCTCATTATATCTTGTACTACCCCATACTTGCGCTCCATAACAGATACTTGCCCGTGTTACTGAATTGAATATTTTTACTAACCTATATCAGCGTTTGAAATAAATATGCTCCAGATTGAATTTAAACATAATTTAGCCTGTTCTAATTTATTAGAGAAATAACTTTGTAAACTCAAGGAGGGTGTTATATTTATTCCTAGGTATTTATAATTGTTAACTACATTTATTTGTTGGGTTCCGTACCACCATTTGTTTGTCTTACTTATATTACCTCCGTTTCTAAAAACCATAATGTTTGACTTTTCCATATTAATTACCAAGTTCCATTTCATTCAGTATTCGTAAAGGGCATTTATCATTCTTTGTAACGAGATCGGCGTAGAGGCCAACAAGACAATATCATCAGCATACGCTAAGAGCTTAATGTTCGTTTTACCTACGTTTACACCTCCTTCCAAATAATCATCTATATAATTAATAAAGAGAGAAAACAGGAGAGGGCTCAACAGAGCTCCCTGTTTAACTCCCATAGAGATTTCAAATGATTCAGACAGACCTTCTTTACTCCACACCCGGCCAGTAGTATCATTGTGCAGATCGTTAATCAAATTTATTACCTTTGTGGAAATGTTCAATTCGTTTAATTTATAAATCAAAGCTTGCCAATCAATTCTATCGAAAGCTGCACTAAAGTCTACCAAAAAAACCGTAAATTTATTCCTGTTACTATAAAGAACTGTAAGAAGACACTTCTCCTACACGGGAAATTATTTAAATGTTCAAATTAAAAAGAAAACTTACCCCAGGCCTGGTTTTTCTCTTTGTTATTAATAGAGTAAAGTGATATTTACAGATTGTTCCGAAGCGCCGTCTTCTTTCTTCGGAATCCCCCACGAAGATTTTCCAGAGCATTTCCAGCACATTCCTCCTAGCACTTTCTTTTTCCCTTTCCACCGTTTTTTGTAGCGTATAATCTCTGCTCAGGGAAATATTACCACGGCACTATCTCTACCACTGGTAACTCAACCCGCTACAAAATTTTCCTAATAAGGAAAAATTAGAAGTTCAAATCCGGGCCTAGCCGCAGAAAAAGGTAACCAAGTGCTTCACACTGAACGCTAGCGCTCACTGTCTCTCACTCCTCTTACATATCCGCCGCTCTGGTTCACCAGTCCGAAGTACAACTTTACTCTATTATAGTACTTTATGCATAAAAATTCGTACTTCTTATTTACAATACATATATATACAAATGATTCTAGGCATCCATTTGCTTTTTAAATTAAATTATTCAAAATTAAAATTATTACTAAATTTTGTTAACCGAATTTGTTAACCGAACTTTTGTATAACATTTTAATTTCCATAAAACTATAATTGTAATTCAAAAAACCATAGTTCCGTCCCCTACAGAAAGTATGTGTAAACCTTTCCATTTTATTTTTAATTTTATATTTTTGCCAGAATTCGGTGGCTAGAGGTTCCTAAACGTGTGGCCACTAAGACCACATTTGTTCCAAACATTTTAACTATTTATCTCTCTTGCATTCTAAAAAATAATAATAATTTAGTAAAAATACATTATTTCTGCATTTAAGATTAAATTTAAATTACACAAATAAAAATATTTTTCTATTTTTTTTTTTTTTTTATTTCTGCAAGTTGCAGATTTGAAGTCTTCTCTACCTCTCTCTCCAGCGACCTACCGCCAGCTTTTGTCTTGTAACAAACCATCGGACTTTCCTTGTGCCCAATCAAGTTACAACTTTTTACGCACTAAAATCTTTGCCTGTGTACGTTTAATTTTCGCCCTTTTAGTCGCCTCTCAACGGCAACCAGGAGACCTCGTGGATATCTAACCCCCATTCTCAAGAAAAAAAAGCAGTTCTTCAGTTTTTGTTAGTGCTGCGTAACTAAGAGTAATAAAGTTAGTGGTTTGTCTTATTAGACTTGTTTTTTTATTATTGGGCTTTAAATTTTTGTTATTAGCTCCAAATCTTCAACATGTTACGAATGTTATAGTATTAATTCGATTCGTAGCATTTTTATTAAAACATTCTTGTGATAAGTAAACGTACAAAAAAGATCCAATTACTGCCTGGACCATTTTCTTCTTGAACCTACTTTTTTTTTTTCTTTTTTTTTATTATGTCTGTATGTTCTTGTTCAAGAAGTTTTGCTGTATGAAAAGCTTTTTATTCTTCTACATCACCTGAGCTTTTAACTTGTTGTTTCAATGCATTCTGGATGTGGTCTTCAAATCTGTTACTGTTCTACAATATTTTAATGCATTTCTTTTACATTTGTGGAGCAATTTGATTTGTATAGTATTGGTAAGCTCCGTTACTTATTACTAAATTAGTTTCAGAAATATTTTTTTCCTTTATTCTCCTTCTTTATTTGGAGACGTTTCGACTCTCCTTATGCCCTCATCAATCCACATTTTTATATCTACAAATCCAGTTACAATAATTATTTTTGCAAAATAATAAATATATCAAAGTACAGTTAATTATTTTACGTCATTTAACGCCGACCTCCTAGGTTGGTTGCTGCGTAAGCTTGCCAATCTGGCGAACTAACGGCTTCCATCACTGGATGGTCGTCGTTCACTCCACTCAAGCCCTTGGCGCACATGCATGTGCGCGTATATGTATGGATATATACAGGGTGTTTCAAGGTTGAGTGTCCTAACTGAAAATATGAATTTAGGACCTCAAAACCAGAAAACATTTTTCTATGAAGGTATGCCCGTTAACGCTTTGTTTATGAGATATTCACGTTTAAAGATTTTAGAACGAATGATAAATTGATTGTATAACTGCTACAATCACCTTGTATCTCTAACTACACCTACTAATATTGACATTTTACGGAATAATACCATCTGGAATTTGCACTCTGGACTTTCTAAATAATAACTCTTTCTCAATAACATTTATCAGTTTGACGCTTTTACAGAGTTTGCATTATGCATCGCATTTATTCTAACAGTGAAAATGCCGATATGGTGTTTGTGTATGGTTTTTGCAATGCTGCCCGTCGTGAATATTCCGTGCGATTTCCGAATAAAAGATTACCATACAAGACTATCTTTAGGTCCACATATCAACGTCTTCGAGTAACTGGCACATTTACTTTAATGCCACGTGCTGATGAAGCTCTTGTCCCTTTATGAAATGAAAGGAGTGCGACAATATTAAAATAGTTTGATCATAATCCGTTGCCAGTGTACGAAGAGCTACAGCTGAATCACGTATTACGCCAACTATTATAGTAAGGAGAACTCTCTCTACCAATGGACGTCACCCATAGCATTATCGACGGGTATGACATTTATTACCTCAAGAATTTGGCCAAAGAAATTTTTACGATTGGTATTTAAATCAAGATGAAGCTACACTCACAAGAAATGTTCAACCAAAAAAACCTATCATCTCTGGATGCTCGAAAATCCTCTTGCAATACGTGAGCACCATTTTCAGCTTGAGTTTCAGTGATATTAGACAATATTTTAATTGGTCCGGATTTCTTACCACCTGGGCCTAATGCGGACACATTTCTACAGTTTCTTAGTAATGATTATTACATTTTGATTGAAGTTGTTCTGCCTCAACTCAGAAGGAACTTATGGTTTCAATTAGATGGTTGTCCAGCATATTGCGGCAGAGGTCCACGAAAGTGGCTAAATCGACATTATCCCAATCGATGGATTGGCCGTGCAGGACCGACGGCTTAGCCTGCTTGCTCTCCAGATCTGACAACAATGGATTGTATTTGTTTGGGGTGCCAATAAAGGAAAAGTCTATGAAATGCTGGACAATGATCTTTATTCTTTAAGAAGAAGAGTAATAGACGTGAATATCTCATAAACAAAGCGTTAACGGCCAATACCTTCATAGGACAATTTTTTCTCGTTTGGAGGTCCTAAATTCATATTTTCAGTTAGGACACTTAACCCTGAAACACCCTTTACATATATGCGTGCGTGTGTATTTGTGCTATCCTTCTCATTCATCTCTTTTGCTTGTAGTATCTATTTTATTTTCATAATATCAAACGAAAAAATTATTTCAAGTATTTATTTTGACAAAAAATTGATATTGTATTCCGATTTATAGGCCTAAAAATGTTAACTGATGTCATAAGAAGGTGCCGAATCATTTCGTAATAAAGAAGAATAAAGAGAAGTTTAATAATATCTGCCGCTAATTTAAGCGAGATTATTAATAAAAATAAATTTGCTTTAACCCCCTATGTTGTTAAGAATATTTTTCAATTTCGATTTGAATTTTCAGAGTGTAAGCTGAAAAACAGTTGCTTTTTTGTTACGAGCTCCTTATTTATCGTGGAACTTCGGTAAGTTTTTAATTTTCTTATTTCATATCAAAAATATTTTTACAAGTCTTGATTTTTTTTCCATCTTCAAAGATTTGATTTTTGTGACATTTGCCACGGTGTCATTACAAATTAATTTTGATAATGTCCTGTATTATTATATTTGATAAAGTCTTGCCTTCTTAATATATTTTGGACCGAGTAATGTGTACCCTCTACCGACTTCATCTCTTGTCACCTTTATTCGCCTTCATTTCTTTCAAGTTCAATTTGATCAGCTGTATTGTCGTTTCCAATTAAAACCTCCTCTTGCAATTCTTCACTGTCTGATCTGGATTCTGCGTTAGATATTTCAGTATCGTAGTCACTAGGAATTTCGTCCAAAACCGTAGCAATTTCCTCAGAAGTTACGATTTTGCTTTACGTGAAATTCACCGATCCATTTTAGTCTACTATCGGAAAGGAATAAAAAATAATTTTAGGTTATGGTTATGCATTGAGTCCCAGTTATTTCGGAGCCGAAATTACACGGAATTTACAGACTAAATACAATTTATAAGAAATATACATAACAAAACGAAGAAAACAAACCTACCGTTCCTCTGAAATAGATCAGTTCAAAAGGAGAATAATTAATGTCTTCGTACAGGAACAAAAAATTAAATACTATTTTACACTGGTTGTTGCCTCACGCTACGCAGCTCCAATAATATTTTATTATTATTTATTTTATTTTTTTCATGTCCATAAATTTCAATAATTAATATTGAAATGTCAGTGTGCATTAATTTTAAGGGTTTTTTTTTGTGTGTGAAATTGGAGCTTTATTATAAAAAATTGGTACAATATATTATTCTATTCAAAGTATTGTCCATCGCTAGCCACTACTTTTTCCCATCTTACGGGAAATTATGGATTCCATCCCAAAAGAACTGTTCGTCTTTTGAAGCTAAGAAAGAATCAATCCAATTTTTGATACCCTGTTCAGAAGTGAAGCGTATTCCAGAAAGAGCATTCTGCATTGATCGAAACAAGTGGTAGTCGGAAGGGGCAAGGTCTGGACTGTAAGGCGGGTGAGGCAGAACTTCCCATCCACTCTTTTCCAAATATGTTTTAACCATTTTAGCAACATGTAGCCGAGCATTGTCATGATGGAAAATTGCAGGCTCATGCCTGGTCGCACATTCTGGCCGTTTTTCTGCCAATGGATTGCTTCAGACGCATCAGTTGTTGTCTGTAGAACTCGCCCGTGATAGTTTGGCCTGGTTTCAGCAGCAGCTCATAGTGGATGACACCTTTCTGATCCCACCAAATACACAGCATTACCTTGGCGCCATGAATATTTGGCTTGGCCGACGATGTTGATGCATGTCCGGGGCTTACCCCATGATTTTTTGCGCTTCGGGTTGTCGTAGTGAATCCATTTTTCATCACCAGTGATACGATGCAAAAACCACTTCTTTTTGTGGCGTTCAAACAGGATTTCCGAAATGCAAAATCGCCTTTCGACGTCTCTCGGCTTCAATTCATTTGGCACCCAATTTCCTTCCTTATGAATCGTTCTCAATGCTTTTAAGCGTCTCGAAATTGTTGCTCGATGAACTTCCAATGATTGCTTGCGTTTAACAACTTCATTGTCTTCCAGCTTAAACATTGTTGTTGATCTCCTTAGAGACCATGTTCATGTCGTTGAAGGAAGTTATCCACCCAGTGGGACGATGCTTTTTAAATTCTTCTGTGAATATATCAAATTCAATTGCCATTTCAAGGGCAAAGTTTTG
This sequence comes from Rhodnius prolixus, assembly GCF_049639745.1. Classification (NCBI taxonomy): domain Eukaryota; kingdom Metazoa; phylum Arthropoda; class Insecta; order Hemiptera; family Reduviidae; genus Rhodnius; species Rhodnius prolixus. The sequence continues at coordinate 28,164,639 of NW_027411581.1, read as the reverse complement.
AATATCAGCCCTGCGCACAACCAAAGCTATTGCTCTCCTGTCAGCAATCCATTCCCAGAAGCATTCTTCCAACTCAGAAAATAACGGCTGCCGACCTGCATCCAACCCTGCGTTTTTTCTCATTTCCTTGGCCCCCCAGTTGACACAGGTTATCATAGTCTGCACGCCATTTTCGAACCATACGGAGATACAACATCTTCTCTTTACAGAAAGCTACAAGATTTACATCTGTATAAAAGTCTAATTGGGGGGGGGGGCAATAGCACATAAAATAAAAGGAACGACGACTTCAATGTCGTTTGGTCAGGGAAGGATCGAGGGTGGGGGACGCCACCGACACTTGAAACACCTTTAACAATGAACAGCCTGAGTGTAGTTTATTGGGTTTAATTACAGATCGATCAATAGTCCACTCCATAAAATAGACAATACAAATAAGATGTGATATATAACTAAACACTAATAGGGCCAGGCTACTGACAATAAATATATATATATATATATATATATATATATATATATATATATATATATATATATAAATGAGTAATAATATAAACAAGGGTTGACAATAAAATGTCCAATACAAATGAGATGTGATATATAACTAAACACTAATAGGGCCAGGCTACTGACAATATATATATATAAATGAGTAATAATATAAACAAAGGTTGACAATAATATAAACAAAGGTTGACAATAATATAAACAAAGGTTGACAATGAAATGTCCAATACAAATGAGATGTGATATATAACTAAACACTAATAGGGCCAGGCTACTGACAATATATATATATATATCGCTCCGTTGATAGAAAAGTGACACAACTCAAAATTGCTAAATATTCAGTAGGACAGTTTGAAATTTCAAGGTAAAAGAAAACGACATGTAATTAGGAGAAAGAAATATTTGAATGACATTTTTTGTGTTGTAATGTAAGTTTATAATGTATTGTTGAAAATGGTTATTGTTTTATTAAAATATAACAAAACCACACCCTAAATAAAAGGGGGTTGTTGGATTTGTGACACTTTTCCATAAAAACTAGACGTCATGTTTCTTTTTAATGTAGCTTTTTTTGAAATGATACGAACATAATATTATTGTGTTTTAAGATAATTTATTGTACAAAAAAATCTTTCAACGAAAACAAAAAAATGTATTCTTACAAATTCTTATAAAACTCAGCGTGGCAAACAGGTATGTGTTTCTTATTCACAAGTTCCAATAAACCCTTTTTCTTTTTATCGCAAATTTTAATCTTATTCTTATACAATGAATCCAAACTAAAGTTGTTGTTGTTTATGGATGATAGTCTTCGAGTAGGTCTTTTTATTTTCAACTCGCTAAAGTTATCTTCGGCATAAGAAGTCTTATAAAGTATTGTAAATGGAGATTCTCTCTCAATTTTTATTACTTTCATGCAATTCAATTTGTCATCGTTGGTTTTTGTTGTTTCCATGTTTCCAACTATTTCATTTAGTCGCTTTAAGTCAAAAAAATCCGTAAATGACAATTCCTTTACCAAAAAGGGGTTTCCAGTTTTTTTTGCACTCTTAATTACACCAACGTATTCAGCTGGTAGGAAAATAGGCCCCGATTTTAAAGACCGTTTTATTTGGCGTTCAATGAGCGAATGTGCATTATCGCCCTCGTTCTGCGTGTGCCCGACGATCAAGAACTTATGCGTTATAGACTTTACATTTGGGTATTTCAACAAAGCATAGATATACATGCTTAAAATAAAACGGTTTTTTTGCTGCCCCACGCAATTGTCGGAATACAAAACAAAATCAATGTCTTCCTCCGGAACCGATTTGGACCTTTCTTCAATGTAATTTAAAAGGCAAGAACCAATTTCATTGGCTCCTCTATGTCCCTGAGTTTCGTCCCATATATAGCAGTAGCACTGGTCACCTTTGTTATTTTGATTTATCTCATACACTGTGAAGTTCAAAACATTAAGTTTTGTTTTATAATAAAATGACGAAGTGTCCCCCTTGGGGCACGGCATCACTGCTTGTAGATCAAAGCAAGCCATTACATGATTTTTACTAATTTTTTCTTTATCAGACTGTTTTTCCAAACGAGACAACTCTTTTTCTGATATATGGATTTCGTACTCATCTTTCAGATTTTGCTTTTCCTCTTCTCCTGAATTGGTGTATGTGGCACAAATTCCACACTGATCTTTTTTCGGTGTGAAGAAAGAGATGTTGAATTCACGAGTGAATACTTGATGGTATATTAAATATTTTCCATAGGGTAAATTATTTTCTGTGCACTCTTTAACGTAGTCCCTATGTAGATCACGTAAGGACTTTCCTCCTTCAATAAACTCTCGGGAAGAACGTGCCCTTGTGTAGTGGCTCTCAATTCTAGGTATGGAGTTTATATGTCTTCGAATTCCCTCCTTGATATTTGCATCCAGTCGATGATGTTTCTCATGTTTTCCTCGAAAATCAGGTGCGATCATTCCACCAACTTGATCTCGCTTACTAATTACTGTTCTTATCGGTCTATCGGTTATGTCTAAGGTAGATCTAAAAAAGCTTTTGCACATGCGAATATGAATTCCGTCCATATTAAAATGAAACGCAGTATTGTCACGACGTTTAGATTGATGTCGATGATATTGATATTTCGGTTGGATAGGAGTCATGCATGATGCTAAATAGTCTCGTTGTCTTTGTGTACTGCCAAGGGCCCAGTAACTTTTAAAAATTTCTATCCGAGACTCGTCATTGATTTTGGTATTGCACTTAAGTTTGCAAGTATCTTTACAGGGAGGTTTAATTTCTCGGGCAGCTATAATTTTTTTGGACTTTGAAGAGGAAACATATTGATTCCCAGAGTTTCTAGCTATTTTGGCCGCATTTTTCTTCCACATCGATTTATTGCGCTTACGCTTTTTTGTTCTTTTTGCAGTTTCACCATCCAGTTGCTGTTCTGTTTCTATTTCTGAATTTTCAATTACTTCACATTCGCACTCATCCGAACTGTTACTTCCGGAATGTAAATAATTAGGGTCTTTATCGCTTTCATCGGAGTTATGAAATGGATCTTCATTTTCTTCATTATCAAAACTTGGTGAACTAGCACCAGGTACATACAACGATAATACATTGTTAACTGAAGCAGCCTTTGATTCATTTTTACTCAGCTCTGGAAAAGTAGAGTTAACGTCCTTATTTCGCAAAACACTACTGTCACTATCAAGTAGTAGTGTCTCTGCAGTGTCAGCATCAGGTATTATAATATTAGTGGGATTAGTTTGTATAATAGCATCAGTATCATCACAGTATTGTGTGGTATTGTCGCTAATTTCGTTTAGGGTCGGTAGCAAGGCATCCTCTAAAACAAGAAAGTACAACTTGTGATGTGGAAGTACAAGCAGGAAACTAACCCTTTTCAGAGATTGGCAAAGAATTATTACTTGGATGGTCTTCGTGAACAACCTTCCAGCATTGCCTAGAACTATTGTCAGACTCATCTTGCTTTTGGGCTAATTTTACTATCAGACGTGCTCTCTGGGACATTATTTTCTTGAAAATTATACAACCTAAAAATGTCATAATTACATCAATAATTTGTGGAAAACTGTCACATCTCTGAATTTAAGGTTAAGAGGAAGACATAAAATGAAACTTTTGTTTCTGAAGCATGAAGAAAAATGACACATTACAAATAATGACATTCTGTTAGTTCACATTAACACATAAAATCGATCAATTTTTAGAGAAAAAAGACACAACTCTGAAAGTGACGTTTTAAAACAGAAATAAATAGATGCAATAAACTTACCTTCTGATGTAAAGCGACACAAAACCAAATAAGACGCTTTTCTACAAAATTGTCACTCAAACAACGTTTACCCTCAAAATCTAATGCACAACTGTCACTTTTCTATAAAAGTAAACGGTTGACTACTAAAATAAACAAACGACACTTGCACCTCCTAGCGGCGACTGGTTAAACTTATAGTAATGTCGCTTTTCCACATAAATCTACTAAGATTTTAGGTTGACTTTCAGCAATAATATGAAAAATGTTGAATTTTGAGTTCTGGCACTTTTCTATCAACGGAGCGATATATATATATATATAAATGAGTAATAATATAAACAAGGGTTGACAATAAAATGTCCAATACAAATGAGATGTGATATATAACTAAACACTAATAGGGCCAGGCTACTGACAATATATATATATATATATATAAATGAGTAATAATAAAAACAAGGTTGACAATAATATAAACAAAGGTTGACAATGAAATGTCCAATACAAATGAGATGTGATATATAACTAAACACTAATAAGGCCAGGCTACTGACAATATATATATATATATAAATGAGTAATAATATAAACAAAGGTTGACAATAAAATGTCCAATACAAATGAGATGTGATATATAACTAAACACTAATAGGGCCAGACTACTGACAATATATATATAAATGAGTAATAATATAAACAAAGGTTGACAATGAAATATCCAATACAAATGAGATGTGATATATAACTAAACACTAATAGGAAACTACAATAGCACAGAACCCTTCCTGGCCAAGGGACAGGGTTGTGAATAAAGTTATAAATATGATATAATATGCCCTTCCTGTCGAAGGGATAATCAATTTGAACAAAGTTGCAATTACTTGCCTGGCTACTATAAAGGTAGGTTCTCCAATCTTGAATTATAAACAAGTATGAACAATGTTTTACCTTTACAATGTTATAATATACGCTTCCTGGCAAAGCGTTTGTTTTGAGATGGTAATTACAAAGACATACAGGGGGGAACAACAATAACATAAGAGGGTGATTATCATCCGAATGACACTTGGAAAAAATTGATTTTTACAAGACCAGGCAACCTCACACTTGCATAAAAACTAAAAGTCGCTATGACAAAATCACACGAAAAAAATGGCGAACTGACGCTAAGTAACATTCGGCACACACTCGTCTCTTCCCTCTCTCTTTTTCTCGTCCAGGGCAACATTTCCTGCACTTGGTCACGTACGCAGCCCCACCACTCTTTTTAACCTCCAATGCCGCCAACCCTCAACTGCCTGAGCCCAAATTTCCCACAAAGGGGGGCCGCACCTCCTGGCGAGGACCGAACAACATCCCTGGAGTCCTCCACGATTCCCTTTTTGTACTCGACGGAATACCTCTTTCTTTTTGTACTCATTTTATCTGGGATTAAAAATTAATTCACTTTTTACAAAAATAAGCAGACTTACAAGACTGAAATGCGCACAAACGTGTTGTATCTGCACCGTCACTCCATGTAGACTGCTGCCTTTATTGTATTTTTAAGTAAATCTACTTTATAAAATCCAGGAATTAATTTTGACAGATGCCTGTGTATTGCTTGAAACGAACTGTAGAGCTAAACAAGGAATCTCTCGGAATATTTTGTTCCAAACAATTCTCTGAAATATTAGGGCAGCTAGAGATACCTACTAAATTCAACAGTTTACAACAGCATTTTTTAACGAATTATATTTTTCTCATTATTTTAACTAGGGCTTATTTTTGGGGGAGGGTTTATATTCCAAAAAGTCACGAAAATCACGCCAGGGCTTATTTTCGGAAAAAGACGGTAATTTGCAACAGTTTAAAAAGATATATAATATTTCATAGTTATTTATAGACATCAAATAAAAATAGCTTTACTCAAGTACCTGAAGATTACTCAAGATTTGAAGCAAAGCAGTTTTGTTAATATCCAGCAGGACCACTGGGAGGTTGAAGTTACTCTGCCAGGAGGGGAAATGAAATGGGAAGGAAATAAGGTTGTTCAAGGGTATCAATGATGTCAGTTGGGCCTTAAAATATGTGCATGCAAACAAATTAAAATATAACAATGAACATAAACGAAGGAGGATTAACGAAATAAAATTATATTATACTAAATATTAATTAATGAATAAAAATTAATAAAACAGCCGTCTATAAGATACCCCAAAACAAAACAATATAAATAATTTTTATCCCAGACTAGAGAAGGATTAAAGTTTAATGCTACTAAGAACTTAAGAAATTAATTAATGTAAATTCTTATTCAGAAATAAGATCCTAGAAACATTGCCCGACTTTAATCTGTTGCATCTAATATTTGACCAGCTTTAGAGAAAATCCTTTCACAAGGAACTGAAGAGGCAGGAATACATAATCTTTTTAAAACAACGTCATACAATCTGGGATATAAGTCTTTTCTCTCTCACCACCAATCTAACGGATTAGCTTTATTTAAAAAAGGTTCTGCCAAATATTTGTCTAATTCAATTATATTGGCAGATACTGACGTCTGTTTTGCGTTTAACGTTTTAATTTTTTCATCGAATTCCCGCCAAAGACTAGAAGTAGAAGTTGTGGATGATGGAACATCGGTTAGATAGTGAAGCTTTCTGGATTTGTATAAATGATAATTTAGTGGCAAGAGAATGGTAAATTTTCCTGAATTTAATATCGCTGGAAAAACCTTCGTTTTTAAATCGCGGATCTAAAATCATCGATTGACCTATAATTTCTACAGATTCTAAATTGGAAAACCGATTTGAAATATTTGCGCAAATTACCCGCGCCATTGATTGTATTACAGGCCTGTAAATTGTGTGCAAAAATTTTTAAACGTGATCGGTCATAAAGCGCGAGAATATAATAATTTTAGAAATTGTTATATAATTTGCCGAACTTAGTCGTCCGTAATTTCATTAAATATCTGCAATAATTGAATTGCGCTCTCTAATATTTCCCAATCGATTGTTACCCTGTTATGTTATGTTCACCCTGTAGGTTTAATAAAGCTATGGTCGCGATCAATGGCTGTTTAGTTTTTAAAACGCGATCAAACTTAATAAATGTGAAGTTCCAACTAGTTTGGAACGTCTTGTTTTAATTTTAATTTTGGGAAACCCATCTGTGTCTGTGTGTTGTGTAGCTTGGTCTGAGAAGGAGAAATTCTTTTAAAATATTCTACTAAAGCTTTAATTTTGTCTGTCGTAACGCGAATTTCGGCGATTCCAAACACTAAATTCATTGACTAAATGGGCAAAGCAAGGCAAATGCCTCCAATTTCATTGCTTTACTGCCGAAACACCATAATCAGTAACAACGGCAGTTGCTTCTTTATTGGTGAGTTCCTATTCTTGGACCGTAGATTGCAGGTGTAAGGCCAAGTTATTCGCTGTGTGTCGTTCAGAGTAACTAGTACACTTCAATAAATGTGTTTGTAATTTTGTGTTTTGGTCTATGTAGTGGGCAGTTATAGCAATAATACTCTCATTGTTCACCGATGTCCTACAATGAGTAGTTAAGCAAACCGCATTGACTTCATTAAATTTACTTTCTAATTTTGAATCTTCCCAATTATAAATCATTGGGAGCAAACTATTAGATACTATTTTTAAGTAATGAGAATAAGTCCACAAAAAATAATTTATTAGAGATATCGCTACAAAACTTTAGTAGTCTTCAAAATATGCTCCTTGAGCATGAACACACTTCTGCAGGCGACGCTTCCACGCTTCGTACGCTCCCTGGAAGTCTCCAACCGAAACATCCTTCAGAGCATGCATGCAAGCCCTTTTGACATCATCCATGGTCCCGTGGTGGCGCCCTTTGAGGGCGGTTTTCACTTTGAGGAAGAGGAAAAAGTCTGCTGTGGCAAGGTCGGGGCTGTGGGGAGGCTGTGGAATTGTTACGATGCCATTTTTTGTCAAGTGATCGGTAACCACGAAGCAGGTGTGAGATGGCGCATTGTCGTGGTGGAGCTTCCAATTGGCGGAAATTTCTGGTCTCACTCGATTGACCCGTCGCTTCAATCTTTTTAACACTTCCACGTAGAAGGCACCATTGAGTGTCTGTCCTTCGGGCACAAATTCCGAGTGGACAACACCGTTCTTGTCAAAGAAGACAATCAACATTGCTTTCATTCTCGACTTGGACATGCGAGCTTTCTTCTGTCGAGGCGATTGCGGAGTGTGCCATTCGTTGCTCTAACGTTTTGTCTCGGGGTCGTACTGAAAGAACCAACTTTCATCCCCGGTAATGACGTTGTCAAAAAAATGAGGGTCTTCTTCAATGCGTTCCAAAAGATCTTTTGAAACGGCCTCACGGTTTTGCTTTTGAACGTCCGTTAAAACTTTCGGCACGAGTTTGGCGCAAATCTTTCTCATCCCAAGATCCTCACTGATGATTTTGTGCACAACCATTTTATCCATTCCTAGCTGTTCTGCGATCATGCGAACACTTAAACGTCGGTCCGTGTTCAGCAAATGTCGCACACGTTGTTCGTTTTCTGCGGTTCTTGATGTTGCCTGGCGACCTGCACGGGGCTGTATTTTCGTGAAGGTACATTATAACGGGGCAAAGCAATTTAAATAATTTTCTAAACTCTTGATCTTCAACAATACTAAAAGGATGATATTCTTTTACTATCATTTTGAGCAATTGTTCATCAATTTCCTTGGACTTACTGGGGTGCAAAGGTTTGATTATGTCTACGAAATTAGTCAAGGATTTTTGAGTTACCAAAGCCTGACGGACATATGAAGAGAGAGGAGCGACATCTGAAACTTCTGAATGGATGGAAGCAAAACTAGTAGAGGGAAGCGAGCTTAAATTTTGAGTGTCTGTAGAAGTTAAATGAGTTTTCTTAACAGGGATCTCTTCAGTGCTTTGCTCTGTATTCTTTCTTTTATTGAATGATATAGGATGTTTTCTCTTCATATGTCTGTACAAATTACTAGTAGAGCCACTTGTAAAGCTGACGATTTCGTAGCAATACCGGCATTTAGCTTTGACAGAATCAATAGAATTAAAGTGATTCCAAATTTCACTGCGTTTTGGCATTTGTCTGAAATGAACTTACTAAAAAGTAATGAAATATTTAATTTAAAAAATAAGAAACGTTAGTAAAAAAGGCGCTAATAACCCAATAGTTAATGAGCTAAAAAATAAAATAAAAAAGTAAAAAAATTAACCTAATTTATTAAATATTTTGCTTTTAAAATATTTTCAAATATTCACTAAAGAAAAAAAAAAGATAAAAATTCTCAAATAATTATTTAATTCAGGATGTGGTCAACGCGCGCTGACGAAACAGGAAGTGGTTATCTTATCACAACTCAGTATAACATTGATAGTCTTCAACAATAGTATTTTTATTTAACCCCAAAAAATAAGAACAAATTATCAACAACAAGCAAACAAACAAGGTGAACTTATCCCAACTAATCCTACACTCTGCTAATTAAATAACCCCCTCAGTGGAATATTGTTAATATATATTACTATTATTGCATATATTGCGAAATGATATAACTAAAGTTACTCCTATATTACATATAAGGTGCCTAGGACACGTCGATACATACAATTGGCACATAAAAAAAAATAATACAAATACAAGCCACCAATTTAGTCCTCGCAACCACCGAGTCGACCAACTCTGGGCTTCAACAAACACCGTAATTAAAGTTACTACTGGGCTACAATAACTCACCAGCCATCAGGATCAGCCAGCCGACGAACCCCTTCAGTAACATCCCTCCGAAAAGCAACTGGCCCCTCCGAAAGACAACTAACGCAGTCACCAGCCAGTAGCCCAGTTTTTATAGACGGTGTCGACTCAGCGGTTCTCGCCACCGTAGTTTGCAACCACTTTTATTCCACTCACCCTTACAAGGAAAATATTAGTCTTTGAAAATATTTTAGAAATCGACAAAACACATGCTCTTTCAACTTAATTATGATTTACCACTGGAAAAAGCACCCTTATCTGCTTATCATCAGAAGTCAGACGCACATGAGATATAGTTTTCAGCACGAAAGGTAAAATTGAAATGGTCCTTATTGCCTACAGCTAAAATATCGAGAGGCAAAAAATTATTTTACCTAACAAGCGTACTTACTTACTACAGACTCCCTCCCACTCTTATTACCTATTTCACAAAAATTCGGCGATTGGAAATATTTTTTCTTAGCAAAATATTCCTTTTATTAGTACACCGAACCGCGTCTACTAGCCGACCCTACCATTGGTAGTGTCACAAATTGGCGCCCGAACAGGGACATAGCTATACACCCACATCTTAATAAAACTGCTTCTTCAGAAAAAGAGTCCATCGAATCCTTTATCGATTTGGCTATTGCTATCATAGCATTAGAATCTCTTGCAGCCCATCCATGCACTAAGTTTATGCTTAGTCTTTGTCCGGCTTGATCGTTTTATTTTGTCGTTAAGCTGAGAAATAGTTCTAGATATTCGGGATTGGGATGAAACTCGGGAGGATCTTTTTCAGAAACCATCGGTGTGGGTGGATCTTCTGGTTCATCGGGCGGGCCCACCGCTGGTGTCACTGGTGTAACTGGTGGTTTCACCTGGAATTGCTCATAATCTGATGTTTCATTGGTGTGTCCCTCCTCCGTCTCTTCACCAGACATTTCTTTTCTCCTTCTCGCAGACCTTCTCGTTGGGTCTTTCGTCAGAGAAGGCCACTGTGCACCTTCATAGTCACTTTCCAATATGTTCATACTGCGTATTATCCTTTGAACTTTAACTAGCTCTCCGTAAGAACATAAAACACGGTGTGGAAATTGATTATCGGCTTGTGAATTTGACATACAACCGTGTTCGTGGGCGTATACTTTTTCATGTTTGTAGTTTTGGGAATTTCGAGAAAAGGTAGCCCCGAGTTCTTCATCTCAATTTCATGTAAAATAGACTTGCATTCCCTTGTCCTTAACAATTGAGTACACCAACATCTCGAGATATGGGACCTTTTTGTTGCGGTTTAATGGTAACTACCTCGCTTGTGGTAACAGAATGTTTTTTTTTCTTTGAGCTGTAATAACATAACTATGTTGGACTTTGATGCTGAGTTAGTAGCATAAAAACGTAGATTACTATACCTACTATGCAACATTTGAATAGTTGAAACGTCTGGCGGGAAGTTGTTATAATCATAGCCTAATAGCCGGCTAGTAGTTTCGCTGAACGGATTTGGCAGCCTCGTCACTAATTCTGATTTCACTCATAGTTGCACCCTTGTTCTTGTTGAGTGACAACTATGCATATATCGCCCACTAAGTAAGACAACTTATTAATACGCTCACTCACTAAGATAATATAAACGAAAGAAACAAATACTAAAACTACAAAGAATATTATTAATATACACAAAATACATAACTTAATGTGCGATGTTCTTTCTGTGGGGATTGACAGCAACCTGTCAGTTTTCATACCCTTCAACGCTCGCTATGCACCAGGTTGCTATGCAATTCCCAAATATATTGATTTTTTTTTTTTCAAATCGACTAATTAAGAAAAAAAGTTGGTCAAACTTTATGAATTCGCTGGCTAGCTTACGATGCTGTGCCTCGCCACGACACAGGAAGGTGTCTTGTTTATCTTTGAAGGTTGGGTAGATCCTGTACCATCCATTTACAGTTACCATTTACAATATTGTTAAAAATGGACTTGCCCCACTTTCAAAATAAACGGCTCAATTGCTCGTCTTCGCATTTTTGTGGTCTACCAGCGCGCTCTCTGCCTTTCACATTGAAATCACCACTTTTAAATTGTCGAAACCACGTCTCACATGTTCTAATCGATGGAGCGTGTTCACCATATGTTTCTACCAGCAAACGATGACTTTCAACAGCCTTTTTCTTTGGATTAAATAAGAAAAGCAATGCACGCCGCAAAAGTTCTTTTTCAGGCACAAAACTCGACATGATCACTGAACGATAAAACAAAGACGCTAGTTATTGGCGGACTCAACTTGTGTGTGTTTGTAGTTTTAAATGTCAGACGAACAAAATGACGTATGTGTCAAATTAATACGCTGCGTACTTTTCGCTGGCGCCATCTCTTAGTTAAACCGGAAAAAACTTATGCATGCACCTGGTAAGTCCGTATTTAAGTTCGCCAGGTTTTGTATATTGGTGTGGATTCCTTTTACAAGTTGGAATAAGTCAGTGAACTCCTACATAGTAGACTCAAGTCAGTTCAAAATTTTATTTCAGTGTAAGTAACTTCAGTATTAATTATTTTCATTTTAATTTGCCTCAATTTTTTAGGGCTGGGCGGAATCACTTTTTTTTTTTTAAATGGGGATTTGAATCAACTCGTTCCACCATCAGATTCGTTCCAGTGGAACGAGTCCGCTCAAATAGCCCATCACTCCTACAGAGCCGCTCACTACGAATCAGAGTTGCCCATTATCAGTACCCCCACCATGCAAGTTTTTATCACTCTTCCGTTGTTTGATGCATACAGAAGTTCCATTAGAGAATTATTTGTTAATTCATTTCACAAAATGTTACAATGTAGTTCGATTGAAAAAGGCTCTGCGAATTTCAACTTAGAATCATTTACAATGATACTTGAAATTTTTTTGGAACCGATTAAATACTTACAGGTACGTACATTTATTGTTAATGTATTAAACGTTGAAGCTGTTGATGTGGTCGGAGTGCTTAATAGAAAACGTGTTTTAAGTTGTGAAACAAAATCTGATGAATCTCCTTATTACAATGTACCAGTTTCTGATCTGTTATGATTATCAATGTTTATCTCGTATATTTATTTTTAATTTCAATTATTTCTTGACTAAACGACATCATAATTGTTACTTATTCTTGCCAAAATTGTATGCACAGCTGTAAGTTTCATTTTGTAGACAATTATTGTTGGGCCAATAAAGTTTTTGATATTAAATGGTGCTTGTCTGAATTTGAGTAGTACTGTAATTTTGTTAGTACAAGTTATATATGTATAGCCCGTCGTAGAAAGGAGGAGAAGCATGGTTAACTTGACTGCAAATGATTCTAAAGTGTTTCTAGTATACAAATAGAAATTATTTAGAGCAAGCTGTACGAGAAATTACCATCATACAACCAAATAATGCTTCTGAAAAGATATTTGTAATTATTGTTTCTACATACCATTTGGGGAAGGTAATTACTTCAGTCGAGCCTTTACCTTAATTTAGTAAAGCACATACATTGCTTTATGTTGGGTATTCATAATATCACGGTTCGCCTAGAACGATTTTAATTGAAAAGTTCACCAACATGAAAAATTTTTCTTTCTCCTTATTATTTGGGTCAAAACTAACCAAAATCCACTGAAAACCAAATCGGTTTACGTTGCGGATTTTTTTTTTTTTTAATTTTTTAGGTCAAAAAACGGCTTTTTTTTTTGCATTGTTAAGCCTAATAAATGGAAAAACGATACAGTTTTTTGCAAAACCAATGCATGCATTTTGAAGCTGAGGGAATTTCCGACAGATTGATGTATTTTATAAATGATAAAAATGAGATTTCGACATTCAAAATCAATAAAAAAGACATTTTTGAGCAAAATAAGTCAAAAACAAGGTGTTTCTCACATTTCAAAGCTTACTTAACTAATAAATCATCTTTTTTTTTTTGTGGAAGGGAATGGGACTTTTCAAAAATGAGAAAATTTCCTGCAAAATATAATATTTATACACTGGGAAAAGGGAAATTTTCAAAGTCAAATTCATTTAATGAAACTTTTTGAATTAAAAGAGCCCAAATAATTTTTTATCGCATTGCAGGGCTTAAAAAAAAAATTACAAGTTTTTTGCTATTTGAGACATTGTGATTGACATCAGAGGTTGAAAAGAACTTACTCAATTATTTTTAAGTTTTTTTTAGTCAACATTTTTTAGTTTATTTGAATAAAGATAGATATTCATAGAAATTAAATTTTCACAAAAAAGTCATTTATGTACATGTACATAAATATAAAAATTTAAAGTAATTATAAACTTAAAGTAATTTAAATTTTATTTTTTAACAAAAATCTCAATAATTTTATCGTGAACAACGATAGTACAATACTTTGATGTCATATATTATGATATAAATTATTTGTCAACAAAAGAAATTACAAATGATTACATTTGTAAACAACAATAGAACGACGAAGTCTTTCACCATACTTTGGATTTTCCATCATGACCTTTTATTTATTCCAAGTTTGGCCAAAATCCGCAACGTAAACCGATTTGGTTTTCAGTGGATTTTGGTTAGTTTTGACCCAAATAATAAGGAGAAAGAAAAAGTTTTCATGTTGGTGAACTTTTCAATTAAAATCGTTCTAGGCGAACCGTGATATACGAACTGCTTTTCGTTGTTTTCTGACTTTCGCATTATCTTAGTATAATATAGTACATCTTAGTATAGTTTTTGTTTTCTTTAAAGTGAGAAAATTTTCTTAAGATCAGTTGCTACTTCAGATTTGTTGCTTTAACCATCAATGTGGGACATTTTACCAATTAAATTTTTGTGAAAATGTTTAAGAATCACAAGGTTAGGCAACAAAAGATCGCTTAAGCTGGAATGAAGAAAAAAAAAAAAAGACAAAATAACTTCGTCTGTCGCTAACTCGAGCAATAACCTATTAATTTCCGTATGATCTGCTCCAAATAATCGCTTTACTTATATCTTTCTATACCTTCGATTTAAGCGATACCTTCCACAAATGCACCTTTATGTCGAAAAGAAAGAGTCAAAGAGGAGTTTTACTCGTTTCTAGTCAATTATTAATTTTCTGGATGTATATAAAAAGGTTAAACAACTCCAAATTGTCCTACATTTTCGTGCTTCATGATTCCCTGATAAACCATGCAATCATCTTAATACGTATACATCTGTTCCAGCATTTAAGAATTTTGGAACTCACGCAAGCGTGCTTCTGACAGGACATGTTTTATTTACTACATTTAATGACTCAATCAGCAGATAGTTACTAAGTAAAAATATTTTCCTTGTTTTACCCACTGATTGGCAGTTGAAGCACTTAATATGAAGTTTCATTTCCTCCATCTGTTCTGTTAGAGACTGCGTTAGATCATCAACTTGGCCGCATTCGACCTCAATTTGATGCAATATTTCAATTTTGGTGGTATTACAGGTGGAGCATCTTTCAACTCTTTCGGCCATGTACAGAGTACCAAAGATTTTTTGAACGACGTTTGCCATAATGTCACAACAATTTATTTTTACAATTTCCTGTGGTAATTCAGTAGCATAGTCTAGGTCTAGCAGCAGCCTTGCTCTCAACTTGTAAGTCAATGCTTTTACTCCTCTCGATATCAAATATACATTTAACTGGCAGAACTCATTTGTTTCTACTTTTACTAATCAAAAATTGTGATATAGTACAGCGCAAAATATTTGCACCATTGAACCGAACGCACATGCAAAAATATTTCTAGATTTGCGTTCCCCAGTAGCACAATAGGTTGCCCTAGTATTCCCTTTTTTAAAATTAATTAACTTCCATTCGAACATGGGTTACTCATTGCTCTTAGGAGTTACTTTTCTTAGGTGGTACATTTTTCCCATCCAATTTTTAGTTACTTCAGACTTCACCAATTACACAACAGGCTGCACTAGTTGCTTCAAGACCTAGCTAGGAAGAGCAGATGCTGTCTTCTAAGGCATCTAAAAAAGATAAAACGCTGTGGAATATTATTGATTTAAAAATACTATCTACAGCCCATTAGTTGCTTACAAAAGAATGAACACTAGAAATAACACTCACATTCACACACTATATGTATAGAGGCGAACGTACAAGTTTTTTAAGGAGTCCGTCTTTGAAAAGGAAATGCAATACTTTTAATTTAAAAAGTATTCCTGTATCCTGTATGTTGGGTCGGCAACTAAGTAATTTTGGGTTTTCAGTTATGCTATAAAACTCATTATTTCTATTACAAAAAATAATTTTTAATCAATGACATATTTTCCATTTTGTTCAATGACTTTTTTTCATCCATCTTTCTTGCAGCTTCATGATTCCGCGCTCATAGAACTTTTAGTCCTTATCAGCAAAGAACTTTTCCAAGCGCGATTTAAGGTCATTTTCATCTGTAAAAGTTTTTGTTCGTTCAAATAATTCTGTAAACTCCGAAATAAGTGATAATCAGATGGAGCCAGAGATCAGGGCTGTGTGGAGGATGTGCCATCACTTCCCAACCAAAGCTCCAATAATTTCCCGCGAGTTGCCAAAGATGTGTGCGGCCTTGCATTATCATGGTGGAACACAATTCCTTTTCGATTCGCCAATTCTGGCCGTTTTTCTTTGATTGCTTCTTCAAGTTTCATAAGTTGTTGACAGTAAACCTCTGAAGTGATGGTCTGATTTTTTGGAAGCAATTCAAAATAAATGAACACCTTTGTAAATCACCCACGTAGATCTTTTTTTGGTGCAATTCTGCTTTCGATGTGGCAGGTGCTGTTTCATCTTGCTGGTACCATGATCGTTTTCGCAATATGTTACTGTAAAGGATCTATTTTTCATCACCAGTTATGATTCATTTCAAGGAAGGGTCGGTTTCATTGAGCTTAAGATGCATATCGCAAATGTTGATTCGTTATGTTTATTACCCACATATCCAGCTTCTTAAAGAGTCCAAGACACTTGTAAGTGTTTTTCAATTATTGTATGGGATATATTTAACTTCTCTGCAATCCCTTGGGTAAATCTTTACAATGTCCCACGGAGGTGCGGTTTTATTGGCCTCATGAGATGAAGTGATTTTTATTCGCTGTTACCACGTAACCCGCCACATTCAAATATAAGTATAAAATATTTATTTATTTTATATTTACAAACTACCTATTATTGACTTATTAAATAATTTTTATAATAATCACATTTATTCATAACAATAATAATTTATGGTCAAATTATAATCATACTTAAAAATAATATTTTATTTAAACATTTCTCTGATAATTAAATGCATAAAAATAATAAAAACAAATAGCAATATAAATTTACATTGCATTTTTTAATCCACATTTAACTTTATGAACGGTAAATCAGCAGAATCATCACCTGATGAATGCTCTTCAAAGTCAGACCAAAATCCTGATGTCAAAAAACATTTACGCACAGTGCCGGGTTTCACCTCTTTCACAGCTGATAAAATCCACATTAAAGCGTCTAAAATGGTAACATTTTTGACTAATTCCCCTATGTTTTGAGCCGTTTCAACATGCGAAATTAGACGACAGAGAATGAACTAATGTTACTTGAAGGCCTTTATTATTCCCAAATTAATTGGCCAAATCCATACTGAAGTGGTATTCGGTGGTAAAAAAAAATAACTTTGAGGTTGGACTGTTGCAAATTTGATGGATGGCAAGCTGCGGTGTCCATGAACAATATAATTTTTCTGTACTTGCTTCTTTCTGAACTTCTCTAACCATTCAGACATTATCTCCGTTGTGATCCAGGAGGTTTTATTGGCCTCATAAGATAACTTCTATTTTTCTCCTTTGAAGCACCTTGGTTTCGCGATTTTCCAATAATGAGTGGTTCTTCAAATTCTCCTTTCATTTTACTGCACAATAAAATCGTAAGTCTATTTTTTGGAACTTCGCCACCAAACATACGAGGGGAGCCCAAAATAAACGGGAATTTCGTTATAACTTCTTTATTTCTCAATATTTTTATACAAAATGTTCAATTGCCTTCAAATTATCCTCCATTGACCACAACGCACTTCTGCAAACGATTCTTCCATTGTTCAAAACAGTTTTTAAATTCATTTTTCGGGATGTCCTTTAGGCCTTCCAGCGATTTTTGTTTTACCTCCTTTACTGTGGCAAAACGCTTTCCTTTCATGCTTTTTTTGAGTCTAGGGAACATAAAGAAGTCACTGGGGGCTAGATCTGGTGAGTATGGGGGATGGACAATCTGTGTCATGCCATTTTTTGTCAAAAACTGCTTCATGGAGAGGGCGGTGTGAGCATCGATATTATGAAGATGATTAATACAAACAGCAGTACAAAAGATATTAAAAGCGAGGTGATAAGTTCCTTGTTTAACATCTCCGTTTAAGTACTCTACTCTTTTATTCCTTACACTAAAACTTGAATATCTATGCGGGTCACCTATTTGATAGCACTTTAAAAAATTCTCAAACTCTAATATCTTGGTTAAAGATGATCTATCTGTCAAAGAGTATATATTCAAAATTCTAATTGCACGACCTATAACAAAAAATGAATAATTATTAACATACAAAAAGCAAGCTAATTTAATTCTATTAACTTATAAATTGTTATTTTCACATAAAACTAAGTATTTATAATAAAATGGCCATTCTTGAATGGCCAATAGTGGCATATATGCCTGTATCTTAATTCATCATCCTTTATTAAACTGGACATAATTTCAGGCATTAATCTACCATAATAAAGTAGTTGGATTTTAATGAATGCATTATTTTTAAGTAAGTGATAAAAGCATTACTGTCATGTTGAAAAAAATGAATCTGTTGTAACATGTAATGGTTGAGGAGAGAGATGTTGGTTGTAGATGTTGATGGATAAATAACACTTTAGTATCGGTATAAGATTTTATATATGTATATGACTGACTGCCAAAGACTGTATACTTTACACTAACAGAACAGAACAGACTGACTGACGTGGCTAATCGATGTGTACAATTGAAGTGTAAGACTTTGAACAGAATCTCCCTTTTGACTTTTCTCTCGTTTTTATATACATTCGCCGAGCCTCCCCTCTCTGTGTGCCAAGGGGGCTGTCTCTCTCTCTCTGGCTAGAGTGGATGAGTGGTGGGGTTTCACTACCCCTACGCTAGAGTGGATGAGTGGTGGGGGTTCACTACCCCTACATCATCCCCCCTCCTGAAGTAATTTTTCGTTGGCGAATCTGCCTTTTTAATGGCAAATATCGAGCCTTGAGGTTCTGCACTTTGTATGTCCCTGAGGGCTGTTGCATAAGTTTGAGCCTCATCAAGGTTTTTGGGGAGTTTAATTTGGACTTGGGTCTTCATGGAACTTGGAAGTGATTTTATGAAGGCGTCCGTTGTTAATTTTCCTACTAGATTTTGTAGCGTTTGTAAGGGATTTTGTTGAGCTTTAAATAAGAGCGATGTGGAAATGTGCTTTATTCTGTCAGCAAAAGCTTCCAGAGTTTCTGATGGATTTTGTTGCAAGGTCGTTATTTGCTGCAAAAATACCACGGGCGTTTTTTCTGTTTTAAATCTGGCAATTAGACTTTCCGTTGCTAGTCGGTATGTTAAAATGACGTTATCCTTTGTACACTGCGTTTTAAAAGTGTCAAAGAAAATTTTTGCCGCACCCGTTAATTTTAAAATTAGGATTTCCAGTTTGTCGGCTTCTGACCATCCCGAAATCGCACTATAATTATTAATTTGGTCTATGAACGATTGATGTCGCTATTATGTGCTCCATCAAATACCGGTAGGTTATTTATTAACTGTAAATTGCGGATGTTTACTGTATTTGTCGAGTTAATTTTATTTAATAAATACGCGATTGCTTCATCAGCAGATTTTTGTTGGCCATCAATTGTGTATGTAGACATGATTTTTGATAGTCTTTCTTTTAAAATTAACAAATTGCCACTAGTAGGAAGTTTATGATGTTTTAATTTCTGAATAATTTCGGCTCTTTTCATAAGAAGGAAGTCGAAATTTTTAAAAATATGAAACGTGCAAATAAATTAAAAAAAAATAGTGTAAATTAAAATATAAAATTAGAATGAATAATAATAAAAAAAAATGAATGAAAAATTTATCTTACCTTTTAATGAGAAACGGCTGGGTTTCGATAGCGCTGCCACCAATGTAATGGTTGAGGAGAGAGATGTTGGTTGTAGATGTTGATGGATAAATAACACTTTAGTATCGGTATAAGATTTTATATATGTATATGACTGACTGCCAAAAACTGTATACTTTACACTACCAGAACAGAACAGAC
Organism: Rhodnius prolixus; assembly: GCF_049639745.1. NCBI lineage: Eukaryota > Metazoa > Arthropoda > Insecta > Hemiptera > Reduviidae > Rhodnius > Rhodnius prolixus. The sequence goes on along the minus strand of NW_027411581.1, from coordinate 28,144,804 downwards.
TGACTAATCGATGTGTACAATTGAAGTGTAAGACTTTGAACAGAATCTCCCTTTTGACTTTTCTCTCGTTTTTATATACATTCGCCGAGCCTCCCCTCTCAGTGTGCCAAGGGGGCTGTCTCTCTCTCTCTGGCTATAGTGGATGAGTGGTGGGGTTTCACTACCCCTACGCTAGAGTGGATGAGTGGTGCTACCCCTACAAAGATATCTCAATGCCTTGGGATAAAAAGATGTTACAAATTTAGTTGAAGGTGTTATTGACCTTTCTCTCAATGGAGCCATATCAATATTATCTCCAATATCATCATAATATATTTTTGCATCATTCATAGTTACCTGACTATTATGAAAAAATTGTAACCTCGCCTTTTCTAACGGATACTCATTAAAATGTATATCTACTAATTCATCTAACTCTACAGGAGCTGGTATACCCATTTCTCGTACCCATCTTTGTAATAAGTAGCTATACTTACTTTAACATCATCTGGAACATTTATATCAGCAATTACATTTACTATGTATACATTAATATGTCGTGACTACTTGCGTGACCTTATACAGCTTATACTTTTTATAACGACCAAGTATCATTTGAACTTCCTTATTCAAATTCCAATCTAATGGATCATCTTTATTTTTAGTCGGACATACTTACGGGTAAGTCATACATTCCAATTCCTCAATATTACTACCAAAACCGGCAGCAGAAGTAACTTAATGTTTAAAATATAAACATTTGGAATAATTCCATGTACCAGTGAATCTTCGCGGAATGCGGTATTTCCTCCTGCAGTATTTTCTTCTGTAGTACATCAATCTGAATCAATATCTCCGACAGCGACTGTAGTACACTCTTCTATAACCTGACCGACGATACCCTGTAACGGAATTGAAGCTTCCATAATTTGTATTCTATAACGAAAACTAACATCCATAGGTGGTGGATAATTACCAATTATAATTATTATTGTTAATACATTAATATAGATACGTTCATCATAATATTTTCTTTTTATGTAACATGCATCACCAGCTAATAAATGTTTCAACCACTCTAATAATAAAGTTTTTAATTGTATTCTGTTTTCGGCTTCTAATTGATCGCGGGAATGATCATAATAACGACAGAAATCATATAAGCTTAAATTTTCTAAATGGTCTCTGGACTATTTGGATTGTAATCGTTTAGCCAAGAGTTCAAATATATAACCATAGGGAATTCGCCGACATATTTTTTAGTTGATTATACGGTTTTAGCCATCGTTTTCTATTCTCCCGCAACATAGTGCTGATATATCTCATATCTTTCAAATTTCTATTTAATTGATATAAATAGAAATTAGCCCGCAAAACCGATCCACTGTTTCATGCGTTAATTTTTTCAAACCTATACTCCTCTGCGCTATTTTATTCGATTCTTCACTTATATCAGACCATAAATCTAATTCCGTTTTTTCATTTTTTGAAAAATACCTGATTACGTAAATTACTAATCTCGACTCTCTGTCTTTAACAAATTGCACATCTGCATTAAACCCGCCGGAAGCTAATCGGACAGGGATGTAGCCATTAATACGTATCTCACTTCTTGATTAAATTTAATTGGTCACCTTGTCAGTTTCTAATTTCCTTAATAATAAAAATGGATCACATATGATATGGAAATTAATAATCATTTATAACATAAAAATTTATAACCATAAAACATTATGGTGACTCTACACCTTCGATTAGAACAGTTTATAAGTGGTTTCAAAAAAGTTGTAATAATAAGGACAATACAAGTCTGTATAACATGTTTTATTATTTTATATTGAACTTTGCGCGGACCCCCTGACGTTGTTCAGGGACCTCTAAATCAATTTTAATTTTCCACGAACCCCCTGAATGATACCGGGGACCCTGGGGGTCCCCGTAGGGACCACTTTGGGAACCACTGATCTAGACCAACTACTGTTAACATTTCGTAATTTAAAGGGACATATGTACGAGTCCATGAGTACGTAAATATAAAGTACGTACATTCTCTGTGAACAGTAAGACTTGGAAAATACTCGTGGAAGCATTTTTCAACAATGATTACGTCATTGCATTCACAATTAATTGTTTTTACGTCAAATTACACAGCTGTGCGTTTGAAGAGTGAAGTCAGTAACTGTGGTCTAAGCTTATAGCTTTCTACCATACAGTTTTTACTAACTTTATAAATTAAATCAAATAAACTATTTCAATCCTTTCCTTCGTTAATGACAGCATTAAGGTTTGCTGAATAATTGTAAAGGATAGCCAACCCCTGATGACTGAATCAAAGAGACATGTATTTTTTAAAAGGTAATTTTCATTTTTAATTTTTAAACTGGACAATATACCGCCATTTTTTAAAATACCAGGCATTCCCATATTTTAGGGACAGGTTCTACGAAGTTCCACCCCTCTTGCAAAGTGAAGTGTGAAGTACTCCCGGTAGTTATATAATTTTTCTCAATATAAACGAAACCATTAAAAGCTAACACCTCTTTACTTATACAATTATAATTATTATATGGAATAAAAATATTCAATCTAACTTTATAATTGAAAAAATCCGATTTAATTTTGTTAATGTTTGTCCAAGCGGTCAATCTATACACATATTGTAATGAACAAATAAAATTAGTATTATAATGAAAACTACATTTGTAATTATTAATATTAGGCAATGATTTAATGGGTGGGCATCCAAAATCATGTAAATCATGTACAGTTTCATTCAATTTCTTTTCTAAAAATAAACATTTTTCCTTTCCTTTTGAGAACAAATAATTACATCCTAAAGTACACCGCTGCGGGGGTTGAGGGAAGCTTTTCTTGTTTTAAATTAACTTCATAATAGAAGTATAAAATTAAATAGGCCATGTGATGAAGTGGGCCATTATAATAAAACAATAAATTATTATTTTTCAAAGAAACATTTATATTTGTTTTCCTCATACAAAATAAGTCTTATGTAAAAGTAAAATTATTTACTTTTTTTGACTAAAATACTTCAATGAAATTAGAATTGTAAATTTGATCTAATTTATATATTGTAAATCATTTTATTTCACATACTTTTTAGATAATTTTTCCAATTCTTGTTTACTAGTGTATAAAATCATAAATTGAATTGCTTTCTCTTTTTCTAAGGTAAGTTTGGAAAAATCTTTTTGAAATTGTTGATAGAAAGGACGCGATATAACAAGAGTCCATTCTTCCATTATTTTTTTTATGAAAAGTAATTTTATACACAATGTTATAGTAGTCTGAGTGTTCCTTTACAACTGAATTCAGTGAAATTCCTGATTTTGATATTAAATTTTATCAGCATTAAAATTATCATTATGGGAAGTTGAAGATCAAATAGATAAAAAACAAAATATTTAATACAAAAGTTGTAATGTGAATAGGTATTAGTGAATAATATTTCTAGATCATTATTGGAAAGAATGTTTATTTTATAATAACACATTTTAATAGTTATTTTAAATGATTTAAAATGTTGTAAAAATAAATACATAATGACCTATAACTTTTTTTAATATTTTCTTACAATTCCATTAAATGGTATTTGTTCCATAAATGAGTCGCGTACAATTAAACAATAAGCAGAAATTTTTTCAGAGATAGCTTTACTACATTCTATCTCAACGTGAATATCAACAACTGAAGTGGATAATCTTTCTGGTTGTTTAGAACAATTTATGACAACAAACGGGGTTTTCGAAAATCCTTCTCTAGTGAATAATGCTTCTGCTGTGGTTAAATTGTAATAATCTTGTCGAAATCTTAAATATTCTTCAAATAGCTGTGAAATCCTATTATCCTCAAATTTCAATTACATGTCATGATATGGAAATCAATAATCATTTATAACATAACAATTTATAACCATAAAACATTATGGTGACTCTGCATCTTCGATTAGAACAGTTTATAAGTGGTTTCAAAAAAGTTGTAGTAATAAGGACAATACAAGTCTGTATAACATTTTTTATAAGTATTTATGGAACAATAGGAGAATAAAGTAAATAATTTACATTTGATTGTTTTAGGTATTTCGAATAGGGAAATATCACTCCTTTTATTTAAATTTAAACATATTTTTATCAAGCTTATATCCAAAAGTGACAATGGTTGAAAATACCTCTCATCAAAAGCATATTGTAAACGAAGATTGAATAATGTATTCATGTTTCCTGTATTTACCTCATAGTCATATCACAATTAGAGATAATTGCCTTAAGGCTTGCGATTTTCAATGAAGTTGAGATATCAACAAATTTTACTATAGGAATTATATAATCGTTGTGAATTATACAACAACAAATATTATTTATTCTCAATGAATAATCATAGTTACTCAGCGTTAAAGCACCTCTTGGTTGAAATCTAAAGATAAAAACAGTTGAACTGTTTCTAAAAGCCACACATGGAACACCATTCACTATGACTCTTCCTACAAATTTTAAAGAGTCATTTGTTGATATGATTGGTATAAATCTCCGCGAATAAAAATTCTCGGTGTTTACAAAAATGTGGTTTTCGGTGAGTTCCTTTTCAATGACCAGTGCTGCAATATTGGCATTGTTAAATGCTTGTAGAATTTGTCTAACTGTTCTGATGTTCTCAACCAGAGGGTGAAAGAAAATTCTTTCAATTATCTGTGACACAAAAAGTGAGTTTGGTAATTATTTTGCCAATAATTATACTACTTTTTTTAATTCCTAAATTACTTACTTGAAATGTGTCATTGATGTTATGGTTCATAGTAGAATCGCACAATTATGCATGAACTAAATAACTGTCTCTTAGAAATCTTTTTTTTACAGCTTTCGCACTCGGTAATTGGTTTATATTGAAATATGTTTTTCTCACATTTAAAACACTTACTAAATCGTTGGTGAAGATTGCTGTTACGTCTTATTAATACACTATGTTCGCTATGGAATGTAGCGTGAAGATCTGTAAAGTGATTAAGGTCTATTTGTGGAAGACTGCAAGTAAAACAAACTAAGTACATCATCATCATCAATGGGCACGCCTACTAAACTTTCCCGGTTATTCAAATATTTAAATTGTACTGCTATGCATTCTCCCGTGATACATAAAGTACATATTCTGTATACGGCACATCATCAATAAAACTTGATACCGCGCTGTTTGAAACCGGCATAAATACTGATTGCTTTTTTTACTTCATAAGGGGAAAAAAATCAAATTATATGTAAAATTTGTTTAACTGTTTTGATGTTCTCGACCATGGGATGAAAGAAAATTCTTTCAATTATCAGAAAAAACAAAATAGGTAGTTTGCTTATTTCTTGTCACTATTTGTACTAATTCCATTTTTTTTTTATTCCTTGAAATGTTTCATTGATGTTTGAAGAATCAGTCAACATTGAATCTGCAGCCATAGCCTTTTGTTTGGATTACTTCTTTCTTGGATTATTATGTTGGGGTTGAAGGGGAAGTTTTTTCGTATTTTAAAGAAAATATTTGAATTCATTTATAAAAATATGTGTTTAATATTAATCAATTATATATACTCCTTTATTTGTTGCACTTGTTGCCATCTTTCAGGTAACCCGTGAATTCCTGTTTTGTAGAAGTTCTCGTCCTGGAGTTAAAGTAGTCAGCAACTGCCTTAGAAACACTTTCAAGACTTGAATTTTTTTCCAGTTAGATAATTTTGCAGAGATCTGGACAGGTAATAATCAGATGGTGCAATGTCAGGTGAATACGGTGGGTGACTAAGGACTTCCCATCCTAACGCATTCAGTTTTCGTTACTGCGTAACCATTGCAGTATGCGGTCGAGCATTATCGTGGTGGAACACTATTCCTTTTCTGGACGCTAATGCTGGCCTTTTTTCTTTAATAGCTGCATTCAATTTATCCAGCTGATTGCAATACAGATCCGGGTTGATGGTTTTTCCCTGTTTCAGCAACTCGTAGTACACTGGACCTTTCCTGTCCCACCACAAACAAAGCAGTACTTTTCGTTGATGGATACTTGGTTTTGGTATCCAACTGTTGCTGATGATGTTCCTGGTTTGCAGTAAGATTTTTTTCTCTTAATATTCTCGTAAAGAATCCACTTTTCATCTCCTGTAATCAGCTTGTCCAAAAACGGCTCCACATTACGTCTAATCAGATGTGATGAACACATTCTTACATGATCAGACAAATTCTTTTCCGTTAATTCATGTGGAACCCAAACACTTTGCTTTAACACAAGCCCAAGAGATTTAATGTGATCTCCAACAGTAGTATGGTGAATGCCAAACTCTTCTGCAATTTCTCGACTTGTTAAATGTGGATTATTTTCCAACATGGATCGCTGAACATCATTATCGATCTTGGATGGTCGTCCAGATCGATCACTTTCTTGGTGGCTCAGATCCGCGGAACGAAATTTGCTAAACCATCTTTGACAAGTACGAACATTTACAATATCTTTTCCAAATACCGCACATAAATTTATACATGCAATTTACATACATTTACCGATGCGTTGCTTCCTTTTTGGAATTCATACAAAATGCAGTGTCGTAAATGCACTTTATCTACTGACATGTTTTTCACTTTAAATATCACAAGTAAATGATGAACGGTAAAAAAGGACTCATTTTATATTATACAGCAGCTAAAAAAACAAAAAAAAAATCCGAATAACTCACTAGCCAGATGTTTTTTTTATTTAAAAGAAAAATAACCTGCCTATTTAAAGTTTTTCTGTTTCTAAATTCTTTACTAGCCCTTTAGAAATAAAGGTAATTATTGATTTTTTAGCATTCTTTGGTTTACAATTTTCATAAGGAGATAAAGCCACAAGAAGCAATGCTGGTATCGTCTGCTTGGTGTCTACGAATGCTGTAAGATCGAATACTCTTTCATTTTCCCTTCCTACTTCACATTCTTCATGCTCTAGTTATTCTGCTTCTAAATTCTTTACTAGCCCTGTACAAAATTGCATTAAGGGGGGGCAGTATGAGAAAATAAACGGTTAAAGATTCAAATTTGAATTTATTGAGCAGAGGAGTAAGGGTGGGGGACACCACCAACACATGAAATACCTTTGGAAACTTAAAAACTTAATTTTATTGGTTCAAATTGAAGAACAATTAATACAATTGCGCTAAATGAAATATTTCTTAATAATACGCACAGGGCAGTTAACAACAAATGTCCAAGACAGTTAATATTAAATGGGAAATTCTTAATAATACACACAGGGCAATTAACAATAGTTTCTTCTGCTATAATCGTTTAACACATGAAAAAACCCCAGACGGTGTGGCAGGCAGATTGGCTCAATAGTAAAGATATATGGACTTAAGGACATTAGTTTTTATCTGTTGTACAATGTTCTTACTTCCGTTAATTCCACTATCCCATCAATTACGTACAGTTTTATAATCACAACACCCACAGACACAAAGTTCCTTTTTGCTTGGGGACGCCACAAGATGGCCGGACACACACTTTTTTCGGCTTGTTACTTCCTAACATACGCAATATCTCTCTTTCGTCACAAGGGGGGCACATCTCCTGCATCGCACCAGCCACCAACCCCCACTCCTTGCACAACACCAATACTGCCAACCAAGGGCCGATGCTGACAGAAAATTCTGACCCAGGGGGGCCGCAACCAGTGCGGGGACCAAACAAGCCCTTTAGAAATAAAGTTAATTATTGATTTTTTAGCATTCTTTGATTCACAATTTTCATAAGGAGATAAAGCCACAAGAAGCAATGCTGGTATCGTCTGCTTGGTGTCTGCGAATGCTGTAAGATCGAATACTATTTCATTTTCCCTTCCTACTTCACATTCTTCATGCTCTAGTTATTCTGCTTCTAAATTCTGTAGTTGCCCTGTAGAAATACCTGTTATTCTGAATCCTCTCTATATCACTCTTTGTACATACATTAACTAATCGCATCTCTAATTTATTCTCCAACACGTTCCCAATATTCGATAATAAGTCTTCGTTAGCCGACATTTTTTTAGAGCTACGTGTGTTCATAGGTTCACTTATACAGACAAAGAGGAATCACTTTATATATCCATTATAACTTTTTGTTTTTATCTACTATATATAAATTGATCTCTTTTTGCTTGCTTCTGTTGGTTTTACTTGACCCTTTAGTTAGATACTGCCAGCGGCCAATGGGTGCGTCACTAATTGTATTGCAGACTGCATCTGCTGCGACTCCTAAACAAGGAATTTCCTCGTATAGATAGTGATAGTATATCATAAAGTTTATGATAAACACAAGAGTTTACATCATATATAAAAATAGAAAGAAGATTACTATTGTTTGTGTGCATAGTGGTGTAATAACAATTCCAAATAACCCCTTTAGGAGGCGGCATGAGCAAGTTGCAATATTTAATACAAAAGTTGTAATGTGAATAGGTATTAGTGAATAATATTTCTAGACCATTATTGGAAAGAATGTTTATTTTATAATAACACATTTTAATAGTTATTTTAAATGATTTAAAATGTTGTAATAATAAGGACAATACAAGTCTGTATAACATTTTTTATAAGTACTTATGGAACAATAGGAGAATAAAGTAAATAATTTACATTTGATTGTTTTAGGTATTTCGAATTGGGAAATATCGCTCCTTTTATTTAAATTTGAACATATTTTTATCAAGCTTATATCCAAAAGTGACAGTGGTTGAAAATACCTCTCTTCAAAAGCATATTGTAAACAAAGATTGAATAATGTATGCATGTTTCCTGTATTTACCTCATAGTCATATCACAATTAGAGATAATTGCCTTAAGGCTTGCGATTTTCAATGAAGTTGAGATATCAACAAATTTTACTATAGGAATTATATAATCGTTGTGAATTATACAACAACAAATATTATTTATTCTCAATGAATAATCATAGTTACTCAGCGTTAAAGCACCTCTTGGTTGAAATCTAAAGATAAAAACAGTTGAACTGTTTCTAAAAGCCATACATGGAACACCATTCACTATGACAAATTTTAAAGAGTCATTTGTTGATATGATTGGTATAAATCTCCGCGAATAAAAATTCTCGGTGTTTACAAAAATGTGGTTTTCGGTGAGTTCCTTTTCAATGACCAGTGCTGCAATATTGGCATTGTTAAATGCTTGTAGAATTTGTCTAACTGTTCTGATGTTCTCAACCAGAGGGTGAAAGAAAATTCTTTCAATTATCTGTGACACAAAAAGTGAGTTTGGTTATTATTTTGCCAATAATTATACTACTTTTTTTAATTCCTAAATTACTTACTTGAAATGTGTCATTGATGTTATGGTTCATAGTAGAATCGCACAATTATGCATGAACTAAATAACTGTCTCTTAGAAATCTTTTACAGCTTTCGCACTCGGTAATTGGTTTATATTGAAATATGTTTTTCTCACATTTAAAACACTTACTAAATCGTTGGTGAAGATTGCTGTTACGTCTTATTAATACACTATGTTCGCTATGGAATGTAGCGTGTTTTGTTTGGATTACTTCTTTCTTGGATTATTTTATATATATATATATATATATATATATATATATATATATATATATATATTTCTAATTAATATTACAATATTACGAGTATATATATCTGTATAAGAATGAATTAAATTTATTACAATAATGATTAAGAAAAAATATAAGTATACAATATTTTCTTTATGTTTGAATATAAGTCAAATAACAAAAATATTCACGTAAGAGTTTCATAACAAAAACCATAGGCTTTAGTATGTGTTCAGTTGCGATTAGACTGTTGGACAGGTAACATCTAGTCTCATATTTTTTCAAATTTCTCATTAAAAATAACTCTGATTAATGTGAAAGTTTGTGAGAGGTATCGTTAGTAATTTAATAACTTGGATATTAAATTTCAACAAATTCTAACGAGTGGTTTTCGTTTAATTCGACGAAGACTGAAGGTCATCTTTTTGAAAGAAGAGTGAGCATAGGTGAGTTTTGTGTTGGTGGGGGTTATGTGTTGGACTGTAGGGGTTCACCCTCTCCTCCCTTTCCCCCACTACATAGACTACCCTAAGGTATAATGATGCTCTCTAACTGTGTTGAGGAAGGAGAATGCTCGAATATGATAACTGATCTAAACATGTCAGATGAATTTGTAGAAGTGCCTTTTAGAAGAAAAGCAAAAAGAAAATTTTACACCCTTTCTCCGGAAATGGCCTCTAAAGGGATAAAAACTTCTAACAAATACATAGCTCTTTCTGATTCTGAGGAAGATGAAATGGTAACCGCACCTTTTGAAAGTCCTAATACTTTTTCTAAAACTAAGAAGGTAGCATTTAACATGCCCCCAATAGTTATGTACTCCCAATTTAGAAACCATAAGGCATCTATGGAGTCAATAAAGCCTAAACTCAAAGGTGAGATTGAATTTAAAGTCAAACGAGATCGTGTCATTGTTTATACCCAATGCATTGAGGACTACCGCTTCTTTGAACAGTATCTGAATAAGGCTTCTATTGAGTATCATACCTATCCTATTAAAACAGAAATAGGCCATAAAATGGTAGTTAAACTGCCTTCTGCTATAACCGCTGAAGAAATAAAAGAGGATTTACAGAGCAAAAATCTGAAAATTGAAAATGTTATTCAATTTCAAAAAAAAAAAGGGGCTGATGAGCAAAGTGTTCAAAAATACCCAACATATCTTGTGAGTTTCACAAAAGGTACACTAATGAGGGACATATTGGCTGTTAGAACGATTGCTTATTGCCGTGTTCACTGGGAGAAATATAGAAGCAGAAATATAGTTATGCGTTGTTTTGGGTGTCAAAGTTATGGGCACTCAATTTTGTATTGCAAAAGGAAACTTAAATGTGAAAATTGTGCTAAAGAGCATCTGGTCAAAGATTGTAAACTAACTGAAACTGAAACTAATTTGTATGTTTGTGCGAATTGTGGAGGTAAACATCGTTCATCTGACACTAACTGTGAAGTCCTCCAGTTTGTAGAAGCCAGAAAAAATGCCAAAAATAAACTACAAGGAATACCCAAAACATTTGCATTGAACAATATTGAATTTCCTCAAATTAGAAGTGAGTATCAACATCCTACAACTAGCGCTAACAATGCCTGGACAAATAGGACAAACAAAACACTCCAGCGATCACCAGAGACTCAACAACAGCAAGAAAACTTTAGTTTAGCCACACTTATACAAGATCTGCGAAGTTGTTTTGATTTCAAAAAAATTGTAAACACTGTTACAAATACTGTAAATAAATTAAAAAGCTCACCTGATTCAATATCCAAATTGTTGATTATAACGGAAGCTATTTTTTCATTTTTTGATTAATGTGTTCTAACTCTAATTATTATATGAACAATGATTGTAAAATACTTGTTTGGAATGCAAACTCTGTAAAAACTAAAACACATGAACTGACACCTACACTTACTGAACTAAACATAGATATCTGTGGCATAGTGGAGACTAAATTAAAACATACTGACACACTGACCATCCCAAACTATAGACTGTACCGCAATGACAGAAATTCTAGAGGAGGAGGTGTAGCACTTGCTATCAAACAAAATATTGACCACGAATACGTTCAACTAACGCAGGTAAAGTCCATGGAGGTCATTGGCATAAAAGTTTACTTTCAAAATAAAACAATAATATTTATAGCTTGTTATAAACCACCTAACAGAAGAATCATTTCAGAGGAATTAATTAATCTTGTAACTATGTTTGACAAGGTAATCATTATGGGTGATTTAAACGCCAAACATGTAGCCTGGAACTGTCCCTGCAATAATGCTGATGGCGAACTAATTCTCGATCTGTCCCTTGATTACAATTTCAACATTGCTGCCCCAGAACACTATACTTATTTTCCGTCTCCTAGTCATCGTCCCAGTATTATTGATATTGCTCTAGTTAGGAATGTCTCGCACTATACCGATCCTGTTTCTCTAAATATTTTAAGCTCCAATCATAATCCGATATTCTTTAGTGTCCTAGCAAACAAAGTAAAACTCCCACCTAAGTACATTTTTGATTTTAAAAAGGCAAATTGGGAAAATTATAAGAAATATATAGATAAAGAAATAAATCTCTTGAGAAATATTAACGATAAAGATGTATTGGAGAGTGAAATCTTACAGTTCTCCTGGCTAATAAATAGAGCGGCAATTGCCTCTATCCCGTTACGTAATAATGCGTTGTACCCTAAGACATTGCCTGATTCAATAGGTAATTTAATAAAATTTAAAAACAAGATACGTAAGTTATATCAAAAATACAGAGGAAGTGCTTGTAAAAAACTGCTTAACTTTCTTCAAGTTTTAATTAAAAAGATATTGATCTGGTGGAGAAACACTGAATGGAAAAAATATTTGTCCTCAGTAGACACACGTGACAATAGTCTGTGGAAGGTGACTAAGAGGTTTAAATCTAGTAGAGACTATGGTGAGTTTCCGCTTAGTGTTAACGGAACACAGTTCTATTCCGACAAACAAAAGGCTAATGTTTTGGCTGAACATTTTGAGAAGGTGCATAAACAAAACGATGATCTAAGCACAGCTAGTCACGTTAACAAAGTTAGTCGTTTTGTGCGCAACTTTATCAATAGTCATGATATCAATCCCGAAATATGCTCGCTTACTTCCCCTAAAGAGGTTTCCTCTATAATTAAATCTAGAAAAAATAATAAATCACCAGGATACGATAAAATACAAAACATCCTACTCAAAAACTTACCTCGTAGGGCCATTGTCTTTGTAACTCTACTTTTTAACAAAATCATATGTTTAGGACACTTTCCAGAGAGTTGGAAAATTTCTAAAGTTATAGTAATTCGCAAGCCCGGTAAACCATTTAGTGACCCCGCCAGTTATAGGCCGATAAGTCTGCTGAGTTCGTTGAGCAAAATTCTAGAAAAAGTAATACACACTCGGATCTATAACCACTACAGTAATATGCCGCATTTAAAAGAAGAACAATGCGGATTTAGGCCCGGTATGTCCACTATTACTCAGCTAACTCGTTTAGTTGATGATATTACGACCAATTTTAATATAAAAAAGCACACTGGTCTTGTGTCACTTGATGTTGAGAAGGCGTTCGATACGGTCTGGCACGAAGGGCTACTCTACTGCCTTATTACCTACAATTTTCCCCCATACTTAATAAAACTAATAGCTTCCTATCTAAGCAATAGACAATTTTTTGTAAATATCAATCAGAAAAATTCTTCCCTAAAACAAGTATATGCCGGTGTACCTCAAGGATCAATTCTTGGCCCCATTCTCTATATCATCTTCTTAAACATGTTACCCAACCCTAAAGATGTAAAGCTTGCTTTATACGCCGATGATATGGCTGTCTACACCTCCTCATGGAGGACGGACACCATCGCAAACAGGCTGTCAAGAGCACTTAATAAGATCAATAGGTTTTGTAACAAATGGAAAATAAGAATCAACGATGGCAAGACTGTGGCCATACTGTTTACAAAGCGGAGACCGGTACTTATTAAATCTGTCACAATTAAAAATCTAACAATTCCCTGGAAGACAGAGATTAAATATCTAGGTCTAACAATGGATAGGAGGCTGACTTTCACAGCTCACATTAAAGATCGTGTAAATAAAGGGAAAGCGGCTATCAGGAAATTATTTCCTCTGCTATCAAGGGACTCAAACATTGATACCCCAAACAAGCTGCTAATATACCGTGCAATTGTTAGACCAATGTTATTATATGCCTGCCCTGCATGGAACTTGACCTGTAACACCAACTACAAAAAGCTCCAAATAGTTCAAAACAAATTCTTAAGACTGGCCACTGACTCACCCAGATACACATACATCGAGACGCTCCACAAGAATACTGACTCCACTTACATCAAGGACATAGTAAGAAATAGCACACACAGATTTTTCATCAAACTCCATGACACTGACATACCTATTTACAGCCAGACAGGAACATATGACATCAACATCCAGTACAAACATAACAGAGTCAAGCACATACTTAGCATATAATTTAAAACCATAATTAGATTTCAACATTTTATTTTTCCCTTTTGGAGGTTTTTATTTATTTTCCCTCTAATCAAATTTTGACTCTATTACTATCTTGTGCATATATGAGATAACTGTGCAGGAGTTAGAATACTCATCATTGGTACTCCTGTAAATATTTTGTACATATTCTGTAAATAAATAAATAAATAGTATGTGTAAAATCTTGTGAAATGACCCGCTTGTCATCATTTGCGGAGAGGGAGAGTTTATTAACTTCAAGGGAGAAAACATTGTGCTCCTTCGATCTGATAGATCTCATTATGGGCAACAAGGAAATATTTTCAAATAAAACACGTCTGTAATCTTCGAAACTTATCCGCTTGAGAGTAGTTTTCTCAACTCCTTTGGCACGTTTTTTTTATATTACCATTAACATTGATGGCATTCATTTTCTGCCTTAAGGCAATCACTTCAATAATTACACAGGTCTACAAAATGAAACTTTACTTCTGAAAAGTGATTATATACAATTGAGTACAGCCATTTTCAAAAATAACCCCCCTTTTCTCCTATCACATCAGGTTTTTTTACAAATCGAGAATGAAAAATTCAATGTTAATTGCAAAAAATAAAAAAATCCTTTACAATTGTTAATACAGTTTGATTAAAATGCTGTTGGAAATGCACAATGTTGATTCACTAGAATGTTATTTAATCAATAATAACGTTTTCGTTTGCCTTCCAGTGATCTTCTCTTATGACCTGCTGCAGAGTCTTCTCTTTGAAGCTTCCAGCTGTAATCCGCTATCATTGATAAACTTCTTGGTACCGTCGTTCCATCTCCCGGATGTCCTGATGGAAGCGTTCGCCTTGTTCCTCGCTCACCGCCCCCAGATTCTCAGGAAATACATCCAATTGGGAAAATAGAAAGTGCACCTTAAGACTCATGTTGCATCCGAGATTTCTGAATTTCTCAAGCATTGTGGCTACTAATTTTGCATAGTTAGGATCTTTGGTGTTTCCTAAAAACTTCTTAGTTACATCTATAAAGGCGTGCCAGGCTTCTTGTTCTTCAAGAGTCATTGTAGCTTCAAACTCCTTATCTTTCATTACACTTCTGATTTGTGGTCCTACAAAAATACCTTCTTTTATTTTTGCTTCTGAGAGAGAAGGGAACTTGTTGCAAAGGTATGAAAACAATTGCCCTTTTTGTCGAGGGCTTTCACATACTGCTTCATCAGACCCAACTATATGTGAAGAGGTGGTAATAGTGTTTTCTTACGATCCACTAAGCGTTTCTGAACAACATTTTTACATCCTGGAGTTAAGGTGGTTCGATCAGCCTATTTTTTTTCTGGCCAATGCTTATCTCTTGCCCGGCTATCCCATTCACACAAGTGACATGGAAATTTAGTATATCCCTGTTGCTGACCTAACAAAATACCGATTACTTTAAGATCTCTACAGACCATCCACCGGATGTCTGTTATATTGTACTTTACCTAAGAGAAGCTTCTTGAAACATTTGGACTGCAGGGTACTTCTAATAATTCACTAAATCTTATGGTAAATAGTTTCAGATGACCTGCCAGGGAAATGATTTCCTTCCTTAGAAATATATCAGCAGATATGAATTTACTTGTCTGAAACGGTGATTGATGACTTAAGGTCTTTGAAGTAGCTTTCTATGCATGAAGTAGTTGACTTTATCTCAGGACCAAAAAAATTTGGCACCATTACTGCCGACCAAAGAGAGTTTGTGACATAAACGTTGCATTGGCATCACGATGGCAGGCAATGAGAACAAATTATCTTCATCCTCATTCTCTTTCAGTATCTGCAGTTGTGTCTTCACAGAACGATATATCTGAGAGAACCAATCGTTCTCAGTATCAGACAGTTCCTACTCCAACACACTTTCATTTTCCCTTCCTATTTCACATTCTTCAGGCTCTAGTTTTTCTGTTTCTAAATTCTTTACTAGCCCTTTAGAAATAAAGTTAATTATTGATTTTTTAGCATTCTTTGATTCACAATTTTCATAAGGAGATAAAGCAACAAAAAGCAATGCTGGTATCGTCTGCTTGGTGTCTGCGAATGCTGTAAGATCGAATACTCTTTCATTTTCCCTTCCTACTTCACATTCTTCAGGCTCTAGTTTTTCTGTTTCTAATTTCTTTACTAGCCCTTTAGAAATAAAGTTAATTATTGATTTTTTAGCATTCTTTGATTCACAATTTTCATAAGGAGATAAAGCAACAAAAAGCAATGCTGGTATCGTCTGCTTGGTGTCTGCGAATGCTGTAAAATCTGTGTTACGCAAAGACAGTACATGTTTTAAAATTCAAAAATCCCTATTTTCAAAATATTTCCATCGAGTTACTGCTTTAATTAAATGGTTACGATACAGTCTTCTGTAACAACTTGGTGTTAGACTGGCGTAGCAAGATTCAACGTACATAATATGTATATATGTACATATTATGTATGAGGGACATTCAAGAATGAAAGAGATATATTGATCTATTTTATTCTGTTTTCGGCTTCTAATTGATCGCGGGAATGATCATAATAACGACAGAAATCATATAAGCTTATATTTTCTAAATGGTCTGGTCGATTTGGATAGTAATAGTTTAGCCACGTGTTCAAATATATAACCATATGGAATTCGCCGGCATATTTTTTAGTTGATTATATCTTTTTAAACATCGTTTTCTATTCTCCCGCAACGTAGCGCTGATATATCTCATATCTTCCGATTTTTTAACCTTTTTTAGTCGAAATGACAATTTACAAAATTTCAAAGTTTTTAAAAAGCCACAAAAATTTTTCTTGCCAAAAATAAATAATACTCGCATAAATAAAGTTTTTTGATTAAAAAAAAAACTAATCTATTTATTCATAAGAAAAAATATCTATTCCTGTATAAGTACGTGTTTTTCACAACAAATTAGATAATATACGATATATATATTATACGTATATATATTATTGGTTCCTGTGTACTCAGTCCCGTCATCATTTAGTCTCCTCTCTCCTCTCTCCTCGTATATATGGCATTATTAGATAATTACTTATTATTTGAGTAAAAAATTAAAACAAACATTTACTTACAACACTAACTTGTACTTCAATAACAAACAATTGAGCAAACAAATTCAATGGGAGCGATGGCTTTGCATGGTTTTAGAAAGTTTGGATAAATTTGGCTCATATCTTGTTGTTTTAAGTTTCAAGCACGACTCTAAATTTTCATTTGTTAGTTGGCTTCTTACTTTACTTTTAATTATATTCATGCAAGAGAACGCTTGCTCGCACGAATATGTCGATCCGAATATAGTCAGCACTCCAAATGCCAACTTCTTCACCTCACTGTAGCAATCTGGAAGACTATTCCATGCATCGAATGTAAGTGTTTCAACTCGCGGCATTTCTTTTAAAGCTATCCACTTTTGTTGCGTTACGTGCAAACATTTCTGGACCTCCAACTCTTCCAACTTGCTTTTCAACTCTGTAAAATTTCCACTCCACATAGCTTTACTTTTTAAATCGATCAATTCCATGTCTAGAGATCCAATCAATTCCAAATGGCTCAATGTTGATTTCGTTACTATTTGTGTTGAGAGGATTTACTATGAATACTACAGTGGTTTTGAAGTGCTCAAATCTGTCAGCAAATTCATCTTTAATTTTTTTTATAACTGTGCTGAAGTAATTCGTGTCAACAGTTGCACTGGTTTTATCGCGATATTGCTTTAGAAATTGAAAATGAAGTAATTTACCGCTCTGAATATCTTCTGCAAAAAGAACTAATTTTTCTTCAAAATAAAACAAATCTTCTACCATAACATAAGCTGGGTTTCCCTTTCCTTGCAGTTTTAGATTCAGCTCATTTAATTTCGCTGTGATATCCACCATAAAGTAAAATTTTTGCAGCCATTTGTCGTTCTCTAATTCAGGTTGATTAATGCCTTTTTCATTTAGGAATGTATTTATTTCATTCAAGCACAAAGCAAAACAGTAGATAGATTTTGTCTGTTTCAGGACACTTTTCCACCCCCCACCCCCGGCCTATAGTGTGTAGGCAAAACATCGGTTTTTTACCCCCTCCACTCAGAAGAACAACAAATATAATTCTCTCTTTAGTTATCTTGTAACCTTTGTGACCCTATTATCTTGATATATGATTTACACTTGTTTAAATCTTTTAATTTGCTTTTTAATAATTTGACCTAAATTAAAAAAGAATTAGCCGGTAGTTTTTTATCCCCTCCACTCAGAAGAATCTCTCTTATTTAGCTATCTTGTAACCTTTGTGAACCTATTATCTCTGATAACTGATTTACATTGTAGAATTCCTTCCCATTATCAGTTTGAATATTTTTCGGTACTCTTCCACTTGAAATAAAAATATCATTCATAGCTTTAGTGATATCTTTAGCGCTTTTGGATTTAACAGGCTCCACCCAGGCGTACTTTGAAAAACAATCAATCACTGCTAATATATATTTGTAACCACTATTTTGACGAGCATATGGTATCATTTCCATTAAATCAGCTTGCCACAAGTCATCAATACCTTTGAGCAATGTACGCCTTCGAGGGTATCGTGAACGTGCTGGTCTATGAAGTTCAACAACTACAGCCTCTTTGCTAGACATGACTTTATGGTTCAAAAATCGTTTTAAGCGTAGCAGCAGTTATAGGAACATTTGGATTCAATAAACTTATTCGGTTCCTAAAAACAGTGAATAAACCGCGCACAAAATTATCTGTAACTTTTTTTCGGGCTTGGTCATACGTTTCTAAAAGATAACGTTTACTAACAAAGTGTTCTTGTAAATATGTATTTGTTACTAAATCTAACTCTTTTATATACTTTTCCAATTGTTTAGTTACAAATTGTTCAAGATAAATCTTATTAACAGCATCTGAACTATCAACTGGACTATTGATTCCAAGTAATCGTTTATTTTCAAAGTCGATATATTCTCCATCTTCATCATCACTAGCATGAAATACTGTTTTTAAGTGAAGCAAAGGTTTGCCAAACTTGTCTATAGACATATCGAAAATCAAACAACAACTGATAATTTATTACACAAGTAATTCCTAATAAATAATATCTGCCTCTCTCAACTCTTCGATTATAGAATGAAATTCATTTCCATGTCCAGTGTGACCAGCATTTGTTGATGCATATAAGAGCCGAAGTCGATCCACTAATTCATTTGGATCATCCCAATGTTCATAAACATTTTGCCCCACATCCATACCTTTACCAGTAGTAGTGGTCTTGTGTCTTAGACCGTATCTTCTTTTAATAGGCTTTGTTGCAATTGTAGTCCGAGGTGTCCTAGTAACTTGATCTGCAGTTGATGGTGGTGTGAAATAGGGTTGAGCCGACTGTTCACCCTTAGAAGGATAAAATAAAGGAGCTATTATATTTTTGTATTTGAATCCTTTGCTTGAGCTAAGATGTTTTTCATCACTAAATTGTTGTTTGTGTGCGTTACTAACTTCTAAAATATCCTTATAATTTTCCAAATCTTCTACAGTGTATTTGTTAGGCTTTTTTAAAAATAATAACTGCAATAACCCAGGAGTACCTTTATACCAGTTTCCATTTACATTGATATCATTATCATCAATGGCTACCAGTGAATTTCCTATTGTCATGCCTCCAGTAGGTAACACTCTAATGCCGTATCTATCATCTAGATCTTTAGTATCTGAAGTCATATGTTTCAATAAATATGGTTTTATTAAAGATCCTATATCTTCTACTTCTAAGCTTTTCTCCAATTCCTCTTTACTATGTATTTGTTTTATTTGCTCTAGAGGAGAATCATCATCTTCAAACGTCTCTTCTTCCATTTTAATATCTAAAACATCCTTTCGTGGTATAGGAGTTGAAACTTTAAGCGGTAATTTTACTTCTTCTTCTTCTTTGAGCGGTAATTTAACATATTCTTCAAGTGATGTCGTAGAAGTCGAAGCGTCAGATTTTAAAGCGGCTTTTTTAGAACGCTTTTTATTCTGTTCAACTAATTCTTGAAGCGGTTTTGTAATGGGCTTTAAACTTCTTTCCAGATCTTGCTGTGATAATTGAAGACCTCTCTTTAAACTTTTGAATTTTTCTCGCAGAGATTTTGAAGTTTTGATAAGATGTTGTGTAACTTTAGGATCCATAATGAAAAATGATAGACCGATGGAAAATATTGCTCTATATATAAATGTATGTATCCAAACCTTTTCGAAATCTCCCATTATATAAGTCTCTTGTTTTATCTATTGTTAGAAAACCATACGGTTTATCCCAGCAGACCTCACACATCTTTTTAAAATTATTAAATGACAGATTTGGTGAACTTACGTGATCATTATAAATATGCCTTAAATTTAAATCGTCCTGCGTAAAAATTATAATAAAATTGGCATTATCACGTATAAGATGTTTAGGGATCCTTGCATAACTTTGTGTCAAATAGAAACAATCAATTCCTCTATGCCGACCCATACTGAAATATTGTCTGATTATGTCCTGTTGATCCATTGAAATATCATCAAATACAATAATAGAATTTCTTTCTGCATTGTCAGGAGTGATTACCTGCTGTGTATCGTTGATTTTGTGAAATCCTATTTCTGGTGCTAATTTGAATACTTGTTCTAAATATAAATACTTTTCTTGTTGGAGAGATCGGCTACATAAGTATACATTTCCAAATTTTAACCCATTCGGTTGTAAAAGCAAACAAGCTATGAGATTGGTTTTACCAGACCCTGAACTTCCACAAATAAGTGCACGTATATTATCGGGCAACAATTGGCCATGACGACACTCATTTGCTTCATGATCTTCACCGGAAGGAAATAAGTTATAAACAGGTAAACATTCACTTTGCTTCTCCAACCGCATACTGATGATGGTGAGTTTGATTTGCAGCCTATATAATTAGAATCAGTCCTAAAAACAGTCATCATAATGAGAAAGAAAACGACCGGGAAAGGTTTAATAAATTCAGTGATTAACACGCTTCCATTTGAAGTGCATATTCCAGGATATAAATTTTGTGGCCCCGGAACGAAATTACAAGAAAGACTAAACCGTGTTGATAAAGATGTTAATCCCTTAGACGAGGCCTGCAAGGAACACGACATTGCATATTTTAAAAACAAAGATTTGAAATCAAGGCATAAAGCTGATCGCATCTTAGCGGAAAAAGCTTGGCAAAGAACAAAGGCAAGTGACTCATCTTTTGGTGAAAAAGCAGCTGCTTGGGCAGTTACAAACGCGATGAAAGTGAAAGTAAAATTAGGTGGTGTTGGTATCAAGAAGAAGAAAAAAACTATCAAAGATATAAATAGTGCAGCTCGCGTAACTTCACCTACATCAATTAGTGGAGCCGCCAAGACGGCACTCAAAAAAGCTAAAAAGTTTTTAGCAAAATCAAAATTACACAAATTACCAAGGATATTGCCAGTCCCAAGAATTGGAGGTGTTCTCCCTTTTCTAGTACCATTGTTTGCTGGCTTGTCTGCTATAGGAAGTCTAGCAGGTGGAGCAGCAGCGGTTGCTAAGGCAGTTAAAGACACAAGAGATGCTAGAGATCGTTTGGAAGAAATGAGACGTCACAATAGGAAAATGGAAGAACAGAAAATTGGTAAAGGTTTTTACCTTAGACCATATAAAAAAGGATATGGTCTTTATATTATGCAAGATTGACTACTTCCTGACAGAGCTCTCACAAATATAGATTTGATGAAATTTGCTAAAAACGTACCTCATTTTAGAGGTGTCTATATGCGTGATTCTTTGCCAAGTTATCCTAAAACTAATGAATGTGGTATTGTAAATCTAGATTCAACACAAAACATAGGTACTCATTGGGTCGCCTATATTAAAAAAAGTAATAAAGTAAATTATTTCGATCCTTATGGAAATTTAAGACCGTCGTTAGAACTCCTTCATTATTTCAGAAATTGCGATGTTACCTACAATCGTAAAAGATATCAAGATTTCGGAACTCCGTATTGTGGGCATTTGTGTTTGAAATTTCTATATAATAATGAAGAATAAGCATTTACGGAATTCAGTCATGTCTTATACGTTTACCTTAACAGGAACTTCAAGCATTCTTAGTGCCGATCTGTTTCCACCAATTAATTTAGATGATGATTTTAGCATTGGTTTACTAAGTTTTCAGTCATACAATTCCATACCGAATATCATTGAAGGATTTAACAATCTTTTTCATTATGGAGACAATGTTATTAGTTTACCTACAGGAACTTATGAAGTACAAGCAATAGCACGTTATCTAAAATCACATATAAAATCACCAGATTCATTGAAATTGAAAGGTAATACCAATACTTTGAAGGTGGAATTAACATGTACACAACCTGTTTACTTCAATAAAGAACATTCGATTGGCCCTTTCCAGGGGTTTACTAAACATGAGGTGTTAGAAAAAATGATCACTCATAAATCAGACGAAATTGTACAGATTCATAGTGTCAATACAGTTGCTATTAACTGTAATATAGCATCCGGTTCATATAGAAACGGGAAACCAGGACATACTATATATGAATTTTCTCCGTTAGTTCCACCAGGATTTAAAATCGTACATGAACCATCTCCAGTCATTTACTTTCCAGTTATCGGTGAAGTGATCAGCAATATAACACTTGTTATAACAGATCAAAGCCAGAACTTGGTGGATTTTCGCAGAGAGACAATCACCATCAGATTACATCTAAAGAAAAATGGGTATTGATTTTCGAAAGTATAAAATGGATTACACTGCGGTGAAAGCAACTAGTTTTCAAAGAACGCCTTACCGAGCGTTAACACCATCAAATATTTACTTTCTACAAAGTATAGGACATTTTGATTAAACCAAAATGGAAGAAATACTAAATGTGAACAAAAGAGTGAGTTTTGAGGAGAGAATAACGGATTATGAGTATCACACCCATCAATCCTATAACCAATCATTGGAAAATTCTGATGAAATTATAATTGCCGTGCAACAGCAAGACATCTACACTGTTCCAGCCAAGAGTTTTCTCTACATTCAAGGACAATTGGTTCAAGAAGGAAAAGCAACTATAGATCCAAGTGTATTGAGATTTGTAAGAAATGGATTTTTGTTTTTGTTTGACGAAATCAAGTATCAGTTGAATGGTGTATTGATTGACCATGTTCGGAATCCTGGAACTGTTAGTACATTAAAAGGTTATGCGTCTCTTAGTCCGGACAAGGCATTAGGATTAGAAATGAGTGGTTGGATGATGCCTGAAGAATATGTGAAATTAGCTGATGAAAAAGGCAACTTTGACGCTTGCATCCCACTAGACATCATAATGGGTTTCTTCGAAGATTATAATCAAATAATTCTACAGGGAAAACATGAATTAATTCTACATCGCAGCAGAACGGATAATGATTGTATTCAAGTTGTAGGGGAACACGCTGATGTTAAGGCCTCCATTAAATTAAAATCAGTCCAGTGGAAAATGCCTTATGTTAAAGTTTCTGATGAACAAAGGTTAAAATTTTTAAATTTCGTCAACAAAAGAAAAACGGTTCTCATGGCATTCCAATCATGGGTTTTAATAGAATATCCCTCTCCACCTGCTACAAAGAAGCATACTTGGGCGGTGAAAACTACAACAAATTTAGAAAAACCTCGATATGTTATAATTGCATTTCAGTCAAACAAAAAGAATAATTTAAAAGCTGACATGTCTGAGTTCCATCATTGTAATATATCAAATGTTAAATTGCACCTAAATTCAGAGGTTTATCCTTATGATGATCTTAACATAGACTTCTCAAAGAATCACTTTTCAATGCTATACTATATGTATCAAAATTTCCAGCACAGTTATTATGGAAAGGAAAATGAACCTATTTTAAGCAAGGAACAGTTCAGGGATGAGGGACCGATTATCGTCATAGATTGCTCGCGTCAAATAGAAGCGGTTAAAGCCAGTTCCGTTGACATTAGAATAGAATTAGAAGCTGCAGAAAATTTTAAAGCTGGTACAACAGCCTACGCTTTAATTTTACATGATGCACTAGTTGAATATAATCCATTAACAGGTTTAGTTAGAAGAATATAAGGGAGGGGAGGTAGTATTAATAGAGGAGATTTGGAGGAGAAAATCAGTTCATAATGCGTGCTGGTGTAATTGACTTCCAGGGTTATCTTACTCCTCAAAACTGTTATATTGCCAAGGAAGTGACTATCATAGATGTGGACTACCCTTCAGTGTTTTGGCATTGGTTATTCAAACCTCCTTCTCAAGAAGATATCCAGAATTTATCTACAAACAAATGGGTATTTCATAACCTTCATGGAATAAATTGGTATGATGGAGATGTAGAATATTCTGAATTAAAAAGCTTGTGTCAAAAATCAGAAAATTTCACGATATTGTTTGCTAAAGGTCTTGAAAAATCTGTTTTTCTTGAAAAACTTATTGGAAAAGAAGTCTTTGATCTTCAAGATTTTGGCTGCCCATCACTGAAATGTCTCACTTCAACAATGGAATTTATTAAATGTATCTACTATTGTGGAAAGAAATCCAACTGTTCATTAAAATTTGCAAAGATATTAGTCGATTGGATTTCAAATAATAGATCAAAGGTGGATCTTTATGATGCAAGAATAAGAGAAAAAACATTCAATCATTGGACGGGATCAGTGAATGCAAGTTTACTTTCATTTAATGGCTTCTTCTACACAAGAAAACACACGTTAAAATGTATTTATTGCGGGCTTGAACTTTTAGACAATATTCACTTTTGCCCTTGTGCTGTACATAAATTAAATAATCCAAAGTGCATTTGGTTTGTAAAAAATGGTTTAATAGAATAAACCATTTTTTTTAATCTCTTGTTTACTTTTTTGTTTTTCCTAACCTAATTATGATATAGTTTAAGGGAAAAAAACAACATTTTTTTTCTTTTCAGCCTTTATTACTAAAAAGCAGAAATTATTATTCAACACAAGTAAGTAAAGCGTAAACGCTTATCAGTTTTAAAGATAATGGATTTACATTTTTAAAAAGTAATGGTATAATACAATTGTTCTTACATATAACAACATAAGGATTTCTGCTTGAAGTATGATTTAACCTTAAAGAGTACTTTACACTATTAAATGAAGTAGGACCAATGCTTTTAAAAATAAATACAAAAACTGTTAATTTGTTAAAAAAAGATAAATATGGAATACCATTCACATTTTTTCGGTTTAAAAAGTTCAAATTGTTTACTACAACTATATGAGGAATAAATAATTTAGAATAAAAGTTTTTTAAATTTACAAAAATGTGGTATTCATTTGTATTGTTTTGTACAGCAAAAGAAGCCTATATTAAAGCTTGCAAACATTTTCAAATTTCGTTTTATAATTTCTAAAACTTCATCCATTGGATGGAAAAAAATTCTTTCAATTATCTGAAGGATTTCCTCATTTAAATATGCATCGCCAGATTTTAAGACATCTAACAAACAAAAAAATTATTCTTTAAATCCTATTGCTTTAGTATTTATTCCATTAGCATCAATTATACGTTTATCATCATGTGGGGATAAACTTATTTTATTTATTTTTACAGTAAACATATCATGTTTTATGGATTTTATATTGTTAACTGGTGTTCTCATCACACATTTGGTTTGTAAACACTTCAAATAGTCCTTATATTGAATAATTTTTTTTAAAGCAGAATTTTGGATTCCCTTAGCCTTTAAAATTTCCTTGAAATTATCTTCAAAACGGATTGCATACATTTTCGCTTTAAGACCTACAAATTCTGTAATAATTCTCCCACAAGCTTCATCTTTAAATTTTCCGAGTTTCTTCTTGTTTTTAGTTGAAAAACAGAGGTGATCATTAGGGTAATCTGAAGTATCCAAATAATCTAACATAGCTAGCATATCCTGAAATATACAGTTTGTCCTTACGAAGTATATGACTGAATCTGTATCCATATATGCAAGCGAGAGCTTCTCTGGACCGTACTTAGGAAGCATTACTTCGTAATGATACTCATACATAGTGTGCTTAGCTAAGTCTAAAACACTTAAACCTATGTATATCGGTTTCACGAATTTTATAACAGTTTTGGCCATATGTACTGCTGCTAAATTTTCTCCATCTATAAATGTTGGTTTTGAAATTAACTTTTCCAATTTCTTGGCGTCACATACTAATTTTATATTTCTTCTATTTCGCAGATTTTCCATCGTTTTCCCATAAACTGAATTGTTATAAAGCTTATATAAATCTTTTTCAAAGTTATTCGATGCAGATGCACGAAGATTGGTATTATATTCAATGAATGGTCTTAAAAATTCACGTTGACGAAATTTCAACACTCTATTTATTTTTTTTTAAATAATCCCATGTCTTAGGGCTTGTTTTAAAGCTACGTAATAAACAATGTAATTATTTCTATCGTTTAAATGAGGAACCAACTTTGTTTGTTTGTTAATTTTGATGACGTCTGGCAAGAAAGGTAAATCGTTATGTAATTGGTGCAATTCTTTTGGATAAGCTAAGTCTACATCTAAAATGTATCCATAGTCTGAATTTTCCTCAATATTCTCTAAATTTACTTCTTTTGGTGATATCCATGTAAATTCTGCATAAGGTAATGGTTTTATCATTGAATTACCATATAAATTGTTACAATCTTGATATGAGATAAATGTACTATCTAAATTTGGATCATAATCTTGTAAATACTTGTTGTTGGCTTTGCAATGGCGCTGAGAAACTTGACAAATTCCACCACGAATACCTTTTTCAACCATCAAAATCATAGAATAATCTTGGAGTAATTCGAGCTCCACGTGTGTTAAACGTAACATAGCGTCCCACGATAGTCCAGGTAAGGTATAATAGTGAGCAGGATCAAGAAAATGTGTTTTCATTCTGACATCACGGAAATTTTCAAAAATAACTGATAAAAAAATTACATCTGATTTTAAGTAATGGTCGCTGTAGTCACCCAAATTTTTACATTTAAAAACTGACCACACTTTTTTGGCATGTTCATAATCTTCTTCTGTTATTGAGGAACATGTTAATTTATTAGAAAATTCTTCAATTGAAGGTAAGGTAGTCACTTGTAATTTGTCAAAAGATGTTATATAGTCATAGGGAAAAACACCCTTTCTAGTTAAAAGTTTAATCTCTTCCTCGTTATAAAATCTCTCCAGTTCTCTAAATGTGGGTAGATTTCTCACTAAACTGTCCAAGCTTGCAGGCATGAACCTGTATGTATCTAAAAATCTAATTGAAAAATCAGCGTTTACTTTCTTGGAAAATGATATGTATTTTTCTTCGGTATTTGGAATCACAAATATTTCTTTATTGTCGTATCCAAGATTTTTCACTATATAGTGACACCCACTTAAATTGTGGAAAAAAACTGGTAAAAATTTCGGATTTCTAACTTTTAAATTACAGGAGTTGTGGGCAGCTCCTCTAAATTTTCCTGTCAAATGGCAATGATCATGAACTTTCTTATCATCAAGTTCAAACGCTTCACCACACATAAAACACTCATTTGCAGATTCAAATAAAGTTTGTTCTTCCTGAGTGAGAGGAATCATTGGTGCGTTTAATTTATAGATTTTTGAAACTTCCTCGGCTATAGTTTTAATGCATTTTATAAATTGTTCAGCCACATCTTTTCCTCGGTATAAATAAGGTTTTTTAGGTATATTTGAAGGTATGTTGGCCACATCATCTGTTGTTTTCACATACAAACAAAAACTCATGACTTCATGCTTTTGATATGGTGATGTTTTTCTATTAACAGTCAATTGCAAATCATGCTCTATAGGATGTAAAATTGATTCAAAATCTGCATAAACTACAAAATGTATTCCCGTACCTCGTTCCATATTTTCAAATTTGATATATGGCTTATCAGTTGGTAGTTCTATTCTAACTGGTTTATTGTTGTTACAAAGTTCCAGATGTTCTTGCAGTTTTCTTTTCCCATCGTGTTTTCAGTAAAAGTGTGTGAAACACCTCTTGCAGGTAACTATTTTACCAGTATTCCTGGTTAATTGACTATGAGTAAGACGTTCAAAGTTTTAAATGTATATATAATGTCGTACATTATCTTTGTTAATTAGTAATAAATCGCGATGATCGCCCAGTTCTTGTTTTCAGTTTTTTAATGGATAAACATTCTGTTTTTTATCTAATCCAAACACATTAATTGATATATTATTCTTTTTTCAAATTTTCTTATTTCATGCAGAGGTGTGGGAAATGTAGTGTTTACATACCTTTGCAATAAATCAGGAGTATACTTGCTTACTCTATGAGGTGTTATTTTTACGAATTTAGCTAAAACAGCATATTGGAAACATTTTAAATCGTTACTTTTAACATTAATACAAGCACGTTTACGAGCTACATTGGAAGGTAAAGGTATATATGAACTACCTTTTAGTGGTTTGTACTGGTTGATTTTTAGACGAGCTCCATCGACTCCAAATAAAGACCAATTGCTTTTTTTTAATTGTGTCTCCTCCAGTTCTTCTTGTAACTTGATAAAAGCTTTATTCAACACATCTTCTAAATTTGTCTCTTCTACTGCAATAATATTTTTGGTCTTTATTGCTGTTTCTAATTCTTCTCCTAAGTGATTGTACAATTTACATTCAACAAATATGTTGAATTTAATACTATTATGTTCCTGGAGTGCTTCTTTTAAGCAATTTATTATTTTATCTTTAATTGATAGTAGAAATAATTAGAGATCAACATTATGTTTGGATCGTATAAAAAATGATTTTAATCGGTCAGAAAATCCAGTCTCATATGGTAAAATACCTTCACTATCATGAGGTTGTGCTAATAGAGTTCCCCTCTTAGGTTCTGTTTTGGCTTTCTTTTGTGGTGGTGCTCTGGTACAGTATGCTTCATGTCGAATTAAGTTATAATAATAATCAAATTGGTTTCCACATTTCGTACAAAGTCCTTCAAATTCTTCTCGACATTGTTCTTCATGACGTTTTCTTTTTCTTATGCTTGACAAATCTGTTGAGCATTTATTACAGATGTTTTTCTTTACACGATTATCCATTTGAATAAGTGAGAAGTAATTAATAAATTTAGAGGTATTATCTATACCTAGTTGACAATGCTAAATGAGTTATTGTGTTAATTTATACCTTTATAAATGATGAGTTTTCAAGCTCAGTCAATATTGATCTTCCAAATTTGGTTTTCACGGCCTTGAATGAAATTACTTTATTGCTTTCACCTGTTGTTAACTCCTTAGTGGATTTCGTATGTAGCTGGATAGAAGCTTGGTTTAATATAATACAATATCTTCTGATAAAACTTTACAATTTAATCTTTCACCTCATGAGTTTCAAGCTCTGTCACGATTGATCTTCTACAATTTTTTGGAGGTATTTCATGGGCTCGAATGAATGGCTTTCACCTATTGTTAACTCCTTGATTGATTTCGTATGTAGCTGAATGGAAGCTTGGGTTAAATTTGTCTTCTAAAGGCTAAGTTTCCAATATTCTGATCTGCACTAGATTGACTCTGGTAAATTGATCTCTGCGCACTAGTGTACTTTTTTTCTTTTTTTTTTTGGCTTTAGCTTACACACTATATAGCCATTTACGTTAGTAAAAAAATTTTAAGGGAAGTTTTAATTATTAGTATTATTATTGTATATAAAACTCTTTTTATAATTCATATAAAAGGGACTATTGCTTCTAATACCTCTATGTTCTTGCTTAAAATGATTGTATTATAATTGAAGGGACATGTTTCATGTTTAGTTATTATATTAAAGAGAGGGTCTCTTGCAGTTCCATTGTACGGGCATATCATCATCGCATGTTCTAGATCTTCCCAAACCCCACATCTGGGACATAGCGGAGAGTTAACTATTTTTAACTTATTCAAGTAGGCTCTACATATAAGGTGATTGCTTCGTATTCTGCATATACTGGTCACTGTTGATTTACTGACTGACATTTTAGCAAACCACGGGCGTCTCTTTAACTTGGGGAATAAAAGTTTATAGAATCTTCCTTTCTCTTTGGCCAGCTAAAGTGTACTTTAGATATATATATATATATGCACAACATAAATTTCTAAAAATATTTTATTTTTTTATACAAACTCAATGTTAAATGAGTTATTGTGTTGATTTATACCTTTGTAAATCAACGACAATGATTCAGATTTATAATCTGATATCATATCATCTGTTGATACTTTGCAATAAGCCTTCGGTAAAAAACAATTTAATCTGTCACCTGATGAGTTTTCAAGCTCAGTCAATATTGATCTTCCAAATTTGGTTTTCACTACCTTGAATGAAATTACTTTATTGCTTTCACCTATTGTTAACTCCTTAATGGATTTCGTATGTAGCTGGATGGAAGCTTGGTTTAAATTTGTCTTCAAGAAATCTGCCATCTAAAATTACAAATATATACAAAATAATATTACAAAAGATTAGATGTATGCACTGTGTGCAATGCCACATTAAAAATTCAATACAAGTAACATAAATACATACAAAATAAAAAAAAATATAAGATGTTACTCACTGTGGTAATAAATACTTGTTCACAGACTGATCAACTAGTATTGATGGCACTTCTTCAGTTAGCGAACCTTTAAATACTGTTTCAAATTTTTTTTTTATTTCCGTAAACATGTTTTTTACAAATTAATATTTTTTTCCTTTTTAAAACTCTAGTTGTATATTCCCATATAGATTATTTTAGAAATTAATCACTTTAGATAATAATAATAATCATCTAATATAATTCTTTTAATGAAGTCATTACTCTTTGTCCTATTTTGGATGATTTCTTATTAAAAAAAAGAAAAAAAAAAAAAGACAAATTTAAACATAATTCCTTTAT
Source organism: Rhodnius prolixus (assembly GCF_049639745.1). Lineage (NCBI taxonomy): Eukaryota > Metazoa > Arthropoda > Insecta > Hemiptera > Reduviidae > Rhodnius > Rhodnius prolixus. Next base: position 28,113,804 of record NW_027411581.1, on the reverse strand, counting down.
TTATTTATTTTATATGTAATAGTTTTTGAGGAGATGTTGGTTGTAGATGTTGATGGATAAAATAACACCTTAGAATCGGTATAAGATATTATATATTTATATGACTGACTGCCAAGGACTGTATACCTTACACTACCAGAACAGAACAGAATGACTCACGTGGCTAAACGATGTGTACAATTGAAGTGTCCGACTTTTAACCCAATCCCCCTTTTACTTTTCTCTCGTTTTTATATACATTCGCCGAGCCTCCCCTCTCTGTGTGCCAAGGGGGCTGTCTCTCTCTCTCTCTCTGGCTAGAGTGGATGAGTGGTGGGGGGTTCACTACCCCTACATCATCCCCTGAGAGCGATGTGGAAATGTGCTTTATTCTGTCAGCAAAAGCTTCCACAGTTTCTGATGGATTTTGTTGCAAGGTCGTTATTTGCTGCAACAATACCACGGGCGTTTTTTCTTTTTTAAATCTGGCAATTAGACTTTCCGTTGCTAGTCGGTATGTTAAAATGACGTTATCCTTTGTACACTGCGTTTTAAAAGTGTCAAAGAAAATTTTTGCCGCACCCGTTAATTTTAAAATTAGGATTTCCAGTTTGTCGGCTTCTGACCATCCCGAAATCGCACTATAATTATTAATTTGGTCTATGAACGAATTGATGTCGCTATTATGTGCTCCATCAAATACCGGTAGGTTATTTATTAACTGTAAATTGCGGATGTTTACTGTATTTGTCGAGTTAATTTTATTTAATAAATACGCGATTGCTTTGTCACCTCCCCCTCTTGGGCCGGACAGGCTCGGAATAGGTTAAGTCACAATCAACACGTACAAGTTATATATATATTGAATCACACAAAATTACATATTAGATTTAATAAACGACTACAGAATCTAGAATAAAAGCATAAATGGACGCTAATTAGAAAACTACTAAATAGAAATAGGACAAACCTTAAATGAATAACTTTTAATTGAGAGTATACATATATCTGTTGAATAACCCAAAACTACATATTAGATTGAATAAGAATAAAAAGCATGAATAGAACAATTAATTTATACGTATTAAAGGAACGCTAATCAGAGAAATACTAAATAATAATAGGACAAACCTTAAATGAATAACTTTTAATTGAGAGTATACATATATATGTTGAATAACCCAAAATTACATATTAGATTGAATAAGAATAAAAAGCATGAATAAAACAATTAATGTATACGTATTAAATGTACGCTAATCAGAAAACTGCTAAATATAAATAGGACCAAACGTTTAATGAATAACTTTTAATTGAGGATAAAGAACTTTATTTTACAGTGCATTGAATGCAATCGCTACTGATAATACAGCAGGCTACGCGGAATTTAGATAAGGACCATAAGTGCAGCTCTATATACCGGCGGCCGACAGACCCCGCCACCCTAGTGGGAGAGCTAGTAGACAGTAAAGAGATACTCACACGCCGCCACAATCAGTCCAGCACGCAGCATCACCGCACAGCAGTCAGACACACACTACTCATACCTACTGTTTCACTCGCACTTATCTCCGTGTCTCTCCCCCCACCAGGTAGGTCCAGCCCAACAGCAATCCCTTCCCGTCACAGCTTCATCAGCAGATTTTTGTTGGCCATCAATTGTGTATGTAGACATGATTTTTGATAGTCTTTCTTTTAAAATTAACAAATTGCCACTAGTAGGAAGTTTATGATGTTTTAATTTCTGAATAATTTCGGCTCTTTTCATAAGAAGGAAGTTGAAATTTTTAAAAATATGAAACGTGCAAATAAATTAAAAAAAAAAATAGTGTAAATTAAAATATAAAATTAGAATGAATAATAAAAAAAAAAAATGAATGAAAAATTTATCTTACCTTTTAATGAGAAACGGCTGGGTTTCGATAGCGCTGCCACCAATTTAATAGTTTTTGAGGAGATGTTGGTTGTAGATGTTGATGGATAAAATAACACCTTAGTATCGGTATAAGATATTATATATTTATATGACTGACTGCCAAGGACTGTATACCTTACACTACAAGAACAGAACAGAATGACTCACGTGGCTAAACGATGTGTACAATTGAAGTGTCCGACTTTTAACCCAATCCCCCTTTTACTTTTCTCTCGTTTTTATATACATTCGCCGAGCCTCCCCTCTCTGTGTGCCAAGGGGGCTGTCTCTCTCTCTCTCTGGCTAGAGTGGATGAGTGGTGGGGGGTTCACTACCCCTACATATACAACTTTTAAGTTTCAACACATCTCTCAACAATTTTCTTTAAGTAATCAAATTGTTTACTAACAACTTCAAACCGATTTGCTAAGGTAAAATATTCTTTCTTTAATAAATTAATTTGTGTTGGCTTATAAGTTAACAGTTCTTCCAACCATGAGGGTTTTGCTGTTAAAACAATAGTTTTATGGGTGAATTTTTCAAAAAAGATGATCGAATTTTGAAGATGAATTTCTTCAGGACAGCATTCATACTTCTTGTTGAAAAACTCTTCAATTATTGTTTTCTTCTTCTGCAAAGTCAACCATTCCTCTTCGTTCAGATAGATCACACATTTCTTACTTGATCTTACAGCCACAACTGGTTTCCAATCCTGCGATAAGCCTATCACCAGCTGTTTAGAATTGAAATTGTTTAATGGATAACTGGTGGTGAGCTGTAACGCTAATTCACAAGCCATCTTGTAATAAACTGAAGTTAAAGAGGAAAATATAAAAATTAACTTGTATATCCCCCACTTTTGAACAGTTTATATATCCCATTTTCAATTTCGAAGTATAAATACTCAATGATATCACACATGCAAGTGTCTGGTACGTTTTCCAGATAAGGATCAGACTTTATACATGTTGTAAAATGATTATTACTTGCTTTCATAATATACGTTTTAGCCAACTCTTCAAACTCTAATATTTTGTGGTGAATATCGATATAAGAATTTGCTACATTCAAATTTGTCAATGTAATGTTTGGAAAAGAAGATATAAATTTTCTATAGTTGTTACTTGACGAAAGTAGTTTCATGTAGTAAGCCATTATAACAAAAAAATACTTGATGCTTAGATAACCCTTATTAATTTATTTTTAATTTGCTTAGGACTACCTTGAAAGAAGGAAAGTCTAAACCTACTGATCAGTACGCTGTGTTTCACTTAATCAAGTTGAACCCCCACCCTTTACCAGTTTAATTTAAGGTCCATTACCCCCTTCCAACAAATAAAACTACCGGCTAATCATTTTTTTTTAATTTGGGTCAAATTATTAAAAAGCAAATTAAAAGATTTAAGCAAGTGTAAATCATATATCAGAGATAATAGGGTCACAAAGGTTACAAGATAGCTAAATAAGAGAGATTCTTCTGAGTGGAGGGGGTAAAAAACTACCGGCTAATTCTTTTTTAATTTGGGTCAAATTATTAAAAAGCAAATTAAAAGATTTAAACAAGTGTAAATCATATATCAAGATAATAGGGTGACAAAGGTTACAAGATATCTAAAGAGAGAATTATATTTGTTGTTCTTCTGAGTGGAGGGGGTAAAAAACCGATGTTTTGCCTACACACACTATAGGCCTGGGGGGGTGGAAAAGTGTCCTGAAACAGACAAAATCTATCTACTTATATATATATATATATACATACATATCGATGACACAATGCACATATTAAGAGTTCCTGGCATAAACAAAGTATTCTGAAGACTGTTCCCGGGTTTCGGCACCATGAAATAAATTCCAAGTAGGGGGGATATATTAAGCAAGGAAATGGCCAGTGGGAGAAATTGGGAACAGACATAAAACGCAATAAGAAATAAAGGTTGGTACGAGAGTGGGGGACACCACCAATCTTCAGAATACTTTCTACGCAAAATAATAAATAATATTTTATTAACAATTAAAATGCCCCAACCGAGGTACAAAACTATAAACTGCACAATTAGTGTTGTATATCAGGCAGGATACAACAGGGGAGAAGTGACCTTTTATAATTATTACAATGTCGGACGAACACTGGGCTTAATGAGTAATTAATTGTACTAGACTGTATACAAAAAAAGTGAAGAAATGTCTTTTATAATTATTACAGTGAAATGACTTACATGCAGCTGCATAACAAAAATATCATGGTCATGACCAATTGCACAATTAAATATATAAACCAACAATGTGAGTTCATCTCTTAATAAACAGAAACGTGTTCGAAGTTTTCACAACCAAAAAAGAAAGACGCTAACATGGCGGAGCAAGCCCAAGACATAGCCAAAATTCCTTTCCAGCACATGTCTCTCACTCTCGCCGTCACCATCCCCACTCCGTCCTTACACCCAATTCCGCCAACCGACACGGGGCACACTCAGAAATGTCAAGTCAGGGGGGCCGCAACTTTTGGGGAACCAAACAATTTGAATCTTTTCTTTCCTTAAAATTCTTGTACAACTTTTGCCGTGTGTACTGGTGCATTATCTTGCTAAAAAATTACGTTTTCTTTATGTGCCAGCTCAAATTATTTTTTTAATTGGTTTTCCATCAGTGTGACTCTTCATTCGGCCAGAAATGAACACTATGTCAGTCTTGTGATTATCGCCAATGCTGCCCCATATCATAACGCTGCCTCCTGCCATTTGCCTCTCAGAAAACACTTTCTTCTTTCCTTAGGTCGTGATAATAGTCAGCCCAACCATCAGGACTATCAAGATTATAGTGTCGGCGCTATACTGTCCCTGAGAGTCCACCAATACCAGCATAAAGGTGGTCACCCCCAGGACCAGCAAGTTGTTGACCGCTGGCATACCACACATTCGGTACTCTTGGGTTAGTTTCTTATCGTCCTTATAGTTTATATTACTAACCCAGTTAACTGAACCATTCCACAGTCTACTGTCCAAAAAAGATGCTATATAAACCATTAGGCTATCCGCGTCTTGAAATCCAGTCCGAACTGGAATTATCGTCCACTCTGAACCAATTCTAGATGGTGGAAAGTCTGCTTTCAATATGGCGGGGGTCTTATTCTTAACATATCTACCTACTAAGTCTAGAGTAGTAATTATGAACTTGTAATTTTTTTGATGTTTAACTAAGTTACTTATATACATTCTTGCAGCTGTGTCATTAAATGTATCTGTTGTTGCTCTTCTAATTATTCTGTATTTGGCTGGGTCTGTTTTAAATGCTTTTGATTCCAGAGACATAGCAACACATCCAGCTCTTAGTAGTGCAGCCTCTTCAGAAAAGGAGTCCAATGAATCTTTTGTGGACTTGGCTATAGAAATCATTGCATTTGAATCACGAGCAGCCCAACCGTGAACCAAATTAATGTTGAGACCCTGTCCTGCCTGGTCATTCAACTTAGTCATGAGCGACAAGTACAATGGTTCCTGTTTAGGCTCCAAACAACAATCCATGCGTCTTTGTGTTACGTTCACCACTCGAATTGGCAGTATATCTGTATAGATGGGAAAAAATTCAGCTACGTCACCCTCCTGTATAGGGCCAGGTGGGTCGGTAGGCTCTGTTTGTGGTCCTTCTACAGGTGGTCTCACTATAACGGGTGGTTTTTTGTTCAACCTTATCATTTCGTAGTCCGATTCTTCGGCACTGGTTGTTCTGTTATACGTGTCCGCAACTGTTTCGTGATCTAAGTCATTATCAGAAATAGAGTCTTTAGATCGTAACACCCGATCACTAGTCGTTTGGTCGGTTTTTGTTAGTTGCGGCCAATCATCGCCCGCATAACTATGGACCCCAATTTTCAATTCCTTGATGATCCTCTTCACTTTTTCGGCCTCTCCAAAAGAACAAATAACTCTGTTGCGATTGAGCGCATCCACATATTCTCTCGATATCACACCTTCAGAATTGATGTATACATGTGACTTTGAATTCAGATTATTTATTTCAAAAGAAGGTAAGTCAAGTTTTTTCATCTCCAATTTAGTTAAGTTTATCTGTATAGGTTCCCTATATATACTAGAGACCTCACTATTAACTCAGCATGTGTCCTCTTGTTCTTGAGGGTCGGTATTGATGATTGTTTGTCAACCGATCTTGGTGAATCTGAATGTGCTTCTTTCATTTGTAGCAACATAACTATGTTAGACCGCGATGAGGTATTAGAAACGTAAAATCTCAGTGTTGTCTAGTAGTTGCATACTAGCACTATCAGGTGGGAAGTTGTTATTGTCATAGTCGATATATCTGCTTGCAGCTTCCAAGATTGGGTGAGAGACTAATCCCTGCACCATCTTGGCGCTGCTGTCATCAATATTGTAGTACTTAGGCATCACTGCAAAAGTTTTTGTCTTCAGTTACCACTGTACAAATCCGGCGAACTACTCATATTATGTCTAATGAGTTCACCTTACTATTTAACACTATTACGTAAGAAAATCCCACTAGTGTTACGATAACTAGTAGCAAGGTTATTAAAAGCTACTACAACTAAACGCACTCTGGAATGCTGTTCAGTTGAATGTCTCAGAAGACTATCAAGATTACATTTTCTTTTTCGGTGAACAGCACTGCCTTCCATTGGGCATGCTCGCGGGCAAACTTCCTACCTTCTTGATGCGCCGTACTTAAAAGGGTATCCCTTTCATTTTTTTTCTTTAGATGTGAGGAGCTGTGAGAATGACGCTTTTAACGTTTTTCACATTTGTCTCTTGACACACCAGCTCTTGACGGGGGCCGTTAAAGTAGAGTTGGAAGCTACCCTTAGAATTGCCCGTTTTTGCCGTGATGTTAAAGCAGGCGGTCTTCCAGTAGATTTCATCGTCCCATAACTTTCTGCAGATTTCAAAAGATTTAAAATAACTTTTCTACTCCTACCAGTATTTTTTTAATGCAAAAGCCTCGATTTTTCATTCGCTGAATAGTATTTTTTTCAACTGATGTCAAAGCTTTAGCTCGTCCAATTGCAAAGGTGGTTATCAACTTGACTTTTACTCTTAACACACCTGCTGGTAGTGGGAGCGTCAAGACGGACTTGCTTAGGCAAGTTGTTGGACTTGAGAAAATTCTTCTACATAGATACTGCTATAACGCTTACGTGTATTAACTAATACTGTGTATACTCGTACGCTTACTATTTATTACAGATACCACCACCATTCGCGCCTTTTTTTTTTATAATAAAACCTGTTCTAATCGAATTCTTGTACAAATGCAAAACTGTGCAAAATTCTCAAGTAATCAGTTCGACCAATGCTCCTTAACTTCAATTTACATTCGTGATTCAAGGTGTAAATGTTTCCTAATGAAACGACTATAATAAAACTTACCTTCAAATTTGATATATGCATGTAAATACACTTCAGAATTTTTACTTTCTTTTTCAATAGCAACGCAATATGACACAACACTGGAAAGTATTGAATTCTTCATCTGAATAACGATCAATTATAATTTAATAGTTAATAATACTTGGCCCAAGTTTTCGCTTTTCACGATTGCGATTTTTTAAAATTGTATTCCACTCCTCATCGGAACTAGATGAAGAACTTTCTAAAGCATTATTAAGTTGCATTAATAAATATCCTACTGTTGCCACAAAAGTCATTTTAATTTTATTTAAACGTAAATTTTATAAATACTCCACTAAAATGTAATATAAATTTTATATATTTTATATAAATTTTATAAATTTTATATATACATGTATATACATTTAATATAAGTCAACTTTACCAATCACAGGCCTGCGTTTTTTAACTTTTGAAAAATTGTTTAAATTTGATACTTGATTTTTATGTATTTTTGGGTGCTCAATCCAAATATGAACTCCATTTTTCCACCATCGCGTAAGAATTTTTCACAAAATCGCTTCACATTTTACAAAAAATTTGTGAAAAAGCAATAGTATTTAAAATTTGATTTTATTTGCAGTGATACGACAAGTAAAAGTACTTCAAAAAGCAATTCAATTTAATGAAAATACTTAATAAGATACTACTTTCTTCTTTGCAAGTCCTTGTAGAATCTCTTCCTTTTCATTTCCTTGCTCCTTTTGGTGCTTTGTCTTCTGTGGTCTCGAAGCAGGTCGCTCCTTTTCAACATCCAACAGTAGTCAACTATCAGCTATCTTCCTTGGTATCTCCTCTCCATTTCTATTATATCTTGGTGGAATCTTTCCCCCTGCTCCTCACTTACTGCACCAAGATTTGCAGGAAAGTAGTCGAGGTGCGAATGTAAAATATGCACCTTTAATAAACTCATGTTACAGCCTAAATTTTCAAATTTTTCTAACATATTCTTTACAATACATACAAATATATATGATATTTAATTATATTTTTTGTACACGTTTCTAGTATTTACCATTAACTGATTGTGTATTTAAATTATTTTGTTTATGTATGATTATGGATGAGTTGGCTGATATGTTTTGATTCTCAAGATGTTCCTCACTGGTACTCGGATTTTCATTTTCAGAAATAATAAGTGCTTCATGAACTGGTGTCCTTAACATTTGAGAAGTTAAGTTACTCTAATTCACTTCCACAATATCACCTCCTGAACATGTTGGTAGAACAGTTTCATTTCTAATTTCATTTCCTAACATTTCAAAATGAGAATTCAATGAGAATAGAAATTTACTTGTAAAATCTAATTTATAGATTAATGATTACAGTAACAGTTAGTGTAATTGCCTTAACCACAGTTTAATGTAACAATTATTTTGAGGGTAATGGAAAGAATAACAACAAACTTTACCGCTAATTTATAATCGTAATTATTTTGTTATTATTTATATCAACATTGCAGTGATTAATAGATTATAAATCAGTTTTTATAAGTAACAATTGATTTACCAGCTAAACCATCAGAATCGAACACTTTTGTCAATCCTTCAACACGATATTGACTTCGATAGTTTTTAATAATTCCATCTCCTCTTCTATGTTTGCAGCAGGTGGAGGAGATACATATTGTCCTCCACCTGTGCCTCTTGCATAAGCCTTGTTTTTTGTTCGTTCTTTTCTCTAATCTCGTTTTATCGCATCATATTTGAATTTTAATTGTTCTGCAGTTCGAATCTAACAGAGTTAAGAGAATATTTGAGAATACATTCTTTAATGTATATTGCATATTGTATATTAATATAAATTAAACGAACTTGTGATTACCGTGCCTGTTGTAGAACTATTGAATAAATTTTCTATTTTATCCACGTTTCATCTTTTTGTCTCCACGTGCAACCATCACATTTTTTGCATTCTATTATATTTTTATGTTCTTTGCCTAATTTTAATAATTATTGTTTATGGCAAGCCCTAAAATTGGGACCTCTTTTATATTTTTCTTCCTGTTTAATACATTCCATGTTTCACTGTCACAAATTTGCTTCATTTCTTTCAGTTTTAGGTTATGTATATATCACTAAAATTCAAGCGAGAGGAATAAAATAACCAATCGAGAGAAATTTAATATCCACAGTACCAACCCACGTCAAAAGGAGAGTAACTTACAGTTACCTAACTAACAGTCAACAATGTAGTGGATAAACGGAGAGACCGGTGACTAGAACAATAACTTTTAGCCATCTCTTACCTTTCAGTTATGTAGCAGTCACTTTTAACCGAGCATTGATAAACCGGCCATTAGAGTAGAACGTCCAGATCGTTCCAGACTATCTTCGCTAGCTCATCCTAGCGGCTCCGTAGCAAACTAGAGGTTTTTATCTTCCCTCAAGAGATGTTGTTCCAGCTGCGGATGATTTGTACGACACTCCGTAGGACCATTTCCGAAGAATATTTCTGTTCCTCGGAGGGAAAAGGCACCATGTCCATTTTTTTCGATTTTCAGATTTTGGCATCATTTTACAAATTTTTTGTTGCTCTTTCTACAGGTGTAAAGCACTATGTCCTATGTTTACTATTAAGCGATATATGTGTTTTTAAAAAACACTACGATACTTCATTGCTTAAGGGTAAAAGGCACTACATGGACATAAATTTTTTCACAATGGAGATGAAAGTAAAATATTTTAAAATATGGGAGTTAAAGTGGCCATACCAACTATAATAATTATGGTGAGAAGTACAGGAAAGAGTATAACCGGAAAAGTAGAAATAAAATGAATTAGGAAAAATATCTTCATTTGGCACCCCTGTAAAATTTACTTTTTGTGACATGGTGCTTTTTCTCTCCGAGGTACAGATTTAGAATTATCTTTTTTAGAACCATCAGCTATTTTGTCCGCTTGCGAACTCTAGACCATCTATATTGAATATCGGTCATTGGTTTCTCGCTAGGTAATCTTCTAGCACAACCCTAGCTTCTTCTTTGCTGTAGTCATCAAATTATATGGCTTAAGTACTAAGTATCCTACTTCCATTCCATTGCCCATGTTCCACGCACGAATGCAGTGAACGCGAAGGTTGTAATACTTCCCATTGGCGTGCACAAGAAAACCGGTCAATATTATGCATTTTCGTTATTAAGTTATTTCCTGGATTTTCAGCTTGAAACCTTATTATGGTTATTCTTGTATTTGGATTAAAAAAGGAAGTCATGATGATTCACATCGGATTCAATTTATTATTTTGTTTTATATTTAGCTGTGTAGTTAGCATGCTGGATTCCGACGTGGAGATCCCGGGTTCAATCCAGTTGTTGGTCCTCAGATTTTCTCTTCCTAGGAGCTTCTTCCGGTGATGGGCAGTGTTGTATGTAAGGAGATAATAATGTCCGATAGCCGGCAGACCACTGAAAAAAAGCTCCGAGAGCATCAGATGATGCGCTTACATTTTTAGTTTTTTTTTTTTTTAAACTTAAACCTCTCCCATAAAAAAAATGGCTATTAAAAGTTCTTCAGAATCGATCCAATAAATAGTGACCATTTAATTATTTAAAATATATTTTAAGTAATTAATTTAATGGTTTAAATTTTCACAAAAATAATATTGATGAGTAACACTTTTAATGAATTTATTTCAATTACTACTCATCATAATTCTAATTACTTAATGAGATTAACTTTTCCATAAAATGGTTTTGATAGAACTGCTTAGTTCAGTGATTACAAAACAATTGCTCTTCCTAGCTTCATATTAATAATCACTTATGTAACCAATTAGAAAATGAAGTCATTTTTATCCAGATTTGGGGTTTTCTATTTGCCTACCAGAAATTAGCTGGAACCTTTTATTTTCTATATATTGAATTATTATTTTTTTTTAAATTGGTATTGTTTATTACAATCGTTAGTTAAAAATCAATAAAAGAGGAAAAAATATTCATATTTAAGCGTTTTTCAGGTCAAAATTAAAAATAATAATAATAATAATATTTTTACATTAAAATATTTTTGTATTTAGCTTCGATATTGGTTTTTACGGCTTCATAAGTGTGAATGAAGGTCACTGGCGCGGCTTAACAGCCTCTAAACCATGAGTGAAGGTCACTGGCACGGCTTAACAGCTTCTAAACCATGATTGAAGGTCACTGGCACGGCTTAACAGCCTCTAAACCATGATTGAAGGTCACTGGCACGGCTTAACAGCCTCTAAACTATGAATAAAGGTCACTCACTGGCAGCCTCTAAACCATAAATGAGCTCATTGGCAAGATTAAAATAGTCCTAAATCCAGATTGAGACACTAATTGATGATGTTAAGCAGCTTCGGCGTAATGGATTCTTTTTTTAACTGACTATATGTTACAACTTCGAATTTATTTATAATGGAAAAATTATTCTTGATTTTTACTGATGTAAATGATAATTTATTGGATTTTTGTATTAAACTTCTCGTAAATTTACTATTCACGTTATTGAAACGGAGATAATAATTGTTAAAAAAGAATAATTTTAAGTAGTTTGTCTTAAGTGCGCTTCATATATATTATGATGAAATAAAAAATAGTCTATTATTGTCTAATTAAAATGCCTTCATTTTATAAAGGTGCCGTTAGCAAATAGCAATAATAATTTAATCGTCAATTTAACTGGCTATCTTTTTAGTTTTGAGACGCCAGATGCATTAATTAATGCTTTAATTGAATGTTATTATTTACATTATTAAATTAGATTTTAGTTAATTTTAAAATAAGATAATAAATGGAAATGTTGTATAGATTTTATACACGACTTGAGAATCTGTTTGAAATCATCATGAACTTCCTTTTCTTTTTTATTTTTTTGTGAGCCGGAAGGTTACTTAACCAAGATAATTACAGTAGTATTGAAAAATGTATTAAAAAGAAAAAACTTCGGATAATTTCCTGCCCACCCAAAATTAGTTTTTATAATTTGATCACGAGCCTAAACATTTCCATTATAATTAAAAAAAAAAAAAAAAAAAAAATTGATATTTCGTTTAGGTTGCACCGTGGAACCCGAATAAGGTTTTGACAACATGGATCAACCATTTTGTGTCAATTTACTAAGTAATAGTTATTCCCCTTCATCGCGGTGATTTTCTATTCCCTTCTTGTACTAATTGCAATGCATGTGTATAAATAACTTTTGTCACGAGTATTTTCTGGAAAAAATTATTACGTAGGCGTTTTAAGACTTTGCTTCTAAACTCTCTCTCTCCTGTGGCTCTACGGTCCTCGAAGGACCTTGGGCCTCCTCTATCACCTATTCCCACTCCTCTCTCCAAAACCATTCTCCTCCTTGTCCTTACTCCCAAATTTCTAATATCTTCTACATTACCCAGCCACCTAATCCTCGGTCTTCCTCGCCTCCCCCATGGGTGTCCCCCAGCCCCATTATCTTCCTGGGAAATCGGGAATCTTCCATCCTCACTAAATGGCCTCAATCTTACCCTCTTAATCCATCCTAGTAAATCCTGTTCCTGGTACAGCTCTCTTATTTCTCTGTTTTTCCTAATTCTGTACATTTTCCCTTCTTTCACTTGGCCAAAAATTTTCTTTAGAATCTTCCTCTCCCAGACTTTGAGCAATCTTTCATCCTCCTTGGTTAAGACCCACGGTTCACTGGCATACGTAACCCACTGGCTTGCTTCTAAACTACCTTTCCAAAGTTTTGTTTTTTCCATCTGTCTGAAATACCATCAATTTGCAGCCGTATTACACAACAAAAAATATACAGGGTGTGGCAAAGTAACCTCCCTATGGTTAAAATGTAAATAAAAACATACGTTTTCTGCATACAACATGTAATGGTTGAGGAGATAGTTGTTGGTTGTGGATGTTGATGGATAAATAACACTTTAGTATCGGTATAAGACTTTATGTATTTATATGACTGACTGCCAAGGACTGTATACTTTACACTACAAGAACAGAACAGACTGACTAACGTGGCTAAAACGATGTGTACAATTAAAGTGTAAGACTTTGAACAGAATCCTCGAACTCTCAGAATCCTCTTTTGACTTTCCTCCCGTTCTTATATACTTTCGCCGAGCCTCCCTTCTCTGTGTGCCGAGGGGGCTGTCCCTTTCTCTCTGGCTAGAGTGGATGAGTGGTGGGGTTTCACTACCCCTACGCTAGAGTGGATGAGTGGTGGGGTTTCACTACCCCTACGCTAGAGTGGATGAGTGGTGGGGTTTCACTACCCTTACACAACATATTTAATTTTGGTTGCTAACTTACTTAATTTTGGTTATGACACAGGAAGTATTTCATTCTTAGTTTTAAAAAGGATATCGGACAAGTGGTGACCGATTGTCAATGCAAGCAATAAAAACTGCAGCCCTCAGTAACTCTCTCCAGCATGTGCGATGAATTTCCTTGCTTATTGCTGGCTTCAGGTCTTGCAGGTCCCTAGGGCGTCGTTTGAACACCTATGTTTTCTAGTAACCACACACACAAAAAAAAAAAAAAATCACACGGTGTTAAATCGGGTGAGCGTGTCATATGATGGGGTTGTTGTTTGATCGTAGGATTTTATTGTTTGTTCTGTTTTTAGTTTTATTGTTTCTGGTTCATTTATAGAGTCCGGTAGATGTGATCGTGTTGCCATCTGAAATTGACATGTTTTGTTAATGTAGTTGTCCTAAGTGTTTATGAGATTGAAATGGAAAATGGTATATTTTAGTTGTGGATAGGTTTATTGTATTAGCGTGTCTATGTATTTGGTTTGGTGTTGTATGTGTATGTACCGGATCTATTAAGCCTTTTTCTATTTTGGTTATTATTTTGTGTTTGAGTTTGAATTAGATATATCTTTCTTTTAATGATGCTGATTCGGAAGAGCATACTCATGTATCAACTGAATCGTTTGTGTTGTATTTATGAATATTGGTTGTCGTGTAATTATATCTTTATTTTGGTTGTTTATATCTGTAGTTATTGGTATACCTTCCATTAACAGTTTCCATGTTCCTGCGTTGGTGTTATTTATGATTGGTTCTTCAAATAGGACTGGAGACAGGTCAGGATAACCTGCTGTTGGTAGTTGGTCTAAATGGAATCCTTTTCTATCTCTTAATGTTGGTTGGTAGCAGTAGTGTGACTAGTAGTAGTGATTTTCCTGTGCTTTTTGATCCTTGTAAGATGAGTGTATTCATTTTATTGCTGTGAATTTTGCTAAGAATTTTGGTTTGATTATATGAATCGCGACGGAGGACCAAAGGCAATACTAGTTTGGTCCGCCTTGAGCTGTCGCTATTCGCGACAGCATTATTTTTACCCAAGTTGGTAACGTCTTTCAAGGTACGCTCTTTCAATTTGCAATTCATCTTCAGCTTGTATTCTACGTAAATAATTAATACAATTGGCTGTGCTATAATTATTAAAAATAGGATGACGTACAGCAATACATATAGATCCATCTAAATAACATTTTTAGTTAATACATGATAAGATGATAACTTGCTTGGCTTATCATTTGCTATTAATAAATTTTCTAACTATATAATCTCTTTTGTGATTTGTACGACACTGTTTTGAATGGGGTCGTGGTGTGCATCCTTATTTGTTGTTTATTTAGTATATTTTTGCTGTACATATATTAGTTTTCTTATACAGTTATCATAACTTAGTCCTAATTGGTACATGTATTATAAGATTAGGATCTATTATTATTGATGTATTATGTGTCTAATTTGGTTGGTTCATCTAAGGCAGTGGTCGGCAACCTTGTCATTCAAAAGAGCCAAATACAGACAATACATGATTGAAATTTATTCAAAGAGCCATTTTTTTAACTTAGGTAAGTTTTGCTTTAGTAGAAGACATTATTACGGAAATAATTAGGATTAAAAGTAAACTCTAGAGCTTGCTTTTATCAAATAACTCTTAGTTTAAATAACAGTAAATTAATTAAAGTTTGGTATCATTATCATACTTTTAAAAAAATAATATTTATTTAAAAATATAAGTAGTTAAATAATATAAAAGGTATTGTAAGAAAATAACTACAAATACTCCACTTGTCCACGCGTAAGCGAGCGAGGGCGAAGGCAGGCGAGTGCGAACACGCCCGCGAGTGGACGCGCGGTGCGCCTCCGTCGGCGCGAGCGGGGGAGTAATGTCCTGCGGACGGGAGGGGCAGTCAGCCCATCGGAGGGGACGAAGCAGAGCGAGGAGTCGCGGGAGGAGGAGGTAGGGTCATCAGTTGGGTAATCAACTGCTGCGCCAGCCGACGACGATTGTCGTAGGATTGGCGCAGCATGGTCCAAGCAGCAGTGAACTGGCCCTCCCCCAGGGGGATATGTTGTATAATTGCCCTAGCATCCCCCCGCAGCGCATCTCGGAAGTAATGTAGGCGCTCCACGTCAGTGAGACACGTCAGTGAATGTTGGTCAAATTGACGCGGGCACCCCGCACCAACCTACTAAAGGTAGCGGGGGTCAGGGCACCAGGAATTATATTTATGCTGAGTCTCGAGGTTTCGTGTATATAACTCCTCCCTCCTAAAGTTTTTCGTGTCCTCACGAAATTTGGAAGTCTGAGGAGTTTATCGAATTTGGAGAAGTTGTTGGTAGGCTGCCATTGATGATGTACGAACTGGTGGCAGGGGAGTCACTGGAGTATCTGTTGAATTCTCCTCTGGTTGCTGGGGCTCACTTCTGTTAAAGAATTTTACAATTTTATAGATTTTTCTTCTATACCGGATTATTGGATGAGTGATTGAGAGGCAGAGAGCTATGATGGCGATGATGAATAAAGTTGTAGTGTAGTCGGAAGTGGATTCTTCTTCTAGTTCCTCTAGGGGCAACATTTTAATATTCAGGTCGTGAAGGTCAAGGAAGGAAATATTAAGTTTATTATATTGATCAGGGATAGAAGGATTGATTAGCATATGTTCTAATTCATTATACATATAGATAGGTTTACAGTTGGTTACTTTTTCATTAATTTCTAAAGTTAACAAGGCAATGTTTTTAATACTTACTGTAAGACTTACATGTTTTTATCAATATTTACAGTTGGGGTTTCATATACTAAATATTTATTTACAGCTTCAACATATTTTATAAAAGGGTTAGGTTTGGGTATAAGTAGATATGTTTAGGTGATTGAGCCCCGAATTTTGGAGCTGCGGCCTTATGGGTGACAGGGTGAGGGAATGCAGGGGGGTACCCCCGCTTCCTCACCCCGGTCCACACTAGGATAGCGCTGTGCGCGTCCGTGCGCGGCCCCCACTCCTAGCACTCCTTATGGCCGAGGTTGCGCGCACACGAGCGTCCGTACGCCCTAGGTTGCGCGCGCACCTGACGTCATCACACAACATCTTATCACAGGATATGGAAGGATTAAAATATATTACACCTATTAAGACATTTTTTATCAAATATTTTAACGCATTTTAATGTTATTTTTTTTTTTTTTTATTATAGAGGATAAATATTAACTTTTTTTTAATATTTACCAATAACGAGCGATTTTTGGTGTAAGGTTATGGATAACCTAATGTAACCTCCCCCGTATGTTATTTTTAAATTTATGAGAATATTTTTATCATTAAGAGGATAATCTTGACACTTTTAGCACAATAAACACTTGGAAATATGTTCGTAATAATAATATTTTTTTTATTTATTTTTAATATACTTACCATTAACAATTGAGTATTGGTGTAAGGTTATGGATAACCTAATGTAACCTCACCCCAATTAGTGTTTTTTGGTGCTTTTAAAGTCACCTAATAGCATCTTAAAGACATTAACTAGGTATCGCACATATGAGAGGTATTGTGAGCATCTTATCACTCATTATGTCACCATTTTAACACAAAATACGACATCTTACTGAGAGAGAGAGAGAGAGAGAGAGACGTAAGATTATGGATAACCTAATGTAACCCCCCTCCCCAACCATTAGAATGTGTTTTTGGCGTTGTCACCTAAAATAGTGCATCTTAAAGGTTATAATAATAAAGTTGGGAATATACATCTTACCATATGTATATTAACTGGGAAAGTATGTTGGAAAAGGAAAAAGAAAGAAAAAAAAATAGATTTTATTTCTTAAATATATATTTATTGTGTTATAATTTCATCAACATATAAATTGTACAAGCATATATTTTTTTTTATGTAAAACTAAAATTATTCACTCTTTTAGACAAATATACTTCAATGTGATTACAATTGTAAATTTCATCTAATTTGGTAATAATATTATAACATAAACTTGAGATATTACAACATTTGCAAGTATCCGGCCCTTCCGTGCATTTAGGATTTGACCAACAACAATTAATATAGTGGAAGTCTTTATAATCACCTTTTTTTACATATGCATGTGATAATGTTTCCAATTCTTGCATATTGTTGTATAAAAGCATAAATTGAATTGCTTGCTCAGGTCCTAAAACAAGTTTGTAGAAATCATGTTGAAATTGGTGATAGAAAGGGTGAGTCATAACCAAATTCCATTCTTCCATTATGTAATTCTTTCTAGTCACAGAGTGTTCGTATAAAAAACTGAACTCACAATGGGTGGAAAAAATCTCCTCAGGAGAGTTAAATAAGAACAACAACAACAAGAACGGAAGTGGGGTTAACCATAAAGTGGTGGGGATATCCATAGTTTATTAATACAATTTTTTTAAGTACATATCTGTTCAGGTAAAAAAAATATGTTCTACACTAAATAATGGACATTTAATACAGTTAAAACACCAAAATAGTTTATCATATATAATACTTGAAAGAAGATCAATATTGTTTGTATACATACAGGTATAATAACAATTCCAAATAATACCTTTAGGTGGTGTGAGCAAGTTACAACATTTAACACAAAAATTATAATGTGAATTGGTATTAGTGAATAATATATCTCGACCATTATTATTATTATTATTATTATTGAAAAGAATGTTTATTTTTCTAAAATAATACATTTTAATGGTTATTTTAATTGATTTAAAGTGTTGTAATAATAAAGATGTCTTGTCTGGATAACAATACATTATAGCAACATAATCTGATATTGACATTGGTTTACCAGCAACAAATTCCACATTATCAAAACAATATAAATCTATGAAACATTTTTTATACGTATCTATACAAAAATAAGAGTAAACATTGAATAATTTACATTGGATAGATGAAGGTATTTCCAATCGGGAAATATCGTTCCTTTTATCTAAATTTAAACATATTTTAATCATACTTGCGTCTAAAAGTGATAATGGTTGGAAATACCTCTTATCATCATCATCATCGTCAATAGTAAATTTTAAGCAAAGATTAGATATTGTATGCATGGTTAATGGTGCTGTTATTATCATTTGTCTAGCTGGTGGTGTCCAAAAGGAAGAGTATGCACACCATCGGATAAAATGAATCGTTTATCATCTAGAAAAGATAAACTCTTCTTATTACATTCATATGTGAACAGGTGGTGAAGTTTGGATTGAATAGTTTTAAAGGAGGAATATAAAACACGTTCTTTATTGTGTAAAATATTTAAATAATCGGAAAAAGTGATCCTATTAACACCACTTTTTTTAACACCTTTCGCTTTTTTTATAATACCACGCTTAAATATTTTCAGGCTATACATTTTAGGCCTTAATGCAACCAACTCTTGAATAGGATCACCACCAGTCTCATCGGAAAATTTACCCAACACCTTCTTATTGTGATTTGAGAAAGATTTATGCGTGGGTGGGTAGTTGGAAGTGTCAAAGTGTGTTTTTAATGTAATTAGGTCATCATAAACATCGTTGGTTTCGTAAGGATTCAAAATCTGCATAGATAACTATTGGTATGTGTTGTTTGTGGTGGTAATTTGTAAACTGTAATTGTTCACATGGTAAAGGCATACTAATTCGACACGGTTCGTGTTGATTACAGAATAACTGGTGTGCTTTTAATCGTTCCTCACCCGTTTTCCCATCCACTGTTCTATAATCACGAACAAATGTTTTAAAGCATCGTTTACATATAACAACACCCTTTTGATGATTACTAAGTTGGGAAGATACAAGTCTGGATAAATCGTTTATTAATGAATAGTGTAAGCTATTATTTTCCTCGCTGGTTAATAATAGTAAGTCGAAATGTTCTACAGACTTATTATTCGAACTTAACTTTAGAGGATAAACCAGATTCTGCTCGGTTAAAGAGTAAACATTTATCGAGACATTATTATCTTTTTCAAATCTAGCAATATCCTTTAAAGGTGTTGGAAAGGAGATATTATCAAAATTATAACAATGATTCAATTTTTTATACAAGGTTAAACACCCAGGTTTCTTTAGTTGGCCACACAAGATGGCATATTTAAAGCAATAATCATCACTATTACGTATATTTATGATAGCCTTCTTATCAGCTATTTCCTTTGGTAAAGGAATATACCCTCTTCCGCCCAGCGGACGATATTTAGTTAATCTAATAACAATGGAATCTATGGAATCTAATTTCCAACCTGATCCACTAGTTTCAAATTCCTGCATTTCACTCATAATTTTTGCATAGGTTTTGTTAAGATAGTGAATCAAGTTGGAACTAGCATTGATAATTTCTATTGATGTTTTAAAATTAGCATCCGTATACTGTTCAAGATCGGAATTCCTATATCGACTGTAAACACATTCTAAGAAGATGGATGATTTAAAAATTAATAGCTCTTCTCTGGCTTTAGTTAAATACTTTAGAAGCACCCCGTGTTTATCTTGTAAAAATAGCGCGGGGTCTTTTATATTATTAGTATTTTTGATGCAAATATTTTGGGCTGATTTATTTAATGCACTAATCACTGCACCATCTTCTAAAGGAACCGATAATAATCGATATTGTTTTTGATTACGCACATTCATGCTTCCGGCCTTAACGTTTGTCGATGGTGGTGTTGTTGGATCATCACATTTAATACAATTTAATGAGATATGATTTAATAAATCTACGAATGTGTGGAATATACTAGCACAGTTTGCACATTTTCTTGGTGAACATGACACAATATGTCTCTTTAAAGTGCCTAAAGTGTGGAATATATTACCACATTTGAAGCATTTTTTGGGTGAACATGTTACAACATGTCTCTTTAAATTGTATGGTTTGGAATAGTGTTTGCCACATTTATCACACGTTAGATTAGGCATAATTTTTTTTTTTTTAACTTACAAAAAATTAACTATTCTTCGTTGTTGTTGATGATGCGTGTCTTCCTGGTCTTCTTTGGCTTCTTCTTCTTTGGAGGTTCCTCCTCCTCCTCCTCCTCCTCCTCCTCCTCTACCGCCTCTTGGTGAGATGATTCAAATTGAATAACGTTTATGTTATTTTGTATTCCCTTATAAATAAGGACTAAATCACCATCTTGAAAAAGAATGCAAAGGTTAGAGAGAGAAAAAAATTATTTTTACCTTAATTAAAATATTTTTTTAAAAAAAATGAATATACCTTTATAGTCGAATATATCTTCGTAATCAAATGAGTTAACAAATCTTTTGGGTAAAAAAACGGAACTCAATGTATCACTTTTATCATGTATTGTGGCTAATATTGCTGGTCCATATTTAGTTTTCTCAAATTTAGTAAAAGATGCTATCAGATATGGTTTATTTACTTCCAAATCACCGAGTTTTTTGTACAATTCACTCGTAGGGTGATTAAGTTTTTTTAATAGATCATTACTCATTATCTTTCCTAAAAAACAAATATGTTCATACTGTACAATTTTCTTCTTCTTCTTCTATTTAACTTCTTTTTTACAATTGTATTTTAAAAAAAATTAATTACCTGGTTTTCTTAATGGTGAGGATGATTAACACGTACACGATGGTGAGAGAGAGAGAAACAAATACTAGATAATCTACATCCGATATGCACCTATTTTATACTCTCTCATGCGAGATAAGAGTTAACCACAAACTTCCTTTGCATACGCGCGATTATACTTATTCACACGGCCTGATTAACGCCAAAAAACTAACTTGGATAAAGATAAAACTTATTTTGAATAATAATAATAATATGTGGTTAAAAATAAAAAACATAATCTTTATAAATATTTTTCAACACCACTTGATAAAACTAGGATATAGATAAAACTTATTTTATTAATAAGAGGTTAAAAAAAACATAATCTTTATACATATTTTATTTAAAAGAATTTCTACAAACTTTATATATATATATAAGTCTATATTTAACAGCGTAACAACACATGTAGAAAAAAATACTAGATTTAAAAACAAAAACCCAACTTTCCATACTTAATAGTAAATTATGTATTTTTTTTTTAAGTTTATGTGTTTGTGTGTGTGTGTTTAAAAACTTAAAACTCATTACTTAATTACTCCATACATACACAAAACTTAATACTCAGTACACAAATTATGTACGTCTTAGACCATAATCATGTTCCAATCTTTCATACTTAATTACTCCATACACAAAAAACTTAAAACTCATTACTTAATTACTCCATACATACACAAAACTTAATACTCAGTACACAAATTATGTACGTCTTAGACCATAATCATGTTCCAATCTTTCATACTTAATTACTCCATACACAAAAAAACTTAAAACTCATTACTTAATTACTCCATACATACACAAAACTTGGTACTCAGCACACAAATTATGTATTTCTTAGACCATAATCATGTTCCAATTGATCCTACACTTAAAACTCTGTACACAAATTATGTACTTCTTAGACCATAATCATGTTCCAATCTTTCATACTTAATTACTCCATACACGAAAAAAACTTAAAACACAAAACTTAATTACTTCATACATACACAAAACTTAAAACTCTGGACACAAATTATGTACTTCTTAGACCATAATCATGTTCCAATCTTTCATACTTAATTACTCCATACACGAAAAAAACTTAAAACACAAAACTTAATTACTTCATACATACACAAAACTTAAAATACAATACACAAATTATGTACTTCTTAGACCCATATCATGTTCCAATCTTTCATACTTAATTACTCCATACACAAAAAAACTTAAAACACAAAACTTAATTACTTCATACATACACAAAACTTAAAACACAATACACAAATTATGTACTTCTTAGACCCATATCATGTTCCAATCTTTCATACTTAATTACTCCATACACAAAAAAACTTAAAACTCATTACTTAATTACTCCATACATACACAAAACTTAAAACACAATACACAAATTATGTACTTCTTAGACCCATATCATGTTCCAATCTTTCATACTTAATTACTCCATACACAAAAAAACTTAAAACACAAAACTTAATTACTTCATACATACACAAAACTTAAAACACAATACACAAATTATGTACTTCTTAGACCCATATCATGTTCCAATCTTTCATACTTAATTACTCCATACACAAAAAAACTTAAAACTCATTACTTAATTACTCCATACATACACAAAACTTAAAACACAATACACAAATTATGTACTTCTTAGACCCATATCATGTTCCAATCTTTCATACTTAATTACTCCATACACAAAAAAACTTAACACTCATTACTTAATTACTCCATACACACACACACACACACACACACACACACACACAACTTGAAACTCAATACTTAATATTTCATACATACATACAAAAACTTAAATATATACTCAATACACAAAAACTTTATGTAGTTTTATGTTTTTTATGTATTGCTACAAGCATGTTTTTAACCCCCTCAGGATGTTTCCATTTCTCCCCTAAAAACTTTACCCATCATGTTCCCATATGTTGATCTATACATAATACTCAAATTAATCATTCTTCTTCTGCTTCTACTTCTTTCTCTTCCAACTGAAGATTCATCGTCAATTTATTCAAAAGGTGTTGAAGTTGATTTAAAATGGTGTTTTGATTGCAGACAATATTGAATAAAACTGAGGAATCTTCTATTGTATCAGTGACGCTATCTAGGAATTCATTAAAACTATAAAATAAATCATCAGATTTAAAATATATACGACCGTTTGTATGTCTAAAGGCTGTTTTTACGTTACGCGGTACACCGGGAAAAATGTACGATACATCACCGATAAAGGTGCTAGTTAAATCACATTCATTAAATTTGTTAACAAAAGATTTATTGTACATTATGTAAGTACTTCCTGTATTTGAATGAAAAATTGCGTTTACGGAAACATTGACACCTCCAGGCGCCATCAACAATGATTGAATGTCCTCTTGATAGGTTAGATGAAGGTATGGATAGTTAAATATGTAAAGAGTATTATATATAGAAACTATCATATTTTTTTTTTTTTTTTTTTAGTAGAGAAACCTCTTACCATAAACCACACCACCATCCTCCTCACGGCGTTGGTGGTGGTGTTGGATTAGCACTAATACTATGGAAAGAAAAAACAAAAAATAATTAGGAAACACATGATGGAAACAATCATTTTTTTTTTTGCTAAATCATTACTTTTAAAACACTTACATGATGGGGCGCAACGTGCCCATCGCCTCACACACCGGGCACCTCCGGGGAGGTGCCCAGGTGTTGGGCAAACAAATTAGTGTGCTACACACTGAGCATGTGAACTGTAACAGAAAATTGTGAACTGTAACAGAAAATTGTGAACTGTAACAGAAAACATACACACGAATTTGGAAAGATTCCAAAAATATTTTTTTTTTTTCAAACAATTTGTACATAATAAAGATTGTTAAAGGTACTTACAAACTGATGCGCGTTTCCATCCATTGTTTTGTTCTGAAATCGTGGACAGCTTGCTTTTATACACAAAACTTATCGTTGTTATGAACTTCCTTTTTTTTTCACTCACATTCTAAACCCCACTACAATTCTTAATAAATAAAACACAAAATCTAACCGAAATGTGGTTTTAATGTGAGAGATATTTCTAGTTCCTATGTTGAATATTGTTTTATAGATTACTTATTTTTTTTTTTTTTTTTTTTTGTTATTTAGATATGTTCTATTTAAATGTAAGTAATGGATAATATACTTAACAATTAATACTCAGTACACAAAAATTATGTACTTCTTAGAACATAATCATGTTCCAAATCTTTCATACTTAATTACTCCATACACAAAAAAACTTAAAACATAAAACTTAATTACTCCACACATACACAAAACTTAAAACTCAGTACACAAATTATGTATTTTTTTTTTTTAAGTTTATGTTTATGTTAAAATTATGTTTAAGTTTTGTCTATGTATGGAGTAATTAAGTATGCAAGATGAGAACATGGTTGGGTTATCAACATGGATTACATAAATTTTTTTTTTTTTTAACCCCCTCATGATGTTTCCATTCATTCCCATACTTAAAATAGTAAGTAAGTAATAATAATATACTTAATACACAATACACAAATTATGTATTTCTCAGACCATAATCATGTTCCAATTGATCCTACTTACACAAAAAACTTCAAACACATTACTTAATTACTTTAAGTAGTAGGGTTTCGGGCATTGAGGGTCTTTTTTTGGAGCCGCGGCCTTATGGGAGACAGGGTGAGGGAATGCAGGGGGGTACCCCCGCTTCCTCACCCCGGTCCACACTAGGATAGCGCTGTGCGCGTCCGTGCGCGGCCCCCACTCCTAGCACTCCTTATGGCCGAGGTTGTGCGCACACGAGCGTCCGTACGCCCCAGGTTGCGCGCGCACGTGACGTCATTTTAACACAAATCTTATCCGGTGGTTATTGTGATAACACGACTTGGAAATCTCGATTAAAGGAAGTTGATTAACAAGAATTAAAATATATATTACACTTATTAATTTTTTATCAAATATTTTATCCCAACTTGGAAATATTTTAACACATTTTAATGTTATTTTTATATATTACTTAGATTAACCGTTTTTTTTTTTAAAGAATAATATGTACGATTTAAGACTTGATTAGGGCTGTGATTTAACATGAGAATATTTTTTTTTATCATTAAGTGGATAATCTTGACACTTTTAGCACAATAAACACTAAGAATATGTTCGTAATAATATTTTTAATATACTTACCAATAACAAGTGATTTTAGTGTAAGATTATGGATAACCTAATGTAACCTCACACCAATTAGAATATTATGTGTGTTTTTGGTGCTTTTAATGTCACCTAAAATAGCATCTTAAAGACATTAACTAGGTATCTCACATATGAGAGGTATTGTTAGCATCTTATCACTCATTATGACGCCATTTTAACACAAAATACGACATCTTACTGAGAGAGAGAGAGAGACGTAAGATTATGGATAACCTAATGTAATCCCCTCCCTCACTAGATCTCACTAGTGGTGGAGGAGGAGGAGGACCATGAAATTGAAGAAGCATCATATAGTTTTACCTATTATAAATAATGATTCAAAAATTGGTGAAAACAAAAGAACTATTATGTCAAGACATAGTGAACTATTGCCGAACATTATTCGTTGTCTAATATGTGGTCCAAGTAATTGTGGTAAAACCAATTTATTATTAACCTTAATTATTCAAAAGAATGGTTTACGATTCACCAATCTTTACATTTATAGTAAATCACTAAATCAACCAAAATATGAGTATTTAAGCCATGTGATGAAACATGTGCCCAAAATTGGTTATTATAGATTTAATGATATGGATGAAATAATTAGCCCACAAGATGTTAAACCTAATTCGCTAATTGTCTTCGATGATTGTGGTATAGGTAGTCAAAATGTGATTAGTGAATTCTTCACCAGAGGCAGACATCAAAACGTTGATATATTCTACCTAATACAAACATATGCGTACGCAAAGAAACATATGCTACGTGACAATGCCAACTTAATTATTGCTTTTAAAATGGACGATTTAAATTTAAAACATATTTATGATGATCATGTTAATGTTGACATGGAATGGAAGAAATTTAAGGAGTTATGTTGTCTTTGTTGGAACGATAAGTATGGATTTTTGGTAATTGATAAGGATAAACCATTAAATAATGGTAGATATCGTAAAATGTTTGACATATATATTACTGACATATCCAAATAGATTTGTACCACCACATCCACCACCCCATACACATACACACACACACACACACACACACACACACACACACACACACACATGTGCATTAGTATTAAGATGGAGCGTGTAATGAAAACAACGGAAAACGTGATCAAAGCTGCTGATTCGTTAAAACGTAAATATAAACTTTTAAAACATCAAGAACATGAACAAGAGAGTTTTATCAAGAAACAATTGAAACCAATTATAGAACCGTTAGAGCAATTAAATGTTAGAAAAAAGAAAAAAGATAATGTTGTGGAAGATGCCACCCTACCACTACTAGCAGATGGTGAACCAAAAAAAGTTAAGGAAGATGGTGACGTCACACTGGAAGATTTCACAGATGTAGATGATGTTGATGATGATGAAGAAGATGACATTAAAGTGGAAGATTTCTCAGAAGAAGAAGAAGAAGAAGGAGAAAATATATTGAAATCATATATCAATTTAAAGGGTTCAGAACGCGATTCACAATATGGTATAAAAACAGATGATGAAGGTAAAATGATGATGATTGGTAATAAAGAGATTCGAAAAGATGGAGATGATTTTATTGTCGATAAGCATCGATTTAAGGGAACAATAGGGTTATATGAATTATTGTTTAAAATAGAACCAAAACATTACACTAAAGACGATTTAAAAGCATATAAACAGATTTTGTTAATGTCAAATGCTCATAAAAGGCAATATAGCAACGATAAACGAATTAATGCTAATCGTGGGAAAAAATATACTTTTATCATATCAAAACTATTTCCTGGCACATCAACCCCCACCACCACCACCACCAAACATAAATTAGGTCGAGGATTCATGAAAGATTATGATGGTGGTGGTGAGACATCGATAAGCTATGAATATTACAATAATCCAAACGAATTGGTAGATAGATTAAAATTATGTTTAGCATCACAAAAAAGTGGAAATAACCGTTTAGGAAATGAAATACTATCGATTATAAGTGAATTGCAAGAAGATGGTTATATCAGTTAAGAAGCAACAGGTGTGCAGAGAGAAAATGCCAATCGATAAATTTGGTAGGTCATTAGAAATACATAATCAAAGTGATTTATTGGATACATATACTATCGATAATGATATATATATCGATTTCAAAAATAAATCATTAACCGGTGTTAATGATCCCAAAAAGGATTCTGATGTGGTTAATAAAGCTTACTTGGAAAATTATCTAACTAAATTGGATATAATCACTAGAAAACGATTGGATGAAGAGGAATTTGTCACCAAAACACATCTGGAAAAAGTTATTAAAGAATATGATGATAAAAGAGTGAAAATTGTGCAAAAACTTCTACGTGATATATTTAGCACGTTTAGAAATAGAATTAGTGTATGGCCAGAACATATGTATGTTTCCATTAAGATACTTAAAGATCTTTTTACTTATTAAATATTATTATTATTATTATTATTATTATTATGAGCGACATAAAAAAGCAAATAATTGATGAGTTAATGAGACCTGTTAGGATCAGATACAAACGAAGGAAAACAATCATTAAAGGGATAGATGATCTCCACCAGATTGATCTTATTCACTTCCGACAATATGCAAAGCTCAATGGTAATCATAATTACATTTTAACTGTAATCGATTGTTTTTCCAAATATGCTTGGGCCGTACCAGTGAAGACAAAGAATGCAAATGATGTTACCAATGCTATGAAAAAAGTATTCCAAGATGGTAGAATACCTAAGAATATTCAATCGGATCAAGGTTTAGAATTTTATAATGCTAAATTTAAAGCGCTTATGGAAAAATATAAAATAAATCATTATAGCACATTTTCAACAATGAAAGCCTCAATAGTGGAAAGATTTAATCGAACATTACTGGAAAAACTCTATAAACAATTCCAATATAATGCTTCATATAAATATTTACATATATTACCACAAATTGTGGATGAATATAATAATACGGTGCATAGAACAATTCATATGAAACCTGTAGAGGTTAATAAGGAAAATGAAAAACGACTTTTGAAAAATGTTTACCTAAAAGCGAGTAGTGGTGGTGGGAGGAGGAGGAGGAGGGGGTTTACATATAATGTTGGCGATGCTGTGAGAATATCAAAAATTAAAAATATATTTGCTAAAGGGTATAAGGGTAACTGGTCAACGGAGATTTTTCATATTTTTTCAGTACATAATACAAATCCGGTTACTTACACTTTACAAGATGAAAATGAACAAATTATTCAAGGTAAATGGTACCGCGAAGAGTTATCACCGGTTAAACATGATAAAGTTTATTTAATTGAAAAAGTGTTGCAACGGAAACCACCAGATAAAGTTTACGTAAAATATTTAGGAATGAAGAGTAAAGGTTGGATTAAAAACAAAGACTTAATATTATAGAAAAGTGTTATTTTTTTTTTTTGTAATTATTGTTATTTTGTTTTTTTTAAATAAAATATTTTTTTCTTTTAATTATTAATCTATGTGTTGTTTCCTTTAGCGTTAAATAATTTTTTTTTTTTTAGATAAGTTTAAATAAAATACTCAATTTGTTTATCGTATTATTAACATCCGTGTATGTGGTTTTTTTAGCCGTACAATGTTTTGTTTAAAACAACAGGAAATAATGTGGTTAACTAACTACATGTGCACATGTAAATTTGTCGAGTTCAATAATTTTTTTTACTTTTGACACATTTTCCTTTTCTAATAATTATTTAAAATATAAAATAAAACAAGATTAACACATTTCTACCAGTATGGATAAACCGCTTGTGTTAACAGGAGTAGGAGGAAAGGGTATTATCAATTCTGTAATCAACAATCTTCCTTTTGAATTACATATCCCAGGTTATAGATTTTGTGGGCCTGGAACTAAATTACAACATAGAATACATCAAACTGGTATAAATCCATT
Source organism: Rhodnius prolixus (assembly GCF_049639745.1). Classification (NCBI taxonomy): domain Eukaryota; kingdom Metazoa; phylum Arthropoda; class Insecta; order Hemiptera; family Reduviidae; genus Rhodnius; species Rhodnius prolixus. The sequence goes on along the minus strand of NW_027411581.1, from coordinate 28,084,500 downwards.
AGATGATGCTTGTAAAGCTCACGATATTGCGTATTCACAGAGTAAAAGTTTAGAATCAAGACATAAAGCTGATCAATTGTTGGAGCAGGAAGCTTGGAAACGTCTTACAGACAAAAATTCCTCATTATTGGAAAAAACTAGTGCATTAATGGTGGGAAATATGATGAAAGCTAAAGTTAAATTAGGAGCTGGGAATAAAAACCGACCAACATTTAATCAATTGGTAAAGGCCGTGGGTGTTACAGAGACGACGAGGGGTAGTGATTTAGTAAAATCATCTCAACTTGCCTTGAAAAAAGCTAAAAAATATCTAAAAAAACATAATAATAATATTAAACCACCACCAAGAGTTATTCCATTAAGGAGAAAAAGATGGGTGGGAGGTGTACTACCCATTATTCCGATTCTAGCAGGACTTTCCGCATTAGGTTCTCTTGCTGGAGGCGCGGCAACAATAGCAAGAACGGTAAAAGATGTAGATCAAGCGAAAAAAGCACTTCAAGAACAAAAAAGACACAATATGGTTATGGAGGCGCAGAAAGTAGGTCAAGGGCTCTATCTGAAACCATATGGAAAAGGTTTAGGCCTTTACCGGAAAAAAACAAATCATTAAATTTACCCCATCGGGCGCTTACAAATTATGATATAATTAGAGTTGCTAACAAATATTTACCTCATTTCCGTGGAGTATTTATGCGAGATAATCTACCATCCACGCAACCATGGACCCGAGAACAGGGTATAATTAATTTGGACTCATCCAACAACGCCGGTACACATTGGACAGCATATTCAAAAAAAGGAAATAAAGTATTCTATTTTGATAGTTTTGGCAATTTACGACCACCTAAAGAGTTGATAAAGTATTTAAAAGGTTGTGATATCTATTATAATAGGGAACGCTTTCAACATCGAAACCCTTGGAATTGTGGCCATCTATCATTACAATTTTTAATTAGAGAAGCATCGCCGCCGCCGCCGCCGTCAGGAAAACAACAACAATGAGCAGCTATTCTTTTCTTCTAACCAATTGTGATTCTATATTACACTCAAATGTGTTTCCACCATTGGAATTGGATGCTAATAAAAGTTATAGCATTGGACTATTGCGGCTAGAGACGTACAATTCCATACCAAATGTGCAAGAAGAGGTAAACAATAAATTTCATTTCTCATTCAACAATACACCTCACATTGTGGAAATACCAACAGGTACATATGAGATTAACGCTATTGAAAAGTACCTTAGAACGCAAATATTGGCTTTAAATAAACGTTGTGTATTTCATTTAACACCAAATCATAACACCTTAAAAACTAGTATTAAAGCAACATTTGATATAGATTTTTCACAACCTCACAGTATAGGTACATTACTAGGATTTGACAAGGTGATGCTGGCGGCCAACAAAACACACATATCCAACAATATTATCGATATAGCACCCGTGAATGCAATCAGTGTTGAATGTAACCTTGTGAACGCATCTTATAATAACGGACAGTTAAGCCATAGTTTGCACACATTTTCACCATTAGTGGCCCCTGGCTATAAAATAGTGGAAACACCCACACCAGTTATCTATTTACCCATTAATACTAATTATATTGATGAAATTAGTGTAAGATTGGTGGATCAAACTGGTCGATTGATCTCTTTTAGAAAGGAAAGAATTACACTTAGTCTACATTTAAAGGATAATAATGGGTATTGATTTCATAAATAATAATTCCTCCACATCATCCTTTTCTTTGCTTAAAGCTAAACAGACAAAGAGTGTTGACAGCAGTGCGTATGTGAAAGGTGACAAGCAACAACCGACGCCGACGCCGCCGCCGCCATTATCATTACGTAACGTTAAATTTTTAAAAACGCTTGGATATAGGGTGAACAGATATGGATCACATATTAAACATTAATCAAGAGGTTATTTTCAATGATAATATTGAAAATTATCAATTTCATTCTTACCGGCCATTTAACGCCGACAGTCTTTCTTCTAACGATGAGATAAGGATTTCCATGTTTCAAAATGACATTTTTACATTGCCCAGTGAAAGTTATCTCTTCATCGAGGGCAAATTGGAGAAGAATAAGAAAAGTGGTGGTGGTGGTGATGTTGCCGACGACCCCGCCGCCACCTATGCTAAATTAATAAACAATGCTTTTGCATTTTTATTCGATGAAATTCGATTTGAAATAAATTCCGTTGAAGTGGACAGTATTAGAAATGTTGGAATTGCTAGTACGTTGAAGATCTATTCATGTGTTTTCCCCAATCAAATTAGAGCTTTAGAAAATGCTGGAATTGTTGATCCAAATAATAATTCTGATAACATGACATTATCCTCCTCCTCCTCCTCATCCATCATAAATGAGGAAGACCAGAGATTTAACGTTTGCCTACCACTCTGCTATCTGTTGAATTTTTTCGAAGATTATAAGAAGATATTGGTAAATGTGAAACAAGAGTTAATATTGAAAAGATCAAGAAGTGATGTGGACGCACTAGTTGGTGACCCAATAACGGCTAAAGATTGTACTATTAAATTGGAGAAAGTTATTTGGAATATTCCACATGTTAAGCTATCGGATAGTGCAAAATTACAAATTTATAAAATAATTGAAAGCGCACAACCCTTACCGCTAGCTTTTAGATCTTCAGAATTGCATGAATATCCAAATTTACCTTCAACTAATAAACTCTCATGGCATGTGAAAACGTCAAATCAATTACACAAACCAAGATATGTAATTATAGCATTTCAAACTGATAGGAAGGATAATATTGCTAAAAATCGTTCTATTTTCGATTCAGCGGACATACGCAACGTTAAATTATACTTGAACGACAATCAATATCCATATAATGATATGCAATTAGATTTCACATCCGGCAGGATATCGCAGCTGTTTGAAGAATATATTCGCTTTCGTCAAGAATACTATGGAGTGGGGAGAAGTGAGGCGTTGTTTGATAGAAAAGGCTTTTCCAAAACACCTTTTGTGGTAATTAATTGTGCAAAACAACCAGATAGATTGAATACCGGTGTAGTTGACATTCATATACAAATTGATACCAATAAACCGTTTGCGCCCAAAACATCCGCCTACTGTTTAATAATTCACGATATGCTTTTACATTATGTACCATTATCTGGATTAGTGCAAAGATATTAAATGTAAAAAATAAATAAAAAAAATTATAAAGAATTTTTTTTTTTTTTTAAATAAAATAATATTGTATAAAGAATGTGGTTTTTATTAACCCTGGGATATTTTTTCTTATATGCTTATCTTAGCTTAGGTTTCTCCATAATCAAGGAAATTTGCGGCGGATAAGCGGATATCATACAGAGTATAAATTAGGCACATTTTTTTCACATAGATTTATTATGCCACACACACGCACACACATTATGCCAGTTACAAATAGTGCACTTTCAAGTTATTTAGATGCTGTTCCCTATACGGAATATTTATGCATTAGTGGAGAGTTTATTGCGACTCAATTCAAATATTTAAATAATCGGGAAAGTTATGTAGGTTGGGATGATGAAGATATGCTTAGCTTTTGTTTTAATTGCGGTCCACCATGCATAGACTTACATCACTTTACCGATCTTAACGCAACGTTTCATATTGAACACGGTGTGTTATTGAGACGTAATAGCACTCTTCACAAGCGCTTAGGTAAGTGTTTTATATGTGAAAAATACTTATTTCAATATAAACCAAGTACCGCGTGCGCAACATGTAGACAATTTCTTAGGGATAGCTATTTAATTTATACTTAAATGAGTGAAGATTCCGCCGCTATGAACATCATCAACAACAACAACAACAACACATTTGAAGTAAGTAAAATACTAGTACAATTATTTTTTTTTTTTGGTTGGTAAAAATAAGTAAACTTACTTGTTTTTTTTGTTTCACACATGCGCAGATAATTGAAAGAATTTTCTTTCACCCAATGGTTGGGAACATCAGCACTGTTAGACAAATTCTTCAAGTGTTTAATAATTTGAATATTGCTGCACTGGCAATAGAAGACCTCGAACTCAACGAATACCACATTTTCATAAACATCAAGAACTTTTTTTCGGGGAGATTCGTACCAATCATATTGTCAGCAGTTGACACATTAACACTTGTAGAAAGAGAAATAGTGAATGGTGTTCCGTGTCTAACGTTTAGAAACAATGCAACCATTTTTATCATTAGATGTAAACCACAAGGTCCTTTAACGATAAGCAATTACGAATATTCATTGAGAATAAATCGTAGTAGTAGTTGTTGTTGTTGTATAATTCATAATAATTATTTACTTCCATTAGTTAATAACTCTGATTCATTACAAATTAAAAGCCTTAAAGCGCTTATCACCAATTGTTTGTGATGGTGGCTGTGTGTGTGTGTGTGTGTGTGTGTGTGTAAAAATGAATCATGTACAAATCTCATTTTTATACTATGATGTGTGCAAAAAAATAGTCTTCACATATATGTATGAATTTTTTGAGTGATATAGTATATATATATTTTTGTAAATACCTTTAGTACTCACACTATCCAGATGTAATGTTTGTAATATTTATGTATTGTTTTTTTTTTTACCTATGTATATATATATATATTTTTAGGGTGGATGCAATTAAAAAAACCATATATTTTTAAATTTTGTATATTAACAATTATATTATAAAAGTAAAATAAAAGTAAAAAAAACAAAAAATTCTTCATATGCCTGTGGAAAAAAACAAAATACAAAATTAGTATTATATATAGAAACTATCATATTTTTTTTTTTAGTAGAGAAACCTCTTACCATAAACCACACCACCATCCTCCTCACGGCGTTGGTGGTGGTGTTGGATTAGCACTAATACTATGGAAAGAAAAAACAAAAAATAATTAGGAAACACATGATGGAAACAATCATTTTTTTTTTTTTGCTAAATCATTACTTTTAAAACACTTACATGATGGGGCGCAACGTCCCCATCGCCTCACACACCGGGCACCTCCGGGGAGGTGCCCAGGTGTTGGGCAAACAAATTAGTGTGCTACACACTGAGCATGTGAACTGTAACAGAAAATTGTGAACTGTAACAGAAAACATACACACGAATTTGGAAAGATTCCAAAAATATTTTTTTTTTTTTCAAACAATTTGTACATAATAAAGATTGTTAAAGGTACTTACAAACTGATGCATCGTTCCGTCCATTTTGTTGTTCTGAAATCGTGGACAGCTTGCTTTTATACACAAAACTTATCGTTGTTATGAACTTCCTTTTTTTTTTCACTCACATTCTAAACCCCACTACAATTCTTAATAAATAAAACACAAAATCTAACCGAAATGTGGTTTTAATGTGAGAGATATTTCTAGTTCCTATGTTGAATATTGTTTTATAGATTACTTATTTTTTTTTTTTGTTATTTAGATATGTTCTATTTAAATGTAAGTAATGGATAATATACTTAACAATTAATACTCAGTACACAAAAATTATGTACTTCTTAGAACATAATCATGTTCCAAATCTTTCATACTTAATTACTCCATACACAAAAAACTTAAAACATAAAACTTAATTACTCCACACATACACAAAACTTAAAACTCAGTACACAAATTATGTATTTTTTTTTTTTTTAAGTTTATGTTTATGTTAAAATTATGTTTAAGTTTTGTCTATGTATGGAGTAATTAAGTATGCAAGATGAGAACATGGTTGAGTTATCAACATGGATTACATAAATTTTTTTTTTAACCCCCTCATGATGTTTCCATTCATTCCCATACTTAAAATAGTAAGTAAGTAATAATAATATACTTAATACACTATACACAAATTATGTATTTCTCAGACCATAATCATGTTCCAATTGATCCTACTTACACAAAAAAACTTAAAACACATTACTTAATTACTTCATTCATACACAAAACTTAAAACTCTGTACACAAATTATGTACTTCTTAGACCATAATCATGTTCCAATCTTTCATACTTAATTACTCCATACATGAAAAAAAACTTAAAACACAAAACTTAATTACTTCATTCATACACAAAACTTAAAACTCTGTACACAAATTATCTATTTCTTAAACCCAATCATGTTCCAATCTTTCATACTTAATTACTCCATACACGAAAAAAACTTAAAACACATTACTTAATTACTTCATTCATACACAAAACTTGATACTCAGTACACAAATTATCTATTTCTCAGACCCAATCATGTTCCAATCTTTCATACTTACACAAAAAAAACTTAAAACACATAACTTAATTACTTCATTCATACACAAAACTTGATACTCAGTACACAAATTATGTAATTCTTAGACCATAATCATGTTCCAATCTTTCATACTTACACAAAAAAACTTAAAACACATTACTTTATTACTTCATTCATACACAAAACTTAAAACTCTGTACACAAATTATGTACTTCTTAGACCATAATCATGTTCCAATCTTTCATACTTACACAAAAAAACTTAAAACACATTACTTAATTACTTCATTCATACACAAAACTTGATACTCAGTACACAAATTATGTAATTCTTAGACCATAATCATGTTCCAATCTTTCATACTTACACAAAAAAACTTAAAACACATTACTTAATTACTTCATTCATACACAAAACTTGATACTCAGTACACAAATTATGTAATTCTTAGACCATAATCATGTTCCAATCTTTCATACTTACACAAAAAAACTTAAAACACATTACTTAATTACTTCATTCATACACAAAACTTGATACTCAGTACACAAATTATGTAATTCTTAGACCATAATCATGTTCCAATTGTTCCTACTTACACAAAAAACTTAAAACATGTTACTTAATTACTCCATACATACACAAAACTTGATACTCAGCACACAAATTATATATTTCTTAAACCTATAATCATGTTCCAAAAGTGACAAGATTATCCTCCTAATGATTAAAATATTCTCATGTTAAATCACAACCATAATCAAGTCTTAAATCGTACATATTATTCTTTTTTTTAAAAATATTATTACAAACATATTCTAAGTGTTTATCTTGCTAAAAGTGACAAGAATATCCTCCTAATGATAAAAATATTCTCATATTAAATCACAACCCTAATCAGGTCTTAAATCGTACATATTATTCTTTAAAAAAAAACGTTAATATTTATCCTCTAATGAAAAATAAAAGCGCCAAAAACACATTATAATGGATGTGTGAGGTTACATTAGGTTATCTATAACCTTACACCAAAATCACTCGTTATTGGTAAGTATATTAAAAATATTATTATTATGAACATATTCCAAGTGTTTATTGTGCTAAAAGTGTCAAGATTATCCACTTAATGATAAAAAAATATTCTCATGTTAAATCACAACCCTAATCAGGTCTTAAATCATACATATTATTCTTTAAAAAAACGGTTAATCTAAGTAATATATAAAAATAACATTAAAATGTGTTAAAATATTTGATAAAAAAATGACTTAATAGGTGTAATATATCTTAATCTTTGTTATCCATCATAACCTGTGATAAGATGTCGTATGACGTCACATGAAAGGTGCAACTACAACGCACTCCTGCGGCAGGTCTCGTTATTTATTAGTCACCTACTTATGTGTGGACCTGGTGGGGTATTATAATAATAATAATAATGGAGGAGGTTACATTAGGTTATCCATAACCTTACACCAAAAATCACTTGTTATTGGTAAATATTAAATAAAAAAAAAAAATATTATTACGAACATATTCCAAGTGTTTATTGTGGCTAAAAGCGACAAGATTATCCTAACATTAAAATTATGATAAACAATGATAAGAAAATGTCTTAATAAGTGTAATATATCTTAATCTTTTTGTTATCAGTGTGGATAAGATTTGTGTTAAAATGACGTCACGTGCGCGCGCAACCTAGGGCGTACGGACGCTCGTGTGCGCACAACCTCGGCCATAAGGAGTGCTAGGAGTGGGGGCCGCGCACGGACGCGCACAGCGCTATCCTAGTGTGGACCGGGGTGAGGAAGCGGGGGTACCCCCCTGCATTCCCTCACCCTGTCTCCCATAAGGCCGCGGCTCAAAAATTCGGGGCTCAATCACCTAAACATATCTACTGGTATATTCACTTTTTTACATTGGCTTTCAATGTTGTTACTTAATAAGTTATTTATACATTCATTATGAATGATAGTGGCATTCTTACAATAATAATTGTTTAATAATAGTTCACAATGAGCTGTGTATAGTTTATTAGTTTTCAGGACTAATGAAGGGGGAGCAATTATTGTAAAGGTCTGATTCAAGTGATCATAGGGATAGGACAAAAGAAAATAGGTTTCCGTTAAAGGGGTTTTAATTGGGAGTTGGACTAAATAATGGAGATGAGTGGGTGTGATTGAACAGTAAGTTTTTCCTACTTGCCATAATATTTCGGCATTGTTAGATATCAATTCGATATTGTTAAGGGACTGTAGCTGCATTAGTTCCTTTTGGGAAATTATGTACTATGGATTAAGCTTAATTTGCAAAATTCGACTGAGTCGTCTAGATCATTGATTTTATTAATTATTAGGGTAAGGGCCGAATGAAGAGAGGTATACAATTGGTTGATCTCAATTGTGTTGCTGATGACGTAGTTAAGTAATTTCTTAACTTTAAAATTATTATCTCGAATAATGGAGATGTCTTTATTAAAATCATTAATTAGTTTTTTATTAATAGTTAATTGTTGAAGGATATTATGTTCTAAATGGTAATCATTTTTCTCAATTTTCCTAATGACTTGGTCATAATACTTTTTGTCATTTGCATCCATATTACCAGTTATCCAGGATATGGCTGTGCCTAAGGCGTTTATTAGGCCGCGTTTGGGTCTAGTTACTTGGGAATTCACTAATACGTGATCGAGTTTATTTTGGGCGTACTTAATATGGGATTTCATATAGGATTTTAACAAAGTATGGGAGCTTGTTTTGAGAAGTTCTACGTAGGCTTGTTTAGGGTTCCGTTTAGGTTCTACTAGGGAGTCAAGGGTGTTGTCAATGTTAAATAATTCTTCTTGCAGGGAGGTAATATTGATAGAATGTATATAAGTGAAGTAATAATAATAATATAATAATAATAAATTGTTTATTGGTATTTCAAAATACACACATAAAAGTAATTTTTCATTTTTAACATTAAAGCATGGACTTCTCGTCCGTCTGCTTGAGTTGCACCTTTTAATTACTATTCCCTCCCGACCAATAACCAAAATTTAAAATAAAACAAAATAAACAAAGAGATACTACTTTTCTTTTATAAAATTGAAACTTAATACAGAATTAATAATTATAATTTTCTATTAGAAACTGTCTATATCTACCAGCGGACGTACAGAATTTATTTAAATTAGCCCAATTCTTACCGTTCAGGTATTCTAAAAATTCCGCCCTGACCAACACTTTCTTGCCAAAACACGCAATTCTAAATCCGACCATTATGGGGCATACAGCCACATAATGGTAGACATCTTCAGTTTCTGCTCTATTACACATAGAACACAGGTGCTGCTCATTTGTCCGCCCTATTCTAAAATTCAATTTCATCAGTTGTCCTCTAGCTCTAAACACATTTTTCATTAACTTAAACGAATGCTCATCTGAGATATAATGGTTAGCCCCTAAATCAAATCGCAATTCATTATCTATGCTGTGATAAATAGATCTTCCAGCTTTGGTAAACAAATCGTGTTTGGATTCTGAATCAATTGCATTTAACTATCTCTCCACATCACCACCCACCTCAATATAACCACAATCATGTTTATTACAAAGGTCTCTAAACGTCTTACACCAGTATATATTCCTATTAATCACTTCCTGTGCCACAAGTTTAGGCAATCTATTATTGGTTAATGCTAAACATTTATTAACATAATTGTAATGCAATCTATAAGTGAAAAAAAGAGAGGGGAGGCGCCTGTCTCCAAATACACTACATAGTCCGGCGCGTTCCTAGGTAGAGTGAAAATTTTTTTAATAAAATATATATATAGCTTTTCTAACAACTCAAATCAAAGAAAACCCCCCAAACCTGCGCAGCATAACATGCCACCGCTCTGGACACCGCATCAAAACCTGCAACTTATTCGACATTGGTACTTCTGAATTTTTAAATAAACTATTAAACGTATAGTTAATCCCAAATTTTGCCACAGAAACCTTCTCTCTAATATGATGGACAAAAGACAGTTTAGACGTCAAGTGAACTCCCAGGTATTTATAACAATTAACAATCTCTACTTTTTGGCCCATAAAGCACCAGTGTTCATTTCTGGCCAGCCTTCCCCCTTTGCGAAATACAATTATTTTGGATTTATCCAAGTTAACTGTTAAATTCCACAACTGACAATATTCAGCCAAGCGACTAATCATATGCTGTAGTATAGATGGATGGTCCGCTAATAAAACTATGTCATCAGCATACAGTAAACATCTGATGTTTACTCCTACTATACGTATACCACCCTCCACCACCTCGTGCAAGTCGTTCACGAACAAAGAAAACAGCATTGGCGATAACAGGCAGCCCTGTTTTAACCCTGTCCCAGTTGGAAAGCTACTCGTTACACCGTCTACAGTCCACACACTTGATTCTGTATTTCTATAAAGGCCTTGTAATACATTAATAAATTTAGTGGACAAACCTAAATTATAGAGTTTACAGTAGAGATGATTTCTGTCCGGTGAGTCAAACGCTGATCTAAAATCAATGAAAAAACAATAAAGTTTATCACTTACATTTAGCGTTTTTAATTTAATTTTATTGACCAAGTTGAAAATATTATCTACGGTGGAATATCCCTTTCTGAAACCAGCCTGAAATTCTGATAAAATATTATTATTATACACCCATGTCTCTAATCTTTGTAATAACAGACCTGTAAATAATTTGGATATGGTGTCAGAAAACGATATTCCCCTGTAATTGGTCACCAGATTCACATCACCTTTCTTAAATAATGGAAATATTATAGATTTTAAAAAGCTTGGTGGCGCACTTGACGTTTCATATATTTAATTAAATAAATTTAATAATTCTGACAAAAAATTTTGTGGGCAATTTTTATAAAATTCAAATGTTACGCGGTCAAATCCAGGCGCCTTTCCCTCCTTCACTTTATGCAATACCTGCAATAATAACTCATTATAGTTAAATTCACAGTCCAAGGTTGGCACTACTGATAGTGGTGGCGCGTAGTGTATGGGAGCAGCAAGTAGAGTTGGATTTAATAAAATATTAAAGTGTTGCAGCCAATCATCACTTGTTATTGACAGGCTGTTAATAAAATTAGATTTTTCAAACTGCTTAATTAGAATCCAAAAACTTTTAGCATCTTTTACTTTTTTAAAATTTTCATTCACTTGAAACAGAAATTCTCTCTTTTTTTGTTTACACACATATTTATACTCTCTGTTGCAATTGATGTACATAACACGAATAAAGTCCAGGTTCGTTTTTCTAAAAAGCTTCAACAGACAAAAAGATTTGTTTCTTAATTTATAACACGAAGAGTCATACCATTTCTGCTTTTATTTTACCTTTATCGGACTTTGATACATATGTTTGTTTACCATTACCTAGACTAGAGGAATCTTTAATCATATCTGTTCACATATTTACTACTATTTGCGGATCATTATTTAAAATTTCCTTAAAATTAAGATTATCAACTAACTCTTCTAACTTATTTTTAAAATTATGTTTATCAATTGTAGTCCATTGTAACTTTGGCAAGAGAGGCAGCAGCAAATCTTTTTTAAACTGGATATTTAAATTTAACGTTAAACAGATGGGCATATGATCTGAAAATAATTTTGGAATTACTTTAAAATCATAGATTCTATCCAATAATGCGTAAGATACGGCACATATATCGTTTACCGAACATCCCTGACCACCTACATAAGTAAACTCTCCACACAAATCCCCTTGCGTCCGCCCATTTAATACCAAACAGTTATAGTTATCGCACAATTCTAGAAACATTTTACCTTTACTATTTACAACCTTATCCTTTGAACTTCTTTCAACATTCACTTTTGATTTACTCTCAATAATCTCGGCTGGTACAATTTGAGCATTCCCAATTCTAATATTTAAATCCCCGACAATTACAATGTTAACTTGACAATTAGACACAAAATCATAGACACCTTCAAAATCTTCCCTCCAATGACTTCCTCTTAAATAAATGGGTAAAATATAAAAAAACTCATGACCGTTTTTTCCACGTACTAAGTAAATCCACCTAAATTAATAAAATCATATACATTGGAACTTTTATTTTTTAATTTTATTCCAAATAAACTTCCTCCCATTGCTCTGCCAAATGAACTTTCTCTATTTGCACTAATCCAATGCAACTTAAAACCTGGAAAATAATTTTTAAAACTAACGTAATCTTTTTCTTCTACAAACGTTTCATAAAGAAAAAACAAATCAAAATGCTTAACAAAATAAAAAAAATCAAAATTATCTCTCTTACTACTCAAACCACACACATTATAACTTAAAATAGAACTAATTGACTCTTCTAACTGAAAAACACTTTCATTCACATGACTGCTATTTTTTTTGTTTACAAAGAGTTTTTTGCCTTTTCCTCCACCCTTTTCTTCTCGAACACTTGTTCTAGCAACTTGAGATCCTCCTCATTGGCTACCAAACCCTTCTCTTCATCCCAAAAGTATTTTCTATTCTCAAAAATAAAATAATGATCACGTAATAACACTTGGCCTCTTTTTCTTTCTCCAAAATTTTCCTTTTATACTCAACCAATTTTTTCTTTATTTGCCTATCTTGGTATGATAGATCTTTATTAATCCATATCCCGGTTCCCTTCAATTTGTTTACATTTCTCAGGATCTGCTGTACATCTGACACCTTCAGTAGTTCCACTACCACTAATTTACCTTCTCTTATTAAAAATACTCGGTCTATCATTATATCAGACACTCCCAAGACTTTCGAGAAAAACTCCTGTACCGAATTCAGATAATTTCCTTCTTTAACTCCGCCTAGACCCCCAATTATTAACGTTTTAGCTTTAGATTTTCTTAATAGAACTTGGAGATTATTTTTTATCACTTTATTTTCCTCCTTTAAACTTAATATTTCTTTATTTAGATTATTATTTTCGCTAATAAGGGTGTCTATTTTCCCTTCTATTCTTACGATATGCTGCTCAACTAAGGTTGCCATTTTACTATCTAGTAAATTACTCATTTTTATAAAAAATTCCTCCTCACCATAATTTACTTCCTGTTGTAACTTTTTAGATGCCATTTGTTCTGGAGAAAGTGAAGTCCTACTACGTTTTCTATTCAAATTCGAGGTTGTTTGCTTTGAAATATCTCTATCTCCTTCTGATAAGTTACTCATATGGCGCTCCACAAGCCAATAGAAGTGGGCGTGGCAATACAGACGGTCACTCAACTCCCCACTATCACTATTATCACAATGTACTCTATGACGTCACCAGCAGTCTTAGTCAAATTCACATACAATTATACTACTTTTTAATTGATTATTTAGTAATTTTTGCACGATTGACCACTTTAACTATGAAACGGCTTACAATTTCAGATAAATCTCTCTTTTTCCATCAACTTGAAAAAAAAATTTTTTAAAAACATTAACTTTTACCACTAAAAAATTGAAAAAAGTCGGAACTAAACTGACACAACCTTACTGTACCAATGCTCAGTGCAAACTCTATAAGTGAAGTATTTTTCCATTATATATGAATTTTGGATTTTAATTGGTATTATTCCAGGACCTTTATTTAAATTGGTAACTTTATGGGTTGCCACTAGTTCCAGGCTTAGGAGAATCAGGAGGACGATCATGTTCGTTCTTTTGTGTGTTTGCCTGCGAACAAGAAGGTTCACGTAAATGATTTTCAAATTTTCTAGGGCGTTTAAGTTGTGAGGGGTGAATTTTGGTTTTCTTGGTTTTGCCATTTAGGACTTTTTGTTTGGTTTTATCATATGTTACTGATTTATACCTTGGCTTAGCTTTGTTTCTATTATGGGTTTTTATATAAATTTTTCCTGGGGGAATTTCTACATTTTCTCTGTTTTCATTTAGTAAATTAGTTCTTTTTCATTGGGGAGCATATGTTCTGTTCTTATGAGTTTTTCAATCTCGTTTTGGGATATGCTTTTGTGATGTGTAATGTGTAGTTGGGTGTCATGATTTTCAGAATTTTCTATAGGTATGTAACGCCAGGATATGTTAGTGTTTGTTTTAAAATTGAGAACTAGGTTGAGTTCAGTCATGGTGTTTTTTCCTAGAAGCATGTTATAGTCATCTGAGAAAGGAAACACATAGAGCTTAGCGGTATGACTAATTCCAAAATGAGGTTGTAAATTAAGGGTGATATAAGAGTTTCCGCTTTTTGCTCCTGCTGGAGTTATTATGGAGAAATGTTCAGAGTGAACGGGTGTGTTGGGGGGTATTGACGTTGGTGTAATATAATTTCTGGTTGACCCAGTATCAATTAGCCATTTGTATTGAAGATGGTCGCTACAATAAGGGAGTGTTTTTACTTCTGGTTTGCTATCGGACTTACACTGCTGGAGTTGTCGTCTAAAAAAGATTCGAGTTGGATTATTCTTTCTGTTAATTGTTGGATTTGGAATTCTTGTGAATCATGCGTGGTCATGTGTAAGGGAGCTGGAATTTTTTTATGAGGGTATAAAGATTTTTGATGATTTGGGGGTGGTCTCGGTTCACGAGGTTGTTGTTGGTTGTACGGGGGTCTAGGGCCATTGCTTTTCCATGAGTCTCTGGAATTATAGTTAGTGAAAGGTCTATGCGGAGTTTGTGTTTGCATTAATGGGGAAGGATAATTTGAGGTTGAAGGAAAACTGGAGTTACGATAACTTGTTGGGTTTCGTTGGTATCTCCTTTGAGGAGGGTTACGCGGTTGTTGAGAAGGGGATCGATAGGATGATTGGGGTTTTATATACAACTGGTCGATTAAGAACATACATTTGGTGTTTAAAGTTTCTCTTAATTTTTCTAAAGACGTAGGATTAAAGGTCATCACATGATTGGACAGTTGCCATGGGGTAGTTGAATAAAAATGGTGGATAACTTCTTTTTCTAAGTATTGCATAGACGTTAATATTATTTCTTCACTAATGCCATCGATCATATACTTGGCATGGATTAGATGTGTTATTGACTCTAGGCGAGTTAAATAGTCAGTTAGGAGTTCTTTAAAATGGGGTTTCATATTGTATATTTCGGACTTCAATGTTTCGAAGGACTTAGAACACGAAAAGTTTCTTTTTAAAATATCTAGTAATTCTTTTATAGTATGAATTCTTTTGGTTAAAATTAATGATTGAGCGGATCCCGTGATTTTGGCTTTTACCTTATTAAGGAGAAGGAATTCATTGGTGGCACTTTCTATAATGTTTGGTCTACAGGTTACATTATAAACATCTTCGACTGTTTGAGTAAAATATAATAATTCATAAGGGTCTCTGTTAAATATGGGGATATGATCATAATCTTCTTTTCGTAAAGGATGACTAATACGTGGTAATGAGGGACTTGTGTGGGAACAAGGAGTCTGAGTATCCGTTTGGTCATAGGGGGTAAGGACTGGGGGTTGCAGGTCGGAAGTGTTAAGATTAGCATGCATTTTATACAGCTCAAGTGATTACAGTATAAGGCAGAGTTGTATGATTAAAACATGTTGATTTGCTTTCTTCTTATCTATTAAAAGAATATTTATTCAACTAAACTGATTTGCTTTTTCTCTATCTTATCTTATTATAAATTCTTTATATCAGTTACACTTCTTTATAAAGACTAAGATAATTAATAATTATATGAGGACTTATTTATACTTAATATCAATTATACTTTCTTTTTATTATAAGGATTAATCATTATATAGGGACTTATTTTATTTTTATATCAATTATGCTTTTCTTTTTGGGACCGGGATAATTAATACTGCCCTTGCCTACTTTATATGTTGTTAATTTATTGTTTCGGCAGGGTAATCAAGGGGATTTTATAACACTTGGGAAAGTGTATATGTATAGGGACTTTTTCTTTATAATTATATAATTCTTACTTATGGGAATTTATTTCTTTTACTCTTTCTTCTACTTATAATTATTTTATTCTTATGGGGACAGGAATAATTAATACTGCCCTTGCCTACTTTATATGTTTTTAATTTATTGTTTCGGCAGGCAAGGGGATTTTATTTATAATTATATGATTCTTATTTCTTTTGGGACTTTTAGGGACAATATAGTTCTTATTTCTTTTGGGACTTTTAGGGACAATATTTTGGTTTAATAAAATGTATGTACTATTTGTACGGGAAATACAAATTCATATAAAGGATTGATAAAATTCATAAAAAGTTATAAGAAAAATTTATAGAAAATTAATAAAAATAGGAATAGTAAATATTTACAGGGTGAGTCCTGCCCAACTCCAACATGCTGTTGAAATGTTGAATGCTGAATGGTTGTTGACCCAGGAGTCCACTTTTGTACGATGTTGGTGAAATTTTTGAATTGCTTATATCACTTAGAGTCTCTGCAATTAGGGACCGTTTTATTTATGTCACTTCGAGTCTCTGCAATCGGGCGCCAGTTATATATCTTGAACCGTTAGGGGCTTTTTTAAAAAGAATAACTTTTATATAAAACACAAATCTTTTATTACAATATTACTGATATATAAAAATAACGGTTACAAGAAAATATGTGGGGAAGGGAACTTCACTACTGAGCGGAACTGATCTCGGGCAGCAACTTGGCAGAACTTCAGGTAGAACTTAACTTTGACAGAGTCTGGGCAGAACTGGCTGTCCTGGGCTGGGTAGAAGTATTTATATGTTTGAAGACTGCTGTTATCAGAGGAAATATATTTATGCTGAGTCTCGAGGTTTCGTGTATAGTATAACTCTTCATCTGCCTGTGAAAAAAAAATAATAATAAAATAAATACACAATTAGTATTATATAGAAACTAGCATATTATTTTTTTTTTTTTTAGTAGAGAAACCTCTCACCATAAGCCAAGCCCCACATCCTCCTCACGTCGGTGGTGGCGGCGATGGATTTGCATTTATACTATGAAAAAAAGAGAAAAATAATTAGGAAACATACATTGGAAACAAACATATTTTTTTTAGCTTTATCATTAATTAAAAAAAAAACATACAAGCTCACATCATGGGCCTCAGCGTGCCCAACTCTTCGCACGCTGTACACCTCCGGGGAGGTGTCCAGGTGCCAGGCACACATATCAGTGCTTTGCAAAGTAAACATGTAAACTGTAACAAAAATAACTAAACATGTGAACTGTAACAGAAAATACACACGAATTTGTAAAAAAAAAATATTCCAAAATATTTTTTTGTTGAAAACAATTTATACATAATTAAGATTGTCAAAGGTACTTACAAATTTTTGAGGGGTTGTGTCCATTATTTTGTTCTGTCATCCTGAACAGCTTGCTTTTATACCTAAAACTTATCGTTGTATGAACTTCCTTTTTTTCACTCATATTCTAACCCCACTAAATTCTTAATAAATAAAAAACACAAAATCTAACCAAATGTGGTTTTAATGTGTATGTGTATGTGTGAGATATTTCTAGTTCTGATGTTGATATTGTTTTATAGATTACTTTTTTTTGTTATTTAAGATATGTTCTATTAAAAACTCCATTAATAACGACTCTTTTTATTTTTCGTATATTATTAATTACTTACTATAATATTAATAAGTAAGTATAAAAATACATAAAAAAATTTATATTAATTTTATTTATTATATTAATTTTAAAATATATGGTTAAAAAAAGGGTAAATCTTTAGAATAGCTCCCCAGAGGCGTGGCCTAATTCGAAGTGATTCTGATTCGCTGTTACTATATAACCCGCCATATTCAAATATAAATATAAAACTATTTCTTTATTTTATTTTTACACTTAAATCTAGCGGGTTATATGGTAACAGCGAATCAGAATAACTTCGAATTCTTTATTTATTTCTTAATGGGGGGCTTCGCCCCCACACCCCCTGATTTTTTCTTTTTGGGGGGCTTCGCCCCCATACCCCCCTCCTAACCTACCTAATCACCCTCAATTTTTTAATTTGTGTCACACCATCCATTACAATAATTACACAGACCAACAAAAAAGAAACTACCTTATTCTGTGGAGTCCTTTTCCTGAGGAGGGTATACTTGTCGAACTCCATTCTTACTCACACTACAATCATGCTTTAATTTAAAACAACCCGCAAATTTAAAACGCTCATACTCATAAAGTTACATAAAAACGGCACCTCCGGTCACATACAGAACACTCGCGGGAACTATTAATACATTAAACAGGAAGCAGTTGCTATGCAGTATGTGTACTGCGCATGCGCGCTAAACATAAGCGCTACGAAATTCGCACCATCCGCACATTGGCGGGAGGTAGTTTTAATTTTCCCCGGTAGGTGCGCTGTACTTCCCACCCCCTAAAAATAAACAGGCCACGCCTCTGGGGCGCTATTCTAAAGATTCTAAAAATAACATGTGTTTATTTAATTGCATTCCCTAGAAATACATTATTTTAAAATAAATACATATAGGTAAAAAAAAAAAACATTACATAAATATTACAAAAGTATGTGATCATTAGCAAGCTAAATATTTTTTTTCCAACATCTGGATAGTGTGTGTGAGTACTAAATTTTTTTTAACACCTAGGTATTTACAAAATATAGACTATATCACTCATTTTATTTCAAAATTCATACATATATATATGAGAAGGTTATTTTGGACACATCTTAACATTTAGTATATCACTGAGAAAAAAAAGAAGAGATTTGTACATGATTCATGTATCTTTTTACACCTACACCATCACATCACAAACAATTGGAGATAAGTGCGCTTTAAGGCTTTTAATTTTTAATGAATCCGAGTTATTTACTAATGGAATTAAATAATCATTGTGAATTATACAACAACAACGATTTATTCTCAATGAATATTCGTAATTACTTATCTTTAAAGGACCTTGTGGTTTAAATCTAAAGATAAAAATAGTTGAACTGTTTCTAAACGTTAGACATGGAACACCATTCACTGTTTCTCTTTCTACAAGTGTTAATGTGTCAACTGCTGTTAATATGATCGGTATGAATCTCCCTGAAAAAAAGTTCTTGATGTTTGCAAAAAAGTGGTATTCGTTGAGTTCGTCGCGTTCTATGGCCAGTGCGGCAATATTAAAATTATTAAACACTCGTAGAATTTGTCTAACCGTTCTCATGTTCTCAACCATGGGGTGAAAGAAAATTCTTTCAATTATCTGTGTGAAACAAAAAAAAGTGAGTTTGCTTATTATTATTATTTTTACCCTAAAATAATTGTTTTTTTTATTACTTGAAATGTGTCATTGATGTTGTTGTTCATAGCGGAATCACACACACACACACACTTAAGTATAAATTAAATAACTGTCCCTAAGAAATTTTTTGCAGGTTTCGCACTCGGTACTTGGTTTATATTGAAATGAATAAGTATTTTTCACATATAAAACACTTACCAAATCGCCTGGTAAGAGTGCTATTGCGTCTCAATAATACACCATGTTCATTATGGAACGTTGCGTTAAGATCGGTAAAGTGTTGTAAGTCTATGCGTGGTGGACCGCAAGTAAAACAAAAACTAAGCATATCATCATCATCCCAAATCTTTAAAACACAAATCTTTTATTACAATATTACTGATATATAAAAATAACGGTTACAAGAAAATATGTGGGGAAGGGAACTTCACTACTGAGCGGAACTGATCTCGGGCAGCAACTTGGCAGAACTTCAGGTAGAACTTAACTTTGACAGAGTCTGGGCAGAACTGGCTGTCCTGGGCTGGGTAGAAGTATTTATATGTTTGAAGACTGCTGTTATCAGAGGAAATATATTTATGCTGAGTCTCGAGGTTTCGTGTATAGTATAACTCTTCATCTGCCTGTGAAAAAAAAATAATAATAAAATAAATACACAATTAGTATTATATAGAAACTAGCATATTATTTTTTTTTTTTTTAGTAGAGAAACCTCTCACCATAAGCCAAGCCCCACATCCTCCTCACGTCGGTGGTGGCGGCGATGGATTTGCATTTATACTATGAAAAAAAGAGAAAAATAATTAGGAAACATACATTGGAAACAAACATATTTTTTTTAGCTTTATCATTAATTAAAAAAAAAACATACAAGCTCACATCATGGGCCTCAGCGTGCCCAACTCTTCGCACGCTGTACACCTCCGGGGAGGTGTCCAGGTGCCAGGCACACATATCAGTGCTTTGCAAAGTAAACATGTGAACTGTAACAGAAAATACACACGAATTTGTAAAAAAAAAATATTCCAAAATATTTTTTTGTTGAAAACAATTTATACATAATTAAGATTGTCAAAGGTACTTACAAATTTTTGAGGGGTTGTGTCCATTATTTTGTTCTGTCATCCTGAACAGCTTGCTTTTATACCTAAAACTTATCGTTGTATGAACTTCCTTTTTTTCACTCATATTCTAACCCCACTAAATTCTTAATAAATAAAAAACACAAAATCTAACCAAATGTGGTTTTAATGTGTATGTGTATGTGTGAGATATTTCTAGTTCTGATGTTGATATTGTTTTATAGATTACTTTTTTTTGTTATTTAAGATATGTTCTATTAATAACTCCATTAATAACGACTCTTTTTATTTTTCGTATATTTATTACTTACTATAATATTAATAAGTAAGTATAAAAATACTGTAACACCACTGATAGTAGTGTTGACCAGCAAGGAACCAGATCACAATCACAATAGCCAGGTTAACAATAACTAGGCATTTAGTTTGAACAATTATATTGACCAAAACAAAAAAAGCAAAAATGGTACAAAAGAAATACAAAACAGAAGGATCCTTCACCTAATGGTCTTATGATAAACAATAACTCAAAATACTTCTTAAAACATACAAAATAATATTAACTAATTGTCTTCCCATTCGGGTTACGAATTAACTCAAGCTTGTTAGTCACTCCCGACAGCTCCTGCTAGGTTAGGGGGGAACTTTATATCACAAGAGTACCTGGGGGCGGTGCGGTACGACCACCTACTTCCGCCGATGGGTCTCCGGGGTCGTAGTTCGGTTGCTCGGTTGCTCAGGCTTCTGTACCGTTTTTCGTTAGAACCACAGAGGCGGGTCGGGCAGTAAAAAGTAGTGATGGGCTATTAGAGCGGACTCGTTCCACTGGAACGAGTCCGATGGTGGAACGAGTTGATTCAAATCCCTATTTTAAAAAAAAGTGATTCCGCCCCGCCCCAAAAAATTGAGGCAAATTAAAATGAAAATAATTAATACTGTAGTCGTTTACACTAAAATAAAACTCACTTAAGGCTACTATGTAGAAGTTCACTGACACATTCCAACTTGTAAGAGGAATCCACACCAAAATACAAAATCTGGCGAGCTTAAATACTGATGCTTGAAGAATAAAATAAGTTCCAAGGTTTTTTTAGAATATCGATTCTAAAATAATATTCATTTTATTATTTTGTTAATTTCTAAACAAAAGTAGGGGTCGATCTAAGACAGGGAGTCGAAGGAAAAATAATTTCGTACCCAATATAGCGAACCTTGCAAAGAAACACCAGGCACACCCATCTCATTAATTAAAAAGCAATGCTGTAGTTACTTTACTTATTATTTAATATTTTATTTTACATATAGAAAATGCTGTGTGCTTAATCTTTAACTTAGCGGCTGGACGCTCTTTCTCTTATCTTCATTGGCGAAAGTTAAATCGTGTACATGTTATTACGACGATCAAAGTAATACTGAGCTAAAAAATAGTATTACCTAACTGGTTTACTTACTGCTGTATCCCTCCCACTCTATCACCTACTTCACAAACATTCGTCGATTGGAAATGGGTTGTAGTTTAATATTCGTTTCATTTGAAAACAAAAAACATTATAACGCTTTCTCAAGATGTTTTTAATTTTTAAAAATTTGTTTTTGTCCATTACTCTTATAATATACGAAGAATTTCGAATAAAATATAATATACAAACACAGAATGATCTAGAGTGCAGGTGGAGTCAGTCGGCGTTGTCATGGTGATGGAACCGTTTAACGACTCCGGCCCAACACCAGCAATTTCATTGGTTAAATCCACTGGAATTGGTGGAGTCAAATCCGGAGTGATTTAAATCCTTTTGAAACCGGACTCGTTCCATTTTTTCGTTCACTGAATCTAGCCAATAGAAAATGCTGGAGCTGGAACCGGAGTCGTTAAACGGTTCCATCACCATGACAACGCCGACTGACTCCACCTGCATTCTAGATCATTTGTGTTTGTATATTATATTTTATTTAAAATTCTTCGTATTTTACAAGAGTAATGGACAAAAACAAATTTTTAAAACTTAAAAACATCTTGAGAAAGCGTTATAATGTTTTTTGTTTTCAAATGAAACAAATATTTAACTAAAACCTACTTCCAATCGACGAATGTTTGTGAAATAGGTGATAGAGTGGGAGGGATACAGCAGTAAGTAAAGCAGTTAGGTAATACTATTTTTTAGCTCAGTATTACTTTGATCGTCCTCATGACATGTACACGATTTAACTTTCGCCAATGAAGATAAGAGAAAGAGCGTCCAGCCGCTAAGTTAAAGATTTGGCACACAGCTTTTTCTTTTTGTAAAATAATAAGATATTTTAAAAGCTTGATATTAATTCATAGTAAATAAATATTTCTTTCTTTATGAGTAATTATCATTTTGTTTGAAGGGTTATAATTTTTTTTTATGGGAATAATTTCCTACCCATTTGCGTTTTTCTTCTTGAATCAAGTTAACTCCGGTGGTCAAGCTAGATAACGACAAAACTGCAGTTGCTTTAATTTTTATATTTGACTAGCCTATTTTTGTTAATATTTGGTTACGTTGTTAATTTTATATTTATCAGATCAATTGGGAATTAGGGAACTACTTAATGTGTGTTAAAGAAATATAGTTTTGTTATTAACTGGAAAAGCTAACTTTTAATTATTTATTTAATTACAATGCGTGACATTTGTACTAATGCATAGGGTAAGTACAGACTGGAATCAGTGAACGAGTTGTTGGAATCGATTCCAACCCTGGAACTGATTCAAATCCAACGACTCCAAACGCGGACTCGTTCTGCCCATCACTAGTAAAAAGTAGGTCGCTCGGTCTAAGTTCTTTATCTCACTCGTCACCAGGCGCTCTCTCTCCAATACTGGTCCGTTCGGCTCCCCTCTCTCTCACTGCCTCTTTGTTAATTTATTTTCTGTCCGGTGGCCGCAGCACCTTACAGCCCTTCGAGCTCGTAGTTTCCCCCGCTATTACTTGACGCAACGTCACAATACATAAAAAATATACATGTAGAAATACAAACTTTTTTTCTTTTAAGTTTTGTGAATTGAGTATTAAGTATGGGAAGATGGGAACATCCTTGGGTTATTAACATGGATTACATAAAGTTTTACAAGTATGTTTATTTTTTTTTTAAACCTCTCAGGATGTTTCCATTTTCCCATACTTAATATATAGTTTGTAAGTAATAATAATAACATAATACCTAATACTCAATACACAAAACTTGCAAACTTTATGTATTTTTATTTATTTATGTATTTCTACAAGTATGTTTTTAACCCTCTCAGGATGTAATAATAATAATAATATACTTATTACTTAATACTCAATACACAAAACTTCAAACTTAATGTATTTTTATGTATTTATGTATTTCTACACTTAATACTCAATACACAAAACTTGCAAACTTTATGTATTTATGTATTTCTACACTTAATACTCAATACACAAAACTTGCAAACTTTATAAAATATTATTTTATTTTTTTAAAAAAAACATAAGTAGTATAGTAAGGCCGTTTGAGGGTCTGATTTTTGAGCCGCGGCCTTATGGGTGACAGGGCGAGGGAATGCAGGGGGGATACCCCGCTTCCTCACCCCGGTCCACACTCAAATTGCACTGTGCGCGTCCGTGCGTCGCCCCACTTTTATGCACTCCTTATGGCCGAGGTTGCGCACACCTGAGCGTCCGTATGCCCTAGGTTGCGCGCGCACATTACGTGACGTCATTTTAACACAAATCTTATCCACTGATAACAAGGATTAAAATATAATACACTTATTAAGACTTGGAAATATTTTTATCACATTTTAATGTTATTTTTTATTACTTAGAATGTGTTCATTAACTTTTTTTTTTTTTTTAAAGAATAATATGTACGATTTAAGACTTGCATAGGGATACTTACCAATAACGAGTGATTTTAGTGTAAGGTTATGGATAACCTAATGTAACCTCCCCCATTAGAATATTATGTGTGTTTTTGGTGCTTTTAACGTCACCTAAAATAGCATCTTAAAGGTTATAATAATACATAGAATTGAGAATATACATCTTACCATATATAAATATATTTATAAATATTACTAAAACATTAACTAGGAAAGTATGTTAGTGCGTGTGTGTGTGATGTTCTCTCTCTCTCTCATTCTTACTAGAGGAGGAGGACCATGAAATTGAAGAAGCATCATATAGTTTTGCCTATTATAAATAATGATTCAAAAATTGGTGAAAACAAAAGAACTATTATGTCAAGACATAGTGAACTATTGCCGAACATTATTCGTTGTCTATTATGTGGTCCAAGTAATTGTGGTAAAACCAATTTATTATTAACCTTAATTATTCAAAAGAATGGTTTACGATTCACCAATCTTTACATTTATAGTAAATCACTAAATCAACCAAAATATGAGTATTTAAGCCATGTGATGAAACATGTGCCCAAAATTGGTTATTATAGATTTAATGATATGGATGAAATGATTAGCCCACAAGATGTTAAACCTAATTCGCTAATTGTCTTCGATGATTGTGGTATAGGTAGTCAAAATGTGATTAGTGAATTCTTCACCAGAGGCAGACATCAAAATGTTGATATATTCTACCTAATACAAACATATGCGTACGCAAAGAAACATATGCTACGTGACAATGCCAACTTAATTATTGCTTTTAAAATGGACGATTTAAATTTAAAACATATTTATGATGATCATGTTAATGTTGACACGGAATGGAAGAAATTTAAGAAGTTATGTTGTCTTTGTTGGAATGATAAGTATGGATTTTTGGTAATTGATAAGGATAAACCTTTAAATAATGGTAGATATCGTAAAATGTTTGACATATATATTACTGACGAATCCAAATAGATTTGTACCACCCCTTCCACCCCCTACATACACACACATGTGCATTAGTATTAAGATGGAGCGTGTAATGAAAACAACAGAAAACGTGATCAAAGCTGCTGCTTCGTTAAAACGTAAATAAACTTTTAAAACCTCAAGAACATGAACAAGAGAGTTTTATCAAGAAACAATTGAAACCAATTATAGAACCATTAGAGCAATTAAATGTTAGAAAAAAGAAAAAAGATAATGTTGTGGAAGATGTCCCCCTACTACTAGCAGATGGTGAACCAAAAAAAGTTAAGGAAGATGATGACGTCACACTAGAAGATTTCACAAATGTAGTTGAAGATGGTGATGTTGATGATGATGATGAAGATGACATTAAAGTGGAAGATTTC
Organism: Rhodnius prolixus; assembly: GCF_049639745.1. NCBI lineage: Eukaryota > Metazoa > Arthropoda > Insecta > Hemiptera > Reduviidae > Rhodnius > Rhodnius prolixus. Next base: position 28,058,700 of record NW_027411581.1, on the reverse strand, counting down.
TCAGAAGAAGAAGGAGAAAATATATTGGAATCATATATCAATTTAAAGGGTTCAGAACTTGATTCACAATATGGCATAAAAACAGATGATGGAGGTAAAATGATGATGATTGGTAATATAGAGATTCGAAAAGATGGAGATGATTTTATTGTCGATAAGCACCGATTTAAGGGAACAATAGGGTTATATGAATTATTGTTTAAAATAGAACCAAAACATTACACTAAAGACGATTTAAAAGCATATAAACAGATTTTGTTAATGACAAACGCTCATAAAAGGCAATATAGCAACGATAAACGAATTAATGCTAATCGTGGTAAAAAATATACTTTTATCATATCAAAACTATTTCCTGGCACATCAACCCCCACCACCACCAAACATAAACTAGGTCGTGGATTCATGAAAGATGATGATGATGGCGAGTCATCGATAAGCTATGAATATTACAATAATCCAAACGAATTGGTAGATAGATTAAAATTATGTTTAGCATCACAAAAAAGTGGAAATAACCGTTTAGGAAATGAAATACTATCGATTATAAGTGAATTGCAAGAAGATGGTTATATCAGTTAAGAATCAACAGGTGTGCAGAGAGAGAGAGAAATGCCAATCGATAAATTTGGTAGGTCATTAGAAATACATAATCAGAGTGATTTATTGGATACATATACTATCGATAATGATATATATTAAATGAACGCTAATCAGAAAACTACTAAATACAAATAGGACCAACCATTTGATGAATAACTTTTAATTGAAGATAAAGAACTTTATTCTACAGTGCATTGAATGCAATCGCTACTGATAATGCAGCAGGCTACGCGGAATGTAGATAAGGACCATAAGTGCAGCTCTATATACCGGCGGCCGACAGACCCCGCCACCCCAGTGGGAGAGCTAGTAGACAGTAAAGAGATACTCACACGCCGCCACAATCAGTCCAGCACGCAGCATCACCGCACAGCAGTCAGACACACACTACTCATACCTACTGTTTCACTCGCACTTATCTCCGTGTCTCTCCCCCCACCAGGTAGGTCCAGCCCAACAGCAATCCCTTCCCGTCACAATGCCCCCCGGTTTTCAAAAGCGGCACTCCCCTCAAAGAGGTCGCTTTTCAGGGAGCATTCCGAACGGAAGACAGCGCTGTCCCTACACTTCATTCGTTTCTGCCGCCGGTATTACTAACTCCCTCCGCTGGTGGGCCGGCTTCCTCGGTTGGTTGGATGGTAGTAGTGGGAGGCAACCCATAGATGACAAGGGGTTGGTTCAGACCAGTGTCTCTCTTTCCTCGGTTCCGTAGGTGGCGATGGTGGCAGTATATCACAGGAGCAATAATCAGAATGGTCACTAGGGTCAATCCGCTGACCGCGAGACCACCCGTCATCAGTTTCCATTGAAAGCGGGTCCCCTTCCATTTTTGGGTCCGTACCAGCAACTCTCCTACGCTAGTGGCGATACTGCCCTCTTCTTCAGACAAACCCAGCTCATCTTGTAGATGGACCGCCGATGCAACAGCCTCAGGAGGGGCGCCTTCCTCTGTCCAATTTAGGACCGTTTCCCAGTCCTGCTTTGGTATGATTTGGTGATGTAGGTTCCAACGAGTCGCTCCCTGACTGTTAGGCAATAGTTGATAGTGTTGCGATCGCATGGTACAGCCTCGCGCCGCTCTTACTATGCCCACGCCCACTAGCGTTCTTTCATTGGTACTACCTGGTCCGTGATCCCGGCAGTATGAGGTCCAACGCGTTGACTTAGGTAGATTATAGATCCATGTGCTCTCTGGGGCGTACCATAACCAGTAAGGCGGAAAGTCTTCCTTGACCACCTGGAAAGCGCACCAGGGTGAGCGCTGGTCGGATACTCCCAACACCAACTCCATCATGCAAGATGGCACGTCCCTACCAATAAGAGCGAAGCTAACAGGACATATCCAGAGAGTCTTCTTGGCACACAAGGAGAGCTCTTCTTCTCCGACCTCTGCGAAGAACTCCCGGTCCTCCATCACCAGGAGTTGGGTGGTCCTGGTCTGTATCATCACGTGTCTCTTTAACTGCGGGTCGGGCGTCGGCAGCGGCGTCGTCCTATACAACAGAAATCGACGTCCCTCTGCAGTGAGCGGGATGTCTATGTTAATATTGATACTATGTGCTGTAGAAAAGGCGTGGGTTTCGGCTATCTCATAATATAGGTTCATGTCCGAAACATGGACCCCGCCCACCAACTCCAAACCCGGGGGTATCAGGGCCAGTACGTCAGCCAGTATACGACTTAGTTCGATAGGAGATATCAAAGAAGGCCCTAATCCGCCTCCGAGGAGAAATGTGAGGGCTTCCTGTAAATGACGTATTTCCAAGTTGGCCTTTAGCACGTTCAATTCTAGATGGTGCAAGAGGGAGGATACATTCCAGTGCAAATATATGGAGGCATTCAAACTGCCCAATTGTTGTGTAAGGTCTGCGTTAGAGTTCCCCAGTTCGTCTAGTTTCCGGGATAGTTGGGAGGTCAGCAGCCTTAGTTGTCGCCCGTTTCGTTCCACTTGGTTTCCGAGCCTCTGCGTGACCGTCAGATGGTCCTGCTGGAGGTGTATTACGTCGGACACCCTCCGATCCAATACCTGTAATTTCTCCTGCGTATGTCGCAGGTCATTCGCATCCGGATTCCCGAACACCCCTTTGATCAGGGTTCCTCCGATATCGAGAAGTCCCCGCTTACTACCTGCACGCTGTCGAGGGTCCTCGTGGGGTAACATCTCTGCCACAGATTGGACCATGGTCCACATTTCTTCCACTAGGCTCAATATTCTGTCTAACTCCGCCAATCCGAGCCCCAAATGGCCCCTGCTAGCGGCTAGCCCCACCAGTCTGCCCCGCAGTTCTCTCGTGGATTGCTGCAATAATAATACCTCTTCCTCAATCTCGGTCACATTCAACTCCACCACTATCCGCCACCGGTCACCCGTCAGAATCCCTGTGGCCTCCCTGGTAAACACTACTCCAGGTTGGAATATTATTTGGCCCTAACTAGTACACCAGCACCCTGCAACAAATTCAAACGCAATTCCAGTGCTTGTTTACTTTTTAAAGTCTCTCAAAAGAGTCACCTCCTCACTCCGTCTCACCGGATTCCACCGTACCTTTCTCGTCGCACTCCCGGGCTCCCTCTGCGCCAGCGATTATATCCCTCGGTAACATGGTCAGTCTGGGTCGCCGTAACTTAATACTATCACAAGATTTCTCTCGTTCACATATCCTTGTTGGATTGATCATTTTGGTACTGGTAAGTACACACTTTATGTTTATATACGTATTGACAATGCTACATTGTATTATTAGACTATGTACTCATGCAGTGTATATTTATAGATATGTCGACATCCGATCATATTGACGAAGTTCATACCAGCAACTGTCAGTGTGACATATGTATGCCCAACTCTCAGATGAAGGATCCAGCGATTCTGGAGGCTCTGGAACCGCCGGTCAAACGTATGAAAACATCTCCCAAACGCAAAATATCGATAAAACCGATATGGACACTCATACGAACATACATCCGCCTTCAGCTTCTGACGCATCATCAAATGCCACAACTGTTAAAGACCATTTCATTGAAGGTATTGAAGACTTATCCGACACTTCAGACTCTATGGAACCAGATGTTGGAGATTTATTCGTCCAGTACCAATCTGGATTCCACAGATGCTCAAAGTTACTTTTCCGACGAACCAGACGATTCATCGTTCATGATGTCTGGTTCCCTGGACGAGCTCAATCTTTTGACTCAATGTGTAACGACGTCGTTACAGCAGTACTTAGGTTCATCCGACCAGATGGATTCTGGTACTGCTTTAAACATAACTCCGACACCCCACACATCCACTTCGTCCATGGCTGTGCATACTCCAACAAAAGCTGTCGTTGCGGACCGATCGCTTCAATTCAACAGCAATATAAAAGAGGGCGCAAACAACACTATAACAGACGAGTCGTCAGACGAGGAACCTTCGAACGTCTATCCCATTACATCAGGAATCTACAACATTATACAACGTTGGAAGGGCGCCAACGGCTCGCAACGTCGGTCGATGGCCACGCCTGGGTCGAGTCTTGTACAAATACGAATTATGCCGTACCAACAAGCGAAAACGATGGATCCAACACAACGCTACAAATGTACGAAGAAATATGCTCAGGTAGTTCTAAATCCTCTCCAACATACTCCTCAAATCCGTTTACTACGTCAGTTGTTTCGAGAAATGGAAAAAGTAACCGACACGGGATCTGGTCTCGAAAGCAATATGCCATTGAGGCGATTTTCCGGTGGTTACAAAGCCATGTAATCGTTCCTGATCATGACGTAACCTCCTCTGCTATTTGGTTAGACAGCGAATATCAGTTTATTACAGAGCGTGATCCTGTATTTCAAAGTGCTCTTAAGATTCATCGCACTACATTATCTACCAAGACATTAATAGATCTAATGGAATATATTGACTCTGTTCAATATATTCAGTATTACTCACACCCACATACATTATTATCCATTACAGACTCCGCTACATTTATATATACCATTCTAACACTTCAAATGTCTACACATGACACTGCTATATTTCTTTCTTTTTTGTTTTCTTTGTTAAAACATGAATCACAGAAATGCAATTGCTTATTAATTAGTGGTCCTCCTAGTGTTGGTAAAACTTGGTTTGCCAACATTGTGGGAAAACTAATGATTAATACAGGATATATAGGCAACAGCAATCGCTTTTCTCAATTTCCTTTTCAAGATTGCCCACGTCGTAATTTACTGATATTTGATGAACCGAACGTTGAGCCAATGGCGTTAGAAAACTTTAAGTTATTATTTGCTGGTACACCAACACCAGCAAATATTAAATACGAATCCCAAAACCTCATTAATCGTACTCCTGTTATTGTTACCTGTAACCGAGATCCATTCCCTAAAACACCTGAATTTCAAACGCGCATTCGTAGGTTTTATTGGACCCATCGTATCGATAACAATATTAAACAATTAACAGCTGAAATACATCCATTAGGTTTATTTCAGCTGTTAACAAATACATCAACTGCCATTACACCACCTAATGCAGAAGATGATATTATTGATTATGACTTTGGCTCCGATTATACATATATGCATGCCAATTTAAAGGAAGATCATACACAAACAGCAGCAGATGTTATCAATAATTTTAATTTAGATTTATTATAAAATATATAATTACATACTGTATCATTTATAAAATAGTATCATAATGATCAATAAATGGATATGTGTACATATATGACTTTAATTTAAACTTGGTGCAAACCCTAAAATACTATTATTATACATCATACCAATACCAAATGGTTTACTACCAAATGGAGTCCTATTAGGACCATATAAGGAATTATGAATATAATCCTGATTATAATCGGTAACTAACTCAATTCTAGTTTTTACCTCCCATGTAGCACAAGCAGTAACATATTCCTGTAATTCCTTATCTGGAGCATTACTTTGAATTGGTAAAATACCAATATGTAATGATGGTTGAGCATGACCTGAATTTGGAGGCGTATGATCTAATATGGTTACAGAATGACATTGCTCAACACATTCCTTTATATAATTATCATAACTATTTTCTGTACGTTTAATACTATTCAGTTTATTTATTCTTGTAATAGTAAATGCCTCTTTATCCACCTTTCCTTTATATAATGAAATATCCTCACCACCCATAATACATTCATGATGCGCAGCATCATCAATATCTATCTGCGTTTGCTTAGCCTTCAATACATTTGTTTTAATATCATAATGATAATGAACAACAGGAATATCTATATGATCTAAATAATTATACATTTTTAAATGCTTATTTAATTCAGGCCAACCAGCAGATACTTGTTTATTTTTATCAGTATCTTTATATGGCTGCAAGATACCAGCATATAATTTTAATGCGCGTGAAATACCCATACATGTTGGAATAGACACATCGTAATTATCATCATACATATGATGTCCCCATAACCGTTCACTGATATCATGTGTTTTAGGAACATTAAAATTATCAATGACCATAGGTGCGGTTGCATTACGCTCAATTTCATAGTTGCGTATCATTAATTTATTATTCAGACCAACAGCACACTGACCAAATACACCTTGTGTATTATTAGCAGACGATGTAATAGATGTACCTGTATCAAAACTAGTTTTAAACCCTTTAGGTGTAACAATACATTCTACACGTACAATACGTGTACCATCAGGTAAATTCTTATATTCTGCATAAGACATCCAAAAACAAACTGCAGATACTGGCAAACATGCTAAACTAGTTAACATAACCTTTGTTTTAAACTCTGTCCCTGGATTAGCTACTTTATACGCATTACCCCATGTATTAATTAAATGTACATGTTCAAATGCAAAATGCGCCATACCTGCCTTAGCAGCAGAAATATAACGAATATCATTATTTATACCACCTGTTGCAGATGATCCACTTATAGCAGTTGTCTGATTGCCTGCAGTCGTTTCCCGACGTATACGGGATGCAGGTAATTCTTCATGAGAATGATTCACTGTCATTTCTTCAATTTCTTGATCACTTGGTTGTTGCGCTGATAGGAATTCTTCAAAATGTGATTCTCCTGTTGCTGGTTTACGTGACGGTCCCGCTTCCGGTTCTTCTTCCCTACTTTCTTGAATACGTTCAAATCGTCTTTGCCTTCTACGTCTTTGCGTTTCTTGTGCACGTCTTTGTGCTTGTCTGTAGTAGACTTTATAACCCCACCGATAATTGCCTTCGTTGAATGGTTTACCGTCTTTTCTGAGTTTATTTTCCGCTGTAAATTAGGATATATATTTTTATGTAATATGCCTTCAACTACATATTTACTACCAATCCCAGCGAAACCAACCAACGAATGCCAATTACCAGTTGTTATAAAATCTTTACCAAATTCTTTTACTGCCTTCGCATCACTTACATGAATATCATCAAATGAACGTGCACGTTCATATAATAAATCATGTTCCATAGCAATACGATCATCAGCATCAATTGGCCGTTGTGTGTAATCGCTAGGACCAGGACCGAAAAAATTATGACGTGTCCACATTACCTTGTATGCGCGCTTTATATGAAGAATAATCTTCTACAGGTATACCCTCTCCTTCAGAATCAGAACTTGACATTCTGTAAGTATACACTGCATGAGTACATAGTCTAATAATACAATGTAGCATTGTCAATACGTATATAAACATAAAGTGTGTACTTACCAGTACCAAAATGATCAATCCAACAAGGATATGTGAACGAGAGAAATCTTGTGATAGTATTAAGTGATTCCAAACAATATATATACTCTTTGAGCGACGACCTACTGATCGACACGACCCGTTCTCCTTGAACTTTTAAGATAAACGGAGTAAACAAGTTATATAACCAACGACGACCTACACCTGTGCTGTACCAATCTGCAAAGCATTGATTAACGGTACGATAGCATTTACTGCCTGCCGTTCCCTCTGGTCGTGGTTCGGCCATCTCCGCATTTCCCCGGGGCCGTAGTCCTTCGGCACCCGAGCTTCCCGCCACCATGGTGGGGAGTTCGTCCGATTCAGTCTCCGGCGGCGACCCATCTGCTTCTGGGGCCCCCTCCCCCATTGGGATCTCTACGGGGAGCAAGCCCCCGTCCCAGCTATCCTCGGTATCTTCTGGAGGGGGCCATTGGATCAGGTCAGCTTCCCCGTCCTGTGGGGAAGAAGAGGGGTCCGCTGGTCTGGAACCCAGCATGAGTCTATCCTTGGCCGGTTTTTCTCGTTGCACAAGACGTTCGCCGGGCTGCCCAGCGGGTTTCAACTGGTTGACATGCACCAGCAGCTGCTCCCCTGAGGGTAACTCGACTCTGTAATTCACCGGGGGTAACTCTTCAACGACAGTGCACGGTCCCTTCCACGGTCGATGGTACTTCCGCGCGTGCCCTACAGGTACCGCGGGACAGTACAGATAGACTTGCTGTCCGACGGCCAATCTCCGGCACTTTTTGTTCTTATTGAATTGAGCCGCCCGGCGCTCCTGGGAGTTACAACCCTGTTCCCTCGCGGTTGCGTAAGCTTCCTGCAACCTATCTCGCAGCGCGTCGACGTGTTCCGCCAGCGTATCAGGCTGGTCATTATCTAGTCTCAGGTCCCCGGGAGTATCCAATTCCCTTCCATACAATAGGAAATTTGGTGAATATCCTGTAGAGCTATGAGGGGTGGACCGGTAAGCCATCAAGGCGTATGGCACCCATCTATCCCAGTCCTTGCCATCCCTTCGCACGAAGTGGGCAATGGCATCGTTTAAGGTCTTATGAAACCTCTCCACCATGCCATTACATTGGGGGTGATAGGGTGTTGTTTGCAGCTTTTGTATCCGGAGTAAGCCACACGTGGACTTAAATAATTCTGACACGAAGTTCCTGCCCTGGTCTGTTAAAAGACGTTTTGGGGTGCCATGTCTTACGATAATGTGTGTCACGAAGGCTTGTGCTGTGACCTCAGCAGTCTCCTCCATCAGTGGAATTGCTTCCGCGTATCTAGTCCAGTGGTCAATGAAAGGTAACATATAGCGATTTCCTCGAGGGGTGGTAGGTAGTGGCCCCACAATATCTAGGGACACCAGTTCAAAGGGGGCCCTAGTCTCATACGGAGTGGCCAGTTGAGCGCGCAGTCCCGAAGGGGTTTTCCTTTGCGCGCACACGTGACACGCTTGTACATATCGGGCCACATCGGAAGCCATCGCGGGCCAGTAGTAAGTCAGGCGTAGCCGTGATAAGGTTCTCTCTTGACCAGGATGCCCGGCCCAGCAGGCATCGTGATTGAGTTGTAGGATTTGGCCCCGCAGACTTTCAGGGACCAGAATTTTCTCGCCCTCCCAGCGTAGGACTCCCTGGTCATCTTGAGACACTTTTCCGCCACTGTTAAATCTCAAACTCTTGCACCACTCATCATTCCCTTGCTCCTCTACTATCTGTTCGCTGTAGGAAGGAATAATTATTCTGCGGATTAATTTCACTTCGAGATACTGGGAGTTTCCCTGGTACGCGTCCTCGCACCGTAGCAAAACCCCCGACCCACCCTGGGTCTACGGTATCTCCTGGTCCTCTCTGGGTCATCGCTCTGTTTCGAGACCCGTGGCTGGTGGGGACACTCCCGAGCAAAATGACCTTTCCTACCGCAAGCATAACAATTTAACGTGTCTACTTCTAGACTTTGTCGGTCCCTCGGAATCCCATCTTTGCAAGGAACCGGAAAAACACTTTTCACCTTTACGACGGCTTTATTTGCCAGCTCGACTCGAGCTGCCTTCTGAATCGCCTCAGCCAAATTCACGGGGGGATTATATTCTAAGGGAAGGCGTATATCACTCCTTAGGCCCTTAATAAACGCCGCTAGCGTTATTCTGTCGAGGATGTTCCGGCCCCAGTCACTTACTGCCCCTGTAGGAGGTTTAGGTAAGGACTCTTCCCCTAACTTTCTGCATCTGTCTGCAAATTCATTAACCCCTTCACTTGGGTTTTGTGATAGATGGGACATCGCTAGGAGCTGATATTCTGGCCCCAAGGGTTCCCTAAACCTCTCGCGCAACACGCGCTTGAACTCTTCAAAAGTGGCCTCGACACGCAATAATTCCGGGTGTCCCGATAGGCAAGCCGCCGCTGGTCCAGTCAGCTTCATACGGCAAATGGTCCTCTTATCCAAGTCGGACCAATTGCCCATACACGCTACCGCGCCAAAGTTATTCAAAAAATCTTCTACTGGGCCCGCGTCGGCCTCTCCACTCCATGGCTTTACCAGATTATGCACGGACATATCTCTCTTGATCATAGGCGCCATCTCCGATTGGGTGCCCGACGCCGAATCTCGACCTTGATTTCGGAAAGCGCCTAACTCTCCCTCCAGTCTGGCACTCTTTTCCGATTGTTGTGCTAGGGCAGTAGCTAGCTGTTCATTTGTAAGCCTAAGGGCTTCCAGCTGCCCCTGAAAAGCCTCCATCAAAATTTTTTCTTTTTTTTTTGTACCCCTCGATTTGGGAACGTGGGTAAGGGGTGAGATCAGTCACCCCACACCTGACACCAATGTCACCTCCCCCTCTTCGGCCAGACAGGCACGGAATAGGTTAAGTCACAAGCAACACGTACTAGATATATATATATTGAATAACACAAAATTACATATTAGATTTAATAAGCGACTACAGAATCTAGAATAAAAAGCATAAATGGACGCTAATTAGAAAGCTACTAAATAGAAATAGGACAAACCTTAAATGAATAACTTTTAATTGAGAGTATACATATATATGTTGAATAACCCAAAATTACATATTAGATTGGATAAGAATAAAAAGCATGAATAGAACAATTAATTTATACGTATTAAATGAACGCTAATCAGAAAACTACTAAATATAAATAGGACAAACCTTAAATGAATAACTTCTAATTGAGAGTATACATATATATGTTGAATAACCCAAAATTACATATTAGATTGAATAAGAATAAAAAGCATGAATAGAACAATTAATTTATACGTATTAAATGAACGCTAATCAGAAAACTACTAAATACAAATAGGACCAACCATTTGATGAATAACTTTTAATTGAAGATAAAGAACTTTATTCTACAGTGCATTGAATGCAATCGCTACTGATAATGCAGCAGGCTACGCGGAATTTAGATAAGGACCATAAGTGCAGCTCTATATACCGGCGGCCGACAGACCCCGCCACCCTAGTGGGAGAGCTAGTAGACAGTAAAGAGATACTCACACGCCGCCACAATCAGTCCAGCACGCAGCATCACCGCACAGCAGTCAGACACACACTACCCATACACTACTGTTTCACTCGCACTTATCTCTGTGTCTCTTCCCCACCAGGTAGGTCCAGCCCAACAGCAATCCCTTCCCGTCACAAAAGTATTCTATTTTGATAGTTTTGGCAATTTACGTCCACCTAAAGAGTTGATAAAGTATTTAAAAGGTTGTGATATCTATTATAATAGGGAACGCTTTCAACATCGAAACCCTTGGAATTGTGGCCATCTATCATTACAATTTTTAATTAGAGAAGCATCGCCGCCAGGAAAACAACAACAATGAGCAGTTATTCTTTTCTTCTAACCAATTGCGATTCTATATTACACTCGAATGTGTTTCCACCATTGGAATTGGATGCTAATAAAAGTTATAGCATTGGACTATTGCGGCTAGAGACGTACAATTCCATACCGAATGTGCAAGAAGAGGTAAACAATAAATTTCATTTCTCATTCAACAATACAGCTCACATTGTGGAAATACCAACAGGTACATATGAGATTAACGCTATTGAAAAGTATCTTAGAACACAAATATTAGCTTTAAATAAACGATGTGTATTTCATTTAACACCAAATCATAACACCTTAAAAACTAGTATTAAAGCAACATTTGATATAGATTTTTCACAACCTCACAGTATAGGTACATTACTAGGATTTGACAAGGTGTTGCTGGCGGCCAACTAAACACACATATCCAACAATATTATCGATATAGCACCCGTGAATGCAATCAGTGTTGAATGTAACCTTGTGAACGCATCTTATAATAACGGACAGTTAAGCCATAGTCTGCACACATTTTCACCATTAGTGGCCCCTGGCTATAAAATAGTGGAAACACCCACACCAGTTATCTATTTACCCATTAATACTAATTATATTGATGAAATTAGTGTAAGATTGGTGGATCAAACTGGCCGATTGATCTCTTTTAGAAAGGAAAGAATTACACTTAGTCTACATTTAAAGGATAATAATGGGTATTGATTTCATAAATAATTCCTCCACACCATCGCGACCGCTACTGCCATCCTTTTCTTCTTCTTCTTCACTTAAAGCTAAACAGACAAAGAGTGTTGACAGCAGTGCGTATGTGAAAGGTGACAAGCAACAACCATCGCCGCCACCACCACCACCACCACCACCACCACCATTATCAATACGTAACGTTAAATTTTTAAAAACGCTTGGATATAGGGTGAACAGATATGGATCACATATTAAACATTAATCAAGAGGTTATTTTCAATGATAATATTGAAAATTATCAATTTCATTCTTACCGGCCATTTAACGCCGACAGTCTTTCTTCTAACGACGAGATAAGGATTTCTATGTTTCAAAATGACATTTTTACATTGCCTAGTGAAAGTTATCTCTTCATCGAGGGCAAATTGGAGAAGAATAAGAAAAGTGGTGGTGATGTTGCCGACGACCCCGCCGCCGCCACCACCTATGCTAAATTAATAAACAATGCTTTTGCATTTTTATTCGATGAAATTCGATTTGAAATAAATTCCGTTGAAGTGGACAGTATTAGAAATTGCTAGCACGTTGAAGATCTATTCATGTGTTTTCCCCAATCAAATTAGAGCTTTAGAAAATGCTGGAATTGTTGATCCAAATAATAATTCTGATAACATGACATTATCCTCCTCCTCATCCATCATAAATGAGGAAGACCAGAGATTTAACGTTTGCCTACCACTCAGCTATCTGTTGAATTTTTTCGAAGATTATAAGAAGATATTGGTAAATGTGAAACAAGAGTTAATATTGAAAAGATCAAGAAGTGATGTGGATTCACTAGTTGGTGACGCAATAACGGCTAAAGATTGTACTATTAAATTGGAGAAAGTTATTTGGAATATTCCACATGTTAAGAGCTATCGGATAGTGCAAAATTACAAATTTATAAAATAATTGAAAGCGCACAACCCTTACCACTAGCTTTTAGATCTTCAGAATTGCATGAATATCCAAATTTACCTCAAAATACCTTAATTACTCCATACACAAAAAAACAAAACTCATTACTTAATTACTCCATACATACACAAAACTTAAATATACTTAATACTCAAATACACAAAACTTGATAACTTTATGTAATTCATGTTATTGTTAACTCCTCAGGGTGTTTCCATTTTTTCCCATACTTAAAATAGTAAGTAATAATCATATACTTAAGTCACAATTACACAAAACTTGATAACTTTATGTAATTCATGTTGTTGTTAACTCCTCAGGGTGTTTCCATTTTTTCCCATACTTAATATAGCAAGTAAGTAATATTATACTTAATACTCAAATACACAAAACTTGATAACTTTATGTAATTCGTGTTGATAACCCCTCAGGATGTGTCCATTTTCCCCATACTTACTATAGTAAGTAATGTGCTAAAAGTGTCAAGTTTATCCTCTTAATGATAAAAAAATATTCTCATGTTAAATCACAACCCTAATCAAGTCTTAAATCATACATATTATTCTCTTTAAGATGCTATTTTAGGCGACATTAAAAGCGCCAAAAACACACATATTATAATGTGTGGAGGTTACATTAGGTTATCCATAACTTCTATATATTATTATATCCTTTAAGATGCTATTTTAGGTGACAGCGCCAAAAACACATTCTAATGGTTGGGGAGGGGGTTACATTAGATTATCCATAATCTTACGTCTCTCTCTCAGTAAGATGTTGTATTTTGTGTTAAAATGGTGACATAATGAGTGATAAGATGGTTGCAATACCTCTCATATGTGCGATACATAGTTAATGTCTTTAAGATGCTATTTTAGGTGACATTAAAAGCACCAAAAAACACTAATTGGGGTGAGGTTACATTAGGTTATCCATAACCTTACACCAATACTCACTTGTTATTGGTAAGTATATTAAAAATAAAAATAAAAAAATATTATGAACATATTTCCAAGTGTTTATTGTGCTAAAAGTGTCAAGATTATCCTCTTAATGATAAAAATATTCTCATAAATTTAAAAATAACATATGGGGAGGTTACATTAGGTTATCCATAACCTTACACCAAAAATCACTCGTTATTGGTAAATATTAAAGAAAAGTTAATATTTATCCTCTATAAGTAATAAAAATAACATTAAAATGTGTTAAAATATTTGATAAAAACATGTAATATATTTTAATCCTTGTTATCCATATCCTGTGATAAGATGTCGTATGATGACGTCACGTGCGCGCGCAACCTAGGGCATACGGACGCTCGTGTGCGCGCAACCTCGGCCATAAGGAGTGCATAGGAGTGGGGCGACGCACGGACGCGCACAGCGCAATGCGAGTGTGGACCGGGGTGAGGAAGCGGGGGTACCCCCTGCATTCCCTCACCCTGTCTCCCATAAGGCCGCGGCTCAAAAATTCGGGGCTCAATCACCTAAACTATACTACTCATGTAAATAGGACCAATGGTAGAAGCAAGTTGTTTCAGATCGTAGAAGTCCTCATAGCATAGTTCATTAAGGTGGAAGGGTTCACCATGTTTTTTAGCACCTCTAATATCAGAAATATACCCTTCAGGGGTGTATATTGGTCCACCCTTGGAGCTGGCGCTTTACTTGCCTTTCAATTACAGAATGGGGTGAGTCGCCTTCGTTTTGTGTACGGCCCTTAATCAAATATTTGTGAGTGATCGACTTGATACCTAGATACCGTACTGCATAGAAATAGAGGGCCAACATGAACTTATCTTTTTCGCTCATCGCTGACAAATGTAAATTTTTCATTATTGAATAGTATTCTGGCGCTTTTTAGTTTGGCCAAGCGAATTTGGCTCAGAAGCCTTATCTTATTAATATTCAACCTGAAATGTAAATAAACTTCTTGCATTCCCAAGGTACTTATATGCCTGTAAAGGATATTATATCTGGAGTCCAATACAAACCGTATGTCTTCAGACAGGAACTTATTTCGAAATCTTTCTACAAGATTGTTGAAATTGATACGCAGAGTACTAGGGTTCAAGGATAAGAGAATGTCTTCGGAGCCAATAACAAAAAACATTGCTTTAAGTACAGAAAACCAGTTCAGTTCGAGCTTATTACAACTAGAATCCTCTAAAAAGATGAGAGACTCTTAATGCAGTTATGGGTAAGTCTGGTTGGTTCATGTTCCAAAAAATTTAATCAGCAAGGATACCATCCTCCTGAAGATACTGATTTTTAAAGGCACAATTCCACACTCTAATCGGACGATTAGACGGGTATAATGGCTCTCTATTTTTGGAATCGAGTCAATAAATTTCCGAACTCCTTCACCGATAGCTGGATCAAGACTTCTGTGCATCCCATGTTTTCCCCTAAGGTCCGGTTCAATTACTGCACCAGCTACCTTGTTTCGTTTGTTCTGAACTGTTCGAATTGGGCGGTCATTAATGTCTAGTGTATTTCTGAAAAATACCTTGCAGACTCTGATTTTCTGGTTATTTTTATTGAAATAGAAAGCATTATTATGTTGCCTTGCGTTTCTAGTACCCCCAACTCGAGTATAACGATATAGTGGCATGATAGTTTCCACGGAATTTTTGGTATAATCTCTCTGTTTATTCAAGTCTCCTAACGCCCAGTATGTTGAAAACAACTGCATTCTCTCTTCAGCCGTGAATTTCGTTGAACATTGAGTTTGCAGTGTTGTCCACAGGGAGGTTTCAATTTCCGTGGTCCCCTGATCGACTTGCTCTGTGAATGCGTTTGATATGCTTCTCCGCTATTCCGTGCTTTCTTCAGAACGTTCCTTTTCCATTGGTCGATATTTCTCTTGCGTTTCACTTCACTCCTTTCTTCACAGAACTTACCAAAATGGGCACATCCATCGGACTGTCCATTGAATTGTTTGTGGTAGTAGAATTTGAGTTGGAAGAACTGCTTAACTGTATATGTGATGGGGTAGAACCACGAGGATTTCCTCCAGATTTTTCCTGCGCCTTGACACGAAGGTTATCCTCGCTACTGTTACTTCCTAGGTCTTCTTCATTTTCCGGTTCGTAAGTAATATATCATTAGATGAG
The DNA here is from genome assembly GCF_049639745.1 of Rhodnius prolixus. Taxonomy (NCBI): domain Eukaryota; kingdom Metazoa; phylum Arthropoda; class Insecta; order Hemiptera; family Reduviidae; genus Rhodnius; species Rhodnius prolixus. The sequence continues at coordinate 28,042,737 of NW_027411581.1, read as the reverse complement.
TCATCATTATCCTCAGGGGAAGAATCATCACTTGTAGGATATAGTTGGGTTTCTGCTATTTGAACCCCTTCCGACCTGATCTAAATTGGGATGTTCTATTTAATCTACTTAATAACTGCTTCACACTATTAATTAGTTCATCTTTAGTTACAGGAAAACCAGCTTTAGCCAATGTCCCAATCCAGTTAACAAGAATATTTTCCTCTTCCTGTGACAATATGGGATTCGGGCCCATTCGGTTCTTCTTAATTTTTCCGTTCACCTTGTACAAAAGAGTTATTCTTGGAACTCCTTGCCTCCTAGCTGCTGATGCGACAGACGATCCTCTAACGCATCTTGCATTTGCTCCTGAGAATAAGCATGGATTTTTCTTGGCTTTTTGCTCACTTTATGGCCTAAAACGGAAGCGAGCACTCCATTAACGTCAAGATGTAAAGACAAATAATGTTAAAAAAGGCACAGAAAAAATATTGCACCCCACACCAGTGGTTGACATTTGCTGCACCAAATATTGACACCCCCTGTCATCTTTTGGTAAGGAAAACTTTTTTTGGCTAGAAACATGACTGTAGTGATCAGAACTGAAAACTGGTTCTAACCACAAGAAGAAAAATGGAAGTTAAAGAAAATTAAAAAACACCCATAGTTGACAGGGGGTGTCAATGACGGGTGACAAATACATTTTGGAAAACCAGTAATTGACACCTAACCTTAAAATTTGTGTAACGATCTTTTGCGTCAGAAGCATATGAAAACACAACCACTATTTAGTAATGTTTAGTATCATTCTTTTGGATTCACTTAAAAACAAGAAGAAGATGATTTATAATAATGAACACTAAACTCACCGCCTTAAACAATTCAACAAGGAAACTAAAATTAAATGCACGTGATGCCATTACTCAACTAAAGCGCACTCCCTCCAAAGAGATACTATCGAAGTGACTATTTGCTAAAGCCACCAGATGGCACCACAGCTGCTCCTGCTCGAATTTAAACTCGCTAGAGCGATCATTTGCTTATTTTTGCGAATAATATTTGAAAGTGTGAACCATTGGTGTTCCTGTCAATTACTGGTGCTTTTACCCTATATTTGTATTATTATTTTACATTGCTTATTATTTTATATTACTTATTATTTTACTAATTATGGAGTGCCAACATTGTTGTAAAGTATTTAAAAGGAAAGATAACAAGAATCGTCATGAACTTTACATATATATCGCGCAGTCAACGCCATTTTTGCAATATTTGCGGCAAGGGTTTCTCTTCTAAAAAGACGTTGACTGCGCACATGCGTCGTTGTGGCAATGAAACACTGACCGTCATGTCTAAAAGAGCCCGTATAGAGCCGCTAAAAGGAGGTTTATATGAAGTGGAAACGGCGCACAGAGGGACTCTTAGAACTTTCTTTCTCCCATGTAATGAAGTAGCCGACGTTGCAATGGAATTCTTAAATGCCCAGTTAGGCGCATTGCCTCAGTTACTTACAGAATGCTGGAAACGCTCCCCTCAAATACAACTTAGAACTTGTGATGGCGCCTTCAAGACCAAAAATAAAGTGCTATACGAAGACTCCTCCACTTGGCGACATCTGTCAGCGAATTCTAAAACTGATTCTCCGGACCCCTGCTGAAGAGCGTTTAGCTCGAGCAGGTACTGTTCCTGGGCTCCTTGTCTCACGAAACCTTTCTTCCAGAACAGCCTTGTACTGTTCGAAGTAGATGTTTACTCTAACAATTCGGGATGAGCTGCCATACAGGCAGCAGCCAATCCTGTCATCTTCAAGCGGCAAACAACCTTCTTATCCCCGAATCTTCCCAACGGCCACTCTCGGCCAGAAGCTCAAGGTTCCGTATGAATTCTTTGGCGGATACCTCGTGAGTACCCGTCACCCCACGGCTGTAACATGTTTTGTAGGGAAATGTCCTTCCGCGGGCGAGGGACTCCCATTAACCGGGCCAATTCTCTTTGCAAGGCTTTGTTATCTTACGTTTGTCGGACCTTAAAAGCCATTAGGTCTAGATTGGCTGGCCGAAGTTCCTCGAGTTCTCGCTCGGCCATCTCGTAGAAGTATTACGTACAGTAAGACTATAACCCACTTATTCCCTAGACTTGGGATCCCCAACGAAGCTGCTGATATCACCTTTCGCCAGTAGAGGAGGCGCTCTTTCCAACAAGGCGTTACAAAGTGGGGTTATTATGGGGCAAGAAATAAGGGCGAAAAACATCAAAGTGAAAGTAGTAATAGAAATATAAAATAAAAAAAGATACAGAGCAGGTATATACATACTTAAAAATTTGCTAAAATTGCCGAAATATGGTTCCTTCTGCCGAAATTTAAAAAGTAGATTTCTTTATTTAATTTTTTTAAATTTGTTATCAGAATTATTAAAGTAAAATACTTTATAGATAATCCTAAAACATTGTGGTCGGCAAGATCTTAATTGTGCGACAATCCTATGTTTGTTTACCCTGGCTCTTATTTCTAAATAAAATTCTCTATCTTTCAGCTTTCTTATGTCTCAGAACTTGTTATTGTATTTTGTATTTAAAACTGATTTTTTTATCAACAGACAGATAATAATTTCTGCCCTTTTCTACAGAATATTATTTAGTTCTTTTTCGATTGCTTCACATCAAAAATGCATAAGAAATCAGTTGCTCCCAAAACAGATAATTTATGTTTAAATTATGAATACCAGTTATATTTAACTTTATTGCTATGTTGGTTATCTAAAGTACTTAATTTATCTAAACATAAGTTAGATAGTGGAGAAGCCCTCATCTCCCCCCATGTGCACCGAGTAGTTAGCCATTCTCTTGAGATTTCTAATTCAATGTGGTTGTAGTTCCATTTCCAGCCGAATCAAATAACCGGGTGTAGACCCTTATTTGTTGGTATATATAGGTGCCCAAACTTCTGCTGAGTAAAGGAGAGTTGAAATCACCAAGGATCCACGTAATTCAGTTTCGGTTTCCCAGCTGTCCCACCTTAATTCAGTGATTGTCCTGCTTTAGACGAGAATGTCCTTTGAACGGCACTATCACCTCATCAATTGACAGATGTTCTTCCTTGTCTACTTATAAACAGTTCTCCCCTTATCTCATCTATGAAAGGTTGAATTTTGTATAATTTATTATTGTTTGGGTGAACTATGTAAGAGATAAAGTTTGAGTTGTCATTTACGCGGAAAAATGTGCGGAGTAAGTTCAAACGATTTCTACTCTTTGATCCGCAATTAGAGGAAACCTGGTAACACTGACCCGATACATCCTATAGCTCAGCATTTTCACAATACCACTCATGATGTTTATACCCAAAACCTTTTTCATTTCATTGATTATGGTGCCAATAGATGGTGCAGTTTTTTGAGCAGAATGCGTTTGCTCCACAAATTTTTTTAAACAAAAAATCTTTTGAGAACAACAAAAGCTGAAAATAATTTAAGGGCGGCTTGTTTTCACTCCCATAAGTGGAAAGTTTTTTATTGAAGGAAAAATTGATACAGTTCAAATGAAAATCATCCCGAATGTTGTTGTTCACGCGAGATAATTGTGGAGGTTTTCTTTTAGCTTCAGGGGTTGATAAAACATTAGGATCAGGTACCCGCAAATTATTGGAAGGGTTTCCTGAAACATCATCCAATTGGCTGATCTTACATCTGCAGTAAACAGCAGGTTTTCATTTAGTAAAGGAGTAAGATTAGGGTCCGTTTTTGAGGGTATGTTTGAGTTAGCATCAACTTCCTCCATTTGTCCTTCTTCGGAATCTGAAAATTCTTAGTAAACATCTGACCAATTACCATCTAAGATAATTTGTATGGCTTGTTCGGGTGTATACATGCGCTCTATTTTAAAAAGTAGTACAGAATATTCCCCAAAAAAAAGGTATTAGTCAATTTTACTCAAAGAATCCCCACATGGACTCATTTTTAAAATTTCATTTATTCAAAAAAATTCAGGAGGAAGGTAGCGTTTTCTGCCCAATGATGTTGAAGCCTATAATTCCCCCGGAGGTTTCGATAATAGGCGATCAATGTTGACTTTGTGACCCTGTAGTGAAGAGCAGCTTCTCGAATACCAAGTTCTTTTCTCCCTTACAGTTTTAATAGCATCGACCATGTCCTTTTCATCCTAATTTTTACGTTTGCCTTTCGGCGATGGTCCTAATTTTATTTATGGCTTATCTTTTTAGACCCTTTATAGTAAGTACCCAGTAGAAAAAAAATATTTATCCGTCCTCAGTGCCACTTTTCACACTTGTTTGACAGACGATTAACAAGGTTGTAATATGGGACAACGCTGTCCCATAATACAATCATACACCGCTTACAATATAACCTCATTTTTTCCCCAATATACATTCATATTTGAAATCCATAATACTGGCAATTAAAATACATTTTTTCTGCAACCATGTAGGGAAGTTCTCATTACTCAATTAAAATCAGCTGTGTAATGCCAAACTTCCCACACTAGTGGGGGGAAATTCCCATTAGTGTCACTTTCCGCACAAGTGAGTGGAAAAACTTTATTGTGCTTCCTTGATATAAGAAGTTTTGTTATTAACATAAATATTTTCTGTAAAACTCTAATAAGCTTATTTAAATTTATTTTATTTAAATAATTAAAAAACGAATATTAAAAAATTAAATAAAAATTGAAAGGAATATAGAAATAAAAATAATACTTTAATAAATAATTAGATATTTTTAATTATAACAGTTAAAAAGGTTATAGTTGTAATATATGAAGAGGTGATAGAGCAAGCACAACTGAACTACGACTGACTTTATTTTGTGATAATGGTGATACAATAATATGTAGAGTGGAGAGGGAAACTAACACTACTTTATTATGAAGTACATTACATCTCCGCCCTTTTTAACAATGTTAAAAATTGAAATTATCATTATAAAATTAACTTAAATTTCTTTAATCTTTTAATTAAAATTGTAATAATTTGATTCTTTTATTATTTTTATTTATATTTTTTATTTCTTCTGGGTTTCAAACTTGCTTGGCTTGACGACTGGTCTGCCAGATCTTGTATGTGAGGGAGGATTGAAAATCTCTGGTGATGTGACATTGAAACGAGATTCTGAGTTAGAGTCACCTTCTTCTTCTTCCTTCTTCTTTTCTGGATCTTTCATCTCTACTGGAATTGCAGTTTGAACGTTTTTATAAAACGTTTCTATATCCGTTTCTTCATCATCAGTATCATCTTCTTCGCTTTCTTCATCATCAGTATCATCTTCTTGAGGAGTCCTTAATGGCTTCAGGAATCTTCTATTCCTTGTTAACATTCCACCATCTTCTAGTAAGACTTTGTAACTTCTGGGACTAGGTCCTTCTGCATTTACTTTCCCTTTCAACCAGTTTTTGTCTCTGAACATTCGAATTCGTTCACCTTTCCGAAAAGTTTTAAGTGGCTTGCTACCTCTATCATAATATTCTTTTTGTATTGCTTGATTATTTTTTAACGATTCTATTACTCTTTGTTGCGATATTTTCTTAGGGTTCAGCATCTTTGGAGTGGTGGGTATGTTGTCGCGCAATTTTCGCCCCATCAATAACTCACTTGGTGATCCAATGTTATTATTTGGGGTGTTCCGAAATTGTAGAAGTGCCATACATACATCTTTGTTGTAAAATGTCATCGTATAAGGATGTTATTTTCTCTCCTATATAACGTTCAACGTACACGATTTTTGTGTTAATATACGCAATCAGATCTACATTTAAAGCATTGTTTGACTTATACCTGAAGAAATAGTGGTTGTTATTGACAAAAACTATGAACAATCTGTTGTGCTCTGTTGCGAATCCCATTTGATTGCATATACGGACGTCCTCTTTAATAACAAGTGAAAAGATATTCTTTTTGTCAGACACATTGATTATTCTCAATCCGTTGTCCTTTGATTCTATATGAGCTTGTCCTTCATAGATCACCTCGTACTCTTTTTCTTCACATGATTTGAGTTCAGAAGTTTTTTCCCACGCTATATGTCCTGCAGATTCCGACAAACAGATCAAAGCCCCATATATGCACTTAGCATGCATTGTTGGAATGTTAATCTCATCAAGTGCAAGGTCGACGACACCATCTTGAATGGAGAGTAGGACTTCAACTTGGGCTTGAACTATCACTTTATGGTAAGTTTTATCATTAAACCTGTAAGTTGAACCCTCGCAACTATCGTCATGATTGATTTGACCTGCCAACATCACATGAAACCTATGTCTTCTATTGAGGTTGATCTCTGATGCAATCACACGGCTAAACAATCTAAGAGACCTGTCCTTGACCATCCTAATGCACTCTTCTCTAGTCGGCTCATATAAATAAGTATAAAATCCATCTTCAACAGCTATAATATGAGAGTGCATCCCACACCAGTCCTACCGACTGCGCCATGTAATATATGAAGAGGTGATAGAGCAAGCACAACTGAACTACGACTGACTTTATTTTGTGATAATGGTGATACAATATGTAGAGTGGAGAGGGAAACTAACACTACTTTATTATGAAGTACATTACAATAGTGTTACCTTATAGAAATTTAAAATGGATTCTTGCGATTCCTGTTTAGAAAACACTCCATCAATAAAAGAAACAGCAGAAAATGTAATAAGTAATGTAAATGCGTAAGTAATGTAAATAATTGTAATATAACAATAAATGTTTATAATAAATAAATTACTTTTTGTAGACTGTAAAAATGAAATTCTTAATTTTTTTAGTTAATAAATCTAATGGTTGCAGAAAAAATATAATATTTAACTCGAGTGTAAAGTATTTTCCTCACACTCGGCAATTTGCACTTGCACTCGCCTCGCTTCGCTCGCTCGTGCGTGCAAACCCTGCCTCGTGTGAGGAAAAGTACTACTTCCCACACTTGTTAAATAAATAACTATTTAATGTCTAAAGGAAATTATTCTAACTTTCCTCGGTATTAACCAAAAGCAGAGGAAAATCAACCTTAAGAAAACTTTTTAGCACTGACAAAATTAACACGGTCCTCTCTTGGACAAAGCTGCCACTCGACTGATGCGCTGCCTTCTGCAGCAGACAAAAAGCCTTCCAAGAGTAGTAAGGCACCGCAACTAACAGATAGCACTGCTGGTTCACGAAAACGGGTGTCCCAAATTCCAACCCCGTCCCAAATTACCACCTTCTACTCTATTAATTGCAGTAATATATTATAAATATTATTTACTTGTACAAGAATATTTCTCGGAAGATTGTACTTTTTTAGAAAGTTTTCGTCATTTCAATTTAGGTCATAAAATTCACTACATTTCAAATTTACATTAGTTTTACAAAATAATAAGGCACCGACGTAATATTCTTTCTGTCGACCTTATATTATAATATTATAATAATTATTATATTACAATTTCTTTCTGTTGACCTTATATTATAAAAAAAAAACTTAAATTAAACCAAAAATGGAACTTTATTCTAACAAAGTCCAGATCACAAAAAAGAAAATATCAAATTGTATATCATATTAATATGTTAATAGTTATTTTATTTAAGAACTGATTCAATCCAAGTATACATTTAAAACTAAATAGTAGGTTAGAAGAATTTCTTTCTTAACTTGTTCACACAGAATTCTTCTATAAGTTCATTGAAATCTATTTTTCTGAAGGTCGCATTTTCGACGCACAAAATACTCAATGAAGCGTCTGGGTCATTGTGCTTCTTAATTGATTTTTGATATTTTTAAGTCTTGGAAATGACCTTTCTCCAGTACAATTAGTGACTACTAAACTGAGAAACAGCAATAAGATTGATTCCACATTGGGGAAGGCAACTTGAATATTTTCTTTGAATATTATTTGATTTAAGCAACAATGTGAAATTTTCTGAAGGCTTATGCGTTGAAGTTAAGTTGGCTTTGAATTTAAAGTTTTCCCTTTTGCTCTTGTTAAGTACGTTAACATAGCATTCCTATGATTTTCCGAATTATTATTATTATTGTTTATTAGTCATATCAGTGTTTTAGTGTTCGCTGTTTTTAGAATAATGTAATTTTAATTTTGCTAACAATTTGAATGTAGGCCCCTCCTGAACTTGAGACCCTAGGCTGAAGCCTAGTTAGCCTATAGGAAAATCTTGCCATAATATATCTGGATCATCACTTATAAATCGAACACCTGTTTTCTTTACTATCTTACTAAGTTCACTCCGTGTGATTATTCTGGAATGTATAATACTAGTTTTACAAAACTCTATACTGTTATCTAGTATGTCGTTTATCTTATTTATTAATCATTGCAAGTTTATCAAATAGAAGTTATACTGATCAGCTAGTTGCACAGCTGTGGTCTCATTAGAAAGAATTTGCAAATACAATTTTGCATTGTTATTGTTTGTGCGTATGATGTCTATGTCGGCGTTAAATTTGTTTATAATGTCCTGATTCATAGATATTTGATTTTGCTGCAGGGAATATTCGTTGTTGGCTCTTTGTTTTATTATTTTATCGTATCTTTCTTTATCGTCGGCATCCATATTTTCGGTTATCCATGAAATTGCCGTTCCCAGTCCGTTAATCAGTCCACGTTTTTGTCTTGGTATTTTATTTAAATATATATGAGATAGTTTGTCTTTAGAGTATAGAATAAAAGAATTAATTATGTTGATGTAGTGGGGATTTCTATTCTTTGGGTTAATTAAGTTTCGGTTGTTTTCTATTTGAGTAATTTCTTCAATGTTTATGTTGTGTATGTATTGTTAATTATGTAGGATGCTGTATTCGTAAAGCAATAATTCCCTTGGATTGGGTTAGATCAATGATCTGGTGAGCTGTCAGTGACTAGTAGATTGTTGAAGTGTGGGGTCATGGGTTCCCTGTAATAGAAAGTGGTTTTGTTCCTTTTCTGAGTCTCTTTACCCTGTTTGAATGAATTTTAAATTCTTTGCAAGTTTTGGAGGTTTTGAGTTTTGCCGTCTTGGTTGATGGGTTGTGTTTTACCGGAAAGTATTTGGAAACATGTTTTTTGTGTTTGGTTGATTTTATGTGTAGTGTTTTGGTTCTCGTGTCTTGTTTAATTTCTGAGTTCGTTCGACCTTTTCTTTTATTATTTTGTGGATTAGCTCGAGGTCTTGGTGGTACTGTCTCGTCTTTTTCTCGAGTATATTAACCTGAAAGTTTTGGGATGTTATGTTGTTAGTACCGAAAGTCACCTCCATAGGAGTGAGTTTTAATTTGGAAATTATGCTATTGTTGTAAGCTATGACAGCTACTGGTCATGTTGTTTCCAATTTTATTATTTTAGTTTTCTATTTGAATGGCGTTTAATAATTCAATAAGGGTAGAGTGCACTCTTTCGATTGTACCCTGAGATTGAGAATGACCTGGGTAGTGTAATAAGGTTAATGTCATAGAGGGACAAGAGATTCTTGATTCCTATGTTTTGAAACTCTTTCCCGTTGTCCATTTGAATTGTTGTGGGTAATGGGAGCAATGAGAAATATGTTTGAAGCTTGCCTTGAATTTCAATTGAATTATGGGTTTTAATTGGGTACACAGTCAGTTTTTTACTGAAGAGATCTATTATGGCTAAAACTTTTGAGAGTAAAAAATGAACACGTCTACGGCAATCTTCTCAAAAGGTTTATTAGGGGTTGGTGTAATTTGGTAACTGAGCTTTTATAGGCTTTCTGTCGTATTTTACTTTTAGGCAGGTTTGACATTGATTTATAAAGTCAGATATCTCCTTAAACATGCCGGGCCAGTAATATCGGCGGTGCATATGTTCATAGGATTCGGATATACCGCGATAAGTTTTACCATTGTGATAATTTCCTATAATCTCTAATTGCTCAGGTTTTTCTTCAATGTCTATTAGGAGTTTATAGTATCGTCGCAATTTAATGGAAGAAAAATCTCTGGTTGTAGGTAATTGTTTGTAACGTAAGGAAGATATTGTCGTACTCTTGCTGTAATATTTCCGAGTTTTGACAGTATAGTTGTCTTTGGTTGTAAGTATTGCAAAACAAATTCTTTTAATTGGTCCTCTATATTAATGTTACTTATAGTTAACTTTATTCTATTCTTATTAAATACTTTTATTATTTGTATATTTGGCGATCCTCTTTTTATTAATATTTGATGTCGCTCTATATTTAATATTTTATCTTTGTCCTTGAGAGTTACTTGCTCTGATGAGCTCTCCTGGGAGTGTACAGTAGCGAGGCTGCTGTTATCGTTATCAATTTGGGGAGGATATTCTCTTAAAAATTGATCGAGTTCAATTTTTCGGGATTTACTTCACTAAGGTTTTCGGAATTTCTTTCCTCAGGGAGGTTGTCTATGGTGGATATCTCCTGGGGAATACGCGACAGGGCGTCGGCTACTAAATTTGTTTTCCCTGGGATATATTTCACGTCGAACTCATAATCCAATAAGGTGCATTTCCACCTCAAGAGTTTTGACGTGGGCTCTTTCATATTATGGAGCCACTGAAGAGGTTTATGGTCAGTATATATGGTGAATTTTTTTCCGTATATGTAAGGTCTGAAATGTTTGCATGACCAAACAAATGGCTAACAGCTCTTTCTCGATAGTGCTCAGCCTTATTTAGAGTTCTCGAGGCATAGGCTATTGGTAAATCCTTGCCCTCGAAATTTTATGACAGGACAGCCCCTCCCTACGGCTAAATTAGAGGCGTCTGTGGTTAAATGAAATTCTTTATTGAAATCTGGTAGTTGTAGTATGGGGGAATTCTGTAGGCATTCTTTTAATGTGTTGAATGAGTCTATGTATTCCTGATCATTTGTATCTATTTTACCGTCGTGTCTTAATGCGTTTGTTAGTGGCTTCGCAATTTTTGCGTAGTTCCTAATCATTTTTCTATAATATCCCGTTAGTCCAAGGAATTGTTTTATCTGTTTGGTGGTTTTTGGTAAAGGAAAATTTTGTATGGTACTTATTTTGTCAGGATTGGGCGATACACCTTTATTCGATATTATATGTCCAAGATAGAGCAGTTCAGTAGTATGATTTCGGGGGTTCTGCAGCCTTTTTTTGAGCAGGTCATCGAACTGGACGGCGGTATAGGCCACGCCCACCCTCCACCCATCTGGAGGGGTCTAAGCCACGCCCACCCTCCACCATCTGGAGGGTCTAAGCCACGCCCACCCCACCCATCAGGACGGCGGTATAGGCCACGCCCACCCCCACCCATCAGGACGGCGGTATAGGCCACGCCCACCCCCACCCATCAGGACGGCGGTATAGGCCACGCCCATCAGGGAGGGGTATAAGCCACGCCCACCCCCCACAGGGGGCATATCATCGCACTGGATGGGGCTGTATATGACACCTCCCACACACACACACACACACATAACGAGAGTGCACCCCCGCCATTGGGGTATACCCCCGCCACCGCCCCCGCGGGTATACCCCCGTCCCGCTCGCGCCTTCAAGGGGTGAACCGCTGCCCCATAGGGGAGGACCACCCACAGCCATTGGGGTATACCACCACCACCACCCCTCAACTCCTACGTCACAGGGGTGCACATATCCTACGTCACAGGGTGCTCATATCCTATGACACAGGGTGCTCATATCCTACGTCACAGGTGTCTGATGAATAACGAGACTTACCCCCATCTCCTACATAAACAGGGGTGCTCATATCCTACGTCACAGGTGTCTGATAAATAACGAGACTTACCCATCTCCTACGTCACAGGTGTCTGATAAATAACGAGACTTTCCCATCTCCTACGTCACATGGGTGCTCATAGGGAACCGCTGTGTAGTTGTATTTTAGTGTTAGTGGCTCACTACCTGTTTTATTGCCACTACTGCCATTACAGACTACTTCGTCGGATTTCTCTTTGACGAATTTTATTCTAGTGTCTGTGGTGGCACTGCAGACTGGTTCGTCTCTTTTTAAACACCTTTGACGAATCTGTATGGTTTGCCAATGTTACGGCAAACGTCTGCGTAGGTCTTTTCCGTTAATCTAGTTTTCCCAGTTGCAGCTGGTGTTAGATTAATGCGGCCGTCCATGAGTTTGAAGGGCTTTCCCAACTGGTCTCCAATGGTTCCTGAGACTTGGCCTTCCTTAGTCTTGAAAACAACTCTAGTGGACTTATTTATGCTCTTTCCGAAACAAGGGAGCACATTCTTAACCGCACGGAAAACGCGTGTCAGTACCGGTGGTTGCTGCGGTTGTGGTTGGTATTGTCCGCACCAAAGCAGCTGTCCGTCTGTGTAAAGGCGGATGTTAACATTACGCATTCTACAGTTCTGGGGCGTAATGGCCTGGAAATACGCTCGTGCGCGAGTGTAATTTTCAATTGTCACGTCCGGTAGTGCTGAACCAACTTTTGGTCGAAGCGACAAGGTCCAGCTGAAAACGGGCTTACCTTTCGTATTTACGGTTTCAAGGCCCGTAGCTACATATCTCATGTTATTGTAGCTTGTTAGCTTAGCGGCTTCTTCGAAGTTTCCGAGCTGAGCTTCAGGTAGATCAGGTAATCGTATTTCGGATAACGGCTGTCCAGTTATATTCCTGAAATTACGTCCTGAAAAAGTTGATACTACATTCTGTGGTAGCATCTCAACGTTCCTCTGACTTGCGGAACGGGTCATTGTACGTTAAATATGTATTCGTACTATTGTAACGTGAATCCACATAAAACGTCAAGTGATCAGCTGTGGTGATTTGGATGTATTTGTATCCGATTTTCAAAATGTTTTGATTAAAATTTGTGATGGCTCTTTTTCAAAATATGGAGGTAAGAAAGCTGTTGATAGAAGATCCATTCCATGGTGGAATAGTGAGTTAACGAAATTGAGAAAAGAAACAAATGCTAAGAGAAGGAGATATCAGCGAACATATACAAATCAACAGTTAAGAGAGGAAAGGAAATTAGAGTATTACAAATGTAAGAAGTTTTATACTGATTTATTAGTTAAATCGAAAGTAGAGTCCTGGAGAGAGTACTGCAATCTTACCAACAAGACACAACCTTGGAATTACGTATACAGGGCGGCAGCAGGGAAGTTAAAGAGAGCTGAAATATTGACAACTCTTGAGAGAGAGGACGGTACATTTACTAAAGGGTTACATGAGACGCTTTGTTTGATGATGGATAAATTTGTGGTTCAGGATGATGTTCAAAATGATGATCCTATTCATACTCAGAAAAGGATACACGCTGATAAACTGTTAAATACACCTAATGATATACCATTCTCTACCGATGAGATTCTTAGTGTTGCTGGAAAAATGAATGCTAAAAAAGCTCCTGGATTAGATGGCATTAATTCCAAAATATTCTATAATCTTGTGCAAATTTTTCCATTGTTTTGCACTGCATTGTATAATGAATGCCTGCGTAGAGGTATTTTTCCTTCTGTTTGGAAGATTTCTAAAATTATTCCTATAGTTAAGCCAGGTAAAGAGTCTTCGATGGATTTGTCTAAATTTAGACCAATAAGTCTTCTGCCAACAGGGGGGAAGATTTTGGAAAAATTATTGATAAATAGAGTGATGCACTTTGTCAACTATAAAGAGCTTATAAGCTCTGATCAATTTGGATTTGTTCCGCAGAGAGGTGCCACTGATGCTATAATGGCAGTTAAGGATTTTGTATTGAAAAGTCTAAATAAGAAGGAAGAAGTGCTACTAATTTCGTTAGATGTCCAAGGGGCATTTGACGCTGCATGGTGGCCAGCTATATTGAGTCAAATGAGAGGTTTTAATTGTCCAGCTAATCTTTATAAGTTAACGAGAAGCTATTTTACAGAAAGATTTGGGATTCTGGCGTATAATAACATATTTGTAACAAGGAAATATTCGAAGGGATGTCCTCAAGGGTCCTGTTGTGGTCCCGGATTTTGGATATTACTCTACGACTCTTTGTTGAGACTGCATACCGACTCCAACATCAGGTTAATAGCTTTTGCGGATGACTTAATGATATTGATAAGAGCCAAGACAGCAATTGAACTGGAAATGGAGGCCAATTTGATCTTACATGAGGTCCAGAATTGGGCTGGTGTAAACAAAATGAGCTTCAATCCTTTTAAATCTAAAGTTCTTTTGGTAAGTAGAAAGAAGATAAAGCACCGTATGTCAGTTTTCTTAAATAATGAAAGGTTGGAACAGGTTTCGGAATTGAAATACCTTGGTGTTATTTTTGATGGGAAATTTACATGGAACTGCCATATAGAAAATATAAAAACAAGATGCACTCAACTGATACATCGTCTTTCTAGGACTGCAAAGGTGTATTGGGGTATAGGATGTGACGCTCTGCAGATAATTTATTCAGGTGCCATACTTCCTCTTTTACTGTACGCTGTTCCTGCTTGGATTGAGGCTCTGGAAGTTGGCTATAACAGGAAGAAGTTGTGTTCGGTTCAACGATTAATTGCTATTCGTATAATTAAAGGTTATAGAACTATTTCCTATGAAGCGGCTTGTGTTATAGCTAATATAGCTCCTGTTTACCTCAAAGCAAAAGAGAGGGTTGCTTTATATGAAAGAAACATCGCTTGTTTTAACATGGAGGAAACACATTTTGAGAATGTGGAGTTAGAGCGTCCTGTGCCTATCAGGGATTGGCTTCATCCAGGTCTGGTCTCTTTAGGAACATCTCGGGAGGTGTGCCCAACATACAACGTCTACACTGATGGGAGCAAGATTGAGGGAGGTGTAGGTTGTGCTTTCGTAGTTTACAACGGGCAGGGTGACATTGTACATCAGGAGAAATTTAGGCTGGCCGAATTTTGCTCTAATAATCAGGCTGAGTTGCTTGCGATTCAAAGGGCTTTGATCTGGTTGGAACAAAGATATGAACAACTTGAGCGACGTTCTTCTGTGCTGAATTCGGACAGTCGGGTCTCTCTGCTAAGTATTAATAATGCTAATAGGAGGGAGCCATTGTTGGAGCGTATCAGGGGATCTGTTCATGCTTTATCTGCTGATGGATGGAATATAGGCTTTCTTTGGGTCAAGGCACATTGTGGAGTTGAAGGGAATGAGCGTGCAGATATGTTGGCGAAGGAAGCTGCATTAAGCACACTTCCTGTATCTTACGCCAGAGCTCCTGTATCTTATCTCAGGGAAATTTGCAGGCAAGCAGTGTATGCTGGATGGGAGAAAAGATGGTACGATACAGCGAACGGAAGCGCTACAAAGCAATATTTCCCTCATATTGTTGATCGGCAACGTGCAGTTTATTTGCCATTGGGATACATGCTCACTCAAGTTCTGAGCGAGCATGGAAAACATCGAGCTTATCTATATAGATTTGGTTTGGCTGATAGTGGGCTTTGTTCTTGTGCGGAAGAGGTTGAGCAGACATGGGACCATTTGATATACCACTGCCAAGAACATGAAAGAGAAAGAAGTCGGTTGATTCGATATGTGCTTTCAACAGGATCAAGATGGCCACTACAAAAGCAGAAACTGATATCAAAACAATATGTATGCCAGTTTGTCCAATTCATTAATAAAATCAAATTAAACAACTTAGATTAATGTATATAGACAGTTGTGATAAAATGAAGTAATTTTTCAATATTTATTTATTTTCTTTTCTGGTATCTGCTAGTACTATATGTTAGTTATGCAAATGTAAATTTCTGTTTATGTGATCTGTAATACTAAGTGATAGTAATATATACATGAAATATTTTAATGGAGCATGTAGAATAAAGTTAAATATAAAAAAAAAAAAAAAAAAGGTGCTCATATCCTACGTCACACAGGTGTCTGATAAATAACGAGACTCGTAGGGGTGTATTAATACATAAAAGTCATTTATGGGGGGTTAAATAAAAAAAAAAGTTGTGATTATAAATTGATGTTTATTAATAGTTACAATATATGACTTAGGTATTACTAAAATTATTTACAGTTTTTGATAAATACACTTTAATGTAATTACATTTGTAGATTTCATCTAGTTTGGTGATTATATAATAACATAAACAAGAGATATTATAACATTTGCAAGTATCAGGGTCTTCTTCACATTTCGGATTTGACCAACAACAATTCTTATAGTGATAGTCTTTATAATCACATTTTGTCACATATGTTTGAGATAATGTTTCCAATTCTAATAGTTTCATGTATAAAAGCATGAATTGAAGCGAGTTTTCATTTCTGTTTGTAAAAGTAAGTTTGGAGAAATCTTGTTGAAATTGTTGAAAGAAAGGGTGTGATTTAACAAGAGACCATTCCTCCATTATTATTATTAACACAATGAACGCCCGGAGACAACTGAGCCTGGGGAACGAAGGTGTTGTACACTAAAGAGTGGGGATGTAATACAGTTAAAGCACCAATATTGTTGATCATAAATTAAATCAGTTAGAATAGAACTATTGATTGTGCACAAGCTGGTAGAATAACAATACCAAACTATCCCGCTAGGCAGAGGTTTGAGCAAGTTGTGACATATAGCACAAAAGTTTTGCTGATCATTGTTGAATAATAATATCTTATCACCAGATTTGGTAAGAATGTTTGGTTTCATTTCATAATAATATAATTTAACAGTTATTTTAATTGTTTGAAAATGTTGTAACATCAAAGAGGTGTTATCTGGATAACAATATGATAAAGCAATATAATCGGACAAAGCCAATGGCCTGCCAGCATAGAATTTAATAGCTTCAAAGCAATATAAAATTGAATAACATTTATTATAAGTATCAATACAAAAATAGGAATATACATTGAATAATTGGCATTTGAGTGTTCTAGGTATTTCCAATGTGAAAATATTGCTTCTTTTTTTAACATTCCTGCATATAACAGTTCCTTTTTGAAAAACTCCGTCTTGTCCAATTGGATTTTTAAATTATTGTCTTTTAGTTTTTGGAATACCTTTTGCAGGTGTTTCAGGTGTTCCGTTAAGTTGTCGGAGAACACTATGATATCGTCCATGTATACCTGGACGTTGGAGGTGTCGGCAAAAATGAGATTCATAGCTCTCTGAAATGTGGGAGGTGCATTCTTCAACCCAAATGGGCATTCTTAAGAATTCATAATGCCCGGAATCCGTACTATATGCGGTTTTGGGAATTGATTCGGGGTCCATTTCTATCTGGTGGAAACCAGATGCCAAATCTTTCGCGGAGAAGTAGGTAGCTCTTCCTATTTTTCCGAATAGATCCTCTATGTTGGGGAGAGGATACTTGTCTTCTATGGTTTTTTCATTTAGTTTACCATAATCAATCACCATTCTTATCTTTCTTTTTCCCGAAGCGTCGGGTTTTTTGGGGATTACCCAAATGGGCGAATTGTATGGGGAGTTACTGTTTTGAATTATTTTATTTTCGAGCAACTTTTCAATTTCCTTGTTTATGTCTGCCTTAAAGGCTACGGGGTGTCGATAATTTCTCGTGTAAACTGGGGTATCGTCTTTGGGAAAAGTCTTGACTACAGTCAGGAGTATGTATTCAGTTCCGTCTTCTTCTCCGGGGGTTTTGACGGTAAAGTTTTCTTTGTGTCTTTGGGGGGGATGACGTTTGGATTTATATAGTTTTCTTGTGAGCCTGTTTCTATGAGGTTTTTGAGTGCATTTTCATCTAGAAATTAGGGAAAGGACTTGGAGATGGATTTTAGTTCAAAGGTTAAGGGTCTGGTGGGCGGTGGTGTGCGCCTAAGTCTAAAAAATGTTCCGTTAATTGAGATACTGATTTGTTTAGTGTTTCTACTTGTGTTTTTAATATTTTAATTTCATTTTTTGGATCTATTTCAGTAATGGTCAGTTCGTGTCTCGGTCTAACTGTTTTCATTGACACGGTATTCTACGAATGAGGGTTAAAAGGCTTGCTAGGAAAGTAGGAAGGATTAGGTCGGTTAAACTGAATTTGAGGATATGTAGGTTGATTATAGTTAGGATGTGTAAGTTGAGGTATTTGAGGTGAATGTTGGTTCAAATGTGGAGGGTAATAGTGATTGTAGCGATGAGGAAATGGTTGGCTTGTGTAATAGTTTTTTGAATAAGTGTGTGGTTGACGTCATAATTTCTTTTGTCTGTGATAATTATTTGTGTCTGTATTGTGTTCTGGAGTAATTTTAATTGACTTAAAATAATTCCACAGTCATTGATTAATTTTAGTCGTGAATCGTCCAATGCTTGGCATTGTAATGATTGTAAATGGGCACCTAATGAGGGATGAATTCCGTATAGGAATATTCTAACTAGATGTGCATCTAATTGTCTGGTCAGTTCGGTCAGTACTATCCCTGAGATTCCGTCTAGTCTGTATCTTGTTAGGATTACATTTCTTTTCTCATCTAACCTATTAAGAAACTAGAGGATGTTCCCTAGGCTTAGATCTCATGCTATTAATTTCCGAAAATAGGTCGGGTACCGTTCTGTTATCTGCGAAATTCTTTCTTAATGCAGCTATGACTTCATTAAATGTCTGGCAATTATTGTTATAGAGTACTAGTTTGGCTGGCCCTTTAATTTTGTTTAACGCGGTTTTTAAAAGTAACCAGTGGTTATGCTCGTTTTCTTTTATATTGGGTTTACAGTAAGTGTTTAGTAGTTCTTCACAAGTGTTTATAAAGTGGTACAATTCATAGCTATTCCCGTCGTACTCTGGTACGCATCTAAGTACATCGTAAGTTAGTGGTAAAAAAGTCATGTTGATAGTAATGTCAAGTGAGTTACCTGGAGATGTGGCTGTAGTAAGACTTGTTGTTGGTTGTTCTGTAGTTGCTGTAGCTGTAGCTCTCCACCGTACCGTAGACTTCGCTCTTCTTGAAGTCCGATCTCTGGAAGGCTTGATGTGTAGTTCGTCTTCTTGATGTGTATTCGTTGATAAGTCGGTCCAGTAGGTGTATGGGTTGCTCTGCTGTTGTCTTGATTTCTCCAGCTTCCTTTCCGTGGGACGATTGGTCACACGTTGTCTTCTTTTTGATGGTTAGCGGGGCTTATTGGCCTCACTGTTCGACAGCAATCTGTAGTAGGTACTGCGGTCCACTTCAGTTGGATAATTGGTCGTAACTTGAATGGGTTGCGGTAGATACTACGGTCGACTTAAGTTTGGATAAATGGTCTAAACGTTAAGAAGTATTGCTGTTCCTGCAATCGGGCGCCAGTTATGAATATGAAGACCGAAAGTCAGTTTTTAAAAAACAAACTTTATCTTGAAAAGAACACTGAAGAATAAGTACAACAATTTAGAGTAATTAACTGTACAATGTGTCACGTATAAAGAATAGTCTGGGTGAGTCTCGTTTCTTGATACTAGGGGTATATATATTATTTGCTAGGATCTTATCTATGCAGATCTTATCTTATCTGCGTGTGAACAGCGTTCGTAACTTTCGACACTTTTTCTCAACTGTTCTATCGCTTTTATTCGTCCCTCCTCAACTGCAACCATTTTTTTTTTTTCTCACATTGTAGCTCTCCTTTGTATCTCGTTTCTCACATTGTAGCTCTCCTTTGTATCTCGTTTCTTACATTGTAGCTCTCCTTTGTATCTCGTTTCTCACATTGTAGCTCTCCTTTGTATCTCGATTTTTTAAAAATGAATATCCCGAATCTGACATTTCTGCTGAACTCGGTCTAGCGTTTAAAGATTCATTTTCTGAGGTGAAATTAGAATTACTATTAACATCAATATTTGATGTTTGATGCTATTAGCATCAATCGGATTAGGCCATAGCGAAAATCTTGCACTCGACAGTGGAGATGGAGTGTAGTTTGTTGTAAGGCTACTTGTTCTTAGTGTACACAGCTGTGGAGAATGTGTGGATCGGCAAAAATTTGTAGTACGCTGCTTGCTTGCTCCTGGCACAATTGTAGATAGCTGAACTGAGACTGGAACTAACGAGCATATTGTTAATGTGTTAACGAGAGTTGTTTAATCACAATTACTATTGTAATTAATTTCACGAAATCTCGAATTTTACTTGTCAAACAATTTAAAAGAAAAATATATTACACATTTCAGGCTACATCTTAATGTATTTGAGGTTAATTGTACGTACCACAATTAAATCGATTGTGAACCTCCAAAGATTCTATAATATTACACCGCATGCCATTATAAACATACTCACGTTCGACGCATTCAGTCATTATTAGTATAAAATTTTCAAAATATTATTTTTATAAATACACGAAGTTGTGTAGTTGTCTTCTATACGTATTTTTCTAGAAGTAGCGATCACCGCTCCGTCGAAGTAGCGACAAAAATTTCCGCTCCATAAGATGGCGTCCGCTGCCACAACATGTTGCGGGAGCGATACTGTAAGTGCGCCATTGAGCGGATAGTTCCGTAGCGCTCTTTTTTGCTGAAGGCGCCCAAAAAAGCGTGCGGAATGATCACAAACTCCTGTAAGACAATGTTTTTTATCACTATAAAGTAATAAATATTGTTTAATTTTACATTTAACTTAAAAAATATTAAACGTTTGCCTTTACCTTGTAATATAATCGAATGAAATTGTTTTCTGTTAAAAAAATCAATTGCATTTCTAATTGGGATATGGCATCCAACAAAATGGCCCCAATAACGTTACTCATGCCATAAGAACGTTCTTCAAATATCTAAAATATTAAATGATAAAATTCCTAATTAACAATACGTTTGCATGGTCATGAAAATGAAATATAGGGGAGACTGTTGTACCTTGGAACCATTTAACTATGCCTCTACGAAGAGTGTTGTTTAAGCTACAATTTCCAATAATAAATGTTTAAAAAATATAAATATTAACTGTAAAAATGATGGATCTGTCAAATGACGTTTTCTGTTCCATGGTACAACATGGTCATGTACCATGGAACACAAGTTCATGTACCACGCTTCATGAATCCACGTATCCATTCTTTACCAGCAATTTTGTCTTCGCCCCATGTTGTTGGAATTGTCGCTACAGCATATTTGTAAGCTAACTCCCTCACACCTTTCTTTAAGAGCCCATACTGCATTTTGGCTATTGTCTTTATATAGTCAACCAGACTAAACTCTTTCGTGTCATCGAAAACACGTTTTACAGTATAATTCATTAAATATATCAGTTAAATTTGGCCCACCGTCGATGTATGCCTTATTAGTTTTCTTGCGAAGATAATGACTCTCAATGCGAGCAATCAATCGATTGTGCTCACGAACCCCTTCTTTAACCCATTTTTGCCTGAATTATTTTTTTTCTAATAATTTTTTAAATTTCATGTTTCTGTTGTTTTATTGACCCAAAATAAGTGTTCTATACTTTTTTTAATTAAAAATTGTCCATAGTTATCGTAAAAACAGGTGTTCCTTTTTGTCCATAGTTATCGTAAAAACAGGTATAAAGGGGTTTGGTTAGGTTACTAAACTTTCAATAGTAGAAAAAGGATTTTTTTATGAAAACGCAAATTTACAACAATTAATTGTATTTGAAATAATATTATTTACAAAGAGTGGTGTGATAACTTTTAAAACAATTTAAATGCAATCTAACCTTACATTTCTCACATAATTTAGTGGTATTTTTCTTACAAATAGCACATCTGCCTTGTTTTGCTGCTGCAGTCAACCAATGATCTTTCTCATCAAATCTCACTCCTTCAGGTGTACGACTTAATATCTCTTTCGATGTTTTTGGCCTTCCGCCACCAGCCGGTAAATTAGCATATTTCCTTAGATAAGTTTGAACTATTTTTCTTTTGAAATGTAAATAATCAAGTGAATTTGGATTATTTCTTCTATGGTATTGCCAAGCATTTTGAGTGGATGCATCAATGAAGAAAATAAACAATGGCCACCACCATTTCTTTGAACGAATAGATATTCGGCAATCACTTATATTTTCATCCATTCTATCTACTCCGCCCATGAATTTCTTGTACTGAGCAATGCAGTGTGGTTGTTGAATTGTCACTTTTCTCTTTTCACTTGCAGCCCATCTACTTGCTGATCCTACAGGTTCCATTCCATCACAATTGCTTATCAAATGCACGATTCTGTTATCGTTCCATGCTACAATCATGCAGTTCGAAGAGGCATCTGTTCGAAAATCAAATACACCTCTTTCAAGTTTAGAAATTTCTTTATCGTCCATTAGAGGACATTTTTGCAGTCTATTTTTCATGATCGTGCCTGTATAACCAATTCCATGTTCTGCCAAACGATTTGCTAAAGAAATTGAACTAAAAAACCTGTCCGAATAAATTTTAAAAGGATAATTTTTAGGTAGGCAGTCAACTAATTTCATAACAATATGTTCTCCTAAGCCTACTTCCTTAGGACGATCGTGATCTTTTCCAGTGTAAGGTAGCATCTTTATCAAGTACCCCAGAGGTTCGCACAGGCACCACATTTTATAGCCGTATCTTATTGGTTTTCCACGAATAAACTGTTTCGCGCCATGCCGACCATAATATGGGATCATGCTCTCATCTACACATAATTCTTTGCACATTTGTGCATATTTTTTGAACCTCTCATTCAGTAAATTTAACAAAGGTGTCAGTTTGGCAAATCTATCGTTAACAATAAGGTTATCATTATCAGCACAGTGACAATACTTTTTCAGAAGTTCGAATCTATTTCTTCTCATGGCCTTACTAACAGTTTCGTTGTATGTCTCAGTATCAACTTCCCACAACATCCTTCATCTAGTTACTTGGAGATAACTAGATAAAATTAAAATAGCCACGAAGCATTTAATTTCTTCACGGGAAGTTTGATATAGGTGATCACCTTTTTGGCAAGCGTAACGCACAAACATATTTTTCAAAAATTCCCAAACTTCTTCGTCGAAAAACATTTCAAAACATTTAATAGGATCATCATTTAAAGAACGAGGGAAATGTCCCCAGTTTGCTTCAGAAATGAAACTGTATGGCTGAGTTAATCTCTTTGAAGGGATTTTAGCTGCCATTATATCAGACTTCACCCAATTCCTGACTTCGGTTTTCTTTTTAGAAGTAAATTCTTCTTCATTTTCCTTCTCAGGTAGGCTTTCTTCAATACGAACAATTTCAACTTCAGCTTCACTTCTAAGTTGTCGGCCAGACAAATTGTTTGTTGTTCCCCCAACATCTTCATCCCCACTATCCTTATCACTTTCCATTCCATCGTCAGGTGACAGTAAATAAATTTCTGCTGAAGCGAAATTTTTGTCTTCTTCAAGAAGAGAAATTAATTTCTCCGCGGTTCCAAACCTATAATAAATAAAAAATGGAAAAATCAACCTTAGAATGAAAATTAAATTGACAGAAACAAAAGTGACATTAGAGCCTAGTGTTCCAGAATTGGAACATTTGTATTTATGTAGCCATAAAAAATTGAAAATAAGTTTAAATTGATTCAAACACTTTCTATTCAAATTATTAAACTATAATTGAATAAAAAGAAATAAAATAATAAAAGAAATAAAATGTTAAATAGTTAAATTGTCTTACCTTCTTTCAGACATAACGGGCAACAAAAATGAGGTTTAATAATCCGCACTTATCTCGCTAAAAACCAAAAGTACAATGATCTCTTCTGCACACTACACTGTCCCCAATCCTAAAGGTTTCCAAAAACAAACCAGAACATGATCGCACGCTCAGAGCATGCTCAGACCTGCTAGTTTTACAGAAAAAATTCACGTTCCAAAAATGGAACACTGGGAAAAAATGAGTTAATCGATGAATCCACTTTTCTGTGATATTTGTGTTTACCTCTTAAGTCTATTTCCAGGAACCCTTTTTCAGCTTTGTCGACAGATATATCTATGAATGAGGTAATAAAATTTTTAAAAAAAGGAATTATAAAATCTTTATTATGAAGGAAATGATACACTGATAAAGCTTACAACACTTCGAACTTACAACAAACTGGGCAAGAACAAACAGTATCTAATGTCTAATGTGTCACGTCTAATGAATATAATGGGTGTGTCCTCCTGGTGATTTTCCGGGGTATATACGAGTATATCATCTGCCCGGAGTTATCTCTGCAAGTGCTTATCTCTACAGAAGGGTGGTTGTTTATAACTGACGACTGCCCTTGTAATTCGGTTGTTAATATCTAGTGTAGCCATGAACAAAAATTTGCGTACGCGAACTTTTGCTCATTATTGTTGATATTAAAATAGAATGCATGATTATTTTGTCAATTTTTTCTTTAATGACTCTGTGAATTGTTTCTAGATCTTTGTGATATTGTTTTATTTTCTCATCAAGTAGGGTATTTTGTAACTATATCTTGGGGATTAAGGTTATTAGTTCCAAAGGATATCTCCATAGGAGTTAGTTTTAGGTTAGATATTAGACTATTATTATATGCGATTACCGCTAATGTCATATTTTTGTCGACTTTGTTAGTTTTATTTAGTATTTGTATTGAATTTAATAGCTCTATGAGAGTGGAATGGACTCTCTCAATCATTTCTTGTGATTGTGAATGAGCAGGAGTTGTGTAGTAAGGTTCGATGTCATATAATGAAAGGAGGTTTTTGACTCCTAGATTCTGAAATTCTTTACCATTGTCCATTTGTATGAAATTTTTCTTGAATTTCGATGGCGTTGTGCGTCGTTATGGGGTAGACGGTTAGTTTCTTGCTAAAGAGGTCGATTATAGTAAGGAATTTTTGTGAATTAAAAGTAAACAGGAATGCCAATTTTTCAAAAGGTTTGTTAGGTGTGGGTGATATTGCGTTTTAATTGGTCGCCTATCATATTTAACCTTTAGGCATGTTGAACATTGATTTATGAAATCAGTTATGTCCTTATGCATTCCGGGCCAATAACATTTTCTACGGATGTGCTCGTATGCTTCGGCTATCCGCGGTGGTATGTCTTCCCTGTATGATAATTAGTAATAATTTCTGTCTGTTCTGGATTATCTTCGACGTCCAGAAGGAACTTATAGTACCTACGAATTTTGGTCGAAGGGTACTTATTAGTTATAAGGGTTCGAAATTGATTGAATATTCTGGTTAAATAGTGTCTGAATTCTGGCAGTAAACGCCGTATACCGTCTTGGGTTTCAAGTACTGTAGTATAAATTCGCCTAGTTGTTCTTTTGAATCTATATTGCTAATAGTTAATTTAATTCAATTTTTGTTAAAGATTTTGATTGTCTTTATGTCTGGTAGTACTCTGTCAATTAGGATCTGGTTCTGTTCCACGTTTATTATCTTTTCTTTATCCATTAAAGTTATTTGATCAGTGGAACTTTCTTGCGAATGAGTAGTGGCTAGACTGCTGGTATCATTTTGAGGGGGATATTCCCTCAGAAATTCATCCAGGACCTTCCTCTGGGTTTACCTCACTGTGGTCGTCTGGGTTTCTTCCTGTTGGGGGAATGTCCATTGTAGCGACTTCTTGCGGTATTCAAGATAACGCGTCAGCTACTTGGTTACTTTTGCGAGGGATATGTTTTTTATATCGAACTCGTAATCCATTAAGGCTCATCTCCGCCTTAATAGTTTTGAGGTCGGCTCCTTCATATTATGGAGCCATTGGAGTGGCTTGTGATCAGTTAGTATTGTAAATCTTTTAAAATTATTAATTTTGCCGGGAAGGGAATCTTGTTATTTTACAATACAGGGCAAATGGTCTGTCGTCAATTACGACGTAATACCTTCACAAATATACAAATGGATATAAAACTTACATGAAGTGAAATGGCAAGACAACCAAGTTCATAATCCTTACAGTAAAATATACATTTAGATTTTACAATACTGTTGAGCCTCCAACACATATATATGAACTCACGAGGGTTTTGGAACCGACCGGAACCGACGCTAAGATGGCCGCACAAAAGACACACTTTTCTTTTCACTAGCTGTACACACTTAGACACACAATAGATCGTCTCGTTTCCCTTCCTGCCGTGAAGTGAGGACTCGCACTTATCGCTGGTCTGTCCCCACCCATACTCAGTCTCTACTCCCAATTCTACCAACTGACAAATAAATTCCAGTCAGGGGGGGCCGCAACCAGTGCGAGGACCAAACAGTATTCTGGGTCATTAATAAGGTAAGTGGGGGGAAGATGCCAGTTGGGGGAAGATGCCAGTTGGGGGAAGATGCAAGTATCGTCATATTTTGCATATCTACAACTGGATGGCAGCAATTCCTACGTTAAAGTGTGTAGTAAACAACTGTGAATACCGTGCTTGTGAGTATTTCTATTTATATCTAGTTTAATCGTCGTTAAACTGAAAATTCAACTCTTTGAACCTGGTGAGTACCCATGTTATAATATTTCGTTGTCGATACTTAAGGTTTGGTGACGGATTGACTAGATTAAACGTAATAATTCCGTGATATTTGTGTCGTGTACATCTTGGTGAGTACGTGTTAGCTTGAAACAACATGATTGAAGCCTTAGTACAAAAATAAACCTATCTGGCGTCTTCCTCCAGTGCTTGGGGTAAGATGCCACCTATTGAAGTGTTTCAATTTCATATTGATTCTCGTTCATTATTACATTATAATGATATATTTTATAATATTAAATCAATATAAAACAATTGATTCAACACACGAAATATAGTTTTTGTATAATACATTAATATTATTAACCCTTGAGCCGTCACCTTTTGTGAAGTGCCATAAGCCGTCACCTCGGGCCATATTGACCCAGCATTAAAAACTATTAAATAAAAAGGAAAACTAACTAATATCATGTTATAGGGAATAGAAATCAAAGACAAAACTTTTTGGCAGCAGGCCCTTAACAACTGGATCCTTTCTAACCCGGGACGTAGAATCACCAGACTTCAATTTGGGTCTTTGCTGAGCGCCGCGTGGAATAGGGCAGCCACTGTTGGAAATGGCAGCGTGGGATTTTCTGCATGCGGAATTTATCCATACGATCCGCGAAAAATTCCAGAACATGCTTATACCATTCTGACAATATGAAAGAAACTTTGAATGCCACACAAGGAGTTAACGCACCTCTGGCAATAGCTTCAACAAGCAGCAGCGGTGCCATCATTTCTTTTGAAGAAATTAGTCCTATCCCCAGATTTCAGAAACCCAAGCAAACTCGAAGAAAGAAACAAACTGCTGAAGTCCCTACGACGGTGGAGAAACGGGAGGCATTGAGAAGAGAGGCTAGTCTGCCGACAAAAAAAGGGGAAAAGTACTGCAGAAAAAGAAAAGGAAGGACAGTTCATCTTCAGCATCCTCCGCTCCCGATAATTTGGTAATGACCAGTGGTGAGAGTGACATTGAAGAGGAGGACGATGATTTTTGTATTGAGTGTAAAGGATATTTTTGTGATAGGAAGGGCCCAAAATGCAATTGGCTTCAATGCATAACATGCAAGAAGTGGCTACATGAAATTTGCAGCAAAGACAATTTGCATTGCAAAAAATGTTAAAAATTAAACAAAAAATGTCTTTTGTTCGGTGTTCCTTCCCCTCAGTGTTTAATGAGAATATTTTGCTGTTTACCTAACATTAAATTGGTAATTTTTTCTTTCTCAATTTATATCTTAAGATATTGTTGCATCTTCCCCCGCATCAACTGGCATCTTCCCCATATGATGGGGGAAGATGCCAGTTTTGACAAATTTCATTCAAATGCATTTTTAATGGTTTTGCATTTAATTAAATATACTAATATATATATATATATATATATATATATATATATGTGTGTGTGTGTGTGTGTGTGTGTGTGTGTGTGTGTTTGTAATTAAAGAATAAAAAACAACATGGACGTTGATACATTTGGTGTTTTTTCGATAACCCAGTTTCCTACAAAACGGAAATAAGTGTTAAGTGTGGCATCTTCCCCCCCCCCCACTTACCTTATATATTTTAGCATCCTTCCTTAGAGCTAGGGTTAACGGTTTAGCGATCTTTGCATAATTTTGGATCATTTTTCTATAATACCCTGTAAGCCCTTACAGTTGCATGATCTGTTCAGGTGTTTTTGGTATTGGAAGGTTTTTTATTACCTCTATCTTGGAGGGGTTTGGCTCTATTCCTTTACTTGGGATGATGTGCCCGAGATACAGTAATTCTTTTTTAAAAAATTCAGTTTTATCCAACTGGATTTTGAGGTTGTGCTCTTTTAATTTTTGGAACACTACCTTTAAATGTTTTATGTGTTCATGGAGATTTTCGGAAAATATAATCAAATCGTCCATGTACACAAGAACGTTAGGGAGGTCCGCAAATATGATATTAATTGCGCGTTAGAATGTGGGGGGAGCATTTTTTAATCCGAAGGGCATTCTTTAAAATCCGTAATGCCCTGTTTCGGTACTAAATGCTGTTTTGGGCATGGATTCTGGGTCCATTTCTATCTGGTGAAACCCAGAGGCTATCTATTGCGGAGAAGTAGGTAGCTCGGCCTATCTTTCCGAATAAATCTTCTATATTTGGTAGGGGGTATTCATCTTCAACTGTTTTCTCGTTTAATTTCCTATAATCAATCACTAATCTAATTTTTCTCTTCCCTGAAGCGTCGGGCTTTTTGGGGGCCACCCAAATGGACGAATTATAGGGGGAATTGCTATTTTGGATAATTTTGTTTTCGAGTAGTTTATGAATTTCGTTGTTTATGACTGTTCTAAAAGCCACGGGATGTCTATAATTCCTCGTGTAAACTGGGTTTTCATCCCTAGTTGTTATTTTGTGTTTGATTAACTTTGTACTAGTTAGTTTGTCTTTCTCCCGTTTTATTATTTCCGGGTATTCCTTTAATAAGTTTACTATTTTAATTTTCTCTTCTCCATTCATATGGGAAGTTCTTACCAGGTCAGGGATCTCCGTTTTTACTACATCTAACTCCCCGGGACTATTGGTCGCTGGGTGAGCGCGGTGGGCGGAAACGACTTCGTCCAGCTCCATGGGTTCGGGACAAATTGTCGCGACCTCATGGGCGTAGACTAAACATTTCGCCTTACCGTTGTTAGTTCTTACTAGACCCTTTCCTATTTTTACCTTATCATTGTTAAATTCATATTTGTTTATCATTCCGACTTTACATTGATTATTCTTTACGGGTATATCTACTTTCTACTACATTATAACCCGTTTTTAAATTTATTTTAAAATTTTCATTTTTATCATTCAACTTTTCTTTATTTAAATTTTTATTGTTTATCTTTTTCTCGTTATTCTTATACATACTTACTTTCTTACTTCATTTTCTTCCTTAATATTAATAATAATTCCTTTATTCCATTGTCATGTTTTAAAACATTATTCTTAAAGTCTAAAGATGCACTTATTAATTTAAGCGTTTCGTAACCTAGCAGGAAGACGTAGCGCGGGGAAAATGGAAATATGTAGAATTTTACCGTCAAGTCATGTTGGTCAGGGAATATTTGATTTAAATTTAGCAGAATATATTCTGATCCTTGCTGCTCTCCTGCTGGCGTTTTGCCCTTGAATAATTTTATAAGAACTATAAGAATGAGGATCACCTATTTCGTAGCAAATTAAGTAATTTTCCAAATCAATTAACTTCTTATAATTACGCTCAGTTATTCCGTGATAATTCAATTCTTTAATACATTTGGTAACACCACTAAAAGAATAATTATTTACATAAAGGAAACATGCGACTTTTATTCGACTAACATAAAAATTTATATTTTCACGCACAATAAGATATTTAAAATAAAATGGCCAGTCATCAAAATTATTATACTCCTTCAAAATGCGACAACATGCTCTTACTAATAATGGGGAAGGAAGTTCAGGCATCTGAAATAAAACACAAATTTTACATAGAATAACTATATTTAAAACCAGAAAATTTAAATGTCATATATATTCCTAATTCATAAACACAATACATTGCAGTATAACGAAATGGATCATCAGCTACTTGTGCTGGCATTGGCATAATCCTACCGTACAATAACGGAGGCGTCTTAATGCATGCTGAGTATTTAACCAAGATATATAATCATTATAATTGCTCTTATAAAACGAATGTTGATCAACTTCAGCAGCATCTACTCCAAATAGATCTACTAACCAGTTTGGCACATCCATATCTTTTAAATCATTAAATCGGTATTGCATATCATTATGCAGTTGTTTCAAGTGCTTAACATATACTATAATGTCATCATCTTTCAATTCTGCATTAAGATTAGCTAATGATGGAAGCTGTATCAGTACACGTCGTCCGTCGTCCAAAATAGTTTGTGTTTTCGAAGAAAAGATTCTTTCGAAGAAATAAGACTGGTGTTTCTTCCTTGCAACTCTTTATTTAATAAATTTAATTTTTCGAATATACTGAAAGATAAAATATATCACATTTAACAGCAATAATTTCTTGTCCAATCGATTTATCTCGTAAAAATGATACAATGCTATCCCAAAGTGTAACAAAACGGCGCAGGCAATTTCCTTTCGATAACCATCTAACTTCTGTATGCAATACTAAACGCTGAAAATCTTCATCATTTTCACTACAAAGTTGCAAGCGTCTTGAAGTGCAATTGATTTTATGTAGTTTACTGATTTTATTACAATAGCTAGTGCATTATATGCAAAAGTCCTCCCAATTTTTTGGGACAAAATCACTTCAGGTATAGCATTTTTTAAATGAGCAATAAATCCTCTGTATTTACCCGCCTTAGCTGCAGCCCCATCCGTGGCACAAGCAATCATATTTTTTAAACGAATATTATTTTCTATAAAATATTTTTCGACTACTTCAAATATTGTTTCGTCTTGAGTTTTTGGGCAAAAAGCATTTCCTCACAAAGTTGATTGTCATTAAAAAATCGAACATATGTCATCAAAAGAGCTTCATTGCTCTGTAACGTAGTTTCATCAATTTGCAAAGCAATTTTTTAAATTTTTAATTGCTCAATTAATTGTTTATGCACATCGTCTGCCATTTCATCAATACGTCTAGATAGAGAAGAATTACTCAAAGAAATGGTTTGTGTAATTTCTTGTGGACTTTTATTCATAACTGATGAAATTACAATAGAATAGAATATATTTTGCCTGAACATGTGTTAACATACAATAGGCTCGTCATAAAAAACTTTGGACTACAAAATTACAATAAATATTCACCTTACACAGTTCAAATAGCAAACAATGTCAGTTCACTCAACTTTGAAGTATTTGAACAGGTTTACATTATCTTTACTAAATGGCCTGGTCAGAATGGTCAATTTTTCTAAATTTCTATCCTTAAATATATTAACAGATACATTAATAAATTGTCCTAAATGATCACTGATGTGGTAATTAATTAAATTATTTCTATCAGTATTAGTTACATATAACGACCTGCATTATTCGCCGATAATGACGTTTATTTACCGGACTTCCTGAATTATCTTCAACAGTTACTTCTTCAGGTGATGTATTGGTGTTCATTATCATAAACTTATTTAAGGGTTTTAAGGATTTTGAATTTCAAATATTTATTTTAAAATAAATAATAATTACACAACAAGAAAAGAAAAGTTTTATTCTGCGTTTACTGCGATTGCAAAGAAAAGTTTTATTTTGTGATTACTGCAATTGCTAAACTTTAAACAAGTGTTTAACCTTATTTAAACATATAACCTTATATAAACCTTATATAAACATATTTGGAAAATAATAATTAATTATCATATCATATTTCATAAACTTTAATTTGAAATAAAAAAAACTTTAATTTGCTTTTAAAAAAATTTAATTTGAAATAAAAAACTGTAAGGGGCTGGCCGCTCTTGACACGCCCGTTGAGGGAACAGGAAGTGGTCACTTAGTTACAATTCAAGATAATTTCATTATTTATTGAAATAGAAAAACAACATCAAATTATCAACAAACACCCAAAGTAAATCATATCCTAAGCTTCATCCCTTACATAAACCAACCCCGTTGAATATTCCCCTCCAAACACAAGTATCAATCCAGTCCTAGCAACCACTGAGTCGACCCGACTGGGACTCAACCAATACCGCAATTAAATTACCACTGGGTTACCACTTACCAGCCAGCAGGACCATCCAGTCGACGATCCCCTTCAACCGCATCAGTCCTCTGTACCTCCAGACCACTGGCTCCACGCTAGACCCCTGGCTCCTCTGCTAGACAGCTGGCTCCTCCGCTGGACAACTGGCTCCTCCGCTGGACAACTGGCCCTCCGCAAAAAAAGTGAGAAGCTGGCCAGCCAGTAGCCCAGTTTTTATATACGATACGGTGTCGACTCAGCGGTTCCTACACCTTTCGTAATTTAATTATTGATTTTCCTCCTTGAGAATAGCTTATTCACTTTTCCCACGTCCTAATTCTTAAAATAAGGTAATGAACCCCAATTACAAAACAAACCCAGAAAATTCAAATACCTAAATTAAATGTTCTCTCTCTGACAAAAGCTGGACCCTTACATTACTCCCCCTTTTCAAAAGTGAAGCCCCTGAGGGCTACACTTTTCACACCCTCCTGCTCTAAGTTTACTGCTTCTAATTTACTTATACTACGTTTAAAGAAAACTATGTTAGTGAGACTGCATCTGCGGTAACTGCTACCGTTGCGACCTTCTGCGTCTTCAGCTGCTGGTCCTACGGCTCCACTTCTTCTGTTACTGCTTCTTCTGGCTTCGCGCTTCCTCCAGGCACGTAGACCACGAGAACACAAGGTGTTCTCTCAACCCTTGTGGCGGGCGCGGTCCCAGAGGGCCGTCTACTTCTCTTCGTGTATCTCCTGCAGACGAGGGCGGCCGCCACAACCGCGAGGGACACAATAGATAGCCCTCCCAAGGAGCTCCCTAGCCACACCGTGGAGTTCTGCTCTTCTCGCTCAACACGATGGGCGTACCGAATCAAAGCATCGATTTCCGCTTCATCTGCCCCAAAGTTGCCATATTCTAGTACTCCTTCCTCAGTCAACCGTTCATGATTTCCTTCCTCCAGAGTGGAGGGTAGCACGTGACTCTCCTCCAACCGCAACAGGGGTACGCGGACTGGGGTACTTAAGGTTCGGCTGAAATGGCACTTGACGATGGTACTTTCTCGGCTCTTCGACAGCAGGCGATAACTAGTTGTGCGGTATGTGCACTCTTCTTCTTCTGGGATCTTTCCCGTACCTTGAAGGTGCTGCTCGCGGAGGTTCTGCGGACATTGAATAATTAGTTTGGTTTCTTGGGGTACGGTGTAGTTCCACTTCGGAGCGCTGGGGTCGTAGATCCACACCGGCCTTGGTGGTGTCGCGAGTACTGTCCTGCTACATAACTGCATTGCAATGGCATATTCTCCGAAGAAGACCGCGCTCGTGCATGTGTTCCTCGTACGACTGTATATTGGAAAGTTGGCGGGGCACACCCGAGGATGTCTGCCGCGGCACTCCCTGAAGCTCTCTTCACTAATCAGAGCGTGGAATTCTTGTTCCTTATTGACAGCAAAGTACTTGGCCTCCCTTCTCGTTCTCACTACGAGGCTGGTATTGGGGTCAGTTATTGGTAACTCCTCTACGCGGTATAGATCGTAATAACGTCCGGCACTCTGAAGGGGTATGTCAATTAAGAAGGTGATTATTTCTCTGGGCTGAGGCCGATGCGTAATAGGGGTAGACATCAGCCACTCCGGTTCCCGTGGCCAGCTCCAACCCAGTGGGTAAAGAATTCTTCACCCGAGATAGAATTTCGCTTAGCTCCCTTGGTGGTAAGAGCTCCGAGCTAAACCCATTTACTGTAGTCGACTCAATGGCTGTGTGTAACCTACTTATTTCTATTAGCGATCTTAGAGTGACCAGCTCCAGATTCCTTAACACTGTGGAATACTCCATGTACGCTCGGAGACTGACGGTAATGTTAGTCACTTCCGCTTCTAAGGCGGCCAAGCACCGTTGTACTTTGACGCTCTCGGTTTTAAGGGAGGAAGCTAGCTGTAATAGCTTCCGCTGATTGGCCCCTACTTTCTGACTTAGTCTCCGCGTTACGGTTAGATGCGCTTCTTGAAGATGGATGAGCGCCCCTGACTGACTACGTACTTCCGCCAAAAAGGAATTTCAAAGCCCGACCTCCTAAGTTAATTAATCCCCTCTTTGTCGGGTTCCGCGGTAACAGAGTTAATAATGCCTTACTGGCCTCCAGCAGTTCTTCTATTTCTAAGAGAGTCCGTAGTTCGTCTCCAGGCAGCCCAGCGAGGATGGCCCCTCCTGTTCCTCGAGACACTTCCCGCTCCAAGTCTAGGGTATGGCCTCTCAACTCAGCTGCCAGGAAATGGATTTCGCTAATGTTGATCTCTACCGCTATGCGCCACTGGTCTCCCGTTAACAGGGTGTTTCCTAAACTTAAGAACACTAGTCCTCCCGCTCCGTTGGTAGCAGGATCGCTCCGAACCCCTGCAACAAAATTCAATTCATTCTCTTACGACGTGTCGCTGGCGTAGCGTGTACGGGCACCTGGGTCTCGGGGTTACGGAAAGGGGTGGTACCCAATCTGCGTCCCCTACCGGTTCCGGTTCCGGGGAGTCGGGCCACATCCGCGAGAATTCTTCTGACAAATCGTCCAAGCGCTCGCCCCTGGAACTCGCACTTCCCAACGACTCTCCAGACCTTTGGCTTTCCTCCGCTAGGATATTATCTCTTCGGCCACCTATAGGGCTGCGACTGCGGGGGGGTAAAACCATCTCGTCTATGTTACCCTCGCCTTCTTGCTCGGGGCTACCTGTCGTTTCCCTCCGCGGCCCTTCGCTTACATTCTGTAATTCCAAGGGACTCCTTTTCTTGCAGGTTTGAGGCGATTGATATGTACTGTGACCAACCGATCTCCCTTGACCTTCAGTTGGTAGGTTAACTCGGGTAGTCGCCACACCACCGGAAAAGGCCCTTCCCAGGGTTTACTGAACTTTTTCGCGGCCCCTGGTCCTGGCACGGGGTTGTGTAAGAACACGAGCTCCCCATCCTCAAACAGGCGACTTTGCCTCGTTTGATTGGCATAGTGAGCGTGCTCCTCAGCGGCTAACCTACTTCGCTCTTTCACTTCTTGGTACACCTCTTTTAGCCTATCAGCTAAGTCTTCTAGCGTATGGCGATGGTCGGTCTCTCCCACATGGTCCACTCTACAATCAAATGGGTTCTCTAACTCCCGGCCATATATCACACGATTGGGGGAGTATCCTGTCGCGGAATGAGGAATTGAACGATAGGCCATTAAAATGAATGGAATCCATGTATCCCAGTCCCTTCCATCCTTCCGCACATAGTGCGATAAGGATTCTACTAAGGTGCGATGAAGCTTTTCTACCATGCCATTACTCTGAGGATGGTACGGCGTAGTCTGAATCTTCTTAATTCCTAGGCACTTGCAGAGACTTTTCATGAGATCGGACACAAAATTCCTACCCTGATCGGTGAGTAATCGCCGGGGTACACCATGTCTGGTGATGATGTGTACCACCAAACTTTTAGCCACTACGAACGCACTTTGTTCTCGCAAGGGGATGGCTTCTGCGTATCGGCTAAAGTGATCAATACATGTCAGGAGATACCTATTTCCCCTTCCTGTCGTTGGTAACGGCCCCACAATGTCCATGGATATCATTTCGAATGGGGCAGAAGCTACATTAGATTCCCCTAAAGGGGCTGAGAGTCCCACAGGACTCTTCCTACGGGCACAAGCATCACACTCGGACACATAGTTCTTGATGTCTTGAACTAAGGAAGGCCAGAAGTATTTGGATTGGACCAGCTTCAGCGTTCGGCGGCTGCCTGGGTGGCCCGCCCAGGGTTGGTCATGACATTGTTGTATGACCTTGGTTTTCCACCTCTCTGGCACCAACAGCCTTCACCCCTCTGTTGGGTATTCCGGATTAACCCAGTACAACACTTCATCATTATCGGCGCACACACGCTGGGGACACTTTTCCAGGAGGGTCTGACACCAGGGTTGTTGTTGATCTCTCATTAGTTGCTCTCTAACTTTATCTTATCCAAAAGGACTACGCCCACGGCCCTGCTTAAAGCGTCCGCATTAGTGTGGCGTTTTCCCGGTTTGTGTTCGACTTCATAATCGAATTCCATCAGCCTAAGTGCCCATCGCGTGAGTCTAGATGAAGGATCCTTTAAATTAAGCATCCACCGCAGTGGCGCGTGGTCGGTAACAAGTTTGAAGCGACGGCCGTATAAATAACACCGAAACTGCGCGGTGGCCCAGACAACGGCCAACAGCTCCCTCTCCACTGTAGCATATCTCCGCTCGGCATGGTTGAGTTGACGGCTGGCATAAGCAATAGGCCGTTCATGCCCATTGCTTTTTTGAGAAAGGACGGCCCCTAAGGCGACGCCCGAGGCATCGGTAGCTAGGATGAACTGCTCCTGGAAATCTGGGTACACGAGCACAGAGTCTGAACATAACCAGTGCCTTAGAATATCGAAGGCCTCATTCTGTGCCACTCCCCAATAAAAGGGTTCGTCTTTTTTTTGTCAAGGATGTCAATGGCGCGGCTATTTCGGCGAAATTTTCAATAAAGCGCCTGTAGTACCCCACTAGACCTAGGAATGCAAGCACTTGGGACACATCTTGTGGAACCGGATATTCGCGGATGGCGCTCAACTTCGCGGGGTCAGGTTTCACGCCCTCCCCCGTTACCAAATAGCCTAAGTAATTCACCTCAGTTTGTGCAAACTTGCACTTAGCTATTTTTACTTTCAAATTTGCCTGGGCAAAAATCCCTAAAATGTGGTCTATTCGGGATGCATGCTGTTCGATGTCACGACTAAAAACTATTACGTCATCCAAATATACGAAACATTCCATTCCCTTAACCTCTGCTAACAATCGGTCCATCAACCGTTGGAACGTTGCGGGTGCTCCACATAATCCGAACGCCATGCGGCGATATTCAAAGTGCCCTTCGGAGGTACTGAAGGCGGTCTTATGCGCGTCATCGGGGTGGATGGGAATCTGGTGATACCCGCTAGCCAGATCAAGTATAGTGAAATAGACGCTACGGCCAAGTCCCTCCAAAGTCTCCTGTATAAGAGGCCCTGTAGGTGTCGGCCCTCGTAACTGCATTGAGGCCTCTGTAATCTGTACAGAAACGCCACTGCTCGCCCTCGCCTTCCACGGATTTCTTTTTGACTAAAACTACCGGGGCACTCCAAGGACTATCTGAGGGCACAATAATACCCTTTTGTAGCAACTCTTGAATTTGCGTTTTCATTTCATTTCGTAAATAGTAAGGGACGCGATAAGGTCTTTTAATAATAGGTCGAGCGTCCCCTGTAGGTATTCGGTGAAACACTTCTAGTGCACAACCACGCCCGTCTAACCCTGGGTCTTGGAACACGGCCGCATGTTTCTTCAGTACTTTCAATACAGCTTGCTGTTCTTTCGAGGAAAGATACTCCGTTTTACGACTTAGCTCCGCTAATAACTCCGCACTAATTACAGCCACATTACGTTATTTTCCGTTCCGTGCCTCATTTTTCTCGATTCCCTCAACATAACCTAACACTTGATTCTTCTCGATTTTAACTCCCCGATTAGTCAGGTTTATTACTTTGGTGCATACATTGGGTTTTGCCCCTAGAACGCGCGCCACTCGTACCCCTTTTTGTTTCACCTCTACCGGCTCAATCATAACTTCTTGTTCGATTCCCTCAGGCTACCTTACCTGTACTAATCGTTCTGACTTTGGTGGTACTTCCACCTCGTTCAACGAACGAACCCACACCAATTTACGAGCGGTACCACCCTTGCCACACTCATCAATGCAGCCCTCTATATTTTTTCTTTTCTGCTTGCCACCTTCTGGGTCAGGCGGGAGAGATCCGCTTCCGGATGACTCTTCCCCTGTTCTTAAAGATATCCCGCTAAGCCTGCCTCTCGTGACAGGGTAGGGCTGGGGGTGACATTTATACCATCGTTCGATAGCTACAGCTCGGACCAATTCACCGAATCTCAACTCCCCACTACCTACTTCCTGGCTAGCAACCTGAACCGGTTTGACCTCTAGGCTGGGTTGGCGTAAGTCAATTGTAACTCCCATTCGCCTCATGAGATCGAGTCCCTGTATTCCATCCAGACGAGTTTTTAAGTCCGCGATGTACACTTTGTGAGATAATGTCTTCCCTTTCAGTGTACATCGTGTATTCTGCTGCCCTTGAATTCTCAGTAGGTTTCCGACCCCTGTGGCCCCAATATCGGCTGGTTCCAGTGGGACATCATGTACCGGCCGTTTAAGTATGGTAATTTCTGACCCGGTATCTAACAATAAACAGCGGTGTTTAATCCCGTTAATATTAACACCGACCTCCAATCCCCCTCCTCCGTTTAACAGGATATTAGTTATAGCAAATGTGCCCCTTCGGCCTAATGATCTGGCACCGGGGCCTCTGCCAGATCGTCTCCTTTTGGGTTTTTACTGACCATTTTTGCCGCATTTACACGATTTCCACGTCTACACCACCGAGCTAGGAGGCCCGATTCCCCACAGGTAAAACAAGGCCCTAGAGCGTGGCCCCTGGGTTACGTTAGATTCCTTTTGATAGGCGGGGTGTGGCATTCCCTCGCAAAATGGCCCGGAAGTCCACATCGGAAACAGGTAAGAAGGTTCTTCGTGGTTTCCCTTGCTTGGATCCACCCGTTTAACTGCAAAGCTTTCCCGAGAGACAGGTTCCCTGTTCGTTTTTTGTTCCACGGCCATAGCCCTCTGTACAGCCTCGCAAAGGTCTGTGGGTGGCAGAAAGGCCAGCAATCGCCCCGCCTCTCCCCGTACGCCAGCTATAAAAGCCGCTAACACTCTGCGCTCCTTCTCCTTCCGCCCCCATACGCTCTCCGCTTCTGTTTCCGCTTTGAACAGAATTCGGTTGCCTGCTTAGTAGTCGAATCTTCTTTCCTCCTATTCCTGCTAGCTTCTCAGTATGCTTAGACCAGGTCAGCTTCCTGTCCAGCACTATACCAAGATAAGTTGCTTCCTCGGTACGTCTGAGGCCCTTGGACCCAAAGCTTAAGGAGACTTGGTGACTCTTAGTAGAGAGCGTAAAGAGTTGAAAATAAGATTTTTGCACGTTTACTATCATTTTGTTGGCGTTCATCCATGTGTGTAACTTTTCGAGGGCAGGCCAGGAATATGGCCCGAAGTAGCCCAAAGCACAAGGTCATCCGCAAACAGAAGCGCTTTAACCCCAGGAACAGATTGAATGGTTTCTAACACGTCATCGATCATTACATCGAACAGTATTGGGCTGAGAACAGACCCCTGGGGCAAACCTTGTTTGACCTGTTTGTAAGGAGATCTGCCGTTTTGGTATTTCACTCTGATGAAGCGCTGTGCCAAAAATGATGCTAAACTATTGTATAAATTACCACTTAGACCATGTTTTGACAGTTTCTCCAAAAGTTTGCCCCTCCAAACCTTATCGAAAGCGTTCATTAAATCAATAAACACAGCAAGTGTACTCTGTTTCCTCTGAAAGCCCTCTTTGATATCTTGGGACAGATGAAT
The DNA here is from genome assembly GCF_049639745.1 of Rhodnius prolixus. Taxonomy (NCBI): domain Eukaryota; kingdom Metazoa; phylum Arthropoda; class Insecta; order Hemiptera; family Reduviidae; genus Rhodnius; species Rhodnius prolixus. The sequence continues at coordinate 28,003,343 of NW_027411581.1, read as the reverse complement.
TACTTGTTGGTGGTACTGCGCTGCTTACGGAAACCTGCTTGGTCATTTGATAGGATCTTATGGCTATCGAGAAACTGCTGCAGCCTTTTTAATATCAGTCGCTCAAAGAGTATAAAAAAATATATTTATTTAACACCAATTTTTTTAAGCAATGTACAATTTCGATTATGTATGCTATGTACTTTACATGGACATTCTTAAATTACATCTTCTAAAATCTGTAGTCCACAATAAATACATTGAACACAACTGTCTCTTATCTTGATGAATCCGTTGAATGCGAGTAATTCCGGACTTACCGGATTTCCGAAAGATTTCTCTCGAACACTAGAATTAGTAGAATCAAGTTTGGTGTAGTTGTTCAGCAGCCAATATACTGTAAAGTTTTTCCAAAAACTTTACTTACATTACTAATGCCTGCCACTAGTTACGTTAAATATGTGGGTTTGATTAAATAATAAAACTCGCTAAAGTTGTAAGTAATAACCTGATTTATTAACACATTACCTTTACTCACATTAACATTTACTAGCAACTAACGCTATTCATTACAGTCACCATTTACAACAGTCACAACAGTTTACTGTTACTTACTCACTACGTAACGCCACAAAACTGTTCCCCGACTGACCACTGGTCCGCACTGCACCGAATTGCACTAGTCTCTGCTACACAAACAAAGCTCTACTCACTAACTGACTACTTGCCCAACTAGCTACCACTGAAGCACTCCGCAACACTGATTCTCTCAAAAACTATCACTTGAGGTCTCACAACTGAGGCCTTTCTCTTAGCTGGCTTTTACACAGCGGTGGACCGTTACGGCTACGGTCACTAAACTTGAACAATCTAGCCCTTTCCTTTCTAGTTCAGGTAGAGACGGCCCTTTTGTCTACACTGTGGTGGCCTGTTACCGACTTTGGTAGCTTAACCCCTAGTACAATCTAGGCCTTTCTTTTCTCCTCAGGTAGTTTTTTCATGTTTTAATATGATCTATAATTCGACGATTGTTTATCAATAAAAAAGCACTACTTATAATGAATGCCCTTTCATTATGATCCGTTTTGCATTGGCCGTAGGTCCAATTATTCCTTTGAAATGGTATTTATTGATCTCCTTCCTGGAGTGGATCCAGCTTTTATTTTAGTCCAGATTATGCCATCAGCAGCAATTTCAGTTTGCTGACGGTCATTCTTATCCGAAAATGACAATCTCAGAATTCTTCTTGGTCTCGAACATTCAGGATGTTCTCTTCTTCACTATTGCTGTCTGAAGAAAGACACGCGTCTTCTTTTTCACAAATATCTGCTAATCCATTTTCGGGATCAAAATCACCTTCGTCGATATCGGAAAAGTCTTCTATTATATTTGTTATGTTCATTAAAAGTCTAGGTATTTTCGAACCACTCGGCATAAAAATATTCTAAATACATTATCCCTTATTATAATAAAAATATATATACACAATTTACTTAATTAGCAACCTAATTCAACACAATTGTCCATAAGATTATTCTAATATTCTACGTATTTCAACTGTATACAACAATTTCCAATAAGAAAATGACTGAGTAATGTGTGTATTTCAACTGGTATACAACAATTTCCAATAAGAAAATGACTGAGTAATGTGTGTATTTCAACTGGTATACAACAATTTCCAATAAGAAAATGACTGAGTAATGTGTGTATTTCAACTGTATGCAACAATTTCCAATAAGAAAATGACTGAGTAATGTGTGTATTTCAACTGGTATACAACAATTTCCAATAAGAAAATGACTGAGTAATGTGTGTATTTCAACTGGTATACAACAATTTCCAATAAGAAAATGACTGAGTAATGTGTGTATTTCAACTGTATACAACAATTTCCAATAAGAAAATGACTGAGTAATGTGTGTATTTCAACTGGTATACAACAATTTCCAATAAGAAAATGACTGAGTAATATGTGTATTTCAACTGGTATACAACAATTTCCAATAAGAAAATGACTGAGTAATGTGTGTATTTCAACTGTATACAACAATTTCCAATAAGAAAATGACTGAGTAATGTGTGTATTTCAACTGTATGCAACAATTTCCAATAAAAAAATGACTGAGTAATGTGTGTATTTCAACTGGTATACAACAATTTCCAATAAGAAAATGACTGAGTAATGTGTGTATTTCAACTGGTATACAACAATTTCCAATAAGAAAATGACTGAGTAATGTGTGTATTTCAACTGTATACAACAATTTCCAATAAGAAAATGACTGAGTAATGTGTGTATTTCAACTGTATACAACAATTTCCAATAAGAAAATGACTGAGTAATATGTGTATTTCAACTGGTATACAACAATTTCCAATAAGAAAATGACTGAGTAATGTGTGTATTTCAACTGTATACAACAATTTCCAATAAGAAAATGACTGAGTAATGTGTGTATTTCAACTGTATACAACAATTTCCAATAAGAAAATGACTGAGTAATGTGCGTATTTCAACTGGTATACAACAATTTCCAATAAGAAAATGACTGAGTAATGTGTGTATTTCAACTGTATACAACAATTTCCAATAAGAAAATGACTGAGTAATGTGTGTATTTCAACTGTATGAAACAATTTCCAATAAGAAAATGACTGAGTAATATGTGTATTTCAGCTGGTATACAACAATTTCCAATAAGAAAATGACTGAGTAATGTGTGTATTTCAACTGTATACAACAATTTCCAATAAGAAAATGACTGAGTAATGTGTGTATTTCAACTGTATACAACAATTTCCAATAAGAAAATGACTGAGTAATGTGTGTATTTCAACTGGTATACAACAATTTCCAATAAGAAAATGACTGAGTAATGTGTGTATTTCAACTGGTATACAACAATTTCCAATAAGAAAATGACTGAGTAATGTGTGTATTTCAACTGTATACAACAATTTCCAATAAGAAAATGACTGAGTAATGTGTGTATTTCAACTGTATGCAACAATTTCCAATAAGAAAATGACTGAGTAATATGTGTATTTCAACTGGTATACAACAATTTCCAATAAGAAAATGACTGAGTAATGTGTGTATTTCAACTGTATACAACAATTTCCAATAAGAAAATGACTGAGTAATGAGTGTATTTCAACTGTATACAACAATTTCCAATAAGAAAATGACTGAGTAATGTGTGTATTTCAACTGGTATACAACAATTTCCAATAAGAAAATGACTGAGTAATCTGTGTATTTCAACTGTATACAACAATTTCCAATAAGAAAATGACTGAGTAATGTGTGTATTTCAACTGTATGCAACAATTTCCAATAAGAAAATGGCTGAGTAATGTGTGTATTTCAACTGTATACAACAATTTCCAATAAGAAAATGACTGAGTAATGTGTGTATTTCAACTATATACAACAATTTCCAATAAGAAAATGACTGAGTAATGTGTGTATTTCAACTGTATACAACAATTTCCAATAAGAAAATAAAAATGCACCACAAAACATTGCAAGATTCTTAGAATTTGGGGAAAAAACAGCAATTTCATTTCCCGGGAAACGCCTTTTTTTTTTAGTTCGGCTCTCTTTTCAGAATACAGAAGCCTTTGAGCTTGGGTTCTGTCCCTTGATACTGATACGGATAAATTATTACCTGACTTGATTGCGTTAACAAAACCATTCAGCAGCCGTATTGCATCTTCTCACTATCGCTAATCATTTTAACTAGTCTGGCTCTAGTTAAATCAATATTTTTTATTGAAATGCTTTGTAGATCTTGTTTACACAAGTGTTTCCAGACTTTTTTTGCATTAAATAGATGTCTTTTTTATTTCAACGTTTTCTGATAATTATTGTTAGATTTTCTTATCTATATATATATAGTATATAAACTAGAAGAAAAGAAAAAGTCTTTATTTCTAATAAAATCAACAACATAAAAATACTTTTTTGTAGTAAATACAATACAAAACAAGAATACCTTTCTATAAGACACAACATGGTCATTGATCGACCGTGGACGAATGTATACTATTGACAAGCATATATTTTAAAACCTTAACTAAATTCTAAAACAGTATTCAAAAATGACAAAAAATTAACAAGATCTAGTCTACTACAAATACCGAGTCTCATGTATCCTGAGTGCCTTCCCGGGTTTTGGCACCATGAAAAATCTTGACATAGGACGATAATAGTTTTTGTGACAAAATAATAATAAATTGGGAGAGCCTAAGAGTACTATGAGAAGAATAATACAATAAACTAAAGGGTTGATCAGACAGGTGGGGGCGCTACCAACACTCAGAATACCTGCCGACAAACCAAATATATTTTTATTTACAAATATACAAAAGTTCTATGACATATACATATAAAAAGTAGTTATTTATTAAAGAAATTATAATGCTCTAAATAGTTTTAAACAATATAAAAGGCATGGTAAACGCCCGTCTGTTTGGTAACAAAAAAATAAAATAAAAAATAATATGAAAATAATACAGATTACATACGTGGCAGATGTAAAATAAAATAATACACAGAGACATAACTTTGTAAATTCTGAGTTATAGTGTAAGAAAAAATTATAAAGAAAGTAAATAAAGAATTTTAAAATCAATTAAATTAAAATTAAAAAAGTAATATTTTTAAATCAATGGTTAATAATTAAATTCCTTAATTAGGCTGTACCTATACAACCAAGCCTGCCTGGCAAAGTTAATTCAGTTTCTACAAATATCCTGATTACCCAAAGCATCTACATCATACTGAGCAGATAGATAAGAATTTCACACCGAGACATCTAAGTCGAAATTCAGATAGGATTGGGAAATGGTGCAAGTCCTCTCTACTATCTAAATTGCACAATGCACATTTCTCTTTTTGGGCAGCTTTGTCAATCCATGGCACATAATTTAAATACAGCATTTCATCTCTTAGTTTAAACCACCACCTCAGATTTGACAGGCCCATCTGAGTAGTAGAATCAACTTTAGAGATACAAAGCCTATCTTTAGTCTCGAGCAGTGTCCTATAAAGGATAAAACGCTCGGATTTCATAGTGCGCCTCACATATTCCTCCAGACTAGCCTCTTTTATCCTACACAACAGTTCAAAAAAATCCGACATGTTATCACGAGAAAAATCAACCAGGAGAGAGTACTTTTGGGCGAGGTTGAACCAATCCCTGAACCACATAGGTTATTATTAACTATTTCATCGGCAACAATTTTTGAAAGTCGATTATCATTTACTGACAAAATCTAGCTAAATTTAAAATTATAACTTTATCTATTTCAGTATCAATATTTAAGATGAAAGCCGGCGTTGATGAAGCAAGTGTGAACAATTTTTTTAAGGAAATATCTCTGAAATCTTTCTAATATCTCAAACCTCTAGTAGTCCCAAACTTGAGAAGTGTAACTTGTTACTGAACGTGAGACACTGTAGTAAACGCGATATTTAGCATTTAGCGGTACGTCATTCAATGAAAAGAAATTCTTCCACAGTCTACTGAGGCCAAGTTTCGCTGCTGAAACCAAATGTTAGAAGTGGTGATTATAGGAATGACGAGATGACAATGTAACACCCAGATATTTGAAAGTTTTCGTTATTTCGATTGGAACACCATTAAATTTCCATTTTTTAATGAAACTCGATCTACCCTACCCCCTTTCTAAAAACTACTCTTTGTTTTAGCCAAATTTACAATTAAATGCCATTGTTGGCAATATTTCCCAAGAATATTGATTTTTCTCTGCAGATCGGTTGGATTATCGGCGATAATCACCAGATCATCGGCATATTAATAGGTAGTTGATCTTCAGTTTACCAACAAAAACAACACCCTCGAATGCGGAAGGAAGGTCATCAATAAATAAAGAGAAGAGGAGAGGACTCTTCTGTAGAATGATTTTCCATTGAAAAAGAAACCAAAAAGATTTCTTTTATTTCAAAACCAATTGGTTCCGATCTATGATTTCTTATAATTTGTACATATCTAATAACAATGCTTAATTGGTCAACTTTTGTAATATCTTGAGTAGAATCAAGTAAAATTGAGTAGCACGGGCTACTCAAAGTGTAATGTCTGTGAAATTAAAGAGCTTTTTGTTAAAATTAAGAACATGTATATGGGGGATACTGACATGTCTGAGGGAAAGGACTTAAAGATCGATTTACGAGAGGCTTTTGTTGAGTGGCATAGACGACCGTATCTGCGACGGCAGAAAGCAAAACTGGACAATGGGGGGGTATCGCGCTTGCCAAGAACCTATTGTTCTGGCTGTCGGGATGGTGCTGGGTGACGGCCAAAATAAGTGATGGGGAGTACGGGGGGCAGACTATCTGAGGAAGAGGATGACGTAGGTCGGGACTCCGAGTCCCTGGCTTGAATGTCAGGCGGGAATGGCTCAAACGTACTGGGGGGCAGGAGAGTGCGTTGAGGAGAGGCAGGTGTAGTACTGGGTTGCGCGGACACAGGGGCTGCCTTGTAGGAGAAATCAGGCTTGAGGGGCGGACATGTCCTTAGCGACATCGACGGAGGAACGTAAAAGGCACTCTTCGCCTCCTGGCACCCTCTAGAAGACTGTGGAGGGGGATGCAGGTTCCCCATTACATCTACTACATTCCACCTGACTGGGGCAACGGGAAACCGGGTGGTATTTCGACAGACAATTGGCACACAGCCGTTCTTCCAGGACAAAATTCCACCTATCCTTGGCGGCCAAACGCAAATATCCGTCACAACGGGACAGCCGATGGGGTCCTCTACAAAAATAACACCGGACTGACGGGACTGAGGAGGCCGGGGCGCAGGAAGTAGAGGCCGTCGGACAGGGGACGGGGAAGAGGAAGGCGAAGACTTCCTCGGCGGGCGCGGCACGAACCGCACAGACTTGGGAGTGTATGGCTTAGCTTGACTAGGCGAGGGGATGGAAACGGGTTGATAGGAAAGAGGAGTGGGGCTATGGCTGGGACTAGCCTGGACAGGAGGGGATGCATCCCTTTTGGAGACAATGTAGGAGAGAGTCTGTCTTCCTGGTCCTTTAGGAAATCTAGCACTTGAGAACTGCAAGGCAGCTCGTCAAAAGACCTGAGGTACTTTTTCCTAAATTCCTCCTGTAGACCAGGGGTCAAATTAGACAACGTAATATGACAAAGGAGAAAATCAAGCGGGTGAGGGATGGAACACTGGTCCAGTAATATTTGTCTGCTTGACAACCAGGCAATGCACGCCTCTATGCTGGGCTGAGGCTCTGGGAAATGAAGGAAGTTTTCCACCATAGCACTCGCGACCCGCAACCTTCTTTCATATCGGGCATCCAGAGTCTCCCAGGCATAGAGGTAACCTTCTTCGGTGGATGTGGCATTCTGGACAATAGACAATGGGGGGCCCCTCAAACATGACCGAAGAGCCTGAAGCCGCTTGGCGGCGGGGAGGGCTAATCTATGAACCTCAGACTGGAAATTCCGTTTGAAATCCCCATAAGTCAACACATCCCCCCCCCAAACACCGGAATCCTAGGTATAACGAGTTCCTGCAGCTGCCTTCTGGCCAGCTCAACGACAGACTCGACAACCACGCCAGTGTGGGGAGAAACAGACACCGGGGCAGGTTCAATAGAAAGAGGGGGGTAGCCAAAATTGGTAAGACGATAGACAGGTGGGCAAGTTCAGCCTGCTCGTGGCTTTCAGACAGCGCCAAGGTGAGAGGGGCACTGTACTCCGACTCCAACGGCCGCAGCCATTCCCAAGCCTCTTTATCCACTGTCTGGGACAGAGACTGAAAAATGGTGGAGAGCTGCTGGCACCGGCTGACTGATTCAAGGGAGTCTGGGTCTAATAATTGGACATTTCTGGTCCACTGATCCAGTCTGGCAGTGAGGTGGCGGCATCTAATGACATTAAGATCCCCGCTGGCCTCAGACTGGATGGTGCCTCGCGGAGTTTCCTCCAAGGGAGGAGAATCGGACGGGACTGGCGAAACAGGAGGGATGACTTTATCAAGGGACTCTTCCATGTTCCTGAAATTAATTGTAAGTGATAAAACCTTGGTAGAATGATATAAAACCAAAAGAAATACAAATTACAGTTGAACAAATACACACAAGTTAAATACAACAAGATATTGACAAGATTAATCTTACTTAAATTACTAGCGGCAACCAAACCACATTACATTACAATAGTATAACCTTGCAATAACATAAACTACATTACAATGCTACAATGCATAGGCTAACATAAATAAATGTCTAACTTCATTAAATACAGAATAAACACAATTTAGAAAACAATTTTTTTTTATACAATATACCTACATCTAAATCTAATTATAGAAGAAAAACAACAAAATTATTATTATTCTTAATAATACAAAAGGGCTGAGATAAGCCGGACTTAAAGATTGGCCATTTTTAAATTGTTAAAATAACTTCAAAATTAAACAAACAAAAGAAGGAACGAACGTAAGCGACTTATAAATACATACATAAGTGTAGCTCTATAAACAATCCTTGATATATAAAGCACTGATTAAAAAAAGGGAATAATCCGTAACCAGGCATAGACAAGGGTTGACAAATATGGACTTAACAATTAGTATATATGCGCAGAGTTTTGACAGAAATAATAAGTAAGGCGTATTCCTAGACAAGGGATGACAATTATTAAGGTGACCAACTATTTTTTGTTCAAAAAGAATACACTTTGCAAGTATTTCATAGGTAAAAAAAAAAGAAAAAACTATAAAAACTTTATTTTCTTTTAAAAACATATTTTTCTTCGGAGTGGATTTTTTTTGCTAAATGAGGATGTTCGTCTAATAATGTAGCCACATCCGAACAACTTTCATTTTGCATATTAAATTTGACTGTTAAGACGGCAGATAATGTTTTTACAGAAAGTTGCGACTTCTCACTGTTCCAATAATCATTCCCTAGTGAAAATACCCTTTCAACCGCAGCATTAGTGCCTGGACAACATAAGGAAATTTCTATTAAAACTTTAAAATTTTCATGTGGGATATGTTCTACTCTAAAATGCCGAAAGATTTCTACCCATCTTTTGTCAAGTTCTATTTTCTCATCGTTCCATTTCTTCAATTTTTCTTCATTTAAATATAAATTTGCTCTTCGAATTTCTTCAAAGAGAAAATTGTCATTGTAAGGGGCGCTGGCCGCTTTAATTACATTCTTCTTTATTTAATCTTTATGATTTACATAAATTGTTACAGAGGTGTTTTTATAGCTTTTTATGCTAGGTGAAACTCCTTGCAACATTTCAATTACAATAAATGATGTTAATTTTCCGAATCAATACTGGTGGTACCCAGAGTACTGCTAAACTGTTCATTAATGGAAGTCCACGTGAAAAAGACGTAAAACATCATTCTAATGTGAATATATCAACAAACATTGGTCAGGAATCTATAAGAAAAGGGGATGTAGTTATTACACATAATATGCATGATTTCTTCTGTAAGGGGCTCCGGCCACCCTTGACTCGCGCGTACCTTGAGGAAACGGGAAGTGGGCACTCCAATCACAACTCAAGATAATTATAGCATTTATTAAAATAGAAAAACAATAAACACATTATTAACAAACACCCCAAGTAATTATATCCTATGCTTCATCCCTTACATAAACCAACCCAGTTGAGTATACTATACAATTATCTATCAAACCTCGCTTCTAATACATTCTAATACGTATCCCCACACATCAATAAGTTGTCAGAAAATAATAAAAACATTGTTGTCGAATACTTAATTGAGAAACGGAAACATTATATAAACAACATTCATCTTCCTTAGTAATATATTTAAGTAAATTTCTTTCAGACCTAACGGATTGAACGCCAAAATGGGCAACGTCAAATATAGCATGAAAATATTCACTTATCTCAGTCAGCAACAATTTATGTTCAAATTTCACATAGCAGTGTAAATGATACTCACTATTCCTTCCTGACTGATCTTGTTCCAAAGAAATACAATAACTGACAACTGAACAAAACAGTTTTAAATTTAATAGAAACAACTCGCGAATATAACTTGACGGTCGTTCAACCCCAAGTGGCAGCGTCATGAAGAACTGACTGGTCCGTCTTGAACGTTGGCGCTTGACCTTGGAAGTGGTAGCAGCTGCAGACGTGGTGGGGACGGGTTGACGAACCTGTTTCGGCATGTCTCTGGACTTAGAAAAATTTCGAGATACTTGATACTGGCGTAACGCGTACGTGTATATAAGTAACTCTAGTATACACGTACGCTTACTATATATCGACAGTTCCACCTCTACTGGATTAAGGGCGCTTCGCGCCTTTTTTTTCTTTGAACTAACCTGTTTCTGTTGCTAAATTATATTTATTCAAACTCGTATAAAAATAAATACGGCTCAACTCCAAGATATTCGATCAAGCCGATTCTTCTTAGTTTAAGTTTGCATTCATGATTCAATGTGTAGACATTTTCCAACGAAATTACACCAGGAAGAGGATATGATAAGCCATCAACATTACGCATACATTTATTACGCAAATCGTATGATTCGTAACGTAATGTGTAACCTTTCCTGTTAACTATATCCTGAATAAGACTGTAAAGTCTTACATAATTTCTTCCTGATACGTTTTCATGGAATAATTCCAAAATATCAACAATATCATTCCATGGGAATTCGTTGACTCCAACGAAGCAAGCAAACTTCAACCTATTCGAATAATAATTTAAGTTCCAGAAAATAGGCAGGCCATAACTTCAGTGAATAAGCAGCATTTAGTTTCTCAAAACAATTTATTCTGCGGTTTTCCATCTACTAAAAAAATTAAACACTCACATTATACAACCTACCACTAAACATAAACCTATAATATGCTCTAACTCTACAAGTAATATAAGATACAATCATTTGAGTGCCATCCTTAGCATTAACATCTTTTTTCTCGCCACTGTATGGGCGTAAGGTGGAGCTTTATTAACTTTTAATTTACGACAAAATGCGCCAAAACTTGCAGAATCATTTAATATATCTGAAAAGTGTTCGAAAAGGGAGGAGTGACAATTAGAAATAATATTTTAAACTAACCGGAAAATAGGGGATGGAACTAGGTGGGGGACACCACCACTCAAAATACCTTTTACAAGAAATAATGAACACTGGGTTGACAATTGAAATCTATTTGTGCTCTTTATTGACAATTGGAGTACGTATACTCTCGATACAGACAATTGAACTATATCTAAATATTTGTTGGCAAGGGGAGTATAATTGCAGTCTCTGACGACGATAGGAATGCCCAAGGCACGGCACAGACCAGTTGGGGTGGAAGTTTTGACAATCAAAAGACCGGGGAGATGCAAAAATGACAGGAAAACGGCAATGGGGAAGGGACTGTATTATTATTTCAATATGGAAATATGCCGTGCTGTGCGCACTCTAAATATAATCTACAAACAATTGTTCTTGACGCAAACAAACGGGGGTAATAATGCTTATTCTAATTATTATTAATATAAATTACATACATGTACAATTAGAAAATTATCATGATCATGACGTAGAACATGCTGACAAACAGATAGCGATCACTATGAGCTCATCACTGAAAATAATTAACTGTTCCGAAGGTAACATATATATCGAAAAAAGGACGCTATGTAATGGCGGACCGAACACACTAAAGACAGTTCTACTTCACAAAGCAACTCCAACAATGACGCAGTCCAGCACGCCGACCTGCCCTTGGTCACGTACGCCAAGTCCCCCCTTCTCCCTCCAGCTTTCCAGTTCAGCCATCTGACACAGGGCGCACAAGACACAACTTCGAGTCAGGGGGGGGCCCTTGTTCGGGGATCCAACAATATCTGGAGCATCAATAGTATTAGCCTTAGGATTCCATTTAATCCTAATCCTTGTACGAGGCGTAATAGTTCTCCTTTTATAAACATTAGTAGACGAATAACCCATTTCAACCGTTTTCGGGATAGAAATTGATGTTTGTGATATATCATTCTCAGTATAAGCATTACTGTAAAAGTACTCAAATACTTTAGGTTCAGTTGCAGAAAAATCATTAATAGTAAGATCTTTAGGGAAACGATAAGTTCCAATTTGAAGATTTTCTTCATTGTATTTAGTATTATAATAACCACTTAATTTATCAAACTCGTTCTTAGATTGCCCTGTATTAAAATGACGTATATGATGAATATCGAAACAATCAATAATCCAAAGAACGCTCCAAAGTTTAGCTTTACCTTACAATTTAGACAAAGCACTAATAGTCTCTGTATTATTATCGCAATCGTATAACATATAATTTATCCATTTAAAGTTATGGTGATCCTGGTCACAGCCACTAATAGTCGTAACATTCCTGCTTGTACTACAAAAACTAGTGTGCATTTTAGTACCTCGCCTCATCTTGTAGAATCTCTGCCTATAGTACCGGGGACGACAATATCTCCGAACTATACGGCGGCGACGATACATAATAGGCATCCCTAGTAGAAATGGTAATAGGGACGTCTTCCGAATCCTGAAAGCAGGGATGTTCCGCATGAATAATTTTTACACGATTTATAAATTCTAAAGAATCAAGAGGCCGATAATTTGATATCATGATAATAGGAAGTTCATTTTGATATTTCCGATTGTCACAATATTTACGATTTATAGTAACAACATCACCAGCCAAGAGTTTCTTTAAAAAATCTCTATCCCAATTTTGAATATTAAATTCTTCAAGCACAATAAGTTTATGCATGTTCAACAACATATCAAAGGGATATGGAATACGACCATATTCATTCATTCACCTACAAGTAACCCATTCAGTCTTTTCAACCACTGAGTCGACCATACTGAGGCTAAACAAATACCGCTATTAAATTACTACTGGGCTACAACTCACCAGCCACAAGCCAGCCGACGAACCTCTTCCTCAGCATGGGTCTTCCTTCCACCGGAACCACTGAGCTCCCCTGCAAGATCACTGGCTCCCCCGAAAGGCGGCTGGCTCCTCCCTTACAGTCATTAATAACAATATCTTTTACTTCCTTCATTACAAATTCGACTGCTGAAGAAACTTCTTTCCATTCAATTTTACTATTTAGAAGAGTCCATTTGAAACAATTTAATGCTCTAAAGTTCACTATCCATTCTTCGATATATTCATAGCAATTTATAAAAAATTTTAACTTCTTTTAAAAATTCATTTTTTATTCCGGGATTGGAATCTTCCAAAACGGTCAGTTTATTCTTTAGAATTAGTGGTAAAAATCCATCATTAAATCTTGATTTACATTGCAGTATAAAATCGTTTAATGAATGAATGAATGAATAAACTTTATTTAACATTTAAGTATATACATATGTACATAAGGAGTTCCAGCAATAAAAACTATAACCTCCAAAATATCTATTGTTACAAAATAAATAAAAACATAAAAGTACAAGTAAATAATGAGGGGAAAAACTATGAAAAACCCTCAGCCTAAATCGTTTAATATTATACAAACTTCTGCTGCTGAAATTTTATCTCCTTCAATTTGTAGAGTAATTTTATGAAACAACGACGCCTGACTGTGAATAAAATAAAGCATAGGTTCTGACATATCGTTTTGAAAGAATTTCTTCAAAATTGTAGGACATTTGTCAAGGCTTAAAAAATATGAACGTAGTGGATCATATAACTGCAAAACGCGTTCTAATGCTGGAGTTAAAGCAAGCCATCTGACTTTGGAATAACCAAGCAGTTTTTTGTATTGAACACCAGCCTCTTCACAAAATTCTTTCAAACTTGCTACCCGTACTGTAAACCGATTGAAATATAAATATATATTTGTAATAATTACTTCCACATCTATTGACATTGAACTGCTGTATTGATGGCATTTGATATAATGTGAGCATGCTACGCAAAAGAAAAATTATGAGCCCCTCCCTTTGGTCACTCCATTTACCGCCAAGCCAGGTTAGTTTTAAGTTAGGTTTAGGTTTAAGTTATGTTAGGTTTAAGTAGAATTAAAGGTTAAGTTTAGGGTTTAGGTAGGTTTAAGCGGCTTTAGAGAATAATTAGATTAGTATTAGTAGAAAATAATTAGATTTGGATTAGTTAGGTAGAATAGGTACTTAGGGTTAGGATATTAGGATAACATGGATTGCGCGGAGAAATAGAGAGGACTATGGCTGGGGAAGAAGAGGCGGTGTGGAGGAGAATGAAGAGGAGGAGTGAAGAAGAGTGAAGAGGAATGGAGAGGAGTAGGTGGTGGAAGGGAGAGCGATCACGCGCAGTAGGGCGTGTAGTCAGTGTGGGTTGGCCAACCGCAGCGACTGATTGGTATCACAGTGGCGATACGATATTTAACCTTCTGCTTCCCGTACGGAAATCCGTAAAACGGCCGAGCCGGACTGAGGGAACAGAAGAGACGGAGATTCTGTTAGGAGAGGAGACTACGACCAACACAGGTGCTCAAAACGGGAAGCTACCCGGTATCCATCTTGGTTTCGTCGGTGTGGGGTTTTTTTTTTAAGACACTATTAATTAAGAGGATTATTAGTATTATTATTATGATTTCGATCTTTATTGTGAGTATTATTATTATTAGTTTAAAGTACTAACTGGGCCCTTAATTTATATTTTGGTTAATTAACATATTTTTTTTTATCAAGGTGATGTATTTTTAAGTTACATAATTTATTTTTATTTGTGTTTTTTTTATACCTGGTTTAGGGCAAATTAGATTTTGTTGTAAAGAGTATTTCCTTTTTTTTTTTGTTATATTTTATGTAAATACATGTTTATATATATAGGCTGGAAGTATAGTTTTATTATATAATACTGCCCAATTACTTTGTGAGGAGGTACCTGGAGTGGCCGCAGAAGGTAGGTTTGCAGCAGAGAGCAGTGTGGTCTAGTGGGCTGGATAACTAGCTCACGTCACCAGTATTGCAGGATCGCTGCTCGCTGAGCGTGGAACTCTCCCTTTTCTTTTTACCCAGTTAGTTCTTTTATTTATTTATTTCTTTTCTTTTCCCCCTTTCTGCTTTCTTTCTTTTCGGTCGTTTTTTTTTTTTTTATTTATTTCTAACCCGGTTCCCTGTCCCAGCCTCTTTATTATCGTCTCCTTCCCGAACCTCCCCACCTCCACTAAGCTGGCAGGCACTTAGTTGCCTCTAAACAAGGTTTTCCCGGAGGAAGGAAAATCTCGATTTTAGGTAGGTAACAAATTTGGGTTTCAGGTCCTTGGTATGCCAAGTGCCTAACGAACTTCCGTTGAAATCCTCTAACAGGTACGTATCCCTTCCTATTTTTTCCTTTACTCTACACTTGATAAATTTTGGTGCAAGTTTTTGCGCAAAATAGCTTGCTGCGTCCGACTGCTGGAAGTTCCGCTTCCAAACAGTATCTCCTGGAGAAAATATTTGAGGTCGCCTCCTAAGGTTGTACGTATTTTTAGATTTCTCATAGGCTTGCGCTAATCGGCTGGCTACATCCCTATGTAGCTCGTCTCTATCTCTCATTACGCCTGCATATTCGTTCCTATCGGCCATCTCAGGAACTCCTTCAGTTTCTTCCACGTCAGGGTGCTGACTTCCTGACCTCGCTAGCTTCCTGCCGAAATTTAGAAACGCGGGGGTATATCCGGTTACCTCATGAACCGCGGTCTTCATCGCGAAGGCAACTTTAGGCAACTGCTTATCCCAGTCCCTTTGATTATCCTTAACATACGCGGCCAACATCGTCTTTATCACCCGATTTGGACGCTCCGCGGGGTTAGCTTGCGGGTGGTAATAGGGGGTATACCATATCTTAACCTGGTACTCCTCAGCTTTCTTCCGAAACTCCTTGCTTTTGTACTGAGGACCATTATCTCATCGATTTTGCGGTGCAACTTTGATATTTGCTTGACGGTGTTCACGTCAGCACGTAATCCTGGTAAAGTTACTTTAATAATACCATGGCACTTCCATGAAATACTAAAGTGGAAAAAGCACTCAGATGAAGCTGGTGCATTGACAGTTACTATCTTGGTATTGATATCATCAAAACCAAGTACGGTTTGTTGTTGGGCCAGTGGCCATTCATATCCAAGACAGGGGAAACCAGCATTACCGCCGGCATCTGTCCATCCTCCTATCTGGTTTTCATTCCCTCCGGAAGCAAAATCCCATACGGACAATGCTAAAGACCGTCCAGTGGTATTCCAAACTTTGACGGAATGGACTTTAATGTCCATAGCGGCGTAGACTTTTCCGTCTTTGCCTTCTGCTGTCTTCTTAAATAGCCTGTTTTCAGGATCTAATTGAGTCAGCAGTACATTGTATATGTCCAGGAGTGAGAACTCGAATGAGCTTGCTGCTCCTGAATGAGCAACAATAACACGCTGCCAAGGAGTTGTCGTTGTTGGCAGCGGATTAGCGGGGACCTGAAGTGGTCCTCCATTGAGCTTGCGGTTTAATCCAGCAGGCTGTCGCGTAACGTTCTTCGGCTGTCCTGAAGTATTACGGCGACAAGGTCGTCGTTTCGAAACCGACGACATAGGATCTTATTTAGGTGCTTTGTCGTTAAAGAGATTGTGATAAAAACGACCGAAAAGAAAGAAAGCAGAAAGGGGGAAAAGAAAAGAAATAAATAAATAAAAGAACTAACTGGGTAAAAAGAAAAGGGAAAGTTCCACGCTCAGCGAGCAGCGATCAGTTGCTACGCAAAAGAAAAATTATGAGCCCCTCCCTTTGGTCACTCCATTTACCGCCAAGCCAGGTTAGTTTTAAGTTAGGTTTAGGTTTAAGTTATGTTAGGTTTAAGTAGAATTAAAGGTTATGTTTAGGGTTTAGGTAGGTTTAAGCGGCTTTAGAGAATAATTAGATTAGTATTAGTAGAAAATAATTAGATTTAGATTAGTTAGGTAGAATAGGTACTTGGGGTTAGGATATTAGGATAACATGGATTGCGCGGAGAAATAGAGAGGACTATGGCTGGAGAAGAAGAGGCGGTGTGGAGGAGAATGAAGAGGAGGAGTGAAGAAGAGTGAAGAGGAATGGAGAGGAGTAGGTGGTGGAAGGGAGAGCGATCACGCGCAGTAGGGCGTGTAGTCAGTGTGGGTTGGCCAACCGCAGCGACTGATTGGTATCACAGTGGCGATACGATATTTAACCTTCTGCTTCCCGTACGGAAATCCGTAAAACGGCCGAGCCGGACTGAGGGAACAGAAGAGACGGAGATTCTGTTAGGAGAGGAGACTACGACCAACACAGGTGCTCAAAACGGGAAGCTACCCGGTATCCATCTTGGTTTCGTCGGTGTGGGGTTTTTTTTTTAAGACACTATTAATTAAGAGGATTATTAGTATTATTATTATGATTTCGATCTTTATTGTGAGTATTATTATTATTAGTTTAAAGTACTAACTGGGCCCTTAATTTATATTTTGGTTAATTAACATATTTTTTTTATCAAGGTGATGTATTTTTAAGTTACATAATTTATTTTTATTTGTGTTTTTTTTATACCTGGTTTAGGGCAAATTAGATTTTGTTGTAAAGAGTATTTCCTTTTTTTTTTTGTTATATTTTATGTAAATACATGTTTATATATATAGGCTGGAAGTATAGTTTTATTATATAATACTGCCCAATTACTTTGTGAGGAGGTACCGGGACTGGCCGCAGAAGGTAGGTTTGCAGCAGAGAGCAGTGTGGTCTAGTGGGCTGGATAACTAGCTCACGTCACCAGTATTGCAGGATCGCTGCTCGCTGAGCGTGGAACTCTCCCTTTTCTTTTTACCCAGTTAGTTCTTTTTTTATTTATTTCTTTTCTTTTCCCCCTTTCTGCTTTCTTTCTTTTCGGTCGTTTTTTTTTATTTGATTTATTTCTAACCCGGTTCCCTGTCCCAGCCTCTTTATTATCGTCTCCTTCCCGAACCTCCCCACCTCCACTAAGCTGGCAGGCACTTAGTTGCCTCTTAACAAGGTTTTCCCGGAGGAAGGAAAATCTCGATTTTAGGTAGGTAACAAGCATTACAACCAATTCCCAAAATATTTCGTTTCAGAAGATCTTGTAATTTTGTGTACACATTATTGACACCTTTACGGGTGCGTCCTCCAAAATTAGTATTTGTGTTATCAGTCGAGAGCGCCAAAATTTTCTTATTCAAATTGTTGTCTGTTATAACTCGAAATAAGTGATTAGACAAAATGTCTGATGTTTCCCCTTCGATTGATTCCAAATTTAAAATCTTAATTTGAATACCGAAAAATACTCTAAAGGGGAAGGGGCAATATATATAAGTTATCTGATGAGTAACGTATGAAGCCTTTTTAAAAAAGACTTTATTTGATTTACAACAAATATTTACCTGTTAATACAAGTAGATATCCCTTTATGAAAGACTATTATTGCTTACATGCAATGCACAGCCTGAACTACAATTTCCTAAGTTATTAAATAAACAATTATATCAACTAAATTAATTACAATTATGAATGATTAAAAGTTCAAAGTCTAAAATATTTAATATTCTAAATTACCGGAAATACCTGGCAGAATAGCGATCGCGGCGGCACTCACTGAACTTGGTAGCACTGAGAAAAGTCGTGGACACGGCACTTGGTGAAGAACTGCTCTTGACATAGAGATGTCCTACTTTATAGCTAAATGAGGATGCTGCCTTCAGCACTCCTAAGTAGGTCATGCGTCAGTGGTTTACGTGCATGTAACTCCTCCACCCCTAAATGGGACTTCCGCGGGAAGTCGCTGAAGAGTGTCGGTAGTCTGTTGATTGGCAGGAGTCTCCCGGTTCCTGGAGATGCGGGATATGAGAATGTAGCCGCAGAGACTGAATGCCAAGAGGAGTATCCATGGATTTATTTTAAAGGTGTAGAAGGTGTGGTCTCCCTCAGGTGTGGCATAATTGGTAGCTAGCTTGGCGAGCTCCATGGTTTTCATTTTGAGGGTGATGGGTGATGTTCTACTAGGTTCCCAATGTATCTCGAGATCTTGGAGAACAGTTGGGTGTCCTCTCGTCTTAGTCCAGGGGAGTAATTCTTGATTTTTGTAGTAAACCTTGTGGCTCGAGTCTGGCCTTATTAAGAAGATTCCCTGGAGGGTCCTGTGTATTGTGGAATCATTGCGAAGGATCTGAAGAGACTCTTTCCTCAGGAAAACTGCTACATATTGATTTGCTTCAGGGATCCATTGCAATTGATTTTCCGTTATGTCCAATCTGGTGTACTCACACTTAGTTGTAGTTTCGTGAGTCAGGATCTCTTGTTCGCACTCCAAATTGTGGTGATCCTTATCCTCAGCTTTACAGAGATGTAGGTTATTGGTGATTGGTCTGCAGGGTCGCTGCATTCCTTTGTTTACTTGTCCTTTTAATATGTACTTAACTTTAGGTATCACGGTACTGTATTCTGCAGGTATTATGCTTGGTATTGAGTATAAATAATATAATGAAAATTTTGGTTCCTCTACTATGGGTATATCTATCATATATACAATTTCGTTTTCTTCACTAAATCTACAAGATACAGTTACAAGTTTTATAATAGTTAACATATTTACTCTAGCTAGTTCTACTGGAAAGTGATTAGTATATTGGTTAGCGATCTGCCTTAGACTTGTGTACAATTCGGTGCTAGATATTATGCTAGGGTGTATCACATTGGTCTGACAAAATGCTATGGAATTTTCAAATTTCGTGACAGTAGTTAATATCATTTCGTATAGTATATTAATTTGGTTTAGGGTATCCAATAAGTGGTACAATTCTTGGAAAATATTTAATTGGTTATTGAACTGGTTTAAGTTATCTGCAACCTCTATACCGGTTTGCTTAATTACCTCAATTATATTGTTGTACTCACGTATTAGATCGTTATTTACACTGGCTTGTGCCTTGATTTGGCCTTGTAAGGCTTTATGCTCCAATCGTAACTCATCTAGTATGGCGTCGGTGCGTTCGCCATCCGTGGCGTCCAAATTTCCGGTTATACCTTTAATCACGGTACCGAGGCCGTTAATGATTCCTCTTTTTGTTCTCGTAAAATTGTTATAATGCATTCCTACCACCTCGAGTTTTTCATATAAGTTATTTCTAGTAAAATTTATAAACTTACAGTGATTAATTACTGTACGCATGCGGTATGCGTTACTTCCTACTAATTTCTCTGCCCGTAGGGTGCTAATGCTGCTATTTTCCATAGTTTGCAAGGTACTGGTGTATAGTTCGTCCGCAAATTTTATTTGGTCTATTTGTTTAAGTTGTAGAAGTGTACGAGCGTGTGGGTAGTCGTCTGTACGCGGGCTTCTCCCATGTTTATGGGTAGTATCCCTGGATTCCGGGTAATATCCTGTATGGTTAGTCCGTAGTCGGCTGCGAGTACCTGCAACAGGCACACTGCGTTTTAGGTGTTTGGGTGATTTTCGAGGCCTTTTTATGTTTGTTATATGTATCTTTGTTTGGGTGTTTGCGTGTTGTGGAATAATATTGGCGGTTTTATGTTGGGGATTTGTGCTGTGTATGGTTTCACGTTTGTATCTATCTTTCGTTTTGCTCATCTTCTGTCTATTACGTACGTAGACGTCTTTGGGTATTTCAGGAGGTTCTTCGCGTGTTTGGTTGCGGTGTTCAAGTGTTTTAAGCTTTGCTTTCTCGTTCATGTCGCGTATATGAGTGTATAGAATTTTGGCTTTGTCTTTGTGTCGGGTAGTGTAGTGGTTCGTAATTTGAGTGTCTAAGTCCATGTCTAGGACAGGGTTAGATCCGATATGTCCGTTGAGTACTTCGAACGGGGTTAATTTCGTTACTGAATGGATACTGTTATTGTAAGCTAACACGGAATAAACTATTTTCATCGCGGTGTCATCTTTATTGAACTCTTCGCGGTTTTTTAAGATTCTTATGTGTTCTATTAAAGTGGAATGAAATCTTTCGGCTATGCCGTTGGATTCAGGGTGCTGTGTACTGATTAAATGGAGTTGGATTTTATGTAACTCTAATATTTCTTTAACTATGGAATTGTTGAATTCGAGGCCATTGTCCGAAATTACTTGCTCGGGTAGTCCAAATTGTGAGAAGAACGTGATTAACTTGTTTGCAACCTCTGGTGCTTGTGCTGTCCTTAAGTGGTATACTTGTGCGAATTTTGAGAATGAATCGATGATCGTTAGGAACTTCTGTCCGTCGATTGTGATGCTGTCTATATGCAAAATCTCTATGGGTCGAGTAGCTGTCGGTGTATGATTAAATTTTGGTTTTATCGGTGCTCGGTCATATTTTGTTCGTAAGCATATGTCACATTTGTTTATGTAATGCCCCACCACTTACCTGCTGGGCTCTAAAGCTTCCACACCCATACAGCTACACACACCCCATTCATACGCACACGTCTTCATACATACGGGGAAGGGAACCCATATACTTGGGCAGTTAGTAGTAGTACAATTTAATATTTATTAGATTAGAATAGTTAGACAATTAACTTAGAATAATTTCATTCATTAAATTAGAATAATTAGATAACCTATAATGTATAGAAATAAATACCTTGACAATAACTGTATTGAAATACTCGAAACTTAGATACAATACCAACTCAAAATTTTGTTTACT
The DNA here is from genome assembly GCF_049639745.1 of Rhodnius prolixus. Taxonomy (NCBI): domain Eukaryota; kingdom Metazoa; phylum Arthropoda; class Insecta; order Hemiptera; family Reduviidae; genus Rhodnius; species Rhodnius prolixus. The sequence continues at coordinate 27,981,720 of NW_027411581.1, read as the reverse complement.
CAAAATTATATGAACTCAACTATTAACGCAACATTATATTAATTCAACTATTAACTCAAAATTATATGAACTCCACTATTAACGCAAAATTATCTTAATTCAACTATTAACTCAAAATTTACTATTACCGGAAATATTATCCCTGGCGAGTGGGTTAGTGACACAGGACTGAAACAATCAAGAGTCGCTCACCTCTGTCTCTTGTCGTCTCAGCACGGCTCTGGCTGCCCTCCAACTGTCTCCCACTCAAGATGGCGGACCTCATGCCAGCTGATGACCTGAAACATACCTCTCACCCCCTCGCCCATTGATGGAGAGGAGGGTGAATTTTTTTATTTCTTACCTTGGATTCGATCTTACAACCTTCGTGCTGGTAGCCACGTCATCTTCACCACTCGGCCACAGTGATAGTCTCGCTCACTGTAGTTTTTAATGTACTCTTATGTTTTACCTTGGAATTATTTTTTAAAAAAAAAAAAAAAAATCTCTAGCCCCCTCTCCTAAGATTTTTTCTTTTAATAACCAATTTAAATTAACTCCCCCCCTTCACTGTTACACACACAGGCACATATATATACGCACACACAATTTTGAACTTAAATATTAATGGCTGACTCACTTTAAATAATGAAGAAACTTACCCCCTCCACCTGGGGTGCATTCGCTGTTGATGACGTGACCTTCACTCACTAAAAACTAAACACGAACTAACACTTAGTCCTACCAGGTACTACTAGCATTCCCTCCCCCCCTCTCCACCACAATTACGTCACATTGTAACTAGCCAATAGAATTGCATCTTTTTTTCCAAACGGTTACCTCTCAGGACAGGTTCCTATAGCAAGCACCTCTAGCCCCCCCCTTCCTTAACTTTTGTATTTTTCTATTTTAAATAAGAAATATTATTTAATCTGCTAACTTCTATCAACTACGCATGCGCAAACTCCAGTGAATTGTGTGTGTGAGAGTAAGAGAGAGAGAGAGAGATCTTAAATATACAGAAGGCAGTTGCAATTTCAATTACTTCCTTCCAATACCATATTTTGAAAAATAAAAATAAAATAAGAAATTATTATAACACAACTTGTTATAACCTTAACTTTAAAATAATGTCTATAGATTGGTTTCCTTTGAATAAAGACTTCTATTTTTCTCTATATGTTTAATTCGAAAGACAAAATATTTATATTATTCTTATATCTCTTAGTATTTCGCTTTACCAACTATACAAACCTGAATATGTCGTTGTAGCCTCAATAGGCTAACTCATATTATTTCCTGTTATATTTAATAATTTACTTTACCTCAAGTCTGAATCATCATACTTAACCCATATAAACTTTCTTGTAATATGGGAATAATTCAAATGTACAAAGGAAAAAATAAGAATGAAGCAAAATTAATTAAAAAACATTTTTTTATTGATTTAAAAATAAACTTAAAAAAAAAAAAAAAGATGACATCTATAAAGATGACAACCGCTTCTCCCTGCAGGTAGTGTTGAATTATTTTATTTTCCTTTTCTGCCTGCAGGCAGGCTTCATTCTCCTTTTCTGCCTGCAGGCAGGCTTGAATTAACTGATCTTCCTCCTCTTTCGAGGAGGAAGATAGCAATTTTTGTGTCTCTGCAATTTTCAGCGCCTGCGTCTGCAACGGTGTTATCCTTTCCCTTTTTATAAATTATCTCAAAATTAAACTCTTCCAACTTCAGTCTCCATCGGAGGAGTTTTGAGCTAGGCTCTTTAAGGGACATGAGCCATTGTAGGGGCTTGTGGTCGCAGTGGATAGTGAATTTTTTTCCAAAAAGATAGGGACGGAAGTACTTAGTCGCCCATACTATTGCTAGTAATTCTTTCTCTATAGTAGAAAGATTCGTCTCTGATGTACAGAGTGTGCGACTTGCGTAGGCTATTGGGAGGTCAAGATTTTTATCGGTTTTTTGACTTAATACAGCACCAAGGGCTACGTTACTAGCATCGGTGGTGAGTATGAAAGGTTTAGTGAAATCTGGGTATTGGAGGACTGGTTCGTTAGTCAGTAGGGTCTTACAAGTTTCAAAGCATTCTATGTATTCTGGGTCTTTTACATTTATAGATGCTCCTTTTTTAAGCTTGCTGGTCATGGGTTTGGTAATTTTCGCGAAATCCTTGATGAATTTGCGGTAATAACCGATCAATCCAAGGAAGGATTTGATTTGTTTGGTGGAGGTTGGCAGAGGAAAATTTTGATGGCATTAATCTTTTCTGCTTTGGGCTTAATGCCTTCGGGAGTAATGGAATGGCCTAGATAACTTACTTCTTTTCTAAGAAATTCAGTTTTATCTAATTGAATTTTAAAACGGGACTGTCTTAGTCTGTCGAAAACTTGTCTAAGTCTGACTATGTGCTCTTGGAGACTTGTGCTAAACACAATAATATCGTCCAAGTAAACTAAACATAGTTCGTTCTGGATTCCACGTAATATATTATCCATTACGCGCTGGAAAGTTGAAGGGGATTTTTCAGACCAAACGGCATACGTAAAAATTCGTAATGTCCGTTGTCTACGCTGAATGCGGTCTTTTCAGTGCTTGAGGCTTCCATTTCGATCTGGTGGAAACCGGACGCTAAATCAAGGGTTGTGAAGTATTGACATTTTCCTAGTTTGTCTAATATGTCGGTAATATTGGGTAGTGGGTACCTGTCATCAATGGTCTTTTCATTGAGTTTGCGGTAGTCAATAACTACTCGCCATTTCTGTTTTCCAGATGCGTCTAATTTTTTTGGGACTACCCATATGGGGGAGTTCCATGGGGAATTTGAATGTTTAATAATTTTTTGTTTTAGCATGTCGCTAACTTGGTTTTCTACTTCCTGTTTATGGATATGTGGATAACGATATGTTTTAGTGTATACTGGTATTTCGTCAGTGGTTCGGATTTTGTGTTTGATTTGATTTGTAAAGGTTAAATTTCCGTCAATATGGAAGATGTCGGAGTATTCCTCCACTAAGGATTTTATGGCTTTCTCCTCTTCTGAGTTCATGTGTTCGGTTCTGAGTTTAGTTGAGTCGAATTTTAATTTTTTATAGTTGAAATTGTTTAAATTTAGACTTTCGGGTTCTATAATTTCTAATTCTTCCGCGAGAAGGGGTTCTTTAAGAGTTAGTTCTATATCTATGTCGTTGGGATTTAAAATTTTACAGTAAGCTTCATGGTTTTTAATATGAATTAACGATTCTGGGATTTCCAAGGTTTTAAATTTCCTGTAAGGAATGATAGCGTCACCATTGGCGATGTTTTTTATTGGGACTTTAACTGTTTGAATTGTTCTACTTTTTATTAAGAAGTTAAAATAGGGTTTCTCTGTTTCTGTTTCTTCAGAGTCATTATAATTTAACTTTAATTTTATAGAAGGTGTAGTTAAGATGTTTTTGCTCAAGTCTATTGTTGCATTTATTTGTTTAAGAGTTTCTAGTCCTAGTAAGATGTCGAAACTGTTGTGAAATTTGAATAAATAGAATTTTGACGTTATAGGAGTATTAAGAATTTTATTTAGGGGAATATTAATGCTGGAGTTTCCTGTTGAAGTACCGTGCGCGGTGGTAACCTGGAAGTTGTCTTTGGTAATTAAATTTTTATAAAATTTAGTTGCTATATCGGGGTTAATAAATGATTTCGTGCTACCTGTGTCAATTAATAATTTTAATTTATTTTCTCGGTTAACTATGTATGGTAATCGACTGGAAGTGTTATTTATGTTCTTCAGCTCGAAGGTGGTTGAGGCGACGGATTCTCTAAAAAATCATTTTCAGAGATGTCTGTATCGTGTTCTATGTTATGTAAGGGATTAGGTTTTGTTTTAACAAATTTTGTTTGTTTAGTGATCTGGGGTTTGACCGTGTTGTCTGTGGATATAGACATGGGCACAACTTGGGTGTGATAATTTTTTGGGTGAATTGTCTTAAATGTTCTTGTAGGAGTGTATTGTTTAGGAATAAATTTTTGTTGTTGGCTAGGAATGAATTTTGAAAATTGATTCCGATTGAATTGGGGTGTGTTTAACTTGCGTTGTGTAAAAATTGGTGTTTTAGTGTTTTCTATGTTGTATTCATTTATTAATATTTGGTACGCTTCGTTTAGATTACGCGGCGTTCGCGCTCTTATAGACGTGCCTATGGGTTCTTTAATACCTAAAAGGAATTGTCTTAGTGCCAGCTTCTCAAAATTCTCGATTAAAATTTGCCTCTTCGGAGTTTCTGTTACCGATCCTACGATTTGGCTAGAGTATTGATTAGTTAATTCTTTAATAGCAGAATAGAATTCTAGGTGGGTTAACTGATTTTGGTTGAGATTACATAATTCTCTGGTGATAGTTAGGTCGTCTTTACCAGTTGTAAAGGTGTTTGTTAGTGTTAATTTTAATTCTTCCCAATTTTGTATAATTGAAGAACTGATTTGTTCTTTTGCAGGGGATTTTATTTTGTTTAAAATAATTCTCATTAAGAGTTTATTTTGAGGGTGATTTGGTTGAGTAGATGTAGCGAATAGAGCTATTATCTCTTCACATACTTCTATGAATTCTTTTAGCATTCGGGGATCTCCGTTAAACTCGGGGATTATATTAATGTGTAATTTATCAATTTTGGGTAAATTGGCTCCTTGGGTTGGAGGGTTTGCTTCTTATGATGTTGAATCCCTTGTTGTAGACTGCTTTGAGGGTGCCTCCTTGTTCTTCAGTTGCTCTTTCAGGATGTAGGCCTTCAGAAGTTGTGGGTTGCCCTCGCCTTCTCTCGATCGATACTAGTACGGATGTACTCAGCTCGGGGTCCACAGGATCTTCCTTTGTCGTCAAAGAGTTGAAACTCACGTACAGGAAAAGCTGATGTCTTCTCGATGTACTACGATGGTTTGTACTAGGTACTACTACTGTGTATCCTAAGTACGGTTGCCTGGTCCTAGGTACTACTGATGTGTATCCTAAGGACGTTTGCCTAGTCCTACCGACTGCGCCAGTTATGTTTTTCTTTGGGGAAAAACCGTTTTTAAAAATTGCAACTTTATTGAATCACAAGAATATATCGGACTACATTAAATATCAAAACAGTACATACAACTTAAGGGTACTAAATGTGACAGAGAACTGCCGGAAGCGACCTAATTGAGATGCAGAATCAGAGTGGAGCAGCGGGGTGTAGCTGCCAAGTCTTATATACTTTTGTTGTTGTGTGCGGCCTGTGATAACATTGATCCTCTCACGGCTATCGCGCGTGAAGTCCGATGTCAGCAGGATCCTGTCCATAACTTATATATACATAATTATTTAGTAATTTTGTGTTATTATAGTTTTTATTCTTTTTATTGATTTTTAAAATAATTTTTTTATTCTTTTTTTTCATTTTAAAATAATTTTATAATTTGTATTAAATAACTGCGTTAAATTTTTTTTTTATTGCTCTTTTTTTATTATTTTTATTATATTTCATATTTTCCATTCAGTATTTTAGATAGTTAATTTTTATTAGCGTTAAATTATTTTTTTATTGCTCTTTTTTATTATTTTTATTATATTTCATATTTTCCATTCAGTATTTTACATAGTTAATTTTTATTAGCGTTAAATTATTTTTTAATTGCTCTTTTTTATTATTTTTATTATATTTCATATTTTCCATTCAGTATTTTACATAGTTAATTTTTATTAGCGTTAAATTATTTTTTTATTGCTCTTTTTTATTATTTTTATTATATTTCATATTTTCCATTCAGTATTTTACATAGTTAATTTTTATTAGCGTTAAATTATTTTTGTATTGCTCTTTTTTATTATTTTTATTATATTTCATATATTCCATTCAGTATTTTTACATAGTTAATTTTTATTAGTTTTTATTAGTTGTATATATATATATATTTATATATAATTATTTATTTAGTAATTTAGTGTTATTCTAGTTTGTGTATGTATTAAATAACCGCGTTAAAATATATATATATTTGTATTATTAATATTTTTCATTACATTACTTATTATTTTATATTACTTATTATTATTTTATATTACGTGTTATTTTATTAATTATGGAGTGTCTACATTGCCATAAAATATTTAAAAGGGAAGATAACAAGAATCGTCACGAAGTTACATGTATATCGCGCAGTCAACGCCATCTTTGCTATATTTGCGGCGAAGGATTTTCTTCTAAGAAGACGTTGACTGCGCACATGCGTCGTTGTGGCAATGAAACACTGACCGTCATGACTAAAAGAGCTCGATTAGATGCCGCCAACGGAAGTTTGTATGAAGTGGAAACGGCGCACGGAGGGACTCTTCGGACTTTCTTTCTTCCATGCATTGAAGTAGCTGATGCAATGGAATTCTTAAATGCCCAGTTAGGCACATTGCGTCAGTTACTTGCAGAATGCGTGGAAGAGGCTCCCCTCAAGTACAACTTGGTCTTGGAGGCGACATTTGAAAACATCATAGGTGAAACATGTGATCGCGCCTTCAAGACTAAGAATAAAGTAATTTATGAAGACTCCTCCATCGAAGAATGCTTAAAGGAAAGTTTTAAGAAATTAGTGACTGAGATGGAGGAGTCCACATTAAAGGGGAGCGGGTGGTTTTTGAAAGGGTTTGATGGGGTCCTTCTAAGGGTGAACCGTTTCCAACCCATGGGAGGTAACAGCTACATCCCTTTACCTCCCACATTGCGAATCGAAAAGCGGTTATAAATGTGCAAAACAATGATGATCAGTGTTTCAAGTATGCCATTCTCTCCCGTCTCGTAACTATTCATCCAGAACGCGAAAGTAAATATAAAAATTTAGAACACAGGTACAATTTTGACTGCATTTCCTTCCCCACTCCTCTCCATGAGGTGAAAAAATTTGAGAAATTTAATAACATAAGCATCAATGTTTTCGCCCTTGGAGAGAAAGGAAACGTGTACCCTTTAAAGGTGGTGAAGCAGGAGAAGGAAGACCATCGCGACCTCCTTCTCCTAATGATGGAAAATGGACGGAGCCACTATACCTATATTAAAGATTTTAATAAATTAGTGGCCCGTCAGATTACTGAGCACGAACAAAGGGTACACGTTTGTAAGCGATGCTTCACGCACTTTAACATCGACAGCGTGAACATCGTTGAGCGGGTGAAGGAGCATATGGAGTACTGTGGAGAGAACAGAGCGACTCGAATTGTCCTGCCCACATGCAATGACGATGGGTCTCCTCCAACTGTATCTTTTACTAAAGTGCAAAATCAGATGAGGATTCCCATCGTCATCTACGCAGATTTGTGGACACCTTCCGCTTCTTATCTTCCAGCTTAGATAGGTTGTCCAAGAATTTGCCCAAGAACAAATTTATAGATATGGGTAAATTCTTCCCCGCAGACAAGATGGATCTGGTCATAAGAAAAGGAGTGTATCCCTACGATTACACAGACTCGTTCGAGAAACTTAGGGAGACGGTTCTACCCCCTAAGGAGGCATTCTATAGCACCCTTAATGAATGCCATATCTCGGACGAAGACTATCAGCATGCTCAGTCAGTTTGGGAGGCCTTCGATATTAGAACCCTAGGGGGGTACAGCGAGCTCTACCTTAAGGTAGACGTAATGCTCTTATGTGACATCTTTGAAAATTTCAGAGATGTTTGCATAAGAGCATATTCGCTGGACCCTGCCTGGTATTTCACGGCCCCAGGACTGGCTTGGGATGCCATGCTGAAGTGTACAGGGATACAATTAGAACTCCTTACAGATTATGACCAGCTCCTAATGATTGAGCGGGGCATAAGGGGCGGCATTTGCCAATGCAGTCATCGCTATAGCAAAGCCGATAATAAATACCTCAACCCAGATCGCGACCCCCTTAAGGAATCGAAATACATTGCCTACCTAGATGCAAATAATTTGTACGGGTGGGCAATGTTAAATCCGCTTCCTTCTGGAGGTTTCGAGTGGGTAGAATATCCGGATACTCTAGACTGGGGCAATATGCAAGAAGATGGCCCCTTCGGGTATATTGTTGAAGCCGACATAGAGTATCCGAGCAAATTGCACGAACTGCACAACGATTTCCCCCTTCTCCCGGAGAATAGGGTGCCTCCGGGACAAGTTACCAAGAAACTGTTGGCTCCATTGTCCAACAGGGAGAAATACGTTGTCCACTTCGTCAATTTGCAGCAAGCCATGGGCCTAGGTCTCCGGTTAGTACGCGTACATAGGGCGCTGCGATTCAGGCAGTCCCGTTGGCTTCGTTCCTACATCGACCTCAACACTCACATGAGACAACAGGCGACGAACGACTTTGACAAAGACTTTTACAAACTTATGAACAACGCCGTTTTTGGAAAATTTATGGAAGACGTACGCAAACGGACGAAAATAGAACTGGTGACTGACCAAAGACGACTGAGAAAACTTATAGCAAAACCCACTTTTAAGGACCGGACAGTATATACAGAAACTTTAGTGGCAGTGCATCTGGACTTTGAGCAGATCACTATGAACAAACCGATTTATGTTGGAATGTCCATACTTGATCTGTCCAAAGTCCGGATGTACGAGTTCCACTACAAAACTATGCTCAAAAGGTACGATACAGACAAACTTAAGTTAATGTATACAGATACAGATAGTCTTATTTATGAAGTTAAGACGGAAGACTTTTACAGTGACTTAACAACAATAATAAACGAACTGGACACTTCAGACTACCCTAACGGACATATACTTTACAGCACAAAAAATAAAAAAGTGTTGGGGAAGTTCAAGGACGAGGCCAGCGGAGAGCCTGTAACTGAATTCGTGGGCCTCCGCGCCAAAATGTACGCTTTACGTATCCGGGGACAAGAGTTAAAACGGGCGAAAAGGATAAAAAAGGCAGCTGTGGAAAAGAAAATAACTTTTGATGATTATGTGGCTGCCCTGTTCGACGGAAAAGAGTTTACCACCTCTTTTAGAACAATCATTTCAAAAGAGCACAAACTCTTTTCCGTTGAACAGAAAAAAGTATCTCTTTCGCCCCACGACGACAAACGACATCTAGTCGATCGTGTTCATACTCTTGCCCATGGCCACTTTGCTATAGCGAATGTACCTGTGTAGCCTCGTTTCTAGGTGTTGTATATAGTGTACATATTAGTCAAGTAGTTAGGTTAGTTTAAGGTGGTGGTCATTTTATTTATTTATTTATTTATTTAAATTATTTAAATTTCTTAATAAAACATTATTTTTATTTATTCATTTTATTATGTTTTTTTTTTCTATTCATTCAAATTTTTTTAAGTTCATTTATTTCACTTTTTTTTTCTTTTTTTCATTTAAATTTACTCTTTTAATTCATTTAAAAAAAAATAAATAAATAAAAATACAAAAAAGGTGGCGGGAAATTCTATTTTATATACTTTTTTTTATTTATAGTTAGTATGCATGCTTTGTAAATATTTGATCTTAATTTTAATATATTATTTATTTATTTTTACTTTTTTTATTGTTATTGTTATTTTATTTATTATATTTACTTATTATTATTTTTTTGTATAATGAGCATGAGTTATGTATATATATATATAAGAGAGACGGAAGAGCGATTCTTGTTATTCTTCATCATGCGCTTGATAAAGCAACATCACACCCTCTCAGTGCAAAACCTTGACGACAGGGCCTCTTCCAAGAAATGTTCCAAACACGGTCCGCTTTACCCAGATTCCATTAGATGTTTAATATGCGGACCGTCTAATAGTGGGAAAACTAACCTGATGTTGAGATATAGGAATAGTTAAGGAGGTGTTTCCTTCAAAGTTCGTGTGTATTGTGTTGTCTGTGTCTTCAATTATCTGTATGTCTGGCTCCTCTGTCGGATCTACATTTACTGCTATGGATTCAGTATATATTGGTGGTTCTGCTTTTTGTGTGGCTGGTTCTGGTGTTGCACAGCCCTGTTCTATTAAAGCCTTTTTTATTAGCTCATCTATTAAATCTTCCGTCTCTTGCGGGGTTGTGGTGGTTTCTTTCATGTGTAACTCGATGCGGGACAACGCATCTGCTACCTTATTGTCCTTTCCCCTTTTGTACGTGATCTCGTAGTCGTATTCCTCCAGTCTAAGTCTCCATCTCATGAGTTTGGAGTTAGGCTCCTTCAATGACATTAGCCATTGAAGCGGTCTATGATCACAATGGATCTTGAACTTCCTGCCGTATAGGTAGGGTCGGAAATATTTCGTTGCCCACACTATCGCTAAAAGTTCACGTTCGATTGTGGATAGCCGTGCCTCTGTTTCATTTTGTGTTCGGCTGGCGAATGCCACTGGTAGGTCCGCGTTGTCCGTCTTTTGGCTCAGGACGGCGCCTATGGCTACGCCGCTAGCATCTGTGGTCAGTGTGAATTCTTTAGTAAAGTCTGGGTGTTGTAAGATTGGTTCGTTTGTCAGTACTTCTTTGCTGGTATTGAAACTAGTTATGTAGTCGGGGTCGTCAATGTTCATTGCTGCTCCCTTTTTTAATCTTTTCGTCATTGGTTTCGTGAGGGTAGCAAAGTTGGGAATGAACCGTCTGTAGTAACCCAAGAGTCCTAAAAAACTTTTTATTTGTTTTGTGGTTTTTGGTAAAGGAAACTTTTGGATTGCTTTTATTTTTTCTGGATCGGGTGTGACGCCTTGTGGGGTAACTTTATGCCCTAAATATTCTATTTCTCTCTTCACGAATTCTGTTTTATCCGTCTGTATCTTGAGATTGGCTTCTTTCAATCGCTGGAATAATGCTCGCAGGTCGGTTACATGTTCTTTTAGGCTTGTACTGAATACAATTATATCATCAAGATATACTCGACAATTTCTGAGTCCTATCAAGACATTATTCATCACGCGCTGGAACGTTCGCGGGCTGTTTTTCAATCCGAAAGGCATTCTCACAAATTCAAAATGGCCATGGTCAGTGCTAAAGGCTGTTTTCTCTGTACTTTCCGGCTCCATTTCTACTTGGTGGAATCCGGAAGCAAGATCTATAAGTGAGAAATATTGGCAACGGCCTAATTTGTCCAACAGTTCTGTTATGTTGGGAATTGGATAGGGGTCGTCTATAGTTTTCTCATTTAGCTTTCGGTAGTCTATTACAATTCGCCACTTCCTCTTTCCGGATGCGTCCATTTTCTTTGGCACGATCCATACTGGAGAATTCCAGGGCGAGTGGGAATGTGCGATTATGCCTTGTTCTAACATTTCCTGAATTTGTCTATTTATTTCCTCGGTATGGATTTCGGGATATCGATAGGTTTTTGTGTATACCGGGGTCTCGTCTGTGGTACGGATGTGGTGTTTTATTCGGTTAGTGAAAGTTAGGGGGTTTGACTTGAGGTGGAATATATCCGAATATTCCTTGACCAAGTTGCCTATTGCCTCGGCTTCTTCTGGATTCATATGTTCCGTTCTAATAGGTGGGAAGTCTACTTGACTTTCCTCTTTACTCATTATTATATTGTTGATTTCAAACTCTCCTAGCGGGTTTACTGGTAACGGGTGATTTAGCGTAAACGTCACGGGTATACATGCCGTGTTTATGGCTCTACACCACGTCTTATAATTTTTTATTTTAACTATTCCTTCTGGGAATACTATTTCTCCTACTTTTATTTCTGGTATCACCGCTTCTCCGTTTTTTATATTTTTTATTCGTATATAAATTATAATTCCTGCGCTTGTAAATTATAATTTTCTACGACGTCCTCCCTTTGGGATCCTTGGCTATGTACCTTAGCCTCCGGCCCTAGGGGTTCCGTTTTATAATATTTGATTTCTATAAGGTTTTCTCCTATCTTTAATTTATTTTCCTTGAAATTTATTATTATGCCTAAATCCTTAATTAAATCAAGACCTAATAGAAGGTCGAAGTCGTTATGAAAATCGAAAAGGAAAAACTCCGCCGTTGTCCGTTTACTTCCGGCGAGTTCCTCTAGCCCAACTTCTCTGCTATAATTCTCTTTCGTGCTTCCGTGCCGCGTTGTGACTTCAAAAGGTTTCTTTTTTATGCTTTTCTCGTAATACTTTTTAGCTATGTCTTTTTTGATAAAAGATTTTGTGCTTCCAGTGTCGATGAGTATTCTAAAGTCGTTCTGTCTATCTGTTATATATGGTAATTCATTTTCTCTATTAGTTAAATTTAGAATTTGGAACTTCCTAAGGGGTACTTGCTGTCAGTGAGGCGGTGTGTCTTATACTTGGACTAGTGGTATTTTCTCCTCTACGGCTTCAACCAAGGGTTCTACGTCATTTACGTCTAGTTGGTTGTACTGAGGGCGGTATGTATTTCTAGTGGAAATACTCATGGGTGTTTGGTCATTCACATTTAAAAATTTGGTCCATGGGATGAGGAATCTCGCATTGATCTAACATGATCTGTCGGCGTGACAGCCATGCTATACAGTTGTCAATGCTAGGGTCCTCACCAGGGAACTGCAGGAAGGTTTCCATGATGGCGCTGGCGATGCGCAGCCTTCCTTCATATCGGGAATCGAGTATTTCCCACGCATAGGCATAGCCTTCCTCGGAAGACTGAGCGTTCTGTATGATGGACAGTGGGGGGCCCCTCAAGGAGGATCTGAGGGCGTCAAGCCGCTTGGCGGCAGACAGGGACAGCCGGTGGACCTCAGACGTGAAGGTCGATTTAAAACTTTTGTACTGCAGGACATCTCCATTAAACGGGGTTATATTGGGAATGACCAATTCTCGGAGTTGCCGTCGGGCTAATTCGATAATGGATTCGTCCGTCACTGTGACAGGAGAACCTTGACACGTCGTGTCAGAGTGGCCGGGGGGATGTGTGGCCAATAAGGGCATTATAATGGCTAGCTGCGCCGATTCAGCTAACTCATGGCTTTCGGACAGGGATAAAGCGAGGGGACCACTGACTTCTGGGGGCAGGGCGCGCAGCCACTCCCATGCTTCCCTGTCCACAGTCTGGGACAGCAAGGAGAACATGGAAGAGTACTGACGACTAAGCTCTAAGGCCTGGGGGGAGCTAGGGGACAGGTCACGGACACTTCGCGACCATCTATCTAATCTGGATATTAAGTGTCTGCACCTGACTGCATATATGTCAGAACTGTGATCTGACTGTGACGGAACTCGAGGCGTTTCTTCCAATTCGGGGTGACTGGGAGAGACTGGCGACAGGGGAGGGGTAGCCTGAATTTGTTCTTCCATTTTGATCAAATGGAAGGTGCACAATAAAACCTGGCAAAAGGTTACAATAAGCTAGATATAAACAAATGAAGATAATTAATGGCCTGACTGCAGGCAACACAAATACCTTAAAATAATAGTATAGTTACAGACAACAAAAAAAACTATCTCTATTTAATGACACAAAAGACCTTTAAAAAATAGGTTGAATATGTTAACTAAACAATCTTACATCTAAGACTGACTAAGCCAGATATATAGGTATATAAGTTATATTAGAACAACTGTGTTTTTAAAAACTTTATTTTTTAATACACACAACCGTAAAGAAATACAAAATTGATTAATAGTTAATATTCACTTAACTACAGCAATTAGGGAACTCTAATATCCTTACTCTGTGAAGGTGCAATAAGAATTAAATTATAATTATGATCTTTGAATATAATATGTGTTACATACAAACATGACATGGAGGGAGTTTCTAGGAAATGCGCACGTGTGCACTTATGATGGCATTGCAAGAATTCTGTGCATCTGCTCAATCATTGAAAGAGAAGTTAACATTAAAATATAACAAACTATAACTTATATATATACTAGCTGACCCGGCCACGCGTTGCTGTGGCTAAAGTTTTTGTTATATTACATTATAGTAAACAATCTAGGAGGAACAATAAGAGAACATCAGTCACGGAGTCCACTATGCTTTTTCACACAGATGATTTGTAAAAAAATATGGTGATCTCCTTATTTGACTTTCTACTACTATAACCCTTTAGTACAATGAAATTATTTACGAACAAAGACGAAAATGTTGATGTTGGTATACAAATTCACTGGATTGAGATTTGAAGGGGAAGTACGTTGAACAGAATTAATTAAAATGTTCTTACACTTGATATTAAGCAGAAATCAATAGGTACAAAATAAAAATTTATCAGATTTATTATTTCCATTTAATTTTATAACAAATATAAGTATATTACAGTATAATACAGTAAATAACATGTGACGCTTAAACTCATGAATGAGGTAGGCAAGGCAGACAGTCTTAAACTTTTAAACATTAATATCTATTTTTTTGAATTATAAATACTTTCAATTTCAATTTAACTTAACACCAATCGGTGCACAATGTTTTTGGTTAACCTGTCTTTAGCTAACACAAATAGATTCGACGGTTTCCCAACACGTGAACACGCAACATATAGTTGCCCATGAGAAAAACATGGATTTTCCAAATCTAAACCACAAATGGACATTGTTTGACCTTGAGATTTATTTATAGACATGGCGAAAGCTAAACGAATTGGAAACTGTAGCCTTTTGAAGGGTATGGTAGAATCTGATGGTATCATCGGAATACGTGGCAGCAGGACCACTTTTCCTTTAAACTTCCCAGCCAAAATGGTTGCTTCAAGAATGTTTCCGGTGATCTTTTTGATGACCAAACGCGTACCGTTACATAATTGAGGTGAATTCAAATTACGGAGGAGAATAATAGGGGAACCAATCTTTAATCGAAGATTATGTGGTGGCATTCCAGGGATATCTAATGAATTTAAAAATTCAATCGGAAAATTTACACTTTCATTTTCATCAACAACAGTATCGATTGATTTAAAAGACATCAGATCGCCTGGTAACAACTGTTGTATCTGGAAGTTAATTTCGTCAACATCAACGTTTTTGGCTGCCAAAATCGCCCGTTGACTAAGCCATTCATGATTCAAATAATTATTCTGTATATCCGGGAAAATACTCTGAATCAATTCATTTTTATCTTGAACAACAGTGCAAAAATTGTCTGGTAGTTTAATGCATTGCGTATTTGGTTGCAGTTCTATTTTACCGTTCCCAATATCTAGTAGTTGTTCGGAAAATATTTGTGCTGATGGATCATTTTGCAATTGTACTCGCATATTTATGGTCAATCGAAGTGTTTCAACACTTCGCCATAAGAATGATTGTTTCAAACATGCATTAATCTCATCCGCGAAAGTAGAGCGAGGTATAACCGGTAAGGTCTGCCGGAAGTCACCAGACAAAAGTAAGATAGCACCACCGAAAAGTTTATTATTGCTGTTTAAATCTTGCATAGTTCTGTTTAATGCTTCAAGTGAATATTTGTGTGCCATTGTGCACTCATCCCAAATTATTATAGAACTCTTCCGCACGTCCAATGGCAGCTTGAATGTTGAATGTGCTGTTCGCCCACCATCCAGTAAAGTAGCCGCAATGCCTGACGATGCTACTGCTAATGCGATTTTTTGTTGCGACCGTATTTTGGCAATAATCAACGATATTAAAAATGTCTTACCGGTTCCACCGGGTGCATCCAAGAAAAAAAAAACCGCCTTGTTCAGCAGCAACAGCCAGCATAATCCGATCATAAATAATTTTTTGTTCTGCTGTCAGTAATGGTTCACTGTTCATGATAATTGTTGCTAAACTTCCATGGTCATATTGGTTTTCTCGTTGTAAATCGGTATTGACTAAGTCGGTGGCTGGACGATTAGGTGATGGCATACCATAATGATTAAGTGGTAAATTTGAAATAAGAACACATAAATCCTCGATCAAGACCAATGCTTCATTGTACATCTCTGGTGTATAATCTATGTTTTGGCATTGATTTGTTTGTCTAATTCGGTGCAAGATGTCTTCTGTCATATAATTTTTATATTTTTCCCACAAAGTTTGTGCTTGCGAGGGATAACATGTCGTCAAAATAATTGCAAACAACTGACGAATGTTATTCGGTGTTGATGTCAACGCAGCATCAGCAAGCGTTAAGTCCCAATGGTTATCGTCTTCTAGCAATTGCAGTTCACGACATGCATCCTGGTATGTATTGAATACTCGACCATTAACTGTTCGTAAAAATTCAAAAGACGTTGGTCCGGGAACATTCACCAATAACAAACGTAAATAGAAGCACTCACGTTGCTTTGGATGTACCGTGTAAAGTCTCCCCAATGTCTTAGCTTTGAATATGCCTGTAATGGAAGGATGTGGTTTTCCTTGTTTCCGTGGCTCCCATTTTTTACTGGATTTGTTCAATGTGAAATAACGTGGAACATCACCAAACACCAATGTCTTCGCGAATTGGCCAAAAACATCAGGTTTTTGACACAATGTAAAAAATTCAGTTAGAGTCGTTTTCGGAGCTTCGAACGCTCTTTGGAGAACATTTTCTTCAGTGAAGTATACACGTTGACCGTTTTCAAGATGTATTGCCAGATGTTGGACAGCAGGATCTCTTTCGTGGATGGGAAAGCTGAGAATATGCCAAATAGCTTCATTGCTGCTAATGTATCTGCCCATTTGGTATCGTGCTATTTCGTCATTTTTATTTATGTTTTGTACTTCAAATATGGCCAAATCACTGCCTTTGTTTACATATTTACAAATATACTTAATTGATTTAACAGAACTGCAAAGCTCAACATTGATATGAGCTTTGTAAGTTTTTGAAAGTAGTGGTGAGTATGGTACCACCCACTGATTATCAAACTCAACTTGATTTGGAAAGTTCGGCAGTCGCATTGTAAATGTGTGGCCACCATTCTCAGTACTTCTGCGGCGATACATTGGATAACCATCAATATCCGTGATCGTGTCATTCGTATGCGGCTTTGGGAAGTTTTTTTTACATTTTCCATTTTCCATGCACGGTGACGTCATGTTGAAAGCACCGCATGGCCCATGGATCATGTGTTTGGTGACAATATCAAATAATTCTTGATCAATTAATGGGTCTGGAATTTCGGCTGAAATTATTTGATCGATTTCTTCAGGACGGATTCTATCTTTAAGCCAAACCAAAATGTGGGCATGAGGCAAACCTCGCTTTTGCCACTCTATCGTATACAGCCAACAACGTGTGATACCAAAAATTGAATATTTAACAATAAAATCAATTAAAGATTTCAATTTTTGTTTAAACACACGTGCAGTTAAATCATGACGATGAATGGCTTGTTGTCCTGGCAATAGTAAAGTTTGTATCTCTTCCCAATTCGGATTACAAGTGAATGTAATAAATAAATCCGGTCGGCCGTAATGACGTACGTAAGTCATGGCATCTTGTATGTATTCCTGCATGTTCCGTGGACTGCCGATGTAGCTTGAAGGTAAAATGAAAGCATTACCGATGTCATTGGGATTTAAATTTCCATCGATGTTTCCAGCAAGAGCATCTCGTAAGTGAATATATTCTTCCGATCGTAGTTTTGCCTGGTTGAATCGAAGGAATCGCAAGCGTTCGCTTTCGACCTTAGCATACATATCAACAATGTATTGATGGAACAGCTGACGATATCGAAGGATATAATTGTCTTGATGTTGTCTAACCATTATTCGGTGTGCGTAGTAGTTCATTGAGCTAACTTTATTATTTCTGTAATCACCTAAAAAAATAAAAAATAAAATGCAATACGAAATTAAAATCTATACATACAGTAAGAAAGTAAATAGATAATTGTCAAATTTACCGGTATTTGGATCATACTGTTTGATATTAAGGTGATATTCATCTTGTCCTTGCCAAAATATCAATGGATATTGTAGTGCGTCATATGAACGGTGTAGATCCGAAATCGTACTGACAGTGTTGTCTCGCCGTGTAATTTTTATAGATCTTTTGTCAACTGGATCAACAGTTGGAGCGTTGAATCTACCAGCATGTTCACCTAATGGTACTTTGTCGGCTTTTATGACGATTTGATAATTGTCATTTTGCAGTCGTGGCGAAACTCTTTTGATCAATTGAATTAGTTGATTGTGATCTTCTAAAAAATTTTCCAATAATATCACAATTGCTCTTTCCTCTGCTTGTTCAATAAAATTATACAGGCACCGAGTCGTCACGCGCTCTTCACAATCGCCCATAAAATAAATTTGAAGAAATTTCGGATTGTTATCAGGCATTGGCATCAGTGATCCGATTTTATGGTACACCTGGCCTTGAATTTTGAATGTAGTTTCAAAATTACGTCCATCGGATGCACGATCGCAAATTTTAGTTGCCCCAAATGACGTCATTTGGAAGCAAGAATTAAATTTGCCTATCTTACGCAAAAATAATTTGGAATCATCTGAATTGCCAGTAAGAAGGGATAATAAAGGCTCCGGCGGAGCGGGTAGAGGTGACAGCACAACTTTTCCTGATGCGCAGCACATGCCGGCTGCTTCATTCCGAAATTTCAATGCCTGGCAATATTGACATGCTTTATCCATTCCACCGATAGCAATTTTTGAATGCGCTGAGTAGTTAATATCTGGTGCATATTCAAAGGCAAGCCGAACGAATGATGCACGTGGTAATGAGCGGCTGATCCGTTGCCTTTGTCGATCTAGTACTCGTACTGTAGCTATGTTTCGTTCTCGTGCCGCTCTTGTTCTCGTAATATTCTGTTGCAGACGTTCGTCACGCTGTTCTTGAGATTCTTGTGCACGACTTTCTGCAGTCCTGATTCTTTGAGCTGCATTTCTTGTTTCGATTTGTTCTGGTAATTGCTGAGCTCTTTCAACACGTTTGCGTCGTGACCCTTTGCTGCTCGCGTTGTTGAGGTTAGATTTTTTCGGTGGCATTTGACTGAAAATAATAAATTAATCGTTTAAATATGAGAAAAAAAAAATTGAAAATCATTCTAATTAACTTTTATAATTATGTGATAATACTGACATGTACATATTTAAATTATAGAGTTTAAATAATAATTTCAATAAGAATTGAAATAATAAATTAATCGTTTAAATATGAGAAAAAAAAAATTGAAAATCATTCTAATGAACTTTTATAATTATGTGATAATACTGACATGTACATATTTAAATTATAGAGTTTAAATAATAATTTCAATAAGAATTGAAATAATAAATTAATCGTTTAAATATGAGAAAAAAAAAATTGAAAATCATTCTAATTAACTTTTATAATTATGTGATAATACTGACATGTACATATTTAAATTATAGAGTTTAAATAATAATTTGAATAAGAATTGAAATAATAAATTAATCGTTTAAATATGAGAAAAAAAAAATTGAAAATCATTCTAATTAACTTTTATAATTATGTGATAATACTGACATGTACATATTTAAATTATAGAGTTTAAATAATAATTTCAATAAGAATTGAAATAATAAATTAATCGTTTAAATATGAGAAAAAAAAAATTGAAAATCATTCTAATTAACTTTTATAATTATGTGATAATACTGACATGTACATATTTAAATTATAGAGTTTAAATAATAATTTCAATAAGAATTGAAATACTAATTTAATCGTTTAAATATAAGAAAAAAAATCTGAAAAACTTGTTATCATAGCACATTGAAATAATAAGTGCTAAATATTTTTTAATAGAGGTTAAATAAAAACAATAAAAAAAAATATTTGTACAACTATTGAAAAAGTGTAGGAAATTGTGTATCATTTTTGCATTGACATTTTAATTAAATTTTATAATTATGTGATAATACTTACATACATATATTCAAATTAAATTATAAACTTTTGATCAATGAAGCACAAATAAGTAAAAAACAGGATTAATTTCACTGTATTATCTTCATTATAATATGAATTCAATTTACACTTCAGTCTAAGTAACACGTGGCCGGCTATGCTAACACCAAAAATTTAAAAAGTGGAAATAATTGAATTATACGGTATTTCGTTCACTACAAAATAAATTTAATTAATTTTATAGCGTCAACAACACGTGGTAATTATGCTGTTAAAATGTAGCTTATATGACACGTTCGTAGATTTACCATAGCAGCGCCATCTATTGATTACTTACTCAACCCAGTCGAAAGGTATCGACATCTGTTAGAATCATTTGGAGTTAACAGATAATTGTGACTGTCAAATAATAACAGACAAATAATTAGCAATAAATTAAAATTGCGACTATAATTTGAGATTTAAACTATCCTATCTCTCAAGTTGGATCGAACTGCACATGGTGTGCGAATTTTATTATAATCGGTTAAGTGGTTTAGGAGTCCATTGAGGACAAACATTGTGACACGAGATTTATATATATTAAGATGTAGGTGTGTACCTTGAAGTAATAGTATAATTACAAACAACACCAAAAAAAATAAACTATCTCTATTTAATGACACAAAGGAATTTAAAAAATAGCGTACATACGGCGACAAAACGCACAGGCAAGTACTAAGGCGACAAGGCAGTTTTTCGCTTTTTAGCATAACTGGCGACAGGCCAGACAAGTAAAGGTGATGCTAAGGTATTCTGGGTGGGCTCCCGGGTTTCGGCACCATGAAAAATCTATGAAAGGCTATATAAGACCTTCCTAGGCAAAGACAATATTTGGGGGAGCAAAAGGAGAATAATGGGAGACAGATAGATAAGGGGAGATCAGTGTGGTAGACGCCACAGCCACTCAAAATACCTTTGCAAATAGCACTGTTTTATTTCAAACAATACAATCTTTAACCTAACTCTTATTGTTTATCTACGTTATAATTGATTATTAATGACAAAAATATTTACAAACTTACAATCAACTTGCCTGGCAAATTCAACAGGATCATGATCCAATATACCGAAGTTATTAAATACACTTCCTGACAAATGACAAAGGAGAACTAATTCCAACTGACAATTTGGTTAGATACAAAGTCCAGACGGACAACAAGGTTTGGCTAAGCCACGTGACGCTATTGAACTTTTTACTCAAAACCGACCAACGCAATAGGACGCTAACACCAAAAAAAGCATCCACTTCCTTTTCTCAGTCAAGGACAACTGCCTGCACTTGGTCACGTACGCATAGTCCCCTCTTCTTCCAGACCTCCAATGCCACCAACCCTCAACTGCATCAACTCAAATTTCCCAAAAAGGGGAGCCGCACCTCCTTGCGAGGATCCAACAAAAACCGTCTTACATTTATTTAATCTCTTCTAGGATACACATATTTTATGATTCTTAAACTCTAGGACTACAAAATTTACTTACATATATTAATTATTGCACAAGCACAAAACTAACAACTTTCACTCTCAATTTGTGTCTACGTACTGAAAAAACACTCCGCACTGAACTAACAGCCTTTAGGACGGGATCTCATTTGATTCTAAGTAAATGGGAGATTCCCCGTATCAAGCTTCCGTGTAACGTCTATCAACTAGCGCTAATGTTCCAATACCGAAAATACCGGTATTTTTAAGGTGAATGCCGGTATTAATACCGGCGAAAATTTGGACGGTATCCCGGTTTTAGGTATACTGGTATACCGGTATTGCATTCCCTAGTAACAGTATACCCAAAAATCTCTTCAAATCGACCCTGCTGAGTTCAAAGCCATGTCTGTTATTACGACCCGCGTACAATACACTGTTATTTGCTATCAAATTCATAGTGCCATCGTCAAACATCTTTTCAAAGAACATTACAGGGCTGCAGTCATCCAAACATTCAATAACATATTCTCGTCTTTTTTGAATAGCATCTCTAATGTTATGAGCTATACTGTAAATTGGCAATATTTTTTTCCACTCAGGTGTCTCATCAGCGGATTTTTGCGTGTGCCTTGCTCTTTTACAAGGACTCAACTGATTCGATAGCGGTTCATCATCACTATCGTTCCAATCGGAGATATCGTGATCTGGGTGCCGTGGAATCACTTCAATAGTAGCGGAAACATCCCTTGGCAGAGTTAAATACGAGGTCTGTAAATTAAGTAATGAGACTGGCAACGTTGCGTTTGATCTAGCAACACTGGAGGCGCTGGGCTTTGATAAGTTGCAGTCCTAGGTGTGGACGTGTAAACTTTGTATCCACTTGTCGAGTAGTTCTCAAGTGCAACTGTTCTTTGCTACTAAATACTGAATACAGATAATCTGGCGCTCTATTTCTAAACAGAAAATAAATAAAGGCACCTAAAAAATATTGCCTTCTGTATTCAACATTTCAGCCAGTTCAGTCGGTGGTAATAGGGAGTAATATGTTCATCTCTCCTGACATTAAAAATGAAACGAACACCCGAGTTTAGAGCTCTTTGTATCCTTGTATTCAGTTCCGAAGTCAAGTCGAAATAAACAAGTCAGCAATAATCTACATGCGGGAGGATGGGTGTTTGAACCAACTGCTTTCTTAGTGATACAGGCAAGATTTCTTAATGGTACTTCAGTTGATACAAAGATTTGTTCATTCTATTGACAACATCACCCACATGATTATGCCAAGTTAAAGTGCTATTGAAGGTAACCCCCACAAACTTAGCAGAATCCACATAAGGTAGATCAATGTTACCAATTTTGATCCTAGAAATATTGTTAAAATCGATGCCATTAACAAATCTAGAGCTACCAACCACCAACGTTTTTACTGGCATTAAAAGATAAATTTACAGAAGCGACATCATCATTTACACATCTGATTCCATTCTCCAATTGATCAAAAGGAATATGAAAATAGAGAATTAAATCATCAGCGTAAATAAGATGCAAACAGTTTGAGATAACTCTAGAAATATCACTAACATAGATAGAGAACAATAACAGACCCAAAACAGAACCCGGCGACACACCAGAAGCAACAATTTCCCATCTTGAGCGAGCACCATTCATTCCAACTTCACACTGTCGCCGAGACGAAAGATAAGACTCAACCCATTTGAGAGCACTGCAAGAAAAATTCAAGCTTTTAAGAATAAAAAGGAGTTCAGAGTGACAGACAGAATCAAAGGCCTTAGAAAAGTCAAAGAAAACCAAAACAGTAACCATTCGTTTGTCAGTTGCAAGGCGTATGTCATCAGTTAGTTTTAATAAAGCAGTCTGAGTACTATAGTTTTTCCGATATCCTGATTGATAAGGATCTAATAAATTGTAAATTTTAAGATAGTCAAAAATCTGATTGGAAACTATTCTTTCTAAAGGCTTGGATGTAGCACAAAAGATGGAAATTGGACGATAATCATCTAAAGAGGAAGGTAATTTAATTTTGGGAATAGGGCGGATAAGAGATAGTTTCCATAAAGAAGGAAAAACTGAATTGGTTAGGGAATAGTTATATATATCAAGAAGTGAAGGGATTATAACAGGAACGGACTTCTTTAGGAAATTAATTGGGATATCATCAACCCCCACAGCCCCAGATCTACTTTTAAATAAATTATCTAATAGTACATCCAAAGCAATACGTTGAAAGTAAAATTTGTCGTCGCCAGTTACCTACCTCAGTCAGTGTTCTAGAGGGAGTGGGAATAGGAGAGACAGTCTGTTTATTGAAGAAAGAGGAGAAGTGAGCATTGATGTCGTCAAGAGTGAACAAGATAGAGCTGGAGAGATTTCTAGACTTTACCAGGCCTAATTTCCTTAATTCACTCCACATCACTCTAGAGTCCCTAATGCCCGAAAACTTAGTACAATAAAACTCACGTTTAGCCGTTCTAACTCTTGCCTGTACCTGATTTCTAAGTATTCGGTATTTAGAGTATACGGACTCACAACGAGAACGAATAAATGCTCTTCTCAAAGAGTCACGTTCCCTCGTCAACACACGAATATCATTAGACAACCAAGATGCTGATGGCCTTCTAAGTCTCACAGAACGAAGCGGCGCATGCTTATCCATTGTAGAAATTATATTTTTGTTAAATAAATTAACTTTATCATCAATGAAAGTTGATTCCACAATTGATAACCAGTCACACAACTCTAGATCAGACTGATACCTCTCTATATTAAACTGCTTAAAATCTCTGTAGACAAAATTTGCTGGGGAATAATAGAAGACTTTAAAGGAGTATTTGATTTCAATCAGGTCATGAGAGGAAAGGAAAGGTACCGGATGTTGGGAATGTTGAATGATCTTATCCATGTCATCAACAAAGATAAGATATATCCAGGTATGGAAGGTAGCTGTGTGATGAGTAGGGAGCAAAGGAACTAGAGTTAAATTACTTTCGTATAAGAAACTCTTTAAGTTGTAACTGTCGAACGAATTGGAGTTCATACTTGTATTCCAGTCACCCAAAATGACTGCATGCTTATATAAAGGTATATATTATTGAGTTATAACTAACTCAAAGTCAGATAAATAGCCAATTTAGGGGGACGGTAGACGACACTCAACAGTAACTCAGAAATCTCTACTATTAAAAACTCTGGTCGAGAACAATAAACAGATGTAGAGGTAGCCAGAACTTTCACTTTGAAGTGTTCTGTGGACATACAGACCCACTCCTCCGCCAGCCTTCCCAAGACGATCCCAACGAATCAAACAATAATCACTAAGATTAACTATCATATCATTAACATGCGGTTTTAACCACGTTTCTGATAAGGCAATGATATTGTGGGAGAATGTAGGTGATTTATCAACAAGGCGGTAAACTTACTCAGTCAACGTTTATTTCACAATAACTGGGCTTGCTAGTAAACATCAACAAAAAATGAGCACGGTACCATTTAGACAAAACTGAATCATAAGAAAAAAGTAAAGGACGTGTATTTAACTGCACTCACTAAAGAATATATCTATCTCTGCACTGTTTCTTTTTTGTGTAACCCTCTCCTAGGTTATATATCGATCTCAGGTTCGATACAGATCCTAGATGACGTTACTGATTATGGGGCTTCCCCACAACATGATAGAAATTTCCAGAGAAAAAAATCTCTAAATTCATCAAAATGGGCAAGTAAAGACTGACAGTTAACATGGCAAATAGATAAATCACTAGTCATGATCATCCGTGAAAAACATATTCATCAGCATTACCACCATCACAACCAAAAGCAAAAAATAAAAAAGACCAGAGAACAAGAGATACACATAAGTTAAATGTATGATGAAATTAGTGAGAAATGTAGTAAAGAGAAATTGTAAAAAACATGATTGTACAAAAGAACAGGAACATAATACAGAAAGAATAAAAAATAATATAGAGAATAAATTAAATTGAGTAAATCCAATGAATAATAATATCCAACCCGTAATAATAATAATAATAATAATAATATAGGGAAGGGATTAGCTATGAGGTTAGCATACTGGACTCCCACGCGGAGGTCCAGCAGCTGACCCTTAGATTTTCTCTTCCTAGGAGCTTCTTACAGCTCACTGTCCGGTGATGGACAGTGTTGTCTGTAATGAGAGAACACTGTCCGGAGGCCGGCAGTGCACTGGAAAAAGCTCCGGGCGCTAATAACCTCAGCTGTTGATGCGCCAAAATAATAATAATAATAATAATAATGTTAATAAAAGTTATAAGAAAAATATAATAAAAATAAGAAAAAATAAGATAAGATATAAAATAAATATAATTAAGAGTGAAAAGAAATGAAATTATCAATAAATGTACATAGCAGCAATATTATTTTAAAAATACAGTATAGATACTGAGATATACAAAAGACAAGCAGACGTCTGAAATCCAGCAGTAGAACACATGATACGCATCATTTACGGGATATCTTCAGGTGCATTTACCGAGACCACAGGACAGCCATCAGTCTTCCTTACAAGAACTCTACCACCCTTTACCCAAACGTATATAACTGAGCCCGCACGTTTGGCCGCTCTAGCAATGCCATATAACTTCTTGAAATACAGCGTCAGACTTTCATTTATATAGATTGGGAAACTTTCTTGAGACGACCATCCAATGTGAGTAGTTGAGAGATCACGTTTAACTTTCTTCTTAAAGACCAATGCATCTCTCGTACTCTGTTTGAGAAAAGTTGCGATAATTGGTGGTGGTCGTTTGGGATCAAAGGTACTAGGAGCCGGTCTTGCCCTGAAAACTGTATCCACATCCGACACATCTACATCTAAAGCAAGACCAATCTTATTTAAAAGATGCTTTTCACCTGGTTGCTCTGGAACGTTATTAATTTCCACAGTTTTACATCTGATGGACTGTCTTAACAGTTCAACGGTTAGTTGTAGACCAGCCACTTTATCTTCCAAAACCTTTTTTTCCCGTGTTAGTGAGTCTACTTGACTCACAAGTAAATCAACCTTAGTTTACATATTGTTGATAGCAGTTGAATTTTCTTTAATCGAGCTATGGCATTCTTCAACTGATTTGATTACATCTAAAAAATGTAGTTTCTGCCCCTCCATAAATTTATTAAGCGCTGCTGTATTACTTTGGAGTGTTTTCAACACTTCCTTTATCTCAGAAGTGGGAGCAGGCAGCACAAAGGAGGGTGGAGCAGCCGGCGACATTTCATGCCGAGATCTCAGCTTCTTTTCACATGCAGAGCAGTATCACTGCTTATTCAACTCCTTTAAAGTACTCGAAATCATTGAGGGTAAGCTCAACACACTCAATGTGGAACAAAAGTTTGCACTTGTTTACAATTAATATTGTAGAATATTTCTTTTGCATGAAAATCTTGAAACCGACTGAAAATTTTCATCCAGTACTTTTAGTGACTCAATAAAAATATTCAAAGGACACTGTCGTTTTTGGTTAAAAACGATTGCAAAGTAGGAAAATGACAATAATTATTCTTTTCAAGTTGAGAAATAAACAATTTTATTTTAAGCTGGAAACTTTTGATTTCTGTAAATAACTCGTTGATTAACTTTTCTTTGCCTTGTAGTGCTACAGTTAATTTATTGAGGTAAGATGTTATGTCCACAAGAAAAACTAACTAGAAAAGCAGATGAAGATGGCGAGGTAGCATTGGAGGACCTTGGCTGAACGTAGTGACGCAATTTTCACACTGAAGGGACCTGCGTAGTCAATGCCCGTAGTCGTGAAGGGTGGTGAAGCACTGGCTCTTCCTTCTGGCAGTTGCCCCATGATGGGGTTGAAGGGTGATGGTTTAATACTGAAACACTTGTTACAGACTGACAATTGGCGGCGAACTACATTTTTACCATTGACGATCCAATATCGACTTCGCAGAAATGCGTGAGTAGCAGCGGGACCTACGTGAAGATTGGAGATGTGGGCATCCTGGATAATCAGGGCTGTCAAGGGGTGTTGCGAAGGCAACAAGGCGGGGTGTTTGCTAACTTCAGGAAGATTGGCAAGCCTTAGCCTTCCTCCAACTCGTAACACTCCGTCAGTGTGTAAGAACAAGCCTAAGGTTTTAACTAGGCGCAATTTAGGTCGAGGGGTCTGGATATCTTGGATTTCTTCTATGAACGAGTGTTGCTGCGCCCGAATAATCAAGGCGCGCAAGGCTTCATTACGTTCTTTGACCTTTAGAGGACCTGACATGTGATGGGCTGAATTTCTGGCATTGTGGGCAAATCTCAAGCACCAGGCTACTATATTTATAAGTGTATACAAACTGGAAAACTTAGACTCCAATTCCTCAGGGCAGGAGGCTGCGATCCACACATTAAGAGCCTGGGAGCGAATTTCTGCTCCTACAATCGGGTCTGACAAATCTGCATTTACTTGTC
The DNA here is from genome assembly GCF_049639745.1 of Rhodnius prolixus. NCBI lineage: Eukaryota > Metazoa > Arthropoda > Insecta > Hemiptera > Reduviidae > Rhodnius > Rhodnius prolixus. Next base: position 27,954,139 of record NW_027411581.1, on the reverse strand, counting down.
CTAGGGGCCATGACTCTGGATTTAATTTTAGCCAAGGAGGGCCTTCCCACCATAAGTGGTGGTTTACTAACTCCTGGGGGCGTAGCCCGCGTGAGGCACAATCAGCAGGGTTCTGCGGGGAGGGGACGTGAAACCATTGGGAAGCGGGTACCTTTTCTAATATGGCAGCCACTCTATTGCCTACGAAAACCTTCCAATGCGGAGGTGGGGTAGCTGTTATCCATGCGAGAGCAATGGTGGAATCGGAAAAGGACAAAATATTTGGAGAGGGTATCTGAGGGAAGAGAAGGCTGACTTTATGAAGGGTGAAAGCCAGGAGATGAGCGGCACAAAGCTCCAGACGTGGGAGCGTAACAGGTTTCATTGGAGCCATTCTGGCTTTGGACATGACCAAGCTGATAACTGGTTCTTCAGATAATGCCACAAGATACACAACCGCCGCATATGCCCGTTCTGATGCATCAGCAAAACCGATTAAATATGACTTGGCCATAGATGAAGACAAAAATCTGGGGATACGAAGATTAGAAAGTTCCGGAAGAGTGACAGCAAACTGAGACCACTCGTGAACGATGGATGCAGGCAAAAGGTCATCCCAGTTAAAGGAGGCTAGACAAACCATTCGGAATATCGCACGAGCAAAGACTGTTATTGGGATTAGCCATCCCAACGGATCAAAGACCTTAGCAATCTGACTAGCAAGCTGTCTTTTTGTTTGAATCTTGGGGACTGAACGAATTAAAAAGTGAAAATAGTCTTGTGAGGGATTCCAACAGAGACCGAGAATTTTTAATTGTGACTCCTCATCATTTTCCAGGCATACAGAAGACATGGCTGGGAGAAGGTGTTCGAGGGGAATTTTTCCTAACAGTCGAGGGTGATTAGATGCCCATTTCCTGAGCTCGATTTGAGCTTGACTTAGCAGCCTTATCAGTTGATCTCTCGATTTCAATGCTGCTTCTAGAGAAGGGCCTCCTCCCGAAATGTCATCAACATAAGTGCGATCCCTAAGTATCTCTGCTGCTTGGGGAAAAGAGGTCTGCGAAGTGAGGGCTAACTCTTGTAACACACGGCAGGCCAGATAGGGCGCTGACGTTGTTCCATAGGTGACAGTACACAATCTGTACTCCTGCACAGGGTGACTGGTATCGAATCGCCAAAGGATACGTAATAGGTCTCTGTCTTCAGGGGGGTGCAATATCTGACGAAACATTTGGCGAATGTCGGCGGTAAAAACCCATTTATCAGCTCTAAATCTTGTAACCACCTTCCAGATGTCGAGCTGCAATCTAGGTCCAGGGAGCAAGAGTTCATTGAGGGAAATGCCTGAGGAGGACTTTTGGGATGCGTTAAAGACGACTCTGATTTTTTCCGGGGGGTCATCTGGACGGTGCACTGCATGATGGGGAATATAGTATGTAATTTGACCTGACTTAAGAGGAGGGGCCAGCTCCATATGTTTAGATTCTAAGTAGTCTTTCATGAACTCGACATAGGGGGTACGAAGATGTGGGGACTTGGCATGGCGATTTTCAGTTTGGAGAAGGCGCCTTAGCGCGATTTTTCTAGTTTCTCCTAGACAGCAAGGACTGGTTTTAAGTGGTAAAGCCACAGAGAACCGACCATTGGGAAGTCGAAAACATGATTTAGAGAAGTACTCTTCTGCCTTTACCTCCTCTGGAGTAAGAGGTGAGACCTCAGGCACTTCCTCCAGCGCAAACATCCTCTCCATAAGGCGGGACAAGACCTGGTCAGGAGGGCGCTGAATTGGTTGGGAGACCTTCCTAGAACTGAGGCGAAGCGCTGTAGGCTGAATGGAGATTACCGACACCGGATTGACAAAAGGGGAAACATCAGGTTGGATAACAGCTTCCGAGGGAATAACTTCCGCGGAAGTTATGGTGGGAGAAAAAATTTGAGAGTCAGGAGGGGTGAGAGTTTGGAGAGGACGCCTTGTTCTGATTAAACGTTGTGGTTTAGGAGGAGGAAATTGACTAGCCTCAATCGGGCGAACGTGTTCTTGAGGTGTGACTTCCTCTTGGGGAGCTGGCAAAGGTTGAGCAGAGGACGAAGACAGGCGAGAAGGGTCGAGAGGTGGTCGGGACTGATCTGACTGTTCGGGGTTATTACTATAAGCAACTGGCTCAGACACGGATCGGTAAAGAGGGGTGTCGGCTGAAGGCTTGTTTTCTGGGCTAGACTGGTTAGCAGGTACCTTAGGGGGTGGTAATTGACCATACTTATGCTTGAACAGAATTTTATAATAGGTCCGATATAACTTGGAGTTGGACCTGCTGTCCTTGACCGAAGAGTTAAAACAAACCCTTCTCGAGGGGAAGCTTCTCAAAGGGCCAGACATAATCCAGCCAAGAGTTGTGAATCGGGCGTTGGGGGAACCATTTTGGGCACGGATTATTTGACTAAGGTCGATGGCATCAAAGACCGAGGCTGAAAAGACCACATCTACGGGACTTGGTTCATTAAAGGTTGGGTCAGCTAAAAGTTTGTCCATTAAGTGTGGCCAATCCTTGACCGGAAAATAGGAAGATGGTGCATCCGGAACGGTCTTGGTAACTACGCGGAAAGGGATTTTAAGTTGTGAAAAAGGGGGACATTGTCTTAGATTGGTAGAAACTTGACCCATGACCTGAGTGGCAATATTGCCTCCTACTCCTCGAATTCCACCTGACATGGGGCTATAAGTCAACCTACTTTGTTTGGCGAATGTTCTAGACATCAAATTTATCTCACTGCCTGAATCCAGCAGGGCACGAGCGCGATACCACTGGCCATCTCCTCCGAGGAGATACACCAGAGCAGTGGGGGAGACTGACATATCAGAAGGGAAGGACTTGACTATGGACTTACGTGGGACCTTTACCACATGACACAGACGGCAGTGTCTGCGACGGCAGAAGGCAACGGTGGATAAAAGGGGGGTATCGCGCCTGCCAAGAACCTATAATTCTGGCGGGGGGAGAGGTGCCGGATGTCGGCCAAAATAAGTTACGGGATGCACGGGGGGTAATTCGTCGGACGAGGAAGACGACGAGGGTCGGGACTCCAAGTCCCCGGCCTTTTCCAGAGACTGATGAGGCTCAAAGGAACTGGGAGGAAGAAGGGGGCGTCTTGGGAAAGGAGGCGGGGATTCAGGTACGTCCTTGGAAGGTACCTTCTTGGGAGGAGATCTGGGTCTTGAGGGTCGAGAGGTTTGCAAGGACATTAATGGAGGAATTCCAGGGGTACTGGCTCTTCTCTGACTAAGGCTGGCTGATGGAGGAGAGGGGTGCAAGGAGGTGTGATGCTCCCCATGACATTTCGCACAACCAAACTGGCAGGGACATCGGGACACGGAGTGATAAATAGAAAGACAGTTGATACATAATTTCTTCTCCACCACAAAATTTCATTTATCACTCACCAACATATTCACATATTTAGTGCACTTGGAGAGGCGGTGGGAATCCCCGCAGAGGTAGCATTGGAGGGAGTAAGAGGTGGAGGAAGCTGGGGCACGGGAGGTGGAAGGAGTCATTGGTCGAACTGGTGAGGAGGGGGGCGATTGTTTTTTAGGGGGGCGGGGCACAAAGCTAACGGATTTGGGCATGTAGCTCTTGAACTGTTTGGGAGAATGTACAACTCCGGTCCCAGTTTCCCGCACAGGGGAAGCAGAGCGAGGTTGCGGAGTAGGAGGAGAAGAACCCTGACCAGGTGCAGCTTGACCCACAGAGGTAGGCATTGAGCGACCACGGGACAATTTTGGTGAAAATCTGTCTTCTTGGTCTTTAAGAAAATCAAGAACCTGAGCGCTGTTGGGTAGGACGTCGAAAGAACCCACATACTTTTTCCTAAATTCCTCTTGCAGGGCAGGGGAAAGGACAGAGAGAATGACATGACATAATAGGAAATCAAGTGGGTGTGGGATTTCCAAAGAGTCCAACAGGATCTGTCGACGCGACAGCCAGGCGGTACAAGTTTCTATATTAGGATCCGCTCCCGGAAATTGGAGGAAGGTCTCCATTGCGGCACTAGCGAGGCGGAGCCTTCCTTCATACCGTGAGTCAAGCATCTCCCAGGCGCGACGGTAGCCCTCCTCAGAGGATGTGGCGTTCTGAATAAAGGACAAGGGGGGACCTCGTAGGGAAGATCTAAGCGCTTCGAGGCGCCTGGCAGCACATAGGGACAACTTATGGACCTCGGATTCAAAGGTCGACTTGAAAGCTCTATAACCAAGGACATCACCGTCGAAGGGGGCTATACTGGGAATGATCAACTCCTGAAGCTGTCGCCGGGCCAGCTCAATGACGGAGTCATCAGTCCCTAGGACTGGGGACCCCTGACTTGGCGGGGTGGAGTGAGTCGGGTGGGCAGTTGCTAATAAGGGTAATACAATAGCAAGCTGAGCTGTCTCAGCTAGCTCGTGGCTTTCCGTCAAAGACAGGGCCAGAGGGCCACTGACTTCAGGGGGCAGGGCACGCAACCACTCCCAGGCTTCCCTGTCCACGGTCTGGGACAGCTTGGAAAACACGGAGGAGTAGTTGCGACACAGCTCCCAGGCCTCAGGGGAACTAGGGGGTAGATCACGGACACTTCTGGTCCATTGCTCCAACCTGGCGATTAGGTGCTTGCACCTGACTACATGCACGTTGGAAATATAGTCTGATGGAAACGGGACACGGGGAGTTTCCTCCACCACCGGAGGGCTTGGGGGAGCTGGTGTGAGGGGAGGGGTGACTTCACCTTGTGCCTCCATTTAGTCGGAAGGAGGTTAAGCAGTAAGGGCCCAAAATGAGGCTGAAAGAAAGTCAGCAAAAATAACAATTGTACCAGCGACTGCTGGGGTAGGTACCTAAAATGAAAAAGATACAATCAACAACAAAAAAAAACAAAAACAAACAATGAATACAGTAATTGTGTTAATTTTAAGAGCAATTGACAGTTATCTCAACTGAGACAGCTAAAACAATGAGTATTAAGCATACACTAAGTGCAAAGTGCTAGCTAAATCCGATTCATAACCTTACACGGAAAAGCGCACAAATATTGTAAACTAACCACAAATAGTCCCAAGAGAAACAAAACTGACAATTCAAGACCCTCAAAGGATAAACTAGCACGTGCCAAGCACAACCAAGAGTTGACAATTGACCACAATTTGAATTCCCCTTCCCTTTTCCTTTCTTAACTGTATCTCAAGGTATCTCAAGTGTCGTTCCCGGGTTTCGGCACCATGTATAGAAGTCTAATTGGGGGGGGGGGGCAATAGCACATAAAATAAAAGGAACGACGACTTCAATGTCGTTTGGTCAGGGAAGGATCGAGGGTGGGGGACGCCACCGACACTTGAAACACCTTTAACAATGAACAGCCTGAGTGTAGTTTATTGGGTTTTAATTACAGATCGATCAATAGTCCACTCCATAAAATAGACAATACAAATAAGATGTGATATATAACTAAACACTAATAGGGCCAGGCTACTGACAATATATATATATATAAATGAGTAATAATATAAACAAGGGTTGACAATAAAATGTCCAATACAAATGAGATGTGATATATAACTAAACACTAATAGGGCCAGGCTACTGACAATATATATATATATATAAATGAGTAATAATATAAACAAAGGTTGACAATGAAATGTCCAATACAAATGAGATGTGATATATAACTAAACACTAATAGGGCCAGGCTACTGACAATATATATATATATATATATATATATATATATATATATAAATGAGTAATAATATAAACAAAGGTTGACAATAAAATGTCCAATACAAATGAGATGTGATATATAACTAAACACTAATAGGGCCAGGCTACTGACAATATATATATATATATATAAATGAGTAATAATATAAAAACAAAGGTTGACAATAATATAAACAAAGGTTGACAATAATATAAACAAAGGTTGACAATGAAATGTCCAATACAAATGAGATGTGATATATAACTAAACACTAATAGGAAACTACAATAGCACAGAACCCTTCCTGGCCAAGGGACAGGGTTGTGAATAAAGTTATAAATATGATATAATATGCCCTTCCTGTCGAAGGGATAATCAATTTGAACAAAGTTGCAATTACTTGCCTGGCTACTATAAAGGTAGGTTCTCCAATCTTGAATTATAAACAAGTATGAACAATGTTTACCTTTACAATGTTATAATATACGCTTCCTGGCAAAGCGTTTGTTTTGAGATGGTAATTACAAAGACATACAGGGGGGAACAACAATAACATAAGAGGGTGATTATCATCCGAATGACACTTGGAAAAAATTGATTTTTACAAGACCAGGCAACCTCACACTTGCATAAAAACTAAAAGTCGCTATGACAAAATCACACGAAAAAAATGGCGAACTGACGCTAAGTAACATTCGGCACACACTCCTCTCTTCCCTCTCTCTTTTTCTCGTCCAGGGCAACATTTCCTGCACTTGGTCACGTACGCAGCCCCACCACTCTTTTTAACCTCCAATGCCGCCAACCCTCAACTGCCTGAGCCCAAATTTCCCACAAAGGGGGGCCGCACCTCCTGGCGAGGACCGAACAAACGGCTTTACAAATGTAAATGGGCGCAGCCTCAGTGACAACCCTGCACAGTACACGTACGTATCCCGGACTGGAAAATCTGTTAATGACCTCATTTGGATTAATAACTCAAAAATAGGGGAAATTTTTGATTTTGAAGTTTTGTCATTCCCTGAATTCTACGACCACCTGCTATGTCAACTCATTTTGAATTTTGGCTATTTTTCAACAAACTCGTGCACCACAGATGTAGTGCATTGTTACAGAAGAGAAACTATAAAATGGGAAGAAATAAATAAAATATCAGAATTTATGTACTGTCTTAAGACCTCTAAAGGCATATATCTATCATCCGACTCTCCTGATATACTAGCTGACAATTTCAACACAGTTATTAAGGTCGCTGCTGTTTGTGCAAATTTGATAGCTCTTAGACCTAATACAAAAAATAACCAATACATCAGAAACAAATGGTTTAATGTGGAATGTTACATACTAAAGAAGAAAACCAGGAAGAGTTACCGAACATGGAGAAACTGCCAAACAGATCAGAACCTATCACTCTACTTAGACAATAAGAAACTGTATCGTAATGCACTGAGCATAGCTAAACATACGTACTACGAGAAACTCACTGAGGGTATATCTAACGTCAGAGATTCACATACTTTCTGGAAAACGATAAAGTCTTTTTGCTTCAAACAGTGTAATACTAAGCAATCTTTAGTAACACTCAATGACTGGGAAAAACACTTAAAGAATATGAACCCGGAAATGAATGTGGAGCCATTACCTCTAACTTGTGGTACTGAAGCGGCAATTGTTCATCTGGAAGGAGACATTACAATGGAAGAGTTACTGATAACTATTAAAAAAACAAAAAACAGCAAATCACCAGGAGATGACGGTATCCCGAACGAGGTATATAAGCATCTTCCAGCTGAGTGGCATCAGTATCTTCTCAACCTCTTTAACTGCATTTTAGAGCATGAACAGGTGCCAAGGATGTGGGCGAAAGCCTTAATCACAATGATTTACAAGAATGGAGACCCATCTAACGCAGCTAATTATAGACCTATAGCTCTGATAAACAACATACTTAAGATATTTACCTCGATACTCGCTCAACGTGTACTCAAATGGGCTGACATTACCTGTTCTCTCCCTGAACATCAGGCAGGATTCAGACCCCATAGAGGCTGTATAGACAACATTTTCACGTTACATTCTTTAATCGAGAACAAATTAAATAAAAAGGGTCAATACCTCTACTCCGTATTCATAGATCTCAAACAAGCGTTTGACTCGATAAATCATTCCCTATTATGGCAAAAATTAACATATCTCAACTTTAGCCCTAAACTGATTAGAACACTAAGAGATTTATACCTTAAAACTTCCTGCTCAGTTCTCACCTCAATCGGCAAGTCAAATGAAGTGCATTTAACTACTGGAGTGCTACAAGGAGACTCTCTTAGCCCAATCCTGTTCTCACTTTTCATCAGCGATATTGAAGTGTATTTTCGGAAGCGCAATTTAATAGGAGTCTCTATTGATAGTATTAACGATGTGATTATGCTTGCCTACGCAGACGATTTAGTCTTACTAGCAGACAGCCCCATAGACTTGCAAAAAAAGATAAATGTTCTTCAGTCATATTGTGAAATTAATGGTCTAACAGTTAATGTGAATAAGACCAAGATTGTAATTTTCCATAAGAGCCCGCACCAGAAAAAACATTCACAATTCTTCATCTATGATCAACCAATAGAAATTAAAAAATCTTTTGTCTACCTAGGTTTTACGTTTTCAAGCACTGGACTCTTCAAACAATCTGCAGACGCTCAAATATCTAAAAGTTTTTCCGCTTTTGGTTCCGCAAAAGCTGTAATCAACAAAACGTCAGCAAACTCTTGGCCAGTCTCCCAGAAACTACTACACTCCATTATCCTCTCCATACTATTATATAGTGCAGAAGTATGGTCGCTACCTTACCTGGATAAAATAGAAGCAGTACCACCAAGGTTCAACAAATATACATTACGCCTACCACTGTCTACTCCTCACCATTTCATCCGCCTAGAAACTCAAGATTATGTTCTACACTACCAAGTATTCTCCAGGACAATTAATTGGCTAATAAAATTGTTATTAATGCCACCGGATAGATATCCAAGAATATGCTATAATCGCCTCTTAATTCTGGATTCACTACACCCCAACTTGAAAACTAATTGGATCACCCAGATCAAGCAATTGTTTTACTCCATAAATAGAACAGAAATTTTCAACTCTCAAGATCCTTTTCTTATCATGCAATATAGATCTGAAATCGTTGAGGCGTTGGTGGAAAGAAGGACACAGATAGATATCAACAGAGCCAATATATCCTCCTACAATGAAGATTTCTCTCAGTTATACCCCTCTTTTAATTATTTACATTTTAATATGAGCTTCGATAAAATTCGTTTAGCATGTCAGCTCCGACTAGCCAGTGCAAAAGAAATTAAAATCTTTACAAAACATTTCAACTGTGCCATAGACTGTACCGAAGAATGTCACGTGTGTGGCTGCCAAGAAGCCGAAACCCTTCTTCATGTACTTTGGCAATGTCCAGCTTATCAACCACTGAGAGATCTTTATCTGAAAGACTACAGCTCCGATATTCTTCTCATGACCTCACAAAACTCCGTCAGTTCTGTTTATCAGTACTTTTTAAATGTTATAAAAATTCGCTCAAACATTCTCAATACTTAATTAATTCTTTATTAATAACTCATTAATAACTTAGATTAAAAAACAAATAATTGTTAAATTAATAACTATATTGTTTTCCGATCTGTTCAAGTTTAATTACTACAAATTCCATTGCGCTAACCAAAAGAAAAGTTAAATAATTTATTTTTATTTTACCAAGGAATTTTGATAAGTTTTGGTAACTAAAAGAAGTGATATAATTTTTATTTTTACTTAAATGTATATTTATTATATTTATTTAAATCATTGCAAACATTATTATTGTAATAATTTATCATAATCAACCTCCTGATACTATTAGCTTTTTATTTTCATGATATTATTTTTTTTTACTTTTTAGTATTACATTTTCTGTAATCTCAAGTATGTTTTAAGTTCATTTCAAAGTAAATTTCCTTTCCATAAATTGATATGTAAAATCTTTTTTGTTTCTCTTTAAATTTAATTTCAATAACAGTAAAATAGGTTTCCCAATATGCTTTTGTAGCGCGCATTTTTGTCACCGGCCACATTTCGGGCACGCTCATGCTCTAAGTTTGTTGATTTTTCCTAAAATTATATTTATGTTTTGGTGGGCCGCGCAAAAAGTTGCAAAGGGCCGCAGGTTGCCGACCCCTGGGCAAGAGCATCGGTGTTCAAAGCTCCATTCTTCTACAAATCTTCTAAATTCTGTTGAATCAAATTGTTTTCCACAATTTTTGGGATACCATAACCTACAAACACAGTTTTCAATGAGTTGATCTCTCCTTGACTGCTTAATGAATTTAATAAAGCTTACTTCCACGAATTAATTAACTATTAATAATTGTGATTTTTTGTTGAACGCGAATATATCAACACCAATAAGTTCCCATGGTTCCTGAGGTATCTCCAGACTTTTTTTTATTTATTTTATTTATTTATTTTTTGCCTGTGTACATAAATACAATATAAAAGGCACGTCAAACATAAGAAAAACAATAACAACTATATGCCACTAATCTAGAATAACGGACTTCGCACTGTGTATTAAAACTAACTTTATATTATATATTAAAACTTTCAGTCTTTTTTGAAATGTTCATCACTCCACTTTGCGTTTATAAATTCTTTTATATCATAAAAGCAGTTCCTCATCAAAAAACGGGTGATGGTTCGTTTGAAGTGATTCTCACTTAACCGTCTTACACCTAAGGGAATTTTATTAAATACTCTCGCCGACATGACACTGCAAAGTTGATTGGACATCACTAGTCGTTTGTAAGGTATGCATATATCATCTTTATTACGTAGATCGTGATTATGCTTATCACCTCTAGTTTCAATTGAAGGCTCTTTTTTCTTATACAGTGCTTGTTTCAAAATGAATACTGAGGGTAGCGTCAATATATTTAATTCTTTGAAGAGAGGCCTGCAGCTGACTCGAGCTCTCTTCTTCATCATGGTTCTAATAGCTCTCTTCTGAAGTTTAAATACAATAGAAGCTTCGGAGATTCCACCCCATAGCTCAATACCATATACCATTCTGGAGTGAAATAGACCATAGTAGGCAGTCTTTATAACCTCAGCTGGAACTTCTTCACGCAGTTTTCTCAATAAAAAATTATTTTCGATAACTGGTTACTCAAGGTATGTACATGACTTTTCCAAGTAAGCCTGCAATCTATTGTGACGCCCAGAAATGCTATAGTTTCTTCTCTTTTTTTTCAATCAGGCTAAATATTAGGCTTTGAGTTTTCTTCTCATTTAATAGTAATTCATTTTTTTGCAGCCAATCTTTGAGGGATGAAATGTTACCATTAGCCTTCTTTGTCACCTCTTCAACAGTCCTGCCTTTTGCTATTAATGTGGTGTCATCAGCATATAAGATGCATTTTCCTGAAAATGCCATGTCTAAATCATTTAAGTATATCAGGAATAGTATTGGTCCTAAAACAGATCCTTGCGGAACTCCTTGTTTAACCTCATTTAATTCAGAAATTTGGCTGTTACAGTTAACATACTGTTTCCTTTCTTTCAGGTAATTCTTAAATAAGTTCCAACTTGCTCCTGTAATACCATAATATTGAAGCTTTTCCAATAATAGCTGATGAGACACCATGTCAAATGCCTTACTCAAGTCGCAGAAGCTGGTGCATTATTTTTATTCTGTTTAACTTGGTAGCACAGCTACCCGTCGTGGGAATAAAAAACGCCTAATGGTGACATTGCTCGGCCATACATCACTCTCTATCAATCTATCTTTCATGTGAAAGTCTACTCCGAGTCTGAAACTGCAGTTTTTTCCCTTTGATGTTAATTTGGTTACTGATATTTCTATCTCAGGTATATATTCCTTGAGAAATCGTTCAACATCTTCAACGGTTGTTCCTTCTCTTAGCTTGCCGAGATGTAACCAGGCTTTCTTTACACCTACCAGCTCACAAGTACTTTGAGAAGTACCAACTTTTACAATTCTTTTCTGGTCATTTTTAGGTTTTACCATATTCCAGCCTTCTCCTTCTCCACTTCTCAAATTGGTTACTTCCTGTTTAACTGCTTCAGAATAGCTACTCCCTCTCTTCTCAGTTGAGCATCTCTGCTCTACTTTCCGTGAAAGATTCTCTTGTGATTTCACAGTCGGACTTAGCTGCCTAGTTATTTCATTCATACACAATTCTTCATACAGATTCTTATCAGTTTCTTTATGAGTTAATTGTTCATTTTTCTTAGATTTATAATTACCTCGTTGTGTGGTCACTGTACCCAATCTACTTGAATCTTTTAACAAGTGTCGTTCTTTCTCTTCTCTATCTTCACTATTAACTTTATTAATTTCCTTTAACACTTGTATTTCCTTACTGAGAGCTAATTGATTACCTGTTATAGTAACCATCTCAGAGGTTATAGTAGATATAAGCGATGTGCAATCACAGGTACTTGCTAGGTCAATATTATTATTAACTTTTCCCTTCAAATCTCGTACTTCTTCAAGAAGCCAAGAGATCGTAGTCATCATATTTTTAATTAAATTAGTAGTGCAGGTACTTACCTCCACCTTGTCACATAGCGTACATAGCCAGTGAAGCTGTTTGCACTCTTTTAATGATATTTTTTCATTGGGTGTTATATTTAGACATTCTAAATGAACTATTACATTACACTGACCACTGCAGTAAATTACATTTTTCGTAAGATCACATTTATCACAAAGATAACATTTCGAAACATTAACCTGAGATGCCATCTTACATTTGAAGCAAAGGTTTCTCTAATATTTGCCTTTTGGTGCTTCATACAGACTATACATTGCCTTACGAAATTTTCAATATCTTTATTTATGTTCAGCCAAAACACACACTCTCGTGCCCTGTATTTACACTTTTCTACTCCCAAATGGCTATAATGTATCTTTTGTAAAGTATCCTTCCTGAGGCTTTCCGGAATTATGATTTTAATATTTTTTAGCAAAATTCCATTTAATTCTGTTATGTCCTCTTTAAGTCCTACCGACTGCGCCATGTCAATATACACTTTTCTTACTATAGAAAACAGTTTTTATTAAGTTCAATACAACACAATACATCATAAATGATACAATACAGAATAAAAACATATATTAACATCACACTCAAACATCGATAACTAGACTTCGATTCCCTTACAGGGGATACACGTCATTTTTATCATCCAGTCCAAATACTCTGATGGAACAGATTCAAATTTGTTAATGTCTTTATGAGAGTTCGGGAAATTTACACAAGAAAAATTAAATTTACTCTCCAATGGTTTGTATTAGTTTGGCCGCCCCGAATTTTTCCCATCAATAAATTTGGCCAGTATTGCATATAAAAAAATTTATTATCAAAATTTTTGACATTTATACATGCCTTCTTGCGCTCAATACACCTAGGCAAAGGTGAATATGTTGAAGCTTTTAAAGAGTTGTGTCTGCTTACCCTCACTCTTAGTCCATCCACTGAAGCCATGATCAACCACTCTTGGTCATAGCCACTTCTTCTAGTTCTTTCTTTAACTTGCTGAAGGCTATATCTAGATGTTGACATCATCAGCTAGGTAGACTGCTTTGTTAGATGTTTTCAACGCCTTTTCCTTTTTTTCTCCATATACAATTTCAAAAGTGCAGTCCACCCACAGATTAAATTTTATAGATGAATGAGTCACCAGACTTTGATTAATGATGTCTATAATTTTTGAACGTAAGCTTTCTAGAAATGTTGGAAGATCCATACAACTTGGTGAGCGTACAAAGTACGACGCCAGACGACCCTGAAAAGCGGTCTCATAAGGGGTTGTATTATTTAACTGTGTGGATAATGCCAAGAGTTCCTTTCTGGAAGGTTCCCCCAATTTTGTTCTTTTACTTCCACAGATAGCTTCATGTAAACGGCCATTGTGTTTATCAGCTTGTATACAGTTACAATGCCGGCACCTAAGAAGAATATAAATTAATAATACTTAAATAATTACTTCATTTATTTTATTTTTTACCTACATGTAGCGTCCTCTGGCTGTACACTTCTTCTTATGAAATTGAAGATCTTTTTTGTAAAAGTACAAAGGCAAGTGCATCCATGTTTTGCACGCTCACCGTGAGTTAAATAAGAAGCTTTGTTTTTACATTTTTCATTTTGATATGGTAATGCATGAGTAATAATAGTAGTAAAACTTACATGAACTATGATGATGAGAGCTGATGAAAAGAGCTTATTTATTTTACTTTTTAGTATTGGCTAAAAAATAATTCTAATATGAACTGCTTTGTCAGAAGATAAATGCGCAGTATAATGGTTAGGGTTAGATATTATCTTGCCTTTCTTAATTTCGCAATCTAATGTAAAAGAATTCTAGTGTTCTAATCATGAATTTAGCAATTCAAGAAGCATAAATAACTTATGGCACAGGATTTTTGCAAGAATTTGATGCACTCTTTGGTCTTGAAATTCCAGGTGGGTTAATTCTTCTTTAATTGGGTTAGAATGGTGTAAACCTCGAATAACTACCCTGTAGCTTTTTTCCTCATCCAACTAATAGCAGTGGAAGTCGAAGTTTGCTTCGTGGAGAAATTTTACGGTTTTCCTATAGGTTTCCCTGTCTTTCGTATGTATAACGAGATCATTTGATTGAGAGCGACAGTGAAAATTTTCCTGGCCCATTAATTGGCACAGTTTGTCGCAGAGTTAAGAAAAGTTGGTGACTTTTTTAAGGATGATGGTTGGTGGTTTTGGAGATTTATCCTGCATAAGTTTGACGACTAGTTGACGGTTCGTTAGGTGTTACCAAGTTGCACACCTTCTCATTGCTAGTGATTGGAATAGAACTTCTTTTGATATTGGAGAAGTTGTGTTGGGAGAGGTAGTAGTCAATGACTTTTTATAAGTTTTGAATTCAAGAACTGTGTCGTATTGGGTGTTATGCATTTGAAGTTTTTGCATATTGAGAGAAATATTAGAGTTAATGGGTTCGGAAGTAGTAGTTGGTGACATAGGTGTCCCTTCTAGTGGAAATAGTCCGAGGGACACAGAAGAACGCCACAGCCGCGCGTGTGATGCAGTCTTCTATTAAAGAATATGAACTGTATTAAATTAAAAACAAAATTAGCTAAGATTAAGAAAATAAAATAATAGTAAGATGAAGAAATTAATTAAATAACAGTGACTGTCCAAAATAAAGAAAAAAAATAAATAGATCATAATATGTATCTTTTTCGTCAATAAAGCTAACATTTAATTATTAATGAATTATTTAAAAGCTTAAAAACTTATATTTAAAAAGACGAACATCTTGAGAGTTACTTATCTCTCTATTTTCTGTAAAACTGCTAGAAGCTTTTCATCCATCTCCATTCGCTCTTTATGTCTTTTCATTTTTTGCTTCTCATGTTCTTCTTTCTGTTTTACACCCATACCTCGCTTTACGGCCTAGATACGTTCCACGAAACTTGGCCGCAAAGCGAAAAGCCGTATAAGGAATCAATTATTCTAATACAAATTCAATGGGATCGGTTCCAAATTTGTTAAATATGTAACATGGTTTATCATCCAAAATGCATTTTATCTTTTTATTTCATTTAAATAAAAAATACATACATAACAAGTACATACATTTGTACATAAAATAATAACAGACTCTGGTCCAACATTATTTGTCTTTGTGACAACCAGGCTATATAGCTGTCTATGCTGGGGTCCGGACCCGGAAACTGAAGAAAGGCTTCCATTGTAGCGCTGGCAACGCGCAGCCTTCCCTCATATCGAGAGTCCAACATATCCCAAGCATAGAGGTATCCCTCTTCCGTGGATGGGGCGTACTGGATGATGGACAACGGGGGGCCTCTCAGCGAGGATCTGAGGGCTTCGAGCCGCTTGGCGGCATGAAGGGATAGTTTGTGGACCTCCGATTGGAAGGTCAACTTGAATCCCCTGTACTTAAGGACGTCTCCCTCAAATGGCACAATATTCGGGATGACCAATTCCTGTAATTGTTTTCGGGCAAGTTCGATGATTGATTCATCCGTCACTGGGACCGGAGAGATTTGGGAAGCCGGGGCGGATTTAGCCAGGGGAGGTGTCGCCACGCCAGACCAGGCACTACAACAGAGAAATAAGCAAGCTCTGCTTGTGCATGGCTATTAGTCAAGGCCAGGGCCAAGGGACCACTATCCTCAGGAGGAATTTGCTGGAGCAACTCCCAAGCTTCCCCATCTAAAGAATGAGACAAAGTGTGATATAGAAGGGCAATCTGCTGACACACGCCTGCCGGTTCTGGGGTTTCTGTGCTCAAACTGTGGACGCCTTGCGTCCATTGCTCCAGCCTAGCGATAAGATCTTTACATATGACGACATTAAGGTTTACATAGGCCTCAGACGGTAAAGGCACTCGAGGGTTTCCTCGAACGAGGGGGGGTCGTAGGAACTGGTGAAGGGGGGGTGATTTTTTTTGTTCCTCCATATCCAGTAGTGCAATCAATAGGAAGGTGACAAAATTAGAAATTTAACAGCCACAAACAAAATGTAAACAAATTCCAATGTTACAAAAATACTTAATATTACTAATACCTATAGCTAACAATCATAATAGTTACATAACCATTAAGATAACATGAACCAAATTAAAAAGCACAAGTAGCTGAAAATAAGAAAAAAGTAAAGGACGTGTACTTAACTGCACTCACTAAAGAATATATATGGGTAATTCCACGGATCTTCGTCACACTTGAAAACATGAGGGCCGAAAAAATGGATGAAAATATTATTTTTGGATTGTGCTTCTGGACTAGAATTTACCTGAATTTTTTCAGATTTTTTTTTCAAGGTCATTTATTGTTTATAACATTTTTTATTTATTAAAAATATGAAAAATCAGAAATTTCAATGAATTTTAACGCCAATTCTGGCCAATAAACAAAAAAACATCCCATATAAAAAGTTTGTGTTTTTGTCCAAATTTTTCAAAAATGATATTAGTTTAACGTTTTATACAATATCTTTATTTCTTATTTGAAAAAACACTTTAAAAATCGCAATTCCCAGAAAACGCCACCTTCTATCAGGCTGAAATTTGGCAATAATATTGGGTGTACATTCCAAAAGACACATACAAATTTTCAGAGTGGACCGCCTAGTAATGATGGTTTTAACGAATTTTTAATCTCTTAACATTTGAAATAAATCATTAAATTTCAATTTAAAAAAATTATTTTCTTAATAATATTACATTATAAAATGGATTACTGTGTACATTGAATTTTCGAACATTTAGTACCTCAAGATCACTTTTGATCAGTCTGAAATCAATTTCTCTTTTTCCTATCAAGAATGTTATCAACTGCAGATTTATCGCTTAATGAAAAAAGTTTGGTTTCGATTCTCCCAAACTCTTTCGTGCGACTTTTTTCTTCGCATTTTTTTCTTTTTTGCCTTCTGTGAATTTTTTTAAATTGAAATTTAATGATTTATTTCAAATGTTAAGAGATTAAAAAATCGTTAAAACCAGCATTACTAGGCGGTCCACTCTGAAAATTTGTATGTGTCTTTTGGAATGTACACCCAATATTATTGCCAAATTTCAGCCTGATAGAAGGTGGCGTTTTCTGGGAATTGCGATTTTTAAAGTGTTTTTTCAAATAAGAAATAAAGATATTGTATAAAACGTTAAACTAATATCATTTTTGAAAAATTTGGACAAAAACACAAACTTTTTATATGGGATGTTTTTTTTGTTTATTGGCCAGAATTGGCGTTAAAATTCATTGAAATTTCTGATTTTTCATATTTTTAATAAATAAAAAATGTTATAAACAATAAATGACCTTGAAAAAAAAATCTGAAAAAATTCAGGAAAATTATAGTCCAGAAGCACAATACAAAAATAATATTTTCATCCATTTTTTCGGCTCTCATGTTTTCAAGTGTGACGAAGATCCGTGGAATTACCCATATATCTCTGCATTGTGTCTTTTGTTGTGTAACCCTCTCCTAGGTTATATATCGATCTCAGGTTCGATACACCTAGATGACGTTACTGATTATGGGGCTCCCCCACATCAAAAATGAAACAACTTCATGTTACATAAAATATGTGTATGTATACGTACATAATTTTTTTTAAAAAATGGCTTTAATCTGAAGACGATGAAGAAATGGTAACCTGCAGATCACTGTCGTCATCATTTTTCGCTGCTAAGGATAGGCCTAGCTATAAAAAAATTGTCCAACGTTGTTTGTCTGGCCTTCTTGTCTATTTCGTTCTACAGTGATTTATAACAGCTAATGGATGAGTTAATTCCTCGAGAAACTTTAGCGCTACGTTCGACCTCGATCGTTTTCAAGGAGGATGTTTATTCCTTGTTCGAAATAGGAAAAAACTTTCGACAAATTTTTTGATGTTAGCTGTTAGGATACAACAGGCTCTGACTTTTCATCTAATGCCGGTTCTGCTTGCAACTGAAGTGAGTTCCTCATATGAAAGGGGTTCCCTATCAGCTTCAAGTAGATCAAGCACATCACGTTCGTTCAAACCTTCAAAGCCGAGATCATGTGCTATATCCAAAATGTTTTGCCTAATTTCAGGAAGGAAATTAACTTCTGCATCAGTACTTTTTACACATTCTGGTCATCCTTGATGTCAACAGCATCCTTGATGTTATAGTTTTTCCGAAATGTTTTAATTGAAGATTTACCATCGGTTTCCCTTATAAATTGTCGGAAAGTTCGGCGTAGGTAACACGCCTTAAAAGTGGCTATTGCACCCTGATCCATTGGTTGGATTAGAGCTGTTGTATTTTTCGGAAGGTACTCAATCATGACATCTTCAGATAGTTCGGATAAATTAGTAGGATGCCCTGGTGCATTATCCAAAATTAGCAAAGCCTTGTTGCTTAAGTTATTGTCGCGCAAATTTTTTTTTCACTTCTGTACAAAGTGATTTTTGAACCAATCCTTAAAAGTAGCTTTAGTCATCCAAGCTTTCTTGTCGGATCTCCATATGACGAGTAATTGATTTTTATTTAGTCCTTTAAGAGGCCTTGGATTTTTGGACAAATATATTAAAAGTGGTTTCAGCTTAAAATCACCCGCGGCATTTGCACCAAGTAGCAAAGTTAATCGTTGTTTAGACACCTTATAACCAGGCGCAGATTTTTCGGTTTTTGAAATGTACGTGCGATCAGGCATCCGCTTCCAATAAAGCCCTGTTTCATCTACGTTAAACACTTGTTCAGGTTTATAACCACCTCTTGGAATAATTCCCTTTAACATTTTGGGATATTCCTTAGATGCGGCCTTATCGGCGCTAGCTGCTTCACCTTTCATTTCAAATTACGCAAATTAAATCTATTTTTAGATTTTTCAAACCATCCTCGGCTTGCTTGGAATGTGACATCTTCAGCAGTTTCATCGGTATCTCCATTCTTCAAATTTCCGAAAATACTTAAAGCTTTTTCCTGGATAGTCATTTGACTCATTGGCATTCTCCGTTTGTTTTTGTCCTCAATCCATATAATCAATAGTTTTTCAATTTTTTCCATAATCCAGTTTCTTTGGCGTGTTAATCTCGAGACATTTACAGGTGCAGCATATTGCAAATATGTTTTAATGTCTTCTTTTTTATCACGAATAGTTTGAATGGTAGATTTCGCAAGTACCATTGCCTCGCAAATTTCAACAATTTTCTCTCCAGCTTCTATACGACGTAATACTTTACTAAGTTTAGTTCCTAGCGTGACTGATTTTCGGCATCTCTTTTTATCAGTCTCCGAAGTTGATAATTGTTTCGGTGGCATTTTGTCTAAAAAATAATGAAATTATAAAATAAGATTAATAAAAAAATACATATTAAAAATTATTAATTAGTACATACATACATATGTACTTACGTACCAAAAATGTCCATAATTGTTTCCAATTTTTCCAGTTACTGTGTAACAATCAGTAATAAATATGTATATAAAACACTGACAGACAAGTCTAAGCCAGCCGCTTTATGAGCACACACTGAATAACGCTCGTAAACAAGATTGCTTGCGCAAGATTGGCAACATGTAGATATATCGACATCGAAAAAAGTTTTTTTGCCGTTATAGCGAAACATTTTAGGCCGTAAATCGAAAACGTGCCTTAGTTGAAGAGGGCCGTTTTAGCGAAATGCCGTATAAAGAGCGAGGTATGGGTTTATTCTTAAACCCAGTAAAGATATTAATGTTGTCTTACTACATTCTGGAATGAAAATTAATTTTTCATTATTTTAGTTACAAATAAAACTATCTCACATAATCAACTCACTTGAAGAGCATCCGCTATCTGATTCCCCTACCCTATCGTTATTTTCTGAATGCTTCGATAAAATAATCTAAAAAAATGTTTTAGAAATACAAATGAGTATAAAATTATACAAATGAGTACTTTCAGAGTACAGGATTTGAAAAGAGTACAAAACTCAGTAAATGAGTATAGTTGGTCACCTTGCAATTATGGACTTAACTATTAATATATATACACAAAATTCTGACAGAATTAAAAAGTAAGGCTTATCCTGAGTGTTTTCCCGGGTTTCGGCACCATGAAAATAAGTGCCTTGGCAAGGGGGACAATTGTACTTGCAATTTAGTTATACTTACAAATAAGACGCAATCACCTGAAGGCAGGTAAGGGTGGGGAACGTCACCAACTCTCAGGATATTACGCACAATGAAATAGAAAACAATGGTATTTATTCTTAAAATTATTCGGACAAGGCAACAGCTTAAGTCTAAGTTTAAATTCTATATACATAAAGTTGAGATTACAACTTGCCTGGCAAGAATAAATTTTTAGAATGACGTCAATTCTTAATACACCAAATTACACAACTGACAAATTGTTTTATATTCTCTGGCAAAGACAGCCTGCCAATGACTAAATTAAAAGACATAGACAAAAGGGAACAGCTGAATATAAACACCAACACAGTCGACAACTTGGGGAGACGCGCACAAGCGAGGCTTTGTAATGGCGGAGTGAGTGTTTTATAATTTTTTCACCAGACGCTTTACAGACATGCGATTCCTTATTATAGTAAAGGGCAACTGCCGGCCTAGGAGACGCTGCACCAGCTAGCCCCTTCTCCTTCTCACTCACAGTTCCGCCAACTGGGGAAAACGGGAATTTCAAGCCGGGGGAGGGCCGAACAAAATTATTAAGCTCTTTAAAAACTTAACTTATTTAAATATATCATAATATGTACCTTTTTCGTCAATAAAACTAACATTTAATTATTAATGAATTATTTAAAAGCTTAAAAACTTATTGTTACGTATTTGCGTGCTCGGTAGAGCTCATCCGGCACCACTGGATGGTTTCCGGGAATAGTTAGGCCACTGCAGGAACTCCGTACGGAGCCATAGGCAGGTCTTGCTGTAAGAGATAGAAAGGTGGGGCAACAAGACAGAAAAGGCACCTGATCAAAATAATAATAAGTTTATTATCGAACAAAGCACCTCCCCAGTTCTTCCGCCTCACGTCCGAGCCCGAAAACGCACACTGACTAGTGGGTATGCTCTGGGAACTTCTTTGATTGCCTGAAGGGCAGGCAATCCCTTCCAGAGCTGTCCACGGGTTGCTGATGAAGGATGCTCTCACATCCGACGGAGGACCAGCAGCGAAGCTGCAAAACTGTTGGCACAAGAATAACCATTTAGGCAATGTGCAGGTGACAGACGAAGGTATATTCTCAACCTTGGTTGAGAGAAAATATAAGAGCACTAGGAGGGCTAGTAAGAAAGTTAAGAGGCGTATACTTGCCTGGAAGTTATTATAGTTCCGTACACCTCGTTTGGTTAGAAGTCGTTCTATCCAGGGTAGAGACTACGTCTCTCCAGACTGTACAAGTGGAGCTTGCAGTGAATAGTCACTTAGCTTCGAATTAGATAAAAGATTAGTAACAAAATAACTGTTGAGCTGATACTGAAGGTATTGAAACAAGAGAAAATAATATGAAAAAACTACCTTCAGGGCGATTGCAATAATCGCTTAAACGGCTTCGGCAGACTTATATTAACACCTAACAAGGCGTGGAGCAGAGATATAAAGGAGAGGAAAGAATAGGAAATTTATCTTACTCTGAATGTAGAAGATGTTAATATACGCCACGGGCATCCGCCTGATTGACTCTATTTAGAGTGGTGACTTCTATGATCACTGCTGAACCAGCTCTTACTGAGTGTGAGGCTGTAAATTAAAGATTTACCAGACTGCTGAGAAGATTACCCACGTGGGGGAGCAACTGAATGGCGTAAAAATAGAACTATAATCCTGCAATTCAATTATACGCCGCCGAACTTGATATACACAAGAAAATGTTATTAGATTATAACTGTACAACTTCACAAGATGATTCACAAAATATAACCGGATTTGTGTAAGATGTTCACTAAGAACGAAAAATGCGGTCTGGTTATGCGTCACACACGAGCTCAAGAAGAAGAAGAAGAAAAAGAACCAAAAAAAAGGTTATATTGGTTACAACTACTGGGGCCCTGCCACTTAGGTAGGTGAGTAGAAAGAGAAACTGATACCCTGTGTTGAGGCTAGAACGGTACAACAGTGCTCTAGGTGACCAAAATTGTAAGTCTCTTTTTTGATGGGAGGTGCCTCTGTCAAATCAAGACTGTCACTCAAATAGTTACGTATTTCGCTGCATTACAACTCCCCTTAAATTCTAGAAATACGTAACACTGGGGGGGGGGCAGGAAATGCCCAGAAGATAAAGCCCCAGAGAGCCATTGGGCTCGAAGAAACGTGGATATAAGCCACGGTAACACGTAAACAATAAGAGCAACCGCTCTTTAGTTAAGAGCGCAAGCGCGCAAAAACAAAGGAGCGAGCAAGGCTCCATAAAAACATTGGAAATCTCTAACTCCAAACAAAAACAACAAGGGAAAGGGAAGGGAGATATAGTAATTAATAAATAACTAGAGTAAGGAGAGAATATTTTTACGCAGACCCCGCCTCTCGTAAACTCAGTGCAGGGTGAGAAGAAGAAGAGTAAATTCGAAAGAGAGAAAAGAATTACACGCTCCCCGGCACGTCTCCGTCATCAGAGAGGCGTTGAGAGGTTAGTATATATAATAATAAATGGAAAGGAGGTGGAGCAAGACCACCCAGAGAGAAAAGGCCCGCTGAATTACTCAATCTATAGGTAGTTTGTATAGTTTTGTTACTGGTCTAACAAAACTGCTACGTGAAGTTCGAAGCTTAACTTGTCTGACCACCCGATCTGAGCCCTCGTACACCTCTAGGACCCGTGCAAGCGGCCATGTTGAGATAGGAGTGTTAGGTTCATCTAAAAGCACCAAGTCACCAACCTTCAAATTGGGCTGATTGACAGTCCACTTTTGTTTCGGGTGTAGTAATGGGAGATAATCACGCCTCCAACGATTCCAGAATGACTGAATGGTAGATTGAAGCAACCGATAAGAAGGTGGAGAGAATTGCAGCAAGCTTAGGTCGAATTCAGGAGAAGCCAATAGTGGCCGACCTATTAAAAAATGTCCAGGCGTTAGTGCACTATAATCTGAAGGATCACTAGACATAGGAGTAATCGGGCGAGAATTTAAGATTCCTTCAATACGAATCACCAAGGTCTGAAGAACGACAAAGGTGGGAATTTGTTGTTTAAGAACACGGTTCAGATGGAATTTCGAGGACCGAACTACCCGTTCCCACAATCCGCCCTGATGGGGTGCTGCAGGAGGGTTGAAATTGAAGGTAATACCTCGTAAATTACAGAACTCCTCAATCTGTGGGGAGGTTTTTAACAGTTGCAGGAAGGCTTGTAAGGCCTTCCGCAAGAGAACTGATGCGCCCACAAAATTAGTACCACAATCTGAATACAACTGGGCAGGGCAACCTCGTCTAGCTATTAACTTATTAAGGACATTGATAAACTCTGGGGTGCTTAAGCTCGTTGCGAGCTCTAGGTGAACTGCTTTGGTGGCAAAACACACAAATAAACAAAGATAAACCTTAAGTAGCGGAGCCTTTCGTAAATGCGAACTTCGAACAGTAAATGGGCCTGCAAAATCCATACCAGTATGGTAGAAGGGCGGCGAAGGGTTGACTCTAGCCGCTGGAAACTGCCCCATAAGGGGGGGGGGTACGTGTGAAGGTCTACTTCTGAAACATGTAACACATTTAAAGATACAAGTTCGAATGGCTTGTCTTGCAGATATAATCTAAAAACGCTGTGACAAGTGAAACAGAACCTGATTGAGTCCAGCATGAAGATGTGCTATATGATAATAGCGGATAAGAAGAGCAACCAAAGGATGTGCTTTGGGTAGCAGGATCGGATGCCGCTGCTGAACTACAGTTGAAAGAGCCAAGCGGCCTCCAACTCGAATTAGCCCACTGGGGTCTAAAAAGGGTGTCAACCGTCTAAGACTGACGGGTACCTGAGTTCCGTTTTGTAAGGCCCTTAATTCGGGACCAAAATATTGGCGTTGGATATATAGACAAATACGGTCAACCACAACCTGGTAGGAAATAAACATAGGACTGGTTTTGTAGCGCCAGGTTAAGATAATCTTAACCACCTTAAGAAGTGTAGACCAAGAAGATATAGCGGCAAATAAATTAATATGCGCCGGCACAGCTGTGCACAACGGCTTAGCAGGTGAAGACACTTCTAATTCTTCCGGAGTAAACGAAGCATTAGGGATTTCAGAAGGCCAGTTAGAAGGAAAAGGAAGCCACTCAGGGCCGTGCCACCATAGTGAACTAGAGGATAACACAGACATAGTAGTGCCTCTGGAGGCCAAGTCGGCAGGATTCTGACCTGAAGTAACGTGATGCCAAGCGGTCATGGGTACCCATTCTGAAATTTGGGCAACCCGATTAGCAGCAAAGGTCTTTAACTTGTGCGGCTCAATGGATATCCACCGTAAGACAATTTGAGAGTCTCTCCACAAATGTAGGTCGCATATGTGAAGCGAACGTGACAATAACGTATAATAATGGTGGGTCAGTAAGGCCAACAAATGAGCGCCGCAGAGCTCCAGTCGCGGAATGGACTGGGTCTTAAGCGGAGCCACTCTAGTTTTAGATACCAGCAGAACTGGCGGGCCAGTAGAGGTAGATGCGCACAGATACAATACGGCTGCGTAGCCCCTTTTGGATGCGTCACAAAACCCATGAAGGGCTATAGGGTCCCTTGCAGACGTATGTGGCAAAGGCCGATTTATGAAGCAGCTAGAAATTAAGCTAAAAGAGGAAAAGATAACAGACCATTCCTCAACAAGGTCAGAATCGAAAGGGGTATCCCAATCCAAGGGTAAACCCCATAAGCGCTGGATAAAGCACTTAGCTGTCATCGTAAAAGGAGACAACCAACCACATGGGTCGAAAATTTGAGCAATAGTAGATAAAATTCGGCGTTTGGTAAATACCGAAGCAGGGCGAGACTTAAATTCCGCCGATATACTCAATGTATCTTGTTTAGGATCCCAGTGTGTCCCAAGAAGAGCTATGGGAGATGATACTTCCGATACAGTGGTTATGCAATGGTCAGATGGAAGTCCATCTAAAATAAATGGGTGGTTGGATACCCACTTGCGGAGGGTAAATCCGCCAGTGGCCAACAAGGCAATAACCTCATCACGCAAGGCAGTAGCTTCTGGGAGAGTATACGCGCCAACGCAGATGTCATCAACAAAAACGCTGGTGGTGAGAGCTTCAGATGCCTTAGGGAACCCTGCAGACTCCATCCTCTGCCAACTGGGCTAGAGTTCTCAATGCGAGATACGGAGCCGACCTGGTTCCGTAGGTAACTGTAGTAAGAAGATATGTTTTCAAGAGCTGACCAGGATTATCGCGCCATAAAACGGCTTGATAGCACCAGTCATCTGGATGGACCTTAATTTGTCGAAACATTTGCATAATGTCACATGAAAACACATAAGGAAATCTACGAAAGAGCGTGATGATATCTGATAGTAGCGGTTGCAGTTTGGGGCCCGGATATAATAATTCATTTAGTGACGTGCCCCCAGCAGGTTTGGCGCTGGCATCAAAGACCACTCTAAATTTTGAGGTGTCTCCTCGCTTCTTAAAAATCCCATGATGCGGAATGTAGTATGTGGGAGTTGAGGAAGTCTCAACCATGTGTTCCTGCTTAAGATAATCGCTCATAAAATCAACGTAAAGTTGTTTAAATTCGGGATCTCGAGCAAAACGTCTCTCTAAAGCGAGAAAACGAGTATAGGCTTGGCTGTGAGAGCCCCGTAGAGATGAAGTATCTGCCTTAATGAAAGGCAGTCTTACTTGGTATTGCCCCGATTGTTGTCTTATAGTAGATGTGCGAAAATATTGTTCGCACTGTTCAGCTTCAGGGGGTACACGAGAAGGTGCAGCAGGTGGCTCTTCGGTAACCCAGAATTGCTCCATCAAGGCATGGAGCTCATTAGATGGCACTGCATGAAAGGCAGGTACCTTGTTGTCATAGTCGACAGCTGAAGTTGAACTAGATTCGGAGCATGATTGAAGTGTTGGGGCGGAGCCCATAATGATATAGCCAAACACTGATGGGATGGCTACTGGTAAATTTGGACCTGTAGGAACAGGTGGTTCACAAGTGAAAATCCGAGAAAACAACTCGGCGCCCAGTATACAGTCAATCTTTGATGGAGTATCGAAGGTGGGATCGGCCAGAATTAGATTCCTGGTGCGTTGACGCAACTCAGAGGAGATATAAGTTTGAGGAGTAGGCTGTGTAAGTTTAGGTAATATAATAAACGGATGAGCCTCAGCAATTGTATAGTTACTTACACTGGCAATTGAAAGGGTACATGTTCCCTTTGCATTGGCCGAATTAGGACCTACTACTTGAACAGTTACCTGTGCCTTAGACCGTGTGCAATTCAATAGTTGCGCACAATGTTCTGATATAAATGAGCCTCCGGCACCGGTATCAATTAAAGCCCTTACTACTCGATACGCCCCATTTGGAGTTCTTAAGGTTACCAAGGCAGTTGCTAGCAACACAGTATTGTTAGCAGGGGATGCAGCCGCTATTGGAACTGAAACCGGAGATGCCCCGTTATCAGACTGAGGTGTCGGTGGTGAGGTTGCTAAGGGGGGAGCCGGAGAGGTAGGCACGGAAGTGTTGGTTTTGGCTACAGTATTATTGTTAGGTAGCCTAAAATGCAACAAGGTGTGATGTTGTTTATGGCAGACTCGACATGTGAAGGAAGAAGAGCAGCGATTTTTATGCTTGCCTAAGCAATTAACGCATACTTTGTTGGATTTTACCCACTCGAAAAGCTGCTTAGGGTTTTTTTGAGTGAAAGCGGGACAAGCTTGCAGTTTGTGCTCAACAGAGTGACAAAGGTGACAACTCTGTTGTGATGTGCGTGTTGTAGTGGCATAGGCAACCTTCTTAACACGTGTAGTGGGTCCCATAGGAGTACCTGGAATGTGCACAGCTGGTTCTACAGCTTGCTTGATCTGTAGCTGGTCATGCAAAAATTTAAGAAGCTCTGTAGGCTTTGGAAGAGCAGTAGCAGAATTAGAAGCTCGATGGTGGGCTTCAAATTTCATAGCAGTTGCTGAATCTAACTTGGATGTAAGTAGTGTCATGACTATAGCCGAATGTTCATCCACCTCTGGCATTGCTACTAAGGCCTGATAATGTAATGACAGATCATCTAGGAAATGTTGGTAGCTATCTATCGACTTAGAGTTAAGCTGAGGAAGCTTAAGTAGGGCTGTTGCATGATTGTAAGCCATGCGCCTAGGATTTTCGTAGCGATTCTTAAGCAATGCCAGCGCTATAGGGTACTGCTCAGCTCTGAATTCTAGATGAGAAATAAGTCGCTGTGCTTCCGGGGTTAGAGAATCTATAAGATACTGAAACTTTTGTAATACAGATAAGGCTTCACTGGAATCTACGATTGAGGAAAATCGCGAAAAGAAGTTGGACCAGTCAGCTTGGTTGCCTGAAAATTTTGGAACTGACTGAGTTGGAAACCCAGCCGTAGAAGCATTTAAAGAAGACGCTGATATCGGCCCAGCAAAAGCCGAACCTAGTATAGTGGAAGAGGCTAAGGGCTCAGAAGAGGCAATCAAGTTATCTAATTGTAAACATATGTTAGCATACAAATCATCTATCGAGTTTAACCCTTCTTCCAATCGTTCCTCACTCAGGTCGGGCACCCTTTCAGAAGAGTGTTTATAGAGGTCTAAGTCTGTCAGTTTCTGCGTGTAGCCCTCTGTAAGTGAAGTCCGCAAGCGCTGATAGATTACGTTAGTAGCAGTACCGCTTCGGACAGCATCATTTACCTCGCTCTGAAGCTTGTTAAGGCGGCGCAAGGCCGAGCGGCAAAGTCTTTCAAAAGCAACACCTGAAAGTTTAACAGGATTAGCCATGTTGAAGTAATATAGCCAATATAACGAAAACCCAAATATCAGATATATAGAAGATGTAGTTTAAATGGGACCAAGATATGAGCACCACTAATGGTAAATAACTCCAATGAAAATAATTAAGAAGGGCGAGTCACCAAAACACAAGTCTATAAGAATGTTAAAATACCTTAACTGACAACCAAGTAATAGCAATAGTTGTCTTATATTAATGTGTAAATATAAATAACATATAGTACCTGAAGGGCAGGCAATCCCTTCCAGAGCTGTCCACGGGTTGCTGATGAAGGATGCTCTCACATCCGACGGAGGACCAGCAGCGAAGCTGCAAAACTGTTGGCACAAGAATAACTATTTAGGCAATGTGCAGGTGACAGACGAAGGTATATTCTCAACCTTGGTTGAGAGAAAATATAAGAGCACTAGGAGGGCTAGTAAGAAAGTTAAGAGGCGTATACTTGCCTGGAAGTTATTATAGTTCCGTACACCTCGTTTGGTTAGAAGTCGTTCTATCCAGGGTAGAGACTCCGTCTCTCCAGACTGTACAAGTGGAGCTTGCAGTGAATAGTCACTTAGCTTCGAATTAGATAAACGATTAGTAACAAAATAACTGTTGAGCTGATACTGAAGGTATTGAAACAAGAGAAAATAATATGAAAAAACTACCTTCAGGGCGATTGCAATAATCGCTTAAACGGCTTCGGCAGACTTATATTAACACCTAACAAGGCGTGGAGCAGAGATATAAAGGAGAGGAAAGAATAGGAAATTTATCTTACTCTGAATGTAGAAGATGTTAATATACGCCACGGGCATCCGCCTGATTGACTCTATTTAGAGTGGTGACTTCTATGATCACTGCTGAACCAGCTCTTACTGAGTGTGAGGCTGTAAATTAAAGATTTACCAGACTGCTGAGAAGATTACCCACGTGGGGGAGCAACTGAATGGCGTAAAAATAGAACTATAATCCTGCAATTCAATTATACGCCGCCGAACTTGATATACACAAGAAAATGTTATTAGATTATAACTGTACAACTTCACAAGATGATTCACAAAATATAACCGGATTTGTGTAAGATGTTCTCTAAGAACGAAAAATGCGGTCTGGTTATGCGTCACACACGAGCTCAAGAAGAAGAAGAAGAAAAAGAACCAAAAGAAAGGTTATATTGGTTACAACTACTGGGGCCCTGCCACTTAGGTAGGTGAGTAGAAAGAGAAACTGATACCCTGTGTTGAGGCTAGAACGGTACAACAGTGCTCTAGGTGACCAAAATTGTAAGTCTCTTTTTTGATGGGAGGTGCCTCTGTCAAATCAAGACTGTCACTCAAATAGTTACGTATTTCGCTGCATTACAACTCCCCTTAAATTCTAGAAATACGTAACACTTATATTTAAAAAGACTTGAACATCTTGAGAGTTACTTATCTCTCTATTTTCTGCTATTTTCTGTAAAACTGCTAGAAGCTTTTCATCCATCTCCATTCGCTCTTTATGTCTTTTCATTTTTTGTTTTTCATGTTCTTCTTTCTGTTGAATTCTTTTACCCAGTGTTGTCTTACTACATTCTGGAATGAAAATTAATTTTTCATTATTGTAGTTACAAGTAAAACTATATCACACAATCAACTCATTTGAAGAGCATCCGCTATCTGATTCCCCTACACTGTCATTGTTGTCAATATTCCTCGATAAAAGACCAGGGGATGATGCCACTGCAACCGGTTTGCACCAAGCCTTTTTGGCAAAAATTTCCTCCATTATCTAGAGCAAAAAACTATATGATGCATTGAGACTATTATTCAAAATAAAGCTTATTAAGTAGAATATTTAAAAATTTAAACAAACTTCGAGAAATTGCCAGTTTCTTTTGTCGTTACCCGTTTTGTTGTTATGATCTTTGACGGATTTATAAGTTGTTTTTTTTTTAAGCTGCGTAGTTTCGCTGAGCATTGCGGCCCAGTTACATGATATCCATTTAGTGTTAGATGCTTCGCTATTGCTCCCCACACTTTTTTTTTGAGGCATTTTCCCACTTCTAAGGGTTTCTTCCTTTGACCTATAACTTTCTAATAATAGTAACACACAGGGTGGACGCCACCTGTATAAAGAACACTAACGTCACTGAACACTATGAAAACACTAACCAACTAAGTAATGTAAATACTCCAAAGTAACGCAAAATGCAATAAAGTGAAGGGCTACACTCATTAGGGGGGATACCTTCCTGGACAACTTGGGAGAGCAATTGGTAATAACAGAAAAATAAAATATAATATAAATTAAGGGAAAGGGTGGGGAACACCAACACTCAGAAATACCTTGAGTGAACAAAATATTTTTATCCTTTCAAATAAAACAGGAACACCGAGAGATACCACTACAGGTCTAGTCGATAAATATAATTGAAAAGACTTACACTCCTTATTGTATATTTTATTATTGCAACACAGACTGACTTGTTCCATAGCAAGTGTCACTGCCACCTCATCCAACACAAAACGAGCCAAAATTTTGTATGCTTCTTTAAAAACACCGGACAGCGGGGATTGTCGAATTTCTCACAGACAAACCTATGTCTATAGACGCTGCAAAAACGTAATGGCTGACACTTCTGACCAATCATAAGCGACACGCTTATGATTGGTCAGTCAAGGACAACAATCATGCCCTCCGCTCACGCTGCAGTCCCCTCTCCTTCCTCCATCGCAGTTTTGCCTACATCGAAATGATGCGCTGCTAGCGCCTACTGACAATTTCTAAACAGGGGGGCTGAACACCGATCAATCAACTTTTAATTGAACAGAGTGAAAGATAATTGGAAAATACACAAAATTATTTTTCTTTTGATTTAAATGAAACATAATTACAAATTCACGTTGACAAATAATCTTAATATTTAATAATAAAAAACGGTGCAAATCTGCACTGTTTATTCGGTGAGAAAACTCCTCAAACAGAGCAGCTTTTGATTTTTCTAAAAGTGCATTTTGTGTTTCTTCTCTGCTGATCAGAGGTGAATGAATTTTTGCGGGTTTACAAGTGAATACAAAATATTATGGAAACAACACCATGAAAACTTTTAATGTTACAGATACACTCAATTAAACACAATATAAAATAAAAGGAACTTCTAAATTTCTTTTGCAATAAAAAGAAACAAGTAAAAATGGCACACAGTTTGAAAGAATATTATATCACTGATACTAGCTAGGTTACCTTACGTTGCATATTGATATGTCTACATCGACCCGTCATTACTAGATCGATTATTTGTCACTACAGCACTCCCCCCTAATGACGGCGTCGAGGAAACGAACATTTGGTTGCACTACACGTCCTGAACGGGTGCGATAATGGGGTACCTCTCTATCTTCGCTAGAATGTACAACATCTTGATCTTCCAATACCTGGGATGCAGGTCCTGCATGCGCAGGTATCTGTTGCTCTTCATGGCTTATACCAGTCTTTGTTGGACTATCCGCCTGCTTGTCGTCATCTGTCAGCATGTAGGCTGGTTTCACACGATTTAAGGAAACAACAATCTCTCGACTTTCCAGTCGAAGCCGGCATGTCTTCTGGTCCCTTTGCAATACCTGATAAGGACCTGTATACGGTGGAACTAGGGGTCTTCTCACTGTGTTGCCAGTTTGAAAGAATATTATATCACTGATACTAGCTAGGTTACTCTATAACCTTACATTGCATATTGATATGTCTACATCGACCCGTCATTACTAGTTTGATTATTTGTCACTACATGCACAATCCTTTTTCACTTTGTATGAACAATTTTGTTAAACCTGTCAAAAGAACGCTTTGCAAAAACTAGCTTCTGTATATCACTCCATTCAATTATATCAGAATTCTTCGAAATCCGAGGCCTAGGCTTCGATAGAATCGGTCATTTTCGCCACTAAATGAACGAATAGAATCTTGCACATCACGAAAAGACATTACAAATTTATTGGCCTTCTCTTTTATAGTGATCATAACCTCTGCATCAACATACTCGTTATTACTCTTTTCTTCTGCTTCAATTTCTTCATGCTCACTGACGGAATATTCTTCCACCTTTTTTCTAGGTGCTAGTAATGCTAAATCGATTGAGCAATCCAATAATTTAGTAGTGATATCATCGAAATCATCTTCACTTTCCAAATTTAGTAATGCACAACTCTTGTACAGCTCACTTATATTCAAGTTTTCTTTAATCCAATTAAATATATCTTTATAGCTTTCAGAATCTTTTAAGAAATCAAAACCTGTAAATTTTTTAATTCTTTTCCTCTTATTTCTATAACCATCTTCAAAAAAAATAAATTTATGAAAACTTACAATAGTTGAATCGGTTATTGCAGAAACAACTCATGTTACAAAATCACGATTTTTTAGGAAATGAAAAAATTGTACAGGATAAGCAAACATTAGTTTTTGGGTATTTTGCTGAATCATATACGTTTCACGGGGTCTTTGACATATTTAGGGTTGGGTTTTATTTATATAACCTTACATGTAGTACTTAAATTTAAGTTTTAATTGTTTCACATGTTTTGTTTCTGCAAAAAAGGGTTTTGAAAAATAAACATTATTCTGTACAGACTATTTTTTCATAAAAGATAAATGTGGACACGCTGGCAACATCAAGTGCTGCATGCATGTAGTCTATGGGTGTCCACCGGGGATATGACCCAACTAGTCTTAAGCATTGGTTTTGGACTCTTTGTAACATCCCGTAGTTGGTATAACAAGTATTGGACCATACAGGGACTGCATATAGGAGTACGGAGCGGATATAAAGATAGTAGATAAGTTTTTTATTTAGAAAATCTAAGTTAGAGTTGCGGTTCAAAAGAGGAAAGAGACTGCACATAATTCCTACCGCTTTATCCCACACTGAGTTTAGGTGTTCTGTGAAAGTTAATTTGGAGTCTAACACCAACCCGAGGTATTTAACTTCCTTACTCCATGGAAGGGAGTCGCCGCTAATTTGAACAAAACTATTCACTACCGGTCTGCGGCGTGTAAACAAAATAACTTGTGTCTTGGCATGGTTTGGCCTTATTTTCCATTTTGTGAAGTATTTGAAACATTTGGAAAATAAGGCCAAGGTTTTTTATGTACATTTATAAAAAAAATAAATTTATTAAAGTACAATATATTATTTAACATAATAGTATGTTGATATTTTCATTAAATTTCATGGCCACACTTCGTTACCATTACTCATTGTCACTGTATTCAGTAAACTCTGATTGGTCATGATTAGCAGGTCAGTCATATCCTTATCATTGTAAAAGTTATATCCAAGAAGATATGAACTCAGTTCCTTTAAATTGTTTCGCTAATTTACGCTAACTTCCGCTGCCCCGGCGTAGCTTCAGTGGAGACGGGGTGGGCCGAGGTGTAGACACACAAAACTAAATTAATAAAAAAAAGTAAAATAAAATTTATATAAAATAAAGAATGTATATATATGTTGTGCTTGAGCGCCACGCCGTTTTAACATAAACTTCCGTAGTAAACGGCGAGATCTACGTGGTAAGGGGAAGAAGGTAGAAAAACAAAAGAAAAGGCAAGTGGGAGATTATAATATGTATAATGTAAAGAAAAACTATTAAGCACAAAAACCCAGAACAGAATATAATTGCAAATGCAGCCTTATTTACTGATTTATACGTTACGTTGCTTAAATCGTCAGTCGCTTGCGGTGTTGTAGTTGTCTCCTTCATATGAAACTCTATGCGGGATAATGCATCTGCAACCTTATTGTCCTTTCCTTTTTTGTAGATGATCTCGTAGTCGTATTCCTCTAATTTTAACCTTCAGCGCATTAGTTTGGAATTGGGCTCTTTGAGTGACATTAACCATTGAAGAGGTCTATGGTCACAGTGTATTTTGAATTTCCTGCCATAGAGATATGGTCGGAAGTATTTTGTTGCCCAAACAATAGCTAACAATTCTCTTTCGATGGTTGATAATCTTGCTTTCGTTTCATTTAATGTACGACTTGCGAATGCTATAGGTCGATCTGAGTTATCCGTTGGCTGACTCAAGACAGCGCCTAAAGCAACACTGCTAGCGTCCCTAGTGAGTGTAAATTCTTTAGTGAAGTATGAACCTTCGGTAAAATCCTAGTAATCCTAAAAAGCTTTTGATTTGTTTGGTCGTAGTGGGTACTGGAAATTTTCGAATCGCTTCTATTTTTTGGGGGTCAGGTGTGACTCCATTGGGTGTTACTCTATGTCCTAGGTAACCTATTTCCCGTTTTATGAATTCTGTTTTGCCTGCTTGGATTTTTAGATTTGCGTCTCTCAAACGGTTAAATAATGCTCTTAAGTCTGTTATGTGTTCAGATAAGCTTGTGCTAAATATAATTATGTCGTCTAAATAGACTCGACAATTTTTCAACCCTATTAAGACATTGTTCATAACACGCTGAAATGTCCGTGGGCTATTTTTCAAACCGAATGGCATACGTAAGAACTCGAAATGTCCGTGGTCTGTGCTAAATGCCGTTTTCTCTGTACTATCTTGCTCCATTTCAAGTTGGTGAAATCCCGAAGCTAAGTCTATTAGTGAAAAATACTGGCATCTGCTTAGTTTATCGAGCAATTCAGTGATGTTCGGTATTGGGTAGGGATCATCTATGGTCTTCTCATTCACTTTCCGGTAGTCTATGACTATTCGCCATTTCTTCGTTCCAGAGGCGTCCATTTTCTTTGGCACAATGCAAACTAGTGTTTTCCATGGTGAGTGTGAATGCTTGATTATCCCTTGCTCCAACATTTCCTTGACCTGTCGGTTAATTTCTTCCGTATAGATTTCTGGATATCTATATGTCTTCGTATATACTGGGGTATTGTCCATCGTTCTTATTGCATGTTTTATTTTGTTAGTAAACGTTAGTGGTTCTTGTTTCGAATGAAATAAGTCGGCAAACTCTTTTACTAGTTTCTTGATCGCCTGTTCCTCCTCGGCATTCATATGTTCGGTTCTGATTATCGGTGTCTCCTTTGAGCTTTTTAAATTTTTCAAAGGTTTCGTATTTGCGTTGATCAAATTTATTTCGTAGTTCTCTATCGGTATTACCTCTAGCGGGTGGTTAAGCGTAAAAGTCACTGGCGTACATGCTGTGTTTATAGTGTAACCACTACATTTAGGCCCAAGCTCAGAAGGAGAAGGGGGTGGGTTGCTAGCAATGATAAATAAATGTAGGAAAAAAAGGAGAGAAAATTGGAATTAATAATAATTAATTGATTAAATAATAAGACTTAGTAATAACAAATTGGGCGCCACGTCACTTAAGGAAATACGGGGAAAGTGACGGAAGCCCCTTCAAAAAAAAGAGAAATGAAAAAAAATGAAATAAATAAAAATAAATAAATAAATAAATGAATAAATAAGGGAATAAATAAATGAAGAATAAAATAAAATAAAAAAAATTAATTATTCCCAGTGAAAAAAAAAGATCAATCTATGTCTATCACAGCGGGGATCGAACCTCTGAACGGCTACCGCGTCACCTTAATAATCCAGGCCGCTTTACTCTATTATCTGTTCTCCTCCTCCCCACTTTTCCAGAACAGTTTACGCTGTCCAAGAGAAAATGAATGCACCTTTCTTTAGGAAATTTCACACAATATTAAGTAATATGAAATAAGAAACAAAAAATGAATTTCCGCTTACCTCCAGGTTAACCGTGAGTGGAGTAGAGTGGCAATTACAAATACACTTCCGGCTTACTTTTCCTTTTCCTTAGCTCTCAATACTGCAATCTAGGGGCCACTGGTTCCAGAGTTCTTCTGGGCTTACTGGCCAGCTACATACATTTATAAAAAAACCCCAAAAGAAAAATAATAAGCTACCGTTTTCTTCTCTCTCTCTCCGTAGCACAAAACTTATAAATCTGAATAATAATGAAAATATACTAAAACTCTGAATAAAACTGAAAATATCTAAAAATCTAAAGTACAAAACCCCACAAAAAAAAAATGTACAAAAATGAAATTAACTCCTCTGCTCTAAACTTGTAAATTATAGTCTACTTCCAAAATATAATGTAACTTAAAGTTCTTTCTTCCTTTTCAGGGTTTCCCCACACCCGAAACGGAAAACTATATACAATCCAAATGTAATTCAAAGAAAACTAAAACCGCATGCACAAATTGTATTGTCTAAACTGTTTAAAAAACCCCTTTTCCCCGTTTTTATATAGGTATATATATCTCGTTTATCAGCTGAAAATAAGAAAATGATGTGATTTTCACTTAGCTGTTGATGATGATGGTTGGCACCCGGACGGGTGCACCCGTTGATGGTGTTGAGTTTTCCGGCAGTTTTTCCTCCCTGCGCTCCACTCTCACTCGTCTTTACAGACCTGATCCCTTTTCAGGTAGTTCGTCTGCTCCCTGGGCTGACGATAGGCCAGTAAAGTCTTTTCCAACCGGGGAAAAGATGAAAATCCGGTAGAGAACCGTCTGAAGTTATAAGATGGGTAGTCGTTACAAAGTTTTTAAAAATTAAAAACTTTATTTCTTACTACACAAATGATGGTGTTTACAATGGTATAATTTGTATAAGAACTTACAGCTAGGAAGCTGAGCGCTAGCTGGAACTCGCACAGGAGATACGGCGGGCATAGACTCTGAGAACAATCTGTGTCGGTTGTTGTTTACCTGGGGCTTGAATACTAATGCCACTTGTTTACTAGTTTACTGGAATGTGGCTTATCTATGCTGACTTGCCAATGCATAGTCCTTTGTTTAGATGTGCGTAACTCCTCCCTCCTCAAGATTGAGCCGCCCTCGGCGAGGGTTGAGGGTTGGTGCAGTGGGAAGTACGATTTTTATCCCTACTTCTGTTGGTTCTGATACTTTCTTAAATTTGGTAAATGTATTTCTATTTAGGAATATACAATAAATTATTGCTATTGTTATGATTATTACGAATAAAATGTAAAGTACAATAGTGTGTGTTTTATCCATTATTACTGGACTTAATATTTCTAGTGGTTTGGATAATATATTTAATGTATGAAGTTCTTCAAAGGTTACTTTTATTTTATTTATAGGGTTATTTGTATTTAAACTAATTATATCTAATAGATTACTTTCCCAAAATATTCTTGGTTTAAGTTTACCTATAATATATTCATTATTTTCTAATTGTAACAAGTAACAGTATTTATTTACCATGGTTACATTAGTTTGATTATTCATATTTACAATTATATTATTTTGATTAACTACTAAATATTTATTAATAATGCTTACATACTTAATAAAGTTTTCATTATGTCTTAATTTTATTTTATTACATTGATTATCTTTATTTTTCAATATTTTTTCTACACATGTATTATTCTCTATTCTTTTTATATTATTACAATAATAATTATTTTTTATTAGTTTACACTCCTTACTAATATATAAATCATTAACTTGCCGAAGGATTACGGCGGGATGTGCTAGAACTGTAAATACATTGTTATCATCTTTATAAGGATGTGATAATAAAAACAAAGTTTCATATGTACTTGTATACAAAGGGATCTCTATGAAGTAAGATATGTAGTTATCATGTAATGCGCATTTAAGTGTGCTGACCTGCCACAAGACCTTTAATTCTTTACTGATAAACTGCACATTGGTGGTTTTTTAATACTTGGTTTAAATCTCCACTTGTAATGACGCTTGAGTGTAAGATGCCGGTCTTGCAAAATTCCGCGCTAAGCGTTAGATCATTTATCTTGTTTACTATTAATTGCAGTGTTATAAATAAAAGATTGTATTGTTCTGCGATGTTAATTGCGGCGGTTTCATTATAAACGCTTTTAAAATATTCTTTTATCTTATTGTTGTTTCGTATTATAGAGATATCTTTATTAAATTTATTTATTAATTCCTGATTCACAGATAATTGGCCTTGCAAATTATGTTGCATATTGATTTCGTTTTTCGCTACTTGTTTAATTAATTTGTCATATTTTGCTTTATCATTGGCATCCATATTTCCGGTAATCCAAGAAATAGCGGTGCCAAGTCCGTTTATAAGACCTCTTTTTGGGCGTGTTAGTTTGTCTAAATATAAATGCGATAATTTCGTTTTAGCATACACGAGGGTAGTTTTTATTAGTGTATCATGATGTATATTTCTTTGCTGTGGGTTTATAGTGTTTAAATTGTATTCTATCTTGTTCAATTCTTCTTGTAGTTCTTTTAGATTGACATTATGCGTATATGTATATGTCTGATTAATACTTAGTGATGGTTGTATTCTTAATGTTACTACACCCTTGGACTTAGTCAGATCCGTCACTACGTAAGCTCGTAGAGGGGTTATTAACAATAGAAGAAGAGGCTGGAGCATTGTTTCCTGCAAAGGAAGTTTTTCTAATTATTTTTCTAGGTCGCTTAATTCTGTTGGGGTGTATTTTAAATTCTCTCCGAGATTTCGTCTTAGGATTTATTGCTTTCCTAGTTTGTGGATCGTATTCTACTGGAAAGTACTTTGGAGTGTGTTTTTTGTTTTGTGTGGATTTTACATAAATGTTGGTGGGTAAGTCTATATTGGGTTCTCTGGACGTATTTAATTTTTCAGTTCTTTGGGTTTTTTCTTTTTGGATATTTTCCTTTATTAATTTATGTACTAATTCTAAGTCTTGGTGATATTGTCTAGTTTTTTCTTCTAGAATGTTTGTTTGTACATTTTGTGGATTAATGTTGTTTTTGCCGAATGTTGTCTCCATGGGAGTTAGTTTTAAGTTTGATATTATTGTATTATTATAGGCTATGGTTGCTAATACCATGTTCTTTTTTATATTATTAGATTTGTTGTTTAGTTGTACTGCATTTAGTAATTCAATTAGTGTCGAGTGTACTCTTTCTATAGTACCTTGCGACTGGGAGTGACCTGGGGTGGTATAATATGGGGTGATGTCAAATAGCGTTAGTAAATTTTTAATACCTATATTCTGGAATTCTTTTCCGTTATCCATTTGTATCGTTTTTGGCAATGGGAACATTGAAAAATATTTTTGAAGTTTATTTTGTATTTCTATAGCATTATGTGTTTTAATGGGGTAATCTGTTATTCGTTTACTAAACAAATCTATCATTGTCAAGAATTTTTGCGCGTTGTATATAAAGACGTCTATTGCGATTTTTTCAAACGGTTTATCTGGTGTCGGTGTAACTTCATATTGTTTTTTAATAGGGTTCCTATCATATTTTACCTTTAAACACGTTTGACATTTATTTATGTAATTAGATATATCTTTATACATAGCGGGCCAATAATATCTACGTCGTATGTGTTCATAGGATTCTGCCATTCCGCGGTGATGTTTTTCCGTTGTGATAGTTTTCTATTATTTCCGGGTGTTTACGTACAAGATTTATTATTTCATTTTTTTCCTCCTCGTTCATATGAGCGGTTCTAATTAAGTCGGGTATCTCGGTTTTTATTAATTCTAGCTCTCCTGGACAATTGATCGTTGGAGGAGCTCGGTGGGCAGAAATGATTTCATCCAGCTCCATGGGTTCGGGACTAATGGTCGCTACTTCCTGTGCATAGATTAAACATTTAGCCTTACCGTTTTCTGTTTTAACCAACCCTTTACCTATTTTTATTTTATCGTTTTTGAATTCGTAGTTATCTATTAGTCCGAATTCACAGCGATTTTTCACGGGTATTTCTACTATATTGTAGCCCTTTTTTAGTTTTATACTTTTAAATTTTTTATTTACCTTTTTTTCATTCGTAATTTTATCAATAACCTCTATATTTGACTTTTTATTTTTATCTCTTATTTTATTTACCTTATCTACTTTATTATTTATATTTATTTCTTCTTTTTCCTTAATATTAAACCATAGTTCTCTTTCGCCATTATCATATTTTAGCACGTTAGTTCTGAAGTCTATCATTGCATTTATCTTTTTGAGTGTTTCATATCCTAACAGGAGTTCGTATCTTCGCGAGCAGGGGAATATGTAGAATTTTACTGTTAAATCTTTTCCATTCTGAAACATTTTATCTAAATTTATCATTACGTACTCGTTTCCTAATTGTTCTCCTACAGGGGTACTTACAATAAATTTTTCCTTATGTGTTTTTGCTCCTTCGGGTAGTACTGATGGATTTATGTAGTTCTTCTGTGACCCTGTATCTATCAACCATTTATTCTTGTTATCGTCTAGAAAGTATGGTAGAGACTTTGATAGATTTTCAAGTTCGAATTCTATCGGTCTGGGGGGTGTTGGCTCGTGCCTTTGACTAAAAAATGATCTGTTAACTTAGCTACAGATTCGGTTAACTTATCCATTTGGGTTTTCAGAGTTTTTACTTCGTTGTTTCTTTTTCTTTCTGTTACCGTCAATTCTTGTGGTCTCACTGTGCGCATGGACACTGTGTTCTGGGAGAGTGGGTTGAAAGGTTTGCTTGGGAATGGGCTAGACCTTTGTGGTTTCCATAAAGGATAATTATCTTGAGGATGATGTTGAGGGTAATTTTGTTGATGATAATTGTTATGGGGAAAATTTTCAAATGTATTGTTGAAGTGGTGGTACTGGTTATTCCTGTTATTGTGAGTCGTGTTATGATGTCTTTTGTTTTTATGGTGTGTGTTACTATCCGTGTAGGAGGTTGATTCATTATTGGGGGTGTTTGTCAATTTTAACTGGTGTAAGACGATTCCGCAATCGTTTATAATCTTTGCTCGTGTATCATCTAAGGATTGACATTGGAGTGATTGTAAGTGAGCCCCTAGTGTTGGGTGAATTCCATACAGGAATATTCTCACTAAATGGGCGTCTAGTTGTCGTGTCAGTTCTGTTAAGATTACTCCCGTTATTCCATCTATTCTATACCTGGTTAGAATACCTGTTCTTTTTTCATCTAATCGGTTTAAGAACTCAATTGGATGTTCTTTTAGTTTCGATCTCATTCTGTTTAATTCAGAAAACAAATCCGGTACAGACCGATTATCTGCGAAGTTGGACCTAAGCGTTCTAATGATTTCATTTATAGTTTGGCAACTGTTGTTTAAAACTACTACTTTGGCCGAACCTTTGATTCTAATTAACGCGGTCTTCACTAATAGCCAGTGGTTTAGTTCTCTCTCGTTAATGTTCGGTTTACAGTATGTGTCAAACAATTCCTCGCATGTGTTTAAAAAGTGATATAACTCATGGCTTGAACCGTCGTATTCGGGGATGCACTTAAGTATATCTTGACTTATAGGTTTCGAAGTCATAATGATTTCTATATTAGTATCTGGAGTATAAGTTACCTTTGGTTTCCAGTGGATGGTGAACCTGGAAATGGTAGACTGCTCCTCGTCCGATGCGTAGCCGTCCTTCGGTTGTGGTTGAAGGCTTGCCAGAGCTGCTTCACTTGAGTGGGATGATTCGTCTCACGTTGTGGAGCTGCTTCCTTCGTGATGAGTAGTCACGATGTTTTTCTTTTCTTCCTTCAGTGAGGGAGCTCGTAACTTCAGAAAGATCGTGGGATGAGTAGTCACACGTTAGCGTCTAGCGAGATAATTAGTCGCACTAGTTGGTATAATTCTTGACTGCAATTATCAGTTGATACTGAAGTCTTTGTTTCTATCTGAACTTTGACTTTGCAGTCCCTGTTCGGGCGCCAGTTATAAGATGGGTAGTCGTTACAAAGTTTTTAAAAATTAAAAACTTTATTTCTTACTACACAAATGATGGTGTTTGCAATGGTATAATTTGTATAAGAACTTACAGCTAGGAAGCTGAGCGCTGGCTGGAACTCGCACAGGAGATACGGCGGGCATAGACTCTGAGAACAATCTGTGTCGGTTGTTGTTTACCTGGGGCTTAAATACTAATGCCACTTGTTTACTAGTTTACTGGAATGTGGCTTATCTATGCTGACTTGCCGATGCATAGTCCTTTGTTTAGATGTGCGTAACTTGAGACGAAGCACACACTTTCCTCTCCGCCGACTTCCCCACGCGCCATGCACGCACCTTTCCATTGTCCCTCTATTACTTATTGTAAACACTATCTACTACCCATTTACAATATTTGTAGCCGCTCCACCACTCCACTCTCAATCCATTTCTATGAACGGAAGTGCATTCATTTTCTCTTTCCTTTTCTTTTCTCTTTTCCCTTTCCCTTTTCACCCCGAACCGTAACACCCTCCACTAACCTCACAAAAACCCCCCCCCAAAAAAAGGACTTAAGGCTGGGATGGGGGTAAGGACATTAGGAAATATTATCAAAGGAGACCTTCTCCTCCTGGCCTCCCCCCTCTGCTCCAAAGATCCTCCCTGTTCTCTAGACTGACGGGGTCACCTTCAGGTCTTGCACATGGTATGTCCCTATGCTCCTCCCAGTCTCCATATCTTCTAGCTCGACAATGATAGGTGATATCCTTCGCCGCACGCGCGCTTTTCTAAACTTCGGGGCCAACTTTCCTGCAAAATATTCCCCGGCATCTGACTGGGGATGTGTCTTGCACCACACAATCTGACCTACATCTATATGGATCGGCCTTCGCCGAAGGTTATAGAAGTTCTTACTTCTCTCGTAGGCTTCCCTAAGGTTTTTCCTTACAGACTCGTACAGGTCAGGCATCTTCTTCATCTTTTCCAAATGAGCCTCTCGTTGGAAGTCTAACTCCTTCAGGGTTCCATCCTCCTCGCTGTGGTCTTCGCCTGAGCGGGGTAGTTCCCTTCCATGGTTAATGTACGCTGGGGTGTATCCTGTTGACTCATGTACGGCGGTTTTCAGGGCAAAGGCTAGCTTGGGCAACTCCTTATCCCAAGAGCGATGATTTCCTTTCACATAGGAGGCTATCATGGTCTTCATCACCCTATTAACCATCTCTATGGGATTGGCTTGAGGATGATATAACGCCGTGTACCACGTCTTCACTTTATATCGCTTGACCATGTCCACGAATGCCTTGCCCTTGAACTGGACCCCGTTGTAGCAGATCACGACCTGTGGTACCCCAAACATCAAGAAGACCTGCTCCTCTATAGCCTTCGCGACCTTTACAGTTGTAGCCCGGCGCATCGCTACCAATATCGAGTACTTTGAAAAGAAGTCCGTCACGCACAGAACGAAGCGGTTCTGGCTAGCAAATAACGGCAAGGGTCCCATGAGATCAGCACTTAGAATCTGCCATGGAGCTTCGGCGACTCTTTGCTGTCCCATGAACCCTGCCTGCTTCTGCTGCGACGGCTTCATTTCAAGGCACGTCGGGCACCTGGCCACGTATCTACGCACATCTGCGCTCATACCTGGCCAGTAGTACCTCTCTTGGATGCGCTTCAAGGTCTTAAAGGAGCCCAAATGGCCAGATAGAGAACTGTCATGGTATTCCCTGAGTAATGTGGATCGGCGGGCTTTAGGAATCACCACTTTCCAGGGGTGGTCCTCTCCGAGGATCTCCTGCCGATCCACAATCCTCTTGAGTAACTTCTCGTTCTCTACCCTCCATTCTGGGTAGGCCCCCGGGCTCCTCTGGACCTTCGCCACCATTTTGCCGTACCACAGATCTGGTCTCGACTGGTCATCGCGGGTCTCCACGGCGTCAACCTCCTCTTTCTTTTCTAATATTCTCGAGAGGGCGTCGGCGGCCTTATTCAACTTCCCCGGCCGATGTTCCACATTGAAGCGATACTGTTGCAGCTTGATCGCCCAACGTGCCAATCTTCCGTTCGGGTCCTTCAAGCTATGCAACCACCTTAAGGCCATGTGATCTGTCACCACGGTGAACTCCATTCCCTCTAAATACGGTCGGAATTTCTCGAGACAGCCAGACACTCTAGTTCCGTGGTTGAGTACTTCTTCTCGGCGGAAGTGAGTCCTCGGCTCGCATAAGCAATCGGCTTCTCGCCGTCAGTTCCTTCCTGAGAGAGTACTGCACCCAACCCAGAGTTCGAGGCGTCTGTCCGCAGTATGAAAGGCTTCGAAAAATCCTGGCACGTAAGTAGAGGTGCTGAAACGAGGGTTTCCTTGATATCGTGGAAGGCCTTTTCCTGTTTCTCTCCCCAGTTCCACTTCGTCTTCTTCTTTGTTAGCTCCGTCAGTGGTGCAATCACTGCCGAAAAGTTAGGGACGAACCTCCTGTACCATGACAAACCTTCTAATTTGCCTCATCGTCTCTGGTCTTGGATAGTTCATCACGGCCGACACCTTATCTGGATCCACTCTCAGGCCATCTTGATTAACTACATAGCCCAGGTACTTGAGCTCGCTCCGGCAAAAGTAACTTTTCTCCCAGTTAATCAAGAGGTTGGCTTCCGCTAATCTTCTGAAGACTTCTTCCAGGATCTCTAGATGTTTTTCGAAATC
The DNA here is from genome assembly GCF_049639745.1 of Rhodnius prolixus. NCBI lineage: Eukaryota > Metazoa > Arthropoda > Insecta > Hemiptera > Reduviidae > Rhodnius > Rhodnius prolixus. The sequence continues at coordinate 27,909,596 of NW_027411581.1, read as the reverse complement.
CGACGTCACAATGATTATGTCGTCCAGATAGATTAGGACGTACGGTGCCAAATCATCTCTCAAAATGGTGTCCACCAGGCGCTGCCAAGTCGCAGGTGCATTATGCAGCCCGAACGGCATCCTCAGAAAATGGAAAAGTCCTCGTCCCGGGACCGTGAATGCGGTTTTCTCTCGGCTGTTTTCTTCCAAGGGTACCTGCCAATACGCTGACTTGATATCGATGGTCGACAGGTATCTGGCATCTCTCAGCTTGGTAACCGCATTTAGCCGACGATAGTCTACGCAGAACCTGTGCGAACCATCGGCCTTCTTCACTAGGACCACTGGTGATGACCATGGACTGTTGCTCGGAACCACCACTCCATCCGTCAGCATCTGATCCAACTCCTGGTTCATCACTCCCTGGACGTACGGCGAAACAGGATAGTATCTTTGTTTTATCGGCCTTTGGTTTCCTGTGTCGATGAAGTGTTCTACCTTACTGGTACATCCGAGTTTACCAGGTTTAAGCCTCTTCCATTCCTCGGTTAGCGCGCTCAATCTCGTGCGTTGCCCTTCATCCAGAGAAGACTCGCTATTTAATGCAGGCGGTTGTCCTACTCCTTCCTCCACTGCACCTCCGAACTCCCATGTTCCCCTCTTCAAGTCTGGCACCACATGCATTTTCCGCCAGAAGTCCACTCCTAAATACAAGTCGTGTGTGAGGTTGGGAATAACCAGGAACTCGATGACTGCAACCTTTCCTTCCAACTTGACCGGAAGAGTCACCTTTCCCAAAATTCCCGCAGCTGAACCATCTGCCAAGCAAAGTTTGATGCCATCTGCCCTTTCTAGCTTCACCCCAAGCCTCGCAAAGTGTTCCCACTTCTTCGCATCTAGTAGCGACTTCGTAGCTCCTGAGTCTAACAACCCAATCACTTCCTTTTCCAAAATGTCAACTTCCAGGAACGGTCTTTCGTCCGCTGTCTTCGAAGTCACCAGAGGTTTCGATTTTCCGCCGCATGCCTCTCTCACGATGTCTAACCAACACAACCATTCCGCAGACTCTCGGCTGGACTTCGGGGTTATCTTCGAACATCGCCCACCTATGTTCGACCCCCTTGGTCGTTTCCCGAATCGCTCTTCGCTTCCTTCCTCTTCTGTCGACAGGTCCTCGAGGTATGACCCACTTGCTTGCAAGTCCAACAAGTCACCTCCTTGCAGTTCCGCGCCAGATGTCCTGTCCTCGAACAGTTATAGCACCTGACGGGTCCCTTTTATGTTGGCTTGTCCTCTTTGGCCTCGCTGACCCATTGACGTGGCTCTCTCTGTCTAGATGCGGATGACTGATAAGACAAGTCTGGTTCCAACAGGCCTCTAGCCGCAGATGGTGGTCGATGACTTTCTATCTTCCACTTCGCATCCTCCAGCTGGCGTCCTAGCTTCACTAAGTCCTTCACCGTTCTGACCTCATGTAGCGCTAAACGGTCCAGGTAGTAGGGAAGTATGTTCTTCTTAATTATCTTCAGCCTCTCCTGCTCGCTGGGCACAGTTGGAAGTCAATGGAAATAGTTGTCCATCACTGCGGTGAAAACCCCTATGGACTCTTCTGAACCTTGTGTCCAGGTTAACCGTGAGTGGAGTAGAGTGGCAATTACAAATACACTTCCGGCCCACTTTTCTTTTTCCTTAGCACTCAATACTGCAATCTAGGGGCCACTGGTTCCAGAGTTCTTCTGGGCTTACTGGCCAGCTACATACATTTATAAAAAACCCCAAAAGAAAAATAACAAGCTACCGTTTTCTTCTCTCTCTCTCCGTAGCACAAAACTTATAAATCTGAATAATAATGAAAATATACTAAAACTCTGAATAAAACTGCAAATATCTAAAAATCTTAAGTACAAAACCCCACAAAAAAAAATGTACAAAAATGAAATTAACTCCTCTGCTCTAAACTTGTAAATTATAGTCTACTTCCAAAATATAATGTAACTTAAAGTTCTTTCTTCCTTTTCAGGGTTTCCCCACACCCGAAACGGAAAACTATATACAATCCAAATGTAATTCAAAGAAAACTAAAACCGCATGCACAAATTGTATTGTCTAAACTGTTTAAAAAACCCCTTTTCCCCGTTTTTATATAGGTATATATATCTCGTTTATCAGCTGAAAATAAGAAAATGATGTGATTTTCAATTAGCTGTTGATGATGATGGTTGGCACCCGGACGGGTGCACCCGTTGATGGTGTTGAGTTTTCCGGCAGTTTATCGAAACGCTTTACACACATTGGTGGCGTTGGCTGTCCTGATCGGAATAATTTCTGTCCACTTAGTGAATGTGTCGACAAAGATTAAAAGATATGAAAATCCATTTGATGATCTAGGCAGGGGTCCCATTATATCAGCTGATACAATGTCCCAAGGTTTTGTATATTGTCGAGGATTCATTTTCCCCTCAGGTAATCTCTGAACTGGTTTGATTTTTTGGCATACCTGGCATCGTTGGATATATTTACCGATGTCGGCATGCATACCTGGCCAATAATATAAACGGGAGATACGGTGCAAAGTTTTCTCCTGACCAAGATGACCAGCATCGGGACGATCATGGTTCTCTTGGAGAATCTGGTTGATATAATCCTTCGGGACAACCAGTTTCCAGGATAAAGAATAATCTGTTGGTATCCTTGACTCATCAGGCATTATATGGCGATACAAGTGTGTTCCCTCAAGCTTCCAGTCCGGCAAATCATTTGGCCTTCGGCGTATCTGCTCCGCTTTGGACTTATACCAGGTGTCCTTAATGACTGTGAAGTTGTTTATAAGAAAGATCTCTTCTTCCGGAGGAGCCTCTTCTGCAGGAAGACGAGAAAGAAAATCCGGAACAGAGTGTGCTGATCCCTTGCGATAGACGATATCGTATTGGTAACTCTGAAGCTCCAGTGCCCAACGTGCTAATCTACCTGTTGGATTCTTGAGATTGTTAAGCCATTTCAGACTGGCATGATCTGTAATGACAGTAAAATGATAACCCTCGAGGTAAGGCCTGAATTTGCGCACTGCCCAAATAACGGCAAGGCATTCCTTCTCGGTTACACTATAATTAATTTCTGCCTTAGTTAGTGCTCGACTGGCATAAGCAATCACTTTTTCCTGGTTGTCCTGCTGTTGCGTGAGTACCGCACCGAGACCGGTAGAACTGGCATCAGTTTGAAGAACAAATGGCCGACTAAAATCTGGCCTGGCCAAGACTGGTTCTGAAGTTAGGATCTTCTTGATTTCTTCTAATGAATTATCTTGGGCTTCATCCCAGATGAAAGGTTTTCCTTTCTTCAGTAATTCGGTCATGGGTCGGATACGATCAGCAAAATTAGGTATGAACCGGCGGTACCAGGACGCCATACCGATTAGTCTCCGCAGTTCATGAATATTCTTGGGTGCTTGATATTGAAGCAAAGGTTCTATTTTTTGTGGGTCTACTTGTAGTCCATGTTCATTTATTAAGAACCCTAGGTATCGGATTTCGTTGCATGCAAACTCGCTCTTTTCTGGATTCAATCTTAGTCCGGCTTGTCGCAGTTTTTCCAAAACTAGTCTGAGGTAATGAAGATGTTCTTCAAACGTTGCTGTAGCAATGATGATATCATCTAGATAGGCAAAGCAACACGGTGCAAGATCCGGCGTTATGATAGAATCAAGCAGTCTCTGAAAAGTTGCTGGAGCGGTACAAAGTCCATAAGGTAACCTCTTGAAGTGAAAGAGACCTCGACCCAATACTATGAACGCGGTAATTTCTCTGGATTCTATAGATAAAGGTATTTGATGATAGGCGTGGGCTAGGTCTATCTTAGAGAGATATATCGACACGCTCTTAACTGATCTAGCAGCGACGTCATATTAGGTAGTGGATATACATCTGGTTTAGTAATACCATTGATCTTGCGAAAGTCAACGCAAAATCGATACTTTCCATTTGGCTTTTTAACCATTACCACAGGACTTGCTCATGGGCTATAAGAAGGTTCAATGATGTCCTCCTGTAGCATTCTGTCCACTTCCTTATTTATTTCATCCTGAATTACCGGAGAGACAGGATAGGCTCGTTGCTTAATTGGGGGGTGATCTCCCACGTTGATCAAATGTTCAGTTAACCTGGTCATCCCGATCGAACTGTCCATACTTCCAACTTCCTTTTCCAAAAGATAATCAAGCTGCTTTGCTTCCTCTGGTGCTAGTCGTTTGAGGCCGGCAACCTCAAAGGGTCTGGAGGATGGTTCGGTCAAAAAGGATGAAGTATTTTCTGGCTGATCTCTGAACCACCATAAGCCTGCTGCTGTGTCGATCACTATCCCCAACGATTTTAAGAAGTCCATACCCAGTAGACAAGGTACCGTTAATGTGGGTAACAGGGTAAGGCTTAATTTAACTTGTCGTTCATGAATGAAGGCTATAAAGGCAACTACATTCTTGACAATCTCCTTGCCCCCATTAGCGACTGAAACTTCGTGAGGAATAATATTGCTTATTTTGATCTGTGACGAAGGTATGAGAGCCAGTCCTCCGGTACTTATATAAGAATGATTAGCTCCCGTATCAACCAGTGTAGGTATAGAGATTCCTCCAACTTTCAACGATATGAAAAAGCGATCCTCACCTTTAGTGAGGGACGATATATGTCTATGTTGCTGTTGTGGTTGTGGGTTGAGGTCATTGGGAAAGATATCAGGGCCAGTGGAGACCTCTTCAGACTGGACCCTCTTTAGTTTCCCTTATTGCAATTAGGGCAATGTTTCCGGGTTATGCCTTGAGTCCCACAATGATAGCAGAAAATAGTCCTAGTCTTTATACATGCTGGATATCGGTGGCCATTTTCAAGGCAATTCCAGCAGACAATCTTGGAAGAGGTATCAGCATCGTTCTTCTTCTCTATTGCAGTAATACCTGTTTCTTCTTTAGCAGAGTTGGTAGAGGCATTATTTTTGGTTTTTGGTTTCTTAGGTCTTTGTTGCTTTGAATAAGCCTGTTGGACTGAGGCAATAGAAGACATCTTCTTAGAACTTTCTTTAGGTAGAGAACTTGGTTTATAGGCAGCCTCAGGAAACATACTTCGATCCACTGGAGGTGGGGGTCGAAAAGTCTTCGCCCTATCTTCGATCCTTTCAAATTCTTGACCCAAGCTCATCAGATGTGCCACGGAAGTCACCTCAGATTTCCTAATATATAGCTGGTACTTGGGTAGTAAATTATTATAGATGTTAGAAATTTGTTCGGGTTCGGACAAAGGGTGAGTTAATTTCTTCATTAATGTTTTGAGACTTATGGCAAAGTCCAAGATCTTTTCATACTCCCCTTGAGTCCTTTTTTCAATTTCCTTTTTAAGTTTCTCCTGATAGTTGGGAGGAAAGAAGGTAGCTCTGAAAGCTGTCTCAAAGTCATTCCATTGTGTCCAATTGTCTATTTCAAGGCGACACCAATTGAGTGGAGTGTCCTGGAACAGTTCTGGTAGATACAACAGTAGCTCCTCTTCACTGATTTTGGAGGCTTTCCTTTTTTCATTGATTCGTAAAAGAAAATCTTCAGCACTGAGAGATGTGGTATTGTCAAATTTTAAAGAACTGAAGAAATGAAATCTAAAATCAGTTGGATATGAGGATATTGTAGGAGACGGATCCTCCTTCAAACTAGGATTAACTTTTGGTTGTGGCATTTTATAGAGTTCTTTAGTAGATATGGTAGAACTTACGGTCCAAAGCCAAGGGTTTTCTAAGAAAAATGTTTTGATTCGAGCCCTAAGGTTATCAACTGTGTCTTTTGGCCCTAAATTCCAACACCTGTTAAATTCCAGTAATTCTTCTTTCTTCCAATAATAAAGCTAATTTAAATGAGGTTCCTCAGGAGAGAGTGTACTGTCAGTTGACATTCGCCGAGTGATCGTAGTACTTATAGAAGTGGGAAGGAAAAGTTAGGAACTGAATAGAAGAGAAAAGATAGATCAAACTAAATTCCAAAAAAAATGAAAAAATAGCATTCCAGATTCATGCAAATAATACTAAGAAAAATAAAACGTGTGTCTGTCTATGAAAAATAGTGTTACTTCGATTAAATTTTTTTCTTTCTAAAAGCTTCTTAACTTTAAACTATTTACAAAATTTATTTTATTTTACTAAATGAAAGAAATAAGAACAAAAATACAATTAATGAAAATAATTGAACAAAATTCTCTGCAAGGAAATAATAATGAAATAAAATTTTCAATTAATAATTATAATTCAAAGAATAAAGTCAGTTAAATGCCTGTAATCATTAAATTAATCTTAAAATAAGAAAATCTTCTTCATTGTTTATGAATAAAAAATAGATAAGGCATAAAATAGTTACAGTTAAATCAAAGAAAATAATAAAATAATAAAGTATATAGTACATTAGCGAACATCAGAAGCAAATCAATATGCAAAGTATGTGATAATTATTAATTAAGCAAAGGAAAAAGCAATGTCAATACTTCATGCAAGATATTTTAGAACAAAAGCATAATAGTAAGTAAAAATACATAATGATATTAGTCATACCTTAAGTTAAATATATTTAAAATTTGTTAAGGAATAGACAAAGAAAGATGAATTAAATTCGATAAATTAGGTAACTAAGTTATCAATCGATAAATAAAACAAAAATTAAGTAACAGTTTATTTCATTCAGTATGTTCATTGTTTTGTTTATCTCAATTTTTCTTATATTTATCTCTTTTTTTTTTTTGTTTTTAATATTCACTTAATGAAATAAATTTAGTCTAGGTAAAAGTGACAATAAATATTTTGCTTTGAAGTTATAAGAGAGTTACCTAAATTGGAAAAGATTCCTCTTAGAACATCGAAAAATAGAGTAATATAACTTATAAGAAATAAATCATTTACCTAGTTTGTTACTATCAAAATTCTTAGATAATTATAGAATAAACCCCATATGCTGGATAAATTAAAGTAATTATTATCTAGCGTCTTAAATTTTTTTTCTAATTGAGTTATTTTAATGGTTTAAGCCTTAATAAAATTAGTTCTGGAATACGAAAATACTGAAGAAATAGGAAAATGAGAATAATTTAAATTTTCAAAATTCAATTTTGTTACATTAATTTCAAGATAACATTTCAATAGATTTCTATTGAATTATTCAGAATTTTCTGATGTTTATTGAAGCTAGTGATTATTTATATTTCAACTTGTTAATGTAGTTGTAGTAAGAGATCACAATACTTGTTTTGATAGATAAAAGCAACTCATTTGAACTCTCGCACAGTAAACAACAACCATGCATCAGTATTTCTTACTTTCCTTCATTAAATAATTATTTTTAACTTTTTATTTTATTTTATATTTTTATAATTTAGTAAAATTACGCTCAGATATAGTTTTTTTTTTCTTTCAAATTAGTTAACAGAAATGTAAATCTCTCACATTAACCTAATAATGAAATAATTTTTTTCTTAGGATTAATTACTTACTGTCTAATAAAGAAATTATAACTGCTTACAAGAAATGAATTTTCGCCTCTCGAGCCCCTCACGTTGGGCGCCACTATTTATAAGCCCTATTGGTTGGGCGCCACTATTTATAAGCCCTATTGGTGGGTGTGCTGAATTTTTTCCCAAATTCGTCTATTAAAGATAGTTAAAGATAACTCACCAGTCCTTATAAGTAGATTAAAATCCTCAGCTATGCTAGGGTGAGAAGGGCTGAGTTCATGCGATAATTCACTTTTTACTTTTAAATTATATATTTACAACAAACAGAGAGAAAGGATGTAAGCAAGAAATCATTGTAACAGATTAGATAATTAGGTATAGTATGAGATATAAATTTTTTCCACATGCACTTCTGTATACAAACGTACTACATCAGAGCCAGTAGCGGAGTGCCCTTCCCCCTCCATCACTTTTTCGTACTGAGGCGAGCGTGGTTACGCCCCCTACCCCTCCACACTTGGTTACAATATATACTGGGTGCTTCAAAAAAATGTATACACACTTTGAACTTCCATAGAAAATTTATTTACCGTTCTACAAAGTTAAATTTCAGGAAAATAGAAAGCTGAAAGTCCAATGTAAATGAAACATAAATAACAAATGTTAATACTGTTCAAATTGGTGACCTGCAGCATCAATACAATTCTGAGTACGAGTCACCACAGATTCTGTACATCGTATCAAAACGTCCAATGAGATTTCTCTACACACTGCTTGAATCTCATTCCAAAGATCTAGGTTACGTGGTTTACGTTTGTACACCTCATCTTTTACTGTGCCCCACAAGAAGAAATCCAGTGGTGTAAGGTCTGGAGAGCGTGCTGGAAACTCGATTGGCCCCCTGCGTCCTATCCACTGGCCCGACAAATTTTGATCCAGGTAAGCTCGTACGTCCCTGTGATAGTGCGGCGGAGCACCATCTTGTTGAAAATAAAAATCATCATTACCGTATAATGCACGAATGGCAGGAAATATGGAATCAGCAAGCATTGTTAGGTAATTAATACCAGTTACAGTGCCTTCAAATCGAAAAGGTCCAATGAGTCCCCTTGAAGACAAACCGCACCACACATTTACACCAGGCAAATTTACAGCTTTTTCAATTGTAATGTGAGGATTTTCCTTACACCAGTAAACACAATTGTGCCTATTGACAGTTCCATTAAGTTTGAATTGGGCTTCATCCGACCAAATGATGCTACCCATAAATCCCGATTCACGTATCACCATCTCCTGAATCCATTCACAAAATTGCAACCTTCGATCTGGATCGTCGTCATTTAGCTGTTGCACCAGCCTTGGAATGTAAACACGATACTTGCCTCTCTTCAGAATGCGTAGCACGCTGCTAGCACTTACATCACTTTCACGTGTCCCTTGCCTTGAAGATTTGTTAGGAGAGCGTTGAAACAGTTCCAAGACTGCCGTTGATGACTCATCACTTGTAGCTGTTCGAGGCCGACCTGAATGACCTTTATGCACATCACACACTGTTCCATGAACTTCGAATTTGTCTCGTATGCGTGTAATTGTTAATCTTGAAGGTGGTTCTGTATCATACTCCCTTCTCCACTGTCTTTGAACTTCATTTACATTCTCAAACTTCCAGTACCACTTAATAACCTGCTTACGTTCTTCAAAACTCAAACGTACGTCCCCCATGTTGATATTACAAATTCCAACTGATAATATAACATAGAGGGACGATTATGCTGGCACCTGGCGAAGATATATAACATTAACCTTGTAGAGCGGGAAAACTACAATAGTTCAAAGTGTGTATACATTTTTTTGAAGCACCCAGTATATAATTATTTAGTAATTTTGTGATATTATAGTTTTTATTCTTTTTATTGATTTTTAAAATAATTTTTTTATTCTTTTTTCATTTTAAAATAATTTTTTAATTTGTATTAAATAACTGCGTTAAATTATTTTGTATTGCTCTTTTTTATTATTTTATTATATTTCATATTTTCCATTCAGTATTTTAGATAGTTAATTTTTATTAGTTGTATATGTATATATAAAATTATTTATTTAGTAATTTAGTGTTATTCTAGTATGTGTATGTATCAAATAACCGCGTTAAAATATATATATATTTGTATTATTAATATTTTTCATTACATTACTTATTATTTTATATTACTTATTATTATTTTATATTACGTGTTATTTTATTAATTATGGAGTGTCTACATTGCCATAAAATATTTAAAAGGGAAGATAACAAGAATCGTCACGAAGTTACATGTATATCGCGCAGTCAACGCCATCTTTGCAATATTTGCGGCGAGGGATTTTCTTCTAAGAAGACGTTGACTGCGCACATGCGTCGTTGTGGCAATGAAACACTGACCGTCATGACTAAAAGAGCTCGAATAGATGCCGCCAACGGAAGTTTGTATGAAGTGGAAACGGCTGATCTAAAGAACTACAAGGGAATAATAGGCTAAGCTGAGAAGGAAAAATACAAAATATAATAAACACACAAGGCAGTAAGAAATTATAATGTGTATACTATAATGACTGATCTAAAGAACTACAAGGGAATAATAGGCTAAGCTAGGGGGCCCTCTTCGTCCCACAGTAATACACACAACTTTCAGCAGATATAAGATAAAATAAAATGAAATAAAATACAGCGCAATAAGTTTTCTATGAATAACGATAATGTTAGATATTAAGAGCACACCACGAAATCACTAAGCTAACCCAGGGTATTCTAATGAATTCTAAGAATTAACTAAAAAGGTTCTACTACGTCTTTAATCACGAATGCTTCCTATCAAGCCTTACTGTACTTACAACTACTCCTAACAAGCCCCCACCAAACACCCCGTATTGATAAGAAAAAGTTAAGCTTAAACCCGCGGTTTTCTAACAATTACCACTCTCAGGTCTAATAACAGTCTAATTAGTAGAATACCCCATTAATTACGTCCAACCAGGGCCAGTGCAATTTTTTGTGTGCCGCCTCGGCGCCAAACGCTAGAAAATTTGCCAAAAGTACTCACCCAAAAATCCTGTGAGCGTCTCCATACTCTAGAGCTCTCCAAGCTAAATGAATTTATTTTTTCAAACAATTCTTTCTCACTGAGAGAATTAATAGAAGCAAAATGCTGACGCAGCAAACCACACTGCACTGGCCTAGTTGCACAGCTATCTACTCTCTACTATTAATTATTAATATAAAATATAATGTCTTTGCTCGCACCACTACAGGGGCAAGAATGCTTATTCTAATTATTAATAGTTTAAATTACATACAGCTACAAATACGAAGTTATCATGATCATGACACAGAACACACTGACAAACATATAGCAATCACCATGAGCTCATCACTAAAATTAACTAATTGTTCCGAACGTATCATATATGAAAAAAGGACGCTATATAATTCCCTACCAACACCATAGACCTTTCTACACAACCAACTCATCTCAAACTATGACGCAGTCCAGCACACCGACCTGCCCTTGGTCACGTACGCCAAGTCCCCCCTTCTCCCACCAGCTTTCCAGTTCAGCCAACTGACACAGGGCGCACAAGACACAACTTCGAGTCAGGGGGGGGGTCCTTGTTCGGGGATCCAACACAATGGTTGGTTCCACGCTCGTTGATATTGGTCTTACAATACGTATCAAAAAGTTCTTCGCACGTATTTATGAAATGGTACAAGTCATAACTTGTGCCATCGTACTCGGGAATACATTTTAAGATATCTTGGGTTATGGGTTTCGAAGTCATCTTGTTATTCTTTATTGTAGTTATTGTATTTAATATACCTGGTTTCCAGTGTATAGTATGAGTTCGTGATGTTGACTGTTCTTCGTCGGATGAGTCGTCGGTATTCTGCTTAGGTTGCTTATGTTGCAGCTGGGAGTTCGCCAGAGTGTTTCCTTTCTTTAGTGAGACAATAGGTCGCACGTCTGCCAATGTGGTTTCACTTCCGCCGTGGGACAATAGGTCGCACGTTGATGAAGTTCGCTAATGGGATAAATGATCACACTAGCTGATCGCAATAAACAGTTGAGACTGAAGCCAATGTTATTCTCTAAACTATTGACTTTGCAGGTCCCTGTTCGGGCGCCAGTTATGGTATTGCAGCGAGAAATAAAGTTTTTAAAAAACAACTTTATTTCAAGGGAGTACACAATTGGGAAAGATTACAACACTTTCTTAGCAAAACTCACAGTACAATGTGTAATTAAAGAAGTACGTAATGGGTGTGTCTCTCATCCGTTGCTTCCAGGGGTATATATCCTATTAGCAAGCGTCTTATCTGTGCAGGTGGCTATCTGTATGAACAGCGTGCATAACTCTTGACATAGGATGCCATCATCGTCTTTTTGACGCGGTTGGCCCGTTCGGTTGGATTGGCCTGTGGATGGTACGCGGCAGTGAACCAGATCTTCCCACCGTAATCAGCTATTAAATTTTATATTGTGTCGAGTTTTTCGTACATATCTATTTAATACTTATTTCATTAAAATATATGAAGGATCAGTCATTTCCTTTAGATGTAAAAATTAAGAAAAGGGTTTAGTTAAAATTATGATTAACTAAATGTAGAGATCAATTTTATAAGTTTATTAGATGTATTTCATTGCTGTAACTGTACCTTGTTTTGTTTTATCATACACAAACTACATGTAGCTACTTATTTTAAAAGGTAACCTACTTGTACGTGGGACCCCTCGACCACTAGTTTCATCAGAAAATACTGTTTTTTTGTAGTGGTTTGGCCACCATTTTTTGAATGATATTATATTAGAATTTGAAATATATTTAAATGAAAATCTGCCTCTGGAACTTTCTCTCCTTATCTAATCAGTATAGCACACTCCGGAGTGTGTATTCGATCAGCTCGTATTATCCTTCTGACACACCCGAAGTTCTGACCCGAAGTCACGGTCGCATGGTAGAAATGAGTGACCTCTTACCGGAAAAACGTGTATAATTTTATCAAAAATGGAGTTGTCTGTCAACAAGTTCATTAAAAATCTAACAACTGTGAGATTTTTATTTTGGCCAGTACATCCGACACTAAACAAAATTACTTTTTTAACGGATGAAGGTAATTCAGTAGTAAGTTAATCCAATAAGAATGTACAAACTTCATCCGGACTTTTATTTCCTTCACCCTCGTGATAAACATAGAATTTTGTATTCTTTGTCTTTAAGTTATGAATTGAAAACACATACCATAACTGCCGAACCTCTTACACAGGTATTAATGGTAATGCTTGATTCTGCGTGAAATCAAAGCAGATAACTCTTTTAGCTGTTTATCATCTTAAATCAGAAAAGTTGAAGTTTCCTGGGTTGAGGGGATATTTCTTGCTGGAGTTTACATGGAACCTTGTCTAGAATGTTGTTCAATGGTACTTGACCTATACCAGAAATATTGTCACCACATGGCTCTATTTGCAATCCAAGTTTCTGGACGCAGCTTTCAGTTATGAAGGAATGCTGACTTCTACTGTCTGTGACAATACGGATACTTTGAAATGAACCACTAATATCTTGGATTCGATCAAGGCAGTATCTAATAAGACTACACCGCGCTTGCTAAGGCTACCTAACGCAATTTCACTCTGTGGATCTGAAGCTGGCAGAGTGCTACGAGGATGGTTCTCTCCGATTCTAGCTTGATGCAACCATGAGTGATGTGCTTGTCCACATGTCTGGCATCTCCTGGAGGAAGGGCAATTTCTATCTATCTTCTCCTTGCCAAAATAGAGTGGGATATTGTAATGCATCATATGAACGATGCGTTTCTGATACTTGCTGGACGTCACCATTTCTACGATGAAGAATTATATCGCGAGAATTAAATTCTTCACCAACTATGACAATTGCCACTTCATCGATCGTTGCGTTGAATTGTCTTCGATGTTAACCAATAGGTGTTTTATCTGCCTTTATTATTACTTTGTAATCGTCAGGTGGCATTTGTTCAATGGCGGTTTTAAATAATTTAATTAATTCATTATGTTGTTCAAACAAATTTTGTAATTCACAATCTATCGTTTAGTACTCCTATTCAGTTGATACCGTCTGTTGATTTGTTCGTCAGTATTTCCCATAAAATATATCTGAAGATATTTGTGATCAGCATTTGGCTAGGGTATTAGTGAGCCAGCATGGTGATAAATTTGCCCTTGAACTTTAATTGTTGGCATATAATTTGCGCTAACGATATTCGTTGCTCCGAACGATGTCATTTGGAAGTATGAATTGTACTTGCGTATATTTTTCAAAAAAATTTTTGATTGACTCGTTTCACCTGATACTAAAGTTAATAATGGTTCAGGTGGTGAACGCAAGTCTGGTAACTTTACTTTTCCACCTGCACAGCATCTTTTTATCCATTTTCCCAATAATTACACTTGGATGAAGACTGTAATTGTAAAGGGGATTGTAATTGAAACCACATAAATTCAATTTAGTTTGTATCGTTCGTCTTGTCTGTGTCCTGCGAATTCGATTCCTTTGCTGCCTTGCTTGCCTCTGTTCACTCGTTTTGTAATGATCGAGCAAGAGCAGTTTGAACTCGAGCTCTTTCTTGCCTAGCTCACCTGTTTCTGAAGCTCGAGCAAGAGCAGTGTGAACTCGATCTCTTTCTTGCCTTGCTTGCCTCTGTTCACTTGTTTCTAATGATCGAGCCAGAGCAGTGTGAACTCGATCTCTTTCTTGCCTTGCTTGCCTCAGTTCACTCGTTTCTAATGATCGAGCAAGAGCAGTGTGATCTCGATCTCTTTCTTGCCTTGCTTGCCTCTGTTCACTCGTTTCGAATGATCGAGCAAGAGCAGTGTGATCTCGATCTCTTTCTTGCCTTGCTTGCCTCTGCTCACTCGTTTCTAATGATCGAGCAAGAGCAGTGTGAACTGGATCTCTTTCTTGCCTTGCTTGCCTCTGTTCACTCGTTTCTAATGATCGAGCAAGAGCAGTGTGATCTCGATCTCTTTTCTCTTGCAAGTTTTACAATTAAACGCGACCGCCTGCTGTAATTCATTATTGCCAAACTACAATAGAAAATAAGAGATTATTAGGACTAATTGTCGTAAAAATGTTTAAAAGCGTATATTTCATTCAATAATGACACATCTCGAATTATAACTCATTATAGATTAGCATTATGTTGTAGCTTCTTAACCCCTTAACTACCAATTATTAAATTTTTAATTTTTTTCATGATTTTGATGTTTACCTGCGTAAGTCCTTTCTTTTAAGTAAAAAAAACGAAGAGACACAATTTTCTAATCGGGGGGGGGGGGGGGGTTAAAACTGGTGGGACATATTTGTCCCAGTGGTATTTTCTGGATGGCAATTTTTGTCCCACTGGTATTTTTCTCTCCCAATATAAAACAGAAAAAATCGTTGATAAACAGATTTTTATTGGAAGCATTCAAACTTTATAAATACACAATTACAAGAATACTTCTAATTGAACAATAACTCAGAAATCACAAAATTACTTATGAAGTGTGATAAATTGTAAACATTGTGTTCACAAAGTAATGTTGCATTGTAAGCATTTCAATTTTGTTCTTTTCTCAATCCCATTCTGTGAACACCGAACACACCGTCGTCGCGTCTCTCCTTCAATCGGAAGGTGTTCTCCTACATTATGCAATAGTCGTGCTCGTTTTGAGGGCCTCCTTCGACTGGACCGACGTTTGACTATGCAATGTTGTTTCCCATATGAAATCAATGATTCAGCTAGTAGAACCAAGAACTGTAGCAATTTGGTCTTTTTCTTGTGTAAATCCGAATGGATGATCCAAGCATTAACAACAGCTACCATGAGTAGGCGGTAAAATACTTTTTTCCACCATTTCAAAGACTTTCTGCCAAAATCGTAACATGTGACCTTTTGATCTGCGTTAGAACGCGGTTATAGAACTTGATCTGAGTTGGGCAAAGAACCTCCAAACGAGTCCCGTCCTTCTGTTTTCTGGTAACAGTCGTCGATGTGGCACTGTGACAGTTGCTTGCAACTATAAAATATTTAATCTTATTGCTTATATTTAATCATAATTTTTTTAGTTGGAATAAAGTTTGATTAACTATTAAATCTGTCATTTAATTTATTAACTGTCATATGATTAAAAGTATAATTAATTTCGCCGATTTAATTCTATAATTAATCAAAAAATTTTACCAATTATGTTGCTGGTATTGGTACTTATAGCAATTTTTTGTAGAATGCAGCACTGACAAGAGCGCTTCACAGTTCAAGTTGTTTCTAATAGGTAGCAGCACCATCGATTAATTTTTAGATTCTAAGTTTAAAAAGTTTCATGTCAAAGAGAAATTATTTATTTCGTCCTAAAACGTTTAGTTGCATTTAGTTGTTTTTATTACTAAATTTTTATTTCTAAACAACAAAACACTTTTTACCTCCTCTTACTCCTCATATGGAAGAGCCAGGCGATAGTGCAAATATTCTATTTTGAGTTTTAATGGAATAGCAAGTTTTGGCGACCCCTGGTTCCCAAAAAGTGGTGTTTTTCCATGTTTTGTAAGATGAACCACTTTGATGCTGACTTGGTCAGATTCCATTTTTGTCAAAGAAGTTTCTTTGTCTGGGGCGCGGTCTTTTTGTGTTCTTTGTGAACAGTGCTACCTTTGTAATTGGCTGATTGGGCTAACAAAGTGCACATATTGGAGGAGTTTTCTATTGGTTTCTTGCATTCTGAAGATGGATGCATACCGGCACATCTTACGCATCTAGGATTGTGATTGAAATATGACCGCATATGGCCATATTGTTGGCAACTTTTACATTGAAGAATTTCTATTGTTTTATGTGGTTCCTCGATGTTAATTCTTGTATTTACTATTGTTTGTAATTTGAAAATATCTTTATTATTTGGTTAGGGCTCAAGGTAGACGAAAAGTAACGGAAGCGGTAATTTTTATTTGGGATGTCTGACATTAGTTAAATTTATAACCTTGAATTTTTGGCGTTCCAGGTCCTCTTTTATAGTTTCTGAAGAATGGGATGGTGAAGGTGTCAAATTACTATCCGAAATGCCTTTTCGGCGATTATTTGGTAAGTGTGATACCCTGCTTTGTTGGCTTGAAGATATTGTACTGATGCTCGATAGGTATCAATAGTTTTCGTAGACAGCCGTAGACTGTCTACAATGGATTTACACTCCAACTTAAAGAGTCTGGACCAATAAGTTAACTTAACGTAATTGGTCACATTTTTAATGAATATTGGAGATGGTTTAGTATATTTTGGCAGGTTGATTTTCTTCGTGCGTTGGCTCATCTTCTATGCTCAATGGTGCAAATGGATTGGGCGTATAAAATTTTGATTTGCAACTGTTTGTTTTTAGCAGAGAAAGGTAAGTCTTATTTGCTGACGGAGGATTTTCTAGGAGAGATTCTAATGTTTGGCTGATACTTTCATTTTCTTCGAAAAGCTCGTCGTTCTCGATAGAGGAAATCTTTCGGGATTTTTCTTTACTTTTTTGTTGCGTATTAGAAGATGTAATTGTTCTCTTAGAACATTTATTTATATCTGTATTAGTAATAATCATGCCTTCTTGATCACAGCTGATCGTTTCGCTGTTACACTCCATATGGAAATTTTATATATTAAATTAAAGTTATTGAAATAAAAAACAACATGTACAAACAACTTACCACTAACCTTAAAAGATCAGTTTTTAATTGTAGAACAAAAATATTTGGGTAACCTAAATCACAACTTAGGGTTTTAACAAACACAGAAAGTTAAGCTTTTTAAGAAGAGTATATCCACACACTAAACTGTACAGTTTTACCAATGAAAATAGCACAGATTTTAATAAAAATGGATGTTAAAATTAGTTAGTATAGGCTTATGGTAGGTATAATACGACACAGTACATTAAAAAACACTTTATTATATATATCAATCACTATTCTAACATATATGAACAATACAACATGGCAACACACAAGCGTCTCTTTCATATCTATATGCATATTACTTGTTACCAACCCAACTAATTCCCGCCAAATAATAACCCAATAATTAACATTGCATACTTCGATACTTAACACTTTCCCTCAATGTAATTATTGTTATTATTATGACATATAAGAATTCATTCTTCAGTATTCTTTAGTTCCACATCATTACAGAACTCCTTAAGTTTCGACTTTCCTGTAGGCTTAGTAAGCACATCTGCTACTTGGCTTTTGCTGGGAATGTAAAAGATATCAATTATTCCGTCCTCGACTTTCTCTCTTATGAAGTGGTGTTTTATATCCACATGTTTCATACGTTTATGGTTTTCAGGATTTTTCGTTACCTTTATGGCGGACTGATTGTCTTCAAAAAGTTCTATAGGCCCTGACCACTCTGCCTGCAAGTCTTCCAGCAGACTCTTCAACCAACATGCTTCACTAGCAGCCTGGCTCATCGCCATGTACTCCGCTTCCGTCGAAGATAGTGCTACAGTAGACTGCTTTCTCGAAATCCACGAGACGCATGAACCAAAAACTTTGAATACAAAACCTGTTGTAGATTTTCTATCATCCAAATTACCTGCCCAGTCTGCATCTACGAAGCCTTGTACACTTTTATTAAGCTCGTTGCGCTTGTATTCAAGTTTAAAATTAATAGTTCCCTTGATGTATCTCAGAACTCGTTTCAGTGCTAACCACAAATCTCCATTTGCTTTGCTTTGATACCGACTAAGTATGCTTATTGCTGCACTCAAATCTGGTCTGGTACCCATCATAGCGTACGTTAATGACCCAATAAGTTGTCTACAACTTGTCTCTAATTTTTTATCATCAGAAGGTTCACTAGAAATTTTGAAGTTAGGATCAAGAGGGGTACTCACTGGTTTGCACTCATTCATTCCAAATTTAGCTAGTATCTTTTCTAGATACGCTTTCTGATCTAGTTCGATTGAATCTTCCTTTTGATTTATATGTATTCCAAGATAGTTAGTTGCTAGGCCTAAATCTTTCATCTTAAAGTTATTACTTAAATTTGTCTTGAAGGTTTTAATTAGTAAATCATTGTTGCCAAAAATAATTAGATCATCTACAAAGAGTAATACATAAATCTTCACATCATTTTCAGATTTAATATATAAACAATAATCAGCAGTAGATCTTTTGAATCCTTCCTTTTCCATAAAATTATTAAATTTGTCATTCCAATATCGCGGCGATTTCTTCAAGCCATATAGAGACTTTTGTAATTTTAATACATGATTTTCTGGTACCTCAAGTCCTTCCGGAGGTAACATATATACTTCTTCTTTCATCTCACTATAAAGAAAAGCTCCCGTAACATCCATCTGGCAAACTTTGTACTTCATTTGATTGGCATAAGCAAGCATAACCCGTAATGTTGTTAATTTAGCAACGGGTGCATAAATTTCTGATAAATTAAAATTATCTTTTTGTTCGAATCCTCTGGCAACTAACCGGGCTTTATACTCTACTTGTTCTCCTTTTTCATTATTTTTAATTTTAAAAACCCATTTCGAATTGATAACTGGTTTATTTTTCGGATACGTGACTTCTACCCATGTATTATTTTCTTGCAATGTGTCAAGTTCTCTCTTTATTGCATCTTTCCACTGTTTTCTATTACTGCTTTCTAGAGCTTCCTTGTAGGTTAAATTTTCTTCTAGCGGTAACATACTTAACATCGCACTATTCCTTGTAGATACAGATTTCTCTTCTTGAGATCTATCTGATGCTAAATACGAATATTCGGGATATTCTTTTTTCTTTCTTTCCCTTAATGGATACTTTCTGTCAAACTTTTCTGGGGTCTTCTTTTCTGAGACCTTTTTCTCTTCTGGAATATCATTTATATTTATCACTTTTTCTTCTTCTTGTACATCGTTTATATCTAACATCATATTTTCTTTTTCTTTATTTAACTTATCATCCTCCTTGTAATCTGTGTCATTATCTTTTAGTTCTGTTTCTATAAATTCTACATCTCGAGCTTTAATTACTTTTCCTGGAGATTTAGGATCATAAAGTCTATACCCTTTTGAATTTTCACAATATCCAACCATAGTATATACTTGAGACTTGGAATCTAACTTTTGTCTAAGTTGTTTTGGGATATGTGCGTAAGCTTTACATCCAAATACTCTTAGATGTCTAAGATCTGGTTTTATTCCTGTCCAAACTTCTTCAGGCGTTGCATTCTTAATTGCGCTGGTAGGGGATCTATTTCTCAAATAAACTGCTGTGTTCACAGCTTCACCCCAAAATTTTCTGCTTAGATTAGCATCTTCTAACATGGTTCGAGCCTTTTCAATAATAGTTCTATTCATTCTTTCACTAACCCCATTTTGTTCTGGTGTGTACGATATAGTGGTTTGATGTTTAATACCATGAGATTTTAAAAACTCTTGAAATTGTTTACTTGTATATTCAGATCCATTATCCGACCTTAGAACCTTTATTTCTCGACCAGACTCTTTTTCTACATAAATTTTAAATTCTTTAAATTTGCACAAAACTTCAGCTTTATATTTTAAGAGATAACAAAAAGCCTTCCTAGAAAAATCATCAATAAAAGTAAGTAAATACCTGGCTCCACCCCAAGTAGTTACGCTCATTGGACCACAGATGTCTGTATGTACGAGAGCTAATTTCTCGCTTGCTCGCTTGATCCCTTGAATCTTTGGAAATGCTTTTCTGCTCTGTTTACCTTTTAGGCAAGATACACAGGGTTCAGGATCGATTTCAGAGAAATCCAAGCCAGTTACTAAGTTTTTAAGGGTACTCATACCTTTCCGGTTTAGGTGACCCAATCTGCGGTGCCAAAGTTTACACGATTGTGTAGCTGAGGTCATAGCCCTTTCAACTTTTACTTTACATTCTTCTTGTCTAACTTATAAATTCCGCCAACATTGGAGGCTGTTACTTCTGGTCTTCCCTTTATTTCACATTTTCTGGAATCATAAACTTTACAACCGTTTAAGTCAAAAACAACAGTCATATTCTTATTAACCATTTTACTTACAGATAACAGATTAGCTGACAAATCAGGCACGTACATTACTTCTGTAATAGTCCTTGTTGAATCATCTTTTAGTTTCACCTTAATTTCACCAGTTGCATTACATGAAACCTTTTGATTATTGGCTATTGTAATTTCTTGATTAGATATATTTTTACAATTCACAATCCAATCTTTTCTCATGCTCATATGGGCCGTCGCGCCCGAATCTATATACCAATCATCATTAGAAAAATCTCCTGTTAACATGCAAGTCGCAAAAAGTAGCCTGTCTTTATTTCTGTTCAGCTTATAACAGTTTGCTTTTATGTGGCCTTTCTTTTTGCAATGAAAACATTCGCGAGACTCCAACTTTGTACTATACGTCTTATTAAATTTTGACTTATTATTTACCTTAAGTGCTGCCTCATTCCCACTTACATTTTCACATTTTCTTTTAAATTCGTCCACGAGTTTTCCTTTCACATACTCCAAAGTTAACTTATCATCCGGCCTCGCATCTAATGCCGTTACAAGTGTGCTATACTCTTCTGGCAAGCCACTTAATAGCAATGCAGCCACGTGAAAATCTTTTATTTCTTCTCCTATACCCCTTAACTTTTCAACAGTCTCTAACGTGTTCCTAATATAGTCCTCCATGGACTGATTACTTAATTTGGTTTGGTACAACTTCCTTAATAAGTATAATTTATTACTTAGGTTCGCTCGCTCATGGGTTATATGAAGTTGATCCCACATTTCTTTTGCTGAAGTGCAATTACATATATATACAATCTGCGAGTCATCGACACTTAATGAAATTGTTGTTTGGCCCTTTTCATCTTTAGCTTCCCATTCTTTGGATTTATCTGATGGTATTTGGTTACTAATTACATCCCATAGACCATCTCTTATTAACAGCATTCTCATCTTGAATTTCCAAGGATGATAATTATTGTTGTTTAACTTTTCAACAATCACTATTTTATCTGCGGACAACATTTTCTTTAACAAAAAACTTAATGTAATATTACAATATAACACGCAATACCATACCGAACTCCTATACAACTTTTTAACCTCAGATTTGCCGAGATCTAATAATCTGGTGATCTGGGCCCATAACCTAATAAAAATGGATGTTAAAATTAGTTAGTATAGGCTTATGGTAGGTATAATACGACACAGTACATTAAAAAACACTTTATTATATATATCAATCACTATTCTAACATATATGAACAATACAACATGGCAACACACAAGCGTCTCTTTCATATCTATATGCATATTACTTGTTACCAACCCAACTAATTCCCGCCAAATAATAACCCAATAATTAACATTGCATACTTCGATACTTAACAGATTTCAAGAGTGAAATTCTGCTACACATTCCGTGTTACAAGCGCACAGCTGCCTCGATGTGAATTTAACTCCTAAATAATCAAATTCTGTTGCTATTTCAGCTAAATTGCTCTGATAGAACCACTTTTCTTTTTTTTTGCTATTTTTCCAGAATGCGGTTTAAAAATTACAATTTTAGATTTGTTAAGGTGCACTTGCAAGTTACACTTTTTAAAATAACTTTTACGTTCTTTTTCATGCGCCGTGACTGTCTGGTCCGCGAGATTAATAGCATCGTCTGCATTTGCGAGTAATTTAATTTTCAAGCCAGCTATGTTTATCGCACCATCTAATTCATCGAACAAATCATTAATAAACAAACTGAATACCAGCGGGCTGATTAAAGAACCCTGTTTCACTCCCATTGTTGTATCCAATTCCTCGGGTAGACCATTTTGTGTCAATATCGACGCTGCTGTACCCTGAAATATCCCCTTTAATACAATTTAGCATTTTAATGGGCAGACCTAATTTAGATAGCCCATAGAAAAGTATATCCTCCAAGGTGTCCTGAAAAGGACTATCAGGATATCAATTCTTTGGCGTTTCTATGAGTAGAGCCAGCTCACGATCTTTTCAGCGCTTCTCTCACTTTCTTGAAAAGCTTTGGGTTTTCCTCCACTCTCCAATTTGAATAATTAGCCGGCTCTTTCTTGACTTTGCGAATCATCACAGCATAATAGTCTTCCACATCTTCAAATGTCACTGTTTCCACCATATCTTCCTTGACTCTGAACAGGGCTCTACTAGGTCCATGTTTGATTGCAAACCAATATTGCTGCAGCTTTAATGCCCATCGTGCTAGCCTTCAATGAGGATCTTTCAAGTTCAGAAGCTAGATGAAGGATGGTCAGTAACAATGTTAAATTCCGTTCCTTCCAACTATTTTTCGATTACCTTAAGAACTGCCAAGCATTCTTGTTCGGTTACAGAAAAATTCTTTTTATTTTGGTTAAACTCTGACTTGCATGGGCCATCTTCGAAAACTTGGGAAAGAATAGCTCCTAGCCCGGTAGATGAAGCAACGGTCTGAAGTAAGAATAGTCTATTGAAGTCCGGACAAGTCAGTACTGTTGTGGAAACAAGAAGGTTTTTCAGCTGTCTAAAAGCCTTGTTCTGCTACTCACTTTATTTCACTTTCACTTTAAATATATGTACTACACTGGTTTCAGCACCAGTTTGTACCTTGGGTTATTTATAAAAAACAACTTAATGATAATAACAAAGTACACTTTATTCATATCTCCGACATATATAATATATACTCTCTCCATGAAATCTCCTTCTTGCCTCCACTTCACTCCAGGCAGCGCTGCAGTCACTGACGTCACTGCACCTGACAGTTTGTAGTTAGTAACTAGTTTGTTGTTTCAAGAGCTATCCGCTAGATAGAGAGCCGGTGTTTATTTTGAGAGTGCTTTTAGAGGGAAAGATGGGCACTATTTCTTGCCGCTGTTATTAGTTATAGAATTTTGGCTTTATTTTTTAATTTTCATTTTTTCAAAAGAGGGATTATTTAGATCTTGCTCCCCCCCACAAAAAAAGTTTTGATCCGTTTTGTTATCCACGCTTTTTTATTGGTTGTACTACTACTTTAAATGGCTTCTTGAGGTTACCATGGGAACCCTACCGTGCTAGAATGGCAACGAGACAGAATGCACAAACACTCATCAGTAAGTCTAGGCAGACCTTGGAATAACATCGTAGAACTTGATAGCCAATAAAACCGTCTGGGTACTTGAAAATGACGACCCTGGAATTGATTATCTCTCTCTTTCTCTCTCTCTTTATCTCTCTCTGATAATTTCAGCAGGACATTCTGTCTGAAATACTGAGGCTATTTTGCCTAGGTTTACAAAAATAATACTATTATTAAGTTCGAGTGGATCATTTCAATATTTATGTATTATAACTAAATGTACAAAGTTGAATACGCTAAAGTCACAATGTCCTAGACATAGGGCCTTTAAATACATATACAGATGATGGTTAACTCGTTGCCAGCTGGCTGGCCGTCAGGGAGGCTATCTCATTCGTAACCCCCAGGTAGAGGTTTAAATTAAAACATAACTAAATCAACCGCTATTTTACATGGAATTGCTAAGGTCAATTGTGCAACAACGTTGACAATATCTAGTTCAAATTCTTGTACGCTACTAGTTATACATTCTAAATTATTCAATAAATCGTGCTAATAAATCAGTTATTATTTTAATATAAATGCAGCGGACGTATTCCTTTAATAACGCTGGCTCCTCGCCATTAATATTTAAGTACTTGTTCTCTTTCTTTCCAATGGTATCTATTTAGATATATTTTCTACATAAATAAAATATTATCAACTTTTATCATACAGATAAAAATACAACTAAACAAATGTGGTGACAAGTAAATTCGATCTTATTGGCTTAGTTCTCTTTTAAAGTAATGTAAGAGCAATCAGTGGTGCAGTAGGCCATTTCAAGCGATGAGGAGAATTATCTGGAAGGTGAGGAGAAGAGAACTGTTGAACAAGAGGATTAGGGTGGAGAGCTAGTAAGCTGTGAAATTTGCGGTAGCGAGACGTTAGTAAGGGATGATGTGAAGGTCAATGGTAAGGTTTGATATGTAGTAAGCTCACCGCACTTCACTACCCAGATTCATTTTCCGCTGTTTATGTTTTGTCTTTTTATTAGACGTTTATTCTGATCTCCCTATCAGTTGAGTTTTGTTCTCCAGCAGAATATTAGCTAGCTCTAAACACGAGTAAAAATTATTTTTATTACTAACTGTTGGACAAATTTTCTGCTAATCGCAACACAAAGGAAGTAGATACATAAAGGTAGAATCATTTCCGTTGTGAGCTATTTGTTCATATTCCTTCCATGTACATCATCCCATCACACTTTTAAGATTTTTATTAATATGTTTTTGTAGTATATGTTCTCTTGCTTTAACTCGTGGAAGACAAACGATTTTAAATAAAATAAAAATCCTAGTTGCGCAGAATTTCTTTTATTATAAAAAAATTGGAAATTAACATTAATTTCGATTATAACTAAATAAATATATAAATTTGTTTGAAAGACAATCAAATCAATGATATCATGAGATAAAAAATTGGTGACAAATATCATACGGTGATGAGGATTTTGTAGATCGATGATGTGTTGAACTGGGCCAGAGTTAGAAGAAAATATTCCAGGTGATGCTGGTTTGCCATTTTTACTCCTCTGCCTAATCATCTGTCTTTGTGTAACTTTAACTGCTTAATTTTCCCATTTATCTTCTGAGCCTCGTTCTCTTCCTCCGGGTTCTAATAAATAGGTCTTCATCGTCACTAAGATCAATGTTTGATTTAGGATCTGAAGGTACTTCTTCAGAAATTTCTGTTTCGATAATGTCTTCAATATCACCTTTAGACAGCAATTTTCCGCTCTTCATGTTTGCGATATTGAATCTAAAGGGCAAATAACTTTATATAAGCAGCAAATAATAAAGTTATAAGCTTATAAATTAAACAAAAAATTATTTAAAAGAATTTATAATTTATTTCATTATTTATAATAACTTACATGGCGGGATGCATACAATCCCACCACTTCACTGCTTCAAAATTAGTATATAATATCAAGAAACAGCCTTTTTTTAATTATAAATCAATTTGTTCACTAATAATAATAAGTTTAAGAAAAAAAAGAATACTTACAGTTATGAACGACAACAATTCACTGCATCACACAATGCGCCAACCTTAAATCAGTGCAGCACACACAACTACTCATGCGTTTTTATTTGTATACCATTTTTTCACTTATTTACGCATTTACCATTGGTGCCATAGCACTGCCAACTGAATGAAAAACTTAAAATAACTTATTAAACTGTATGACTATTATTAGTAACTTTTCGAGGTGTGTTAAAATATATCCCGCGATGCATAAAAAGCTAAGCAAAAAATGGGTCTGTTTTTAACACACCTAGCCCCAAAGATTTTTAAATGGGATTAGGATTTGATAGATGCAAATAACTTCTCCAGTGGGGTATATTCTTTGTTGATATTTACAAGGAACCGATTTGGTTATGAAGCCTATTGCATTCTTGGTTAACTGCGAAATACTAAATCATCACTAACTCTTCGAATCTGTTTTTGCTCATTGTATTTGAGGCTTTACATAAAATATTTTACTCCGCTAATTACGAAAATTATTTCATGCTAGTCATTCTCAGACAGCCAATCAGCCGAGAGACTTCTTCATTTCTGTTTTATCTGTTCTTGTCCAAAAGTGTCATCTATATTTCTGTGAAAAAAAAATTTATCTACATTGATTAAATATCTCCGACAAATTCTGAATAAAAATAATACGTTACTTTTTTTTACAGCTAATGTAGCAGCATATGTTGCATTTAAACCTAAAGTGCCAGAAAAGTGTGCCATTGTGATATCTAACAGAAATACTCCAATTTGGAGAAATATTTTGATCCAAGTCTGGATTGGCAAGCCATATGGATATGCCATTATTTCCTATTCCCTCATCCAACTCTACTACAGGCTCCGCCTCGACACTCGATTGTTTCAATGTGAATGTTTCTCTTTAGAGGAGTTATCCATGCCTTCTGATGGAAACGGATGTAGAGTGAGAGCCTACGATTCGGCGACTCGTTTTAAGCGAGAAAATTTTTTTGTGAAAATAACGTAACATGCCAGTTAAGGAAACAATTTTAAGTACAATATAATCAATAGAAAAAAATAATTATCTATAATTTTAATTTGTTTTTTAAGAATAATGATATTTGCTAGTAAATAGGAAATAAATAGGAAAAATAGGAAATTACATAATTACCTAATCGTTACTAGCAAAATAAGGCATGGACATCATTCCGTCTGCCGAGAGTTGTTTAAACAAAAACATACGAGGTCTGTAAATTAAGTAATGAGACTGATTTTTTTATTCAAAAAGAATTACAATTCAATATTGTCACCTTCAAAATAACTTCCTTCTGAAGCCACACAGCGCTGGAGACGTTTCTTCCACACCTCATAGCAGTGCTCGAACTCCGATACTGGAATAGCCTTCAGCTGGCCGGTTACAGCCGTTTGAATGTTTTCGACTGTCCCAAAATGAGTTCCCTTGAGGTGATTTTTCAACTTCGGGAAGAGAAAAAAGTCACAAGGACTCAAGTCAGGCGAATAAGGGGGCTGAGGAGCCACAGGAATGTTTTTACTGGCCAAAAACTCGTTTATTGAAATTGCTGTGTGACAAGGAGCATTATCGTGATGCAACACCCACTTGTTCTTGATGTTTGGTCTCACACGAATGACCCTTTTTCGAAGTTTTTCAAGAACCTCTCAGTAAAAGTGTTGATTGACCGTTTGACCTTGAGGTAGAAACTCTTTGTGGACGATTCCGTGGATATCGAAAAAACAAATCAGCATGCATTTGATCTTCGACTTCGCCATCCTTGCTTTTTTGAGCCTTGGAGAGGTTGAAGTGTGCCACTCTATGCTCTGGCGCTTGGTTTCTGGGTCGTACTCAAACACCCAAGACTCGTCACCAGTTGACACGTTCCAGAAAATGGGGGTCATTTTTTGAAGGGAACTCATTTTGGGACAGTGGAAAACATCAAACGGCTGTAACCGGCCAGCTGAAGGCTATTCCAGTATCGGAGTTCGAGCACTGCTATGAGGAGTGGAAGAAACGTCTCCAGCGCTGTGTGGCTTCAGAAGGAAGTTATATTGAAGGTGACAATATAGAATTTTTTTTATTTCAAGTCTTCATACAATATACAATATAAACTAAAACAAATTATCTTAATAACTAAAAAAAATCAGAAGACACAACTGCTTGCAACCGTCGCCGGAGTGGGGACCACTGATACTTTCAAATAATTACAAATTAAATTTAATCTTTAAATCCCTTAAAGCAAACGAACCAACTTAAATAATAATAATTATACATAATAATAATATTGATACTAATTAATATAATAATTAATAATACCTGTATCTTAGAGATAATATTAGAAACATCTTAATTTTTACCTAAAGTAGTACTCGTATGACATAAATAAGTTACTAATTCCTTTGTAATTAACAAATCAATCTATTAATACAGGACATCCAAAATAAATCCAAACTCTCAAACATGATCGAATTCTGCCTGAACAACATTACTATATTATAAGCACTATATTTTATTAAACTAATAATTGTATTACGCAATCTTGAAACAAAACTTGGAACTTGTGGAAATCCTTTTCTTCGACAAAAGTTTCAAAAATAAAGACAATATCAAATGAACTAAGATATGAATGGAAGGATGGGTCATCACTCTTGTTCTTTAGGCCATGCACATTAAATGCCAATATAGAAAACAGTTCAATTGATTGCTATTGGTCATTGTTCTTAGATTTCCCAGATTTATTTCTTTTAGAAATATTATCACCCTTGTTTTTTACGCTGCCACCCAACAGTGATGGTGAGGAATCAGAAAGCAATCCCTTTTTTTCCGCCTTCAATGGACCCAAAGTATCACGACCGGATCCAAAATCTTTAATTATCAATTTATCATGCCTTAATACTGCATACTTGCCTTGCTTCCGAGCTTCCAATAACTGCGGGTATAACAGTTTTCTCCTCTCCCTTTCGTCTCTAGTATAATCTTCACTTATGAGAATCTTACACCCTCTCAATTTAAAGGAGTTTTTCACTATCATTAACTTATTTCGCAAAGTAATCAACTTCAAAAGAATAGGGCGTGATTTTCTTCCTTCTTCCTTCCTCCCTAATCTTCTTATGTGGTCAAAATCGGATGCAGATAGGTTCAGTTCCAGTTTACTGTTAATGGATTCAATGCCATAAATAATAATATTCTTACGCCTGAACTCCCTTTCGACAAAATTAATTTTTGCATTAAACACTTCCAACTTATCAGTTGTTTGTTTTAAAAATGTATTAATTTCATCTGAAACAACCTTCCTATTCTGTTCCATTTCTTTTACCAAGTCGTTTCTTAGTTCAGTTAACATCCGTTTTAATTCCTCCATAGTAGTTAAAAATGAAACAGATATCAAACAATGAATATTGTTTAATTGAGTATTTGAAATGTCTTATTTACGGAGTGCAAGAAAGGTTTAAGTCCAATAAACAGGTATCGTTGCTGGACGAGCCTCCTCCACCAGCTGGTTAATACGTAAGAGATAAGACACGGATTAAGATGACGTATATCTCCAACTTATATTTACGTTATGCAAACCTACCTAGACATGCACAGTTCAGCATACTCTCTCATTAAATTACTTTTTACTATTTTCAGTTATATTTTAAAAACAGCTCGACAGAAAACTTTTAAACTTCACACAAACACTTCTCACACAGTAAACTCGTAACTTACAACTTTTCAGAAATCAAAACTGTCTAGAAGCAATTGAAAAATCAAATTTTTTTTTACACACGAAGTGAACAGTCAAACAGAGCTATCCCCACTCAATATAGAATTGTAATTCCTTTTGAATAAAAAAATTTGAAAAAATCAGTCTCATTACTTAATTTACAGACCTCGTAAGTCCCTTATTAGTTCATTATCTCAAAATTAATTATTAAGCTCCAACCAATCCTTTTTTTAGTGCTTTTAAAGTAATTGTGCAAAGCATGCCAGGCCTTACACTTATTTAGACAGAACAGAAAGCAAGCTGTAGCCAACACACACCCCGGTTAGTTAAAACGGCAACAAAGTGGCACCTCAGCAACCGACATATTGCAAAAGGAACACATGTGGATCAGCTGACCGGGTAACGGAATAATTCTCCGGTAACATTTCTCACTAACCCTCATGTTATGCGACATACGACTTTTCGAGATGTTAGGGGGTGTTGTATAAATTTTCCAATGATCTGTGATTGCTTTTGCTTTTCGTGCGTGCCTTATTAATGGGTGGTTAATATAATCAGAACCAGTAAGAAGTGAAGAATTAGAAAGGAAAGAAGCATTAAAATCAAGAAGAAAATTAGAAAAGTTTACCTCCGAAAATCGATATGTAGCCTAACATTGCGCTACACACCAAAATAAGAGCATTATTCCTTTTCCATCCATAATTAATTAGTAGTAAAGACAACTGGAACTCAAAATTTATTACAAAATGTTGGTCAACAATATTTAGATGCATCTATTTCTTTTCAAGTTGTAAGAATTTTTTCTGAAATAAGATTGGGTGGCCCTTATTTTACTAAATTTAAAATCAATAATGTAATTTATACAATCAAACCTAAAGATCATTGTTTAATGTGTAATCAGAATGAGCCGGAAACATTAATTCACCTGATTATCAGCTGCCCAGTCTATGAAAGTTTCAGAGTCCCACTGCATATAAATAAATATAACAATCATAAAGAAGAATTTTGTAAATTAATTAATAATTTTGAAGAAAAAAATATGTACGCAGTTTTTAATTATTTAAAAAAAGTTTTAAATTTAAGAGCTTATACTCTACAAAGTTCATAAAGTAAACATGAACTTGGAACTCCTTTGTAACAGATACATTGTATCTTTATACAAATAAAGTTTGATTTGATTTAGTAAAGACAACTGTGATACAATGGGAGTTCCTCTTAATCCTATAGAAACCAAGCCCAAAGCTAAAGCGACAATTATATTAGAAAAGGTGAAATAAACAGCAAGAACAACCAAGAAACCAGTATAAACTGTCTGTTTAGTGCTACCAGTTAAAGAAGATACATATATCAGTTCAGGAAACGTCTGGCCAAGCCCAATATGAACTCATCTTAGTGTCAGTACTAGTGCCCTTAGCAGATACACCGTCGGATATAACTACCAGAAGCAGTAGAAGTGACCAAAGGAAAGGCCCAAGGCCCTTTATCTTTAAGTCAAAATTCACTATCCATTTATTTTCATTCAAGTTATCTTTTAAATTTACTTCTTTAAAAAGTACTAGAAAACTTTCACTCATTCCTTTTACGTATCAATTTAATTTTGACAATTTAAAGCTCAAATATTCTGCATTCAGTAACCTCTACCTAACATTCAGCAGCCAGTCTTTTCGTTGAGTTTATTTTATAAATTATTTAAACGATTGCAGACTATTACACACTTGGAGAGTGTTATCACTTGCTCGTTTAATCGCGAGCGTAAGTAACTCCTAGTGAGTGAGTTCGGATCAGTATTTGCAATGAGATAACAAGTGCCACTTGTTTCTCTTACTATTTTTAGTAGCATCAGTAATTTTTATTTCTATATACCCTAACTGTGGACACTATGAAGAGAAACTCACAGTTTAAGGAAATAAAAATTATTTAATATGCAATGAAATAAAAATTTATGCTTTACAGTTTAAAGCTATATGTTAAGTAGAGATGTTTATAAAGTGTGGAAGAGTTTTTAGTGTTGATGAGGCCGATGTTAAAGGGGGTCTGTCTGTAAATATAGACCTGGGAAGAAGGAACTATCTTCGTCTGGCCCAAGTGCGCCCCACTATCTAGAGTGTTGATTCAACTAAAGCCAAATTAGAGCCAAACACACTCTACTGTATCAATATCCATCACTCTTACCAACTAAACAAATATCATTAAATGGAAAAAATTATAATCCTTTAATCAATTATATTCTCCTAGAGGCTTTGTCTGCGTTTAATTCAACGAAATATTTTTTTGTAAAAAAAAAATAAATGTTTTGAAACTAAAATATCGAAGCATTTTTATCATTCCCGTTATTTAATGAAAGCTGTGATTAATGTTAAAGGCCTTTGAACATACTTCTGTAAAGTAAAACTTAACAAACTTAACTCTTGTATATTACTATAGAAATAAACGCTTTAAAATTTTAAAATAATTTACACGCAAAATAATAACAGAAATAATAATAATTATTAGTGACAGCCAGAGTGCGTTGTGTAAATTATCACATATACACAACCAGTCTACAGGAATGAATCACATTATCGCAGAGATTGTAGAAACTATTGCCATTTTTAAAGAGAAGGGAGTCTGCATTAATTTTTTGTGGGTAAGGGGTCATTGTGGTATAAAAGAGAATGAAATTGTTGATACACTTGCAAAGGAAGCCACCAATAGTGGGGAAATGGCTAATTATAAATTACCACACACCGATATCAAGGGTATAATTGCAAAAGCAGCACTACAAAAATGGCAGACAGATTACAATAATGGTGATAAAGGTAGATTCTATAAAACTATGGCAGATCAGTTACCTAGACAACCATGGTTTAAGGGAACTGTCACTAATAAATGGGTTGTTACGACAATAAGCAGGCTGAGAGCGAACCACGCGGTGTGCGGGGCGTATCTACACAGGATCAACAAAAGGTCCTCTCCTCTTTGCGTAGATTGAAATGAGGAGGAGGATTTCAAACATGTAATAATGATATGTCCACGTTATGTGGTAGAAAGGAAACGAATGTTTGACGATATATACAGGTATTTAGATGCACCATTTCGCTACGAAGACATTATATTCTCCACCAACATTTATGTGCTTAAGTCGATAGCAGAGCTAGCAATGAAATATGAATGTATTTAAAAGCTATAGCCGAATTAGAATGAATGGAAGAAAATGCTTAGAGAAGGATTACGTGATTTTAATTTTGGTTAAGCTATAAGGATGGCAGGAGCACAGAGTGCTGCTCCATCCATTAGTAGTAGTTTATGTAAATAGCAGTATATAGTAGAATGATGAATGTGTGAAGCGAATGTATTTGTAGGTAAGAATGGAGAGTGAGTGATATTCTAGTGATAAGCACCTAGACGATGCTGGCTGTATGGCGGAAGCCAATGCCAAAAAAAAAAAAAAAAAAATAATAATAATAATAATAACCGAGTTCGTAAAATCCAGCTACCGGCTCTTAGTTTCTTCTCTTCCTAGGAGCTTCTTACAGCTCACTGTCCGGTGATGGACAGCGTTGAGAGAAGACTGTTCGGAGACCGGCAGTATACTGAAAAAACTCCAGGCACCAATGTTCATGTCTGGAATTAAAAAAAAAAATTATATATAATGATAACTATAAAATTTTTATGTTTTTCAAAATTGCTGATTTGAAAAATTCACTTGTTCAAACTCGTACTTATTACTTGAAGTGTCAAGGGATACTTTAACATCAAGTGTTACAAATTTAAATGAAAAATCTTTTTTCATTTAACATCTATTATCGCTGGAAGCTTTTATTGATGATGTTGAATATGCCCACAAATGATAAGACGTAAAATTTGTTGCATTTCAATGAAATAAATACTTTTTTCGTCCACAGGGATTACGTTTTCTGTTCTAAAATATTGCAAACTTGACCTAATAATATAAATTTCTTTTCTTAGTATTTACAATTTTGGTCAATTTTTTTATTTTTCATTTTTCCCCCAGGAATGTTGGTAATTGTAAACTTTTTTGAATCAAATTTTTTTTTTTTAATTTTATGCATGAATTATTCCTCTTCGTTTAATTGTCAAGAAAACAGAGGAAAACAAAAATCTTTCCGACCCTGTCAACTTTATCTTAATCTAAAATGTCGCCTAACAAATTCACATCATCCAAACTAATGATAGACGCGATCCATTTTAAGAGAGCGTTGCCAGTGCTTGACAGTGCTTTAACAAAGCCTTAGTATGATTAGATTCAGTAGAAGATACGCTGCAACAACATCTGGAGTGTAGCCAAGTCTTTAGAGCCGAAAAAAAAACTTACTTTGATATCATAAAAATTAGAAATGACCTTACTATCTTAGGATGTTGATAGAAAGAAAGGCTTTCTCTTTGGACAGTGTATTAATGGGTCAAACCATGGTTACGTCGACGATTCGTCGAAAGCGTTTGTGATAATATCCTTTAACTCTTCCAACAGGAAACCACTTAAGAAATTCGTCCGCCAACTAGGTGAACCTAAAATTTGCCCTTGGATGAACATATTTCTTTTAAAGATTCAGAAATTATTATTGCAGATTTATTTGTTTAACGATGTAAATACATAAATATCGTAATCAATAACTCTTAAAATATAGTTAACTCACTCGTGATTACACCTTCAATGTCCTCATGAAATAAAATATGTCTACATCTTAAGGTTTTCTGTTTGCCAGCAATCTTCTACAACAGACATCTTACAGAAATGGTTTACCAGTCCGTACTAGCCAATTATAACACTTTAAATAAATCAACTTATTCCGTTAATGCTTAAACATTTGTATAAACCAAAGTGGTAGTGTAGCTGGAGTAGGATATGCCTGCCTAGTGTATTTTGAGAGTACAAACATACTTCGGCAATCAGCCTACAAATTTTGATGCCAAAGTGAAAGCTATAAGCGAGGCGGTAATAACGTTTGAAAATCTAAACATCGTCCGTCGCAAGGCTGCATTCTTCAAGGTAACCATAAAGACCTTCACCTCCTCTACACCACCTGACTGTAAACAAATTACCTGAACTGTAAACTGGCGTTTTTTTTAAAAAATATTTTATTTTAGCAATTTGTTGTCAACTTGAATTCAATTTCTTTAGAGAGAAACGTTCAAAACAAACGAATCTCGAAAAGGCAGATCAATACAATAAAAATATGGATGTGAGCCTTTTCACTGCGCACCCATAAACGAGTCACGTTTGCCTTATATGTCCCAACGTATTCCTGATTTCAAATAATAATAATTAATGAAGCGGTTACTGAACACAAAATTAAAAAAGAAAAAAAAACAGACGATAGAAGGTGACGAGCGCCATAACTGGAAATTATTTTTGGAAAGTGGTAAAATTGGATTTAATGCTAAAAATTTCGGAATAGTTTCAGCTGTAAATATATAGACTTTATGGTTCAACAAAGGACCCAGTTCTGGTCCTATGTGAAAGTGTCCCTACGTGTTCTTGCTGATCCGCCTGTTATTGTTACCACTCACGTGTAATGCACATTTTCCCACACACAGTCATTTTTACCTGGCCAGCGCCTTCTGTATAAGGAATTGCAGAAAATTTACAATACATACAGTAAACAGGATATAACTAGACTTGTAAAATAAATGCTTTTTTGATTTTTTTTTAATCAAGTTTTAAGATTTATTAATAAATAGCTCAAAGGTCGGGAATATCGTGTCTCTTCAGCAACGGAGGCCTGGTTTGAATCCAAGCAGGATGACCTCTATTTTAAATGCAGTTTTTGATGATCAACCCTTATACAACTGTCCTACTGGACAGTTTTAATAATAATAATACTTTATTAAACACATAGGAAATACAAGAATATAGGAAAAAGTACCATACGGCATGGAAAATCCGTCTGCCGGAGGTCGCTAGTTTTTAGAATTACAAACTTAATTAGAGTTTACAAATTGAAAATTGAGAAAAGAACTAAACTTAAAAAGTAAAACTGAAAGAAAAAAAGAAGATAAAGGAAAAAAGAAATAAACAATTTGCCTCAATCAAACATAAAATAAAAGAAGATACATATAAAAAAGAACACACTTATTAAACTAAAAATGCAACTAAACGTGAAAATGGAAAAATTTTTAGACAGAAAATGCTTAAAAGTAACATAGAGAGAATAATTAAATACAGATAAAAAAGTAAAGAATGCAATTTAAAATTAAATAATAATGAGCACAATAAACAGATAAAATATATATATATATTTTTTTTTATAAAGCTAACATTGAAGAGAACAAGTTGTTTTAGGGCTTAGAAATTAAAGGCCTGCACTAATTGATATCTGTAAGCCCAGGCGTGGCGGGCAAACTGAACAATCGGCTGAATAGTGGTGCCATTCAGAATTGTTATAAGTTGCGGTCTGGATAGAGACCGGCAACCCATGTAAAGCAGCCTGAGCTCGACTAGTATGGTGCACTCGGCAACAAAATGAAAAACATCTTCCCTGGCACGAGAATTACATAATGAACACATCACTACAGGACGCTCTAGCCAAGGGGTGTAATTTAACCACAACAACTCACACCTTAACTTAAAAAACCAACGCAGTTCGTAGAGGGTAACCTTCGTAACTTTTTCAACTAATATGTCCATCGTAGGGGAGCTATGACTAAGAACCTTGTACAATAGAAAGCGGTCTGAAGCTTGGGCCGACACTACAGCCTCCTTCCGGGAGCGGGTTGCGATAGCTGAAAGTAAGGTGGAGAAAAAGAGCTTCCAATCAGCCATATTACTATTGCTAAAATTAAATGAGCAATCATATTTATTACAGAGTACATTCCAGTGGGCAATCCGGGAAGAATTATGCCTAATTACTTCCAAGGCAGAAACTTTAGGCAGGCGGTTATCTGGAAGCTGCAAGGATTTCAAGACATATTTGAAATGAAGCCTCAACGTAAAAACTAAAATTAATTCTACAGAAGTCTCCAGATACACCATATAATTAGGGGTAGAACTCGGAAAAAAAACCTCAGTACTCTTTCAACAATCTGATTTAAGCTCTGATTTCCCAATGCATTCTTCTAGGCATAACTTTGCAATATCCAGCCAAGAACCAAGGACTGTCTGAGTTACTGAACAGTTTTAATGATATTTAGCGAAGTACACAGCTCCTTAATGAGTCATCCTCGTGTTGATCTAAAGGCTTTTTGTAGATTAATTGTTGACATTTTTTTTGTATTATCAAACTGATCATCTATAAGAAAGAGCGTTTTCAGTTTCCATCGTTTATTTATTTATTTTTCTTTCTTTAATCAAGAAACGTCTCGGACTATCTGAAGACCATGCTAGATGCCCCTAAGCACGATGTCAAGAGAATTTATTGTAAAACAACAAATTTTAATTTGTTTATAGGCTACTTTCTAAAAGAAACCTGAGGAGGTTATTGGATGAAAAAAAGACAAAACTAATGCCATAGAAATACAAAGAGAATACTCAATTAATTACCAAAGCACTACTTTTTTCTGAATTGCAAATTCAAATCTGTATATTTTCATATGCCATCGTCTTGAGAAAACCATTGCTTCCTCTCTTGACAGGAAAGAATATTGCTTCGTTGTTCTCCTAGGTTTGAAGCAAGCCTTCGATAGCTTTTTGTGCTGCTTTGAAAGTACAAGGGCGTCCTTTCCTTTTACTTTTTCCTTCATCAAACATTTGAAAGGACAATAACAATATTTACCATCTAGAGATTACTCTATTGTGGCTTCAACTTCTTGAAGCTTATTTCATTCACTTCTTCTTTTTTTTCAAAAAAGCGTTATATAGGTTGATATATGAAGATTGAGAGAACAAAGGTTATTGTGTGATATCATCCAGAATATTCCTTTAGTTTTCGTGTTGTTTATAACATCAGTTCTATAAGTGAATAAAGCCTTTTTAACAATTTTTTTTTAAGTCTATCAAAAGCGTTGACAGAAAATGAAGCTTGAGAATTATCTGTGTGCGAAGGTTCTGAATTTATAGTTTGAACTGTTTGGGAAGTGATAATCACACGAATTTTGTGTCAAAAATAATACATAACATACGTACATACTCCGTGTTTAGAATCATTGCGTTGATTCATCTTTATTTTCGTCGATTGTTTTTTTTTAAAAAAAAACACTGCAAGAAAAGAGATTGTTAACAGGAAACATTACTCGTTTGATTAATGCTTCGAATCACTTATTATTTATTTACTTTTTTTTAATGTGAAATTTTCTGAAAAGTTAACATGTGTTTAGCTCGAAGTGCATTTATTTTGAAACACTAGGAAACGGTATATTTAGTATTACAATAGGGAAAGAAATAATCTTCCTCAGAAACAGCCACTCACGTCACTAGTGAAGTTTGATCAGATAGATTTGCGCAATATCAGTCATAAAACTTTCTGAGCATTCATTTTCAATACGCAACTAATCACACTTCTAAGATAAATTAAATATTTTGTCACTTAGGAATTAAACTAAGAAATAATCAAATACTTTTTTCTTGTAAGAAATTATTGTTTAATTTAGTTGTACAGAACAAATTATGTACTGATACTGAACATACTGTTTTTATGCATATAATACACATTTTACTGGGAGTTTGTTTTAATATAATAACCTCTATTATTTTGACTTAAAGATAATATTTACATGTGGTGAAAACGTCTATTTCAAGGATAATAATCAAAATTAGATTCTCAAAGCATAAATGAATAAAAAACATAATAAGTAAATTCAAACACATAATTACAGTCACACAGATTCAAATATTCACTGTACGACTAACCAGAAATTAGACTTCGACTGATACACATTTATTTAAACTTTTTAGGAAGTTCTCTGGGTTGGTTGTTAAATGGTTAAAGCAAATAGAAGGCGGTTTGTGCTCGGGTTGGTCAATTACAATATGACACAAACTATAATTGTTGTGGAGGTACTGATGAAGTTGTTGCCGGTAAGTTTTGTATTAAAGCTGTTTGGTTTTGTTGCGGAATCTGAGAAGGTACTGAATTTGCTTGACGTGTTAAAGGAGGTGAAGTGACCTGAGGGATTTTATTTCTTTTACTTTTTATCTGGAGAAAGGTTAAGAGTGTTTGGAGTTCTTTTGGATCGGTTTAATGATGAAGTTGTGAATTCACTACCAGAGATGGATCCTCCGATGTCGGTCTCGCTTAGACCCATGTCTAAGCCGCCGAAGAGGTTAATATTTGCAGTTTTCCTTTTCTGTTTGTTCTTGGCAATAATAAATAAATAATTAGGTTATCTCACTCAGATGGAATTAGCTATGTAACTTCTCTCTTTATACTAGGATGGGAAAGGGTGAATTTATTACACAATCAAAAAAACACTTTCAAATTGTTATTTTAATAGTTAAACAGCGGAATCAAATCCTAAACAGAAGTTTATATTCTGAGACAGCAAACGCCCTACCTGGTTCTTTGACTTTGGCTGTGACTTAGGGTACAAATTTAACGAAACATCGATAACAAGTGGCTAAACGCCACGTCTGAATCCGCATCGGATTGGTTTTTTGCGGATAAATTGTTTCACGAAGTGATGTCCACAAAATATGGCTCCATCGCTTCAGCTAACGAGAACATGTTTCCTAATAATTGTGCATATTAAAGTTAATCTAGTTGATCAGTTCATCAATTATGTTAGAATATAAAAAGGGTTGATGAAAGTAAACACAAATGTGGAAACCACGAGTCATATATTTTTCATAAGACGCCATTAGAAGCACACACTTAGAAGTAATATAAAAGGCGCCAACACCTTCTTAATACAGTGTTGCTCACATTCATTACAAACCAACACTCCCCCTTAATGATATGAGACAACTGAACCAAAAAAAAACCACAATGATCATTTAGATAAAAAAAAAAAAACTTATACAATACCAAGTTTGCCTAAACAAAATTTATGTTTAGGGTAATGCAACCCCTTTGTGAATATATCAGCTTCCATTACATTTGAAGGCATATACTCTACCATTATCCTCTTTTTGTAAACCAAATCCCTAATAAAATGTATTCTTGTGTCTATATGCTTGGTCCTATTATGAAATTTCGGATTTACAATTAATTTTTGTGCGCTCTGGTTATCATTATACAATATAATAGAGTCTATACTTTGATAAATTTCACTTAATAGACCTTGTAAAAATATAGCTTCTTTACTACTTTCAGATAACGCAATATATTCAGCTTCTGTACTTGACAGACTAACACAATGTTGTTTTTTAGCTTCCCAACTTATAGGACCACCACTTAATTTAAAAACAAAACCTGAATAAGACTTTTTATCATTGATATCATTGCTCCAATCAGCATCTACAAAACCATGTAAACAATTATTTTCAATTTTTCTATATGTTAAGTTTAAATCAATGGTTCCTTTCAGATAGCGCAAAATTCTTTTTGCATGTTTGAAATGTTCTACATCGTAACAATTATTGAATTGGCTTAGATAATTTACAGCAAAGGATATGTCAGGCCTTGAATTAATTGCCAAAAACATAAGTGAACCTATTAATTCTTGATAGGGTAACCTTTCATTAACTACATTTTGCTTAACCAACTTTAACTTAGCTTCAATAGCTGTTGAAACACATTTCGCATCATTCATCCCAAATTTATTTATTAATCTATTTATATATTCCTTTTGATTAATATAAGTTACATCTTTACATTGATTTGAATTTATTAAATCTAATTGAACATAACTTACGTAATAGTGACAACCTTCTATTTAATCCCTTGTCTTCGTAAACAGCTTCTAAAGTATGCCAAGCTTCTTTTGATGTTTTACACTTTAATAGATGGGGTACAACACTCATCTCAACCATCAAGTTAATTTTTGAAAGAGCTTTTTCTTCCATTCTTATCCGATTTTCTTCAGATATTTTATCACTTTCCGTGAAGCCTATTATACATTTCCACAATTCTTCATGTTTCAAGTAATTGGCCATCTGGAACTTCCAATGGGTATAATTTTCTCTTCCCTTTAATTTTTGGATAGAGAATGACACACTAGAGGGTCCTGCCATATTTTTATAAAAAACACTGTATACTAGTTTTTAAATACAATAATCACTACTGTTTATAAACACCACTTAAACATTAACACCTTTTAAGAGTAACTGAACAGGGCGGCCTGTGCCCATAACCTGTTAGAATATAAAAAGGGTTGATGAAAGTAAACACAAATGTGGAAACCACGAGTCATATATTTTTCATAAGACGCCATTAGAAGCACACACTTAGAAGTAATATAAAAGGCGCCAACACCTTCTTAATACAGTGTTGCTCACATTCATTACAAACCAACAAATTAAAGATCTTGCCTTAAAATCTTTGACACCTGAATCAATTTGACTAAAATCACTTAAATTAAATAAACCTGTGAATTGGGTCATATTGGTTTCATGGCATTTTGTTAGAAACTAAAGCTTTGTTCGTATCAGCTCTGATTTCCCAATGCATTCTTCTAGGCATAACTTTGCAATATCCAGCAATAGGTAGAGAGGCTTCTGAATATTTGTAAACAACGTGGGCTAGTTGCTCGAAGTTCCCCTTCTGAGTCGCATACTTCACCGTAAATTTGCACATTTTGTAAATAATTTGTTAATCAAAAACTATCCGAATAATATCAACTTTTATTTTATTATTATTATTCTTTGTATACAGCTTCAGCTGGTTACAAGAGTAGATATATTTCACAATTATATATACAAGAACCAAATTTTACCACAAAATACAAAAACCTTATTTTGGGCAGTTTAGAAAAAAGAAAACATGATAAAGTTGAGCTGATCATAGGAACACTTGCACAATTTTTTTTTTTTTTTTAAATCCTCAAATTTGACATCTTTTGATCATTATACAAACTTTACAAATATCAAATTTATTTTGTTTATTCAGGATGAACTTATTCTAGTGATTCTGGTCTCTATTTTTCAATTAGTAATTGCCTTGTAGTTATTATATGACTACAGAAAACTAATTTATTTTATTAAATAAGTCATTTTATCAAAGATTCATCTTGCTATTTTTTTTTTTTTCTTTCATTTGCAATATGGCCGGGACAATGTTTATTGGTAGAGGTAACGACAGTAGACCAGAAACCTTGTCACAATTAGGTATTATTTGGAGGTACCCTCGTCGTGTGACTAATAAACCAAACACAATATAACCGCCCACAATAAACACGATAGATATGGTAACATTACAGTATTTGGCTGTCACAGGTCCTCTTTTACCTCCATAGAAATCATCCCTCCTTTGTCTGATTGAAATTCCTGATATGTGCGTCATAATCTGGACTCAACCCATATCCAGTCACCGTTAAATTTCATTCCTATTTAGCTGATGTCAAGTTAATAATACAATAGGCAAATTATCGTATTCATTTATCAATCCATTGTATTTCGACTTTTAAATTTCTCAACTAACTTGCCTGAGGAAATTTATATTTAAATTTTTAGTAAGATAATGAAAAGACAGTTGGTTGTTAGGTACTTTTTTTTTTTGTCTTTTGTAAATATGTTAGGAGAGACATACTTTCATATATTCTGTGGCTTTTTACAAGAATGTCTTAAGTCAAATTTTATCTTTATAAAATTATTATTATTATTATTTTTTTTTTAGCGCATCAACAGCTGAGGTTATTAGCGCTTGGAGCTTTTTCCAGTGTACTGCCGGCCTCCGGACAGTGTTCTCTCGTTACAGACAACACTGTCCATCACCGGACAGTGAGCTGTAAGAAGCTCGTAGGAAGAGAAAATCTAAGGGTTAGCAGCTGGATTCGAACCCGGGACCTCCGCGTGGGAATCGAGTACGCTAACCACATAGCTAATCCCTCCCCTCTTTATTATTATTATTATTATTAGATGTGTCTCTGAATTAATAATTTTATAGCCAAAAATTAAAAATAAAATTAATTAAATTTTTAAATAATAAAAAACAAAACTAATACAAATCTGATGATTAATTTTCTTATTTGTCTGATTGATATTCATCCACATGGACACTATAAGTCTCGCAGACTCCTTCGGGCGGAAATCTGGGACCAAGTGTTTTAAAAAAATGATACGAACTGTTCTTGAAATATGGATTTGTTTGGAGGACAATAGCTGCGAGATTAAAGTTATGAGGATGAGCAGATAAGGAGATGCTGCATGATTGGAGATAATCAGAAGATGTTGGAAGAAGGTTATGATGTGAGAGAGTATTGCGAATTAGGATTGCCGCTCCACTGTGGGCTGTGTCATCGGGATGGTCATTCCTACGTTTTATAGGCAGTAATGTAAAAGTTTGATGTACTAGTAAAGTGGGTTTCAGTGAGTAAAGCTATGACGTTTGTCATGGGACAATGTGTCAAATTCGTCTCTGTTGGGGAAGTAGTTGCTTAACTAACTAAAGTACTTAGTAGATTAACGAGTGGAGTGAGTAGAGATTCAAACCTTTGGAGAAATTAGTTGAGAACAGTTGTTAAGTCTGATTGTGTAAATGGAGGTTGAGAAGGAAGAAGTGAGTGCGAAGAATGAGACCTCTGATCTCCAAATAAGAGAGTCCTCTAGTAGCTGATTGGTTGAAATGTTGCACTGGTTGTGACTGCTGTGCAATTAAGGCTACTTCAGTTGTTGCTGAGGTCGTTGGCGTGCTGATTGTGGGAGAGCTGAGAAATCCTTACAGATAGACGTTTGAAGAGGCTGAAGTCAATGTAGCGAATTTTTGTGGACAGAGTGTCGGAATGTTTTGTGGCATTTTTTGTGGTCATTGAAATAATGGACGACCTTCCTGTACGTCTCAATATACCAGTATATTGTCCAAGCGTGACAAGCATAAGTAATTATTGGCTCCAATTAAATTTATTAATCTGGTCATTCAGTGCAATAAAATGATTGATTCTGTATCTTATGATCAGTGGTAGATGGATCCTCTGGCAAGACGCTAACTTTATTGTGGGTAGCAAATTCCATACTGATCATTTTGAGGCATATTTGTTGTTGAGGAGTTGAGGAGTTGAGACAATGCGCCTCTCTTTCGAGTTAGTGGCGGCGAGGAGACTAGAAGAGTCTTCTTACTTCGCTTCTTTAGTTTTCCTTCTCCAGAAGCTTGTATTTTTTCTGCAGTAATGCAAAGGGGAGAAAATAAACAGATTTTTGAGGGGTTATATTAATTTAAAAGGAATTAACATCTTTTAAACACTTTAATTAAAGTATTTAATTCTATTAATCTGCCAGAAATGAGTATAATTAACATTAAATAAAAAAAAAGAACTTAAAGCGAGCCGCTAATTTTAAAATAACACTGATTGGTATGCTTGTAGTAATGCTTGTAGTAGTCATTAATTTCAACGAGTTTTGTTTCACATGCCTTGTATTATATCACCTATAAAATTATAATTCCATTATTATCTAAGCTAAAATCGATTTCTTATCGTAAACATCTACTGCGTTTCATTTAAATTTCTCACTAGAGATAGATCGATAGACTGAAAGAGATAGTGTGATGTTAAGAACGGCCGGTCGTGGGAAAACAATAATTCCTTAGCTTGCAAATTAATAATACAGTGTGATTGTATGATTTACAAGCGGCCGTACAGACCACGTGGGAAGTAAATGACAGGGGTGCCACTATTTTACAATATAACGTTTAATTACCCCTACAATTTTACTGTTCTAGCTGCTCCCCTTAATTTTATTTTGATTATTATGATTTTTAATTTAACTCTTCGCTATCTCTTTGTTGTGCTCTTTTTATTAAAGACAGAAATCTGTAGTGCTTTTTTTATATATTTTTTTATAATCTACATGTGGTTAATGGTATTTTCTAAGAGTGCGTAGTCGTTTCAAATTGTAACAGATGTATCCATTTCTTGTTTATTATGTCATCGCTTTTAATAACTATGTCTGTGCAATAAACATATTTATGGTAATGTTTCTTGAAAATATTTCTTAAATTGGTCAACTGTGTCATTTTTGCCGCGGACTACTGTGGGCTCCTATATCTCTTCTATAGCATAACAAGGAATAATCAATCATTTATCACAGACAATAACTTGTATTTTTACATACGTGATTCCAAGAAATTATGCAACAAGATGCTGAATGATGTATGACCTACATTGCTGTCTCAAGGGAAGAGCATCATTAGATGGTTATCTGACAGTTTCCTGCATATTTTGCCTCTTTTCTTTCGAAATGTGTTTTACTTT
This sequence comes from Rhodnius prolixus, assembly GCF_049639745.1. Lineage (NCBI taxonomy): Eukaryota > Metazoa > Arthropoda > Insecta > Hemiptera > Reduviidae > Rhodnius > Rhodnius prolixus. Next base: position 27,865,097 of record NW_027411581.1, on the reverse strand, counting down.
GACTTTTAACTTTTCTGGCACAGAGTCTGGTACTTTCCGCAGGTTTTATGAACGCAGGTATTCTTCAACAATATTTTAAACGGAGTTGAAGGGTAAATGAGTGGAGGGAGAGATTGTGTTGTTGATCCTCAAGTAAACAGGTAGTTCGTTTGCTAGGAGGAAGGGCATCAGTTTTTCTAGAAAAAAAATCTCTTAAATTCCTCTAAAGTATGTTAAGCCTGAAAACCTAATACCTGAGAGCCGCATTACACCACTGATCGGCAATACGCTATTGAACAGCTAAACCTTAGATTTTATAGGCACTTTATTTTTTTTTTAAGAACAAACTTTACCACATCCTGTTGGTATATAGTTTTGATGAAGGAACTTTATTGGCAATATGTGAAGTGAAAGTTAGGCTCGGAGTAAAAGTGATGCCGAAATACTTAATGCAATCAGCTACATGCACTTGTTTGTCTCTTTAAAACCATTTCTCAGAGAAAGATAACCTGCCGCCCTTACGGAAGATCATTAATTTTGACTATTCAAGTTTACATGAGCTTCCATTGGTCGTAAGATTCGAGAAATCGAATGTTTCTTTGAAAGTTCGTTGGGTCATCAGTTATCAGTACTATACTATCTGCGAATTCCCCGCAAGGGGTAGCTGTTGTACGCAGCTACTGGGGGCGTTACGGACCCCCGGATTCCTGAGTACATTACACCGTACACACTCACCAGAACACTAAAGCATACATTTACACTGATACAAGCATACCTAAAGTACGCTTTTAAGGGCTACAGTCAAGTTAAATGTCCACAAATCATCTTTAATAAAAGAGAAATATTGTTTTTAAGCATAGGAGTGGGGAGACATTTCTGTAATGCAAAGCTTAAAATTGCTGCATGTCCATTATCGACGCTTTGGCTTTTATCTTCCTTTTTTACGTTATAAGCCTGATCGGTCAGCCAAGGCAAGGTGTCAGTTGTAAGATTCTTCTAGCACTGCCTTTACTTGTAAATCCGCAGGCATTAATCTGGATCTTATATTTGTCCCATTTTGCGCAGGTGTCATTAGAAGGATGATGAAATGATAAATTGAATTTTTCGACAAATATTTTTCTATAAAATGATTCAAGTTCTGGTACAATGTTTTGATTTGAACAATGTTCTTTGTACAATTTTTTACATATAATGTGGAAAATAGGTTGTTTTGATAATAAACTATAGACCGATTTATCCTTATTACGGGCAGAGCGTGGTTAAGGATTTCTTGTGATAAGCAATTGACAATTAACCCATTAACTGCCAAATTTTTTAAATGTATTTTTTTGCTCTATCATGTTTAGTTTGAGTCAAAATTGTCATTAATAAATGAAATCTATGAAATAATGCATTATATAAAAAAATAAAATGTTTTTAAAAAAAGTCCCATTTGGGGATCTTGGCAGATTGGAAGTTCAAAAGTGAATACAAGTTGTTACTTCTTATTGAAACATCTATTTATTAGCTCTGTGGATTTAAGGGGTTTTCTTATTTGTCAGTAATAGAAAATAGATTTGAAGGATTATCAATGATTGAAATATTTTTCAATATGACGGAAGCACCCAAACCTTCAACTTGAAACTCACAGTTTCGTTTGCCTTGGCATAATTCAGCACGAAAACAGCAACCGGTTACAGATGGTCCTTTGCTTGAAACCAAATTGTATTGGTTTCCCTCGTATAAACTGATTCAAAAAGTGATGACCGTAATATCGCACCATCTGTACATCCTTGATCTGATTTGGTGGGATATAACTGACAGTGTCTGGTTTCATAAAACAGGACTCTACAGAAAAATTATTGGAATGAAGCTCTAAAATCACGGGGACATCCTTTGGTTGGCAATGATCTATCGTAATTCATTTTCGTCAATTTCTTCAACATCAGAAACAATATCTAGTAAGTCCGGAGGCTGTTCAACAATATCTATTGTTGAATCAGTATCAGACTCAAAGTCAAACTGCTCTAAAAAGTGAAGGCCCTTTACTGCTTCTTCTAGTTCACGGAATGTATAAAATTCATTGGTTCTCATTTCTATAAATAAATACTAAAAGTATTCTATAACTCGGAAATTTGTTCACCCTGTATTCCACGATCCCCATTTGGGGATCGCTGTTCAAAATTCATTTTCTCTAATTCTCTAAAATATTTAAGGAACATAATATTTTTACCTACAACTAGAACCTTGATGAACTAGGAACTTGATGGTAAGCTGCTTTTAGATCGATGCTACTGTACACGCTGTATTGGGCTACGCGGTTCACTCCTCTTCAATTCTAGGCAGTGGATAGGCATCCAGTAGCGTAAATCTATTGATTGTCTGCGAGTAATCGATGACCATTCTCTTCTTGTTATTTTCGTTGCTGACGACTAAAGGTTGAGCACGCCATGGGCTGACACTCTTTTCAATAATCCCGTCCTTCAAGAGTCGAGTTACTTCATCTCTAATGAACTCCATATCGGCCAGAGAATGTCGCCTGGATTTAGTAGCAATAGGCCTGACGTCAGTGGTCAGGTTCGAAAAGAGTGAAACTGAACTTACATCAGCTTCTTAAACACTACAAATTGTGATAGGTGCCTTATTACCACCAAATGAGAGCTCTAGACTACTGTGTTGATTCAGTATATCGTGACCTATAATGCTGTCGGCGCATAAGTCCTTTAGGACATTTAGCTTGGCCTTGTAAGAATGTCTCTGAAATTCGAGATAAACAACGCAATATCCATTAATCTGCGAACTAACAGCTTTAGAGGCGAGGCTGACATTACTAGGGGCTCTCGTCATAGGTATCTGATGCTTAACTACAAACTCTGTGTTGATGAAGCTGTCAGAGCTGCCTGTATCCACTAGCGCGTCGGCACATACCCCGTTTATTGTAACCTTTACCACGGCATTCGATAAGGAAGATGGGGCAGCTGCTAGTATAGATGCAGAGGTTTTCTTTCTAATTTGTCTCCTATTCGCTAGACACTTTGGAAAAATGCCCCTTTTATTGCAAGAATGGCAAACGATATCACGAGCCGGACAAACCTTACGGGAGTGCTTGCGGTTGTCACAATATAAACAAGTGACTGATGTAGCTGCAGCAACTGGAGAGTCATCGGAGTGGCCAGAGGTAGAGCTGCCACGTTCGAGCACAGAGTTAACACTGAGGACTTCGAGATTAACATAGGACTGCGATTGCTTCTGAGCCATTTCGAGTGATCTGGTCTGATCATAAGCAGTTTTGAGTGTGAGGGTTGAATTTTAAAGTAATCTTTGACGAATATTGCTTGACAACATACCAGTAATAAAAGCGTCCTGTATTGATTCGTCCCTATGTTGGTCGGCAGTAACTGAGCTGAAGTTACAGTCTTTACTTAGTATTTTCAATTCTTGCAAAAACCTATCTAAAGACTTACCTGATTGTTGACGTCTTGTCGCCAGTTGATGACGAGCAAATATTTCATTATTTCTCTTGACATAGAGAGATTTAAGAATATCTACAGCGTCTTTGTAAGTAGCACACTCCTCGATATATTCATAGATATCCGATGAAACAAATGTTACAAGGTAATCGAGTATTACTGACTCGTCACTTATTCTACTTCTTCTGACATATGACTCGAATGTTCTGAACCAGTGGTTCCAGAGCTTCGACGCGTTAGTCGAGTTAGGCTCCACCATGAGAGCTCTGGCTTTAGAACATTCGTTTGTGTGGAATCAGGTTTCTGTTCAGGAGTCATAATTGTGTTTTTTTCTTTGTTAATTAAATTGTAATGAAACAAGACCTTAAATGTAGGCTTTAATTATCAAAGAACAATACATCTAGAAACACTACATTAGAAACAAGGTAATAGTACAATACACAGAACACACAAGGAGGTTTACTCCTGGTTACCCTCACTATTTCCACGAAATTCACCCTTATACATCTCAATGTACAAGCATCTTTTAGTGCTTTTCCAGGTCGAGAAATAAGGGTTACCTTTGCTTCTTGCTTCATGAGGCCTATTTCTCTCCCAGCCACCAGGATTTCTTTTCCTCTTTCTAGTTTTGCCTTTTTCATCAAATTTATTTCTTCCTCTACCTTTTTTTATTCTGAATACTTGATTCTGTGTTGTTTATAGCAAACAAATCTTCAACTTCTTGAATATATTGAGCATTTTCTATTTCTTCATTATCAGAAGATGACTCCTCACTATGCGAAGGATTATAAATATCCGCACTGTCATCAGATATGAAAAGATCTGCTGAAAGACTGACATTCTGAATATTTTCTAACGGCCCTGAAGTCGCTGAATGATGAGACTATCCATCAGCGATTTATGGTGTAGCCAACAAAATTGTATCATCTGGAAAAAAAAACACAATTCAGAAATTTCAAAAATTATACATAATTAAAATAATTATGTTATAAAAGTGTACAATATTCTCTGACGCGCGCATTACATAATGAGCAAATTACAACCTCTCTCGTCCAGTTCAGGAGCACCATTAAGATGCAATAAATCTTCTTTGATCTTGAATAGCAACCTTAACTCAGTCAATAAAGGACCCTGAGCTTGATCAGATACTAGGTTAAACATTTCAAAGTTATGGTCTAGTTGTTTGTAAAACAGGAAGAAATAATTTGCTCGTACAGCTTATTCTAGAATTTAATTCTTGATTCGTTCAACATATCATTAAATAACTTTGGCCAATCATTGACATTGTTCAGAGAAAAGAGAGTTAAATTATACCAACAAAGTTTGGATTAGTAAACATCATCAATACGTGAACCGGTGCCCATTGAATCTTTTAACTTTTTCCTTTCCTCATGATACCGCGTTTCTTAAATTCTTTATTTTGTTCTTATTTCCTTAGGTCCGAAACCTGGAACTCTAAATTCCTTTTCAAATGCTGCTAGTGCAGCATTACGTGCATCACGATTCTTATAATTTACATTTTCAGTGTACCATAAACACTCATGACTGCGATAAGTCTCAATGAACTTTAATAAATCAGCAGGACCGAATTTTAACAATTTTTGACTCATATTTTTTAATTAACACCTCATTTTATTGATCGTTGAAATGGCATTACCTTTTTCTTGATTTTTCCACCCCTTAAATGAAATTAAAAATAAAATATAGAGCTACACGAACGATGCAAGCACATCATGTAAAGATTAACTGATTAGTTTTAAAATATCGAAAAGGAGAACACTTTTCGAGGAAGAGCAGAACTGTCCTCCCTAAAGGAGGACGATTGGTCACCTTATTAAAATGTAAGCTAAGAGTGAAGAGATCCACCTTAGTCTATTGGTATATCACCAATGTATACTCTAATAATATTTAAAAATTTACAAATGATTAGCATTAGAAAACAAAATTCAAAATTCCCTGTCCAGGTTAAGTTTATAGAATTACTTACTCTTTTTTTAACTTTTCGTTATATTATTTTCCTATGTAAGTTTTAGGTCCATAAATCGTAACATGCATTAAATATAACCAGTATCACTTCCCTGGTGCTACAGCCCGGGTCGGGCCTTGACCTCCAAAAGAAATCGACCCCAATCGTCCCTATCCAAAGCCTTAGACCGCCAATTCCGAGCGCCCAGCCTGGTTGCGTCTCTTCCAACCAGGTCCATCCATCGAGCTCTCGGGCGTCCAACCTTTCTAGTACCTATGACATTGAAGTTCAAAACTTTCTTCGGCATTCTGCCGTCTTCCATTCTCAGGACATGTCCCACCCACCGGAGCCTATTAATGCGGATTAATTGCACTGCCGTAGTATCAAACCAGTATCACAAGTATATACATAAGTTGTGGAGTATTTAAAATGGAAATACCCCACTTGCTAGAGATCAGGAATCAGGTGGTCGAAAAATAAGAATTAGTCTTTCAGTGCTTTCAACGACTATACATTTATTCTTCTACACTACATCATTTTTGGTGATGATAACCCAAAACCCAGTCTTCAGCGAGCAACGCCTTTGTCAGGCGCACTGGTAATGGACTGGATTAAGCTGTAGTAGCCCATGCAGATCCAAGGTGCTGGTGTGAATGTTGGAAACGGCAGATATAGAAGCAAGTCCCCACAATCCGGTTTCCTGTCAAATGGAGGACCAGCTCTAACCTTAAAGATGAGAGCAAAAGTTAGAAAATAGGATAATTGTGAAAAGGCCCTTAAATCACCTGAAAGTAGTAAAAGAATAAAATAGGTCTTGTGATACCAATGTAAAGAGATATATATATATATTTAAATATATAAGGGAGCAATAGGTCATGTGCCCTAGCTGATATAATCAGAAAAGTTCAATTAGAACTTGATACAAAAATAGTAAAAGTAAATGACAAATATTAAGGGGGAAATACCTTAAAGATGAGGCTACTCTGAATCAGCGCTAAGAAGGAGGCTGAGATTAACTGGACGCACACTGTTGAGATGTAGGCACAGCTACCAAGCTTCTGGCGTAATGTCCCTTAAACACTGGGATAGCCGGTATTAGTAATAATGAAAAATGAATATAATACAGTGTTAACAAGTTGAAGGTAGTGCCAAATAAGTTGAAGAATCCAGCAGCGGAAGTGTTGCGCAATCTGATGAATTTTGCTAAAAGGGTGAATAATCATTCGCCAGTAAGCCAGACCACTCTCAGGTGTAAGGAATAAGCAATAATAATAAGAATCACCCAGGGGTATTAAGGATGTAATGGAGAAGATAGGCTCTGACTTACCGCTTCAAGAATTAGTTCACCTGTGAGTCCAATATTTGAGTGAATTGTAATAATGCCGCTTGATAAGTGTAATGGCACAGTATAAAAGAACAGCCACTGCCACAAAGAAGCCGTCTAGGGCAGATAGATGAAAAACTTCCAAAAGGCAGACATGTGCAAGCAGAAGGCAAGATGGCGTTCAAGCCCAGTTCAAAGGCTGTACTTCATACAGGCACACAGTCAATTCTCCGCTAGAGCAATGACGACTTACGACTGACTGTAGAACTAGCAACCAACAGGGTGTGTCCAACTTAGCACTGCCTACCGAAATTAGTCAGGTCAAGCAACATAATGTTCTGAAGTGTACAGTTGGCAGACGTGTATAAAACATTATTTTGTTCAACAAGGAACAAAAGGTGTATATTGAAACCGGACACTAAAGAAATGAATCTAACTGAATATAAAAATTAATAAGAAATAAAGATGGCTAACCGAACAGTGTGGCCAGTTAACCATATGTAGAAAAATTGGGAGTCCCCCCACTGAGGTATCCCTTTTATATAAATTCGCGTAGTAATACGCTACATAAGTAAATAGCACTTTTAATAAGTTGTTATTGTATAATGAGGGGAAAAATCTAACTTCCGAACAAAATGTTCAAGAGAATGTTTTAGAATGAAGTAAACCACTTAAATACAAAGGGTCGGCACAAATAGTCCACATATTCTTTTGAAATTGACACGTATTTATTTACAATTACATTTATACAAATACAGAATCAATAAGTGTTTCAGGCCAACTGCCTATATTAACTAACCAAAAGTTAGTAGAATGTATCTTAAGTTAAATATGTACGTATTAAGCATGTTTACAAGTTAGGGAACAAATAATTTTAAAAGAACGTGAAAGTTACTTTATAGCAAGCTGTACTTCAATCTTTTATGTTTATATCTTTGGTGCAACATTGTATCTTTACTACATTCCACTATTTTGGCAATATGACTGTGTACACTCAAGAAAGAATCACGTCTTGTTTCCCCTTTGCACTTAATCTAAACACCGACGAACCCGAATCTGATGAGGGTGCTTCTTTTGTTTGTACCTGACTTATATGTGGCTTTCTTTTCTTAAGATGCGTGTGACACATCCCCGCAAAATGTCCCTTCATTTTACATTTGTTACAAATTTTGCCTCTAGCCGGACAACTGTGATCATTCCGAAAATGCCCAGCTCTTCCACACCTGTAACAAACATTTGTATTAATCTTAGAAGAAGTTTGTTTGTCCCTTACCTTATAGAATTTCTTCTGCGGCCTTTTCATTATTACTCTATTACATTGAGCTTCTTCCCCATCTAGTGCCTTTGAGTGAATGGCCACCGCTTCGAAAGTTTTTGATAACTTCTCGATCTCTGGCAAAGTGATCTCTGGTTTATGTAGAAACTCTCTCCTTAATTCACTTGAGTAACATGCTGATATCACCTGATCTTTAATTTGATCCTCTACCTGCTTTTGAAAATCGCAATTTTGTGCCTGTTTACGCAACCTAGCAATAAAATTATTCATGTTTTCCTCTCTCTCTTGACGCATCCCTCTAAAAACATGACGCTCATATGTAACATTTACTTTCGGCTGAAAATGTTCCTCAAGTGCCTCAATGGCCATTTGATATTCTACCTTTTCCCTTTTTTTTAATTCCTGAGCAGAAGCCGTTTCTGGAAGTGGCGGTAATTTTATCTTTTCTTCTGGCAAGCTAAAATATATATCCTGAACAGCCATGCCCGCACAATGAAGTAATAAAGCTTTTTGCCTACCTGGTTCAGTAATTCCTTTGGCATCAATAAATATTTGGAATGCCCTTTTCTATCGCTGCCATTGATTTCCAATATCTGGTTTTTCTAAATCTAAACAGGGTAATCCAGTATGCGAAAGATCCATGTTAACCTAACACTACAACCAATAGTTCTATATAAAAAAAAATCACACAAATTACTTCTTTTTTTTCCCCCAAATTTGATAATAATAATCCCATCCTCGTCGCCAATTGTTACAACGGGTTGTACTTTTTAAATAAAACACCTTTTATAACTAAACACGTATATTCTAATAAAACACATTCAAGTAGCACGCTTCTCATCCCATGTATATCCAATAACCTCCATATCTGTTACCCTCGATACTACAGTATCTTTATTACATTCCACTATTTTGGCAATATGGCTGTGTACACTCAAGAAAGAATCACGTCTTGTTTACATTAGTGCAATCAGGTGATTTCTTTGTGCCAAATACAAAAATCAAAATAAACATTGCAGTATCCTGCATGATTTCAGTCTATCTCGGTAATAAGTTCACAATGCTGTAGTTTAAAATAGAAGTTAAAACAACAGTTCGGTTTGGGTTATTTTCTTTTACTGCTTGGTTTGTTTTTCCAACTATAATCCTTAAATCCACTAGACATGTTCTAGCAGGTCAGTACGATCACCTAATACTAAGTAGAGTAAGATAGCTTTTGATATGTTATTGAATACTCAGTTGATTCTGTTGGAGGTGTTTAATATTTATAATTGGGATTTGAATTTTACAAAGAAACTTTTTAGCTGGTGATGTAAGTATTGCGATAATAGGAAATATAAAAATATTATTCTTTTTATAATGATTTCTAATTATCATCCTCCAGATTCTTTCGAATTTTGGAGTCGTGTTATTTAAATTTGGTGGCCAGGGGAGGTAAAAACTTCTGTTTTACATGATCTTTAACCAGATAGTTTATAGTTGGAAGATTTGCAAGACACATTTGTCATAGCTTAAATTTCCCGGACCTATTTAGCCGTACGGCTGCTTGTAGATGTGGATATTCTTCGTAGGATCGAATAAAATAATTATTTACTGGTTAACGAAAAAATCTGAGAAATGGCTGATTTGTTAAGTACTAGAATGGAATGAGGGGTTGGAACCTCGGACGAGGACTTTTTGTTTATAAATATCTAAAATACAGGCCAAACCAATGGGGCCTGCAAACTGTACATGTTCTTATTCTAAGGGGACATTAGTCCCAGGATAATAAATTTATTTTCTTCTTCTTGATAAGTTCAGCTTTATTATCAGTTATGTAAAGGCCCCTTTCTCTAAGAATTTATTTTAAGATTGATACAATCAGATAGATTATGATAGTTTGCTACTAGATGAAACCAAATTCATGGAAAATTTCAAATAACAACGCGTACAAGCCAAACGAAAAAAACACTTTTTGCAATGTTTGGGTATTGACTGGACCTTCCCCACAGATAATATGATATGAATCTTGTAGTTGCTGTCCAATCTGTGCTTTCGCAATGCAAGATGATGAAATTCGGAGCCATTCCTTCATCTCCAGATCAGAAGGCTGCGAGTTCAAATCACGTTGGGGGCCACAATTTAGAGTTTTTAATTTTATTGCTGAATTCAAAACTCTGAAAGAACAACTAAGTCTAATTAGAACTCTTTATTTGTAATAAAAACGAGTTACAAGTTCAGTAGGCTTCATAGAACTCTCTCTAGCTCCTTCCAACTGTTTTGCTTTGTACGCTTTGACCAACTCAAAAAAAAATATGTATAAATTGTTTATTTCTACAATATTATTTTAGTTCATTTTATCATTATTATAGCTAATTTATTATTATTACGTATATTCAGTCTTACTCCTACATTTTATAAGATCTAAGATGTGTTCATTCACTTTCTAGTTTTATTTTTAAGTTTGGTGATTGTGATTGTCAAGTTATAATAATAGTTATAGTTACGAACAAGTTTTTGACCACAATAATATATCATAACATTACTATTATTAGAATGAACGGAAATAGGATATATGTTTACATATGGCTTTTTCTTAGATCTTTAAAAAGAAAGAGGGCTTGTTCAATTCCAAAAATTGCATGTTAATAGTTTGGAGTGTATATACGATATTATGTGATTTATTGTCGATATGTTTATCTTAATAGTTCAGCATTATTTAGATTTCATTTACAAGAAAGTACTTTTTCCAATTTATGTTACCATGTGTGTTAGTTTGCACCGTATGTATTTGTATTAAAACCGCAGTCGATTTATTTCTTTTGATTCATTTTGTTTATTAATTTTTTTAACTTAAGGCCAGTGAACATGAAGTATAGAAGCTTTTTTCAGTACTCTGCCGACTTCCGGGCACTTTTCAAGATTTCTGAAGAAAGCCAGCTTTTGCATTCACAAATAATATTGTAACCTAAAAGAGAATTATATACTTACCACAAAAATAACTGTAGATTATTATGCCCTAGTTCCTTTTGTTACCCTAACTAGGGTAAGTAACTAAAGTTACTACTAACTAAACTAAAGTTACTTCTATAACTAGTGTCCCAGGGTGTGATGGTATCTTTAATTTTTCTCAGCTTGTTACAAGTTACTGAGCTCCACTTATCCTGCCAATCTTGAAGGACTTTTCTTTTGATGTTTTTGATCACATCAACTGGTAAATGCCTCTGAACCGTAGCCTCCATATTGGCTGCCTCCTTTGCTGCCACGTCAGCAGTTTCATTTCCCATTATTCCCGTGTGGCCTGGTATCCAGACGAATATTATATGCTTCGAATACAGTTGTCTCTGGGAAAGTAGGGAGCTTATGGAGTCTGAGCATATCGCTATGTTCCCCACAATGCCTCCCACAGTCACCAATGCCAGATAGACGCTACTGATAGATGGTAAGCTAAATTTGTATACCCTATTACGGATAACGACTGCTGCCCCACAACCTTGTGGATTTTTCGATCCATCCGTAAAAACCACATATGTCAACTTTATGCACTACAATAGTTCTAAGAAACTACTACTACACAGCACTACAGCCCAGGGTGGGCCTTGGCTTCCTTAACAACATTAAGCCATTGCTCCCTGCACTCTGCGTTCATTTTCCAATTTGTGACGCCCAATATATTCAGGTCGTTTTCGACATTTTGAGCCCAACGTCTTCTTGGATGTCCTCTTCCTCTTTTGCCTTGCATAGCGGATAAAAAGATTTTCTTCGGCATTCTATAGTCCGGCACTCTTACTATATGGCCTAACCATTCTATTCTTCTAGCCTTAATAAACTTAACTATATCACACTCTCCATACAGCTCATATAGCTCAATATTTTTTTTTATCCTCCATTCACCTCCCTCAAATACGGGTCCATATATCTTCCTCAGCATTTTTCTTTCGAAGACTTTCAACATTTTTATGGTAACCGTACATAGGGTCCATGTTTCGGAGGTATAAGTCACGACTGGTCTTATTAATTGGCTTTGAGTTCTAAGATACACTGTTTATAAATAGTGATTGCGTTGAATTCTTTCAACACCAATTTCAGAACATAATTTTTACTTTAGAATAACACTGATTTTTCCCTAAACACAAAACTATTTTAACTTTTCACTTGAAAAGAAAACCCAATTCTTGTAGTCTCACTATCCTTGTAGAGGCAGCCTTCAATTTTTTCCCAACTTTGGCGGAGTTTTTGGCCTTAAAAAAGTGTCTAAGGTGCGATTAATGGGCTTCTACTTCCTCTTTTAGGAACGAGTCGAAGTGTTAGATGTAACATGTAACAGAAGAATCAGAATCGAAATCCTACAAAGGTAAATTCTAAATTTCACTTGAATCCGAGATATTTAATTTTTTAGTATCGCTGTCATCTCTGATCAAAATGGCGGGGACAGTTACAGTTGTTCTAACCAAAAGTCGATTGTTCTTAAACCACACAAATTTTATAATTCCATTGATTCTTAGTAGATTCGCTATTTGATGAAGAGTGTAGGTGTGAGGCTCTTGAATTCCCTTATAAAAATATTTCGTTTTTTTAGCGAGGAGTCGAAAATATCCGTGGTAATTAAACCTTTTTTTGCCTTTTTCTGCTTGAGTAATTTTTTTTTAATAAAATCTAAATTATTAGCGAATCTAAATTCTAGTTAGATAACAAGAAGATAACAGTCAATCATATTATTGGAAAATTCAAAGCTTACGAACTTAAGTTACGAATTTCGCAATAGCATTCATTAATGCAACAGGCAAAAATGCTAAATAAGTGACAATACACCTTAATACATATATAATATATACAATATACACAAATATGCAGGGGTAGCCGAACGATTAGAGGCGAGACCTGCAAAGCTAATATGTATTTGTGGTACTGGGTTCGATTCCCGGGCTAGGCCTTGGATTTTGTTTAATGGTTAAATGTGAGAAATTTGTAGTAAAGTATGTTTGCTAGTCGCCTCCGTCCACAGTTAGTTTTGATTTTAAAGTTTTAATCTATTCTTTCCGAAAATTTTAAAAGTAATTGGGACTTTTGTGCCGCGTTCTAAAATTAATTGATTTTTTTCTATGTTAAGTGTTTTATCATCATCTAGTGTTATGACCTGCTCGTTAGAACTGTTTTGGATGGTTATCAAACTTGCATCTTTGTCATGATTGTTTTCATTTCCGTTTTCTCTTCGGAAATCGTCAAGTGTCTCTTGGGCTAATTTGTCAAGATTGTTTATCGGGTGGTCAGTTATTCTTGACAGTGCGTCAGCTACGTATTCGTTTTTCCTTGAACATATTTAATTTCAAAATCAAATTCTTCTAATAAAAGCTTCCAGCGTATTAACTTTGAATTGGGTTCCTTTATACTATGTCCATTGTAAAGGTTTGTGACCTGTCCGTATTAGGAATTTCCTTCCGTAGAGGGGACGGCGAAAGTGTTTACAGATCCAAACGAAGGATAGTAATTCTTTCTCAATAGTAGATAAGTTTAAGTCATGTTTATTAAGTGTTCTTGATGCATAAGATATGAGTAGGTCTTTGCCGTTAGACATTTGTGATAACACTGTTCCAATAGCATAGTTAGAAGCTTCTGTAGTTCTTCTGAAGATAAATTGTTTTGAGAAGTCTGGGAGTTGCAGTATTGGACTGTTTTGGAGTAAAAGTTTTAAGTTTTTCAAATGCGTTCTTATACTGTTTGTTTTCTGGGTCTTTTTTGGCGTCTTTTCTCAGTGCAGAAGTAAGAGGTTTACAGATTTTTGCATAATTCTTTATCATCTTTCTGTAATAGCCTGTTAAGCCTAAAAACTGTTTGATTTGTTTAGTAGTCTTTGGTATTGGAAAAGTTTTATTTGCTTCTAGCTATAGAGGATTAGGCCAGATTCCATCCTCAGAAATGAGATGGCCTAAGTATAGAAGTTCACGTTTGAAGAATTCTGTCTTGTCGAGCTGTATTTTCTGATTGTGTTATTTGAGTTTATCGAATACTACTTTTAAAATGTTTTAAATGTTCGCCTAAGCTGTCTGAGAAAATGATTATGTCGTCCATGTACATTAAAACATTTGGTAGTCTGGAGAAAACTATGTTCATCGCTCTTTGGAAAATTGGTGGTCCATTTTTTAAACCAAAGTGCAAGCGACGAAATTCATAGAGACCAGTTTCGGTAGAGAATGCGGTTTTTGGGACTGATTCTGGTTCTACTTCGATCTGGTGAAAGCCTGACGCCAGATCTATGCCCGAAAAATAAGTAGCTCTCCGTATTTTTCCAAACAGATCCTCGATGTTTGGTAGAGGATACTTATCAGCTATAGTTTTCTCATTTAATTTCCTGTAGTCTATAACTATACGAATTTTCCTTTTTCCTGATGTATCGATAATTTGTCTATTTCGATTTTTACGTCTTTTTGAAAATTTTGGGTGTATTTATAATTTTTAGTATATACAGGTAATTTGTCCGAAGTATTAATTTTGTGTTTTAAAAGGTTAGTACAATTTAATGGTTCGTTTTCTTTTAATATGATTTCTGGGAACTTTTTTACTAAGTCTACTATTTTATTTCTTTCTTCTTCGTTCATATGCTGTGTGTGAATTAAATGCGGATTGCTGTCTTCTGTTTCTCTAATATTTTCGGGACGGTTGGTCGCGAAAATGTTAGGGTAACATACAGTGTCTACTTCTTCGACCTCCATAGGCTCAGGGCAAATGGTCATAAGCTCATTGGAGTACGCTACACAAGTACATTCATTATTTTTTTATGTCCGAAATTCCTTCTATGTTGAATTCATCATTTTTAACAGATTTAATTAATCCCGATTTCAAGTTGGGAATTGACCTAACAGGTATCGTGATTACATTAAATCCTGGTTTTAACCTAATTTCTTTACAGGCTATAGATAATAATAATGGTTTTGATCCGCTTTCGTATTCTAATAAGTTTCTTTCAAAATTAACATTCGCTTTAATGTGTCTTAACGTTTCATGTCCTAATAGAACATCGTACTTAGGAGAGAATTCGAATAGGTACAGTTTAATTTTTTGCATTTTTGGAAATACGTAGTCTGGTTCAAAATATATATACTCAGAACCTTTACTGGTTCCTGCGGGGGTTTTTACGAATTCTTCTCTATACTTTGTTACATTTGGGGGAACAAGAGATGGTTTTATATAATTTTTTAAGGATCCCGTGTCGACTAACCACTTCCTATCTTTATAATCGACAAAGTATGGTAAGGATTTGTTAATTATTTTTACCTCCAACTGTCTGGAGGTTTCGCTGGATGACTGCCTGAGTCTAAAAAAATGATAGAAACGTTCCGTAATGTGAGTTACAGCGTTCGTCAGTTGATTAATTTGGGTTTGAATTCTTTCTGTTTCGGGGGCTTCTTTAATGTATGTCATTTCTTGGGCCGATTTGTAGTTTCTAAAATTTGGCTTAGAGGCTTGTGTTTTCATAGAGACTGTGTTTTGAGAAAACCACTTTGGAGGATGCGATTGACAGGTATTTTGTTGGTTGTTAGGTTGTTCCATGGATTGGGTTGTCGTTGCATCGGTTGATTGTAATAGTTGTAATGAAGTCTTTGGTTTGGTTGTTTGTTATAATAGGGTTTGGACTGCACTTTGGGTGGTTCATAGTTTGGAATTTTAAAATGAGGTACAATGTTCTGTTGTCTCCTTGTGTCAGTTTTATTATTAATTTCTAAAGTTGAGTTATATTTCAATTGTTCGAGCACTATGCTACAGTCATTAATGAGTTTGGTTCGAGCGTCTACTAAATTTTTAGGCTGTAAAACTTGTAGGTGGGAACCTAAGGTTGGGTGGATTCCGTGAAATAGGGTTCTTACTAATTGGGTTACGTACCCCATCTAATTTGTATCTTGTTATGACGTTGGTCCGTTTCTCGCCAAGTTTATTAAGAAATTCGATAGGGTGTTCCCTAGTAATAATAATAATAATAATAATAATAATACTTTATTATTTTTTTTTTAAATGTACAAACGATAAATTAACAAAGAAATAAAACTTAAGTAAAGAAAAAACCAAACTGAAAAAGGTGAACAAGTATTAAAAGCATGGCAAAATGCCGTCTGCCAGAGTTTACTACGTTGATTACATATATAACAAAATACGATCTACAGCCTCCCCACGGCGGGCGACCTCAATTTGAGACACAAGCCCAGAGAGAGTAGCGTTCCAACTAGGCAAACTTTCTAAGGATCCAGAAAAGTTCAAATTGTAAAGACGAGATAGGGAGCGCCAGTGTTTAAACCAGAATGCATTTCTTTTTATTATTTGAAGAGCGGTGATCTTAGGAAGACGAAAATCATCCATCGACAAGACTTTAAGGCAGTATTTAATATGCAACTTCAGTGTAAAAGAATGAATAGAGTCCAAAGCAGTTTCAATGGTCAACATATAATTGGGAGTACAAGAAGGCAGAGCAAACAACTTTTTAAGAAAAAAACGTTGAAACTTTTCCAAGCAGTCAAAGAATTGAAACCCCCAGATTTGGCAACCGTAACACACGACAGCCCGCGACACGCTATTGAAAACTTGAAGTTTAGCATCCAAAGGGACATTTTTATTGAGTATAAAACTGGACCAAACCGTGTTTACGCCCAGTTTAGCTGTGGAAATCCTACTCTCAAGCTGAGGAAGGAAAGACAATCGACGGGTCAGGATAACACCAAGATATTTATATCTATTCACGATTTCT
Source organism: Rhodnius prolixus (assembly GCF_049639745.1). Classification (NCBI taxonomy): domain Eukaryota; kingdom Metazoa; phylum Arthropoda; class Insecta; order Hemiptera; family Reduviidae; genus Rhodnius; species Rhodnius prolixus. Next base: position 27,848,390 of record NW_027411581.1, on the reverse strand, counting down.
ATCTGCTGATCTCCGTAGAACCATTTCTCTGAAGAGGACAATCTACCGCCTTTCCGAAAGACCATTATTTTAGATTTCCTAAGGTGAACAGTGAGATTCCACTGTTCGCTATAGTAACCGAGAATTTTAATATTTCCTTGAAGGGAAATCGGATTATCAGCTATGAGAACAATATCATCAGCAAATAATAATACGTTAATCCTGACCCTGTCGACTATCACTCCCCCCTCCAAGAGCAAATGCAAATCATCCTCGAAAAGAGCGAACAAAATTGGACTCAACAAACAGCCCTGCCTGACGCCTGAACTCACACGAAAAGGTTCAGATATCCCATCAGCAGTACGTACTGAAGAAGCTGCAGAGGCGTACATTGCCTTTATTACGTTGATAAATTTAGTCGATACCCCTAAGTTGAATAATTTTAAAAATAATAAGTTGTGATTTATTGTGTCAAAAGCTGACTTAAAATCGACAAAGAAACAATATAGTTTTTGGCCTTTATTTAATAGCTTAAGGTTAATTAAGTTAATAAGAATGAAAATATTATCAACTGCGGAGTAACCGCGTCTAAACCCGGCTTGGAATTCACATAACAAGTTATTAGTTTTCACGAATTTTTCTAGTCTAGAAAGAAGAAAAGCTGTGAAAATTTTGGCTAAAGTATCCAAGCAAGAGATGCCCCTATAATTATTTAACTCATTAATGTTGCCGTTCTTGAAAAGCGGAAATATAATAGAATGGCCAAATGAATCAGGCAGTAGGCCTAAGTCAAAAATATAATTGAAAAAAGCCAGCAGTCTGTCAATAAAGCAGGAAGGAGAGAACCTATAAAATTCATAAATAATACAATCAGGTCCAGGAGCCCTATTAGACTTGAGGTCAGTAAGAATAGGCATGAGTTCTTCAGGTGTGAAGGGCGAATCCAGAATAGATGAAGAAATAAATGGGGCTGCAAATAAAGTAGGAGACACTGTAGGGGGGTTCAATATATTTCTGAAATGGCATACCCACTCCTCCATCGGGATATTCCCACAAACGAAGGTTTTTCGACGAAGACGATTAACAAGTTTCCAAAACTCTTTGGAAATTTTTAGGCTGTAAAACTTGTAGGTGGGAACCTAAGGTTGGGTGGATTCCGTGAAATAGGATTCTTACTAATTGGGTTACGTACCCCATCTAATTTGTATCTTGTTATGACGTTGGTCCGTTTCTCGCCAAGTCTATTAAGAAATTCGATAGGGTGTTCCCTAGTGTTTGATCTCATTATAGTTATCTCGGCAATTAGGACTGGAACGGTTCTATTGGCTGCGAAATTTTTCTTTAAGACTCTACTTATGTCTAATAAATGATCCGCATTGTTATTTAGGACTACTGCCTCTGCGAGGCCATCTAAATGGATCATTGCCGCTCTAAATAGTATCCAATGATTACTATCCCTTTCCCGTACAGTTTCATCACAATGCACAGCATAGATGTAGAGTGGATATAAAATTGGGTAATTTGTAGGGTGTCCCGTCATACCGGGGAATGTATTTAAGTACCTCAAGCGATATGGGTTTTGAAACTAAAGGAGTTTCGTTTGCCATTTTGTAACTTTAACTTGGAAAAGAAACTGAAATACACACAAAAATAATAAATGAAATTTGAGATGAGAGAGAATTACTCACAAGAAATTGATCTTGGATTCTTGCTCCTGTGATGTTGCAGGTCCTCGATGTCTTCCTCCTTAGGGCTGCATCCTGCTGATCGAAGCGAATGACCACGTAGAAATAAAATTTTTCAAAAGCTTTTCGAGTCCCTGTTCGCGAGCGCCAGTTATGATGTTTGAAAGTACAAAGTGCTTTTTAAAAAATTTTATTTAGCAGAAAAACGTAGATTACAACAGCTCGGAGTGTAAAACATGAAGAGAGTGAATGTAGGAAAAATGAGTGGTTTTATTATGATGTTTTTTGGAGTCAGACTCGTTAGGACAATGCTGTAACTCACGGCACCTAATCGGTAGCTGAACGTAAAGCCCACCTTTACTAGGCATTACTTTACTTTAAACACATATGCAAGCAATGATAATTTGATGTTGATCTGTTGTTTGATTTTGTGGACAGTATACTGCTGGAATGGATTCCGCCAACAGAGAGATCACAGTAGTCTGTAGAGAGGGAGTTATAGTGTGTGGAATTAGGAAGTGTGGGATAGGGATTGGCGGATAAGTATTGCTGTCCCTCCGTGGGCGGTTGTGTTAGGGAGGTTAGTTATGCAGGTAGTGTAGCCTGCAATGTAGAATCGTGATCTATCAGTGACGTGTGTCTTAGTTATTAAGACAGGGGTCGGCAACCCGCGGCTCACGAGCCGCATGCGGCTCTTTTATCCAAATTTTGTGGCTTTTCAGCCTGTCCGAAGTAAATTGTATATTTCCATTTTATTGAAACAAATGAAAATTTCATTTATTAAAGTAAAGTTATTTTTCAAAAAGAATTTTAAATGTGATAGGTTTGAAATTGAATAGAATTATATTAAAATACAGTACGTAATATATAGGACTGCCGTCATTTTCATTCAAACACAGGTTTAGTTATTATTTATTTGTTTATTTACTTTGTAGTATGTGGAAATAAATATATAAAACATTTAAATGTTATTGAATATCATAAAATAATAATTTGTGAATACAAATGATCTACAGAGTTGTTTACACTATCATCCTTGCGGCGCTTGGTAAGATTTATTAAAATTATTTAAGAAGAAATGGCTCTCTACTTAAAATAGGTTGCCGACCCCTGTATTAAGACAATAATCTATTCATTTGTCGCCTATTACAAGTTCTAGTCCTTGTCTTCGGTATGTAAGTCTGATTGCGATCCAGTGGTGAAGGGGTGAGGGAGTGCTGGGAGCGGGTTTAGGCAGGAGACAGTTGACTACAGTTCAGAGGAGAGATACAGTGGAGTTTTTAACCAAACAAAATAACTTTTTATGTCAACATCTAGGAAAACCTAAATGTTATTTTTTTTTTATGATTTAAGGCGCTCAACATCTAAGGTTATTGGCGCCCGGAGCTTTTTTCAGTGCACTGCCGGCCTCCGGACAGTTTTCTCTCGTTACAGAGAACAACACTGTCCGTCGCCGGCCAGTGAGCTGTAAGAAGCTCCTACGAAGAGAAAATCTAAGGGTCAGCAGCTGGATTCGAACCCAGGTCCTCCGCGTGGGAGTCCAGTACGCTAACCGCATAGCTAATCCCTTCCTTACCTAAATGTTATTATCTCCTGTCAAGTATTAATTCAGATTAAGTTTGTAACTTATTTTAATAAGAAAAAGTGAAAAAAAATAAAATAAAAATGAATGAAATCGGCGAGGGTAGTCCTGCTGCTTGTTATTTTGACTGGGTATTTAACAACTAGTAGGAGGTTAAAATGTGTAAAATTTCTTTAGAATAGGAATTTATCATAAATTTGTAACGGTTGTGCAGAGGGACAGTTTCATTTGTATGGCGAAAGTAAATAACCGTGTTGACAATAAAGCCAATAGGTGTGGCAAGGTATGAAGGGATTGTTGGCCACCTGTGTAACTTGGGGTAACAAAGCCTTTGCACCGAACAGGAGGCAAACTTTTTCGGTAATTTACCTTATTTAAGTATTTACAGTATAGAAGACAAGCTATGTTCATGTAGTGTACCTAACTGTACCTCTGTAACTACTTACTTAGGTTTTATTTTCTATGCAAAGATATTAGTGTAACTTAAGTCTCTAGCCACCTCCATTCCTGCGAAAGTGATTATTAATTGGCAATATATACTTTGGCGAAGCATCTGTCTATGTAAACAGACAGGCGACTTCCTCTCGCGACAATCTAATAAAATTGCAAACTTCGGATTTTACAACATTTATTTATAGTGTTATCTCACAGTCAGGGAAGAGTTTAAAAAGTTCAAACAAGAAAACAAACAAACAACTATACCACAACTTTATTTTTATTAAACAAGATAAACACCAGATACATAGATCACACTCATCAACGAAACCCAACCTTAAGACCGCTTCTCATAACGTGAAGATAACCCAACTATATCCTGCCTTCTTTCCCTTAACTATCGAAGGGATCTACCAATCGATTAGACTATTTTTTTTTATTTTAATATTTTTCGCCCCTTTAACAATAGTATATACCAGTCTGAAGTCTACATCTTAAAAATATCGTTGATTCTATCCGATACAGCTCGAATGGTGTTTTTTGTCTGTTTCTGACCACGTTCAGATTTTCATCTATCATAAGAGGAGGTATACTTAGGTGTAAATAATTTGACTCAACTAGTTACTATCAACAATATTATTTGCTAAGTGAGTGAAGAAGCGAAACATTATTATTTATTATAATTAATGTTAAAAAAAAAATTGGTTTCTTAAAAGCATGGAGTTTTGTAAAATAAGTGTAAGTTGGTAAACTCAGATTTATTATTCTGTAAAGAATAATTAAATTAAAAGTTGTTTCAACCAACTAAATAAAAATTACACAAAGTAAAACAAGCAAGTCACTAAGCGTCTCTTAAGTTTCTAAGAACCTTTACAGTCTTATAACCTGCACTCGTGTTCATGGTCGGGATCGTGGAGCGCTCTACCGGACATTTACATAAGTAATTAAAAATCTAACAATGAATTTACTTAACTGAAAAAAAAGCAACCGCTCATAATATAATTAGAATTAATCATTAACCGAGAAAGAACTATTACCAGAATGAGAAAAAGTAGAAAAAAAAGCATTATAAAGAAAATATTTAAGATTTGTCCCACAATACGTAAACAATTCTATCATTAATAATCAGTAATCAATCATTAATACTAAATAGAACTGAAAGCAGTCACAGTAAAATAATATGCCTATATCAATTGATAATACACCACAAACAACGTGAAGTGAATAAAATGAGTTCTAAGAAATAATAATAATAAAAATAAGAGAATGTACATATATTGTCATGTACATTCAATATTCCGGGCGGTACAAATTAAAACTCTCTAATAGGACAATTGTTTGAGGTCAAAAACTGCACGAAAAAGCTTAACGTGGGACACACTTGACTTTAACAATTTTTTTCTCTTTTTCTATAAAAGATGTAATTGCCTTTTTTTTCTTTCTGTTTAATAATACAAGGCAAATCCTCATTTACAAGAGTATATCACAAACGACATGAAGTAAATAAAATGATTTAGGAATTAGTGAATTAGAGATGAAGTGTGAACAATCATAATTATTATTTTTTTCTTTCAGCTTAAAATTTTGTAATAAAAAGTCACTAATTAAATTTTATTTTTTATAGATCAGGATTGAAAATAATTTTTTTTTTAAAAAAAGTTGGTCACTCTGCTTAGATAACTTTAATTTACCAGCTGATCTGCCTGGACAGTTACCGGCAGCCATCTTTAACTCATTATTGGTGTCACTTTATTTTTTAAGAGAGTATTAGTGCATGTTAAAGTGAAAGTCTATTTTTAAAATTGTATTTAAGTTTTTCTTAGTCCGTGGTATGCAGTTTTAGTACGAATTGTATTGTGATTTTTTTAAAAAAATGTGTCAAATGTCAATTACTATTGGACTGTGGTGATCTATTGAGATGGTGAGCAACTTTTATATTTCTTAAACAAGGTAAGACTTTATTATCCAATCACTTATTTTAAATTTTAATTATATTTGTATTATTCTTGCATGTAAATAGTAACATATTATAAATTAATTATTTCTAACAAATAATATTAGTTCTCCGTCTTCACTAAGTTCAGTGTTGGATATTCTTTAATATTGATTTTTTTTTTGGAATTGATATCTCACTATTTTTAATGTATTCACCTATCTTTTCTACCTAATCGACTAGAAAATTAAAATAAGAATTCTTAGTTTCCCCATGTTATATTTTTGGAATTAATTTATCATGTTATATGACCGCAACTGCTTACGAATTTAAAACTGCCTATTATGTTATTTTGACCGCTGTTACCATACATTTTATGTAAGTCCATGACCGTCCATGTAGATACTAAGAATTTTTAAAAATAGAAAAATTTTAAAATAATATTCCATTTTTTTTAGGTTTTACATTTTTATGGATTTTTTTTTTTTATTACAAACTGCAAAAAATAAAAATTATATTTTATGGCGATTTACATTGAAACAATCAATACAAAAGTGTGGTTTATCTTCACAATCATCGCAATAAGTGGAGACCTATTTAACTTTTCATTTTTTTGTTGTATCATCCCTTGCAGTATCTTCTTGTTTTCACAATCAGGCCTTCTTTCTTCATAAATTTATGATTTTTCATACATTTTCTTGATGATATTCGTTCTTCTGAATCTGTTACTTCTATTTCTTTTTGCGCTAGTAGTTGTCTTATTAACATTTCTTTAAATTTTGTTATGTTTATCTTTTTATTAGCAAGTTGAGTATAGATTATATGAGCATTTACTACCGCAGTTCCCAGTAAGAACTCTATTGCAAGTTCTCTGTACCAAAGGAGTATTGTACGATGACCTCTGATCGGATAAATCAATAGCAGATTTGGTTTCATTGTATGCGATTACAGTTTTTTGGTATTTTTTTACACTGCCTGTGCGTCTTTCTATGTCTGTGGTCTCAGTCGTATGTTTAGTTGATAAAACCAAAACATCTCTTTTGTCCCGGCCATTTCATCACACGTATCCCTCGTTCATTTTCCAATCCAAATATTTCGCCTTTTCTTAGTTTTTTGTGGATCATCTCTTTAGGATTTCCTCGGCGATTAGGTCTCAGTGTTCCTATGTAATGTGTTTTCCTGTCGAGTAATAAATTTGCAAGCTCAAGACTTGTACAAAAACTGTCTGCAATGATTGTTCGCCCATTCACGTTTAGCAGTCTTTGTTTTTCCCCATGTTGTTCTTTGAAATTTATTTCCAAACCTTTTTATGGATTCTTTAATATTTTCTTCTTTATCGGCTGTAGTTAAGTTCAAAATTAGCGTTCTTGTTTTCCACAAATAATTGTTTTGTAATTGATTTCTAGACTTTTTTGATGTAATAATGTCATGAATAACAAGTTGAGAAATCTTATCATGTCCACTTCAGAAGAAGTAACTACTAACAAGACAATCATATTCAAAATGTTTATAATTCAAATTATGCAAATCCCGTTTACACTTAGTGCACTTAATGCGCCCAAATGATACAATTAAATAGTATTGTTCTGATAACACTAGGTAACACAAATTTTGTTCCCAGCTTTTAAATGTTATATTCCAATTGCTTATGTCTAAAACAAATTAAAAATTGCTTACATTCATCATAAACTTCGCTGTGTGACCACCGCAACGAAAATTATGCATTTTTACTACAGAAACAGGCGATTTTGCATCTTCTCATTCATACAGTCAGACTAAGAACTCTATATGCATTGCAAATTTACACAGATTACCAAAAACTGTTCAGAAGTGTGCGGTTTTCCGAGATTTAGGACTATACTGCAAATCAGTTTCACGAATCACTCCCCAAATATAGTCGTCCTTCATGTTTTCGTTATATTGTCCTTGGTAAGGGCGTTCAAAGTTCATAATGTCCTGGTGAAAGCACTCGCCTTGCTCCTCTGAATAAGCTCCCATGTTCTCTTTGAACTTATCAAGATGAGCATCAAGGATATGGATTTTGATTGACATCCTGCAGCCCATTGTAGCATAGTTCTTTATCAGAGTCTGAACCAGTTGTACATAGTTTTCATCTTTATGGCTGCCTAGGAAGCTGCGAACCACGGCGACAAAACTGTTCTCTCCTTCCTATTCAGCTTCTTGGGAAATTCCACTGCACTCTATGATCTTGATTTGTGGTCCGACGAAGACACCAGCTTTGATCTGTGCTTCAGACAGCTTAGGTAAAAGATCTTGGAGGTAATTGAAAGCTCTCGACTCCTTATCTAGAGCCCTGACAAATTGTTTTATGAGCCCCAACTTGATGTGTAGTGGTGGCATCAGCACCTTGCGGGGGTCCACTAGTGGCTCCCACTTTACATTGTTCTTCCCCACAGTGGACTCCGTCCGCAGAGGCCAGTCCCGCCTGTGGTAGTGCGCTTCAGTATCCCGGCTGTCCCAAAGGCTAATAAAGCAAGGATACTCAGTAAAACCACCTTGGAAGCCCATCAGGAATGACACCTGTGATGTCCCAATCAATTAGATCCTGTCTATCCGTCTCTCAGGAAGGGCTTTAGTGGCCCTATATAACTGTAGTTATACAGCTACCTTCAATTCTGTACAGCCCCAGAAAGTTCTAGATAATTCTGGACAGTTCTAGAAACTTCTTCATAGTTCTCACAATTCCAAAAACTTCTTAAGTATCTTGAAATATTGCGAATATCCTTAAAAATAGATCAATTTCAAAATATCATTATGCTGACCACAAAAGCAAAGTTTACAGGGGATAATACTTTTTTCTATTCATTTAAGGTACAAACAATCAGGAAAACACACTTAAAAAACTGGGTACAAAATTTTTTTTTGAAAATTGTTACATAGTGTAATTGAGGTTTTTGCATCATATATCCAAATTATTTCTGTGTTTCAACATCTCCGATTTAAATTTTTCAATATATTCATTTGTTTAAACCAAAATATGTCCCGCCTTATTACCTGAAATGCCAAAATCTGTGGTAACTTGTAATCAGGAAGACGCAAGTTTATAACTTATTATTATTTTGTGAACTACCTAAATGATTATCTTTTATTTTTCTATTTATTTATGTGCATTCTTTTAATTTGTCCTTATTATAAGCTGCTGTACTGACCTTACTCCATTTGTAAAACTTAATTTAAACAAATAAACGTTTATTATTACCATTACCATAAAATTCTTGTTTGAATAGAACCTCTGACAGACGGTACACGTAATCATATGATACTAGTTTTGATTTCTGTTTGTATTTCTTACTGAACAAACATGTTAAAATAAATATTTAATCTATCTAGTTAAACATGTGTAAAACTAGGTATTAGAGATAATGCCTATCTCTCTTTACCGGAGAGTTCTCCAAGGGGATAATCTCCGGCTAATTTCTTTATTTTCTTCTCGGCAGCTAACATCTCACTTCATAAAGGCGAATCTATTTCTATTAGGAGAGAACAAGTAGTGTCAACAGGTCCTTAGAATGACTAAATACAAAGCCTTCTTTATAATCCAGTTTAAACCTTCCTCAGTCTCTCCACATGCACCATTCTTTATCTGCTTAAGAATTTCCTAGCCTAGCAGTTGGCATTCTATATATATAAAAGTTACTTATTGTGTCACTCCCATTATTCTTTTAACCCTTTCCGGACCGAATTATTATACAGAGAGAGAGAAAAAAAAAACTTTTTTTACTGCAATAAATAATGCTTAAAATGAACAAATCAAATATTTTTTTCCATTTTGAATGTTTTGAACATTTTTTGGAAAATGATTCCATATGGCATCATTGGGCACCAGTTAGCAAGAATGAAAATAATTAAAACTTTATTTATTCCATCTAGGAATGGTTGAATTTTGTACAATTTATTGTAATTAGGGTGATTTGGATCAGAGATAAAGTTTGTATTGTCATTCACATGGAAAAATGTGCGAAGTTTGTCAAAACGATTTCTGCTCATTGCATCCGCAATTAGAGGATACCTGGTATCTCTGGCCCAATACATTCTATAGCTTGGCATTTTTACAATTCCGCTCATGATGTTTATACCCAAAAATTTTTTTATTTCATTAATTGTGGTGCCAATAGATTGGGCAGTCTTTTGAGCAGAATATAAATTAGATTGCTCCACAAAATTTTTTAAAATTTCATTCGAACAAAAGAGTTGAAAATAATTTATGGGCTTGTCACATCCATAAGTGATATTGTGTTTTTTATTGAAAGAAAAATTAGTACAATTCAAGTGAAAATCATCCCTAACTGGTACCCAACTAATGTTGTTCCCGCGTAATAATTTTGGAGGTTTCCTTTTTGCTTCAGGGGTTGGTAAAACAGGATCCTGCAAATCATTGGAAGGGTTTCCTGAAATATTTTCCGAACTAGCTGATCTTTCATCCTCAGTAAAAAAAACTCATCTTCATTTGGTAAAGTGGTATAATTAGAGTCTGTTTTTGGGGGTAAATTCGCGTTGGCATCAACTTCCCCAATTTGTTCATCTTCAGAATCCGAAGATTCTAAGTCAACATCTGACCAATTACCGTCTAATATAATCTTTATAGCTTCTTCGGGTGTATACATGCGCTCCATGTTAAAAAAAAACAGGTCAGAATATACCCTATGTAATAAAAAAAATAGAATGGTTAATAGTCAAGTTTTGCTCAAAGAGTCCATATGGACTCATTTTTAAAATTTCGATTATACAAATAAATATAAGTTAAATAAATTGAAACATACCTAATTCAAGATAAATAACACTTAGTTTCTACAAAAACAAATAATTAAGAAACAAAAAAGCTTTAAAAAATGCAAAAAAAAATTCACAAATACAACTGTAATGAAGACGATTTTCTGGTGGTTGACAACAATGAAATAAAAACATATTATATTTTCGCGGGCAAGAATTATGTAAAAATTACGACTTGTGCTGCCCCAACAGGCATGAAAGAAAACTAAAATGATGCCAATTGTATTATTTGGTCAAAATTAAGCAAGAAATAATACATTTTAAACTAGTGATGCCATATGGCATCATCGAGCTGGAAAGGGTTAAAACAAATATTTTATTCAAAATTTACAAGAATATGATAATATTAATAATAATTAAGATAAATACAGTCGACTCTCGATAAATCGAAATCCAAGGGTCTACAAGAAAAATTCGAATTATCGAGACTTCGAATTATCAAGAAGGGGAAAAAAAATTCGAATTATTAAGAGTTTTTATTATGTATATATGTATGTACATACGTATATTGAAAATACATATGAGCTTACCTAAGTTTTAGACATATATAGCCTCAAGTAAAAAAGTAAATATAATGAAAACGACAAAAAAGAACAAAAAAATTACATATGTATTAACATTTCAATAAATAATAATATACATATGTACCTAATTAAAAAAATGAAGAACAGTTTTTTGTTACAATGTGGCTTGACTTAGTTAGTGACTTAGAATTGTAGGAAGCGTTTATGGTGGAATATTGAAAGTTTTGGCGATATCTTTTTCTTTCGAACCACTTTCCACGGCCGCGATAATGTTTTCTTTGTCAGGCATATAAGGGAGACGTACTTCCCCTTTGCATTCATCGTGACAAACTAAGAAAGAGAATTGGAAAGTTAAGCTGGGCTGAAACGAAGGAAACATTACGCAGAAAATGGACAATAAACGGAAAATGAGAAGTAAACATTACTAGGGAAAATTCGAATTATAAAGAGCGGAAGCGGCCTCGTTCGAATTATAGAGCCTTCTCTCCCCCTGTTGTTAAGAAAAGGATTTCGAGTTATCGAGCGTATCTAAATACACTGAATTTTTTCGATTTACCGAAGTTAGCAGCTGGTAGAGTTTGAATTGTCGAAAAATTCGAATTATCGAGAGTCGACTGTATTTGAAAAAAAGAAGAAAATCAATTTTACAGGAATACAAAAACAAACTTGAATGGCAATAATGGTTGTACCGTCTGCCAGAGTTGCGCACTTACTAACTCTCGCAACAACTCACAAAAACATCACTTGGGAGTCTGAACCTTATAGACTTGTCTTCCGAAATTCCTGTCAACTTGAAATCGTCCTCTTCTTCTGTAACAAGATGGACCCAAAGTTTATCTTCTACTTTGTCCATCATCTTCATTGTCAAAATATTTGCTTAGTAATTTAATTTGTTAAGTTTTTGAAACAGATTTTATTACTCTGAAAAGAATACATTTTATAAATAAATACAATACAAAAAAAAATACAAAATGATACATGAATCATTAAAAAAAATATATTACCTGAAAAGAATAATTAAATTACTAGGTAATATTTAAACGTCCCCCTGAACACTATGTAAATACTCATTCGATCTAAGTATGTAAATACTCCAAAAGTTTGCAATGTAGCTTTGTGTTGGTAAATTTCGCAAGTGAAAGTAGATCCAAATGCGGTCACAACTTTTTCTGCCATTTTTTTCCCCCAAATCGGATATTTTTTCTTCTGTGACTTAATTGTTATAAAAATAATTTTTTGATTCTGATCGTTTTAAAAATGTGTTTTAGTTTATTATTGAGTTGGTAAGTCAATCATTTCCATTTGTAGTTTGAAAATTTAATACTTCTCTCCATAGAGGTAATTGGGTCTTTAATCGAATAGCCTCCCTTAGAAGCTCAGGTGAGAAGGGCGGCGGGTAATAGAGCCAAAAATGAACACAGGGTCTATTTACAAGACTATATACAGATATACGGAACTATTTACATTTACAAACATTAGATATAATGATTTTTGGTGAATATCGAGGTGCGGTCTTGAATAAAAACAACTTTTTTTCTTTATACCAACGTTTCGGTAATTTTTACAACCTTCTTCAGGGTCTGTACAAAAGGAATATTACACTAATATAGATAAAATTGAAAACCAAAAAAAATAAATAAAAATTATTTCTAAAATATAAAATTTAAATAGATAGATAAATATAATTTGGAAAGACTTACATTACAAACGAACAATCTTTCAAATTTTTACAATGACATTCTTCAGACAGTAACTTAAGAAATTACTCACCACATACCTTAGGTTTTTCCAGCCCTATTGTTTTCACCCCTCCCTTACCTCTATATAAACCCGCTTTTCCGTGAATCCTTAACAGTTATGATTAGGGAACGGATTCGTATGTATTTACATATTTTTTTCTAGGCAATTTACAGACGTTTTTCAACTAGAAGTATTCATACTGACACTTTTTAAGTCGTTTGAGTCTACTTTTATTTCACATATTTCCACATATTTGGATGTTATCGCATATTTATACATATTTGATTAAAATAAATAAATATTTCTACATATTTAATCAAAATATGTACATATTTTTTCATATTTTTCATTTTGGGCATATTTTCATAATTGGGAGGTGGTTGACAGGAACTGTGAACCACAGACTGTAGGGCTGAGAATCACAATGGGCAATGGTTGTTGTAATTTACACAGAATGCTGCTAAACAGTGACGGGCACTTGTTAGTTCTTTGAAGTTGTCTGACGTTGTCTGCTCTTTCAGCTCGTTCGTTGAAGTGTCCAATTCATTTCGTTCGGTCACTAAGTGTATTCTTTTTTGGGTGAAATGCCACGAACATCGGCCTCAAACAAACAACTGGTTGCTAAATATCTTCGCAAGTTTCCAGCAGAATTTTCTCCTGGGAGTAAGGGAGATCTGATCAGATCAAAACTGGTAGAAGTACTGAGCAAGAACAAAGATTTCTGATATTATCAGTGGAACAGAAGTCACCTCAGAACATCGTGTACCCTTTACAACCAACGATATAACTTCTTTCAGCAAGGCACCTATAACATCTGTAGATGTTGAACGATCTTTTAGTCGTTACAAGTCCATCTTACGCCCAGATCGTCGTCACTTTACGTTCCAACATTTGAAATTTCATGTGGTTGCAAACAATTTCGAAGAGAGAAGTTTTCAAAATTGAAAATTTAACACATCTTTTTATAAATTGTAAAAATGTTCTTTGTTGTATAAATAATTATAACTTGCCCCCCCCCCAAAAAAATCCATTTTCATAAAAAAAAATGTCCATTTTACTTAAATATTCCAGAAAATATTTTAAGAAAATCACATATTTTCCACATAATTGACGAAAATAAATGCATATTTTATTTAAATATTTGGCATTTTTAGATACATAAAAATCCGTTCCTTAGTTATGATGATATACTCGTAGCTCTACATTAAACTTCACAAACTTTTTTTATAATGTAAGTCTTTCCAAATTATATTTATCTATCTATTTAATTTTGTGTTTTAGAAATAGTTTTTATTTATTTATTTTTATTTTTTCAATTTTATCTATATTAGTGTAATATTCCTTTTGTACAGACCCTGAAGAAGGTAGTAAAAATTACCGAAACGTTGGTATAAAGCAAAAAAGTTGTTTTTATACAAAAATCATCTATCAACAACGCTCGAAAAAACCAAAACCATCATTAGATATAATAGAAATCAGAAATAAAAGTTAGTCACTAAAGATACTGTTAAATTATGGAGGAGAACAGAAGGTGTGGTGTCTAGAATATACGAGGGTCGTTTGAAAAGTCCGTGCAAAGTCAGAGAGATAGCACTACTGGCGCGTATCGAGGTTATGTTTAGTTAGTAGCATCTATTGGAAGAACACACACCAAGTTTCAGCCAGATCTGTCTATTTCTTTGTGTTTGGCATTCGTTTGAATCGAGAAAGTCGAGTGATTTTCAAAAAAATGGACGAAAAAGAATTTCGTGTGTTGATTAAACACTACTTTATGAAAGGCAAAACGCCTCTGGAGACTAAAGAGAAGCTTGATAAACATTATGGTGACTCTGCACCTTCGATTAGAACAGTTTATAAGTGGTTTCAAAATTTTCGGAGTGGCCATATGGGCACAAGTGACGCTGAACGTTCTGGACGCCCTGTTGAGGTTACTACTCTAGAAATCATTGATAAAATCCATGATATGGTGATGGATGACAGAAGAGTGAAGGTGCGTGAGATTGCTAGTGCTGTGGGCATCTCGAATGAACGGGTACATAATATTTTGCATCATCATTTGGACATGACAAAGCTATCCGCAAGATGGGTGCCGCGATTGCTCACGCTTGACCAAAAACGAAATCGTGTGAAGTGTTGCAAGGACGGTTTGCAGCTGTTCCAGAAGAATCCGCAGGACTTTAAGCGTCGTTTCGTTACTGTGGATGAAACATGGATACATCACTACACTCCTGAGACCAAAGAACAATCTAAACAATGGGTTACCAAGGGGGAATCTGCGCCAAAAAAGGCGAAGACCGTTCCTTCGGCCGGAAAGATTATGGCGACTGTCTTTTGGGATTCGCAAGGAATAATCCTCATCGACTATCTGGAAAAGGGTAAAACTATTACAGGTGCATATTATTCATCGTTATTGGACCGTTTGAAAACCGAGCTGCAAGAAAAACGCCCACGATTGGCCCACAAAAAAGTCCTTTTCCATCACGACAACGCACCAGCTCACACCTCAGCAGTTGTGGTCGCAAAATTAATGGAAATTCTACAGTGTAAAAGATGCCAACAATATGGCCATACGAGGTCATATTGCAACCATAATCCCAGATGCGTAAGATGTGCAGGTATGCATCCATCTTCAGAATGCAAGAAACCAATAGAAACTCCTCCAACATGTGCACTTTGTCTTGAAGCCCATTCAGCAAACTACAAAGGTTGCACTGTTCACAAAGAACTTCAGCGCCTCAGAAGAAGAAACATCTATGCCAAAAATGGAATATGGCCAGATCAACATCAAAATGGTTCATCACAGCAAACTGCTCTTCCTCCCAAAAGCTCCGAATTTCCTGTGCTTCCTGCTAAAGAATCTACTCGTCAACAACCTTTTCCAACCACCACCAGCAACAGACCCACATATGCAGAAGTTGCGGGGCCTTCAGCGATTCGTCCAGCTCTTACTCAACCATCCCCCATCTCTCACGACCTCACCTCTCTCCTTAACACATTCTTCTCCGAATTCAAGTCTCTCATCACTCCACTCATCACACTACTCACTTCTCTGGTAACAGAAATCATTCCCAAACTCTCACGTTGAACTCTAATCTTCAACAATCACTCGCAATTCTCCTTTGGAATGCAAATGGTTTGAACTCTCACAGAGACGAACTAGAGATATTTCTAAATGACAAACGAATTGACGTTGCACTTATTACCGAGACTCACTTTACTGGACGATCCAACTTTTACATAACCGGATACAAAACGTACAGGACCGATCACCCAGACGACACATCTCATGGTGGCGCAGCTATTTTAGTCAGAAACACTCTAAATCATCATCAAATTCCTTCCTACCAGAGAGAATTCCTTCAATCCACAGCCATTTCTCTAGACTGCCAACCTCTAGGGTTCAATCTAGCATCAGTTTACTGCCCTCCTAATAAAGCTATTTCAGCAACGGACTTTCAATCTTTCTTCCATTCTCTAGGGCCTAAATTTCTTGCTGGAGGAGATTACAACGCCAAGCATCCTCAGTGGGGATGTCGTACATCCAATCCACGGGGACGCACACTGCTGGATGTTCTTTCACTGAAACAGTACGATGTTCTATCACCAGACAGACCGACATACTGGCCTACTGCACAGTCCAAACTACCTGACATTCTGGACATCTTCATCTCTTTTAATACGACGTCCATTTACAAAGACATCTATACACTTACTGACTTATCTTCTGACCACAGCCCTGTACTCCTTACACTCAGTGTAGTACCCAAACCCACTCCTTCACCTCCTATACTAAACACTGGGCCTGTAGACTGGACTCTCTTCCGAACTATCTTAGCAAACAAACTAAATCTGTTAACATCATTGAAAACCCCTGATGAAATAGATAACGCAGTACAGACACTTACTATTTCCATTCAAACTTCCATTTCCGAATCCACCAAATGCACTTCACTAAAGAATAATTTTCGACATCACAATGTACCTATTGCCATAAGAATGCTAATTAGAGAGAAACGAAGAGCCCGTGCTGTGTGGCAACACACTCGCTACCCGAGTGACAAGCTGACCTTCAACCGACTGACGAGACAGCTGAAACGAGAGCTACAAAAACACAGAACCCTGAAGTATGACGAGTACGTGACCTCTCTGGTATCTGACCGCAAATCTCTTTGGACAGCCACCAAACGTCTTCTCAGATATAAATTTGTCTCCTCTCCTCTTAGACGTGACGACGGATCTTGGACAGTTACCGACAATGAAACAGCGACCGAATTTAAGAACTACTTAACTAACGTATTCACTCCTCACCCAGATATTCAAGACGAGTCACACAGCACTGACGTCATAGCAGACCTAGACATCCCTCTCCCACTTTCGTTACCACCAAAACCATTCACTCCGTCTGACGTTAAACACGTAATAAAATCCCTACCGTACAAAAAATCTCCAGGATACGACTTGATAACAGCACAAATTCTTCGCAATCTTCCAAAAAAAGCAATCGTTTTCCTAACCTACATTTACAACTCAGTTCTCAGGACAACATACTTTCCCTTAACTTGGAAATTCTCTGTAATAAAAATGATACCGAAACCTAATAAACCTTTACACCTTCCAACCTCTTACCGACCTATTAGTTTGCTACCTATTATGGGAAAAATATTGGAAAAACTTCTACTTAAACGCATCTACCCTACACTGGAATCTGCGACTGTAATTCCAACACATCAGTTTGGCTTCCGACAACAGCACAGCACTATTCACCAGTGTCACAGAGTAGTAGACGCCATTGCTTCCTCTCTGGAGCGGAAACAATATTGCTGTGGGGCCTTTCTCGACGTGGCTCAGGCCTTTGATCGAGTCTGGCACCCAGGACTATTGTGGAAGTTAAAGAGAGCTCTTCCATCAACTTATTACTTAATTCTACTATCATTTCTTACCGACCGCTTCTTTAAGATAAGTTGTGGATCTGCCTCTTCCGACTACTCTCTGGCACGGGCTGGTGTACCTCAAGGTAGTATTCTTGGACCGCTCCTCTATACTGTGTACACATCTGACCTACCAACTGACTCAAACACACTGCTCTGCACTTACGCTGACGATACTGCTATTCTCTCTTCTAACTCAGACGCCATTACCGCTTCCTCTCATCTACAGACACATCTACACAAACTAGAACCCTGGGCCAAAAAGTGGAGAGTCAAATTCAATCCTCAAAAGTGCGAACAGATAACTTTTACTCTGCGTCGTAATTCTTGTCCCTCTGTAAGTTTCAACTCCATTCCTCTTCCTTCTGCTAATTTAGTTCGCTACCTTGGGATGTACATCGACAAAAGACTAACGTGGAATCCGCACACTAAACTGAAAAGACTTGAACTCAACCGACGAAACAAATTACTACTGCGACTAATTGGCAGACAATCCAAACTACCACTGGAACATAAACGACTAATATACAACAGCGTACTCAAACCGATCTGGACTTATGGACTCGAACTGTGGGGTTCAGCCAAACTTTCTAATTCACAAAAAATACAGTCCTTCCAATCAAAAATTCTCCGTCAGATTACGAATTCTCCATTTTATGTCTCTAACTCCACCCTCCATAACGATCTCAAAATCTCATACGTAACTGACGAATCCAAATCTAAATATAGAAAATTCTTTGACTCTCTTCCATTCTGTACCAATCCTCTTATTCAAAATCTTGCCTCCACAACGATTCCAGATCGTCCTCCACGACGATTGAAACGCTGTTGGCCTCGTGACCAGCTCCAGTAATGTAAGGAACTCCAGCGAGAGTGTTGCCGGAGGGCAGCTTCTCTCCTCAAGCTGATCCAGCCATAAAGTCTACTTTCATCATATTCACTGATTGCATTTTATTCTATTGTAGATTGTGAATAACAAATAAATTACAAAAAAAAAAAAAAAAAAGGAATATAAGCTGAAATTTCCCTTTCTTTAAGGATCTCCAACTTAAGTAATTCGTTGGCTGCTTGGGCACTATTAGTTTCTATTTTCATTCGGTTTTTACCAGTAACTTCTATGTTCAATATATCGTCTTTACTGGTCATAGATGACTTTAGCAGCCACTTTCCTATTGCCATACGATGAACCAGATTACCCTTATTGCCCTCTAAATTCACAAAGGGACCTTTATCGCCTACTTTGTATCTATTTTTTAGTGCATTTTTCACGTAATCATTTTTATATTTTAGGGTACCTGAGTTAGCCTCTTGTACATGAACTTTTGACTTACTATATGCAATATTTCTCTCATTCGGGCGTTTATTTGCCTTTAGAGTACTTTTATTAGTATTATTGTCGCTATCAGTATTGGTACTTATTACTTCCATCATGTTAGTAAGTAAGCTAGTATTATTATTATGATTGATTATTGTGTTAGAAACATTTGGGTTAATATTAGCATTACTAAAAGATGACATCTGAAATTTTGCTAGTATTATCCGGGGGCCCTTGGCCCCCGCTGTCTGCCGACATTTCCTTACACAAACACAAAAACCACAGCGCACTGACACTGTCACTCACAACCGAGTTTTGACTTTGGTTCGCCGCACTCAATCGCAGATACGCACAGTCTAAGAAATATGTGTAGATAATAAATATTTTAACCTCAAAATTATCACAAGTCGATTAAAATGACTCGAATTAATTATTAAATACTGAGACAAAATTTTCTGTGAATTTATTGTTGTAGCACAACAAACTTTTGTTGTGAACTCTTTGTGAACTTTTTGTTTTGAACTCTTTGTAACTTCCCGTGGCTCCTCATAGCAGTGCTCGAACTCCGATACTGGAATAGCCTTCAACTGGTCGGTTACAGCCGTTTGAATGTTTTCGACTGACCTAAAATGAGTTCCCTTGAGGTGATTTTTCAACTTCAGGAAGAGAAAAAAGTCACAAGGACTCAAGTCAGGCGAATAAGGAGGCTGAGGAGCCACAGGAATGTTTTTACTGGCCAAAAACTCGTTTATAGAAACATCAAGAACAAGTGGGTGTTGCATCACGATAATGCTCCTTGTCATACAGCAATTTCAGCCTTGTAAAAGGAGGTTTCAGGCTGCAGCGTCTATGTCTCTCCACAACAATGATTTTCACTTTGATAAGTACTCCAGACTTAATATAAGGCCAAAAAACATTTTAAAAAAAACCTTACAAAAATATAACAATTATAACAGGATATGTTTTAGTCTTTTGAGCTTATATTTTTTATAATTAAGAGAACTTAAATTGTAGTCAACAATACTTCTTACATGCGGGTAGGGGCTGTGTATAAATTTTTCCGCTGGCAACATCAAGTGCTGCATGCATGTAATCTATAGGTGTCCACCGGGGATATGACCCAACTAGCCTTAAGCATTTGTTTTGAACTCTTTGTAACTTCCCGTAATTGGTGCGACAAGTATTGGGCCAGACAGGGGCTGCATATAAGAGTATTGGACGCATATAAAGATAATAAATTAGTTTTTTTATTAAAAAATTCTAAATTAGTGTTCGGTCGTGACCGGGGACCTTCGGCCAGTTTGACTAGCTTCCGATTCTCGCGGGTCAGCCTCGCGTACTAATGTACGCATCCGCCTTAATTTCCTTCTATTTCTTATCGCTTATTACTAAGTTATTATTTTACACCTTTTTTGTTTACTCAAACCTTCTATCTATCTCAACTTGTTGTTTCCGTTTCTTATGCCAAATACGTCACTGTCTATAGCTTCTATTTCCTTTCACCGCTGTTTGTGTATCTATATTCTAGACCCTTTGCCCTACTACTTCCTTTTGGACCATGTGGTCACCTTTCCAGTCTATGCAGTTCCCTGCTAGGCATTGCTTCAGACGCTTTACTGCTAATCACGCTTTAGCAACCTTTAACGCATCTCCGCCTGCTACGCATCACTTCCGCTGACACTTAGCAGTTCGCATCATCCGCATCTAGTGCATCTATTGCACTATTATCTTTCCTTCATCCGCATCTAGTGCACTTATTGCACTATTCCCCTTTACTCATCCGCTCCCCTCGCTCCCACTTCCGATACACTTCTCTGAGCCTGAACCCAAATATTGCCTACCTTTCTCAGAGTTCTATACGCACACTCACACAAACATATACATCCGCATCCGCTCCACAGCTTCCTTTCCCTCTCATCGCTTCTCAGGCGTCTTGTCAACATACCTCACGCACATCGCTCCTTGCACCAAAGGGTAAGTACCTTCCCCTTTTTCTTCTATACACTTATTCATTCTCTCATTTTTCTTTGTTCAATATCATTTCTTATAGCGCCCACTTGGGCACCTAGCGCTCGTAGTTTACGATCCCTCCGCATCTGGATGTAGGCATATTCGCGCGCCTACAATTAGAGTTGCGGTTTAACAGAGGGAACAAACTACCCATAATTCCTACCGCTTTATCGCACACTGAGTTTATGTGTTTCGTGAAAGTTAATTTGGAGTCTAACATCAACCCGAGGTATTTAACTTCCTTACTCCACGGAAGGGAGTTACCATTAATTTGAACAAAACTATTCACAACCGGTCTACGGCGTGTAAACAAAATAACTTGTGCGTTGGCATGGTTTGGCCTTATTTTCCATTTTGTGAAGTATTTGAAACTTTTTTCCAAGGGCTATCGATAACTGTTTGGCTATTGCGTCAACTCTGAATGAAGAAATAAAGAAGGCAGTGTCATCAGCAAAAAGGGAGCAACTGGCTTTATGTTTCAGCTTGGTGATGTCATTAATAAATATATTGAAAAGTGTAGGCCCCAGGACTGAGCCTTGGGGTCTCCAGCTTTAATTAACCTCATACCTGAAACTGTGCTATGGAGTGCGACGCTGAATTTTCTGTTAGCTAAATAGCTTTTAACAAAGTAAATTAAATATCACGGATAGCTATTCTCAATTAATTTATAGATAAGGTCATTGTGCCAAACACAATCGACGGCTTTTTCCACATCTATCAAAGCCATCCCCGTATGCTTGTTCAGATTAAAGTTGTGCTCTATCAAGTCTGTTACTCTGGCTAACTGGGCAGTAGTCGAGTGACTTGAACGGAAACCAAACTGGCAGGATGATAATAGGCTGTTGCTATCAATGAATGAGGTGAATCTTCTTAAGATAATTTTCTCAGTCAGCTTACTCAAGACAAGGAAGTAAGGAGATCGGCCGATAGCCTAACTTCCAGAGTTTGATGTTTACAATCACAGCCAAACCTCCTGACCCTCTTCCCTTCCTCTTCTCTTTTACAGCTGATGATGTTATAACAGAATATGTGTCCGAGTGTAGAGGTAGATTTATGTTTTCACCAACAAACCAAGTTTCCACTAGGCAGAGTACCCCATATTCCATAATAAGATCGTTGTTACAGTTGTCAATAAAATTCTGAATTCCACTAACATTCCAAATTAATATCTTATTATGATAATAACTTTGATTAACATTTATAACTGCTGCTTTATTCTTGGTGTCCTGGTTAGAAGCGTCAATATTTGGCTGTACAAATAATGGTATTTTTGATAAGTCATTATAAACTTTGTTGCGAATTTTGATACCACCAGCGAATTGCTGTGCTTTTATGCCATTCATTCTTAGTTCCCTACATTTTTCAGCAATTGCGCGAGTTTTAATTATTATGTAATTAATTATTTTAGTAAGGTGGATTAGACACTTTTTTGAAATGTATTTCATAATTTTTGAACAAATTCCATGTTTACTCTCTAGTCTAGGTGTTAGACACAAAATAAACATGTATTATTTGTGCTAATACTTGAAATAAGTACGTATTTATTGTTGTTTCCGTAAGAAAAGATTAAAATTAATTCATAAAAAGACATGCCGAGTTTAAATTTTAGTAGGTAATCATTTCTAATTACTTAAGTCGGCGTGCCCTTATTCTTATTACTATTAAATTGCAATAATTTATAAGTTACTTAACGAAAAATAATGTAATGGCACCAGCTGCAGGTTTTTCCTCCTTTTTCCTTGCATTCCAATCCTCCTCACCTAACTTTTCTCTTACTTCACTTAGCTAAGAAGGTTGAAATGTTTTTTTTTTTAATTTATTATAAATTTATATTATGTGAGGAGTAGCATTTGAGGTTTTGAACGAGAAACACGTACATTGACATTAACTTCAGCCGACTGCGATGCGCTCTGCTCGCAGATTGACTCAATACAAAAAGAAAACATTGAACTTAAAAGAGATTTGATTACTTTAAGACAGAATCAAACTGAGTTAATGAAACAGATTGAATATTTAAGTAGAGAAACTAAATTGCTAATATTTGGGCTGCCTGACAATCTAGCCTATACAGGGTGTTCAGCATAAGACTACGGTAACTTCGGGAGGTGATTCTGGGCATCATTTGCAACAAAAAATTCCATATTAACTATGGCTCGATTCGGCTCCGTTTTGTAGATATTGTTAATTTTATGTTTTTTCAAAGTGTTACTACTTTTTAGCAAAAAGATGTCTATATTTCTCAAACTATTAAAGCTACAGCTATTTTAATGAACTCATTAGAAAGAAGGTTAAATTTCCTTTTAAATAAGCTAATTTATATTCCAAAAAAATAATATTAAGTATTTTACTTTGTGGCCCAAACATAAGAAATAGCAAGTTTCTAATTTTTTCCAAAAACTTTGACTTCATTTTTCTCAAAAACTTCTTATATGAAAAAACCGTGCACTATTCAGGAAAAACATTTACAAACGATCATCTTTCGAACGGTATACAATAATTGGGGTTATGTTAAAAATTGACGCAGAAATCTGTTATTAATTGCAAAAAAGTAGGCCTCAAAACAGCGTCGGCATACAGTCATTTGTCAGAAATGTAAAATATTTTCCATGCATTTTATTAATAGAAACTTGTAATTTCATCACAATATTTGCAATTTATTATAAAAAAACATATTATAAAAAAAACAGATAATTTAATTGAATTTTATTCCATTAAAAGTTAATTTAATTTATTTACCTAACTCAAAGTAATTGTTCAAAGTGTCCTCCCTCTTGTCTCAGACACAGTACCGACCTTCTTCTGACTGCATCCACTGCCAGGCGAAGTTCATCGTGATTATGCCGCATCATATTGCAGCACGCATAAATGCGTTCTACCAAATCCTCACGTGTTTCCAACCTCACCTCATACACTTTTTGCCTAAGTGTTCCCCACAAGTAGAAGTCCAGTGGCGTAAGATCAGGACTTCTAGCTGGCCACCTTGTTAGCCCATGTGGAGTATTTAAACTGGAAATACCCACTTGCTAGAGATCAGGAATCAGGTGGTCGAAAAATAAGAATTAGTCTTTCAGTGCTTCCAACGACTATGCATTTATTCTTCTTCACTACATCATTTTTGGTGATGATAACCCAAAACCCAGTCTTCAGCGGGCAACGCCGATGTCAGGCGCACTGGTAATGGACTGGATTAAGCTGTAGTAGCCCATGCAGATCCAAGGTGCTGGTGTGAATGTTGGAAACGGCAGATGTCGAAGCAAGCCCCCACAAATCAGGACTTCTAGCTGGCCACCTTGTTAGCCCATGTGGAGTATTTAAACTGGAAATACCCACTTGCTAGAGATCAGGAATCAGGTGGTCGAAAAATAAGAATTAGTCTTTCAGTGCTTCCAACGACTATGCATTTGTTCTTCTTCACTACATCATTTTTGGTGATGATAACCCAAAACCCAGTCTTCAGCGGGCAACGCCGATGTCAGGCGCACTGGTAATGGACTGGATTAAGCTGTAGTAGCCCATGCAGATCCAAGGTGCTGGTGTGAATGTTGGAAACGGCAGATGTCGAAGCAAGCCCCCACAAATGCGTTTTCCTGTGAAATGGAGGACCAGCTCTAACCTATGAAAAGATCAGAGCAAAAGTTAAAAGAGAGGATAGATGTGAAAAGGCCCCTTAAATCACCTGAAGGTAGCAAGAGAGTAAAATAGGTTTTGTGATAGCAATGTAAAGAGATATATATATTGAAATATATAAGAGCGCAATAGGGCATGTACCCTAGCTGATATAATCAGAAGAGTTCAGTTAGAACTTGATACAAAAACAGTTAAAGTAAATAACAAATATAAAGTGGGAAATACCTTAAAGATGAGGCTACCCTGAATCAGCGCTAAGAAGGAGGCTGAGATTAACTGGACGCACACTGTTGAGATGTAGGTACAGCTACCAAGCTTCTGGCGTAATGTCCTTTAAACACTGGGATAGCCGGTATTAGTAATAATAAAAAATGAATGTAATACAGTGTTCACAAGTTGAAGGTAGTGCCAAATAAGTTGAAGAATCCAGCAGCGGAAGTGTAGCGTAATTTGATGGATTGTGCAAAAAGGGTGAATAATCATCCGCCAGTAAGCCAGACCACTCCCAGGTGTAAGGAATAAGGAATAATAATAATAATAATACCCCAGGGGTATTAAGGATGTAATGGAGAAAATAGGCTGACTTACCGCTTCAAGAATTAATTCACCTGTGAATCCAATATTTGAGTGAATAGTAATAAGGCTGCTTGATAAATGTGATGGCACAGTATAGAAGAACAACCACTGCCACAAAAGGGGCCGTCTAGGGCAGATAGATGAAAAAAGGCTAAAAGGCAAACATGTGCTGGCAAAAGGCAAGATGGCGTTCGAGTCCAGTTCAAAGGCTGTACTTCGTACAGGCACAGTTAATTCTCTCTTAGAGCAGTGACGACTTACGATAGACTACTGAACTAGTAACCAACAGTGTGTTCAACTCGGCACTGCCAACGAACAGTGTTGCCAGTTAACCTATGTATAGAAAAGTTGGGAGTCCCCCCACTGGTGTCCCTTTTATATAAATTCGCGTAGTAATACGCGACACTGGGGGCCAAAAGGAAAATGACTCCATGTGAAAATTGTAAGTAACTAAATCTAAGCCATAGAGGCGTAAGCTACAAAGTGTATATACAAAATGAGCAAAGCTCAGGTGTAGCACTGTGGCTACAGGGAGAGAGTAACGAGAGAATAAGCAGACGTATACCCGGCCTCCACTCAGACTCGCCCAAGGGAAGTCATGCTACGGAGCAAGGTTAAGAGACTGAACCCAAGGGGTCAACGTCGTAGAGACGTCTTGAGAAGATTAGATAGGGGCCAACAGGAGGAAATGGCGCTGGGCCTTGAGATAAATTGTATAAGGCAACCTCTTAAGAGAATACAAAAAACAAATGAAGTGTAAAACCGATTGAAATAACTAGCGGAACAAGAAACATAAGATTAAGAATAGTTAATCAAGGTAGCTTGCAATTTAATCATAAATTGGAAGGCGAAAGAGCTTAACTGCTGGACGAGTAAGCTCTGAAGTTGCAGTTTTGAGACGAGCACGTCGTACAATACCATCTGAACCAGGAAAGACCTGCAGTACACGGGCCAAAGGCCAACAAGAGGGCGGAGTGTTGTCAGAATCAATCAATACGAGATCTCCAACAGAAAGATTAGGGGAGGTTGAGGTCCACTTCCCCCGAGATGCAAGAGCTGGAAGGTATTCAGATTTCCAGCGTGTCCAAAAATCCTTAATGACGGCCTGAATCCAGTGTAGTTGGCGAGGCGAACATTGTTGAATGGCCGCATCCGCATCTGGTGGTTCAATCAAAGATCTACCCAATAGAAAGTGGGCCGGAGTTAAGGCAGAGAAATCATTAGGATCACTGGAGATGGTAGAAAGAGGCCTAGAATTTAAGATGCCTTCAATGCGTATAACAAGAGTATTTAAGACCTTGTAAGTGGGGATGTAATTGGCAACGAGCCTATTCAAATGGTATTTAGCTGATTGAACAGCACGTTCCCACAGCCCTCCTTGATGAGGTGCAGAAGGTGGGTTGAAATGAAATGATATAGATTTTGAAAAACAAAAATCATTAATAAGTTTAGAAAATTGTAACTCCGCTTGTAATGATTGAAGTGCTCGTGTAAGGGCGGCAGAAGCGCCAACAAAATTAGTTCCGCAGTCTGAATAAAGATGGGCAGGACAGCCGCGTCGGCTAATGAAACGCTGTAGAACGTCTAAGAATTCACTGGTGGAAAGATCCGATGCCAGCTCTAAATGAACAGCTTTAGTAGAGAAGCATACAAATATGCAAAGATAAACTTTGACAGTAAGAGCCTTACGACAATCCGAGATCCGAATTGTGAATGGACCTGCAAAATCCATGCCCGTATGTGTGAAAGGAAAGGAAGGAAAGGACCCTCGGCGATGGAAGTTGACCCATTAAGGGAACGTTATGGGATGGTTTGGCCCGGAAACACACCATACATTTATGGATGCGTGAACGAATAGCTTGTCTGGCTGACAGAATCCAAAAGGAACGTGAAAGATGATAGAGTGTAAGATTTAGCCCTGAATGTAGAAATAAAGTTTGATAATGGTCAATCAGTAAATTGACTAAATAATGGCTCTTAGGTAAAATAAGGGGATGACAAGTTTTAAGAGAAGTAGTATTCTGGAGTCGACCGCCGACTCGAATTAACCCATTAGAATCAATAAAAGGCGTTAAACGCTGTAGTCCGGCAGAGGAAGATCGTCCTGATCGTAAGGCATAGATATCTTTCTCAAAGGCAGTCCTTTGAATGTAGAAACAAATAGCAGTAATCACATGACTCAATGCCGGGGGGGGGGGGTACCCCTTGACTTTGGACTTCCAAGTGAGTATAAGTTTAATCACAAGGAGTAATGAACTCCATGATGGAATGTGATCAAATAGTTGCACAGTAGGAATCGGAACTACAGTAGCGCATTCAGCTTGGAGTGAAAATTCCGATGAGACTGAATGCGGAAGAGCCAAAGGGCCAATGTTAGGCCCTGAAGAGGGCGTAGACAGCCATGATGGGCCGTGCCACCATAGTGTATGGTTAAGAAGTGTAGAGGCATTGCAACCCCTAGAGGCAATGTCAGCTGGATTGTCCTTAGTGGGTACATAATGCCAAGTGGCAGTGGGAACCCAATCTTGAATCTGGGATACCCGGTTTGAGACATAAAACCTTGAACTTATAAGGAGGTAATTGTACCCAATGCAGAACGATCTGCGAATCGGTCCAGAGGTGGACACTTGTGATAGTAAGAATAGAAGAAAATAAGTTCAAGTAATGAGCGACAAGTGATGCCAACAAATGAGCTCCACACAGTTCCAATCGTGGAATAGTTAAAGTGTGTAAAGGAGCAACGCGCGTTTTAGCGCATAAAAGAGCTGGAGGTGAGCGCGATTCCACCCCAACCAAGTATAAAACAGCTGAATAACCTCGTGCTGAGGCATCAGAGAATCCATGAAGGATGTAGGAAGTAGTAGCCGCAGTGGGCGTGAATGGGCGAGGCAATGTTGCCTGCTCCAAAATAGAAAATTCATAAATAAGAGACTGCCATTGAAAGGCAAGTTGCTCTGGCAAAGGAGTGTCCCATTGGAGAGACTGTCTCCATAAGGCTTGTAAGAAGGCCTTTAAGTTGAATGTAAAGGGTGCAAGCCAACCGCATACGTCAAAAATTTGGGCTATAAAAGAGAGTACCAAACGTTTAGTAACAGTGCCACTGGGGCTAGACTTGAAGTCAAGTCGAATGCTAAAGGAATCCGTAGTAGGGTTCCATAATGCGCCCAATAAAGAAATAGAGCACGCTGAAGTGGTGCTGAAAGAAGTGGAAGCAACGTGGTGCTCCAACGGGATTCCCATAAGTAGGGAAGGGTGGTTAGCAACCCATTTACGGAGGTCAAAGCCTCCAGAGTGTAATAACGCAATAAGTTGATTACGCAGACGTATAGCTGCTGTCAGGGAGTACGCACCCACGGCAACGTCATCGACAAATATGTTTCTTTTTAAAGCAGCAGCTCCCTCAGGAAAATTTGTTTCCTCATCATCGGCAAGCTGAGCCAGTGTAAGGAGTGCCAGATAAGGAGCTGATCTTGTGCCGTATGTAACAGTGTTTAAGTAATAAGTGCGTATAGGCTGGTCTGGAGACGCCGCCATAAAATGCATTGGAACTGTCTGTCCTCGTAATGCATAGATATTTGGCGAAACATTTGCCTAATATCACAGGAAAAGACAAATGGATATTGTCTGAACAATGAAATTATATCGGACAAAAGAGGATGCAATTTAGGACCAGCAAACAAAAGATCGTTTAATGAAGTACCACTGGGGGTTTTAGCAGAGGCGTCGAAGACGACGCGAATCTTGGGGTTGTCCCCATGATTCTTGAAAATCCCATGATGGGGAATATAGTAAGAGACAGGTCCATCAGCTAATTGCATATGGCTTTGGTCAAGGTAGTCTTGCATAAATTCAGTATATAGTTTCTGAAAGCTAGGATCTGTTTTAAACATTCGTACCAAGGCGCAAAAGCGTGAGTACGCGGCAGCATATGAGTTGACCACTAAGGAAGGATCCTTATTAATGAAAGGTAATCTAACCTGATACCGACCGGAGGCATCACGTGTGGTGGTGTCGCGGTAAAATTGCTCGCACCGCTGTTCCTGTGGAGACGGTGCAGGAGAAACTGGGGGTGAATCTTCAACCCGCCAAAAGTTCTCTACAAGGGCATGTAACTCATTGCCGGGTGCGGCGCAGCATGCGGCTACGGCAGAAGAAGTTGAAGTAATGGGGTTTGAAGTAGACCCCGAAGAAGGAGAAGTCGCCACTGGGGCTGATCCCAAGAGAATCTAGCCAAACGGAGAAGGTACCGCTACTGGCATATCAGTTCCTAACGTGATAGGAGAGCCTTGACCAAATAACAAAGAGGCTAAATCGGAGCCTAAAATGCAATCGATCCTAGAAGGTTTATCAAAAGAGGGGTCGGCTAAAACCAAATGTTTGGCTGCTTCACGTACTGAAGCATTTATATTAACAGTAGGAGTTGTGACCGCTATTTTATCTAAAATGATAAATGGGTGTTGAGGTGCAAGGATGGAACCACCTATAGTAGCAATATCAAGGGAGCAGACGCCCAATCGACTTAGAACCCAATCGAAGCTGAGCCAGAAACTTTAGAAACTTGAAATTCATATCGTATGTTAAATATGCCTGAGGTTGCTGATCCTTTAAGTAAAGAGAACTATATATTAAATTGAAATTGGATTGATTTACTTTGTCTAAGTCAAGTTCTCGCAAATGGTTTCTATAAACAAATAAAATTTCTTTAGACTTTTTTTTAAATAAATTTAAATCCTGTACTGAAATTAGGCCTGAAAAATCAATAGAATTGAAAGTATTCAGTAACTGAGTAACCCAGTTAAATTTAACATTGGCAATTCTATGCTGCTCACACAGTTTTAAAAAACAAAGAAAGGGGTACCTGTCGGAAGACATATTTTTCAATTTAAATAGCCAGTTAATGACTAGCTTTAACACATTGTACTTAATGTGAACAGTTCCCACTTCTAGGCGAATCGCAAAATTGGGGGTGCACCGTGATAGACCTAGTAACCGCTTATAGAAATTTAAGTGACAAACTTCCAAAGAGTCACAGTACCTAAGTCCCCAAATCTGAGCGCCATAAAGAAGTACTCCTAATACAATAGCATTGTTCAATTTGGTTCTGGCCTCCCATTGAATTATTTTTGCACCGGCACAAGTTTTCAGTACAGAACCAATAGCTGTGTTAGTTTTGCCAACAGTATATTCAGTCTGCTTAAGAAAAACGCCAGAATTAGAATACACTATACCGAGGTAATTATATACCGATACCTGTTCCAAGTGTGAATCGTTAAAAATTAAACGCCTGCTACTCTTTCTATGCGATTTTGAAAATCTAATAATTTTAGTTTTGTTAGTGTTAACGTGGAGAAAGTTTTCTTGTCAATAGGTTTCTAGCAGGTTCAGTTTAGACCGAACATCTGTATATGAATCACCTAACAATACCATATCGTCTGCGTATAGTAGCATAATAATGTCAGTGCTCTGACCAATAGGGATGCCCGAAAAGCCTTTACTTCTAAAATAAATTTCGATGTCGCTCATAAATAAATTGAATAGGAGTGGGCTCAATGTTTCCCCCTGGAGAACTCCTTCTGTTATATCAACAGGTTCGGATAACTCACTACCACATCGAATTTGAAGAATCGCATTATCATATAAATACTTGATAATTCTTATTATCTTACTGCTGACACCTATTTTATTCAATTTAACCCAAAGTGAACCATGATTCAAACTGTCGAATGCCCGTTTGAAATCAATGAAGGCACAAAACAATTCACCTCTAGGCCTGGATAATTTAACTTGTATTAACGAAGAAAGCACGAAAATGTTGTCAACACAGCCTCTTCCCATTCTAAACCCATTCTGTGATTCAGGTATTGCCCCAACCATGTCCGACCATAAAGTCAACCTGTTCAAAATAATTTGCGTAAATATTTTTAGAATGGAGTTAGCTAAAGCGATCAATCTATAATTTGTTAATTGTTTTCTATCGCCTTTTTTAAATAGATTAAAACCTATAATTTTTGTCCAAGAATGTGGGACTTTTTCTGTGGAGAAAATATGATTAAACATAGTTATAATATACAGAAGCCAGTTTTGTGGTAAGAATCTATAAAATTCATAGTTAATATTATCATTACCTGGTGCTTTTCCAGATTTGCAATGGTTTAATATATGGTATACTTCTGAATCAACTATAGGAGCATCTAAAACAGGGTGTCTTATATCTAAAAATGTCAAATCTATAACATTTCTGGCAGGATAGGTGTCCCTGTAATAAGATACCCATTCTCCACACGAAATAGATAATTCCGAGGGAATATTTTTGGCTTTACGATATAGATTAATGGTATTCCAGAAGACCCCACTACTCCTACAGTGATGTAGACAATATTTGACGACATGTCCGAATTCGTTGCAGAAATAACAGAGAAGCCCCCCTTCTTAATGTTGTATTGTCTTTAGGAACATTCTTTTCCTTTGACACTACCAATGCCTCAGAGTTTTTATGTTCATCACCCGAGCGCATAATGAACTTCTTATTGAAACGCAATTGAACAGTGCATAATCGCTCCCTCAATAAACCAATAGTAGGATCCTTCTTGGAGATGGACTACCAGGCATTAATAAACTCAAAATATTGTCTAGGCAAGGTGTTAAGGACTCTATTTAAAAATAGGAAATCTGGAAGTTGTACGTTATCTTATTTCCACGTCTCATCCTGCAACTTCTCCCACAACTTTTAAAAGTCTGGCTATATGCCCCGCAACATTATCAGCTGATGCCAAAAAATCCATTAAACAAAGCATGCTGACGCTGCTCATAAATACTGTGCAGCTTATTCCTCATTTGACTTGACGTATTAATAAGTTATCTTACCTCAGGCGTCACCCTTGAAGCGATCAAACCTTGAGCTCTGTTCTGTTAAAAGCGGTCAAATTATCATTTTAATCTTCCACAAGCGGTAAGTGGCAGTGTGTCGGCTTAACTAGTGTGCCATCTACAGCCTGCATTGTGTCATTACACTGTAATTGCATCCTTACCTAGAACTTACAGTCTTTCCAGTTTGATTGGCTCAACAATTTGTCAATTACAACAGTACCTTTTGAATAAGTTAACACACCAAAACAAAACCTAAAGATCCAAAGAGAACACAGTGCAAAGCAAAAACACAAACTTCACACTTAAAACGTAACTGTTATGATGAATTGTCCTCTTATTGGGCCCTTATCCTGGTTTGGGTTTAATAAATATCCAGCGATCTAACATTAACATTTAATTGAATATGAACGAAGAATAATTTAAGGTATTGTAATGCTTCCCCCTCCCTGGCCTTAGGGGTTACAATTTAAAAACCTGGTCGACACTTTAAAACTCTTTATTTGAACGGGCTACACACTGCCCCGCAGTTAATGGTCCATTGCAACAATTATATAATAACTAACATAACTACTTCTATATATACTCATGTAAACCCTTAACCAAATAATCACGAAAATAACTACTACTATATATCATTATATAATCCCTTAACTCAATAATCCCTAAAATAAGTACTAAAATAGAAGTACACCCAGGCTTCCTAAAGTCACCCTGTCTGCCAGGACCCAGAGAGTGGCAACCCCAAAGACAATCAGAGTTGGTTGGCTAACATCTGCAGCTCCAGGATGCCCTCGCCAAAACTTTGAACTGTCTCGGGTAGTACTCGTTCTCCTCTCATACATCACCAGTCACTCCTTGTTACTCCACTGTTTCCTTTTTCTTTCCATATTTCTCATCCTGCCGACGGCGCGGACAATGCACCCAGAATTTATATGACACTGCTTTCTTTTAATGTTCATTTACATTATCCTATTACCTATATAATTCTAGGTGTATAATAATTATAATACTGTAAACATATAATTCTGCCCCCTACATCCACACCCCTTTTTGAAAAAGTGGCTATACTCACAGAGTATGCCACTTTATACTCCTTTCACTACACTGAACTTCACTCTCACTCCACTGCTGCGCTCGGAGTTGGCTGAGTTCTCGGCTGTCTTCTTCTTATGTACGCCAGCTCCTGGGATGATAAGCGCTGGGCCACCGGGATGGTAAGAGCGGGGCGCTGGATGGCTCTCCCCTTCTACACCCTCCAACCGGAGCAACCTCTTAGTAGTAGTAGCAGAAAACAGGCCACCCGTGCAAGCTTCCCTGTCCAGTCTCCACGGCATGGTGTTGGTAGAGCCTCACCTTCTTGGAGCAGATGATATTGGGGTGTCTCTAAGGTGCATCTTCCCTGCCTGGTCATAGCCTACTCCCTGGAATCATCTTCTACCCAAGTAGAATCAACTTCAAGTAGTTTCATTCATTTGATCACAAATAACTGTATGTACGAGAGCTAGTTTTTCTTTTGCTCCCTTGAACCCTTAAATTTTTGGAAATGACTTTCTGCTCTCTGTTTACCTTCTATGCATGCTACACAAGGTTCAGGATCGATTTCTGAAAAATCCAAGCCAGTTACTAAATTGTTTTCAAGAATACTCATATCTTTACGGTTTAGGTGTCCCAGTCTGCGGTGCCAAAGTTTCATGATTGTGTACCTGAAGTCATGGCCCTTTCAATTTTCACTTCACAACTCTTATTATCTAACTTATAGATTCCGCCAACATTGGAGGCTGTTACTGCTGGCCTTTCATTTATTTTACACTTACTAGAATCATAGACTTCACAATCGTGTAAATCAAAAACAACAGTCATAAATGTTCAGTGGGATTAAGATCCGGTGACTGCGGAGGGGTTTGGAGAACTTTTGGACAATTTTATAACAACCACTGACGTACAATCTGAAACTGGATTTGAATTACCAGGGTTACTACATAAATTTAATTCTCTTAATTTCAATTGAATTCTATCCCTTTCAAGTTCAATCTGAAGACGATAAACCTCCATCGTTTCTTTATTTAATGCTTTTAAAGCTTCTAATTCTTCAATTTTCCAATCACTACATTCAACAAAAGGTGACGCATTGTCATCAAAAACGTTTATAGTGACAAAAAAAATCTACTAAGATATTCTGAATTTCTTTCTTTTTCATAGAGGGTTTTACATCACTAACATTATGAGATTTGGCAATAGATAATAAATCATTTTTTTTTAACACTAAGTAATTCTTCAAGAGATGGAGAACTCTTAAATTTAATAATATCAAAAGACATAATGGTTATATGAAAAACTACTCACCAATGTAAATAAAACAAGATAATCTTTCTCAAGAGAAATCAAAGAACTTATAAAATTTGTAATGTACAACTATTTTGGAGCGGCCCTCAATTTGTTATGATTTGATACAGATTAATAACACATAAAAACAATAAAATATTGTTTATTAAAAGAAAATACACAGATGAAAACAGAAGGCCTTCTTACACCACTCAGTACATTATAAGGTTAAACATGTTAGTACCTTCCCCAAGGTTATCTCATCTAATGCCCTCCTAACACTCACTTTGTAGGTTTATAAGTTTGGTGTTAATATTTTTGATATCAGCAGAAATATTCTCTAGTCTGGCTACAACAGCTGCAAGGTTTTGCTCCCACCACAGCTTCCTTCTGTACCCTCACTTTTCTTTTTAGCTCCGCCCACAGTGATAAGGTGATGACTGATGACGTTAAATATTGTCACTTCACTAGCCTAATCTGTACTTTTCGTTGTTTTCAGAAAAAGTTCAAAATTTAACACATCAAAATGACTAATTTAAGGAAATAGCCCCTTAACACTGCATTGCCAATGCTCGAACTTGAGTCAGTTATTGCCAATGTGGAGTCATATTGACTCCATAATTTATTTTTATCTTTTTTTATATTGATTTCAATTTTAATAATAAAATTTGCATTAAAGGATGAGAAAGAATAGGAATTAAGGACGAAAAAACAAATTTTGTCCACAAATCGGCTTTAACATTTCACGCAGAAGGAATTAACTTCAACTTAGGATCGCAGTATTTTCTAGAATCCTGCTTGGCTGCCTTCTGATCTGGGACTTTTTCATTTTTTTTAAATTACACTCACTATTTTTTCAATTACTGTGCGCTGTTGACACGGATCGGAAATTACCCAATTCGCTACAAGTTTTTACTGCAATTCGGACAGAAAATCAATTCTAGAAAGAGGCTATTTTTTTTTTTGAGCCTTGATACTTTCTATGAAAATTATGTAAATTTATCACATAAGAATTTAGGCAATAATCTGGAGTCAGGTTAATAACAGAAAATCTACTTCCATTACCAATCAGGAGTCGAAATGACCCCGATATATTTACATGCAATGCCAGTCTGTAGTCAAAATGACTCTTTAGATTCAAGTTAACCAATCTGCAAAAAAAAACCTAAGAATTCCATGGTCTTCAGCTCGTGACTATCGAATAGTGAGATAGTGGGGATAGCATTTCTAAGAGCATTTTGGGATAGCTATGAAATGTGGGAAACAGAGACCATTACTAATTTTTTGGAGTCAAATTGACTTCGGATTGGCAATGCAGTGCTAATGGAAATCCTTAACAAACACAGCAATCTATTGTTGACAGCAAAACTCGTTTAAAAAACCACAAGAAACCCAACTTTAATACTGAGCTACGAGAACACGTCTGTTCACAATGAGGTCATTCACTTCTTTATTAATTGCGAAATTATAATTTTATTATTTTCATCTTCAATATGGTCTAGATTTATGTGAAATCCATCTACATCTATAAGCTGATAGGTATTCACATTGTCTTCTAATCTTTCTTGCGTATTCATTTTCTCAGTGTCATCTAATTTCAGCAATTTACCATCAATTTGTAATATAGTCAAATTTTCATCCTGAATAAGTTTAAATTTTTTTGATGGCGTCCAGTCCTGACACAATATCATGAGAAAATTGGTTATTCTTTTTCTGCATGAATACTCGAAGTATTAGTTGAATTTCCGATTTTCAAAACAATATTTGCCCGGGCAGAACAGAAGTTGAATCCATTAATTGTTTTGAAAAGATTATTGTGTTTTATAATACTTGATTTAAGAATATCAACAACTTTCTGGTTCAGTGAACTTAGATTAGAAGCACTGTCATAAACAGCTTTAATCTTCAGTTAATTGTCTATTATTACATTTAATTTTATTGTGGGCAGAGTGTGGTTGAGGATTTCTTCTGACAAACAATTGTCAACCAAAGTAAAACTATATATTTGAAATACAAGTAAAAAGTGCTAGGCACGTGTTTACAAATGAAAAAGGTATTGCATTATAGTCCTTCACTCTCCCTTAATGCGACCTTAAGTATCATAAGTATCTTCATACTTCAATCCCAGGAGTTTTAAGTACTTGCTGTGCTTTGGACCAGGAAGGGTTTTTTAAGTCATTATGTCTGCAATCTTATCTTCAGTTGGCAAATATCACAACAGAATGATACCCTCTTCGACTGCTTCCCTGACAAAATGATATCTGATGTCAATATGTTTAGTTCTTTTATTTAAAATATGATTTTCTGGATAATTTTTGAGCTGATTGATTATCATTGTATATGACAACAGGTTCATTCTTTCCAATTAATTCCAATAGTAGGGCTTTTATATATGTTACGTATTTGCTTGCTCGGTAGAGCTCATCCGGCACCACTAGATGGTTTCCGGGAATAGTTAGACCACTGCAGGAACTCCGTACGGAGCCATAGGCAGGTCTTGCGGTAAGAGATAGAAAGGTGGGGCAACAAGACAGAAAAGGCACCTGATCAAAATAATAATAAGTTTATTGTTGAACAAAGCACCTGCCCAGTTCTTCCGCCTCACGTCCGAGCCCGAAAACGCACACTGACTAGTGGGTATGCCCTGGGAACTCCTCTGATTGCCTGAAGGGCAGGCAATCCCTTCCAGAGCTGTCCACGGGTTGCTGATGAAGGATGATCTCACATCCGACGGAGGACCAGCAGCGAGGCTGCAAAACTGTTGGCACAAGAATAACGATTTAGGCAATGTGCAGGTGACAGACGAAGCTGTATAGTCTCAACCTCGGTTGAGAGAAAATATAAGAGCACTAGAAGGGCTAGTAAGAAGGTTAAGAGGCGTACACTTGCCTTGAATTTATTATAGTTCCGTACACCTCGGTTGGTTAGAAGTCGTTCTATCCAGGGTAGAGACTCCGTCTCTCCAGACTGTACAAGTGGAGCTTGCAGTGAATAGTCACTTAGCTTCGAATTAGATAAACGATTAGTAACAAAATAACTGTTGAGCTGATACTGAAGGTATTGAAACCAGAGAAAAGAATATGAAAAATTACCTTCAGGGCGATTGCAATAATCGCTTAAACGGCTTCGGCAGACTCATATTAACACCTAACAAGGCGTAGAGCAGAGATATAAAGGAGAGGAAAGAATAGGAAATTTATCTTACTCTGAATGTAGAAGATGTTAATATACGTCACGGGCATCCGCCTGATTTGACTCTATTTAGAGTGGTGACTTCTATGATCACTGCTGAACCAGCTCTTACTAAGTGTGGGACTGTAAATTAAAGGTTTACCAGACTGTTGAGAGGATTACCCACGTGAGGCAGCAACTGAATGGCGTAAAAATAGAACTAGAATCCTGCAATTCAATTATACGCCGCCGAACTTGTTTACACCAGAAAATGTTATTAGATTATAACTGTACAACTTCACAAGATGATTCACAAAATATAACCGGATTTGTGTGAGATGTTCACTAAGAACGAAAAAGGCGGTCTGGTTATGCGTCACACACGAGCTCAAGAAAAAGGAAAAAAGAAAAAAAGAGAAGCGCGGAACTTGAGGTTATAATGGTTACAACTACTGGGGCCCTGCCACTTAGCTAGGTGAGTAGAAAGAGAAACTGATACCCTGTGTTGAGGCTAGAACGGTACAACAGTGCTCTAGGTGACCAAAATTGTAAGTCTCTTTTTTGATGGGAGGTGCCTCTGTCAAATCAAGACTGTCACTCAAATAGTTACGTATTTCGCTGCATTACAACTCCCCTTAAATTCTAGAAATACGTAACAATATATTTGCCTTCTTTCGCGCCATCGCTCAACGCTAAGTATTCCGCTTCAGTGCTTGACAGGGCCACTGTTTGTTGTTTTCTACTTTCTCACGTTACGGTACTTCCACCAAGTTTGAATACGAGACCAGTGTAAGATCTGCGGTCTTGTTTATCATTACCCAATCTGCATCTACATATCCAATTAAATTGGTGTTGCTTTTAGAATAACATAGGCATTTTTGGTCCCTTTTAGATATCTTAGCACGCGCTTTGATGCTTTCCAGTGTTCATCAGTATAACAATTATTGTACTGACTAAGTACACTTGATTATCTTTTTTGCAGAAAATTTCTCAAGTCGAGCCAAAGCACCATTATTAATTCCAACAAAATTCCGAGCACCATCGGTACAAATTGCCACTAAATTGTCAAGCTCTAATTTCAATTTGCCCTTCAAGCAGTTTGTCATTTCACTAAAAAGGTCTTCTCCGGTTGTCCGCCCTGACATTGAGCACATTCCAGCGAGTTCTTCGGTGATTTCAAAATTTTCCCTCTAGTAAAGATGAGAAGCTGAGCTGTATCTCCTACATCTGTGCTTTCATCCATCACGAGAGAATAAAAGCAGAACTTATGACCTTTCTGGACCAATTGACTTTGGAGATTTTTAGAAATATCACTTAACCTTCTCTGCACCGTCATACGTGATAAACAGATATTGTGGTTATGAGTTAAAATAAGAACAGTATTAAAGCAAACGTTCTCTGTATTTTTCTACCACAAATATGTACCTTTAACAATGTATTCTTCGTATCTTAGTACATACAATTTTGGGTTACTTTTTAAAAGGTACTGGTCTTTAATAAAATCTTACATATGTATTAAAGACAAAAAAAACATGTGTATATAATTTAAATGAATAAAATAAAATTAGATAAAAATAAAACAACTAAAAAACACATTTTCGCCTCCACCGAGCCCGAGGCAGTCTCGTGACAACAGCGGACCGCCACAATATTATTAAATAGATCTAGTTTTTCGGGACCCAATTGAGACACAGCAATCAACATACACTTCTTTACAAACTCGCCTTCGTTAAATGGTTAACCAGCTGTGGCAATTTCCTTTGAAAGCTGAAAGCTTATTCTTGTAGAAATCTCATTTTCACTGCTTTTTTTTTAAATTTTGCTCTTTAACAAGGCTTTTTGATAATTTCTCTGCTTCTCAAGCATTCTTTCATTTTGATCCAACTCTGAGAAACTAGGATGTTTAGACTCAAAGTGTCTTCGAAGATTATATTCCTTTAGTACGGAAATTCTTTCATGGCATACAAGACATATTTTGTTGAAAACTGTAAAAAAGTACTTACTTGTCCACTCAGTATTAAAAACACTTTTCTCCGATTCTATTTTCCTTTTCGAGTTTTCATTCATTTTTTTCTTCAGAAGGGGCACTTTTATTTATAATTAAAATGTAGCACTAGGATCACAAAAGATGCCGAAACAACACTGTCAATCAAACTAAATTTACACGGCACCACAAGTCTGCAGACTAAATAAGTTGACTGCATGTTTACAAGCATTTTTATTATGAATCGATCGGAGCTTTTAGATATGTCGATAATTGCTGTTGATACCGAGTAGTATAGAAAATTATTTTTAAAAATAATGTATTGCTGGTTCAAAATATGTAATAATTTTTGTGTATTTATAGTTTTTGTTTCACATTTGCTATGAAATGTGTTTGAATAGATTTAAAATAGATCAAAATTTCCTATTTTACAAAGACATAAAACATACCACCTGAGCAACCAATTTAATTATTCTTCATCTTTCCAATAAACTGAAGGGAGTCGAGGTCAGTTAATATCAAAGTTCACTGGATGAGTTTACGTACACTTCGAAGTGTTGAAACGCTAATATCAGTGACAGACATTCTTTCTCAATTGTTGAGTAATTTCGTTGATGCCTAGAGAATTATTATTATGCCTAGGAATAGGAGCAAATTGCATGATCAACACCGTTGGCATCTTCTTGTAAGAGCACAGCTGCAGCCCTCGTATCGCTTGCATCCCTCTGCTAACTTGAATTGTATTCCAAATTGTGGCGCTGATAACACTGGTCCTGTTGAGAGTGTTGCCTTAATCCCCTCTTATTTGACGATGACCTATGATGTGTCCAAGGAACATTATTTGTGCACACCCAAACTCATACTTGGCCAAGTTAATCGTAAGATTGGCTAGAGAAATTCTATTAAATATTTCTTGGATTCCTCTTAGATGGTCTTTCCACCAATACATCATCTATGTAGCATTTGCAGCCAGTCAACTAATGAATTATTAAATTTACTAGGCGTAGAAATGTAACTGGAGAATTCTTCATGTCAAAAGGTATGAAAATTCAAAGGATGACTTTGCACTGGAAAAATCCACTAGGTGTGGCAAATGCTGACAAGCACTTCGCCTTGTCCGTCAAAGGAACTTGCTAGAACCCCTTACGCAAATCCATTTTGTTCATAAATTCTGCTCTTCCTACTCCGTCTATGCAGTCGGAGATCCATTTTTGAACTGGATAAGTTTTTCAATTTGTCTGTTTCTATAAACTCGATTGATAAATTCATTTAACTGTCTTTTAATTAGCATAGTGCGTCTAACCTTTAAGTTCCGTTTGACGTTTTCTCACTGAATGTGTACGCACTCTCACTTGGGTTCATACTCAAAATCCGGACGGAAAGGCTTATTCTAATCATAGAATCAAGGCACTGGCAACTAGTGATAATCGTGAATGATACTAGCGTAATAATAGCTAGGTGACCGCAAACACTGACGCTAGACGACTCTTATAGTGGAGACGATGCTTGGGTGAAAATCTCCCCTTCTCTTCCACAGTTTCGCCAACTGTTTGGGTGTGGACGACTTGCTGGCAAGAAGGTGAAAACATCTTCAAATTCAAACTTCTAGGTCTGAACACTGACCAATCTTGCCTTAAGTCAGCATGGGCATTAGCGTGAGCCTAACGCGAGTAGCTACTAGCGGGACTGCTGATAGGAGTGTCGTTCACCTTGAGCAGCAGAGCCTATTGGGAAGAACTCGTATGATTAGACAACTACCTCTCCAGCCCAAAGTATCATTGGACCGCAGGTGGAAGGGAATCCATGCTTCGGAACAGCACTGAGCGCATATGTCGGATGTCCAACGATCTTCCAAGAACCTCCCATAATGGCCCAGCATCCCAGATGGGATATCTATCTGCTATATCTTTGCTACTTCTTCGGAAACATGGTTCTCTCCTCCTTTCATATGGAAATAAAGAGCGGAACTCCAACATTTTAGAAGTACTGAAGCTGATTTTGAAATACACAGGTTAGTTTGGAATATTTCATTTAAATAATTAATAACAATTTCGTAATGAAAGTCACCTATAAATATTTATGGTCCATATGTTATAGAATTAAATGGTAGATGGTAGGATATTTATTTCTGACTCTATCTCATAGTCAGTGATATTCACTGTATCTTTATTTGTTCCAAGTGTAATGTGTGTCACAATAAAGACTGTTCGGTAAGGTTATACATTTTAGTATCATTTCAACTCTTTGCCTCCCTAGAGGGAGATATTCTAGAGAAGTTGAACAGGGTGTCTGGCTGGGTCTGATGTTGGAGAGTTACAGTTTGGACCCGTACTCAGCTTTATGTTGAGTGCAATAACCGGAGGCGGCGCCGCAATGCTTTATGGGCTTGGACAAAAAGAAATCGGCGGCAGAGTTATATTCATGAAGGGGGCAGCAGCAGGCGCCGTCTCCGACCTTGCCCCCGGACAATCCTACAACTTTCCAACTCTTTACGTACCCCTCTCTAGTTACTTCTAGCTGTTTGGGGTTGACAAATCCTCTACAATCGTCGGCTATTCCATTTGCCGTTCTGTCTCTTTAAGGATCGATGAAGAGGGTCGTCGAACTTATATAGTTCTCTCTCATTCTCTTTCTATTTCAGCGTCCATACGCCCCTCAGAATAACTGCCACAGATGGTTGGTTCTCTGCGTAAACTTTTCATTAGTGCTTGCTCAAGTTTGAGAGGAGAGTCTTTCTTTTTCTTTTTCAAACTAAACTCTCATGAATGCATAAATGATAGCCATCCAACTTCTACTTTTTCATTGGCTGACCTCTATCTCCTGTTCTTGACCCTTCTTTTATTCGAATCTGAAATCGTATTATTTAACATCTTCTCCACAGTTCAATGACTGAATATTTTTCACAATTTTTTTTTATTTTTGCATTAAGCTCTTTTTAGAATACTGGGCTATCCAAAGAGGTCCTTGCCCTTGACAACAATAATTACTTGCAGTGACACAAAAAGATTTACCTGAATCAACTAAGGGACTATATGTTTACTTGTCAGTTTTAAAAAGATCAGTTTCATTAAGACCCCTTTCTATGTCTTCATCTAGAGGTAATTGTTTTTACATCATTTTCAGTTTTAATTACTGAATGGAAATTAAGCCTTCATTTGCCATTCTTGATCATCCTACGATTAATTGTTTTTAATTTTCCTTTTTTTTCAAGAACCCTTCAACAACTGTAAGGTTTAAGCGTCTTATCGATCGAGGACAAATGCTTTCATTTAAGATGGTTGGTCAAGTATTAAATGGATGAATTTTGCACTTGCGCCAGAGAAACTTTGCCTTTCACGAGTTGTGAGTGTGAGTGGTGCACCCAAAATTGTTATTTTTGGCGTGATTTTTGAAACAATCTTTGAGCTGGGCTTGTTGTCATCATAGTAGTTGGGGTACTTCTCCAAGTGAGCAGTGCTGCCTCCAGATCGTCTCCTTCTTCTCTTATTTTGAACAATTTCTTTGCCTGTTCTACTCTGCTGCCTCTGCTCTACCGTTCGACTAATGATGATGTAGCGAAGAAATTTTCATGTCAAATCCCCCAACTTTTTCGAGAATGAATAAAATTTTTTGGAGCAAAAAGTTAGTTCCTCCGCCACTGAACAGAACTTTTGGAACTCCAAATACCTTGCAAATGTCTTCTTTAGCCAAGCGATAGTATTTGATGTACTGATATCCTTTATCCTTCCAAATTCGAAGAATCCTTGACACCAATCCTTTGAACCAAAATATATCAACCGCCAGGTCCTCACAAGGATATGTTTTTATATTTATTATTTTTTTTAACGAGTTTCTTTATTTAACAATATCACACTGTATAACTACCAAGAGCATCTGTCTCATCTGAGTGCTCCCTGAAAACCTCTCAGACTGTTACACGCCACGGCCAACAATGTGTTCATTTATGTAAATTTTCCGTTTAGGTATAGCAGGATCCATAATTTCGGAAGTTAACAAATTTCGTTTCGTTTTCTTTCTTAAGCAAAAACGATTCTTTTTCTATATTACTGTTAACTTTCAAACTTTATAGACGGTGAACCCGAATTTCTGTACGAGCTTGTGCAGAAGCAGATAACAATCATATCTTTTGTGAATTCGAAATCACACGCTTGCCCTAGTGTAAACAAAACATAAAGTAAGTCTTCTTCGTTATGTTTTGGAACATTAGT
Organism: Rhodnius prolixus; assembly: GCF_049639745.1. Taxonomy (NCBI): domain Eukaryota; kingdom Metazoa; phylum Arthropoda; class Insecta; order Hemiptera; family Reduviidae; genus Rhodnius; species Rhodnius prolixus. The sequence continues at coordinate 27,804,713 of NW_027411581.1, read as the reverse complement.
AATTCTTATGGTATTACTACAAAAATTTTGAAATTGTATATATTTAATTGATCTTAAGTTCCTTAACTTCAGATTTCAAAGTAGCGTTTTCTGTTTCCAACTTCGAAATTTTCTTCGTATTCAATTTTTGTCAAATTATATTGATAATTTCTGAGAATAGTCATTTCTTTAGTCATAAAATTAACTTAGATAGAATAATAGAAAACATACCTTTACTCCCACCTTCAGTAAGTTCCATTTCAGTAAGGGATTGCGAACCTTTGCCCTCACCAACTAACTTGTCTGAATTATCTCCCAAAATTTTATTATCAAAAATTAATTAACAACCAAAACATAATACAGTAAAACAAAAAACAACACTTAAGCCAAAAAGTAATTTTTAAGATGAATCCGTTGATACTAATTTTAACTTTAGAAAACGCACATAAACTACTCAAAACAAAGTTTAAATGGAGAGCGATGTTGACACAATCACTGTCAGAACACAACTCTAATAATAAATAAATAAAAGGTTGCATTTTCTGCTGACGCATTAAAAATTTCAACCAATAAATTGCTAAATAAACCAGATTGGCGCCTTAACACAACTTTTCTGGATAAATAACCGGAAGTTTATTAATTGAGCGCGCTTTAATAAATATTACTTTTGTGCATGAGACGATCTCAAGCTAGCGGAACTTAACCCTTGTACTTTACTGAAAGAAATGGACCACTAAATTAAAAAAATAAAAACTACACTTGTACAAGTTATTTTTGTTATTACATAATTGCTGCATCTATGTTCAGAGAGAAATGAGCCATTCAAGCTCCATCCCTCCTACCAATTAAATTGCAAAAAAAAAAAACCTATTTACTATGTGCATCCTCAACTGCTAATTAAGAGTTGATTGGGAATGTAGCAAAAATGAGATCTTTAAAAGCAATGAACTTGAGGAAGAATAAAAGAAATAGTGCGCTTTAGGAATGTGGGTTTACTATTTAGTGGAGTTAATAATTCAAATCACAAATATGGAACACCACAAAATCGAGGGATGCTTTTAGACGATCCACTCTCACGAAGTCATGGGTTGGTGTTTAGATCTTTGTGCACAAACGTTGTTTCTCGATTTTTCCTTGTGTGCTGAACTGGTTTTAAATTGTTCATGATTTGACGAAGGCGTGAAATAAAGAGTGTTTTATCCGCTATATTTAGAGGCTCGGTAAAGAAATCACCTGGTATCCTAATTGTCATTCCGTATACCATTTCGGCTATTGAACAGCTCGCATCTATGTTGAGCGTAGTTCTTAGTCCTAAAAGGATTGCAGGTAATACTTCCGTCCATTTCTCATGGCAGTGTGCACGTAGTATAGTGGTCAGTATCTCCGCCTGTCACGCGGGAGACCGGGATTCGATTCCCCGCCGGGGAGCCAATTGTGGGTTTACTATTTAGTGGAGTTATTAATTCAAATCACAAATATAGAACACCACAAAATAATTCTTTATTTTATATTTTATTATAATTAGAAAACATGGTACTGATAATTACAGCGGTACTAACGTTATCAACATGAACTATATATATATATATATTTTTTTTTTGTACCGCCTAAGATAGGTTAGAAATTGAGTAAAATTATATTAAAATACAGTACGTAATATATAGGACTGCCGCTATTTTCATTTAAACACAGGTTTAGTTATTATTTATTTGTTTATTTACTTTGCAATATGTTAAAATAAATATATAAAACATTTAAATGTTATTGAATATCATAAAATAATAATTTGCGAATACAAATGATCTACAGAGTTGTTTACATTATCATCCTTGCGGCTCTTGGTAAGATTTATTAAAATTATTTAAGGAGAAATGGCTCTCTTCCTAAAATAGGTTGCCGACCCCTGGCCTAGCCGACTAGAAGTATTGTTGTAACAAGAAGGTTACATTTTTAATCGATAAAATTTATTAGTTAAATTTAAATGAAATATAAAAATTAATAGTTTGAAAAATATTAAATAAATCTTTCAACACGCAAACAGATCTTTATCAAATTATATAAACTTAAATAAGTTTAGAAGTTCACAATAATCAAATGAGATTCAGGCGGTCCCCCACAGGAACAGCTAATCTAAGGATTAACAGCATTTTTGATAAATTTAGGTTTAAGTTTTGATTTAGCCGAACTACCATCGTCTTTTTGAAGCGGATGTGAATCAGTTTGGTAGGCTACAATTTTCTTTGGTTTCTTTCCAAAGAGATTTGTTTTCATTGGTATGGTTTAATGTGTAGTTATGTAATCAGTCAGTTCTCAGCTTTTGTAATTCCGTTTTCAGTTGTCGAGTTAGTTGGTTAAGTGTACGATTGCCTGAGCATTAGTTTGTTGCCATCTGCTCCTGACTTGCTGCCTTTGATTGGTCAACAAAGTTCGTACTTGATGCTATAACATACATATGTCGGTATTTGTCTTTGTAATGTTCTTAAAGTACGTTTTGGATTTCCAAGAATTGGAGTTTCCCTTACAATGAATATTGTAACACCGTTCCTATTCGCTTTTGCTACAGGGGCAGATGCAGTCTCCCTAAACTGGCCTGATCTAGAAAAGGTTGTATCTAAGTAATCAGAATGCTTGACTTTCTCTATTTCTTGATTATTATTTTTTTATTTTGTTTATTGTAATACAGCCATGCTGGTTACAAGAGTAGTAATACAAATTATAAAGAAAATACAAAAATTAAAGAGAATTTACATAATATTACCCTGGAATATACTTCACATGAATAGTTTACTTTTCTCTCAAACATAGTAGTTTACCTATAAAATTGAAAACTTTGTACATACATATCTGTATCACGACGTACATTAACAAAATTCTCTAATGGCCTCATTCTCGCTCAGCACCGCAGGGATCTGAAACTCCTCCCTAACGGCAGCATACCTTGGGCAACTAAATAACAGATGCCCCAGATCCTCCGTCGCACCCAGGCTGCAGAAGGAACACTCGCTGTCGGTCAAAATATTATGATGTTTCTCCCCTGCCGATAGCCACATTATATGTACCCCAGCTAATCTAATCTGAATAAATAATCGAGATACTTTAAAGTGCACTCCACTGAGAAAATATCTCTGTGGGCCGGCGTCCATCACCATTGAGAGATTATAAAACTTGCTGAATTTAGAATTGGCAAGAGATTCAAGATCCCTTGTTCTCAGATAGGATTCAGCCATCTTTACAGATGACGCAATCGCCCCGCGTGTAAAACTCTCCGGGCATCGGAAATCTATATTAATTATGCCACAATTCCCAAAAAGTTTCTCAACTTGGGTAACCCAATATAACCTTTTGAAGCATATTTTGGGTAATCTTTAGTCATCCATTTCTCCAATTCGCTTAAGCCATCCCAACACTGCCTTTAATACGTCTCTTGCCACAGGGAACGTACCCGTTTCAAGCCTAATAGCAAATGAAGGGGTAGAGCGCACAAGACCTAACCATTTCTTAAAATAGCCACAATGAAGCTTCTCGAGGTGATGGACATAACGTAGGCTCCATGTGGATTATTATAAAAAAACTTCCTCTGTTTGTTAAGGTCTCTTCCTACTCCTAATTTCAAGATTTTTATCTTATTTACATTTACAGTCAAGCCATTCATTGTACAAAACAACTGCAGTAGTTCAAGCTTCTTTTTCGTACGCATCACCCACAATAACTAAGTCATAGGCATAAGCCAGCAAGATAGTATCTGTAAATGTCCGGTAGAGCGCTCCACGATTCCGACCATGAACGATGAATGTCAAAGTTTTGACATTTGTCCAATGAGTCTACCGCGACGCACTTTTCCATACATATCTGAACGGTTAATGGTTCGGAATGCGTTCTTATATGTCGTAGCAAATTTAATTTCAAAGCATCTACAAGTCTCTGATTAATCAAACTTATGTTCGATCCTCTATCATAGACGGCTTTTATTTTCATCTTTTTATCCACTAATACGTTTAATCTAATTAGTGGATTAAAATTCCCCGGGCTCTTTAGTTTAAATCTTGGTCATCAATTTCTAGCTCTTCACGAGCTTCATGCAAATTTTTATTTCGACATTCTGTTATTGGATGGTACCGATTTGGCCACCCTAAAGATTCACAGAGGGGACACGTTTTTTTTTGTAATTCGTTAGGTTCTTTTTTCATATAGTCAATTTTAAATTTTTGCTTTTCATTGCTTTTGTGGCTACTTGGGTGCTGTATAACCTCTTTCTGTATTCTATTTACTGAGTCTTCCAACTTTTTTAACTCCCTCAAAAGTTCTTCAATGGATTTGATTGCCTGGCGATCTAATGAATTTTGTATTTCTATTGGTAATCCTACCACAATCATATTGATTCGAGATAAAACTGTGCCATTACTCTCAATATCTAAACATAACCTTTCTTTAACTAAGGTATAATCCACCAACGACCCTCCTAAGTACGATTTATAGCTATATGCCTTTCGAATTTTTGGCAATTTCTTCAAAAACTGGTAACAGTTTCTATGTTTCTTTATAAAATGGTGATTATAATCAAAATACGGCATTGATTTCAAATAATAATTCACCAATGATTCACCAAATTCCAAAGAACAGCAGTATAACAAGACGTTTTGAAAACAATTAACAAAATCTTCTCTGATGTTAGAATAATAAACGGAAAATAAAGGAAGTGTGATAAACACTTCCGTGGTGGCTTTCCACCCACCAGTTTTTGATAGCGCTCCAGTCGGTGCGCGTCTGTATAGCAGTGGCCCGTTAAGGGCCTTCGGCCTTGAAATAATAGTTGAATCCCGACGGCGGACAGAAGGTAACTCTAGTTCTGTCCGCCTAGTGCTGTCGCTATTCGACACATTAGAATTCTCGTTGGTATCGTCTGTTAATATAAGCTTGCTCAATTTGCAAGTACCTTTCAGCATTAATGCGAGACAAATAATTAATACAATTATTAATGCAATAATCATTATATTGTGGGTGAGGTACACCTGCATGTAATGAGCCATCTAAATAAACAATATTTCCCTGTATTACTTTATATGAACTGTATAAACGTGGGTCACCAATTTCGTAACACATAAGATAATTTTCCAAATCAATTAATTTTTTATGATTACGTTCAGTTAATCCGTGTTAATTCAACTCTTTAATACATTTAGCAATACCATAAAACGAATAACTATTCACATACAAAAAAACAAGCTACTTTTATACGATGTACATAATAATTCAAATTTTAAATTTTGAATCTTCGAATACTGTTAAAAAGGAATCTCTCCATTTTTGCCAATCTAACAAACCAATTTTCTTTAAATTAGCCTCATACGAGGGTCGTTTGAAAAGTCCGTGCAAAGTCAGAGAGATAGCACTACTGGCGCGTATCGAGGTTATGTTTAGTTAGTAGCATCTCTTGGAAGAACACACACCAAGTTTCATCCAGATCGGTCTATTTCTTTGTGTTTGGCATTCGTTTGAATCGAGGAAGTCGAGTGATTTTCAAAAAATGGACGAAAAAGAATTTCGTGTGTTGATTAAACACTACTTTATGAAAGGCAAAACGCCTCAGGAGACTAAAGAGAAGCTTGTTAAACATTATGGTGACTCTGCACCTTCGATTAGAACAGTTTATAAGTGGTTTCAAAATTTTCGGACTGGCCATATGGGCACAAGTGACGCTGAACGTTCTGGACGCCCTGTTGAGGTTACTACTCCAGAAATCATTGATAAAATCCATGATATGGTGATGGATGACAGAAGAGTGAAGGTGCGTGAGATTGCTAGTGCTGTGGGCATCTCGAATGAACGGGTACATAATATTTTGCATCAACATTCGGACATGACAAAGCTATCCGCAAGATGGGTGCCGCGATTGCTCACGCTTGACCAAAAACTTAAATCGTGTGAAGTGTTGCAAGGACGGTTTGCAGCTGTTCCAGAAGAATCCGCAGGACTTTAAGCGTCGTTTCGTCACTGTGGATGAAACATGGATACATCACTACACTCCTGAGACCAAAGAACAATCTAAACAATGGGTTACCAAGGGGGAATCTGCGCCAAAAAAGGCGAAGACCGTTCCTTCGGCCGGAAAGATTATGGCGACTGTCTTTTGGGATTCGCAAGGAATAATCCTCATCGACTATCTGGAAAAGGGTAAAACTATTACAGGTGCATATTATTCATCGTTATTGGACCGTTTGAAAAGCGAGCTGCAAGAAAAACGCCCACGATTGGCCCACAAAAAAGTCCTTTTCCATCACGACAACGCACCAGCTCACATCTCAGCAGTTGTGGTCGCAAAATTAATGGAATTAGGGTTCCAACTCGTTTCATATCCCCCCTATTCTCCAGACTTGGCTCCCTCGGACTACTGTTTGTTCCCCAATATGAAGAAATGGCTGGCGGGAAAAAGATTTTATTCAAACGAGGAGGTGATTGCAGAAACGAATGGCTATTTTTCAGACTTGGACAAATCCTATTATTCGGAAGGGACCAACAAACTAGAGCAGCGTTGGACGAAGAGTATAAGCCTAAAAGGAGACTATGTTGAAAAATAAAAAAGGTTTACCCCAAAAAATTAAGTAGTTTTTATTTTTGCACGGACTTTTCAAACGACCCTCATACCAGTCCTTGGCAGAACCAATTACAAAAAACCGTAAAATTTCTATTCTGTTTAAGGCATTAATAACGTTATGTCTATCGCATTCTTTTTCAAATTGATTCAACCACTCTGTAGAATTTCGTTTTCTATCAAAATCCAGTATTTCTTTTCGACTTCATGTAACTTCATCTCACTGTTGTTTAGTTTCAGTTCCAATTCTTTAATTCACCTAACTAAGTTTTGTGTTAAATCTCCCATTAGTATCTACATTTGGGCCGATTTCTTCTAATGGAATGTTCGTATAGCATAAATTACTGCCTTCATCAAAATATACTTTCTTTAACTCTTCATCAAGTTTAACTCCCAATCTTGGCCATCTATGATATTAACTTATACGGACCGTTTATTTTGAAAGTGATATAAGTCAATTTTCTCTTATTTCGAGAAAATTAAAGGTTAACATATCTGTTAATTATAAAATTTAGACAAATTTTATGAAGTCTGGCAATGTTTCTACTGTTTTATCAATATGTAATTTGGTTATATAAATTTGTTTTAGGCGTATTTTACTAAACTGATGTATACTTACGGGCTGCAAATGGACTTACACCACTTTCAAAATTAGACAATTGTAAAAATCGTTTAATTTCAATATTGAAAAATCAAATAACATACAGGGTGTTCATTTTAAGACGGCTCAAATGCATTTCATGCTTAAACGGTTAATCTGAGCAAAAAATGGTAGTGGAAAAATTTGTTGCCCTTCACCTCTAGTTTCAGAATATGTGACTTGACTTTAGATCCCTGCTCGCATGCGAGGGCGGTCGCGTGTCCAAAAGTGAGGGTTTGCGGTTGACCCCCATTTTCATATACACAGTTGTAAAGAGTATAGAAAGTTATGAAAGAAACTCTTGGGTAAAGCTCTATCTGTAAATCGGCCTTGGTTTTTTTTTTCCTCCCCGAGAAGTAACATCCTTACCCAGACAAGCCCCTCACACTAGCACATCACGTGCTGTGCCGTTTCCTCCTCTTCCTGACAGAATCTACAGAGGCTATCATCCGCCAGACCCATGCGATGCATGTGTTTTCTGAGCCTGCAGTGGCCGGTTAATAGGCCTACCATTATCCTTATAGCCATTAAACCACGGCCTTGACGGATTAATTCTGCAGACAGCCTTGGTAAATAGCTCTTGATGAACTCCTTCGTCACGCAGGATATCTATCTCGTGGTGGCAAGCTTCCACCCTTGAGACCTAGTCTGCACCCATGGTTTAATGGCTGCAGACCCCAAAATAGGGCTCCGGGCCAACGAAGTGTCCCGCAGAGCCTTCCCTGGCCAATAAATCTGCCGCTTCATTTCCCTTATGTCCTGAATGGCCAAGTACCCAGACTAGAAAGACCTTATTTTGGTCAATAATTTACTTCAGGGCACCCAGATCGACTTCACTTACAAGATCTTCAATAATTAAATATATTGCTGAACCTGAATCTAGTAGGGCTTCTACTCCTCCACTATGTAGCACCTTCTATGAGAATGTTTGCTGTGTATGGAGGTAGAGCGGATTTCTCAGCTATCAGCGAATCTGAAGGCAATCCCTTTGATGATGTCCTCTTCAGTCGCACTTAAAACAGCTTTCCTTCTCGCGTCTGGGTTTCTGACAGTCAGCCACTCTTGATAGCAATTGCAACATTTTCTAGTCGCTACTTTGAAATTGGAAACAATTTTATTTAAGCGGAAAGATTTCTCCTTAACACTCTCCTTGAAACTACACTTGGACCGCACTCGTTCATAAATAATTAATTTCTTTTCCAAATTTTTTAAATCTTGGGCCTCGTAAAGATGCAACTTATTTGGGAGCGGATAGGGAATGCCACCAATAATGTAGCGAATCAGCGATTCCTTGTCTATATCGCCTCTACAGCTAATTCTCTCAAGATTAATACATATGGGTGAAAAGACTTACCTTTTTGCATGGTTCGCTTGCTTAAAGCTCTATGAGTTCAGCACTGTTTGTTTTACTAGAAAATTCCTCAATAAGTGCTTGCTTCATTGCGCTATAACTGGATATCCCACTTTCACCATTACCAAAAAGTTTTGCAAGTCCCTTTAGTGATTTTTTAGCGAACACCAATTTTTCTAATTCTTGCCATTTCTTAACTTGCGCTAATTCTTCAAAATCACTTATCCATAAACTTCCCCGGTAAATGGTCGCAGACTTTCTTCAATGTCTTTCGAGGAAAATTGAAATGGTCCACTTTTATGAACATCTTTTGAACTCGTAGGATTTTTACTTACTTCGTCAAAGTGTTCGTCTTCTTCTTTATTTGTTGTCATGCAAATCACAATAGAAAACAACTTGTTAAGTAAAACTACTTTATTGAACATAATAGCATAACATCTTCCCAATACAACCTTCCAACTGTTACTCAACCTCCAAGCTACCAACTAAATACATATCTAATCCCAACACTACATTTCAACTTATTAGCTGGACATAACTGTGGTGAATGTACGAACGGAGATCCACACTTAAAACATTTAAAAGCTGTACCATTTTTTTGAACTTAGAGGAGAGGTATTCTGGTTTTTAACACCTAGTCTAGCCTGAACTCTACTTCTACTATGTACCGCTTCTACCTCTAAAGAATCTCTAGCCACTGTTTGTTGCATCTGTAACCTCCGCTTGCCGTGCTCTCGTTATTGCCTTCTTAAGATACAACTTTTCATCCATTTGTAGATTTTCTGTTAATCTTTGATCTGCAACCCCAATTACTATTGAGTATCTAATCATTTCCTACTTAATAACTCCAAAATTGCATTTTTCAGCTAGCTTGTGTAAATCATTAATACGCAAATTCATCTACGAATTCCTCTGCCTTCTTTTTAAGAACCGTGCCCCTTCATAAACTATAATATATTTACTTTGTGACCCAGATGCTCATTAAATTTTAATTTAACTGTTTTATAATTATTATTTTCTGTCTCTTCTAACCCAAAAGAAGTTAATAAAGCACAGTAAGGTGGATGCCGGCTGTAGGCCTTATTATGTCCATATTGTTGGCATCGTTTGCACTGAACGATTTCAAATTGTTTATAAGGCTCTTCAACTCCAATGCGTTTGTAATTTAGAACTTTCAATTTGAATATATCCTTATTATTACTTTGAGGCTCCGGATCCACAAAAAACAGTGGAAGAGGTGTTTTTCGGTGAAGCACATTTGTAACATTTCTCGCCAGAAATCCAAGATCTGATAATTCTTGCTTAATAATCTCTGGCGGTGTGGTGTGGTGGAGTGAGCGGATAACTACTCTAAATGCTTTATCCTGCTTGAGCTGATAAAGAACTACCTTTCTGTAATCCTCCATGGTTTTGGCTGATATTATTACATTATTAATTCTACACTTGCATACAAAATTATTTGCGCCACATATCTATATCCACAGCACATTAAAAGTGGAATCTTGGAAAGCACAATCTCTGATTTACCACTCTATCGTGAACAGCATTCTAATCCACTGAGTCGCTTTTCCTTTTTGTCTGATAGTTTATTTTTTCTTATAATGCTGCTTAAAATTCTTTGAAAAACTGTTGGTGAGGTTTTTAAACCGTAAGGTTTACAGGTCCACTGAAAATGCCCTACTTGAGTAACAAATGCAGTTTTTTTTTCTGTCTTCAATTTTCAAGGGAGTTGACCAAAATGCTGAGTTTATATCCGGTGTTGAAAAGAATTTACAATCTCTCTTATTTATCAGTATATTCTCGATTACTTGGAAGAGTTGTGACTGAGGAACTACAATTTTATTTAGATCACGGAAGTCAATGCATAATCTTGATCTTTTTCCGTCCTCCTTCTTATAGGCCAATGTTACCGAGGCAGCAAAAGGACTATATGACTCATCTATTAAAGTTCTTTGCAATAATTTCGCTATTTGTTGTTCTATGTCTTTCTTATTCTCAATAGTGCACCTAAATGGTCTATATTTATCTATTAATAGATCGATATGAGCTTCAAAATCTGTAACAGTGCCTATTTCGTATTTATCTTTAGCAAAAAGAGATTTATATTTGTATATTAATTTAACTACAATCCCTCTCTTTTTCCAATAGCACCCTCCGTTGGTTCCAATCCTTCCTGTCTAATCGTTCCCAATTCGTTGTCACTCCCGATAGTAATCCTTCTTCACTTCTTCCTTTGTCACGCGGTGTACCTCAAGGTTCTTCCCTATCTCCCACCCTCTTCTCAATTTACATCAATGACCTTCCTCTTTCCATCTCTCATTCCCAGTATCACCTCTATGCTGATGATTTTCAGATTTACATATCCTTTTCCCCGTCGGATTTGTTTGAAGCTGTATTTAAACTTCAAGAAGACCTCAATAACATCTCAGCATGGGCCACGAACAATAAGCTTACCCTGAATGTAGAAAAGACCAAAGCTATAGTTATTGGCTCCAACCCACTCCTTAAATCATTGGCTCCTCTTCCTAATCTTTTCCTTTACAATACCCCAATAAAATATTGTTCCTATGTACCCCATAGGAATACCCCAATAAAATATGTAAGCAAGGTTGAAAAACCTTGGTATCACTTTCGATCAAAACCTATCCTGGAAAAACCATGTTTCCCAAATCTCTCGTCATTCCATCCATATCCTTAAGCAGTTTAATAGTTCCCGTCACCTTTTTCCAATTAAGACCCGGCAACTCGTAGTTTCCTCTCTTATATTCCCCCATTTCGACTATGGTTGTTTAGTGTATGGCGGTCTATCTGGTGATATTGAAGCTAAGCTTAAGCGCCTCATGAACTGCTTCATAAGATTTATTTTCAGCATTTCCAGAGACTCTCGCATTTCGCACTGCTACGATGAGTTGAAGTGGCTTTTTCCTGTCTATCGCCGCCAATATTTTTTGGCTTCTTTCCTTTTTCAAGTCATCCAGTCTCAAAGGCCTTCCTATATTTTTCAACTCCTTAAGTTTAAATCCTCCATCCATTCCCGTAACACTAGATCTCGCTCATCTGATCTTTATATTCCCTCTCACCGTACCTCATCCTTTGACAAGTCCTTCCTCATACGTGCTACCTCTCTATGGAACTCCTTGCCTTCATCTATCCGCCATGCTCCTACCCTATCCATCTTTAAATCCCGTCTATTCAGTTATCTCCTTTCTATTCAGCTTCCTCCGAAATTCTAATTGTTTTAATTTATTTCCTTAATTTCTGCTGTTTTATTATTTTATTTTTACTTTCATTTTCACTTATTATATTTTCACTTTTGTAAATATTTATTTATTTATTTAATTTCTCTATAATCACAGGCCAAACTATTAAGGCCTCTATTTGTACCTGTATTTATTCTTAGGGGACAATTGTCCCAGAATAATAAATTTCGTTTCTATTTCTATTTCTATTTCTATCTATTTCAAACTGTAGCTGGAGATCTAGATGCTTTACTGAAATGTCAAAGTTATTCACTTTTATATGCTCATTAAATTTTCACCATTAATTTTTATTTTAGTTTTGTCGAAGGTATCTTTGGTGATCTTTTGCTTTTGTTTAAAGGTTTGCCCTTAAAAACCAGGAGTTTTGTCTTTATTTTTAGGACTTATTTCTTTATTGTTTGTGCAATTTGTAATCTTTCAATTTGAATTAGATGAAAATTTTCTATGCAATCTAGCACAGTTAGAAAGTCATAATCAAAATGTTTATCTTCTGTCACAAAAACAATATTTTTTTCAATATCAAAAATGTTCATTTTTAGAGTCACTCTTCGTACAGTGTTCTTCACGCCATTAATCGTTTTTAAGTTCAGTTGTTTTATTAATAACTGACAAGCATAATTGGCTTGAAATTATTAAAGAGACGTTTGAACCGAATCACAAATTTCGAACAATATGGCCCAGCTCACTAAGCTCTTCCTTTATAAATTCGACGTGCACGCTTTGGTGGAGGTGTGTTAGGGTACGTTTACAACGGAGCTGTGAGTATAGATGATAGCAGAGATGATAACTGATAGAGTAAAATATAATCGCTTATTAGTGTGCACAACGGAGCTGTGATACATGCAACATGCCCGAGTAGTGAAGAAGAGTTTTTATGTTCAGCAGCAACGAAATGGTATATTTTAAAGAAAAAACGCTTTAGAAAATATCATGTACATACCATAAATAAAAAACGAAGAACTTTGGGTGAATTTCACCATTTATATAAGGAACTTAACGAAATTATCCGGATCGTTTTTTTTAATATGTGAGGATGGGTCCACCCACATTCGACAATATTTTAGAAAAAATAAGGTCAAAATTAAGAAAACTTTGGAAAAATTGTCATGGAAATCCTATAACCATAGAAGAAAAACTAGTGATTACTCTTAGGTTAGTAATGATTTTATTGAAAAAAAAAAAACAAATAAATACACATGAAAATACATGTAAGCACGATTTAAAAAACAAAATATTGTTTAAAAGTAAATAATAAAATAATAACCAAAAATAATGAGTAAAGACAGCACTAAATAATTTTTCGACGTCCATTTTGAAGCTCCGATACTGGAGTTCAGCTAGCAGAAAAATGAAAAATTCAATTCTATCATCTATGCTCGTTTATAGCAGCGCGTATGTGTCACTAGTCGAAGCTTCGTTGTGCACGCTCACATAAGAATGTACTAGGTTATTCTATAAGCGCTGATGCATCACTGCTATCATCTCCGCTATCATCTCCGCTATCATCTATGCTCACAGCTCCGTTGTGAACGTACCCTTAAGATACCCTATAGGCTTTGTCCTCCTCTAGTTGGAATGTGTGGTAATTCGCATTGTTCTGTTTGAGGTATCTGATGATACCCCTGTAGCTATCAAATGTTTTTGCATGGATTACTAAATCTGTAATTCTTGCTTTACAAATGAAGATATCCTTACCCACGAGCTGCGATAATGCAGTGCATAAAACGGAGTATTGACTGATGTTTTTCACATAAATAGGCGGGCGCTGTAGTCTTCATTTCCTGTAGATGAGCTAATGGTGCTTAAGGATTATTAGTTAGTACTCCTGGAGGAGCCGTATCAGTCGCTGAGACTCCAGCTTCTAGTTCGGGTTTCTGAGCGAGAGGCTGGTTGCACAAAAACAGGAGGATTTTATGGTTAATCCATGGGACACTGAGGACTTTTCTTGGCAGAGGCGTTCCGAGTACTGTTGATGTTTTTGAATTTCTTAGGGGGCACCGGAAGGATAATTCCTCTTGTAAGTCATTGACGTAGTGGAATCCATACATGTCTTCTATCGTGTCTCTTTTGTAATGTAGTTTTTACTTTTTGGTAAGCATTAGTTTTTACGATTACTTGATGCAGTTTTGCGGTTTGAATTGTTCTGGAACAATGAAAATCTGTTTTTCGATTGTAGAAATTGTCGGCTTACAAATCTTATTTGTTTTTGGGTCCTCCACAGCTTTTACTACAAACTCTGTTAATTTTTTATGTACACTTCTTTGGGTATTTCTCGCTATATATTTCGTTTTTCTAGCGTTTAGGTTTTAGCTGTCTCGTTTTGCTCTTTTATTTGTTCATACAAAATTTTGGTTTTGATTTTGTGATTTAAATGCACGCTCCATAAGCCTTGGTTGAAGCATCTGCAAAGCCGTGAAGTTGGACAATTCTATTTGTGTTTTCTTCTTGTACAACTCTACGGTCTATAGCAAGGTCGTTTAGTGCAGATAAATCATTCCAATAGCGAACCCAGCTTGAGGCTATCTCATCTGGTAACGGATTCGTCCCATTTTGATTCCTTTAAACGCCAGATCTCTTGCATAAATAACTTGGCTGTAACTATGACTGGTGAGACTAAGCCAAGAGGATCGAACAAACGTGAGATATCTGAAAGAATTATCCGTTTTGTTACTATTGCAGGAGGTGTTGGTAGGTTAATTCTGAAACGAAAGGTGTGATGAAGAGGGTCCCAATAAAAACCAAGAGCCTTGATAGATTTATCGGCCTCGTCAACCAGATAATTGGCTTCAATATGTTCTTTAGGAATATTTTGTAGGAGTGGATGGTTGGCACACCATTTCCTTAATTCGAATTTTCCTGCTTGCATGAGTTGGTTCATTGTGTTTGTAAGTTAATCACCGCCTGTAGATTATCTCCACTGGTCAGGACATCATCAACATAAAAATCATTTTTGAGAACAAGAGCGGCTGAAGGGTATGAGCTTCCTTCATCATCAGCAAGTTTGTACAATGTCCTAATAGCCAAAAATGGAACAGAGGCTGTTCCATAAGTGACTGTCTTGAGGCGAAAGGTTTGCATAGTTTGAGTGGGATCGTTCCTCCAGAGGATTCTTTGAAAGCCTCGATGGGTATCGTGAATTAGCACTCTTCGGTACATTTGTTTAATGTCTGCAATAAAAACGTAAGTATGTATTCGGAATGACAACAATATTGATTGTAGATCACGTTGAATGGTGGGGACCAATTATTAAGATATCATTGAGTGCATTGCTTGACGAAGTTTTTGCTGACGCGTCAAAAACTACTCGAAGACGCGTTGTCGAGCTTGATTCTTTAATAACGGGGTGATGTGGCAGATAATAATTGTGTTCGGGTTCAGAGTTTTCTGGTACTAACTCCATTTCGTCGTTTTCTAAATATTCGTTTAGGAAGTCTTCATGCGCTGACCTTAACGTCTGACTGTTATTCAATCTTCGCTCCAGCATTAGGAATCGTTTAACAGCTTGATTTCGAGAAGAACCCAATGATTGAGTCAAATCTTTGGAAAATGGTAAAGACACCACATATTGTCCCTCTCTATTACGTTTAGTGTTGGAGATATAATGTTGTTAGCACTCGTTGTGTTCGTATTTGATTGAATTTCTAGTTTAACATCTTCTACCCTCCAAAAAGATGTAATAAGTTTGTCTAGCTCATTAGTGTTTGCTTCGGTCAATAAATTAGAGGTCTTAAACTTGTGATTTATTTTGCCTATTTAAAAGAGAGATTACTTGCTCTTCCTTGTTATCACAAACAGGGATTGGGGAGTTCTGCCTACAGGTGGCATATGTGGGACATTGGAGTAAGAAAATGCATGAAATCGAACCACAACGCCGCATTCTTCGCACTGCCCATCCCATCTGACAAACAAGTTACCCCCTTCCACTGAGTATTTACCCACGTGCTTTCCCATCAGTCTCAATTGTGCAAACAATCGGATAAACCCGAATGCTACTTTATCACTGAGCAAGTAAGGCTGCGGACCCTCGTCTATAAGATTAAGCTTTTTATAGAAATTAGAAAATGAGGAATTTGTTAACAATTCAAGATCCCCGGCTCGTAAATGTGTTGCTGCCACTCGGAGGACCGCACGACAATCAACATCCAGGAAAGACTCCAACCTAGCTATATCAAGCAAATTTGAACAACCCGTTATCCTACATCAGTGATTCTCAACCTTTTTTTTGTTGCGGCACATATTTAGCGATTTCAAAATTTGGCGGCACACAAAGAAAAAGATAAAAATTATTTATTTTCTACAACACACTGCGTAAATAGTTTATGACAAAAATTTTAAATATACGAAATAAACTAATATATACTACAATAATAACTAAACGTTTATTAAGGGATTAACTACAAGTTAATAATAAAAATATTTTTAGTGCGAAATTTGAGCTTGATGTTTTTTGATAATTTCATTTATATTTGGTCGTAAAAATGACAACGCTACTCTCATATCGTCTTCTACATTTAACAATCTTGATCTTTTTTTAGTTTTAATATTGGCTAGTGCTGAAAATCCGAATTCACACAAATAAGATGTGGATAATTGTAATAATATGTTTAAAGCTTTTTTGGCTATCATTGGATAATCGCATCTGACGTTAATCCAAAATGAATTAATTGATTCTTCTGAATGTTTTAAAATTAAATCTCGATTATTGGAAAGCAAAATGAGTTCTTCCTCTTCATTCAAAGTTAAGTCAAATATAGAAGTATCCGTTATGAGAAATGGATTACGAACCCAATCAAATTTCTTAATATCTAATTTTGGGAAATAATGAATAATTCTCTCTTCTAATGTTGTCAATTGATCAATAACAATTAATTTAATAGTTTTATAACTGTCTTTAGGGACTTACTCAAACTTTTCTAAATTGTCTTCCTGAGCTTTATTCTTTCATAGTTATTTGTTTTTTGAATCCCACCAGCTTATCGGTTGAGTTTAAGATATTTTCATTAGGCCCTTGCATACTTGAATTGATGTTGTTAAAAATAACAAAAATGTCTGATAAGTAAGCTAGTTTAGTACACCATATTTTATCTTCTAACAAATGAACAAATTCATAATTTTTATCTTGTTCAAAAAACATTTTCATTTCGTCTTTTAATTCCAGTACACGAGATATAACTTTTCCTCTGGACAACCATCTTACTTCTGTATGGAGTAACAAGGATTCGTACTTGGCTTCCATAGCTTGGCATAATTTACTAAATAATCGACTTTTTAATGGTCTTGATTTGATATAATTAACCATTTTAACACATTGTTCCAGGACTATTTTCAAATCTGATGGCAAAAATTTTGTAACAAGTGCTTCTCGATGCAAAAAACAATGGGTAACTAATATATCCTCATTCAGTTCTTTAACATGTGCTACAAATCCTTTTAGATGTCCAGTCATAGCTGGAGCACCATCTGTGCAAATGCCAATACATGACTTCCAAGAAACTTTAATTTCTTCTAAATATGAACATTACTTGAAAAATATGTTTACCAGTTGTCAGGTAACTCCCGACAACATAAAAATTGATTAATTATATCATTTTTGTTAAAGTTAGGGGTTAAAATTAAGAAAGCGAAAACCTTATGATCAACTATTATTACACAATAAAAGACACAACTTATTCACATATATTTAAAATAAACAAAAAAAGAATACAACAAAATAAACACGCACAATTTAAAATGCTGGCCGCTAGTATCACACGAACAGACTGACTCTAGCAGGGCAAAAGTGATCTCCCCACTCTTTTATCCCTACACACACACATTCAACCACGGCTTGTATATTATTTTCTTAACACTTCCCCTCAAGCAGTAGTTGAGATTTTCATAAGTTTCATCATATCCATTAATTTTATATGTTGAGGTCCAGAGAGACCCTTTGTTAATAAGTCAGCCA
This sequence comes from Rhodnius prolixus, assembly GCF_049639745.1. Taxonomy (NCBI): domain Eukaryota; kingdom Metazoa; phylum Arthropoda; class Insecta; order Hemiptera; family Reduviidae; genus Rhodnius; species Rhodnius prolixus. Next base: position 27,786,947 of record NW_027411581.1, on the reverse strand, counting down.
ACATGTCTTCGGTGCCCAAGTGTTCAACCTTTACTAATTTTTGCTTGACGGCATCCCTAATAAAGTGATACCTTAGATCAATGTGTTTACTCCTGTTATGAAGTACGGGGTTCTCAGCTAATTTCAGTGCCCTCTTATTATCGTTAAATAATGTAATTGTAGTAAAATCTTCATATCCAATTTCTTCAAGAAATCTCAGGAGGTAAATACTTTCTTTTACGGCTTCGGTCATTCCCATAAATTCCGCCTCTGTTGAACTCAAGGCAACCGTTCTTTGTTTTTTGGATTGCCAAGTGATGGGACCACCTGCGTGTATAAAAACGAAACCAGTATAGGATCTTCTATCATCTACGTTACTACCCCAATCGGCATCTACATAAGCTCTTAGTGACTCAGAATCAGATGAATAGCAAATTCCAATCTCTAAACTTCCCTTCAAATATCTCAACACACGTTTGGCGGCTATCCAATGCTCTCTTGTGTAACAATTATTATATTGTCCCAGACAGCTCACAGCATAACTTATATCTGGCCTAGTGGCCAATGCTAAGTAATTTAATGCGCCAACTAGTTCTCTATACGGCAGCCGACTGTCTTCCGTAGACGGTTGGTCCTTGGGCTTTGATAGTTTAGCACTAACGTTAACTGGGGTCTTAACAGTTTTTGCATCAGTCATCCCGAATCTCTCCAGAAGATCTTGAATGAAACCTCTTTGATTCAAAGTTATTTTATTATTATCACGATTGAATTCAATACCCAAGCAATAATTCACATCGCCCAAATTCTTTATTTCGAAATTTTTTGATAAATCATTTATTAGAAGGGATATAGTTTGTTTATTCGAAGAGGCAATTAGAATATCGTCCACGTAAATCAATATTAGTGTTGGAAACTTCCCCTTACTTAGGCGATATAGGCATGGATCGCATTTCGAAGGTACAGCTCCAAGTTCCCTCAACACTTTATCCAGCTTAAGATACCAGGTTCTACCAGCCTGCTTCAATCCATAGAGCGCTTTATTGAGGCGGCAAATCATATCGCCATTTTTAATCCCTTTCAACATTTCACCAGCACTCTTCCTGATGTCATTTTGAAATCTATCACCTTCTTTAATAACTTTAAGAGCTTCTTCTAGGCCTTTTGGTGGCTCAATATAAATTTCTTCTCTTAAATCGCCATTCAAATAGGCAGTTGCAACGTCGAGTTGATTTATAAATAAATTATGACGAGCAGCTATAGACGTTAACAGTCGAACAGAACTTAATCTTGCAACAGGTGCAAAAGTCTGATCAAAGTCAATTCCGGGTTTCTGTGTAAACCCCTGTGCCACCAGGCGAGCCTTTCTTTTTTCTAAAAATCCATCGGATTTGTATTTATTTGTTAAAACAATTCTGCTTCCGATTACATGAGAAGAAACTTCTCTGTCGACTAAGACCCAAGTTCTGTTTTTGATTATTTGTGATATTTCATTGGCAATTGCTTCGCGCCATTCACTGGAAGATGGACCATTCAACGCCTGCTCGAAAGGTACTTCGGAAATCATAACTTCTTCAGAAGATGTGAGATTAACTTCTTCAGTTTCCTCTTCCTCCAATATTGGTAATTGATTAAATTGTTTACGAGGTCTACCTCTCGATCCTGTCCGAATCCACTTTGGCCTTCCTGGTCCCCTTCGTAGTTTTTGTTCTTTCTCAGTACTTTTAGATTCTATTTTATTTTGATCAGATCTATCTATCTCAGTATTGTCATTTATTTGTATTTCGACAGTTTCTAATTGTTGGGGTTCTTCCGCATTCACTTCTTGCTCAATAAAATCCTCGAAAATATCAGAAGAATTTCTATTTGAAGTAGGTGTGTTGGTATTGCTCTCCTCGATGAATTTTACATCTCGAGTTATAATAACCTTCTTTTCATCCTCCAACCAAATTCTATAGCCTTTAGCTTCTTCGGAATAGCCTAAAAATACTCCGCTTTTTCCTCTTGGCTCAAATTTTCCTCTAGAAGGTTTGGTATTCAAGCAGTATACGCGACATCCAAAATCTTTAAAATATTTTACACTTGGTTTTCTTCCGTTCCAAACTTCGTACGGAGTTAAGCCGTCTAAACTACTTGTTGGGCATCGATTTCTAATATAATTCGCTGTATTCACAGCTTCCGCCCAAAAGCTATCTGGAAGACCCGATTGAATCAGTAAACATCTGGCCATATTTATTAAAGTTATATTTTTTCTTTCAGATATTCCATTCTGTTCAGGGGTGTACGGAACTGAAAGTCGTCGACGTATACCTCGACTTTTTAGAAATCCATCAAACTCACTATTAACGTATTCACATCCGTTATCGGTCTGAAGACATTTTATCTTTTTATTCTTCTGGTTTTCGACCATGCTAACAAATTCCTTAAAAATTTTTAATATATCCTTCTTAGAATTAAGAAACCGGACCTCAGTCCACCTGGACTTATCATCAGTAAAAGTCACCATGTATTTTGATTTTCTGTGCGATTCAACTCGTACAGGTCCGAATACGTCCGAATGTATAATTTCTAATAAATCTACATCCTTATCTGATCGTTTTGGTAATGGTGTTCGTGTCATTTTTCCTCTAAAACAGATGTCACACCTAAAATTGTAATTGGTATTTTTTAGATTTATCCCTCTTATAATACCTTTCTTGGATGCCACTAATAAGTCTTTGACATTAATGTGACCCATTCGGCGATGCCACTTTTCAAGCTCTTTGTATGAGTTATCATTAACTGAGTTGCAAGTAGGATTCTGGACTTCATCTACAAAATATAGATCGCCTACGCGGTTCGCCTTTATTTCAATTTCTTTATTCGTTCCCATTATCAGAGCGCAGTTTTTCTTAAATAATACTTGCAAATTATTGTCAGTTATTTTGGCAACTGATAATAAATTAGTTCGTAAGTCTGGAACATGTAGTGTATTATTTAACGTTACATTTGTCATTTCTTTTGGTTTACCTGTAGTTATGGAAACTATTCCTTTTGCGGCAACGTCAGTAGAGGTATCATTCGCAAGATTGAGCTTGCCCGGCCCGTCTTCACATAAGCGTGTAAATTTAGAAATCTCCTTGCATAAATGTGATGTTGCTCCGCTATCCAGACACCAACTTGTATTGTCTTGATGTATATGTAATGCTTCTGAAATGAATAAATCAACATCCTTAGCATTTTCCACATTTTTGGCGGTCTGTTTGTTTTGAAATTTACTACGGCATTCATTTGCCTTGTGTCCCACACGTTTACACCGGTAACATCGAATTTCAGGCTTATTTAGTTTCTTAAATTTATTTCCATCATTTTTCGTAATGCTACTCCATTTCTTTTATTGTTTTTCCACATACATTGCGTTTGGAGAAGAATTCCGACTATAATTATTTCTTGCGTCAGACTCTTCTATAATTTTAATACGCAGCGCCTCAGGTGTGGGTAGCACATCCCGCGATTCAATCGCACATCTAAAGTTGTCGAAGGTGTTTGGAAGACTGTATAATAGCATAATTGTTAAGAGATCTGGATTCACAGTGACTTCCATTTCGCAAAGTTTATCAACTGCATCGAAGAACTTGTTCAAATGCTCTCTAATGTCTCCACCTTCCTCCATGCGCTGAAGCGTTAATTGTTTAAGCAGTGTTGCTTTTCTCGCGGGTCCCTTTGATTGGTAAACACCTTTCAACTTTAACCACACATCTCTAGACGTTTCACAGTTTTTGATCTGTTTCAATTCTGAAGCACAAATTGACAATATAATGTCCGATTTCGCCTTGTTATCGTTCTTGATCCGTTCGCTTATAGCTTTCACAGAAGTAGAATCATCACCTATTAAAGCGGGTTTAGTTATTTCACCACTTACGTAGCCCCACTCATCATTTTTTATCAATAACGCCTGCATTTGAAGTTTCCACGTATCGTAATTATCTTTCGAAAGTCCTTCAATTCGTGAAAAATTTACCTAATTGTCTACCGTTTTCTTTCCTAACTTTATTTGTTCTTTTCGAAATTAATTATTACACCTAATTCTTTTATTAAATCTAACCCTAATAATAAATCGAAGTGGTCGTGGAAATCAAAGAGATAGAACTCCGCCGTCTTCCCTTTGATTCCAGTGAGTTCCGTAATGCCTACGCGAGTGCTATATTTCTCCTTAGTGGTCCCGTGTCTAGTGGTCACTTCGAACGGTGTGTGCTTTAAACTTTCGCAGAAATACGCTTCTGCGATTGTCTTTTTTACAAACGACTTCCTGCTCCCAGTCTCCAGTAATATTCGAAAACCGGTCTTGTTGTCTATAATGTAGGGTAGTTCGTTTTCTTTCGATGCTAAGCTTAATATTTGAAACCCGCTGGAGTTCTGAGTTTGTCAATAGGACGATAGTTCAGGTGTTGGTGGTTCCCTTTCTTCGCTTTCTTCCACTATAGGTTCCGGGTTCTGTTGGGTCTGCTAATAGCTGACTGTGGGCGGTAAGTGTTTCTGGTTGAAATACTCATGGGTGTCCGTCCCGTTTGTTCGTAGTATGTAGGGGCGTTTTGTCTAGGCGGGATATGTGATTGCTGGTTCCGTACCGGTGGACGTGGGTATTGTATATATTGAGATGTTGTTTGTTGTGGAGTAATCCGTGTTTTGGGTGCTGATTCTAATTGTGGCAACCTTGGTTACAGAGTCTGTCGTGGGGGAACAAAATAGTTTCGCGGTGCAACAAACGTGTTTTCTAGGCCTTTGTGGATGGAATGTCTTTGGCCTTGTCGGGTGTGTTTGTGTATGAAATATCGACTGTTTAGTGGTTAGGTTGTATTGGAAATCGTTAGTAAGCATTGATAATGCTGTGTTTAAGTCCATGGGGTTCTTTGCCTTAAGGATGGACCCAATAGGTTCGGGTAGTCCTTTGAGTAGAGTTCTGAGGGCTAAGCCTCGGGCGTGTTCACTGAGTATTCCGTACTCAACCTGATTCTTGTGGTTTCTAAAATAGCTTAATAGAAGGTTTAGGATCTTTTGTATCTTTTGATAGAATTCTATTGGTGCGTCTGCTGACTGCTTCAAGTTAACTAATTCAGCGGTTAGAGTAAACTCGTCCCTTTTATCCAAATAGGCGTTTATTAGTATGTTTTTCAGGTCATTGAAGGTACTGAATTGAGCGTTATGGACTATTGTGGCTGCAGGTCCCTTGATTTTGGATAGAATTGTAGATATTCGTTTTGAAAATCATTAGGGTCTGCTACGTTCAAGAATTTCGTCACTAACTTTTCCCCAATTTCTAAAAATCTGAACAATAGTTCGGGCTCCCCATGAAATTCCGGGATCATGTCGCCGTACTCTTTTTTTTTTAGGATTGGTACCAGAGGTACTGCTGCTGCCATGGTTGCTATTTTAATTAGAGTCTACCAAAATATCCGATTAAAATCTTACGCCTTCGATTCGATTGATAATTCAAAAATTCTTAATTCTTATTCCAATAATTAATTCAATAAAAATTCAAATTGTCAGAAGTATGCACAATTACGATATCTATACTTACAATATAATGGAATACATAGATGCGGGATCTCCCTTAAATTGTTGAAACAAACGAGTAAATATTCTCTTTACCCAGGTCCTACCGACTGCGCCAGTTACGGTACTTGTAACAAGAAGAGCCTTTTTAAAAAAGGGTTTATTACAATTATTACAATTACATCAACGTTATTCGCACAATGATTAAATGGTAATAAAAGGAAAGAAATTGCTTACATGCAATGGAAGTATAAATTGTAAAATAATGTTTATCAAGTCTTAATGTCTTACATCTAAAATTACAGAAATACCTGGCAGAATATACACTAGGTGATCGCGGCTGGACTCACTAGCACTGGTTAGAATAGGTGATCTTGACACTGATGGAAATACGGAACTGTTCCGGCTGGACGCGTGACCACTTTTATAATAAAAGAAGGATGCTGTCTTCAGCAGTCCTAAGTAGGTCAGACGTCATCTATTTACGTGCCTGTAACTTATATATAAAACAAGGAAATAAGGATTCGCCTTAAATAAAAGCCGCTCTTTAAAAGGTGTAGGTTAAAGTTCGCTGCCAAAGAAAAATTATAGAAATGTGCCAAACTGATCTTTATTCAGAAAGTCTTTTAGTTGGTAGAGGTTTCGTATTGTTCCAGTAAGATGTGTGCTTAGCGAATTTCTTTACATTAACTTTAACCGAAAGCTAAGAATCCCTACTTAATTTTTGTTATTCGTCCCCAATATTTCTGTTTGCAAGACTTAGTACTACTTAAGACAAGTAAAATAATCATATTTCTTTTAAAAAAAATGAAATATCGCAGAGAATCAATAGTGAAAATAAGATTTTAGGCGATAATATCTGTATGTATGTTTGTAGGTAACTATATAGAGAGGGACCTGGGTCTCTGTGTGGGGTTACCTTACCTATCTATTTGGGCAAGGAGGCTGTGGAGGACCTACTGTAGGCAAGTCTTCTCTAATAACAGGCCGGCCAACCATCATGTTTACCGCCACCAAACATAAATATTAGTTTTTTAGAGTAACAAGTTAATTGTGTGCTCATGGATAGATTATAAAGGCAGTGGCTGGTACTCACCACTTACCCCCCCCCCACACACACACACCTCAGTCTACCTCATCTCTAATGGGACAAAACTCCGCCTTTCACTTTATGCTCTCATAAGACAGCTTAAGGCTGTTTTCTCTGTAAATTGTCAAGCTTGAGGAATCTGAATCACTGTAATACCGCATCTAGTTAGCAAGCTACCTTCCCATGATTACGGCCCCCTCCTACTTGAAACATGGAGACTTTACTTACAAACAACACTTTTTTACTTGATCACTAAGCATTATTTTTATTTGGTCTTGTGCGCTAGGTGATGGGAAGTATTGAATTTCTTTAAATTGTATAAATAGAGTTTTGGTCTTGAAATTTGTCTGGGGAGCCGCGGCCAGCATAACACAAAAACAAATGATGGTTATGGTTTTTTCGACCGTTGTTGATAGATGATTTTTGGTGAATATCGAGGTGCAGTCTTATCTATCAACAACTTTTTTGTTTTATACCAACGTTTCGGTAATTTTTACAAGCTTCTTCAGGGTATTATAAAAAAAGTTTGTGAAGTTTAATGTAGAGCTACGAGTATATCATCATAACTGTTATACATAACATACATAAATACATATAACGTCCTGAGCTTTATATTGCCCATACACTTAGTTAGGGACTGCTTGAATGAACTTGAAGACGCTGGTTCAGAGACACAGCCGCAGATTCTTCAGTCAGCGTTCCATTATCTAAATCAGATTTTACATCAAGATATACAGCCAGGTAGTAGTACTAAACAAGATGGTACCAGTACTATTAAAAGAGCTTCATCAAACCACAAAGCGTAAGAGGATTGCTTGAAAATAACCCGTGAATTTATCTGCTGGCCGGACGTATCCCAAGACAGACAAACTTATTTGCAATGTTTCCCTAAATGTCATACTCTTTAAAAGAATAAACCAATGGATAAACTGGTTGATGGAGAGATCTCATCACGTGGAAATTAGCCATCTGCTCAGTGGACATTACCTTTGATAGCTGGATAGTTATTTTTTGTTGCTTGCTTATAGTTGAAGAGAAGTGTAGTTGTTATTCTTGAGTTATGAAGGAGACGTGGAGACGGCCGGATGTGTTCTTCTTTGCACAGAAGGATGTTCATAGACGGGAGTTCTTGGAATGCGCTGTGGTATGCGATGAACATTGCAACCTTTGTAGCTGGCAACGTTAATGCAAAGTGCGCACTTTCAAGGTGTGTTGGATGGCTTGTGCAGTCGGATAAGAGATAGACCAGCGCACTTGGCTCACTTTGGCTTATGCTGGAAGTAGCCGCGTATGTGCCGAACTCTTGGCAGCGCTTGCATTGCACTTTGCTCCTCTGTTTTCGAGGTTTTTCTATTTTTATTTTACAGAAGCAGAGGGTGTCGATTTCGAATACCTCGCTACGTGTTTTGGCTCCAAGTCCACGAAGAATAGTGGAAGTGTTTGTTTAATTACAGGTTGTATTACAGGAGCAACATTTCAGACAGTGTGGCCAAGTTCTGCGATCTCTTTTTTTAATCATCTCAGTAGGTGTGCTCTGGTGCAGGTGTCTGTTGACAATGCGATACGCCTTGTCATCTTCTAACTGGAAAGTGAGGTCGCCATTGTGGCTCTTTAAATACGTTACAATGCCTCTGTAGCTTTCAACAGTACTGGCGTTGACAATTAGGTCAGTAATTAATCAATACTTCTTTATTTACTTTTTATAATATACATAAATTGTTACATATGTGTTTCTCTAGCTTCTTATGCTGGGTAAAACTGAGTAAACATTTTAATTATTTAAATTACAAGACATACAAGGCAAATGCTTAGAAGTTTCAGGATTGCTAACTACTTGCAAAGTACAAGGAATTGGGAGCTGATCCAAATTTGATCAATTGCACTACAACCCTGTTCACTAATGTATGTATATGAAGCTGGACGGTCATTGTACGATCTACCGTTACATACCCAAATACCGAAACTTTCCATTATCTCTGTCAGCCATAAGCCAGGTTCATTTATAATATTATCTATAATAAAAATAATAATAATAAAGCCTTTATTTATACAAAGGTTATACAAAAAAACATATATGTATATAATACATACAATATTAAATTAAAATAAATAATTATCGTACAGATCAATCAGATATTACATAAGAAGTATTAAACTTAAAATATTTTACTTAATTGGCATAATTAACATTTTCACCTAATTTTTTTTTCATTTTATCTATTTTTTTATTTTATTTTATTTATTTTTATTCCTATTTATTAAATTATTTTTTTTTTTATTTTTTTTTTTATCTTTGTATAGGCCTTCCCTTACGGGAGTAATGGTCAGACTTCCCACGGGGACCAATCCTACTGGGAAGCAGAGTCCGCTGCCAGCTCTTTCCCTTTTCTTCTCCAAGCATCTATGTCCATCCCACTTGAGATTTTCTCTTGCAGTTTCCAATTCTTCTAATCTCTCCTCTCCCCTCCGTGTCCTAACATTTTGTGTACAAATTCTAAGAACATGCCTCTCCACTACCTTATTTTCCTGTTTTATACTTTTTAATTTTTCCTTTTCTTCTCTATTTCGATTGCCATAATATTATCTAAAGATGTTCTAATACTGAACAAGGAAGAGTTTTCAAAGATTTCCTCATCTGTTGAATTTAAATCCGAGATTCTCGCATTAAAATCACCAGCGATTATGATTCTAGTGCTACAGAATTGTATAGAAAGCTCATAAAGAACAGAATTAAATTTATCAAAAATAATCTTTTGTGACTTAGGCCTTATATACACATTACTAATTATTAAGTGTTTCCTGTTTATCTTACATTTCAAAAAAATCCAAGACTCCGAACTATCTATGATTTCGACCTCCCTCACAGTAGTTTTATTTGTTAAAATAAGTAGACCCCCTGATGGACGGCCCACTCTAAATTTTTTAGCAGCCAAAATTTGAAATTTATCAAAGCCAATAAAAAAGTGAGGAAGGCACAAATCTTCAATAGTTGCCAATGTTTCAGAAAAACAAAGCACGTTCAAATTTCCAAACATTTCAGCAGTATTACTATCTAAAGAATAAATATTTTTATACCCTTCTATATTCCAAAAACCTAAACGAAAACTTTGTCACTATTTTCAAAAATTTAACAATAATTGGGGGCGCGTAATCAATATTTCTGTTTTTTAAACGATAACAATTTTGAATAATATCTTTGTTACAGTTAAATTTAATCTGTTCACATATCTTTTCAAAAAATCTCCAAGCAATTTTCAAATGTTCGAGAACAGGAAAGTTCGTAATTTTAATTGCGTCATTGCGTATCGATTTTTTCAGCTCAATAATTTCATTTTTAAGTTGAACATTTTCTTGTTTTAGTAAATTATTTTGTTGTTTCAAATCCATAATTTCTCGCTTAACATCATTGAAGTTTTTTTTTTTTTTTTTTAAATTCTTATCAAGAGATGTGACTGAATTTGATATACGTTTATTTTCCTCAGTAAGTGCATTTGTATCTTTACGTAATGACTTTAATTCTTCTGCCATTGAATTGAAAGAAGCCGTGAGGATAGTAAATAGAGATTCATTGACAAATACTGCTGCACCACCACTCATACCTGAGACTTCCCCCATAGGGCCTTCCAAAAATTTTATTTAAACAATTAATATCTCGATAATCGCTCCACGAAAAACGTTCAAAATTTATGGAGACACTTTTATCACATCACTTTCGTCATTAGCCAAATTTCACTACTGCGTGACTACTGTAACCATTTATAAATTAAAAATTAGAACAGACCATCTTTACTCTAGCACGACCTGAACCAAACTAATTAAGTCAGCTTTACAAGTGAACGTTTCTCGACCTACTTCATACGATAAAGCTTCGCAGAATGTGGCGTATCTTGTAACGTTCTTGACGTAAATTGGTGGTGGTTTGTGTGATTTCGGTTCTTTGTTGACCGGTTTAGTGTCCATAGTTTCCTCACGTGCTAGTGGTGAGACAGGGTTAGATGTCAATACCCTTGGAGGAGCAGCTACGTCAGACAAACTGCCTGAAGCTGTTTTCAGTGACGGTAGTGGTGATTAGGTAAAGGAACCTTCCGCTTTTAAGCAGCAATTCGTGAACCTAACCACTGTTTTTGTGGTGAGCTTCTTATTTCTTGGTACACTGCTTTTCATGCGAGATTTCTTTGATGTCTTGGACGTGGTAGATTCGTCACTAGACGAGATATAAGGGACGTCACTTATTTTATTTACTTAAAATAAATAAAAGTTTCTCTTAAACAATAATAATTAAAAGAGCTACATATGTACAATAGAATTTACAATGAATAAATTGTTTGAAATGTATCTTAAGAATTTACAACTAACAATATAATAATATACACAAAACTTAATTTGGCTAAAAATAATATGATTTATTTATTTATTGTTTTATAGTAGACTGTACTTTAAACAAAGAGTTGGCCTGATTAATACATAATAATTTTGAAAAACAAAAAACAAAAGTTCTTGCTGAATTAGACAAACATAGGAAATTAAAAAAAAAAATAATAATAATAATAATACATGAAAAGAGGGAAGGGATTTGCTATGAGGTTAGCATACTGGACTCCCACGCGGAGGTCCCGGGTTCGAATCCAGCAGCTGACCCTTAGATTTTCTCTTCCTAGGAGCTTCTTACAGCTCACTGTCCGGTGATGGACAGTGTTGTCAGTAACGAGAGAACACTGTCCGGAGGCCGGCAGTGCACTGGAAAAAGCTCCGGGCGCTAATGACCTCAGCTGTTGATGCGCTAAAAAAAAAAAAAAATACATGAAAAGACATCCATCAGAGATAAACAGAATAGAAACTTTGAATTAATCTTCGATAATAGACACAAAATAGTAAACTGAACTTCAGACATAAATATATAATTCAAGCTCTTACCGAATAACAATTCGGGTAACAAAAATTATTAATAATTTTAAATTACTCGTAAATAATAGAATTTAATAGCAAGTGTAGGCCTAGAATACATTGTATGTGTATGTATAGAGATAAGAAATACGTATTTCTATGTATAAGTACAATAGAGGAGAGTTGGACTTCGGATTGTTGTCGAAGAAGCAAACAGAGCGGCGCGTAGGGGGTACGCGGAGCTCGCGAGAGTGAGTAGTGAGACTCAAGGAGCGCTTATGAGCAGTGGTGCCCTGTACTTTCCTTTTTAACGGCTTGCCGGATTTGGTTTTCCAATTTCCTGTAGAAAATTGGGAAAATTTCGTAGAAATGAGGGCGTTACCAGTGGCGTAGGACAGTCCTATGGTAAGATTTCCCATTGAGGGGATTACACTCTACGGAATAAACAACAGAAAGGGAAGAAGGAAAAGCACAGGAAAATCTTCGTGTGGGGATCCCGAAGAAAGAAGACGGCGCTTCGGAACAATCCGTAACTACAATTTTACTCAATTAAAGAAAAAAAAACCAGGCCTGGGGTAAGTTTTCTTTTATTTTGAACATTTAAAAAAAATCAGTTAGTGTATTATTTCAATTTGTTTAAAAGTTTCAGGAAGTTTCAGGTTTGTGTTTTTTTTCCCTTAAGAAAAGTTTTGTTTCTAATGATAAATAATAATAATTTTTCATGTAAATATGTTTTTCTTTTTGTCTAGGGAGTAAGATTATTGTTTCAAGCCCTATCAAATACACAGGTTACGTAATTAACGTAACGCTTAAATTCAGTGAACAAGGCTGCATTTGCAATTATATTCTGTTCTGTTTTTTGTGCTTAATAGTTTTTCTTTACATTATACGCATTATATACTCCCACTTGCCTTTTCTTTTGTTTTTCTACCTTTTTCCCCTTACCCCTTAGATCTCGCCGTCTATTTTAAAACGGCGTGGCGCCCAAGCACAACATATACTCGTATATACAGGGTGTTTATTTTAAGACGGCTCAAATGCATTTCATGCTTAAACGGTTAATCTGAGCAAAAAATGATAGAGGAAACATTTGTTGCCCGTCACCTCTAGTTTCAGAATATGTGACTTGATTCCTGCCCGCATACGCGGCTGACGCGCGACCAAAAATGAGGGTTCGCAGTTGACCCCCATTTTCATATACACAGTTTTAAAGAGTATAAAAAGTTATGAAAGAAACCGGAAACTGCAATTCGATATCTTCAAAATTAAAGGTGCTAGGCCATTTCAAAATCTGGTATTTATTAATCATATTTCAATTTTTTAACTTGTTATCAAAGAGAAAGAAGAGCACGCGATAGGTCATTTTTATGTATTTCTTCATCCCCTTTCTACTAAAAATATTGCCAAGGCAGTAAAGCTAGTATTTTTCTGAATATCGGGAAATAAATAGTTTTCCGAGTGATTTTTCTAAGAAAAATCAAATGTTAAGAGCTTTAAATGTTCTCAAGCATACACAAAATTGCTAAAAATTAATTTTACATCTGTTACAAACAAGAAGGTTTAATAATTATTTGATAATTTTGGGAGAGTTGCGTTTAATTACTAAAAAAATTGGAAACCTCCTGCCACATATTTAAGTGATCAATATCTTTCAAGTAAAGGATCATACTTATTTCTTAATTTATCAAATAATGCACTTTACTCAACTTGTGAAGCATGTACTGTGCCTTCAAAGGTGCCTCCTCAGATACAGAGAACAGTTGATAACCTCCAGGCTAACCTGGCTTGCGAGCCAGAGGAGGCACCTTTGAAGGCACAGTACAAAGCATTTGAGCCGTCTTAAAATGAACACCCTGTATATATTTTCTTTTTTTTTAATTTTATTTTACTTTTTTTATTTATTTATTTATTTTTTTTTTTGTGTCTACACCTCGGCCCACCCCTTCTCCACTGAAGTTACGCCGGGACAGCGTAAATTATTGTAACAAAGCTTAAAAATAATGCATCGTAAAACTAGTAGTAGTAGTAGACTTTATTTAACAAATAAATTACAATAATTAAAATAAATATACATTATATAATGTAATAATAAAGATTTTATCTCTGATCAATTGATCGTCGGAGGAGTCTATGTAGCGGACATTAAAAATGAATGCAATTTAACTTCTAACATTTAAAAAAATGAAAAAGAAAGAGAAATAATAATACAATAAAATTAAAATAAATGAAATAACGAAATAATGAAATCTGTATACATATTACAAAATGAAAACAATTTAATTACATTATAAAAAGTGAAAAAAAAAGAAAAACCAAAAAATAATAATAATATAATAATAAAATAATTATAATAATATAATAAAATAAATGAAATAAATAACTAATATTTTAGAAGATGAATACAACATAGATTTCTTAAATATTTCCTAAATTCCTTAGAAGAGTAAAAGAGAAGGAAAAATAATAATACAATGAAAATAATTGAAATAAACATCTGTAATATAAACCAGAAAATGAAATAAAGGAAAATAACAATAGTAATAATAATATATATATATAAATAATATAATAAAAGTACACCATACACTACCAATATTGTGTGATGGAAGGCCTTCAACCGATCGGACTATTTTAGAGGAAACTGCTAGATTAAGAAGTTTGCAAATAAGGGAATGCCTATCAATAGTATCGAAGGCAGCCGAGAAATCCACAACATAATGTATAGACCTTCTGTTTTTGTTTTTTTTTTTACTAAGTTTATATTTAATTACGTTTAAAAGAGTGAATACATTATCTGTTGTGGAATAATTGCTCCTGAAACCTGCCTGGAATTTGCAAAGTCTACCATCATTAGCCCAATCCGGCAGCCTATAAGATATAGAATTCCTTGTAGAAGCTCTTTTTAATCCTGCCACATTATACACCAAAATGTCCAATCGCTTACCATTAGCATACGGTAATTGCTACTTAACAGAAGAAGGAGTGTCCGTAGTCATCGATTCCTGATCATCACGCTGACTCAAAGAAGAATCAGAACGAGGTCGGAACGCGAAACGCTCTAAAGTAGTCTTAACACTCTTTACATCAGTATCCGTTTTGTTCTTCTTGCTTAGCGTCTTTTTCTCTTTTCTCACTTCCTGTTCAGGAGCCGTGGGCGGTGAATCAGAGAGCAGCCGTTTGTTTGAAGCGAGCCGAGTATCATACTCCTTTATTATTAATTTATCGTATTTTAATATAGCAAATTTACCATCCTTCCGGGCATCCCTAAACTGTGACATCAGTTTCTTGCGTATTTCAAGCACCTCCTTTGGAAAATCATCTACTATAACCATGTTTGTTTCTTTTAACTTGAAGGCATTTTTCATTACCAACAGTTTCATACGAAATGTTGTGAAACCTACAATTATCGGCCTATCCTTATTGCCTATCTTTTCAATTCGTCTGACAAAATCTAAGTCAGAAATAGCTAAACTGGGCTCCAATTTTTCTTTTAGGAAATCAAAGACAAAACCTTCCAACTCCCAGTAAGTAGAATATTCTTGCGAGACTCCGAATAAAACCACATTCCTTTTCCTTATCTCACGATCAAGTTGCTTTACTTTTGTTTCGACAACTTTAACTCTACTGTCAATAACATTAAAGTGTTCTTTAATTTCTTCAACCGTCTTCAGACGGGAATCTTCCAAGTCATTTTTCAATTCCAAGCGCAATTTTTTAAAAAGTTCCACTAAATCACCACTCATTTCAAATAAATTTACGCTTAGTGAATTGAAAAAAGAAAAAGATCGAAACAGTGAAATAAGTTTCAGTAAGAACTCTGTTCTGATGCAGATCAAGGTCGTGTTTGTAAATAAATCGACAAACAAGTAGAGATCGGCGTATGAAGAAGGTATGATAACACAGCTAGCTCTCCCCTCCAGATGGCTTCTTACCTAGCGTTCCTCACCTACTCACCCTCAGTCCACAATCTTCTTATTAATTACTTCTTTAATTACTCAGCTATTAAAAGTCCTATGTTTCTAAAAATTATATTTCATTAACAAGAAGTCTCGAGAATATCACACTGAAAATTTGAAGCAATTTGGATAAACTATGCGTAATCGACCAGTTTGTGCACAATTTTGCAAAACGATTTCCACGAAAACCGCTCGTTAAATTTCAGTCAAAATCCAAATAATAAATGACAGCTAAACATATCACATAATGACAACCTCAATTTGTTAAATTATCAACTAATGTAGAAGTTATTTAACTCCAAATCAAGAAACAGAAATCAAAAAACTTTCAAAAGAGCGTGCATGCCACAATTATTTCCGGAAAATTATGAAAATTGGAGTAAGACACAGTTCGTAGCTCAACTATTACCTGCCTCTGGCGTTTTAAATTACACCAGATAGAACTAGCAAAAACACTGATGTATGGAGAAATCGGCACTCACAAAGTTTGGAATTAAATTTTCCTAAATTTTCCGTGAGAATGTGGCTTTAAATTCAGTACTTTGAATATCTTGCGAATGTTAATTCTGTACACTAAGTTTCAACATTACGACTTTTATAGACTCCTCAAAAAGGAAACTGCAATCTCGGCTCTGAAACTGGCTCACAAAAAAGTTATTCCCAAGATACAAATACGTTTTCCTAACATATAGGCACTCAATGTAACCAATAGAACACAAAAAAATTAAAATCAAAAACTAATAAATAGGTAAAATACAAGCAAATATTAAGAGAACTCTTAAAACCATGTGCACACTATGCCTGTCCGCGCAAGACTCGCATCGTAAAACTAAATGAATTTAAAATTAAAAATATTTAAAAGTAATAACCTACCAATCATTTAAAATAAAACTTCTAGATCTTATTGCCTGACATACAAAGTTAAATATTTGATTAATATTTTCGATTGAATTAATTGTTAATAAATGTTGGTTGCAATCATGCAAAGATCCTTTAGTATCATTACTTCCTAGGATATTGGTTCTAAATGGATTTAATGAAGGACATTCAAACAAAAAACGCATTAAAGAGTAATCATCATACTACAAATTATACAAATATTGTTGTTATCAAATTCAAATTTACTGTTGTTAAAATACAAAGTAAATTTTGCTAAATTGGCCAAACATAATTGAATTATTATTCTTATCTTTTAAATGTTACATTTAAAGTTTAAATAAGGAAAAAAATAATCAATAAAAATAAAAGTTCAATATAAAATGTACAAAATCTAATAAATTGTTTTCTTCTTTTCGAAAAGGACTAAAGAGAATTCTAAAGTTTAAAAAAAAATAAATAAAGTTAATTAATGTTAAATGTAGTTTAGGGATAAGTAGTGAGAGGGATATAACAGATCACTCTTCTCCCTCTGCCAATCCCACTATTGTCCAGACCCAATTCGCCCCACCTAAACACTAGTAGGTAGTTACCCACACACGATTTTACCCGTGCGATTTTCTATTTTTTTTTTTTTTCCACAGCATGGCCAATAGCGCCGTCTCGTCCCTTAAAATCACCTCGTGCTCGGATGGCACCTCCTCCTCCTCCCTCGTTACATCCTCGCTTCCCGGGCAAGCAGTATGGAGCCGAGGGACACTGGAGTACAACTTCTCTCTCCAACCATTTGACCATCGACTACAGTCGACGGAGGGGAGAGAGTTGCTGATATGTTGGCACCATCCTCTCGTTTCTTGTATTTTCTGGGTGGACCACATAATGAAGGGCTAGTCGCTCAAGATAAATAATTTACCTATCCACCTAATCTAATTCACTATTAATAGGGGGGGAAGTACTTTGATTAAATTTCCTTCGCCCCCAGATAAAAAACCTAAATTTAAAAACCTAAAAAACAAAACAACTCGCACCCAATTGCTACATTCAACATAATAAATACATTCAACCTAATGACATCATACTATAAATACACTCACGCCAATAAATACATTCATACTAATATATATATATAT
Source organism: Rhodnius prolixus (assembly GCF_049639745.1). NCBI lineage: Eukaryota > Metazoa > Arthropoda > Insecta > Hemiptera > Reduviidae > Rhodnius > Rhodnius prolixus. The sequence continues at coordinate 27,769,503 of NW_027411581.1, read as the reverse complement.
ATATTAGTATGAATGTATATATATATATATATATTTCCCCCCCCCCCTCCTTTGGCATCAGTTCATACTAATAAGTACACTCATGCCAATAAATACATTCATGCTAATAAATACGTACACACAATCACAAACTTACACTCCTTGCATGCATTCTAATGGGGAGGTACTCGATATTCCACTCCCCATTTAAATGAAGTTTAACCTAAGCGAAAATCCAATATCCTAACCTAAATTCTATGGAATAAGCTAATATTTTTTAAAAAAGCAAATAGCTCCTCAGTATGTACAGAATCCTCTTTTAAAATTGCGCGCAAGTCACGTGGTAGTCCTATTCGATGCCTTTCTGGTTGCAGAGCCTGGCACTCTTCAAGGATATGGATCACACAGTTAGCCTCTCCCTACAAAAAAAAAACATCTAGGTCTTCTTCCACCAACTAGTAAATAACCATGGGTTAGACGCGTGAGGCCGATCTTAAGCCTCGTTAGTATGACTGACTTCCGCCGCGGGAGGTTCTCGACTGGCCTAGTTCGTACGGAAGGCTTCATATCTTTCAATTTATCGTTCGTGATAAATGGTTTTGCGACACTTTTTTAGAACAAGATATTATCATCTTGCAAATCAGGCTGATAGAATATTTTAAAAAACACAAAAAACTGAAAAAACTTCGTATTTATTATTCCAAAGAGTAATAAAGTGGTGAATAACAACTAGGAATGTGATGATTCTCTAATAGATTCAATAGATCTCTCTTCTTATTCTCCTTAGTGCTAAGTACACTTTTGTAGGCCTGTAATAAAGGGTGGTGGTAAGGTATTCTTGCTCCAACTTAAAAGCCTTTACTTCAGTAATCTTCAAAGATTTGAAGCCTGTCATGCCTATAACATCACACAATGTTTTAAGCGAATAGAAATCCAGATAATTACATGTCATGTAATTTTTTTATTCTGCGTTTCTTTCACGAACATAATGCATGAACTATAAACATTTATTTCAGACCCTGCATTCGGTACCGTTTAGGAATCCAGTCCCCCGAATCGTACCTGCAATATACTAAATCTTACCCACAGATAGTAATAACAAATACGTTTAAAATAATGTAATGTTATGGTAAAACTAAAATGAATTTATTACAGAACTTTTGTTTTGTTTTAAAGAGACCCTTGGCTTCCTCGACAATCACCTTCCAAACCTCCCTGTCTTGCGCCTTAACTCGCCATCTTCTAATACCAAATCTGCGGATATGCTCCTCCACATCCTCCAACCACCTCATTTATAAGAATAAAAATTTGGATATAAGATAACAGAAATTATAAACAAATAATATTATAAACAAAACAATTCTTTATAACAATATTTTCTTGTTATAATATTATTATTTATAATGTTTATAAATACTTGGGGCACTAATAAATTTTGTCATCTTCTAAGGCCCTCACCTCAAGCTTCGAGAACCCATAATTGGCAAGTGACACATTGAATCATATTTTCCAAACTTACTGCGTTACATTAAAAGCAGTACCACTCTTTTTCATTGACATCTACAACAAATTCTGTTGCAGTACTTGTTAATGGTGAGTTTGAAACTAACTTAGCAGCTTTTTGATTCGTTATATTCTTCAAATTATAGGTTTTCTTGATGGTGTGATAGACCTGAATGTTTTTGGAGGTAGGGGTTTTCCCTCAAAAGATTTGGAAATCAGGAGAGCAGCTTTTTATACTGATAATGGGTATCTATGTTAAGATTGAGTGGTAGTCCTTGCTGTTCACGACTTCTTGGTGATTGGTGTGGTACAATGTTAGTCTGTCAGGCCAGCGACGATTTTGAATGTCCAACAGAAGTCCGAAGTGATCCAAGAAGTCTGCTCCTACCATATGATTTGTTTACGTCTGCAACGACGAAAGTCC